>NC_090437.1:621512459-623989959 GCF_031143425.1 Pleurodeles waltl | reverse complement strand
TGCCCTGATCTACCATCACAGGGACATAGGCAGGTGCCAAGGTTTTTTTGAAAGCCCAGTGGAAAACAAAGTAAACACTGTCCGCCCTGAAGCGATATAATAAGTATCATTCCCAGTTCCCTGTGTTCACTAAACAAGTAATTAGTCAGTGGTCTGTCAAGGGTCGGATGCAAATAAGCTGTGACAGTGGGCTTTAGCGATTCCTCAGCAAATCTATGGGATCAGACTTGATTCAGTATTAGCGTCGTCACTTGTTTTTTTATTGAGACTGCAACTGGAGTAAGGCCCCTAAACGGTGGGAGGCAGCCCAATCCCCTGGAAAGTTTTGCTCACAAATGCTATCCATGTTATGCTTAAGGCCCTTTTCACATGCTAAGCAGTCATTGATAATATCTGCAGTATGGTCTGCCTCCTCAGTTCTCCAAATGGAAAACCACTGAGGCAGATGGCGGGCTCTGATGCTGTCACCCAAATAAGTTAAACCCGGCTCATCACGGCATATGCCATGGGAGGAAGATAAAGGGGCAGAAAGAACTTTTCTGCAGAAGCGGTGTGCCTCCACCTGAACGGCTTCACAGTTTGCAATGCCCCATATCTTGACTGTATATGATGCATTGGGGACGCACTGAGTCACATAAATCTGCAAAAGTGGTGAGAGAACCCTCCCCTCGAGGGGCTAAGGTAAACTGAGGAGAGAGCCAACTGCCCTTGATAGCTTCTGCCAACAGTGTGTGATATTAGGTGCCTAAGAACCTGATGAATCGAAAGTGACCCCTAAATAAGAAAAAGTGCTAGTGCTTTCTAAACGATTTGGACCTACTGTAAGGGAAGAAATCTCGATACATCTGGGACCGGAAGCTATAATATATGACGTTGAAAAATTACTTTGCAGATGGAGAGCAACAATAAATTGTACAAAGGAGGACGACATCAAACACAGAGCTTAAGGGGTGCGAGCCATCAGCACTGCGTCATCAGTGCAAAGCAGGGTGGGGAGTGAGACACCATTCACCTTTGGGACATCGGTGGCAACAGTGGTTAAATAAGGGCTGAACTCTAACAATAAGAGTGCCAACACACAGGCTTGCCTCACACATCAGAAAAAGTTTATCCCGTTGGATACCTCACCAATAGATCCAAACCTTATTCTTCAGTATTCTTATTCTTCAGTATTATTATGCAGGTAAGCTAGGAAGTATACAAATGCTTCGTCCATCTTCTTAAAGAGGAGAAGTTGCCATAATTTTGAGTGATTCACACAACCAAGCGCTAAAGTCAAATCCATGAATGCAAGATATAGTGGTGTTTGCTTGGCTATTGTATGTTTGCCTATAATTGAATTTAGGTTCAGGCATTGCTCAATTGCACTATTTCTAAATCCATATTGACTGGGTTATATAATTACAGTTTTAGATGCCCATTCCTTGATCCCTTTGTACAGAACTCTAAAAAGTTCACAGATGTGTTGATTAGTGAAATAGGACAATAGCAAGTAGGCTATGACTGATTGCCTTTTTTAAATATTTAAACAATGGTTGAGGTGCTCCAGGAACCCAGTACCGGGAAGTGTGCAAGATTGTTGAAAACATTGGTCAGTAGCGGAGCCTAGAGTTCGACGTTGCACTTTATCAAATCTATACGAACGCCATCCGGGCCAGGTGCCTTCCCGCTGACACTCTTGGATGGAGTCAACAACTTCACATAAAGTGGCCTGAATGCCCTGATGACTGCTAGCGATCATGCTAGGCTATGCAATCATTGTTGTGGCAGAATATATTTTAGTAAAGTGACCCTCCCATGCATCACTGGAAACGTGGCAGCTTATCGGGGTTCACAGTTTATTTTAATGTTCTCATTGCAGTTACTGCAGTCCAGAAGGACTTATTGTCCTTCTGAGAAGCTGTTTGGAGTAATGTGTCCCACTTCTGTGTGATGACCTACTTCCATCTCTTTCAGTAACCGCTTTATACCGCTTGCGTAGAGCAGCTACTGTGGACGCGACCCTAGGGTTAGCAGTAAGTGCTCTGTGTAAGAGTCGATTGGCTGCTGATCAGTCTTGGTTAAATCATTTTGGTACATTATGTGTAGATCTAATAGGTTTTACAAAGGTTTTTTAAATATTTGAACAGAGAGCAATAAAAGAGCAAACTACTGACTCTTAGGGTACCTCGTCAGAAAAGCAACTCATAACCTGCTCCTGGTTATTTTTTCATTATAATTTCCGGGAACTGGGCCGGGTTTTGAAGTTTCTACACCAATCTAAGATTGTCAGGGAAAGAGTGCAGTTTGCTAATCCCATCATCAACATTGAGTTTGGCCCTCAGTGATACAGCCAAAGCGGGTTCAACCAAGTTATGATCACTAAATTTTGAAGGGATGGTTGCTCCATGTTGTGGTATGCGGATTAGGCTGCTAGAAATAAAAATGGAATCAATTACTGATGAGCTCCCTCTACCGCTGTAAATCAGCAGCTCAAAACCACTAATATCACCCACATCCATGATCTTAGTCATATCAAGTGGTGGGAGAAATGCCTCCAATTCCTTGCCTCTGAGAGGAAATCTCTCTCTATGGGACGCTTACATTTGTGTAATTTACAATGCTGGGTCAACCTGGCATTAAAGTCGCCTGCTAGACAGAGATGCATCCTGATGTCCTAGATCAGTGGCTTTGCCTATAAGTGAATCAATACAGTCAAACAAAACAGGAAACTTCATATTTGGTGTATTAACAAAATCGTTATTGTAGAAGTCAACCAGATATAGAGGACAACCTGGAAATCCCCAGTAAAAAGGACAACTTGGAAGTCTTCTCCTGGAGTTTCTAGGGTCTGAGCGTGACCACCAGTCAAGAGATTTATCCAGATAGATAGACCAGAGATGCACATCCTGACTGAGATTGTACAGAGGGCACACAAACACCGATACCCATCAAACTTCAAATGCTGGGGGTTCCAGGTTTCCTGAAACAACAAGATATTATAGTTTCTTACAAATAGCTGGCTGCCAGTCTTATAGCGTAGACCCACCCACATTCCAGCTTTGTATATTTAAAAGGGGCACATGTGAATTAGAACTAGCAATTGGTGGAGTGTGAACAGGGAGTTTGGATGAAGCCAAAGCAAGTTTGGGCACTACCTTTGAGCTTGCAACTGCAAGTTTGCCCAGTCAGTCAAAATCAGTGAGGTCAGACATGGCTGAAAATCTATTCTTGCACTCCAGAGGCTTGGGTTGTGGATACCTATGCATGAGAGAGGGCACTATTGCTTTGTCCAAAAAAATAAAAACAGGCGGTAATGTAACAGTCCCTGAATTGGGTTTGCCTTGAGTAGTTTTCTCACACAGGCCAGTTGTCTGAAATTCACACTAATACAATCTTCCTCAATACACTCACTTGAGGGCCCCACCCAGCCAACCCTGTGTAGAATTAGAAAATTCATTGTGCTCCATTAAATTATAGTCTTTGTGACTACAAAGCCAGTGAGTTACCCTGTTACGCAACTGTTCCCATGATTCAGACTGATTGCTCTTCAAGGATGGAACACCGGATAAAACCTGGACCCGGTGCAGGGGATAAATTTAGTGTCACATAACTAGGGGCAAATTTACTTCTTAAGTTGTCCATTTCAAAGAAGGAACTGGAGCAGTGTCAGGGAGAGGGTGCTCATGAGGGCACAGTTTTGAGACTTTGTGTACAATGCAGGCAGTAATGGTAAATGTGGAAAAGTCTTTTTTTCCTCCACAGTTTTACCATTTGTTGCTGCTGTTAGGGTGTACCTTTTTTAGTGGGGATGCTCCACTTGCTTAATATGCCGTTTGTTATCTCTTACCTGGCAATGCACTGATTTGCATAATCAGTTCATGGTGTCTTTTCACAAGGGACCTTCAACAGTTTGATTTCACAACCTTTCTGTGCTAAAATGTTCTGGTACGATCAATCCTCTTGATTTTTTAATTAAAAAAAAAAAATTGTGAACTGTAACCCTCATTTTCCACGCCTCTAAATTTATTTTGTAGAACCTCTAAAGTCTTATTAATAGGCCTGCAAATACAATGTTACTCAACATGCTTTGAGTATTAACAATATACATTTTTCTAAAAGGTCTTCAACTTGTTTTACTGTAACACCTCCCACTGGTTCAGCAATGAATCATGACATGCTGATCTGCATATAATGATAGTTATTATAAAAAAAGAAAGTTCAATATTAGGGCAATAAGTGCTTGATAGGGTCCTTGAAAACTGCACAAATAAATACACCATTTCATTTTAAAATAATGTATTGCTAAATATGGAATTTAAAGTGTTTGTATTTATATATGTAACCAAGGCAACTACAATAAAAACAAATCTTGATGTTGGCATGATGCATTGAAGTGGAAATATTTACCAATGTCTTCACTCTGGTCTGAAAGTCCACCTGGAAATTTCCATGCATTTGTTGTCTGCACGATAGAAAATGTACACAAATTAGTACTCCATTTGTAAAAAGATGAATGCCATTTTGTACAAAAAACTGACAAAAGATAAAAAATGATCAGATGAACTATTATTAACACTTTTATTTTCACTTGATCAACGACAACAGTTCTTACCCTAGTTTTAGTGTTTTGTTCCTATGTCCTAATTCTTACACCTGCTATTATCAACAATGTAACTGATCTTTGAAGCATCACTGATTCCTAAATAAGTGAGCCTTCCAACATTTCTGGCAATGGTGTCCTAGAGGTTGATAACATAACGAAGTCTAAGTCACATGCTTTAACTGGACAATTGTGCAGCTATTTGGCTGCTAAGTAATGTTTAGAAAGAGTTCCAATCTGTGTGTGATGTAGCTTGTACTCAAACACTGCTGTTGTCTGAATAGTGGAACATGGATTATGACTTGTGACATCGTAAGCGATGAACAAAAACCTCCGCCTGTCATATTGTTTACTCTCTCTCACTGTCTTTTATAACATTTTCTGTGATTCTGTTGGTTCGATGTTGTGGACTGACAGCATGAGCACACAAAAGATACAACTGAAGATGACTTTACACAGAGAATTGCTTTCCTCCGAATTGTTCCAAGTCACAAAAGAAATTATTTTATCTGTGCTTTTCTTATTTATGTGTAGTGGCAAGGGGCTACAGTAGGAAAAAATGCATTTTCTTTTATTCTGCTACCAAGGATTTCATTTCTTCATATTTATGTGACCTATACAGCCACAGACATTACTGCATAGGTGAGAAATGGAAGATAATGCATCAGTGTTGGACTAAGTTATTTTATCTGGCAAGATTGATAATTTCCTTTGATGCACCATGATAGTTTGCATTTCATGTGTGAGCTGGTAAGTCTGCAGAGCAGCACAGCACTTTTGCCAGTTTGAATGTATGCAACTGTTATGAGATTCAGGACCTCTTCTCCAACAGTAGAATAATAGATACAAGTAAAAATCAGTTTTAGAAACCTAAGATGAAGACAAACAAGATGTCAAAAATATTTAGCATCGCTAACAAGCACAATCTTTACTGACGTTTTATAAAGGATTCTTGTGGTCCTAAGCATACATTGAAAATTAGACACAATTTTTTAAGGTTGCTGCTATTTCATTTGTTCACAGAGGGGAACACATTTAAAGCTGCTATGTGTACATGCAATTGTTAAATTATACACATAAATAATCACCCACACAACAATCTTGATGATACTGAACTGCTACATATGTTGGTGGTAGCGCTGTTCTACCATGCACTGGCTTCAAGGTGAATTTGTTTGCTCATATATTGATTAGTCAGTAGAAGTAGAGTATTTAATAACTATAAAGTACATATACAATATTTAATAGTGGTTTACTACATGTACAATATTTAAAACCTGTATAGTAACGGTTCTATATTTAATTTGTGTTCTAAATAAAGCAAATTAGAAGCATTCTTTAAGTGTTTTTTGCATTTCTGTGTGTTTTTAAGTGTTGTACAATTTAATTCAAGAAATCAAAGTAATAATGAAATATTATTTGCTTTGTGGAGAATGGATTGCCTCTATATAGACTAGATTGTTGCTATATGATGTTTGAAGAAGAACAGACCAATGTTGCTATCCTTCTTTCAATGAAGCCTGTGATTCTTCCACATGCACTTCAGCCTTGAGGCTCACTTATGTTGGTCAAAGAACAAGTGCTTAATTTAACTTCTGTCAAAATACTGGGTGGGGATGAATCAAAAAGGGGAAGCAACCACAAGTATCCCACAAAGCATATTTTCGTGAATGCACCAGAACAGTCCTTAACAGCACATCTACAGTTTCAGAATGTGATGGGTCTTTCGGATCATTGCAACGTCATAACTTACACCTACGGACTGTGTAGCCAGACAGGCAGAGCAACAACTGAGCAAACAAATACAGTGTCCTTGTGGCTGACAACGGGAGTCAAGACAGTGGGAGAGTTATACAACAACAGTAAACTCAGTGCTTGGTTTGTAAAAGAAACGAAGGGCCTCATTACGACTTCTGCGGTCCTTTCATAGGACCACCGAAGCCGCAGCAGGCAAAAGACCACCAGTAATGGAGGTCTTTTGCCCGCCATATTAGAAGTTTTCCACTGGGCCAGCAGGCGAACACAGCGTTTCCACCCGCTGGCCCAGCAGAAAACTCACCACAACATTGATGCAGGCTTGTAATCCAGCCGGCGGCAATGTTGTGGCGCGTCCGGTGCGACATCACCCATCGTGCTTTTCACTGCCCATAATTCGGGCACTGAAATGTGCGATGGGGTTGTCCATGGGGGCCCCTGCACTGCCCATGCTGACACCCCCTTTCCGCCAGCCTTTGCATGGCGGTAAGACCTCCATACAAAGGCAGTAAGACCTCCATACAAAGGCTGGCGGAAAGGTGACTTGTAATCCCCATGGCAGTGCTGCTTGCAGTGCTGCCCTGGCGGATTGAGACCGCTGAGACCGCCAGGCGGCAAACTGGCAGTGCCAGCAGTCGGAAAGTGACCCATCTGCCACGGTCATAATAGGGCAGACCCACCGCCCTGTCTGCGGCGGTCTGACTGCCATCGCAAGTGTGGCAGTCTTGAGACCGCCACACTCGTAATGAGGGCCTCAGTGCCAGGGCCTCCTCAGGAGGCCATTTCCACTTCCACCGCCCATTTCCACTGTCAGTTCTGCTAATTACAGTAACAATACAACTACTAACCACCACACTCATAACAGTGTGATAATTCTGACTATTGGCAGGAGATGTTAGTCATTTTAATGTATACTGAATTAATAAACAACTGTTGTCCTGGTCTCCAAATTAGATAAACAGCACCACCACGTGGCACACTGTCTTAAGTGACAATTAAGTGACAATGCCAAGCACCGGAAACTACTAGCTCAAATTAAGCACTGACTAAAATTTAAATATTTTCTGAAATAGCAAATAAATACAAGCCACCAAAGAACTGCTTTCTTGAATAGAGGTCGTTGACTAAGCTATTGCGAGATACATGGGGCTTCTAAGTGTTATGCATGCACCTTATCGTACTATGTGGAAATAGACAAGTAACAATACTGTATCGGAGCTTGCTTAAGTATTTAGAAAGAGATCTTCGTCAACTTAGAACTAATTGGGAACTTGGATAGTGAGCTAAGTATCAAGGACTAGGAGGCTGTGTTAGCAATCACACAGAAAGTGTTGCGAAATGCCTGCATCCAGCTCTTTCAATATAGTTATATTTATAGAACATGCTCTAAAAGGCGCACTCACATACCCTGAAACTGTGTAAAAGGTATCAACTGTCTTACTACACATGCCTCAAGTGCTGGGAACTGGAGGCAGGTTTTTCTCCTATGGAATGATTGTGCTGCTTAATACTGAATGATGGACCGTGCTGACTAATTGCTGGCACAGGTGACTAGCAAAACAAGTCATTATGCTGAAGCTCGACAACATGCCTCTCGAAGTAGGGATGGGTTTGTTACAATGCATATCTCTGTACAAAACTCAATAAAATGTTAAAAATAATCTTTACACCGAAGAAATTGTCTGTTCAGCCAGTAGAGTAGAACAAAGAAAAATAAGCAAGAGTGCGGAATTTTAGATTTAACTCTGTATGCAACAATTCAATAGAATTTCACACCAAGCAGAAAGCACAGTTGTATTCAGTAACATCACTTTTTGTGAAATTAGATAAAGTGCTTAGAATAGTGGTAAGAAATTAAAGACTCCTTGGAAAAATAAAAACTCACTTTTTCAATGTAGGTACAGCCTGATGTTGATGCCTCTTTTGCATGGTAAACTATCTATCTGTACTTTTAAAAACAGGGGAATAAGAAATCCGTGCAAACTTACATGTGAACCAAATTTACCAGAAATGACAGTTAACACTCACATCCAATTTAAGGCTTCAAAATGTTTGAAAAGAAACATGGGCTTTAAAACTCTGACAGTAACAAGTCTGATTTTGAAGAGTGATTTGTTTCTGGGTTCACATGCTGAACATTATTCTGTCATCTAGAGTTTGAGTACAGAATTCTCCTCTTGTAGTCCTCTTTCTCTCTCTTTTTTTTTTGTTGCTGCTGAGTGTCATCTGTTGTATGCCTGCCCAATATGCCCCAGAGCATAGTCACCATCTTCAGATTCTTTTTTCTGCCATTGGGTCTGGAAACCACGGCCGAGGGGACTTCAAAGATTCAAAAGAAAAGAGGAAAAAGCGACGGTTCATCAAACCATTCTAAAGGTTGCAACCTACTACAATCATGACATCATAAAGCAAAGGAGAAGAGGATAACCAATACCCACTGAGGTAGCCACC
Organism: Pleurodeles waltl; assembly: GCF_031143425.1. Classification (NCBI taxonomy): domain Eukaryota; kingdom Metazoa; phylum Chordata; class Amphibia; order Caudata; family Salamandridae; genus Pleurodeles; species Pleurodeles waltl. The sequence continues at coordinate 623,981,171 of NC_090437.1, read as the reverse complement.
GAAAAACACCAAAGAAGTAGGTGGGAGGCCAAGTGGGGAGGTTGGAGAATGCACACCAAAGGGCCTTATCCACAGGGGGCATGGTGAACATGCCCTTTAGATTTTGTCCCCAAAGTGCCACCAAACGTTTTCCTAGAGAGAACCAAGTGGTTCTCAATCTCTGCTTGCCGAGGGACCACAACAGAGAGGGGTGTGAGGAGTGCTCCAAGTTAGAACTGAAGACACTTTTGCCCAAAATGAAGCAGAGCCTGCACACTACACCATGCAGGCCCAAAAAAGCAGCTCATCCCTCAGAGACCGCAGGTCTGTTGAGTGAGGAAAAGGACAACATCACCGAGTGACCAGAAGAAGGCTCCAGATGCCAAGGTGGAGGACATCGACCCAAACACATGCAGAAAACATTCAAAGAGAAACACAGACAGGTAACACATAAAAAAACAGGGGTTAACTGGGCTAAGGCCTTTGGACATGAAAGCCTCATACATAGACTGTCTCAGCTCTGAAGCACTCTATGACCAAAAGCAAATAGAAGAAGAAAGAACCCATCGAGTCCCACAACAAGGACACTGCAGGAAGTAATTCTCCAAAATAAACACTGCCACACAACCAAGCACAGGAGAGGACGAAGAAGTTGGCAGCCGAAACACAAGCACCAAAGAATAGGCTGTCAAGTGGGCTTTCCGCCAAAGAGAGAGGTTGAGGGGAAAAAAAAGAGGCAGCTCGATACCAAGATGGCAGCAATCCTCCAGGTAAAGAAGGATTTCAATGCCTCCCTTTGAAAATTGTTAATTCTGTCGAAACATTTGACTGAAAAGAGCCACAAAGAGGTGAATCTTGACAGACTCACTTAATCTTATCTCTGATGTTGTGTACACTTGCACTGCCCTCATTTGTTCGAGCCTTGTATCCCCTCTATCCTCATTTATAACCTCCACGCTTGATAATTCCACACCTTTCCAGGTCCTTGGACACAGCATTCACAAGGCAAATAACAAGTTTACATTTTTTGTGGTTCTATTCAAACTGTAATGATTACGAATGAGTCTAAAATTGTAACACAAGAGCACATTGTGCATGTAATGGCTTGTAATATGTGGAATCTCTGTCTAGACTCTCTCAGGAAAAAAAACGCTTAACAGGGTAAAATAAAAAGGTGAAGTTGGCTGACCTTGACCTACCAATAACACCAGAGCTCCAAGAGGAAGAAGAAGATGAAATTTTTTATTACGGATAAGACCCTGAGGCTCAGGGGATATTCTATGACGCTAAGGACATGAAAGATCAGTGGCAAGATCTTGACACTGACTTACCGGATGTGGGAGACAACACATATCCCTTGTGGCCTTTGCGTCCAGAAGTGGTCAAGGGAGCAGCAGACAAGTATGAGGTACAGCTAAAAACCAAAGCATTCCCCAGCGCCAAAAGAATCCAGGCGATAACACAGCTAACTCACCAATATCACGTGTCAGTCTTTGACAGTGGGGAAGATGCTAGGCATGACCGCTTCCTGCACCCCCCAACCAAGTCTATTTGTGAGGCTACACATGAGACCGATCCAAGATTGAATTCAGAGCCTATGGTGACAAGCAACAAAGGGGTTGGGAGGATCTAGTGGTTGTTATGCAGAAAGTACAAGAAGAAATGGCATTGTGAGACAAAGAGAAGATAGCACTGGGCAGACCGTTTGCACTACCAGTTTTGACGGAGACCCCTACCACGAATGCCTTTCAAACAGGATGGGCAGGACACATCTGGGCACTTAAAATCAAAGCTATCTGGAAACCAGAAGAAGCGACCCAACACATAAAAATGCTGCCACTAAAGACTGTCTTCCTAACCCTCAAAGTGCTTCAGGCACAAACATTGGGAAAGTCAATGCAAATACATATGGACAACACAACAGCATTTTACCTTAACAAGCAAAGAGGTATGAAATTCTTGTTCCTATCAAGACTAGTGCAGAAAACCTGGAGGTGGGCCATCCAAAGAAAAAAAACACTAATAGCAATTCACTTTCCAAGAATAGACAACGTGGAAGTGGACAAGCTCAGCAAGCAAGCAACCATATCTCACGAATGGGAAGTAAACCAGAGAGTTGTTTAAAGAGTGTTTCAGGAGTGGGCAACACCAGAAGTGGACCTGTTCACAACACCAAGAAATGCAAAATGACAAATATTCCTAGCTAGGCACCCACACCACCATTCCCTGGAGTATCACCTCTCAATAGACTAGTATGAGTTTACACTTTTCCATATATCTGTCTATAACCATTAGTAATGAGCAAGTGCAAGCAGTCACACAACACTAATCCTGATTGCACCCTCCCACCCTGCAATGAGCGAGCCTAATGTGGTTTTCAAACCTAATAGAGACAACATAGAAATACAGCCGATCTCACACAACGTGCTTATCTATGCCGAAGGAGAAAGTTCTTTCCAAAGAGCCCAACACTCTGAACTTAGCAGCATAGCTCCTGAAGACATAGCATTCGTACATTAGGGCTTCCAGAGAGAGCTACTGAAGTTCTAAAGGAAGAGTGAAAGCCAACTACAAGTAAATGCCACACCGCCAAATGGGAAAGATACGTGAGGTGGTGCCAAATGTCTCACCATTTCAAAAACAGGACACTATTGTCATCAGGTACCAAACTCATCTACTGGACAACAAACTAACCTAAGCCTCGCTGAAGCTTCACTAGCCTCCACAGTGGGTCACAGAGGCAGACGTCTCTTCACTACCGTGGTAGTCAAATGGTTCCTGGAAGGGGCTAAGGGAACAGCCCCACAATTATGCACATGAACACCCATGTGGAACTTAAATGTGGTGCTAACACAACTGAAGAGCGACTGCTTTGAACCGTTCCAAACAGCAAAACTCAAATTCGTCATGCTTAAAACGGCTTCCTATTGCAATGACATCACTACGCAGGGTAAGCGAATTACAAGCACCTATCACCCAGAAATCATACTTTCTTATACACAAGGACTGGGTAGTTATGAAAACCAACCCATATATATTTTTTTAACTATCCAGATATCTAGGGGCATATTTATAATGCCCTAGCGCCACCTTGTGCCACATTAACATCATTATTTTTAAGTTAATGTGGCCCAACAAGGCCGAAATCCCCATACCATATTTACAGGATGGCGCAATGCATGCATTGCGCCACTCTGTAACCCTTTATGCTACATTATTCCTGTGCAAGGCATAGTGTATGCAAAGGGGGCGTTTCCGCCATTAGGGATGCCAGAAAAATGGCAAAAGGAAATATGAGATTTCCTTGCTCTATTTTTTTAACAGCACTTTTAATCAATCAATCATAACATTCGTAAAGCGCACTACTCACTCGTGAGGGTCTGAAGGCGCTGGGGGTACGGGTGGGGATGGGTGTGGGGGGGTTGCTGCTCGAACAGCCAGGTTGTGTGGTGTCTCCTGAAGGTTAGCAGGTCCTGTGTCTGTCACAGGTGGATAGGAAGGGTGTTCCACGTCTTGGCAGCGAGGTGGGAGAACGATCTGCCACCAGTGGTCATTCTATGGATGCGTAGAACGTTGGCGAGGGCAAGGTCAGCAGAGCGAAGCTGGCGGGTTGGGGTTTTGAAGGTGAGTCGTCTGTTGAGATATTCTGGTCTGGTGTTGTGCAGTGCTTTGTGACGTGGGTGAGGAGCTTGAACGTGATTCTCTTGTTGATGGGGAGCCAGTGCAGGTCTCTCAGGTGGGCTGTGATGTGGCGGGCGGTTGTCTAGGATGAGGCGTGCTGAGGCGTTCTGTCTGCGTTGCAGTCTTTTCTGGAGCTTGGCTGTGGTTCCTGAATAGAGGGCATTGCTGTAGTCCAGTCTGCTGCTTACAAGGGCTTGGGTGACCATCCTTCTGGTTCCGATAGCGATGATTCAAGGATGAACCCCAGGTTGCGTGCGTGTCGGGAATAGCAATACAATTACTTTCCAAAGAAAAAAGGAGAATATATACAGCTTAGATATAAGTCACATTCACAATAATGTCTTTATTATTATTTATAAACAAGTAATTTTCTAAACTTTACTCAAAATTCCTAAGAGATCCTACCCTCCCACATACAAACACAGAAGGACAAAAAAGTGCCAACGAAAAAGTGCTCGTGATTTAGAACCACAAAAACCAAGAGTAAATCACCCACATATCCATTAACATCCACAATTTAAAAATATAGCCTGTTGGTTAACCATTCTTGTCAATGAATCACCATTTATTTCCCTCTGGGTACATCTTCCCATTTCAGTCCTTCGCTTCATTCCAAATAAAGGCAAAGACAAAACCAATCCAGGCCAATAAATAACTCGTAGACGTTTCAACCCACTGATAACTCTCAGGCCAGTTCCAAGCTCCCACACAGGTCTTCCTCAGGACTGAGAGGTAGGAAACATCTAAACAATTCTAAAAAAATCAAAAACTTATTACCCACTTACTAATAAATCTATTTTATTCTATGCTGAAAATGCAAACCCATCATTACTCACCTCCAACTTATTCAACCTCCAAACACACATATCTTCTCAATTCTTCCTTGCACCATATATTCCACAGTCCACAGATCTAAGAAAGATAATAATAAACGTGTCCCATCAAAAAATCCTTCACCCCCTAAGTGGCCAAGGAAAGTCACTACTGACCAAGCTCTTACCTACATTGCATTGTTAATCCTTATTATTATCCACTCCTCAGGACACTATTTCCACCAAATCCAATGGTAAATTCTTCCTAACCCAAACACTGATCAGACCCCTTCAAAACAAACATATACAAAAAGTTTTAGATAGATTGCTCTTAACTTAACAGCCATACCATATTTCACAAATCTCTAGCTCAAAAAGAATACACCCTTCCGACTGTATTTAATCAAAAAGGTAGACCATAAACATCATCACTAATCGCATATACCTAACCTCCTGTTCACTCGTATAACATCAACACTAGGGACAAAAGTAAACAGATCTCACTCCCATAGGCTAAAATCACAGTTAGCTCAATCCTGCAATACCTGTGCATTGAGGTCACTATTTGAAACAAGTTTGCGCGGCACGCGTCTCAAATGTTCTTGAGCGAGAAACCAGCCCGAATCAGACTCAGGTTTAAATCACGTCCCACTGCGTCTTTAAGTATGATGCACACAAGTATGTTAGGAATGTGAACGTACCAACGTTCCTTCCTTACTGCCACTTTGAAATTGACCTACCGAAAACATTATGTTTTCATCAAGACGTATCCTGAAGAACTCCTCAATTACAAACGAATTCGCTACAAAGTAGCATACAAAGCGCATTGTATCATATTAGTAGATCAAAATATCTGCTCCTCTCAAAAAAGAACCATAGCTACGTACAACCTTACATCAACATCACCAAAAGAGGCACCGGGAGCAACCCGTGTCGAACTAAAAATAAAACATCAGACTGTGCATCGGTATTACTTTCACAAATAGACACAACATAGTTGATTATTAAATCCAACCTTTTCCGTTATCCAATGATTGTACAAATTACATCACATCCACTTAAATCAATAGCAAAGTAAACATCCCACTATTGCACCAAACATATTTACACACCTTACAATTCCATAACCCTGGAGTCTCACCTCATGTTAGTATTAGCTCGGCCAGCACTTAGATTAACAAGTGCCAAATGGGGTGGTCCTCCATATCAAACCTCCTCACCATCCCAATCTTTTTAAACTCATAAAACCTTCATCTTCTTATATGTACCATACGTCTTAGTCATTTGATAAACTTGCTGTTTGTCTAGCAATCTCTTCATATTCATTCAAACCCTGGGTCACAGAGTCCAAAAGGTGAATCCATTTACATTCATGCAAGTTCAGAATACTAGCTATGTCAGTTTCAGTTTCAGGCAGCTGTTCTTCATCCATTCGGCGATGGCCTTCATTCCTTTGTGGAGGTTGGTTTTGGCGGTGGCGGGGTCCTTGGTGAGGGAGAGGATCAGCTGATTGTCATCGGCGTATAAGACGATGTTGATGTTGTGTGATCGGGCAATGTTTGCGAGCGGTGTCATGTAAACGTTAAAGAGCGTCGGGCTGAGGGATGACCCTTGGGGTAATTCGCAGATGATCTTGGTGGCCTCAGAGCCGAATGGAGGGAAACGGACTGCCGGTGAAGAAGGAGGTGATCCAGTCCAGGGTTCTGTCGCGGATCCCTGCGTTGTTGAGGCGTGTGCGTAGGGTGTGGTGGCAGACTATGTTGAAGGCGGCCAAGAGGTCCAGGAAGATGAGGGCCACGGTTTCGCCATAGTCAAGTAGGGTCCTGATGTCGGTGGTGGCGATGAGGGTGGTTTCGGTGTTGTGGTTGCTACGGGGTTTGAAAAACGGAAGGGGTCTTCTATTCTTTAGAATGGGGCCCTATGTACTCTGCAGGAGAAGTGCCAATATTATGGTGCTACTCCTGCAGAGTACATCAATAGAGTAATAAGAAATGACGCTATTGTCCCCTACCATGCGCCATGGTGCACCGTATTTTAAATACGGCGCATACATGGTGGCATTAGGGGGTGTGCTAAGGGGTGCAGGGAAAGTAGCACTGTACTTGGTTCAGCGCCACTTTCCATAAATCTGCCCCCAAGTTTCTCCCAGGATCTAGACTCATGCTGAAAGGGCTTTGCACACCCTGCATGTACATATGGCAGTGACGTACTACCCAGAAAGAAAAATACAGCTATTTGTATCCTTTGCAGACAAGAACAAGGAAGCATCAGTGCTGAGGGCACCATTGCTAGATGGATAGCTCAGACAATACAAATGTGTCACAAGAAGGCTGGCATGCAACTGGAAACAAAGCTCAGGCACTCCACAAGGTAGAAGGGAGCCACTAGCCTTCCTAGCAAACACCCCTTTAAGTGACATATTCATGGTGGCTACCTGGACAGCAGTCCACATGTTCACAACACACTACTGTGTAGATATACAAGTAAATCAAGAACCACAGGTGGGACAGGAGGTACTAAAGAAAGCTCAGTTCAAACGCAGCAACCTCAGTGAACATAAATACAGCTACAAAGTCAATGCTCAGCATGTAAATCCAGAAAACATTCACACTGCAAAACAAAATGGTTATTTACAGGTATGAGTTATTTTGCGCCTTGAAGTATTTTCTGGATTAACATGTGACCCACCCACCTACTCAAGAAATGAGGTGGAACAAAGCAATCAAAGACAAGGGAAAAGATACAAGACCAACCTTACAAAAAACACCTGGTAGCCAGACTAAAGTACAATGGAAAAACAATCCAAGAATGGATTTAGGGCCAGAGAAAACATTATCTGAAGATGGCGACTATGCACAGGGCCTTCATCTGACATCAGGAGAGGGATAGACAAGGCACCAAATAGGTACTACAGTCGACGTGCAGCAACAAAAAAGAGAAAGAGAACTACAAGAAGAGCCCAGCACTAGATGGCAGAATAATGCACAGCATTTGAATCCTGAAAATTCTTCCAAGGTGCAAATCTACTGTGGGTGCGATTTTTACATATGTTTTTTCCTGACAGTTTGCATATTAATTCCATCCCCAAATGCATCTACAATCTGCTGTGAATCATTGACCCAGAGTAAATTGGATACTTAAGTCTATTCACTACCACAAAAGAGATTCAAGGTGTTTATATGTAGCTAAAATAACTGAGCTGATTTCTAGGTGGCTTATTTGAGCGATGCTTACCGTATTTCATGCAGGACAAGGCACTTCTCTTTGTGCTGCAGAAGGTCCTGCAACAAGAAACTGGTTGATGACTGAGACTGTATTCACTCTCGCATCAGGTGATGAAGATCAGGATAGTAATCAGGATAGTAATACAAAATGGCGTGGTGCTTTGTGTTCTTCCATTTGCTACTCTGTCGAGGCAAAGCATGGAAAAGTCCTGGGGGATGAATGTGCAAAAACCTGCAGCCTAAACCTCCCGGAGTCAGAAATCTGGTATCTTGGAGAATGTTTAATACAAAAAAAAATGTGTGCGTAGAATAAAGAATTGTGCCGGGTGTACAATTGTCAGGATTTCTTTCTGTCCACTCTTTAAGCCTTTTTATATCTTCTTACTCCTTGCAAAGGTATGCTAATATTACTTCACTTGCTACTAGATAGAAATTAATTTTCGCCAAGGACAGCTGTCTGCCTATTCTGGACAGTACGGTTGGTTGCCATAAACTGGGTAATAGTGTCATCTGTTGCTTACAACACTTGGAAATTGCAATGCGTGCTATGAGATGTAAAACGTTTTTTATTGTTAAATTTCCTAAAATTATTTGGTGAATAATGTATAAGTGTCTTCCCCTGCAAATCCTCCTAGGTGTAGGTCGCTACCTTAAGAGTAAAGTCAAAAAGAGGACTACGTTGACCCTTTCCAGCCCAGTGTGACCTACAGCTGTAAGCCATATTACTCGGATTTAGGAATATATACTGTTACAGTACTGCGAATTTTGTTTTTATTAGCGTAATCTTTCTCTATTAGTCTAAAAATGGCCGATGATAGTTTTTGGTTCAAGAAATGAGAGAAGTATATATCCAAAACTACACCTAGCAAGGACTACTACAGTGTCTCCATTAAGAAGTGATTCACATTAGGACAGCACACTCATATTTTGGTAATTAACACATTTAGATAAAGCGTGCAGTCAAATTTGCATTCCACGGGCTCTCCTTACCTCAGTGTTTTTGAAGTCATTAAGGGTCTGCTCAGATAATTCAGTTAATGTTACACAACGTATTCCTTTCTGCCTACAGAACTTTAAATGATCAGATAAAGTAACACGTTTGGTGGGATCCATGTTTCAAAGTGAATGGTCTGTTTTCCTATCTATCTTGGTCAGTCAAACTAATATTGGTATCTGTATATTATTGTTTCCTTTGTGCTGTGCTATCCATACCAACGCTAACATTTGTAAAACATGTTCCACTGACAGAAAACACATTTTATAACAGTATTCATATAACAAGACAGAAAAGCCATTGTACAACAGTATTCCACAGCGCTGTATTGGTGTAACTTCGTGCAACCAGAAAGCTTTGTTCAATAAAGAGCGGTGCACGGAATGCAATGGTAGAAAGTTATTCATGGCTACCAATAATGAATGATGTAGCATGCTGAGACTACGAACCTGGTGTTAAAGTCTTGGGATGGGGAAAACTTTACCTGCTTTACCTGGCTTGGCTCTCACTATCAATTCAAAGTAAATTGTACTAACAGACAAATGGGACAGCAGCATCAAAGTTACCTTTGTTTGAGGCGCCTGTAGGTCCCCTGGCATGCCATCACTATAAATCTTCAAGATAGTTAACATAAGGGGAAAGATGACCATGTCAGGAAGAAACAGCATGCATCCATCAGTCCAGCTTCTTTCCTGATGCCAAACTGCAGTGAAGACCATCAACAAAGGATTGTCGCCTTTTCAGATTATTATAGTTCGCTGTACGCTCTGGGCCATCCACCACAGCCTGAGAAAATTCAACCCCTTATTAATTGTCAAAATCCCGTTCAAAGGGCCAGGGGTCAAGCAGGAGCATCTGGGCCCAACTGTGGTGGTTGAGGCCTTTTACTCCTGCTCTCCCAGGGCTCCACCTAATATGGATCCTGGACAAATGGGCCAAGTACGCCTTCAGAACTTGAATCTCAGTGGTATAGTGGGAGGAGGTCGCAGACACGGCGGGTGAATACAGGCTCACAGCTCAAAATACATTCTGCAACAGCAATAAATGATTTTACAGTCAAATACCTGCTTTTATGAAAAAAGGGATTTTTATATACAAACACAAAGTAATAGTCAACTTTCCCAAGCAATACACACAGTATCCTAAGGATAGGGCTCTAGTGTCTGCAGGTCCTCGATTCTGACTCTCCTCTCACTAGCGGAAGTGGTTATTCCCCATTCACTATAGGTGACATTTGGGTTAAGCCCCACTAGTAGTCCAAGTCTCATGACTCCCACTTCATCTCTTTATGAAAGTCAAAAATGTTCCAGCGCTGAAACGTTATACAGCAGACAAGTTGCCCCAGGGCTGTGTGGCCCGTAAATCAGTCTTACTTGCACCAGCAAGATCTGATTAAGTGACCGGAGTCTTTCAGTATGCCCTTTTTGTGGGCACTGAAGCTGCAGCGGCTGTCTCTTGTAAGTTCATTACACATGGCCCGGGAGGAGTAGTGGCTTGGTGTCCTCTAGTTCATCACACGCGGTCCTGCAAAGACAGCTGGAGGGGGTCCTCAATGCTGGTAAGTATCTTTGGATCCTCCTCCTCACAGGTTGGGGGGGTTGTAGAACTCCTAGTGCTCATCCTCAGTGGGGACTTAGGCCCTCTTGGGTCACTACAGCTTCCTCCACCAGACAACAGTCTTGAGCAGACCGTGCTCCTTGCCATGTCCCAGTGCCCCCTTTCTCCCATACAGAGTCACTGTCCCCACTTTGTACATGGGCTATCAGCCCACGTTCAGAAATCTTCACCATGGCCCCATCTGGCATACCTTGTTCCTGACTTAGCTCCACACATGTGCTACGGCCTGATCGGCATGGCAGCACTTATTCACAGTGGTCCCATCTAGCATATGGGATTACCGATTTACAACCTGCACACAGGAAATAACAGTAGTAGCGGCTTACTTCTCAACAACCATCCTATGCATGTGGGAGTTGCCAACTTTTCTTTGAACACAGACAATAACTTATGGATCAAATCTGTTTATTGGTTTTAAGATGCAAGAAACACATTACACAGCTGTGCACCTACAACCTCCTCGGCCGGCAGCGTATAGCATCATCTGTCATATAGTCCCAAAAAGGGGGTCCGGTAGAGAGAGCTGATACGGCCTTGGCGTAAATACATTATTGCCCCTCTTACATCAGACAACAGAAAAACAAGAACGGGTATCATAAGAAAAAGGAAACCAGCAGGAAGGAAAAAGAAGAGAAAAGAAAGGTCGAATACACCAGAGAAAACGAGAAAGAGCAACATAACTCCCCCCATCAACACTCAGCAATGTTCCTCCCCTTCGCCCACCCGAGCTCCTACCCCACCATCCACCAGGGCCTATATCGCATGATCCCCCCCCACCAAGCCTGGCTGCCTCCACCCCCGTCAGGCATCGCTTAGCAACCGCAGCACTTTTAAATATGCGGGACAGGTGAGTTCGTTAAATTCAGCGGATAGAATCTGAATAAAGGGTCTCCAAAGAGCGTCCGTTTCGTCTGCCTTCTGACTGGCCGCTAAGGTTAGCTTCTCCATCGCTAAACTATACCTGAGTTTATAAAGCCAGGAGGTATAGCTCGGAACCCTGTCCTTGCCCCAGAGACCGAAAATCCCCTGATGTGCCACATTGAGGGTGAGGGCGATCTGTCGGCCCCTCAAAGAGCGGAGCGGAAAGGTGAGAGGGTTGGGTAAACCCAAAATAGTGTATTTCGGGAGCCTCAGGATCTCTGTGTGGAATACTCTGTCAATTTCATCCAAAATGCTCCTGCAATATCTTGTCAGCTTCGGGCAGTGCCACAGCAAGTGAATGAGTGTGCCCGTGTTTCCACATCCCCTCCAGCAGAGCCCAGATTTAGTGGGGTCCCACTCCCGCATCCTCGCGGGGGTATAGTACCATGAAGTAGCTATCTTATAGGCTGTTTCAACCCCTGGTATATTGTGAGCTGTGTGGTGTGCCCTGAAATTTATTCCATCCCACTCCTCCTCTGTCAGTTCTCTCTCCATCTCCCTCTCCCATCGCTTCTGCCCCTTCGTCTTGGAGAGTGGTGTGGCCCTAAGGAGATGCGCGTAGATTTCCGAGATCAGCCACTTGTCGTATTTTTTCCCTATAAGCCATTTCTCAAATGCAGTGAGTGTTCGAGCTACTAAGGGCTTAACCGTTGGCTGCAGCACCCAGTGCCGGACCTGGTAGTATGTCAAAGCTTCCGTTAAACCATAGGTCTCCCTCAACTGGTCAAGGGGATAATACCATCTATGTCGAATAGACTCCCCACCCTTCTACACACCCCCCTCATGCAGACACTGAAAGCCCTCTGAATTCAGACCGGGGGCAAACTCAGGATTCGTTCAGATCGGTGTCATGGGGGAAGGGAAAGTTGTCAAGCCGCATCTGATCGCCACCGCATCCCACACCCCGAGAGTCACGCCAGTGATAGGAGATGAGTAAAGCCCTGTCGCTCTGTGCCTGCGTCGCAGCCAAGGTGTCTTCCAAATATGGGACCCAGCGACCGCCTGGTCCATGAAGCACCAGTGCACTCTAGTATAAAATGCAACTGAGCCGCCTGGTAATCCTTTAACAGGCAGGGAACTGCCAGCCCCCCATCTATCTTCGAACGGTATAAGGTGTGACGTGATATCCGTGCAGGTTTCCGGTCCCTGATGAACTTCAAGATCGCCGTCTGAAGCATAGCTAGGGTGTTAGGCGGCGGAGTCAGGGGAAGCGTCTGAAACAGATAGAGTATGCACGGCAAAATGGTCATCTTAATTGCGGCGATCCTGCCGAACCAAGATAATTTATGCTTCCCCCAGATCTCTAAATCTTTTGGTACCTCTCTTGAGAGGGCAGCATAATTCATGCGGGACGTCTTTACGGCCGTCGTCGCTAAAACTATGCCCAGGTACAGGACGTGTGACGATGCCCATATGAAGGGGAATCTGGAACACAGTACCTTCTCGTGGTCCGGAGGGACAGACAGGTTTAGGATTTGAGATTTCTGTGCATTCACTTTGAACCCTGAGACCATACCAAATGCATGTAAAGCGTCTGTAAGCGAGACCATGGGCTCCGCCAGCGTAAGAATCACATCATCAGCGTATAGACTGATAAGATGGTGGTCACCCCCAAATTTAATGCCTGTAATATGGGGGGGTCAGCTCGAAGTCTTTGTGCCAAGGGCTCCATGTAGAGAGCGAACATGAGCGGGGAAAGTGGGCACCCCTGTCTCGTTCCCCTTCTTATCGGAAACGGCAGTGATACCATTCCATTAACGCGGACCGCCGCACTGGGCTCATGGTAGACACATTTGATCCAGGTCAGGCCCAACCCCGAAGCGCTCCAACACCCGGAAAAGATAAGGCCAATGCACCCTATCAAACGCCTTCTCCGCATTGATAGTAAGGAGGAGTGCCCCCTTATGGGACCTGTGCGTTTTGTCGATCAAATGTAAAATCCGTTTCGTATTATCCCCACATTGTTGGTGGGGTATGAAGCCCACTTGATCTGGGTCGATAATTCCGGGCATATATGGGTTGAGACACTGCGCTAATATGCCGGTAAGCAACTTGGCATCTATGTTTAGAAGCGAGATGGGTCGGTATGATCCACACTCCTCCGGATCCTTCCCGGGTTTATGAATGACCGTAATGATGGCTTTGAGCATACTGGGAGCAAGGGTCTTGGTCTCTGTGAAAGAATTAAACAGCCGGGTAAGTACGGGGGCTAGCTCCAGACAAAAAGTTTTGTAAAAAAGCAGGGAAAAGCCGTCCAGGCCAGGCGACTTCCTCACCTTCAGACGCGAGATAGCGGAAATCACCTCCTCCAACCGAATAGGTTGGTCAAGGAGGGCTGCATCCTGCTCCCTGAGTGGCGTGACTACGCAATCAGAGAGGTAGGAAGAGGGCTCGAGACCAATAGTCGGGTCCTCAATATACAACGCCCTATAAAAATCTGAAAAGGCTTCCACTATTTGCGTATCTGTGCGCGCCTCCCCTAGGGAAGGAGAACGCACCATCTTTATAGTGGTGGCGTGCCTCTGAGCCCTTAATTTCTGAGCCAGGAGTTTCCCGCATCTATCGCCCCCTATTTAATACTTATGTTTAAGTCACGCTAACGCATATTTTCCGCCCTATCCCAGTCCAGTCTCTTCAGTTGCAAACGCATTTTCTCTAGCTCCCTCCAGACTCTGGGAGCCCCCGTATGCTTATGAGAGCGCTCCAGAGCAGCCACTCTCCGCTCCAGAGCCCCCCTCTGGTCCCTCCGGGCCTTGTTTTCTTTAGCCGAGAGGGATATCACCTTCCCGCATATGACCACTTTAAGCGCCTCCCAAAGTGTCTCTAGACTAGTTAGCCCATTGTCGTTCCGGACAAGATAGTCCATGATCCGCACAACATCCGCCATATCCCGGGACTGCAAAATCATGTCCCGGAAGCGGCAGCCAGGGCCCCGGGCTCGGCCAAGACCCAGGTGGGCCGTCAAAGTTATGGGAGCATGATCCGCTAGGGCCCTGGGCTCTATCGAAGTCTCCTGAATCCATGAACGGAACGAGGAGGCCAAGAAATAGTCTATACGTGCGTACATTTTTGAGGCGGCTGAGTAAAACGAATAGTCCTGAAGGCCCGGATGGGTCGTCTGCCAAATATCTTCCAAGTCACAGTCAGCCAGCCACTGCAATCCCACCAAAGTCAAAGCCCCTGTCTGCCCAGATCGATGCCCTGATCTGTCCAGGTCTTTGTCCATAACAATATTGAAGTCCCCACCCACAAGTATAGCCCTGTCCGCGGGCCGTGACTGTCGGGGATAGAGCCTGCTTCATGAAACTTTCTTGTTGAGTGTTGGGTGCGTATATAGTTGCAACTGTGAAGTGGAAAGAGTCTATGTGGACTCTCAGAGCCAGGTATCTGCCCATAACCTCACGGATCTTAGCAATGACTTCCCCAGGGAAGGACCTCGAGAACAAAATCGCCACCCGCCCTGCTTAGTGGGAGCGGAGGACCAGTACTGCAGAGGGAACCATCTAGAGCGCATACGATAAGTATCGGTAGCCAGCAAGTGTGTCTCTTGTATCAGGCAAACATGGCTCCCAGAGCGCTCCAAGAAAGATAAAACTGCCAACATCTTCGAAGGATTATTAAGGCCTCGGACATTGAGGCTTATACACTTAAAAATCAGGCGTGCAGAAGGAGGCGAGAGGCCGTGACAGCTGACCTCTACGGTGGGGCTGGGTTCGGGGATAACTCCGGGTAAGGCAAACACGGGGTGTTATAGCGGCCTCAGGAAGAGTGTGAGATTCCTGCAAGGGGAGTGAATTATAACTAGACAAGAAGGCACAACAACCAACAATCAAGTCCTCTATGGGAAGTCCACGTCGAGGCAGAGCTCCGAGCCGAGGTCTGGAACATTTCGCGAGGCCCACTCATGGCATCTGGAGGCCCCGCCACCCAGGCCCAGCTCTAGTCCTGTTCACACCATTCTCGCAGGACGGTCCACGGTCACCTCCACCAGCTACCAGCCATGGTCAGGACCTATGAGCCGGTACCGCCGGTGATGATATTTAGTATGGCTTGTTTCTCCTGCGCCCGCTCCTTTGACGACGGCCGCGACGGCCTCCGCTTCCTTTCTTTTCGCCGCCATCCCGACGCTCAGAAGGACCCCCCCCCCCCCAGAGGACCCCGTCCGCTGCTCCGTCTCCTCCAGACCCAAAACCCGGCAGGCCTCCAGGAGCAACTTCACTTGTCTCGTCTGGTCCCCCCACCAGAATACGAGCCTAAAGGGGTGACCCCAGGTGTAAGATGTGGAGTTGGCCCGGAGGTGGTCTGTAATGGGCTTAAGCTCTCTGCGCCTCTGCAGCGTCAGCGCAGAGAGGTCCTGATAGAGCTGCAGGCTGTGCCCCCGAAACTGGATCTGAGGAAGATTCTGCGCTCTTTGGAGAATATCTTCTTTGATCATAAAATTGTGTACACACGCTAAAATATCTGGAGGGCGTGCTCCTGCCTCCCTTTCGCCCCACTCTATGGACCCGATCTAGTGTAATCTCTTGCGTGTCCTCAGGGGCTAAGAGAGAGCAAAACAAGGCAGTGATAAACTCTCTAATGTAGTCTCCCTTGGCCCTGTGAGGAACCCCTCTGATGCGTATATTATGGCATCTGGAGCGGTTTTCCAAGTCCTCAGTCGCGATCTGCATTTGTTCCTGGTGTTCACACAAGCGGAGTATTTCCTGTTGAAGTTGTTCGACTTCCTCACCTCTGGAGATCTCATTGTTCTCCATACTGGACACCCTTTCCCCCAGCGAGGTCATAGCAGTACGTCGTTCCCGCATCTCCTGGGAGATATCTTTTCGGAGCTCCTGAAGTTCCAGCCTCAAAGAGTTGAACAAGGAAGTAAGGAAGCCTTTTGTAACCAGGGCCTCTTCATCAGCCTCTGGCTCTCCCTGTCCTTCGGGCCCCCGCGTCGGGGCTGCAGCCTCAGCCTGTTTGCCTTGCGACGGGTGTGATCTCGTCAGCACCTCCCTTACCGACTGATCCGTTTTAGGTTTGGTGGATGTCATCGCCACTCTCAGCGCCCTGCGAGGCCTCTGCTCCACCCACCGTAGATGACCACGCCCACAGATCCTCCGTCCCCTCGCCACGGGCCGAACAATCCCGCCGAGCCCCTCAATCTAGTTGTGGCGCCGTACTCCTCGCCCCAGGGGCCGCCGTCCACCGCTGCGAGCAAGGGCAAGAGGAGCCAGTCACTCTTGTCCCAGCTCCCCGGGACCTCTGCCGGCCCCATCAGGTCCCCCTGGGGCCAGAAAGCCCAAGCCGCCCACTGCCGCCGCCCACTGCCACCTCACCACGCCGCGGGACGATCAGTCCCCCCCCCGAGTTCTCCCCTTGCCGCCACTATTGAGTTCACATTAAGGGCCACAGGCCCACCGCACCAGGAGGCGACAGGGCAGCCCTGCTCATTCCATGTTGGTCCCGCGGGGCCTCTCCCCATAAACCGCCAGGCTCTCTTTGGGCCAGGGGCCCCAGGCCGCGCACAGACAACGCGCGCCTTTCCCTCCGCCCCCCGGCCCGTTACCTGCGCAGCCCCGCGCACGCTGCCTTCACAGTGTCCAAATGCGGCCGTCACCGCCGCAGATAGGTCTGGGGCCAGCCGTCCGCGCCCCTGCTGTCCTCAAGGCCAGAGGCCTGGCCCGGCCGCGAGCACCAGCCACACATGGCCTGAGCTCTGCCGCCGCCTGACTAGGCCCGGCCCCAGAGCCCGCCCCACAAAACTTCGGGCGCTCCGTCCGGCCACAGGGTGTTGTCACCACCCTCGATCAATCGGGGACGCTCAAGGAGAGAGGGCCCGGGTCCGCCGTGCCGATGTTCCAGGCCCGGGCGGCGGAGCTCCCGTAGACACGTCTTCTCACTCCGCCATCTTGGCCACGCCCCAGGCAATAACTTAATCAGTGCAACAGCTGCCTGTTCACCCCTCGCCACTGGAATCCAATAAACAGGATCCCCCACTGGACCTCGCTTCCTCCAGCACTCTCGTCTTCCCCATAGGACACAATGGTCTTGGCAAGCAAGCAGGCACTGGTGCTCCAGGCTCAAGGGGCAGATGGTCTTTAAGTCCTTGTGTGATGTCCCCTCACCCACTTGAAAGACTGTCAGGCCTTGGTCACAGGCAGAAGTCTTTCAGAGCTACTCCTCACAGCCTGACTGGCTGCTTGATAACTGACAATTTTGGGGGCCTCGAGCTCCCCTTCTTATAGTTAATTTCGAGACACTAAAAGTTATTTAGCGTCTGAGTCTTCGAATTTTATGTTGGGGGTCTGCTACCTTTTGGAGTGTCTTCTCCTCCAGAAAGCTTTCTGTCACAGTAGGAGCAACTTCAAATCTGATAGCCCCACAACACACGCCATGGGAGTGACTAGAGGTTCACACCTAAATGTCAGTCACAATGATATGTGAATCAAACAGTTATCCCAGTGCCTTGGCCTTTCTCTTTATGATTCTCTTATCAGCCCCATCTCCTTCTTGAGATGTGCCCAAGACCCTTCCCAGTAATCTCTCTCTCAATTAATGAACACCCTTTAAAGTGTCCTAAAGAGTCTAGCTTTCCCTTGCTCCTGTGTGTCGGATCCAGCTCACAGGATTGTAGCAATCCACAAATCTGCCTCCTCTACTGTCTTATGTGCTTCCAGTTAGCCCTATGTCTCCCAAAATGGAACCCCCTCACAGGAACATATCCACCTAGCACATGCATAAAATACACACCACTGCAAAGCACTATCCCTGTATTGTGCTATTTACAGGCACATGTGCACCCAGCACATGTATAACAAACATGTACTGTCCAGAACTCCACACAAAACCGATGTAGATCAATGGGGAGTTAAGCACACAGTAGCAGAACTTTAAGTGAGCGAGCCTGCTGTCCTCACTTCAGTGACATAGGTAAAATGGAGCTCCTCACTTCTACTGATCACTACAGGATATGCTGCCACAACCACACGTGTGCCGCTTAACTCCTGGCAAAAGCAGTAGCCTTTCCCCCTTATAAGGGTAGCACTTTAGGCTCCCCTCCCGGGCTAAAAAGACCACAGTCCGTGACACAGGCCTATTCCATGTTTGCCCATGACAAAAACAGCAGGGATCCAGACATCATTACAGTTGAGGTACTCAGGGCAGGGGTGCATGTCCATTACCATGCAAGGGATTTTTCTGTCCCAACAATGATCTCCCAGTTAAGGCCATCAATCCAGCTGATCGCGATGACCTAGACTCTTCAATCACATGTGAAGAAATCTCACAGGCCATAACTAGCATGCAGTTGGGCAAGACATCTGTGCCAAATGGTTTCCCAATAGCATTTTTCAAGTTTATATCTCTTATAACAACCTAACAATGCGATTCACATGGGTTCCCTACCAGATGACCTGAACGGCAACAAAAGTTATCATCTTAAGGAAAAGCATCCCACCTGAACTCCTGTTGTCCTACAGGCCAATCTCCCTTTTCAATTCCGAAGCAAAGGTCCTGGCCAAAGTACTTGCCTATTGCCTTGTTAAGGTCAATATACAAATGGTATATTATGACCAGAGTGGCTTTATCCCTGGGCGGGGCACAGTCTCAGACACCTGCATCTGGATCCATGCAATAAGCTACAGGGGCCAGAGGCCTTGGCCTGCATAGATTTTTAAAAAGCATTTGCCTCTCTGAGGTTGTGGTTTCTGTCCCAAACACTCAACAAAATGACATTTGGGCCCTACTTCACACAGTGTTTGCGCACGCTTTACTGTGACATATGGGTGCAGGTGAAGCTCGATGGGTCTTGTTAAAGCTCTCTGGGATCAACAGAGGCATGAGACAGGGGTACCCACTGTTGTCCCTGCTTGTTGCCCTACTGCTAGTGCCATTAGCTGAGCTGGTAAGCAGGGGTGTACTTCTGAAATGTTTCCAATGGAATAAATCAACAGAATGTTGCATATCCTTATATGTGGATGTTCTCATTTTCATGCAGGATTCTTTGGCCACTTGTGACAGATTCATAAATATCCCTAAAGTCTTTGGGGAAGCATCTTACCTAGTCTTCAATTGGCACACATCAACTCTAGTCTCACTAAAACGCTGACTGGGTAGCTTCAGTGACCTCACTTCCTGAGGTGCTCGAGGATTTTACATGTGTGTGTATCTACATTGCTCCAAACCCGCCAAGAAAGTTGCGATCTCAAAATCCTCCTCTACTCACTAGGACAGATGAAGATCTTACAAGATGGTGCAAGTTGTCCCTTTCGATATTAGGCAGAAATGCCCTTTTCAAAAAGTTTTTAATAGCTCTGCAAAACTACCCATATATTAAACAGAATAATCTATTCAACAGGCTTACATCTGAAGAGAGGGACTTTCTGTGGGCTGGACAGAAGCCTAGGATCTCCTTCTGGAAGTGTATGTTATCAGTATATGATGGGGAGTTTAGAAGCTGTGTATCTTTGCTTTTATTACTGGGCAGTACATCTGATCAGCATCTTTTCTGTGGAGACCACATGAATATTTATACAGGAGTAAAAGCCAAAGCTTCCTCTCAGAAGTTACAAGGAACACTACAAGGATCTGGAATACATAACTAGCATGGCAGCCTGACATGGTTAACTCCCCTGTAGTTGGCACACGGCTCCCCGAGGTGAGAACGTTGAAAGGGTTAGACAAATGGAATTCGACTGGAACGTCCAGCCTGGGGTACATGTGGGGTAGCACCTGCATGTGCTCCTTTGAAGAATTCACGAACGAATACTCCCTACACAATTCTAAGTTTTTGCACTTCCTTTAATTGCATCACTCGTTAGACACCGGACAGCATTGGCCAGACTGCAGGAATTCAATCCCTTCGAGGCCAAACTAATGCTGGGAAGTGTGGACAAGGGAGGCATATCGAAACTATATCGCTCGAGGATGGTGAACGACCTTAACCCCACTTTCCAACTGCCACAACATGGAGGGGTTGGAGGCTAAAATGGCACCATAATGCATGGCTATATCATCTAGACCTTGGTACTCAAAGTACAGCAGGTGAGCCGTATGTGCCTGGCAGAGATTCCTTCTGGCTGCTGATCTTCTTCAGGGACCCCTGGTAAATTGAGAGTGAAAGCTGCTACATCCTTACTGGCTAATTCTACTAACCCAGCAACATCATTAAGGGATTCTGGGCTTTGTTTCTACAGTTAGTTCAGCGTGTTTTATGAGTAAGGCTGTTGCTTATAAAACAAGCAGAAACTACTCTAAAAAGAAAGCCTAGAATCAAAGAAAGAAAAAAAAGGTGTTGCAAAGGCACCTTTTTGTCCTCTTTTGGTTATGGTCTTAGTGTCAACTAAGCCCATAACTATTTCACCTTGTACTTTCAACAATGCATCCCTGCTCATTGGTGAAAGCTTAGATGGGAGGATTGTAAAAAGTGCTTAGAAAGTATGGGAAATGTTGTTGTGAGTATAATGGGGCACAGTCACTAAGTATGAGAAAGGAGGGGATGCAGGTAGTTAAAATCAAAAAATAAATTTGATGGTCCTATAACTTACAGGTAACTGACTATAACATGTCATGCCAACAGCTTGAATGAAAAAACCTGTGCAAGTGGAACTAATCTATGGAAATGCATGTTTTTCGTAGGAAAGCTCAGTTAATGCTGTCACTACAGAATTCACGTCACCGAGTTACATCCTGGTAGGTACACAGGGGAAAAGTGACGTGCATATATAATTCTACAGGGTCCCTTCCTATGACAGCACTGTGAATATGCAAGTATTTTGCATATCTTAAAATCTCCTCTTGGACGAAACCCTATTTATGGGTGGTTTGAGAGTCATACGAGTCAGGCGGGAGGAAGTATTTAGGTCACAGCTGTAGCCACTGCTACCTGGCAAATGCAAGTCTACAGGAGCGTGCCTCCCACCTGACTAGCATGACAGCTGAATCAGCCATCATAGCTTTTAAGAAGGTGGGAGGCTTAGGCCTCATTTCTATGCATTGTACGAATGAGCAGGCAGGCAGCCCTGACGAAGGCCTCCTACCTGCATGGCTTTAAATGAGGGCTGAAACATGTTGGCTTATATAGGGGCGATCTAGTCACTGACACTCAAAAACCCCACAAAACAAGTTTTTTTTTTTTTTAAATCATGTCTAGGGTACTCAAACAAAGGAAATTTTCTTGGCTATACCCTGAGACATTTTCATCTTTCTTTTCCTCTGGCTCCCCACTCCAAATCCAGTGGTGATTTATATAAGAACTCCCAATCTTGGTCAAGTCCACCATTGGCAGCACTGTCCTACCAGGGTGTGGCTAGGTGCCAATGATGAAGCATGCCACTATACAGAGTGAGTGAGGCATCTACTCCAAAAATCGTTTGATTTTCTACAGGTCATATCCTATAAGACAAACCTAGTTGCCATTGGGTGTTTGTAGTTGTGCTTGGGAGGACACAACTAGGTTTTTCTACCATCTAATTCTTTCTTTATGTGCTACAATCAGCCCTCTATGCCATTTAGTGTGACTTTGGTCACCTTATACAATGTACTGTAATTGGACTTTTTAGCATTACTAGACCTGGCTGACCATTTAAACAAACACTGGCAAAGCCAATAGTTCTGGCTTTAGTGAGCTAATGTATTCTAACAGGAATGCAAATGTGTGCATATATGAACGGCTATGTTTGTATGTGTTAGCATGTTGAAGCAAAACCTATGTTGCTTTGACAACGCTTGCTTATAATTGTCATGACGAGTAACTGTGTCCAGTAAGAAATATTTGATAGCCTTTTCTATTTGTGGTCACTTATATGGACATTTATTGTTTATGTGTTTAATTGTATGTATACTACTTCTTGAAGTTCACAAATATTTCAAAACTACGCCTGGAAAGGTGTTCCAGGTGCAGATTTACAGGCGTACTTCTGGGAATTTCATGTGAATATTTCCAAGGGCTACTATTCCCCCGTTTGGAGTTCTCCATTGAGGCAGAAGTCTACGTAGAGGAATGGAGCCTCCTGTACACACTATTGTTTTTTCAGCGCAGTGGGAAACAATGTTTGCCTTGTTATAATGATACAAACCCTTCCCCTATACCACCTCCAAGTGTGGGGTAAATCCAATCCCCTTCCCACCCTGAAAGGAAGAGTTACTCCAGCCTTTAAGCCTTGCAACATCCTGTTGTGAGTGAGATTCACAAATGCAGACTTATCCTCATTCCCAGTGGAATTATCTACATTCGTAAATGCATTTACCCCTGTCATTAGTTCTTTTTTGGATTCCTGGCATGCATACAATTGCAAATGTAAAATTTATAACCACATTTGTCTTTGTGAATCAGGCACAGAATATCCTACCAAATAACAACAAATGATTGACAACAGAGACCAAAGCAAACGCATACCAAATTCAATGTGCTTTTATCAAAAGTGTATTCAATCTGGCTGGTACAGGGCAATTTTGCTACCACAGTAAATTAGTAATTTTGCCTTTCACCCCCTGCACATCATTCATAGCTCTCAAATTTTGAAGACCACAACATCAGCAATCAAGGTTTCTGCTTACAGTTCATTTATTTTACAAAACTCACCACAACTAACCGTTGGAAAGCAGACAATACCGCTAATATGTACAAAAGTCATTTGGAAGTCCCAACAAGCATTGGCAAAATAAACAGGTCTTACCTTTATAATGAGATTGCCAGGCTATTGACTTTGCCACTGCTCGTTAGTAAAACACTGTTTGAAATGAGAAAGGAAAAAAAAAACTGGAGGAAAGAGCATGTATGGTCACCTGTAGTAGCCAACAGAGCAAACTTATGGGCCTCCAGGAAAAGAGACATCTCCTTTTCAGTCATGCTGAGTGCCTCAAACACCAGCTGAGTGCAGCAGGAGATCCTCGCCCAGCACCATAAGACCTTTTGTGTGACACAGTCTGTGCTTGTGTGCAGCATATGAAGTCTGCGCCTTAGCCTTAAGCCAATACCTGCTGCTGCGCTTTTACAGACAGGCTTGGAGCAACACTGACATCCTGGCATGGGGAAGCATCACATTAAGGTGGGAACAAGAAAACACACGAAGTGCTGAATGAAAAAGGAAAAAAAAGAAGTTCCCTGAATGGGAGAAGAGGAAGGCTACAAGTCATCCAGTGAAATAGATGCTATAGAAGCTATTCTGGAAAGCCCTAAACATAGCTATTCCTGGAACTTTTCAAAGCTGAATAGCTCAAAGCTCTCCGGTTTCCCACGCCCGTGCACAAGTAGCCCATTCAGTCCAGATTTTTACTTGGCATTTTGTGACTTGTATACTTGTTTTATTCTATTATAAACCAGGACAACTTATTCTAGGATACAAAGCAAAAAATCTAGATGGGACAAGTTATCCAAGCATGGATGGGGAATCTTGAAAGCTCTGCCTAGCCGTGCACTTATTGACTGCACAATCTCCTAGCCTGTTTTACACACAGTGGCCTTTTAAACTAGCCCCAGAGAGGTTCTGCCACAAAACAAATCCTGTATGGTGACTGAGCAGACATTGCAAGACAGGAGCAGAGTCTGCCTCTTCCACATCTAAACCTGATGCTGATTCTATTTATGACAGCTACGTATGACACTAGGAAGAGCAGCGTAGAGGGCAAGCACTAGCAAAGTCAAAAGTCTTGTCTCTGAGGCCCACTAGCTTTGCCATTTCTATTGTAATACATTTGCATTTCGTTGATACTGCACAGCATTGGCAAAAAAAAATACATAATGAAGCGATGCAAACATGAGCGTGAACACATCATGACGTCGTAATGTCATGCGGCTGCGTCATTCAGTAGGCACGAGATACATTGCATGCTTATGTTACCACTCAGGCGCCTTTTGAACGACATGGGTAACATTTTATTTTATTTATTTATTTTTCCAAGCTAGCAGATGCCACATGGGCCAGTAAATTTAAAAAACTATTTTCATTTGTTCAAAAGCACATTTATGAAAGCAGAGCGACCGAGCAGAAAATAGGAGCTGTTTGACCCTCTTAAAAAAAAATGTAAGAATAAGTACTTTAATCAAAGTGAGAGGTGGGGGGTCAAAAGAAAAAAGAGCAAGCAGAGGGATCAGGTTGAGGGAGTGCTAACGCAAATGTCTTAATTAGAAATTAGTAATGAATGTCTATGTATTTTGAATTATGAAACCTGTAGAAAATAATGTAACGTGGAAAAATTAATGTGCACGTTTGAATTTTGACCTCGGAGAATGGCCACCAACGTTCACGTATCGTACTAAATGAATGATTAACACATAAGAAATATTAAAAATGTATTCGATTAAGGTAGTAATATGTCATATTGAGAGTTAAAATCTATGCTTTAACTTATTAATTGTAGGCCTTAACTTAGCGAGTGTCTTGGCCTAGTTTTGCCAGGCCTCATGCAAAAGCTGTAGTTGTTAACGTTTAATGGAAAATGCTGACAGAATGAACTAACCATGAACTGCTCATTGTTTTAATAAAATGTTTAGCCAAAGCTTTCTATGAGAACCGATGGACAGGAGATGAGGTTTCTTGTAATGTATAGAAAAATGTGTAATATGCTCTAGATGCACTTTCCCAGGACGCGAACAATGAAGACACTGACTGGAGAAGAAGCTGCAACAATTCTGATACCTGACGAGCCGGATGATGAGAACATCGTAAAGCGAACCAATCAACAACGTGTGAAGTGTGAAATATTAGAATTCATAGATTTGGCACATGGACACTTTTGGGTAGAGTAATGACGTACGATTAATTGACCAATTGGGAATTGGAGGATAGTTTGGGTGACTTAGATATAACAACGTGACAGAGGGAAAAGACTTCAGATAATGATGATGTTCGGAGATAGATCACTAGACCAGAAATCAAGAGTGACTTTGGGAGACTTAGAAGAGATTTGAGATTCCATCATTGGGCTCATATTCTCTGACTGAGAGCCTGATGTGTTGCTGATCGACTGATGGCCTGGAGAAAACTGATTCTGTTTGCTGACCCATGCAGAGGATAGGTAGATATGACATTATAACTGAAATGTATTTTTGTGCCTTTTCTTTCTAGGTGCCAACTGTGCTGTCTTAGTAGTATTTCTTAGCTAGATGTTTTCTAAATTCTTGTTTCTAAATTGTTTCCCATGAAGCCCCACATGCTGATGCTAATCTGGGTTAGATGAGGGTTTCCTTACGTGACGTTTGACAGACTACAGAGATAATGGTTGACGGACAGTTTTGCTGAACTTCATGGACAGAGTTGAATTATTGAAGTTGATTCTTTTATTGATCTGTGCTAATGCTCTAGAGGGTACTATGATGCACGCTTTGATTAGATTATGTTTTTGGCGGCTGTTGACTAATTAATACAGTTCTCACATGCACTGAATTGAGCTTGATTTAATCTCTTATGACTTAGTATTGTAAACTAAAGGGAAATAAAATTACTAAAACTTATACTAAGGTGTGGTTATTCATGACTGAAAAGTCATGGTCTGACCCTTATTGGCTTTAACTGATTCATGATTTGTCTAATGATTATTGATTTTTGTGAATTGATTACTATGAATGATGGTCACATTATAACAAGGACATTCCCAGCGAATCAAAATGTTCATCGACCTATACGCGTTACCTTGTAAGTTTACTTATTAAGGACTGATGTGCTAACAGGAGCTTATGGGGGACAGCAATGGGGAGTGGCCTGTGAAGGGGATTAAATTATAAAAAAAATGTTTTTAAACCAGGGCGTGGGGGGGGGGGGAATGAAGAGCTCAGTGTGTGTGGGGTTGAGGTGGCAGTAACACAAGAAAGGAAGCACACAACGGCGAGAGCAAGTGTCGGTAAAGGGGAGCAACATGGAGCACACTGGATGAGAAATGGGGGCCAAGCAGCATATGAGGGAGCAAGACCTGGAAAACATACACTCTGAAGGAAAGCTAAAAGAAAAAGGAAAAAGGAGTTCCTTAAATATGAAGAGTGGAAAGATAAAAGTCAGCCAATCAAAAGAATGCTAAAGAAACAAAGAGAGTGACAAACATATGACAAGGAAGGCAAGCCACTATATAAGAAGCAAGCAAATGAGAATGAGAAAGCCAACCAATAGTAAGCAAGGTGCGGACTCAAAGCTCACTTTTAAGTTTCTGGTATGGTCCACAAGAGGCTTTCGCCCACATACAGCTTGAGACCTAAAAAAAAAAAAAAAAAAAAAAAAAAGCTTCACCTGAATATTTGAGAAAGGTTGTCCTTTATTTCATTATGACTCATGGAAATAGAAGAATGTCTGGCAATAAACTGAATAGTGAACGAAGTAACTATTATTATTAATATAACCATTTATAAAGTGCGTGATTCACCTAAAAGGTATCATGGCTCTACAAGCCTGAATACCGGGAGAAGGTAGAGTTACACATCAACTAGAGACTGCAGCCGACAAACAGAATGACTGGGGGAAAAGCCAGGTCTCCAGCACCTTCCTAAATGATAATAACTATTCCATATTTAGGAAGGGTGCTGGTAGTTGGTTCCAAATCTGTGCAGCACGGACTGAGAATGCTCGGCCACGCATTCGAGATTTCATGGCCTTAGGGACACAGACAAGAGCAGCTGTTGAGGAGCAAAGACTCCTCATAGGGACATCTCTTGAGAAACGATTCTGCAAGGCAACAGGTCCGAGTCCAACAATTTTCTGTTTGGCCGGGAGCCAATGAAGCTCTTTCAAAGCCGCTGAGGCAGACGATCTCCTGGGGTGGTTTAATGCCAATTTTGCTGCTGCCGACTGTACTCTGTATAGTCTCACTAGCAAGTAGTCAGGGGACCCAAACATCACTGAATTACAATAGTCCAGCCTGCTAAGGATCATACTACGATGATAAGAGGTTTAGCACTGGCTGGAAGCAAGGGAAGTAATTCCCGTAAACCTTGAAGTAGCGAGTAACAAGTCCCCCTCACTTTACTGATATGAGCTGCCAGAGACAGTGTGTTGTCAAAATGGGCTCCTAAATTACAAAGTATGTCAGAGGAATTAGGACTGTCCTTCACCAGAAGAGGCCAAACATTTCCGGGTAAATTCAAGGAGACTTTATTTGCTGAGCAACATAAAAACTCAAGGGAATATTTATACTCTGTTTGCGCTGAATTAGCATCATTATTTTTTACGCTAATTCAGCTCAAACGTAACTCCATATTTATACTTTGGCGCTAGACCCATCTAGCGCCAAAGTTTTGGAGTTAAAGTCATGTTTTGCCTGCAGAACACTACCTTGCGTCAATGAGATGCAAGGTAGGCGTTCCTGGGCAGAAAAATGACGAAATGGCCTTAGTGCCATATTTATCCCCCGTGCTAAAATCAAGCATGGGGGATGGGGGCCTTAAATAATCTTAGCGCTGGGTCAAGGCAGGTGTTAGGGGATCTGTGGGCCTTTTTCCATGGTCAGAGACCATGGAAAGAGCCCACAGGTGCCCTTCCCTAGCCCCTGGGACATCCCCCACCCACACCAGAGGGACAGCAGAGGATGGGGGACCCCATCCCAGGTAAGAAGAGGTAAGAATTTATTTTTTATTTTTTGTAGTGCCATAGGAGGGGCCTAGCTTGGGTCTCCCTACATGGCACTGGGCCCAATGGCCATGCCCAGGGGACTTATGTCCCCTGGGCATGGCCATTGGGGTGGTGGGCATGACTTCTGTCTTAACTTAGATGGGGTTTTAATGTCAGAAAATGACGCTAGACTGGTTAGGAGCATTTTATACTAGCGTCATCCTTTGAAGCTAAACCCCCAGTTCCCCCTACACCTTCCCACCCTGCTAGCTTCCTTTTTTATGACGCTAGCCGGGCATTACCGGCAGCTACTGTCATACCATAAATATGACGCCAGGCCAGTGTCTTGGGACGGCGCTAACAAGCGGTATACTTTCTCACGCAAAACTGCCTTAGAGCAGTTTTGCGTAAAAAAGTATAAATCAGATCCTCAGTCTTGTCCCAGCTGAATCTAAGCGAATTAGAGATTAGCCACTGCGCAATATCCTTCACAGAGCTATGGAAGACTTTTACAGCTGTTTGTTGGCCACTATCTAATGATAAGATCAGTTGAGTATCATCTGCATAGTTAACTACTCTTATAACATGAGATTTAATAAGGATAAGAGGCCTCATGTACAGATTAAACAGAATGGGACTCAAGCCAGAGCCTTGAGAAACACCATTATCCACCTTCCTAAAGGTCGACTTGTATGGAGGAAGGGCAACAGCTTGGCTGCAATCGAGTAACTAGGAATGCAGCCACTCTGGAGATGTACTACCGACTCCCACTGAAGAAAGTCTATAGATCAAGATGAACTGGCAGTCCTTCCAAGGTCAGTCTATGCTCAGGTAGCACCAGGGACAAATCAGATTTGGTCCCTCGCCTTCTCCTGACTTTCTATTTATCCCTTTTCTAAGTGCTTTGTATGGTAGGCATTATTGTTAGGCAACCTAACAGTACTGCTGCTGTGCAATAAGTTTCTGGTGTGAATGAGGAAACTTGGTTCGGTGCCCAACACTGTTAAAGCCAATACGTATGCCAGTTGAGCTGTAGCCAATAACTTCATCACACGCTTGAAAAGATACACAAAACAATCTGGCACCTTGGAAAATAAATGTTTTGATAAGCATTTTTTTATTATTTTTAGTAGGTGTGAGGGAAATACAAAAGTAACAGAAAAACAGAACAGTATGTTCCAAGGAGAACAGTAGAATACAAAACAAGACTGAACAGAGAGCACCACGGATAATCAATTGTTCATATTGTAACGCCTCAGTACATGATAGTCCCACCACTTGTCCCATATACTGGTGGGTTTCCGGGGTCAGCCTCTGGCTCAGTAAGTAGGTTCCTCCTGTTGGGCACACAAATCCAAGCCCTTTCGCCATTCAGAGTGTATGAGGACTCGGGGACCTCCATTTTCTGGCGATATCCCTCTTTGCAACCAAAGTAGCCGTGACCACCATGACTCGGTCATCCCGGGATACCCCAAGATTCTCCATGATGCCCAGCAAAGCCAGTCTAGGCATGAACTCATTCGATCTGGCAAGGACTTTGGAGAGAACGAGACCAATCCTGCACCAGTAGTTAGCCACACCGGGGCACTGGCAGACCAGGTGAAAGATGTCAGGGTGAGGGCAGCAAAAGTAGGTGTTGTGTGGAATTTTGCCTGCTCGCCAGAGCCCGCGCAAGGTAGCTTACGTTGCGGGCAAGTAGTTTTTTAACACATATCTTTATTTTCATTAGGCATGTACATTCCTCCAACAGAAAATCAATTTGTTACATATAACAAACATCACTGTGTTAAATAGCTCCCCCACCCCATGTCTTAACAATATACCTTTGCATTACAGAGAGTTTTAGTACTGGTAATCCCCGCCCATGTGATGATGTGCACATTTTAATTTGGCAGTTGTTAAGATCCTATCCCATTGGTATTCCTTCCATTATTCATGGATATTCCATTGAATAAGCCCATAGATGGTACTCCTTCTCGGTTGTTAGCTACCCGCCATGAGAGACGTTTCAATCTCTCACCTCCCTGATTAGCTGCTGATGTGTTAACTCCCTCCCTCTTCCATTCTCTGAATACAGTCATGAATACTGCCCGTTTCCAGGCCCTCCGCAACCTTGTCATCCCTATGTGAGGTCTTGAGCTGAATGTCCTCAGCTATCACCCATTCCTGCATGTCCTGAACCAGAGTGTAACTGCCAGGACCCTCATACGCTGCCATCCCGCAGCTATTTAACGTTTTGCCAACAGCAGTGCTAAACGCAGAAATTTGAGTTATATCTTCCCCCTCTTTGGCTTTCCGAAGATTCCCAGTAGATAGTGTTGTGGAGTAGGATCCATGCCAATCCTGGTCTCTCCCTGGAGGCGAAGCACAACTGTTCCCCAATACGTCTATACAATGGGGCAATTACAGGCCAAATGGAGGAAACTTGCACCGCCTGTCCACATCGCTGTCAAGATGCCGTAAGACTGAGGTAACTTCTGCTTAATTTAATGGGGTGAGGTAGGTGGGATGGACATAATTAAAGTGTATTAGCTTAAATCTAGTGTTTCTAGCAATCTCCTTGACAACACACGTTGTACCCATTCGTTGTCGATAAGCTCTTCTCCAAGTTCAGAGCACCAAGCGGCTCGAACCACCAGCAATCTCATAGGCGTGTCAGCCTTCAGAGCCTTGTACAACACAGATGTCCACCCTGTCCTACTATGAGCATCATTTGTAAAGTCTCTGCTGGGGGCGGTGCGCTTGGGAACCCTATCTAGATTACTATGGTGGTCCCAGCTAATTTTTCATATTGTTGATATGGTCCTTCACCCACCGAGAATGTCTCTCTGGCCTTCTGAAAGTAGATGAATTATTCTGCAGGGTATAAATAGCACAGTAGTCTGCAACCTCCCATCTGTCATTGTAGAATGGACGTTACTGTTGATATCCTAGAATGGCTTTAAGACCCACACTTCCAGGTCGCTAGGAAATAGGGGCCATGTAATACCCTTACCAACACCTTCTCTTATATGCAGGCAGTATATCGCACTAGCTAGAGGTACTCTCCCACAACTTTGATGCTCCACATTAATAGTGCCATCCAGGGTGTATCATTGCATGTTCTCCTAAGTAGCCTCTTTTCCCAGTTGTCTGTATCAGCGGCACATTTTGCTGCTTATTGTAGATGCACTGTCTAATAACATACTTCTACGTCTGGGAGTACCAGCCCCCCCATCTTCCTGATCTCGTTTTAGAGTATCATGGGCCACCTGACTGCTCTGTCCCACCCATACCAATGAGATCAGTAAGCTGTTACATTTCTGGAACATCTCTAGAAACAGCGGGCACAGCGAACTTTGTACTGCATAGACGCACCTAGGAAGAAAGATAATTTTGGCAAGAATCACCCCTCTCATCATGGACAAAGGCAGGGCGGTCTAAAAGCATATCAAAACATGCAGGCCATCAATCACCCTTCTCTCACTGTACTTTTATTGGTTTGTAGGGGTTCCTGCCACTCTAATCCCTAAGTATCCAAAACTGCCAATCAATCGGAGGGATTTGTAGAGCGAGAACTTGTCACCCCCGGGGGTCTCCAGGAGCTGGGGGGGGGGAGTATGTGTGCCTTGGCCAGCTGGTGATGGAGGTCGAAGAGCCAGGTCTTGAGCGGTCTTCTGAAGTCTTCCAAAGAAGGGGGGGTGAGCAGGTGGAGGGGGATGTTGTTCCCGGACTTGGCAGGGAGAAGTAGCAGCCGCCAAGGCGTTCCTGACAGATGCGGGGGACTTAAGCCAGGGCGAGGTTGGCTGAGCAGAGCTCTCTGGTAGGTCAGTGGAATGTGATGTGTTTGTTGACATAGGCGGGTCCGGCATCGTGGAAGGCCTTTTAGGTGTGTGTGAGGAGCTTAAAGAGGCGTCTTTGCTGGACGGGAAACTAGTGGAGGGCCCTGAGGTGGGGAGAGATGCTGGTTCTTCTAGGGAGGCCGAGGACAAGTCTCGCTGCCGCGTTCTGGATGGTCTGGAGGCGGTTCATGAGCTGCTTCGTTGGTTCCAGCGTAGAGTGTTTTGCCGTAGTTGAGACAGCTGGAGATGAGGGCCTGGGTGACTGTCTTCCTGGTCGCCATGGGGATCCAATTGAAGATCTTGAGGAGCAGGAGAAGGATGTGGAAGCAGGCAGAGGAAACAGCATTGCTCTGTTACATGGTGAGTGAGGTGTCAAGGATAATGCTGAGGTTGCATACGTGGTTGGTGGGGATGGGAGGGGGCCTAGGGTGTCAGACCACCATGTGCCATCCGAGGGGGAGGGGGCTTGCTCCCAAAGATGAAGTCTTGTCTGAATTTAGTTTGAGGCAGTTGGTCCTCATCAAAGTGGGGACTTCAGTCATGGTGCTCTGGAAGTTCATTTGTGTGGTGGAGGCGTCGTCAGTGAGGGGTAGGACGAGCTTGGTGTCATTGGTGTAGGAGATGATGTTAAAGCGTGTGTGCGTGCAATGTCAGCCAGTGGAGTCATGTAGGTGTTGAAGAGGGTGGGGCTGAGGGAGAAGCCCTGGGGAATGTCGCAGATGATGTCTTTGGGTGCTGAGGCAAAGAGTAGGAGGAGGATCCTCTGCGTTTGGCCAGAGAGGAAGGAGGTGATCCAGATGAGTGAGTTGTCTTGGATGCCAATGCTGTGGAGCCTGGTGATGAGGGTATGGTGGGAGACCGTGTCGAAGACTGTCGATAGGTCGAGGAGGATGAGAGTTGCTGTTCCTCTTAGGTCAAGGAGGTGTCTGATGTTGTTGGTTGCTACAATAATGGTGGTCTTGGTACTGAAGTTGGGCCAGAAGCTGGATTGGGAAGGGTCGAGCAAGCTGTTGCCTTCAAGAAAGTCAGTGAGATGGCCTTTAATGGCCTTTTCCAGGACTTTGGCAGGGAAAGGGTGGAGCAAGATAGGGCAGTATTTCTTGAGCTCTTTAGGGTCAGCTGAGGGCTTCTTCAGGAGGGGCTTGACCTTGGCATGCTTTCAAGAGTCAGTTACGGTGGTCGTGGAGATGGAAGTGTTGAGGATTTCTGTGAGGGAGGCTCTGATTAGTTCTCTTCCTAGGTTGTAGAAGTGTTGTGGGCAGGGGTCAGCAGGTGATCTGGAGGGGATGGAGGTCATGATGGTAATTGTGTCTTCGGTGGAGAGCTGTTTCCATTCAAAGATCCGGTGGGGAGGCGGAGGGGCGTGAGCTGGGGCACAGGGGTGCTTGAGGTCGGTGGGCTGGGGGTGTCGAAGTTGCTGTAGATGCTGGCGACTGGGCTAGAGCCTCTTCAAAGCATTAAAATCAAGGAAAATATTAATAGTGCACTGTGTGAGAAGGCAGGTGTGAAACAGGATGTTTGAGGAAAGCTGAAGAACTAGCTACTTGCCAGTCATGAAAAGTGCATGTCGGTTTCATTGTGAAATGTTTTCCTAACATTTGGTAACAGAGTTACTACAGCTATATTGGACCAGGGTCCCTGCTTTAAGAAAAGATGAGTTCATGGTGCAAGGTGTGACTGCCAATCTATCCTTTTTGACACCATGCACCTCTGGTAACCCAGCCACACCTGCAAACCTGCCTATACAGCACCAGTCTTATGATGTGTGTGGAGATTATAGGTGCATGGTGTGGCTTTGTACCCAGGCAGAGCCCAGGGAACTTCCTGCCTTGTGCACCACAGAAGTGCCCTGTGTGCTCAGCGATGACTCGCACTTACACTCAGGGCTGGGGTGAGACCAGTGCCCATCCCCAGATCTCCTCGTGCTTACACACAGGGCCGGTGTGAGACCAGTGTCCATACCCAAACCTCCTAAGTGTAGTTGAGGGTTAAGGCCACGAGGTCTCTGAGGTAGAGGGCTGCTGTACTCCCTCAATTATGTAATTGATTAAATGAATCGTCTTGTGCTATCACATGCAAAGAGATAAATGATGTCATCTGGGATGCCATCTGTAACATTGTGTGTAGTAATCTTGAGCTGTTAAGAACTAAGAGTTGTCCAATCAGAGAGAAGGTTATGGCATGGATGTCATTGCACAACTCAAGCATTGAATTCAAGAACTTTGTAGGATTTCGCAGTAGTGCTGGATTAAACCCTGTGGAGGCCCCTATGCAGGCGAATTTCGGTGTCTGGTCCCCACCCTTGCAAATTATGTCCTAATATGTTTTTAATTTTAATTTTATTAACCAACAATTTCGGGCACCGACATTCTGGGTCTAGAAAACAGCGGGGAAAAACAATATTTACGATTTGTTCAAGAAAGTGAAAGAATTCTTAAGTCACAGGCAAAAATGAGTAAAAGTGCCTGAACAAGATAGATTTGTTCTGTTAATGATAGAAGTTAGTTGGTGAAGTTAAGCAAACTTTATTATAACTCAGAAAAGATAACTTATTAACGCAGATGAGACGTTGGGTGTATACACTCGTAGGTGTTCTCAAAGCTTCTACTCATGAATATTCTACTAGGGTCTGGAGTCGGTGGGAACTTGAGATACACTAACTCACAGAAAGCTTTGTTTCTGGAGGTTAGAGTCACTACATTTTACAGAGTACTGCAAACAATGTCCAAATGTTTTGAGAACGCGAGGGAATGATTTCCAAAATGGCGATTATGAGAAGATCTAATTGTGATACCAATTAAAAATGTAATCGTTTAACAATAAATTTTAATTCAAGTTTACTTATTTTTGTCATTATATGTATATAAAATAATAATAAAATACAAATTAATGTATTTACAAATTCTTTATTGAAAATATTAGGTGAATTTCACTATTTTGACACTTGTTGGTAATTTACTTTAACTCTAGAGGCACTACTATTCAATATGTAAAAAATCTATAGTGATTGCACTACAACCTACCATTTAAATTTCCTGCTTTAAAACCGACGCAAAATGGCGATTGTTTGCGGTATTCTGTAAAAAGCACTCACTCTACTGGAGGTTTCTCGTGCGCGAGCTCCTGGGGAATATAATTGAACTAAGTAGTGTGCACGTCGGCCACTAGATTGAGATGACCATCACTACTGTACATTACACATATGTATTTGCACCAAATCTTTTTACAAACTGACAGCTGACAGAAGATGAGTTTTTAAGAGACAAACTTCTGTGAATCTGATGTCTATGGTTTATGTACTTTAAGTTGCTAATGGGAAAATTACATTAATACAGTATTTTCTCTATAGAATGTTTAATGTAAAGTTGTTGTTTCTTTGAGTTGATTAATTGTTTTCTATCTTTTGAAAACAATTTAAGAAAGCCAGATTGTAATTTTCTGTTAAGATCAAATCAATATTATTTTGATCTGTTGTCGCAGCGCCCCTAAAGGGAGTGGGGCCCATAGGGCCTACTTTGCCTATTTGGTAATCACTGTTATGCCCCCTCTCCCCCCCCCCCCCTCCATAAGGCAGAAACGTTTTGTGGTTATTTCCACTAATTTGTTTTTCAACTAACTTATTTTCTCCTGGCACAAAGAATCCTAACTTTCGATTTAATTTTTTTTCACTGAATACACACACTTTCTGAGCTATGGTTATCTGCCTTGTGGCTTTTTGTTTTCAGAAGCTTGCATCATGCTGAGTTAGAGCCAACATTTGCAAGCAGTTAACAAGTCAGACTCTCCCAGCCAAGTACAGGCACAGCCTTAAAATAACCTCGGAAGGGCCCCCATCCTTGCAACGGGATTGCGTTATAGCTGTACCACCTTAAAAAAATAATACTTGTACCGTTTCCTCCTGCACCGGGGGCTCCCTTATTCCCATGCGTCACCGAGGGTTTGAATTTCGGGATGGTGTACAAGTGGGCCTACCTGCAGTTATGAATGCGCCCTTTCAAGAGTTTCGGCAGAACTAAGCCTGGAGGCGCCGGGAGGTAGCGGTCCCCAGCCGAGGAGAAAATTCTGCTGCTCGTTTTGTGAGACAAGGAAATAAACACACTCTCAGAGAGGTTGGCATATGTTAAGTGATGCAGGAGGGGGACGCGGATGCGTCTAATCACTTTAAATAGGGCTAGCGTAGCTGCCCTAATGGTTTCCACATTTTGTCCGCAGGTTACAGGTACCATGCGCGCGCGCGCTCCTAGTTCATATTAGTAACGTGAAACTTTTTTTTTTTTTTTTTTAAATAAGACGGTGATGCTCTTTTTCCTCTTTCTCCGAATGCACTGTGGCCACAGCAAAAACGTTGTTTTTCATATTCATAATGAAAAAAAACAATGAACAATTGAGTTGGGGGCTGATTTAGAGTTTTGTGGAGGGTTACTTCGTCCCAAGCATATCTTAGAATCGTAATACGGCAGACGGGATATAGTACCCATTCGCCAAACTCTAAATCAGGCCCTTATTCCGCAGGGGCAGGGTACAGGCCAAGTTATGTCACACCGACATTCATTTTGCTAAAAGTTTAATTTCCCATGGATCGCGTTTCATTTGCCATTGCGGTCTCCTCGAAGCGTGAAATGCATTTTACAAGTTAATAAGCAATAAAAGTTACATGTGCCCTTTTAATCATTGCAGCGAGAGAAGACGGAAAACACGAAGTGCATTTGTCTGTAGAAAAGCAGTG
The DNA here is from genome assembly GCF_031143425.1 of Pleurodeles waltl. Classification (NCBI taxonomy): domain Eukaryota; kingdom Metazoa; phylum Chordata; class Amphibia; order Caudata; family Salamandridae; genus Pleurodeles; species Pleurodeles waltl. The sequence continues at coordinate 623,944,882 of NC_090437.1, read as the reverse complement.
GACAGGCCTTCAGAATCACCTACCAAGATATTATTAGCGTCCCTGATCCGGTTTCCCGCTGTACGCAAACAAGTCGAAATAATCAACTTTTATTAGCTAACAGGAAAAGTAAAACATGCCCAGTTATTCGTTATTTTCCTTGAAGAAGATTCTTGTCCTTACTTTCCCGCATCAGCCAGTGCATCCCAACTTTTCAGGACTGCGCACTATGAAAACATATGTACTTAGATTAATAAAAGCAATAAGCCCTGGCAAAACAAACAGGCCTCATGCCTTTCAGAACTATGCTTTTCGACGTTGCTTTAAAGCATAATGGTACAAAAAACAATGATGCAACCACCACCGAGGCACATGTGTGATAATGCATCCATGCACCAGCGTTATGAGGCACACGTCATTTGCTTTGATTTTTTATTTGAAGAGGGTGGACACCACTTGGGGTCGATAAATAAAAAAAAAACAATTACGATTTTTAGCACAAACACACATTCAAGCAGAAAAAAGAACTGTGGAGGGGGTAGCAGAGTAACAGAGGAGCTCACTGGGGAAAGGGTGGGAGCATGGAGCAGTAAAGCATCACATAGGGGCAAGGGAGAGGCACCATGGAAAGAAGGACAGAGTCCATGGAGCAAAGGAGAGAAGAACATGGAGCGCAGGGGCTAGAGGGGAGAAACACACAAGACAGTGAGAATATACGAAAGTGACATCATCACAGGACGTTGGGGGGGGGGGGGGGGGGAGCACACAAGAAAAACAGAGCATGGGGGCGAAGTGCACGAGAGAAACAAGGGGTGGTGCAGGGGATGTGAATACGGAAGGGCACATAGGAAGAGAAGGAGAGAGTTGGAAAACGTGCACTTGTCATGGAGTGCTTAGCAAAAAAAGACAAAAGATCCCTAAAAGTGAGCAGTGGAAGGACAGAAGCCAGTCTGTCAGAGAGATGGTAAAGAGGATATGTTATGGGCTAACGACAGACCCAAGATGGACAAGGTCGGAGAAAGAAGACCATCAAATAAGAAGCTAGCACGAGTGCCAATAAAGCCAACCAATGGTATGCAGTGGATAGGCTGTAAACCCCTGTCTGCCCACAATAGGTCTTTCGCAAACAAACAGCTTGCACTGTCTAGTAGGCCTCACCTAAAGAGACATCTTTCGCACCAGCAAATATCTGGGCAAAATATAATTCTGTTTTTTTAAATATAGCAGTGAAACTCATCTCAGGATTCAAGGAGAGAGAGCAGTAAGCTGTAATCGATGTAAAACTGAGAACAAGCACCTTATCTACGAAGCCAACGCCAGTCTATAACAAGCACTGACAAAGCCAATGGGTGTCAGCAATGAGCCGGTACTTCTTTTATTAGCTAGCCGCAGTGCACCGGCGCATGCGCATTAGTCACATTTTAATGGTTTGCATAAAGAAAAGAAATGCATTAAAGATGACCGCCATGAATGTCCACATTTATGGTGCCCATTTTTGAGAAATGTTTATGTAATACCTAAACAAAACTATTCAAAGATGGCCACAGTGGATCCATAACAGCCATCTTAAATGTATTTGTAATACAGAAATAAATCCATTCAAAGATGGCTGAAGCAAATGCACACGCAGAAGCCATATGTGAATGCTTTTGCACAAATAATACAAATCCATTTCTTAGTGCCCACTGCACATGTGCACAGCAATCTTGAAATGGGTACAAATAAAAAATATATATTTTAGGAAGGATACCCACCGATTTGGCAGCAGCCAAACACATAAAATAAAGCTGTAGAGCAGCAGGGAAAAGGCGGGGTGTGGGTGGGTGGATGGGGGGGGGGGGGGGGGGCGATATTCATAAAAAATAAAACAAGAGGGATCGGTGGGTTCGGCAATCGAAAAGTTTCTGAAGCAACATGGAGAACAATGACGAGCTGAGGGAAGTATGGAGGAAACAACACGGACAGTGAGGGGACACAAGAAGAGAGAAGCACCACACGGGGGTCACAGAAAGAAAACACACACTCCAAACAAATATCTGAAGGAAAAGAAAAGGTAGTTTCCTGAATGCAAGCAACATCAGCAGTGGAAGGATACAAGTCAATCAGTCAGAACACAGATCTTTAAATACTCATGGGCGGACAAATACAAGAATAGGGATGGCAAGAGAAGACAACTGAGATAGGGAACAAAGACACCCAATCAATAACAAGAGGATGATTCAAAGCCCACTCTATGTATACTGGAAACAATGTGACTGGCCAACAGACAGCTCAAGCAGTCTCCAGCCTAGACCTAAAAAGGACACTGATTTCCTGGCACAGTCACAGGACAGCACCATACTGACTAGTGGCATTTATTTAATTTATTATTTGTTTGTTCAGTTTGTGTAGCGTGTAGCAGACCCACAAGACTCGCAATGCCCCTTAGAGAGGACCAACAGTTTTACAAAACAGGTGTGAATAATATACACTGGCAAAGATCTCAGGCATACGCATTAGGAGATATAAAAGTTATAAAGTGGGGATAATTCTTAATGTAGGCATACCAGAGATTTAAAAGATAAGGTACGTTACATGATGACAATATACTGCAACTCAGATTTGTAACCTGTTTCCTGATATACAACTTGCAGTTCTAGTAGTCAAAATGCCACTTGCTGTTTAGTAGCCCTGGCTAGAGACAATACTGCTCTGCCAGGCACCAAAAGTGGAATCTATTTGTTAAAGCAAATCAACACATTTCTTGAAAGGCTATGACATATTTACTGCATGCACCACAATGTACACAAAGGATTTGTTTCGCCACCAAGGGTAGGTCACCATTCATTATTTTCTTGATTTGGAATGCACATGGAAGACATTTTGAACTCAAAGGAGCGGTAAACAACTAGGACCAACGTTTGTTTTGTCAAAATGAAACGCAAAATGTTGGGAAGTACCAGAAAGACGTACGAAAAACATAAAGCTAAGCAAGGGAAAGAGGGGAGAGGCAAGGGAGATAGAGTAAGGGACTGTAACATAGCAACGCAGTCTACCACTTCAGTGTATCCTAGAATGAGAGACAAGGCACTTGCATCCTATCTGGAACCTTTCAGTGAGCTTCAATCAGGCGCATACCCCTGGGAATCCATCCTAGAAAGTGATTGTTGAGCATGTGCAAGGTGTAATGCAGGTACTCTATGTACTGTCCGGGGCACAAAGATCACAGAGGCTTATTTTTCTATAAGTACTTGTCAAAGCTGCCCCCAGAGTTGTCTTGAACAGAAAAACAAATGAAATATAGAATGCATTATGATATCTGCACTTTAAGTGGAGCTGAGTAGTGTCACCCTCTTCGTACATGCAACCACGGGAGGTGATGTAATGTCATCAGTATTACCCTGCCCCCTAAGGGCAACACCAAGCAGAGGAGACGCATGCCACGAGCAGGTCTGGTAGACAAAACTGGGTGTGCAAAACGCCTAAGGCAACTGCCAGCAAGTCAACAGTAAAGGGTATCGCTAGACTGTGTGGAATAAGGATGTGTATCTCGTCCCAGAATAGTTTAATATTTACATGAGCAGAGCACGTGACCCGGATTTTTGTCGCATTTCTTGCAGAGCCCGGATTGGGCCAGTCTCACTTCTGGAGTTTGGCTGAGGTCCAATATTTTTATGAATGGACTGGAAACGTGACCGTGTCAGAACAGGAATGATTTATGCGAAAAGGGGACTCACCAGATGTTTGCCATGTAATGTCCATAAAAACGTGAGCATGTGTTGGTCAAATGCACGTGTCCTATCTATTATTTAGACGTTTAACGAAATATTTATTTGGAGGTTGGAGATATTTGCATATGTGCAAAGCGAAGTGGCCGATCTTTCTAGATTTGCCTAAAAGAAAGGACGGTCTGGGTAGTATGGATGAGCTAAAAAGGGGCTTTTGACTTTGAAGACATTTGTAAAACTCCATGTTACTTAGGGAGTATCTCAGATGAAGAGAGAAGGGTGGGGGCCTCGGATGTGAGCCTAAACCTTCAACATAGGTGACACCATTTTTTGCTAAGTGTTCCCAGTACACAGTCTTCTGTAGCATTTTACATCTCTTGGTATGCCCAAGCGATGCTAGGGTAAAGCAGCACACCTCATTGTCTAACTTTTAAAAAATCTGTTTCAGGGCATATACACGGTCAAGAAATATAGATCGTGAGTGCTCCATTTCGAGGTTCCAGGCCCGATGTATAGTTAGACAGGCACTAAGGGGGAGGGGGATGCAGACATTGAGAGACTATATCTTACCATGAAGGCAACTATCAGTCTTGTTGAGGGAACCACCAAGCACTAAAGCAGATACAAAGACAAGTTGGTATCTCAGAATGTCAGTGAGGTTGAGACCCCCTTTGAGTTTATTCATTTTAAGTGTGCTCTTAGATATTTTAGTCTTTTTGTCATTACACAAGAAATCAGAGGTGTATTTATCTACTGTTTTGAAAAAGGTAGTTGTTAGACCGGTCAGCTCTAGTCATGGTTTCCCCCGCCTTTTTGCTTCTGACATCCGGTTTGTGATCCTGTACTGAATTTCGTTTCTACTGGCTTTAGCACTCTGGGCACTCTACCACTGTTGACCAGTGCTAGAGTGCAAGTGTCCCCTGTGTAAATAGCATTTGTGATTGGTTTTTCAGTTTTTGCCATGTTCGTTTTACAAGCAAGTCCCTAGTAAAGTGCACTGTGTGTGCCCTGGGCCTGTAAATTAAATGCTCTCGCTGGACTTGCAGCACTGACTGTGCCACCCACATGCAATCATGTCCCAGGCCTGCCACTGCAGTACCTGCGTGTGCAGTTTTAAACTGCCATGTCGACCTGGCAAGTGCACCTACTTGCCAGGCCCAACCCTTCCATTTTACTACAAGTGAGTCATCCCTAAAGTAGGCCCCAGGCAGCCCCATGGGCAGGGTGCAGTGTATTTAAAAGGTAGGACATGTACTGGTGTGTTTTACATGTCCTGATAGTGAAATACGGCTAAAAGGTTTCACCATTGCAAGACCTGTTTCTCTCAGAGGGTAACGTGGGGATTGCCTTGAAAAATATTTTAAGTGTAATTTCCTATTGGGAGCCTCCAAAGTCCAGCCACAACGTGAGTCCCAAATGCCGTGTCACCAATGTCTATGACACCCGACTCCAGTGCAGTACCTATAGCCCTGTGGTGTGACTGCGACACCGGAAGTCGACGCCTCACATCTTGACCTTCTGGGGTCATCGTCCACGGCTTGTCGTCAGGAATAGAAGCCTCCAACCGGTGCTGCAACACTTCTCCTGCAACCATAAGGAACCAACACCTCACGTCCCCTTCATAGCAGTAAGGAACAGACTCCTCACCTCCCAGGTAGCAGTAAGAAACCAATACCACACTGGCTCCAGCAACGCCTCACCTCCCAGATTCCGTACAATGTCTTTGTTTCCTTATAGTTTTCCAAGGTACTGTGCCTGGGGTCCGTGCAACTCCGTGACCGGCCCGCACTCCCTCGCAAGTGGCGTCGGGCTGTTGCCGGCAACTCTGTCAAGACACTGTGAGAGCCCCAGTTGGAGATATTGTGTTTCTAAGCGCTATACTAAGAGTTAATCTTTGAAAGTTTGTATCTTTACTTGTGTAGGTTGGATTTTTGTCGTTTTGGTCTTGTTCTACTCAGATAAATAGTGGTTATGTTTCTAAGCTGGTGTGGAGTCCTTTTGTAGTATTGTCACTGTGTTACTGTGAGTGAGTACACATACTTTACACACTGCTTCTGAGATGAGGGTCCCTACTTGGACAGGGTGCAAACCACTGCCAACTAGGGATCCCATTTTCAACAGCAGTCAAGAGAGATAGGTAAAATACTTGTCAAGGTGTTGAACAAGTGGTGCCACTGCCATTTTGATGGTTTCTGTCTTCCTCCAACAAGTAATATGTTTGGGAGACCATATGGTCAGCAAGTGTCTGATCTTGGTCAACATTTTAAATTTCATTAATGGCCATCAAATCTTTGACATCAGTAATGAACCAAATACCAAGTGCTTGAGGGAGGATTATTGCCATGTCAGACCTGATTCACCAATGAACCAAATATCAAGAGTTTGATGGAGGATTCTTGCCATTTTAGACCTGAATCACCAATCATAGAAGTTAAGTGTTCAAACCTTGGTGACTCCATGGTCCTGTGTCTACTCCATTACAAATACTTCTATATTCAACGAGCAACTTAAAAAAAAAAAAAAACTGATTTCAATTTATATTGTCTGTCAAATATTATTCTTGGCACTATCTATGTTTTATTTTCACTCCCTCCGACCCTTTCTCAATTCCTGCTATTATGTAAATGATACAGCTAGCAGTTTACAATCATGTATGCCTCCACATTATCTTTTATTTTAGAGTTGAATAACCTAGGCATGGGCGGGGTCCTTTCATGGGCATAGGAGCGCTTCCCCATTTATTTTCTCCCAGAGGGCAGGCCAAATTCAACTTAATTTATGTGTGATTGACACCTATAAATGATAGAAATCATATGTTTCCTATCTGGGACTTTGAAATGGGCTGATGAGCATGAGCACTGACTGGAAGCATTTTCTGGCTGAGGATCTCAGAGCCCCGAGGCCTGTGAGGTCATCAGTCCGACAAAAGCATTGCCTCGCAAACTAATCTCCAACCTATGACAATGTGGAGCTAAAGTTAGCCCCAGCCGTTTCAGGCTCAAGCCCTGCAGCACCAGAGGCTTCACGTCAGTCAAGGACTGGAGACAGTCCTGTACTCTGACTCTTTCACCACTTGACACAGGGTGGGTTTGGCACTTGACTCTTTGACGGTAGGACTAGAAGCTGCAGACGAGAAGCAACGAGTTCGAGTCTGTGCAGTGAATCATCAGGAGTTTCAGTGACACTCTGCACTTACAAAAAAACACAGGTAACTTGCTATTCGGGAATAGGCCTATTCCCCTCATCTTGGACAGTGACTCCAGTACCCCAAGAGAAAGTTTCTCCACAGCGCCAGCAGCCCTGACAAGCGGGTATTCCTGCGAACCACCAAACATCCTACTGCTCAATGAAATACAGAGTCCCCACATAATGCTTGTGTGGTCTTTGTGTTCAAAGCCTTGAGAGGAGAAAATATTTGTATTCAGCTAATTTTGTAGAATGATCTGTTAAATTTGTGCTACTGTAAATCAGTCGAGGCTCGCTACAATGCTCAAAGCAGCATCAGGATTTGCTGGGAGCGCCCAGTCAGGGTGCTCCCAGGCAGAGTGGGAGCATGTGCAGGCTCTCTCCAGCCCGTTGCCTGGCTTGAGAGAGTCTACTGCGCAAGTGTGTTTGGCCGGCCTGTGACAGCCAGCCAAACATACATGTGCAGTGATGGGAAGTGCTGAGCACTCCCCCTCTCTGCTCTTCACCCCCGTGGCCCCACCCCTTTAAAAGAAAAGGATAATAAACAGTTTATTATCCTTTTCTTTTAAAGGTTTTGCAGCTGCCCCTGCTGGCAGGGGTGGGGAGGGTTTGGGACGCTCATCCGCCATAATAGAGGAGCCGCCCCTGCTGTAAATAAGAAGCACTTTTATGGCAACAAAAAGGCACAATTTTAATTGACCTCTGGAACATGAACAACAGAGTCAACAGGAAGGCATTTTGAACTTTTGATCCGTTGAATAAATACTGGCCTTTACAGCCGCAGCATTGGTCTATTAGACTTTTAAGACGTACACGCCAACATTTTGGAGTCAGCTATAGAAACGTTTTAGTTTAGGTCACATTCACCCTCCTAGATGGATGACTATGATCAGACAGTTGGATATTCAAGCAGGCGCAGGGCAAATAATAGTTCCAACAGCTGTCTAAACAAAATTGTTGCCTAAATCTTGCCTGTGAAAAGAGTGTTAATCATGTGTGCAGTGAGTGTGCATGGATTGCAGAGTATATTAATGGAACAGAGATATGCGCAAGGGGAGGGCTGTAGACATTGCATTGCAAAAAAGAAGGAAGTGAAATGGTGTGCAAACACTACACTGTGTAGAGGTGGAACAGGGTGCTGAATTCTCTCCTAGTCCCTGCAAAAACTAGGTACGTAAACAGTACACTGTTCATATGCACTTGGCATGTTAAACAAGCATTTGCAATGCAATGGGTCTCACATTTGTTTGAGTTAGAGCTATTAGCGTTGTAAACTACTAACCAGACTTTTCTTGCCACATAAATTGCAAAATGAAAAGTAATACAGTTTCTGATAAGCAAGCTGATTCAAAGCGTGAACGTGAAATGGACATACAAAAGGAAATACGCTAAAAACCAAACGCAATTAGCCATTTAACAGGGTCGATGTCCAAGGCGGTAACCGTACCACTCAAGAAGGGACAAAGGTAAAGCAGTTACCAATGATGATAAAGGATTTTTAAGGGCAAACCCACAAATGAGTGATAGGGATGGGTGTGAGGTGCACGTGTTTAAAAGCCCAAATAGATACCAACATTTCGGAAAAGCAGAGCTTGCGCACTGCTATGCTCGACTTAAAAAGGGGGACTGTTTATGTGTCCTCTGATCTGCTTTTCTACAGGCACTAAAATCTTCGGCATTAACTCAAGTAATCACAAATGTGAATGAACGCACTAGAGTGTCTGTAAGCACGTGGAGTGAGCAGCAGTTGTCTGTGTGAATGAAAGGATGAGGTATGTGACTGAGCGAGTGACTGACTGGATAGATGAGTGATAGGTGCATGAGCGAGTGAACAGAATCAGGGATCTGGTATTCAGCAACGGTGCAATTGGCTACAAGGAATAACTTTGAGACCCTGCACTAGTCTTTTTAGGTCGAGCCTAGGCAGCGTGCAAGCGCTGTCTCTCGACATGTTGTAATATACATCTGTGGCCGTTCAACACGCCCATCTCATGCCCATCACTTTCATTTGTTCCTTGGCTTGTCCTCCAAAATTCCCTTGATTTTGTAGGCAAATGCTTTACGTTTGTCCAGCCTTGAGGCTGCTTTGTTACTGCCTTGTAGACTGACCCTGTTACATGAATTATTGCACAATCAGCCATATAGCTTAGTGTGGTGCACTATTTTTGTTCTTTTTGCCTCGCATCTTCGCGCTGCGTGGCCGTATGTTGGTTTTTTCCTCTTCCTTGTTTTGGGCATGCCGCTTTTTCTATGTGGTGTCTGCACACAAAGGCTGCAAGGTGGAGAGTTTTTTTTTTTAAAGGTTCATAAAGCGCAAATTCAATTGGAGGAGCGCTTTACATGACTACGTGAAGTTCATATATCATGACCTCGATCTGAAGAGCGCTTTACATGTGTACCACTTAAGTTTAGCAGTGGAAAAATATACAAACTGAAGCATTTAACTCATAGTAAAACACAGAAATCCTCAAAGCAGCTCTCCCGGCTCAGCAGAAGAGCCAGTACTTCAACATTCACTGCACTCGGGAAACTCATCCCATAATGCTTTGCAGGGCATTTCTTTTTTTTAAAAACTTTCGCCCATAACTCAGCCTGTAGTGGTCGTATGACAATGGGAGCACCACCAAACCCTTCAGCACAACATGCTTTTTCTGTCTAGGTCATCTCTGGGTACCCCCATTATGTTGGGGGGCCCAAAAGAGTAAGCTCTCCCACCATTCAATATCTTTTTAGGCTCTCTCATGGCTGGAACTGTTGTTTTACAGCTGGGAGTAGTTTGTTTTAAGGGTCTTGTTTGTAATAGTAGTAGGCCTGCCAGGCTTGAAAATGTGTACAGCACTATGCCCTCTAGGGGCTACATATATGGTTACACTGCATTAGTTTCTGTAATTCTGTTTTCATGTTGTTATGCCCTCTGGGGGCTGACAATATGGTTGCCTGACCATGTTTCTTACAAATGCTATTTTTATAGTGGTGCCCTATAGGGGATGTTCTGAGCATTACAGTCAAGATACTACAATATTGTCTGCATTCGGAAATCGCCCCATAATGCTTTGCGGGGCATTCCTTTCACAAAACATTTTTGCTCATAACTCACTGCACGATGTGCTCTTTCTGTCTAGGTCAACTCTGAGTCCCCACACTAGGTTGGGGGACCCCAAAATAATAATATAAAAAAATATAATTAATAATGGCAATAGTTTCATTTTTTGCAGCAGATAGAGGAAGAAGGTAATTGGAAGTGCTTTAGTTATATGCAGGGCCACTGAAATTATGTGGCTCAGAGGACCTAATTATGCAGCAGGGTTGACTAATTTGCTTGGCAAGGAAAGACCAGTTATGCATTTACAATGCCAATAGTTCTAACTCAACAAATGCGAGACCTGTTGCATTGCAAATGCTTGTTTATAAATGAAGCTTAGGACTCAGTCAATTGATGCACCATCTGCAGAAATCTACGGACATGCTTGCAGGTCACAGGTTTAAATGCAAGTGAGATAGTTCAGCTGTTGAATATTGCCCTTGCAGTTTTCTGTGTAAACCATGTTATAACTTATCATTCTGATAAAGTAGATTAACCAAGTTATTGTGCTGTCTGCAGATGCAACCATGGAACCTAAAAGTTGTATCCTTAGTACAAGCTGCAAATCTCCAGTGAGGAAATTAACCTGCTGCAAATTTGTATGCATAGTTGGCCAATCTCAGGTACCAGGACTTGACTTATTTGAAAGGGAGAGTATCAACATTTCTCAGCACGCTTGCAAAACTTTAAATGTGAGAGTGCTGGTACTTCTGAGTAGAAGCTGGTACCCTGTGCTGTTGTGTATAGGTATTTCTTTACTCAAGTACTGTATCATATTTAACTTCACAGAATATTTAGGTAATAGCTGCAAGCTCCTGAGTAGATCACATTTCTTAGGCCTGGCTTGTGTGCGCGAGCATATATTTACATTTAGGTTTCCAAACGACAACTCCAACTCATTGTTTTAGTCACAGTCAGCGGAGTTGTAGCTTTGCAGATAGCTGTATGACAAGCAAGGGAAATGAGCCCCGTAGCCCTAGTTGGGTAGTAACAGACAACCATAAAATAGGTCCACTGTTGGTGCCTAAGTAGGCCTAGCCTGGCTGACCAGCTACCATTATCCTCAAAGTGTCAGCCTGTCATGCAATAGCATGGAGGTAAAATAACACATTTTCCAAACTTTTTTTTAGGGGAGATCCCAGAACCAAACCCTTTTTTTTTTTTTTTACCCCGTTTCTAAAAACACATTTCTCATAGGCGAACCCCACCTTCCTCCTCCCCTTCAGCTCATCCTAGAACAGTCATGCTCGCTTGCTGTGCTCACTCGCTCATTAAAATTGCACTCCACTACTCTGAGACTACACCAGCCACCACTGGTCATAAGTATGTTTTGATTCAACATAGGTACATGTAGCCTAGTGGTTAAGGTTGATAACTGACTTATAAAACTTTTCAGAATACCCATTGGGACCTGGGACCTTCTCGTCCTTATGTCTGTGTAAAGCCTTCACTATTTCAACCCTCTCAATTGGTGAGTTAAGGCCTGCCTGTTCTTCAGGGGCAATGTACAAAGGTTAATAGTGTCTGGGTGTTTTGCCCAGTCTGCAGGGGATACAAACTTATTAGAGGTGTAAAGATTAGAGTAGACATCCTGAAACAATTTAAGAATGCCTTGTGTTGAGGTAACAGTTTCCCCAGCCCCATTCCTGATCACATTTACCAGATTTGGCCTTGACGTATTTTAAATGAATGGCCAGCGTCTTGCCAGGTCTATTTCTGCTTTATTTATGCCCACCCATTTTTTAGCCCTCTTACTCAAGACCTTGTTACATTCATCCTGGAGATTTCACAGCTTAGCCAGGTCTGTTGAACCACTTGAGTGCTAAAGTCTCCTGTCCAGACTTTTTTTATCTGAGACACTAACACAAGCAATTTTTGTTTTTGACTGCCATCGGGTTTTTCATTACTCCCTTAACTGTGACTTTCAGTGCACCTCACTGACCACAGGCAAGGCTTAAAAGGGGGAGCTCTTTTTTAAGTATTGAATGATTGCCTCAAGTTTCTTGTTTCTAGTGTCTGTGTTTTCAAGAAGATCATCATTAAGCTTCCATTGTTTGAGTAGTGGTGTAGAGGTACCTATTCCATTTTCATTGAGATGCATGAGTAATTAGACCATACAATCTGTTCGATCTCAGGGTGTGTGGCTAGGGGGAGCAGAGGTTTACCCACAATTAGGTCATCAATTCTTGAGAAAGACTGATGTGGGTCGGAGTAATAAGTGAGATCACTGCCTGTGGGATTGGATTGTGCAACCTCCAAATGTCAACCAGATTATTATTTTTGCTTATTTTTTCATTTGAGAGTGGGATTTGCTCCCTATGAAGTTAGTGTGTGATAGTCTGTCCAGAGATCCGTTCATCCATAAATGAACCCCAAAGAATCGCCTTCACATTATCAGGCAGATCAGACATGTTCTTGTCCAATTCCAGCCAGAATTCTGCTTAGTTGTGAGTAGGTTAAAGTATACATAAAAGTGATGGATGGAATGCTTGAATTGATTCCAGCCACTGGCAATTCCTAAGGGCCAGTCCATTGTCATTTTGCACACCGGGTCACCTTAGTTTGGAGCAAGCCATAGCCAAATCAGTCCTGACCCTGCTCTAATGGGGACAATCCAACCTGAACTGCCAGGCCAGGTCCTCCCTGAACTGGAACACAAGCAAACTAGGACCGGTTCTGCCCTAGTTAGCCATATGTAGTTTGGTTCCACTACTGCAAATAAGGCACTTTTCTCCATTGGTGGCTATGTCTTAAGGGAGGTGTCAGGCCCACTGACATTTTGTAAGTCAAGTTATGAAGCATCATCAGTGTAATGAGGTGGAAGCAAGCCATTCCTGTGACCATCATCATCAGTATCTTGGGCTGCACCCTCTTCTTGAACGTGACCACAATCAGAACCAAAAAACATAACAGTGCCTTTGTTGACACATGCATCATTGTAGGGATACTGGATTAGAGTCAGGCTGCACAATGACCGGTTACATTTTCAAAAACTCATACCACGGAATCCGTCGAGCTCAGACGACATTGGTTTGAGCTCTGACATAGGTGTCAGAATCGGGTCTTCTATTGGCGCTAGTTGTGTCGGTATAGGCGACAGTGCAACGGAAACCAGTGTGGATCTTGGCTCTGGTGTGGAAGCATGCACAGGAGTATGGGCCCAGGAAAGAATCCTAAGTAGGCAGATGGCAATGGGTGAGGATGAGGATGAGCTTCGGGCTCAAAGCTGCACCAGAGGTAGTCAGCAGTGAACTAAAGTTTGTCAGTATTGCTTTCTTAAAAGATATTATCTGCTTCAGGAATGTTGAAAGCCCAGTGGAACTCAGGGCATGTAAGTTGGGGTATCAGCTCTGTGGCTGGTGAACTTTAAGGAATGTGTTTAAGATCCTAAGTCCTCATTCCTTCTATTTAGACCCAGACTGGCAGTCTGGGGTTGAGATACACATCTCTTTCTTATGCCTGGACTTTACTTACCCAAAGATTTTCAGGTAGAAGTGGAGTGGTCACATGAACAGCTTTGCGACCAGGGCTGCGACTTGGAACAGCAGCAGGAAAAGTGGTAAGAGTGCCCAGAGTTCGGTGACGTACAGCTTCGCATTCCAGTCTAGTATCGCCTTCAGGTGCATTAAAGTGAATTGGTCACACAGAGATTTTGTACCAAAGGGAAACGTTTTGGGGGACATGACAAACATCTGTTTGCGGCAAGCTCAACCTGGCTTAAAGCCTTTTGTTTTTGGAGGGAACATAGTTCCCTAGCACACTGTCTTAGTAGAATTTGGAAGCGGGTGGAAGACCAAAAGATTTGGGAGTGGAGCTCCAGATACACGTCAGAAGGTGCAGAAAGAAAAGAAATGACGAAGAATGCATGAGTGGCACTTACATATATGGTCTCACTCCGTCACTTTTAGGGTGATACAGAGTCAGCATAGAGCCACACAGCATCAACCCCACCCCTTGCGTGGGCACTGCTTGACAGATGGTCCCAATCCAGTCTAGTACACGTGGGATTTAAAAGATGAGGAATATGTGATTAGAAGCATCCATCAGGAACGATCTTAGAGCACTACTGGGCCCCTTTTCTGCAGGACAGATCTTTTCTTCAAAGGTTTCTGTTCCACGGGCACAGGAACAGGTGAGACATCCTGTAATTTTGGTTTGGCCAGTGCCCAGTAATTGCAATCTCTTCCTGACCAGCTGGTTAATATGTGTTAAATCTTGTTGATTTGAACCTGATAATGTAGAGATGTACTGGATGCCAAATCATCAGGCACAGAAGACTGTAAGGGACATATTTTGTATCCACAGGGTTATGCAGCAACATCCTGCCAAATGATGTTACAACGTAACTGATTATGAGGGAGTTGTTTTGCAACACCCACTGGTGAATTTTTAAACCCATTTCTGAGGGAATTGAACACTGATATGCCTGTAAACCGGTCAGAAGATGAGCGAATCCTTGGTGCTTTATTTGTCAATGGGAACCAAGCAACCGGATATCAACTTCCTCGTTTGTGTTGCCTATTGTTGAAAATGTGCCTCTTCTGCAGGGTCACGCTGAATTTTTGCTTTTGGTTTTAGTGTTAAACATGTCCTTACAATACAAAAGCCCCAAATTCAATTTTCACCATAGCAGGGCCAGCAGTTCCAAAGGGGAGTACTGGAATATTACATTTTATATTACTAGCTCTGCTTATGAAAAGACTACCAAGATCATTTTTGGACTTTTAAAATATTTATTATCAGCCAATTTCCTTGGTAAGGTCAGATGTGTAAGAATTATTTAAGAACAGCTACTTTAAGGATATGTGCCTGCTACCTGACTAAAGCCTCTAGAACCACATTCGCATGAGTTCCAACCTTCACCCAGGAGCTTAATGGCTCCCCTAATGAGGCGTGAACTTGCTCCCAGAGCTGAGACAAAGGCCCTGGGTGGGGGAAGGTGCCCTGTTTCTCACAGATTGATCATTTGGGCTGTGCCCAGGAACTTAATTAACTTCAAATGGGACTACCCTGCCATAGGCTAACACTTGGGTCTGTCCCCTTCCTTTGTTCTCCATAGCCAGTCAGGCACCTGGTCCACTGGGAAAGGAGATGCACTAGAACTGATTTAGAGTGGCCACATTTTCCTGGTCACACCTCTGGGGGGAGAGCGGGTATGCACTGGAGCTCTGCACAGGGAAGGAATGGTTCTGCCATGTAGCTTTCAGGCAGAGAGGGAAGTTGCAAGGTTGTTCAGTTAAACACACAGGAAGTGCAGCAACAGTAGAAAGTGTCACCCTTATAAACTTTTACCCTATTGGTTAGTTAGGGAGTGGCCCACAGTTTATCCCACCCACAGGTTGGAACTGGGAATAAATGTGGCACCCCATTGCCCTTCTCAGAACACTGCTAGACCCAAGGGCGATTCAGATGAAGACTGCCCTGCTATCTGAGCACCTGAGAAAAAGGGACGTGCTTTGACTTGTACACATGACTCCAAGAGCCAGAAGGTGGACCTCCTGTTTGAGCTACAGGGCTACAACAAGCACCAAGAGGTCTTTTCTCTGCACTCTCGGTTGAACAATTCCAACTGAACCTGGCCTAAACCCTGCTGATGGCTTCTGCTGGAGTGAGTCCTGACAAGTGCTGTCCTCAGGGTTCAGGACCTTTGGTTGGTGTCAGAGTGTATTCCTCCTGAAAACCTGGGACTTGAAAACTTTCTGTGAACTTTGTCCCTGGGTGACCATTGGGAGACCAGGACCAACTTGCCCAGCTGATCCAATGAGGGTGTAACGCTGCTGGGCTTGTTTGCGCTATAGCTCATGCTCCATTCTCAGCTCGATGTTGGGGGCTGTTGATGCCAAAGCTGCTTTGACACCAACCCATAGCTCCCTCAATGGCACACTCTTCAAGGAAACACAAGCTACTGGAGACCTCCACAGTACAAAACCTTGAACTTCTCCTCTAGGAGCTTTGGCCCTAAAATATTCATGACAAGGCTATGACCTTACGTTTCATTGACCGCTGTGCTTAACAGTCGCAGGAAACTGCATCAAATACCTCAGGGTGTATCTTATAAGCGATTCCCGCCTAGCTTCAGAGCTTAACTTAGCCCATTCTCAAAGCAACACGTTCTGATTTAACACATTGAAACTCACTGCCAATTTCAATAGCAGACAGAGTAGCCCAATAAGACAGTCTCCCTTCCCATATTAGTCTACTATACATTTTTAAAACTTACATTGTGAGATTTCACAGAGCTTCTTCCAAAGGATAAGAGAGCATTAGTATGTCTATTTGGGCTTAAGATGACAAGGGTCACTCACAACAAATGTATCCAATCATGGTACGATGTTGGCCTTAGAAAGGAAGATATAAAGTTGCAGTACTAGGTGGGCCAGCCATCAGTACTTAATGAATGGCTGCTTGAATCCCGAGAAGACCCGACAGTGTGGCTGTAAATAGCACAACTGGCTGAACCTGTCTAAGGTGTGCAATATTCAACACCCTAACCATAGCTACGAAACTGGTATTGGGCTACTGGAATAAGGCAATAACATAAGTAGAATGAAATAAATGTGTGATGGACGAGACCACTCCTTGGCATGGGTCCAAAATAGGTTACTAGGTTAAAAAGCTTCTCAAATCAGGATAATGTAGGTAGCGCAAAGATTAACAATATCTCGCAAATCCTTTTCCAGAATCCCAGAAGCCTTCAAATTAAATAAAACTCAATTCTTTAAAGACCTGAAAGTGAGACACGCAGCAAACGATCACAGGGTGCCTTAGTCGATGTCCCTGAATATAGTCCATAGAGGTGAAAACAACACTGACCCTCCTCCTTGGGAAAGAGAAACCACAAATATGCAGATGTTTGGTTGACAATACCCCTTAAGTCCTGGTAACACTCGTTTATCGCTTGAGTTACTGCAACCCAGGTGGAGGGACCCAGTCGTGGGCAGTTCATGTCAAGGCCAACATACACTGAAGCACAAGGATCTCTAAAATAACTCTAAATAGAACTAAATTAGGGGGGAGGGGGGCTGCCAAGAACAAAAGATATCGGAAACGCACATCACAAAAACATTGTCTGATAAACAATATAATAGTAAACTCTGGTAACAGATAATGTAAATTCGCCTCCGAGCCTCCCTCTAGCATAGAGATTGTTGATTGATGCTTATGCAGCCCTGAGACTGCTGAAGGAAAATGGCAGGAAAGGGGACTGGAATGTGTATAAACTGCACAACATTGGCCTAGGGCTGGATAACCAGCTCTCTGAAGCACACTGCACACAACAAGTCGTACAGCAGTGATCGTCTACTACGAATTAAAGCAAGAGTCTAAAAACAAAATAGGAACGATTTGGATCATTTGCACTGTCCGACTCAAAGGGAGGAAGAGTAGCATCCACCCCAGATAGTTCCAAAACAATTTACAGGAAGCTGTGTTATTCAGGTTTGGAGATTACTGAATTCTCCCAACTTGTGCAATAAGTGCAGTGTTGTTTAAACCTCCTCCCACCCGAGTAATTCAAATTCCTGGCACAGAGAAGATGCTCAGAGTCATCCTTCTGGCAGGCGTGGGACAGCTGATAATAAACTTACTTTATTCTTGTCCTGGACAACCAGAACTTTACCAGTGTCTTCGTCTAACACAGCACCTGAAAACAAAACGGAAAAAAGATGATCAGATGCTGCAAGGTTCTGCTCACTTTCTTCTCACTCCGGTGCAGTAGCGCCTAGTTGTCGACCGTGCTTTTAGCGCTTAAATAAGTACATTTACGATGGTTAGAAAGTGAATTAATGGAGCGGGGATTACAGGATTAGGAGAAGCTGCAATAGATCATGATATTACCTAAATTATAGGCAGAATTCAGAATTATGTGGACACATACCGATGACGTGTATAGATTTCCAAAATTTCGCCATATTCACAGAAGCCCGGGGCACACAGCAGGTAAATATAAGATTGTCTAGGTTTTTGCAGGCGTACACCTGTCTTTTTTTATATGTTTTCGGTAAGTCTGCAACATAGTAAATCTGCAGCTGAGTGGTGAGGGCTTCATATTTATGTTTGCTTGTCTGTTTTGACATGGAAAACAAATGCCCAGACTTGGTGGAACTTCTTCAGTCGTAAGTGACATCCCTGCATGGAAAAAAATCTACACAGTAAACCTTTCTGAATCAGGATTTTTAAATGCGGAATTTCAACTTTTTCTGCACACAGATCTGACGTTTTTGAAGTTTGAGGAAAATGTGTGTGAGCTGGGCCCTGACACTCAATTGGAAAAGGGGAGATGCAAGAAATTGGTAAAGGAGACATGAAAGATGCAACTTTTTTGACATGCAAAATGTAATTTTTTTGACATGCAAAATATAAATTTTTAAGATTAAATAATAAAGACAGCAATAGCGGAAACATGAATGCGAGAAATAGTAGAAGAAAACCCAAGTGGCTGCGTTTTTCCATACACTGTATTATTTAACATATAGCACTAATAGACTGAATATGGCAATGCAAACGATGCAAGACTGCCTGCTCCTGCTGTACACACAAGACTAAGGGGGTAATTTTGACCTCAGTGGTCTTTTTTAAAGACCGCCGAGGGACCGCCGTGCGGAAGACCGCCAGTGGTGGTGGTTTGCCGCTAGGCCTATTATGACCTTTGGCAGCTCTCCGTCCTTTTACGGACGGAGAGACGCCAACAGCCATACTGGCGGAGGCGGGGAAGTGGAGGTTGCTCCACCTCTACCGCCACACCAACAGAACACCGCTCAGCGAATCACGTCCTGTGATTCGCTGTGGCGGTGTTCTGTTGGCGGTGTGGTGTCGGCGGAGCTGCCCCCATGGCTCCCGTCCCCTCCCGGAGGATCGTCGGACCAGGTAAGTCGATCGTCCGTGAGGGGAGTGGGGAGGTGTTGTGTGGGTGCTTGGGGGTGTGCGTGTGTGTATGTAGAGGGGGTGTGTGAGTGCGTGTATGCTTGCGGGGGTGTTGTGTGTATGGGAATGAGTGCGTGTATGTCTGTGGGTATGTCTGTATGGATGTGTGCATGTATGTTTGAATGTGGGTGTGCGTGTCTGACTGTGTGTATGGATGTAGGCATTTATGTCGGCGTGTGTGCATGTAAGTGTGTAGGTGGTGCCTCCGTGCGTGTCGTGTGGGTATGGGTGATGTGATGTTGGGGGTCGGGGTGGGGCGGGGGGCCCTGCCACCTTTGGGGGGTGGCAGAGGTGGTGGAGGGAGTCGGGGTGGGGGAGACACCTATCAGTGCCAGGGAAGGAATTCCCTGGCACTGATAGTGCTTACCACCATGGATTTCATGGTGGTTCAAACCACTGGAAATCCACGGCGGAAAGCCGGGTCAAAATACCGCCGGCGGTCTAGTGACGGCTGCCGGGCTGGCGACCCAGGTCTCCAGCCCAGCGGTCGTCTACGCCCTGGCGGGCGGAACGGAGAACCGGCGGATGACGGTCATAATTCCACAAAGTAAGACCGCCAGCCTGTTGGTGGTCTTACCGCCGGTTCTCCGCCTTCCGCCAGGGTCATAATGACCCCCTAAGTTTGGTTGGAGAGTTAAGCTTTTTACAAGACAGGTACAAACTGAAAACAGAAGGATCCTGAGGTAGCATACATGTTAACTTTGGTAAAGATTAAATATAATATATCTCTTACCTCGAAATGCAACATTAAAAGAAAAATAAATTAGGGGAAAAATTCAGCACACATAGTAAATAAAACAACGCCCAAACATATAACCACGAATACAAAATACTAACATAGCATTTTTAAGGCGACTGCTAGATTTTATGATATCTCAACACTAGGTTTACTGAGTTTAGAAGATACTTTAAGATTTAAAAGCCAAAGAGAGTTACTAAATGGCAGTGAACAGATAGATGGAGTTTTGTCCTACCAATTACTATGGAGGAAGGTTATACTGTGGACTTTTTGGAGCGTTTTCTTCTAGAACAAATCTTAATGAATGAATCAAGTCCACCTTGTTTATAGAAGAGAAAGGAATGGGATTTTGTGCTGTGTCGCTCAAATGATAAACCTAAATGCTGAATTTTCTTTGACTTTTTTTTTTAACCAAATTCTGTTTACTAAATGTTATTGTCATACATGATTTTATATCTCGCATGAAACTGCAGAAGCTCAAATGCTACTAGTACCATTCCTTCTGCTTAAATCGCATTACTTATTAATGCTAAGTATTAATATGTAAACCCAGCATTACCAAAAGCAATGCCCGCCCGATCACAAACTGAGGTACTGTTAGGTTTGTGTTTTCTGTCCAGTATTCACATAGGGTAGTCATATCAACTATTTCACATTCTTGCTAGTTGTGTTCCCAAAGGCCTTTCTGATCTATATACTTTTGCTTCCCTTCAAGTCCTTTGCAATTGCTTATTTTGTCCTCATAGTATAATACTTAAGTTAGATTTGTTTTAACTGAATAATTGCAATTATTTGAGTCTCAGAAGAGTGAAGCTTCTGTGCTCTAGTTTAGAGAAATGACGCAAAAGTGGAGCTCATTGTCTGGAGAACCTCTTTTCTGTTTGGTTATTTTCTTCATCGCTAATATATGTCATAATCTAACAAACCAGTAGGAGATATGGTGCTTCGCTTTTTTGCCACAGTAAGGTTACAGATGCACAGCAGCCATCAGTATGTGACAAACTAACACCCATTCATGGAACTGTATTTCTGTAACCACTGTTATCCAGACTCAATCCCATTATATAGAGGGATCGGGTGTAAAGGGGTATCCCTTTATACCCTTAATATGGTTAAGTATTTATTTCCAGAAGATTTGTATACATGTGTACGTCCTTCAAGATTGGGCTCCTGTAAAAAGAAGCCCTCTTGCTCATCGCATTGGAGAATGCTCCACGCAGTCTCGTTTTGGTCATGTAGCATTGGTACATTAATTTATAGGCTGTCTTTCATTGGGTGATGCTCCTGAAATGTTCTAGGACCATTTAACCAACTGGTCTCTCATTTCTCATCTGATATGTCTCCATTCACGTTGCCCTCCCACCTTTCCTGGTATATCCATTACTGTTTTGCTTTACTCTCTTCACGGGTTGTGTATCTGTTCGACCTGAGGTTTTTGATCCTTTATGATTCGGAGCTAGTTTCTCACCGTGTGTGAGATCCTCTGTACTGAGCTGCAGCTACGTTGGTTGGGTGAAGGGCCCAGTGCCAAACCTGCAACTATTACAACCTTTCATTTCTGTGATTCAGAAGTTCAGGTTGTAGACTTGATCAACCAATGTAGGATCAATGGCTTAATCCTGCCTTGGTGAAAAATGCCTCCCAGGAGGGTTCTAAATCTGCCATCCTCCCACATATAAAAAGCTGTTCTTTGTTCACTTTTAATCACGTTCAGTTATATTTAAAAGCAGTAGCAGCTCGCGGGCCGCGGAAGGGGTGGGGAGGCGCGGGAGGGAATAAACATTACGTTTAATTCTTTTTTTTTTAAAAACACTTACCTCCTCCGCCGCTCCTCTGTCCATCAACGCTCCTCTGCCTCTGCAGGCACAGGCTCCCAGCCTTCCCTGCGCCAATCCTGACTCGGCACAGAGTAGCGTCAGGATTGGCTCGGAGCACCCAGCCAGGGTGCTCCCAGACAGACTGGGAGCCTGTGCAGTCTCTCTCCAACCCAGCAACCGTGTTGCCGGGCTGGAGAGAGCCTACAGCGCATGTGTGTTTGGTTGGCCCGAGACGGCCGGCCAAACACACATGCGCTGTGAAGGAGGAGTGCTGAGCACTCCTCCTCAGTGCACGTCACCCCGTGGCCCCACCCCTTTCAAAGAAAACGATAATAAACAGTTTACTATCGTTTTCTTTAAAAGGTTTTTGCAGCTGCTGGTGGGGGCGACACTCCTCCGCCTAAACAGAGGAGCCACCACTGTTTAAAAGGGAATTCTGCTACCTGGCATGTGTAGAATTTTGATCAATTTCTAGACTAAGGGATTAGAAATAAAATATAATGTAGGCAAGTAGCAAGAAAAAATGCAAGAACAGGACAATAATGATCCTTGTAGTTTGGGATGGATTCACAATATGACTCAGATAGTTAAATAAGATGAAATATTGTGCAGCCTAAGTTTTTTCTGTTTACACAGGCCTCTGCAGAGAGCTCTGCTGTGTTGGGAAATACAAGGAGCGCACAGCGGGCCATAAATCAGCTCTTGGAGAGAGGGCTGTACAGGTCATCAACAGTTCAACCGAAAACCTTTCTGGTTTCAGTTTCATATGTAGAAAGAAAATGATTAAAATCAACTCTGGTGGCAGTGCAATCCAATTCATCTAAACCTTTTCTGGTTTCATTTTTATTTGTAACAAATAAAACGTTTAAATCTGAGCCTGCTTTAATCTCTGAGAGCTGTTTTTTTCTTTTCTGAAACCAGAAAGATTTTCAATGAACTGTAAAACCCTTTCTCCAACAGCTGATATATGGCCAAAGCTGTGGGTTCTTTGTATTTCCCAAACCAGCAGAGCTTTCGGCAGAAGCCTGTGTAAACAGAAAAACACTTAGTTAAATACAATGAAATGTTGTACAGCCTTGAATTCACTTGAAACAAACACACAGTTGCATTTCCTCTCCTCTGTCTTTACCCAGCACATGCAATGAGGAGGCTGTTTTCAGTGAAATAGAATGCAGGCCTCTCTCATAACTCTGATTGGCTGTTGTTGCCAGCCAATCAGTGGGAAAGTGTGATTTCACAAACCTGAAAACGTGTTGGTATGACTGAGGAATGAGGAGTAGGGATGGTGAATGAAGAGTACGGATGATGGCTGAGGCATGAGAAGTAGGAACGATGGATGAGAAGTAGGGATGATGGAAGAGAAGCAGGGATGATGGAAGAGAAGCAGGGATGATGGATGATAGATGAGAAGCAGGGATGATGGATGAGAAGCAGGGATGATGGATTAGAAGTAGGGATGATGGATGAGAAGTAGGGATGATGGATGAGAAACAGGGATGATGGAAAAGAAGTAGGGATGATGTATGATGATGAGAAGCAGGGATGATGGAGGAGAAGTAGGGATAATGGATGACGGATGAGAAGTAGGGATGATGGATGAGAAGCAGGGATGACACGCAGGAATGACAGAAAAGAAGTAGGGATGGTGTATGAAAAGTCGGGATGAGGTATGATGGATGAGAAGTAGAGATAATGGATGAGAAGTAGGGATGATGGATGAGAGGCAGGGATGATGGATGAGAGGCATGGATGATGGAAATGAAGCCGGGATAATGGAAATGAAGTAGGGATGACGGATGAGGTAGGGATGATGGATGAGAGACAGGGATGAGAAGTAGGGATGATAGAAGAGAAGTAGGGATGATGGATGAGAAGTAGGGATGGTGGAAGAGAAGCAGGGATGATGGATGAGAAGTAGGGATGATGGTTGAGAAGCAAGGATGAGACGTAGGGATGAGGAGTGAGGAATGAGGATGTCCTAAATTGGATGCTGTACAAGTGGCCATCTTAGTGGTTTTTGCCATAAACAGTGGCAAAACCAAAACAAGCAACAGCAAAGTCAATAGGTCTGTGTCCTGATGTCACATGCAAGACACACTGGCTTTGCCAACTGTTGCACATTTAAAAGGGTTTTACAAGCGTCAGTAAGATATACAGTACAGGTATTGGTTGGCCAACAGCAGTGACTCCCTTACAATCAGAACAAGTGCAGTGTGCACACTGCAGCAATGCAAGCTTGAGAGACACAAAAAAGAAGCAGTGGAAGCTTTGGTTACAAATTACGAAAGGGTATAGTTGTTTCCGTTTGTTTTGAGGGAAGCAGAAAACTTTTAAGATGTCCAAAGGGTCGATCTGCACTGGTGGGGCTTCAGTGATGAGATGAAGAAGCCATGAAAGTAAGTGTGAAAGAGGCTCTTGGGTAAACAATCACAGGATGGGGGACTACATGACCAAGAGGCTTAGTGGGTACTGAGGTAATGAGGTACACAGTATAAAAGCAGGAGGCGCAGACTGCATGGCAAGAAGGTGTAATGAGCACAGATGTGGCACAATTAGGGGTTACAGAAAGGGGGCTTAGACGTCTGCTGTCCTGGAACACAGGATCTTCAGAGACTTGCAAGAGGCGGTGGATGTATGCTGACTCTCCAGCATTCCCCAAGCTCCACTGGCTCTTTGCGGACCTCAAGAGGGCAAGTGACACATCAATAAATGCCACCTCCCCTGTCCAGCAGGGGTCAAGGAGCAGTAACGTCCAAGCCACATTCATCACAATTCTCTTTGAGATCCCATCGACTCAGCCCTGACAAGTTTCTGTTTTAGATATGGTTTATTACTGCACTGCTAGTTTTGTGCTAGGAAGCCTGATTTGTTCTGACATAGCATACATTACAAACAAAAACAATACAAATAAAACTTGAGTTTATCTCTTGGGGCCTGACTTGTTTTGTTTGAAACCACGTTTTTGGCACCTACTCATATATAATTCCAGATGTTCTTCACTCTGCAGTGCAGATAAGCACAGCTGCACACACAAGCACTGAATAATCCAGTAAGTGTGTTTTCTGTGAGGCATGATCCACCAAATGTACTTTGTACTGCGACATGCCTATTTGTACCATGTACAGACCAACAAAGGTAAGTATTGTTCAGTAAGGCAGGCAATACATCCTACATTTCTAAAATCTTCAATTCATTAAAACCAAAACACCGTCTTGTTTCTGTCGACTCTTACAGAAATGTACAAGTGTGAACAATATGTCAGTTAATTTACATGCAATAAATAATATGTTGAATGCCACTATTTAAAATGTTTTATACATCAAAAAATGCCAGTGTTTATGATTAAACTACAGGAGAATTAAGGATATTTTTGGCTTTACTCCTCCCTGTACAGCAAATAACAGCACAAATTCCTGCCGCCTGTTGCACGGGAACATGCTGGCTTGATAAGTGGTTTTGTCCAGCAGCACAGATCCCAGGGTTGGCACATTCTTACAGCAGAGTTAGCGCTCTAGCTCTTTAAAGAAAATGCTTTGGTGATTGCCTTGCAAAAGTGTTATGACCGAGGGACTAGCACGTATTTTTGTTTTAATTGCAAGACGCTGTCTTACGAAACGGGAATTACAATAACACAAACGTAGAAAAAGACGGCGGTTATGATGACTATCCCTAGCTAAGTCATTAGCAAACCTGGAAACAATGTTGGTATGTTGATAAAGAGGTACTATGTATAATTAACGATTTTTAATGTATACTTGCAAAATGTGCCTTTACCATCACCTACAACCATCCTGTCTGTGAAGAAGGAGTATCCAATGGCGAGCAAGGTCTGCTTTCATAGTGCAGACCTCTCTGGTGATCACACACTCAGGCAGTACATGTGAAATCAACTAGCAGCCGGGACAAGGCCTACAAACAGGCACATCTAGACGTGTCCGCTGGCCAAACACCTTGCCTTCCTTTATCTGACCCCTTTTACTGATCTTGTACTGATTCCTGTCTTACTCGGCTTCCGCCAATGAGGAAGGTTCTTGTTCCTCCCTACTTTACATCATTGCTTGTCCCACCCTATGCTGACCTGTTCAATCCTAGCCCATTGAATACGTTCTTGGGGGGCTCGGACTAGAAGTACTCACCTCGCCCTGCGTAAGCTGCTTCCTATCATTCAGCATAAGGACGGTTCATCAATTCTCTGAAGCTGCTTTTTAAGCAGGTTACCAGCAGAAGTGCATTCCGAGCCTGACAGCTCACATGGGCTTGTTTACCATCCTGGCAATGGCAGGGAGAAAGATACTCAGTAATTGCACCATGAGGGGTTTCTACTGGTTCTTGTCCTTCGCTTGTTTCAGCTGCCTGCTGTTTCTCTCACCCTTGGGGCAAGAGATCCTTTCGCTGTCAGGTCTGCTTTATAGACAAGCAGCATGACTCGAGGAGGGAGTAAGACACCTCTTCGCATCCACTATTCAAGGTACATCTGCCTTCAACTGATAGAGCAGGACACCGAGTCCGGCGGCTTGAATATTTAAGTTTATTCGTTTTAATGTATATTTATACCCATTAGTTATTCAGACGGATCTGTGATAATCGGCTTGTGGAAGACCATCATTCTTCTGTACAGATCACGGGGGTGCGGTTTGTGCCTTAATAGCCGGCCCCTTCCCTCTTCAGTTTCCTGTAGCTCAGGGGTGTTTTTGTCGCCTTAAGAGGAAGGGGTGTCCATCGTACGAATCTTAAGATGTAAAATGCGTCTGTGTGGCTGAGGATGTGAGAAGGCTATTGCTAAGTAACTGCACAAGTTCCTTTTCTCACCGACAGTGCTCCGTATCCCTTGGGCTAGTTTCACTCTATGCAAATACCACATACATACCTGCAGCTGCAAGGAGAGTGAGTTGTATAGTTTGGGTGCTATAAATAAAAAGCTAGGAGTTGCTAAGTTAGCATTATGGATCTATAGGAATGTTTTCGTGTTAGCATTCAGGGCAACTAATATATTCTGATTTTCTCAAAACCTTTCATAAGTTACACTAGGCTGTATCTTGAACATTACCGTAAGGACAGGAGCGTAGGAGACAATATATTTCTGGGGGGGGGACAGGGACAGCCTTGGGGACTTTAATCAACCCTAAAGAAATCGCTTGTTTGCGAACTGCAGGCTCCGATAAATATACACAATCATATATATTGGAAGTGAAATAGGGAGAAAGGAAGGCATGTTTTCACAGTCTGAAAGTATCTTTTATTGTTATTTACATTCACAAAGTAATTAGCTCAAATGTGAAAATAAAAAGTTGATTAACCGTGCATCTTCATGCACCAAGCAAATAAAGGTAGGAGGGTAAAAAGGAAGAACATACCCTTTGTGCCCCACACCCATCATGCCCTTCGCCTCATGCCAATTGGAACCGCACTGGAGATATCAAAAGCGATTAGGTACAACAGTTGTAAACTGTGCTCAGAAACCATAGTTCTAATAACACGTCTACTCCTGTGTGCGTGCGAAGCGAAGCTCCACATCAGTCATGCATTTCAACTGAAGAAGCTCTTGGAGTTACAGGCTATATAAACATGGATTCTTTAATCTCTGTATAAACTGCAGTCACTAATTGCTTTAGAATCGGCTGTTTGTGATGCACCAAGTCACTGCGTATAAAGAAAAGGCATTCACTAATTATAAAGAAAAGACATCGGAAAATGACTATGATAGCCTGATTACAGTCGAGTTCTGACATTACAGTGCCTTCTGCCAGAGCTAGCAGCCAAGGTGAAAGGCAGATCAGGTCACAGAGCATAATAATGCACCTGTTTAAAGCAAAAAATGGAATGTTGCTTTTCTTTCTTCTGCTCTACTTTAATAGCTTGGAATGACAGAGGCTATGCACTAAGGTTTTAAGTGGTTTGTGGGAAAGTTGGTGGTGTGACCATGTTTTATATGGGGTAAAATACCCCCTGCGTACATAAGGATATTGCAAGTCACCTTGAAGTTCATACCTTATAAACAAGCATTGGCAAAGCCAATAGGTCTCGCCTATGCAAGTTCTATTGCCTTTGCCAATGTGTTTTAGCCATGCTGTACACTAGTAAGAATACTATTCAGCATGGCTCAAAAGTTATGGCATAAAGGTGAATGATGTGTCATCGACTGGTGTGGTGTAGTGTAGTGTCATGGAGTAAGTAGAGTGTCCTAGAATGGAGCAGTAAACTAACTTTAAAGGAACGGGGGTCCCATGAATAAAATGCAACACCACTCCCATAAACAATGATATTAAAGTAGTATGCAAATGGAATGTTTCATGCATTTATTCAATCAAAATCTAAAAGATCAAATGTAGTGGGAAAACATCAACAGGGGAAATCGAGAAAGACTAGTATTCGGGCATTACACAAGTTATCTGGATGACCCAATGTCACCAATTACAAGAAAAATTTAAAAAGTAACCTATATAGTACAGTGGTTTGGAGGAGGCTGGCCTGGTTTGTTGTGGGTACCTATGGTACTTACACCTTATACCAGGTCCAGTTATCCCTTATTAGTGAAATGTAGGCAGTTTCTAGAAGCCAGGCTCTTTAGGGGTAGCTGTAGCCAAGGGTCATCTAGGAAACATGCAAAGCTCATGCAATACCAGTGTAGTCACACAGTACTCACACACATGAAAGAAAATACTCAGTGTTACAAAAATAAAGGTACTTTATTTTAGTGATACAAATGCCAAAAATACCATAGAGACTATACTCCCTTAGGAGGTAAGTAATACATCAATTATATACACTAGTAAGCAGAAATAGCTGTAAAAACAGTTAGAAAACAGTGCAATTAGTGAAAATCACAATGGTTAGAAATGGGCCTGGGGGGAACACAAACCATATACTAAGAAAGTGGAATGCGAATGTCGGTTTCCCACCTAGGCAAGTGTGGTGTGTAGAGGGGCGCTGGGAGTGTTAGAAAACACCAAAGGTAAGTAATAGAACCCACCTCAGAGCCTAGGAAAGCAGGAGTAAATCACAGTAACGTTCCCAGAACACACAAGAACACGAGAAAGAAGATAATGCAAGAACCAGAAGAGACTTCAAGACACAAAGGGTGGATTCCTGGACCTAAAGACCTGTGGAAGAATGGGACTAAGTCCAAGAAGCACAGAAGAGTCCAGGGAGGACAGGAGCCCCTGCTAACCCGAATCAAGGTGCAAAAGAAGAACCACTGGTGAAGAACAACAGTCTGTACTGCACCCAAGAAGATGAATGCTGGTTACTGGATGGTGCAGATGATATCCCACACCGGATGGATGATTGCAGTCTGGTTTGTGTCGCTGGATTCTGCCAACAAGCCTTGGCACACTCAAAGCTCACGGTTAGCAGAAAATGGCACTGCCCGGGACCAGGAGGAACCTGGTGGACTCTACCCAGGAAGGGAAGTCAGAAGGGGCTCTCAGCAACTCAGAGAGCCCACAGAAGACCAGGCAGCGCACACAGAAATCCCCCAACACGGGGACAAAGGAGTTGCAAAAGGAGGCCCACACAGCACAACAACAAAGGATCCCACGCCGCCAGAGAACCACTCAGGAAGCTGTGCATCACAGGAAGGAGTGCTAGGGACCGGAGCTACATTGTGCACAAATAATTTTGTAGAAGGATGCCAACAAGCCTTGGCAACTGGAAAACACGTGGTGCACAGGGATACTGTCTTGGGTGGGAAGGCAAGCTCTTACCTCCACCAAAGTTGGACAGTAGGACGTCAGGACCATCAGGACCACTTCAGTCCACCACCCGTGATGCAGGATCCATGCACCTTGTCAGCAGAGGGGACCCACGCAGATGGTCGTCATTGCAGAGAGGTGCCTGCTGAATCAGGGGAGTGACTCCTTCACTCCAAGGGAGAGTCCTTCATTCTTCTGGTGCAGGCTGAAGACAGGTTATCCTCTGAGGATGCACGACTGGGAAACAGTTGCATTTGCTGGCAAGAGCTGAAGATACAATGTTGCAGAAGTCGCCTTTGCTTCTTTGTTGCAGTTTGTGGAGTTCCTGGAGGGTCCAGATGCAATTTCTTCGGTGAGAAGGTGAAGTAAAGGATGCAGAGAATTCCTGCTGGAGTCTTGCAATCCAAATCTGAATAACCTCCCAAAGGAGAGACCCTAAATAGCCCTGGCAGGGGGATTGGCCAGCTAAACAGGTAAGCACCTATCAGGGGACGGCTCTGACACCACCTGCTGGCACTGGCCACTCAGATGCTCCCAGAGTTCGCTGCCAACTTGGAATCCAAGATCGAAAAACCCAGGGACCCTCTGGAGGAGCTCTGAGCACCAGGCCTGGGGTGGTGATGGACAGGGGAGTGGCCACTTCCCTTTCCTTTGTCCAGTCTCGTGCCAGAGCAGGCACTTGGGGGTACCTGAACCGGTGTAGACTGGATTATGAGAGGAGGGCACCAAATGTGCCCTTCAAAGCATTCCAGTGGCCTGGGGAAGGAAGCTACCCCTCCCAAGCCTGTAACACTTATTTCCAAAGAGAGACGGTGTAACACCCCTCTCCCAAAGGAAATCCTTTGTTCTGCCTTCCTGGGCGTGAGCTTCTCAAGCAACAGGAGGGCAGGAACCTGTCTGAGAGGTGGCAGCAGCTGGAGCTGCCTGGAAAACCTCAGAAGGCTGAAATGGCAATACTAGGGGTCCTCTAAGGAGCCCCCAGAGTGCATGAAATCATACAACCAATGCTTGCAAAAGCCTTGGGGTATGATTCCAACATGTTTGATACCAAACATACCTATGTTCGGAGTTACCATTATTGTAGCTGGACATAGGTAGTGACCTATTTCCAGTACACGTGTAAAATGGCATCCCCGCACTCACAAAGTCTGGGAAAATGGTCCTGGAGGTCATGGGAGCACCTCTGCTAGTGCAGGGGTGCCCTCACACACAGGTGCTCTGCACCCTGCCCTGAGGGCTGGAGGGCCTGCTATAGGGGTGACTTATAAGTGACCTGGTGCAGTGTAACTGGCAGTGAAAGGGTGCATGCACCTTTTCACGCGGGCTGCAATGGCAGTCCTGTAGAAGCCTTTGCATGGGCTCCTTATGGGTGGCAAAAGAAATGCTGCAGCCCATAGGGATCTCCTGGAACCCCAATGCCCTGGGTACCTAAGTACCATATACTAGGGACTTATATGGGGGCACCAGTATGCCAATTTTGGGTGAAATACTGGGTTACCAGTATGCAACAACCATAATTTCAGGGAGAGAGCATAACTACTGGGGTCCTGATTAGCAGGATCTCAGTAGACACACTCAAACACACTGGCAAACAGGCCAACGGTGGGGGTAACCAAGCTAGAAAGAGGCTACTTTCCTACAAGGTTAGCATCCACAATAATGATTTACAAGCTTTTATACACCGACTTTTACAAGAATGACTCAAATAGTGAATCAAGAAGTAATTAGCTCATAGTGCCTATGCTTATGCCAACTTATGTACAATATCACAAATTCAAGTCAAGGTACTTTGGCCGAAAATATTTCAATCCCCTAGACAAGTATTGGGATCATCCTAAGCCTTCGTTAAGCTTGAGTTAAAAGGGTTACAGAGTGCTTGTAACCAAAACAGCGAAGATAAATCTGACTTGCGTCTCATATGAGTGAGAAGGCAATCAACGAAGATCTGAATCTCTAATCAAGCGCCAATGCCATAAAGTAGTAGTAGAGTGGAGTAGTGTCAGAGTGTAATAGAGTGTCACAGAGTGGAGTTGCAGAGTGTCGTAGAGTGGAAAGGCATAAAGAAGAGTGAACTGGAGTAGAGTGAAGTAAAGTAATGTGAAGTGGCATAGAGAAAGTTGGGTAGAGTGTTACAGTGAGCATAGTACATTGTTGTATAGTGGAGTGGCACAGAGGGTTGTGCAGTGGCGTTGAGTAGAGTATCGTAGATTGAAGTGGCACAGAGTGGTGTGGAGTGCCACAGAGTCAAGTAAAGTGGAATGGAGTGGCGTATAGGGAGTTGTGTAGGGAGTTACAGAGTGGAGAAAGTGTTAGAGTTTAATGGAATAGAGTTTCAGAGTCTAGTATCATGGAGTGTAATGTCAGAGTGAAGTGTTATAAAGTGGAGTTGGGTGTCTAGAGTGAAGTGGCATAGAGTAAAGTGGTGCAAAGTAGATTGGTGTAGAGTGTAGTGGTATAGAGTGCATTGGTTTTGAGCAAAGTGGTGTAGAGTGCATTGGCGA
Organism: Pleurodeles waltl; assembly: GCF_031143425.1. Taxonomy (NCBI): domain Eukaryota; kingdom Metazoa; phylum Chordata; class Amphibia; order Caudata; family Salamandridae; genus Pleurodeles; species Pleurodeles waltl. The sequence goes on along the minus strand of NC_090437.1, from coordinate 623,913,258 downwards.
AGACTGCACTGGTTTAGCGTACAGTGCAGTAGTGTAGAGTGGTGAAGAGTCGAGGGGCGCAGAGTGGAGTGGCACAGCATGGATTTCGGTGGTTCAGAGTGCTGTGTCATACAGTGATGTGGTGCATGGTAGAGTGGAGTGGTGCAAGGTAGAGTAGACTGGTGTAGAGTGCAGTGATGCAGAGTAGAGTGTCAGAGTGTAGTGGCATACAGTACATTGGTGTAGAGTGCAGTAGAGTGGCATATAGTTGAGCGGAGCAGAGTAGAGTGCCTTGGTGCAGAGAGAGCGGAGTATAGTTCAGTGGCAGAGTGCAGTGTTGCAGAGTAGAGTGTCATAAAGGGGAGTGGTGTAGAGTAGAGTGGCATAGAATGCATTGGTGTAGAGTGATGCAGAGTAGAGAAGAGTGGCTTAGAGTACAGTGGTGCAGAGTAGATTAGAGTTGCATAGAGTGCCGTGGCATAGAGTAGATTGCTGCAGAGTACGGTATAGTGGTGACGAGTAGATTGTTGCAGAGTGGAGCATAGTGATGTAGTGTGCAGTAGCATAGAGCGGTGCAGAGCAGATTGGAGTGGTGCAGGGTACATTGGAGTGGTAAATGATAGATTGGACTGGCATAACATAGAGTGGAGTTGCGTAGATTGCAGTGGCATAGAGGAGATGATTTCAAAGTAGAGTGAAGTGCCCTACAGTGGAGTGGTGTAGAGTAGATTAGAGTGCAGTGGTGCAGAAAAGGTGCAGTGGGACAGAGTACAGTGGCATTGAGTGCAGTGGTGCAGAGTAGAGTGGCGTGGAGTTCAGTGGCAGAGAGTGCAAAGTTGCAGATAAGAGGGTCGCAGAGTACAGTGGTCTATTGTATAGTGGCAAAGAGTGCAGTGGCATAGAGTGCAGTGGTTTTGAGTAAAGTGATGAAGATTGCACTGGCAGAGTGCAGGGGTGTAGTGTGCAATGGTTAGAGTAGAATAGCAGATATTGCAGTGGCGTAGTGTAGAGTGCTGAATAGTAGAGTGGTGTAGAGTGGAGTGGTACAGCATAGATTACAGTGGCGTGGTGTTGAGTGGAGTGGTACAGCATAGATTGCAGTGGCGTAGAGTAGCACAGTAGAAAAGTGGTGTAGGGTGCAGTGGCATAGGGTAGATTGTTTCAGAGTAGAGTGAAGAAAAGATAGAGAAAAGATAATATACTTCAATATGCTTAAGTATGTAACGATAACAACAACATAAATAATAACGCTAGGCATAATGGCCCGAAATGAAATATGGCTTCTCCCTGTTAGCCACGCTGTAATCAAGCCCTTCATTACCTAGATAACAAAACATTAAACATAAATGTTAGAAAAATATACCCTTCTAATAGCTAAATTGTTGTGTGAAAAGGTCAAATCTGGGCTCAATCTCGACTTCACTGTTTCACCAACTGGTGTGATCTTAGCCAAATACAAATATTGTGTTTCAAAGAGTCTCCTTTCTAGCCTGCAGGCATCAGGGTGAGTGGGACTCTGTTTCCTCTTTAGATCTTCCTCATTGTCTTGCAGCTCCTCTTGAAGGCGTCCTGAAGTGCTCCTCTTCAAGGCGGCAGGTGATTCAGACAGTAATCATCCAAAACTCTTCTCCTCCTCGTGCCCTTTGTTCTTATGAGCACCCTTAATGCCCACAGCTGTGAACAGGACAAACAAAAGGGCAGAGGGCGCAGGGGGCCTCCTGGCTCACCTTCATTCTGTTCCCATCAGATTGGAGGATGGTCCGTACAGGGCTTTTATAAGTAGCGCTTTTGTGCGCTTATGGCCCTCTGAATAATAGATGTGAGAGGGGAAATTATTTTGTCCCCTTGTCCCCCCCACCTTCGTCCCCCGTGTCCCCTCACCCTCCAAAATCTGGGGGGGATACATCCCCTGCGTCCCCCACACTTCCTACGCCCATGCGTAAGGAACCCGGTCACCCACACACTCAATCCAGCTGAGGGTAGTTTTTGGCCCAGTTCTGTCAAGCAGGTAACCTAGTCAGCGGATAAATCATCAAGTGGAATTACCTGATTTCATCTTTCAACTCACCCTACTGATAAAGAGGCATCGCAGAAGCAATGGTTGGAGTCTTTCTATCCTCCTCGCAGACAATTGTTCATCAAAGCAAAACCATTTAAGATAATTTTCTTTAAAAAGCTTCCATCTTTGGCACACAGGCTGTGTTCTGGAACAGCTCGAACGCTGAACTCCAGCCTTCGTCAGAAGTTTGGACTAAGTGCAGCTGTTGAATGACTAAACATTATCCATTATACATGCTTTTCTAACACAGAGAGATAAACAGGCGTCATTCTGGGACGAGCAACGCGGTGGGTTTAGTTTTTTTCTAAATGTAATACGTTCTTCTGAGCCACCCTTGCTTCTACCGCCACCTCAAGACCTCCATTCACCATTGCAACTCCTATACTTATTTTGGTAAAAAATCGGCTTTCTAAAAAATAAAAAATAAAATATAGCAAATTCGGCATCATCATGGAAGAGGTCCCATATTTGCGTTTTTTATTTGGAATCCACCGCCCACCCCAACCACCTTTGCTGGTGACACCGTGGGCAACGACCTATCACTGCTTTGTCTTGAAATTGGTGCACCAACTCACAGTGATAACAACTGAGTCAAAGATTTTACACTTCTGAATCAATGTTTGTAGAAAGCTGGCCTGGTTTGTGGTGAGAACCTGTGGTGTTATCAACTTCTACCCGGTCCAGGTATCCCCTATTAGTGAGGTGCAATCAGTGTCTAGGAAGCCAGGGCTTTCTAGAGGTAGCTGTGGATGAACAGCCAAGACTTATCTAGGAGACATGCAAAGCGTATGCAATACCACTTAGAGTCGCACAGCACTTACACACATGAAAGAACCACACAGTGTTACAAAAATAAAGGTAGTTTATTTTAGTGACACAAATACTAAAATACTCCAATAGGAGGTAAGTAAACACTATTATATTACAGTAAGAATCAGAATTCTATGGCAGGACCGGGGGCGAGGATTATGCATATCTTTCTTCCCTTTTTATTTAAACAGCAAGTTCAAAGTTAAACACAAGAAACAAAAAACGGCAATGAGCTCCACGAGACTGCCACCATGGAAACCGTCATCCAATGAGGGTCCAGTGTTGCCGGCAGTATATATATCCACGAGCCTGTCAATCTTCCTCTTTCTTCACTGCTCAGGAACACAGATAAGTGCCTTTCTGCCTCTGAGCGTTGTTGAAATTACGCGCTTTGTTTTCAAGCGTTTCTGCTTGCGCACGTTCTTCCATTGAAGTTTCTCATGTACACGGGGTAATTGCGGCGCGTCTCCTCAGAGCAGCAGGCTCCTGCCCGAGCGCTGTTTTTCCTCTCAGGAGACGCGTCGGGCCCTCTACAGGGCGCGCACTTCAAATTCCTAACATTTTTTCACTTGCGTGTTCAGCGCTCGGGTTTTCTCGACGCTCAACACGCGTTTCTTTGTAACAGTTTGGGTCATTTCAACCCAGGTTTTTTTCCCCATCCAGTGGACCCCGTTTTTTACGGTGGTTGTTACCCCTTAGGGAAGAACACTCAATTACATATTCTTTAAAAGCCATTGGCTCCTGACAGGACAAGGTTTTTTTTTTTTACCCTTTGTAACTTTTTTGTGGGTGATTTTTCTGTCATTTTTCATATGAGTCACAGGATGCAGTCCACTCAGGACAATGATTTTATCGCCAACATGTCCCCAGGTGAAGGCCCTTCTCACCGTTCCCTTCCCCCAGGAATGGATATATTGTTTTCTCAAGCCATCTCTCAAGCCCTCGCTCCCCTTAGAGATAGTGTAGCGCAACTCACGGAACAAGTTTCCAAAGGGACTGGCATGTTTGGCACAACGGGATGGAAGGTATATCCTCTTCAATTCCCAAGAAAACGCGCAAGCGCGACGCGGGGCACCTTGAAGACGTCGTGATTTTATCTGGCGCCTTCAGTAAGAGTGCGCGCGCGCACAAGCGCATACCCTCCCGGGAGGGCTATATACCCGGCGTAATGGGTGAAAAGCTTCACCACAAATCGGACCTTGATGTTGGGTCGCAGAGAGGCATCACTGGTGACTCATATGGGGACTCCTCCTCAGTGGAGGACGAGGAGGCTGGCCGCCCTTGGCGCCCGGGAGCTTCTTTGCAGGAAACCTTGGATTCTGAGGACTCTGGTTCAGACATGTTTTTACCAGAAGGAATTTATCATCCTCGTTCGTCGGAATGGATACCAGACCACAAGGTGGCTGAGTACGTGGCAGCAAAAATTAGACAACCTCTTGATAAGGAGGTGCGCTCCCGAATGAAAGCGGAATGCCCTCGTCCAATGCTAATGGACAACGGGTTTCTTAAACAACATCTTCCTTGTGGAGAAAAAGGACAAGGGTTTTCGCCCGGTCATCAATCTCCGGTCCTTCAACGAATGGGTAACATACAGGCATTTCAAAATGGAGGGCATTCATTTACTCCGAGATCTCCTCTTGAAAGGGGACTGGATGGTTCGCCTGGATCTCAAAGATGCTTACCTCACAGTCCCGATTTATCCGCCTCACCACAGGTTCCTACAGTTTCAGTGGAGGGGTCAGGTGTTCGAGTTCACCTCTCTCCCATTCGGTCTGTCATCAGCACCATGGTGCTTTACCAAACTCCTCAAACCGGTAGTGGAGGTTCTCCGGTCGCAGGGAATTCATCTTATCATTTATCTGGATGACATCCTTCTTATGGATCGAGCCAGGTCTCAGCTTATCTACAATATGAACACAACTATTGTGCTTCTGCAGAATCTAGGGTTTGTGATCAACCAACAGAAGTCAGATCTCCTCCCTTCCCAAACCATGATTTTTCTGGGTTTCCTTATAGACTCCCGGTCAGCATCTCTCAGTCTCCCCATCCAGAAGATTTCCAAAATCAGGAAGGAATTAAAGAAGGTCCTAAGACGCAACAGGATTTCTTTGCGCTAGTTGGCCAGGATAGTGGGTCTGCTTTCATCAACGATTCAGGCCATCTTTCTGGGCCCCCTCCACTACAGGGCCCTCCAACGCCCCAAGGCCTATCATCTTCGACGCGGGGTCACATACTCTGAGTTAATCTCCCTCTCTTTGGAGGCAAAGACGGAGTTACATTGGTGGCTGGACCACATGGAGGCATGGAATGGCAGGGCCATCTTCGGAACCTCCCTAGATCTGGTAATAGAGTCGGATGCCAGTCGCCACGGTTGGGGAGTGCGTTGCGGGAACATCTCGTTCGGGGGACGCTGGACACCTCGGGAGCTCGAAATGCACATCAATTGTCTGGAACTCCTTGCAGGCTCTTTTGCGATCAAGTCCCTAACACGGGACAGAATTTCCTGTGTGGTTCTCCTACGCATGGACAATGTCTCAGCGGTTCAATACATCAACCGCCTGGGGGGGACACGTTCGAAGGCTCTAGCGGATCTAGCGAAGGATTTTTGGCATTTTTGTCTGCAACATCAGATATCTGTCACAGCAGAGTATCTCCCGGGGGATCCGAACGCCGTGGCAGATTGGAGTTCCCGTTACTTAACGGACTCCAGCGATTGGCAATTAGACCACATGATTTTTCAATCAATAATGAATCGATGGGGTCCCTGCTCAGTGGACCTGTTCGCTTCCAGTTGGAACGCCCACTTGCCTCTGTACTTCAGCTGGCGCCCGGATCCGGGAGCCGCAGCAGTGGATGCTTTTCTCCAAAACTGGGAGCTGCATCTGGGATACGCTTTTCCCCAGTTCCTCCTTATCCCGAGAGTTTCGGCTCAGGTTCGTCGCCAGAGAGCGACAGTGGTTCTAATAACCCCGCTTTGGAGATCCCAGGCGTGGTTTCCAGCTCTTCTGGAGCTCTCTTGCGAAGCTCCAATTCGCCTTCCGGTCTTTCCATCACTCCTACGAGATCCATCAGGAGTATTCCATCCCCTAGTTCTCCAAGGCCATTTATATTTGGCAGCATGGAAGATTTCAGGTATCGCTGGGAAGATTGCCGACTTTCACAAGAAGCTAGGAAATTCGTTTCACAGGCTTGGGCACCTGGAACACGTAAACGATACAACTCCGCTTGGAGTAGGTGGTCTCGCTGGTGTATGGACAAACATTTCAATCCCATGGGGCCTGCGTTACCGACATCATAAATTTCCTTGCCGAACTGGCGGAGTCAGGGTAGCTATCTCAGCAGGTCATCCTTCTCTTGACGATCAACCGATCGGGGAACATCCTTGGGTATGTAAGCTCCTTAAAGGTATTCGACTTTCCAGGCCTCCACAACCTAGATATTCGGAACTATGGGATGTCAACCTAGTTCTTAACTTATTATCCTCGTGGCAGGATAATCAATTCCTGTCGAGGAAGGAGTTGTCAGCAAAACTAGCCATTCTTTTATGTCTTATTTCATGTAAACGGGTATCGGATATAAGGGCGTTGGATATCTCTGCTCGAATTTTTTCCCCAGAAGGAGTAACTTTTACGATCTCTAGGAGAACAAAAAATATTACAAGGTCTGTATCTTACCCCGCTTTCCCTAGCGCTCCTAAGTTATGTGTGGTACGCTGCCTCAAAACCTATGAGAGCGTAACCATGGGACTCAGACCTCAGAGGGAGAATCAACTTCTAATTTCATTAAAGAAACCTTTTAGGGCAGTCTCATCCCCCTCCATCGCCAGATGGGTTAAGTGGATTTTAGCGGAGGCTGGTGTCAATGTACAAGTGTTCGGCGCACACTCCACTCGGGGTGCCATGGCCTCAAAAGCCATCCAAGTTGGAGGTCGACTCGAAGACATTATGAGTGCTGCGGATTGGTCTTCCGAATCTACTTTTAAAAAGTTTTATTTCAAACCAATACATGAGGCAGCCACTCTAGTGGTAAGTAAGCTTTGAACTTGCATAATCCTCGCCTCCGGTCCTGCCATAGAATGCAAAATTTCCTAGCTATCGTGAACGAAAGTTTCAATTCTATTAAGGACACGGAGGCGAGGATTATCCCACCCTTCACGGGACACGTGTTTTTCCCACCCGAATGTCACGCCTCCTCGTTCTGAGGCAGTATATATTTATATATATATTCTATTACGCACTTATATATATTTAATGGTATGCGTTCTTAACGAGTTTAATTGTTGGATTGTCTGCATTAACTCATGAATCGTTTTCTTTCTGCAATGCCTAGGATCTTATGGACATACAGGTTTTTGGTTGCTTATTGTTATCAGCATAGATCAGTCTACTTAATCTCTCATATCTACCCATAGGACCAGAGACAGCGGCCTCTTGAGACATCTGCAATTCCTTTCGCAGCGAAGTCGAGGAAGATTGACAGGCTCGTGGATATATATACTGCCGGCAACACTGGACCCTCATTGGATGACGGTTTCCATGGTGGCAGTCTCGTGGAGCTCATTGCCGTTTTTTGTTTCTTGTGTTTAACTTTGAACTTGCTGTTTAAATAAAAAGTGAAGAAAGATATGCATAATCCTCGCCTCTGTGTCCTTAATAGAATTGAAACTTTCCTTCACAATAGCTAGGAAATTTCACATTTGGCATAGAAAGCAATAGAAAACAGTGAAAGGCAATAGGCAATACTGAAGGTCCTGGGGGGACCAAACCATACTAAGTAAGTGGAATGCGAAAGTCGGTCCCCACCCAAGGAAGTGGAATCGGTAGAGGGGAGCTGGAGGTACTAGGAAACCCCAAAAGTAAGTACCAGAGTATCCCCACAGAGACCAGGAGGAAAGAGGCAAGTTACTGGTTTTTCACCAACCCACCAAAGGGACTTCAGAGAAGGATATTGCAAGACCCAGACAAGACTGCAAGGAACCAAAGGTGGATCCTGGAAGAGGAAGACCTGGGGAAAAGGGGCACGAAGTCTAGTTCACAATTGAGTGTCCAGTCGTGGCAGGAGCCACTACCCACCCTGTGGTTGCAGGATCTGGTCGTCGGTGAAACGAAGACGGTCAGCAATGCAGTACTGGAGCAGCTGAAGAGTTCCTGAGTGGTGCAGTCAACGTCCCACACCGCAGGAAAAATTGCAGTCGGTCTGTGGTGTGGAAGAACCACCAACAAGCCTTGGCAAATGTCACAAATGAAGAAAAGTGGAGCTGCCGGGGACCAGCAAGTTTCAGGGAAACTCAACCCCTGGAGGGGAGTCCCAGGTGACCCTCAGAAACAAGAAGAGTCAGAAGAAGAGGCGGCAACCCTCACAGATGCCCACTGGCAGCATATACAGGAGTCGCGGTGAGGCCCATGCAGCACACTTAGAAAGCAGTCCCACTTCGCTGGAGAAGCACACAGAGGGTACGGGGGGCTGGGGCTACAAGGAGCCTGAAGATCCCTTGGAGGAGATGCCAACAAGGCTTGGAAGCTGCAAGAGACGCAGTGCACAGGGGTGCTGTCCTCTTTAGAGAGGCAAGGGCCTACCGTCTCCAACGTTTCACAGCTGGCAGAGATGACCAAGGGGACCACTCCATACCACCTGTGATGCAGGATCCACTCAGCTCCGTAGGAGAGAAGATCCATGCAGCCTGTCATCATTACAATCGGTGCCTGCGGATGCAGGGGAGTGACTCTTTCACTCCAAGGGAGATTCCTTGTTGCTTATTGGTGCAGACTGAAGACTTGGCACCCTCAGAGAATGCACAGCCAGGGAAATGTTGCAGTTGCTGGAAGGAGCCGGGAAAACAATGTTGCAGGGCAAATTTGCAGCTGGAGCTGCAGACTGTAGGTTTCTGTGAAGTCCAGTTGCAGTTCAAGTGGCCAGATGTCGAAGTAAACGTTGCAGAGGAGTCCTGCTGGAATCTTGCACGTCAAATCTGAGGACCCACCCAAGAGGGAGATCCAGCAGGGTGACCACCTATCAGGAAGGGGCTTTGACATCACCTGCCTAACCTGGCCACTCAGAGGCTTTCAGAGGCCTCTGCCCACCTTGGTTTCAAGATGGCAGAGTCAAGTGGCCATTTGGAGGAGTTCTGGGCACCACCCCTGGGGTGGTGGTGGTGGGCAGGAGAGTGGTTACTCCCCTTTTCATTGTCCAGTTTTGCGCCAGAGCAGGGACTGGATGTCCCTGAACTGGGGCAGGCTGGTTTATGCAAGGAGGGCACCAAATGTGCCCTTCAAAAAATACCAGTGGCTTGGGGAGGTTACCCCTCCCAAACCCTGCAACACCTATTTCCAAAGGGAGAGGGGGGTTGCCTTCCTCTCCCAAAGGAAATCCTTTGTTCTGCCTTATTGGGCTGAGCTGGTCAAGCAGCAGGACGACAGAAAACTGTCTGTAGGATGCCAGCAGCGCGAGCTGCTGAGAAAAACCCAGAAAACTGGTAGGAGCAATGCTGGGGGTCCTCTAAGGAGCCCCGGAGTGCATGGATTCATAAGCCAATACTGGCAACAGTATTGGGGTATTATTCCGACATGATTGATACCAAACATGCCCAGGTTCGGAGTTACCATTATGTAGCTGGACATAGGTAGTGACCTGTGTCCAGTACACGCATAAAATGGCATCCCCACACTCACAAAGTCCAGGGAAATGGAGCTGGAGTTCGTGGTACCTCACACACAGGTACCTGCACCCTGCCCTCTGGGGTAGGAGGGCCTACAATAGTGGTGACTTATAATGACCTGGTGCAGTGACCTGAAGTGAAAGGGTGAATGCACCTTTACACAGAGGCTTCAATGGCAGGCCTGCAGACACATTTTACAAGGGCTCCTATGGGTGGCATAATACATACGACAGCCCTTGGGAAACCCCTGGTGCCCCAATGCCCTGGATACCATATACTAGGGACTTATAAGGGGGCACTAGTATGCCAAATGTGGGATGTTTGTGATCCAAGCAACCTAATTTAAAAGGGAGAGAGCACAGTCACTGGGGCCCTGGTTAGCAGGATCCCAGTGCACACATTCAAAACATACTGACAACAGGCTTAAAGTGGGGGTAACCATGCCAAAAAGAAGGTACTTTCCTACAATGATGTCATAACGCAATTAACTCATTGTACTATAAGGTTGGTTCCAAATATGCCAAAAAAGTCCCAAAATAAATCTTTGCATGTGTCATTTCACATGGTCACTAGAAGAGAGCCACAACAAGGAGAAAGAACATAACAATGGACACACGAGTAGGAAACATATAAGTAACGTACAACTGTATCAAGTTCTAGAGATGGGGGAGACAAATCCAGTGAAGGTAGGATTCTACACTAAAGCCATATTCACAAATTAGCAGCACTGGTCTACACATGTGCAGATGAAACCACCAAAGAGGTTACATTTCCAAATTAGAAAGTTGCAGGATTGATAAATAATCCTAAAATTTGTGATTCTGATAATCAATTATTCCAGCACTATTACACTGGTTTCATTGTCTAAACACATTGTTTGAGCCGCGCAAATCCTTAAGCCCATATACAATGGACAAGTCCCCCAAATTCTATAAATTTGCACTTGGCTAAAATAGAGAAGTAGCTACTCAACACATCTCTAAAACAAATATAAGAACCTACCCATGGATGAATACCCTCCTACGCAACAGTAAATCCTGCATTTCATTCAACCTAAAAAACAACCTAACAAACGGAGTACATTTTTAAACTGCATTCAGCCCTTGCTTCATCCACTCTTGCTGTTGATAGGTGTTGTTTTGCCAAATACTGCTGTCTTCTCATGGGTGGAGGAAGATCACGCCTCAGCAACCTTGTAGGGAACATCACAAGTATAAAGCCCATGGCCATTGCTTGGATGGGTATGTTCACTATGGTAAAAGGGCATGTACCTCTGCCCTGAGAGCCAGACTACAAGTGAAACGGGTATCTTGATTTTTGTTTGGTTCTGCCATCATGTTAATCAAACATGTGAACAGAGGCCAAGGTCTGTCCCTGGTAGCACAAGGTCCAGAACCTGTTCTGCGCCTAGAGGGGTGTCCACTAGCATGCCCTCTCAGCAGGCACAAGACTACTGTCTATGCACTAGGTAAGTCACATAAAGCAGTGGTGGCATCATTTTGAGTTTTTGTGGAATCATTACTATGACCAGACCTTTTTTAGGTGTCAAGGACAGTATTGTCTACTGACCCAATGTGTAAAGTTCTGCTTACATGTGAAACACAGACCCTTGCACTAACTTTCTTGGTGCATCTATGTGCAGTAGATGCATAGCACAAGTTTGGTAGTAGGATTCTGTGTGTGGTAAGAGTGTGAGTACTGTGACCAGTGGGATCCATTTTGGATGACCCCTTGTTGAGTTTGGCAAAAGATGGAGGGCGGCTACACCTTTCTCAGACAGCATACATGTACTGACTGCATTCCTGTGGCTGGAGGATCAGACCCAGCTGCCGCTGCAGCTCCTCCAGCTCCTCCAGGTTCCTGAGTTCCTGAGACCCACCTCACAGTAAGTACCCCCCACCTCCCAGCCCCTCGCCCTGCCCCGCGCTACTCACCCTCTCTCCTGCTCCTGCTTCTTTTCCTCCTCTCTGTCTCTTCCTCCTCGCTCCTCCTCTGCAATCTTCTTCTGTACTCTTCTTCTCCCCGTCTTCTCTCTTCTTCTGTGTGCTCCTCAGCCTCTCCTGTCACCTCTCTTCTTCCTCATCTCGTTCTGTGGTCTTCTGCCTTCTGCTCTTCATCTTCTTTATCTTCTTTGGTGATCTTCTGTTCGTCTGCTCTTCTGCTTCCTCGTCACCTGCATCTTCCTCTGTGTTCTTCTGTTCTTCTGTGTTCTTCTCTTCTGTTCTTCTGTGTTCTTCGGTTCTTCTGTGTTATTCTCTTCTGTTCTTCTGTGTTCTTCCGGTCTTCTGTGTTCTTCTCCTCTGCTCTTCTGTGTTCTTCCGGTCTTCTGTGTTCTTCTCCTCTGCTCTTCTGTGTTCTTCCGGTCTTCTGTGTTCTTCGCTTCTTCTGTTCTTCGGTCCTCTCCGACTCCTGTCTCATCCCGCCCCTGTCTCTACCCTCCTGCTCCTGCCTCACCCCTCTCTATCTCTCCACCTATCTCTCACTATCACCCACATCTACCCTTTCGCTACCTGCCTCCCTCACTCCTCTACCTATCTCTCCACCTAACTCCCTCACTCACCCCCTCCTCCTATCTACCTATTTTTCTATCTCTCCACCTATCTCTCCATCTATCTATTTCCCTATCTCTCCCCCCCGTCCCGACACCCCCTCTGTTACCTATCTCCCTATCCTCTCACTCTACCTCTCACCCTCACCCACCTCTACCACCCCCCCTCCCCTATCTTTTCAACCCTACTCCTATCTATCTCCCTATTCTCCTAAAAACCTCTAACACTCACCCCCCCTCCACCCTTAAACCCCCCTCCCCCAGCTCTTCTCACTCTACCTGTCCCCCCCTCCCTCGCGCTTTCCCGCTGCGACCTCCTGCACGCCCCCGCCCCCCAGCTCCCATTCGCCCCCAGCTGACTCCCCCTCCTCCCTCTTATGGCGGCTGCTGCGCGTCCGTGCAGCGGGCGTGCCAGAGGCAAGCCCGTATGCGCCCGTCCGCGCCTGGCCCGCGCCCAGCGCCACGACCCCTGGTCCCCAGCCCTCCCCTACCCCGCTGACCCGCTACGACCCCACCACCCTCCACGCCCTCAACCCCGGGCGCTCCAACACCTGCTTCCAAGCCCACCCCAAGCGCACCCATGGACCCTTTGCCTGTAACTCCTGCAAACGCATCTTCCACCACGCAACGACCACCAGCCCACGCGCCATCAACCACCTCAAGTGCATCCTGGTCAACGCTCGCTCTGTCCACAAGCACGCCAGTGAACTCTGGGACCTCCTGGACTCCACAGCTCCGGACGTCACCTTCATCACGGAGACCTGGATGAACGCCTCATCAGCTCCAGACATCGCCACTGCCATCCCCGAAGGCTACAAGATCTCCAGAAAAGACTGCACCAACCAAGTAGGAGGAGGTATCGCCATCGTCTTCAAAGACTCCATCAGCGTCACCACCTCCACCGAAGACACCCCTCTCGCTGCTGAACATCTGCATTTTCAAATTCGCACCGACCCCAGGACCACCCTCAAAGGATCCCTTGTCTACCGTCCCCCCGGACCGTGCGCCCTTTCAGCGACGCCATCGCCGACTTCATCTCCCCGCTCGCCTCGCCGGACTACATCCTCCTAGGCGACCTCAACTTCCATCTGGAACAGAACAACGACCCCAACACCACCGCCCTGCTCGACAACCTCGCCAACCTCGGCCTCAAGCAACTGGTGAACACCGCCACCCACATCGCCGGACACACGCTCGACCCTATCTTCTCCGCCAGCAAACACATCTTCTTCAGCCACACCTTCGCTCTACACTGGACCGACCACAGCTGTGTCCACTTCACATTCCGACGCGAGACCCGCCACCTCCGCACTCAACCCATCCCTCGTCGACAGTGGAACAAGATCCCCGAAGAGCAACTCTTCTCCGCACTCGCCGCCAACCAACCCACCCTCACCACCGACCCCAACGACGCAGCCCTCAGCCTCACAAACTGGATCTCCAACTGCGCAGACAACCTTGCTCCCCTCAAACGCACGCATCGACAGACCAACACCAAAAAACCTCTCTGGTTCTCTGACACCCTCAAAGAATCAAAGAAAACTTGTCGCACCCTCGAGAAGGCCTGGCGCAAGGACCACACCGCTGACAACATGACCGCCCTCAAGAACGCTACCCGCGAACACCACCACCTGATCCGCGCTGCCAAAAGGAACTTTTTCACCGACAGACTGGACAAAAACAGCCACAACAGCAGAGCACTTTTCAGCATTGTCAAGGAGTTCTCCAACCCCAACGCCATCACGCCCTCACAGGATTTGTCCGAATCCCTCGCCACATTCTTCCATCGCAAGATCAGCGACCTCCACAACAGCTTCGGACACCAGACCCAACCAAACATCACCGAACCCGCACCCCCGGCCTTCACCCTCAACAACTGGACCCACATCAACACTGAAGAAACCAAATCCATCATGAACTCTATCTACTCTGGCGCCCCTTCGGACCCCTGCCCTCACTTCATCTTTAATAAAGCCGACGACAGCATCGCCCCGCACCTCCAGGCCGTCATCAACTCTTTTTTTTCTTCTGCTTCCTTTCCCGAATGCTGGAAACACGCCGAAGTCAACGCCCTCCTAAAGAAACCTACGGCTGACCCGAGCGACCTGAAAAACTTCCGCCCCATCTCTCTCCTGCCTTTCCCAGCCAAGGTAATAGAGAAGACCGTCAACAAACAGCTGACCACCTTCCTGGAAAACAACAACCTGCTCGACCCTTCACAAACCGGATTCCGAACCAACCACAGCACGGAAACCGCCCTCATCTCAGTCACAGACGACATCAGAACCCTGATGGACAACGGTGAAACAGTCGCCCTCATCCTCCTCGACCTCTCGGCTGCCTTCGACACCGCCTGTCACCGCACCCTAATCACCCGTCTCTGCTCCACCGGGATCCAAGTCCAGGCCCTGGACTGGATCGCCTCCTTCCTCTCAAACCGTTCCCAAAGAGTTTACCTCCCACCGTTTCGCTCAGACCCCACCGAGATCATCTGCGGCGTACCTCAAGGCTCATCACTCAGCCGGACACTCTTCAATGTCTACATGAGCCCCCTCGCCAACATCGTACGCAAGCACGACATCATCATCACCTCCTACGCCGACGACACCCAACTTATACTCTCCCTCACCAAGGACCCCGCCAGCGCCAAGACCAACCTACAAGAGGAGATGAAGGATGTCGCAGATTGGATGAGGCTCAGCCGCCTAAAGCTGAACTCTGACAAAACAGAAGTCCTCATCCTCGGCAACACCCCGTCCGCCTGGGACGACTCCTGGTGGCCCACGGCCCTCGGCACCGCACCGACCCCCACAGACCACGCCCGCAACCTCGGCTTCATCTTGGACCCCCTTCTCACCATGACCAAGCAAGTCAACGCCGCGTCCTCCGCCTGCTTCCTCACCCTCCGCATGCTCCGCAAGATCTTTTGCTGGATCCCCGCCGACACTAGAAAAACCGTGACCCACACCCTCGTCACGAGCCGTCTGGACTACGGCAACACCCTCTATGCTGGGACCACCGCCAAACTCCAAAATCGCCTGCAACGCATTCAAAACGCCTCGGCCCGCCTCATCCTCGACGTACCCCGCAACAGCCACATCTCCGCACACCTGAGACACCTGCATTGGCTCCCAGTCAGCAAAAGGATCACCTTTCGACTTCTCACCCACGCACACAAAGCCCTCCACAACAAGGGACCGGAATACCTCAACCGACGCCTCAGCTTCTACGTCCCCACCCGCCTCCTCCGTTCCTCTGGCCTCGCGCTCGCTGCCGTCCCTCGCATCCGCCGCTCCACGGCGGGTGGGAGGTCTTTCTCCTTACTGGCAGCCAAGACCTGGAACTCCCTCCCCACCAGCCTCAGGACCACCCAGGACCACGCCGCATTCCGGAGACTCCTAAAAACCTGGCTTAAACCCCCCCCCTTTCCCCTAGCGCCTTGAGACCCGCACGGGTGAGTAGCGTGCTTTATAAATGTTAATGATTTGATTTGATTTGAAGTGAATGAAGAAGTAGGCAGGGTTACCCATAGAACATCAATAAAAGCCCTTGTTACCAGAAGAGCTTCTGAATATTTCTTGAAGAGCACTGACATTTTAAAGATGCTAGGGACACGGAGCGTGGCTTCAGTATCTATTTTTTAAGATGCAGATGATTCTAGGAAGGTCCTGCTCTTTTGCCTCTTCCCAATTGCTGCTTAGAAATACTGACAGCCAGGTGGTAGCATCTCACACTTCATTGCACCCTTGTTTTGAAAACTCCTAATTGGAGCTAACATCATGCTACCTGATGAGAAACTTTGCCTTGCACAGCAACTGTGTGAGAAACAGTAGTTATGCATCTACCCCTTTGGTCCAGTCTTCTAAGAACTATAGATTTAAAAGGAAATGTATATTCAGTCAAATTAAAACGAGGGTACATCAAGACAAAAAGTGCAATTTGCAAATTTGGACCAGAGAGAGTAAACGGTACATGCAATGAGCCAAGCACACTTTTCCTTGAACTACAAGAAAATACATGCTTTGTAATAGCTGTTTTTAACTATAAACACTCACTCCAGTGTTATGTAAAAACGTTTGTTCATATGTTTGTGTGGCTGGGTGTGGGAGCTGCAGTAATATGGTAAGGTAAGTGGATGGATGATTGAAAGTCCACCAGTCATTAGCTGGATGGGGGGTGGGGGGTGCTTGAGTGGAATAATATGGTTTGGTTAGTGGAAAGGAGAGTGCCCATCAATAACTGGTGAAAGGGTGGGTAAATGGATGATGGGGGGGTTGGGTGTGTATGTCAACCACTTGCAGCAGCTGATATAAAGGGTGTGGGATGGATCAACAAGGACTGGTTTTAGAAAAAGGGGCAAGAGCGTCTGGCATGGGCCTTAGGAACCTTTGTTGGCCAATCAGACAGAAAATGGACTAAAAATTGAGAAAGGATGTGTCTGCTTTTGTATGAAACAAGGTAGAGTCAGTGCAGAGTTGAGGAGGAGGGAACCAAGAGTCACCAAAAAGCCCTCACAGAGGACTGACACAAGATGGAGAATGGCAAATCACTGTAAGTCCAGGCTTCGGTGCTGAAAAATAAAGGGATGCTGCCATGGGTGGGGGCAGGGAAAGGGGTTTTGGGATAACGCTGGTAGCAGTGAATGTGTGAGGACTGTCACTTGAAGGCCATTAGAGAGGACTGATACTTAAAGAGCCGAGACATCAAAGTGAACCTGCACTACTAAAACTACGAGCATTATTTTGGAATTTAGGTTGTATTTAAATAGCACAAACCTAATGAAAATGTAGAGGGGCGCTGTGCAGGCTCAAAGACGAGCATAAGGCCAAAGAGTGAATGTTAAAGTGCCGGATTGTAATATTCTTCAAAGAGATGCGTCTTCCACTTTTTCATAAAGTGGAGTATTTGTGGGCAGCCCTGATGGATACAGGGATTGTGTTCCAGATCTTGTTGAAAAGGCCTGCTGCCTAGTTTTTATTTTGACACCTTTCTTAGTCTGCAGCCTGATGGTGTCCTGGTCGTGGATGTGCCAAGAACACAGAAATGGAGAGCTTCTCTGGAAGACAAGAGGGCAGCTGGTCATCATGGTCTTGAGAATGAATGCAGCTAGTTTTTAAGAAAGAATCAGCTAATGGCTAATTAGGACACCGCAATAATATTGTTCTGGCCTCTTAAGAGTTCTGCCAGGTTTAAACGATACAAAGTAGTGAGCATGCTGCATAATTTTGTGGGTGGGCTGAGTTAGTATCAGGAGCCCACGTAAAACTTTGTTTCTAAATGCATGTTTTGACACGATTTTCCACAATTTTGAAAAACGTTTCAGAGAAGAAATTAAGTTTAATTTTACTGGTGCTCACAGACTGTAGGGTACATACCGTGTTGCACCCGTGCCAGAAATACCGAAACATTTGCTGAAAGCCTTATCTGGATATCGTTTTCGAAACTCAAAGGCATGTTGAAACATGTTCTCTAAAGTGAATCAATATAGTTGTGAAGCAATGCTGCCCCCTTCTGCATCTTTCTGAGATTTACTGCAACACAAAACCGCACTGCATTCCTTCTTAGGTAAACTAATTACAGCTTCTGTGGCTCTGTTTCACGAACTTTTATTGGTGACTTGAAACGTATTAAAGCCTATGTTACTGTACAGCTGTGCTTAATGCATCACAACATTTTTGAGCGGGCAAGTGGGAGATTGAAAAAAATAGTCCCCATTGACTTAGGTTGAAACAGAGGCAATCTGTCTGAATCTGGTCTATTTATTGGCATGTATGGCGACAAACCATCAGCATTTAATTTTTAGCAGTTTATTAGCATAGCTCAAGAGTTCTAAACTCTGTTTTTGTATGCACTACGTAAAAGTGCCAAAAATTAAATGTTGAAGCCTGTCACAACCAGTAATCTTCCCCTCCAAGAATTAAGTACAAAGCGTCCAGGCTCAGGGTGCATATTTCTGAGCTCAAGCTACCTTGAATCCAATAGATCATGACGCGGCAATCCGAATCGGGTTTCTGCATGCAGGACTGGGAAGTGGGAGACTAGCCTTAAAACCGGTAGCTTCCTAACTCAATTGGGACGGTTGACATGTATGATGCATTGTATTTTCTTACTTGCCTTCGTCTTTCCCACTATTTGCTGCCCTTTCTCTCTGTTTTTTCCTCATTTACAACATTTCTTTCTGCTTTACTGAACTTGGGTTCCGTTGCGGCCGGTAATTTTAGGCGGGGGTGGGGGTCGGCGAGAAGCACCTCACACTCACACTTATTCATTCACACATGCACGCACATCCATTTACAACACTCATCAACATTCAAACATACATGCACACACCAAATATTAATTTAAAAAACACACACACACCTTAAGCTCGGAGGTCCCAGGAGGGTTGGGACTGCTGCCTTCCCTCACTGGCGGCAGCAGTCCCAACTTTGTCACAGTGAGACTGCTGACCCCTCCCCACTCTGTGACGAGGTGTCACTGATTGACACTCGCCCTGGGCGCTTCAGTGCTTAAACCTGAAGCTCCCAGGTCGAAGTCAATAGGTGACCCTTCCCCTCGTCACCAAGGGGGACGGCCTCGATGCACCTTTGCTGAGCTGAGGTCACGCCCATAGGAGCTGTGGTCTCTTCAGCCCAGCAAAGTTCAGCTCAGGCAGCCAGGAGCCTGCACAAATCGCGCATGTCTCGCTCCTGGCTGCCTGATCTGAACATGAAGTGTGTCTGTCAAGCTGACCTTTGCTCAACCTGACAGACACTCTTCATGAGGGGCAAAAGGTGAGGGGGGCGTGGCCCCTCCACCCTAAAGGATGGACAGCGGCTGCTTGAGTTACGTAACACTTGAACCTGCCCTCTCAGTCAGGCCCTATTTCCCAAGTTTGTTTTTGCTGCAGCCATGCAGTGAGACTTTTAGCGGTTGCCCCCACTTCAGTTGCTAAAGCAGGGAGTTCAAGACGCCTCTGCCTGCCTCTTCCCTTAGGCTTCCTTCTCGCTGCAATAGATCACTTCACACTTCTAATGTTACTTGGGCAGGGGAGAAGCAAATGGTTGCAAAACAGCTTTTGCCTCTAATAACTAAAAGAGGAGGGTTTGGTCTATCCTGCCTATTGAGATATTATCAAGTGGCACTGATGCGTTACATGGCAGAATGGAGAAGGGCAGAGTCTGAAATACAGTGGTGCCTTGTAGACCAGATGATAGCGGAGGTGCACGTGTAGAAGGTCCCATGGTCACCGAATTATTGGCTTTTGGGGGGGGGGGGGAGGGGCTGGCTCCTCCCACGCAACCAGGGCGAGAGTAGGCATTTACAATAAGTCAGTCGTACCCTCGCTTTCACCTCCACTTACGGCCCTGCAGCCTTTTCCCCATGTATGGATCAGACTAGATTTAACATAAAGAGGCAGATTGGGAGGCTGAAGGTGGGGACGTCTACTGAATGAAATCCTTTGAATTTAATAAAACGGTTTTTGGATCAGCAGCAAAAGATTCCAACACTGCGAGATTCATCACTGGGTTGTGCACCACTCCATCCTGCCTCAGGCATCCAGACCTAGGATGCGATTAGATAAATCGCTCATACTAAATTACAAGAAACTGATCATTGAACTATGCAGTGTTAACAGAATTGAGCCAGATGGGGAGGTCACCAGGGAGAAGGTGCTGGGTAGCACAGTTGGGGAGGCATTATTTAACCTCCAGTAGCGATGATTCCTCTACAGTTTGTTCTCTGCAGTTGTCTGGCCCTCATTGATTACAGCCATAACAGGATCATGATGTGGCTCTGCGATGCAATAGTTGAAGTTTTCAATTCAATAGCTCCTCTTCAGTTTGTGAGCCACGGTTGTAGTTTTTGCCTTGATGATATTGGTCAGGAGAGGACTCTGCGTTCACCTACCAGGATGTTCCGTTAGTCATTGGCACAGTGTCCTGATTCGGTCATGACTGATGCAGCTATAGCATCCCTGGGATTTAGTCAGTCTTGGCCGGTGCTCTGTTGTGATCAGGATTTGTGATGGATGCTGGCATTAAATTGCTCAGTTGTCTGGGGTCATTATCTTGGGGATAGCTCAAAGAGTTAATGTTAAGAATTGAACTGCCAGTAAACTTCAGGTCGTAATATGAAATCCTAGCTAGAAAATTCAGTGAGGAATATGACATGCCGAGGATGTTACGAAGAGGGGTATACAAGAAAAGTGAATGGAACACTAGAAGTATCGATTAGTGGCGGGGCTCGTTTCATCTTTTCATTACTTCCACAAACACCATTGGCTTTTGAGTTTATGATTTGCAAACTCCAAGACACAAGTTCACTTAACACAACAAAACATCATAATTGGTGTGAGGCGACACAAATGTTAGAGAATTCTCCTCATATGTTGTAGACTGACGGTGCACAGGGCAGTCAGGGAAGTCAAACGCTGACATTTAACACGGATCAAAAATCATGATAAACGTACGTTACTTGTCAGTATCTTGTTACTATTTAAACTAGGGATGTCCAACGTTGCTCCAGCAGGACTGGACCCAAAGCCAAGTTTCAGGCTAACCACTGAATATGTGAACGTGCTCCATTACATTTGCTGTACGTAAATGTATTTAATGGGGATATCTTGGAAAGCTGGCAAAAATGTAAGCCCTCCTGGACCACTACTGGACAGTCCGAGAAACCTTATAACTGGAAAACACACAATACTGTTAGAGAGCAAACATTAATAATAAAAATGTGTCACTAAAACATAATGGGCCTGATTCTAACTTTGGAGGACGGTGTTAAACCGTCCCAAAAGTGGCGGATATACCACCTACCGTATTACGAGTCCATTATATCCTATGGAACTCGTAATACGGTAGGTGGTATATCCGCCACTTTTGGGACGGTTTAACACCGTCCTCCAAAGTTAGAATCAGGCCCAATGTGTATTAAAAGGCCTAACTGAAAAATGTGTGCTAGAAAAATAAACGTGTGGCTTTGCAAAAGTGATTGCCATGGTGCCAGCCGCAATGAAGTATTATGTGAAATATTAAATGCTAATGACAATGTATTTTGATTAATCGTAATTGCACGTACTGACAAAAGAAGATTATTAATATGTACCTAAAAACGAATGGTTTGAAATAATTAGAAATGTTTGATTCTTCGTGTTTAGCATTAGTTAAAAGGCCCACATTTTAGTAGTTTTTCAGAAGCAAGATGTTTAAATGTGTGCTAACTTTGCAAATAATGTTTCATTAAGCATCCTGTGTGACTTGCATTTTTCTGTCTTGAGCTTATGTTTCATTTGGTTTAATTTCCTCAAGTTAATAGTTGTTACATGTAATAATAGGCCTTAGTTTGTGGCAGGAAGCAACATGCCATGTTCCTGTTTAGTTTAAATTGTAATGTTTGTACGGAAACTGCTGACCAGAAAGAAGAATAGACTGACAACGTGAGCCAATCCTGGTTAGAGGATTAGAGAAAAGTTACATCTAAGGTGCAGACAAAGCCTGATTGGATGTGCACTAACTCACCTAACAGTCTTGCCCAATAGCAGCTTCGTTAGTAACTTTTGGGACTTTAATATAGTGAAGCTTTAGGGGATGTAACTCGCTGTTTTTCGGTTTAACTTTTTATGAAGTCAGATTCTGTTGTTCAGTTCTTGTTTACAATTCTAACAGTTCAGCTATATTAGGCCCAACTTTACTGAACTGTTTCCCCTTCATGTCCTGATGCTGATTAATGAAGACCTGGTGTTCCTGCACTCTGCTGATAAAGACACTGCTGGCCCATTTAGGAGGGGTAAAATTAAGATGCATTTGTTTTCCTTTGTAGGTTTTTTTTCTCTAAAGAAAATCCAACCACTTATTTTGGTTAGCGTCATAGTTAGTGTTTTCCATATTAATTTTTGTCTTATTTTTATTTTGCATGAATCCAAAACATGCATTTCAGATTAGAGTGTTAGCTGGGGATGCCTGACCTAACATTTGATTTTGAATGTATATTAAATGATTGTGATTAGTTCAATTGCACAAACTGAATGTATGCAGTTTTTATAATTCACTAAATTCTGTTGTTGTTCTGTGTTGTGCTTTTAGAGTGTTTAATAGTAAATGCATTGGCAAGATTGAGATTCTTCAGACGCTTGGGACAGCCTGTGTTGTTTCTGTATTTCTATCATTTGGTCTTGCACATTATTTACGTGGATTCAGCATTGTTGATTTGAGGGTAATAAACGTTTAAATTTCACTAAACTGGTGTGGTGATTCATGGCTACATAGGCCATGGTCTGTATGCCTTACTGACTCTATATTGAATATGTTGAATACTTCAAGCCATTGGAAGGTAGCTGAAGGACCTCAAATACAAAGATGGCAGAATGCAGTGATAAAATGGGCTGAGGCGGAGGGACATATACTGCATCACGAAGTGGCTCGGGGAAGTGGGTCCAGATACACGGCAAGACAATGGGACACTATAGTAGACAGCCTTAAATACCCTGATGATTCAATGTCGGACAGCTCGCAAAGAGCGTCTGACTCAGGTTCGGACGAAGCCTCTAACACATAACTGAAAGGAGATAATAACTTTGGAGGTTTAGTTTCATTGTATGGAAATGTTCTGTAAAGTGGGAAATAATTATTTGTATGCTGGATGCGGGGTGGGAATGGGGTGGAGGTTGGGGGTTGGTCTTACATGATAGATGTGTGATATGTTTAATTTCAGGGTAAAAGTTAATAAAATATATATTTTTTAAAAAGAATATGTTGAATACTTTATATTATATTTGATGATTATTGGTTTATATTGTCTGATTGGATGATCTCACACTCCTATCTGAGTCAAAAGATTCAAGTCGAACTCTGATGGTAGTTACGTGTCACCTTGTCGCCTGACATTGAAGGTCTCATGCCCACAATACCTTTTGTTTAATATGAGTGATGAACACTCTGGTGATCTGGGTGTAGACAAGAACAAGCTGCCTAATAACTGTTTATTTTACACAATTACTTGTTTGACCATTTAAATGTCAGAGTAGATTCAATTATTTGCAAAAAGCAGTTAACCAAACACCCAAATCATGAAAGTTATGATCACATACACAAATTACATTTTTGCAACAGATGTTTGGGACCCAGATCCCAAAAAACATGAATCACTGAGTAGTACTAAGAACAAACCTGCAACTCCGACTTGATGAGTCGCATAACCAGGCAGTCTGCTGTGCCCGTGTCCCAGCCACAGTGTCATGGTGGCAGAGGTCGATTCTGCATGGTGAAAAGTGAAACCTTCTGCTGCAGCACTGGCAATGAACCTGCTCTGCTGGATGGGAATGTGGAGCCACGCTGCTATTCTGCCTTCTGCTTTCCACTGCTTTATGGAATCTAGAGAAGCCAAGAGGACACAAGTCAGCCATTATTGCCGCTGCTCAAGTACCTAAGATTAATGAATCCTAAATGGAGAGGTTTTAGCAAACTAACAATTCACATTACAGTGCTTGCGTACTTGTCCTATAAATGTGTCTTTGGAAAGATGCAAGTAGAAATCCGGTGGAAAAGGCAGCTATTAAGAGAAAAAAAGACATTTACAAAATAAAGGCTATCTGACGTGAACCTCGAAGACTTTCCATCCAGCTACAACCAATGCAAAATCAATTGGATTCATGTTCAACACACCTCTTGCAAAGAACATGCCAACAAAGCCAAGACGGGATGGTACTAACTCTCTCCTGAAAAAATGAAACCAGGCAAACCACATCTGACTTTACAACGATAGTGCAAGGCTTGCCCTGCTGCCTCCACAACATCACATTGGTACCCCAGAAGGCATAGTACAAGTTGCAACACATTTCATCAAGGCCTTGTGGTTGTTTGACCACATTGACCCAAGAACTACACTGGCTCCCACTCTAAAACTGCATCATCTTCAAGGCCAGCTCCATAACCTACGAGGCCACCAAAAGCCATACCAATGCACACCTGGCCAAGAAGCTAAATCACCTTGGATGAACAGCGCCACAACAGGAGCTATGACATCACTGCCAGACAGAAATGAAAAAATGCATGAAGGCAAGACTACAAAGCACACCGTCCCTAACTACATACCCACAACACAGGAGCAACATCACTGGCTACATTATAACTGCCCTGATCTTTTTGTGATTCAGGACAAAATTCAACATGCATCCCTTCATACAGCACTACCATGCTACAGTATAGGAACCTATTCCTTGCTGCCTCACCGCAAACAATGTCAAACTTTGTCAATGGGCTTGCCCTGCATTCAGCGCCCCACTGTTCCATAGCTAAGATCATGCTATATAAATACCATTAATATATATACAATCTACTCAGAACTACGTTAGGGTGGATTGAAAAATAAAATCTAACAGAGTCTTGAGTTTCCAATGTTTAATACAGCCTTAGCAACTCATTGAGCCATACTCAAATACTGCAACATTCACAACAGGGGTCAAAGTGCCCCACAGGGCATTGCGACATTGATGTAAGATACTGTGGCATAAAAACTGAGATTTGCAGCATACAACTGCATTTATTGCAGCATTTTTGTGGTAAGTACAGTGATTAAAATGTAACTGTTTTTCATCTTTCTAATCTTTCGGGAGAGCTCAGTGAGCTGATTCCTCCCAAAAGACCATTAAAGGGATACTGCGGCACTTAAGGCATTCCCAAAGACCCATTTACCTGGCATCCTGCCTCTCTTTCTCCACCCAAAAGATTGTCAATTTTAGAAATAAAGGGGACATGAGATGAAGTCCATTACACTGCTTAGAAAAGCTATTAATTCCTGGTGCGTCCATTTGTCTTATAGCTGACCCACTGTTTTTATTTCACAGTTTCTCTTTAGTGAAATAAACAATCATTCAAATCCACTGGAAGAGTGCCATCCTTTTCGCTGCGGTTTGCCAGCCATGTGATTGAGTCACCTTGTGTGTACTTCCCCATCCAGTTGCTACTGTCTCTTCAATCCAGACTACGTTGTGACCATACGTTTTGGCAGTGGCTTTATATCTGAGGGGCATGGGCCTCTGCTTCTATACCCGTGGATGGAGGATGCCAACAGGCATTCCATACATAAAGATCCATCAAGTCCCCATAAATTGACTTGCTTGCCTTCATCATGTGTGGGCATATGTAGGAGCTGTTAGTTGATGTATATGTGGCTTAAACAAGAACGAGTACATTGTGGTTCCATTTCGACCTTGTGTGCATATGATGGCGACTCTCATTTGGGATGGCTGACTTTTTTTCAGCCAGACAATTCTCCTTCCAATCTCAACCTTCCCAAAACCTGCTCTACCTTCAGAATTGTGGTAGGTCACAAAGCTGATGCTTTGCTCTAAGCAGCAGGTCAGGATATTGTTAGCCATTGTATCGCCAGATAGAAATATTGTGTCCTAAATACCGTTTACAAATATATTGTGCCAATTGGTGTACATTTCCTATTATCAGCCTTAGTGGGATGATATTTTGGTAAGCTAAACTTAGGGTTCAATATTTCTTTTTGATAATATTTTGATTACAATACTCTGCTACCAATCTATCCCCATCTTCCAGTATTATTTATTGATGGACCTCTGAGAAGTGACAGCAAATGGAGAACTGTGTTTCAGCTACAATTCACAAACCACTAGAACCAATCAATACTGCTTTGACCTGCAACACTTGGTTTTGTAGCCAAGAAAAACTGTAAAATGACCACAAGATGTACTATGGCCACCAGATGAGGACAAACACTTGAGCCATTATTTGGTACATCGCATGTACTACAAGGAGGTCTGTACATCAGTAAAGGAAATTATATTTCACTAAGACAGTAACCCTTCTGAGTTGCTACTTTCTCTCCGGCCTGGCCAAAGTGTACGATTCCTATGTGAAATTGCTGCAGACAAAAACAGGACTTATCTGCCTGCACTAGGAGATACACTGTGCCAGTGAGGAGAAGCCAACTTGATGTAAGGAATATATGCACAATGCCCCGCTGACTGGAGCATGTCTCTGGAAGACAATGCCGTGGGTCAAGATCACTGAGCCCAGCTACACAGAGTATGAAAAGAAAGAACATGAATAAACTGGCAGTTGAGCTGAACTATTATCTGCCTTGAACAAATAGATAAGCCTGTCCCATCCATGCACTATATTGTAACTAATTGTAGGGGGCTATAGGTAGTAGGGCGGGATAGCAGGACACCGAGTTACAAATACGAGCTGTTACCAATCCTGCACACAATAGGGCACAGATAAAAAACAAAACTAACCTAAATGACCAGAAACTAAAATGGCCAACGGACTTGAATAGATAGGAACCTCAAGAATGTATCAACAAAAGCTTACTTTAAACGTAAACAATTTAATTTCCTATTTAACACTTATTTAACTCCCCAAAAAACAACATAAGACATGCGAGGCAATACCCTTGACATGCTCTAAATACTTACAAACACTGGGTTTTATCATAGGGTATGGAGCTGTCCTGATCTTGGACAATATTAACAGGACTTAACAGAACAGCTTGAGGCCTGAACAGGGAAGGAGAACCAGAGCACGTCAGGAGGCTGCCTACTAGACCCCTTCAGGTAACCCCAGGCTAAAAAAAAAAGGATATCAGATTTGTGAATCTGGCACTTCTACTTGCAAAATATTGCTGACCATATCCTAGAAATCTCCCACAGTCGCCATCCCCACGCACCAATAGAGGTGACAGGTACAAACATGGACAGAAGCTAAAAGTATGACAGTGCATAGGGAAGAAGCTTGAGCCTTAAAGAAAACAATATTGCACGTCAGTGGAATAAAGTACTATTGGCCTTCCTCTCATAGCAGAATAGCTTATTGGCACAAGCCGATGCTGACTAAAATATTTCTGGCTCTAGGTGCACAATATGGGGGATGGAGAATCAAAGCAACACTCAATTTCCTTTCAAAATGCACACAGCAAGACCCAAAAGGCATGATTAGTGAACGTGAAAGGCTGAAGCATGGGCCCCTCTATTTCGCACACTGGGGCCCCCTCTATGACTATGCACAAACTATAGCAGACAGTAAATTTAAACAGATAAAGCGCACATCCCAATCGCCAAGTAACAGACAAGATTACACAACGCTAACACAGAATGGCCCAACAGTTCTGTAAGTGGAAAATTTGCAACAGCTAAATGGCTGTGAGTTCCAACCTCATTCCTTCCAGAGAAAAGTGGCACTCCTGTTTCCTCTATTTAAAGAAAGACAAATTTGAGATGGTAACTGGAATGCAGCGGGCCACATTTATCAGCACTTTGCACCGTTTGAGTCACTTTTGTGAAGCAAACCTGGCACAAAGTATTGATTTTAGAATGTATTTTCCAGCTCAAAGCAAAATTAGCTTTAAAGTAACACAAAGTAGTGCATTGCAATATGTAGGGCTACTTTGCATCAATGGGTCATACAGCAGGTATGGGTATTCCCATGCAACCATTCATGGGTTTTCAACAAAAATCCTTCTCTACTAACATTGGTAGACAGAGATTTGTACCAAGATTATACACCTCCTCAAGACAGGTATACCATTAGAGGAAAGCTTTCTTTTCTCAAAACCTTTCTAAATGTGTATGTATGCTGTACAACACACATACAAATTTATAAAAGTTCTAAAACTGTTAAAATATGTCAAAGCATAGTATTTTGTACTGTAAGCATCCCAGTCCAATACAAAGCCTTAGCTTGACAGTACACTGCCTTGCACTATGGTGCAAGTTTGGGTGCACTGGCACAAGACAGTCTACAGTGCAACATCGCAAGAAGAGGGAAAAACCGTGCTAATTCTTAGCAGATATGGCAAAGTGCTGTTCTCTCCCTTTCACAAAATACTATGCAGCAATATTTATTGCTACACTGCGTTGCAGAAATTCTTTGCAAATTTGTCCCAGAGAGTATAGAAATGACACAGCAAATGTGAGAATGCTGTTGTAACAAAGATATGTTTATGATAAAAAGTAATATTATATGGGATAAAGCACCACCTGCTGTACACTATAAGGAGTTCCTTGGCCATTTAGTGGAACAAGGCTGTAGGCAAACTTTGTTTATAAGGTTACGGAACTCCTATGTGACTTATATTATCCTTGTCAGGTACGACAGGGGGTACTTTATCCCTCATAATACATGGTCACACCCTCATCCTTACCAATCTCTGCATTTAAACCTTAGGTGGTATCGCACCTTTTAGCATAGACACGCTGGAATGCCTGACACGGGTGGCTGCATTCTTCCAAATGGATATGCTTTTTAAAGACTACTGGTAAGTGTATATAAACAGCTTTGTGTCTTTCTGGGAGTATCTCCACAGTTGGCTAACGATAATTTGTGCAATAATGTTTTTTGGAATAGATTACCATCGACTGTGGTACTTAAGATGTCCTTTCCCTGAATTACAGTTGGGCATTAAGAAATACAAAATCGATTTTGTGAAGGTCAGTTTTTCTGGCAGCCTGCATGGGTATTAGTCTATTTGATACACCTTTTAGAGCTGAAATAAATAACTTTTTGGGTGCATTTTCTTTTCAATTTCACAATTTTGTTTAATATTCAATCTTTGATATGGACATCTGTTGTTCTTTGCTAGTGATGACACTCTATTTAGTCGCTTTTAAGGTCAGTCACAAGCACTCACTTAAGTCTATGCACACTGGGGACCTAAGGGTGAACAGGGGTGTTGTTCACCCCTGGTGGTCTGTGCCTATAAAATAAGTATCATTAATGTAGCAATAATGTGTACATATTGTATATATAGGCACTGTTCCTGATGTCCTGAGGAGGCCAGATTCATAAAGGCCGAAACGCGTCGACTATATCTGTGGAGGAATGTACATTTGAAATTTTGAAAAAACTGGCTGATATAAATTGGACTGTATCGGATGTTTACATCAGCGATAGAAGTTTGGCTGATGAACGATACATTACTTACATTACCTCAATGTAATACTGCTCGCCAATGAATGGCTAAGCAGATTACAGATTAAATCATGACAGTGCACAAAGGAACTACTTGGTTACTGTTTTCCTAATATTATCTTATTATGTTTTTTTATGTGTAGAGTATTTTTATTATTTGTTAATAGCTCTTTCGTTTTAATGTCTGTATAATGCTTTTTAATACACTTGGTAGCTCTTTTATTTGTTACTTTGGTACACAGCTCATGAGAGTGGGACTTGGAGATACTAAGCATAATTTAATAGATTTAATTGTGAATAAAGAAATAATTTTCCATTGATTCATTTATGTTTTCACTGAGGTACTTTGTCCTATATTCATCCCCACTGTATATTTGTATTCAGTTTGTGTTTGTGGCCCCGATACAGTGAGGTTAAAGGGCTTCCCCTCATAAGGTATATATACGGTGTCACGAAACAGCAACATTTTGCTACCTTTGATGGAGAAAAAGTATGTAAAATCACATGGGTTAAAAAAACTTCACAGCTAATTGAGTGTTTATTATGCAAAATGCAAACTTTTGGAAAGCTGGAGGGTAGTACTGCTGTGGGAGATTCGGTTCTTCTGCAACACAGAATCAATTAAAGTGCATCATACAAGCACAAGGTGTCTATAAATACGTGGGCAATGCCTTACCCCATATTATTCCACGCTTTCCCTGAAATTTCTATATGTGAACGTAATATTAAGCAAAAAAATAGTTACCACTGTATTATTGAATTTGAGGTGTTTATGCCTGACTGCTAAGTTGAGTATGATAAATGCAACGTAAGCATTGTAATTAATTTGAGAAAGCAAGTCTAATTTCTTGTTTATTAGAGATCATTGGTTACCTTAGGATTTATGTAAGTAGTCTTTAATTCCTCAAGGAATGTGTTCTATCTCCACACCTCGTGTGGCCCCCTTAAATTATGCTACTAGGGAGAGTCATTTAGGAGAAACAATTGGGGATTTTTATTTGCTGCTGGTATCACCTGACCAAGCTTTTTATAGCTTCCTCAGAATATGGTGATGTCTTCTAGAGGCTGATTGCATTTGAGGTTTCAAATCTGGAGTACCATTCATGTGTCTCGAAGAAAAGGAATTACAGGTGTTCTTTCGTTGTCAACAAGTTTTTTTTCCAGTATTGCATCTAAAATTCTCACCTATGTTTATTTTAATCTTTTGGTTAATGAGACTTTCATTAAGAACTAAAAGGTCCAGAGAGACTTAAAGGTTTTCTTTTCCACTGGTAATGAGGAGATTATGATTTTTATTTCAGAAAGTATTTCCTTCATTAGTAACAGCTACACACTTTCTTTAAAATGTCTTCTTAAGAAATACTTAGTCCCTATCTGAAATGAATATAAGGCTGTGTCACAAATTATATTGTAATTCAATCTATAGTCCCTTTCATATGTTATGTGTCCTATACTCTCTTGTACTGAGATTGCTTACAGTGCCTATAAACCCACAGAATAATAATTAACCTTCTCTCTTCCCCAAAACAATTCTACCCTTGCATACATTTCTCAGCACCCACGTCCCTAGTTACTCATGTGAGCTGGGACCCATCTTCGATGGTTGGCCTGCAGGCCTTCTCCCAATCCTACTTTCCTGTCTGTGATGGGGGACTAGATACCACCAATCTCAGCCTTGGTCATCCACAGCTTCCTCATGTTCCCTGGTGTACCAGTCTTCTGTGTTCTTGCCGTTAAGCACCACATGTCTTTTTAGTGAGGATTCTCTGTACATTCGGTATTTGACTCCTCTGTAGCTTGCTTCTTTCTGGCTCCTTGAATGGCATCCTGGGCCCACACTCTCTTTGCCACCGTCCAACTTCAGCCATGAGTCTCTGGTTTCTTGTGTTCCTCCTTTTATAGAGTTAATTTCGTCTGCTTCCACTTGGACAAAGTTTCAAGCCTCAGATATCACTTCCTGTTCCCTGCTACAGAACTTTGACTTTCCTTGCAGGCATTCTGTCTGTGCATGGTGAGAAGTGAAATGAAAATAAAGGAGAAAAACAAAAGGACAATGGAGAAGACTGTGACAATGCAGGGAAGGGGAAACAAACAGAGGAGAGTGAGAAGACAGTGATTTTGACCAGTGGCGGCTGGTGACATTTTAAAGGGGTGGGGTGTAAAAGTTCAGGATGAGTGCCCGGCTGACATAAAGGGTTTTTTGGGAGGCTGGGGGGGTTCTCCTTGCCAACCAAGAAAACAAATGGTGCATTTTCAAGCAAATGTGAGAAAGCAAGAAGGTTAATAAAGCAATAGTGAAAGTGTAGTTATGACATCAATGAAGAGATTTCATATGATAATGGCATAGGTAGCTGCGTATTCAGTGTAACTACAGAAAGTCATACAAGACTTTGAGGTAACAATGCTGAGTACCTCACAGATTTCTTTATTTATTGATATACTTTTACAAATGTAATCTACTGATGAAATAAAGTCATTGTGATTTGTTGGACTGGACACAATGAGACAGCAAGGAATAAACATTAAAAGACAGTAGGGCACCCTACAAAGAACTTTCACATTATTAGGCAGCTTCAGTAATCACTTGAGTAAACACACTTCCCATTCCAGCAACCAAACGTTAGTGTGAGAAACAGATCTGCAACATTAGAGTCAGACTGATAAGATATTAGAGACTTTGGCTCAGTGGAATGGGGGTGTGGTGGACAAACATGCTACCGGCTCCATATTCTGCAGATGCTAACCTTTGGCACGTTTCAGCAAACTGGCCTGTCCACAATAGCTGCTCTGAGGCTTAGGCTCTGACTTGGCCATCTGTATGTCTACTTTGGGGACCCAAGGGAGACTGATCCAGGTGTGAAAGGCTTGCAGCTGATACACACTGCTGGAAAGGGGATCCGTAAACAATTACTTACACTACTGGACACTGGAGGAGAGGCGAGATGATGTCAGCATGTGACAGTCACACTTCAACACACAGAAACCAAGGCTAGGACTATTTCATCCATCATGCTCAGAAACAGGAGAGTGAGGTACCTAACAACTTCCAAACAAGGCTGAGAGACCTTGTCAGCACCTGCACAGAAGATGGTCCCAAAAAGGAGGTACGTACAAGCCAACACTGCGCATTCAGGCTCGAAATTCTTATTTTCTAATCCAAAAAAGGCTTTATAGTAGTGTTCTTTGTCACAAAACTTCCCCACTTCAACATAAATTAAGGGAGAAAGTAACTTTCTCAGATTTTGTTTCTAAATCTCCCTCTCTTATCTGTTTTAAAATGTTGGCATGTACGGAGATGAGCCCCCCAAACAATAGAGAGCTCTGAATGGTATTCAATACGATTTTCATCCTAAAACAGTCACACAGTTGATAATATGCTCGATCCACAAAACAAGCCTCAATGCCATTTGCCATCTGATACTCTCAGTGAACATACAGAGTTGAAACTGATAACCACTGGGCGGGGTAGTCAGTAACGCAGCTGTTGGTGAGGGATCTTCCACAGCATGGAGAGAGTGGGTACTAAAGAAGAGAAGATAGGACCTCTCAACATTTGGGCTGACTAAAGGAGCAAAGCCTGGAAGGCATTGGTCAAAGTCATGCACAATCATTCAGAACAAGCCTACAGCAAAATGTATGCATATGGTCACATGAGTCCCTTTCCTTGGCAGGAACATTTGAAACCTACATTAAATGTGGCCTTATGGTATAAAACTCTATTATTAAACCCCTGTTGACCGTTCTGTGATGCCTTTGGACAACACTCTCTGGATGTCTCTCAGTCTGGCTTCCACAGCAACCACAGCACGGAGACAGCTCTTCTATCGATGACATCCACACACTCCTCAACTGCAGCCACACTGTAGCACTTATACGCCTCGACCTCTCAGCAGCCTTCGACAAGGTCTCCCACAGCACCTTATGCACTAGTCTCCATGAAGCAGGAAAACGCGGAAAAGCCCTGCAATGGATTCACTCCTTCGACTCTCTGCAAGAACAAAGAGAGTCAAGCTCCCACTCTTCATATCCAAACCAACAGAAGTCAGCTGCGGAGTCTTCAGAGATCCTCCCTGAGCACAGTGCTCAACATCTTCATGGCCCTGCTTGCAGCCATCATCAGAGGCCACGGAATGAACATTGTGTCATACGCCGATGACACACAACTCATCATATCCCTCACTGAAGACCCGGACAAAGCTAAGAGGAACTTTCACACCGAAATAGTAGCTCTCGTCGCCTGGATGAGGGAGAGCTGCCTCAAGCTCAACTCAGACAAGACAGAGCTCATCATCTTCAGAAACTCCACTTCAGCCTGGGATCTCGGTCGACTGCCGAGAGAGAGTCACCCACGCCTTAGTCACAAGCAAGCTCGACTACGGCAACACACTCTACGCCAGCACCACAACAAAGAACATCAGGAAACTACAACTCATCCAAGACACCGCCGCTGGACTCGTCCTGAACCTACTCTGCCAAGAACATATCTCCCAACACCTGAGAATCCTCCACTGGCTCCCAGTGGAGAAGCAAATCAACTTCAAACTACTCACCCGCACCTACAAGGCCCTTCACAACATCGGACTGGCCTACCTGAATCATTGCATCTCTTTCCATAACCCCGCCAGACCCCTCTGCTCCGCCCAGCAGGCGCTAGCCACCATCCCACTTATCTGGAAAACCACCACCGAAGGAAGATCTTTCACCTACCTCGCTGTGGCTGAGACACAGAAAGATAACCTCAAATGGGGATGTCAGCATTCTCACTTATATGAAATAGTGAAACTAATGATGGATCACAAGCTGCTGATCCTGATGTTTAAGGGATAGGCTGCTATTCCCGTCTCAGATCAAAACATGTGATTTGCAATAACAGGAATATGACTCATCAATGGCCACGCACAAAACTGGAAAAACTCCAGATGGACAATGTGGAAGAATATGTGAGACTAAGAATACCAACAGCAAGGTCCAAGACAATATCTATCAAAGAAATATGTGAGCTTAAGAAAACAGATGAACGCTAGCAGGTAGAAATGATGTAATTGTAACCTAAATTACAAACATTAATGGAGGGACAACAACATCAAGAGGCACCTACCCTAACCTGCTGCATGACTTAATTCACACCAGCCATCAGCCAAACATTCCAATCAGAGACAATTTGTTTGTTCAAGATTGACATCCTGGATGACTTTTGAGTGACAACCATGGAAGGTGGGGGCATAAAATGGTCATCGCGATGAGAAATAGACAGGTCACACGAACTGTGTGCACGTTCAAGTGACTACAGAGCATCCCATTGCCTTCGTTGAGATTTTGAATACTATGACTCTAGGAATATCATGACCTCTGACTGACAAAGTGGAGACAGCATACTGTCCAAGGAGTAAATCCTGAGCGTCCACCTGTGATATAGGAGACTGCTTCCCAAAATAATATATGCTCACATCTGCATGGCTGGGATCAGAGCTCAGGAGATAATAAACAGGGGTTTGCTGCACAAAGACAGCACTCTGAAGCAGTCAAATGATGACAACAGTTCTATTATTGGTGTTGTTCATATTGTTATTTAGAACATGTGGGAAAAAGGGAACAACACATGTACGGTGTCTCTATCATTATTACCATCAACACTACATTTCTGTTTGTCAGAAAATGCTCCAGTGGTTGCAAGGCTACATGTTGGTGGTATGGAAAATATAATAAAAGTAGTATATCATTAAGTACTGCCCTGGCTATTGCGTATCTTGTGAAGTGTGTGAACAGTAACCATTTCGGTAACTCTGTCCACTGTGGCCTGTCCAAATAAGTCACACCAATTTCAGGAAGACAATGAGATAATACAAGGAAAAACAAAGAACTGGCAAAGCCAACATGTTTGACATTTGCACTGTGTGTCATTGGCTTGCCAGTGCCTGTCTGTGTACTGGGAGAACAGCACAGACCAAACAACATTAGAAAAATGGATGCAACAGAAAAAGGTTGTTTTCTTTACTATAGCATCCATTTATCAGACACTTTTGACAGAGGTCTGTTCCCTGGGCTACCAGACCACTTGCAGTCTGCAAAACAGTCAAACAGTCCCTCATGCATTTCAATAGAAGTAGAAGTGCACACCTACACAGACAATAGAAACTGCCTTGAGAAAAGCCAATAGGTCTCACCTTTTTGACCTATTGGCTCTGTGAATACCAATATTGTGTAACACTGAAAAAAGAAGAAAAAAAAGGCTCAATAACGCAACCAGTACTGGCAGCAACGTCATTCCCTAGTCATGCGTATGTGAAGACAAATGCCACCACATGCATCACCATGCATATGCAGGCCTAAATAATGATGTGGGCGCCATGTTTTTGGCTGTTTATTTAGAGAATCAAGAAAGCAAACATAATTTCGAATGATAAATAAGAAAAAGAAAAAACAAATTATGTTGTGTAAAAGCAGAGTGCACCAGCAGTGGTAGCTACAGGTAATACAAAAGTAGAAGAGAAAACGCTTCGAACTACTGGAAGAAAAGCAAACATGTCTGAAAGTGGGTCGAAACTGCACACAGAAGGCAATATGTTAAAAGTTTATAAGTGGCATGGTTTAATTTTTAAAATACTTTTACTTAGGAAATTCTGAACAGAATCTACAAACCATAACTGTCAGAACGTAAAGTAAGAGGATTGCCAAGACGTAACTTACTTTGAACGGGACTCAGAACTGAAACAAATGCTCAGCCATTTGGTCCTCTGCTGAAGTCCAAAGAGGATATATATGGCCCTCCAGAAGGACAGACACCTTCTTCCTCAAACACCAGTTGAATGAACACTGCAGCTGGCTGGCCCCATGCCTTTGTGTGTCTAGACCTGTGCTTTGTGGTGGATCCTATTTAGTTTTAATGGGAATCAGGAGTTTAGCTTAGCCTTCTGGCTTGCAGGCCTGTGGCCCCATCACCTAGTGACTTTTAACCTACTTAGACTGCTCTGTTTTAGCGCATTTCTTTAATTATTTTTTTCAAAATGGCTGCTATGTTCATAGTTAGGAAGATGTTTTGATTTCACGTTATAGGTGCCACCCTGTGAAGGCGTCACTATCAGCATTAAAGACAAGTGATATACGTAGGTATTCACATGTCGCTTTCCCACTTACGTGTGACAGGAACACAATGTACATTTGGAAGGAATTGTTTATATAACTGCCGCCCCAAGCATGGCTTCTTATTTATTGTTTGGGAACATACCTGCGTCAGGGGTCCTACAAGATCTGTATAAATAAATCTCGAGCAGACAAGGTTATCAGAGAAACTCCTACAAGATGCAATCAACACCATCTATGCTGCACGTCGCCTTGATGCAGACCCACCCTTCGTGTCCCCACAGAGTCTGATCTAGAGACCTCGTTCCAAAGTATTAAGGGTTGGGGGCGCTTCTCATGGACACAGTACTGGCAGATTTAGGTTAGAGATTAAGTTCTCCATGTTAGGGTATTAGGACCTATTTCACATCTTATGTTATTGCAAGATGGTGGGGGTCTTTTTATTCACGACTCAACTTTACAATTCTGCTTCTTGCATTGTTTACTATGCTAATCATTGTAGCTCATGCATTTTACAGTAGATTGCAGTTTTTCCAATAAAACCTATTGAAAACTTCACTGCATCTCCTTCATTGCCTGTGTGTGACTGAGACTTGTTGCTCATGTGGGAAAAGGGTACTCTCAGTTTTACCACAACTCCTTTGAGATGTCGCACTCTAGAGTCCATGCGTAAAGGCTGTCAAAAATCACCTTTTGTTTGGGTTTTTAGAGAGGTACTGCTTGTGAGCCGGGAGGGTTGGGCAGACAGTTGCTACTTGTAGGAATGGCCTAGCCGCTTACAAACAAAAGTACTGTCATCCCTAAACCAGCAGTCTTACCTAGAGCAAGAGTCCAACTACGACATGGCGCCACCAACAATGGTGTTTTGGGCACTAATATGTCTTGAGTATCTCTGTCTCACACACAACAAGTAAACTAAGTACCATTATACAGAGACGTCCATGGTCTTTGGGATAATCCTATTCAGCTGAACAGGGAGCACCTAACTAGACTGTAGGTTGTTTGAGTTTGAACTCTTATAAGGACTTTTCTCCCATTTGGTGTTCCACCTCTTTACCCATTTTCCAACATGGCTAACGCCATAGACATTCCCAAAAATGCTAAACATGCAGTAACACTACATCTAATGGGGCATGGCTTTAGAGATGAGGGTGGGGATGTCACATTCATTGTAGAAGCTAATGAAGCTTACCAAACAGAAACATTTTATTCCTGGGTCACCTTTACTGAAGAAGACTCTAGAACATACACATTACACACATGCAAAGTTGCAAACATACCACAAACGGTACCAAGCATACCAGTATCTTGAAATACCTATTACTTATATTACTTATCAAGAACATCAGAACTGGTTTAATGGCGCCCTACCACACGTAATACAACCCATGAGACTAGATCTCTTAGGTAATGATGGACTAACGTGCCCGATGTTCGCCATATATACACCACACCCCTGTGTATAGTACGCAGATCAGCTGCCTGCAAGTTATCTTTACAATGAGCTAGTAAAATTATACAGACAACAGTTTGTAATGCGAACTTTGACCACAACACCAGCGTGTCCAGCACCCGATGGATACCAATTGGCCGTTACCCACAAACAGTACATTCTATCATGGGCAAGGTACCCACGGAATGAGAGAAAATCCCATTTTGGATAACCCAGTAAATAAATCAGCTGGAGGCTGCGTTTCCCCATATTGGACAACAGGAAAAACCGAATTCTCACAATGTGCTTGCCATTCTGAATGGTTCCCTTAGTGGATGACTGTGCCACATGGGGTACACTCTTCTGTGCAATGTACACTACCTGGACTTGGGGATGAAACTGATGCATAACTTCAACGCAGTCTCCTCAATAATATTCAATAAGATTCCACACTTGGAACAGGAGAAAGAGCTACCGAAAGTTATTTCCGATACCTATACTAGTATAGGACAGGATAGTCTGGGAGCCAAGCTGAAAAAGCCTGAAATTAAGAGCACCACCACTACGGGAGGTACCAAACAAGCACAGGAGGGTTATAAAAAGAGCTGTGATAAACAAAAACAAAATAAAGACAGGCGAAGTCAGAGAGCAGATTCTCCACACCCAGAGAACTCCGAAAGGAGATATAGGGGGTCATTCCGACCCCGAAGCCGCCGGCCTGGCTGGAACCGCCAGAATACCGCTGCGCGGTCAAAAGACCGCCGCGGGTATTCTGGGTTTCCCGCTGGGCTGGTGGGCGACCGCCAGAAGGCCGCCTGCCAACCCAGCGGGAAACACCCTTCCATGAGGATGCCGGCTCCGAATGGAGCCGGCGGAGTGGAAGGGGTGCGACGGGTGCAGTTGCACCCGTCACGATTTTCAGTGTCTGCATGGCAGACACTGAAAATCTTGGTGGGGCCCTGTTACGGGGGCCCCTGCAGTGCCCATGCCATTGGCATGGGCACTGCAGGGGCCCCCAGGGGCCTCACGACACCCCATACCGCCATCCTGTGCCTGGCGGCCAAAACCGCCAGGAACAGGATGGCGGTATGGGGGTCTGAATCCCCATGGCGGGGAGGATTCCCCAGGGCAGCGGAAAACCGGCGGTACACCGCCGGTTTTCCGTTTCTGACCGCGGCTGTACCGCCGCGGTCAGAATGCCCAAGGGAGCACCGCCAGCCTGTTGGCGGTGCTCCCGCGGTCGTTGGCCCTGGCGGATTTTACCGCCAGGGTCAGAATGACCCCCATAATCTCAGAAACAGAGAAAATATAAAAACTCCTCACAGATATACTGATTTACGTCCCTCTCGTTCCTTTCAGGATATATCGGATAGACATAGCGAGAGAGTGGGCCGGTTAGAGCACTGTCCTGACTACGTGAAACAGAAGAAAGATTCACTGCGGTCTTCAGACAAGAAAGAAGACAAATTCCCACAACAAAAGCCACTATTTAAAAAGAAAAAGGTGGCAGCACTTTCAATTAAAAATGCCAGCAAACTTGAGAACACTGCTGAAGAACAAAACATGGGCAGTGACACTGCTGGACAGTGCGGCAGAAATCACAATGTCGCCAGAGTCTGAAAGATCATCTGGATGCAACAGCAACTAGCGACTTTATTACAGTCAAGACTGCGGACAGGCGCATTCTCTCACCCAACAGGGTTTATGATTTAAATATCCAAATTGAGGGAGACAGAGTGCACCATTAGTGTAATGTTCTGGGATGAACTTAGTTTTGATATCCTATTGGCCGAAAGAGACTGGCCTCCTGAACACGTCCGTAGGCTCCCACATGGGGAAGATGTAATTTGGCCTTCTTTCTCATATCTTGTCCCGAAAGCGGTAAAAGAAGCCTACGCTATTGACTGGGCTTTGGAGCAGGCACTCGCGCTATACCGAAAACACGTAGGGCAGGATAGAGATTCTCCCTTCCATGTAATACCAATTACATCTACACCCCAGCCTCAGCCCCAATTTCCTGTTAAACACGAAGCTAAGGCTCCAGTGAGGGAGATCCTCACTCAGCCCGAGTACCAGGGAGTAATTGAGCCCTGTGTCTCTACAATGAATAACCCATTATTCCACATTGCAAAACCAGACCATTCATATCGAATAGTCTTAAACTACAGACATTTACACAGTCATACATGCACATAAACAATTCAAAACTCGCACAGCACTGCACTAATTAACAATATACTGCTTAAAAAATTCAAAACAACCTTCGATATCTCAAACGGTTTCTTCTGCCAAAACTTAGCACATGAAAGTTGGGACCTGAGTGCATTCTCATTCGGCTCACAAAAGTGCTTCTGTTGTTTGCCCCAAGGCTATAAGAACTGCCCAGGGCTATTCTCAGCCTGTGTAACATCAATACTGCCTGATATTGACCCTGAGGCATTGTCCTATGTGGATGATATTCACCTTGCCAGGGTCGATCGGATCATTCTAGGATTCACAGACCTTGGCTACAAATTCAATTTTAAGAAAACGAAAATAGCGTCTCTCAGTGTATTGTTCCTGGGATATGAGCTATGAAACTAGGGCAAGGGCCTGGCCCCGCACTTTTTAGAAATATTTGCTTAACTCCAACCACCAAATACTATCAAGAAACTGCAGTCCTTACTTGGTTTCTTTAACTTTGGCAGAACTCGCATTCCTGATTATGCACAAAGCATCAAACCACTCTATGATTTAATATGCCCAGATTTCTCAATCAGACACTGGACAGTTGAAAACAGATTCATCCTTAGAGGACTGCAGCAAGACATGGTAAAAGCAAAACACTTACACACATGCAATAGCAAAACAAATTTGGTCATCAGAATAATTGCTGGTGCCACTAGGTTCACTTATGTCACCTTTAACAAAGGTGACACGGTGCCCATGGCTTATAAATCACATTTATATTTAATGCAGAACAACGCTTTGCACCCACACAAAAAAATTCTAACTGCTGTACAGATGGCTACCATTAAGGAGAGGCCACTTGCCCAAGGGAAATGCATCATTGTCGTTACCCCGGTGCCAGCCTTAGAGGCGGTCACCAAAGCAAGTGTTTCTAACCCTAAAGCATTACATCCACGCTAGATTCAATGGGCAACCTCCCTGACTGCCACCTATGTTGATTACATCGTTGACCCAAAACTTCAAACACAAGAATTTCTCCAATACAAACAGGAGTACCCCGCACCTCTCAAAATCTTGCTAATTGACAGATACCATACTGTCATTTACACTGATGGTTCAGCACACCAGCTGTAGGTACAAAACATCAATATTCAGCCGCTTGCGCAGCGGTGAAAGGAGTGATGAAGGATGGTATATTCCACCCTCACAATACCGACACCCAGACCCTAGGGGGCTGCACAACACAATTGACTGAACTCAAAGCCCTCATTCTGGCATTGGAACATACTGATCCAAGACACCTTACATTGATAGTGTGTGATTCGTACTAGTGTGTCCAGTCCTACAATAATTATCTTAATCATTGGCGGTTGAACGCGCTCAGAGACTCAAAGGGGAACACCATAAAACACAGAACTCTGTGGGGGAGGGTAGCTGATTTTAAGGATAAGCTACCTCATGTAGTCCATACACTGGGTCACCAAAGTGTAGGTGTACACGTTATTGGCAACACTTTGGCTGATGAAGCAGCCAAATCCGCAGGAGCTACAGCTTCTGTTGCTGCAGTGACTCGTTCTCAGACAATAGTGGATAATTAAATTCTGGCCGCCTTGAAAGCCTCGGCTGAATCAAATCAAATCAAATCAAATCATAAACATTTAAAAAGCGCGCTACTCACCTGTGAGGGTCTCAAGGCGCTAGGGGGATGGGGTTACTGCTGCTCGAAGAGCCAGATCTTGAGTTGCCCGAATGCAAGGTGGTCCTGGGTGGTCCTGAGGCTGGTGGGGAGGGAATTCCATGTCTTGGCCGCCAGGTAGGAGAAGGATTTCCCACCTGCCGTGGTGCGGCGGATGCGAGGGACGGCGGTGAGAGCGAGGTTGACGGAGCAAAGTTGACGGGTGGGTGTGTAGAAACTGAGGCGGCGGTTGAGGTATTCGGGTCCCTTGTTGTGGAGGGCTTTGTGTGCGTGGGTGAGGAGTCGGAAGGTGATCCTTTTGTTGACGGGAAGCCAGTGCAGTTGTCTCAGGTGGGCGGAGATGTGGCTGTTGCGGGGTATGTCGAGGACGAGGCGGGCGGAGGCGTTTTGAATTTGCTGCAGACGTTTCTGGAGTTTAGCAGTGGTTCCTGCGTATAAGGTGTTACCGTAGTCCAGGCGGCTCGTGACGAGGGCGTGGGTCACGGTCTTTCTGGTGTCGGCGGGGATCCAACGGAAGATCTTTCAGAGCATGCGGAGGGTGAGGAAGCAGGAGGATGATACGGCATTGACTTGTTTGGTCATGGTGAGAAGTGGGTCCAGGATGAATCCGAGGTTGCGTGCGTGGTCTGAGCGGGTTGGTGCGGTGCCAAGGGCCGTGGGCCACCAGGAGTCGTCCCAGGCGGACGGGGTGTTTCCGAGGATGAGGACTTCCGTTTTGTCTGAGTTCAGTTTCGGACGTCTTTCATTCCATCTTGCAGGTTGGTCTTGGCGCTGGTGGGGTCCTTGGTGAGGGAAAGTATCAGCTGAGTGTCGTCGGCGTAGGAGGTGATGTTGATAATGTGTTTGCGTACGATGTCGGCGAGGGGGCTCATGTAGACATTGAAGAGGGTCGGGCTGAGCGAGGAGCCTTGTGGGACGCCGCAGATGATCTCGGTGGGGTCTGAGCACAGAGGTGGGAGGTAGACTCTTTGGGAGC
Organism: Pleurodeles waltl; assembly: GCF_031143425.1. NCBI lineage: Eukaryota > Metazoa > Chordata > Amphibia > Caudata > Salamandridae > Pleurodeles > Pleurodeles waltl. The sequence continues at coordinate 623,870,935 of NC_090437.1, read as the reverse complement.
GGTTGGAGAGGAAGGAGGTGATCCAGTCCAGGGTCTGTCCTTGGATTCCAGTGGAGCGGAGGCGGGATATTAGGGTTCGGTGGCAGACGGTGTCAAAGGCAGCCGAGAGGTCGAGGAGGATGAGGGCGACTGTTTCTCCGTTGTCCATCAGAGTTCTGATGTCGTCTGTTAACTGAGATGAGGGCGGTTTCTGTGCTGTGATTGGCTCGGAATCCGGACTGAGAGGGGTCGAGTAGGTTGTTGTCTTCAAGGAAGTTGGTAAGTTGCTTGTTGACGGTCTTCTCTATGACTTTGGCAGGGAAGGGGAGGAGCGAGATGGGGCGGAAGTTCTTCAGGTCGCTGGGGTCCGCCGTAGGTTTCTTCAGTAGGGCGTTGACTTCTGCGTGTTTCCAGCTCTCGGGGAAGGTGGCAGAAGCAAACGAGCTGTTGATGATGGTCTGGAGATGCGGGGCGATGATGTCGTTGGCTTTGTTGAAGATGAAGTGTGGGCAGGGGTCCGAGGGGGCACCGGAGTGGATGGAGTTCATGGTGGCTTTGGTCTCTTCCGTGTTGATGTGAGTCCAGGCGTTGAGGGTGATGGCTGGGGTTGTAGGTTCTGTGGTGGTTGGCTGGGTCTGGTGACCGAAGCTGTCGTGTAGGTCGGTGATCTTACGATGGAAGAAGGTGGCGAGGGAGTTGCAGAGGTCTTGTGAGGGCGTGATGGCGTTGGTGTTAGGGTTGGAGAGCTCTTTGACAATGTTGAAGAGTTCTTTGCTATTGTGAGTGTTCTTGTCCAGTCTGTCAGTGAAGGAGTTTCTTTTGGTGGCGCGGATCAGTTGGTGGTGTTCGCGGGTAGCGTTCTTGAGGGCAGCCATGTTATCTGCGGTGTGGTCCTTGCGCCAGGTCTTCTCAAGGGTGCAGCAGTTTTTTTTAGATTTCTTGAGGGTGTCTGTGAACCAGAGAGGTTTTTTGGTGTTGGTCTGTCTTGGGAGGCGTCTGAGGGGAGCGAGGTTGTCTGCGCAGGTGGTGATCCAATGCATGAGGCTGAGGGCTGCATCGTTGGGGTCGGTGGAGAAGGTGGGTTGGTTGTCGCTGAGGGTGGAGAGAAGCTGTTCCGCGGGGATTTTGTTCCAATGTCGGCGTGGGATGGGTTGTGTGCGGAGGTGGCGAGTCTCGCGTCGGAAGGTGAAGTGGACACATCTGTGGTCCGTCCAGTGTATTACGGAGGAGTGGCTGAAGGATACGTGGTTGCTGGCGGAGAAGATGGGGTCGAGCGTGTGTCCGGCGATGTGGGTGGGGGTGTTCACCAGGTGCTTGAGACCGAGGTTGGCGAGGTTGTCGAGCAGGGCGGTGGTGTTGGGGTTGTTGTTCTGTTCCAGGTGGAAGTTGAGGTCGCCGAGGAGGATGTAGTCCGGCGAGGCAAGGGCGTGCGGGGAGATGAAGTCAGTGATAGAGTCGCTGAAGAGGGCACGTGGTCCAGGGGGTCTGTAGATGAGAGTTCTTCTGAGGGTGGTCCTGGGGTCGGTGTGGATCTGGAAGAGCAGGTGTTCGGCGGCGAGGGGGGTGTCTTCGGTGTAGGTGGTGACGTTGATGGAGTCCTTGAAGACGATGGCGCGGTCTCTCCTGGAGATCTTGTAGCCGTCGGGGATGGCTATGGCGATGTTGGGGGCCGAAAAGGCGTTCATCCAGGTCTCAGTGATGAAGGCGACGTCCGGTGGAGTCCAGGAGGTCCCATAGTTCAACGGCGTGCTTGTGGACGGAGCGTGCGTTGATCAGCATGCATTTGAGGTGGTTGTTGGCGCGTGGGCTGGCGGGCGTGGTGGTTTCGCGGTGGAAGGTGAGTTTGCAGGTGTGACATGCGAAGGGTCCGTGGGTACATTTCGGGTTGGCTTGGAAGCAGGGGCTGGAGCGCTCCGGGTTGAGGGCGTGGAGGGTGATGGGGTCGTAGCGGTGCTGCGGGGTTTGGGAGTGCTGGGGGCCAGGGGTCGTGGCGCTGGGCGCGGTCCAGGCTCAGACGGGCTTGCCTTTGGCGCGCCTTCGGTACACCAGCAGCGCGGCCGCACAGCAGCCGCCATAAGAGGGAGGAGGGGGGGAGGAGGGGTCAGCTGGGGGCGGGAGGGGGGCGACGAATGGGAGCAGGGGGGGCGGGGCCGAGCAGGAGGTTGCAGCGGAAAAGCGGAGGGTGTGGGGGTCAGGTAGAGGGGAGAAAAGATAGGGAAGGGGGGGTTAAAGGTGGAGGGGAGTAAGGGAGAGAGATAGGGGAGGGGGGGTTACAGAGGTGGAGGGGAGTAAGGAAGAACAGAGAGAAGAGTCAGGAACAGAAGAACAGAAGAGAGGAGAGCCAAGAAGAAGGGTAAAGAAGAAGAGGAGAGAAGAGTCAAGAACAGAAGAGAGGAGAGCCAAGAAGAAGGGTAAAGAAGAAGAGGAGAGAAGAGTCGAGGAAGAAGAGTCAGGCAGAAGAGGAGAGACCTGAGAAGCAGAGGGGAAAGAAAGAACACAGATGAAGAACACAGATGAAGAAAGAAGAAAGGACACGCAGGTCGGGGTGCAGAGGAGAAAGAAGAACACAGATGAAGAACACAGAAGAAGGACAAAGAAGAAGAGAGAACACGCAGGACGGGGTGCAGGGAAGAAAGAAGAACACAGAAGGACAAAGAAGAAGAGAAAACACGCAGGATGGGGTGCAGGGAAGAAAGAAGAACACAGATGAAGAACACAGAAGAAGGACAAAGAAGAAGAGAGAACACGCAGGACGGGGTGCAGGGAAGAAAGAAGAACACAGATGAAGAACACAGAAGAAGGACAAAGAAGAAGAGAGAACACGCAGGACGGGGTGCAGGGAAGAAAGAACACAGATGAAGTACACAGATGAAGAAAGAAGAAAGGACACGCAGGTCGGGGTGCAGAGGAGAAAGGAGAACACAGGTGAAGAACACAGAGAAGAACACAGAAGAAGACCAAAGATGAAGAAAGAAGCAGGAAGAGAACGCGGTGAGGAAGAGGAGCGGGCAGAGGAAGAGCAGAAGCCTCTCCCAAAAGCTTACCTTTGAAAATATCCATACCACATCAGTGCACAGAATTATTGCCTTTGCAACAATTCCTGGGGTTGGAGATTGAATGATCCCCAACAACGACCACATATTAGATCTCATCAAAGCAGAGCATGAGGGTGTTGCTTCTGCTCATACTGGTGTTGCGGCCATGATATCAATATTCCAGAAACGCGTCTGGTGGCCATGCATATACAAACAGACCAAGAAATATGTCCTTTGCTGTGACATTTGCCAGCAAATTAAGGGGTCAAACATCAAACACCCACCGCAGACATCCCTCTTAGTGTCGAACAGGCCACTACAATGTGTGTACCTGGACCACTGTGGTCCCTTACAACCTGATGGTGCATACAACTACATCTTAGTCGCTGTGGTTTTTTGTTCTAGATTCCTGTGGGTATGGCCACAGCGGTCGGCTGATGCTTGATCTGTTACAAAAGACTTGCTGATGTTTATCGGTACATATGCGGTTGCAGCATTCCATTCAGATCAGGGCCCTGCCTTTGCCTCTAAGACATACAGGGACACCTTAGGACGATGGGTGTTGAACTCCCTTACTCCTCACCTTAACATCCTCAGGGTAATTCGGTCATGGAGAGGAGGAACCGAGATCTAATGCAGCCCTTAACAGCTAGAGTATTAGGTTCAGGCCGCAGTTGGCTTCATCACTTATATGGGGTCCAGAGAGCACTGAATAATCCGCCAAGACAGTCCTTTGGAGGACGCACCCATTACAAGGTCCTCTTTGGGATACCTATGTATGTCCCAGATCTAGATGGCCCTGGTTTGGTGACAGCAGGCATACCTTGTGACATAAATGAAGGTCTCACTGTTTTACAGGAGCTTCAGCAATTTTGTGATGATAATTCATCTGCCAGTGTTGCCACTTTAGGAATAAGGGATTTGTCCACAACTTCTTCAGGCTGGTTTCCTAAAGTCGGGGATCTGGTTTGTGAGAAAATTGCTGTGAAGAATGAATTTGGCCCCTCCTACAGACAACCAGTCTCAGTCCTGGGAATACAAGGCACCAGAATAATCTTCTTACCACCGCTGCCAAGCTCTAAAGCAAACAGATTTGTTTCCATCGTCAACATCAAACTATATCATGTGGCCGATCCTGCACAGTAGACCCCGGTTCCCTCTCACTACCCAACAGGACATACCTCTTCAAAGAAATACAACAACTCTTCTGACTACACCAGCATGTACAACAATGCTACAAATGCCTCCTCGAGCATGAGCTTCTACTGATTCCTGTTACCACTTCACCAACAACAACTGTCCAAGATGTGGCTGTCTTCTACTCCAACTCAACACAAACAGACTACATCATCTACTATGAACCTCCACGTGAAGTGGATCCATCCACCAGTAATGCACTGGCTCTCGTGTTCGCAGAAACTGCTTCTGGTTACTTCATCGACCTTGATGACTTTTCTTCAACTTCATCTACACCTACAACTGAAACTGTTTCAAAGACATGTAAGCTGTACATATGGCTTGAAAGTAACTATTTAATTTATCCATGGAATTATCTGTGGATATGTCTGACATTGCTTGCCTTTCTGTTATGGGTTGGTTTTGTGACTGTTTTCTTTCTCTTCATCGCCTGTGTGTGACTGAGACTTGTTGCTCATGTGAGAAAAGGGTACTTTCCATTTAATCACGCCTCCCCTAAGATGTTGCACTCTAGAGTTCATGCGTAAAGGCTGTCAAAAATCACCTTTTATTGTTTGGGTTTTTGGTGAGGTACTGCTTTTGAGCCGGGAGGGTTGGGCAGACAGTTGCAAATTGGTGTAGGAATGGCCTAGTCACCTACAAACAAAAGTGCTGTCATCCATAAACCAGCAGTCTTGCCTAGAGCAAGAGTTCAATTACGGCAGCTTTCAAATAATAGGTGGAAGGGAGAAAAAAAATCCCTACAGTCTGCTTTTTTGTCATGCCCCACCAAAAATATACCTAATGCTTTGCTTTTACAGACACATTATGAGGGGTGGAGAGTACTATGAGGATGGTGGCAGCAGTTTGCAAGGAACAGGTCATCATGCACTATATGAAAACACTTTCCACATAGGCTCAAAGCAAAAACAATGTTCTTTCAACCACACACTCTACCTACACAATGTATCTTGCTATCCACGCATTGCCAGCCCACATATTGCCTATAAGACCTATACATATGTGTCAATACAACGCTATGCAGTACAATAGAATATAATAATCGTCAATGATGGACAATGTTGCATGCCAACGGCTGCACTTCCAAGGCAAACAAAGCCAATGCCTGGAGGAGAAGGATGACTCAAAACACCTTAAGTAAAGAATATATCATTTTTGCCTAAAGTTTTAATTGGGATGGGAGCCTCCAGTAGTAATTAGAAATGGTCCCGAAGGCCCTTTATTCACATCCTTAGTTGTAACAGCTAAAATACCAATCGAATACTAAAAAATCAATGTCAAAAAATGGTGAGGTAATAAATATCAGAAATTTATGTCCTGTTTATATTTCACATGTTTTATACTTAATCTTGCATTCCATAAGAGTCTTAGCTAGTTCTAGGATATTATGTTTCTATTTGTTTTGCGTGTAGCATATTACTCTTGTATAGTGCATACTTTCAACTGAGTTTCCTCCAGTTGTTAATCGAGAACACAATTGAGCATTATAGAGTTGAAGCTGAAAGCAGTGCAAATTTCTCACTATGCATGTCAGTGGGTCAAAAAGGTGTTTAATATTCATAGTCATCCAATCCTTGGCCACTCTGCCGTGTATACATGTATTCCAATTTCAACTGTGATTCTCTGCAAATGTGAGTTAAGGAGGCATACAATTCCCAAAATACTGACAATGTGAAAATAAAAGAAAATGCAGTGCTTACAGTGAGTGGGTGTTTTGTGTGTTTCGATGTGTTAGATATGCATATGAACGAAATGTGGAGAAAAAAGGGCATACATGTCTAACATAGAGTGAACATAAAGGGTGTGACTGAGACACACTGAAGACCGCAACACCTTCCACAGGCTTCGGTAATGTTAATTCAGACACTTAATTTCAGAACTGAATCATTCTATTATTATTTTTTTACCAGAAAACCATTGTTGTCACTTTTTTTAATCTTAAAAAGTTAATAACCATTGACAAAGCCTAAAATCCTGGCTGGTTTTAGGTGTGTGCCAGTTGTTGTGGTATATAGCTGGATGCAGTATCAAAACTCCGTAAGGAACCAAAATACCAGTTCAGTGCTTGGCTGCATTCTATGGGAATCGCAGAAATAGTGTTTACGTGTTTTGCCCACGCCCCAAATTACGTAGACCACGCCCCTTTAAGAACCCCCTCCGCCTAAAACCAATGTGTTAAGATTCCAGGTTTTAGAGAATGGGGTATTTGGTTGAAGAAGGCTGGCCTGACACATTCTCAGGATAACCAGTGACTATGTAACGATTTGTATTTAAATTAATAGATGGTTGCAGGTGTATATGCTAAAAACCTGGCATGGATTGCGGCAAGCCGTTGTGGACAACACTGGATATCCATGCTGGCCGACAAGGTGTCAAATTATTCACCGGAAAAGTAAAGGCTTATGTACATGCCTTCAATACATTTTCTGCTACTGTCCCTTATTCACGCTAGTGTATTTAGTGACAGCGGAACTCGGGTTTGTGGACTATAAACATACTATAACTGAAACACCTCCAGAAAGATTTTGCATCTCGGTACACTGGGTGTCTGGAGATCGCCTGTGTCACTAGAGGCGACCTCGGAGATCTAGGTGTTGTGTAATGTTAAGCTGCATGCCCTGCAGAAGCCAGGGCTACCTGAGTGCGGTGCGCAGATCACACTTGCCCTGTAGGTGGCGCTGGAAGGAGGTCGGGTCCAGGCGGTGCGCGGGCTGAGAGGCGTCCAGAGATACCGAGACTCCCCCGAACTTGTCCAGCTCGCCCTGCAGCGCGGGAACAAGAGAGGAGCAGGCAGCTCTCGGCTCTTGTCCCTGGGACGTCCGGGGAGCGGCGAGAAGCCATCGCCGGATCAGCAAACCCTGAGCCAGCATGCTGTCGACGGCCACTGCCAGGGTTGTGTAACATGCGGCTAGTCCACTCCCCGGAGAGGGGCCAGGATTCCCGAGCAAGGGGCACCCGTAAAGCACCTAATAAACGTACACTACAAACTCGTCCCTACAGGATCCCTGAATACCGTCGTTAATAGACACGCAGTCAAACAAAAATAGCACCGTACCAACTACCGTACTCTCTCTTATAAAGGTGCAGTTGCACGGCTACAACGTATCCCGTACTTTTGTTATGAGAAGCGCATATACTAACAATAGCTTCAGTTCGCATAGTTTTCCTAAACACGTTGTTCCAATCCGTATGTAGCACTAAAAGTACACTTGATACTCAGCAAAGTTGTTTCAGTATGTATGTTTCGTTCGCTAATGCATCATCGTTAGTTTGACATTTGCATAAAAGTGATGGGGAAGTTTTAGAGAGTGACACTAATATTACATCAATTTTAAGTATGGCTCTTGAATCTTGATTGAGTGAAAATTTGGCACATATACTACTGTCTTTTCGGTCATCTCCAGGGATTTTTGCGGCCTCTCCCATTAAAAAATACCAGCCATCTGTTAAGGTTCTGCAAAAGTCTGGGTCCTAACTCGTGTCACTTTCTGTATTCATTATGGGCGAGCACAAAGTGCTCCGTCCATTTTGTAATCTCTCTTTGGGCTTGAAACCACGCCCATGCCTCGTCGGTCACTTACATTGGTTCGTGGGCTTGCCTTTTAAAATCTGTTTGCTTTCATTTGTGAAAGGCATGCATACGTCATGCCTTTCCGGTGTTTACCCACCTACACAGCACCAGTAAAGGACCAAAAACATACGAGGCTCGATGTTTTCAGCCTGGAGTCCGGACTACTTTATCTGTTTTTTTTCCACCCAGCGCGATCGCGCTGCGTTTGTTTTTGCTTTGCAACGCTAATAGCTCTAACTCGAACAAATGCGAGACCCGTTGCATTGAAAATACTTGTTTTATGGGCGAGCACAAAGTGCTCCGTCCATTCTGTAATCTCTCTTTGGGCTTTAAACCACACCCATGCCACATCAGTCACTTACGTTGGTTCGTGGGCTTGCCTTTTGAAATCCGCTTGCTTTGATTTGTGAAAGGCATACATACGTCATGCCATTTCCGGTGTTTAACCCACCTACACAGCACCGGTAAAGTACCAAAAACATACGAGGCTTGATGTTTTCAGCCTGGAGTCCGGACTACTTTATCTGTTTATTTTACACGCAGCGCGATCGTGCTGCATTTTACATAGCGCGATCACAATGCGTTTTTTTTGCTTTACAATGCTAATAGCTCTAACTCGATCAAATGCGAGACCCGTTGCATTTAAAATGCTTGTTAATTATGCCAATTCTAGCGTTATTTACTCTATCAGTCAGGAGTCACTTGTGCAGAAGTGGAATACATTTTAAAGAGTTTTAGTCTAACGTTTACTGTTTAAAGTATGTACTGAAAAGGGAAAATATCTTCTTTAGGTGATTTTTCTAATTTTTGTACCGGCAGGGACATTAAAATATCAGCCATGCCCGGTACAAAACCAGCCAGGTGGCAACCATATCTTTAGATAGCTCCTGTGAAGAGGACACGTCAGGGGAGACCATGGGGTCTAAAGTATCCCCTGGACTGGCCCACTAACTGCAGAGAGGTAACTGCTCTCCCTGCTAGCACGAAGCCAAGAAAAATTAGGATGGGGTCCATTGGTTGAGTTATCTTGCTTTCCCCCCACATTAATGGGGCAGGGTTGTTCACAAGCTTACAGATGTTTGCATGCAATTGTAATATTTTTAATCCCACAAGCATCATTATTATTTAGGAAGCAAAATGTCTGAGCTTTTATGTCTAAAACTTTTGACTCTAAGGGCACGAAGGAGAGGATTATGTCATCATTCTCCTCGTTACATCAAAGAGCAGCACATCATACAAAAGTTGAGCAACTACATTAGCAAGGGAGAAAGAACCACAGTTCCATGACTTAAATAGCCAGTCACATTTACCATCCCCGAATACAACCAGAGAATTGTTAAAAGGGAAAAGGAGAGAGAAATTCAGGAGTATAGGACACTGTCTCCCTAACTTAATCCTGTACACATCAAAGGTATCCTATAACTGACTGAAGATGTCAGTCACGGCAAAGCATGTGGTAGGCAAACCATGGGGACAAAAAACAGTGGGTGTTTGTTTAAAGACCCTCATCCTCTCTAGTAGTAGCATGCTTCATCACCAAGTCACATCCTGGTCCCTACAAACCAAGATGGTATCAACCATTTTCCAGGGAGCACTTTGAGATAGTTGCCTGTCAGGTTCTTCTAAAGAATAAAAACACCTCAAAACACCCAGATATCTCTTTTTTTATATTCAGTGTTTGTGGTATGGATAAAAAAATGTAGTAGCGTGCTAACAGGATATGATAGCCTTACACCCTTATCTGCATTGACATGTTTCAGCTCTTGCTAAAAAAAGGCCCATAAGGGTTCTGGGCTTTCATCAGGACTATATGTATGCCCCAAGAATTGCTGGTCTCTTACATATTCGTACAGGTCATTCATCCTAGCTCAGTCAGTCTGGGCGTACAGCATAAAACAGGCAGATGGGCTACTCTCCTTGATGTTGATCTCACCACTTAGCCAGGAAGAGAATGGGGTGTAATTGTAGGTGTTGAAAAGAGACATGACACACTTGATGATGTTGTGACTACAGGGGCATACCCACACTATTCTTATTTCAGACTAAGTGCAGCCCAAATAGGGAATCCATAGTGACAAACTCAACAACAAGGCGAGTAGCCCCCTTTGCATGTATCATGTTCTAAGTTCAGACCAACTGAGCTAGGATGACTGACCAATAAGAATAGGTAACAGACCAGCAATTCCAGGAACATACCATAGTCCTGCCAAAAGCCTGTGTGCCTTGAGTCTTTTTTTTAGCAACAACTGAAACATGTAAACACTGATAAGGGTGTAGGGCCATCATATCCTGTTAACACCCCACATATATTGTTTATCCATGCCACATACACTCATTATTATTATTTTTTAAATGAGATACCTGTTGGTGTTTTGAAGTATTTTATCCTTTAGAAGACCATAGCAAGCAACTATTTCACAGTGCTTCCTGGAAAATGATTGAGCACATCCTGTTTATTAGGGAAAAGGATGCAACCCAATGACAAAGCATGCCACTACTAGGGTCTGTAAACAAAAACCCATCAGTGTTTGTCCACATATGTTGACTGCCATATGCTTTGCCTTGACTTACATCTTGAGTCTTCTGGTAGCGTGGTTATAGGATACCTTTAGAGTATATATAATTAAGCAGTCAGTGAACATCAACAAGGTCCATATCCATCCTCAACATGGTTATCTTCACCTCTTTCTTTACCCTGCCCTGTTCAAGCTTCAATTCTCAAATTCAAGATTAATACTATGTGACATAATTCCCTAAAGATAAGAACAGAAAACATCATCGCTACACTGTGAATACAAATCTCACCAACAACACATTATTAAAATAACTTCCTCCAGAATCAGGATGGGTAATATCACATAGAAAATGCAAAACAATCATTAACAAAAAAAGTTACTGCTCTTTGGTATTGTGAAACCTGCCGCTCTGAGAAAAAAACATTATTATACGATACATAGAGTCTATATTTCCCCTGAGAAGTTATCTTAAATGTAAGGAGGGCAGGAGGTGAAATGTCCAAAATGTGGTTTATCTCAAGCAACAGATATTCATATGTTTTGGGAATGTCCTGGTGTTCGATATTTTTGGGAGAAAGTATGTGAAACTATTTCGAGGACATTGAATCGGGAAATTGTGGCCTCATACCAGTTAATAATTTTTGGTCAATTTCAGGATCGGCAGGGAAGGACTGGCCGAGATACAATCTCAGACATTAAATTTGTATTTTATGCAATATTGTTGGGGAGAAGGGAAATATGTAGAAAATGGATTTCAACGGCCCCTCCAGGCCACTTAGAATGGCTTAAGGAGGTTTTTTGCACAGCAGATTTGGATCAAATAATAGGGGGAGAATATAGGACGCGGGGGAATTTTTGGACACCATTATTGAATTGGAGATCAGGAGATCGATGTATGGTTTTAAGAGAATGATAATTTGTTAAATTTAATGCATGAATAGAAATGATTTTTTGTTATTTGTCCAATGATTTTACCCCCTGCTCTAAAATCCTCATGGAATTGGGACAGTCTGAGGATTGTTTGGTTTGAGAGGAGAGGGCAGCCCCTGGCCTGGATAATTCTTTTGCTTCGGTTGATGAAGCAGAGGAGGTTCTTATACAGCCTATGGGGAATGAGGACAAAAAAAAAAAAAATCATTAACAAAAAAAGTATTTGTGTTGGAAAGTAGATTATTTTTAAGGGCAGGTAGGTACTAACACTTAGTAATAAGCCACAATCTCACATTTAGTCCAGTCAAGGTCTCAATAAATTAACCCTTGATCAAACCTTGGTAGCTTGGCCCACGAGCAATTAGGCTTAACTGAGGAGACAGTTTGTGCTTAGGCCCCCATAACTTTTTGTCCACATAAGCTATCCATGCTAAATATGCGTCCACTTTTTCCAAAAGTCTGGGGATTGTAAAGGTACCCAGAGTTTGTGGGTTTCCCTGGAGGAGACCAAGAAATTAGCCAAAATACAGCTAAAATGTGGGATTTTCTTAGGAAAAATGGAAAAAAAGTGCTGCAGAAGAAAACATCTGTTTTTTCCCTGCAAATGGCATCAACGAAGGATTTGCAGTGCTAAAATAGCCATCTTCCCAGCTTTCAGAAACAGACAGACTTGAATCAAAAAACTACATTTGTAAACACAGTTTTGGCATTTTACTGGGACATACCCCATTTTTACCATTTTTTTGTGCTTTCGCCTCCTTCCAGTTAGTGACAGAAATCGGTGTGAAACCAATGGTGAATCCTGGACAGCTAAACATTTCTGAAAAGTAGATAACATTTTTAATTCAGCAAGGGGTCATTTGTGTACTTTCCTCAAGATTTTCGTACAAAAAGTAAGAGTTGAAATAGAGTTAAAAAAACAGCCATTTCTGTCCACGGTTTCTTCCGTAACTTTTTCCAACTATAGTAGATTTTTGAAAGCAATATACCATTACGTCTGCTGTATCCTTTTGGTTGCAGGGATATATAGGTATTGTAGGTTCATTAAGAACATAATGGAGCAGATATGCTAATTTGAGAAATTTCTAATGATTAATTCATGTTTATTAATGAGAAAATTGAATTGAGAAACTAATATTAGAAAATAACGCATGTAAGTAAAATGTGCCCACGGGGAGTGGTCACCATGGGCCAGATGTATCAAACGTTTTTGCATTCGCAAACGGTGCGAATCGCAAAATTTGGCCATTTGCAAATGCAAAAACGTGGTCTGCGATGCATGAAAGGCATTCACAGACCAAAAATACAAAATTGCAAAAATTTTGATTTTTTGCGTTGCAACTTGGTTTTGCGAGTCGCATTTTGCGTCATGAAATACCGAATCGCAATTAGCGATTCGATATTTCAAGTAGGAAATTGCGAGATGCAAAATGCGACTCGCAAAACCAAGTCGCAATTCGATGCACCAAAAAATCGCAAATTGCGATTTTTTGCAGAATGGCATTTTGCACATGCAAAATACCACTAAGTGAAACCAGGTGGTAACCAGGTGCAACCTATATAAAGAGGCCCAGAATGCCTCAGACCCTTTTCCACAATGGCTGCACTCTACGTCATGGCGAGGAGAATGAGGATCTTAGAAGGTTTGAGGAGAGGGAGGAGGAGACAGGAGCACATTTTCAGAGTGCGCATTACACTTTTTGACCAGACTGAGGAGGAAATATTTGAGAAGTACAGGTTGAACTCAGCCATGATACTTGACCTGATAGCTGAGCTACAACCCATACTGCAGCACACAACACACAGGACTCATAGCATACCCACCCATGTGCAGGTATTATGCTCCCTCCACCTACTTGCCTCAGGGAGCTACCAAGGGGTCGTAGCAGCAGCTGGAGGGGTCTCACAGAGTGCCCTCTCCAGATTTTTCAATGCATTTATCAACACCATGCTGAGCAGAATACACCAGTACATCCGATTCCCCCACACCCCAAAGCAAATACAGCAGACAAAAATTGAGTTCTACCAGATAGCACAGTTCCCTCACGTCCTAGGTGCCATAGATGGGACACATGTTGCAATATGTCCACCATCAGCCACCGAGTATGTGTACCGAAACCGTAAATACCAACATTCCATGAATATTCAGATGATATGCAATGCCTCCTATATCATAACTGATCTCGTGGCCAGGTACCCAGGGAGCACACATGATTCATACATCTTTCGCCACAGCAGGATTCACACAAGACTGCTAGCTGGGGAGTTTGGTGAAGGATATCTACTAGGTATTGACCCTTTGTACACTGGCGCATTGATGGCGTGCTGATGTCAGATGGCTCAGTTACTCATTATACCCTCTGTTTCTTCCAGGAGACAGTGCCTACGCAGTGCGCACCTACATGATGACGCCCTACCTCAATCCTACAACACCTGCTGAATGGAGATACAATGCAGCACACAGGGCAACCCGCAATGTGGTGGAGCGCACCTTTGGGCTGCTGAAGAGTCGCTTCCAGTGCCTACAGGACAGCCCAGAGACAACATGTAGAATAGTGGCTACTTGTGCAATCTTGCACAATATAGCTACCACCAGGGGCATACCTGTGGAAATATGTGATTCTGAATCTGATGAGGATGATGATCCCATACCACCTCTACAGCCAGCAGACAGGACCAGTGCAGCAGAGGGCAGGCAAAGGCGTGCTGACATCATGCACAACCATTTCAGATGTAAGTATGAACAACACAAATCCACTGACATGTGTACTTGTAGTAAGTACATTTATTACCTTAATGTCAGGTAATATCAATTTGACTAGTAGCAACAATAAGTAAATGAAACAATAAACAAAAGCAGATAACAGAATTTCACTATTCCTTCATAGTTTCCTGTATGGCACAAACATTAACAGTCCCCTGTGGCCAATACTCTCATTTCCTCCGGCCACGCAAGCCACTCGAGTGCGCAGTTGCCTCACTGGCACCTCTGTTTTCTGCCTCAGTGACAGTGCTGTGCCTGGCACTGCGACGTCTGGCATCAGTTATGGGTACAGCTACGCTGCTGAGCCTAGATGTGGCCTCAGTGTCCCCCAGTCCCAGTTCACTAGATGTGGCGGAGCGGTTACCCATCATATTGTCTATCACATTTGTGATCTGCACCAGTCCTTGTGCCACATCCCTACTGCTGTGCGCTGCCTCCACCTGTGCGGCCACAGCACGCCGCAATATGAGGGCTGTTGAATTTGCCAGCTGATTGACAAAGCGACAAAAACCACCAAACATCCCCATAAAACGTCTCTCCTGCCTGCGGTGGCTAACTCTGTTGTGGCGCAGCTCATGACACAGTTCCCTCACTGCACTAGTCAGCTCCCTGGTGTTCTCCGATGCTTGGATCTGTCCCGCATGCAGTTTATTGAGGTTCGCATTGAGGCACTCCAGCTGGCAATGCAGCCCCCCATGTTTGTATTGTGTGCCTGCATCTGCCTTTGTAAAGCAGAGATTTTCTTGTTTTGCAGGCGCTGCTGCTTTAACATAGCAGATTCCAGGCCACCGAACACTGATGGTCCCACACCTGCTTCGAAAGCCTGTGCGCCTGCATATGTAGGCATCCTGCGGGATGTTGTGCTACGCTGTGGCCGGGTCTCCTGCATACCAGTGCATCTGCCACTTGGGGAAGGTGTGTGGGAGTCATCCTGCAGGTCATCAGAGTCCTGGCTAAGTTCCGGTAGCGGTACTGCCCTAGCCCTGAGTCGGATGGGCGCTATATTCTGTGACTCGCTTGTGTTAGAGTCAGATGCAGGGTGGGTTTCTGTATCCCCTGCAACGGCCCTTGCAGAAGCTGCTGGGACTGGGCCACCCACAACGACAATATGCAGCACGTCAGTAATGTATTTATCACCAAGGGTTACACAATGGTAATAAATGTACAGTTACTTCTCATCACAATGTTGTGGGTGTTGTGTTCTTCTGGGTGTCGCTCTGCCTAATTACATTCTATGTGCTACTTTCAGCTCTGGCTTGTGGACTACCACTCCCATAAGGCATTGTTGTGCTGCTTCTAATATGTGGAATGAACTACTTATCACAATGCTTTGCCCTACTTGCTAATGCCTACGGGACTTTTGTACATACACATATGGAGTGTCATTTCAATATTGCACTTACCTTTACTGGTACTTGGTGTGTCGGATGTGTCGATGTCAGTGACCCCACTGACTGCTTCTGGGAGGAGTGTCGACTCCACTAGGTCTTCCATCGGGGTGGAGGGTGTCTCTGTGGGTGGGCCGCCTCCTGTGCTCGTCTTGCCACCCTCTCCTTGGCACGGGACCGCAGGTCATACCACCTCTTCTTTATCTCCTCCACAGAGCACTGCGCTACTCCAACAGCGCAGATTTTGGTCTGAATGTCTGCCCAGAGTCTGCGCTTTTTACTCTCAGGCACCTGGAGTGAGCTTTTCCTAAACAAACGGTCATGGCTCCTCACAACCTCCTCTGTGAGCACCTCTAGTTCTTGCTCACTAAACTTTAGTTTCCTTTTCCTTTCTCCCTTCTCCTTTCCCTGTGCATAGGTGTCCATGGTGGTTCTGCAGTTCTGCCTTCTTCACAGAGTTGCTCACTGTGGCTGGGCTGTCTCTCTCAGAGTGCTACTTTGGGTGTGGCACCTGCAAACTGTCTGGGATGACTCACTTCCTGCTTGTGATTTCAACAGGCTCCTCCAGGTGTGCATTCTCGCAATTTGCGATTTTCAGTTACTGAATCGCAATTTGCGTTCTCGCAAATTGCGATTCAGTATTTGGGCCTCGCAAACCACAAATAACGATTTTTAAGAAATCGCTAATTTCGATTCGCAATATTGATACATGGCCTATTGCGACTCGGAGATAGCGATTTCTTAAAAATCGCTATTTGCGATTCGCAATGCCCTATCATGATACATCTGGCCCCATGTGTATTAACAAGACGCTAAATAATGAGAAAAACGTATGTAAAATGTATTAGTATATCATAACTGGATGTATAACTTATGTTTTATGATCATTTGCATTCTTAACTTAGCCAAAGTAAAAGGCCTGGTTTCACTGGGCCTTGCCTGCTTATAACGTGAAGACTCAACGAGGCTTGCGAGGACTGGTAACCGAGTGAAGGACCTTGAACTGTGCATAGTTCAGATGGCTCTGCTAGAACATTCTGCAAATGTACCAGCGGACAGGAGATGATGAAGACAATTTGACACAATTATGTGTAGTGTAGGCTAAATGTACTTTCCCAGGACTTGAACAATGGAAGCACTGACTAAAGACTTGTATGCAACAATTTTGTTACCTTAAGTGCCGGATGATGTTCTCATAACCAGGAGGACCAATCAAATTAATGGAACTTGAAGCCTAAGCAGACATGTAGATTCGGTAAACAAAAACTTTAGGCTAGAGTCATAACTTCTGATAAGTTCAACCAATTAGCAATTAGTGAGACGGACTGAGAGACCCTAATAAAAAGACATGACAAGGGTAGCGATATCAGAGCAGAGAGGAGAAAGTCGATGACGTCAGGAGACGCTGTCCGAAGTGCTGATAATTGGGCTTACACTCTATGAGCCTGATACTTTGCTCATCACTGATGACCTGGGGACAAAGACTGACTCGTTGCTGATCCATCCTGGATAGGCAGCTATGAAAATGTGACTGACAAAATTTTGTGCCTTTTCTTCTAGGTGCCAACTGCACTGTTCTGAATAGATTTTTCTCTCTTAGATAGATTTTTCCAAATTAATGTTTTATCCAAAAATTGTTTTCCCATGAAGGCCCACATGCTGATGCTAATCTTGGTTAGGTAGGCTGACATAGGAGACGTTGACCCCCCTAGTCCAAAGGTAAAATAAAAGATAACATTTTGACGGAGGCCTATCGCTTACCTTTGGACTAGGGGGGTCATTATGAACATGGCGGTAAACACGTCGACCGCCGTGGCAACGGTGAACAGAAGACCGTCATTGACGGTGAACAGAAACCTGCCATATAAAGATGCCAAAAACAGAACCCGCCAAAATTTATGTTACCACCAGCCACCGCCAGGTCCTTATCGCGGAAAGGCTGCACATCTCACCAGCCACCGCTGAGCACACAAATCCCCCGCCCTCCAAATAATGATGCACAAATCACTGCGGCTGTTAGTGGATGCCGAACGACCATTGGCAGTACAGACCACCACAGCCAGCAATGGGATCCAACAGAAAGAAATGCACGCATTGGCAAGTTTAAAACCCACACACCTGACACACATCCACAACACCATAAAACACTCACATACACACCCCACAATCCTTTGCATCGCCAACAGGAGAAGCCAGACTGACAACATTACAAGCAAACACTGAATGCAACAACACACAACTCACACACCCAACCACACAACACCCTCACCAATATCTACACAACACACCACCCACAACACACACCATGGCACCCCCTAAGCACCCATGCTTCACAGAAAGGGAGCTAAGAACAATGGTGGACGAGATACTCAAGGTCGAGCCACAAATCTTCAGGGCATAGGTCCAGCACACACCCATCGCCAGGAAGTTGGAGTTATGGCAGACAATAGTGAACAAGGTCAACGCAGTGGGAAACCATCCACGCACAAGGGACGACATCCGCAAGATATGGAACGACCTGCGCGGGAAAGTTAGGTCCATGGCATTGAGGCACAACATGGCGGTCCAGAAGGCTGGGGGGGGACCCCAACCAACACCCCCGACTACACCGACTGGGATGAAAAGGTACTGGCCATCCTGCACCCTGAGGGCCTCACTGGACTCACTGGAGGAATAGACTCAGGTAAGTCATCTACAAATACCCCATATCCACCACACTTGTAATGCATGCAGCACCTCACCCCTCCAACTACCACCAGGACCACACCCCACCCTGTCCCTAATCACTACATGCAGTCACCTTGCATGCCCACAAACCCACCAACAGGCCCACATCCCTCCCCTTGTGCAAAGCCACCCACCCTTGCAAGGTATCACAATGGCGCTACACCACCCACAATGCACCACCACATCCTGTGCTAAATGCAATGGCAACCTCACAAAAGGACCCTTCATGGCCCAACAGTGGAAAACATGCACAAAAGAGGCCTGCCCTGTGCACCCTCATCCGATTTTATAAACGTAACATACATGTCCATTCCCCCCACAGGCACCACCACCCATGCTACCCTGACGGAAAGGCCAAGGAGTACCAGGCCCCACATGGAGACAGAGGCACCACACAGGACACTGGAAAGGGAACTCTGGTCAGTGGGGAATACCCTGGCCCCTCAGACAGTCCTGGACTATCACCATCCAGCAGCCCCACCCAGGACACCACTGACTCCCCTACCACCCAGCCACCAACATCAGCACATGGCAAACGACCACACACCAGTGTATCCAGGCCACAGACTGGTGGAACACAAGTACAGAGGCCACAGTCTCTACCGACCAACAGGCATGATGACGATGGCCCCAGTACAAGTGGTACCACCAGACCTGTGCAGGGGACACAGGCACAGGGGGGCTAGAGCACTTGGGAGGGCATCAGTGGCCCAAGGGGGAGGCCAAAGGATGGATGCTGCAGCCCAGGAGGTGATCTCTGAGGTCCTGGGAGCATATCACCATACACTAGACAGGATGGGCCAGATCGTGACCACCCTGGAGCAGAGTCAAAGGCTGCAGATAGGCCAACATCAAGAGGCCGTGGAGCAGTGGAAACAGCTCAATGCCACCATGGCCACTATTGCAGGGGTGCTGCAGCACCACTACCCAACCCAGCCTGAGACCCCCACAAACCAGGAAGCCCCTACCACTGACCATGATACAGACCAGCCATCAACATCAGCAGCAGCAACTGGGTTGGTGCCACTGTCTAAGGACACACAGGAGACCAGCACCCCTACCCGTACAGCCCAACACCAGACACTCAAAGGGTACCTCAGACCCAGATATGGCACTGGTACACCTGCCAAGACCAAGGCACTGTCAAATAAGTGACTCTGACACAAACTGTCTCCCAAGTGTCAATAGCTGAGACCATGTAGCCAGTATGGACATCGACCATCAGCCCACTCCCATCACTGTAAAGAGCACAAATGCATCCCTGACATCTATTAAAACACATATACACCAATTTCAATGTCCCCTGTCATTATGTTGAATCAATTCGAAGTGTGATTGCATTTGCCAGTTGAATTAAAAATCAGACCTTTATTGTAGCAATGGAACTCCACGCAACACATGGTGTGGAGTGAAACGAAATGTACAACAAGTTGGTTATCATGTCACATGGCACTTGAAATTCATGTAACAGTGTAAATGGCTACAGACCCCACACCCCTATAGAGAATAAGTCAGACTGACATTATGCAGTACAGAGATCATCAGTGACTCATAGTCACTGGAAGTATAGGTGGATCAGTTGGTTCCTGGAGTGTACATCTTCCCCCTCTTCATCATCACCATCACTCTCATCCCCTCTCAGAGGAAGCTGGTCTGGATATACAGCACCCTCGTCCTCCAGCAGGGGGATAGATTTCCTCACAGCCACGTTGTGCAGCATGCAGCAGGCCACCACTATTCTACACACCTTCTCAGGGCCATAGCACAGGGATCGCCCAAAGAGATGGAGGCAACGGAATCTAGCCTTCAGGAGACCTATAGTGCGCTCAATCACCCTCCTAGTAAGTAATTCCTCTCAGCATCTGTTCTAGTATTCCTCACTGGTGTCAGGAGCCAATGCATGTTCGGGTAGCCAGAATCACCTGCAAAAGTGGGCAAAACATGACTGTAACTAACTACCCTCAGCTACAGACAGCCTGGATGTCAGCTATGTACAGAAAAAGTGTCAAACACACTCACCTATGATCCATCCTCAGTCCCCTTGTAGTTGTTTCATCATGTGTGGCACACTGCTGTTCCTCAGCACAAATGAATCATGGACTGATCCAGGGAACATGGCATTCACATGTGAGATGTACTGGTCTGCAGTACACACCAATTGTATGTTCATGGAGTGGAAGTTCTTCCTGTTTCTGTACACCTGTTCACTTACTCTTTGGGGGATGAGAGCTATGTGGGTGCCATCGATGGCACCTATCACATGGGGAATGTTGGCAAAGGCATAAAAGTCTGACTTGATGGCAGGTAGCTCAGCACTTTGGGGAAACATCACATATGTCTGCAGGTGTTGTACAAATGCATCCAGGAATCTGGACAGGATAAGGCAAAACGTTGACTGTGAAAACCCTGCACCCATGCCTACTGTCACCTGAAATTAGCCCGTGGCCAGGAAATGGAGTACAGAGAACACTTGCACTTCAGTAGGGATGGCATGCTGATTCCGATTAGCCGGTCTCAGTACTGGATCCAGTAATGCACAAAGTTCATGGATAGTAGCACGAGTGAGTCTGTAATTGATAATGATGTGACGTTCCACCATGGTCTCCAAATCAACAAGTGATCTGTACACAGATGGGGCCCTCCCTCGCCACATGGGTCTGTACCTAGGAGGAGTGGAGAACACATGTGAGGGACACAAATTCATTTGCACAACATGCTGTGTGTAAAACACTGCTGTCAAACATGTAGGTTACACATAAGCATTGTAGGATGTTAAGCTGGAGTGACATGTCTTAACTGATACATCTGGACTATTGTGGTGAGTAAATAGTCATTTGGGCGTTTGAGGGCTGGGGTCCATACGCCCTGCATGGGGCCCATCACCAAAAAATTACTGCGTAGTAGTTCGCAAAACGTCAGCCCCCTGTCATCCAGATATGTAGCAGTGGAAGTGACCTCATACCGCTAGCGGTTGTCGTAATGGCGTAAGGCGGTGTTCACTGCCGTGCACCCATTCATTGGTTAACATTCACGTCAATGGGGAATATGGGCCTATCATGATCGTAGCCAGCAGTGACGGCGCACACCGCCGCGAAGCGTACGCCATTTCGTCACCCCAGGTTCACTTGACTCCCGGATTCTGTGCATGCAAGCACTCCACTGAGTGTACTGCTGTGTCCTGACTCTGGTCCCTGAAATGACACGAGTCACAGGGGAAAGGGCCCCGGCCTTCACCACGGTGGAGCTGGAGAAGCTGGTGGACGGGGTCCTACCCCTGTATGCCAAGTTAAATGGGCGACCAGAGGTGCAGGTGAGTAGGCGGATGGGGTGCATGGATGTGTGTGATGGTGGTGGATCACTGTAGTGGATCACTGTATGCATGTGTGCACGATTTGTGACTGCACAACCGTTGAATGTATGACATTCAGTGTGAATGAGGTGCTGGAATGCTGTTGTTAAGTGTCCGTCCCATAGGGGACGTATGGCCAGCGGTATCAAATGGGCTTTTTCTGACCTCAGTATTTTTTTTACTGTGTGTCCCTTACAGGTCAGGGCCCATCAGAAAAGGGGACTCTGGCAGGCCATCGCAAGCTTCCTACTGCAGGAAGCGGTGGGAGGGCCTGCGGCGCTTGGCGAGGAAGACCTGCGAGGCCCAGCTGGAGAAGTCCTCCCAACGAGGAAGGGTGCCCGTCAGGCCGTGACACATTGAAAAGTTTAAAACCCACACACCTGACACACATCCACAACACCATAAAACACTCACATACACACCCCACAATCCTTTGCATCGCCAACAGGAGAAGCCAGACGGACAACACTACAAGCAGACACTGAATGCAACAACACACAACTCACACACCCAACCACACAACAACACCCCCACCAATATCTACACACCACACCACCCACAACACACACCATGGCACCCCCTAAGCACCCATGCTTCACAGAAAGGGAGCTAAGAACAATGGTGGACGAGATACTCAAGGTCGAGCCACAAATCTTCAGGGCACAGGTCCAGCACACACCCACCGCCAGGCTGGCAAGCAGAGGGGAACCCTGACCAATGGGGAGCAGGGTGCCACCCTCTGGGGTGACCACTTCCTGCACAGTGTGGCAAAAATCAATCTCTGAAAGCAACAGCCTTAAAAAATCCAGATGGAGAAAATCTCTTCCTAGAGGTTACATCTGGCCGCACCCACACACTGGTGTGGCTAAGTTTAACTAACACACCCCCTTCAGCACCTCTCCTAATCTAATTACTGGGGCTCCTATCAGGCTGGGGAAGCAGGAAACAGGGGAGGTCTGGTTTCTGTCCTAGGTGGCTTTCCCTCCTTTGAAAAACAGTTTGGCCAACCTAGCCCTTCCTGTTCTACGTTCTGCTACAGCAGTTTTCCTCCCACCAGGTGATCCCTTTGTTTCAGCCCAGGCCACTTCACACCTCATTACGGTAGCTTGGCTCAGGCTGCCAGAGGCTGACCAATCGGAAAGCGCACTTCAGGGCTGATTTTGGTAACTTTCAGAAATTGTTCTAACACTCTTTCCTTGTACTAGTTATAATACATCTAACATTGGCAAGCTGGGCGTGGCTTCGGGCGTCAAGATGGCGGTCGCACTCTAAGAGTGCTCCGGACCCCTCCGTCATCCACCCGCCAAAGCCTTTACCATCCTGACCGAATAACTAACCCCGGCGGTCTAGTTGAGATCCGTTGACCGCCCGTGAACCAGGCGACCCTGCAGAATGAGCCACTGACGGGCCCAAGTGTACAAGGGAGATTCGAGCGGAGTGGAGGCAGAAACATGGCGGCCGGGAGCTGCGGCTGGCCGCGGCGCCCATGACTTGGGCGACGCTGCCGCCCCGGCTGCCTGCGCCAACTCAGGGCGAAGAGCAAGTGATCTGAGGGGGGCCGACGAGCTGACCTGGTGGACGGCGGCCCGGGCGATCCCCGGGTGATCTTCTCCGGTGAGCCCCGAGCAGAGACGACGTCGGGAGACGCAGGCCGGACATCCGGACCCGGAGCCGAGGCGCACTCGGAAGGAACTGCGGGCCGTGCGGGCGGCCTCCTTGAGACCCGGGCCTGTCCCGGGCCGTGAGTCGGGGGCGTGGCTCCTCCCCCCCTGTCTTCTACCGTGGGAGATCCGCGGAGGGAGGCCTGACCCAGCGGATCACATTGTGCGGCGGCCCAGCGGTCGGCCCTGGTCGTGGGCGCCGCCGTGAGGTCAGGGAGGAGAAATGACTGCACCGACAGGCCGGGTCGCTTGGAGGTGAGGTCCTCAGCGGTGGTGGGAAACACCTGCATCCTGAGGAGCCCTGGTCTCCCGATCCTACCGGCTGGACCCCCTCCAATGACAGGAGAGGAATGAGGTGAGCGGCCTGGACCCACTGGGGGCCCCACTTAGATCCTGGGCAGCTTCGAGCCCCCAGAGACACTACCAAATCACTCGGGGAGCAGAGGCTGGGGGAGAAACATAAGACATCAGCCATTGCGGCCCAACCCCTGGCCCGATAGAAAGGGGTGTGTACCCTTAAACTCCACCCCCTCCCGGAACACCCACCCCCCTTGGGTGACTGAGTAAAACAGCCTCGGAGAACATCTGAACGGGAGGCCCCTGTCCGAGATAGTCGACTGAGGGCAGCATAGTGCGAAGTAGAGCTGGCCCGGTGGCCCCCTGGCCACGCGGAATCGCTGGGGGGTGCGCCCTTCACCTTCTCGGCTTGGAAATACCACCCCTGAGTGCCCTTTCGTGCGGGGCCCTGTCGCGGGTCCCTGGAACCGCAAGGTGCTGGTCGGTGTCCCTCCAAACGATCGGGGGCCCCTTGGAAGACCTATCGGCTGAGACGTATCGAACACTGAGAAACTGGTGGAGACCGGTGCCCGGAGAGGGCTTGTCCGCAACACGGGGAGCCTCAGCCGAGCCCTGGTGGCACCATGGGCAAAGAAAGATCCACCAGGCAACCCCCGATGTCCCAGCAGAGGATTGATCAGTTCTCCGCACCAACGACACCCCGGAGCGATGGAGACCTGGCAACAGGGGGTCTTTACCCAGATGGGGTACATGCAATCCTTCAGGCTATCCAATCCTCGCAGCTGGCCGTAGAAACAAAAATCGGAGAGGTGCGTGAAGACATGGGCCTAATAAGGCAGGACCTCAGAAACGCAGTGGGTAGAATTACGGAGGTCGAGAGCCGTGTCTCTCAAACGGAAGACGACCTAGGGGACCTCAGATCCAAGGTGGCCCAACTACAGACTCGAACGGGCGAACTACACCGTCGTGCTGAGGACGCCGAAAACCGCTCCAGGCGCAACAACCTGCGCTTCATAGGATTTCCAGAGGGAGTGGAGGAAAACAAATCCCCTGACTTCCTTGAGCTCTGGATCAAATCCTGGATACCGGACCAAGCTCTCTCGCCCTGGTTTGCAATCGAAAGAGCACATAGAGCCCTGACACTATGGCCCCCACCGGGTGGACCCAGACGGCCGATGATAGCACGCTTCCTGAACTTTAAAGATCGTGACAATATCCTCGAGGAAGCCAGAAAGTGTGATGACCTTCAATGGAACAATCATAAAATTTTGATATTCCCGGACTACACCCGTGAAGTCCAAACACGACGCCGGTCGTATGAGCATGTCAAACAAAAACTTAGAGCCATGCAACTCTCCTACATGCTCCTCTTCCCTGCACGCCTGAAGATCCTTCTGAATGGGAGGGCCTACTTCTTTGAGTCCCCAGAGGAGGCATGGAACTGGTTGATGGAGGAAGGTGTCGGGGCTCGGGGAGGTCCTCCCGACTTGGCGGGGAGCGTCCCAGATCGCTGCCTTGCGCCTCGGGCGGACACAAGAAGAGGTCGGAGGCGCACCAGGTCTCGACGAGGGAGACGAGGAGGTCCTGAGGGCCTTCAGGACAAGACAAAACAATAGATCCCAGCCCTCCGGCTGATGGGACCCCTGTAAATGTCCCGGAAAACCAAGAACCGGACGGTGCAAAGGAGGGAGAACGCTTGAGCCAGACCCCTACACTTGGCTGACGGCAGAGATACGGCTCCCTGCAGGGCACCTCGGAGACGACCGACATGTTGCGGTGCAGATGTACGCTGACCCAGACGGGGCCTCTCCCGACCCCAGGGCTTTCAAGCCAGTGTTCGCCTCCTGCAGACCCATACCGGCACCTATCTGAGAATTGCAGAAGATTCGTCTAAATGGAGGGGTCCACCACTCCACTCCAACAGCAGTCTACCTGGCTGTATTGTTTAGTTTAGGTTATAGGGCGACAGATGCTTCCGGGGTAGAAGTATGGGGTGGGGGGCAGTTGGGGGGTAAGAAATTTATTAAGGGGTTATGTTATAAGGTTTCAATAAGGTTTTTTCAGGGTTCCTTCATCCCTTCCTCTTGTCCAAGATCACTGTGACCGGCTCACTCCACGGAAGGTCGATTAACTTGGTGAGCGCCTACGCCCTTGCAGCAGCCTTTGACAACTTTCTACTTTCACTCCGTGGGGTGTTGTCGGGTCTCCCCCAGGGGATAACCCTAATTGGTGGAGACTTCAATTCTGTCCTGGAACCCGGACTAGATGTATCCGGCGCCATATCTGCTATCCGTTCATCTCGAGCAGCAAGCCTGAATAACTGGGCTGAGAGCCTCGGCCTGTGTGAGGTATGGCGGGTCTGGCACCCCAGAACACGACAATATACGCATACCTCAGCAGCCTACCAAACACACGCTAGAATTGACTTGGTGTTCATGCCGGCATCAGATATGTCCGGGGTCACCAGAGCTGAAATATTACCACAGGGTGTCTCCGACCACACCCCAATACAAATTTGTCTGGGAGGTACAGGTCCCACACAGCGCCCGATCTGGCGCCTGAACGCATGGCACTTACAAGATGGTGAATATACCCTGGCGATCCTGGACCATCTTAACCAATACTTTGAGCAAAACACAGGGTCGGTGCGATCCCCGGGCACGGTCTGGGCTGCGTGCAAAGCGACCTTGCGGGGATACGCCAAACACCGCCTCCGTGTGCGGGAACGCACTTGCAGCGCGCGGGTGTCAGAGCTCGAAGCCAGAGCGTTGCGACTCGAGCGCCAACAGGCGGTCTCCGCCTCGGATCCCACTCTAAGGCAGCTCACTGCGGTCAGGGATGAGATTAAACACTTACTGCTGGAAACTGCAAGGCAGCTCTGGCAGGCGTCAGCGGCCCGAATATATGGTTGGGGGGACAAAAATGGGAAACTATTACACTGGCTAGCCACTCGACCACTAACAAACAGAGTTATCCCAGAAGTGGCCGATGAATCCGGAACTTTGTCTAAGAAACCAAGTGACATTGCACAATGTTTTGCTTCCTACTACACCCAACTTTATGTAGAACGCCCCCGGCCCGAGGCCGAGAGAGAATCCCCCCTCCTGAAAGAATTCACCCTCCGAAAGATTTCGCAAACGACCAGGGAAAATCTAGACAAGGCCTTAAGCCTCAAAGAGATTAATAAGGCGATAGCCGCGTTGGCGCCGAGTAAGACGCCTGGCCCTGATGGATTCCCTGCGGAACTGTACAGTAGATGCAGAGACATTCTGGGCTCTCATCTGTTAAACATGTACGAAGAAGCCGAGAAAACTGGCCTCTTCCCCTCCGGAATTGACCAGGCAACAATCGTAGTGATCCCAAAGACCCAACCGCTATCACAGCATTGCTCAGCGTACCGTCCCATCTCTATTTTAAACACTGAGATTAAAATATTGTCCACAATCCTGGCCGCCAGGCTGAAGGAAGTGCCCCCTGTATTGGTGCATCCTGACCAATGCGGGTTTATGCCCACGCGTGGCATAAGACACTGCATCAGGCGCTTGCACGTGGCCCTGGTCCACCGGGAAACCCTCACCCAGTCACCCCTAGCTCTCCTTTTGTTAAATTTCGAGAAGGCCTTCGATACCGTGGACTGGTCCTATCTGGAACACGTCCTGCTGAACAACGGTTTTGGGCCCAGATTCCGCGACCTGGTGAAGCTCCTTTACACTAATCCGACCGCCCGTGTCTTGGTGAATGGGGTGATCCCAGACAAGTTCCCCATACGTCAGGGCACCCGACAGGGATGCCCACTGTCCCCATTGCTCTTCGCCCTTGCAATAGAGCCCCTGGCGAAACTGCTGAGGGAGGACCCCCTGGTTGACGGCTGGTCATGGCCTGCAGGACCTGAGGATCGCATAGCACTATACGCTGACGATGTACTCATATCTCTCCAACCCCGTCAAAAGCGGTCCCCGAGTTCTGCAGCTCTTGGATCTCTTCTTCCAGGCATCGGGCCCAGCGCTTAACCCCGGCAAGTCACTGTTGGTCCCCCTGCATCCCTCTAGAGAATTCATCGACTGGCAGCAAAATATCCCGATTAGGCGCAATTGTTTTAAATACCTAGGAGTTCAGGTGTCCTTGCTGCCGGAACTGGCGTGGGCGCTAAACATCACCCCACTTACCCGACGCATTAAAGACGATCTTCACCGTTGGCGTACCCTGCCCCTCGACCTGCTCTGCAGAATAGCTCTCTATAAGATGATGATCCTACCCAGGCTCCTCTACCTATTGCAGATCTTCCCATATCCAATTCCTCGGAGATGGTTCAAAGATATAGACACAATGGCGCGTCACTTCCTACGGGGCGACTCCCGTCCCAAACTGGCCCTAGCTGCCTGTCAAAGAGATGTCTTTGATGGAGGCCTGGGTATGTCCAAAGTCTACTATTACCACCTAGCAATGCACCTACTCGTGATAAACGACTGGTGGGGGGGCGGTTGGTCGGACCCAGCATATCGACTGGAACTCCAAACACTGGGCTATCCCGCGATCCTCAACGCTTTATACGGCCACCCAATCCCCCGATCATTGCCCGAGGTGACTAGGGTGGTCTTGCTGGGCTGCCGTGAGGCCCAGAAGGTCTCGGGTTGGTGGGGCCGCCTCACCCTGCAGACCCCATTGTGGAACGGGAGATGGTTGGCGGAGTCCTCAGCGCTGGAGGGATTCCGGAATTGGGATAACATAGGAGTTTCCACATTGGGAGATGTTTGGGACGGGTCACATCTACGATCCTTCGAGGACCTCCAGCGACTCTTCTCCCTGAATAAAACCCAATTCCATAGATACCTACAACTCCGTCATGCACTACTGACACACATCCAAGTAGGAGAATCCATCCCTGAATATAGCCCCATGGAAGCAAAGGTGCTGATGGGGAGCCTGGGTAGAGGAGGGATTTCGAAGATATACCGCTCCCTCATAGCTAACACAACCCGCCCACTTGATGGGCTTCGCCGGAAGTGGGAAGACTGGTTGGGCCCCATAGAAGAGGAAGATTGGAGAGAAGCATTAATGGCCCCTCACACTGACTATGGCCACCCGTTTCTGATTAATACAAACCCAATATCTTCACATAGCATACCTCACGCCTGTTAGATTGTGTGGGGCCGGCCTCTGGGCCCGGGCTAACTGTCCTCGATGCTCAGGCCCAGACGCTGACTTTTATCACATGGTGTGGTCTTGTCCATCCATAGCGACCTACTGGAGGGCGGTCCATAGGGTGATTTCTGGAGTCCTGGGATGCGAACTGGACATGGCGCCAAAGGAATTTTTGTTGGGAATAATGGGGGACGTGGGGCTAAGAAGAGCTGAACGAATCTTCCTGGGAATGGCATGCTTGGTGGCTAAGAGAGACATAATGGCGAACTGGAAGGGTGGAGCTGCACCTGCCATGACTAGGTGGAGGCGAGGCATGGACTGGTGTGCCCGACGTGAAAAATTGGTGTATGAAGCCAGGGGCTGCCCAAATAAGTACTATAAGGTGTGGGGAGGGTGGGAGGCCAGGATGTGCACCTAAGTTGACTATGACCTCCATGAACTACACGGGAGCCTTCCACCAATACTGGAATCTTGGGGGGGCCTGCTCCTCCAGCACATCCATTGATTGGGCTTATCAAGGTTCTCTTGGGATATGCAAGACCAGTTAACATTGTCTACGAGGACTTGTCTCGGGGTTGGGGCAGTAACCGTCTCTAAGCACCGAACGGTGCCACACATTAACCCTTTTATGTTTGTATTATTCTATTCTTCTTTTACTGAAAAACCAATAAAGTTCTTTATAAAAAAAAACATTGGCAAGCTGATGGATGTATTCTAAATAGTAGTTTTAATAGTAGTTTTATACCAAACATGACATATTTAGCTCTTTCCTAGCAAAATGAGACTATAATTTTTAATTAAAGCCTCCCAATCTTAGCCTATGGAGCTAATGGCTACAATGGGAAAACATAAATTGGGACATTTTTCTCTCGCCAGGGCTTATAAAACTTCTTTCATAAAGTCCCTGTTTATATTTACACTGCATCCAACCCTTTGGGCACCAACAGAAGCTTTAGGGGTGACTTATATGGATAAATAAGGTAGTTTGAGACTTTGGAAGTACTTTTAATTACAAAGTTGTATTTGGGGTTAATTTAAATTTAAAAGCGGCCAGCAAGGCAGGCCTGCCTTTATAATGACACAAGACACCACAGCAGTGTACCCATGGGTGCCATAACTTCATTGGGGTCCCTAAATGTAATGCCCTACCATATACTAGGGACTTTTAGGTAGGTTGTAACCACCAGTATCAATCAAAGAATGTGGGGGTGATCAGGGCCAAAAGGATGACTTTCTCACAATTTTGTATGATGTGGGATTAAATCTTTCAAATACAAAACCTAGGAAATTTCGCATTATATGGCAGGACAGGAGGTGAAAATTATTTTAGTTCAAAGATTAGATTCACCTGAACTTCCATTGTTGAGACTGATTTGAAATAGAATTTCTCGATTGTAGAGTTTTCATAACAGTCAGCTGACCACGTGATATCTTATAGTCTAGCAGCAGCGCACAAACGATTTGGTCGCAACAGCCCTTCTGACTTGGCACCAAATTTATGTAGATCAATACCTGTGTAGGAAAGTACCATCTTGCCTGGCATATTCCCCCCATTTTTTACCTGTATGTATGTTGTTTTTGCCTGTGTCACTGGGATCCTGCTAGCCAGGACCCCAGTGCTCATAAAGTGTGCCCTGTATGTGTTCCCTGTGTGGTGCCTAACTGTATCACTGAGGCTCTGCTAACCAGAACCTCAGTGTTTATGCTCTCTCTGCTTTTAAAATTGTCACTGCAGGCTAGTGACTAATTTTACAAATTCCCATTGGCACACTAGAACACCCTTATAATTCCCTAGTATATGGTACCTAAGTACCCAGGGTATTGGGATTCCAGGAGATCCCTATGGGCTGCAGCATTTCTTTTGTCACCCATAGGGAGCTCAGACAATTCTTACACAGGACTGCCACTGCAGCCTGAGTGAAATAATGTTCACGTTATTTCACAGCCATTTTACACTGCACTCAAGTAACTTATAAGTCACCTATATGTCTAACCCTCACTTAGTGAAGGGTAGGTGCAAAGTTACTTAGTGTGAGGGCACCCTGGCACTAGCCAAGGTGCCCCAACATTGTTCAGGGTAAATTCCCCCGACTTTGTGAGTGCGGGGACACCATTACACGCGTGAACTACATATAGGTCAATACCTATATGTAGCGTCACAATGGTAACTCTGAACATGGCCATGTAACATGTCTAGGATCATGGAATTGTCACCCCAATACCATTCTGGTATTGGGGGGACAATTCTATGCATCCCCGGGGCTCCAGCATAGAGCCCAGGTACCGCCAAACTAACTCTCTGGGGTTTTCTCTGCAGCTACCGCTGCTGCCAACCCTCAGACAGGTTCCTGGGCAGCCCAGTCCCAGGAAGGCAGAACAAAGGATTTCCTCTGAGAGAGTGTGTTACACCCTCTCCCTTTGGAAATAGGTGTTAAGGGCCTGAGAGGAGTAGCCTCTCCTGGCCTCTGGAAATGCTTTGAAGGACACAGATGGTGCCCTCCTTGCATAAGCCAGTCTACACCGGTGCAGGGATCTCCCCAGCCCTGCTCTGGCGCGAAACTGGGCAAAGGAAAGAGGAGTGACCACTCCCCTGACGGGCACCTCCCCAGGGGAGGTGCCCAGAGCTCCTCCAGTGTGTCTCAGACCTCTGCCATCTTGAATGCAGATGTGTGAGGGCACAGTGGAGACCTCTGAGTGGTCAGTGCCAGCATGTGATGTCAGAGACCCCTCCTGATAGGTGCTTACCTCTCTCTGTAGCCAATCCTCCTCAGAGGGCTATTTAGGGTCTCTCCTGTGGGTTTCTCATCAGATAACGAATGCAAGAGCTCACCAGAGTTCCTCTGCACTTCTCTCTTCGACTTCTGCCAAGGATCGACCGCTGACTGCTCCAGGACGCCTGCAAAACCGCAACAAAGTAGCAAGAAGACTACCAACAACATTGTAGCACCTAATCCTGCCGGTTTTCTCGACTGTTTCCTGGTGGTGCATGCTCTGAGGGCTGTCTGCCTTCACCCTGCACTGGAAGCCAAGAAGAAATCTCCTGTGGGTCGACGGAATCTTCCCCTGCTAACGCAGGCACCAAACTTCTGCATTACCGGTCCTCTGGGTCCCCTCTCATCTTGACGAGCGTGGTCCCTGAAAGACAGGAGCTGGATCCAAGTGACCCCGACAGTCCAGTGGCCCTTCTGTCCAAATTTGGTGGAGGTAAGTCCTTGCCTCCCCACGCCAGACAGTAATCCTATGTGCTGCGTGAACTGCAGCTGCTAGGGCTTCTGTGCACTTCTGCAAGAATTCCTTCATGCACAGCACAGCTCAGGTCCCCAGCACTCCGTCCTGCATTGCCCAACTCGCTGAGTTGGACTCCGACTTCGTGGGACCCTCTTTTGTTGTGCTGAGATGACTGCCGTGCTCAGATCTTCTGAACGCCTGTTCAGGTGCTTCTGCAGGTGCTGCCGGCTTCTGCGTGGGCTCTCTCTGTTGCTAAGAGCCCCCTCTGTCTCCTCCTCCAAGGGGCGACCTTCTGATCCTTCCTGGGCCCTGGCAGCACCCAAAACCTTCAACCGCGGCTCTTGCAGCTAGCATGGCTTGTTTGTGGTCTTTCTGCGTGGAAACAACTGTGCATCCTCCAGCACGCCGTGGGACACCCTCTGACCAAAGGAGAAGTTCCTGGCACCTTCCGTTCTCACCCGGAGGCAGCCCTTTTGCACCTTCATCCGGGGTTTAGTGGGCTCCTGCCCCCCTGGACACTTGCGTGACTCTTGGTCCCTTTCCTTTGCAGGTCCTCAGGTCCAGGAATCCATCTTCAGTGCTTTGCAGTCAGTTGCTGTCTTTGCAGAATCCCCTATCTTGACTTTACTGTATTTCTGGGGTAGTAGGGTAACTTTACTCCTACTTTTCAGAGTCTTGGGGTGGGGTATCTTGGACACCATTAGTGTTTTCTTACACTCCCAGCGACCCTCTACACACTACACTAGGCCTGAGGTCCATTCGTGGTTCGCATTCCACTTTTGGAGTATATGGTTTGTGTTGCCCCTATTGCATTCTATTGTGTTCTACAGTGTTTGCACTACTTTTCTAAGTTTTTTACTTACCTGATTTTGGTTTGTGTGTATATTTTGTGTATTTTACTTACCTCCTAAGGGAGTATATCCTCTGAGATACTTTTGGCATATTGTCACTAAAATAAAGCACCTTTATTTTTAGTAACTCTGAGTATTGTGTTTTCTTGTGATATAGTGCTATATGATAGAAGTGGTATAGTAGGAGCTTTGCATGTCTCCTAGTTCAGCCTAAGCTGCTCTGCTATAGCTACCTCTATCAGCCTAAGCTGCCAGAACACCTCTAATCTACTAATAAGGGATAACTGGACCTGGCACAAGGTGTAAGTACCACAAGGTACCCACTATAAGCCAGGCCAGCCTCCTACAACCTGCTCGGACATTTTCTATTTTCCCAACTAGGCCAAGGCTGCAGTGGAACTAGGACATAAGTTCTAACCAGTTTCACCAAAAAATAGGAAATGGTCTTACTTACCTCCCTGGGACTCAACTCTTTCCTTCTAGATTTTCTCTTTTCAATATTTCTTTGGTAGAGAAACCTGTATTTGTAAGTCAAGAGAGAACAAATGTTAAAACCAAATTAACATTTCACAGGAAAGAGTCTGCTGGCTCAGAAGGAATTGTCAACCAAATACTTTCATAAGCTTCCTGACCAGCGAATGTTTTCTATTCATAACATTAGCAATGGGCACATGACATACCTGATCTGTAACAATTAACTGTTTTACAAGCCAAACCCAAGTCAGCTAAAAGAGAAAGAAAATTGAAGTTGTCTACTACAGATGCCCACCGAGGTGAAGGTTTAATTTCCTACGCCATCTGCTCCATTTCCTCCAGGCTTACCACTATCACTTTACAGTCATGCACTACCTCAGTCCCCAAGTTTCTACTATAGCTGCCCTGCTCGACGCAATGAAAGTGTTTGACTCCTTGGAATGGGCAAATCTCTTTCTGCTTCTGGCACGGCTCTGCCTTAGCACACGTTTCATCAAACAAATACAACTCCTCTATACACTTACCACAGCTCGCGTGTGCCTGAACAGGCTTACCCCAGACTCTTTCTCTGTAACCCAGGGTACATACCTGGGGTACCCGTTATCCCCATTACTTTTCACCATTGCGATAGAACCTCTGCGGTGAGGCTACGTCAGTGCCATACAAACAGGGGCATAGGGTTCACTACCAGAGGTTTAGTAGTCTCCATGTACGCTGATGATATCACACTATACACATGTGATCTTAGAGAGTACCTGGCTCCATTGACATGCAAGGTGGTGACATTTGGTGGCTATTCTGCATTCCGGTAAACTGGGCCAAATCCGTAATATTTTCCCTCACTGATAATACGCATCCATTTCCCAATGAATACCCATTGAAGTGGGCAGATGAACTAGTTCGATATCTGGGAATATGGTTGAGCCACGATCTAGAGGAATTATGGTGCATGAATTATGGCCACACTATGATCTGGTTGGAGGACAGAACACCAACATGGTCCAAACTGCCCCTTTCCCTTGCTAGTCACATTGCAATCACAAAAATTATTATCCTCCTCAAGTTCCTATACCTCTTCCTTAACATTCCTCCACTGTTCACGGCCCAATTCCTCAAGCGGCTGAAATCTAGCCTGGTGACGTTGGTGTGGGTGGGTAAACAACCACAGATCTCATGGGAACAACTTACCCTCCCACTCACACATGGTGGTCTGGGACTGCCAGACATGACACAATACGCTGCCTCTGCTCAAGCTCAATTTCTACACTTCTGGCTCTGCCTGACCCCGTTTGAGCCCCACATGGCAGTTGAGATAGACCGCGCAGCCCCTTGCCCTCTGTCAATAGCCCTATATCTCCCCTCCAAGGCTCCCAGAGCTGAAATCAATACAGTGGAGTGTGTGTGGTGGGAGAGCCTGAGAAAGAGAGACGGATTATCAGTGTTATATGCTCCCCCAAAGCACTTGCCAACAATCCCATAATAACACCGGTCTTGGACAAGGGCGCAATTACTTGTGCACATAAACATAACCTCAGATTGTTCTCGGACCTTTACCCTGATGACCAGTTCATCCCACTGCTAGAAAGCACAGTGTCATCACCCCCTACCCTCCTAAACACACTGCTATATTACTAGATTTGCACCACTGACCAAGCTTTACACAACACATACTCACTTCTCCATTCCTGCGTAAACTGAGCACTTGCCTCTACAATAGTACACAGAGCTCCTAACCGGCTGTCTCCCCACGAGCAAGTGTCATGAGAGGAGGACATCACTCCAACCTTTACAAACACGCAGTGGCCCTTCTGTTGTGGCCAACTGGAGCAAATTTCTCCCAACTATAGACTTTGTCCACCATTCAGCTTTTTAAGATGGGAGTGATTCCAGACCCCAGTTGTATACGCTGCAATTATACACCGGGTTCCTTCATCCACCTTGCCTGCCTATGGCCAATGGTAGCATTCTTCTAGACAGAAGTTTTTCAAACCATCCACACAATCACAGGCCATTCTCCCCCTCTCACCTCTTTGGTGGGCCTCCTAGTGCTACATTAAAGACATACCCAACACTTGCCGTTGTCTGACATGCTAACCTTGCTGGCCAAACGCAGAGTGGCCATGCACTGGGGTAGAAAACCTGCTCCCTCCACAAACGCCTGGAGTGAGGGGGTAAACATCTTCCACACTATTGCAATGTCTGCTCAGCTGTTCCTGAGAAAAACCCTGGTGGCTTCAACTATCCATCCACACTGTGTCTATGTAATTTTCCTAATGTACTCTTATTTCCCATACTATGTCATTCTGTATGTGTGATATCACCAGTTTATGTCAAATATTTTGAGCAATGAACCGTATTAGTCGTATGACTAAGGACTTTACATCCTATAGCTTGTTGTTTTTATGGTTGTTATTACACTGTTTGCTATTACAAATGCCAATAAAGACATATAAAAAAAAATATATATATATACTTCAGATAGATTGAAATACCCTTCTTTGGTGAAAAACCTCATATTACACTGCACCCATAGTGTGTCCTAAATCCTATAACCACACTACCCTCCACCTACACTAGATGCCACATCACAATGTAAAGGGGTGTCATTATAAATAAGCAGGCCTACTGGCTTTGTCAGGCTATCAGCAAATCAATATGAATACCACATGCCATAATATAACACTGCAACACTATTTAAGTCAATTTGTCAAAAACATTCATTATAATGGTAAACAATGGCTATCCATCACCCATATCACCCAAAATAAAGGATTGTATTTTGAAACCAAAAAACATGTGTCATTGAGTATTTATTTTACTTTTACAGGCCACAAGATACCACCATAGGACCAACCATTAGAGATCCCTACTCTCCTTAGCCCAATTGCTAAGGTTCCAGCTCTTGGAGAAGTGCTTGGAACAATGGTAAACCTCTACCAGGTGCATAACTATAGTGCCCTGGACGACACAGGGCAAGTTTTGGGGGCAGCAGGGAGTTGTAGAGGGTGATGCACCTTCTGCAGACCCCCCCCCAACAACACATTTGCCAAACATTAGTTGTGCCCCTTCCCAATTCTGCAGCACCACAAAGATAAGAATAGGCAGTTTCTTTCCCCTCATGGACGATTACGAGGCACTCCTTCATGGAGTGGTGCATATTTAATGAGCAAGCTCAGCAGTGGCCGTTTTATCACTGCAGACTCGCACAGTGTGTGTATTTATATTTTTGTAATTATTAGCATCAAGGTGCAGGTAAGGGTGGGACAACACTGGGAGCCCATTCCATGCCCTGCCCCGCCAACTCCATGCTCACACATTCATCTTTAGTGCGGTGTGTGTGCAGGCTCATTTTCTGATGCTTCTACAGCGGAAGCAGCTCATCGTCTGCTTCCCACCTGCAGCGGCAAAGTGGTCCTAGGCACACCAACCCCCTCAATCAAGAGGCACGGGGACGGCAATGCACATAGCCATGGTGTCCCTGTCCTATGGGATGGTGTCCACGGGACAGTATCTCTATCTGCACCCCCTCCTTCCTCCTGGTAGTCCTGGGGAAAAGGGACCCTGGGGCGCGCTTTTCTTGTGCCAGCCCTCCTGTCTGAATAGGGATCCTGTGGTCCCATTATTCACTCACCATCGCTCGGGACATGGCCCCCCTACCCCCAAGAGGGCTAACTTGGGATCGGGAGAGGGCCACACGTATGCCCCTTCTGCGCAAAACATTAATTAAGTAAAGATGAGTCGACCCCCGGGCCCTGGCTCAATTCGGGGGTATTTGTCGTAAGTATTGCGGAACACTATGCACCCATTTTTCTTTGTTACTTGGGTCAAACTCCCGTGGCCCATTTCCCTGGCACCATTGGGCCAATTTAGATAAACATGGGTTTGTTCTGCTTCTGGTAGCCAGCCGCAGTGATCAGAAGCATTCCCTTCAGGACTCCCGGACTCTAAAAGGGTGCATTGCATGAGGACCTTGTGTGCAGTGCGACAGGCCAATTAACAGAAGCAGATTTCATTCGCATTCTTTCCTTCCTCAGGCACTGAGTTAAGCAGTGTTAATTGCCCTCTTGTGTGAGGAGGCCTTTGATCCCTCAACTGGGGAGCAGAGTAATTACCTTGGCCCCCTAGTGTGAACAAAAGCCAGAAAGTTGATTCTGAGCTGAGCCAGGAAAATATGATAAATCTTAAAGTGGCATAATGTGTACATGTGGAATATTGGGGACTGGAACTTCATACTCTGGCTGTGTGTTTTACCCCAGTTTGTTACCTTACAGACCATGCAAACTTCAGTTTGGTGCAGATTTCCTCTATAATGTGTACATACTATGAGTACCACAGGCCTTCAGTAAGCACTACAGACCTCCACTATGAATGCCCCCTCACATTATAAGGCCTACCCCAGGCCAGCGATAATCTCTGAAGAGTCCCCTATGCAATAGGCTACCTCCACACAGATAGAGTTGCGCAAGATGGTAGTCTCACACGCACATCGCCTGCACATGTTCATACATGTGTATGCTCACATGTAACTAGTCCAGATCATCTTACCCTAGCTGTGCAGCAGCAGCCTCATTTTAAAAGGCACACACTGTTGGGTAACACACCCAGTCCAATAACTGCAAATGCACTTCCTGTGAGTGAGACTCAGGTAGTGAGCCCCACTCACAATGAGAGTCCAAAAATGTGGTTTTCAAAAGTAAAAAATACTGCAAGACTAAATAAGCTGAAACCATTTTCAAGATTGTCTATCATTAGCAGCACATAATAATATGTATTCTCCCTTTTTAAGCATTGCACTGCGAATAAGAGCACTACGAGCTCTAGACAAATTATGTAAGGATCCAACTCCTTCTCCAACAACCTGTAGAAAAAAGATGCATCTGGCTCCTCATGTTGTCCTGCTGGCATCAGAATTTTAAATTATATGTGGTGAGAACCTGAAAGTCTCCTTGCAATGGCAGTCTTATATGTGGTGTAACATTCACACCACCGCTAGCTTTCCTACTTTGCCTCTTCCAAGGGAAAAATGGGGACCACATAAAGTAGACTTTTTCTGAGCTGGAGAATCTTCAAACTTTGAAGAGGACTCAATAGCACAAAAGACCCAGAAAGAAAGCCTGAATGAATGCTAAAAGCAGGCCCTCAATCCTTATCAGTAGTCCCAAAGACAAAGTGTTCCCTGGAGAGTGCTGTGCAAAACTTTTAATTGCTCTAATTTTTATTTCTAGCCATTGAGGATTTGATAGAGAATCTACCCTGAAGATTAGGAAGTCCATTTACCTCTTGGGCCAGGAACTGATTTTGGTTTATAACACATCCCAAGTTCTAAAGTAGAAACACATCTATGTTCAGGTGTTGTTTTCAGTATGTTGGATTTTTGAGAGATGAAAATAATGTCATCTATACAGATTGTTGTACGAAACTAGATTATTTGTTGGGATGGGGAACTGCCCACTTCAAGTAATAATCTCGATCCGTGTCAGAGTGAACTCTCAAAGTCACCAATTTAACCTCAGTTCACCCCTCTGGTAGCTATGGTACACAGCAGACAGGCTTAACTTTTGGCAGTGTGTACAGTATTTAAGCAGTGTTACACACAAAGGGTGAAGAGGGACAAGTTTATTTATATGGCCACTATCACTTTGATTGTAACCAAAAGATCAACTGGAATCCTTTATACAGTGCTGTGCTAATTAGCTAGCAGGGGATTCATCCTTATGGAAGAGGTAGTTTCATACACTTAGTTGTACCATGCTTCATCATTGACCACCTCTACCCACCCTGGTAGGACAGTCCCACCAGGGCGAACTCAACCTGTTGGTTAAATTACACCAGAGGGAGTTCTTAGATAATGGCTACTGGATAATACTGGGATCCAGGTCAGTTAAAAATACCTAACAGACTACCAGTAGTTTTTACCTTTAATGGTGGTGTCCTTGAGTATGGTTAAAAGCCCGTATTGACGGTTAATATGAGTATAAT
The DNA here is from genome assembly GCF_031143425.1 of Pleurodeles waltl. Classification (NCBI taxonomy): domain Eukaryota; kingdom Metazoa; phylum Chordata; class Amphibia; order Caudata; family Salamandridae; genus Pleurodeles; species Pleurodeles waltl. The sequence continues at coordinate 623,831,847 of NC_090437.1, read as the reverse complement.
GACGCAACCTGTCATCAGAGCATATCCTGGTCTGGGGCATTCTTCATGGCATAAGATTCCTAGATTTCAAAAGTTTTTTTTTTATTCTTTAGCCATGATGCATAGCATTAGGCTTAGCATCAGGGATGCTGTGCAACAGGGCTAAAACCCATTGGCAAAGCCAAGAGGGCACCTGAACAGGTCTGCACACCAGTGTGACACATTTTAAAATAACTACAGCTGTGTGGAAATGGCAGCTGTGCCATGGACAGCAAAAGATTATCCACGCTCACCATGTCTACCAGGAACAGGTCAGGCACGCATAGGAGGTGCTCCCAGCTGGCAGCTGGGAGGGCCTAAACCTGTGATGGGAAACACTGAAACTCACAAGGGCTGAATATTCTCCAAGACAGTAGCTCGAGTGCATGGAATAAACAGCTGACTAGTCTTTAGTTCACATTAGAATACTTATCAATATCAGTACTTATTTCGGTCACAAAACTTCAATACATTAGATATAGATTCAGTCTTTGGAAGTGGCATCTACAACACTGCCCTTTCAGACACTAAATCCATTCACATCCCATTTTAGGAGTCCAAACTAATTTCCTGCTTACTAAAAAGGGGTCAGTAGATAGGAAAAAGTATTTTAACAGTTTCAAACACCTAATTGGACAGTTTCCGACCACTAAAATACTCTGTTCATCTGGCCTGAGGAGCTGAACTGGGTCCCACTTTGGAAAGATTAATGAATTTCCCCAAAAATTTTTGATCATCAAATACAAATGATATAATTTGCAGATGACACTGTTGTACTAGAGTGCAGCCATGTTGGCTTGCAGAATCTCTAGCAGCACCTGATAAAAGCAAAAGTAAGATTAAACTAGTGCTCATGGTGGTTCGGCAAGGAGAGAACATAACAATATATACTTACTTATGCACTTGGCTAAGCGATTCTTTGCTGACAGCAGTATCATCTTGACAAGCTCAAGTCCAAAAGCTCTTATGATATTTCGAGAATGTATTTGAAAATGTATAGCAACACAAAAAGGATGATGGGCGGAGTGCTGACAATGCAAACACTCACCCCCCCAGTCACAGATCTGGGTTTAATCCATTATTTTGCTGCCCATGCCATTCCAGTTTGAACCCAGCCATACGCAAATCAATCTTGACCCTGTTCCCCATGGGAACAGTCCAGCCCGAACTGCCAGGCCAGGTCTTCCCTGGACTGGAAACAAGCATCCTGGGACCGGTTTCGGGGTTTCACCCCTTATCAGCCAGGCTAGCTTGAAGCCAGTGGCATGGGAAGCACGGGACCCACGTCTGGGCATACCCTTCCCACTTAGGGCGACATTAGCAACACAAAAAGGATGATGGACGGAGTGCTGACAATGCAAACACTCACCCCAAGTCACAGATCTGGGTGTAATCCATCGTTTTTTTGCTGCCCATGCCATTCCAGTTTGGACCCAGCCATATGCAAATCAGTCTTGACCTTGTTCCCCATGGGAACAGTCCAGCCCGAACTGCCAGGCCAGGTCTTCCCTGGACTGGAAACAAGCATCCTGGGACCGGTTTCGGGGTTTCACCCCTCATCAGCCAGGCTAGCTTGAATCCAGTGGCATGGGAAGCACGGGACCCACATCTGGGCATACCCTTCCCACTTAGGGCGACATTAGCAACACAAAAAGGATGATGGACGGAGTGCTGACAATGCAAACACTCACCCCCAGTCACAGATCTGGGTTTAATCCATCGTTTTTTTGCTGCCCATGCCATTCCAGTTTGGACCCAGCCATATGCAAATCAGTCTTGACCCTGTTCCCCTTCCTCAACCCATATCATGAAAGTCATTAAATCAATTTTTTCCTAGGGTCGGAGGGGGGATTACTGTGGCCTGACGTGGATGAAGTTGCTGCTTGGCTGCTGAATGCCCCATTCTGAATGCATCCTATCAAATCTGCTGGGAGATTTTCTCAGGAACATTCCTACTACAACTGTTAGCTGAGATGCACCACTGGGTGTACAAAAGGGCATAAAACACCTCCACACCCACAGGATCCTGTTGGTCACCAATGAACAACCCAAGCCCACACCTCTACATGACATGGCCTGAAAAACCCTGAAAGACAAACTCGGCAAGATGCAGTGGAGCAAGTTTGAGAGCCCTCTGGGAAAGCAGAATGGCACTGGAATTGAAAATGCATGCAATAGTGATTAAATCTTGATCTTTTACGTTCTGATCTAAGGAAAATAATGGAAACAGTTGGAAACACTCAAATGCGCCTAGAGACCCTCAAGGGTGATTAGTCCGCAATCTACAAATCCTTTTATATTACAAATGTGGATCGATGTGATAGAGCCTGGTGTCATAGAAAGAGACCAACACATCTCTGATTTCTAAGGAAGGGCCCTCTTTATTCAGTTTTAAACTGTAGATGCCCAAGGACAAACAGAAATAGCATATGAGTTGTGGGTGTGCCGGAAAAAGCAGAGGGACCTTGTGTCCAGTAGACCTGAAGTGATTTTTCTCTATCGAATGGCCTCTTGGGGCATCTTTTGTTGCTCCCCCATAAGGCCATGTATTGTGATGTTCATAAACTACAGATATCAACATTATCTCACAGAGTAGGCATTGTAATGGACCGTCTCAGATTTAAAGTGCCCAGATCCTGAGTTTTCCAGACCATAAGGTGGTAGAGGAGCAACAGCTGTGATCTGTCCCCAGGATCAAGATTAAACCCCAACCCATGCAATTTCAATCTATGCAGTTATTTTCAGAGAATGTCTGAGTTATTGCTGATTGGAGATCTCATATCTTTACAAAAAGTCTCTGCAACTTTTGACTGAACGTTGGCTTTGGCCACATCTGATGACCTATTCACAGTTCCTGTCCATAGACAGGAGAGGAAGCCTGGTGCACGGAGGAAGATATAATGTATCTGAATCCAGTGAACCAGTGAATGACAAGTGAAAAACAAAACAGCAGCTGTCCTGACCTCTATGGAGGCCCTATATAACATTGATTATCCTCATGCAAGTCAAAATGGTGCCTCCTTGTTGCCAAAGACAATAATGTTTTCAATGACTCAAGTGAAAAAAGAATGGATCCGGCGGTCACCCACATGACTACGGATAAAGTGTTTGACTATGTCTGATGGCCCTTATTTTGGGAAGCAAACTGGGTGAATATAATGAGTGCAGTGATCTGAACATGTGTGGCAGATTATGTTTTTCACATTGGGAGTGGATACTGAACTGGACACAATAGTGGTCAAACTTTTCGCTCTTTACTCACTTGGTTATCAAAATAGATATGCTGTTAAATGCACTCAGACACTCAAATTGTTTTATTTTGAAAGCAATTGTTTTACACCTTAAGAGTATGGTTTCCTTAGGAGAAAATTGGTTAGGCTTCTACTCCTTAAGAGTAGCCTGCTGTTAGGCTTCTGGAGTCAAAGGGGCATATTAAGTTACATTATGGTGATGATCCTGATGTTTATTTTGGTTCTGGTTTATGTGCTGTATAATTGCCTTGTTGGCTGTGGTCTGGGGTGGGGGTGGGTTGGAGCTGATAACAAAAACATGGGCTTGCCTTGCAGTACAACAGTTCTATTGCAGGTTTTGGAATGATGTGATGGATGACTGCCTTGATGTAGTGCTATGTATAGTTGTGAGCGAGCGTAGCTTATATAATCAATATTAACATGAAATGTTTATGAACTAACTGTATAATAATGTTGCATAAAAAATGTATTAATGTTTTGCTAAATGCGTGCTTGAAAATGTGCCCATGGGGAGTGGCCGCTAATATATACGGGGACTAATGAAACTGATTAATAATTCTGAAATGTTTTATTAAAATGTGATTTTACACTAATATTGAAAGGGTATATGCTAGACTTCTGCTAATAAATCATTAGGCCTTAGTTAGCATGAGTCGAGGCCTAACTGCCTGGCTCTCATATTAAATGTGTTTTTTTTTTTCTAAACGTGCAGTGTGCTGACTTGCTGAAGGACATGAACTCTTGTTTTCCAAAGCTAAAAGCTGAATGTAACTGTAGTAGAACATTTTAGTTGAATGCAACACTGTAGATCACTCGTAGGTACAAGGTCGCCTGAACCGGTACAGACAATGGAGCCACTGACTGAAGATGTGCAAAAGACCACGAGAGGATGAAATCATACCGGACATTCTACCCCCTGAAGACATCAATCATAAGGACCAATAAACTATGTGAGAACAGTTATGGGGTGACAAATTTGATGAGCTAATTTGAAGTTAATTGGATAGAGATAGAGGGGTGCAACCCCTCCACCAACCAGATCTTAGGGGAATGTACAACGAAAAAGGGATAAAAACTCTTGACACAAGGAAGTAAATTAGAACGGAGAGAACAGGAGATTTGTTAGGGAGATGCTGATGTGATTTGCTATGATCCAGACACTTTGTCACTTTGCTTAGTGAATTGCTAATTTTACTTAGAACCATCCTTGCCCTTAGACTGCCCGTTTATACTTTACCTCCTTATGAAGGAAGTACCCTTTTGCCCTTCCTGCCTGAGCTGAGTTCCTGACTGATGGCGAACCAACTGATGTCCTGAGGACAAAGACAGAATCTGAATGCTGACCCAAATACGGAGGGTAACTATATGACAATGATGTTGTGATTGTCTGTTTGCTTTTCCTTTCTAGGTACCAACTGCTACTTTTGACAGAGACCATAGTAAGAGGTTTTTTCCAAATTGATGTTGCTAAATTGTTTTGCATGAAGCCCAACATGCCATGCTAATTCGAGGTTAGTTAAGAGGGTTCACTAAACAAGACGCAAATAGACAAATGACAGAATCTATACTTTGTTGAACAATGCGCTATTGTTATTCTGCTGAGTTTGATCTATGTTGACGCCGTGTTAGGTTCTGATATTTGTGATTCTAGCTTTGATGAAATCTTATCAGAGTTGCCATATTGTGACTATGCTAATGTGTTTCTTAGTTTTGAGATTAATAAACTTGCTAGTAGAATTGTAATTAATAGGGAAAATAAATATCACTAAAATCATACTAAAACTGTGTGTGGTCATTCATGACTGCAAGGTCATGGTGGTTTTTGAGTTTTATTAATGTCTTTGACTAAGTTGAATTGTTTTATTCTCGTGAATATTGATGACGTTATTGATCTACAGTATTGATTGACATGCTGATTAGTTATCTCGTCCTAAGGTGTCTTCAATCAGGGTCAAAAGATTCATTGTCCTAAAACGATCCTCAAAGTGAATAAATTGGTCATAAAGGGACGCGTTAACATTTGTATAGCACACAACTCATACAGGAGAGTATCCTGGCACTGAAGCAGGGGCTGCATGGGCTGAGCCAGGGTAAGGCCTAGGTGAAGAGCCAATCCTTCAGTTTTTGGAGAAATATAAGAACTGATTCCTGTGGTGGGTGTGCACTTTTTCGAATTTTGAATATTGTGACAAGACAATTTGAGCCAAGGGGAATTCCCGGGTGAAAAACCATTCCCCTCAATTATAAGTTACCCTGTGTTTCTGCACTGTAATTTTCCAGGTGCAGAAATGCCAGGAATAATTTTACCAGCCAGATAATCCAGACAATAAAATTGCATTGGCAATAGGTTGCATTGCCAGTAATACACACAGGGTGATGCACCACGTTGCCAGACAGCATCATCCAATTCACTGAACCCCGGAATTCCACCATGTAATTCTGGGTGCCCACATTTATTCCCCATTCAGTAGGATTTAACTGATGATAGGGAGATAGATGTGTGGCAGATACTGGGCAGGAAGAGAAGCTTCTGCCCACCTAACTTGTAACCAAGGCCTTGGTTGGGGATGCCTTCATATGGCAATTCTAGGTTACCACTTTGAGACAGTGGATTCTGTACATCTATTACGGAGGTTATATGTGGTTACTTTGCAACTAATGCAGGTACTGCTAGTGATGTTATGGAATAGAAGGACTTCAAGGCCATCCTATGAGGGATATGCATGTCAGATGTAGTTGGAACTAGGAAATTAACTGCACAAGTATCTAATTGGAAGAATCACTGTGCCCTTTGGAGTTTTAGACAATCTTGGGTGGAGATTGAACTCTGGCTCTATTGAAGAATAAAACTAAAGCAGCTACACTAGTCGAAAGACAAAGACTCCAGTATTTGGGATTTCAAGTGTATTCTGCCGGACAGCATAAGGAGGGGGATAGAAACGAGAGGATGTTAGCCTGGTTGGTCAAGACTGCTTCTCGAAGTACAGAATTTTCAGCGAACAATAAGTCAGGCAATGTAGTTTTTACACGGGAGGGCACAAATGGGATCTTCCTATAATATTATACATAACTATACAGAGAATGTATAGATATGAGTTGCTGGCCCTGTATTACTTCATTGATGAGGCTGACCTCCCTGGACTGATTTTAGAAAAAAAGAAAGACTTTGGAAGACCTGGTCTTTATTGAAAACAATAAAGGAAGTGATTGTGTTCAGGATGACTTAGTGGGTTTAATGTGAAGTATTCTACATGACGTGCCCAGAGAATCTAAAAGCTTTTTAGATTGCTGCTAAGGAATCCGATGTCCTCCCCCTTTCACCAGAGAGTCTATGATAGTTGTGATCCGTAAGCCTGACCGAGACCCCTTGCATATGGCCTCCTCTAAACCAGTAGCAATGTTCAACTTTAATTATAAAATGCTTAGTAAACCTCCAGCTAACTGGCTATTGAGGGTGTTACCCCAACTATGCACAATGACCAGAACAGTTTTGTTCCGAGTTTGAACAGATCCTCTGATCCGAGGCAACTAAATTACTAGACCTAATGCATCAAAAATATGAAGAGTTGCCACTAAGTGGTGTCTAATGAAATCGAAAACGCCTCTTGCACTTTAAACTAACTGGACTTACCTCAAGGCAGTCGATTGTAGGTTTCAGTTTTGACTCAAGATGTTAGCCTTGATAGGGCTGTTATAAGCATCTCCTACCCCAGGAGGCTCATCAATAGCCTATATATCACCATGCAACTCAAAGCCACCATATGCACTCCACGGGCTCAGCTGAAGTGGCAAAGGGATCTTGATCCCTCCCCATAGAAAAACAGTGGTGATACTGCTGCTCCCAAACCCGGGCTATCTCACCCAACTATAGACTACGTTTAATACAAATTAAATTCCTACACATAATATACCACACTCGGTGACGCTCCATAGAATGGGTTTTGTGGAGGTGCCCGTGGAGTGTTTTTTACTGGTCCCCATATTCATTACTTTACACTGCATTACAGACTTTCAGGTTACTAAGCCCTGTCTGGGGCTGTAATATACAAAGTGCCTTAGGGGCGTAGTTGGCATGTGTGCCAGCGCTTTCACCAGAGGGTCTTTACTCATTTGCATGGGGGCATGATCCCATTCAAATGAGGGAATCCCTTTGCCTCTGTGCCTGTGCCATATTACAGACGTGGGCACAGAGTCAAAAAAAGCTGTCAGGAGGTGCACTGTCAGTGCACCCCCTGATGGCGGCCCACTGGGAGGGTAGAAACGGAGTCATGTGGACTCCCTAGACATCCCCTTGCAAGTGAGTGCAGCCACTTCCTGCACCCTCCTGCAAGGGGATCTCTAATCCCCTTTAAAAGGGCAGGCGGATTGACACCTGCACAGTGAAACATAGTGCAGCTGCTTCAAAGCCACTCCATAATGTACTTGAATGCACTGCCCCAGGGCAGCATAGGTTTGCAGCTGCCCTGGGGGCAACGCATTCAAACTAATGGGGCACAAACAAGGAGAATGCGCTGCATTGTATAAAACGGCCCCAGGTGTTTTCATGCTCTGCTGTTGGTGGGCCAGCAGGGGGCAGTTGGCTCATGGGCACATACTCCTCAGAATGTGCTTTCTGACTGGGGACTCTGGGAGAAGCCCCAATACAGTGACTTGGTGTTTCCCGCTGGTGTATGGGCAGCATGGGTCCCTCCCTCCTCACCCGCTTCACTATGCAGGAGGCAAACACCTGTATTTCTTTCAGCACCTGTATTTTTTTCACTGTAGCTTGCCAAAGCAGGATACAGTGGGCGAGTGCAGTCTTAAACAACCTGAGACCCTTATGTTTACTGAGTTGTCTCTGGGAGCCGATTAGAGATGAGCAAGTACATTCTTCCACCTCTAACTTTAAAACCATGAGTTTCTATAATTCTGTCAATTCAAATACCATGCCTTGTGTCGTTCTTGGCAATTTTTCTGGATACGGAGCCCTGCACAAAATGGAACCACCTTAATTTCTCTCAATTTCCAATAAACAAGTGATATATTTTGTTCATTGTAATCATAAACCAGTGCCATCCTGCCTATTTTACAAATCCACCACGGCTAAGTAATTAGTTGTTATTCACTTTCATCTTCTTCCCTACATCCACTTCTTGCTTTTCCCTATATAAGATACTGGAATCATCAATACTATACATTGCAAATGCTCAGGTAGCTTTTTGTTGGCGGGTTCTTTGCACCAAACTTACCTATTTTTGTCCCTGATTTTCCTCTGTGATACTTCCAGCTCTGGGATCTTCTGCACTTCTCCTTTGTCTTAAAAAATTTCTCGAGCTACAGCTGGTCCTTTCCCATGTAGATTCAGGGTTTGTGAGTTCCTTGTTCCTCTAAAATATAATTTGTGATATTTTCAAACTTGTAAGGTCTGTCGGTTTTTACTCCATTTTCCTACAATTAGTGGCCCTTCAAAGTGCTTCCATGTGTAATTTGGAAATAATAATCAACACAGTGTCTACAGGAAGGAGACACACCCTTACTTCTGGCAACTTTAATAAGAGAAGATGCAAGTGTTGGCAGATGCAACAAATGGGGCTACTGTTTTTTTGGAAAAAATACCATTGTCTGTGATTGGTAGAGTTACCTAGCTAAAACGTATATGCTTACCCCTACTGTTATATTACTTTGCTAACCTCCAGTTGATTCTATATCTATTGTTTTTCAGGTAACTACACTTCCTGGTAGGGTGACTACTATGTACATATGGTAGAAGAAAGATTGCTTTGAATAGACTAAAGCTAAGGCCATATAAAGAAAGGTCTGAGTGCCCACAAGATGGAATGGCACCACATTACCGTGTCCAAAAGCCAAATGTCTTGTTGAAACCCCACTTTGGATATGGCCATTTTGGAGACAGCACTTGCTCCGTCTGTATTTAAATACGTCTTGGTGGACATACCTCCAGTAAACAGCTACCAGTGCTGATGTTGGTGGCAAAGTAATGTTGTAATTGTTGCTTGAAGACGACGTGGTAATGTTTAATGTATGTGGATGTCTATATATTCCTAAGATTACTGTATGTAGCTATCCCCGATCATTGGCTATGACCAAAAACACTTGTATATGAGATAAAGGCAGCATGGGAAGATCACATAGGTATGCTGTTCTTTGATGGTGAGTGGGATGAAACAGTGGACTATATAGCACTGTTATCCTGGAATGCATGATTTACTCTGATTCAATTGAACTTTTCCCACCACATATATCTGACCCCAAAGAGGCTATTTCAGATATATGGAACATGTCCTGATACATACCCTGGGAAGTTTCACATGGTCAGGTCTTGTGCTCGACTGCAAAAGTATTTGGCAGTGGGTACCACAACTATTACATTACTATTAGAATACAAACAGGATTTACCTAAAGTGGATTACGCCAAAGGCCTCTACCATGAATCATCTCTGTCTACTATGAAAAAACGACAACGCAATCAGAACTCGGCTACCAGACTACTCCTACATGTAAAGCCACTAGCCCACATCTCCCCTACCTTGAGGGCCCTACGTTGGTTACCGGTTGCCAGAATATCCACCTTCAAGCAGCTTTGTATCACCCACAAAGTAATACATGGAATAGGAACACTTTTCATCAGGAATTAAATCACCAAATGCATTCAACAAAGAAACCTCATCTCAAGATTAGCATCCTGCCTCAAAACACCACCATATAAGAAAAAGACAGTAGGTGGTACATCTTTCTCTGTTCAAGTGGCCAAACTATGGAATTCATTACTCCCAAATGTAAGCTCCATGGATAACTATCTTATCTTCAGAAGATTACTCAAGAGTTGTCTCTTTCCTACATAACCACCATACTCAAACAGCAACGGACTGCTTATTCCAGTGTATGTAAACATGTTATAATTTGATTATGTGTATATATCTAGATATGTGTATTTCTTTGTACAAATACCTATAATAACTATTGTATCTTAAAATATATGCATACTTGTTAGGCCTATTTAACAAATATATATTTTACTTCTATTAAATGTATATGTGTGTGTATATATATATATATATATATATGGATTGTTCTACACTTAACATGTCCATAGCTCATTGCATAGTTTATATATAAGTTGCTTGATTAGATGCTTATGAGCCTCTGTTTTTATTTTATCTATCACAATAAGTAAATATTATCTTTACCCACAAGCATTTCAGTTTTGAAATATTGAGGAAAGTTAAAATAATGTTATAAAAGTACACAAATAAATTAACTTCAAATACTGTAACTCTTTGTTTTGCTTCACTAATGACCGAGCTGAAACGCTCATGCACTGACAAAAAATCTCTGGAATGCGCTTCTTAGTCCAAAGAAGACATTTATTATTTCACTACATAAGGTTCCTAAAAGGAGATTAGCTTGCTGAAAGCACACATTTAAAAATGGTCACAGCAATGAAATGAAATAATGTACAAATTATTCTCCACTGCAATATACACAGCAAATATATGTATCTATATTTTAATGCAAAGCAAATAATTAATTTAGAAATATGCATCACCATGAGAAAAGGGCATCACTGCTTCATCTCCCTCCTATTCAGCAGCAGATCACCATATCCCAGAATTGATTGAGGAGAGAGAGATCAATTATCCTCACAGGAAGGATGGCACACTCCAGCGTCCTGGATGTGCCTGAGATCTGCAAACACACTCTCTTCCCCGGTCCATCTGGTCTTGGCCTCTTAAACTTTGAACAAACAAGAAAGGAAAAGTCTAGAACTTTCCCTCTCCCTGCAGAAGTTTATTTATTCAAAAAATGCTGATTGCTTTAGGCCTGCTTTGAAAATAACATGTTGGGACGTGGCCACAATTCCAAGGTAATAATCCAAAACAAGTCCATTCCCTGTCATCTGACTACATTCTTATCAGTCTATGCTGTTAGTGTGGAAAAACATGAATAATAAAAACATATGCACATTGTACAATGTGGAAAACTACTTGCAGCTTTTAACATAGCAGTGTCTAATGCTAAGATAAAGTCAATAGGCAGAATGAATCTGGTGGTCACTAAAGTGACAGTCTAGTGCTAGGCTAAGTACAACATGGGGTCAGTGGTCAAAACTCACATATCATTACACTCTTGAAAGCCTGTGTTTATACAATACAACTTTAAATCTCAATATATTATATTCCTTAAACATGTATCCCCTTGATTATGAATCATATATTTATATATTTAGTGCTATATATTTAGTACTCTAATCCTACTTTACTCTCTTGAAAGCTTCACTCTCTGACCATCACTCTATTCCTCTATCAATCTGTCCTCTATCTCCAGTCTCTGACTCATCCCAAATCGAATCTACTACTATGATCTCCAAAATAACCCTTCCCAGACTCTTTCTTCCTCTAACCCTCCTGGCTCACCCCCAAACCTCAGTATACGACTATGATCTCCCAAACAACCCTACTAAATTCTCCCTCTCCTTTGACTTATCCCAAATCCCATTTAACTACTATGATCTCCCTAAGCCCTTTCTAACCTCTTCCACCCTCCACCTCTCCTTTACTCATCCCAAACCTCATCTTACTTCTATGATTTTCCAATTAACAATTTTGGATTCTTCCCTCCTTTATCTCTCCATTATTCTATTCAACAAACTCCCATGTTCCCCGCTCAAATTAACTCATACCTCCCTATATGTATGCTAATACTGTACTCATATTTCCCCATACTAATCCACCACTAATCCTTTTGGGTTCTGGAGTAGTGTGCTACTCGGCGAAAAGTGCTTTGATGTCTCGTCTGGGTAGACAGTGCCATAAAAATACAGTTACAATTACCTGTTTAGGCTGGAGTGTTTTTTGCAGCAGTAGTTAAAATTACCTAAACACAGTGTCAAACAATTATTGATCTGACATTAATCCTGTCAAAGAGGTAGCTAATGAGTGCATTGAAACTTAAATCCTCTCCATTTACGCAACATGTATATTAGATTTAATCAGATGGTTGAAAGTAATGTGTGCAGCAATGAGAGAGTTCTCTAGATGGTATATGGAGCATGATCCGGATGAGATCTAGGAGACAATACTGCTAGAATTGAACAGGGCTGTAATTCCCAGCAGGTTATACAGTCTACAGAACACTCTTAACTGGGTCCTTAAAGTATTATTTCAACAGTTTGAGAGTGCACTTCGGGGGCTACAATGGGATGACAATTTGCCCTGGATTCCATTGCCTATGTCACTAAATTATGTTTATGAACGGAATATTTCCCTTCCACAGTTAGAAAGTACAACTGTGCCCCTCAGCTGGCAATTGTTAATGAATAGGCCTTTTCCTTGACTGATGTAACCTTGGTTCGTATTGATACAACAGCCATAAGTGATAGGACCTACTTGGACTACTTGTACAATGGCATGCGTGATGGTCAGCCAACGGATCTATAGTTTAGGGTGTGCAAGGCGGCCTCATGGTTGTTGAGCTGGAAAGAGAAATTGACTAAGGAGATCCCCTTTTGGATGGGCAAGGCATTAGGGGAGGCCAGACAATGTAAAGTCAATGGGACATTATGCTGTGAAGATATCTGACCATCTTCCTACTGAGGAAATGTACAAGTACCTGAAGGAAAGGGATATGATATTGACTGGGAGGCCATGTCTGAGTGTTCACAATTAGTGGTCAGGCTGATGACTGACGGATTCAGCAAAGGGCAACAACAAAAGTTAACAGTAACACACCTGATTGCCTAGGTCGTCTGGGAGACCGGTAGAAGGGGCACTTGGGGCTTTGGAGGTTATAGAAAAGGCACTTTTGCATAATGCATATTCTTGCTGACACGTGTTGGGCCCATGCTTCATAGCGCACTTGAAGCATTATTTTAGCAGGCATGGTTCACTGCCTCTAATAGAGAAGATTCATGTTCTGGCCGTAGGGGGTGTAGTCATTCGATGTGGGTTGTGGTAATGATATTAACTGTGTTACCTTTGTCAATGAAAGTTGTGATTGTTCTGTTTTAAATGGTTACTTTGGCCAGCTCCTGCAGTTAATTTCACCCCTATGTCGCAGAAATAAAAAATTACATGCAACTTCTCATTAGTTTTTCCTTCCTCCAATGGATCAGAGATTGTCTTACTTCTGGACCGGGAACTGGACCTGCAAACTGAGGTTGACAGACGTAATCCAAGTGTTTATCCCCACACACTTAAAATATTTTTGCATTTCCAGAATAGTCTTCCTTGTGGAAGACCTCCATGAGATCCACGTACCCTTAACATGAGGGGCCATACCACTTTTACTGCACCACCACTATGTATATGTTATATGTATATCTCTCCTCTAATACTCAGCATCCCCAAACCTCCACATAAGGCCCTAGCCCTACCTACAAAGAACTTCTGATCATAGTTACAGGTAAAAAAAGATCTGCATTATCAAGAAACAAACTCTGCACTTAGTCAAATATCAGCAAACATCCTTTGTGCTTATCAAAAAAGGGAAGAAAGTCCACAACTTGTGGAACTCAAACAATCATCATCACAAAGTCTGCTTTGAAGAGGAAAGGAAGTATGCCCAAGACCCCCTCAGACGTCACTCCCTGTTTAAATAGGCTGACGGGGACTCTGGATCCTACAAGAATAGAAAGGAGCCCTGCTCTCTCAAATTTAGCCACCTGAACTGAATCCAGCTTGTAAGTGGTAATCCTAAATACAGTCATAGTTCTTTCCAGCCACTTGAATTGGAAAACCTCAGTTTCATCCAAATATCAAGTCAAATATTTTGAAGGGGCTAGCGAGAATAAAAGATGCAATGTTGAAAATAAAGATATGGGGTGGCTGAGCTAGTAGGGTGAAAAAGGATGCCAGCATCACAAAGGTATCCAGTGCAAGAACACTAGGAAGCCTTCAGAAACAAAACTCTTGGTCAGTTAGAGGACAAGGTTGTCTCAAGCACAACGGTCATTTGATGTAAACATTCAAACTTTACAGCACCACAGTCATTTAATTTAAACATTCAAATTAAACAGATTGTTCATGCCTGAATGCACAGCTGTGATGGAGTCCATTTTGACTGGCTGTGGAGTCAGCAACTTCCCTGATGTTCTATGACATCAGTCTATGCTTAAACCTGTGTCTCTTAAAAAAAATCTGGACACCTATGGCCTAACATGGGAACAGTACAATACCTGCAAGAAACATCCTATGCGACTAAAACATATTGTTGTGACTATATTGCATATTTTCCACGTTATGCTGGGACTTCACTCCTGGATTTCATTTCAGCTGAACCCAAAGATACTCCTTATTGGACACATTTTCCCCCTTTTTAGGGTCGAACGTACAAACGCTCCGTCCCTGTTGTAATCTCTCTTTGGGCTTATAACCACACCCACATCACGCCTGTCACTTTCATTGGTTGGTGGGCTTGCCTTTTAAAATCTGCTTGATTTCATTAGTGAGAGGCATGCATACATCATGCCTTTTCCGGTGTTTAGCCATCTTTGAGCGCATTGGCCAACTACTGAAAACATATGAGGCTCCATGTTTTCAGTCTGGTTTCTGCACTACTTTACCTTTTTATTTTCCACGCAGTGCGATCGCGCTGGGTTTTACATAGCGCGATCGCGCTCAGTTTTTTTCTTTCCATTTATGTGGCAAGCAAAGTCCAGTTAGGAGTTTACAATGCTAATAGCTCTAACTCAAGCAAATGCGAGACCCGTTGCATTGCAAATGCGTCCATTTTCTTACGATAATGGCATTACTCCTAGTCCTACTCCCTCGCCTTCCTTTAAACCAATGAGGCTTCCTGCCTCCCACTAGACCCTCCCTTCCCCTTTTAAAAACTCCCCCCACCCCTCCCCCCTCCTGTACAAAAACCAAGCCCAAGCAGCAACTCAGACAGTCCGTACCGGGAGGGCGGGAGGGAACGGAAAGGAAGGCGAGGGAGTAGGACTAGGAGTAATGCCATTATCGTAAGAAAATGGACGCATTACCTCCCGTCCCTCCCTCGCCTTCCTTTAAACCAATGAGACATAGCAAGAAACACACAGGAGACGGACACTGAGTTGCAAGAAGTTTAATATCATGCACAAAGGCCACCAAAACCCCACCCCTATTACTTCATAGAGGATAAGACCCAGTGACCCAATACCGACTCCAAACTACCCAAGTCCGACAGCCCATAATGCCGAACAAACGTCAAAGGAGAGTCCCAAGCGGCGGCCCTGCAAATTTCCACCACTGAAGTCCCCTGAAGCTCTGCCACCCTAGCCGCCATACCCCTGGTAGAACGACCCTGAATCCCTTGAGGAGGAACAACCCCTTTCAAGGAAAAAATCAACAGAATCAATGATCTCACCCACCGACTCAAGGAAGCCGTGGAAGGCATCTCCTCTACGGGCCGGCCCGAAATTTACAAAAAACGAAGCACCCTTACGGAAAGGAGCCACCACACGCAGGTACTCCAACAAAGCTCTGCGTACATCCAACGAATGCAAACGAACCTCCTCCACCGAAGCGGGATTCGGACAAAAGGAAGGAAGGATGACCTCCTGGCGAGCATGAAAAGAAGAATTGACTTTCGGGATAAAAGAAGGTACCGGAACCAGAACCACCCGATCCTGAAAAACTTTACAAAAAGGAAAGGAACAGGCCAAGGCCCCCAATTCCCTTAAACGGCGAACCGAAGTAATGGTCACCAAAAAGAACGTCTTTAAGGAAAGATGTCGTAAATCACAGTCCCCCAGAGGTTCAAAAGGTGAATCCGTTAAAACATCCAACACCAAAGAAAGAGCCCATGAAGGAAAAGAACGTACAGGGCGAGGAAACAAATTAAGAAGCCCCTGAAAAAATCTCGCCATCAAACGACCCTCATCCGGAAGACTACACCACGGACCTCTAAATGCCTGAATAGCCGCCGACTGTACCAGCAGAGATGCCCCTGACAACCTCAACTGTGCACCGTCCTGCAAGACCTGCATCACATCAAAGAGAGACGCGCCGGTAGGATCCAATTCATGCCTCAAGCACCAAGAAGAAAAAACCTTCCACTGCCTACCCTAAGAAAGTAAAGTGGAACGCCGCCTGGAACCCAGCAAAGTAGAACTCAAATCCACTGGCACCCCCAGACCCATCAAACCTCTGCGTTCAACTCCCAGGCCGTCAAGTGTAACCTCCTCCAAGACCCCATCGAGAGGCAGGGAAACTCCAGGGGTGACGGACACAGAGGAAGAGGCCACATCCGACCGGATGCCCTCAGCCGCAGCAATGGGAACCAATTCGCCCTAGGCCAATGGGGAGCAATCAGGATAACCTTGTCCCCCAGAAGCCGCACCCTTAACAGAAAAGACCTGAGTAGCTGGAACGGCGGGAACGCATACACAAGGCCCCTCGGCCAAGGACACGACATCCCGTCCACCTCCCAGGCTCTGGGACACTGAAACCGGGAGCCGAAGTGACCGAGCATCGCGTTTTCCTTGGACGAGAACACATCCAGCACTGGAAGACCCCAGAGCCGAACCAGATGAAGAAACAGCGATCTCCGGAGGGAGAAAAGTTGAGAGGAAGTAACACCCTGCTCCGCAGATCCTCCCACACATTGACCACCCCCCGAATGTATGTAGCCCTGAGAGAAGGAACCCACTCCTGAGCCCACACAAAAATCTTCCTGGCCAGACTGAATAAAGCCCTTGACCTGGCCCCCCTTGTCGGATGACATAAGCCTTGGCCACTAAGTTGTCCGAACAAGCACCGCAGTTCCACCAAATGACCTTGCAGCCGCAACCACAGAAGAGCACGGGGAGCAGTCTGTACCACAACCATCCTCACCATGGACCGGAGCACCACTAACCTCTTCTCTGACACTGTCACCAAGCCAAGAAGAGTCCGAAACCGAGACCCTAGAAAAACCAGATCCTGGGATGGGACTAAATCTGATATCCCCCAGTTGATTAAAAACCCGTGGTTCTGCCGGACACCAGAACTTGGGCCACCTGCCTCTGTAATAGGGACTGCGAGGTTGCATGGATCAAATGTCGACCAGATATGGATGAGTAAACACCCCTTCTGAATGTATCAAAGCCACCAGGGGGGCCAGCACCTTCGTAAAAATCCGAGGAAAAGAGTTGAGGCCGAACGGCAGTACACAAAACTGATAGTGCACCAGATCCACAGCAAACCTCAGGAACCTCTGCGAAGACCTTGCCACAGGCACGTGCAGGTAAGCATCCTGCAGAACCAGTGACACCAGAAAGTCCCTTTGACTGACCAAGGGAAAAACAGTCAGAATAGACAGCATGCAGAAATGCACCATCCCGATCCAAGCATTCACCTCCTTCAGACTGAGCACAGGCCGAAACCCCCCTGATACTTACTGAACTAAAAAAAAAAAAAAAAACGAATAAGTGCCTTGACCTCTTACTTCCAGCGGAGCGCGGGCAACGGCCCTTTGACCAGCAAGTCCCGGACTCCGTCCAACAATGCCTTTCTCCACGACCCTCCTGCAGGTAGAGGAGTGGGACGTACCCCCGAATCTGGAGGCATCACCACAAAATCGATGACGTAACCATTGGCCACAATGTCCAGCACCCAACGATCGCTGACACTCTCCTTCCAAATCGAAAGAAAGCGACTCAGCCTTCCCCCAACCAGCCCTATGCCAGGCCCACAGTGATTGTCAGGACCCCTTCTTGAACCCACCCCGGTTCGAAGGCGCCGACATCTTAGGGGAAAAATGCGGCTGAAAACGCAGTTTCCTAAAAGAAAAAGATTTGGCCTCCATCTTAGGAGAAGAACGGGAATGCTCCTTCCACCCTTTTCCTGAAGCAGATCCCCCTTTATAAGGCAAGGCATGCTTCCGTTCCTTAAAAGCTTTGTAAAGCATGGAAGGTAATTGAACCCAAAACAAGCTATAACCCTCAAAAGGTAGTCTCAGCCAGGCAGACTACCCCCCCCGGGCCGGCCTTCCAGGCTCGTAACCAGAGGGACCTCCGGGCCCCAATCAAAACACCAGACGCCAGAGCCGAAGTACGGACCACATCTGAAGACACATCTGCCAACAACCTGGCCTGCTGCTCCATACTAGCCAGGAGCTCCGAACACCTCGCCCCATCCTGAACAGCCACCGCCAGTTTATCCAAGTCCTGCACCAACGACTGGGCCGCATAAGCAGAATCAATACCTGCCCTCAGAGCCAGATTCTTAGCCGCAAAAGCCCTCTTAAGCCCCGAGTCCACCTTACGGTCCATGTCATCAGTAGGCACACAATCCTACGGATAGACAGCCGTTTTGCCAATCAGGGTAGCCAAACTTGAATCCAGGAGGACCGAGGGAGGCAATACCTCCTCACTCTCAAGTAAATAAAGTGTCCGAATGAACCATGGAACCTGAGCCTTATCTACATCCTTCCATTCTCGAAACACCATATCCTTCACAGGTCCCTGAAAAGGCATGGAAAATTCAGAAGGCGTCTGATATTGTGGAAATAAGTGAGAGCCAGAGTTGGTAGGTCGAAACACAGGAAACCCCAAATAGTCCCGTACATGTGCCATCACATCCCACATCACGTACCTGGAGCCATATTCACCCCCAGAGGACATAGATGGAGCATCCCCTTCCTCACTCTCTGAGGAGGACTTCCCTGTAAGTGCAGGAGTATGGGTAGCCCAGCCCCACTAGGCCTGGCCATCCCCGCTTGAAGAGCTCTGGAAACAGCCACCTCGAACATCTCCTGTACCTCCTCCCTGGACATGAGGGGCGCAGCACCACCACCCTGAATCTGGCGGCTCCCAGGGGTGGAAACGCCATCAGCACCTCCCTCCTCTGAGGAGGAAGAAGAAATAATCCTCCGTCTTTTAGCTGAAGCTGTAGGCATGATCTCATCCACAGAACACACTGCCACCAACCTAAAAAAAAAAACACCCCCAAATATACAGGGCCCAGGAACAATATCCTATAACCAATCCATACAAAGGTTAAAACAAGAATTTCAGTCAAAATGCGGGCAGAACGCCCGTCCTACCCACACAGAAACCAAAAAACGCTCTTCGGCATTACTCCGCGGCTCCGCAGCGAAGAAAAACCGGAACTTAACGCCCCAGCCACCAAGAGCCGGCTGACCCCGTCAGCCGCCTCCCAGGACGCTTCTTACGAGCAGCCCCGCCTGCTCAGAAAAGACGCGCCCGGCCGAAGCACACCTCGCGGAGCTCCGCGTCCCGAGGAGTGCATCCAACGATGTCCCCCAGGCCCCGCCGTGAAGGTAAGTGAAAGGGAAAGTCTAGCGTGGGCTAGACAAAAAGAACAGGAGGGGGGAGGGGTGGGGGGAGTTTTTAAAAGGGGAAGGGAGGGTCTAGTGGGAGGCAGGAAGCCTCATTGGTTTAAAGGAAGGCGAGGGAGTGACGGGAGGTAATGCTTGTTAACCTTTCCTTACTACCCCGTCACTACAAACTAGATTAGTTTAAGAGAACGTTTTCATGTGTTACCTTAACGGTGTATTTTTGACTCTACTAAATTTGTTATGACGCTCCACACGTACTTCTGAAGAAAAGAAGCGTTTAATAATCATGAAAATGGAATGCGCCTGCCATGGCAATTACAAGTAACACAGCTCAGCCCCACCTCCAAATATGTGTGACTCCTTCACTGACGAAAATAATACGTGGGTCGTGACATATGCACCCAATGATTGGACACAAACTGTTGCTGATTTTGTGGTTTTAGGCAAATAATATAAAATAGGTACTGCACAGAATAAAGGATCTTGACACAAACTGAAACTAGGTTCGTTGATATCGCAAAAACGTTAAAAGCTCCACCTTACACCTGCCATCTGAAACGTTACTTTTAAATGCTACAAGCTGACCTAGCCCCGCCCTCATCAAAGCGAATCAAAACTAAGATGTTGAAACTGATGAAAAATAATTGCTTTAAACATACTAAAATACGGCAAAAGTTCAAAGATGCATGTTCGCGTCGCAGTCGTGTGTATTATGCTTAAATGTAAATTTTAAAAAATCCTGATTTGTAGTTTTCAGGTGGAGAAATTGTCCTTCCAAGATGGCCGCTAAAATAGCACAGTAATATTATTTCCCGCTTGTAGCGATGCAACACGTGTAGATGTGTTTATGGGTCCCGAATCCAAACACAGTGCAACGATAAGAGCAGAGGCCATGCTATGGTCAGGCAGATAGTTCGCAGGGGTCTCAGTTCTATGGGATCGGTAACTGGCTAAAATTGAAGACGTTTTGCCTGGCTTCAACATGGTCATCGTTCGGGACTCAGTCCCCGGTATGGGAGTTAAAGCATGCGCAGTCTAGTAGTTTTAGGATAGTGGAAAGCAGAAATATTTACAGTTTTAGTATTTGAGGGATCAGTGAATTATGTCTTCAAGCAAGAAAAAGAGTAAAGCACGGGTTGCAGCTGCCGGGACAGGGACAGAGTGTCCCCCTGGGGAGACCGGCAGTGTCATTCTCACTGTTTGCTTGGAGAGAGGTAAGGAAGCGACAACTAGAATCATGCAGTTATGCTGTCAGCGCTCACGTGCGCGTTATCTGGGTCTGGCTGAGCATTGGTACTCAGACGCTCCTCCCGCTCTCCAAAGTATTTCTCTACCTGCACAAGTAGTTATCATTTGTTTTCTAAAGTTCCATTGTGAGATTCTCCAGAGGACTCGGTGTTACCATCAAAAGCGTGAAGGATGAGAAATTGGCACCGGCAGGTTCCGAGACAATAAAGGGATACACCTAGGGACATAGCTGCCAAGTTTCAGATTGCATATGCGTGACATTACCATGTTTTAAGTGCAGTTATGTGGGGCATTCCATGCTTTACGTTTGGCACTATGGGCGAAACCTAATTGCGATTAAAACCGTGCAGAAAAATCCATGTAAAAGATAAATATCAAAAATTACCCCACTTGGTGCCACATGAAGCGCAAGAATAAGTGCCACTTTTTGTTCAAATGTATTTGCACTAAGGGAGTGCTGCGCACTTGTTCCCATTGTATTTAAAGTGACCTGCATCTGCAGAGCTTGGTCCATCTACCCCCAGCCTTGTAAGGAAAGTGTTCTCCGTCCCGAGGTTTAACCACGACAACTGTCAATCTTTCCTTGACCCCCTGTCTTCTGTCCTGGCTGCAGACACCCGTAGCAGCTAATTGCTGAGTTCCAGATTTTTTTCTCGGAGCGCTGACAATTAGCTTTTCACACTTGTGGCATAAAAAGGACTGCTGCTGAGCGTAAATTAACTCTCCAATATGTGTGACAAAATGTTCCACTGTGGGAATGATTGATTATTTGCTTTAGTGTGACTTGTGATGCAGGGCTGTAGGGAGCGAGTGCATCTCAAATAATCAAAGGTTCTTTTTCTCCTAACATACGCACACACCTGGTTTGAGTTTTCATGAAAGTCATGTTTATGATTGTTGATCCTTAAAATATATAAATTCAAGAGTATGATGCTGAAGTTGGATTATTATTCGACCAGCATCCCATTTGCAGGCTGAACTTAGCCTCTTATTCTACGTGCATCATATTCGCTGGCAGAAGTTATCATCTTATTCAGCCAGCATCTTGTTCGCAGACGAAAATAAGCATCGCATTCAGCCATCATCTTATTCGCAGACGAAAACAAGCATCGTATTCAGCCATCATTTGTATTTTGTTTGCAGGGAACATTTTTATGTAAAATAGATTGCATTTACTGATCATTAAATAATTCAGCTAACATCAATTTGTTGGAATTTGCATTGCTATACTTCGAATAAGTTGTTTTCAATCACAACACATAATCTGTCAATGCTCTTTGCTGTTTTGTTCAGAGCTCTGGCTATATTACTGTGCCTTGCACCACACAGTTTTCTTTTTTCTTTTAAAAAAGAAAATTCTGAAACGGTTTTGATAATAAAAAAGAAATTGCCCCCTTCACCGTGGGAGTCATCTAAATCGGGCAAGTGGTCCATTATCTTGGCAGCAGCTATAGTCTGTTATATCTTGTACTACCTGAGGAAGGCGGAAGCTGAAACGTTGTAGTAGAAATATATTTTTGTTCTTTAGTGAGATCATCTGTTTGAGTCACTTCTTTCTTGGATATATATATATATATATATATATATATATATATATATATACATATATATATATATATGTATATGTTGTTCAAACACACCACATTCCCTACATGGCTCACCAATTTTCATATTGGTTATAATAAAGGGAGCCCCCTTTACACAACCTGTATAAAACTTGTCTGAGCTGAGCAAAATTTGTCTCAAGAGATGGCCCCAAACTGGTTGCCCTTACCGCAGTGCATTCTTATGCAATAACATCCGAATAAGTAATTGTAGTTCTCCTATTGAAAAATCACACACATTGGCTTCAAAATAAGTATGCTGGTTTCAAAATACACCACCTCCTCCTAAAAGCTCCAGAAGTATTTAGCCCACGCCAAGCAATGTTTCCACCAAAATATGGGCCCACTGTGCCACCCACCAGCCAATGCATTCCTATGGAGTTTTAGACAAATAAGTAACCATCATTTTTGTCATGAAGATCAACTTGTCTCAACAGTTTTCAAATTGTTCTTAATAACTGGAGCATTCCTCTATAATACCTGTATGCAGTTCGTCTGAGACAAGTAAAATTTGTCACAACAGGTGACTCCAAATGTGTCTCCTTTACCTCTGTGCTTGCCTATGCACTTACCTCAGAATGAGTAATCATACTTCTCATATAGGGAAATCAGATTGGCTCAAAATATTTATGATTTTTCAAAAACACCATATCCCTCTACAAGGTCCATAAGAATTTAGACTGAGCCAATCAGTGCTTCTACCTGTCCTCATGGTGGCACCCTAAAGCTCAATGTATTCCCATGAACTTAAAGACAACCAAGTAAGCATCCTTTTCCCCATCAATATCAACCAAGCTCACCAATTTTCACATTGCTCCTGATAAAGGGAGCATCCCTCTATAGTACTTGTACGTAAAATGACTGAGCTGATCAAAATTTTCACATCAGGTGGCACCAAACAGTTTGCCCGCTCCACAATGTATTCCTATGTAATTATGTTCCAATAAGTCATCACCGTTCTGTTACAGGATAATCACACTGGCTCACTAATATGTATGTTGTTTTTTAAAACACAACACACCTTGCTACAAGGTTCATGAGGATTTAGCCTAAGGCAAGTAAGGTTTCTACCTCTGCCCAATGTGCCACTCTCAAGCCAAAGCATTCCAATGGAGTTATAGACAAACAACCATCCTTTCTTCCATGAAGATCACCTTGGCTTACCAGTTTTCATATTGATCCCCATAAAGGTATCCCCCCCACACTACCTGTATGTAAATTGTCTGAGCTGAGCAAAAGTTGCCACAACAGGTGGTAAAAAACTGGTTACCCTCACCTCAATTCATTCCTAGGCAATTACTTCCAAATAAGTAATCACAGTTCTCTTTTAGGGAAAATCACATTGGTTAAAAATATTTGTCTCAAAAATATTTTTCAAACAAACTACATCCCACCACAGGGTGCATGGGGATTTAGACTAGGATTCAAGCAAAGGTTCAACCAAAACATGGGGTGACCGTAACACCCACCAGCGAATGCATTCATATGGAGGTATAGAAGAATTAGTAGCCATGATTTCTCTCATGAAGATCAACCAAGCTCACCAATATTCATATTGATGCTAATAAAGGCCACATTCCTCTACAATGTATGTATGTAAATTGTGCGAGGCGATCATAATTTGTCATGAAAGGTGGCACTAGACCAATCGTCTCCACATCACAATGCATTTCAAACTATGCAATTATGGTCGAATGGGAAATTGTATGAAATGTGGATTATTGGTTGAGAGGATGTAGTGAAATGTGTGTTTTGACCACTCACTTCGTGTTGCACCACTTTGCACCTGGCTTGGCTGTCCATTGTTCACCAGTTACAGACTCCAGTTTGTATTCAGTTTACCCTTAGCTTCATTCTGCGTATTGACTTTATCTTAGCCTTAGACACTGCCATGTTAAAAGCTGCAAGTGATTTTCCACGTTGTACACTGTGCATTCTGTCTTGTTTTCGTACTTCTTCCCATCAAGGGCTTTGGTTGATAAGAATGTACTCAGACGGCAGGGAACGGCCTTGCTTTTACTTGACGTCTTGGGATTTTGGCAAAATCCCAACTTGTTATTTTCAAAGCTTACCTAAACTAGCCAGCATTTTTTAATACTTCTTGCGCAAGCAGGAGGGGTTTTTCCAGAAAGCTCCTTCTTCATTTTTTTACGATATAAAAGAGACCCAGATCGACAGTAGGAGATTCAGAGACCTCAATCAGGATTCTAGACAGTGGATGCCTGATATATTTCCCGTGAGGGTAGAGATCTCTCTTTCTCGTAGTCGAACAGTGTCATCGGCTTGCTGGCAGGAGGAAGATGAAGCACCTTACAGGCCCTACCGTGATGCATTTTTATTAATTATTTGCTTTGCATTATATTATATAATATTGATAGATACATTTGCTGTGTATAATGCAGTGGAGAATCATTTGTGTATGTTTTCATTTCATTGCTGTGACCATTTTTAAACGTGTGCTTTCAACATGCTAATCTCCTTTTAGGAACCTTGCATAGTGAAATAATAAATGTCTCCTTTGGGCTAAGAAGAGCATTCCAGAGATTTTTGTCAGTGTTGAGTATTTCAGCTCGGTCATTAGTGAAAAGCAAAACAGAGGGGTGAATGCCCCAATCAGGCAACAACCACAATCCTATTAAAATCACAAAATTAACCTGTGCTTAACCCTCTGGTAACTTTTGAGCAAAGTAGTCAGGCTTAACTTAGAGACAATGTATAAAGTATTATTGCATCACACAAACAGTAATAAAGTTAAAACACAAGAAAAATCTCATATTAATTTTGAAAAATATGGTAAATTTTAATAAATAGAATGATACCAGAACAACAAAAATCCAATCACTAGAAATGTAGGTATTGTCTGTTAGAAATTGGGTCTTTGGTTGGCAGTCAGGTTACCCCCTGTCCAAGCAAGGACCCTCACTCTAGTCAGGGTAAAGGAGAATCACCCTCAGTTAACCCCCCGCTCATCCCCTTGGTAGCTTGGCACAAGCAGGCAGGCTTAACTTCAGAGTCTAGGTGTAAAGTATTTGTACCAACACACACAGTAACTCAGTGAAAACACTGCAAAATGAAACAATACAGGTTTAGAAAAATAGGTAATATTTAAACAAAACAAGATAAAAACGACAAACATCCACGATACACAAGTCAACCTAAGAATTAAAAAGCAAAAAGAGTCTTAAATCTTTAGAAAACAGGGCTGACATTGTTAGCGTGAAAAAGTACCTGGGTTACGTCAAAATAACACCACACGGGCGAGTGTGCGTCAGAAAAGACCAGCGATGTGTGGATTTCTAACTCCCAAGTGAGACTGTGCGTCATCCCTCCTCCTCCGGTTGGGTCGGCGTGCGTTGTTTTTCCTCTCCTAAGGAGAGCAATGCATCGATTCGGACAAGCACCTCAGGTCTGGGCAGGCTTTGCGTAGTTTTTCTGCGCCCAGCGATGTTGCGTCGAAAATCCTGCCACATGGTATCAGAAAAAAACACACTATGTGGGTTGCGACTTTATCAGCCTCTGTCAGCGAGTGTTGCGTGTCGTTTCTCCAGCCGCGTGCGTCAATCTTTCTTTCGCGAAGCCAGCGGTGTGTCGTTTCTCAGCCGCATCTTGGAATGTGTGTCAAAACTTTCCCCGTACGGCGGTCTGTGCATAGATTTTCAGTCTTGGACTGCCAGCTTCACCTTTCAAGGGCTCAGGAACTGTATAAGGGACCACTTGACAGGGAAGTAGTCTCAGTAGAGCCCTGAGACTTCAACAACAGGAGGCAAGCTCAGGACAAGCCCTTGGAGATTTCTTCACAAGCAGGAATGCACAACAAAGTGCAGTCTTTATCCCCTTGCACAGGCAGAGGCAGCAACTGCAGGATAGCTCCACAAAGCACAGTCATAGGCAGGGCAGCACTTCTCCTCAGCTCTTCAGCTCTTCTCCAGGCAGAGGTTCCTCTTGATTTCCAGAAGTGATCTAATTTTCGGGGGTTTGGGTGCTCTTCTTATACCCATTTTGGCCTTTGAAGTAGGCCTACTTCAAAGGAAAGTCTCTCTTGTTTGTGCGATCCTGCCTTGCCCAGGCCAGGCCCCAGACACACACCAGGGGGTTGGAGACTGCATTGTGTGAGGGCAGGCACAGCCCTTTCAGGTGTAAGTGACCACTCCTCCCCTCCCTCCCTAGCACAGATGGCTCATCAGGATATGCAGGCTACATCCCAGCTACCTTTGTGTCACTGTCTAGAGAGAGGTGCAAACGGCCCAGCTGTTAAACTGACCCAGTCAGGGAATCCACAAACAGGCAGAGTCACAGAATGATTTAAGCAAGAAAATGCCTACTTTCTAAAAGTGGCATTTTCGAACACACAATCTCAAAACTAACTTTTCTAAAAGATGTATTTTTAAATTGTGTGTTCAGAGACCCCAAATTCCACATCTGTCTGCTCCCAAAGGGAATCTACGCTTTAATCATTTTTAAAGGCAACCCCCATGTTAACCTATGAGAGAGATAGGCCTTGCAACAGTGAAAACTGAATTTGGAAGTATTTCACTTTCAGGACATATAAAACACATTAGTATATGTCCTACCTTAAACATACACTGCACCTTGCCCATGGGGCTACCTAGAGCCTACCTTAGGGGGTGTCTTACATGTAAAAAAAAAAAGGGAAGGTTTAGGCCTGGCAAGTGGGTACACTTGCCAAGTGGAATTGGCAGTTTAAAACTGCACACACAGACACTGCAGTGGCAGGTCTGGGCCATGTTTACAGGGCTACTAATGTGAATGGCACAACCAGTGTTGCAAGCCCACTAGTAGCATTTGATTTACAGGCCCTGGGCACCTCTAGTGCACTTTACTAGGGACTTACTAGTAAATCAAATATGCCAATCACGGATAAACCAATCAACAATACAATTTACAGAGAGAGCATATGCACTTTAGCACTGGTTAGCAGTGGCAAAGTGCTCAGGGTTCAAAAGACAACACAACAGGTCAGAAAAAATAGGAGGCAAAAAGATTGGAGATGACTCTATATGTCAGGAATCCCCAAGGTGCCTCCTGCGCTATCTGTCAGCATCCCCAGGGATTAAGGTTAAATCGTATCTCTGTTCTTGGTTAAACCTTCATGTTTCTAATTAAACATAATGTGATGTGTTACACAATTGGTTTTATCAATGCTTGTTTTACCAATGCTTGTTTGGTAGTGTGAGCAGGTGTAGACATGTGCTTCTAATTGGGTGTGGTGTAGACATGTCCTTCTAATTGGGTGTGGTGACTCATCCATATGTGGAAACTACTGCTTTCCTGATTGGCTATAAAGAGCAGAGTGAAGCATGCCTCCCTGCTTGGCTTTGTTTTGCTTCCTGATCTCAGCATCTGATTTGGCAGTCCAGCCCCTGCTGTCATCCTCGTATTCAGGACTTTGGAGGAAATTCTTTTCTTCGTTCCTGTACCACCTGACACCAGGCGTTCCTCCAGCACTCCGGAAAAGACTGCATCTAAGTGACTAGTATTCTCCAGGGAGTTTGTTCTTTGAGCACCGTGCTTTCCTAGAACATGGTGTATTTCAGACCTCGTATTTTGGCAGAGTGCTTATCTTGAAGAGACAAATGCATTTCTGAACATTCTACATTACTATTGTAGTTACTTGCCTAAATGTGCTTCAGGAAATCTGCTTGAGCTCAAGTACTAAAAAAAAGTGACAGTGCAATTTTAAAAGAGCATTTACGTGACTTTTTTTTTCTCAAATAGCATAACTCTTGGATTTAAATTGTGTCATTCATGCCTGTGTTTCAGGTTTGAGGAATTTGCTTTTGAAGGGTTTTTCACACACACAGTGAAACCAACCCAAACTGTGCCACCCTAACTGTTTAAACCCAGAGTGGACATTTGTATTTCTTGGATTGTTTTTGTTCCTTTTAGTTTAACCCTATGCATGCAGGAAAGTTATATGTGATATGATGAATGCCCTTGTTTATCTTGCTTTGCATGATAAGTGCAAGCACAGTTCCAATTGTAGTGTACAACAGTGAATCTCTGTGAAGCCAGCCCTAGTGTCGCAGTACTTATTGTTATGGTACTCAGTTTGGGTTATTGGTAATGCAGTGTTAGTAATTGTGCCAACAGTTATTATTATCCAAGAAAAGTGCTGGAGCATCCTGGTGTTCTTCTACTGCTCCTGTGCCCATATCAGAAAGAGAGATTCAGTATCAAGGAAGTTGAGTGCACCAACTCTACTATCACTCGGTCAACAACGACCTTCCACCAGAAGATACAGGGTGCCTGGCTGGACCAGCAAGATGTGGCAGTGTTTTATCTCTTTCTCTTCCACTCCCCCTTTCCTTTTGGGACACCTACCGGGGTTTCTGTGTCCACCAGAAAGTGCAGAGAGGTGTTCCAGGTGGTCAGGGAGGGGGGGGGGCACACCATCGCCCCTGTAGACATCCTGCTTTTCAGGTGTGTGGCCCCGTCTCAACACTGTAAAAGGAAAAAAGTCCAACATTGTCTCGCAAAGTTTTTAGTGAATATAGCACCAAGAAGCAGAAAGTGGCACTCGCAGTTATCTGGTTGCACTAGACTAGGGGAAAGTCACCAGCTAAAGGCACCCACAATGGAGTGCTGGTCTGATGGGGGGCCTGCGAAGAGTTACATTTGGGAGGTTGCGAAGAGGAGGCTTTTGGTGCAAAGAGGAGGTTGAACGTCACAGATGGTCGTTGCTGTAGCGCTAGCAGCAGGTCATTGTTAGAGTATTGCATTGGTTAATTATCGCGATTGGTTGCGGTCGGTGCAAAATACGGGTCTCATATTGTATTGAATCATATGTCTTTTGATGTTGAAAGTACCTATCCAGGCAAGAGTTATGGAGGCTAGCTGTAATACTAGAACTCGCATGTCACTGGAAACTCCTTGAGATCAGATGAACTGATATCACAGGGATTTACTGCATTGTCAGGATGGTGGCACATTTGGCACTTATTTGATGGCTGTTGCTTTGTTCAACCTAAATCCTCATGGACCTTGTAGAGAAAACTAGTGTGCTTGAAAAACAACCCAAACTTTTGTAAGTTTCCCATAAGAGAGCTGTGATTACCTATTTCGACTTTACTGCCATTAAGTGATGGCGACCAATTGGGTGCAACCGCTTGTGACAAATGTTGCTTGGCTTAAATAATATATACATGTTAGCACTACAGAGGAATGCTCTCTTTATTAGGATCAGTGTGAAAATTGGTGAACCAAATGGATCTTGTTGGGAGAAAGGATGGTTACTTATTTGTCTATAACTTTGTTGGAATGTGTTGACCTGAGGGTGGCACAGTGGGCACAGGTGGAAACATTGCTTGGCTCAGGCTTAATCTTCATGGATCTTGTAGGGGGATGTGGGGTGTTTGAAACACAGCATAAATCTTAATAAGCCAATGTGATTTTCCTGTATGAAAAATATGATTACTTATTCATATGTAACCGCATAGGAATGCATTGAGATGAGGGTGACCCATTTGGCGCCACCTAATGTGGCAAATTTTCAGTGGCTCAGAAGATTTACATAAAGATATTGTAGAGGAATGCTCTCGTTATTAATTGAAACTTTGCTTGACTCAGGCTAAATCCTCATGGACCTTGTAGGAGGATGTGGTGAGTTTGATAAATAACATACATATATGTAAGCCAACATGAGTTTTCTAAAAGAGAACTACGATTACTTATGAACACCACTGCCTAGGAATATTTTGAAATGAGAGCGACCAGTTTAGTTCCACCTGTTGTGACAAATGTTTCTCGGCTCAGACACTTTCCATGCAAGTAGTATAGAGGGATGCTCCATTCATTAGAATAAATATGTGAACATTTATGAAAATTGGTGAGCCAAATTGAGCCTCATGAATGAAAGGATGGTTACCTATTTGCTTATAACTTCATAGGAATACATTGACTTGAGGGTGGCACACTGGGCACAAGTGGAAGCATTACTTGGCTCAAAATAAATCCTCATTGGTCTTGTAGGGGGATGTGATGTGTTTGAAACTCAGCATAAATATTTGTGAGCCAATGTGATTTCCTTATAGGAAAAGTATGATTAACTATTCTGATGCCATTGTACAGGAATGCATTGAAGTGAGGGAAACCCATTTGGTGCCACCTGTTTCTGATAAAATTGACCCTGCTGAGACAATTAACATATAGATAGCGTAGAGGGGTGCCTCCTTTATTAGGAACAATATGAATATTGGTTACTCAAGTTGATCTTCCTGAGATGAGTGATGGTTACCAATTTGTCTATAACTCCATATGAATGCATTGGGTGGTGGATGGCCCATGTTTTGGTGAATGCACTGGATGGCTTAGGCTAAATCCTCATGGATGTTGTAGGGGGTGTGGTATATTTGAAAAACCACATAAATATTTGTGAGCCAATATGATTTTCCTTGAAAACAATTTAATTATCAAACATAACTGCACCAGAATGCATTGTGTTGAGGGGGGGGGGTTAAACCGTTTAATGCTACCGGTTGTGACAAATGTTGATCTGCTCATCAATACATAGCAATAGTGTAGACAGATGCTCCAATTATTAGTTTCAATATGAAAATTGGTGAGCTATGTTGCTTCTCTGTGGGAGAAAGCACAATTACTTATTTGTCTACAACTCTGTACCAGTGCATTGACTTGAGGTGGGGCACAGGTGAAAACATTGCTTGGCTCAGGCTAAATCCTCAAGGACCTTTTTTTTTTTTTTTTTTGACACATTTATTAGCATTTACTAAAAAAAACAACAACAACATTTGCAGACTATTTAGTGTGCATCCGTTTACCATGTAAGAGTGATCTTTATGCTCTCTGGAATGCAATCCATACAACAAATTCTATTTTTGGTGTAGTTGAGCAGTGTTATAGTCACACAGTTCTCTATGCCAGTATGTTTGGCTATTCTGAAATAGCTATGATTATCATTTCAGTTGTTTAACACCGTAACACTGCCCTTCTCCCACTCGATCCAATGAGTGCCAATGGTCATATGTGTGTTGTGTCTTGTTAGTGTTACCACCCATTGCAATACTTGGTTGTGGAGTTTATTAAAAGAGAAGTTATCCATCCTGACTAGTTTTATATTACGGTCTGTTATGTCACTGGTAATGGTCAAGACTTCCGTTGAATACTCAGGTGAGCGCGAGTCCACATCATATGGCACATCTTAGCTCCCTCCACCCTATATTTGGGGCCCATTGCTTGAGTGTGTGGGAAATATTTGTTGATTTTGCATGGGATGAGGTATGCTCTCTCTAGGTATGTAATTAAAGTTAATTAATTTGATAGTTCCTTGATACTCTTGGGCCTCCGTTCAAAATCCCTGTCGGGTCAAAGTCTGGTATGGACATGTGCCCATCTTCTGCCCATTTGTCCCATAGTTTCTGCAGGGGTGTTTTGCTTTTCACTAATGACCGAACTGACAAAAATCTCTAGGAATGCACTTCTTAGTTCAAAGAAGACACTTATTATTTCACCACGAGGCTCCTAAAAGGAGATTAGCATGTTGAAAGCACACGTTTAGAAAGAGTCACAGCAATGAAAGGAGAACATACCAAAATGATTCTCCACTGCAATATACACAGCAAATATATGTATCTGTATTATAAAGCAAAGCAAATAATTAATTAAAAATGCATCACCGTAGGGCCTGTCAGTTGCTTCATCTTTCTCATGCTAGCAAGACAATGACCCTATTCGACTGTGAAAGAGATCTCTACCCTCACGGGAAAGATAGCAAGCATCTGACGTCTAGAATCCTGATTGAGACCGCTGACCCTCTCACTGTCGCACTGGGTCTTTTTATATGTTAAAAAACCAAAAGGAGCTTTCTGGAAAAATCCCTCATTTCACAATTCAAACATGCTGGCTAGTTTAGGTATGCTTTGAAAGTAACACATTGGGGTTTGGCCACAATCCCAAGATGTAAAATCAAAACAAGGCTGTTCCATGCCATCTGAGTACATCATTATCAACCAAAGCCCTTGGTGAGAAAAAGCACGAAACCAAGACAGAATGCACAGTTTACAATGTGGAAAAGTATGGGCAGCCTTTAACATGGCAGTGTCTAATGTTACGA
Source organism: Pleurodeles waltl (assembly GCF_031143425.1). NCBI lineage: Eukaryota > Metazoa > Chordata > Amphibia > Caudata > Salamandridae > Pleurodeles > Pleurodeles waltl. The sequence continues at coordinate 623,799,376 of NC_090437.1, read as the reverse complement.
TAAAGTCAATAGGCAAAATGAATCTAAGACTAAACTGAATTCAAAATGTAGTCTGTAACTGGTGAACACTGGACAGCTAATCCAGGTGCAAAGTGGTGCAACACAAAGTCAGTGGTCAAAACACATATTTCAGTACAAGGGAGTATTTATATCTCATTTTAGTGCACTATACTGTATAATCCTGAAACTGCTTTATGTTTACTTGTGCATATGATGTGGCACCCCTGACTTTTGGTGGGTTCTTCCAGACCCCCTTCCAACTCTTCAGTGCTCCTGTCACCGCTCCATAGAGCAGGAACTGTCCCTTTGGTTATTCGTAGGTAGCTTGCAGTTCCTCAAAGATCTGTTTCCCAGCACTGTATGTGTCTCTCAGTTTTTCAGTACCTAATGCTGTCCAGTCTAGTAATTTGCCTCTAGCGCCACAGTTGAGGAAGACCGATAACCAGCTCAGTGGATCTGAAGAGTAGAGGGCATCTGTTCTAGTTTTCTGTAGGCAGCGTAGCCAGCAACATTTAGTCACTGTCTGCAATCCCTGGGTTTCACCTTAACATGGTGGGCTCCAACAGCAAATGGGTCAACCACTTGAGTGGTGAGGTATTGGTCTCCATTGGTACATATCCTCATGGACCTTGTAGGGGATGTGGTGTGCTTACAAAACAACATATATGTTTGTGAGCCAACGTGATTTTGCTATAATAGAACTAAGACTATTTATTAGGACGTAACTGCATAGGAATGCATTGAAGTGAGGTGACCTGGTTAGCGCCACTTGTTGCAACAAACTTGACTCAGCTCAGACGATATAAATAGAGGTGATGTAGAGCGATGATCCCTTTATAGGAAGTAATATGAATATTGGTGACTCATGTTGATCTTCATGAGGGAAATTATGGTTAGTACATTTTCTGTAACTCCAAAAGAATGCATTGGCTGGTGTGTGGGAGAGTGGGCACATGTATGGCATAAACGTTGCTTGACTCAGGCTAAATCCTCAAGAACCTTGTAGGGGGATGAGGTGTGTTTCCAAAACAGCACACATATTTGTGAGACAGAGTGATGTTCTTATAAAACAAATGCTATTACTTATTCTGACACAATTGCATAGGAAATATGAGGTAAGTGCCCTGTTTGATGTCATATGTTGTGACAAATTTTGCACACTTCAGACAATTTACATACAGGTAGTATAGAGGGATGCATCTTTGATTAGGATCAATATAACATTTGCTAGGGCAAGTTGAACTTCATGGCAGAAAGGCTGGTTACTTAAGCAACCATAATTCCATAGACATGCATTGGCTTAGGTTGGCACAGTGACCCCAGGTAGAAACTTTGCTTGACTTAGAATAAATCTTCATGCACTTTGTAGGGGGATGTGGTGTTTTTGAAACCCAGCATAATTATTTGTGAGAGAATGTGATTTTCTTTTAGGAAAAGTGTGATTACTTATTCGTACATAATTGCTTAGGAGTACATTGAGGTCAGGTCAACCAAATTGGTGCCACCTGTCGTGACAAATTATAATCGGGTCAGACGATTTACATACCGATATTAAAAAGGCGTACTCCATTTCTTAAGATGAATATGATCTTTCAGTATGGCAAAGTTGTCCCATGTTTTGTTTGAAAGGTTGCTTGTCTCAGACTATATCCTAATAGACGTAATAGCAGTATGTGTTGTGATTGAAAGACACCATATATTTATAGTATGGCAATGAAAAGTCCAATAAAATATAGTTAGCTGAATTATTTAAGGTTCAATAAATGCAATGCATTTGATGTAAAATGTTGCCTATAAATAAAATTCTGTCCGAATAAGATGCTAACTTCTGGCTTACGAATAAGATGCTGGGAGAATAAGAGGCTAATTTCAACCTGAGACTAAGATGGTGGCCGAAGAAGAAGCTAATTTCAGCCTCATCTCTAGAGTCACAGGATGTTTTTTTTCACTAGCATATATACTAAACCGGTCAGTAACTAATGGACACCAAATTTAATTTGACATGCCTGGTTTCCACCTTTGCTTAAAGCAAAATTCGGCGTATAACATGATTTATTCCAACCCAGTTCACTAGTGATTATTTTATTCACTCAAAAATGTACAGTCAGCGTTTAACTGTCCAATGAGGCTGAAGTCAGACAGTTAAGCGACTGATCCCATTTAAGCAAATATACAACATGCAGTTTTTAGAGGGCAATACAGCTTTAAGAGGAGAGTGATTTGATATCAATCTATTAAGAGGGCATTTTGTTTGTCAAGATGATGAATATGAATAAAAGGAGGATGATACCCTCTAAACGAGGCTGCATGTACAGTTATGCACGAAGAGTTGGCCAGGGCAAGATTCAAGCCATTGACCTTCATATTAACCTCCTTTTTACTATATTGGAAGCATTAACCAATGTCTGATGTCTCTTAAGAGCAATAGCTGTTGTTCTAGTACATATCTGATTGGAAGACTTTGGTGGTAGGGCAACTGTTGCACAGATTTATGCATGTTTGTCAACTCGCAAACTATAATACTGGCAACACTGTTCGGGTGGTTAATGCAAATGCTGCAGTGATCTGTGTATAATCAGCAAGTCATTCTTCTAAGACTTTAAATAATATCTTTGAGGGCTTATTTGACTTTTACAGAATATCTTGTGTAACTTATAATTCAGTTGTATACAAGAGTTCTGTGTGTAAATTGAAGGTTTTACATTTTTTTGCTTGCAAATAGTTCTGTGAGTTAAGCGCCTATAAAAACATATGCATGCAACAAGCATTAAATACGTTTTAGGCTAACCCAACGTTCACTTTCAGGCTGATAAAGAGTGCGATAGAGTAAGGTGATGATTAATATAACTATTCGCAAACAATTGCATACCTATGATACGTCAGATACCTTTTACATTAATTAGGCTTTTTTATTTTCCTTGTCTTCATTGAGAACAAGATGCAACATATATTGTAGTGAGCAATTGCAGTTGTGTTTACTTGCCATTCTGGTTTAGCCTCATACATTTATTGACTTTTTCTTTAGAACTCCTTTGTCTTCAGGTCTTACCCACATAGAGGTTTAGCTGCTTGTTAACAAAAGGCCATTTGTGTACAATACCAATACTTACATTGGGCTTTGAGTAAACAACTGCTTGCTACTTTTGATTTTCATGTCAATCTCATTTGTTTGCTCCTTATTTTAAGGCTTTGATGCCTCTTCTTGTACTGTGGAGAACAGCTTCTGTATCATTTGTTTGATTGGCTGACATGTATCTTGCCACTGCTTACGTTAAGAGGCCCAATTATTTTTTCTTTCATCACTGCACAGGAATGCAAGCTTTTTTGCTGTTTCTCCTGTATGCTGCTTACCCTTCCCAGTCCTTCCATCTGTATTCTTTGCACTGTGATGCTATATGGATCTGACCATTATTTGACCATCAACTCCATCCTGTTGGAGTGACTCTATTTTGTGTCCTGTGGCAGTTGCAGGGCAGCGCAGGTGTTTTTCCTCACAGAAGTTGTTTTTTGGACAGTGCTGGAACATTATATGTGGGATCCGCATTTGATAAGAGTTCACATGGCTGAGATTGATTTTGCCAGAGGAATGTATGGACCTGTCTTGGAGCAAACATGGGCGTTTGGCCAGCTCCTATGATTGTTGTTGACACAGACAAAGTAAAGCCAAGGTTTAGTTTCATAACAGAGGGGAAGGATTTCTTGAACTCCCTCCTTGAGTTGTTTTAAGGTATAAAAGACAGGGAGTCTTGGTGCTCGGACTGGAGCTCATCTGTGGAATGGACGCGTTGCCCAGGATCTACTTGTGATCCTGATCGAGTCTCCTGCCTGACTGATCGGACCGCTCCCCGGTTGTGCTGGCGAGGATGATGACCTTAACTCAATTGGTGAAGTATTTCAAATTAATTATTTAGCTCATGTATACATGCTCTGTTGAGGCATTGAACATTTCTTCTCATGATCACCTAACTGATGTACCTATTCTTGTATATACACATGTTCTATTGCACTTGAGTTATATGCCTATTCTCATATATTTGTATGACCTTTATTTGATATTTGGGGAGTGCCTTAATAAATTCATTATTCAGACTAAGAGTGCTGGATTTGTTGGCTTTGTGTCCTCTTAGTTTAAGTGAAAAGCAATAGATGCACCTCTCAACTTATCCATTATTGACCCCCACAGCTCACCATTCTAATGGCGTCTTCTGTGTTGATACCCCCCCTGCTGCTGGTCAGCAGCATTGACTTGCTCCCAACAATTTTACCCACTGCTGTTTGTCCCTGCACCCACCCCCCTGTTTTTTTAATTTTTTTAATTTAATTATAAGGGTGTCCCAGGAGCTGCACTTTGCTGCCTGGCAACTAATTTCTCTAAATCTGCTTTTGTGCCACTTTAATTTTTTTTCTACTGCTCCAAGATGGTAATCCACTATCTTAGAATGGTAAATTAAAAGATGAAATGGCTGCAGCATCTTGACGTATGCGCATATTTGTGGCGACACATGCATGTGTACAAGTCATTACACTGTGGCCAAATCAGCAACAAACATTGCAAAGCCAAATTGTTTGCCAACATCCAGGGGTGTAGCTTAGTCAGTGATGTTGTGGGAGTCTAAGATTTTCCATCAGGCAACATGGTGTACTGAAAACAGTAGGCACGGGCTGATGATACTGAACAGGAATAATAGACAGGGCGAGGAGCATTAGTTTTAAGTTACGTGAAGCAAGGACTTTCTTGGTAGCAATAACAAATATATAGCCATAAGTGACAATACAAGTTACAATATAACTCAGTGTTTACTAGTTATTTGCAAACTGCAGTATACTACAATTAAAGTTTTTTTGTTTGTTTGTTTTTAGCATGTACTTCAAATGTGCAATCTACCACTTATAGTTTGAAACAAACAATTTTTATCTGACAAATTAAACATAATTTATTTGCTTCTTTTCCTGAAGTCTGGAGTTATCAAAACCTCTGTACACTGTTTATTAGCATTTAGTTGGTCTGTTGGCATTCTATATTGGTTTATATGTATAGAGGTAGCATTTTGCAAATCCGTTTCTCTTTACTGTTATAAATTGTTAGGTCAGAAAGACCTAAAGTCGCAAAAGAACAGAGGGCCAAAATCATAAAAAGTGTGACCTTTATGAAAACAAACCATGGTTTGTGGCTAGGAGCAATATAGAGTGGAACCCCAGACGGACCTTGAGTATAATCAGCGTCTCGCCGGTTTAACCTGGGCACTAGCCAATCAACCACAGGCAATGTCTCTCAGTTAAAAAGCGTCATACGTTTATTGCTACGATAGAGTGAATAAACTTTGTTGGCAGAGCTGCTGTAGCAAAGAGCAACAACATTGTAATAGGCACACTCCCAGGATGATGGCTATGACGATGCCTATAATTGCCTTCACCACCTTCTTTATCCACCCTATGGACAGTCAAGACCACAACCATGAAAAATCTAGGCCCTCAAGGGTTCTCTGACCCCCCTTTGTGAATACTTCCACAGCTCCCTTTATTCTGGTTACATCGGTCTCCACATTCCCTGATCCGTTGATATAGTTACAACAACTTTCATTGATGAGTCTGCAAAACCCCTTCCTCCCAACAAATCAAGAGCCAACCTGTTTTGCACTGTCATGGCAGCTACTGAGTTAACTTCCACCTGCAGTCCTTAAATAGCATCACTAGTGGCATTGAAGGCAATGGCCAGCTCTTCAGAAATATTAACAGCTTGTTCTAGGTCATATTTCTCAATTTCAGGAACGTACATATGGAGGATCTTAAAAACACATTCTGTCGTGACTCCAGTATAGGGGTACCTCTTTTGTAAAGGTGTGCTAAGCTCCCCAAAGGCAGAGGTTTATGAGCTGCTACACATGGCACTACTGTAATTTTGGGTGTAAGGTAACGTAGAGAGCACATTCCCTTCCAGTCCCTGGGGATCACCTTATAGGCTGCATTTCCATGTCAAAATACACGCCTCTTTGCACTTGGGTGTCCATCTCATAATATTCTCTAACAGGGAGGCCTACCCCTTCTGACGCATCATGACTGAAGCTTCTACACCACTTGTAGTCTATCCAGGTGATTTTCAAGCCGGTAACATTCAACAAAGGGGAAGCGTATGAGAATCGGGCCATCCAGAGCCGGAATTCCAGGAGTCTGGAGTTGTGGAGGGGTAGTGCTTGAAGTCGGGGCCTCAATCAAGGGATCGTATGTGGGCCATTCTGGTCCCACCACTACAATATTTTCGTCTGTAGTTAGGTTCCAATAATGGACTGTGTAGTTGAGGCTCTGAGACCCGGTCACATGGGTCCAGTTTCTACTCTGTAACTCTTTCCCTTTCATATCACAGTTCCCTGTGACAACATCAGTCTCCAGTAGGTTAAGACACTCATCCTCCTTCAAACTTCCAGGATGCTGGGCCTCTGGGATGCGTCCTAGCAACCGATGTTGGAAGCACAATGAGAACCTGTCTTGGGTAGAATCTTTCCCAGGAGAAGGGGACAGCTCATACTGGGCATGGACATTGGATTTCAAGGTGCAGCGGGGCTGCCCCTCACCTAACCCCACAGCCCATGTCCAGGTAATGTCTGGTACGTGGCAAACATCTCCTTCTTTATATTCTCCCATCCCCTCGGGTGTGGCATACAGCCCTACAGGGCCCCCTGGATGCCTGGACAGGTATTGATAGATTCAGCAGTTCTTAAGACTCAAAATTTTAGCAAGCTACTCATGAACCCTGATCAAGTTGTGCAATGCTGGCTTCTGCAACAAGGTGGTAACATAGGTAACCATCAAGTTCATCAAAGCAACACACCCCTGCCACCTAATTTTTTTGATTATACTTGGTTATCTCAGTAAATATGTATATACAAGTATTCAAGTCTTATAATTTGTAGTATCACAAGTTCTATTGAATGTTCAGTCTTTGCTACACCGGGTACCGGTGGAGTAGATTTGCAACTAATTTGATGTCATCTACTTCTCGTCCTGGTCCGTAGTCGTCTGTTTCTGAGGCGGTTTCCCAGAGCTACCCTGCGATGTCCTTTCCGTCTGTTTCTGTGGCGGCTTCTTGGACCTGCCCTGTGGGGTGCCCTTCAGTCTAGTTTTTAGCAGGTGCAGACTAACACCCCCCTTTGAGATTTCATTGTCTAAACTTCACTCAACGGTATCTGGTGGTGATGAATCTAGGTTGGAAGTTCATCCACTTTGATCGCACTGTGGGAGGTTATTAAAACCTGGTAGGGTACACTCCACCTTGACTCGAGGCTGTCTTTCAGTCTGAGCTCCCTTACACAGACCCAGACCCTGGGTGTAGATCGTGGGCAGGGACGGTAAGAGGGAGAGTTGAGCACTTTTAGGAAGATCATGATAATTGGTCAGAGCCCTTTGCATCCTTCTGCAATACTGCACCAGGTCCTCCTCCCCACCCATGAGAGAAACCAATGGAAGTCTAAAGTGCCCTGGGTGCTGGAATGATCTCCCAAAAATAATTTCAAATGCTGGTAGACTGTGCTTCTTACTGGGGCAGAGTCTAAGGTTCATAAGGACCACAGGGAGAGCTTCTGGCCATTTGAGTCCCATCTCTTGATACATTTTGGCCAGTTTATTCTTGATCTGGCACTTCACCTTCTCAACTGCACCCAAAGATGGGAGGTGATGAGGAGTATGCAGACTCTGAGATATCCCTAGACACTTAAGAAATATTTAAACACTTGAGCTATGAAATGGGGGCCATTATCTGAGTCTATAGATTCTGGGACCTCAACATGGGGGATGACATCAAGCATGATCTTTTTTGCCATAGTTATTGCATCCGCTTTCCTAAATGGGAAGGCCTCTGGCCACCCGACATTTTATCCACCATTACTAGCACCTGTTTGTAGTCTTGTGAGGGTGGTAGGTCCATAAAGTCAATCTGAAGATGCATTGGCCATTCTGTCCAATTGTCTTGCACCCTCCCCTTGCTGTAATAATGCCCCTCCGGGGTTATTCCTCCTACATGTGATGCAGTTGCGGGGTCACTTCCTTCGCTATCTGGTGTATTGCGGGGGCATACCAATCTTTCAGTATCACATTTGCAATTCCCCAATTGCACATGTGTGACATTGAATGAAACGCGTTTGCCCGGTGTCGTTGAAACACAGGACTAATGGTTGGCCTGCCATCATGAGAAACGTACAATTGCAAAGCAGAGTCTATGGTGCAGCCCTGGGAAGTCCAAAATGCCATAAGTTCAGTAGTGGCCTTCTGTTGCATTGCAAGCAGGTCAGAGACAGAATGAGACAGGGGTTTCTGCAAAGCACCTAAGTAAGGGAAAGTGGCAGGAGTCCCCTACAACACAGCATGGCGTTCAGCGTCATCTGCTCGGGCATTACCATGGGCTATATCTGACTGTTCTCTATTGTGGGCACAACAGTTGACAACTGCAATGTTTGTGAGGAGGTGAATAGCATCAAGCAGAGCTTTAAAAAGTACAGCATGAAAAAATAGTGGAACCAGAGGATGTGAGAAACCCTCTCATCTTCCATAGGTGACCAATAGCATGACAGACATTAAAAGCATACCGTGATTCAGTGTAAATAGTGACCCGAGTTGCAACAGACAACTCGCATGCTTTTGTGAGAGCAACCAGCTCTGCAGCTTCAGCACTCTGGGCTTGTGGGCAGTGGCCTCTAGTATAGGAGGTTGTGAGCATACCACGTAGTCAATGCATAGACCACCAAAGAGAGAATAGTGTCTGCAGTGGGGTATCAGTGAGGTCTGGACATGGAGTAGTAGTGATGGCCACAACTTGGGTGCAATCATGTGGCTCTCCATCCTCTGCAGTGGGGAGAAGAGGTGCAGGATTGAGAGTTGTACACCTAACTATTGTGAGGTTTGTGTCTCCAAGAAGAGCCTGTTCGTAGTGGGTTTGGTGCTAGACTGAGAGATCCTGGGTACTAGAGCAGAGAAACAGTGCTGCAACTGTGTGTGGCACTGCAATAGTCAGTGGATGTCCCAGGACAATATCAGACACTTGCTCCACAAGGGTGGCTGCTAAAGTGACCTTACGGAGGCACGGTGGCACGCCCCGGGCCACAGGGTCCTTGAGGGCAGAATAGTAGCCCACTGTTTTTGTTTATCTGAATAGGGCTGTGTAAGGACACCAGAGGCCACTCCCTGGTGCTCATGGCAGTACAACGTGAATGGCCTTTTGTAGTCAGGGTGACCCAGAGCAGGGGCAGAGGGCTTGCTTAAGAGCAGTAAAGTCCTCCTCCCCTAGAGGCGTCCAACTGTGGTGGGTCTGGGGCACCGTCAGTGATCAGCTCAAACAGTGGTTTAGCAATCAGAGTGAAATTTGGAATCCACAACCGACAATATCCAGCAGCAGCTAGAAATTGGCACACGTGTTGCTTGCTGTCAGGCTTGGGAAGGGCAAGCACTGCTTGCACGTGGTCAGGGAGTCATGAAGGTGGAAGCATAGGAGATGACATGACCTAGATATATGACCTCGGTAAGGCAAAACTGAAGCTAGGAGAGTGAAGCTTTGTGGCCCAGCTCAGTAAGTAGGGCAAGGGTTTCGGAACGGCTGTCTTCAGCAGAGACACTGGACAACAGAATATCTTCTGCGTACTGTGTTGGGACAGAGCTCCCTGGGAGATAAGTATCTTGCAATTTTTTTTCAATATCTAGGAAGAGATGGTTTGACTCTCGTAATACCCCATGAAGAGCCTTGTCCAAGGAAGCTGACGGCCCTCAAAGTTGAATGCAAATAAGAACTGAGAATAAACAGGGACGCTCACCAAATAGGAAGGGATGCTAAGTCCATTATATTCAAATGAGTTGGCAGTCAGTATGGAACAAAGGCTGTGCTCTGTATTACTTGGGAGAGAAACGTATGTTCTTTTAAGGTCACAATCAATTGTGGCTCTCATTTTGCAGAGGAGATCACTGCCCAACAGGATATCTGCAGCCTGCGGGCTTAGTAGAAATGTGTGCATCTTTGATGAGGCCAAAAGAGACAGAAAGAGGTTCAGACAGTGGGAGACTTATGGGGGCACCAGCAAAACCCTGAACAATGGTGTTAACATTTGAAGGCGGTATTTGCCAGTTCCCCCAAAGAGCTCAGTGATGCCCCAGTGTCGACCAGCATTTCATAGGGATGTCCTTCGATAGTGACGATAACCGAGGGTCCTTAGGGTCCATCATATAACAGGGCATCATGGTGCTAGGTACCTGAGGGGTTGGGGAAGACCGTCAGGAGCTTAACGGGGTACATGGCATTGGAATTTCCGGGTTGGTCTCGCTGGGACAGGTCACGCTGGGGTGCATCATATTTATTGTCCCTATTTCTTTTCTTGTGGCAGGACTGCAACAAGTGTCCCTTCCCATGACAGTACCTACCCACATCCTCTGGGTGGGGTCCCCACTGTCCCAGACCACTTGGTCTTCCTCTACCAGCTGGTCCCCAATGTCTGCGCTCCATACCTGGCCCCTGTACTGTGGCTCGCAGGTTTTTAAGCTGAACTACAAGGTCCTTACTATTCTTATCCTCCTTCAACTTTCTTATCCTCCTTCAACTTATCACTCTGCTCTCTCTGCCATAGATATGCCGCTGTGGCAATGAGCTGCGGAAGCCCCATACCCTGCCACCCCACACTATGTTCCTCAATGTACCCTGTAATGTAGCGAAGTGAATTTCTGACATAGACTTCGACCACTAAGGGGCCAGAGTCCACAGAGTCCGGTTTACTCCCCAGTGTGCTCTAAGGGTAAACAGTACTCTAGAAGAAAAATTAGCGGGGTGTTCATTTACCCCCTGCATGCATGATTCAACTCTAGTTCAATTTACTTGTGGCTTTCCCACCTCTTCCATTGCCCATATGAGGGCCCTCCTGGCATTGCTAAAGGTGTCCAACTGGGCACTGTCTGTCGCTTGTATGTACGATAGGGGTCCTGTGTGGGCCACACCTGTGCAATATTATCAGTGTTGTGAGCCTTGATTGTTTCGGCAACCACTGTTCGCTTCTCAGCTTTAGTAAGAAAAGTGTCTAACATCATTTCAACATCTGCCCAATTTGGGTTGTATGTGTTGCAACTTGTCTGAAATTGCCTGATGAAATCACAGGAGTCCTCCCGAAACTTGGGGAAAGTGTGTTGCCAGTGGATGAGGTCAGAAGAGGTCCATGGAACGTGAACTAGCGTGGTGTGCGCCCGTGCTGCCGGTGTATATGTCTTAGGGGGTGAGAGTTTTACTGGCTTGATCCCACTTTCCAATGAGCCTTTCCCTTTTACCTGCAATGTCCTATTCCTCAAAGCCATTCCCTCATCTCCGGAATCCAAGGTATCTTTGTTTTCCCTGTTCGTATTTCCCCTGTAATATTCTCCCGAGTGCCCCCCTTGGTTACTGAATTGGTTGGTTTTGAGGAGGATGGGGCTGAATTCCTGAATAAGGAGTCCAGCATGCCTCATTGTATGGGGGTGGTTATGTTTGCCCCTCTTTAACAAGGGCCTGCAGGGCAACCCGTGAAGGTGAGCTGACCTCCCTCTCATACCCCTTAGTCTCTTGTTTGCATTCCTGCAATTTTGTTTCAAGCTTTTTGTTAGTGTCCTGGAAGCTAGCAATAACAGATTTATCATGTATGGTGAAGCCTCATTGTACCACAAATAAAAATCGTCAATTTACCCTGGATGGGGCACTTCTAGGAAGCCACGCAGATACCTCAATCTATCTAGGTCAAAAGTTCCATCATCAGAAAATTGGAACCCAAGCTTATAAACCCTATAACCGTTCCAAACCTGACACAATGATACTAACTTTTTCTGTGACAATCCTCCTGTTCCCAAAAACTCAGAAAAATGTCTGCACATATATGCCACTGGAGTGGTGCCAGTGATACAAGAAAGCTTTTCCCCCTATTATTTCGCCCTCTGTACTGCCCCTCTTTTATAGCACCCACTCTTCAGTGCCGAGCCATACACACAGTAGGTGATATTGGTGTCTATTCACAAAGGGGATCATCATCCTTTCTACCGAAAAGGGAGACAGGGAAAAAATTAGCAGAGGGCAGTGTCACAGAACAGAGAGAAGGAAAGATGCTTAGTCAAACACATATTTATACCCTTTTTGCAGGTTACATATGGTGGGCAGGAATGTTCAAGAAGACAGTTAAGATCATACACATGTTAGAAATTAGAATAATAGAGAGATGGGTTCTGACATTTTCCTGTGACCCTTGAGAGACCCCAGAGCCTGCTATTCATCTTATCTGACTCAAACCACATTCCAAGAGGTCCTACACCTGCCGAACCCTTTGGTCTCCCCTGGCCCGAGGCAGGGAGAGTAGAACAGGAGAAGGTGTGTTCACATACGCATGTGGTCAAAGGTTTAATAGGTCACAGTACCAAAAGTTCAGTCAAGAGTTCAACGGTTTCACTGGAACAAGGTACAACAGTTCATTATACAGGAGTTTGATATTTCATTTAATTTTCCCTCTCAGTTAATCCTTTAAAATGCTCCATTTTTTAGCTATGCTGTCCAAGCTCAGTTCATCAGTGGTATCTCCTTCTCAAGCGATTATCATCAAATAATTTAAACGCTCATCTGTCAATGGATATCTAAGGTAATTCTTTACCATTTTTAGTTGTCTAAAGCTATGGTCTTTGCGGCAGCAGTAACTGATCTAAGCAGTGCCAATTTGTAAGCTGAAGCAAGAAGAGGGTAAATGTTTGCTTTGCCAGATAGGAGTTATGCTGCCTCATAAAGAGTAGGTTTGGTTTCTCTAAGTTAGTAATGTCTCTATTCATTGTTTCGGCTTCTATTTCCAAAATATCCAAATGGGATTCCTTTAGATAGTTAGGGAAAAGGCAACATAAATTCTTGAGAGCATTTGAAGTTGCATTTTGGATATTCTTAGGAAGGAACGCCAGCAGGGGCTAGATACGCTCAAACAGCAGCTGGTGTATGTCACAGTACTCCATTTCAATCTATCAATTACTTCCGCAACCTAATTTTTCTAAAATAACTGTAAAGTCCAATGCACTGCAGCATTGATTTCCATCAAAGAGTTTGAAAAATTGTATGTGGACAATGGAGTTCGCAGAATTGCATTTCAGAATGCACACCTAGCTTTTCACAAATAGCCGAAGCAGCTTATATAAGGCTATAAATGGCATCATTATTTTCCTCTTTTTCACACATGTGCTGGAAGACCTCTCCCATTTGATGAACCCCAACACAGCTTTTCAAGATGTTAACCTCCTTATGTTGCAAAAATTAATCAATTTCTGTTTTGATCGTGAGGCTTTTTCATCAGTTGCTTGACCAACAGAAAGTAAGTGAGATAATTTGATACAATAAATATTTGCTCTTAATTTTGAATCTTTGTCAAATGTAGTGAAGAAACTGAATTAACTATCAAAAGAAGCCCATACTGATTTAACAGTATCATATATCCTAATCCAGTGTATTTTTGGAGCAGGCTGCTGCCAAACGTTTTTTATTGCTTCCTCAAAGGCATCATAACACTTCAAACTGAAAGTTCAGTACTTATGCAATTCCTGCAAAATGTTGTAGCATTTTTTCACCATGAGCCTTTCATTGTATGCCTTTTCTATGGACAGATTACTTTTGTGTGTCAGGAATGGAATATACAGCAGAGATATATTTGCCATTGACCTAAACATGGCAAGACATCCCTTATTTGCACCTGACTTTAGGGATCTGCAAAATCAGGTACCATACCTTTAACAGTCTTATTGTGATTACTGCCGATGTGAAGAAGGCATTCCTCCACCTTGACCGGAGGTGTAACATACCAAATGACTGTAGTGAGCAGTCTGTGGTAGTAACAGACATCACAGCAAATGGACCACATCTCTGCTCACAACCTCCTCCTAAAAGCAATCTCCCAAAATATTTAGGAATTCATTTTGAGCTGGGGGACTCATGTATTTCACATGGTGTGGTCAAAGAGTTGCATTATCCAGCTAACTCTTTAAGGGCAGCACCCAGGAACTTATCAGCTTCACCAGCTGCCGATAATTGCCATCTTTGTCATCAACCCATCCTCAGAGTTTAATTACCTAACTACCAAAAAAAGTATAAAGTCCAACAGAATTACTATTATCTCACAATTTTAGAGACAGATACGCTCCTGGACTTTGATTTGATGTTTGGGAGCTCTTAGTTGACCATCTATTTGTTGGTTTTTCGTTTTGAAAGCTTTTTTATGACTGCCACTATTGAAGTGGAGTGGCTACTTTCTATCCTTGGCTTTCATTGTGTGCCACCATCACATGCCATTCTAAGTTCATGCATTTTAAATGTTCTCTTGCCCACCGGACTTTATGAAGAGACAACATGCAAAACGAAGTGCTGTAATAGCCTTCTCAATATATTCGAGATAGGTTTACTCATGAAATCATTTTGCACTGAAAGTTTTCTATTTCTTTGGGTCTGTCTCTAAATTTTTTGGGTAATCTTGTTTACATGACTAATAAAGTCCATTTTCAGTCAAGACTAAACTTTGCCTTTCAGTCAGCGTTTGGCTTTGCCCACCTGCTAGATCACAAATCACATTGGCATCTACTGGTTTATCTGATACAGCAACTGTATGCACTATTAATCTGTTGCACAAATTCAAAAACCTGCGCATCTTTTCCTGTATCTGTGTAGCAAATTGTTTTACTTCCGCACAAAAGGTATTACCAGAGGATTGTGTTTTTACCACACTAGATCTTAATTCAGTTCCTTGGTTCATTATTGTGAGCATGTCATGTAGTATGGTAGCTAAACAATACCACTGGAATCTTGTGCACTGTGGTCATTAATAGTCCTGTGTAGCTCAGGGGAAGTGTCTGGAGACATTTTGTTACAGACATTTCAGTTGTATGCCTTGAAGCGATACTTGCTGCTGCAGGCTTAAACCAAGTCAAATAACTAAAAAGAATATATAGAAAACTACCAAAGCTCTATAGCACCAGTAAGTGCCTAGCAAAGATCAAATATTACAAGCCACAATGATTGCACTGAAATGCTTTTCATTTAGAAGATTAAGTTTAGGAATTCATCAAGGTGACGTTAACTTTTATTTGTAAATTTCGCTTACCTCAAATGGATTAGCTGGAACTCCAGGCACTCAATATGGTAAACTATAGTGCCTTTGCTTTCCTTTATGTAGAATATTTTAATTCTACTGATTCCAATAGTCATTACAAAAATGGAGTTGCAAAGTAAACACTGAAGTTTAAATGTTATGGCGTTTTCCATTTTCATGAGGGTCCTGTGGATTATTTAGGATGGTGCAATGTATTTCTTAAGACTGGTTATCGCTGTCTGCAAACAATGATGATAATTGGACCAAGTATTAATAATCAAGAATAACAATAATATAAAAAAATGAAAGTTCATTTTCTATATCTAGTTCTTTATATTGCACTCATGCTGTTGTCTAAACACATTAATTAACAAACATTAATTTTATTCAAGTTAATATGACTGAATTCACCAACCTTGAACGGATGGAAAATTGAGGTGAATAACAAGTACATACTAGACAATGCCAAATACTAAGCATGTGACACTGTGTTGCATTCACAAAACGACATACTTCAAAACAATGTGCATAAATGCATTGCATTGTACAACTTCTGCACTATCTTGTGTTTAGTTTGGGTGCGTTTCTTAATTGAGTTCTTTGAGGCAGATGCCAAATTAAAATAAAATGCACAATTTAAAGCCACGTGCAAAATAATGTTACAGGTTACAGATTACTGATGGGCCAAGATGTGCTATAGTACAAACTTAAAAAATGCAACAAGTACAATCATCTTATCCCTGACACTCTCGCAGTAACCCCTACATCACTCACTATCCCTCAGTATTCAGCCTTACCTGAGATTAGCTACTGTTGTGTTAGCAGGCTTGAGAGTCAACTCATCTCTTTACTTGGTCTCAATCTGTAGTTGCACCGGTCATCTCCAAGGTCTCAGTGTGATGGTAGCTTAGTCAGTCAGTGCAGGGTCCTAGTAAGATAGCCTAGACTATGGGGACCATTGCAGTTCATTTCCTCTGCACTGTAACATAGGGCATGGAGGCCATGAAGAACAGTCGGCCTACTGCCATCCCAGGACTAATATCAACAGAGCAGGCTTAAGGAGGGCACCAAGGGCAGGCCTCAGAGTAGCCATGACCCTGCAGAAAATCATGCTTCACAGTTTGGAAAGAGAAAACGATCAGAGAAAGCGAGCTAGGTGGAAGCAGTGAAACGCAAGAAAAAGTTACAGAATACCTAGCAGTGCGTAATGACGTAAGGCACTGTAAGGCCGTGAATGGAAAAAGTTAGAAACTAGCTGGCCAATAAATCTCTTGTGCACTTTGGTCATCAACGTCTACAAAGCAAAGAGCCAGCAACCCCCTCTTTATTTTTCCCTTGTAATTGAAAATATAAAAAGAATACCACAAATTCAAAGACCTGAAGATTATTTGTGTAGAGAAAAACATTGGATTTTTTAAATTGTACTCGGGTATAATAAGGTTGTCTGTTACACAGCTTCAAGTGGTTGCTAAGAGATATTTATTACTTGTGTGACTTTGATGCCATTGTATGTGGCTGTGGGTGTGGCAGGTTTCATTTAACTTTTTCATGAGCCAACATATGGTTAGCCTACTTGGACAGCTTGTAGCTGTCTGGTGCATATGATGGCAACAGGATTTGTGTTACTGTGTACTGTTGTAGGGTGATGGGTAAATACATTTTAATCATTATGTGCTGTTTAGGTAGAAAAACACTTTGTCAGTGGCAAGAATTGGGGTCATTTTGTGTGCATGATGGTGCTAAAAGTTATGTCTAATGTAAACAGATGTCATAGGGTGATGTGCAAATATGGATTTATGTAGATATGCTAATGAGCTAGCAAATACAGAGCCAGTGGGATGGCTTGCATCTAACTTATATGCATAATAGCCCTAGTAGTTGTCTCCTCTCCCGCTGGCATTGATGCATGCGTATGACACCTTAGTGCACTGCACAAGGACCTGACTCGGGGGGAAATAACAATAGGAAGGGTAGTTAGAAGCTAAGGTAGGAAGATGATGGGAAAAATTGAGTCCACGTCAACCTCCTGCATTCCTCTGCATCTAGAAAGCAGATAAGTGGTCCATAGGTAAATGCAAAAGGATGGGATCAAGTGGGGCAAAGTTCACAAATAAGAACAAAGATTGCAATCTGTTTTGCGGTACATTGTTGGAGATCTATTACTTCGGCCCACTTCCACTAGATAAAATGTTAGAAAAGACCCATGATTGTCAAACCCACCTCATATGTAGGCAAGGACAACTAAACGAGGGGAGAGGCATGATTTGGAATGCAACAGCAATGCGATCAGATGTCCACTATCCCTTCTTGCACAGACAAGATCTGGCAAGATTAAACCATTAAAATGACACAGGCAGGTCATGCATGGAACCTGACCCAGGGGCAAAAACAAATATTTTCCTTTTATTACACTAAAAATAACCAAATAGATAACTGTGTACAACTAACCATTTGGCACTTCATTGTTTTTATAGATACATGATTTAACCAATTTTATATGGCTTAAAAGTATGAAACATTGAGTAAAGACCTGCAAAGCCCTACGTTTTGTATTGTATGAGATGTTTTTCACAAATTGCAGGCTGGCCATGGGTTAATTCCCCCAGACTGTTACCACTGATGTCCTTGGGAATAACTTTTTAAGTTAGCGGAAACTGAGTACAAAATATACCCCTTTAGTACTTGACCTTCTTGGTGAAAAAGCAAAGCAGTCCAAGACTGGCTCAAGGAGGTGGTATTGGATTTGAGGTACAAAACTCAATAAACCATTTAATGCTAATAGTTTAATGTCTTGACAGCGCTTTCATCTTTGAAAAATAAGAAGTGCTTTCCTTAATCATATAAAACATAATCCTATACATTACATATCGGAAGACAAAACTTTATCATAGGTATTCTTGGAATATTCAGAAGTTACTCGTGTTATAGGCTAGGCTGATTGTCTAGATCAACGTCTAATGGTACCTGTCATACAAAAAGCCTGAAACAGTCTCTGTGGTTCTTCCTGGAGGGCTGGTAACACTGTGTCCTTTGGGAGGTCGGCAGGGTTGAGCTCAGCACTTGTGATTACTCCCATTCTGAATGGACTTCTCCCCACACGCTTTTGGTGTTCTCCCATTGCATGTAACTTCTTATCTCTTTTGATCTTTTGGTGCGGCAGGCAGTGACTGCAATCTTTGTTGGTCGGCAGGACAGTGCCACTCAGAGTGTTGTGCACCATACAGACCACGGAGCATGGATGAACTTTCTCACTCTCACTGTCTACTATACCTTTGTGGGGAACCATGAAAGTGGAACCCTTGTCGGTGTCAGCTCAGGAGGCTGCTTCTGAGTTGTGGAGTCTTTTCTCTGACCCTTCTGTCAATGTAGGATTTCCGCAGGCATTCTGGTTCTTTTTTCAGGGAGACCAAAGGTTGCAGCTCGTGTTCCTCTAGTGCATTGATACTTCTTGGTGCTCAGCTTCACAGTTGTGGGGTGCACAATTCAGTTCACAATGCAGGGGTATTTTGGAGCTGACAGAGCAAAGCCACACAAGACAGGGCACATTCTTCCATCATGGAGTGCAAGTCTTCAGGGTATTCCACCTAGGCTCCGTCACTGTCCCTCTCCTGAGCAGGGTCTCCCGTGTGCCCTATCTGAGCATTCAGTCAGGTCCCTCCTTTGAAACAAGGACCGGAGATCTCCTCCTGGCAATCTTGGTGGAAGTACTTTGGTTTCTGTTCCCAAACCTGGCAAAGGGAGTTGGGGGAATTTACCCTCTCTCTGGGGCATAGGTTAACGGTTGCCACTGACTGTTGAGAATCCAAAATCTGGTAGATAATTCTAGGCCAGTGGTTCCCAACCTTTTTACTTCTGTGGACCCCCACTTTATCATTACTGGTACCCACAGAACCCCACTCAATCATTATTGGAATCCGGGGACCTCCCACTGAGTCATTACTGAAAGTTAGGGACCTAATCTGTTAATATTTCATTTTCTAAGCAGTCGCAGACCCCCTGAGGAGGCTTCGCGGACACCCAGGGGTCCCAGGACCACAGGTTGGGAACCACTGTTCTAGGCAAACTAGCTGGAAGCTTCTGTTTCGTCTTTGTACCAAAACTGCACACACTATATGTACATTCCAACTGTTGGCTTTCAGTCTGATTCTGGGCAGTATTGCCCATTTTGCTTATTCATCTCAGACTAGTCTAGCCAAAGCCGTAGGTGTTAGCAGGAAGATGGGCCAGAGCTGCAAAACTATTGTCTTGAGAAACCCTAAACAGGGCACAAAAGAAAGGGAGGCTGTCCTACTCAACTATCTGTAAACATATTGGGCATTCTTTTCAGTGAATATTAGGCCCTGAAACGGCAAGCGAAACTCCTTAAGCACAAAAATGGGCTAAACACTGATCCACTACAAATGATCCCTTTAATGTTCTGGTAGAGCCCTGCAATTTATATTGGCTATATCTCCAAACTTTCATCTCGGGTACCACTTTGATGAGGGACACACAAAATGTATTCCAGTGTGGTTGTGTCCACTTGTATCTTACACGCCCACACACACCTTCTAACATGCAAGTCTTTAAAAAAACGTTGCGTATTCACTGGATGCTTACAGTAAAGGTCCTCTACTTAGAACCAATGACCAGATGCATTCCTTGAGCACCAAATAGATATGTACACAACAGTGCGTGGTTAATGCTTGTGAGACACAAGAGGGGCAGTGTCTATGTTAGCTTCCCTTCCTCACAGAATATGTACAGCACACCATCAGCAGTACAAGCAGCCCTCACAGAATAGTGACAACCAGGCATTAGGAGTGCATATTTCTCTATCTTACAGAACAGGTACGCTGTATAAATCAGCTTCCCATCTTCACAGAACAAGTGCATTGTTCTCTAACATATTAGGTTTAGTGCATCAACAGGATGCAGACATCCCTCACATAATAGTACAAGACTCAGTCAGATGTGGAAGCATCTCATGCTCAAAAGGTTGATCACAGCAGCTGCAGTGCAAACATTCCTCGGTCAGAGAGCAGGTACAGCACCAACACTCACAGGGCAGGGATGGGCGGCCATCAGCAGTGCACATTTCCTTTCCTCACCTAACAGATACATGTGCAACAGCAGTGCAAGCATCCCTCCCTCACACGAGGTACAGCTTGGCATCTGTAGTGCAGGCTTCCATTCTTCACATAAGAGGTACAGTATAGACAGCAGCAGTGCAAGCATCTCTTCCTCGAGGAATATATACAGCATAGGCACCACAATTACTAGATCCCCTCCTTCATGGCGCAGGCACAGCATGGTAACATTTGTGTGAGCTTCCCTCCCTGACAGAACAGTTATAGCACCACAGCTGAAGTGCAAGGTTCCTAACATTACAGAAGGCATAAACGTCAAGTGATCAGTGAACCTTTTCCCTCACATAACAGGTGCAACATGCAACAGCAGTGCAAAATCCCTTATCTAAATGCCTAGCTTTGTATGGATTGGTACTTATGTGGACATTTGAGGAGGTGAATGGCTGAATATGGATGGCCGAGTGAAGGGCTGAATGACTGAATTTGTGAGTGAATGGAAGGAAGTGCAAGTTAAGTGTTTATAGTCCACATTATGAGCGGTGGAATTCCACAAAGAGCAATAACTCTGGATGGAGTTCTACCACACATGCATATGTGTCTGCAGGCTTGGAATTATTGGGCCTGCAAACTCTGAAATGTATAGTTCCAGACCTGGAGACATTGTAGCAGTCTTTGCTGCTATACAGGCAGGGGATGCAGGTAGCAGCTCAGCCCTGAAATCACCTGACCCCTGTAGAGGAAGGCTACCCTAACCCCCCACCATGACCCCATCCACCTCCAACTGACCATCCAGCTAACACTCTCTGCATGCTCTAAGCTAGTAGAAATAGGGGTGTAACTACCAGTGGTCCAGGGGTGCAGTGCAGTTTTTTTATTATATATTGTGCATATATGGACCATGCCGCTGCCATCTGCAAAATGTTGACCCACGATTTCTCAGCGATCTTCCTTCTCAACTCTGCCGCCTATCTCCAAACAATGATTTGGAGGTGTCTAGCTTCACTAAATTGCCTTGTATGAACATAGTATAACCTTTCCTGCTGATCTTTTCAAAAATAAGGATTATGTTGTGGCGGGGAGACTCTTCTCCTTCCTATGCCCTATTTTTGCTGACCTAGTGCAAACAATGCTTAAGACAGAAAGTGTCTATTTTATGCTGTTGGAAGTCTTCTCTTCAAGGTTTGCCACTGTTGAAAGGGCTGCCTGCAAAAGCTCCCCAGCACTTCGGGGAGAGCCATTTGTGCAATCACTGGCATTCTTTGACTGTAATCCTCAGTGAGAAACCGGAATTACCCATGATATGGGACAATAAAGAAGAAAAAGACATTATGGCCCCATTACAACCCTGGCGGTCGGTGTTAAAGCGGCGGTAATATCACCAACAGGCCGGCGGTAACAAAAATGGAATCATGACCATGGCTGAAACCGCCAATACATACAGCCACTTTAACGCTCCGACCGCCACGGCGGTAGCAACAAACACCGCGGCAGTAACCGCCAACAGCCAGGCGGAAGACAATTTACCGCCCACTCTATTACAACCCGCCCATCTGCCAGCTTTTCCGGGGCGGTACCAACGCCATCAAAAGCACGGCAGAAACAGTACACAGAAGGGAAACCACTCACCTCTCGACACTCAAGGAAGTACCAGGACACCATGGAGCCCGAGCTGCAGGTCCTCCCCATGCTGGTGTATCTGCTCATATACCAGGAGCACGAACGCCGGCGACGACGACCACGGTGAGTACTGCACCTAGCACACAAGGGAGGGGGGACGAAAAAGAGAGTGACACACACATGCAACACACAACACCCCCACCTACACCCCCAACACCATACACACAAACACATGAAACAACATTACATATACACCCCTTAACCCTCTGGAATAACGCAAGGACAAAAGGAATGGAGTCAAATGAGTGTAATATTTAGAAATACGTAAATAAATAAATGAACAATATATACAATATATTCAAAATGAGGGACAATGTCCACACCAGAATAGTCCGTGGCCCACTGGGCCATAACACATAGGCGAAGCCCACACTTGACTCCTGCCTCAAAACGGAGAGAACACTGCAGGGGCATCAGGTCGAAAACACACAGGCACCTCAGGAGGATGGGGGGCACCTCAGCCAGAAGATGGGACAACGCCACTGCTCCTGGAGGGGGCTACATGCCCTCTGCCACGTCCTGGGGAGTGCAAAGCCACAGTCTCTCCAGTGGGTGGTTTGCCCACTGCTTGGTCCTGGAGAGTGCAAAGCCACAGTCTCTATAGAGGGTGGTTTGCCCACTGCTTGGTCCTGGAGAGTGTAAGGCCACAGTCTCTCAAGTGGGTGGCTTGTCCACTGCTTGGTCCTGGGGAATGAAAAGCCACAGTCTCAAGTGGGTGGTTTGCCCACTGCTTAGTCCTGGGGAGTGCAAAGCCACAGTCTCTCAAGTGGGTAGTTTGCCCACTGCTTTGTCCTGGGGACTCCCAGGCCACAGTCTCTCAAGTGGGTGGCTTGCCCACTGCTTGGTCCTGGGGAGTACAAAGCCACAGTCTCTCAAGTGGGTAGTTTGCCCACTGCTAGGTCCTGGGGAGTGCAAGGCCACAGTCTCTCAAGTGGGTGGCTCCTACACTGGTTCTGGAGGGGGCCTTGTGCCCAGTGTGCTTCATCCTGCCAAGGATAGGGTGAGTGGATGCCTTCTTCCACGGGGTTCTGGAGGGGGCCATCTGCCCAGTGTGCTTCATCCTGCCAAGGATAGGGTGAGTGGATGCCTTCTTCCACTGTTTCTGGAGGGGGCATTGTGCCCAGTGTGCTTCATCCTGCCAAGGATAGCGTGAGTGGATGCCTTCTTCCACTGGTTCTGGAGGGGGCCTTGTGCCCAGTGATGCAGCACTTGGGGGGGGGGGGGTGCCAGGTCACAGTCCCTCACCTGGGTGTCAGAGCCACGAGCTTTGCAGTGGCCAGGATGCTTGATACTCCATGGAGGCAGGACTTCAGTCCATCCGCCGGGCGGCTACGGCTGCACAGTGGTGGCAGTGCTGGTGGGGGTGCTGCCAGTGGTGGGGGGAGGCTCCAGCCCTTCCCCTGCAGCCTCGGACGGCTGCCCACTGGGGCTACTGCTGCTGGCAGTGGTGCTACTTTCAGCAGTGCTTGTGGCGGTGCTTGTGGCGGTCCTGGTGGCGGTGCTGGCAGCGGTGCAGGTGCCGGTGCTGCAAGTGGTGGGGGGAGGCTCCAGCCCTTCCCCTGCAGCCTCGGACGGCTGCCCACTGGGGCAGCCGCTGCTGACAGTAGTGGTGCTTGCGGCGGTGCAGGTAGCGGTGCTGGCCGCGGTGCAGGTGGCGATGTTGGCTGTTGTGCTGGTAGCCACCAGGCCTTCCCCTGCAGGCTGGGATGGCTGAAGTGCCTTGGCTGGTGTTCTGTGCCCCTTCCTGCCCTTGGCAGACAGTGGTGTCACCTTGGGTCTGCCAGCTGGAGTCTTTGACATGGCCTTGCTGGGTGGTTGTGGTGGCTCCTTTTCCTTGCTGGATGCAGTCCCCTTCTTGACCTTGCCAGGTGGCGGAATCATCTTGGCCTTGGCTGGAGTTGGAGGCACACTGGCCAGCCTGACGAGTGCCCCCTTAGAGCCTCGGACAGCTGCAGAAACCACAGCGGACGTGGACTTGGTGGCTGAGGTGCTGGGCTGGATTCCGGCCACCCTGGCCCGAGGTAAAGGGCGGGAGGGTGGGAGGGGCAGGGTACAGGTCAATGTTGGCTAGGAAAAGCTTCTTAGGGACATTGGGGCGGGAAGAGAGTGAAGGTTTGGGAGTGGAGGAAGAGGGAGTGGTTGTAGGAGGTGTCAGTCTGCTGTGTTTGGGTGCAGGTGCATGAGCTGGATGCTGTTGTGAGGTGGATGGCTGTTGGGTGGGTGTGTGCTTGCGTTTGTGTACTTTGGGAGGAGGGGTCACAGACACAGTGGGAGAGGAGACAGGGGACGTGTGTATGGATGTGGGAGTGGTGACTGCCAGTGAGGGGTTTGTAGTGATAGGCGTGCTGGTGATGGAGGTAGTGGATGAGGATGTAGTGCATGCAGGTGTGAGTGGTGACGCTACTTGGGGGAGGTGGACAAGGTGAGGAGGGGGACACAGTGGAGGCAGTGGATGTTGGTGTGTCTGAATGGGGATGGTGCTTGTGTGAGTGCCTGTGAGATGAAGTGTGGTGCTTTTGTTTGCGTGAGCCATTTCTGTGTGTTGATTTGGGTGAATGCTGGTCTGCAGGTGTGCTTGGGATAGGCTGGGGTTGAGGGGATTGGGACTGGGTAGAGGAAGTTGGAAGGAGAAGGCTGGAGACAGGGACAATGGCTGCCATCAGTGTGGAGTTTAGAGCCTGAAATGCTCTCAGTTGCGTCACCACGCCAGAGTGAATGCCCTCCAGGTACGCATTTGTTTGTTGCAAATGCCTCTCGACACCCTGGATGGCATTCAGTATGGTTGACTGCCCAACACTGAGGGATCTCAGGAGATCAATAGCCTCCTTACTGAGGGCAGCAGGGCTGACTTGGGCAGGGCCTGAGGTGCCTGGGGCGAAGGAGTTGCCCACCCTTCTGGGTGAGCGGGCATGGGAAACACGCTGAGGGGCTGCTGTGAGGGTGGTGATGGTACGGGGGGATGGCAGTTGTACCTGTTAGGGTGGGCATAGAGGTGTCTGCCACCGCCAGGGAGCTTCCATCGGAGGAGGAGTCACTGTCTGTAGTGTCCCCTCCTGTCTCCGTCGTGGTGCTTTCCTTGCCCTCCGTCCCACTGGTGCCCTCACCGTCGGTGGATTCGGCCTCCAGGCCCATGTGGGATGCAGCTCCCTCCGGTGCCTCTGCTCCTCCGCCAGATACTAATGCACACAAGGACAGGGTGACAAAACAGAAAGGGGGGGAGAGACGGAGGATACACTTGGTCAATGCCAGCAACACCACTACTGTTGGCATACACAACACACAGGGAGCACCCCATATGCACTAGGCCATGCACTACCAGTTACACAGCTAGTCACCAGCCCATGGGGCACAATGCCTAACGCTATTAGCAGCACACCTGAAACCCACAGGACCCTGCCCAGGGTAGTCCCTGTGATTTATCCAGCCAGTTTAATTTCAGCACTCCCTCTTGTTCTTTTAACTAAGAGGTTGAGTCCGCCCAAGTAGTACCATCTTACTTGGGTGGGGCTAGGTGGTCAAATGATGAAGCAAGACACTATAAAGTGTGTGAGACGACCTAGCCGTAAGGGGACGCCCCCCTTATTCAACACAGCCATCCGTTCCAGAGACACTCCCCACATATGCTCCTCTTCCTTTTTTTCTCCCCCCCTTTTCTTTCACGAAATGCGGCCTAACCGATACTGACAATTGAGGGAACAGAGATTCGACTCCACCCTCAACCCCAACTATCCCACACCTTTAGTGGTTATATAGCTTTTTCCTGGGAGGTGGCATGGGATAGTAACACTCCCAGCACTCTCCCTTTGTGTTTTAGGATCCCTGTACTACTCACCCAAGAAGGTGTGCCAGATCATCGTTGCATGTTGCACAACCTGGTCTTGAGACGCCTGGTGCCTTTTCTGCAGGAAGATGAGCCTGGAGATGGTCTTGTGGCAGCGGTGGAGCCTGTGGACAGTGAGGAAGAGGAGGCAGAGGAGGAAGATGTGGACAACAGAAGCTCACTCACACAACAGTGCTTCCAGTGACACACAGGCAAGACACTGTAACTTCACTTTCCATTGCAGTTTTGTGTTAGACATTGGACATGGCAGCCGGATTTCCATATGTCTGTGGCCACTTACTGTACCCTTTGGCATCTCTATTTTCAGATCTCTGTGGCCCACTCTGGCTCCTGGTGTGTTTAGTGCTGCCCACTACAGGTCAGACCAATGTATATATAACTGTACATATGATTTGAAATGCTTGCAGCTTGTTGAACGAATACATATTTCAATCAATTGACAGACTCCATAGTTGTATTTGTTGCAAGGGTTTTTATTTAAGTGCTAAGAGGTGGAGGGGGATGTGCATTGGTCTGGGGTGATGGTGGAGGAATGTCCAGATAGAGTCCAGTCTCTTTGTATCACAGGTGCATTGTCCAAGGGGGCATAGGAAGGGGAGCAATGGCAGTTCAAGGTGGACAGGGTGACATAGTGGGACACGGTGACATTCAGGAGAGTCCTATTTTCTGGCAGAGGTCTTGGCAATGTTCTCTGGCTTCTGCCTGGATTGCAGGGACCGTTTGCGGGGTGGTTCTCCTTCTGCAGGGGGTGGGGTGCTGGTGGCCTGTTGGTCCTGTGGCGGGGCCTCCTGTCCACTAGCGCCGCTGGAGGTGGAGGGCTGTTCTTCAGTTTGGCTAGTGTCAAGGGCCCGTTGGTGTGCCACTGCCTCCCTCATGGTGTTGGCGATGTCAGCCAGCACCCCTCCAATGGTGACCAGGATGGTGTGGATGTGTTTGAGGTCCTCCTTGATCCCCAGGTACTGTTCCTCCTGCAGCCGCTGGGTCTCCTGCAACCTGGCCAGTATCTGACCCAAGGTCTCCTGGGAATGGTGGTATGCTCCCAGGATCCCTGCAAGTGCCTCTAGGAGAGTCGGTTCCCTGGGCCTGTCCTCCCCCTGTCGCACAGCAGTCCTCCCAGTTTTCCTGTTGTCCTGTGCCTCTGTCCCCTGAACCGTGTGCCCACTGCCACTGACCCCATGTCTCTGATTGTCCTGTGTTTGTGGGGTTGCCTGTGGTCCCTGTAGTGGTGGACACACTGCTGATTGATGTGTCCTGGGACAGAGGTATGGGCCCGCTGGGTGGGTGCTGTGCAGGTGTTTCCTGAGGGGGGAGACTGTGGTGGGTTGGGACTGTGGCAAGGTAACCGACTGTCCAGAGGTCCCTGATGGGTCAGGTTGGTCATTGTGATCCAGGTGTGCAGAGGTGCTGTCACCACTGTGGGTCTCTTCTGGGGGGGGACTTGATGTTGGTGGCACCTCCTCTCCAGTGACGTTGAGTGGGGGTCCTGTGGGGATGTAAATGCAGTGTTAATGTATCTGCATGTGTCATCTTGTGCATGGGTGTGTTTCCCTGTATGGTTGTGATTGCCCTGTCAGCTTTGCCTTGTGTGAGTGGTGATTTTGTGGGCTAGGAGATTCTCTCTAATGTGCATGCTTTAGTGATGGGTGTCCATGCATTGGTGTGGCTTGCAGGGCTTGGTTTTGGGATGGGTGGGTTGTGATAGTGGGGTATATGTGAGATGGTGGAGTGATGGGGGTGAGGGTAGGAGTTTGTGATGGCATGCAGGTAGGGTGGGGGATATAATAGTAAAGATTTGATTTACCAGAGTCCAGTCCTCCTGCTGCTCCTGCGAGGCCCTCAGGATGCATGATTGCCAAGACTTGCTCCTCCCATGTTGTTAGTTGTGGGGGAGGAGGTGGGGGTCCATCGCCAGTCCTCTGTACAGCTACCTGGTGTCTTGCTACCACGGAATGCACCTTCCCCCGTAGGTCGTTACACCTCTTCCTGATGTCATCCCTTGTTCTGGGGTGCTGTCCCACAGCATTGACCATATCTACGATTCTCCACCATAGCACCATCTTCCTTGCAATGGACGTCTGCTGCACCTGTGATCCGAATAGCTGTGGCTCTACCCAGATGATTTCCTCCACCATGACCCTTAGCTCCTCCTCTGAAAACCTGGAGTGTCTTTGGGGTGCCATGGATGTGGTGTGAGTGGTATGTGTGAGGGTGTGTGGGGTGCTGTGTTGGGGTGTGTGCTTTGAGGTGCGTGGATGGTGTATGGGTGATGGTGTTCTGTGGCTCAGATTGAGTGGGTGCTCCTGGCTTGTCTCTCTGTTAGTAATCTTTTTTTTCGTTGAAAGGGTTGTGGGTAATGTGGGTGGGTGTTTTATAGTGGTGTGGGTTTGGTGTATGTATGTGTGTCAGGTGTGTGTAGTTTGAATTGTCCAATGTGGTGTAGTTTTATTAGTGTGTGTGTATTTTGAGCGCAGCGGTGTGTACCGCCAATGGTTTACCGTGGTTGAAAGACCGCTGCGGTGATTCCGTGGGTCCTGATACTGTGGGCGTATTTATGTTGGTGTAACGGTGTGGGCTTTGGTACTGCCAATTTATCACTGACCATTGGTCTGGCGGACTTGTGTGTGTGTCTGTATAGTGGCGGATTTCTCTGTGTCGGTCATAATACCCATAACGGTATACCGCTGCGGTCACGGTATCTTGGCAGCCGTTAGCACGGCGGTAGGTGGCATTTACCGCCAAGGCTGTAATGAGGGCCTATATCTCAGGTACTGACGGTTTCACCCAGTTGGATAGTGTTGTTTCTAAGACATTACTAAGTGATTTATGATTTTTTGGGGAGATCTAATGATCTCTACAGAGAATGAAAGATTGATCTCTTCCCATAGGAATCAACTAGGTTTTCTGCCTAGGCTCGCTTGCTCATTCGAGGGGTGGTGTTAAATGGGCTGCTAAGCATACAAGGCACTCGAGAAAAGAGCTGAGCATAAAATTGTTCCCTTGCTTCATTTGGCCAAAATAGGGAGGATAGTGTAACTGTGGTATTTACAGGGTCATGACCTTGTCAGTCTATGCATGTTCTCTACTTACAGTGGTAATCCTATAGGAATATTCCCCCTCTGGGTCTTGTTTGAAACAGATGAGTGAAACTGGGTTGGGTATGTTTTAGACTTCAAATAAGTGCTATCTTCCTCCTCGAGGTCGGTATTGGCAACGATTTCCATGTCAATATCCAAAAGCCATTTCAAAATGGCTTTCCTTTTCATTGCAAATTGAGACTCTGCACCTTCAGAGCAAAAGTATTGATTATGCACATTATTTGTAGTAGGCAGCAGATCATTCAGGCCATATTCCCTCAATAGGACTAATCTGAGACCTGGAAACTCAGTCACTTGCCCGAACCTGTGAAGGTGCCATCAAAAGCAAAGAATACTATGATTAGTACATAGATAAGTTCAGTGCGAATGAGCCCATGAGGCGCCCTCGTTGTTTTTTAATCATTTTATTTAAAGCCCATCTCCACATAAGGGATTATATTTTGGGAGCAGAGCATCCGTTAAATAAGCAGAGGTTTCAAGCATTTGTGAGTGCACATAGTATTGTTCCTGTCAGTGTACTGGTACAGATGGCTTAGCAAAAAAGAGATCTCAGTGAACCCTTTTTGAAGATAACCTATTCAGAGGAGAAGACCTTTCAGGCAAATGGCAAACACTGTAAACACATGGTAAAGGACCTGTGATTTTAAAGACTGCAAGTTAAAGGCTGTTTCCCCTGAGACAGGATAATCCCGCCCCTTCCTTAAGCACTCTCATGCCTTCACCCACCGGTCCTAAATGTTTTGGGGCGCTGTTGTTTTATGCCCTTCAGTACGTTTGGCGGACACTTTCATCCTCTTTTACAATTTGACCCTGCCACCCCACCCTATACTTTAGGTCTCACTTGAGACCACGCATGTCTTCATGCAGGGCTAGCACAACGGACTCCAGCTTGGACGTAAGATAATTAAACATTTTTTGTGAAGGCAGAGAACAATCCCATACTAATAAAGCAGCCACTGACCCTCTCAGTCAGCGATGACCAAATCATAGTGCTTTTTTTCCCTAACTTTCAGACATTTTGCACAGCAGCTGTGCTGCTGTACAACCTAGTTAAAATAAATAAATTGAGACCTATTGGATTTGCCACTGCTTGTTTTATTGATATGAATGTAGCCTATACCCAATTTTTACATATAGGTTTTTTAATATGCATTTAAAATCCTATTACACTATTTATTTGTTGATACATATATTTATGTGCATGTCAGACCTCGAGAAATCCACTTGCCCACTCGCTATGGCGAGTTGGATTTAACAGGTCGAGCTAAATTTAGAGCCTACTCGCCTGTTCTGGTGAGTTGACAAAGAATAGGTGTTCTTTTCACTCAGAAAGTGAAGGAGCAATATAATGCACTTAAATCGACCTTTGATCGTGTCACATTTGCTTTGTGTTCAGATAAAGAGGTCAGAAGTCAGTTTACTTCTCTGACTGCAGAGTTCCAGGATTTTGTAAAGTGATCTGTCTAACCTGCTTTACAAAGAGTGTGAACACACCAAATTTAAAAAGCTAATAAGTCAACTGTCAAACATTTCAAAATATTTCTCAGTAGCTGGGATAGCCCATTTTTTGTACTTCTTTGGGATGAAAATATTTTAAAAGGATGAAAACAAGACCGAGCACTTTACTTGATGTGCAAATGATAAATGTTTTCTGAAACCCAATTTTCAGAAATAATTTTTAATACACTGTATGGTTTTATCAGTAAAGCTGCAAGTTTGTGGGAATGTTTTTGGTCATTTGAATGGGAACTTTACTGTCTGTAAATGAGAGTGTGTTACCACTTCATGCTTTAGTAACCTATTAAATAAAAATGAGTGTTTAAGCATGATCTGAGAAACACTCATGCACCTGCCTCGATGGCTATGCTATCAGTAAACTAAGAGGCAAGTTAGTGATCATGTGTACCCTTTCTGTGAGCTAGATTCGTATTATACATGGAACCAATGTTTTAATCTATTTAATCAAACTAAAGAGCTTTTTTGTACAGCAGAAATGCTAAACTGACATATTTGAAGATACACTCATATGTGAGAATGAAGAAAAAGGTGGCTCTGCCACATAAAATATTTGCCTAGGATTACACAATTTGAGACCAGTTTATAGGTCAAG
This sequence comes from Pleurodeles waltl, assembly GCF_031143425.1. NCBI lineage: Eukaryota > Metazoa > Chordata > Amphibia > Caudata > Salamandridae > Pleurodeles > Pleurodeles waltl. The sequence goes on along the minus strand of NC_090437.1, from coordinate 623,768,495 downwards.
TATATTTCATTTAGGTCGAGTAGATTATTTAAGTTATTCGACCTGGCAGTCTAGTAAAAGTTTTATGACTTTTCAAGGCCTGCAGGTGTGTAAACGTGTAGTGTGTGTGCCTCTATATAGAGTTTTATGTTAACTAAAGTTGTGCTTTTTATTTCTAAGTTTATAGATCACGGTGTTAGGCTATAGATAAATATATTTAGGGTTAATTAAATTTTTATGGCATAGACTGTGTTGGACCTGTCCCTTAATACAGGGTTATCCCAAAACTGTTTGCCTTCTTCCTCATATTTCTTTTAACCTCTTTTTGTTGGCTTTAGGACTCTGGGACATTTTACCGCAGCTAACCAGTGCTAAAGTGCATATTCTCTCTGTCTAAATTGTATTGGGGATTGGTTTCTCCATGAATTGCATATTTGATTTACTAGTAAGTCCCAAGAATAGTGCACCATGTGTGCCCAAGGCCTGTAAGTCAGATGCTACTAGTGGGCCTGCAGCACTGATTGCGTCACCCACAGGAGTAACCCTGTAAATATGTCTCAGGCCTGCCATTGTAGTGCCTATGTGTGCAGTATAAATAGCCATTTCGACCTGGCAAGTGCACCAACTTGCCAGGCCCAAACCTTCCCTTCAACTACATATAAATCACCCCTAAGGTAGGTCTAAGGCTGCCCCTTGGGCAGGTTACTAGTGTGTTTTACATGTCCTGGATGTGAAATACTACTAAATTTGTTTTTCACTATTGCAAGGCCTATCTCTCCCATAAGGAAACATGGGGATTGCCTTTAAATATCTTTTAAGTGTAATTTCTCTTTGGCAGCAGATAGAGATCTTGAGGTTGGGGTCTCTGAACTCACAATTTAAAAATACATCTTTTATTGATGTTCGTTTTTAAATTGTACATTTGAAAATGCCACTTTTTGAAAGTGAGCATTTTCTTGCCTAACCATTCTGTGCCTCTGCCTGTCTGTGGCATACACGTCTGGGTCAGGATGGCAGTTGGGCCATTGGTGAATTCACTCTAGACAGTCACACAAATGGAGCTGATGTGTGCCCTGCATATCCTGATGGGTCTTCCTGGGGTAGAGTGGTAGGAGGAACTGACACTTACACTTGAATAGAGCTGTGCCTGTCCTTGCACAAAGCGGTGCCGAACCTCTGGAGTGTGTCTGGTGCCAGGGCAGGAAAGGCAGGGTCTTGTGCACTACAAAGACTTTTCTGTGAAGTTTGCCTACTTCAGAGGTAGAAATGGGTATAAGTACAGGACCATTGTCCCCACAAAGTTAGAATCCTTCTGCACTAAGGACATTCTGACAGGAAGAAGAGCTAGATGCTGTAGGAGGGACTGCCATTGTGCTGGCCTGCTGCTTCTGTCCTGGGTGTGAAAGGACTGGACTTTGCTTTCTACATCCCGCTTCCAAAGGTTCTCCAAGGGCTTGGTCATAGCTTGCCTCCTGTTAAGAAGCCTCAGAGACATCAAAGACTTTGTCTGCCAGCACCTGGGTTCTCTTGCTGAGAGTCCTAACTTGCCACGTGATGCCAAATCCAATGCCTGGGCCTCTGGGAGTGATTTCTGGTGTAGCCAAGAAGAAACTAAGTACACTGACTCCACCACAACATCGGAACCGGTGCTACTGCCCAATTCTGTGCCGCTGCCTGCACCGGAGCCGTGGTCCCCGATGAGTACAATGACTGCGAACGACACCATGGGCTTGACGCCGCCATAGCGCCTCTGAAGTCCTGCCATAGCGTGAGTCCCGAGTGCCGAGTCATGGAGGTCTGTGACACCCAACTCTGGCTCATCACCTGTGGCCCAGTGATGGGACAGTGATACCACGAAGTTGACGCCTCACTTTCTGACCTGCTGGATTCATTGACCCCCCCACCGGATCGTAAGGAACAGACATCTCACCACAGACGCAGCATCACCTTCCATGCAACCGTAAGGAACCACCTCCTCCCCTGCCTAGCAGTAAGGAACTGACGCTGCACCGGCTCCAGCAACCACTTTCCTCCCAGACTCCGTGCAACAGCTTTGTTTTCGCATCATTTTCCAAGGTACTGTACCTAGGGTCCGGCGGACTCTGTGACCAGCCTGCACTCCTTCGCGAGTGGCGTCAGACTGATGGGGACGACTCCATCAAGAAATCGTGATTGCCCTAGTTGGAACTATTGTGTTTCTAAGCGCTTTACTGAGATTTAATCTTTAAAAATTCATATATTTACTTGTGTGTGCGGTTTTAAATATGGTCTTAAATACTATGGGGGTCATTACAACATTGGCGGGCGGCTACCGCCGCCCGCCAAGCTGTAACCGCCGTGCGGCCGCCAATGCGGCCGCACTCCTGCGGTGCCCATTTGGACATCCCCGCTGGGCGGAAACCAAGTTTCTGCCCGCCGGCCCAGCGGGGATGTGGGCCGCAACATGGGAGCTGGCTCCAAATGGAGCCGGCGGTGTTGCAGCCGTGCCACGGGTGCAGTTGCACCCGTCGCGCTTTTCACTGTCTGCATAGCAGACAGTGAAAAGCTGCATGGGGCCCTGTCAGGGGGCCCCACAGCTACCCGTACCGCCAGCCTTTTCCTGGCGGTTCAGACCGCCAGAAAAAGGCTGGCGGTCGGGTACTCGTAATCCCCTGGGCAGCGCAGCGCTGCCCTGGCGGATTACAACCGCCGGGGCCATTGTGGCAGAAAACCGCCGGCCCCGGCGGTGCGACCGCGGCGCTACTGCCGCGGTCGTAATATGCCAGGAAGCACCGCCAGCCTGTTGGCGGTGCTTCCGTCGAAACAGCCCTGGTGGTCTTGGACCGCCAGGGTTGTAATGACCCCCTATGTCTTTGAAAAAGTTATTTTTTGTAACAAAAACATGTTTTTGCAACATAGGTGACAAAAAATTAGATCGTCACTCCCATTCTACTAATACTTTGGTGACTTCCTGTTTAAAGTTAAGTAGACTGTATTGCTCATAAAGTCTTACACTCAAACCTTTTTTTATGTCACCAACAAGGTGAAAACTTCTGAAGACCAACTGTCTTTAAGCAGTGCACTATGACTCAGTAGTACTTGGGCCGTGCAAATGGAATCTGGAACTCCCTTCCTCCAGCTCCGTAACTTTTATTGTAACATTGCAAAATACCCTAATTCTCCATTTCTCACAGACACTTCCAAATTGGATTAATCTAACTGCCTTATTGACCACTGCCTTCTTCCTTTGATTTTTCATAGTTTACTCCTTCTTCGGTTCTTAATTATCTCAATTATGTACTGACCTGCTTTTCACTTCACCTTTTCCCATGTTTCGCTCCATTTTTTTCTCCCAGCGGTAAATGCTTCAAGCACGTTGCTTCTGTCATGGTCCTTCATGTTTTTCTTAACTACTATACTTGCCTCCTCTTCCTGCTTTCTTTCTCCTTGTGACGATAATTTTGGCTCGCCACTATTGGTTGTTAAGAGTTCCCCATTCACAGGTTCATATTACTCCCATAACCTTCCTTATTTTACCTGCACTTCAGTTTTTTTCTTTTTTAAACATTTTATTTGCCAAAATTATTATAGAAGGAATGACAAGTCATCACCGGCATAACTTCAGCATCCTCTGGAAGGTATTGTGTTCAGTAAAGTGTCACAATCTTATGAGGCACTAAGCAAGATGTAGGCCACACTCATCCAATATATCCATGTGGCCCCTTCTTCCCTGTCCAAGTGTGCATCCGTGCAGTGTCCCGACATCCCAATGGGTAATCCCCTAGATCCCTCAGCTCCGTCCATGGGCTCCAAATTTTGTCAAACTTTTTTGGGAAGCCCAGTGACTGATAAACCGTCTGCTTCACTTGCATACACCAGTCCATGTTCTGCACCCAGTGGGGTGTGCTGGAAGGCTTCTCTGCACCCCAAGCCTGTATGATGGCCCTCCTGGCCACCATCAGTGCAATGTTACAGAACAGGAGGGAATACCGTGGAAGCATCTGCTCCCCACAGATGCCCAGACAACACCGTCTGTGCCGAGAGATGGACTGGATCCCCCACTGCCTCTTTTAGGTGTCCCTGTATGGTCATCTAGTCTTGGGCACTTCCACAGAGTATGCTCCAGGGATCACCTCTGACCCCCAACCCCTCAGGCACCTGTTGGGAATTCTGTCCATGGTATGGCGCCTTGTCCTTGTGTAGTATGCTCTGTGCAGTATTTTAAGTTGTTTTAGGCTCAGGCCAGCCCTGATTGCCACCTCCCTTAGGTATCTGCATGCCTCTGCCCAGTACACATCCCCTAGAATACCTAAGTTCTGCTCCCAACTACCCTTCAGCTTGCCTAAATTCTGTACACCATTCTGGACTAAGGTAGCATAGGTGATGGACACCGCATGGTGTCGAAGTGGAGCTGCCAAGAGTCTATATTCCATAGGGGATTCTTCCTCAATTTGGTCTAGGTTTACAAGGTGACTAGTAAGGGCATGTCTAACCTGCAGGTAACAAAATCTCTGGGATTCTGCCAACTCTTACTGTTCTTGGAGGTGCTCAAAAGAGAACATCCCAGTTCCCTACTGTAGGCCCCCCAAGTTAGAGATTCCTATCAAATTCCATTGCTAGAACCCCTCCAACCATTATAAACCTGCCAGTGCTTCTGCATCCCACAGCAGCGTTTCTAAGGTGATTTTCCCCTCCCACTCTGTCACCTTGATTGCCCTCCTCCATGTCTGGATTACTGGGGCAGTGGAAGCTGGACACCCCTGCACTGTGCCCGTCCTTAAAGCGCCTGCAGATAGCCCCTCTGAGGCAGAGCTCTCCTGTCCATCATAAAGGTCGGATCCCACTGATCTGCGAATGCCAAGTCATTAAGCACCTGCAACTGTGCCGCCCAGTAGCAGAATTTCAGTTTGGGCAAAGTAATCCACCCCTCACATGGGCCTTGCATGAGGATGTCCAGCCCTATCCTGGGGCAGCCCTGTTGCACAATGTCTCAGTAGTCTTAACACCCAGGGGATTTATTGTATTGGGCCAGCCAAGTACAACAACGGGCTGTCGCCGAAAAAAGGAGATCACATCCTCCTAATCGATATCCCACTACAAACCCCTCAACTGGGCACCACCCCTGACCCATTCTGTTAGAGGCTGGATGGTCAAGGCTAACAAAAGGGGTGATAGTAGGCAACCCTGCCTGGTACCCCTCCCCACCTGGAATTGCATTAGCAGTGTCCCATTAATTTCCACATGGGCTAGAGGTGCTGTATAAAGCAGATGAACCCAAGCCAGATTGCTGTATCAAAACCCCATCTTCTCCAGCACCACCATGAGGTATGGCCATTCGAGCTAATCAGGTGCCATTCTGGCAAAACCACCACTTGTTCCTAAATACTCTTTCCTCTTTCAAGAAAACCATAGAGGCGTCTCAGATTGTGTCTTGCGGCTTGGAACGGCATAAACTCGTACTGGTCCCTGTGATTCAGATTGTCACTCACCTCATATAGATGGGTTGCACGCACCCTTGCCAGTAATTTTACCTCTATATTTAATAGGGGGATAGGCCTAAATGAGGCACAGTCCTCCGGCTTCTTCCCCACCTTATGTATCAGGAATATGTTGCCTGTCCGATTGTCTGGTGTGAAACTCCCTGCAGCCAAAGCATCATGGTACGTACGAAGGAGTGGCTTTCCAGCTTTCTCTCCAGACATTTGGAAAATTCTGCCGGCAGGCCATTGGGACCCTGGGTTCCCCTCCCCGCCACCCTCCCCTTAAGGCGGCGTATGGCATCTACAATCTCAGCCATCTTGAGATCTATGTCTAAAGTATCCTTATCCTCCAGTGTCAGGAACAGGTGAGGATATCTCCTACAAAGCTCAGTAATTCCTCAGTAATGCGTGGTCTCATGGGAGAGCAGAGGGCCTCCAAGTATTCTGTGAATCTCTCTGCAATTTCTGGGGCAATATACACAGTGTACCCAGTTTTAATGGCCGCCTCCTGTACCTATCTGTGACCCACTTCATGGTGCGCCAACCAAGCCAGGAGCTTCCCTGTCTTATTACCAACCTCCTACAGTCTATGTTGCATGGCCTTACGCTGTTTCCATGCCTCCTCCTCTGTCTGCCTGTATTCCACCCTTCAGATGTGTTTGCTGTAGGAGCAGTACATCTGAGCTGTGTCTGTTGACAAATCTACAAACTATACCTCTTTTAACCTTGTGTCCCAACCCATTCACATTCCAGGATAAAACAAAACAAGCCAAGGGGCTGTATTCTGGATTAATATTTATTATGTTTAACATAAGGAATTAAAGTTCATTACTATGTGACAACAATCTTCTGGAACATTGGACTCACATTCATTTGGATTTGATTCTCTTCGGACTACTTTCAGGAGTGCCCTGGTATCTTTGTATTGAAATTCCCTAACTCAGACCCCACTACCTTATGTGGTGGGTTTCTAACTGCCCAACCCCCTGTTAGACTTGGCATCCTTGACCGGTTTCCCCTGTCTTTTTGCCTCTGCTTTTTTTGTTTTGCTCCTGTACTTTTGACTGTGTGCTGGATTCGATTTTTGCTCGTTTTGGTACTTTAGGCAGTTTACCACTGCTAACCAGTGCTAAAGTGCAAGTGCTCCCTGAGTAAATTGTGATTATGATTGGTTATCCATGATTGGCATACTTAATTTACTAATAAGTCTGTAGTATAGTGCACCACGTGTGCCCAGGGCCTATAAATTAAATGCTACTAGTGGGCCTGCAGCAATGATTGTACAACCCACATGAGTAGCCCTGCAAACATGTCTCAGGCCTCCCATTGCAGTGTCTGTGTGTGCAGGTTTGAACTGCCATGTCAACCTGGCAAGTGCACTCACTTGCCAGGCCCAACCATTCCCTTTCAGTACATGTAAGGCACCCCTGAGGTAGGCTGTAGATAGCCCCATGGCCAGAGTGCAGTGTATTTAAAAAGGTAAAGGTAAAACATGTACTGGTGTGTTGCACATGTCCTGATAGTGAAATACTTCCAAATTCGGGTTTCACTGTTGCATGGGCAATCCCCCTGTTCCATAGCTTAACATGAGATTGCCTTTAAATATCTTTTAAGCACAGTTTCCCATTGGGAGCAGATAGGCATGTGGAGTTTGGGGTCTCTGAACTCACAATTTAAAAATACATCTTTTGGTATAGTTGTTTTTTAGAGTGTCTGTTTAAAAATGCCACTTTTAGAAAGGGGGCGTTTTCTTCTTGAACCATTCTGTGCCTCTGCTTGGCTGCTGAATCCAAGTCTGGATCAGACTGACAGTTGGGCTGTTTGTGAATTCACTCCAGACTGTAACACAAAGCGAGCTGAGGTGTGTCCTGCATATCCTGATGGGTCTTCCTGGGCTAGAGTGGGAGGGAGAGCTGACACCTGCACTTAAAAGGGCTGTGCCTTACCTCACACAATACAGTCTCTAACCCCCCAGAGTGTGGCTGGGGCAGGGCAAGGAAGAGGCAGGGTCTTGTGCACTACAAAGACTTTCTTTTGATGTTTGCCTACTTCAAAGGCAGAAATGAGTGTAAGTATTGAACTGCTGATCCCACAACTTTAGAACACTTCTGGATCAAGAGGAACCTCTGCCAAGGGGAAGAGCTGTGAGGAGGCGTACTGCCTCTTTGCTGTGTGTGCTTTGCTGGGTTGGCCTGAAATTGCTTCTTCTGCCTTAAAGAGGACAAAGACTGGACTTTGCTGTGTATCCTGCTTGTGAAGTTTCTCCAAGTGCTTGCACAGTGCTTGCCTCCTGTTAAGAAGTCTCAGGGGCATCAAAGACTTCGTCTGCCAGCACCTCTGCTCTCTTGCTGAGACCCCTTACCTGTCAAGTGGTGCCACATCCATTCCCTGGGCCCTTGGAAGCAGACACTGATAAAACCTGAGAAAAAAATCTACGCACCAGCGCCGAGCAGCAGAAAAATCAATGCAGCTCCTGCACTGCGTCAGAAAAATCTACGCAGCACGGGTAAAATTGACTCATCACTAGCGCAGCGTAGATTCATTGCTGCCATGCATCTGCATTTTCTACGCATCGTCCCTGGATGTCAAATCTTCAACATCATCGCATGGACCGGAGGTAGCTCACCCGGAAATCGATGCATCCCCGCTCCTGCGAGGAAAGAATTGACAGGTCGCTTAACCAGTGGAGAAAGAATCGATGAATGGTCTCACCTGCGAGTAAGGAATCGATGCATCGCTTGCTTTTCTGACGCACTCTTGTGGCTTTATTTTTTAACCATACCAGGTACTTTGTGCTAAACAACGCATCCATTGATTCTTATAGATTAAGACTCTTTTTACTTTAAACTTTGATATCTCTTTTTGTGTATGTTGGATTTTTGTTGTTTTGACATTATTTGATTTAGATAAATATTGGCTATTTTTCTAAACTGGTGTGGAGTCCTTTTGTGGTGTTTTCACTGTGTGACTGTATATGGTTGTGCAAATACTTTACACGCTGCCTCTGAGATAAGCCTGACTGCTTGTGCCAAGCTAAAAAGCGGGTGAGCAGGGGTTAAGCGAGCTGTGTATCTCCTTACCCTGACTAGAGTGAGGATCCCTACTTGGTCAGGGTGTAAACTGACTGCCAACTAGAAACCCCATTTTAAACACCCCCTAATGCTTGATGTGTCTGTGGCACCTTCCCCATGAACTACTAATCATTGAACGGTAACCGTGTTGGTTAACTCCTATCCTTTTGTGGGTGTTGGTGTGTGGGGTCTGTGTGGTATCTGTGCAGAGTCCCCCCTGCCTCTGGGGAATCTTCCCACCCTTCTTTCCATTTGGAGAGTAGTTTTACATGCCCGTCTCCAAGGTATTGGTTTGGGACTCTCCATCATTTGACTGTACCGGTCAATCCTCAGTGTCCAGGACTGGGGACTGGATGCAGCTGACTAGTTCCCGTCTGGGCATCCCTGTTCCCCTCTGGCCCTCCCTGTTCCCCTCTGGCCCCAGACCACTGGCCTGCAGCCTTCCAGTCAATCCAACAACTCACTCAGGGTGTGAACGAACCAGGATTTCCCTTCTGCCAGGAGCTTTGCGAAGAAGGGCACCATGTATTGTAAACTCTGTTTCCGCAGTTCCCTCTTGGCCTTGTCAAATGTTCTACGCTGACGTTTTACCTCCTGTGTAAAGATCATAACCGTATGGTTCCCAAACTGGGGAGGCCTGTGTATTCTGGCAGCTTGCAACACTGCCTCCTGGTCCCTGCAATTCAATAACAGTCTTGCAATTATTGTCAGAGGTAGCTCTGCTGGCCTAGGTGGTATCCCTATAACTCGGTGGGATCTCTCCACTGCAAAGTGGGCTGAAAGGTGCTGGGTCTGAAGAAAGGACCATAGTAAGTTTTTAACAAATTCTTCCACATTCCTGCCCTCTACCGTCTCAGGCAGGCCTACCAGACACATTATTCCCCCTCAATCTCACCTCCGTACCCTTAGCCCTTGAAAGCAGATGGCTAGTTGTCTCCCTGAGGTGCTGGACCTCTATCTGCAGTTGCGAGATAGCACCACTGTCCTCCTCTTAAGTTGCCTCTACTGTCCCCACCCGCGCAGACATCTTCTGCACGTCTACCCATTCGAGAGTGAGGTATATCGCAACCATGTCTCTCTTCAGTTCCAGTGTTGTTTTGGTGTCCTGCCCTGACTTCAAGAGGTCCCTCAAGAAGGGCTCAGGGGGATCCTCTGCCACCAGACGTGGAGGGTCCTCAAGTGCCTGCTCATTACCCATTCTCTGGACACAGAACAGAATTTGTGCACCATGGTAGTCTACCCGATCCCAGTGGCCGACACACAGTGTCAGGCAGCAATACCACGGGACACGCTGTTCCTTCCATGGATCAGGATCTAGAGCCCCCTTGAAACATTCCAGGAAGGTTCACATACCCCACTCCCAGGGCCCCTGATCCAGCCAGGTGTACCCTCCCGAAAGTGAGTGCTGGCCAACTCAAACAAAGTTCAACAGTTTGTTTCCCCCTAAGCCCCCAGGTGGTGGTCTATGGTTTATTGATATGGGTGGGGGAGCAGGAGCACCCCCGAGTCCGGGCTACACCAACTCACTCCAGTATCTGGGCCTGGCTACTGCTCTGTGGGCCCTGCTGCAATGCACCCAGGCTGTCCCCCCGCCACTTTACGAGTATGGAGCCTGCCGAGTTCCCCATTGCGTGTCACGGCCCTCCTATCTTTCGCGCGGCACTTTCCTTCACCTGGATCCCTCCCCACATGGGATCCAAGCTATAGGGTACTGACTGCTGTGCCTTAGGACTGCCGCCCTGGTCCTTCCAGACTTCAGCGGGCCCTGGTCTCCGAGGCCCGCTCTCCGTCCAAACGCACCAACACTCTCCCTTCTCCTTTAAGCATAGTCAGCCTGCCTCCCATCCGGCACTTCAGCTGTTTGCGCCCCCTGTAACCTCAACGTGCCCCTCCAACACCACCTGGTCCTCACCTTCTCTCCGGATTGTTGGGGACTCACGCAGGAGGCTCCGCCTCGTCTTCTGGTACGGTATATTCTGCTTCGCCACCATGCACTGTCCAACACGAGCACAGCTTAATGCCACGACCCTTTGCCAGTTCCGCCATAAATGCCGGTGCCTGGCAGTCAGCCACACAGAAAACTTCTCACCAAGAGCCTGTGAGTACGTATCCAGGCATTCACTTCCTCCCCCAAAGCAGTATCAAGCGAGATCAGGGAGGCGGGAGCTCACTCTCTGTGCCATGTTGCTTCGGCGCATGGTCATCCCCCACATCCCCACCTGCACTTAAGTTTCCTCTCATGTAATTGTTATTGATTTTATTTTGTGGGATAACTGCTATCTAAACACTCCTCATGATTGTATGCACTCCCTTTTCCCAAAATTAGTCTGCTGTTTTTGTGTTCATTTGTTAATATGATATTGGGTTTAGTGGTCCCTTGCAGAATATGTGTTTTATTATTTTTTGGAAAACTTTAACTTTGTCTTTTAACAAAAAAAATGTTGTTAGGTAAGTTGGCTATGTACATTCTATACACACCTGCAAAAGTAAAACAACTCTATTAATTTTGGAAATCTCAAAAAAAAAAATTAAAATGAAAGCTAAGCATCCTTCATCATACCCACTTAGTATGCTAAGATGCCTGTGCCTTGTTAAATAACTTTTGATTTGTGCAATTGCAGAGGCGGATAAGGTGCCGAAGTCCTACAGAAGCTCCCTGGCGCAGTTGGGGCTGAACAGTATGAAGTCTGCTGGTATTTGCATTGGCCGTCCTGTCTTAGTTACCAGTGTAAATGGACAACAAGAGGTATGATTTGTTCAGCATGGTCCAGTTAATTGAATGGCTTAATAGAACTGCTGCCTTATTTTTGACACTTTGTAGAATCATTGGCGGTCTGCAAAGGCATAGACTCAAGCACTAACAGCCCTCAGAAAATATCACATTTCTTCAAACACTGCCTACTTGTCCTTTGTCGAGCTGAGCTAGCAGTGCACAGCTTAAAGAACACTCAATGTTGATCGTGATTTTAAATCTCGTACGAGCTACAAAATATTTTGCTAAAATTATTAAAATCAGAAATGCTATATTATTCTGCTTTTTAGTCGCTGTCAAATACCTTTTTATGTTTTGCATATGACAGAGCAAGCACTGCTAGCGCCTGTGCTCCTGCTTGTGAGAGATAGTGCCTTGCAACACACTGCTTACCATTGTTGGGCTTTATTGTTACTTTCGTTTGGCGAGTCTTATTTGGTAAGTGAATATTGGCTTCACTTCCTCTTCTTTCATCTGGAGCATGGACCAAGTACTGATTGATTTCTCGATTAATGTTCTTCTGCGCTGCTTGATTTTTTTAGGTCACTTCTACAGAGAGGAGACAACTCAGAGGCCATCTGAGAATTTATTAGCCCCCTCTGCAGTTTCTCTGGCATACTGCCATTTCCCCTATCCCTATCTGCCCTTGTCACTTTATCTCCCCCCTCCCCCCAATAGCAAGATGTATTCGCCAAGGCCTCCACCCCTTTTGGCTGTGGCCGGCTCACACTCATCAAACACCAGCTCAATTTCATTGTGTCTTAGCAAATGCTTGTCACAAGCATCATCAAAGACTGTGTGACTCTCACATTTCGACCTTGCACTTCAGAGATGAGGCGATCTGCCCTTCATAAGTTTAGAGGGATAACTGTAAAAGCCCATTCTTTGACTGTCTATATGTGTGGTGCTCTTCGACTAGCTGCACTTTTAATGGTTGCTACAAGCCCAAAACAGCCATTGGCAAAACAAATAGGTCTTGCCGTTAATATGCAGACACAGACCTAACTGGCTTTGCTAGTGCGTGCTTCATTTAGCATACTGTATCACCAAAACATTCCTACCTGGATGTCCTTGCTTGAGTTTGACACAAGGGTGGAATTGTTTTTGGTAAAGTACGATTTTAAAATACCCACAGTATTGATCACCCATGTATGCACAGGTGTCCATTTTGCAATAATAATCTGTTATAGTTTGACACAGACCATTCCAAGATGGCTGCCTCTATGTGACAAGTGATGTGTTATGCGGGTATACAACGGGGATGGGATACTGTGCTTCATTTATGCATTGGACAAAGTAGTGCCACATATTAGTATGAGACTGCACTTGTTGTGAAAAGAGGAGATAGAGGTCTGAAGATGTATATAAAAAAGGTAGTGTGCTCGTGTGTGCGATGATAAAGGGCTCTAAGCTGCATTTGTGTTGTTAAAGGAATGTGCGCTACAGTTGTATGTGAAAGGGAGAATTGCGCTGCATGTGTTACACTGGCGAACTGCAAGCTGCATTACTTATAAACAGGGGGTAGTGAACTGCATGTGTATATGAAAGGGGACTGTAATAAATGTGTATATAGGAAGGGGTCGTTTGCTGCATGTGAGACTGGCATGTCAGTATGTGCTTGAGCAGATTTAAGGAAGTAGTGGGATGTCTGTGTATGTAAGGGGCTGCTTGTGTGTATAATAGGGAACTGTTTGCTATGCATGTGTACAGAAAGTGGTATTGTTGTGAAGATTTACATTGTAGTGCACTGAGTGCTTTCGTATTTTTTTTAAATATATTTTTATTATTAACAAATTGCTGCCTTACAGACACATAACAAGTTATGACATAATTGAGTTCTCACCTTGTTCACAGTTATCAATGTTATTAGCACAAATGATTTTTACCAGTTTTAAAGTTTTACGTCACGTTATTCATTCTGTCTGTGATTCTCAATAGAGCTACTTCAAAATAGGTGCGCCAACCCCGCTTGTCTACTTTCCCCCAAATGTGAGTGTTGTATAACGATTTTGTTTTATGACTACAGGGCAGACTTAACTCGTGTTGAACAAAAATTAAACATTAAACTTGTTGGCATTGTGTAGAGTAGGTAACTACATTTGCCGGAGTACGTCATACTTGGGTTTCTCCTGTGAGTGGGATATTGCTATACTCTTACTCCCTTCGTTCCACACTGGACGGGCTGCCTTCCGTATCCCATTTGTCTGCCCCCCAGGGCCCTCGGTTAAGTCCGGCTGTCATTACTGTACTGGTTTCACACTCGGTCCTGCTGATCCTCTTATAGGACACTCTCTAGTAGGCATGAGATCTACCCCCCTTCTTTCTGCCTACTTAGACCTCTATTTTGCTGGCTCCTCCGTGGGTGTTCCCTTCCCCCTCATTGTCTTCCCAACTCGTCGCTATGACCTCCCACTCTGGTGCGATTTGGTTTTGACGCAGGCCTCCCGCCTCTTCACTCCTCAGAACCTGCAGTTCAGCTCTGGACCATTTCGACACGTCTCGTTTCCACTCGGTCAGTGGGGGACGTCCTGGGGCCTTCCACCCTTTTGTGATCAGTCTCCTGTAAAGAACTAGAGCCAAGTCCAGAAACCATCCACCCACCTTCCCCCGTGGCAGTCCCCTCCCGAGGCCTAGTAGGCATGCAGCGGGAGTCGGGGACAGGGTAATCTCAAATAATCTCGATAGGTCAGCCATTACTGCCCCCCAGCCCGGCTGAATCTCCGGGCAGTCCCATACCATGTGGTCATAGTCAGCGTCAGCGACCTCACATCTTGGGCATACCCTAGGGGTTCTGCCATAAATTAGTGCCAGTCGATGCGGTGTGAAGTACGTCCTGTGGAGGTAATTATATTAGATATATTGCAACCGTGTGTTGCGGGAGACCCTCCGGGGGTAGGCCAATGCCCTGTTCCACTCTGCGGCTGAGAGTTCTCTACCTAACGTCCTTCCCCATCTCTCTCTCAGTGGGCGCAGCGGGTCCAATCCATCCTCTACTTGGACCCGATACAATTTAGTGATTAAGTAGGCCTCCTCGCCAGCTGTCAGCAGGAGATGTAACACCTTATGGGTAGTGAGCTCTGCGTTAATCGTGTCCCAGTGCTTTTTCAGGGTATGTTCCAGCTTACGGAATAGTAGGAACTGTCCCCGGGGAACCCCTCTGTCTATACGATCATTGAAGGACTTCAGCACCCCTTCTTGGAACAGTTCCCCAATTGTCTCCACTCCCGCCCTCTTCCACGATCCCAGTCCTGAGCTACCCGGGTTGTTCCCACCTGGTTCGAGCACTAGAACCGATAATGGTAGTGCTGGGGAGTACGGCGAGCCAACCCCGACCCTCTTTGCGCATCTCTTCCAGCACGACATCGCTACTCTTGTCGTCAGGCTGTCCGTCCGGGGGACGATCTTCCTGTTTATCATACGTGCAATAATCCGATTTATGTCTATTGCTTCATGGGTGGTGCACCTGTCTAACTGTCCCCTGCCGGCGAACCACCCGGCTGCCCACTGTAATTGGGACGCCAAATAGTAGAATTCGAAATCTGGGGCACCCAGACCACCCAGGTGGGTTGGTCTGCAGAGAGTTGAGAGCGAGGTACGTCTGCGACCGTTGTCCCATATCAGCTCCCTAAGTAGGGTATTTAACTCGCGGAACCATGCCGAGGGGATCTGCAGGGGCAAATTAGCGAAGAAGTAAAGGAGGCGGGGAGCATGATCATTTTAGACAGTGCTATTCTGGCCTTAATCGTTAGTTTCAGGGATCGCCAGAACCCAACAGAAGCTCGCAAGGAGCGGAGTGCTCTACCTAGGTTACCCTCCCAAAGGTCTGCCATGTCGTGGAATACTTGTATACCCAGATACTTGAAGGTGCGTGGGGCCCAGTTCACATCCTCTGGGCAAGTTGTTGGGCGTTCGTAGCTCGGCATTATGGGGAACATGAATATTTTGCCTCGATTGAGGCGAAGTCCTGACAGTGTCCCAAAGTCTTCCAAATTCCTAAAAGCCCATGGGATGCTGGCCTCCCCGTCTCTAAGATAAATGAGCACATCATCCGCATATAGCGATATGACGTGCTCAGCTTGTCCCCACTCCACTCCCAGACCCACACCATCCCTTTGCATCCGGGCTGCCAGGGGCTCAATGGCCAGGGCAAATAACAGTGGGGATAGGGGGCATCCCTTTCTAGTTCCCCTGTAAATTGGGTAGGTATCGGATATTGTCCTGCCCGTCTTTACCCTTGCCAGTGGAAATGCATACCATAAGTCCACCCATTTGACCCAACTCTCACCCATTCCCATTCAGAGCATCACTGCCCTCAAGTAATCTCATCTGATTGAATCAAAAGCCTTTTCAAAGTCTACCGCCAGCAACACTCCCGCTGGGGGCTTCACTTTATTGGGCATGTGTAGAATAGCAAAGAGTCGTCTCAGGTTTAGGGAGGTATTACGATTCGGGACAAAACCATTTTGGTCCTCGCGTACGAGTGTGGGTATATGGACGAGCAAACGATTGGCCATTATCTTACTGAGTATTTTAAAATCGCTGTTTAGCATTGACAGGGGGCGGAAGTCAGTCACTGATGCCTCTTTTGGATTTTGTTTTGGGGAGTGGAACGACCAGGGCCTCCCTCAGGGATCCCGGGAGCACCCCATGCTGTAGTGCTTCCGCATACATGTCCACTAACTGGGGGGCAAGCTGTGTCTCATATTTTTTATAGAAATCCATAGGGAGGCCGTCCGTCCCCGAGGTCTTCCCAGAGGCCAGTAGTGCTATAGCTTCTCTGACCTCTTCTAGAGTTACTGCCCCCCCCCATGCTTTCCCTCTCTTCGGACGCCAGGGTCTTCAGTGGGATCTGTTGTAGATAGCCATCGAATGCCTCTGCTTCAATTTCTACGGGCTTCCTATACAGTTGGGTGTAATATTCCTTGAATGCTTTGTTTATGGGGCCCGCCTAATTCTACGTTCTCCTTCCCTGTCCAGCACATTCGTGATGGGCTCGCCGCCCCCCCGGGCCTCAACAACCACGCTAGCATTTTCCCTGATCTGCCCTCCTCTGTAATTAAGCAAAATATTTTTGCATATTGTGGCATCTAAGTTGTTCTTCGACCTGGGAGTGGTCTCTTTTTGCCTGGCGATATTCATCGCTCTCTTGTGTGTCCCTTCCCTGTCTCAGTTCCCCCTCATGTATTTTCTTTTCTAGGTTAGTTAATTCCCTTTCGAGTGAGCGTCTCACCCCGATCGATTGACCCAGACAGTAACCCCTTGTCACTACTTTAAGTGTTTCCCATTCCGTGGACCAAGAGGAGGCAGATCCCCTGTTGGACTTAATATGGTCAGTTAGGTGTAGTCTCAGGGCTTCTCTATACGCCTGGTCCTCAAGTGCTGCAGGGGCCAGTCTCCATGACGGGATAGGGGGCCTATCTTCAGTTGCCCTCCCTGTTAATAGTAAGGGGTTATGATCAGACAGAGTGCGTCCCAGATATTCCGAGTGGATCACAACCCCTGCTAGTGTTGCGGTACATACCACTCTGTCAGTTCTAGTGTGGACCCGATGCAGACCTGAGTAATACGAGTAATCTTTGTCCTTCAAATGTTGTTCTCGCCATATATCTACTAGACCCCAAGAATCCAACCACTCTCTAAGTTTCCTGGCTATCTTACTTGTCACTGCACCTTGTAGCGGAGGCGTGGAGTCCACGTCTAATACGCAATTGAAATCTCCCCCAACTAGAAGCTCCCCCCTCTGCTGACGGGTGAGGTGACTCGATAACCGTGACATAAAAGGGGCCTGATCCTGATTGGGAGCGTATATACAGCTCAGGACTATCGGGGTGCCGTGTAACTTCCCTTCCAGGATCACAGACCTTCCCACGCGATCTATATTGGATGAATCTACCTCAAGGGGGACCCCTGCTTGTACCCAGATCATTGCTCCCCTTGTGTATGCTGAATATTCCGTAGCGAACACCTGCCCCCTCCATCCACGTCTTAGTTTTTCCGCTTCTCCAGCTGCTAGGTGGGTTTCTTGCAGCATTGCAACTTGTATGCCTCTCCTCTTTAGGTATGATAATATTCTATGCCGTTTGGCCGGCGTACCCATCCCCCTGATGTTCCATGTTAGTAAGTTGTATTCTGCCATGTTGGTGTGTCAGTCCAATGGTATCTATCCCATTCTACCCCAGATGACGATCCCCCACTGCGATCTATGGGACTTCTGATATGTTTTAACCCCAACTCCCACAGTGCCAACCTAACTAAAAATTGCATTTCCCCACTCCCCCTCCCTAGGGCGCCTCTCGAACAGTAGGTTGCCCATAAACCTGTGCAACAGTGCATCTTATTAAAACTTTTAACTGTAGTTCTCGCCAGTCTGACTGAACAACCGAGATTCCAATTGGGGGGTAGGCCATGTTCAGAGGGGCCTCATGTTCATTTGTTTCTCCTTGCCTCAGGGCTCCCTTGTAAGTTTAGTTATTAAAGGTCGTCTGCTGTCTGCGGGGTTACCTCCAGGGCCAGCCCCGAGCAGCCCGAGCCCCCGGCTGAGGACATCAGTGTCATCCGATTCACCTCCAGAGCACTACAGGGGGGACACCTCTCCGCTCATATGGGCCGCCACCTCCAGTGCCGCCTTCCTGCCTTTTTCCTTTTGCTTCTGGGTCAGCGCCAGACGAGGGCGACCCCGGGCACGCCTCCCGCCAGGGCCCCGATGTGATCCGCTCTCAGTTGATCCCCCGCTCGCCTGCCAACCCGGTTGAGTCCCACGGGCCTCTAGCCACTCCTACGCCTCTTCGGGAGATTGAAAAAATTTGGTTTTGCTGTCACACATCACTTTGTCTGGCTGGGTAAAGCAAAGAGTACTGGATCCCTTCCTCCCTTAGGGCCCTCTTAACTGCCATGTATGAGGCACGTTTATTTTGAACCTCCAATGTGAAATCCGGGAACAGTGTCACCTCGCCATTCGCTACCTTGAACAGGCCCGCCTCTCTTGCTCTCTGAAGAAGAATGTCTCTGTCCCTGTAATGTAGTAATCTAGCGATCACCACTCTGGGTGGTCGGCCCGGAGCGAGAGGCCTCGATTGTACTCAGTGAGCTCGTTCCAATGTATAGTAAGGGGTTAGGCGATCCGGCGCCACAACTGTGCTCAGCCATTTCTCGAGGAAATCCACCATATTTGTTCCTTCTGCCCCCTCTGGGAGGCCCACCACTCGTACATTGTTCCGCCGGTTTCTCCCTTCTGCATCCCCTGCCCTTTGTTCTAGGCGTGCTACTCTGCCCGTGAGGCATGTCACCTCGGCCTGTAGGTCTTTTTGTTTTGGTGCTATCTCCGCCAGCGTGGTCTCCGTCTCTTTAACTCTGTCCGACAGTTTGTGGTGGTCCGCCCTCAGGAGCCCAACTTCGACCGCCACCTGATTGATGCCGTGCTACAGCGTTGTCTTTGTGTCTTCGATGGCCCCTAATATTTTGTCCTGGGTGTCCTGTACGTTAAATTGCGGCAGGTCCCGTAGGTCCCCCCCTGCGCTCGGAGGGAATTGTGTTGTCCATGGTTCTGGACCTGTGCCGGTTCTTGGGGGACATTTAATATGTGAGGGGCTGCTGCCCCGGAGACAATGCAGGGTTCGGATTGTTGTTACGATCGCACTGCCTCCCGTGGCCTCCACCGTCAGGCCCGTTCTGGCCACTGTACTGCTCCTAGTGAGCCTCACAGCAATCACTGATTATTCTTACGCTTAGTCGCTGGCCTCCGGCGAGCCCGGTGTGTGTTCCACAGGGGTCGGGGGGGGCTCTTCGCTGTTTGAACACGGGCGTCCACTGTCTTCAGGCACAGTCCGGCCCCATTACTCACCCTCTCTGTGCACGCTGGGTGATATCCCATTCCGGGCCCCCAGATGGGGCCCACAGCTCATTCTTCTGCCTTCTTTCGCTGGGTGTTTCCCCACGGGATGGCCCGACCGCTCCCACCAACACGCCCCGGATTGCGCCGCGGGCGTTCGTCCCCCACCAGATCAGCGACTTGGGGACCTCGCACCGCTCACTGGGAGGGCGTCGCTACCTCCTTGTTGCTTTGGGCTGCCAGGGTTGCCCGTTTCTCTTCGCTCCTCAAGGGGTCACTCTTCGGGCCCGGACTTGTATCACTGCCTGGTACTGGCACCCCTGGCGTTCTTACCAGTGCTCTGGAGTCCCCTCACTGCCCTCCGATCTTTTATGTGGGTCGGCGTTTCAAAACCTGGGCTCCACGGTCCCCGGCAGGGCCTCGTTAATCCTCCACGTCTTAGGGGGCTGCCAACTCCCCCACCCGATATGATGGGGGCTCCTTCCTCCTCTCCCCACGCGGGGGGCACAAGCCCACGTCTGCCGCGGCCCCCAAGCACTCAGCCCCGCTCTTGGTGTGCAGCAGGTACTCCCGAGGGTCGGGCCCTGCTCGCCTCTGGCCCGCCCGGGCGCCCCCGACTCCGAACTCGGGGCACCTCGTGGAATGCCGCTCTCCGCGGCAGCTCCGATCGTCAGGGCGCCCTCTCGAAGGCCGTCAGCTCCCAACGTGCCTCAGGGCGGGAGAGGGGTCCCAAGTCCCTGCCCCCACCGGGAGCTCGCCTCAACGCTCCGGCTGCCGGATTTCAGTGTCCAGGTCTGCTCCCGTTCCGTCTCCGCCAGGGCCGTCGCAGGCCCCGGTCCCACGCCGGATCGCCTCTCCACTCCAGTCCCCGGCTCGAGCTGCGGGGACGGGCCGCGAGTCCGGGAGCCTGCCGATCCGGCCCAGGCTCGCACAGCAGGGCCCAGACAGGGCTCTGCGACTCCTCAGCAGGTCCCCCCAGGTCCCCACCGCAGTGCAGGCATCGATTGCCCCTGAGGTCGGCTTGTTATGGATGGATGATTTTAGGCCCCTCCAGAGCGAGGGGATTATGCGTGCGCCATCTTCGGCTTCCTGGCCACGCCCCCCCCACTGAGTGCCTTCGTATGTTGACATTTTAACTTGCTGTTTGAGGAAGTGCGCATGTGTCTTACGCACGACAGTGTGCAAACAAAATGTACTGCATTTCTGTAGAAATGGAACATTGCAATATATTTGTACAGTGAAAGGGGGTTGCCTGTATATTGCAGCAATTGTATTGTGGCTATTGAAAGGCACTTCCACATGTTAATACAGAAGAGGGAATGGTGATGTGGTCTCTTTGTTTATGTGGTAGTAAGTAAAGATGCTTCATGCTACTTCTGTACAGGAAAGGGTTATTGTGCACCATATAGAATGATTGAGGGGCTGCATGGGATAAGAGTATTCGAAAGTGGAATGTACACCAAGAGTGTAGATAAGAGGAACTTGTGCTGCATGATGTTTTGAAACATAAATGGAACTGCTTTCATGTATTTTAGAGTGTGTGATAGTTGACTGTGATTTGTTTGTGAGCATAAAAAGGGCACGTTCGGTAGGAGGCGGTGTGCTAGAATATGGAGAAGGCGGTGGCGTACTGTCTAGATATAGTGCAGGCTCGAACATGCTTGTCGCATGGAAGGGATTGGTATGATGGTTGTGTGCTGCAGTGATATATGGTAAGGAACTTTATGCTCCAGCCCTTTATGCAATGTATTAGCCTGCTGCATGGTGGGTGCGTGTTGTATGATAAAGTAGTGTGCAACGTGCATATATTGCAGCACCTGCACCTTAGAGGAGACAATATGCCATCACTGCATAGTGAAAGGCACTGTGTGCTACATCTGTACTTCAAAGGCAGTAGTGTGCTGCTTGTGTAGGACGTACTACGCTGCATGTGTACACTGAAGGAATTTGCGTGCGTCCTCTGTACTTTAAAGGAGCTACAGTACAGTATGTACCCCTGCCCCTCCACTCAAAGTGATACTACAGATCATAATGAAAGCAAGAAATACCCCCCCGAATATGTAGTATATTAGAGCCCCACACCCTGGACACCGGTGCCAATGTACTTGCTGCAGAATTGATTGCTTGTAATAGCAGCAGACGACCGTGCATATGGAGAAAATCAAAAGCATTGAGATATAATGCAATTCATGAATAAAATACTTTATTTACGGTAGTAAAGGCCAGCTGCTCTAGAATGAAAACACTTTTAAACAGTAACTGTGTGACAGTTTCTTCTGAACATTCTATCATCAAATATGGGGCAGTTGGCAAAAAAGGTGAAACGCATCAGAGGGAGATTGAGTAATTAATTATCCATCGTGAGCGCTCACTACCGGCAGTGGCATTGCGCGTCCGAAATGTCAATTTGTTCACTGCTGGATGGCTTGTAATTCCCATTTGTCAGTGCCATAAGAGGCTGCAGCGACGGCCCTAGAGCAGTAAAGCCGTAGGGGCCGGGGCAGGCGTGCCACCAACGCTGCTGCAAAGATCTCATGCAGAAGGCGCGTGCATCTCCCCAGGTTGAGCTTCTCTTGGCAAACAAAGGTTTGTGCAAGCACAGCAGATGCGGAATATTGGCCTCACAGCTACGTGACAAAGCAAAAACAACAAGTGATGGACGGAATGCTGAACATTATCAAACATTCACCCCCAGTACAGTGATCTGGGCCTAAATCCATTGTTTTTTTGCTGCCCATGCCATTCCAGTTTGGACCCAGCCATATGCAAATCAGTCTTGACCCTGTTCCCCATGGGAACAGTTCAGCCCGAACTGCTAGGCCAGCTCTTCCCTTGACTGGAAACAAGCCTCCTGGGACCGGTTCCGGGGTTTCACCCCTCATCAGCCAGGCTAGCTTGAATCCAGTGGCATGGGAAGCACGGGACCCACGTCTGGGCATACCCTTCCCACTTACGGCGAGAAAGCAAAAACAACAAGTGATGGACGGAATGCTGAACATTGTCAAACATTCACCCCCAGTACAGTGATCTGGGTCTAAATCCATCGTTTTTTTGCTGCCCATGCCATTCCAGTTTGTACCCAGCCATATGCAAATCAGTCTTCACCCTGTTCCCCATGGGAACAGTCCAGCCTGAACTGCTAGGCCAGGTCTTCCCTGGACTGGAAACGAGCATCCTGGGACCGGTTTCGGGGTTTCACCCCTCATCAGCCAGGCTAGCTTGAATCCAGTAGCAGCTACGTGAAGCATGTCGTAGGACTGCAATAAACAAGTTAACGAGGGCTGGAGAGGGAATTGATTGGCTAGTCCACACTTAAGCAGGCATGTGGGGTGGGGGGGGGTAAAAGAGAAACAATGATGGCATTCGGTGAATTAAGTTGTGATAAGCAGTAAGAAGGGAATCAATAAAGGAGGCGGTGAGAGAGGAACGGGAAGAGGAGAACATGAAGGACGGGGGAGAAAATCTTACAGACAAAAGAGAGCATCATGAAGTGAGACGAGGAGAGAGAGAAGCAGCCAAGGGAGAGCGATACAAAACATGCGCTCTTGTGGAGTGCTTAAGCAAAGAGGAAAAAGTTGTTCCCTAAAAAAAGAGCAGTGGAAGGACACAACCAAATAGACTTTGCTCTAGGGGAGGGACACACAGGAGATGGACAAGGTAAGCCATCAAGTGAGATGAAAGCAAATGAGGGGCAATGAAGCCACCTCTCTGCTCTGTTGTGTAACATCTGCTCAGCATGAGCTAAACTGTTCAGGAGTGCTGCTCGAGTGGATTTGGGAAATCCCATTATGCCTTTTAATGTAAAACTTTTGTGCAATTTCATTCAAAATATGCACGTCAGTTGTTATATCGTAGGGTAAGAGTCAGGGAAGATTTTGCTAACTTCACAGGCTATTAAGGGTTAATAACATTAGTTTTAAAATTTATATTTGAGGTCCAAAAACAAAATGTTAACAGTAAAGACACATGCAATATAGCATTGTGAAAAGCTTTACTCCTGCTCTGCAAATACTGTGCGCCCACACCTTTGCGGAAGACCTACTGTCACATACGCTTAGTTCTGCTCCTTCAACCGGAGAACCTACCTTCAATGAATCAATCAGTCAATCAGGGTTTTTATAAAGCACGACTACTCACCCATAATGGTCTCAAGGTGCTGAGTGGGGGGAGGGTGGATCTGGTTTAGTCTAAGAACCAGTAATTCCTGAATTGCGGCAGTAATTATGATTGCCTGAGGTGCAGAGGCCTTCCATGTCTTCGCAGGGAGGTAGGAGAAGGATCTTCCTCCATCTGTGGTCTTGTAGATCCGTGGGATAGTGGTGAGCCAGTTGGGCAGATTGGAGATGTCTGGTGGGAGTGTAGAAAGGGAGGCGGTGGTTGAGGTATGCAGGTCCAGCATTGTGGAGGGCTTTGTAGGTAATTCTTTTGTTGATAGGTAGCCAGTGAAGGTCTCTCAGTTGGCCAGTGATGTGGCTGCAGCCTGGGATGTTCAGGATGAGTCTGGCAGAGGCGTTGTGGATGTTATGCAGTTTCTTTAGGAGTTGATGGGTTGTGCCGGCGTAGAGTGTGTTGCTATAGTCGAGTCTGTTGCTGACGAGAACAATAGTGACCATTTTTCTGGATTTGGTGGGGATCCACTTGAAGATCTTACAAAGCCGGCGAAGCGTGTGAAAGCAGGAGGATAATACGGGGTTGATTTGCCGGTTCATTGAGAGCGAGGATTCCCGGATGATGCAGATGTTTTGTGTGTGGCCCGTAGGTTCTGAGCGCTGCGGGCCACCTGGAGTCATCACTCGCGGTGGGGGTGGAGCCCAGGATGAGAACTTCAGTCTTGTCTGAGTTAATCTTGAGGCAGGTGTACTTCATCCAGTTGGTGACTGCTTTTATACCGTGTGGAGGCTGCTCTTGGCGGCTGTGGGTTCATCTGTGAGGGAGAGAATCTGCTGGATGTCGTCGGCTTAGGAGACAATGTTGAGTCCGTGGCTTTTGACAATGGCTGCAAGTGGGGCCATGTAGATGTTGAAGAGGGTGGGGTTCAGGGAAGATCCCTGAGGTATTTCGCAGCTGATCTCTGTGGGTTCTGAGTTGTACAGTGGAAGTCTGACTGTGTTCGGCCGGTAAGGAAGGAGCGGATACATTCTGGGGCTTTGTCACGAATGCCGGCGTCGTAGAGTCTTGCGCAGAGGATGTGGTGGGAGATAGTGTCGAAGGCAGCTGAGAGGTCCAAAGGGATGAGAGCAGCAATTTCACCTCTGTCGTGGAGGGGGCGTATGTCGTCTGTAGCGGCGAGGAGAGCGGTCTCGGTGCTGTGGTTGCTCCTGAAGCCTGATTGGGAGGGGTCCAGGATGTGGTTCATTTCGATGAACTCTGAGAGTTGGGTGTTGATAGCTTTCTTAATGACCTTGGCTGAGAAGGAGAGCAGCAAGATGGGTCTGTAGTTCTTGAGGTCCGTCGGGTCGGCAGAGGGTTTCTTCAGCAGGGGGTTGTTCTCTGCGTGCTTCCAGTCTTCCGGGAGGATGGTGGACTTGAAGGAGCAGTTGATTGTGTGGCAGAGTTTGGGTGCGAAGGCGTTGCCTGCTCTGTTTAAGATGTGAGGGCAGCGATCCGAGGAGTCTCAGGAGTGGATTCTTTTCATGATCCTGAGGATGTAGTCACAGGTGAGAATGGTCCAGTTGGATAAGATCTGCTGGGGTCTGGAGTCATGTGGTGCAGTGGTTGTGGGTGAGAGGGTCTTGAGTTGCAAAGCTGTCGTAGAGCTCCTTGAACTTGCTGTGGAAGAAGGTCTCAGAGGTTTTGAGATGGGGGAATGTCTGCTGTCTCTGTGTTGAGTTTGCTGAATTCTTTAACTACGACGAAGAGTTCTTTGCTGTTATGTGCTTTGGCATTGATGCGTTCCTGCATGGCTGCTTTCTTTTTTTTCTGATGAGGTGGTGGTGTGCTGTGACGGCGGTATTGAAAGCTGCGTCGTCTGCCACGTTTTTTCAGCTCCTCCATCTTTTCGAGAGCCGTCTGCAGGTGTGCTTGGACTCTTGGAGGGTGGGGAAGAACCAACTGGCTTTCTTGGAGGGCTGCTTGTCTGCAGGTTTCCTGAGGGGAGCCAGTGTGTTGGTGCCATTGGAGATCCATCGGTGGAGGTTGCGTGCTGAGGTGTTGGTATCCATCGATGTTGGTGGTGGTGTTTTGCTGAGGGAGGTGGTGAGCTGGTCTTCTGTGACCTTGTTCCAGCTTCTGCAAGGTTCGCGGTGAGCGTGGTGATGTACGGTGGGTTTTGGTGAAGAAGTGGACCCAGTTGTGGTCGGTCCAGTGTGACTCGGAGGTGTGGCTGACGGAGATGTTGTTGCTTGCAGAGAAAGTGAGGTTGAGCGTGTGTCCTGCTGAGTGGGTTGTAGTTGTGACCAATTGCTCGAGTCCAATGGTGGCCATGTTCTCCCGTAGGGATGAGGTGTTGTGGTTGTCGAGGTTGTCCAGGTGGAAGTTGAGGTCGCTGTGGAGGATGTAGTCCGATGAGGCAAGAGCGCGGTTAGCGATGAAGTCGGCAGTGGCTTCGCTGAAGGGGGGGTGAGGTCCGGGGATCTGTTGACGAGGGTACCATGAGGGTGGCGTTTGGGTTGGTCTGGATCTGGAAGTGAAGGTTCTACATGTCAGGTGAGAGGTCGTTGGAGCTGGTTGTGAGGCCAAGGGTGTTTTTGTGTACAATGACAATGCTTCTTGCTGGTTGGTTGATGCAGTCCTTGTGGATGATTTTGTAGCCGTTGGAGTTGGCGGTTGCGATATCCAGAGCTGAGGTGGAGTTCAACCAAGTTTCCGTAAAGAAGGTGACGTTGGGGGAGATGTAGTCAAGCAGGTTCCTTATCTTCATGGCATTCCTTTTCAGGGAAAGGGAGCGACTGATGTGGTTGGGTCTGGCTCTTGAGGGTCATGCGGTCGGTAGGTCTGGTGTGTGGAGACCCTGCTTGTAGTAAAGATGCATTGGCCATACTTTCTTTGTCGTGGTCACTTTGTTTCCTTTGTCATCAGGGCACTGCAGATAGGAAGATCACAGGGGACCCAGCCCGATAACTGGAGTTAGCCCTTGGCTGGATGCTCGTTTATGCACCAGACCACTTTCCGCTTCCAATGCACGCTTCTTCCACACACAGTATGTTACAGAGACTAGTATGTCTGTAATCTATTGTACAGAAAGAGGTTGTTCCTTAGCCAGTAGCAAGCAATAACTTGCTTTTACAGGGAGTGCAGAATTATTAGGCAAGTTGTATTTTTGAGGATTAATTTTATTATTGAACAACAACCATGTTCTCAATGAACCCAAAAAACTCATTAATATCAAAGCTGAATATTTTTGGAAGTAGTTTTTAGTTTGTTTTTAGTTTTAGCTATGTTAGGGGGATATCTGTGTGTGCAGGTGACTATTACTGTGCATAATTATTAGGCAACTTAACAAAAAAATATATATACCCATTTCAATTATTTATTATTACCAGTGAAACCAATATAACATCTCAACATTCACAAATATACATTTCTGACATTCAAAAACAAAACAAAAACAAATCAGTGACCAATATAGCCACCTTTCTTTGCAAGGACACTCAAAAGCCTGCCATCCATGGATTCTGTCAGTGTTTTGATCTGTTCACCATCAACATTGCGTGCAGCAGCAACCACAGCCTCCCAGACACTGTTCAGAGAGGTGTACTGTTTTCCCTCCTTGTAAATCTCACATTTGATGATGGACCACAGGTTCTCAATGGGGTTCAGATCAGGTGAACAAGGAGGCCATGTCATTAGATTTCCTTCTTTTATACCCTTTCTTGCCAGCCACGCTGTGGAGTACTTGGACGCGTGTGATGGAGCATTGTCCTGCATGAAAATCATGTTTTTCTTGAAGGATGCAGACTTCTTCCTGTACCACTGCTTGAAGAAGGTGTCTTCCAGGAACTGGCAGTAGGACTGGGAGTTGAGCTTGACTCCATCCTCAACCCGAAAAGGCCCCACAAGCTCATCTTTGATGATACCAGCCCAAACCAGTACTCCACCTCCACCTTGCTGGCGTCTGAGTCGGACTGGAGCTCTCTGCCCTTTACCAATCCAGCCACGGGCCCATCCATCTGGCCCATCAAGACTCACTCTCATTTCATCAGTCCATAAAACCTTATAAAAATCAGTCTTGAGATATTTCTTGGCCCAGTCTTGACGTTTCAGCTTGTGTGTCTTGTTCAGTGGTGGTCGTCTTTCAGCCTTTCTTACCTTGGCCATGTCTCTGAGTATTGCACACCTTGTGCTTTTGGGCACTCCAGTGATGTTGCAGCTCTGAAATATGGCCAAACTGGTGGCAAGTGGCATCGTGGCAGCTGCACGCTTGACTTTTCTCAGTTCATGGGCAGTTATTTTGCGCCTTGGTTTTTCCACACGCTTCTTGCGAACCTGTTGACTATTTTGAATGAAAAGCTCGATTGTTCGATGATCACGCTTCAGAAGCTTTGCAATTTTAAGAGTGCTGCATCCCTCTGCAAGATATCTCACTATTTTTGACTTTTCTGAGCCTGTCAAGTCCTTCTTTTGACCCATTTTGCCAAAGGAAAGGAAGTTGCTTAATAATTATGCACACCTGATATAGGGTGTTGATGTCATTAGACCACACCCCTTCTCATTACAGAGATGCACATCACCTAATATGCTTAATTGGTAGTAGGCTTTCGAGCCTATACAGCTTGGAGTAAGACAACATGCATAAAGAGGATGATGTGGTCAAAATACTAATTTGCCTAATAATTCTGCACTCCCTGTATAAAACGCCAAGTAACGCACATTGGCTGTTCCTGATCACCATAAAAACATGTAAATAATTCCTATTTCAGCTGCATACATGTGATATTTAACCAGTGCTTAATTAAAGGCCCTAATGTTTCATGTGATGTGTGCATAAAACAGAAAGCACGTAGCGCTTTAATTAGCACTGGCTTCTTTCTCAGAAGCAGATGAAAGGATTTTCTCTCTTTTCATCATCTTTCTTTCCTTTACCTCTTTCTTTTGGTCTTACTTTCGTTATTTTTATGCCTACACTTAATTATACTATCAACAAACCTTCCAATTAGGCGCGCACAGATACCAGCTGCAAGGGGGAGGAGCAGACTAGCGCTTATTGCACTCCCCAGACTCCTGCAGCGCTGGACATGCCCATCCGTGGCCAGATGATTCTGGGCTGGACCTCCCCCCTAACGTCAGCTTTTTTAAGGCAAGCAACATCTTTCCTCCTATATTTCACTGTACACAACCAGAGCCTGTTTTGTTTCTCTTTCAACCTGGGGAGGGACCCCATTTTCTTAGGACGCTGTCGCTTAGCGAAAAGGGGGCTGTTAGCAAGCTCTTTTGTCACTCACACTTGCCCGAGGCTGGGCTGGGCTAACCCCCTCCGGACAAGGCCCTTAGTTTGCAATATGGGTGTATTGAGATCAATATACTGGCAAATGTAAAGCAATGGCACGCATTACACTACCCCATAAGCTGACAAGCATCGACACCATGCTCGAGCAAGCCATAGGGTAGGATAAAATGAGATAGCTCTGTCTGAGCGTAGGCTGTCTGTGGAGCTTGGGAGCGGACCCAGGGAGGAAATACTTTGTGACTCAGAGGTGGAAAGTGCCCCAGGGGAGGATAATAATACTCCTACTTTCACCCACATACTACTACTATTCTAGCTAGTACTCTTACTCCTGCTCCCTGCTCACACTTTATTATTTTTACTCCTACTTTTTCTACCTACACCTGATGTCGCCTATCACTCTTATTTTTCCTTAGTCCTAATTATGCCTGATCTTAGCTCTGCTTACCAACATTGATATTCCCACTTACTCCTGCTTACTTTTACCCCTGCCTACAGTTACTTTCAGCCCTACTTACATTTAGTTTTACTCCTACATATGTTTACATACTCCTTCCCTCTTGTTCCTACTCCATTTTGTACTTCTACCTGTTTCTGCTTACTCCTATACTTAGGCCTACTCTTAATCAAATGTACGCATAATCTTACTTCCAGTTACTCGTAATTTACTTATTCCTTACACCAACTCTTACATCTCATAGCTGTGCTTAAACTAGGCCCTGCTCCTTTTTACTCCAAATATTACTTCCAATCCTTCCCATTTTTACCTACTCTTACTTCAGCTTGTTTCTATGCAATTCTACTTGCTAGACTTACCCAACTCTTTATCCTAGTCATACTCCTACTTATGCCTTTTGTCTTTCATATACTCCTGCCTACTCCTATTTACTACTGCCTACGTCTAATGTTACACTTGCGCCTACATGCTACTTATCTTACTTCAACCAGCTCCCTCATACGTAATCCTAGTTATTCCTATACCTAGCTCTACCCTTACTGCTTCTCTGACTCCTACTTACACCACTTCTAATCTTTTATTATCCTATACTTTTACTTACTCCATTTCTTTCTTTTCCTTACTCTTATCTACTCCTTTCCATCAACTACCCTGTACTGCTCTTACTCCTACAAATTGGTATTCCTACCTAATCAAGTACCTACTCGTACTTTCCCAACTCCAGCATACTCCTAGACACACTCACACACAATCAAATTAACTTTCATATAGATCAGACACAAGGTGACAGCCATTTTAACTGTCGCACTTTATGCTCAGGCACATGATGGTAAATCATAGTTTTCAGACTGAGTGTATTTATACTCATCCTTACGCCTTTATGTCTATTCATTGAGTGTAGTTATATGAGCAGGTGTGGATGAGTATATATGTGAGAGGTTTGGTACAAGGATGAGTTTACCTTTGTGTAAATTTGTTGGTGTGCACAAATGTGTGTCTCCATGACCTGTGTTCATGCATATGTGTCTGGTGTGTTTGTATATATTTATGTATATATATATTCACTTAAAAAAACAAAGATTACAGGGACTTTATAGTTAGGCTCACATTTCACACGTACAGAATCATAGACACTCTGCAGTTATAGTTACCTGAGCTAACTATAACTTGCGCCCCCGTAATGCACTGCATATGACCTCACATATTACATCACTCATGACTCATTACAGGCTGTATGCATAAGTGAGTGTCAGTGACTGTATGGGAGCGTGAGCGGATGTGTGAGTAGCTGTATAGGTGAGTTGGTGTGAGAGTGGATGCATGGGTGAATGCATGGGTGTGTGAATGCCTGCAGAGGTGAGTGAGGGTGTGTGTGACTGGTTGTATGGGTGAGTGAGTTAGTGTGGCGGTGGCTGTGGGGGTTTGTTAGTGGGTATGTCAGTGGGTGTATGAGTGGGTGTATGAGTGGGTGTGTGATTGGTTGTATGGGTCTGTGAGTGTATGAGTAGGTGTGTGAGTGTGAATGGCTGAGTTAGTGCTGTATGGGTGAGTGGTTTTCTGGCTGTGTGTGTCAGTAGTTTTATGGATCTGTGAATGAGTTTGTGAGTAGTGTGTGTGGGGATGTACGAGAGAATGTATGGTGGTATGAGTGGGTGCAGAAGTGGTTCTGTGGATGATGTCATCAGTGATGTCACTGACCATGTCATGAGTGATGTAATATGTGAGGTCATAAGCAGTACAGGGGCACAAGTTATAGTTAGCTCAGGTAACTATAATTGCTTAATTTCTATGGTTTTGTACGTGTGAAATGTGAATGTCTGTGGTTTTTTTTTTTTTTTAACAGTAATTTTTATTTCTGTATGTTGATCCAACCGCGGTGGGGGTTGGCTGCAGGACCTGGCCTCCGCCCCCTCCCTGTGGTCAATCCCCCCTAACCACCCAATCCCACGCTGCACACAGCCTTTGGCCCTTTTGTGGCAGGAGTTGGTCGCAGTGCCTGTCTCTCTGGGTGTGAGAGGATGTTACTGGGTGTGGCAGTGGCTGTGAGAGGGTCTATGTAGGTGTGAGGGGGTCTATGTGGGTGTGAGAGTGGGTGTTAGAGACTGGTTAGTTAGAAAGTTCTGCCTCGTTGCGTGAATGGCCAGTGTGGTGGGGAATGGGGGTCCTCCCCTTCCCGGGCCAATCTCAGCCTGGAGACTCCATCCCACAGGGTGCGGCCTTAAAATTTTATTTTTTGGGGAGGGGAGCCACGCGGTCCTCCTCCCTGGGCTGATGTCAGTCCCTGGGACCTTATCCCCCCGGGCCTGACCTTTAGTAAATGGAAGGGGGGGGGGGCATCTGACTCGCTCCTTCCCTGGCCGATTCAGGGCCTACCCTTATAATTTTGTTTTTTTTTAGGGGGGAAAGAGGGAATGTGAGGCCCTCCTATCCCCCAGGGCCGTCCTTAATTTTTTTTTTTTTTTGGGGAGAGGGCCGCGTGTCCAACCTCCTCGGGCCGAACTCTGCCTCAGGGACCTCATCCCCTGGGGAACCAGTGTGCAATGGGAGCCTCGATGTCCCCGCGGACCTAGCCGACTGTCCATCTACTCCACAAGCCGGCATTGCTGTCACAGACAGTGAGCTGCTAAAGATACAGTTCCCTGCCTGTGAGAGCAATTGTTTCCTCTGTTTCCCTGCCCGCATTTCTGTGGTCAAAGAAACGTCCGCTTCAAGCAAGCTGTCAAAGCTCTGCCAAGTCAGAGCAAACAGCTATGTCCTGTGGGTTTGCACCCTGGGACATAGCAGGAGCTGGCCCTGGGGGGTGGTATTATCCAGGGCCATTATTGGCTCCTCAAAGGGGGCCCACGCGGCCCCGCAATGGACCCCATTCACTCTTTCGTTTTAGTCCTAGGGAGGTGGCAGTCCCCGGGGTGGTGGGGGGGGGCACACGCCCCCCCTGCATGTAATTAAATGTTTGCCCTGAGGAGGTGGCGGTTCCCAGGGCTGCGGGGGAGGCAGGAGCGTTGCCCCCTGCATGGATTTCAGTGTTTGCTGCGGGGAGGTGGCGGTCCATGGGGCTGCAGGGGACTGCTCGGCCCCCCCGGCCTATAATCAAAACAACCCCAGGAAGGTGGCGGACCCTCCCATTAAAAAAAAAAAAAGTAAAAAAAAATACATTTTGCCCCGGGGAGGTGGTTGTCCCCGGGGCATAATTAAGCCCAGAAGGGGGGCCCGTGTGCCCCCTCCTCATTTTTGACATGCCCCCTGGACTTGGCCCACCCGGCTGCAGCGGAGTCCCAAAATGGCTGACAACACTTACTGGTTGAAGTGTTGTTAGCCAGTCAGAGCTCTGCAGATCTCTGCAGAAGCTCATTATTGTTTGAGAATCCTTCGTGCCTCAAGATAGCTATATTTCCTTTTCTTTTATTATCTCAAAAACGATTGAACAGATTTACACCAAATAACAAAAAGCACTCTTCCTGGACCAAGCGCTACCTTTCTGCCACATTTGGTGCAATTCCGTCCACTGGTTTGGGCTGTAGGTAGTCATGTCTAAAATCCCTAAGGGAATTATAATGGGAAATGCACTTTTTTTTAACCCCCTTTTTTCTCGGCCCCTGCTTCACTGATTTCCCGAAACTTCCCATGTACAACAAAGTTCTCGGGAACACTTTTTTTTGGGGGGGTGGGGAGAAATTTCGTTAAGATTACTCAAACAGCCTCAAAGATATAAACAAGTCAAAAAACACTTTTTCAGTGGAAACATGGTCCCAACTTTAACTACCTACTGGCGATCTCTAGTAGGTAATATATGTGTGTGTGTGTATGTATGTGTGTGTGTGTGTGTATATATATATATATATATATATATATATATATATATATATATATATATATACACACACATACATACACATATATATAGCTACAAAGAGTACGGCTGACGAGCCTCCTGCAACTCGAGGACAAGTGCCATTGAAACCGAAGATCAAGGTACGCGAGGTGGGTGTCGGAGGACACCAGTCATCAAGGCTGGCTCCCCACACCCCTGTCTCATGATAGAGGGTCAGGGGTGGAACAGGATGTATTAGTGAGAAAGAAGACCACAATTAATCGTAAATCAGTAATAGACTAATTTAGTTTATTAAGGATGGGGTCAACAGACAGACCACAGGCCCAGAAGGGGGCAAGGAAAGTCTAAAGGTGGAGAAGGCAAGGGGGGACAAGAGAAAAGAAGATTGAGGGGAACTACCTGGAAGAACAACCGGGAACAGCAAGAAATGATCCCTGATATGCAAACAGTAATCAATCTCACTCATGAGACTCTCACGTCTGCAGATCCTATCATTGGGCCTATCATATTGGCTGGAGTCCAATTTTAGTTACAGATTAGAGTGGATCTATACAAATATATAAGGAAACTGAAATTGTCAAAACTACACAAAAGTAAGGAGGGGCAGACTGAAACAAAACCTATAGATAAGGATGGAACTACAAATGTGCTGTAGTCTGACATTTATTTTATGAAGGATCTTATAGAACTAGGAGGAGAATGCAGTGAGACACCATTTGAGACCGAGGCAGTATTGCAGGAACAACTATCGCCTTGGTCACAATGGAAGAGGGAGTAATGCATTTCAGATTCAAGTCAAGGTATATCCCACAGTTTCCTCATGATAACATTGATAACTTTTCTGAGGCAATGATCAGAGTTGAGAGACAAGCAGCTATATTCTTCTAGGAAAAGAGGATTAAAACAATTTAGGGACATAACAATCAGTAAAACTATACACAGATATCAGAAGTTGGATAATGTGGTGGTTAAACTGTCTGATAAAGGTGGTAACATGTTTTATGGGCTAAAAACATGTACATGCAAGAAGCATATAAGCACTTAAACAGTGGGGAGTGTTATAGAAGGATCATCATGACTGACTATTTGCAGCTTAAAGAGGAATTTACCTGTAAGCTGAATGATTGAAGAGCTCAAGGTTTATTGAGCTAGGACAAATGTGGACACCCCACAATGCCTGTAAATTATTATATCCCAAAGGTACATAAAAACAAACAGGTCCCTCCTGGGCGCCCTATCATAGTGGCTCAGGGCAGTTTATTTGAAAATGTGACCACCTATATTGATTTATTCTTTTCTTAGTCCAGTGGTAGCAAACCTGCCATCTTACATCAGGGACTGTGCCAATTTTTTTTTACTCAGAGTCTTTGATATTAGGTGGGAGGAGGTTATGTTACTTATGACTCTTGATGTGACTTCGCTGTATACTAACATAAGGCATTCAGATGGGCTTGCTGCAGCGAAGCATTATTTGAGAGCAAGATCCATCAAATTTCTGGAACACAACAAGATGCTACTCAACATGATGGAATAGATTAATGTATGGTAATTGAATAGTACTTTATGTTAAAAAAAATAAAATAGAACTTCACTGAAAAAAGACAAAGGTGGCAGGGACATTATAGTTAGAAAATATAATTTATAAAACTTTAGAAATTCAATAAAAAAAAATAAAGGTTGCAGAGACGCTATAGTTAGGTTCACATTTTACACATATAAAATAATATAAATTCAGCAGTTATAGTTATACTTACCTGATAAAGCTATCATTTGTGCCGTAAAGTAACTTGAGGCCACGAGTCATAGTCTATTTACCTAAGAGTAATTATAACTGCTGAATTTCTGTGGTTTTGTGTGTGTAAAATGTGAACCTAGCTCAAACTATAACACCTCTGTAACCTTTGGATTTTTCAGTGATGTATATATAATATATATTGATCCAAACATAACGTAGCACTGAGGAAATCGTAATGTGAATACTTTAATGATCCATAATGTGAGAGCAAACAGATCGCGGCAGTGTATTTCAACCCTGCGGTTTTTGTCACACTACGATTCCCCAAGTACTGTGTTAGTTTTGGATGAATGAAATTCAAGAGTTGGTCGACTGATACAAGCAAGTGCTGCACACCAGGCTTGTACGACCATTTTTGTTGATATATATATATATATATATATATATATATATATATATATATATATATATATATATATATATTATCCACAAAGTAATAACTCCACTCCATACCTGTTCTCCATTCCTGTTGAGTGGCCACCTGGGTTTCCTTTCTCTAACATGTGCCTAGGTCATGAGACCCTTTTAGTTACCCTTGCATAGTGTCTCTAGCCTCAGCAAAGGATATTGATAATATGAGACTTTGAATTCAAAGGGATGGTAAATTATGGTGTGTATATATATATATATATATATATATATATATTTTTATTTTTTTTATTTTTTATTATTCATAGCATTTTCATTACAGCTATCGAGATGAGCTAAACATCACAGACAATACAAAAGCAAACATTAGACAGTAAGTCATGAGATTGTGTCTAGGTTTGGGAACCCATTGACTTGACAAGTCTCGGTTTGAGAAGCCTGTGTGGAGTGTGCCCCAGATGAATTAGGCTATGAAATGGGGTGTTTAAGTGAGGAATATACCTTTGAGGTTTTGTGAAAAGATACAGAGGCCTGTATCCAGTCTTTATATTTTGAGATAGGACCTTTGAGCCAAGGTATTGCTTTTTGGCAAGTAGCAGCAACAAGGCAGCCTTGGACCCACTTTTATGGTATATCAGCAACATTGTCAAGGAGAAAGCGAGGATAGGTGTGGGCTCATTGTGGCTGTGAATACTTCCGTGGCAATCACTTTGTCCCAGAAGCTTATCACCCTGTGTAATGCCATCCTACATAATTAAGTAATTGTTAGGATGTGTACATCTGTGAAGGCCGGATCGTGAGCAGGGTCAGATTTCTTGATTCAGAATAGGGTACAGTACATTGGTGATAGAAGTTTAAAGTGAATTAGTTTATGCCTGTAGTTTAAAGATACTCATTTAACTTGAGTACAACAGAACATTGAGCTCCTATCCCTAATAGGTGCTACCAGGTCCATCCCCCATGCGGTGCCAGCCTGGTGTAAGTGGAGAGCACTTACCCAGATAAAAAGAGCATATATTTTGGAAACCCATCAATGAGTATTTGGCATCTGAATCAGACACATTGCGGGAGCGAAGTCTGGAGGATCCTTGGGGAAAATAGGATATGTGGAGTGACCAACATGTCTAAGTCTGAAATATGTGAAAACCTCCAGTGTTATTGTATAGTGTATTTGTTTGAATTGCTCACATGCTACACATACCATCAAAGAATAGGTGACCAATTTGGATAAAGGACCGATCATTGAGTGCCGTCTGTACAAGTTTATGATTGGCTAAAAGGAGCATATTATTGTCTAGCAGTAGAATAGCGAGAGTGCATAATAATTTGTAGCTGGCTCTCCTTCACATTTTGTGCCAAGCCCATGTTGTGCAGTGGACACTTTAGATCACAGCGGTGGGTCGGAGTAAGCTTTTTGCAAGGAATGTTTGCAGTGGGCATAACTCTATTTGATCCACTTCAATAATTAGGTTTGGTACCAAAATGTTGCAAATTGAGCTCTTGTCACAAAGTAGTACTTCTTGACATCTGGGACGGCAAAGCCTCATTTCTTGTAAGGGATAGTTAGAATATCCCACCGTATCCGAGGTTGTCTGCCTGCCTCCAACCTGGGATCAGGATTGTGAGAACTCAAATAAAAATGTCAACTTCTAAAATTTTGGGTTGGTGCCTACAGTGAAATGGCAGGTGTAATCTACATAACTGGGAACACACATTTCGGTGGTGACCTTGTAAGTGGATGGAAGTAGACTAATCGTATGCACCCACATTTAGTGTATTTTTGAGGTGTCTAGACTGTATGTTTCCCTGCAGCACCTGTGGTCCTTGGTATGTACACTTCACAGTAGGATTCTTTTGTTTGTCTCGTGGGTGGGGTTTTCTGAATATTTTATGAGCAAAGGTTCTATTCCTTCTCTTCCTGGTATCATTTCAATGTTCTCACCACCTGGGCAAACTGGAGGTTCTGTTATCCAGAAAGACCTATATATTGTTTTCTCCGTAATGGATGAATGCTACCCATTGCCTTACCTTTCTCCCCAGTATCCACTCAAACTTCCACCTGAATAATGGCATGATTTGTATTTCTTTCTGTCCAGAGCGTTTCTCCTTCAAGGAGGCTCAGCTGCATGTTGGCAGAGCAGTAAATGCGTACCTTTCAGGGAATTAGTAATGGTTCAGCTTGTGGTTCTGCTCCTAGTAGGAAAGCTACTAGTAGCATCAATGCTACAATTAGTAACATAATTACTACCACTGCAACTTATTTTGCACTGCTCTATATATTAATGCTGATGGCAGGGTCACTGCAACTACAGTTATTTCTAGAACTACTGGTCCTACTGCTTCTTCTAGTAATATTACTGTCATTGCTGGTAGTACTACAGCTTCTAACAATATTACTTGTACAGTGAGTGTTAAGATACTTTAGCGTATTTTTTTCCCATCATATATCTACATTGGATTTGCTTCACCTGGAAAACATTTTGATCGTAAATCTGCAAGCACTTTGGTGCAACACTGTGATTTTGTTTTGTGTTTCTCGTTAGGTCTGTACCGCGTGGCCCATATCGGGATTCCCTGGTGGTAGCATTGGCCTCAGCGAGGTAACTTTGAAGAATCTGAAAGTCAAGCCTGGAGTTGAAGTTCTCGTCGAGCCTCTGACTGGACCTATATTGCAGGCAGAAGCAATAGATGTAAAGCTAAGGTATGGAACTCCACAAGTTCTGTCACTCTGAATCAAGTTGACAATTTTCAGTTGGTTTCCTATGTCAAGGAAAATGTCCATGAAGCACCAGTGTGCTTTATTCTGCACTAGTGATCAATACCAATACGGTAATTGTCTCCAAGAATGGGCAAATTACAACCACCCCACAATTTGTTACCATCTACATGGGTACAAACTTGATTCTTTACCTCGCATTGTGTGTGTATGCCTCAAATTATTAAGCGAAATAATTAAATGTCTAAAATTAGCCTTTTTGAAAGGTGGCTGCCGTAAGGTGAATGAGGCCGTAAAGTAGGCTTTAAATGGGAAAAATGTGCAAAGGTTTTATGCTCCAGTCAAATTTTTGAATGTGGCCACCAAAACGTTGGTGTCAAAGGAAGAAGGTCCCTGTTCCAACAGAGTTGCAATTTAGAGACCAGTTCTAAAGTTTAATCTAAATGACATCTAGACAATAACTTTAAAATAAGTTTACTTTTATTTGGTCTCCTTCCTTTCAGAATAGGTATTTTACTCTGAATGACCGTGACAAATGCATGCTTTACCTAAGGTATAATCTTTTTAGGTCTTACTATTTCTATGTTGTGCTACCCCCAAAATGTTAAACGTTTATATTTATATTCATAGAGGGTTAATCAGTTTTTAAGTTTTTTTCATTTTCTTTTACATTCTGTCATACGTGCATTGTGTTACTGTATCCTTTAAGGTTTTAGTTAAATAAGTAAAGGTATTTTTTCACTCATTCTGAACTACTTATCAATTCGATACCATGGTGTGGTAGGGAAATACTTTTTTTTTCCAATACCCTGAATGGGAAATACAAGGATATTATTACATTAGATCTGTTGTGGAGTATGAATAGTCGAGTTCTAGCATAGAAAATTATAGCACAAAAATAACATTGTTGTGCATAAGCCTAAAGTGACTCTGTATTATATAAATCTGCCTTTCATAGAACTATGCTGCTCTATGGTAAGCTAAACCTATTTGGAGGATTACACTACAAAGTGGACCCAAGGTACAAATATTTCAATAATGTAATCTAATTTTCCTAGGAGAGTCCAAGTTCAATAATGAAATTACATTGTTACCTACATTTACAACACCACTAAGTTGTTTTTAACTTAAAGCTGATTATTGAAACTCCAATTGGTGCTTTCTTCCACCATAGCATTTTGCCAACCCATTGTTGTGAGGGCTCATGAGTTTAAGAAACTCTGCTATAAATCCATTACACTAGTGTTTGGTCTAACCTTAATCGCACAGATGATGTAAGATTGAGTCCAGTCTTTTGCTCTTTTATAATTAATTCAGCCAGCGCCATTGAATTGGATAAAACTACCACCTGCTCTCTTAGGCTGTACTTTATTCAGGGCATGTTATAAGTGTAGTGGGTATGATATGAAACATAAAAGCTCAGTTGAACAAGTCCGAGAATATGCTGTCATTTTGCAACAGGCTTCCTGATACTCAGGCTATTATTGCTGTCAGTGCCTTTATAACTGAAGGTACAATAAACTAGTTCGTAAAATGCAGTGCCCTCTTGATTCTCAGTTTAGTAACCAAAGCTGACCTTAATGACTATTAATTGGCAACATAAGGGTTGTGCCAATATATAGCAATGCACCTCTTAAAAGATAATCTTTTATGAGTGTTGTAAGTCCAGTGGTTCCCGACCTTTTGACTTCTGTGGGCCCCCACTTTATCAGTACTGGAACCCGGGGACCCCCACTGAATTATTTTTAGAATATGGGGGACCCCCCCAATGAGTCATTACTGAAATCTGGGGACCTAACCTGTTAATATTATTACATTTTCTAAGCAGTCACGAACCCGCTGAGGAGACTTCGCGGACCCCAAGGGGTCCCCAGGCTACAGGTTGGGAACCACTGCTCTAATTGTTTACAGCAATACCATTCTCAATACACAATGCTTGTTTATCTTTAAAATGGATGAGGATTCAGAATTCAGCATAATAACATTTCTGAACCCTCCCAAAAAGTGCACCAGTTATAAGGTTGAAGGAGCGTATTCAGACAGTGGGCCTTACAGTTATGTGGAGGAGCCTCTATGGTGACAATACTGGCCTTGTTTTTAAATGTTTTTTGTTAAATAAAAATGTCTACCTGTGCATGCAGGCACATTTGCATACAAGGGCGGCTATCTGGAAACACTTTCTGTCGTAAACTTTTACAACACCTTTGAATGGTGGCTGCCTACGTTTGGGTTTACAACGTTCAATGTTTTTTTTCCCCAAAGTAAAAACATATAAAAATGGCGGCCCTTACATGTGCATGCACACAATTAGGTGGCCATTTTTCAGTGGTTTTAAATCTCATTCAAAAATGGGAGCTGCTTGCGGTGCCTGTGTGGATGTGGTTCATGCAAGCAGCAGTGAGGGATTTTGGCTCTGGGGAGCTGCCAGGCACTTTGGAAATTTAATTTAAAAAAAGACACATTAAACAGGATAAAAGAAAAAGAGACAGTGGCCTACAGGTCTCTCCATGAACAGAACTAGTTTGTGTGAGGATGACATTGTGCGTGGGCAGAATACTGTCTCTTGCATGGAAGACAAACATCACCAAAATTAGGCTGACATGTTACCACTTGATGTATGCTGTTAAGGGTAGAAAAAATTATGAATGGTGCCATAATAGGCTAGTGGAGGAAGAAGGCAGACTCAAAGACCCTGCATGTAATGTATATTTAATTTGACTAAAAATCACTCAGTCTTGGTTTATGCCAATCCTAAAATAAAAATAAAATACTTAGGCTTGTAGTTAAGAATGCAGAGTTTTAAGAGAAACACTCTGCTTTGTTAAAAGCATGGTTTGTCTGTACAAGGGAGTTACTGATGAAGTTGTTCTATTCAAGGCGCGGCTAACAAGGGGCAATGATAGAAATTGAGTGTAGAATAGAATGTTAATGAATCAACAACAGTGTTAAAGCTCTGCAGTGTTTGTTGGGCATGATGTCCTTTATACAAAATATGGAAAATATTTCACAGGTTCATATGGAATATAGTTTTTGTAAATTTTTTATACCACTGCTTTTCTGTGCACTAAAAGCAGTTGAACTTGAAACTTATATTTCCCTACACAGGATCTGATAACAAGGCAGGTTGAGTGACATTTTCATGGTTTTATGCGTTAATTTTGCTCTGCCTGTTTAGTAGTGGTTACACTTTTCTGCCCCAGGGTTTACTGGGTGTGGAGAAACCCGACCCAATTTACAACCTCCCTCTCCCCGCCAGAATAATCTCATAAGACTTTGGGCCTCATTAAGAGTTTGGCGGTCTTTTAGGAAGACCGCCACGGTGGAAGCAGCCAAAAGACCACCATGTTGGCAGTAATCCGACCACCGTATTTGAAGACTGCCAAAATTAAGTCCAAAATACGAAACCGCCAGGGCACTGGAGAGTGGGAAAGAGGCGGTCCCACCACCAGCACCACCAGCCGGACAAAAATCTACCCACCACATTACGAGCCACAAATCACAAAAGCGGTTCTTCCATTTTGTAAACAAATGTTATTAAACAAAAGCAGTTCTTCCATGGCAGAAAACCATTGGCGGTGCGAACCGCCGCTGTCAGAACTCACATCAGTCAGAACATAACACCACATTGGGTAGTTTGAATACCCCACACCTGACACACATCCACACACCAGACACACCCACTCACTGCACTATATAATACACCTCTACACAGCCCACAATCCTTTGCAACCAAAATGCCATTCAGATACCCCAAAAGTAGGCAATATAATAGATATAGCACTTTTACACAATAGGCACACGTACACATCACACTCAGCACACACCCCACATCAGTACAACTAATAACACAATACACACATCACTAACACACACAATCCGCAACAACCGTCTCACCCTCACAACGCAGCACCTACACCTCACCAATTACCCAACACTGCACCCTTACACTCAAAACACCCCCACACACCGTCTACACAACCACTACCATGTCCCCACAAAAACCCCCACATTTCACTGACGACGAGTTAAGGGTCATGGTGGATTAGATTGTCAGGGTAGAGACACAACTGTTTGGAGCACAGGTCCTGCTCCCAAGGACTGACCAATCAATTGTGTGCCCCACAGTACAGGGACCTGAGTCAAACCTTGACATCTCTGACAATGAAGGACCTGCTACCACTGGGAGTGGGCACACCATGCCTGGGGCACAGGCACCTGGGGGTAGGGTGTGTGGGAGGGATGCTGTGGGCCAGAGGATGGGGCCTCAAAGGGACTCCACTGACCAGGAAACCATCTCCCAAGTCCTAGGAGCATACCAAAGTTCCCATGAAAGGATGGGTCAAATAATTACCATGTTGGGGGAAAATCAAAGGCTGCAGAGGAAATACACCAGGAAGTCATGCAGCAGGGCAGGCACAAAATGCCCACATGGCTTCCATTGCAGGGGTGCTGATGGACATCAATACCACTCTGATTGGTTTCTTAACACACCATCAGGCCCTTTCCTCTAGCAACGTAACATCTGCCCCATCTACATCTGCTGCAGCTAGTGGAATGGAGGTCCTCCCAGGGGAACATGCATCAGACACCCCTCCCTTCTTAACAGAAGAGCCCCCAGCAAATGTGGACGTCCACTTAGACATCCGGCTGGAGCAGATGCTAAGGCCAAACCCTCTGCCAGGAAGTTAATATCTCCTGATTTGCTACCATTGTATGCCACTGAGACACCCTGTTGATTGTTCTGAGACATAACTCCATTTTCCTATGGTGCAAGGACACTGGCCCTGTATACCCAACTGGTGTAGCAGCTACTCTGATGAATCCATGTACCATGACCTCACCCGTCACCTTAATTTTCATTTATGCACTTTTATTTTGACTTTGTGTTCTGATGTGTGCAATAAATCACAATTGAACACAGCTACTGCATATTTGTCATTTATGATACATCAACAATTGTCATGCTGGCCAACTGTGGTCTGGTCATGCCCCCCTGCATCATACAGCCAGTGTACTGGTCATCAGACGGAGGCTCCTTCAGCAGGAGGCACATGACAATAGAAATGTCACAGGACAGATGTCAGAGAGGTTGAAATCCAGGGCAACACAATAGTATAGTCAGTATTCCACTCTGCAAATAAAGCGTGACAGAGACTACCATCAGGATGGAAGGCATGGTGGCATACAAAGCACATATACAAATAATAGAAGTCATGCTCCTGGTAAACTACCTACAAAGCAGGGGCACCCAGATTGGACCTATATATCACCAGGTACAGGCTCTTCAAATACCCATATTATAGCTACATTATCACATATCCCGTGGAACATACAAAGAACATCACTGAGGAACCCAGTATTTTAACCATACACTAACCTAGGCCCCATATCTGTAGGAATGTCACTCAGCTTTGTCAGTATACAGTTACCTGCACCTTGGCAGCAATGTCTGAACACAAACACAGCTAGGTCTCATGGTCATCACAATGTATTCCACCCATTGTGAAGCCAGAGGCCATGATCCAGTCATCACACATGGGCCACAAACCTCAACTGACACGTAATACTTCATTTCACATCCCCCCCAACCGCACTGTTAATAGGAAAGGACTAAGCAGTCACAACCCACTTGTAAGAAGGGCGTACTAACAAGGTACCATCCCAAGGTAACTATATCCATTTCACCAGCCATCTGTTAGGTACACCTCTCATGCCTGTCAGCAATTACCATTGGCTACTGACAATGAATACCTCAAGCCTAGGTTGCAGAGCCAAACACGAAATAGCAATTTCAGTGAGTGGAAGGAAGAGAGGATAGGAGAATGCTAGAAACATACCTAAATACTGAGTAGTCTATTACAGAAGTGCATGTTAGGATCAGATGCAACAATACATGATGTAGAAGACCATATTGTACAGTACACTTTACAATCTATCAGTCTGCATCCACAACTCACATATAGGCATTGGAGCTCATGACACCCCCACAGATTAATCAAGTTAGGTGTAATGGCAGCCATCTACTTCAAGTTGTGCACATTCAGCACATCAAAAGGTCCACTTCACATACCTGTATGTCAGTGGAAGTATTGATTGAATGGCTCTTCATCACTTGCCATATCAACATTTCCAGCCGCTGGTCCAGCTGCCTCACCCTCATCTGCTATTAATGGCATCTGGTATCTCAGGGCTAGATTGTGGAGCATGCAGCAGGCAACGATTATTTGGCATACTTTGTGGGGCGAGTAGAGGAGTGCTCCTCCAGATCGGTCCAGGCACCTGAATCTTGCCTTGAGGAGC
Organism: Pleurodeles waltl; assembly: GCF_031143425.1. Taxonomy (NCBI): domain Eukaryota; kingdom Metazoa; phylum Chordata; class Amphibia; order Caudata; family Salamandridae; genus Pleurodeles; species Pleurodeles waltl. Next base: position 623,724,555 of record NC_090437.1, on the reverse strand, counting down.
CCAAATGTTTGCTCGATTACATGCTTTGTCCTCCCGTGGGCCTCACTGCAGTAGAGTTCCCCTGGTGTGGCTGGGTACCTCACTGGTGTCAACAGCCAAGGACGGTTTGGATAGCCTGAGTTACCTGTGAACACAATGGTAGAACAACTCATAAATAGTTCCTGCGACTCGCTATATTGTGATGACAGGAGACATAACACACAAACACACACTAAAATGCAAACTTACCAAGCATCCAGGCCCTTTCATTTTGTAGTCGTGCCATCAGATGTGGGACGTTGCTGTTACGCATGATGTAGGAATCATGCCCACATCCTGGATACTCGGCTGTGGCTTGTGAGATATACTGGTCTGTCAGACACACCACCTACGTTGATTGAGTGGTAGTTCTTCCTGTTCCTATAAACCTGTTCATTGGCACTGGAAGGGACCAGGGCCACATGGGTGCCATCAGTGGCTCATACTACATGAGGAATGTGTCCCATCTCATAAAAGTCTGCCTTCACATAGGCCAAATCCGCTTGTTGGGAAAACCTAATGTAGCTGTCCAGGTGTTTTAACAATGCACACAGTATATCCTTGAACACCAGAGTGAACATGGGCTGAGACATTCCTGCTGTTAAGGCAACAGTATTCTGAAAGGACCCTGTGGCCAGGAAGTGTAGCACTGACAAGACTCGAACAATGGGAGGTATGCCATAGGGATCTCGAATGGCAGGCATCAGATCTTGCTCCACCTGAGTACAAAGATCCATGATGGTATGACAATTCAGACAATATGTCTGGATGACATGCCTTTCCTCCATGGTTTCCAGGTCTGCTAGTGGACGGTACACTGGTGGTTGTCTAACTCTCCTCATGGCAGGATAACTATGTTGAGTGAAGATAGTATACTATGAGTTATGCAGTATGCACGCATCATTAACACATTGAATATCACCTGAAACCTAACATCTGTAGAGGATGCATTGCACTTGTGACATATACAGGACAGCTCATAGATATGCACCTAATTCGCCCTCATTGCTGCACATTGGCTAACATATAAATGGGATTGTATGAAACTAATTTTGGTGTGCATGTGTGTGAGACGTAGCTGTCCTGCACAAATCACACATATGGTATGGATTCTACCAATATCTACCAGTGGCCTATGTACCTCAGAGTAGCTTTACTTAGTTCTCACCATAAATACTCCCTCAACAAGTCATTTTGTTAAATTTGGCGCAATATGTTGCACAACCATTATGCCACTACATACGGATACACAGCATTTTGGGGGAGTAAGTGATTGACGCAGATAAGTAAGCACATCCATCATTGACATGCCCAAAATGGCAGGTGCCTGACGTACTGTAGTGGACAGTTGCAAGTGACCTAAGTCCGCTGGCGGAAGTCGTCATGGCGGAAGGCAGTTGCAAACCTCTGTGCAACTTGCCATTGGTTAACACTACTGCCTTTGGTGGACTTGAGCTAATGGCCATGACCGCCGGCCATGACGGTCCTGTACGTGGTGGCCGTGACCGCCATTTTCTGCAGGATTGATCACTTGATTTCAGACACTGTTGCCTGCAAGACCTCCACAACGTGAGCTGCTGTGTACTGCCTCTGGGAGCCATCTGCCACATCCTGCAGGTGATAGGGCCCCTGCCTTCACCCCAGAAGAGCAGGGGGGAGGAGGTCCTACCCCTGTATGGACAGCTATATGGGGCACCAGAGAAGCAGGTGAGTCCATTGCTCTAGCCATGTGTGATAGGTGTGTGTGATGTTGCATCGGGCATGTGAACTTGTGAGGGTGTAGATGCATGCAGATGGCATAATGTGAAGGCATGTGAGCATAGAGGATGGGTATGTGTGCCTACTTGCTGTGACTGATGTGCACTGACCACTGCTATTGGAATGGTGCATGTGTACATGACTTTCTACTTTTCTCTCTGTCATATCCATGCTGGACAACGCCCATCAGAAGAAGGGGATTTGGCGTGCTGTCGCCAAGCAAGTGCGGACCCTGGGGGTCCACAGTCGGCGGGGCACCCATTGTAGAATGCACTGGGAGGAAATGAGCTGCTGGGCCTATAAGACCGCTGAGCGTGTCCTCCCACGGAGGGAGGGGTGCCTGTCGGACCCTGACCCCCCCCCCCCCCCCCATAATGGCCCGTATTTTGGCAGTGTCCTACCCTGAGGTGGATGGGCATTTGAGGACAGCACAGTAGCCACAAGGAGGTAAGTACTGACTGTATCCTTGTACTTGCCTCTGGTAGTATGGTGTTTGCTGTCACACTTTAGCATCTATGACAATGCAGTAGGCTCTACATGTATGTAGGCTAGTGGGAATACATTGTACTCACTTTGTCTGACTAATAGATGGATTTCTGGTATTAGGGTTGGCCATGTGTACACTTAGATCACCTGTGGCAACGTATTTCTATGACTACATGTGGAGATGCACAATTAACATTGCCACATGTGACTCCACCCAGCCCTATATATGTATTTAACCTATTGTATCATCCTACCCATCTAGTATTTCCAGGTCCATACATCTTAATATGTGAATATGTAGCTCTAGGGTGTCAGACCACTCCCATCTGTGTAGGTCACCTGTATTTGCTACTGAGTGCCTGACATTTTTGGTACAGGGCTTAGTTACCCTTTGTCCTGGTACAGGACACATTCCATGTGAGTCTGGCATCTTAATCAGTCAACATATATGGTCAGTATAGGACTGTACTTATGGGTTTGGGGAGGTGTCCCAATTGTCCATTCACATTCATACTATGGGGTATGTGAAGGTTGTAACAGAAGGACATCCAGCTATGTCTGTCTGACTGCCAATATTTGGGCTTACCATGCATTTCCATGCCAGTGAACTGTAGGTGACAATGTGCAATGTTCATGCTATAAGTGCAAGTGGCCTACCAATACTAGTGAAACATATGGTATTAGCTGCGTACATCATGTCACAATGGTTACTTGGGGGCAGATGTTGTTCAGTGGGACAATCATTGCTACCCTTAGCCTATCTGATGTGGACATGTTGGACAGGAAATGCTTTTGGCTCACTTCTTACTTCGAGATGTTATGGTTTGGCTGACCTACTTTTTGTCATGCAGGTGTTGTTGTTGTGGGATATGTTGCAAGTGTAATGTCAGTCATGTAGGACCATGTGTACATCATGTGTACAAGTCTTTTCAGTGGGATATGTGTATTGTCCTGACTTAGGTACAGGTAAACACGTCCGTAATGGTGTGAGTGATGTTGTTTTACTCATGTTGTCATGTTGTGGAACTGTATCTACATGTCAGGTGGAATGTAATGTGCCCTAATATGATTTAGTTGACTGGCCTTTGTTTAGTTGTTGTTACACTGCTCTGTGATTGTCAGTGGATGTCTTGTGTGCTATGTAGGCCACTGTAGCTGTACATGCATGTATGATGTGTTGTGGTGGATCTGTGTATAGCGACTGCAGATATTCTTCTGGGATTTGGTACATTTGGTGACATGGCTGTTATCCAGACATGGATTCTAAACATCAGATGGCACCTGTATGGGACTGCCACATGTTGTGGCTTCATCAGAGAATGTATCCATTATGGCATATATGTACACAGGGTTCAGCTAGGCATGTGATTGGAATGGCAGGTGCTGTGTCATCTGTGTATAGAGTTGTCTTTACTTGCATGGGCCATAACGTATTGACATGGACTGGTCAGGTGTTGAATTGGAAAATGCATGATATGGTGTGATCAGTCAACTGCTTTTCCTAAAGGAGATAGGAGTATGGAGAGTTATGACTAGGTTTAGGACGGATTTTCAGCTTTAGCCAGGGCATGATGAGCATGCTGACATAGATTTACAGGTGATTTGATGCAATGCTTCAGTTGTGCTACCTTACGTGGATTATGATGTTGGTGAGAGAGATTAAATGAAGGGGTAGATACAAGTAAGATGTTGTGACATGATGTATCATATGTGGTTTTTTATGTCGAATTGGCTAGCCAGGAGATGTATACCTACAATGTGCATGTTGAATGTGTGTATGTGAAGATTGTGATGACCCTCTCTCTTTCCCCCTCTATCTTTCTCTCCCCTTTGTGTGCATCAGCAGGCGACAGAGACGGGGCACAGGCGAGTGGGGATGGTGCTAGCCATGAGACCTGGAGTGCTGATACCACCAACAGCAAGGGACCCAGTTGCCCGGATGGCAAGGGGAGTGCCATGGGGAAGACAGGATCATCATCATCCTCGGAATTCTCCTCCAGTGGACATTCCCTGGTGGTGGCAGACCCTTCTGGGACCACCCTATCACCATGCCCTCCCTGTAGCTCCCCACCCAGTTGTCTGTGCCCACTCATCCAGGATAGTGGGCGTCTCCTTCGCCGCAGGTCGATCTCTGTGGGTCAGTCGACCAGCGTGAATGCCATCCAGGAACAAGCAACTCAAGTCTGCAAAGTAATGCGTTCTTGGAGGGCATTCACTGTGCACTGGCTGGCCTACAGAGATCCTTTCAGGCTCTGGCCTCCACACTGACTGCAGCCAGTCACCTTTTGTATTCCGTTCCCCCCCCTTCACCTTCCTCTTCCCAATCCCAATACCCTCTTACCCGACCCAGCCAAAGCACACAAACAGACAAGAATGCATCCACCTTAACATCCAAGGGTACTGCTGACAAACACAAGCACCACAAGACCCACCACCAGCATGCACACAAACAACACCCACCTACAGACACACCAACAGTCACTACCTGCACAGAGTCCCCCATCACCCCAACATCACAGACACAACACCAGACACACCTGCAGACACCACTCCAACATTCACTGATCCACCCACAACTCCTATCCTACCCACAGTCACCCGGACATCCACCCCAGTCACCACATCTGCAGACACCACAACAACAGACACACCTACATGCAGCACATCCACCATGCCTGCAGTCACCACCCCAACAGACAGTCACTCATCCACTATGGCATCTCCCAGCACCTCCACCCCTGTTCTCCCAAAGACACATAAACACCCACACTCACCCAGCACCCACAAGCATACCTTGCACACACATGCACCCAAGACATCCACCAAAACACCTCTTTCAACCACTCCCTCTGCCTCCACTCCCAAATAAAGGCACATAAACACCCATACTCACCCAGCACCCACAAGCATACTTTGCACACACATGCACCCAAGACATCCACCAAAACACCTCTTTCAACCACTCCCTCTGCCTCCACTCCCAAATAAAGGCACATAAACACCCATACTCACCCAGCACCCACAAGCATACTTTGCACACACATGCACCCAAGACATCCACCAAAACACCTCTTTCAACCACTCCGTCTGCCTCCACTCCCAAACTCTTTTGCCATGACAGTCCCAGTGTGTCAAATAAGGCTTTCTGCTGAGTTTCCCCTTTTCCCTAATCCTCTCCCAACCCCGTGATACCTCAAAACGCTCTGTGTCCCTCCCCAAGTACAGCCCTTCCACCTCCAAGACCTCCCCTGCTCCCCACGCAAGCACCCATGCCCCTCCCCACCAAGAAGTCGACCCCTCGCCCCAGCCCTCCCCTAACCCTCGACCTAAGCCCCCTCCCAAGCCCAAGATCCCCTTCCCAAACCTAAGCCCAAACACCACGCTCCGCTTCCCCCCCAATCCCTGAGGTGCCTGCTTGCCCTCTGGATGCCTCTACCTGTGGAGGTTACATGGCAGTCACTTGGAAGTGCCATATGTGCATGTTGCACACATGTGTGTGGACTGGCCTATGGCTTTAACCTATGTATACATTTATGTATATATATTTATTTACATATATCTGTGCCAACCCGTTGTTGGTTCAAAGGTTACATCTTTGTCCTGCCTTTCTTTTCTTAGGCCTGTTTTGGTCTTGGCTGCTTTTGTTTGTGTGAGAGTAAGTTTTGTCTCTGGGGTGGCTGTACTACCAGTTGTGTCTGAGCAGCATGTATGGGTGTGTACATTGCATTTGTCCTGCAGTAATGGGTGTGTATTGTGTGATGGGCATGTATACGTTGGGGACATGTATTTGCATTGTGTGTAGTGATTGTGTTGGCATGTTTTTTGCAGTGTTGTGTGCCTTTGTGTGGTTGTACTGTGTGTGTGGTGCTCGGAATTGTCAGATCCGTTGTGATGTGTGTTTGCGTGACATGACGTATGCCTTGTTGTATGGATGTGTGATTGTGTGCTCGTTCTCTGATGTTGTTACGTTGTGTTGTATGCATGATTTGTCAAGTAGCAATGTGTATTGTGGATGTTTAATGGTGCTTTTGAGGTGTTGCGATAGTGGTGTACTTGTTTTATTTGGTGGTGTTGTGTGTTACTGTGCCGGTACTGAGTATCTGGGGTTTGGTGTATGTTTTTGGCATGTGTGTGAGTGAGATGGCCGTAGTGTGTGTACTATGTATGTACATGTGTGTATGTGCCTGTCTGTGAGATAGGGCCACATGTACGAACACATTTTCCCATAGACACAGAATGGGCAAAACTGCTTGCTACATCTGGCCCTAAGTGTGTCAGTGTGATGTTTCGTGTGTGTCGACCTTGACACCCGTTCCAGATGTGTATGTTGTGTGTGCATAGGTACATTGACATTTTGCAATAGTGACAGTTAAGTGTGTGTACTCACGGTTGCTGTTGTTGTTGTCGCTGGTTCCGAAGTCGTTGGGTGAGCAGGAGCAGCGGGAAGATGTGTAGTTCTGGTTCCATGGCGGCTCCGGACGGGAATATTGTGCAGTAAATCTGCCCCAGTACTGTGCCGGTCGTAATAATAACGTTGGTGATCACCTTAAAAATTCTGTAAATGAATCTGATTTAACCTAATCCCTCCTAATATTAGCTCATTTCACTGGATACCTTCCTATCCGTGTAATAAGATATTTTCTTGCTTATAATATATGATATTATATAATTAGCAATAATGTTAGGCATAAGAGTCTGGGAATTTATCCCACGCTTGAACATGGAAACTTAGGGCCTGATTACGAGTTTGGTGGTCCGTGAACCGCCATGATGGTGGCGACAGTCCGACGGCCATCGGCTTGGCGGTCGGACCACTGTATTATGATGCATGCGGTTCCATAGAGGAAAGACTGCTGCGGTCCTGCGGCACTGCCAGGCAGCACAGACTGCCGCGGTGGCGAGACAAGCCAATGAGGCCGTTGGAGACAGAGTTTCTGCCAGACACATTATGATGTTGCCTTCTGCCGATGTGACCGTGGTGGTCCAACTACTACGTTCCAGCAGTCGGAAATGTAGAGTATAAAGGAAGGAACTCACCTGCAGCCAGTGTCACACATCCTGTGCCGCCATGGTGCCAATCACACATGTCCTGCTGCTGCTCATAGATGAAGTACAAATTCCATGCAGCTTTGGACGCAACCAACGCTAAGAACACACAGCTACCTGTGTCATTAGCTCAACAACAGATCTTCATGCCGTCATCCACATGATATGAGGGTCACGCTACATTGGCCAAGTACACTTGTCATTGCGTTCTGAGTCGAAGTCATTCACAACAAATGACACATCCACAACAAATAAAACACCCTCTTTAGGCAGGTCACTGACAGTGCACCACCACACTCCACAATAACACACGTCTGCTCATCTTAGTCACCAGGACAGTGAAGTGTACAAAATATTGTGTCACACAACACCAACTCAACATCACACATAATTAAACTGACACTCTCACATTGATCACATGCCTTGGCCTGTCATCAGATTGAAGACACATATGTATGGATGTGTCATTTAACACAAACACACCTCCCATTAAACATCCCTGTAATGGACCCACACATCACCCACATTGCAACAAAATGGAAGGTCAATAGGTTACACAATATCTTCTGAGACAAATATCCAAAGCTCACAATGCAAACAATACCTGCACAATAGGGATGGGGGCATCAGAAGCACTTGTGGAAGGATGCTGTCCTGGGACACATTTCACTTTGCACATGCCCTAAAACACCATTTGCACAGGAACTGGCCCTACGTGTATCTTAGGGACAAACAATAGTAGAACCCAGCGACACGCCAATCTGCATAATGTGTTAATGCAAGTCAAGGATGCAAATACACCAGCAACAGCATGGGTCATACATGTAGATGAAGTAGCTGCAAGGTACGCACAATCAAATGGACACATGGTCAGTCAAATGTAAATGACGATGGTGCAATTGAACACCCTCTGTGTATGGACAAACAGAACTCTAGCCTCCACACATGAGAAGAATGTACAATCCATATCAGCGGGACAGTTCTAACACCATAAATGCTGACATTGGCCAACCTAAGATGAAATACTTACCATATCAAACATAACACAATGCAGTGACACCCCAATTGGATTACCAACCACATAGCCATATAGTGAACAGCTACTGTTGTCCTGGGTGACACCAGCACTGCCCACAAAGTCCGATTTTTGTAAACAACAGCAAATGTATCAACAATCGGGGTGAAATACACACAATTGTTGGCATACAACACAAATTACTCAGGGACAACAAAAAAAGTAGAAAAGTAATGGCAGGAGAAATTTGTAGGCAACAAACAATAACTTGGGTTCCTGTGCTCAAGCTGGACTCCAATCACTGCCAGGGAACCTCCACAGGAAGGAGCATCAAGTGGACATGCAGGTACCTCAGGGATCATGCTTGGGTGGGGTTGGATTTGGGATGGGTGGGTTTGGGTTGGGGGGTCTGTTTCTTCAGAGGTGTGGGCTTCTTATTTGGGGGAAGGGAAATGGGTGCTTGCAAGGGGGCAGGAGTGACAGGGGAGGACTTGGATGTGGAAGGGATAGCTTAGAATGTGGGTGGGGCCTCTTGGGTTTGGGAGGGAATGTTGAGGTGATAGGGGAAAGGGCAATGTCAAAAAGGAAACTTTCTTTGGATAAATGGGTAGGGTCATCAGAAGGTACTTGGGATTTGGAGGTTGAGGGAGTGGTGGTCTTGTCTGTGGGTGTTGATGCGACTCGTGTGTATGAGGTATGCTTGTGTTTGGGTGCTGTCTGTTGTGTGTGTGAGTGTGGACATTTGCATGTCTTAGGGGCTGTGAGGTGGAGGTGCTGGGTGACGTGGGAGTGGTAGATGTGTGTGTGTATGTCTGTTGGGGTGGTGTCTGTGGGTATGGTGGATGTGGTGAATGTGTCTATGTGTGTTGGGGTGGTGGATGTGGTGAATGTGTCTGTGTGTGTTGGGGTGGTGGATGTCTGTGAAAATGGTAGCTTTTGTGGTGTCTGTGGGTGACTGTCGAGTTGCTTGTGTGTTGGTGTTTCTTGTGGGGCTTGTGTCTATGTGTGCTGCGTGTGTGTGTTGAGGTAAGTGTGTGCGGATGTGTCTGTGTACTTGGGACATGGAGGGAAATAGGGAATTTGGATTTGGAAGAGGGAGTTGATGGGGGAGAAGATTGTGGGGCGGTGGGGGGGTGTCTGTCGTCATTGATGAGGCCAGAGCCTGAAAAGATCTCTATAGGCCAGACATGTCACTATGAATGCCTTCCAGGTACGCATTTGTCTGCTGACATTGGCTGACCAAACCCTGAATGGCATTCACCATGGCATTCTGCCCCACAGAGATATTCCTTGGGAGGTGCTTGGGGCAAAGGAGACGCCCACCCTCTTGGGTGAGCTAGCACAGCCAACTGGGTGGAGAGCAAAAGGGAGGGTGCAATAAAATTGGGGGTAGTGGACAAGGATGGTACAGGAGCAGTTCCTGATGAGTCCGCTGCCACTAGGGAGTGGCCACTGGAGGTAAAATCCGAAGATGATGAGCGCAATGCTGTGTCTTCCGTGGCACTCCCCTCACCTTCCAGGCCACTGGGTCCCTCCGTGTCAGTGGTGTCATGACTGGAGGTACTATGGCCATGTGCTTCCCCACTTGGTTCCACATTCTCTCCTACGCTTGCCTGGAATGATGGTGCAAATACAAAGAAAAATGGGGTCAGTACATGTTTCTGATCACACTTGAACAACAGCTGTGATTAGCAAACATCATCATGACGTAAAGTAGGCCCCAGCAACAAAGTCCATCACAGTGACTCCTACATTTACCACACCATATGCATGCATGCCACATGAACGGTCAACAGCTGCCCACAGGAAAATCATAATTTCAGACAACTCTAATTGCATGGGTGAAGTTGTGCAGCACAGTAACCATTGAACAAGTAGGAGACCTCATCAAATTCAGTGGTTTGCCTCATGTAGCATACCTCGGTTACCTGTTGTCATACAATAGTAAGCCAGTGCCAAGTTCTTACAGATCCCAGACAAGGTCATACATACATCTATTTGTCACATACACAATAGTACCTCAATAATAAGAAATGATGGTCCAAAATCCTGGTATGTTGCTGACAGAAGTACAGCAGCCTGAAGAAGGTGACATAGAAATACCCATGTCACACTGGAAACAAATCAACAATGCTCCCTTCACCATGTGTACATTTTCCTAATGGAGTCCTGGCGGTTGTACTAATGTTGCTCAGATATACTACACACCTAGCATGGAAATATACACTGTAGACAAATTGTGCAAAATGTCAGGGAGATATGTTTCCAAACTCCACAACACAATGAATCAGCTAGCCCCACGGAAACCAACTCTCTTGTATGGCACCACTTACAGTGGCATACTCTGATTGCATCAGTAACAGCCAATAATCCTTTGTATGTTGGAAAGGCCCAGGGATTCTCAAGTACTTGTAGAAGGCCCTCAACATGTTGTCCAATGGAAAGCTACATCACTGTTTACATTTTGGTCCTGCACTAGATTGTAAGACCCTGTCATCAGAAACTGTTGTACTGCCATCTTTCTGAGTCTTGCAATATGTGATGATGGATTACTGTGGTGTGGTAGGTGATATAGCTCCAGCTGATGACATCAACCACTTCAGTGTTTGACTATTCTACAGGACAATGTCTGACAGAACCCTCCCTTCCGTGGTCTGGTTGTCTGTACCTTTAAATATGTTCATGTACTCAGTATTATTCAAACATTTATGATTTGCAATGTTTGACAGCTTGACAGCCTCTGTGCTGAACAATGTAATAACATTTCTTCTTTGACCAGACACTTATATATGTGTGTTTGTGTGGAATGGTTGAAATCCTGAGCTGGACACTGTACATGCAGCATATCCCATCTTGAACAAGTACCTTGGATCAGCATCGTATGGTTCACATGGTCTGACATATCTACATGGCTAAATGTGAAATTAAAAACCGCAGACAATGAGTTAGTGATGTGATTTTAATGGAAAGCTACGACCAACAAAAAAATATGTGACATGACTTAAACAAAAATCAAATGTGAAGGGGTCAGTCATGGTGAATAAAATCATTGGAGTAAATGCCACACCATTAGAAGTCCACAGTCCAGAGTACTCCTCCCATCGGAAATGGAAGGTGTTTCAGGATCAGTCTACTGAGTGAATGTGTGACACACAAAGGAGGACGATAGGGAAGAGGATTATAGCTGGTAGTGGTAGGTGTCCTGCCATCCTCACCTCCTAGATTCTTTGATGGAGGTCCCCGCTTGCGAGGGGGGAGAGGGTGCTGCTACACAGACTGGGGTGTCTGTGGCTGGTTGTGCCTCTGGCAGGGCTTCCCTTCCTTGAAATGGTGCCGATGTACATGGACCTGATGTTGACCCAAAGGAAGGGGAAGATTGGGTTTGAAAAGCCCTGCCCAGGGTTGTATGAATGACCCTCAGCACCCTTGTTAGGGGGGTCATGTTTGAATTGTGGGCCTCCATTTAATCACACACGTCCCTATACAAGTTCCTCTGTGGCTGCTTAATTTCCCGGGGTTCAGTCAACATCTGACCCATATGTCTTGGGACTCCTGATAGAACACCAAGACATGGCTGATGGTGTCCTGGCCTACTGCAGCCCCAGTGGCCTCACTCCTCTGGCCCACAGTATCCCTCCCACGCACCCTACTACCACAAGCCTGTGCCTTTGGCACAGGGTGGCCTCTCCAACTGGGTCCTAGATCCTCAGTGTCTGGAGTGTCGAGTTGCACCTCAGGATCCAAGACTAGGGGTGGGGATGCACAAGATGGTGCAAACTGTGGTAGGTACAGGGGGGCACATCATTGACCTGTATCTAGAAGCAGCATTGCTGGGAGGGGACGTTGCGGCCGCAGTGAGACTCACTGTTGCTGTCTGACTAGGTTGCCCATATGGGCCAGGACATTCCTCTACGTCCACAAGTCCAGGAGTGTTGTCGTCACTGAGGGCTTCATTCAGGGGGGTAGTGGTAGTTTGTTCTACGGCCAACTTGTACCCAGTGGCAACTTGACCTGTTGATGAAGAACGTACGTTGTTACTGATTGAATTGCGACTTCTGCCTCCATAGGTTTTGTGTTATAATAAGCAGTAACATTGAACATGGTTAAGTTGTGGTTAATCCTATTGTGCCAAGTTACCATGGTATTGGGTTATTTGACATAAAGTGTGAAGCATGCCTAAACTATTTGACTCAAATAGTTGATGAGATGTTCAGATCAGTAGCAGTTTGGAAGATGGACTGAAAATGGCATCTTACCACCAGGGAAGCCAACACAGTGGAAATGCAACATGCACATTTGACCATTTAGAGACCTAGTTGAGTAAGATACTGGTATACACAGGACTTAGTTGTATATGTGACTGGAGTCATCATGTGCACAGTCCTGTGTCAATGTGTCTGCTGCCGATAGCAATCTGGTGATGCTGCTTGAGGCCACATTTGGACATATGACGTGATGAGCCTAGGTAGCTCTGATGTTGGGTTCAATGATACACATTGACAGTGTTAAAACTAAGATACTCTGGGTATTGAATGTTGGCGAGGTTCATGAACAAGACAGCGGCAAAAGCTGAGCTGTGGGCATACATGACATTACAGTTATGTGACCGTTTTTGTGTTGTAACTTACCAGACTCCACTCCCCCAAGTATTCCTGTCAAGTCCTCAGGATGTAGGATGGCCAAGACCTTCTTCTCCCAGGGAAATAGTCTTAATGGGGCACTGGGAGAGTCTCTGCCAGTCTTCTTGGCCTCCAGCTGCTGCCTGAAGCCCAGGGAACGGACCTTGCCCCTGAGGTCGTTCCACCTCTCCAATGTCCTCCTTTGTGCGCAGGGTGGGGCCTACAGCGTTCACTTTGTCAACTATCCTGTCCCACATTTCTATTTTCCTACTGAGAGGAGTATAATGGACTTGGGCTCCAAACAATGGTGGCTCTACTCCTAGGATTTCTTCCACCATAACTCTCAACTCATCTTCTGAAAAACAGGGATTTTTGGAACGTGACATGGTGGACAACTAAAGTAGGAGACAGGGACTTAGTTAACAGGAGAAGCACAATAGGGTGTGAATGGACAAAAGTGTGTGCAGAGTGTTCAATGGGATGGTGAAAAAAGGAATGCCTAATCTATGTAAAATTTTAAAAAACAGTGGTTGTGGTTATTTGGATCCCTGTGGAAATGCAAAGGATTGTGGTCTATAAAGGGGTGTGTTTTATAGTGTGATTTGCAGGTGTGTCCACTGGAGCAATGTGTGTCAGCTGTGTTGTTTCTGAATTCATAAAATTCATAATTCATAAAATGTGCACTTGTCCGTTACTTTGGTGGACGTGTACCACAGTGGTTGATTACTATTTGTTACCACCGCAAAGAGAACGCCACGGCAACTGAGTATTTGTAATAAGCTTGATGGTTGGCCGCTGCTCTGACGGCGCTGGGGGTCAAACTGCCTAGATAGAAACCGCTGCACCGCTGGCGTCTGCCTTTTTTTTTGCTTGGCGGGTGGTGGTCCTGCCTTTTTGCATCTTAGTAAGGTGGTTTGGGGACCACCGGCGCAGTGGTCTTTTTAGGACCGCCAGCATGGCGGTCTGGTGGTCTGACTGCCAAACTTGTAATAAGGCCTTTAGTCTATTTCTGGTCGCAAGTGTTATGCTTTCCATCATTGCAGATTTCACTGAGCCATTCTTATACTTAAAGATGACTTACACTTTTCTATTACTAAGAAGCATACATTACCTCTTGATCTACCTTTACATAGTTATGATATCACATAATATTGAATGCCTCCGTTTCCATTAATTTATTCAAAATAATTTCCTTGTTCTGTTGATCTTTTCGCCAGGCCTCAATTTCATTATGCCACTGTAGTCCTGACTCTTTTGCCATTTCCTTTGTGCTGCATTCATTTAGTGGTGTAAATTCTGATTTGTGAATGTTTAGGGCATAGAATGAAATGCCTGAATAGACTGATTGTGTGAGATATTGTAATTGTAATAGTATTTATATAGCACTTACTACCCCTGACGAGGCGTCGAAGTGCTTTTTCGGCGAGTAGCGCGCTACACCGGAACCCAAAAAGAAGTAGTGGTGGATTAGTATAGGGAAATATGAGTACACTTTTATTATTATTATGAGTTAATTTGAGACGCGGATATGAGAGTTTGTTAGTTAGATTGACTGGAGTAAGCAGGGGTGGAGGAGGGAAGAATCCAGAAATGTTAATTGGGAGTTTATGGTAATAGGATTTAGGCTTGGGATGAGTAAAGGGAGGATGGAGGAAGGAAGAGTCTGTGGAAAGGGTTAGGGAGATCATAGTAGCAGGGTGAGATAAATGAGGGAGAATATAGTAGGGTTGGTTGGGAGATCATGGTAGTAAAGTGAGGTTTGGGTGAGTTAGATGTGGAAGGGGAGGGAAGAGCTTAGACAGAGTTATTTAGGAGATGGAAGTAGTAGAATGGATTTGGGATGAGTCAGGGTGGGAATGGAGGATAGATTGATATAGACATGACATATGGTGATGGGTAGATAAGTGTAATATAAGATGAGAGCAGGGATTCATAAGTATCTAGTATAACAACTTATCTAGGAGTTCTGCAATGACCTATGAACATGTTGAGCATAGAATAACATACACACACATATATATACACACATATACACATATATATGTACATACATATACATATTCAAACCATGATTAAGTATACTTAGTTAAACAGGTATGTGTGTAGTTTATTGTTATGACATAGTAGCGATACATATTTTCTAAAGAACTATATATAACTAGAATATACACATATTCAGAAAAAAATATTTATCAACCTAGGCATATGCAGTCCATAGTTGTTTGAATATGGTTGTTATGAAGGAAAGAGCCAACTCTTGAGTAGTTTTCTGAAGACAAGATAGTTATCTGTGGCTCTTATAGTTGTGGGTAATGAATTCCATAGTTTAGCTGCTTGAACGGAGAAGGATGTACCACCTATAGTCTTTTTCTTATATGGTGGTGTTCTAAGGCGGGGTGCCAATCTTGAGCGGAGGTTTCTTTGTTGAATGTATTTGGTTATTTTTTTTCTGATAAAAAGTGGTCCTGTTCCATGTATAGCTTTGTGGGTGATACAAAGCAGCTTGAAAGTGCATCTTCTGGCAACGGGTAACCAGTGATTTGCTCTCAGGGCAGGGGAGATGTGGGCTTGTGGCTTTACATGCAATAGTAGCCTGGCTGCTGAGTTCTGAATACATTGTAGTTTTTTCATAATAGATAGAGATGATCCATGTTAGAGGCCATTGGCATAATCCAGTTTGGATAGTACAAGCGAGATATTAGCTTGCACCTTGTGTGGAAATCAAAGGTGGGTGAAGATGCGTCGTAGAGTCTTCAAAGTGATGAAGCTTGTTCGTGCTAATTTGTGCACTTGGGCATTCATAGTTAACTTGGAGTCCAAGGTTTTTAACTTCCTTGGATAATGGAGGAGGTGGTCTGAGATCATCAGGCCAGGCGCACAGTGGGTCATAACTTTTCCAGTCACCACGTATGAGTATTTCTGTTTTGGAGGCATTTAGTTTGAGATGGCTCCAGGTCATCCACTGATCAATGGCTCTTAGTCAACTGAAGATTTCTGAGTTTTCAGTGTTTTTGGGGCATTCTAATTTAAGTAGTATTTGTGTGTCACCTGCATAGTTGTAGCATGTGAAATGAAAATCATTGATCAGTTCTGGAAATGATATCATGTAGATGTTGAAAAGCAAAGGTAAGATGATTGATCCTTGGGGCACGCCTGCTTTTGTGAGGTAGGGTTTGGACGAGAAGGGGGGAGAGTAGATGATATTAGATCTTTTTTGAAGGTAGGATGTAATCCAGTCGAGAGTTGTCCCTTCTGTGCCGGCTTCGTGGAGTCTTTGAATTAGGGTGTCATGGTCAACCGTATCAAAGGCAGCTGAGAGGTCCAAGAGAAGTAGTGCAGCAACTCCATTGCAGTCAACTGTGTTTTTAAGATCATCCCAGATTGCTATGGGTGCCGATTCAGTGCCTCTTCCTGGGCGGAATCCAGTTTGGAAGTCTGAAAGTATAGAACTGTCTTCAATGAATTGTGACATCTGGGCGAATGCTGCTCTTTCTATCAGTTTGCCCAAGAAAGGTCAATTTGTGATTGGTCTGTAGTTGTTGGGGTCTTGCGGGTCTAGGTTTGTTTTCTTTAATAATAGTCATATGTATGCCTTTTTCAGGTCTACAGGAAAAGTTCCTGTAGTTAAAAAGTTGTTGATGATTCTTCTTACAGATGTGGCAGCAGAAGTAGATAAAAGAATGTTCTTGAAGATGTGTGGTGGACAAGGGTCAGAAGGGCAACCGGAAGGTCTGCTTGCTTTGACCAAATCCATAAATTCACCTTGGGATATTTGTTTGAAGGACTGTAGAGGGTGGGTTGGTTTAATCTCAGAGGGTATTTTAGGAAAGGGGTTGGTGCGGATGGTTTTCTTCTGTTTTAAATAGGAGTCCAATGTGTCTGCCTCGGTTGTGTAATGAGTTGCCAGTTTGTTTGTGAAATCTTGAGTAGTGGGATGATTTCCTTCCATGCATGTAGGTTTTCGAAATACATTGAGAATTTTATAAAATTCTTTGGTTGTAGATTTAGCATTTTGAATTCTGCCTGAGTAGTACCTTTTTTAGCTTTTTTGATTGACGATTTGTATATTCTGTTAAGTTTGTGTAGCTGCAGTTTGTCTTGACTGTTTGTTTTGAGCCAGGTCCGCTGCAACTTTCTGATTTGTTGCTTTATCTTTTTAAGTTCTGTGTTTGTCCAAGGTGTTGGTTTTCCTTTGTCTTGTTTATTTTTTCTGAGTGGTATTGAGATATCAAAAGCTTCCTGTAGCCATTCATAAAGTTTTGGAACATAATTAATTGTATATTGATCTGTGTTGGCTGTTAGTTGTGTTTCTAAGTCATCAAAATTGAGTTTGCTCCAAGGTCGATAGGTGCATGAATGTAAGTAGTTGTGGGGTGTGTTGATTTGTGGAGTTTTATTTTGGAAAGTTATCAAATGGTGGTCTGACCATGTGATTGGTGTGATGCTATGAGCGGTAACTAGTTCAGGCTTAGCAAAAATGACATCTAGGATGTGTCCAGCGATGTGTGTGGGAGAGTGTACAATCTGATGTAGGTTCAATGCGACTAGGCTAGTGGTGATAGCTTTTGGATGGGGCATATTGGGTTTGTCAAACCAAATGTTTAGGTCCCCAGTAATGCATAGGTTTGAGTATAATGTAAAAAGGTTTGAGACTGCAAATCTAGAAAAGCATCTGGGAATGTTGAGTTGTTAGGTGGAGGTCTGTAAAGGAGGAGAAAGTTAAAGGAGGAAGTTGGAGTAGGGTGGCATCTGGTGAGGAGGGCTTCACAACCTTGTATGGAAATGTCTGTTTTTTACTGAGATTTATTGCCTGTTTGAATATAATAGCTAGTCCACCTCCTCTCCTGCCTATACGGTTTTATGTGATGGTTTGATAGTCCGGAGGAAGGGCTTCGTGCAACACTGGGGGCCATGTCATCTCCCAACCATGATTTTGTTATGAATAGTAAGTCAGGTTGTGTGTCTGTGAGCAGGTCGTAGATGTGGTGCTTGTTTTTTTAGAGTGACCGAGCATTTATTAGCTGGCAGTTTTGAAAAAGTGTGTTAGTGGCAGTGTTGTTTTGCTTAGGAGAAGGGCAAGCAGTATAATTTGAGCATGAAGCAGGTGTGTTGTTAGTTGTGATAAATGTGTGAGGGTCACAATAGTCTTGTTTTTCAATATAGTTCCTCTTCCAGCAGGTCTAGGACGTATTTTTTTGGGGTCTGTGTGTGTGGGTGGTGGACTTGGTGGCTGAGAGAGACATGAAGAGTGTACTGTTTTTGTAGGGTAGCCTTATTATGTAATGGACAAGAGGATGCGAAGTTGGTAAGAATGGCATGTTGTTGTTTTTTTTTGTGTCTGTTTAGTGTGGATGGAGTATGGGTTGGAGTGGTGGAGTAGCCTGTGGATCATGATGTAAGGCTCTAAACTGTGCAATGGAGGAGAGGCGAGTGAATGAAAGTTGCTGGGTTGGGGTGCTTGTGGTAGGTGTTTGTGAAGAGTGAGAATGTAGGGGTAAAGATAGGACGGGATTTGTATTCTTTGGGTAGTCATGAGGGTGGGAGTGGGTGTGACGATAAGTATAACGAATGTTTGTATTGATTTCATGTGCTGATGTGTGTGGTCTGTATTGTTTTTGTTGAATAGTGAGAGGGGGTATTGATGTAGTAGTTTTCGGTGAGGGATTTGTGTGTGAGTTAGTGCTGGTGAGTGGAATTAGAATATTACAGAGGGAGTTGATGTGTTTTGGAGATTAATGTATGAGGTGTGTAGGAGGGGATGGATGTGTGTCAGGGGAGTTTGTGTTAGTTGTGATGACTGGAAGAGGTAATATATGTGGTGGAGTGGAGTGTGAGGATTGTATGGTTGTGTATAATTGGTGAAGAGAGGGGAAGAGTGTTTGTAGATGATGTGTTGGAAGGCTGGGTTTGGGAATTGTTATGATGAAAGGTAGTCTGTGTGGAGCAAACAGAAGATAGTGTTGTTGGTTTGTATGAACAGGGAGTGTGTATCTGGAAGGCTAAAAGTAATGTATAGTGTTGTTTTGTGTTGTGTGGGAGATTGTGTTAGTGGGAGTGGACATAGTAGTGTTTGCTGTGAGAATGCAGGGGTTTGACTGTTGTAGTTGTGGGGGATGTGTATATGTGTTGTATAAGGGGTATTTTGTTGGATGATGGGACATTGCAATCTGTCTGCGGTCAGTTTGTGATGCATGAGTTGGATGTTTTAGCAGATAATGTGTTTGCATATGGATGGATGTGTAGGGAATACAGTCCTTTGTGGTCAGTAGAGAATTGGGCAGCATTTCTGACCCTAAGCCCTACCAGTCCCTAACAGGCCCAAACAGGCAACTGCCCTTGTCCTCTCCACCCTTAGCCTCTCCGCATCGGGCTGAGACGCTCTGAGCCCAAGGCTTAAATAGACTTACTGGCCAATAGTAATCTAGTCCTAATCCTAACCAATCAGATTTGTAACCCTGATTCAAACAACCAATGGGAGACCCAGCCCTGATCACCAATCATACTCCTAAACCTGACAACCAATCACAACTCCAACCCTAAAAACCAGGAACCAATCAGAATCTCAGCCCTACCACCAATCACAACCTCAGCCCTAGAACCAGGAACCAATCAGAATCTCAGCCCTACTACCAATCACATCCCCAGCCCTAGAACCAGGAACCAATCAGAATCTCAGCCCTACTACCAATCACAAGCCCAACTCTAATCCCTAAACCAACAGAAAGACCAGTCCGAACAACCTATCACAACACCATATGCAACAACCAATAGGAACTTATATAAGGGGCAAGTTAACTGAAGTACAGTCCCTGTGGGCAGGGAGGAGGCAGCTGCTGCTCTATTCAGAATCTCCTTGGATACAGACAGGCTATATCATCAGTCGAGGTTGTGGCTTTCAATGATTTGGAACAAACTGTTATATCTGAGATGTTATTAGAATGCTGGGAGTTGGGTTATAGGTGTTCTGATGAGAGCATGAAACGTAGTGGTGAAAGCGTGAATACTTGCCCTTTGTATCTTTCAGAAGTTCAGAGTAGTTTGAGATGACCCCACTGGCTTTCAACACTCTTTTGACATGGTGATCAAAGGCCATGACACCTTGGATACATTTTGGTCTGTGTAATACTGCAGTTTATTCTTGGTGTCACCATCTCATTTACATATTACAAGGTTTGCCATGTTTGGTATCTGTCTTTCTTCTTGTGGTCTTTCCCTGTCCCCCTATCCTGTGTGTCTGTGCACAAGGACCTGCTGCGCACCACTTGGAACATTAGTGAATGTTGGGGGGGCGTTGAAGGCATTCTGTGGAGAAACAGTGTTTGTAATAAATGTAATCATGCTTCTGCGTAAGGCCTATGTTATTACTTCAGTCTTGATTGGTATTGTGGAAGAACCACAGAAGAAAGCCCATTGACACTATATCAAAGGCCTTCTTAGCGACTAGACTTAACTACAGCCGCAGAGAAGCCAACTTCTTTAGCTTTTTCAATAATGTTGTAAAGCAGTCTGGTGTTGTTTCCTGACTTTGTATCTTCCAGGAAGCCCGACCATACTGGGTTGACAAGACTGGAAGTAACTTTTGACAGTGCCTGCCAGTATTTTTTGTGTATATTTTACCATCAATATTTAATAATGAGATCTGTCTGTAATATTCTTAAAGTGTTGGGTCTTAACCATATTTTGGGACTCGGACTGTAGCAGCATATGTTATCCAGTAACTTGGGGAAACATAGGCCCTCATTACAACATTGGCGGTAAATGCCGCTTACCGCCGTGCAGAAGACCGCCAACACACCGTCGCGGCCGCGGAATTCCACTACAGCTATTACGACCCACTGCTCAGAAACCACCAAAATCTAGACACCCACACAAGTCCGCCACACCAAAGGTCCGTGATAAACTGGCGATAACAAAACCTCCACCGTCACGCCAACAGGAATACGCCCACACTATCACGACCCACGAATCCACGCGGCGGTCTTTCAACCACGGTATTCCATTGGTGGTACACACCGCCGCGCTCAAAATACACACATTTACAAAACACAACCACATTGGACAATTCGAAATACACACACCTGATACACATACACACACCACTCCCACACACCCAATACAATATAAAACACACACCCACATTACCCACAAACCCTTACTACCCAAAAATCCGAATAAGGCCAGAGAGACAGCAAAGCAAAGACAACACCAGCATACAGAGGCACACAACACCATCACACATACACATCCACGCACAAAACACTACACACCCCTAAACATCACCCCACACATCACAACACACACCACCTCACACATCACCCACACCACCCCATGGCACCGCAAAGACACCCCAGGTTTTCTGAGGAGGAGCTCAGGGTCATGGTGGAGGAAATCATCGGGGTAGAGCCACAGCTATTCGCATCACAGGTGCAGCACACCACCATAGCTAGGAAGATGGAGCTATGGCGCAGAATCGTGGACAGGGTCAACGCAGTGGGACTGCACCCAAGAACACGGGATGACATCAGGAAGAGGTGGATCGACCTACGGGGAAGGTGCGTTCCGTGGTCTCAAGACACCACCTTGCGGTTCAGAGGACTGGCGGTGGACCCCTACCTCCTCCCCCACAACTAACAACATGGGAGGAGCAGGTCTTGGCTATACTGCATCCTGAGGGCCTCGCAGGAGTAGCTGGAGGAATGGACTCTGGTAAGTCAAATCTTTAACTAATTCATCCCCCACCCTACCTGCATGCTATCACATACCCCCACTCTCACCCCCATCACTCCAATTCCTCACATATGTCCCACTAGCACAAACCACACATCCCAACACCAAGCCCTGCATGCAACAACAAAGCATGGACACCTATCACCAATGCATGTCTACTACACATACCCACACAGACCCCTAAACAATGATCACACAAGCTCCTACACAGGAATGGAAACACTGGGGTACAGGGTCACCCACCCATTACACACCATGGCACACACAGATACTAAAACTATGCATTTACACCCCTGCAGGACCCCTAGCCAACGTCACCGGACAGGAGGTTCCAGACATGTCCACTCCCCCCACAGAAGAGGCCCACAGTGATTACAGCAGCTCTGACCAACTGGATCTAGATGACCAGCCTGGCCCATCTGGGACCTCGGGACAGTCGATTCCACTCACACTGGCACAGGCCACCACAGAGCCTCCCCCTCAGGTAACACCAGCACAGCACCCACCCAGCAGGCCCATACCTCTGTCCCCAGGACACGTCAAGCAGCAGTATGTCCACCACTACAGGTAACCCAGGCTAACCCACCACCCCAAGAACAGCAGGGACCTGGGGGCAGTGGTAGTGGGGACATGGTTCAGGGGACAGAGGCCCAGGAACACAGGGGAACTGGGAGGGCTGCTGTGCGTCAGGGGGAGGACAGGCCCAGGGATCCCACTCTCCAGGAGGCCCACTCCAACATCATGGGAGCGTACCATCATTCCCAGGAGACGATGGCAACAGTACTCGCCAAGTTTCAGGAGACCCAGCGGCTGCAGGAGGAACAGTATTTGGGGTTCAGGGAGGAACTCAAGTCCATCAATACCACCCTGGGCACCATTGTAGGGGTGCTGAAGGACCTCGTGAACACCAGGAGGGACACTGTGGCACAACAAGGGGCCCCTGACACTAGCCTGGACGATGAACTGCCCTCCACCTCTGCCGGCGCTAGTGGAAGGAGGTACTGCCACAGGACCACGACACCAGCACCCCACCCCCTGCAGATGGAGAACCACCCCGCAGACGGTCCCTGAGATCCAGGACAAAGACAGAGAACAATGCCAAGACCCCCACCAAGAAATTAGACCACCCTGATTGTCATCCTTCTGTCCCACTTTGACACCCTGTCCATCCTTCATCTGCCCTAACTCCACTTCCTATGCCCCTTTGGACAATGCACCTGTGAGACAAATAGACTGGACTCTGCCATGGACATTCCTCCACCATCACCCCTGACCATTTTACAACCCCATCCACTAATTTGCACTTAAATGAACACCATTGAATCACAAAACAATCTGGAGTCAGTCTGTGATTTCACAAATGTGTATTAGCTATAACTACGGAAAATACCAATGTCCATTGTATTGTCAACATACCTATGTCACGCAGCTCTAGTCCATGAGGTTACATAGCAGAGGTCACACAGTGGGACCCACATCTGTGAAATCGAAAGGGAAAGTGACAATCAGGGTCCATACACTGGGTGAAAGTGACAGACAGATGAGAGGTAGAACAATTTTATCAGATGTAGGAGGCAGTGATGTCTTCTTACCTGTGTCTCACTGGAAGTATTGATGGATCACGGTGTTTCTGTTGTCTATGTCTTCTTCTTCTGCCTCCTCTTCTTCACTGTCCACAGGCTCCACAGCTGCTACAAGACCTCCATCTGGACCATCCTCCTGCAGAAAAGGCACCTGTCGTCGCAAAGCGAAGTTGTGCAACATACAGCAGGCCACGATGATCTGGCACACCTTCTTTGGTGAGTAGTATGGAGGCACCTGAACCTGGCCTTCAGGAGGCCGAAGGTCCTCTCTATAACCCTCCTAGTTCGCCCATGTGCCTCATTGTAGCGTTCCTCTGCCCTTGTCCTGGGATTCCTCACTGGGGTCAGTAGCCATGACAGGTTGGGGCACCCAGAGTCACCCGCAAATGTCGAGGGGCAACTGTTAGACACACACTAACCCTTAGGGACAACCCCAGACCCAGACAACTATTCACACTGTATAGGGTCCATGTCCTCACCTAATAGCCACACACGGTGCCTCTGGAGTTGTCCCATCACATAAGGGATGCTGCTATTCCTTAGAATGTAAGCGTCATGCACTGAGCCAGGAAACTTGGCGTTCACTTGGGAGATGTACTGGTCGGCCAAACACACCATCTGCACATTCATTGAATGGTAACTCTTCCGGTTTCTGTACACCTGTTCAATCTTGCGGGGGGGACCAAGGCCAACGGCACCTATGATGTTGGGGATATGTCCCAGGGGATAGAAGTCACCTTTCACTGTAGGCAAGTCCTCCACCTGAGGGAACACGATGTAGCTGCGCATGTGTTTCAGCAGGGCAGACAACACTCTGGACAACACGTTAGAGAACATAGGCTGGGACATCCCTGATGCTATGGCCACTGTAGTTTGAAAAGACCCACTTGCCAGGAAATGGAGTACTGACAGCACCTGCACTAGAGGGGGGGATACCTGTGGGATGGCGGATAGCTGACATCAGGTCTGGCTCCAACTGGGCACACAGTTCCTGGATTGTGGCACAATCAAGTCTGTAGGTGACTATTACATGTCGCTCTTCCATTGTCGACAGGTCCACCAGTGGTCTGTACACCGGAGGATGCCGCCATCTCCTCACCTGCCCCTGCGGACTTGCTCTATGGATGAGAACAGCTATCAGAGGGTCAGCCAACACTGAGATACGAAAACACAACTTTATTGCACACATTTGTCAATCCGCTATGTTCCTGTCTTAGTGTGTATGCAAGGCCTAGAAATGTGTGACATATTTAAAATTAATGCCATGTGGCCCCCTGAAATGGCGGCTGCCTGACCTGTAATGTGGGACAATGGGATATGAGGTAACTGCGCTGGCGTTGTACACCGTCACGGTAGGTGGTCGAAGACCGCTGCGCAATCCTGCATTGGTTAACATTGGACCCTATGGCTCCCAGGAGCCAATGGCAATGTACGCCGGCGGTGACAGTACGCACCGCCGCGGACGTGACCGCCATTTTCTGTCTGTTCACTCACTTAATACCTGATCTTCGACAGGAGAGGACCTACACTGCAAGTGCTGCTGTGACCTCAGTCTGGAAGCAACAATGGCTCACGTGTCTGGGGAAAGGGCCCCTGCCTTCACATCGGAGGAGTTGGACAAACTAGTGGATGGGGTCCTCCCCAAGTACACGCTACTCTACGGTCCTCCAGACAAACAGGTGAGTACACTGTGAGCATGCTGTATGGGCAATGCCTGTTTGGAGTGGTGTGGATGGGAGATTGGGGGGGGAATGAGGCGTGCATGAAACGACGGTGATTGGATGTGCGTCAAGGCAAGGGTGGGAACGTGGGCCAATGACTGTGACGGTCCGGATGGTTATATTTTTTCCTTTTCCCCTGTACTATTCCTGTAGGTCAGCGCCCACCAGAAGAAGGATATTTGGCGTTTCATCGCCAAGGAAGTCCGGACCCTGGGGGTCCACCACAGACGGAGCACCCACTGCTGTAAAAGATGGGAGGACATTCGCCGCTGGAGCAAGAACACGGCGGAGGCCCAGCTGGGGATGGCCCCCCAACGTGGGAGGGGTGCCCGTCGCACCATGACCCCCCTGATGTTCCGGATCCTAGCGGTGGCGTATCCGGAGTTGGATGGGTGCTTGAGGGCATCACAGCAGCCACCAGGGGGTGAGTCACATTCATCTGATTCAGCGCACATTGGAGGTGTCTGGGTGGGGGAGGTGGGCAGTGGGTTCCCCTAGGCCAGGGCGAGTTTTGTAGGCAAGGTCCCTTCGTCAGGCAGGCTATGTGGCACCCCACCTTCCAGTGTTAAGAGCCATCTACCCCTAGTCAGGCTTCTGTGACTTCCATGTGTGCAGCAATCGGGCATAGGCCTTGGACCCCATGGCCCTGTGATTAATTAGGTAACTCTAAGTGCATGGCGTAGTGCAGAGGGCTGCTGTGTCTGTAGTGTCCGCCAACGGTAGCGGTATTGCATGCACTGAACATGTCTTTTTGATTTCTTCCCCTCCCCCCCCCTTTTTGTGGTTTCCTCGTTCTTGTGTGCATTAGCATCATCACGCGGAGGAGCAGTGCCACCGGAGCAGGAGGGAGCTGCATCCCACATGGCCCTGGAGGGCGAGACTACGGACTCCGAATTCACCAGTGGGACGGAGGGCGAGGGGAGCTCGACGGTGGGGACAGGAGCTGAGACCAGCGACACTGACTCCTCCTCTGATGGGAGCTCCCTTGCGGTGGCGGGCCCCTCTGTGCCCACCGCATCTACAGGTACAGTCGCCACCCCCCCTACCAGCACCGCCCTCCCAGCAGCCCCTCAGCGTGTGCCCCGTGGCCGCTCACCCAGGAGGGTGGGTATCTCCTTCGCCCCAGGCACTTCAGCTCCTGCCCCTGTCAGCCCTGCTGCCCTCAGTGAGGAGGCCATTGACCTCCTCAGATCCCTCACTGTTGGGCAGTCTACCATTCTGAATGCCATCCAGGGTGTAGAGAGGCAGTTGCAACAGACAAATGCATTCCTGGAGGGCATTCATTCTGGTCAGGCAACCCAACAGCGAGCATTTCAGACTCTGGCCTCAGTACTGATGGCAGCCATTGTCCCTGTGTCCAGCCTCCCCCCTCCAACTTCCTCCACCCAGACCCAATCCCCAGTACCTCAGCCTATCCCAAGCACACCATCAGACCAGCATGCACACACCTCAACACGCATGGGTAGCTCTGGCAAACATAAGCACCACACATCCCACAGGCACACACAAAAGCATCATGCCCATGCAGACATACCAACAGCCACTGCCTCCACTGTGTCCCGCTCCTCCACGCCTCCCTCCTCCCTCCCTGTCACGTCTCCACTCACACCTGCATGCACTACGTCCATCACCAGCACGCCCATCACCACACACCGCTCACGTGCACTCACCACCTCCACTACCATTCACACATCCCCTGTGTCCTCTCCACAGTGTGTCTGTGAGCCCACCTCCCAAACTACACAAACGCAGTCACACACCCACCCAACAGCCATCCACCTCACGACAGCCTCCAGCCCATGCACCTTCACCCAAAGTCAGCAAACGAACACCTCCTACAACCACTACCTCTTCCTCCACTCCCAAACGCCCTCCATCTACCCGTCCCAGTGTGTCTAAAAAACTTTTCCTGTCAAACTTTGACTTCTTCCCTACACCTCCCCCACCATTTCCGTCCCCTAGGGCCCGCTTTTCCAGGTCCCAACCCAGCGCCTCAGCCACAACATCACCAGGAACAGTGGTGCCAGCAGTAACAGGCTTCCGGAGTGCGCCAAGCAGCAGGGCAGCCAGTGTGCCAAGGAGCCAGGCCAAGGACAGTCCCCCCACCTCAAAAACAAAAGAAGTTGGCCACAGCCCGGAGGGAGAAGGCCAAAACACCTGCCACCAATGGCTCTCCCAGGACTACAGTTGGGAGTGGCAAGACAGCTGCGCCACCATCCAAGGTGGGGAAGGGCCAGAGAAAGAAAGGGAAGTCGCCGCCAACCTGCACGGCGGACAAGACCGCCACCGGCACCGCCACATGCACCGCTGCCACGGGCACCGCCGCTCAGGATACCGCCGCCAGCAGCACCCTCACTGAGCCACCCACCAGCACCGCTGCCCAGGACACCGCCGCCAGGACGCTCACTGAGCCCCCCACCAGCACCGCTGCCCAGGACACCGCCGCCAGCAGCACGCTCACTGAGCCCCCCACCAGCACCGCTGCCCAGGACACCGCCGCCAGCAGCACGCTCACTGAGCCCCCCACCAGCACCGCTGCCCAGGACACCGCCGCCAGCAGCACCCTCACTGAGCCACCCACCAGCACCGGTGCCCAGGACACCGCCGCCAGCAGCACGTTCACTGAGCGACCCACCAGCACTGCTGCCCAATGAGCGCCGCAAGCACCGCCACTACTGAGGCCGCCGCAAGCACCACCAGCAGCCACGCCACATCATGTGCTAGTGGCACCTCCGCAGACATGGATGCCATCCCCCAGTGGTCAGTCGTACGAGGCTGGTGGTCAGTTCCAGGGGCCGGGACAGCTTCCATGTTGGCCCACCGTCAGTGGAGTGTCAGATGCACTACCTCAGTCCTTGGCAGGATGAAGCACTCTGGGCACAAAGCCCCCTCCAGAACCAGTGGAGAAATGCATCCACTACCTCAGTCCTTGGCAGGATGAAACACTCTGGACACAAAGCCCCCTCCAGAACCAGTGGAGACTGTTATCCACTTGAGTGACTGTGGCTTTGCACTCCTCAGGATAAAGCAGTGGGCAACCCACCCACTGTAAAGACTTGAGAGACTGTGGTTTTGCACTCCCCAGGATAAAGCGGTGGGCAACCCACCCACTGTAAAGACTTGAGAGACTGTGGCTTTGCACTCCCCAGGATAAAGCAGTGGGCAAACCACCCACTGTAAAGACTTGAGAGACTGTGGCTTTGCACTCCCCAGGATACATCAATGGGCATGGAGCCCCCTCGTGGAGCTGGCGTCGTGCACTCATCCGGCTGAGGTGCCCTCCCCTTCCCTTCCCCCTGAGGTGCCTGTTTTATTTCGATCTGATGCCCCTGCAGTGTTCTCTCCGTTTGGATCGGGTATTGAGTGTGGGCCTCGCCCATGCATTTTGGGCCCAGTGGTCCACGGACTATGTAGGTGCAGTACATGGACTTGAATTCTTGGTGTACATGTTTGTTAATAGTGTATATGTATTTTTGACTAATGGATTTTTCCTGATTACAATTGTTCAACTTATTTCCTTTTGTCGTTGCGTTCTTCCTGAGGGGGTTGGTGGGTGTAAATGTAATGCTTCAACATGTATTGGTGTGTGTGTGTTGTGTGTGGGGGTGGGGGTGTTGCGTGTTGCGTGTGTGTGTCACTCTCTTTTCCCTCTCCCCTCCCCTGTGTCATAGGTGCAGTACTCACCATGGTCGTCGCCGCTGTCGTTTGTGCTCCTGGTAGAGGAGCAGGAAGACAATGGCAGGTAGAATTTGGAGTTCCGGCTCCATGGCGTCCTGGTTCCTCATGGGGTGTGTAGAGGTGAGCGTTTCCCCTTCCAAGTCCTGTTTCCGCCGTGTTTTTGTTCGCGTTGAATCCGCCCCGGAAAAGGTGGTGGATTGGCCTTTCATAATGGTGTGGGCGGTACATTGTCTGTTGGTGGTGACTGCCATGCTGTTTGTTTGTACCGCCGTGCCGGTCGGAGTGTTAAAGTGGCTGTCTATGTTGGCGGTTTCCGCCACGTCGTGATTCAATTTTTTTTACCGCCGGCCTGTTGGCGGTCTTACCGCCGCTTTACCACCGACCGCCAGGGTTGTAACTAGGGCCATAGTCTTCAAAGGTTTTGTGAAACTTTATATAACAACTGTTTAGATCCTGTGGAATTGTGTGGTATCCCTTGAATTCTGATGCCTAATTAGCATATATAATCAGAAATGTGTTTTTATCTAATCATGTTTTAACGCCTTCAGTTAAAGGCGTTATTATTGAACATCAGTGGTCCCTAGGTAAAAAAGGTCAACACTAAATGCTAAACAACATATGCAAATCAAAACAATGTTTTTAATATATAATAAACAATTTATAAATATAATCCAAAAACCAAGTACTGTAGTGTGCTGTGAACAAAGCGTTTGCAGAGATACAGCCCTAAAGAAATACAATAAATCAGTTCAAGCTGTTCTGTATATATTGTTGACAGCATTTCGTTCATTTTCCAAATAAAAGGATCATCTTCAGGACACAGTAACTTGCCAAAATCCTTAAGCCTTGTTAAATTGAGAAAGGTTTTGGAGCCTAAACCGTTTCTAGTTCAATCCTTGCCCTGATCTTTCCATTGTACCTATGTTTATGCTGTAAGTTCTCTTAGTACTTGATTTTTTGGTTTCTGACTCTTTGTTTAGGTCTTGTTTGTAGTTATCTTACTTTCAGTATCCTATACTAAAGTTTTGTCCATGCAAGAGAGTACATTCATAGAATTAAGTTTATCCATTTGTAGTTACTGTCTACCTCCTCCAGCAGTACACCCTCTAGAAATCCATGAGCAGCTGACTGACCTTTGACCCATCCTCCGACGACTTCATTATACGGCCATTTTTTAGCTTTAAACATATAACATGCTCAGTTTACTCTTTCTAAGTTGGCCACTCCTTATAGAGAAAAACTGACGAACGTCTCTCTTTTTATCATGAAGTTTTCTGAAAACTGGAGATGTCAAATCCATCCTGCAAAATAGGATCCCATTGCTGATCTTCCTTTTCTGGCATGTTAATTGAAGCATGTTTACAGCAACCTCTTGGTTGATTATTGTTCTGTTTTCACAGCTAGCTACAGACTTAAAATTGTCATACTAAGAATCAGTGACCGAGCTGACAACATTAATAATCACCTGAGCTTTAACGATCAAGCTCTGGGCTGGGTCTGCTCCAAATGGAAGAATCACTCAAACAAGTGAAAAACGAGGACTCTTATGAGCCATGTCAGTCTGCCGTACAGAGTTCTACCTGAATTTCAGCCCTTATTTGAAACCAGTAGGTGACTTTCCCGTGACTTAGGAAGTGTCTACAGCCAGTGTGCTGATGATACACACTTCCTCTTTTTACCAATTACACACAACCATACAATCCTTATGCTCCGCTCCACCACACGTTACCTTTTCCAGTGATCAAATCTAACACAACCACTCATAACTCTTGTCCATCTCTCTGACACACCATATACACTCTTCTCCAAACCATATCACCAACCCCTGTACTGTTCAAATACCACTCACCAGCAGTAACTCACATACAAATTCTCCACAGAAAACCACTACATCAATATCTTCTCTCACTACTCCATAAAAACGAAACAAAACACACACCAGCACATCAAAATCAACCAAACTTTCATAATACTTTACGCCACACTCACTCTCACCCTCATGACTACACACAAAATACAAATCCTGAACCAACTTTACTCCAACATTCTAAATCTTCACCAACATTTACCACAAACACCCCAACACAGAAACATTCATTCACCCACCTTTCATCCATTGCCCAATGTAGAGTCTTAGAATATGACCCACATGCTCCATCACCACCCCTAACCCATACTTCTGCCACTCTAAACAGACGCAAACAAAATAAACAACATGCCACTCTTCAGAATTTCACATCCCCTTGTCTATTACCCAACAAGGCTATGCTACAAAAAGAACACAACTCCCCATGTCACTCTCCTACCACCATCAACACACACAGACCCAACAAAATGCCTTCTAAGCCTGCTGGGTGGGGAAACACAATATAGAAAAACAACACTGTTGTGGCCCTCATACAGTTAATATCATCACTAATGACACACCTGCTACAAGTTCAAAATATAGTTCTCACTCTTCTTCAAAACAAAATCACACCACCACCAAAACACAGTCTCTAAACTGCCTACTCATAAATGCTCTATCACTCTCTAAAAACCTACTTACTGACACACAATCTGACTTACTCTTCATAACTGAATCATGATTGGGCGAGGACATGTCCCCAGTGTGCCATGAAGCTGTTCCTCCAGGCTGTCAAACCATCACACAAAACCATATAGACAAAAGAGCAGGTAGACTAGCTGTTATATTCAAATAAGCAATACATCTCAGCAAGACAAATGACATCTCCATACAAAGTTGTGAGGCCCTCATCACCAGATGCAACCCTACGCCAACTTCCTCCTCCTTTACAGACCTCCACCTAGCAATTCAACATTCCCAGACACATTTCTAGACACTGTTTCAAACCTTATAACACTATACTCCAACCTATGCATTCTTAGGGACCTAAACATTTTGTTTGACAAACTCAATATGCCCTACCCAAAAGCTATCATCACTGCCCTAGTTACATTGAACCCATATCAGATTGTACACAATCCCAAACACATCTCTGGACACATCCTAGATGTCATTTTTGCAAACCCAGAACTAGTTACCATTCAAAGCATCACACCAATCACATGGTCAGACCACCATTTGGTAACTTTCTGACGTAAAACACTACAAATGAACACACTCAAGACCACCTTACATACATCCGCCTATCGACCATGGAACAAACTCAATTTTGAACACTTAGAAATAGAACAAACAGCCAACACAGATCTAGACACAAGAAATTCTGTTCAAAAACTTTGAGTGGCTACTGGAAGCTTTTGCTATCCTACTACCACTCAGATAAACCAAACAGAAAACAAGATCCTTGGAGAAATACAGAAACAAGCATCTTGAATAAATACAGAACTAAAAAAGACAAAGCAACAGGTCAGAAGGCTGCAACACACCTGGCTCAAAACAAACAACATTCAAGATACATTTCAAGATAAATTTCACCTACACAAACTTAACAAAATATACAAATCACCAATGAAAGAAGCAAAAAAGGTACTATTCAGACCGAATTTAAAATGCTATAACTGCTAATAAAGAACGCTATAAAACTCTCAACGAATTTCAAAAACCTAAATGCATGGAAGGAGCTCGTCCCATTACTCAAGAATTCACAGACAACTGGCAAATCATTCCACAACCGAGGCAGGCACATTGGACTCCTATTTAAAACAAAGAAAAACCACCAGCATCAACCCGTTTCCAAAAATCCCCTCCAAGAGTAAGTCAACATAGCCTCTGCACTCCTTCAAACAGATATCACAAAGTGAATTTATGGTTCTAATCAAAGCAAGCAGGCCTTCCGAGTGCCCTTCTGACCCTCGTCCACCAGACACCTTCAAGAACATTCTTTTATCTACTTCTGCTGCCACACCAGTAAGAAGAATCATCAATAATTCTTTAACTATGGGAATCTTTGGGGGTGGATAGAGGACGAGCCCTGGCCCGGCCCGTAGTGATCCTGACCCAATGAGCCTGCAGCGGAGATTCTGGGTAAGGGGACGTTGCCACTAGATACATGAGAGGCATGTTGACCTGGGGGAGCATGTGGCGACCCGCCGCTGCCATTAGTTGGCACTGAGAAGACGGGTGAGGCGGCCTGTGCCAGCGAGAGCGCAAGAAGGCGGCCACAAGGAAACGAATGGGCCGCAGAAGAAGATGTGAGCGAGGCCATGGTGCTTGGACCTCCCTGCCACTGCCGGCCGAAAAGGGGGAGGTCTGACTCCAGCGGACCCCAGGAGGCACAACAGAGGGGGCGAGGAGAGAGGGGATGAGTGCAGCCCAGCACTCTGCCCCCCTCTTACTGAGGAGCTGGGAGGCCTGGGAGCTCTGCACACCAAGGCCCGGAAGGCCCCCTCCTGGCCAGATTAGGAAGAGAGTGCTGGTCAAGGGGGGGTGCGGGCAGTGCCCTGGGGACCACAACCCCAGAGTGGTCTGAGATAGTGACACCTTGGGCAGCTAAGGCCGCTGGGAGACGCGTCACTGTCCCGTGGCAGATTAGAGAAGCTCCTGTAGGTGCTAGCGCCCTGGGCTGGATGGAGTGAGGAGTCATGCAAGAGTGGCGTGGGCAGTCATGTGAGCGGAGGCGACTGAGCCCCTGAAGAGTCTGGGGGGAACTATCAGGTGCCCACCCCACCCCCCACGGGGCATGTATAGGAGTCAGGGGGCCCCTGGATCCCTCGCGGGTGCATGCAGAGATGGTTGGGGTCTGCTACCCTGCCGAGGAGAGGCGAACAAGGCGGCCCCCAGATTTGTGCTGGGTCTGGGGAGGAGGGGCCCTACCTGGAGCATACCAGCTGCACATAGCTACACCTGGTGGGCAGTGGCAGTGGCAGAGGCCCACTGGCAGAGGACACCTGCAGCAGGAACAGCCGTTAGGACCATCAGAATACCGGGGGAGCCTGCCAGCTGAGGAGGGGGACTAACGTTGGTGGCAAGGGGTCCCCTCCCCAGTCTTTTCTCACCGTGGCCAGTCAGACGAGTAGGGGAACAACTACAGAGCCCCCCCAATGGGGAAAGAATGCCTTAAATCCCATGCGCAGAGACCACTCAGCCCTGACAGCAAACAGGGTGCGGGGGAGCCACTTCTGCGCACGCTTGCACAACCTCCTATGCCCCCATACAAGCCACCTTACAAAAGATACTGGAAGTGATTGAGGAATTGAAAAATACGCTTAGGAAAGAGGTCTGGAAGGTGTCGACAGAGCAGAGCCACCTGCAGGCGGACCACCGGAAGCTTTCTGATGGGGTGAAAACCACTGAGGAGGAGCTGACAAGTCTTGGAACCCAGCAGCGGTCGCACGAGACACAGATAGCCCATCTCACCGACAAAGTGCAGAGACTAGAATATCGGGCTGAGGACGCAGAGGGCCGCAGTCGCCGCAATAGTGTACCCATTTTAGGACTCCCAGACCGGTAGTGGCTAAGCTGCTACATTATAAAGATTGAGACATCTTGTTACAGAGAGCACAAGAGGTGGCTAAGCTGCTACATTATAAAGATTGAGACATCTTGTTACAGAGAGCACAAGAGGTGGGCCTTTTTACAGTAGAGAACAGCAGAGTCAACATGTTTCTTGATTACACAGCAGCAGTGCAGGTGAAGCAGGCTTCATATCTATCCTTGAAGAAGGCACTATGCAACGAAGGAGACCTCTATGCTGAAGATAATATGGGAAGGCAAAACGCACTTTTGACAGACCCCGGAAGCATGGGCCTGGCATGAATCTGACAAAGGTGGAAAAATTGAGTGTGCAGGGAATGAACCCAGTGCAGCTGGTCGCCGTAGGAAGAGGCGCCGCTCCAAGGATCAAACTGCCACAGACCGCCTGGTGCGACCAACACAACTACAAGTAACTCAGAAGCAACGCGCGGCGGTCTAGACTACAGCATCACTGACTGAGTCGTCCATCTCTGATAGGGACAGAAACTACTCCACAGATGTACACGAAACAGAGAGCACATCCGACCTCAAATCTATTGCCAGTGTGATTGAGGAGCTCCCTCAGGTGACACCCCAAACAGCAGAAGACATAATCTGAATTGGAGGGGCTACCCTCGCTTTGCTAACGGCTCCCGGTGGGAGCAGCGGCTTGCAACTGGGCGGTGCCGGTCCGGTCAAGCCTGATGCTCTGTTATAGGCTTACGTACATTTTACCCTCCACTCGCCCTTGGATTGCTCCAGACGGGTGACGATGAGAGACTGTAGAAGTTTGGTTTTGCCGTTTTGGGCGGTTGGCCGTTGCTGGACTGCTCTTGGGTCGGGAGTTGGGTTTTGAATATTTTTGTTCTTATTGAAGCCCATATATGCATTTGGAGTATGGGGTTGGTTGTGTAGGGAAAACTGGGGGGGGAGTGCGGGTGGAGCCGGGAAAAGTAGATCAGTGGACACTGCAAAAATATGTTGAATAACAGCACTGCAATTAAATTGATGTCCTGGAGTATCCGAGGGATGGGGGACCACATTAAAGCGGCATAACATTCTGACCTACATGAAGAGGAGAAGGGTCCATATAGGATTCCTACAAGAATCCCACCTCACTAAGACAGAGGCTGATAGTCTTTGCAGGTACTGGCGGGGGCAGCTCTTTGAAACTGTATATTCAGCCTATGCACAAGGTGCACTGATATGGGTGCGGTGGGGGTGCCCTTTGAGGCTATCACATCAGACGCTGACAAAGAAGGGCGATATGTCTTGGTGGAGGGACACCTAGGTGGCAGACCGATAGTCTTGCGAAGTGTCTATGCCCTAACCACGACCAGAATCTCTTTTGGCAGGTTCTTTTAGCCCGCCTGGCGTGATTCCCAGACGGGCCCTATTTGCTGGAGGGGATTACAACAGTATCATTGACCCAGACTGGGATCGCTCCTCTCCCCCTCTGCAGGGAGCCGCAACACTTAGAGTGGCGAAAGGCCTGGTGCAATGGAGAGATCAATGGAGTATGGAAGATACATGGCGGACTCAACACCCTCACAGTAAGGAATACTCACATTAATCCTCCCTCCACCAAGTGCACACACGGATCGATCACATGTTCTGCTCCATGACGCTCATGAGTGATGTTCTACATACCGAATACCTGGGTCTCTGACCACAGCCCATTGCTGTGGACACTGCAAACACTGGGGAGGCGCCCACCGATACCGACATGGCGACTGTGCCCTAGGGCTATTGAGGACGAGGTCTTACGAACTGCACTAGCCTCTAAACTGAAGGACTATATCTCCCTGAACAAGGGGACCGCCTACTCTAGGGGGTTGGAATGGGAAGCCCTGACAGTGGTTATTAGGGGGCACTGCCTTGGACAAACAGTGGGGATTAAAAAGGAAGTAGAATCAAAACTAATCCGCCTAGAGACAGAGCTGTGCATCGTGGGAGTCAAGGCTGGGGACGGACCCGGGGACCACTCGACAGCTAGCAGACACGTGAGAAGCCACACCGCAGCCTTAGAGAGCCTTAGATGCCACGACTACAAGGCATATTTGGGCAGGATACATGAAGAAGAGGGAAAGGCAGAGAGATTATTAGCCTGGCTGATCCAACCGGAGAGTAGGGGCACACTAATTACCCGCTTGACGCCCAGAACTGGGACTCCACTCTATTCCTCCGATTTATTTTAGTTAAGAAACACACTCTCTTGTAAAGACAAAATAATTTCATCAACTTAAATTAGCATGGACAAAATATAGGCTTTACATAAGATGGTGGCCATTTAGTTAGTCATAATTCTTGTAAACACAATATTAATTATTAACTTAATTCACACATGAATCTGTAAGTATAATTACGTAAAGACTAAACAAATTATCAAGAAAACCTCAGCTCTCACAATAGCAGTGATGCCAAGCCCAGAGGATGTCCAGTGGGCCCCACGCACCTTTGAGTACCTGGAAATTCAAATTTATCATGACTTGAAAGACCTGCGCGAGGGTATCCTGAGGGGAGTACACCGGGCATTGAAGTCTGTTAAAACTTCCCATTATGGCACAGATCCCCCTGTCCAAAACGGTGGTGCTCCCCAGGCTTCTTTATTACTTCGCCAACCTACCGTTGCTCATGCCGGTGTCCTGGTTTCGCACCCTGGATGGGCTGTTATGAGAGTTTGTATGGGACATGGGGCACCAATGAGTACCCCTGACAACGCTCTGCCTCCCGCCTGGGAATGGAGGGCTTGGAGTACCCGACTTTGGACTGTACCACTTGACAGCTCAGCTTCAGTGGCTGGCGAGATGGCTTAATGGGCTGGACACCTTTTATAATGTGATTTTATATATATGTATGTATATATATATATGTGTGTGTGTGTGTGTGTGTGTGTATTTCTATGTACAAATATGTATAATGACTATTTTATCTAAAAAAATATACATACTCTTTAGACCTGTTTAACAAATGTATATTTTACTTATGGTTAATTGTATATATATATTTGTGTGTGTGTGTATATATATATATATAAGTATGTATGTATTAACTAGTGGCGGTCGCCACTAGGTAGTTATAGTTGGGACCTAGTTTCTATAGAAAAAGCGTTTTTTGTTTTGCTAATAACTTTGGCGCCGTTTGATGAATCTTCATGAAATGTTCCCAAAGAAAATGGTGGTCACTTCAGCTGCTATCTGGAAAGTTTTGGGATGATCCGTCAAGCGGGAGCCGAGAAAAAGGGGGGGGGGGGGGGGGGGGACTTCCCAAACGCATTTTCCCCATTTATTTTTTCCAGAGGGATTTTGAACAGCAGTAGCACCCAAACTACTAGATGGAATTGTACCAAATTTGACAGAAAGGTAATTCTTGGTCCAGAAAGAGGCCTCTCTGTTATTTGGTCTAAATCCGTTCAGTAGTTTTTGAGAAATGAAAGAAAAAACAAGTTTGTATATATAGTGACGTGAAGGCTTCGCGAACCCTCCCGATCTCGTGCTGAGACCTGATTGGCAGCAAACACTTCAACAAGGAAGTGTTGGCAGCCATGTTGGGACCCTGCTTCAGCCGCGTCCCAGAAACAAAATGTGAAGAAAAAAATAAAAGGGACGAGGGTAGGGACACCCTGACCCCTTAGCTCTGGTGCTGGGGTCCCAGAGGGATACCTCCCACCCCAGAGCTAAAAAGCATTATATTTTACATTTTTGCTGCAGATCCGGTGAAAATAAAAAATTAAAACAAGCGCGGGCTCCTGTGCTGGTTTTAGGTACTGCCCCTGGGGGGCTGCCCGGACCACCACAGCCCCAGGAACCGCCACCTCGCCAGGGCTACAAAAATTGTTTGTGGGAGGCCTCCCAGGCCCCCACAGGCCTGGGACCACCACCTCCATGAGCCTTTCAAATAATTGTTTATGCGGGGGCGGTGTGGCCCTCCATGGAGCCCCAGGGACCGCCACCTCTCCGGGACTTCACAATAATATGATGGGGGAAGGCATGTGGTCCCCCCTGCACCCTCTGCGACCACCACCTCCCCGGGGCTTTACAGAAATATGATGCAGCCCACCCGCACGTCCAGGAACCACCACCTCCTTGCGGCTATAATAAAAAGAATGAAGGGGGCCCATTCTGGGCTGCCAAACCCTGGGGACCACCACCTACTGGGGCAATGCTAGTTTTATGGGAAGGAATGGCTGCATGGCCCCCCTGGAGGAGCCATAGATGGTCCTCAGGACTGCCACACCCCATGGTTGATTCCTGCTATGTCCCGGGGTGCCCACCCCCGGTACATTGCTGTTTGCTTTTGCTTGGTGGGAGCTGACAACTCCCATCAAACAAAAGCAAACAAAGTCCACTTTCTGACAACATGAGCTGTCTAAAAGCTCCCTCTGCCAGAAAGCAGAGTTTTCATCTGTTTCCCTGCACGCAACTATGCGTGCAGGGAAGACAGATGAAAACATTGCCCCCATTGCTGTTTAAATCAGCTCCTTCTTCAGGGAGCAATGCCGGCTCCCACAGTGTGTTGGGGAGCCGGCTAGGACAGAAGGGGCCTCGGGGCTCCCCCACAGCCTTGCCACTCTGTCTCTCTCTCTCTCTTCCCTCCTATAATGGGAGGGAAGAGAGAGAGAGAGAGAGAGATTGTCATCGCAGTGGTCTCTTCATGCAGTGACTTCAGAGTGTCATGATGGGAAAATGTTTGGTATGCATGTTGTAGTTACATTTGGATGCAGAGCAGAACAGAGTCACTTCTGGCCTAATGGTCAAGGTCTTGTGCGGTCACTGAGTAGGTTGAAGGTTCAAATCCTTGTATTGCTTGGCATTGTGTTTGTTTATTTACTAGTGTTTTGACTCCTAAACCTTCCTAGTGATGAAACATTCATGTTTCTTTCCAATCACATACATACGTTGACTGTCATAGATATGTCTGGAAGCATCACAGTAAGAAGTCACCTATGGCCTAAAGGTTAAGGTCTCAGACCCTCATACTGAAAGTTGAGGGTTCTACTTCAGGTGTGTCTGTGGTCATTTTCCTTCTTTAATGTCTTATAGACTTCAAAAGTTTGAGGTTCATACTGAAAAGAGATCTCACTCTTTTTAACTGATAACAAATTTTTTCTTTTCAATGTGTCCTGAAACATCTCATTTTAATTATATAATTCACCAAAGCCTAAAAAACTCTATATCTCCCTCTCACTTCCTTTTTCTCTCTCTCTCTTTTTTAATCTTTCTCCCACTCGCACACCCACTCAGACCCTTACGCACCCACTCACAGACCCACTCAGACACTCATGCACTCACTCACTAACCCACTCACTCTCAAACACCCAGACACAGATCCACTAAAACCCTCACACACCCACCCACACAGACACTGATGCACCCAGTGTCACACCCAGTCCCTCTCACAGCCACTCTCACCTCCAGATACACCCTCTAACACCTATTCTCACACCCCGAGAGACAGACCAGGGCCATCTCCCGCAGCGCACAGCCAAAGGGCTGTGCGCAGCATGGGTTTGGGTGGTTGAGGGGGTTGACCGCAAGGTCTGTCTGCAGACCAGGCCCTGTGGCCAACCGCCGCTGCACACCGGTGAAGGTAGTTAGATTAACGTATAGTAATAAAAATTACTTTAGGTTAAAAAAAACACAGAAATTCACTGAAAAAAACAAAGGTTACAGGGACGTTATAGTTAGACTCACATTTTAAACATCCCAATCCAAAGAAATTCACTTGTTTGAGTTATCTCGAGTAACTATAACTTGTGTCCTAAGTTAACTATAGATCGATCCCCCACCATGCACAGTTTTTTTGTCAAAACTTTTACTGCAAATGTGACATTGATATTATCAGTGATGTTATTAAAGATGTGATGAGTGCCGTAATTTGTGTGGTAATTAGCAGTGCAGGGCAAGGGCGTGAGTTATAGTTACTTGAGATAACTGTAACTATAACAGGTGAATTTCTATGATTTGGTCCCTGTAACCTTTGTTTTTTTAAGTGAATATAAATATATATGTGTATATTATTCTACGCTTAACATTTTGATAGGTTATTGCATAGTTCCTAAATAAGTTGTTTTATTTGATGCTTATGAGTCTCTGTTGTTGTTTTATTTATCAGAATAGGCAAATATTCCCTTAACTATTTATCTACAAACTTTTCACCGTTGAAATATTGAGGAAAGATAAAATGAAAGTCTGTCTTCATACGATAAAGCTTTAAATCTCAATATACATTATATTCCTTACAAGTATACATTCCCTCACTATGTAATCATGTAGCTATATATTTATTACTTTAGTCCTACTGTACAAGAAAAAAAAAGTATCTTGAAAGCTTTACTCAGTCTCACCGTCACCATATACCTCTATCAATCTATCCTCTATCTCCACTCTCTGACTCACCCCAAATCTATTCTACTACTATTATTGCCAAAATAACCCTTCCTAGGCTCTTCCCTCATCTACCCCTCCTAGCTCAACCCAAACCTCAGTTTACTACTATTATCTTCCAAACAACCGTACTAAATTCTCCCTCATGTCTCATTTGACTCATCCCAAACCCCTTTCTACTGCTATGATCTCCCTAATCCCTCCCTGCAGACTATTCCCCCCTCCAACTCTCCTTTACTCATCCCAAACCTCTTCTTACTATTATGTTCTCCCAATGAACACTTCTGGATTCTCCCCTTCTCTATCCCTCCATTAGTTTATTCAATCCAAGTAACAGACTCACATGTCCTTCGATCAAATTAACTCATACCTCCCTACACTAATACTGTACTCCTATTTCCCTTTACTAATCCACCACTAATCCTTTTAGGTTCCCGAGTAGCGTGCTACTCGCTGAAAAGCGCTTCGATGGCTCGTCAGTG
The DNA here is from genome assembly GCF_031143425.1 of Pleurodeles waltl. Classification (NCBI taxonomy): domain Eukaryota; kingdom Metazoa; phylum Chordata; class Amphibia; order Caudata; family Salamandridae; genus Pleurodeles; species Pleurodeles waltl. The sequence continues at coordinate 623,683,617 of NC_090437.1, read as the reverse complement.
GTAGTAAGTGCTAAGTAAATACAATTACACTTGGTGTCTCTTGTATGTGTTCCTACTACACAAAGGCACACAAAATGTTCACATGGATTTTATAATACAACATTTCTGGTATGATGGTCTTAGGATCACTTTATACTGGCACTGGAGCTGCCATTGTTAAAGAGAGGTGACAGGAAGGAATGGATATTAGGCACATGGTATGTCGTTACCCTGATCTGGTAAATAGCTTGAAAGACAAAAGCACACTTAGTTTACAGAAACGTCTGTTTCTGTGACTGCAGCCACTACATGGTGGTAGAATTTCAACCCAATCTTTAGGGGTGTTTTGATCTCAAAGCTTTAGGAAGTGATCATGAGAGGTAATGATTGTGTGAGGAGCTGGATTAAGACAAAATATACCTTGAGGGGCAATATAGTGAATCTGGATGAAAGGTTGAAGAGATGAAGAGTAACAAAACTACGAAATACATATAGACAGGAAGTCATGCTTTCCCCCTCCACGCATATCCGTACTTAACGGGACATTGGCCAACTGTTTGTATATTCATTGATGGTGCTGCCAGAAATGTCACTCTATGAATAGGTTGGATGTTACATGCACAGTTACTCCGTGTTTGCTTCCCACACTACTTTGTGTTTCCCCGTACCACTCTTAGGCTTTAAACCGTCCTTTCATTTGCTTCAGACTTTACGAACCTCTGCAGACATCCTCTATATCTTTCTATAAAATCTTCATTGAATTACTGTGGACTCAGACTCTTAAATGCGCCTTATAGGTTTCTATTTTTGATTGTCCTCTGCTGATTTTCTCCTAAAACTTGATTGGATTGTGCTGTCTGTGCTGGTTGTTTTTTCTGAGTGTTCACTTTCTTCTCCATCTCGGATTGTTTTTAATTCTCCGGATTTTTATGCCTGAAGTCAGTGTTTCTTAGTAGGCCCTTTAGTTTGCCTTCCTCACTTTTATTCCTTTGTGTATTGCTCTAAATGTGTTATTGATGATGGCCAGATCAAACCCCTTCCTGCCCTGCCGAAGGAAGAGGCGCTCGGTGTGTTGCACTGTTAGCAGGTGCATTTCTGGTGAAGGATTTCACCTTTTGTTACATGTATTTGTCACTCGAGGTCAATTTGTTGATTGCATCAGTTTAGATGTAGTGGGTGCATCATAGAGCAGCCCTGCAACAGGTTCAGTGTGCTGGTCGAACCTCCTTTGGTTTAGCAATGGAATGGGCTCCACATTCAGCTGCAGTTTTCATCATTGCAGTTCATGCGTGTACTGAACCCATTGATATTTGTATGGTACACTGTTGATAACTATTTTGTCCACTATTACTTCGTCAGATTACATATTTAATGTATTATTAATTTATTACTATAGCGTCTTCCACTTCACCTTTTTGAAATATATAGAATTGGATTTCCAAAAACAATAACATAATTTAATGTTAATAATGTAAATATTATAAATGGAATATTGTAGAGAACAGTTGTTAAAACAACCTTCAAGTGTTTTTTAACCTAAAATAAGAATATCTAATAAGTTTTAATAATATCATTAGCAGTCGGACAAACAATCCTAACTTTTAATATTAAAAACAACAACAATGAACAAATTAATATAAATGGTGTGCTCTGTCATCAAGCCTCACCCGAGCGAGGAGCTCCCAGTGGAAGGGATGTGCACAGAATCTCTTGGGTACTTCTGAAGTGATGAGTGCCCTCTATACTCACAATTACAGCAAGGCCTCAGCATTTCGTCAGAAAACTACATGAAATAATTAAATTATTATTACATAATTAAACACGCATTTCAGAATATCAGAATAAAAAGATTTGGTAAACATGTATTTATGCACACAGAAAAACGGTTCTTTAATCAAAAACACATAACCAGTATAGAAAGAAGGGCACCATGTGAAGAAAACCAGACAAGGAAGGAGACAAAGACTTTGTCAGGAATAAAGTCTGACAGTACTACAGAGAAACACCCACCCTCGCCTATTGACAACTCTAATCCTGTTATTAAAAAAAAAATACAAACACTCGTAAAATCTCAGAAAATGAACTTTTGTACATTTTATATTCTAGAAATAAACAGTTGTTCTTGGTTCTTTTACATCGAGGGCACTTTCTCCTGTCATTACATTGGATATTCATCTTCCGAGGATAAAACAAAAAAAGTCGTCCAGGGTGGAAGTGTGTTATCAGTCAGCAAAGTGTGCTGGTCGTGCTACTGCTGATGGTGAAAAGACTTGAACTCAGTGGTGCAACATCGAATGCGGAATGATATAGAACAACTATGAGAGTTTGCACCTTAGTAGAAAAGACCATTGAAATATTTAATACTGCATCAGTATACCAGCCCTAGCTGCACAGATGCTTGGTGTGGAAGATGTAATAAAAATAATATGCAATTGCTGTCCTCAGGAAACATATTTTGCAACATGCACCTGTTTTTTTTAGCTTTTTTTTTAGAATTTTGTTAATTGATTTTTAGTTCAACATGTTTAAATCATTATTCCCTTTTGTTAGAACATACTTTGTATCCACTAATTACATTACAATATGTTCTATGAAGTTTTATTTGTCAGCTATGCATTTTATAATTGCATGGGTACATATCTTCAGGGTTGTATCTAATTACTGTATTCATTGTAATAAAGAATCTTTAAACTAATTTCAGACTTTGCGGTCCGTTATTTCCTCTCCTCACGTGTCTTCTTAATAATTGTTCCTTTGCTTTTGCAACTGAAAGCGTTTTTTTTATCATCTCTTCAAAAATGTTCTTTAAGTCCGGCCCTTCCTGATTAATGTCTTCCTTACATTCAGATATTGCGTCCCCTTGGCCATGTCTAATACCTTTTGGAGTCGCTAGGAGTATATGTCTATCATTACCTTGTGTACTCTTCCAACTGCTACTCTCGATACCCTCTCTGCCCGTGTTCCACAAAGGATATCCGAATCCCATTCCCATAAATGTGGTGGATTCCACACCACTTACCTTAGCCCCTAATGAGGAGCTTACTGCCTCTTTTGCAGCTTGTATTATTTTTAGTGTGCTTATTGCTTCAACCACTGCTGACCTCTCACCTTTTGCTTATTCCTTCGTTGAGCGCTTAACCTGCCCTATCTTCTTCCCAGCAGAAAAGCTTTTTTGTGCACCTTCTTTTCAATGGTAGTTATTATTTCCATGTTTCGTAGTCTTAGGCAGCTCTAACCAATCAGAGATGCCTCAGATGGTTAGTTGACAAAATGAGTTGTAGCATCAATCATTACCTTAAGCTTGGCAGGGAAAAACAACATAAATTGTATACCTGCTTCCATTAGACCTTTCTTGACTTCCACAAAAGACGCTACTTTCTTTTGGACAGCTAGAAAGTAATCCTGAAAAATTTAAACTGGGTTCTCAACTTTGTAAGGCCCTGTGTCTCTGGTGTTCTCTAATGTCATGTTGCAGTCTTGAAAATGGAGGCAGTGGTACCACTGGTCTAGTAGGTGAGCCTGGTAGTAGTCGCTAACTAGAACTCTCTGGACTGTTTCCAGCATGACAATATTGGACAGCCCCAAATGTCACCATTTCTGATCCCTGTACTTCCTCCACTAGGCCCGCCACATATACCTTGTTCCTCCTGTTGCATTCTTCCCGTTGCTCCTCTACCCTGCATTCGAGAAACTTCACCCCTTTAGTAAGGTCAGTCATTGTTCCTGTAGGTTATCTATTGCATAGTTTCTTCAGTCTATTAGACCCTGTGTGCCCGTTTTCATTGGTCATTGTGAAGAAGGCCCATGTCTATTACCACTGTGTCGTGGGTTTATCTTGGTTTCCAAAACCATTATTTTGGTGGCAATAGCTTCCAAATTAATATCAAGTTTTTCTGGTGGGTGGGCTTTCTTACACTTGAATTGTTAGGTGTCCATCCAGGTCCTGTTGTGAATCTAGGTCCTTTGAGCTTGGTTCCACGTTTGTTGTTCTGTTCGCTTCATCCTGCCCTTGTCTGTTAATAGCTGACTGCAGTTACTGAGTTTTTTTACATGATGAAAACTCAGACATGCTTTGTGTTTCCTGGGTCAGATGTCCTTCAGGGTCCTCCTGAGTGCCTCGTGAGTTTTCCATTTGTTCGATTTCTTTCAACATATTGCTTTATTCATGGCACAACTAGCCATTTTCGAGCTGCACAGTAAACAAATACCACTCTCCTTCCACTTTGCACTTTGCACTGTCTTTGGCTTTTTTTGACTCTTTTTTTTGTAATCCAACCACGTGCTATGGTTTTTCCTAGCACCTGCTCTCTTTACCAAGGGTTGTGCAGTTCCAGTCTCTTGGTTTCTTGTCTTCATTGTGAACTGAGATGAAGCCCACATGCCTTTTTGCTGCTTGTGTTCTCGCCCTCGTTTGCAGGTGGCCTGTTTACACTTCATCCCTTCTCCTTGCAGCGTCACTGTTTTGTTTCCTTTTGGTGTCCTTCTGGTATGTAGTACTTATTGCCTCTAGTCTCTATGTATTTTGGTATCCCAATTATGTGCTTTCGAGAAGGGGGAGACAAACTTTGTTTCCTTGCCTCACTTGCCTAGCTCCCACATCCACCACTCATCATCCAATCAATCAATCAATCAATCAATCAATCAATCATTAAATGTATAAAGCGCACCACGTACCTGTGAGGGTTTCAAGGCGCTGAGGGAGGGGGAGGGGGTGCGGTTACTGTTCGAAGAGCCAGGTTTTGAGGAGTCTTCTGAATGCGAGTAGGTCTTTGGTCTGGCATAGGTTGGTCGGGAGGGAGTTCCAGGTCTTGGCGGCGAGGTAGGAGAAGGATCTGCCGCCGGCGGTCTTTCGCTGGATGTGGGGGACGGCGGCCAGGGCGAGGTTCGTGGAGCTGAGCTGGCGGGTGGGGGTGTAGAAGTTGAGTCTGCTGTTTAGGTAGGCAGGTCCGGTGTTATGGAGGGCCTTGTGTGCGTGGGTGAGTAGTTTGAAAGTGATCCTCTTGTCTATGGGGAGCCAGTGAAGGTCTCTCAGGTTGTGGGAGATGTTGTGGCGGGGTACGTTGAGGATCAGTCGGGCGGAGGCATTTTGGATGCGCTGGAAGCGTCGTAGGTGTTTGGCAGGGATGCCTGTGTAGAGTGCGTTGCCGTAGTTTAGCTTGCTGCTAACGAGGGCCTGTGTCACAGTTCTTCTTGTTTCAGTCGGGATCCACTTGTAGATCCTGCGGAGCACGCAGAGGGTGTTGTAGTAGGAGGAGGAGACTGCTTTGACCTGTTTGGACATGAAGAGGGAGGAGTCAAGGATGAATCCTAGATTTCGTGCATGGTTGGTGAGAGTTGGAGGGGTTCCCAGTGTGGTCGGTCACCATGAGTTGTCCCAGGCTGAGGGGGTGGGTCCGAGGATGAGGACCTCCGTCTTGTCCGAATTCAGCTCAGCCGGCTGTTCCTCATCCATTCGGCGATGGCCTTCATGCAGGTTTATTCCAAGCATTTAATGCTCTGCCGACAGACACTCCACTGTTGTAGCCACAAACTGGGGTTCTAGTTTCTCCTATTTTCCTGCTCTGTGTTGAGCCAGGAGGGTGTGGTGACGGCTAGCGGCAGATGCCAGCCCTCCGCAGCTCGCCTAGCCACCCACCTCGAGTAATCTTCATCACTTTCCTTCTGGTACCATGCACTTCCTGCGGGAGTTATAGACAGGTGGAGGGCCGGGGGTCAGAATCAGGGGTCACTCCATTCCGCTGTCCACCTTCGACCCCTTCTGAGGTCCTTTTGGTTGGGTCATACAAAGGGATGCTGTCTTAATTTTCAACCCAGCTCAGTCTGAGGATCTGCTTCTTTTCATTGCGCTCCTTTTTTCTTTCTACTGAATTTGTTTGGTGTCAGTTATTTGATTTCCATTAACCTGGCTATATCAATTGCAGTGTTCAAGTATTCCCTTTTTCAGGATTATGGAGGATTGATCCACTGTTTACACACATTTATCCCACCATGGATAATACTGAAAAAACAACATTATGCTAACATTGTACATCTAGGAAGGGAATTACCATCAACTTTTATACTAAGTTAATGTTAATAATAAATCAAAAGAATAACACATCTACCTTTTAAAATAGTAATTGACTCTGAGGTACCAGTTTTACATACTATTAGAAAGCTATACCGGGATATTCAGATTTAAGGTTGTTGTTTTCAATTTCACCAAACCACCTGGTAAAAAATACAAAACGGATCCTCGATAGAGGACTGTAGTCCTGATGTACACAATGGCAGGTTGCAAAAAGTGATTGCAAATTGCACACCATTTTTTGTGACCATATTTTATTTGCACTGCGACTGACATTGTAATAGGTTGCATAACAAAATCTCCAGTCGCAGGAGATCACAGAACAACTTGCCTAATGAATATTAGGTTAGTCACTATTTGCAACCTTCCATGTGATTAGCTTCAAACACAGATGGTGGCTTGAAGGCAGCAGCAGCCCACTATCCTTATGTTTACATTCCCAAGTATGCAAATATTTTCTTTTTACAAGCAGCCCACATTCCTTACAGGAACAGGAGCTGCTTTATAAATAAACTCATGTTTATCATTGGGGAAAGCAGGCAGTGGCCCAATGGTCACCACTTACTCCCCCTGAAGTCTCGCGATACAACGCCCAAAGGAGATTCACTCTAATGGGTCATCTTCCCCTTCGTGAATCTGTTACCACCTCATTTGAGGAGTCGGTAACTTGTCAATTGTTTGCAACTGCAGCTGTGGTCACAAACCATTGATACATACCATGGTAAATGACATTGAGTGGATGCCCCTTTCCCCTCCTCTTCCTTATTATTATTCAGAATGTGTCTGGAAATCTGTTACCCAAATCTGCAAAAAAAGCAATACTTTATTTCTCTCCATGCAGTCCAAGTACCCCATCGCCACACCATCCCAAACAAAAATAATGTACAAAACAAACATTCTACTTTTCATTCTAAAAACAACCCCAAACTTACACTGTCATAACCCTCAAAATACTACTTCTTAAAAAATATATCTATATATAGCACCCTTACGAAGCTTTTCGCTCCAGTTTTTCCAAACCAGCGCACAAACACGGAAGAAAAACTCTACTAAGGAAGAAAATAACTGCTAAATTATAGTAAAGAAATTCTCTTTTTAGCTTATTCTACATGTTTCAGTGTGGTGTAGTTATTTGTAATACAAATAATATTTACAAAATTAAACATGTTATTTACATGTTTAATGTATTAATGTTTTGGAAATAAACTTTTTTTAAACACTTATGACTGTTTTTACTTAGTTTAATTTTTAAAACAACGTAATATTATGTAAAATATAATTATTCATTTAAATATTTATCAATGAACTTAAAAGTAGTTACATGACAATGTGATCTATGTCAGTGCAGTTAAATTTGATGTATTAGCTTTAACAGTGTTATGAACTTGATGTGTTGGAAATCAGTGAGTAATGCAGGCGATCTAGAGATGGTTCCCTCTGACCATTGACTTTGTAGGCCTAATGTTATGAAGATTGCCAGTATTGTTTCAAAATGATGCTCTCGTTAGTAATCAGGCCTCTCTGCAACAGCTTCTACCCTGTATGATCACAGTGATGGTAGTTCGCCACTCTGCAGGATTGCAGTAATCAAGGTTATACGTTAATGGAGATGAGACTGACTAGGCAGTTACAGCCTATGGGTAAACCTGGTGCATTAAGAGTGCAGAACCGAAAGTCATGAGATCAGGCAGGCCTACGCGGTGATAGATGCTTGATACTGCATATTACAGTGTGACCATGTAAGCTCCTTTCTAGGTACCCCAAAGGTGGTGAGCCACAACACTGATCAGCACACCCTGATCTCCCCTGCCCCCACCTGCTGGTCTGTTGGACCATGGACGCAGGTAGCACAACCCCAGTTTTTAATCCGCCATTTCCACCCGCACTAAAGGGACAGTAGCACGGGGCATACATATTGATTAGGTGACGAGAGCCCTCTCCGCACGTCTTACAGTTTCACAAAGTAACCTGGGACCTTGGTGCAGCAGACCAGCACGTCTAGAGTTTAGTAAAGTATGTACTAGGTACACTGCAGGACTCAGCTCCAGAGCTCAGCCGCCTTGGTTTTGCTACAATGCAGCAATAAATATACACATTAGGGTCACGCTAGCTTCACCATTATGGCAGGATATGGTGGAGTGGTTTGAGCTTTCACTTTGGAAGACCATCCTAGATGGCTGTACGCACGTGGTCCTGTGAAACATGCATAACTCTACATCCAGGACTCTTGTTGACACGTTCTGCCCTGGAATACAACTTACAAATGCCTTAATCAGGACCTTTTGTAGGTTGTGAATATTGAGCTCCATGACGTTATAGATAGTGAGAACATACTGATTTATTATTTTAAATGTATGTTTGGGGAAGGGGAGATCGCACCTGACTATGTAAGTCAAGAGTGGCCACGTTTGAAATGTATTTGTCTACATCATTGTAGGTGGTTCATGGTTGTGTTTTAATTCTAAAACCGTAAACCCTTGTGAAAACTGTCAATAAATAAGTACAGCTGGATGTCTGGATGCCTTTGACCTTTTTCAAGTTACACCTAATTAGGTCAGTCATTTTTAACATGCCTAGTCATTGTTTAAAGCTTTTGCTTTAAGATTGGGGATGATGAACAGGGATTGCACAGTAGTGTTATTCTTGTACTAACTTTTTTTCTTCGCAATAACAGGGAGAATGATGGCATTATCAATAGAGAGGAGCTATCTGCCTTCCTGCTCAGACACATGGGTAAGGATGCTTTTTCCTTATTTCATTTTTTATTAATTTCAGTCTGGTCTAGTTCATAGTAGTATGCCCCTCCATGACGTGGGTTTCTTCCAGAAGCTGCAAGTGAAATTCAAGCGAGCCCGAAATTGTTTGGTATGTTGGGAAACGGCAAAAAGAGTGAAAGGGAAAAAGCAAAAAAACAGCTATGCTATCTCTGGCAGTGCTGATGGAAAAGATTTTGTGATTTTTGTAAAATATTACTTGCATTTCTTCTACAGTAAATTGATTCAATCAGATCCGTTTCCCAGTTCAGGCCATTTCGTAAAAGGATTTTATGCTTGTTATGCAGACGCGTTATCTGTTGCTTGTAAGTAAGCTGCCGTGAAGCTCCAGACCATGTAGAGTCAGTGTTTTCGAGCCAGTATAAGAAGAGTAGACGTCGCCGTCTCTCTGACGTTTCCGCCACCAATGGTATTCAGATTTTGTGGGTGCAAAGTTAATTTTGCTTCGAATATGTTGGAAATGATAGAGATTTGAAATGATAGAGAAGATTCTCAAAGATGTCGGAAAAGAATTGTTCCAAAAGTGGACTTTGCTTGCAACATAGAGAGTGTTAGACACTTGCACTCATGGGTAGGGGAGAGCTACTTTAATGCACAGTCAGTGGGTTAAATGTGGGAAGGTTTTGTACTTTTAAAATGCTATAAAGTGCAGCTAGCTACAAGGCTGCATTGGAGTGCTAGAGATGGAAGCACTTGGGCCTTTGATTCCAGAGTTCTGTGTCTTTTACCCCGAGCATTTCAATTTCTCGTAGATTTCACTTTGAATAATATCAAGGCAAGATTTCTTGTGGGTGCATAGTATGGCCTAGTCGAAATTCAGGTACTCTGGGGCAAGATGTTAGTGCATTTCACAGTGACTGCTTCACATGAAGCCAACACAAATGGAGTTCTGTGTTCCAGAGAGACAGATAGTTTGGGAAATTCCAAAGAGCGATGAATGTACCGCAATAAAATATTCCACAAGTATCCAGTCGCTTTCCTCCAACTTTAACAGCTGAAATTTAACGTTTGGCAGCCACCGTCTTTCTCCCTCCTTGCTGTTCTTTTATCCATCTAAGGGGAAGAGAGGCACACGAATAACTAAATAAATGTGCCTCTCTCCCACTTGACCATCCATAGGATGATGCAGGGATTATGCATTGTGGGTCTTTAAGCAGGTGTATACCACTGTCGTGAGTAATCACATTTATTGTGCTATTCATTCCCCAGCTGAAAAGGCTTTTTAATTTAAAATAGACTGGAGCAGGAGTTAGGCGGATCTAGGTGTAACTCTGTTACTAGAGACCTGGGCAATGTTATCACTATATTGCACAGTTGCCTTGGGGACTGCCAGAGTAAGTATGTTTTGTACGAAACTGTTCCTAGATGATATTGAACTCTTGCATGCTAAAACAGAGGTTCACAGTATATCCCTTAAATGTGTTGCACAGCATGGCACATGTTGGGGGTACAAGCGGGTATACTGTGTCCACCCACTATTTTCACAGGGTGAATAGGGTCCTCCCTAGTTGGGCCCCAGTGAAGTAGGCTGGACGAGTCTTGGTGTTGTTTTCCAACACCGGGACTCATTCAGCAGCGCCTGCACGTCGTCTGCTTTCCGTTCAGAGCAGTGCAGGCAGCCTGGGCCCTTTGCGTCTTAGATTCCAGATGGGCAGCAGGCTGGGCCCAAAGCAAAGGCAAAAGTTAAGGGGCCGTCAGCCCTCCTTTTCTGCCAGTATGATGCTGGCTAGGAGCTATCTGAGCCTCACACATCAATTTCTTTGCAATTGAGGGGAAACAAAGGCGCAGTTAACACTTTATCACTTCACAGGTACTTAAGAGAAACTACGATTTGGAGGCAAGCTTTTGACTATGTCAAACATATAACAGATAAGCATACACTGCATGAATGTCAGATGTATGTCTCTACAAGTAGTTTTTTACATTTCTTTTATAGAACTACGTATCCCAGTGTCAGAGCACTTTACACCATACACCCACATTATACATGGATAATAAAATCATGCAAGTGTATATTTCAAAAAGCTATAGGGATTATAAGGTTTAGGAGTTACATACACTCCTTCATAGCTCACTCTGCTATTTTAGAAAGCTTGCAGTTTATGAACTGCAAGTAACAGCCTATCTCCGAGTCAAAAGCAGTAACCCCCACTTATCTACATAAAATAAAAATCTGTCATCTGCGTGTTATACAAAGTGCTTTGCCGGGGACATATTAACCATCAATGTCACTTTGAGTCAGAACTGGGACTAGACAAACAAAGACCTCTCCAGCACATGCATTAACCGCCAGAGTTATCTTACCATTATTATTATTCGCTGAGACTTACTGGACACACAAAGATCTCTCCAGCAGGTGACTTAAGCCCCTAAAATATTTTAAAATGCAGCCTTTGTAACCAATTAAGCCAGAACAGATTTGCTGTCGCATTTCTTCTTGTTGCCAGTTTCTTTGTGGTAGCGTTTTAAAAAACATAAATGTATAAGTTGAGGCCTAAATTTACTAAGATTTTGTGTTGGGGTTGTGTCACTTTTTTTGCCACAGCCCGATGCAAATCTATTTTGGGGTTTACAAAGCCACACAAGTTCCTGATTTGCATGGCTTTGTAAATAAGAGTAGTGCATCACAACATACATCACTGCTTTACGTTACCTTGCGTTAGGTAGGCATTACATGGGTGATGCATGGACGTTCCTATGTACCTACCTGTGTATGTCAACACAAACCCATATTTACAAAGACTTGTAAGCATGGATTTGCACCAAAATGGTGCACCAACCTGACGCTGGTGTAACAAGGAGAAATATCTGTTTCTCATTGTTATGAGGAAAAGGCCTCAATGGTGAATTTTTGTGCAGGAAGACATTCCTTCCTGCACAAAAATTATCCTGACTAAAACGTAGGCACCCTGCACCATGGCAAAAGGGTGCTTGCATTGGCGTTATGCAGCTGCAAGTGTGCCAGCATTAGGAGAAAGCAGAACTATGCCCTTTCGTGCACCGCAGCACAGCAACTTCACTTGCTGCGCAATGTTGTGTGAACTCTTTGTAAATCTGAGCCTCAGTGCCACACTACTTTTAACGACTCCCCTACCACCTTGTGACTCCACCCCTTCTTTGTTGCCGTACCTTGAACCCTAATTTATGGTTTCCCAGAGTAAAGTTTTTCCAATTTCAGCACTGCTATAAGGATCACACTTAGGGCGGTAGCAACCCTAGAAAACCATTTCAACCCTGTCCAGCATCCGCCCTTTGATTTTTCTTAGCATGGCCAGTGCCAGACCCCAAAATAAATTAGCACATTTAGGCTGTTAATTCCTTCAAACATGGAAGTCATGTCACAGACTTAAGTACTGATCAGCTTTCATTTGTTAAATCTCATAATGTGCTCAAATGTATTCATGATAGACCTGCTAAAACTATATTTGAGGTCTTAAGATCACATGTCACTTATTGTGATTCTCACGTCATACAAGATCGTGGCTCGTGGTGCCACTTCCTGTGATGCCACACAGTAATGGCACTTACAAAATGCCTAATTTGGCTAGTCCCTCACTACTTCTTTTTTTTTTTTTTTTTTTTTAAAGCTCGTACCCCCTTTCACAGCATGTAGCTCCCAAGAGTGCCCCTTTTAAAAGCATGCTGAGCCTCTTGCTACCTTTTACAAAGGATCACCCAATTAGGTCTTATTAAGATCCCCAAAATAGCATGTTGCGTTATAGCATGATATTACATGCATATTTACTGGCTTTCTGATTGGAGAAGTCTGGAGCAAAATGTGGGTTGCAGTCTGATGTTCATGGTTGCTCCTGTTGCTAGATAGTTGAGCGTGTAAAATTGGTAATGCAAAGTAGCCCCATAACAAGACTTTAAAGTTAATATATAGTGTATTAGGCAGTTAGAATTATGTTTAAGGTATTTGTTGAAAAATAATCTGATAGATATATAAATATCTAAATTCTGCCTCCCATAAATGTTTTCTCTGAGAAAGGGAACTAGCATTAGTAAGGTTATTCCACTTCTTTTCAAGCCACTTCAAGCTGGAAGGAATTCGGAGAGCTGCACTATATTATGCTGACACGATGATTAAAGAGAATAGATGACTGGGTATAGGACATCCCTGAAATGCATTTCTCCAACAGCTTATCCATTGCCACCTGCCTTTTACCTCCATCTTTCATACGCAGTGCACCACTGTAGATGGGAAGTTGGACAGAGCTCTACTGAAAGTTTGCCTCCAAGGAGTTTGATTGTATTTGAGAATATTTTTATAGACCTAAAAAAGTTTGAGAATTTAACTTATGCACAGAGCCTGCTTCTCATTGTCAAACGGCAGGAGAAAAACATCAAATGTTGAGGGTGAATATGCATTTTTTATAGGTATGGTACGCAGCCCAGAGGACAAATAAATAAATAAAAAAATCTAGAACTCGCACAAGTGAGGTAATTGTTGGTAGGAGTTGGTTGGCAGCCTGCTGTAAGGGAAACTGACCAATTTACAGTGTGATGGTAGTGGTAGAAAGTTTTGGTTATAAAGACAACAGTCTACTTTAAGGTGGAGAGGAAATTGATGTTAAAACCTGTAAACCAGTGCGTTGGAAATACTGTCATATTTACCCATGCCACCAAAATATTGGCCGTTTGTACCGATACTGTCAGAATTGTTGGGGGATTTAGTTTTAAACTACTGGCTGTTGCCCTATCATATTGCTCCTCTGTGTTGTTCTTGAAGCTAGATTTGTAGTATGCTTCTGTTCTTGCCATGCCTTCTATGATATTTGTCCTCTTAGATATTGTCTGATATTGCAAAACGGGGAACAGTGTAGATCAGCACAGCATTTTTGCGGTAATAAAGATTGTAACACAACTTGTTTACAAACTCTTTTGCAGATGGAAAGATAGTTTTGCCAAACAACCTCCTGAACTTGACTTACTATGGCAGAACGTGTAATTTTATGCTGACCAGAGTGATGGGCACAGATGGTGCCATTTTGGAAAGGCCCAGCTGTGATGAAGTCAGTGAAACACAAGAGATGGACCAAGAAAGGCCTGATATGGAGATGAGCTCCATTGACCTGTCCTTAGAGATGAGCCAGCTAGATCTGGACGACAGCCAGAAGATCGGATCCACCAGCACTCCATGCAAGTCCATGGAGCGTAGTTTCTCTGATTTCGCAGGTGCCACAAGCCAGGAGGAGGACAGTAAGGGAGAGACCAGTGCTGTGGATGCTAATCATAATAACGACTCTTTGCAAAATAAAGAAAGTGAGAAGGAAGCTGCTATTGAGAAGTTACTGCATCCTGGCAAAACTGGCAGAAAATGCAGAACTGATACTTTTTACAGCATCTCTTCATTTACTCGAGTAAGATTCACCGGAGGTAAGAGCAGAGAAATGGAGGAGCAGGAGAAGAACTGCAAAGTTACTTATGATATGATTGGAGGTTTGACCAGTCAGCTGGAGGCCATCAGAGAAACCATTGAGATACCCTTGAAACAACCAGAGCTGTTTAAGAGTTTTGGTAAGCTAAGCATTCATGTTTTTTCTGTGTAGTCAAAATAGCTATTTTTTCTTGCTAATTAACAAAACAATTAAGTTGTTTCACCAGTCGACTGTGAGTTCCATGTGCATGAAGCCGGCCAAATACTCGTAACATCTGAGGGCAATTCTGACAGGCTGTAAAAGATTAGACCTCCAAGACTATTCTATGTGTTTTGAAAATCAGGTGTAATGAAAAGCAAAGTTAAATCATTTGAAAGGAGAGAAGCTCCGTGCTGGTGCAGTGAAGTCAAAATAATTCTGTATTGTTCTAGATCACAGACACATTAAAAAAGTAATAGACCCATTGGTCAAACAAAAATGGAGGCCTGATCTTTTGAGCACGGTAATCTATTTATCTAAAGTTTTTGCACCTTTTTCAATGTTTTTAAGTGCATTAACTTTTTTCGAACAGATGACCATGCTACACACCAAGACATCCTCTTATGGTGTGCTTTCTTTCTTTCTAGACTCCTATATTCCTATAATCTAGGTGCTTGAATCTTCTTATTTGTTAAATATTTGTCACCCTATCGCAGTGTGATTTTTCTCCCTCTGCAATCAAAATGCATGACCTACCTTTTTAGGTCTCACCTAGACAGTGCATGTGATGTTTCTTTAAGACCTTTTGTTTTCTAACAGTGTGCTTGGAGGCTGCCCATTGCTTACCATAGGTTGGCTTTATTATCACTCTCATATAATTGCTTCTTATTGATCAGATGCTGTAGGCTCCATTCCCCTTCTTGTTTTTTCTCTCTCCCCTGGAGCATGGACACATTACGTGTGCCCTTCCACTGCTCATTTTTTAGGTGGTACTGTTTTCTTTGTGTTTAAGCACTCTATCAGAGTGCATCTTTTTAAGCTGGCTTCTCCCCTCTATAACCCCCCTTCCATGTTCCTCCTGGCCTTCCTTCTCCATGCTGCGTGTCCCCATCTTCCCTCCCCTCAACACTTGTCCATTTTACTGATTGCCCCAGCTGCCCTCCCTTCTTTGGTCTTGATTTTGCTTGCCCTGCAATATCTGTGTTCCTTCTTGCATATCCAACGTCTGTTTTACTAAATGCCCCACCATCCCTCATTGGTGGTGTTCCTTGACTCTATGAGCAACTATAACAAAAAAAGTGCTATGTCGTCACTGCTGGCGGCATCATTGGGCTTGTTTACCCACTCATACTGTTACCTATGTTGCATTCTCCACAAAACCCTGGTCGCGTTCTAGCATATTTTCTTTTTTTTTAATTTGTTTAATTTTTTAGCCATGCTGCACAGTAGCAGTCGTGCTACAAAACATGGCTAAACATTGCCAAAAACGTAGGTGAGACCTATTGGCTTTTTCAATGCATGGGACTGCATGCACAATTGGCCTGCAGAAGCTTCTCACATTCGCTAATCAGGCAGATATGGGGAAACTTCTGAATTTTATGGTTCTGGCACTTTGGTTCACTGCCAGGATTGCCCACTGGAAGTTTGTGTGAATCTTACTGGAAGTTCTTTTGCTGGGGAGACCTTATATAAACCGTCTACCCTTCAGTTCTCGGTTTGTGGACGTTTTAAATTCTGTGAAAGCCAGAGGAGACTTTCACTGAATTTTATTTGAATTCCGATCTGCATTCTGCAGGTTAAAAATAGATTTTGGCCAGCTCTGCCCCTCTTATCATAGTATTCAGTTTCAGCCTTTTATTCCACAGTATCTTGCCTTTTGTTTCTTGGGTAGACCTCTGCTGGTGCGCTTCTGACCCATGCTACTCCCAGGAAGTGATTGCTCGGCCATGGGTCATGGAGGCAGCGCATGCCGCCAGGTCTGCAGGCACTGAAGATATCAGCTCAGAGCCGTCCATCAACCGGCAAATGCGTTGCAGCATATTAAAGTGGCGATGAGGGACCCCCAGTCTCGGCTGACCGCTCAATCGGAGGAGCAAAAGTAGAGACACAGAACTCAGATGCTGTGTGGCAGGGCTGAATAAAAAGTAGACCTGTTGCGAGAGACGAGAGGATGCGGTGTTCACCACACGGAGGAGCTTCCATCCCACCAGGTCCTACAGATGAGAAGTGGGACACTCTGAGGAGTTAGGGCGGGTCAGGACTCGCCTCCAGGGAGGATTGGGTTGCCAGAAGGAGGCCCAGGCCACAACCGCTCCTTCCAATAAAGCATCACCAGCGCTCACTCAAACTGTGCCAATTATCACCTTCTTCAGTTGGGGGGCTTGGAGGTCTGGTTGGTCCTTCAGAATTTTCTTCTGATCTCAGCATGAGCACCCTGCAGTGTAGAACAGCAAATGCTGTCACACTAAACAAACTGACCCTAGTTTCAAAATTATCACAAAAGGGTGCTCAGGGGAAGGCTTCCACAGTGGCTAAAGCTTACAGTGACTCTGCAGACAATGAATGCACAACCAATGTTAACTCCGGTAGGCAAGAAATCAGGAGGTCCTAACAACCCAACGGTCTGTGAGGAGGTAATATGTGACGGGGGACCAGCGGTAGTAGAGCCATCTGGTGCAGAACCAGTGCCAGTAGGCTCAGCCAATCTCTCCGAAGAGCCATCTGCTGCTATTCTGTCCCCCCAGTCCCCCCACCCTCAGACAATTCCCATTATTCGTGAAGCAGCCAGTTAGAACCTCCGGCACAGGTGAAAGCTCAGGCAGTGCTTTAAAATGCACAGAGCTGCAGTCGAGAGGGGGGATGAAGAGGACCAAGAGGGACCATTGCAGACTATTGGCATGGTGGGGTTAATGTCAGAGGTGGGAACCCAGACAGCACAACAGACACTAAACACAAGTGATCCTGAAGAAATGTTTTAACTTCAGTGAAAAGCACTATAGATATTATTTTGACTAAAATCAGGGATTTGAAGAGTACGCAGGCACATGATATAGCTATGATTCATGAGAAGCTGTCAAAGATTAGGGAAACCACAAAGGTTAAAGGAGGCTGAAAGTCGATTCGCAACACTAGAGGATAAGGTTCTGACTATACATCAGGAAGTTAATTTGGAAAAAAAGTAAAAATGCTCTGGAGAACAAACCACACGAGTTGGAGAATTATAATAGGCGCTTGAACCTCCACATAGTGGGAGTTGCACAGGGAAGTGAAGGCCGCCAAGTAAGCGAGTGGGCAGAATCCCTTTTGAAGCAGGCAATCCCAGAATTAACTGATGACTTAACAATCACAAGAGCACACTGAGTCCTGGCTCGACAAATACCTGGGGCAAAATATCCATGCACGATCTTACTACATTTTGGTGACTACTGTGTAAAAGAGCTCATTCTGACTAGGGCTATTGCAAAGAAAATTGTCTCAGCTCCTGAGGTGCCCCAATTTAGAATTTTCTATGACATGTCAGCAGCCACGACAAGGAAGCACAGAGACTTTGTTAAAATGATTGACACAGTTAAAGCCAGGGGAGCTCAAGCAACTATTGTTCAACAGTCAAAGCTCAGTGTTTTAGCAAAGGGTCATTTGTTTCTATTTAATGATATCAGTGAGGCTCAGGTGCTTCTTCAGGAGTTGGCCAGCAAGGCTGTATGACAGAGTTTCACTAGTGTAAGAACATTTTAAGATGTCTTAAGGGTTTTTCAAAGCAACCAAAGAGTTCTGCTTTTAACAACAATCTTGTAAAAAAGATGTGCATGATTCTATGCTATTTTATATTATCTGTCTTTATGGGCAGTTCTTCAGGTATACTAATGGGGTAAGTGGAGTGAAGATAAGAATGTATCGTATTTAAAAAATAAAAATTGGGTGGTTGGGGCAGGGTTGAGAACTTTCCAGGCCTAGGTCCTAGTAGTTTTGAGTGCAGTAGGGTGCAATAGAATGGCACCCAATGGATCTATTGGGGGAAGGGAGGAAATGTGGGAATTTCTTCCTTTGGGTTGGCACGGGGCTGGGGCAAGGGTAGGTGGGGCAGCTGGGTCACTGCAGGGTGAAAAATGGGTGAGTTCTATTTCAATGTACAAAGGTTGGAAATAATCCTTGGAGTTGGATAATAGTAATCGAAGTGATGCATGCATCACGGAAGGGAGAGACTGTATGGCCCAGGTATGGTTCTCAGGAGACACTATAGTATCTTTACACCTATATGGTAGACAAACTATTTATCTGTATATTGAATTATGGTGTAATTGCCGTATATGTATCGCAGAGTGTTGATTACAAAGTTAGCTACTTTAGGCACTTTAGGCACTTACAAAACTTTATTATGTTAAGGCAAACTAGGATTACGTTCAGCTACCGCACAACTCAATCACTTTATTTGCTCAAAAATATGTTATTAAGTATAGTCCAAATACAGTATAAAACTAAGCCATACACACTGTAAGAACTAACTTATTAGATCATACAATGGAGACACATAAGAACTATATAAAAATAGTTACATTAAATACAAACTGCCTTAATAATGAAGCTAAGGCTCAGGCTAAAGATGTTAGAATTAGGGGACACACTCCAGATGTCGCGCTTCTTCAAGAGGTGCATTTCAGGGGTGAGAGTAGTGATTTATATAAAATGTTTAAGCACTGGGCAGGGTGCTGTTGTATGTCAAACATGAGTGCTGCATACAGAGGGGGGTGGTCCTTTATATTAATAGACATTTCCCTTTGCAGTTTACATTCTTCCAGGTTGACACAGATTGAGGGGGCTGCTAGTAGGTTTACTTCAGCCACCATTTACGCACCAATCTCAGATGATCCAATGCCCCTGACCGAACTGTGTCAGATGCTACTCAATATCCCGGATTTTTTGTATTTTGCGCAGTGACATTAACTTCCTCCAAAACCCTGAGCTGGATTCAAAGTCAAGTATGCGCAAGCATAATAAGCGACGCATGGCTAGCTGCTTAGCTCAGTACATCAGAGCACTTAATCTCATAGATCTGTGGCGAGATAAACGTTTAGATGCCTGGGATTTTTCATGCTATTCGGCTGTCACTCTGCGTTTAGATTGGATTATTTCCTTTGTTCACGCAATTTGTAATTAAAATATTATGGGCATATCTAGAACAGATTGTCCAATCAGGCTCTGGTGGAAATGGAAGTATCTGGCATAAAGGTCGAAAGGGCAGGTAGTAGGTGGACTTTTAGTAGAGTTAACCTGGAAAAGTAAGAATGGTGCACAGACGTTGACACTGAAATCACACAGTACTTTAAGGGCAATGTAAATTCGACCTGGGTTGAGAATATCTGGGATGCCTTTTGAAGCAACTATCCGTGGCCACATTACCTCCAAAGAAATGAAACAGCGTAAAAGCTTTGCGGCTCAGAGGGCAGCGCTAGAGATATCTTGCAAACATTAATGTCTCGCGCAGTAGAAGTTCTGCTAATAAGGAGGCGCTTAGATAGGCAAGAAGTCACATGTTATAATACTATTACACACACAGGGGTATTTGGCCAACTCCGCGTACCTTCAACAGCTGTATGAAGAAAGTGAATACACTGGTAGGTTCCTTGCAGGCAGGCATGAGAGCGCTCTTCACCAGATAGAGTTACATCTCTTTTTGATCTAGACACTCGCACTTCTATAATTGAAACTGCAGATATACAAGTTGCATTCCTCAAACACTATACAGAAGTTTATAGTAAGCAGCAACAAGTAGAGGTCCTTTTGAAGTAAACTTCCTATCCTTAAGCTACAATTAAGTCAAGCTCAGGCTTTGGTGACCACAATTTCATTAGAGGAGATAGAGGTGGTTGTGAAATTGCTGGCTAACACAAAAGCACCCAGGGAAGATGGTTTACCAGCCGCATTTTATAAGAAATTTGCACCAGTGTTAAATACCAAACTATTAAAACTGGCTAACCATATCCTGGAGGGTAGGGAAGTTCTAACTTCTTTTTCTACAGAAGATGTAGTTAGCTTCCTAAAGAAGGGCAAAGATAAGGAAAACATTAACTCTTATAGACTTATTAGCCTCTTAAATGATGACTACAAATTTTTCGCTAAATTATTAGCAAACCGTATTTATAGGATTTTGGGCTCCATCGTTCATGCTGATTAGTGTGGCTTTGTGCCAGATAGGCAACTAATCACCAACACAAATTTCTTAATTGAAGCATTAGATTATTTTGCACAAGACAAAATACCAGCCCAGGTCATGTGTTTAAATGCCGAGAAGGCTTTTGATTTAGTCTGCTAGGAAAGCCTTTTATTATTCTCAGGGAGTTTGGTTTTCCCACTAGCTTCATACAGACAGTAATGTGTCTCTATAGGGGCGTGACGGCACAAATAATTATTATCACAATATTGGCACATTCAATGTGGGCAGGGGTCCGCAGCAGGGTTGTCGCCTGTGGTCTATACTCTTCTCCTTGTTAGCATTAGCAGTTTGCACTACCACAGAAGTGGCACCATCACTAAGTGGGAGGACTAGTATTAAACTGTTTTCGGATGATACAGCCTTGTTTTTAAAACCTGGAATAGAAATCCAAAAAAGGTCTTTGGGATTTTTCAAGAATATCAAAAGCTTGGAGGTTATAAAATAAACAAGTCTAAAACTGAGATTCTATTGTGCAATTGCACGTTAGAAACTTTTCTCACCGAGTTAGCGGAAAACCCAAGCTTTACCTTGGGCTGTTTGTCTCTGAAAATATTATGCTAAACTATGCTCCTTTAAATATTTAAATTAAGACAGTGCTTGCTAAATGGACCAATCTGCCTTTGTCAATCCTAGGCCGCTCTGCTTTCATTCGCCTGTCTGTCCTCCCCTTATGTAACTTTCTATTGGATGATGCCCTTCTTTGGGCTCTGCAGATTACATTTTTTAAGGTGCTGGAGGGAATGTTTTCCACCTTCATGTGGTCCAATAAAATTTCTATATTGTCTATGGATACATTATGCCAACCTATAAGAGAAGGGGGCTCATCGTCTCCCAGATCTAAGGGAATATTATTTTGCAAACTTTGTGCACATTACATACAGATTTCATAATTCCTCAAATGTAAATCTAAGCTACAGTTTTTTTTTTTCTTGGTTTGATTTTCCAAGAATATGAGATTTTGATTTCCCCAGGCTTTTGAAAAACTCCTAAGAAAGTTAGATATAAGACCCTAAAGTGGCTATTAAAATGTAAAAGACTGTTGTTCAAGCACTACCATAGGACATTATTAATGGTGTCACTTATCTGGCAACATATTTATCAGAGATGGACCCCTCCTGGAGAAAAATATTGTTTCTAAATGGGAGAGCAATGGCTACAGCACAATTAGGGATTTCATACAATTTGAGTCCTGGAAGATCTGGAGGGAAGCGGAGGCTAATATTAGACATTTTAAAGTTGTATTGGAATGGTCTTGTATTCAAGTTCGACAGTTTTTAAACAAATTTGACTCAATTACGATAGTCTCAAGTTTAGATTTGGTAGAAGAATTGATGGCGTCTAAAACCCGCAGACCCATCAGTTGCTGGGTTGCTCTTTTTAGACTGCAGAAGTAAAATGTATCATATCCAAAAGCTCGGGATACATGGCAGGCTAGAGAACATCTACAGTTCACAGCCGCAACCTGGAATAAGATTAATGAGTTTAACACTTCTTTACTGAAGGGCGCGAATTTCAGGCACATACAATACTATACCAAATGGCTTTTGTATCGAACACCAGCTTGCTATCATAAAATTTATTGTCAAATTCTCAATAAATGCTTTTGTTGTTCAATGGAAGAGGTGGCGGCTGAACTCATCAAATAGGGCTGCTCCAAAATAAGGCTACTGTGGGAACAAATTGCAATGTATTGTTCCTGTACACTGGGATTGAAATAGCCACTAGATGTTCAGATAGCGGTGCTCGGATATTCATCCGAAATTAATTAGTACCCTGCAAGCAAAATGTCTCTATTATTACCTTGATCGCCAGATCGTTAATTCTTCAGAACTGGCGCACGGAAACCGTTCCATCATTTCAACAATGATGGTCTATAGTGTGCAAAATTAAGGCGCTTGAAAGGAAATATGCTTTAAGATCTGAATCCTATGATGGTTTTTTGAAGTTGTGGAAGGGTCTTGGATGAGGAAGTCAAATGTCATAGTTGGTTGTTATCTTTTTATTAAAAAAAACAAAGTTCAATGGGAATGTGCAATGATAATATTTGGCGCTTTGATATGTTTCTTTCCACTGAGACAGATGGATATCATATCTCTGATCGTAATGTATGTGAATTTGGTTTATAACTATTGATTTTCTATGAATTTAACGTTTTAATGTTATATCTTGCCTTTTTACATGTCGCACCTCCTTTCTTGGATGTCTGACGCCCCTCCCCACGAACGTCCCTTTATACAAGTCGATCCACCCCCATCCCTTTCTGTATTAATGAGAATCTCCCTTCCCCTCCATGGACATATTTGATTTCTTTCTACATTACTACCGGCGTGTCAGTTTAATTTGTCAATGCAACTCTTTGTAAAGTGCTCGTGTGCATGCATCTCTCATGTAGATCAGTTTTCTTCCCGACAGTGTTTCTTTAGTTGGAGTTTGTTTCCTGACTTAGGTACGCGTGGTTTCTTGCTTCACTGAACACCACTCTAATTTTGTTTTCAACAGTTTTTAAAAGCTGACCTTAGTTGTCTGTGTTGCCATTATGCACGATATTAATACCTCCTTCGGTAATAGTGTAGATTAATTTTAGAACACGCTTACACTGAAGCTTCTTGGTGCTGGCAGACATAATGTAACTCAGTACGAGTTTACTTAGGCTACTGACTAAAGAATCACGCTTTTAGTTGTTTCGAAAAATGCTTCCATTTTCTTACGATAATGGCATTACTCCTAGTCCTACTCCCTCGCCTTCCTTTTAAACCAATGAGGCCTCCCGCCTCCCCCCTAGACCCTCCCTTCCCCTTTTATACCCCCCCCCCTCCCACCCTTATCTCCTCCTGTGCAAAAACCAAGCCCAAGCAGCAACTCGGACAGTCCGTACCGGGAGGGCGGGAGGGAACGGAAAAGGAAGGCGAGGGAGTAGGACTAGGAGTAATGCCATTATCGTAAGAAAATGGAAGCATTACCTCCCGTCCCTCCCTCGCCTTCCTTTTAAACCAATCAGACATAGCAAGAAAAACACAGGAGACGGACACTGAGTTGCAAGAACTTTTATTCATATCCTGCACCAAGGACACCAAAACACCTTACGCCTATTATCTCATAGAGGATAAGACACGGTGACCTAAAACCGACTCCAAATTACCCAAGTCCGAAAGCCTATAATGACGCACAAACGTCAAAGGTGAAGCCCAAGTGGTGGCCCTGCAAATTTCCACCACGGTAGTCCCTTGAAGTTCGCCCACCGTAGCCGCCATACCTCTGGTAGACCGACCCTGAATCCCTTGAGGAGGAACTACCCCTTTCAAGGAATAGGCCAACAAAATCAAAGATCTCACCCACCGACTCAAGGAAGCCGTGGAAGGTTTCTCACCTTTACGTGCCGGACCGAAATTAACAAAAAGTGAATCCCCCTTACGAAAAGTAGCCACCACCCGTAGGTACTCCAATAAAGCCCTGCGTACATCCAACGAATGCAAACGGACCTCCTCCCTAGAGGAGGGCTCTGGACAAAATGAAGGAAGAATAACCTCCTGACGGGAATGGAACGAAGAATTGACCTTTGGAATAAAGGAAGGCACCGGTACCAGAACTACCCTATCGGGAAAAACCTTACAAAAAGGAAAGGAACAGGCCAAGGCCCCCAATTCCCCCAACCGACGAGCCGAAGTAATTGCTACCAAAAAGAACATCTTCAAGGACAGATGGCGCAAATCACAGTCCCCCAATGGTTCAAATGGGGCCTCCGTCAAAATATCCAAAACCAAAGAAAGATCCCATGAAGGAAAAGAACGTACCGGGCGAGGAAACAAATTAACCAGACCTTGAAAAAATCTAGGCATCAGGTGCCCTTCATCCTTAAGATTACGCCATGGACCTCTGAATGCCTGAATCGCCGCCCACTGTACCCTTAGAGATGCTACCGACAAAGCCAATTGTGCACCGTCCTGCAGGAACTGCATCACTTCAAAGATAGACGCGCAGGTAGGATCCAACTCATGATTCAAACACCAAGAAGAAAAAACCCGCCACTGTCTACCATAGGAAAGTAAAGTGGAACATCGCCTGGAAGCCAGTAATGTAGAACTCAAAGCTACCGGTACCCCCAGACCCGTCAAGCCAAGTCGTTCAACTTCCAGGCCGTCAAGTGCAACCTCCTCAACGACACCACTGGGAGGCAGGGAAACTCCAGGGGAGACGGACAAAGAGGGAGAGGCCACATCCTCCCGTCTGCCATCAGCCTTAACAACGGGAACCAATTCGCCCGCGGCCAAAGTGGCGCAATCAGGATAACCCTGGAACCCAGATCCCTCACCCTCAACAGAAACTCCCTGAGAAGTTGAAACGGAGGGAATGCATACAAAAGACCCCCCCGGCCAAGGACATGACATCCCGTCCACCTCCCAGGCCTGGGGACACCGAAACCGGGAGCAGAAGCGATCCAACTTCGCATTCTCTGCTGATGCAAACACATCCAGCACTGGAAGCCCCCAAAGCCGAACCAGATGCAGAAACAGAGACTTCCGGAGGGAGAAAAGTTGAGAGGAAGGAATCACCCTGCTCAGTAGATCCGCCCAAACATTGACCACCCCCCGAATGTACGTAGCCCTGAGAGAAGGAACCCACTCCTGAGCCCACACAAAAATCTCCCTGGCTAGACTGAACAGAGCCCTTGACCTGGTCCCTCCTTGACGGTTGACATAAGCTTTGGCCACCAAGTTGTCCGTCCGAATAAGAACCGCCTCCCCCTCAGGGACCCCTGGAAATGGACCAGAGCCAGAAAGACCGCTCTCAATTCGCGCCAATTCGACGACCGACTCGCCTCCCGAGATGACCAAAACCCCTGAACCTGAGCCGACCCCATCCACGCCCCCCAACCGGAGAGGCTGGCATCCGTAGTCACTACCACGGGTCTCAGAGGTGACAAAGACACCCCTACCCGAAGATGATCTGCATCCAACCACCATTGCAATTCCCTGTGAATCACTCCGGACCCCGGAACCCTGTCCTTCAGAGAACCGGACCCCGGCGCCCACCTTCTCAAGAACCACGTCATCAAGCACAGGAGATGGAAACGCGCCCAAGGAACCAGAAATATCACTGACGCCAAATGACCCTGCAGACGTAACCATAGAAGTGCTCGTGGTGCGGTCATGAATACAACCTTCTTTACCAAGGACTGGAGTACACCCAACCTCTTCTCTGACACCGTCACTAAGCCTAGAAGAGTCTGAAATCGAGCCCCCAGAAAAACCAGATCCTGGGACGGAACTAAATCTGACTTCTCCCAGTTGATTAAAAACCTGTGGTTTTGCAGGACCCCCAGAACTCGGGCCACCTGCCTCTGCAACAGGACCCGTGACTGGGCATGAATCAAGATGTCATCCAGATATGGATGAAAAAACACCCCCTCTGAATGTAGCAAAGCCACCAGGGGGGCCAGCACCTTCGTAAAAATTAGAGGAGAAGATTTTAGACCGAAAGGTAGAACGCAAAACTGGTAGTGTTCCTGATCCACAGCAAACCTCAGGAACCTCTGAGAAGACCTCGCCACAGGCACGTGCAGGTAAGCATCCTGCAGATCCAGCGACACTAGAAAGTCCCCTTGCCTGACCAATGGAAATATAGTCTGAATAGACAGCATGCGGAAATGCACCGTCCTGATCCAAGCATTCACATCTTTCAGATTGAGCACTGGTCGAAATCCCCCTGAAACTTTCTGCACAAGAAACAAGACCGAATAAGTGCCCTGACCTCGTTCCTCCAGCGGAACGCGGGAAATGGCCCCTTTGACTAGCAAGTCCCGAACTCCGTCCAATAACGCTCTTCTCCGTGACCCCCTTGAAGGCAGAGGGGAGGGACGTACCCCTGAATCTGGAGGTACTACCCCAAAATCGATGACATAACCATTGGCCACAATGTCTAGCACCCAACGATCGTTGACACTCTCCACCCAAGCAGAAAGAAAGTGACTCCGCCTTCCCCCAACCGGCCCTATGCCAGGCCCACAGTGATTGTCAGGACCCCTTCTTGAACCCACCCCGGTTCGTAGGAGCCGACTTCTTAGGGGAAAAATGTGGTTGAAAACGCCGTTTTCTAAATGAAAAGGATTTGGAATCCTTATTCGGAGAAGAACAGGAATGTTTCTTCCACCCCTTACTGGAAGTAGAAACCCCTTTATAAGGCAAGGCATGCTTCCTTTCTTTAAATGCCTTGGAAAGCATGGATGGCAACTGCTCCCCAAACAAGCTACGACCTTCAAACGGCAGTCTCAGCAAGGCCGCCTTTTCCCCTGGGTCAGCTTTCCATGAACGCAACCAGAGGGACCTACGAGCCCCAATCAAAGCACCAGAGGCCAGAGCCGAAGTACGGACCACATCCGATGACACATCCGCCAACAATCTGGCCTGCTGTTCCATACCAGCCAGGAGCTCTGAACATTCAGCCCCTTCCTGAACAGCCACCGCCAGCTTATCAAAGTCTTGCACCAACGACTGGGCCGCATAAGCCGAATATATACCAGCCCTTAGTGCCAGATTCTCAGCGGCAAACGCCCTTTTAAGACCAGAATCCACTTTACGGTCCGTGGCATCCGTCGGCACACAATCCTCCGGATACACTGCCGTTTTGCCAATCAGGGTAGCCAGAATTGAATCCAGGCGGACCGAAGGAGGTAACACCTCCTCCCCCTCAAGCAAATATAGTTTCTGCAGGAAGCGTGGAACCTGAGCTTTATCCACATCCTTCCATTCTCGAAATACCATATCCTTCACAGGTCCCTGAAAAGGCATGGCAAACTTGGCAGGCGTCTGTCTGGTAGACCGACTTGTGGAAATAAATGAGAATCCGAGTTTGAAGGTTGAAACACTGGGAAACCCAAATTGTCCCGAACATGTGCCATCACCTCCCACATTTCTTCTCTGGATACATATTTACCCCCCGATGACGTAGAAGGGGCCTCATCACCCTCACTATCTGATGAGGACTTCCGTGCAGCAGCCGATGTATGAGAATTTTTAGACTGACCAGTCCTGGCCACCCCTGCTTGAAGAGCCCTGGTAACGGCCACCTCAATCATCTCCTGCACTTCATCTCTAGACATGAGGGGAGTACCCCTATCCGGTAATTGTGAGCCCCCAGGAGTGGAAACTCCAGCAGCACCCTCCTCCTCCGAGGAGGAAGAGGAGACAATCCTCCGTCTCTTTGCCGGAACCTTAGGCATGTTGCTATCCAAAAATACCCTAAAATGCATTCTCCCTATATAGAGATCTTCCTAGGAATCCACCAATCCTCTAAAAGGTCAAACATAACTGCCCCCACCATAAAACAGCGGGCAGAACGCCCGTCCTACCTGAACCTCGTCCAAAAATCGCCGTTCCGCAGTTCCCCGCCGCTCTGCAGCGCGGAAACCCGGAAATCGACGCCCCAGCCACAGAGGGCCGGCTGACCCCGTCAGCCGGCCCTCAGTCCGCGTTTTCCCGAGCAGCCCGGCTGCTCGTCACAGGACGCAACCAGCTGCAGCACTCCTCGCGGAGCTCCGCGTCCCGAGGAGTGCCTCCATCGTAGACCTCCATGCCCCGCCGTGCAGGTAAGGGAAAAGAAAACGTCTAGCGTGGGCTAGACAAAAGAAACAGGAGGAGATAAGGGTGGGGGTGGTTTTTAAAAGGGGAAGGGAGGGTCTAAAAGGAAGGCGAGGGAGGGACGGGAGGTAATGAAGGTTTCATTGGTTGTGTAGCGTCGGGGTGGGGGGGGGTGAGGTATTCCAAATTTTATCTGTAACCACTGAAATAGCCCCAGTGCACAGTTTTATCACTCTAGTCTGGCTGCCTGGCGTATCAGTGGTACATTTCAGTTAGTCACTTCCACCATCTGAGCATTTCCTTCTATGACCTTTTGTACAAAGGTCATGGTTTTGAATCGCACACTTCCTTTCTGACAGATGGTGTTATTTATGCTATTAGGCTGAAATATCATATTTCTTTATCCTCATAATGAGGCGTACTGATGCCTTCTGCTTCAGCTTGTTGTAGGACTTTTTGGCGATTCGAGGTAAATACAATGACCATAGTCCAATCAGAATTTGACCAGAACATTTACCACCCTGATGTGTTTTAGTCTCTCTACACAAGATAGAAAGCGTCAGTGTTAAGCCTTAACAGTGTCCAGCCCAAAAACAAGGTTAGTTCATACAATATGAGGTGGGTTCCAAAAAAACGTAATTATTTGTGAATACTTCTCAGTAGAGTCCTGGATAAGATGGCAGTCACAATAACAAGCACTAAACAAGACTTTGCACAATGGAACCAGTTGGACTTCTCCCTTCAGGGCAAGGTTGAAACCATCAAAATGACTCTATCCCCTAGGATCAGTTACCTGTTCGGGATCTTGCCACTCCTGATCTCCAGGAACGTACTCGCCTAAATAGAGGCGGGTATCCAACCCAACATATGGAATGGGCATAAAGCACAGCTCAAAGCACCCAAACCATGGGCCGTACCACTTAGACTGTCTTACTATTTAGCATTTCATTCATCTCAACTGTCCTGCTGCCTACAATGCCCACACAACATGCCTCCCTCTACATGGACGTCAATTAGGGGTGCGACCTCTGGTTTGTCTTTTGCTATCCCCGAGACTACTCTTGCGACCCCTGACTAAAAGGTGACATGAACAACACCAGGGTCTGAAAGTGAACAGCAATCATTAATGTTTATTTTCTGAGGTTTAAAAATGTATTTTGGAAAGTAATAGCTTCTTGTTAAAGGAAAGGACTGAACAGAAAAGTATAAGCATCAGTACAGGACTGTAATCAGTTTTTTATTTTTTATTTTACTACTATACCAAAACGTTATCACTCAAAAAGGAGATAGTGAATCCCTTTGCTTTGAAAGAGGCCTATCTTTCAAACATTTAACCAGGAAGCATTTACCTACCTACTGTGTTTCTCAGGAACAAATCTGTCTACAATTGTCCTATCATTTGAAACTGGAGTTCTCTGTCTTAGGCCATGTAAGCGTGTGTGCTGCAAAGAGAGAGGTACCTAGCTGTGATCAGATGACTACATTGCATTCCCAATAAATGCCTCTATCTGATAGAGACTTCTAGCTGCAGATTCCTTACCTAGAATTATCCCCAGCCATCAGACTGGGTCCGGAAAATTTTCGTGAGCAGTACCCTTGTGCACCAGTAGGTGGGAATGTTTGGTTCCACATGATGACATCCATGCCGGAAGTGGCATGCACATTCCCAGAGGCTTTGACGTCTCTTCTTTTCTTTCCGCGCCAGTCAGCACAAATCCGGAGAAAAGCTCCTCCCATTCACTTTTTGACTGACTTTTTTCAACATTTTGTCAAAAATTTTGAGACATTGGCTCCTGGTGTGGCAGGGATGTCTACGAGGAATGGCTTTAAGCCCTGTGGTGCCTGTCACTGGCAAATGTCAGTGACGCACCCACACCACATCTGCCTCTGGTGTCACTAGCTCAACTATGACGCCAAGACCTGTGCCTATTGTCGAGCCATGCACCCCAAGGCCTTGAGGGAGCCATCCCACAAACTCCTTGTCTCGCTGGTCTCGATCCCGAGAGAAAGTTCCCAGGGATCGGTCGCAGAACCATCGATCTTTGTCACAGTCGAAGTCGTCCCATTTGATAAGTCCCACAAGAAACAGAAAAGCAGTAATTCGAAGAGGTCTTTAACTTCGCCCTGTCCGTCAAAGTCATTTGACGAGAGGAGGGAACATTGACATTCGAGGCCTGGCTCCGTGTTTGAGCCTGTGTCTGGGCCCTCTCTGCGCCTCTCAGAGTTTCCTGGAGTCAGTGCGACCCCTGCCCAACTCTGGGAGCTTTATGAGGCCATGCACCTCATATTTGGGTGTCCTGTCACCACTGGAGCGCCCTCGGGTTTAGGAGGGATGCTACTGGTCTTCCACTGATGGGTTCGCCCCGGCACCAATAAGGCCCCCATTGATCCATGGACCGATCCGAACTGATGTCAGCTAAGCCACCACTACCTTTCCCAGTGCCGGCCACATTGCCAAAGTCCCCGGTGGTGCTGCCTCCATTCTTATACTCGATCTCGACATGGATCTGGATGGGTGTCGTCTGACTCTGAAGCCTACTGGAGACATTTATTCCAGGCCTGAGCCCTATTTCTGTGGGGTAGGACTTGGAGCAGATTGAGAGGGGCCACTGGACCCTTATGAATACAGCCCCTAAACTCCAAAGAGTACACCTGGTGTAAGGATTTGACGGACACCAGTGGACTGGACACCTCCCCAGATTCTGGCTTTGTTTCCCCTCCTACCGTGGCTACGGAGGAGGGAGCCTTATTTGCTATGGTGGTGAGGAGGGTGACTGAGTTCCTCGACCTTTAGCTGCCCTCCGTGGCTGTCAAGGCTAATGTCTTGACGGAGGTGCTTCAGTTACTCCTTCTGAACCTCTTCTATCATTTAATGAAGTCCTCAAAGATGTCCTGCTCTTGGCCTGGTCCAAGCCCTGCACAATAGCTCTTGTGAACAGGACAATTGCCCGCTGCCATTGCCCCAGGTGACCCCAACGTCCTCATCCAACATCCCACCCTGGAGAGCTTGGTGGTCCAATCCTCCACTTTCAGAGTAAACCCTGATGCGTTCCCTACCACTCCACTGGACATGGAATCCAAAAGGCTGGATAACTTGGACAAGAAGTTATATTATTTTTCCAGCATGGCATTGAGGTCGGTAAACACCGTCTGCCTTTTGGGATGATACTCCCATTCACTCTGTGACTCAGTTGCTGCCTGTGGTTTCGGAGGAGGCCCAATCATACTCTCCCAAGCTGTTGCTGACTAGAGAGATGCAGCTAAGTTCGCCATTCACTGTGGGCTGGACATAACCGACTTACTAGGCAGAGCGGTTTAATCATTGGTGTCCCTTAAGCACCACGCCTGGTTGAGAACTACTTGCTTTTCAGAGAATTTCCAGGCTTCGATCATGGACATGGCCTTTGACGGCTCCTATCTTTTTGGAGACAAGGTAGACTCAGCGCTGAAGTGCTTCAAGGACAGCAGAGCTATGGCCTGGTACTTGGGCCTTTCTATGGCTTCTCGCCAAACCCAGTCTGTCTTTCTCTTTTTTTATGGGCATCAAAGGGGTTTCCGACCACATCTCTACCTGCTCAGCCACCATGGCACACAAGCTTCCCAGCCCCTGTATGTGGCCTGGGCAAAGCCTTGCATAGGAGCTCCTCGTGGGGACAAACTAAAGAGGCTGCCACTAGTCCTCGTGGCCAGGTAACCAGAGGTCGGGCCAGCATTCCCAATCCCCCCATACCCCCCCACCCCATGAACGAAAACACACACACACACACACACACACACACACACAGCAGCCGCAGCCTCCAAGCCTTTTTAGTTTGTCCTCTAACCCTCATGGGCAACCAGTGGGAGGCAGGATACAACATCACCTGCACCACTTGAGGTCCATAACATCCGACCCCTGGGTTCTCTAGATTGTCCAGAAGGGCTATTCCCTCCCCTTCATGACTATCCTTCAACCCATGCCACCCACTTACAATAGACTGATGGAGGACCATATCTCTCTACTCCACCAGGAAGTGGTGTCTCTCTTTGCCAAGGGAGCCATGGAAAGGGTGGCAGCAGCAGAAGTGAGTCGTGGTTGCTATTCCAGCTAATTTCTGGTGCCCAAGAAGGACAGAGGCCTTCGTTCTATCCTCAACCTGCGCCCTCTCAATTTCTTCATGAAAAAGGAGAAATTCAAAATGCTCACGGTTGCTGAAGTCTTATCTGCCCTGGACCTGGGAGACAGGATTGTAGCATTAGTCTTGCAGGATGCATACTTCCCCATCCCCACCCTGCCTGCCCACAGACATTACCTGTAGGTCACAAGCACTTTCAGTTCACTGTGCTCCCCTTTGGCCTTGCCAGCACTCCTCGGGTGGTTACCAAAGTGATGACAGTGCTTGTATCTCATCTGGAGAGATCAGGGGTGCCAGTTGTCCCCTATCTCGACGACTGGCTGTTGAAGGCAGGATTGTCTCAGGCAGTTGTCTCCCACCTCCAGACTACTGCGGACCTCCTGCACTCGCTGGGGTTCACTATAAACGTGCCAAAGTCACCCATGACCCCTTGTGAGAAGCTCGTTTTCATCTGAGATGTTGTAGACAGTGCAGTTTCGGGCATATTCTCCCAAATGGCAAGTCCAAGATATTCAGGCTATGATATTGATATTTCAGCCTCTATCCTAGATTTCAGTGATACTGCCTCTGCAAGTGCTGGGCCTCATGGCCTCCTGCATCCTGCTTTTGACTCATGCCCTCTGGCCTATGCAGGCTCTGCACTAGGACCTGAAGTTCCAGTGTGTGCAACATCAGAGGAATCTCTCCGACTTTGTCCAGATCTTGGAGGGCATTTCAAAACATCTGCAGTGGTTGTTAATAAACCCCAGTTGGGTAGACCTCTACCCCATCCCCAACCAGATCTGACAATGGTGACAGATGCGTCACTCCTGGAACAGGGCAACCATCAGGGAGAGGTGGAGATCAAAGGATTCCGGTCTCCGGCAGAATCCGGAATCCACATCAACATGTTGGAACTCGAGCGATCTGGCTGACATTGAAAGCCTTTCCACCCTCCATCAAGGTCAGGCTAGTGCAGCTGTTCACAGACAACACCACCGCCATGTGGATCCTTTGTAAAGAGGCCCTTCATCTCTGGACATGGCTGGAACGTCAGGGCTTTTCCCTGGTGGTTCAACACCTGGCTGGTACTCTGGATGCCAGAGCGGACAAACTAAGCTGAAGATGCCTAGCAGATCACAAATGGCGTTTCTATCCAGAGGTGGACACCTTCCCATCCAGAGGTTGTGCAAGGTCTCTTTTAGCAGTGAGGAGTGCCTTGGTTGGATGTGTTCCCTGCCACATGTGCAATGTTAGCAGTTCTGCACGCTGGAGTTTCCAAGACAGCTCTTGCTTTTCATCTCGAGTGGAGCTCAGACCTCCTGTACGCCTTTCCGCCCATCTCACTCCTGCCCAGACTTTCTAAGACGATCAGGAACGACAGGGCCCAAGTCATCCTGGTGGCCCCGGACTGGACTCGGAGAGTCTGGTATTCCAAGCTGTTGACCATGGCCATCGGTCATCCTTTCAGGCTGCCCCTTTTAGGAGGATCTGTCGCAGCAGCAGGGGAGGGTTCTGCACCTGAACCTGTCAATGCCCTGCCTTCATGAGTGGAGATTCAGCGGCAACAGTTGACCACTTTCGACACTCCACCCGAAGTCTGAAATGTGACGTTGGTGCCAGGCGTTCTTCCACCAAGATGGTATACACCTGGCATTAGTGCAAGTTTGTGGCATGACCTGCAGAAAAACAGGTTGATCCCCTTTCTGCTCCCTTTTCTCGGGATCTTCTGTTTATTCTTTCTCTTGCCCAGCAGGGCTCTGCTTTGGGCACCTTAAAAAGGTTCTTTCCATGGTTCCCAGATCAGCCAACTCTTTTTCAGTCCCCTAATGTACATAGGTTTCTGAACGGTCTCCAACACTTGTTTCCGCATTCTCCCTTCTTTATGCCTCAGAGGGACCTTAACTTAGTATTTACTTTTCTGATGTGTGCTCGGTTCGAGCCGCTCCATAACTGCTCTATCAAGGTCCTTACAAACAAGACGGCTTTTGTAGTGGCATTAACATCTGCCCGAAGGGTCAGTAAGCTCCACGCTTTGTCATCCAAGCCCCGTAACTCAACATCTTCCCAGACAAGCTGGTCCTTTGCACTAGAGCTTCCTTTCTACCAAAAGTAGTTACTTCCTTTCATGTAGACCAGTCCATCACCTTGCCTACCCTTTATGCTCCGCCTCATCCCTCTAAGGAAGAGGTGCAACTCCACCAGCTGGACCCAAAAGGAGTGTTGTCATTTTGCCTTGACCGCACAAAAGAGTTTCAGGTGAACAACCAACTCTGTGGGTTATGTCTGAACCAAGAAAGGGAAGGCGGTACAGAAATTGACCATCCCCAGATGGATAGTGCTCTGTATCAAACTACTGTGCATTGGCCAAGAAGCAACCCCCTGTGGGCTTGCATGCTCATTCCACTGGAGCCAAGGCTATGACCACTGTGTTAGCACACAGAGTCTGCGTCCTGGACATCCGATAGGTAGCAGTGTGGGTGTCTCTGTACACGTTTACCAAGCATTACTGCGTGGACAGTCAGGTCTGCAGGGATGGGCATCTTGTCTGTTCGGTCCTATAGGACTTGCTAGTTTTAATTTGTTCGGCAGACCCACCTCAGGGGAAGTATTACTTGAGCATCTATTCTAAGGTAAGGAATCTGCAGCAAGAAGTCTCTATCAGATGAACAAGTTACTTACTTTCGGTAATGCCTTATCTGCTAGAGACTCTATCTAGCCTCGGATACCTTTCTGACCTACCCATCCTTCACGCTCTGCGAATGGATTGTAGACTTAGGGCTGTTTCCCTTTTCAGGGCACTAGTTATCACACACCAGAGGGTAGTGTTCACAAAAAAATTCCAGATCCAGTCTGACACCTGGACGTAGTTCTAAGATCAGGAATACGAACCTAGATGGAGTCACTACCAAATAAGGTGTTACTGAAGGTAAGTAACTTGTTTGACTGTGCCAATGATAGTAACTGAAATGACAAGTTATGTGATGAGCCAATGCCAGCTGAGCCCAGGTGCCAGCCGCTGGACAGACCACAGGTATTATGTTTGTCTTAGTGATAAACTGAGCCAGTTTCTTAAAAATAAAATCCGATCTCAAGAAGGTACGTTGATGCTTATCCCTGGTCTCATGCCCTGTAAAAAAATGAAGATTGAGATACTTGCAGTTTCCTTCATTTTTTTAAAGCATTTAATAGTCTGATGAGGTTAAAATGTGTTTGTCTTTTATTTATTGTGGACACGCAGAGTACAGATATGTTCATGTAAATCGTTTGATGCCAGATACCAAAATAAGGAAATATTTACACACTGGCTGTTACACACTAGAAATATTAAGGAGTAATATAATAGTAAAATGTTTATTTAAAATCAGAGTTGGGTGTAATTCCAGTTAAAAAGTTGTAAATGGTTTCTGGTTCATCTTGGGTATATGATGGTTTTTGGGTACGTTAGATAGCATATTTACACCAGTTTATTGTTGCTTCTGTGTAAACAAGCATGCACTCTTTATCATCTGTTTTCATGTTCACTTTTCCAATGAGAATATTCACAAGGTTTAACCAGTCATTCCTCATGGTGTTGTAATTGTTACCTCCTAACTGAAACGGACCTAGTCTACTCCGGAATTAGCTGTCTGATGCAAATATTTTCTAACTATAGACCTTTATACACATCAAGTTCGAAATGTATTAAGACTTAGGGTGAATCACTTTTCTATGAATAATCAATGTGGCTCAATTGGCTTATCAAAAAGCCACTAATTACATGATGGTTGCACTACACAAGCTGCAAGATACTTGCATCCAGCCCTGTATTACATAATCCTAATGGACCCCATGCATGGGGATCAGTGAGTAGGCCTTCAGAGACTGAGTTTACATTCTTTGTTCTTACTTTAACTTACCTGTGCTGCTTGACTCCCTTATGTTTATCACATAATTCTTAACTTAATGTTTTTGTTTTCTGTCATTCTATTGAGTGAATAGCCTTGCCCAGGTTGGTTTGGGAAGAACAGTTAAAGGTCAGTGTTTTCTTCCTTGCTGTGCAGCAGAGTGCAGGTACTTGCTGACATTTTGCCACTTCTTTTGTGGCCTTCCTGTTCTGGTGGCACTGAAGAAAGCAGTTGACTGTCCCAGGTAGTGATTGTCAGGCATAATCAGGATTGTCTGTCTGCTGAAGGTTGTTATGTGGGCTACACCTGGTCTCCCGTTTGCACTCTATTAAACTGTGATTCAGACCAAGTGTTAAGTGAAATTTTAGGGGACGTTCAATTATTTTCGGACGGGAGCTTCATATTTTTCAAAACCTCTGGTGCTTAACACAGTTAGGGAAGTAGTGGCTAGTCTGGTGTGGGGACTCTTCGATGTCAGGCTGTAGTTTGTGAATGTGCCCTCAGGGTTTTGCGTCGAGTCCAGGCTTTTAATAAATAACCTAATTGCTTATTGTAGTTGCTGCCTTGATTCCCATCTATGAAAGCCTTTCATTTACCATACTACAATATGAAAGCCTAAGACAGCAGCACACTGTCTTGGTGGCATGGGGTCCGCTAGTAATCTCATTGCACAGATATCTGGAAGCACATGCAGACTTAGAGGTAGAATTAGGAACATTGCGTCAGGCTTGTCGCAGGTCATCATCCTTTCATGTTGGCAACTCCCGACTTTCACTTTAGTCCTCAAAGCAGTCACATTTCCAGGTCTAGATACAGATTCCTGCTGGCACTGAGGGATCTGGCAGTGCTGCATGCTACCCTCTCTCCACAGAGTGCATTCAGAACTAGGGCCAGAAACAGTCACATGCCACACTTAAGCACTCCAAGACCATTAATCAGTGTTCAGTCAGTCATTGGGACTGAAGTACACACCCAACTTCAAGACGTTCCT
Organism: Pleurodeles waltl; assembly: GCF_031143425.1. Taxonomy (NCBI): domain Eukaryota; kingdom Metazoa; phylum Chordata; class Amphibia; order Caudata; family Salamandridae; genus Pleurodeles; species Pleurodeles waltl. Next base: position 623,646,680 of record NC_090437.1, on the reverse strand, counting down.
CAGTGCATGTCTTCAGTCCTTAGGAGCATATGTTCAGTCTTCAGGAGCATATGTTCAGTCCTCAGGAATTCCTCAGTGCGTAAACAGGTGTAGGGGCATGAACTCTTAGGCTTTCCACAGAATGCAGACAAACCTAGCTGTAGAAGCTTATGTTCAATCTAAAGGCCTTATTAAGTGCATAGACAGACCCGTGAACTCTTGGGAATTCCTCAGTGTGCAGACAAACCCGGGGGATGAAAGAACTTAGTATCCATCAAATATTCCTTAATGCACAAACAGAAACTGAACCCCAAGTGCCCCTCTTAATTAGACAGTGCATACATTTAGAACATTTAGTTCATTGTCATTTGTTGGCATGTTCAGCTTTTTCAGGCATTGGCTCTGTACACTACTATATAAATAGAAGGTTATGTTGTGCAACTCAAAGGAAGGATGATGTGGTCAAAGTCATACACTTGTGATACCTTTCTTGAAACCGCTAGTTCAAATCTAATCTATTAGGAATGCATGTGTGAGTTGTGTTGAGTTGCATTAACCCGTTTTTGTGCAGAGCCTAATAACTCATTTGGGTTTTGGGGTGAACTAGTTTTTTTTGCTATTTTACCTTTTTTCTGTATGCATTTATTTCACTCTAAAGGTTAGGGTTGAAAGTCACTGGCCCCAAAGTGTGATCTGTTGATCTGGAAACAGAAGTCCATAAGATCAGCTCTGAAAATGGTGGCTGCAGTACCTTTTTTTTGTGAAACCATCTTTTTTTAGCATTTTCACGGCCAGTTTATAGCAGATTTGCCAGCTCCTGCCAGCTGAATATATTACATAATATATGTACAATATGTCCAGTCATTTACTGTTATCATATTGCATCATGTCTGTGCTTACAGGGGTTATATGCTTTTAAAGTGGTGAGCAATAAATTATAAAAGTGAAATAATTAGCCAAACCCACAGTCGTCATATACAGGGTGTCTCGTGATAACGGGAGCCTCTCAGCCATCGTAAAGTATAGCGGCCCCTACACTCAGCACTTAGGTTGTTGACAGTTATCATCTTTACAAGATAGTTCCCACTGCTCAGTTTGTCGCCATGACCCCCCCCCCCAACCTCTCTATACTGATCCTTCACCACAATGAGTAAAGTGTCCTTCGATATTACAATATAGTATTATGCTCCTCAAAAGTCCATGAACCCTTGCTAGTCATCTGTTAATTCTTCCCAGGCTGCTGCTATAGGTTTCTTTCACAGACCGTGTGCCTTTTCCGGAGTCAGTGCCATTGCCTCCGCCCTACAACATTTAAGCGTCTCCACGCTCCAATGCTCCAGCCTTCCAGAGCATAGCTATCAGTCTGCAGGTTATGAGCATCGTCAGATCTGTGAAGCACATGGTGGCACCCCAGCCTGTGTTTTCTTGTATATTCCAAGCAGGCTGCTGGCCATAGAGTGATGGTCTGTGTGCCCAGTGAGGTCACCTAATTAAGGTAGCTGCAGAAAGGTACATAGAAAATTGAGTCACAAGTTCAGTTCCTAGAGTCAGCCTTTCCTGCTCCTCTCATGGTTATGTGATAATAAGGATTGAGTTGGTGGAATTTTAACCCCTGTCATTACTAAATCTACTACAAGCAACTGAAGTTTTGAAGTGTGCTATAGAAATGGCTAACATTGTTTATAATGTGCAGTTCTTACTATATCTTATAGTACATGCCCCTGGTTCCCAGATCACACAGCCAGTTGTTAGAGGTGGAATGTAGCCATTTTCAAGCACGTACTAATACTTGTTCTGAAACAGAAACTCTGACATGGGAACCATCCAGATCAGTTTCAAATTACTGTTTTTTTTGTTACTCTAGCTAGCCATATGATGCTTCTACCAGAACACTTGTTAATGGGGTTTTTTATGCTGTACTTGGAAATCTGATGATTGTACCAAGGTATGTGAGACCTCTAGGGAGCGTCTATGTTAAATCTTGTGATGTCATAAAGGGGAGTGTACGAAAAAGTGATGGATGGAGTGCTTGAATTAATCTCAGCCACTAGTAATTATTCAGACCCCATCTCAGCCTATCGTTATTTTGTACATCATGCCACATAAGTTTGGCCCCAGCCATATGCAGATCAGTCTTGACTGCGCTCCTGAGGGAACTTTCCAGTCCGGACTGCCAAGCCCGGCCCTCCCTGAACTGGTATACAACAACACAGGGTTGGTTTTCCCTAATGAGGACTTATCATCCAGGTCTGACTTGGTTCCAGTGACACAGTATGTACAGTACCCACATCTGGGCATACCTGTCCCACTTAGAGAGTCACACTAATGTATACAAAAAATGATGGATGGAATGCTTGAATTAATCTTAGCCACTGGTAATTACTTGGGCCGCATCCTAATTGTGAAGGGTAGTCTGTCCATCAGTTTTTGTGTACTTTAGTATGTTGCCCTAAGTCCTAAGTGGAGCAGGTACGCCTAGACATGGGTCCTGTGCACACTATGTCACTGGAACCAAGCAATACCTGGCTAAATAGCCCTAACAAGGGTGAAACTGGTTCTGGGTTACTTGTATTCTCTTTCAGAGAGGACACTGGCCTGGAAGTTTGGGCTGGACTGTTCCCATTGGAGCAGAGTAAAGACTGATCTGCATATGGCTGGGTCCAAACTGAGGTGGCGTAGTGTGCAAAAAAACAATTGACTCAGGTGCAGTCCTTAGTAATTACCAGTGGCTGTAATTAATTTGTAATCATTCCATCCATAATATTTTGTGCACTTTAGTGTGTCACCCTAAAGGGGGATGGATGGTCAGCATGCCTGATCTCATTTTGCTACTCCTGGCATCTTGGTGAATTAATGTTGGTGGCTTCTGCGTGCATGGCTTGAAACTTGTACCATAAGCTACTCACTTTGAAGGAAGGAGAAGGAAGGAAAACAAATAGCAACAAAATTCCTCAATTTAATAATGACTTGAAAACCTAGAGCTAGACTTCAGTGGGCATTTGCATTTGCACAGCATGAGGGAATCTGGTTACGATCCACACCGATCCAAACTGATGAGTAGAAAAAAGGTGGAAAAAAGAGAACTTGCTTTGGCCTGCATATGTGCCCTAGTGTGGACGTGTCGCATATGATATACACATGCAGGCGTACAACTGGCAATCAAAAACTCTGTTTTAAAAAGCTACCTAAGTGGTTTCCTAGTCAGCTCAGTTTTTCCATTGTGTTTTGTGTTATGTATGAATTGTGCACCTGGGTTAGGATAAGTTTTACCATTATGTAGAATTTAATATTCCCACAATTTCCTTACATGTCTTCTGGACATGCGTTACATCACAGGATTTTGATCTAGCGTATCCTGATGGTATGTAGTGAAGTGAAAGATAAACTGATGATGTCATGTAAAGAAGGGGTGATCAAGTTGCCCTCCTTGATTAATGTTTGCTTGTGTTTTATTATTTGAATGCTTCAGAACATTGTGTTGTACAAATATATTTTGGTTAATTTGCGAAAACAATGACGCTTTTAATGTTTTGAAGGAATTCCTCCTCCTCGAGGGATATTGCTCTATGGCCCACCTGGCACTGGGAAGACCCTGATTGCCAGAGCTGTTGCTCATGAAGTTGGAGCTTATGTTTCAGTAATAAATGGTGCAGAAATATTAAGCAAGTAAGTGTTGTTTATAGTTCCTTGAAAGCATTTTCTGTTAATGTAGACAAGAAGCCACACTAAGACGTTTAGATGCTGTTTGTGTACCAAGTACAATTTAAATTTGTAACTTCTCCAGTTCCCGCTTCCACTTTCCCCTCCTCCATATTTGCCATCTACTTTTGGATACTGCATATAATATTTAGACATTTTATTTGAAAATTGTAAAATCACTACTGAATACTGTATCCTTTGAGGTCCAGTAGGTTTATGCAAATATTGTGTAAAATTATTCTTTTTGCTTTGCAGGTTTTATGGTGAAACAGAAGCAAGGTTGCGACAGATTTTTGCTGATGCCTCGATGCGGTAAGTACTTTATTTAGTTGTATCACATATATGCACTGGAAAGTAATCTTTTATAATATTGTTTTGCACCCTTTGATGTTGGAAAATAACAATATATTAATATCCTACTAAGCTTGACTTGTTTTAGAATTTTTGGATTTTTACATATTTAGCAAAGGTCTCATTAGAGGGCAGGATTACACATAGAAACTTTCAAGTGTTAGGGAAACAACATAATTTTTAAAAAAAACAGCAGTCCAGGAAAAAATTAAATGAATGGGGCAAAAATTAACAGATCATGAAAAACAAACTAATAATAGGACATTGCAAAAACGTTTTCTCTTGCATCAGTTAGCCCAGGAGAAAGGGCGTTGAAAGTTGTGGGTAGAATATTTAGCAAAGAACTCCAGAATCTTAATAGGTAGCCATTTTAAGGTCTGACTAAGAAGCACAGCTTTCGCCAGACAATTACGTGATCATCACTAGAGAGGGTCTTTGGCTCTACATGTATGGGGCCAGGAGTACACGTTTTGATAAAGCAGAGGTTGTTTGTTTCCACAAAATTGTTTGTCCTCCAGGCAGCTGTGATCATTGTGTTTATATATCCAGCTGCCAAAGCGTGAAGTTAGTGTCACACATGAGACATTGGAATGCTATTAAAGCGTCTTAGATAACTAGATCATTTATGTTGTTTTTTTACTGGCAACAGCACAGATGGGAGGAGGGCAGACATTAACCTACATGGATTTTTAGGTCTGGCTTAACAGTCCAACTGTCACCTGACCTTTTATTCAACACCAACATTATTCTGTATTTCTTTGTACCACAGAAACACATATCTATTCCCATGCTATTTTCTGTACTGTTTCACATTGCCATTCAGCATTCTTTTAAGGCCAGACCCATTGGCAATGCCAATGCGTGTAAAATAAATAGAACCCATTAGCCTTTTGTTACAGTTTGCAGTGCTTGGGAATGGTGCCACACATTCCCTGCCACTGAAATGATGAGTGGTGCAGTGTTTGCCTATGCTTGATTAAGGGCTTCTTAGCCCTGCTGAGTATTATTGGTTTCCTCTAACCTCTTTCCCTTTGTTGGTAATAAGCAGGCTTCTCATGCCACTAATACTGTGTAGGTGTGTTTGTCTCTGTTAGTATGGTGTATGAATTCCCTATTGGTGAATGCCTTTACTGTAAAACTGTAGCTGCTCCCTGAGACCCTGCTTTCTTTAAGAAAATCCTATTTCTTCAAGCTAACTGATTTGAATGTTTTAGGTTCATGAGAGTGTATTCATACTGAAATGTAGATCTGGATGTTCTACTGAAAATATTGCCTCCTTGAGTCCCAGCCATCAGCAACTCCTCAAGGCAACACTGTGGCAAAAGCTGTGATCTTGGGAGCTCCTTTGTGAAAACTGATCATCTGATCTAAGGTTATCGTTATCTGATCTTTAGGAATGTCCATGCAGTCTTCGGTTCAGTTCCTAGGCAAGAAAAATTGAGACTGCTCCATGTAGACTCAAAGGGCACTGCCATTGCAACCTAGAAAGGCTTTGCAACTTGATCTTAAAAGCAATCTTACCATGCAGTTAAGCAGCCCTTTTTTGGCAGATTGTGGCAACAGCAATATGACTGTGAAAATCAATATTGCCTTAAACATTGGTGAAAAAAGATGTCACTTATGGTTTAGTTTTTTGCTCATTCATAGGTCACTTCCAAACGTTCAGCATTTATGAATTATTTATTTCTGATTGACACTTCTAACCTACCATTCCTCAACTTTAGAATATTACCAGATGCAGGTAGGTGTCACCATATGTCTCTGCAAGGACTTCATAAGTCCCTGAAAGTGATGGAGTGAAGGTGTACACTGATGTCTGTTCCTTTTTTTTTTTTGCTCTCTGGTGTCGGGTCCCGAGCTCTGCTTCCAACTTTGTCAGTTTTATGATGACTGTAAATTTTTTCTGAAAGACATTGTGCTTGAGAAGGTGTTTCCCCCCAAAACAAGAGGATTGAAGCCTTGCAATGACTCCAGGAAATAGATGTTGGTCACAAAACTGCAGAAGGTTTACCTATGGTGCTTGGGCTCCATTCACAATTCAGAGTTATGGGATAGGTGTGGCCAAATGCACCTAAATGTAATCTGGGAGCGGGATACAAAGTTCTGTGCTGTCAAGCAGATACAGAGATTGTGTTGAAAACGGGTTGCAGGTCGTTCTGGATTGCAGTCATGAGGTAAGCATTCCCCACATTTACATTTCACCGCAAAGTCTTCCGGTAATACGAAACCAAAAACATGCTGTAAGTGCAAGAAAGCAAAGCGAGATTCTTCCTCATCCTCTACTCTAAGCCTTGCAAGCATTTGCAAGGTGTCATTTGAATGATCTAGCATCTTCTGACTCGCAGCCAGTTTTGCATTTGGTTCCAGAGCCGCCGAAATTATCCAGGCCATAATTGACCCCGCAGCCGATAGAAGCCTTCTTAGAGGCCGTCATGCAAATTGTCTAGACTCTGCTGGCTCCCTCTGACATGCTTTCAACCCCATGGAGGTGAATGGCTCCAGTTAGACATCTGCCAACTGAATCCCCCTAAGAACTGTTCCTATGCCCTAAGAACTGTTCCTATGCCCTTATCGAAACTGATCCATGCTTCCACTCCAGCCCCATGGTCCACGTCTATTCCTTCCGTGCCACTACCTTATCCACTCGTGGCACCAATTTCTGCCATGAGCCACCGTCGGCCTGCTCTACCCCATTTCACACTATGAAATTACTGAAGCTCAGCCAGTGGTTGTGCAACTACACCTTAATCCTTGGCCTCTTACATCACGACACTCATGATGATGAGGAGATGGATATTCTGCTTGCCCCTCATTACACTGGTGAAGGGTTGGATTGTTATATTGATTTGTATAGCGCAGTAATCACCCGAGATGATATCCAGGTTTTTGGGCAGCTGTGTAGGTGTGTAACACCAAGATGCTTATATGAAGAACCAGATCTTTTGATTCTTACAGAACTCAGGAAGTGATAAGGATGCTCTGATATGTTGAGGGAGGTCATTCCATGTCTTGGGTGCGATGTAGGAGAATGAGCAACCTCTAGGTTTACTTTTGTGGCTGCTGGGAATGTGTGCAAGTGAGAATGAGGCAGAGTGTAGGTGTCTGGTGGGTTGGTGAAAGTGTATGCAGCTGTGCACAAGAAGTTAGAATAGGCTGCATTTGTGAATGGGGAGCCTGTGAAGCTTCTTGAGGTGTGATGTGATGTGGGTGCAGCGTGGGAGGTTGAGTATGAGACTTGCAGGGGTTTTCTGAATGGTCTGGAGTGTATGTAGGAGTTGTTTGGAGATTCTAGCATAGAGTGTGTTACCGTAGTTCAGCTTGCTGGTGATAAGTGCTTGAGTGACGGTCCGTCTGGTGCTCTGAACCAACCATTTGAAAATCTTTCGTAGCATGCGTAGGATGTGGAAGCAGGAAGTGCACACTGCGTTGACTTGAGCCGTTATGTTTAGCTTGCCGTCAAGAAGGTTCCAGAGATTTCTTGCACGATCTGTGGGTGTGGGTGTTTGTCCTAGCTCCGAAGGCCACCAGGTGGAGTCCCATGGGGAGGTCTTGTTGCCGGAGACTAGTACTTCCATTTTGTCAGAGTTGAGCTGCTGGCAGTTGAGTCACATCCAGTCTTCTACCATAGTCATGCAGTAGTTGAAGTTGGTTCTTGTGGAGGTTGTCTTGTCCGTCAGAGAGAAGATGAGTTGGGTGTCGCTGGCGTACGAGATGAATGTGATATCTTGTGATCAAAAGATGTTGGCTTGCGGTGTCATGTATATGTTGAAAAGGGTGGGTTGAAGGCCAATCCCTGGGGGACTCCTCATATCACTTTATTGGTCTCTGATGTGGAGGGTAGCAGCCTGGGCCCTTGTGTTCTTCCTGTGAGGAAGGAACAAATTCATTTGAGAATGGCTCCTTGTATGCCAATCTCGTGCAGTCTTCCGATGAGGTTGTTGTGGGAGACAGTGTTGAAATCCACAAAGAGGTCAAGCAGGATCAGGTCTGTATTTCTCCTCAGTCCTTGAGGATTTGAATGTTGTTGGTGGGTAAGAGGAGTGCTGTTTCAGCACTGTGGTTCTTTCTGAATCCTAATTGAGTGTAGTCTAGAAGATAGTGAAGTTTGAAGTGGGTTGTGAGTTGCTTGTTGATGGCCTTCTCAGTTACTTTGGATGGATATGGGAGCAGGGAGATGGGTCTGGAAGTTGCTGAGTTGATTCAGGTTGGCTGTGGGCGTTGATTTTGGTAATTTCCCATTCACCCGGGAGAGGCGCGGTCATGACCGAGGCTTTGATGATGTGGGTCAGGGTGGTGCTGATTGGTGATATTCTCACATTGTAAATGTAGCAGGGGCATGGGTCCATGGGGCCCCTGAGGGGATTGTCCGCATGATTGCCGCTGTGTTGTTTCCTGTATCTGTTTGCCATTTTGTCAGGTGGCTATCTTGGCTGGTGATGGGTAGGCTAACGACGAGTTCTCTGGGGTTGGGTTGGTGTGCGAAGTTGCTGTTGATCTTTGCAATTTTGCTGTGGAAGAAGTTTAATAGGTTGTCACTGAGTTTTTGGGAGGTGGCAATGTCGTTGACAGTGGGCGAAGTGAAATCCTTACCGATCGAGAAGATCCCCTTACAGCTGTTGGAGCTTCCTTTAATGTGGTCCACTAGTGCTTTTTTCTTGGTGTCGCTTATTTGCTGGTGATAATGTCTGAGTGCAGCCTTGTAGATAGTTCTGCCAGTAATGGGGTGGCTGGCTCTTCATTTCCTTTCTAGTTGTTTACAGTCTCTCTTGGTGTCTTGGAGGTTGTCTGTGTATCAGCTGACCTGCTTGTTTGATTTACTATGCCTGTTGGGTTTGGTGGTGTGTGAGGTTCTTGATTCAGTTGACGTCCTTGTTGAGGTTGTCTGTGGGGCTAGGTTGATCTGTGCCGAGAGCGCTGAGCCAGTCTGCTTCTCTGATTTTGCCTGAGCTGCAGCTTGGAATGCTAAACCTGGTAGAGTTGAAGCTTGCTAAGTGCCAGTGTGCTGGATACCTCACCAGCGATAAAGCTGGACTCACCACCTGGTCCACCAATGGAAGAAAGTGCATTTTTTTACTCCCCATCTGGTCCACCAATGGAAGGAAGTGCATCTCCACCATCTTGACCCTAAGAGTGTTTTGAGTTTCTAAGCTGACTGTACGAGAGACCATCATGAAGATATGGGGTTCAGTGGGACCAAGAAAGGCAAGCGGTGCAATAGAGGACTCTGTCCAGGTGGATAGTTTTCTGTATTAAAACCTGCTGTGCGCTGTCTTAGAAGAAACTCCAGAAGGCCTATGTGCTCGTGTTACAAGGGCCAATACTGCTATGACAGTGTTGGCAAGGGTGGTACCAGTTCTGAATATCTGCCAGCCTGTGACATGGGCATTGGGGCAGACAGTCACAACACTACTCCCTTGATAGCCAGGTCTGACTTTGCCGGCTTGGTCCTGGAAGACTTCCTATTCTGAGTCTGCTTTTGAGATCCTCCACCTTTGGGGAAGTCCTGCTGTAGTATTTATTGTAAAGCTGAGAATCTGTAGTTAGATATAGCCATCTGAAGAACAGGTTATTTACGTTTGGTGATGCTCTTTCGAGTGGATTCTCTGGAAAACCACAGGTTCCACACTGCCTTCTACCTCTCCATTTTGTGAAGTGGACTCCTGAACATCATAAGGGCCCAGGTTACCACCCTTGCATGCGGTGGTGCAGGGTATCAACAGCATAGGTACTGGTCGGGCACCTTATCAGATGGCCAACTAAAGCATTTGTTACTCATATGCAGATCCCCCTACACATGCAACAAATGCAAGGTGGAGATAAATAGAGGGCTTATTGACGCTGAATGGGACCACATCCTGGCTTACCCTGCAGCAGTATCGAAGAATGATAGATTAATCTTATAGAGTATTGCATCATACACAGAGCTTACATAACTCCTGAAAGAGCAAAATCGCACTGCCCTTGATGCCATTTGTTGTGTGTGGACATGCAACACATGTTGTGGGCTTGCCCTGCATTGTCCCTCTTCTGGACAATGATCATCGCACAGCAGGGCCAGGTCAGGGGCTGCAGCAACCTACATATCTGGGACATTTGTACACTAAGGTTATGGAAGAATGGGAAAGTATGGTCGCAATGGTTGACATTCAGGGATTCTGAAGATTAACAGAAGAAGAGGGGTGGGGAGAGCCCAAAGGGAGTGAGTGAGGGAAGGGGAGGTTGGGTGGAAATAGTGACCAAGATGTTATTCCAACTGTCTTATGCAACTCCGAAATTTCACTCTGTAATATGTGATCTCAAAATAGGTACTATGGCTGTAATGAACATACTCAGCAGTATCTGCTTAAGACATTGAACATTGAGCTTTGTTTCAATAAAAAGAGTTAAAAAAAAAAAAATGTTATTCAAGGATTCTAAAAAAACAAGAAAACACATGCCTTGTTCCTTGACCTCACTGCTTACTGGCAAAGCGCACTATAGAGCGCCTTTGGAAAGCCGTACACCCCCATCAATCTCTGTGTAGTAACGAATAGTAAGCACATCACCAGAATCTGAGTGCAAATAACTCAGGCAAGAAGAATATTGGGACTCCAGCAACATTCCATTACTCTAGGATGGGATAAAATGATAGCAAATATGCAGTCAAACTCCAAGGATGACACCTTCCTGCCATAGAAGCCCACCTAGAAATTAGTAATCACAATGTTGCACAACTCACCTCGGGTGGGAGCAGCTAGTCAAACCCCAACACCCTTTTCTCCTCTCAAAAAGCGCATGACGAATCTAAAGAATCACTATTATGCTCCAAGCATGATACTACCCTTTTCTACTTACTAACGGTGGTTAGATTATGCATATTTGTATAACTCCGTCTCACCTGGGAGGTTTATCCTGGCTCTGAGCAAGTGTAAGTCTATCCAAACCCAGGGCCTAGTGAGACTGTTCGAAAAGCCAGGTCTTCAACTTCTTGTGGAATTCAAGAAGTGAGGAGGCTCTTACGTGTAGCAGCAGGTCATTCCTTGCTTTAAGGGTGATATAAGAGAAGAATTGACCTCAGAATCTGTTTTTCTGTATGTGTGGGATGTCTACAAGTAGGAGCCCATACAAGCAGAGGTGTTTGGATGGTTTGTGAGAGCCGATGTGATTAAGTTATGCAGGGTCAGTGTTAGGTAGTGCCTTGAATATGTGGTTGAGAAGTTTGAATTGTGCTCGTTTGTGTATTGGGAGCCAGTGAAGCTCATTTTCCTTTCGTTGGGGTGTGATGTGGTGCAGCATGAGAGGTTAAGAGTGATTCTGGCTGTTGTGTTCTGAGTAGATTGCAGCATTTTAGTGAGTTTTTAGGTTAAGTCTATATGGCGCTTGCGCTGTTGCTTAGCAAACTGTTGTCTATACTTTGGGGGCTTACAGCCTGTCTACTGCTCTTCATTTGTTTAGGTCAGTGTCCTTTAAAAATCCTTGCTTCTGAGTGGTTGTTTGCTCTTTGTCCCACCTTTTAGTCATTTCTTTACTCCCACAGAGCAGTGCCGAAGTACTCTTACTTTTCCACCTGACCCATTATAGTCACTGTAAAGGGACTACCTTTTTCTTTCACCAAGAGCACTGCACATGAGCGCTCGATCTTTCCAGTTGCTCCAACCTTCAATTCAGTAATCGCATCGCAGTCGCCACACTTCATATTTCAGCATGGCCGCTGTGCGCCTAACTTTTATCTCTTCAGCACACACTTGCGCCCTATTCACGAGCACCTTTTCATGTTGTTTTGGTTTTTTTGTTAGTACCCGTAACACAAGAGAGAAACACACAACTGCACATCTATCTCTGCACATCAGCAAGGCTTCCACCAGATGTGGGCCATTTTAACAACAGGCAAACATCACGCTCTTCACGCCCTTCCTGGGTCCTCTTTCTCAAAATCTCTGTTAGGCGTTCACCTACATCATCAGATAGGTACTCAGTTGCTTTGGTCTGTTGGTGTCCTCTGTTTGGTGCTCTGCTGCTTCTGCCTGTTCTCAGGACAGACTCAGCTCTCCATCAAGAGGCGGTGTTGAGGAAGGTGCAGCAAATCTCCCACAAAAAGGGTTCTGATTCCTCTTGCATTTGAAAAGCTAAGCTGTAAGTCCTGAACTTGCTGCACTTCAACCCTCAAAAGAAGCTTGCCATTGAAGTTCGAAGTATTAAGTTAGCACTATCTTAGTACATTAAACTGTGGCCATATTGAGAAATAAATACAAGAGCAGAGCAAATATTTGTTCCATTAATCAGAACCGCGTCACGGATAAGCCATCACAAATTATCATTAGCCGAGCGCCACACTGCTAATGTGCGACATTCGCACACAAATGCTAACAAAAGCAGTACAAATACTTGCACCAGTGCAAAACAAAAATAAACAGTTTAGTGTCGTTTTTAGTGTACTGTCCCGCCAAAAGTAATTACCAGAGCTAATAGGTCCCAAAGGCGAAACCCAGCTTGTTTGTGATGTGCAGGGGGAAACATCAATTTTAAAAAACAGGACTACCAGGCCCAAATTGAGAACTAATTAACAAGAGTCAGGAAAACACACTTGTACATGTCATAGGAGATTTGTTTTAGCTGCAATAGTTCTATATTGGTGTCCACGTATAAAATCGAGTAAAACCACATTCTCCACGTTGTTAATGAGGCACATAATTATGAATGTACAAAAACATTCACAAATAATTGGTGAATTTTTCAAAAACGAGTGGAAACTAGGAAGGGACTGGAAGAAAATGAGTTCAAGAGCAAAATGGCATTAAAATCTATATTGGGGACATGGCCAAGCACTAAATGACAGCAATCTTGTGATTTCTCAGCTCCATTCTAGTTGTAGGCATCATTAGATGAACTAGCGATCTTACAGCCTACCATTTCCCTAGAGTCTGGAATTATATGTGTGACTCTAGTGCACAGAGAGTCAAATTCCAGGAGAACTGCTAATTTCTATCCAAAGAAGTGGATAAGAAGTCTTACCCTCCCAGAATCAGGCTGTAAGAAAAATGCAGAAGCTGTAGACAAAGATGGTGAATGCCTAGCCAGCTTTCAGAGGTAAAGGACCACTGAAGTGAGGGACAGAGAAGATTGGACCATTGCATGATACCTCTGGAGGAGGTGGCTGCCCGTCAAGATGCCCTCCTTGTGCCTGTGTTATCTGGAGCTGTGGGAATCCCTTTTAGACACAACAGTTTCCTGTCTTTTTGCAAAGCAAATAATTTTATCATTTTTAGGAAGGTCACACTTCCATTCACTGCAATTTGTCAACAGAGAGTTTGGTCAACATTGGTAGTAAAAATCCTAACTGATAGTGTACAAAATAATGATCCACTGTCTGAAAATGTGGAGGTCAGTAGTAGTAGTTTACCTAGCTTGAGATTGCATAGAAATGGTATATTTCAAAAAGCTGAGAATACTCAACATCTTGTACGATGACTCTCAGGGACAACTGGGGGGCGAATTAAAAAAACTGAAAGGTGCCCATTTGTTACAAGTTCTGCACTGTAAAGTGAGCCAGAATTTGATGAATGGATCTAAGTATTCTGAGGCAGAGGATAAGTAGGTTTGGAGAGAATAGGTTGAGAGACAATGGGGAAGGAAGTGGGTAGAGTTGGAGGACTCACTTGTTTGCCTGTCTTCAGTTTTGTATTTTTTCTTTACTTTCTCAGAATCCCGTCAAAAACTACTGAAACAGAAAAGTGTTGCCCCCTATTTTCAGAAGCAGCCAAAGTGGAATAATTGTTTTAGTTCAGTTTTACTTTTGGAAACAACATACAGAGCCTTTTATTACACTTTCACGGGCCTTTGTGAAACTCTTGGTCAAATTTTGAGCAATGCTAACTTATTCTTGCTGGTGATTTTGATACTGAGCACAGAAATATTGAATTTTAAGGTTCTAGTGTCAGCAAAGTTGGAAGGAATCTGCATAAATTCCACAATTTACCAGTGAAGAATCGGGGTCTATAACACAACCTAAGAGGTAAAGATTACAGCTCAAATTGTCTTTGAAGTAGATGCTTTCAGTTTAGAAGTCCTCTAAAATGTATATGATGCAGGATAAAAGACCCTTAATGAATTAAAAAGCCCACCAAAACAGTCCAAAATCTTCATCCAATGTGTCTTCTCTTTAGATTGAGAGGTTTTGGGACATTATTGCACAGCAAATGTTTTATAGGATTCAAAATCAAAACGTTCCAATAAATAAACAGAATTGAACATGTACTTCAGAACCAGTTTGCAGTATCAGTAATAATACTTTTCACACAATTTGTTTTTACCTTTATTTATATATTGTATTTGTATTTATATAGTGCTTATTATTCCTGACGAGACATTGACGCACCTTTCGACGAGTAGCACGCTACTTAGGAACTCAAAAGGATTGGTGGTGGATTAGTATAGGGAAATATGAGTATAGTGCTAGTGTTAGTATAGGGAGGTATGAGTTAATTTGAACAGAGGACATGTGAGTCTGTTAGTTGGATTGAATAGAATAATGGAGCGATAGAAGATGGAAGAATCCAGAAGTGTTAATTGAGAAATCATAGTAGTAAGATGAGGTTTGGGATGAGTAAAGGAGAGATGGAGGAGGAAAGAGTCTGTAGAAAGGGATTGGGGAGATCATAGTAGTAAAACAATGTTTGGGATGTGTCAAAGGAGAGATACATGAGGGAGAATTTAGTAGGGTAGTTTGGGAAGTCATAGTGGTAAACTAAGGTTTGGGGTGAGCCAGAAGGGGTAGAGGAAGGAAGAGTCTATTTGGTTATTTTGGAGATCATAGTAGTAGAATGGGTTTTGGAAGAGTCAGAGAGTGGAGATAAAGGATAGATTGATAGAGGTGTAGGGTGATGGTGAGACAGAGTACAGCTTTTGAGAGAGTAATTTGTTTCCTTTTTTATTTTCTCTTGTACATTAGGACTAAAGTAATAAATATGTAGATACATGATTACATAGTAAGGGAATATATGTGTATAGAATTAACAGATTTAGATTTAAAGTTGTATTGGATAAATTGAGACACAAGTGTTGCAGCATTTTAAGTTAATTTATCTGTGTACTTTTATAACATTATCTTTCCTCAATATTTCAGTAGTAAAATGCTTGTAGATAAATACTTAAGATAATATTTACTTATTGTGATAGATAAAGTAAAAACAGACTCATAAGCACCTAATCAAACAACTTATATAGACACTATGCAATGACCTATGAACAGGTTAAGCGTAGAATAATATATATATATATATATATATATATATATATATATATATATATATATATATATATATATGTGTATATATATATATATATATATATACATTTAACTGTGTTATATATACATTTGTTAAATAGGCCTAAAGAGTATGTATATATTTTAAGATAAAAGTTAGTATTCATATTTAAGCAAGGAAATACATGTATCTAGCTATATACACATAAATGTTTATACACACAGGGATATGCAGTCCATTGCTGTTTGAGTATGGTGGTTATGTAGGAAAGACCCAACTCTTGAGTAGCCTTCTGAAGATGAGATAGTTATCCGTGAATCTTATTTTTGGGGGTAATGAATTCCATAGTTTAGCCACTTGAACAGAGAAAGATGTACCACCTATTGTCTTTTCTTTGTATGGTGAGGTTTTGAGATAGGGTGCCAATCATGAGCAGAGGTTTCTTTGTGGAATGTATTTGGTGATTGTATCCCTAATGAAAAGTGGTCCTGTTACATGTATTGCTTTGTGGGTGATATAAAGCAGCTTGAAGGTGGGTCTTCTGGCATCCGGTAACCAATGTAGGACTCTCAAGGCAGGGGAAATGTGGGCTTGTGGTTTTGCATGTAGGAGTAGTCTGGCAGTTGAGTTATGAATGTGTTGTAGCTTTTTCATAGTAGATAGGGATGATCCATAGTAGAGGCCATTGGCGTAATCCAATTTAGATAGCACAAGAGAGCTAGTAGCCTGGACCTTGTTTGGAAATTCGATATTGGGGAGGATGCATTGCAGAGTTTTCATAGTGTGGAAGCTTGATCTTGCTAATTTTTCCACTTAGGCATTCATTAATAACTTGGAGTCCAAGGTAATTCCAGTGTTTCTTACGTTCTTAGATACTTTAGGAGGCGGTCCCAGATCGTCAGGCCAGGCACAGTGTGTCATAATTTTTCCTGTCGCACATGTGAGTATTTCTGTTTTGGAAGCATTCAGTTTGAGATGGCTCCATGTCATCCGATCATCACCGGTTCTGAGGCAACTGAAGATTTGTGAGCTTCCAGTGTCTTTGGAGCAATGTAGTATAAGGAGTACTTGTGTGTCATCTGCGTAGTTGTAACATGTGAGTTGAAATTCATTCATTGATCATTGCCGGTAATGACTTCATGTAGATGTTGAAAAGCATGGATGAGATGATTGAGCATGGAGCGACCCTTGCTTTTGTGAATTATGGTTTGGATGAGAAAGGGGGAGTATGGATGACATTTTTTCTGTTTTGAAGGCAGGATGTGATCCAGTCAAGAGCAGTCCCCTGTATGCTGGCTTGGTAGAGTTTTTGTATTAGTGTATCATGGTCAACTGTGTCAAAGGCGGCTGAGAGGTCCAAGAGAAGTAGTGCTGTAAATCCATTGTGGTCTACTCTATTTTAAGATTATCCCAGATGGCGATGAGGGCAGATTCCAGTTTGGTAGTCTGAAAGTATTGAGTTATCTTTAATGAGTTTGTGACATCTGAGCAAATGCTGCTCTTTCTTTCAGTTTGCCCAGGAAGGTCCATTTGTAATTAGTCTGTAGTTGTTGGGATCATGTGAGTCCAGTTTGTCTTTCATTGATAATGAGCGTGTGTATGTTTTTTTTAGGTCTTCAGGAAAGATAGTTAAAGAATTGTTGATGATTTTTCTTACTGGTGTGGCAGCTGGAATCGATAAAAGAATGTTCTTGAAAATATGTGGTGGACAAAGGTCAAAAGGGTAGTCGGAAGGCCTGCTTTGTTTGACCAGATCCATAAATTTACTTTGTGATATTTGTTTGAACGAGTGTGGAGGCTGGGTTGGCTTACTCTTTGAGAGGCTTTTTGGAAGCAGAATGGTGCTGGCGGTTTTTCTTTGTTTTAAATATGAATCCAATATTTCTGCCTTCATTGTGTGATGAATTGCTAGTTTGTCTGTGAATTATTCAGTAATGGGAAGAGTTCCTTCCATGCATTTAGGTTTTCAAAATTTGTTGAGAAAAAAAGATTATTTGCAGATAGAGCATTTTGAATTGTATTACCTTTTTTTAGCTTTTCGAGTGAATATTTGTATATTTTGTTACCTTTGCGTAAGTGAAGTTTGCCTTGCAAGCTGTTTGTTTTGAGCCAGGTTTGTTGCAGCCTTCTGATTTGTTGTTTTATCTTTATTAGTTATGTATTTCTCCAAGGTGCTTGTTTTCGTTTGTACTGTTTGTTTTTCTGAGTGGTAGTAGGATATTGAAAGCTTCCTGTAGCCACTTAAAGTTTTTGAACATCATTTATTCTGTTATGTATCCAGATCTGTGTTGGCTGTTAGTTGTGTTTCTAAGTAGTCAAAATTGAGTTTGTTCCATCGTCGATAGCTGGATTATGTAAGGTAGTATTGGGTATTTTGATTTGTGGTGTTTGGTGTTGGAAAGCTACCAAATGTTGGTCTGGCCATGTGACTGGTGTGATGCTTTTTTTGGGGGCAAATCTTTTTATTGATTTTATCCATTTAACAGATCTCCAGTTTTCACCATACAGTTTTGCTGTGGCATTGCCACCAGTCATACACATATCACGGTCTTACAATTTGCATGTACAAATTCCATGTGGATGGACCAACAAAATGCTTTCAGCGTCATAGAGTGATAATAACAAGAATGACATGCATAGGTGCCATGAGGTGACCAGAAACCAAGAATGCACCGGATAATCCTGGTAGGCAAGAGGTGGCATCCTACACATCAGAATCTATCTCCAGAAAGGCTAGAGTCAGCTCAGCTCTAATATAAATGAGGCCCTACATGCTAGCAGATATTAATACGAGTACCAGAGCAACAATGGTGAGAGAAAAAAGATTGCATAATACAAACAGAACTGGTAAAAAAACTTTGGAGCCCATCCACAACCCACCATACCCCCAGTGGCCAGGGGACCCAATGCATAGTAGCATTCCCACAGCCACAATCGCGGGTAGAACAATACATGAACATCAGTTAAGTAAGGAACATGTGGGAGCAGCAGAAACTTAGAGGAGAGAACATACAAGTAGATGACCAGGCAATAGACGTGGGCCACAATGCAGCTAAGCGGGCGCTAGCTCGTCGTCGGGCGCCATTGGATCACTATTGATTACGACTTGATCCTCCCCCCGCAACTGAGTCAACATCTCATCCCAACCAGACGAAAGGGGATACGTGCGCAGGCCCATAGCATCCTCATGCCGCAGTGCAGCCCCCTTCTCCTCCGCCCATACCATAAAGGAGCGCCTCCAAGCTAGTACTGATGGGGGCTCGGTGTCCTTCCATCATTTAGTAATGAGACGCTTAGCTGTCAAAAGACACAAGTCCAGGAATCTTGTAGACGCTTTATGCTTTTTGGCTCTCGGGAAAAGACCTAAGAGGCAGGAGCCGACATCTAACAGCAGTGGGCGCGATGTAAACTTGGATAGGTATGTTGTAACTCCATGCCAATAATCGTTTAAGGAGGGACAAGCCCAGAACATGTGGAGGAAGTCTGCCCTGATTTCGCTGCAGCGAGGGCAAGCGGAGTCCATTTGATTAAAATACCTGTTAATACGGGTTGGTGTGAGGTACGCTCTGTGAGTATGTAAAATTGTATGAGACGGAATCTGGCGTTACGGAGGACATTAGTATGGCGGGACAGTGCCCCCGACCAAGTGGCCTCAGTGAAGGGTCCCTCTAGATCACCCTCCCAAGCAGTTTGCAAGGCAGTGAGGGTCCCCGCTGTAAGTGCCCTTGAGTGAACCATCAAATCAAGTGTCTGCCTTGTCCCATAACTTGTAAGTATTGCACCAAGAGGTGCGTAGGGGGTACAGAGGACATATCTCCCCATCCGTGTGATAGTGCCCGCAGCAACGAATTGTACAAAATAAATTGTCCTGGTGGCAGTCCCGTCTCCAGCGAAAGCTCCGTAAACCGAATCAGGCTACCCTCGCTGTATAGATCACCCAAAGTGTGTATGTCAGCTGCATGCCAAGGACCTAATTCCGTAGTGGCTGTGAGTCGCGTGCCGCGTTGGGTACCCAGCAACGTGAGTGCTGGAGCGTAGGGAGCAGTGTCACTTGTGAGATGTAGGGGTCTGCAATAACAGCGGTGAGCTACGTTGAGCAGGAGCTCCGCCGGGAGGGGCACGGTTTAGTGAGGGGACGAAAGAGATGTGAAATCCGGGTTAGTGTCCAGGGAGGGGAATTGGTTGCAGTGTCATCCAGTTGAAGATTCGCTAGCCAACGCCCCACCCACTGAGGCTGAGAGGCCAGGTAATAATGTTCCATATTTGGAACGAAGAGGCCACCTCGGGAAAGGAGCAAATAGAGCTTTTTCAACGCCACCCTACAGCGGCCCTGATTCCAAACAAACTCCTGTATTCTAGGCTCCAAATCACGAAAGAAACCAGCTGGAACGTAATGAGGCAAATTGGAGAAGTAGTATAGAAGGCGAGGGAGGACTACCATTTTCAGGAGAGCGATCCTACCGGCCACAACAGCGGCAGAGTCTGCCAGAAGGGCATCTATGATCGGATGGAGAACACTGCCCTGCGGAGATTGCCATCATGCAGGTCCTTCTCAGTGTGGAATATCTGTATTCCCAGATAGCGGAACAAACTTGGCTGCCAGGGGACGTCTATGCCAGAGATTCTTAGTTTCGGGTCTGACCTCCCCGTGTCAAAAGGGAAGAGGCATGATTTCGCCCAGTGAACATGGAGGCCCAAAAATGCAGCAAAGTGGCGCAGGATGTCTGCAATATCGAGAGGGACATTGTCAATATCACAGACGTACAAAAGGAGGTCGTCTGCATTTAAAGAAACAACATGCAAACCATCCCCCAACAGAATACCCCAGGTTCGCTGGGCCCTACGGAACTCCACAGCCAAAGGCTCCATCGTCAGAGAAAACAGCAGTGGGAGGTGGGGGCAGCCTGTCTGGTACCCCTACCCACCTCGATCGACTCAGATATATATGTGCCAACTTTAACCCTAGAGCGTGGCCGAGTATATAACAATTGGGTCAAGCGTAGGAAGTATGGGCCCAAACCGAAGCGACGCAACAAATCAAATAGGTAGGACAATTCCAAGGAGTCAAAGGCTTTCTCCAGATAGAGGACCAGGCATCCTGCACAAGGACAATCTGGCGTTTTATATTGCATGACTATAAAAAGGCACCGGATATTGCTTGCGGTGTCCTGTACAGATACAAAACCGTTGTGCCTCAAGTTCTGCCCACTGATCATCTGACAATCTGGGTAGGGTGAGCGCCGGAAAAAAAATCAGCTCTCATTTCCAGGTCATCTACCACCGCTGACCGATAAAGTGACCGATAGTACTCAGTGAATTCAGAGTGAATCTCCCGAGGGGTATGAAGCATGTCCCCATTTATCGAACGGATTGCCATAATGGGGCTTCGATCGTGGTCTTGGCGGATAAGCCAGGCCAGCAATTTGCCCAAACATTCCGCCACAGCATGTGTGCGAGCTGAGTGAGCTGCGTAATTTAGGCAGCGCAGTCTCTCTAATAAGGAGATGCGTTCTGCTCTGGCCTCTGTTAATTGCTGCGAGTCGGGTGCAGAATAAGATTGCCTACATTCATATCCCATCAAGGACCTCTCCACTCTAGTCAAGTCACTCTCAATAGACTTCCGCAAGTTCCACTGCGTGCCCATGCAGTGGCCCCTGATAAATGCCTTAAATGCCTCCCATTCAACTAATTCAGAGGACGCTGTGCCCATATTGTGATTAAAGTATTCAGGGATTGCCTTGTACAGGGAGGTCCTAAATGGCGCATCCTCCAGGAGTTCCGGACGGAATCTCCAAGTGGGGATGTTGGGGCAGAGTGAGTCCCATCCCAGATGCAGTAGTTGTGGGATATGGTCCGAATGCGTACGGCCCAAATAGTCAGTCCATTGTACCGCAGAATATAAGTTAGCAGTGTACACCAACCTGTCAAGGCAGACATACAATCGATGTGGTGCAGAATAGAACGAGTATATCCTGGTAGTGGGATTACGTTGACGGCACACATCCACCATCCGCCAGTGGTGAAGCCAGTGGCGCAGTGCCAGTGCAGCCGTAACTGTGGGAGCAGTGGGTAGTGGCGGGAAGGATCGAACCTGTGAGGGGTCCAGAACACAATTAAAGTCACCCCCCAACAACCAGGGGAGGTCGCTCCAACGTGCCAGGAAAGGAGAGAGTGCATGAAAGAAAGAGGCTTGGTCGGTGTTCGGGGCATATGTAGAACCTAACAGGACAGCACGGCCAGCAAGGCGTCCACGCAACAGTACGTAACGCCCCTGGTCATCTACAATATAATCGTCGACTATAAATGGGGTGCCC
Organism: Pleurodeles waltl; assembly: GCF_031143425.1. Taxonomy (NCBI): domain Eukaryota; kingdom Metazoa; phylum Chordata; class Amphibia; order Caudata; family Salamandridae; genus Pleurodeles; species Pleurodeles waltl. The sequence continues at coordinate 623,625,094 of NC_090437.1, read as the reverse complement.
GGTCTAACCCATATAAGCTCCCCCCCGGCGTAAGAGGAGAAACCTGTTGCATAAAGCTGCCCACGCCAGCGGCACTGTAGTCTAGCCACTTCAGATTGCACCAGATGAGTCTCCTGCAGGACTGTATTGAATGCATTCTGAGATATGAATAGATAAAATATCTGCATGCTGGCGAATGTATGCCATGCACGTTTCATGTAAGAAATTTAAATGGGTTCATGGTGGATCATTAAATAACAGAAGGACGATGGCTCAACCTGAGGAATAGGGAGAGTCAACTGCACGACAGCGGGGTCCCAAGTAGGGAGCAGACAAGGCAGACATAGGCTCCATACAAAACATGTCAAAAACAACTGGGGGCCAACAACAGGCCCAATAGTAACATGAGTGAATACCATTGGGGCGGAGAAACAACAGGTGTCTGCCCAAGCCAGGTGATATGCCTATAGAGCGCAAACAATTCTGGGTTAAAGAAAAGGGGAAACCCTCTCTAGTGGGAATATGAGGTTGACCTGGCACTGGAGAAGTGGAAGTGCTCAGGTGGAGACCCCTAACCTAGCATGAAAGCGTGGAATTAGCTACAGCAGAGCGCAGCGTGCAGCGTAGAGGACACAGAGAGGCCCAACACCCAGCGGCTTCTGGGCGGCCACACAGCATATCCGTGACAGGCAGCCGTCCAGGATAGTCAACATTTGACCCAGACACAAACTGCTGCACAGTGAGATGCCTAGTCAGTGAGTGAGTTCAAAGTAGTTCATCAGCTGTCTGAAGCGTCATCTCAGGGGCGGCAGGATGATCCAAGTTCAGAGGATGTCTCAGGGGAGGAGCCCATATCTCCAATAGAGCCAGTGGGGTCTGCTTCGCCATCCGAAGTTACTGAGAGGACACTAATGGCTGCTGCAGTTTGCAATGCACAATGGCGTTCCTGCATAATTTATTCCAGGTCGGGGGCGTGTCGCACCTCCCCCAATGCAGCCACTCGCCTTTTGCGATTCCCACGTTTACGGAGCTGCAGGTCCTGAGTCCCCAATTCAGCCATGACGGAATCCCGTTGACTGTCCAGTTCCGAAGATTCCAGCCAGTCCCATGTTGCCTCTAGCATGTTGAAGAAGTGCGTTTTAGTGTCTGCCACCACCCGCAATCTGGCCAGAAATAGCAGAAAGTATGACAAGTTGAGGGAGTGGAGTTTGCGTTTAACTACCAGGAAAGATGCCCGTTCTTTTTGTACGGCCATGGTGTAATCCGGGAATATCATAACCGGGGCATTGTGGACTCTAATTGGAGGTAATGTTCGTACCGCCCGTAGTATGATATCCCTATCCGCATAATGTAAGAGCCAGAGGAGGAATGGATGTGAGCCAGCGCCAGGCGGACGGGCCCTAGCAGGAACTCTGTGGGCCCGTTCAATCGAGAAAAAGGGCATCAGCGAGCCCTCCGGGAGCAGCCCTTGCAGCCAGGACTCAGCAAAAGCAACCGCATCCGGGGCCTCCGCGCCTTCCGGTAGGCCCACTATTCTGAGGTTATTCCGCCTGGTGCGACCCTCTGCATCTTCTACACGGTGCTCCAGTGTCTCTATCCGTTCCAGAGCGCTTTGTAATGGGGCCTCCAGTTGGTCCGACTTAGGCGTTAGGTCCTGAAACTGTTCCTTTAGTGTGCGGGTTCTATCTGCCAACTTGCGGTGGTCTGCTTCTAGTAGGGTGAGATCGTTAGCCACCTTGTCGATTTTGCCCTCCAATGTGGTCCGAGCTTGTTCCAGAGAGGTGCCTATGCGCTCCACCGCTGCCAGCACTGCGTCCAATTTAGTGTCATCTAGGGACGTAGGTTCCGATTGCGGCGCCTGAGGTTTGGCGACAGTACCAGAGCGGAGGCGATCCATACCCGCCATGTTGTCTCCTAGAAGGAGGCAATGCGCCACAGAACCAGATTCAAATGTGGGTGCTCGCGTATTATTGTCCATATAGGAGGCCCGCTTGCGTGCCCGATGCTACAGTCCAGGCACAGCAGCACAAGCAGCCTCCCTCCCCTTCTTGTTCAGGTACACAGGATCATCACCAGTCCACCAACAATGCAGGCCCGCCGCTCATTTGACCTGCAATTCCAGCTGGTAGGTTAAAAACACACCGGTTGTAGAAACCAGGCTGTCAGTGCGGCGTCCATTCGCCTCAGCTGAAAATGCTAGGTCTCAAAGCAGGCACCGACCCAACCGCTCCACTTCCCCGGCGCCAGAGGTGTATTAAGTTATGTCTCCGCAGGCCCATTCCTGCCAATAGGTCCAACGGCTTCTTCACTGTCCGCCCTCCGATTTGCTGCAGTCTCCCTGGCTGCTTCATCGCCTAGGGCGTCCAGGGCTGACAGGCTCTACACGCCTAGTCACCACCAGCCCAGCGATGTCACACCCTACCCTTGCTGCCATGCGGGCCACCGCCTACCTTATGTTCAGGAAAGATCCAGTGTTACCTCACGGAGCTCAGTTTGTCAGGCGGCATCCGATCAGGCACCTCCCGTGGCTCAGTCAAAGGTACCTAACTCCCCCACCCCCCCACTCGAGGGATCCTCCACAAGGGGCAAGCCGTCTCCAGACCGGTCCGCGCAGCTTCTGCAGTCTAGGCCGCTCCATCCGGGTCTCGCGCAGGGAGCTCACATCGCCTAACAGGCGGGTCCGGCACACCCCCAATCGGTCCCCTCAGCGCCAGAGGGCAGGCGCTGCTGCAGTCTCTGGCTCCCCAATCCTGATAAAATTAAGGATAAGCAGGGTGTCACAGCGGAGCGCTATTAACTGCCGCCCGCCATCTTGGCTCTTCCTGACTGCTGTGACTGGTGTGATGCTTTGAACTGTAACTAGTTCTTGGTTTGCAAAAATGACATATGTTTTATTTCCATTTGTTTGTCCAAAACCTGTTCTGGCTTGATACTTTTTATCCGGCTGAAGTAGTGGGTCACTTGTAATTTATTCTACAAGCAATACACAGGATACAATGGCACTCCTCTTGATGCTGAGAAGTAGCCCTCCTGACCATATTGATAATATAATTGTTAATTAGCATGTGTTTGCACACAATGTGCCATTAGTTTGGAATCTTATTTAATTTTGTGGAGTTGTGCCATCGTTCGGTTGAATGTGTCCATTTCAAGGAGTTGTGAGTTTTTGGTGGGCGAAACCTGACAGCTGCATCCAAGGCATTTTCCCACTCCTTACATATGCCCCTTTCTCCACATATGTATTGATCCGCAAGTCTAGATTATGTTGTCAGAATGACCCTGTGCTGAATTAACGATTAGTTTAATGTAGTAATTATAGAATTTGAAATGTTTCACTGATTACACAGTTTCCGGTATCACTAATATAGCAGTGAGTTATTATGCAGATATGTATAAGACGGTATGTATAAATCAAGATGGGAATCAATGATATAATGTATATGCATATAATGATGCTTCTATGTTTTTAAATAGAAGAACTTTAGGTTAGGCATTGTATCTATGTTTCCATTTATGACCAGTTAAGAAAAGATCAAATGGACATTACAGCCAACAGTCCTAGGAAAACTAGAAATAAAAAAAGTCAAATGTGAACCACTGCCTTGTGCTTAAGGTGAATAGTTATGATATCCCACGTCCATCTCTGTTTAGTCTGCATTCTGCGATGTTTGTTTATACTCTGCACAATACAAATGTGCCTTTGATACCTGTGAGCACAAGGGAATAGATCACAGAACTGCCTTCAATGAGAGATTGGAGGTTACTTTTTTTAGCTCTTCCATTTAACACATACTATCATTTATATATCAGTATTGAGTTTCAATCCCAACAGTGGAAATTAATGATGTTGCAATAGTAGAATGATAAACATTTATAAACCATTTTTTTTTAATGCTATTCTTTTAATTAAATGAAATTTCAGTCCTTTTAATCAACTACTGTCATAACTGTCCTGCGCATATTGTCCTGCGCTGGGTGGTCCTGTTAAATCTTTTTTGGAGACCTGTTCCTGTTGCCAGGGTACTGTTGGTCCATGTGAGCGCGAGGTGTGTTCTGTTCAGACTTTCATTTTAAATGTCTTTAGTATTCCATCGCAATATGCCTTTTTTAACTGAGTCCAAATGGATTCATGAAGCAGAAATACCAAATGTCCTTAACACCTTAAACATTATGTTTATCAGATCACCATCTGATCGTAAACCTGTTTTGAAATATATATTCTTATTATCAATGTAGCCAACCTTCCATTATCTTCATTGATGAGCTTGATGCTTTATGTCCGAAGAGAGAAGGAGCCCAGAACGAAGTGGAAAAAAGAGTTGTAGCTTCCCTGTTGACGCTAATGGATGGCATTGGCTCGGTGAGTAGATTGTGTGATCATATAACAAGCAGAGAATGGAAAAATACACTGTTCACCAATGTTGAAAGAATTTATAATATTGTGCTCATTTTCCAACTGATCTAGCTAATTTGTGATCTTTCATTATATGATATTTGGTAAATGCATATTACAAAAAAAGATGCTTCTTCTTAGGACTGCTTGAAGTACAAGTCAGGTCAAAGATCTTCTCTTGTGTGCTAGTGCAGCTGTTCTGTACATAATAGAAGTACCTTATTTAGCTTCAGCCTCTCAGACCCCTCAAGCTGTCTGGTTTAAAAAAACATTGTGGGCTTACCAAGAAAATACAGGGGTTTGGAGCCCCCCAGCTGCTAAGCATTGGTTGGCTTTCCTGTCATTTTGATTTGGCTGCTTAATTTGATGTTTTTTTGTTTTTTTTGTCAATTGTGTGTTTGTCCTTCCCAAGGAGCATTTTTTTGTTTGATTGGCTGGTTTCTATGCTTTCTGTGCTAACTTCCAGTGAACTACGATGTTGATTTGTTTAGGCTGTTCATGAGTGCATGTGTTTTCCAGCTGTCTTCCCCCTCCCCTTGCTCTGTTTGCCCATGTGCTTCTCTCCCCTACCCATACTTGGTTTGCTCTCTCTCGCAAGTGTGCTTCTGCACCACGTCCTCCACCTTGCTCTCTTTTGCATGTATTCTCTCCCTCTTGTTGCTTTTACCCCACCCGAAGATCAGTAGACCCCGATTTGGTTTAAGGAAGCCGCATGGCAATGAAACGGTGCTCTAATAAGAGCATAACAATCCAAATGCGAAGGAGAGAAGTTTTCTGTGGTTACATCTGGCATGCCTTGAGAATGTTGAACACTACAGGATCATCACATTTGCTAAAGAAACAAGTTTGAGGAGTGGTCCCTGGGTGACATTGCCATTCCCTCCAATTCCCATCTGAATTTGACACCTTTGTGGCTATTTAAATGGAAAGCCTACTGACAACATGGGGCCCATCGAACAGAACCCCCTTCAAGGACTGAAGAACCATTTTCTATGCCAAATCTATGCTTCAAATTGAAGTATTGTAAAACTCTTATAACTTGGCCTAGCAAAAATGGGACTGGATAGTCAATCACTTGCAGTACCAAAAACAACTGGTCCATTGTGTCTTTTTGCATCACAGTGAACAAGTGCAGGCTGAAGCTACAGCCAAACCAATCAAGTGCTGCAGAAAGCAGTCAGCCCCCCTTATGAGACTTGGGGCCAGATGTAGCAATCTCCAAATTTGCGATTCGGAAATTGCGAGTCGGTGCTACTCGCAATTTCCAAATCGCAAATTCGGATGTAGAACGGTGTCTCAGACACCGTCTGCGAATCGCTATGGGGTCGCAAAGACCCACCTCATTAATATTAATGAGGTGGGTCGCATTTTGCAACCCTATAGCGATTCCCTGCACTCACAGGGATGGTAGCCTGCTGGAGACAGCAGACCTCCATGTCTGTGACTGCTTCTTAAATAAAGCAGTTTTTTTTTTGTATTGCAGCCCATTTTCCTTGAAGGAAAACGAGTTGCAATACAAAAAAAATAACTAAACCATTTGGTTTCGTTTTTTCAGAGTAGGCAGTGGTCCATTGGACCACTGCCTACTCTGAAAAAACATTTCTGGCAACAATCAGAAAGGGGAAGGGGTCCCATGAAGGGGTTTTGCGAATGGGGTACCACCAGTGTGACACTGGTGGTAACTGCAAATTGCTTTGCGACCGCGTTCGCGGTCACAAAGCAATTTAGTATCGCGGTGCGAGTCGCAAAAAGGAAGGGGACACCCCTTCCTATTTGCGAGTCGCATTCACATTTTGCGAGTCGATACCGACTCGCAAAATGTGAATGAGCATCGCGATGCGCATTTTGCATGGCGCAAACTGCGATTTTCGCAGTTTGCGCCATGCAAAATGCTACCTATATCTGGCCCTTGATGCTGGCAATGAGAGATTTAAGAACTGCTTTGGAGCATAGATTAATGCTGTGGTTGTGGAGATGAACCTCCAGCATACTCATTTTTGGAAAGATCTCAAGTAAGTGAAAAATCAAAGGGCAAAACAGTGAATATGATCAAAATCCTCAAGGCCATGGTGTCCAGGCTATAATCGACCTCACTTCTGTTAGCAGATGAGGTTGTGGATACGTAAGGATGCTGAATTTTAAATGTCATGCGAATAGTAAGGGGGTGCATCGTGCAGCAGAGGCGATGCATCTGTTCCGAGATATGGCAAGGCTGCGGTGTGAGGCCCTGTTGACAGGGCTTGCGATGCAAAAGCCAGTGTCGCGATGCAAAGGCCAGTGTCGCGATGCATTGCACAATCAAGGCGATGCATCAGTTCCAATGAGCGGTGAAGCTGCAGTGCGGATTTTCGTCATCCTCTTTGTAGAGACTATCGTCAATGGGAGCTGTGAGGAGTTTGCACCGAAAAAAGCGTGGTGCAGTGGCGGTTCAGAAGGCGATGCGTCGGTCCCAAGGTGCAGGATGCCGCAGCGATGCCAGTCTTTTGCGACGGGTCCAATCCACGCAGTAGCAGCTTTGAGTCAGTTCTGCTCAATGATGTTCAACTCAGCCGAGGAGATGTCTGTTCTGCTTGGGGAGGCGTTGCTCAGCAGAGGGTGTGCATGTAGGTTCACCTGCAGAAACACTTTAGGCCCACTTCAGACTCACAGATGGTGGCGTCCAAGTGCAGAAGCAGGGTGGTTGGAATTCTTTTATGTCCCTGAGACGTGAGATCAGAAGGCCAACCAGGTAGCCCTTGGAGTCACTCTGGGTTCAAGTGATGCAGGTCCAGTACTTCTCACCGAGGCAAGAGAGCAGCAGGCAGCAGGGCAGCACAGCAGGGCAGGAGTCCAGCAAAGTAGCAGTCCAGCAGAATGGCAGTCCTTCAGCGGCATAGCAGGTCTTCTTCCTGACAGAGTATTCACAGGTCCAGAAGTGTATTGTACTGGTGGTGCCTGAGGTCCAGTACTTATACCCAGTTGGGCCTTTGTAGTGTGGGAGACTTCAAAGACAGGCCTTTGAATTGCACAGAGGTCCAGCCGTTCTGCCCTGGCTCCAGACTCACTACAGGGGGTTATGCAGCCCTTTGTGTGCAGACAGAACACAGCCTATTCAGGTGTAAGTGAGGCTGTGCCCAGCGCCTCCCTCCCATACTACCCAGGATGGCCCATCAAGTCACACCTAAGCTCCCATTGTGTGTGGCTGTCTAGGAGAAATGCACAAAGACCAGCTGTCATCCACCCTAGACATGTAATCAGACAGAGGCAGCAGGCACCAAATGGCTAAAGTAAGAAAATGCCAACTTTCTAAAAGTGTCATTTTCCGAATTGCAATTTTAAATCTGACTTCACCATAAGTTTGGATTTCAAGTTGTGGTTCCAGAGACACCAGACTTGACAGGTTTATTTCTTCCAAATTGGGAATTACGCTTATAAAAATTAAGAAGGTAATCCCAGTGTTATCCTATGGGAGAGATAGGCCTTGCAGTAGTGAAAAACACCTTTGGAAGCTTTTCACTACCAGGACATGTAACACTTAAAAATACGTGACCTGCTTTTTAAATACATTGTACTCTGGGCTGTGCAGGGCCTACCATATGCGTGACTTATATCTATTAAAAAGGAAGGTTTAGGCCTGGCAAAAGGGTTGTTTTGCCAGGTCGACCTAGCAGTGTAAAACTGTACACATGGGCTGTGCGATGGCAGGCCTGAGACATGGTTAGAGGGCTACTTAAGTGAGTGGTATAGTCAGTGCTGCAGGCCCACTGGTAACATTTAATTTACAGGCACTGGCTACACTTTACTAGGGACTTATAAGTAATTTAAATATGCCAATTAGGGATAAACCAATGTTACCATGTTTTAAGCAGAGAGAACAGCAGTTTGCCACTGTTAGCAGTGGTTAAGTGCACAGAATCCTAGAGCCAACAAAAACAAGGTCAGAAAAAAGGGAGAAGGAAGGCAAAACATGTGGGGATGACTCTGCAGACAAGTGAGTTTTCAAATATGACCCCCCCCCCCTCCAGCCAGGGTAGACTAATCAATCCCTTGATGGGCTTCACTGCTTAGAACGTGGGCAATGGCCTTCTACTGCTGAGGGCCCTTGTCAGTTCTACCCCTCTCTGAACCCAGTTGGTCCACTCTGACATACTCTCTAGAGCCACTGAACTGACCCATGGGGAACGCTTCCCCTCATCTTTGGACCCCATCTGTGTAGCACCTAACCTTATTGTGCTCATAGATGCATCCATGTAGGCAGACTATGCACCATGGCCAGCAAGGTGATGTGGCACATTCCACCCCTTGGAATTAGACATCTATCCTCAACCCAAGGAAATCTCTGTCCATAAGGATAACAACCAACAGAGGGCACTGACTGCTGTCAGTGTTAGGAGTCAGGCCAGAGGCCAACCACTGCTAGGTGAAGACCCTAAACGAGGACAGTGGAAGCTTCTCTTCCAGCCATGATACTGGCAAAGATTTCCCAATGAGGTCCTGAGGTTTCTCTGACCTCTGAGGTTTCTTAGAGTAGTAGAGTAGGGGGCAGTGTTTTCAGGTGCTTTCAAACCTACTTTCACTTTATGCCTCACCAGTTCAGGGTAATATCCTAAAACTGGTCCTTCAACTAAGGACCTACACTCTTAGACATGTGACTGGTGAGCCAGGACTTCCAGAGGGAACTACCACCCCCTTAAGGGTGACACTCAGTTTGTGCCATGCAAGAATTTGCCTGGCGCAGGTCCCCAGCTCTCTGTCCTTGTGACAGCAGATGGAGCACCCCTCTTGTAAGAAGTGGCTTCGTCACGGTCAGTCTTGGGGAGCTCTGTTCTCAGAGCTGGCAACTCCTGACCCACTGGTCCTCCCACTTTTGACTGTTTCCACCTTCTGTCCCCCCATCTGGGCCTCTGCACCCTGTGCAGTGGAGTGGTACCCCCAGAAAACAGAACTAGTAGGTAGCCTGTGGTAGCCATCACACCCAGCTCTCCTAACACTGTGGAGGTCCCACAAGTGGAGGGGCTTTTGGTACAGACCAGACCCCCTGCCTGTGCCCCCTGTGGGAGAAAACCAAGCTCTGGGGCTGAAAATATGGCATCCTGGGCCTTTGCCTACCATAACCTCCCCTCCTACTCTTAGACGAGACATTGAACCTGTTTCCCCCTTACCATACTGGGAACTATCTCGGTCACTGCGTACCTCTCCCTCACTCTGTTGGGGGGGGGGGGGGGGGAACCTGAACCACCCTCCTTAGAATAACTCCCCAATGCCTTCCCAGACACTCCTTTGCAAACTCCCTTGGGTCAGGTAGCCTGCAATCAACCCGGTGTTGGCGTACTTCTGAAAAACAGTGATTGAACATGTGCTCTCTGACGACCAATTTGGTTTAAGATCTCTTTTATTTATTTTTAAAACGTGACAACATCACCCACCTACAACTACTGGCCGATGCGGAAGAAGCAATAGGAAAGAAGAAGAGTAGGAGGCAGGGAGGGGGAAGACATGACACCCTTAACCATGAGTTAATGTCTTCAATCAAAGGGGCTCACCAAAATAGTTGTGAGCTGCTCACATGGGAAGTGACAGTGGGTCCACCATTAAGTTCTGGAGGTCAGCAGGTCTAGTCAGCCGCAGTATGCGGAGATAGGAAGGGCAGGACAGCTCCCGGAAGTCCGCTGACAAATATCTAATAGCCGGGGCCCAGGTTTTATCAAAGAAGGGCAGTGTACCAGTCGCCGCCGCTGCCAACTTTTCCATACCCATCAGAGTCCACATTTTGTGTAGCTAGTCCGAGTGAGTAGGGACACTCCCCTAACCCCACTGGGCCAACAAGAGCTGTGTGGCAGCCCCCAAGGCCAAGGAGCTAAGCGGGTACGTCAGGGGGCTAGGAAGGCCCAGCAGAATGTAGCTAGGAAACTGTGGCACGTTAGTGTCGTAAATATCGTCTGTTGCCCGCAGGATCGTCTCCCAGAAGGAATCGATCCTCGGACAGGACCACAGCAAATGTGTGAGTGTACCCTCTCCCCCGCAATTACGCCAGCATCTACCGTCACCCGCCCTGCCCATTGAGCCAGTCAGGCAGGAGTGTGGTACATGTAGTGGGCTATTTTCCGAAACATTTCCTTGGTGTTCATAGCGCGAGCCATCACCCGTGCTCTATGAAGGACATCCCTCTATTCACGGTCGGTAAAGATGCGTCCACATTCGGATTCCCATCTACGCTTAGCTGGAGTGTCAAGAAGTCGAGGTGGTGTGATAAAAAACGCTTAGATATCAGACAGAAGGCATTTGTTCATGTCCCTTGTTAGGAGCCACTGCTCAAATCGGGTCAGGGGCCTACTTGCGTGGGGACATATTGCAGGAGATGATACCCAGTGATGGACCGCCCGGTACTGCCAGGAGGCACTATCCGGCAAACCATATGCCGCCTGTAGCCTATTAAAAGTCATGATCCCATTTTCATCAAAGAGATCTCCTATTTTCTTGCACTGTGCCTCCTGCCACAGTAGGTGCCCTGGGTCCCCAGTCGCAGGGGGGAAGTCGGGGTTACCAATGAGCGGCGTCTTGAGGGGAGATAGGGGTCGACAACCGTTTTGCCGTCTGCACTCTGTCACAAGCCTCCAGTGTGGCCTGCAAGAAAGGAGATACCTGTACCCCAGGTGGGCGGCGGCCCCACGGGATCCATGGCACTTTCCATATATGCACACCCGTGATGGCTTGGTCAGTAAAGCACCAATATTTTTCCGTTCGCGGCCGGGTCCACTCCACCATGTACCGCAGGTGGGCAGCATAATAATAGCGTAACAAGTGTGGAATACCCAAGCCACCCTCCGCAAGCGGTAGATAGGCCTGGGCCTTGGACATCCTGGCCCTCTTTCCGTTCCAGATGAATTCCCACATAAGGGCCTGCAGTTCGTCTGAGAGATGAGGTGGCGGTCGCAACAGCAAAGTTTGCATAAGGTAGAGTTTTCTAGGCAAGATTGTCATTTTAACCGCCGCAACCCGTCCCAGCCACAAGAGGCCGAAAGCCCTCCACCTCGCCAGCGCGGTGCGAGCGGAGTCCAGCATCCTCGTATAATTACTTGCTACTGTTGCGTTGAGTGTAGGTTGGATTCGCAATCCAAGGTATGAAATGTCCTGAGCGGCCCAAGAGAACAGGAGGCCGGCCTCCAGAGCGCCCCTCTCTGCCTCCGGGACAGACAGATTCAGGACCGACGATTTAGCGAGGTTCTCCTTAAAACCCGAAATCGCTCCGAAGGTCGTCAGCTCCGACATGATCCCCACTAGAGAGGAGTGAGGCTGTGAAAGCTGGAGGAGCACGTTGTCCACGTACAAAGCCAATTTATGTGACCTGCCTCCCATCGGAATACATGCTATATCTGGGTTGTTACGTATCCGTTCAGCAAAAGGCTCCATGTAGAGAGCAAATAATAGGGGTGAGAGGGGGCAGCTCTGGCGCGTGCCTCTACAGATAGGAAATTGCCACTACAGCCTACCATTCACAGACAGTATACCTCTCGGCTTATCATATGAACAACGTACCCAGTCACGTAATCTCGGGCCAAGCCCAGCGTGCCGCAGGACCTTGTGTAGGTATTGCCAATGAACCCTATCAAAGGCCTTTTCGGCATCTATAGAGAGAAGATGCGCCGGGATGTGAGCTTGCTGAACTTTGTCTAGCAGATGACATAACCTTTTGGTGTTATCACTGCACAAGCGCTCGGGAATAAAGCCAATTTGGTCAGGGTTGATCAGGCCCTGCATTTACGGTTTCAATCTGTGGGCCAAAATACTCGTAAAGATCTTGGCATCCACATTCAACAATGTAATGGGGCGATACGAAGCACAGAGGGTTGGATTCTTCCCCGGGTTAGGAGTTACCGTTACAATCCCCAGCTGCATCAAGGGGGGCAGAGGAACAGCAGGAGCCATTACATTATACAATCGGGCCAGGACCGGCGCCAACATGGGACCGAAGGATTTGTAGAATTCCGCACTAAAGCCATGAGCCCCAGGCGCCTTCCCAGCCGGCAGTCGCTGTATAGCTGCCAAAACTTCCGCTACGGTGATGTCACCATCCAGCGCCTCACCGTCAGTCAGGGGGAGCCAAGGCGGGGGGACCAAAGCCAGGTAGGCCTCCACTCCCCCCCCGTTGATACCCTCGTCCACGTACAAAGTAAAATTGCTCAAAGCTGGCGAAAATGCAGTCCTCCCGTTCAGTCCGTGTGCCATCTGGCTATTGTAACTCCGCTACACGCCGTCCCCTCGCTTGCACCCGGAGCTGATGAGCCAATAGCCACCTGCGCGATCTCCCCCAGCGTAGTATCTCTGTTTGGTCTGCAACAGGGCATATTCTGCCCTGTCGCCGTACAAGGCATGCAGTTGCTTACGCAGGTTATTAATCTGTTGCCGCATCATTAACAACACCGACCGCCCATGTGAGGCCTCCAGAGATTGGATTTCATCTTCCAGTTGTTGGCATTTCATCCGCCAGGCCCTATAAAATCTTGCAGCGGTCGATATAAATTGACCCCTAACAACTGCTTTTAAGGCTTTTCAAAGAAGTGGCACTCCGACCCCGGGGGTATCGTTTATCTCCAGATAGTGCTGTATCGTTCCCTCAATTTCGATCAGGATATCTTCGTAGGTTAGGAGTCTCGCATTAAGGCGCCAACACTTGGCAACTGAGTCATGCAACGGAGCGGTGAGAGACAGCATGAGCTGGGCATGATCGGACAGGGACGCCACACCCATCGCGGTCCCAGTCACCCGACTGGTAACGCGTGGCGAGGTGAGGAAAAGATCAATGCGTTCATAGGTCTGATGTGCCGCGGAAAAGAATGAGTAGGCCCTCACCGCCGGATGTTGTTTGTGCCAAGTGTCTGAAAGTCCCGCCGCCTCCAACCACCCCCGAAAGTCTTTAGTAAAGGCACCTGTCTGTCCGTATCTCTGGGCTGATCCGTCAAACAGGGTGTCTTGCCTTGTACTAAATTAAAGTGTCCTCCCCCTTCCCCCCCCCCTCCCCCTAACCACAATATCTCCATCCGGGGTGGCCATGACCCTGCTCAGAGCGTCGCGAAAGAAGCGGTCCTGCTGCTCATTCGGGACGTACATGTTCACTACTGTCATTCTGTGCCCACCAAGGTCTATGTGAACAGAAAGAAGTCACCCAGGGATCTCAGCCTGTACCCCCAGAACCCTCCCCGGGAAGCTGGTAGCTAACAAGATTGGTACTCCCGCCCGTCTCCCCGGACTGAGGAGTGGAATTGTCTGTCGAACCACCGTGACCTCAATCTCCTCCAGTCCGCTCGTATCAAATGGGTTTCTTGTAAGAGGCAGAGGTGTGCCCGTGCCGCCCTAAGCTGGATCAGTAGTGCCTGTCGTTTTACAGCTGCGTTAAGACCCCTTAGATTAAGGCTAAGAATAGTCGTCATGTTAAGAATGAGGGCTCCCGCTAGTGATTTGATGAGACCCCACCGTCCATCCCAACAGGCCCCCACCCTTTCGGGCATTCGAAAAGGGAACGTCCCACCAACATCAGGACAGAAAAGTAGGAAAGCGGAGAGGAATAAACAAACTGAAGAAAAGAAACAAACTGGAGCATTGTTCCCCGCCTGGGAACCAACATTGAACAAGAAGAGGGGGAGTCCGATCCACATGCCGATGTAAGATGATCACCACTCCGTTTAGGGATGGGGGTCAGAGCCCAGCCGTGCCGCAACTGTATGCAACTGTCACTACTGATACACCGGCCCAAGGACTAATGTTGATCGTCTTGGAAATCACAGGTCTGCATCCACATTGGGGTGCTGAAAGAGCCCGGGGGGGCCTCACTGGTCCGAGTCCACATCAGAGATGCTATCCTGACTGCGAAGACGTCAAACCAATGCAGTTCTCTCCTTTTGGCTCTCAGCCGTGGAGGGTTTTGCCTGTCTAAAGCGCCTGGACCTGTGTTTTGGCCGATCCTCGCCGGCCTGCAGGCACCCCCCCTGGGCTGCTGGCGACGAGGGTCCGGCCCCAAGGCAGGCGGCATACCCTCCAGTGCCAGAGCCTCCTCCACCGTGCAAACAATGCGGGTCTCGTTCTGCCAAACAAACTGAAGACGGAAAGGGTGACCCCATTTGTGTTTGATGCCATTATCTCTCAGGAAGTCCGTCACCGGTTTAAAGGCCCTGCGGCGCTGCAGCGTCTGCATTGACAGATCTTGGAATAGACCAGCACGAAACCCCTCAAAGTCAATGACCGGGTGGTCCTGGGTCGCCAGCATGATGATCTCCCGCTGCTTGTAATGTGCAGGCATGTTAATATATCCTGTGCCTGGCCCGGTGAAGAGGCCGGACAGCCCACTCTATGTGTCCTATCAAGCACCAGGGTCTGATCCTTAAGGTCCGGTGCCACGTGTCTGAAAAGACGTTCCACAAAGTCCTCCAATTTCCCTAACACTGCCTGGGACGAGTCACCCTTCATTCGAATGTTGGATCGCCTCGATCTGTTTTCCAGATCCTCAAGCTGGTAATTCAGTTCTTGATTCTTATCTTGCAAGATGAGGATCTTCCTCCTATGGCAGTCCACTTCTTCCTCCCATGCGTCTCTAGATTGCTCCAGCGTGTCCACTCGTTGCCCCAGCTTGACGACTTCCTGTTTCAGTTCTTTGACCTCCGCTGCTATTTCTTGCTTCAGGGTGGCAAAGTCTCCACGCAGGGCCCCGAATAACTGTTCCATGAAGGACCGGGTCAGGGGCCCTTCACCGTCCATGCGTTCTCCCTGTTCCCCGGTGACCCCATCCTCTTCCAGAGAGGGCTCTCCCAGAGGCATCTTCCTGGCGGGGGTCTTGGTAAAGAGGTCCCTCAGAGAGCCCTCTTTCTTGCTGTGCCTCTGGGATGCCATTGCCAATCTCAGCAGGTCAGTGGTCCCCGCCGCACCTCCAGGCCGCAACTCCCACAGCGCCACTACCTCGTAGCAGCCGCACAGGCCCAGGGGAACCCGCTGGTCCCTAAACAATCAAGGATCTGGGACTTCACCTCTCTGTTCCGCCACTCAGCACTCTCCGCGGACCAAAAGGGCCCAAAAAACGACCGCAGAAGACCGGTCCTCCTGCAGCACACCCCAGTCTGCTATGCAGCTCCTCCGTTCAGGGGTATCGTGCTCAAGTGCCTGGTGTCTCCCCTGCGTCCAGGTAGGCCTTCCACACGTCCCCAGCCTCCAGAAAAAGTGCGGGGGCTATATCCCTTGTCGATCGGGCGGAGCGGGAGCCCTCGTCCCCCCGTCCCCAAGGGCCCAGCACCAGCCTGCACTCCGGGGGGGAGGGTTCCCGCAGCTCACCTCCCTCCGAAGGCCCTGGGTCAGGGCCCCACACGCCACACTCTCCTTCTGCACCTTGGGGCCTTCTTCCGTCAAGGCCCGATACGCGCGCCCTCCGGGACTCCCTCTGAGGCAACTGGGCAGGAGGGGGCCTAGCAAATCTTCACTCTTCTGCTGGGAGGGGGGGCACCGCACCCACTCACGGGCACCCAGCTGCACTGCAGCCACTGCGGCCCGCTCCGTCCGCTCAGGGCGCCAGACACGCCCGCGCAGGCCGCCCCGGCAGCCCACCCTCGGCACAGATGCGCGGGCCGACAGGCGCAGCAGGTCGATCCAGCCCCACCGGTCGATCCAGGGGCGCCCCGGGTCGCAGGGTCACACCACAAGCCCCCCAGGGATGGGCGTAGATGCCCTCGGGCCGGCTCACAATGTGGTCTGCGGCTGAGCTCGGAAGAAAGGCTCCTACGCGGCGGCCATCTTAGCCACGCCCCCCTCTGACAACCAATTTGTACAGCACCTCGTAAGTGTTGATGTCACTACCCTTTACCCAATCATCCAGTGCCTTGCAAAAGTAATCCACAAAATCCCCCCAGGACAGCTGATTGTCCCTGAATCTCAACCTGTACTCTTTTGGGGTGAATCCATATCGCTTCACGAAGGTCTCCTTCATGATGGGATACATTAGCCTGCCTCTCTTCTTTGGGACAAGTGGATCGTCCCTACCATCACTAGGAATATGCCTTCAAAGGCGAGCTCCCCAGTTCTCCTGAGGGATCCTGAGCGCCTGTGGAGCTATCTCGTATGCCTCATACCACCTGTCTGTGTCATCCCTCTCCTTGAAGCCAGGCACTGAGTCTCTGGGTATATGGATCCTTCCTTCACCACTGGACAATGTAGTTTTGCTGCCACCAGTCTTGCTAGACTGTAACAGCTGTTGGGCCTTCAAGTCCAGCTCTTTAAGACTTACAGCACTACATCGCGGTCTATGCACTCATCAGAACAGACACTTCACATCACCTGCACAGCACATCCCCGACAGCGGCCTTCACATTTCAAGCCATGTCGGCGGGGTCCTTGAAGACAACTCAACAAGACATCCCACTGTAGCCTAAAGCAGTGGTCAGTAGTACAGTAACCTTCCCTGAAGCCACCTTGCTTCATAGATAGCTCGCATTTATCAACTGACCACTGCTTTAGATCCTGGAGAATAACCTTAGCTTCCATTGATAAGGTTTATTAAGTGATAATTCTTTGGCTGTGAGGAATCACATTTCTTGTGTATGCATTTAATTATAGCGCCCTTTAAGCTCTCAGAAACGTCCACATTTTTAATCATCTCCTGAAGGACTCTAGCGAATGACTCTTCTCACCACTCCATGTTCCTTTTTTATAATCATTGCTGGAATTTTATCCCTTTTTGGTTAACTGAAGGGACATAATCACCTTTGGTACTGCCGAAAGAGAAAATAGCTAACAGATCAGAGTCAAAATGATAGATTAAATACATTTGACTACCAATTTGACTACCATAATTATCATTTAGAAACCTTGCCTAGGACTCCTCCGAAACTCCAAAGCTTAATCTGTTAATGTTATTACTAATTCCATCTTTTGCTAGATTCCAGAACGCCTTTAAATTGTAGCAATAACATATATCATCATCACTAAGTTATGAGAGAAATATTCTTGCTTTTTCCTATTTAGAAGACTTTTATAATCCACCCTTACTATCTTGAGTATCAATATCAATATCAGGGCAATATCAATATACCTCTATAAGCACATCCTCTCAATCTTTCTTGATATTTCTTTAGCTTACTTTTTGCAACTTGACATACCCCATTGAACCAAGGAGCATTAGTTCTTAAAATTTGACATTTGGTTTATTGTGATGAGCAATTATGCTAAAGTCAGCTTTTAGACAATTCACAAAATTAATTTTTACCTTTTTGTATCACATGCTAATATTGCAAGAGTTCATAGGGGGTTTAGGAAGTTTGGTGATCTGTAGTGCATTAAGTCATACTGGGTTGAAAGATATCTTTGATTATTCACTTTAATTGGTAGTACCCTTGGAAGGTCCTTGGTAAAATCAAGACAGATTGAGGAGATTAGAGGTCAGTGCTCACTGCCTTCCAAAGAGTGAACCTTAAATTTGGTAAACAAATTTCCATGCTTGTGTAAACTTGTTGTCTACAGGACAATACTAATTACCAAAGCAGAAGGTTTGAACCGCTGATGTATGATGAAAGCCCCTAATAAGGGAAACCATGCCTAAGACTGAAATAATATTTAAAGCCCTGTGAGCATGTTTTGTCTTTTCCACCTTTGAAGAACACACATACGGATTCCAAAAAAGTTGAGAATGTGCTTCAACATCCTGTTGTTCGACAATAGGTTTAAATACAGACTTAATTCTCCCATTGCTACACCATAGAATTTGGAAAACTACCTAAAATGTCAACTAAATCTTCCTCTATTTTATGAAGTTGCTTATTGTTACAACGTCATTCAACTAAAGATATATAGATAATAATTATTACCGTGATCTCACATTTTGCTAGTGTCATACAAGTCTATCCTTGAAATGTGTGACCAGTTGTAAGTAGTTGATAAGCTAGAAACATGAAGTACACCTTTTGATGTTAAAATTAGCATACTTCCTAATGCTCAAGCAGATGGATTTTTTGCCATCCACATACCCTCATTTGGATGAAACCCTCAATAGGTGGAGATCCTTTGCATTCCCATGCCTCCAATTCCCTAATATGCACAAGCCTGAAGTAGTGTAATCGAATGAAAAACACCTTGTGGGCGGGAAGTGTGGGTTTTTGTTAGGCGTATAGAATCTTTTGGCCCATTCAGGATTACTGAGAGTGGGCATCTTTTTCGGAAAACACTATAATTTCATGAGGAAAAGAGGTGGTCAGATCCACCTGGGACGTTATGCAGCTGTGGTAGGTGACTAGGATGGCAAAACTATGTCATTGATTTCAGTGTACCTACCACCCAAACTACAACTGTCAACACTGGAAAGGGTAGGGGTAGTAATAATTTAAGGTTCGGATGCAGTATTGGTGGTAAGGGGAGATTTGAATTTGATTATGGAGGAGAATAAGGAGGCAGGCAATGGTATTCTCTTTAAGTAAACAACATTGTCTTATGACAAGGGTAATAAAGCCTATAAATTGTTGGCATGGCTGAGTAAGAAGGAAAAGGATGCAAATGGATCCACGTGTGAAAGATAAGGATAGTATTGTGGGACAGGGAGACTGAGAAAGCTCAGGTTTTTGCTTGAGTCTTCCAAAGGTGTGAGCAATACGGTTGAGATAGCTCAATCAGTGGCCTCCTTTCTCTCCAGATCTTTTCCTCCTGGACCAACGTATGCTGGATAAAGCCCTGATAGAGATTTTGTAGATGAAAAAGTGTTGGACTTGCAGTCCTAGCAACCATCCTGTGGAAATATTTAAATTAATGTCCAATAAAGTATAATCCCAGAATCTTCATTTGCTTTGAGGGTCAATGGAGTTACAACCTCCTAATAGATTTAATCCAAGCTGTAACACTGCTTATCCATAAGCAGGGTAAGGTCCCAGAAGAGTGTGCTATCTATAGGTCCAGTGTGGAAACTAAATAACCTCGCAAGATTTATGCAACATTCTTTAATCAAGTGATAGACATCTTCATAAATCCTGACCAGTTTAGTTATATGTCCCAGCGATTCTTCAGACACAACTTGAAATGCTCATCTGGCATATAATTGTTATTGGATGGAACTGGCAGGGATTTCTTTCCTTTAGATACTGAAAATGTGTTAGACTCTGTCAAATGGCTATTCATGAAGATAGTATTGCAGGTAATGGCTTTCAGCTTGTCTCTACTCTCCTGGTGCTCACTTTCATGCATGATCCCTATGGAGAAAGCGAAGGTCAACACAGTGTCAAACATACCCTTTCCTTTGGAGTGAGGGACAAAGTAGGATTGTTCCCCTTTCCCGCTGTCTTTGCTCTCACTCTTGAGCCCATGATGTTTTAAATTAGAAGAAATGATCTAAAAGAAGATCTGTGATGGGATTATTATTGGGAAGGTGGATGATCTTCTGTACACCAAGGACCCTGACTCCTCCATGCGTAGAATCCTGAATGTTGTAGAGATATATAGTCAGTATTCAGGTTCTCGATCAGTCAGACCAAATCAGTGTTTTGCCCCACATAGAGACTGATTGCCACCACTAAACATGTATTTCCCTTTCTGGATCTCAAAAGAGGGCTTCAGTATCGGTGTGTGTCTCTCCTTGAAGCAGGAGGCCTTTGCAGAGAGGAACCTTCAGGCAAACCTGTTGAGGTATTGAGAGTATCGTGTGCCATTAGTAAATGTTCCTGACCTCCCTAATGGGTAGGGCTGCGCTCTGCAAAATTATTGCCCTCCCCAGTTTTTTATATGTTACACAAAACACCCCATTTTGGACATCAGCCACATATTTGGCAAAAGTGGATTGGCAAGTACTAATCTTATTCTTTGATATTAGTAATCCGTAGGTTCCCCTCACCAATCTCTGTCTGAGGATCTAGGATGGAGGGATAACGAACGTTGCCTTATATGAGATGATGCAGTTGGACTTCTCAATTAGTAATAGTGAATGTTTGTACCTTTGTTTCTTACCAGGAAACCTCCTTTAATGTTGTTAAATATTCCTTTTGGTAACGGGCCTACCCATGGGCAATATATAGAGACAGGATTTTGAATATGCTAGCAGACAAAACTAAGGCCATTGTCTGAACCTGGAAACCAGTTTACTCGTGGAGTGGTATGGGAGCTTCTTAACCATTAAAACAACACTTTGGGAATTCTGACATTTTTCCAACCTGTGCACCACGTGTTGGACTTACTGAATGGATGACAATGGGATTTCGAAAATAGGAGACACTTGTGATTCTGAAGTTATTCAATCATTTGCAGCTTTAGCTGAGGAATTATCTGTATCTAGCTCAGTCTTAGATATGTACAGGTCAATCATGCTCTTCTGACGAATAAGGATTGTATATCTGGTGTCGGGAACCTATCACCTGTAGTGTATAGAGTACTGTCAGACACTCTGATGAAACATTTAGCCTCTTTAGTTTATTGGACTTTGATGAACAACTCTACAGTGACACTGGGCATGATGAAAGAATGGCTGACGTATGGAAACTAACACGTGGAGAATGGGATGAGGCTCATGTGTACACGAGAAATGGCTGACGGCAGGTTCAAGGTTAGCACAACTCCAAAATACTGCATTGGATCTGTTATATGGAGACCCCATTGATTAAATTTGGTGTGGTCTGTAGCAACATGTGCTAGATAGGCTGCAACGTAGTGGGATTTTTTCTCTACATTCTTTGGGAATGTACCCAGATTGGAACATTGTTGGGGTACCATTTGAACTGCTTGAGAAACTGGCCCTGTTGGAAATTGAGGGAGCGACAGACACTCTCAAATACATTTCTTCTGTAATAACTGCAGCTGATTCAGGCTCTGGCTGGTCCCAGAAATTGGAGAGAATATCCTGATTTTTAATATTATGAGAGTTCCTCAGCTCAAAACATATACACTGCACCTATTCAATGTGCCAAATGCTGTAATTGGTGACATATTCTGGATAGCTTTTCCGGTTAAGTTTATGTTGTAACATATTATGGCGTTCTACTATTTGTTGATGTGTCCCACTTATTTAATGTACGAATTAATCTTTCTAAGAGTATATACACGAGTGTGATGTTCAAGTTTAGTGGTTTGTTGAATTGGAAAATCGCTAAACAAATAATAGAATATGAAAGGTCATGCTTCTGAAGTGCACCATTTTTATGTTAATAGTGTTGGGTTTGCCCTTTTACCTTGGTGTTCTTATTGTCATCAAAGGAGGCATTTTGAAGGCACATCTTTGCTTTGGAAGCCCTTTCGCCAGCCCTCTTCGTCCACTGGTCCGTTTTGGTGTCATTCACATGTTTCTTCTTCCCCTTAATGCATACACAGGGCACTTGATTTCCACAGTTTTACAATAAAAGTAACATAGGGCAAAGAAAAGAGCATGCACACACAGTTGTGTGTGGCATCATAACAATAAAACATCCATATTAATGTGCGCTATCGGTGCACAGTCCGTTCACACCCTCAGTGTGTAACACCCTTTACATGTATACCCCTGATATGGAGCTCAGGCATTTATGAACCTTTGAATTGTCAAAGGAGTCGAAGTAATCTTACCAACAGCTCAAAATCCTGCAGTGTTTACAGGGGTAACCTCTGTCCTCATATGGGCACCTCAAGCAGTCAGCATCCATCCATGCCTCATCTCCATTTAACCCAACTGGGTGGGGGAGGTGATCTCTTTACTCAACTTTTGTGCTACATTTTGCATCCAGAGTGTCAGTCCCAGACTCAGCAATTACTTTTTGGCATTCATATAGCTCTCTTCTTCGATATTCAGTAGTGTTGCCGTAGGGGGGAATTCTAACGACACCTGAAGTACGGCATAAAGGTGGTCATTACAACATTGGCGGTAAAAGCCGCTTACCGCCGTGCAGAAGACCGCCAACACACCGCCGCGAAATTCCGCCACAGCTATTATGACCCACATCTCGGAATCCGACAAAATTCAGACACCCACACAAGTCCGCCACACCAAAGGTCAGTGATAAACTGGCGAAAACAAAACCTCCACCGTCACGCCAACAGAAATACGCCCACACTATCACGACACACGAATCCACGCGGCGGTCTTTCAAACGCGGTATTCCATTGGCGGTACACACCGCTGCGCTCAAAATACACACACACATATAAAACACCGCCACATTGGACAATTCGAAAGACACACACCTGATACATATACACACACCACTCCCACACACCCATTACAATATAAAACACACACCCACATCACCCACAAACCCCTATGACAATTTGTTTTCCGAAAGAAGGCCAGAGAGAGACACCACCATCCACAAACTAACAGCCACAGGCACTCAACACCATCACACACAACTTCCACGCACAAAACACCACACACCACTACATATCACCACACACACCACCCCACACATCACCTACACCACCCCATGGCACGGCAAAGACACCCCAGGTTCTCGGAGGAGGAGCTCAGGGTCATGGTGGAGGAAATCGTCCGGGTAGAGCCACAGCTATTTGGAGCACAGTTGCAGCACACCTCCATAGCTAGGAAGATGGAGCTATGGCGAAGAATAGTGGACAGGGTCAATGCAGTGGGACAGCACCCAAGAAATCGGGACGACATCAGGAAGAGGTGGAACGACCTACGGGGGAAGGTGCATTCCGTGGTCTCCAGACACCACCTGGCGGTACAGCGGACTGGCGGCGAACCCCCACCTCCTCACCCACAACTAACGGTCTTGGCGATTCTGCATTCGGAGGGCCTCGCATGAGTTGGTGGAGGAATGGAATCTGGTAAGTCAAACCTTTAACTATCATATGCCCCACCCTACCTGCATGCTATCACAGACCCCCACCCTCACCCCCTCCCCTATCACTCCAACTCCTCACAAATGTACTAATAACACAAACCACGCATCCCAACACCAAGCCCTACATGCAACACCAACGCATGGACACCCATCACTAAACCATGCACACTGCACATACCCATACACCCTCCTAAACCATTATCACACAAGCCCCCACACAGGAATGCTAGCACTGGGGTACACGGTCACCCACCCATTGCACACCATGACACACACAGATGCAATAATCATGCTTTTACACCCCTGCAGGACCACTACCCAACGTCACCAGACAGGAGGGTCCAGACATCTCCACCCCACCCACAGAAAAGGCCCACAGTGATGACAGCAGCTCCGTCCAACTGGATCCAGATGACCAGCCCGGACCATCGTGGGCCTCGGGACAGTCGGTTCCCCTCACACAGGCACAGCCCACCACAGACCTTCCACCCTCTGGTAACACCAGCACAGCACCAACCCAGCGGGCCCATACCTCCGTGCCCAGGACACGTCAATCAGCTCTGTGTCCACCACTACAGGGAACCCAGGATAACCCACCACCCCAACAACAACAGGGACCTGGGGGCAGTGGCAGTGGGCACACGGTCCAGGGGACGGAGGCACAGGAACACAGGGGAACTGGGAGGGCTGCCGTGCGACAGGGTCGGACAGGCCAAGGTAACCCACTCTCCACGAGACCCTCTTCTCCATTATGGGAGCATACCACCACTCCCAGGAGACGATGGCAACGGTCCTGGCAAAGTTTCAGGAGACCCAGCGCATGCAGGAGGAACAGTATTTGGGGTTCAGGGAGGAACTCAGAACCATCAGCTCCGCCCTGGGCACCATCGTAGGGGTGCTGAAGGAAATACTTAACACTAGGAGGGACACTGTGGCACTACCAAGGGCCCCTGACACTAGCATGGACGATGAACTGCCCACCACCTCCACCGGCGCTAGTGGACAGGAGGCACCGCCACAGGACCACCACTCCAGCACCCCACCCCCTGCAGACGGAGAACCACCCCGCAAGCGGTTCCTGAGATCCAGGAACAAGACAGAGCACGATGCCAAGACCCCCGACAAGAAATGAGACCACCCTGATTGTCAACCCACTGTCCCACTTTGTAACCCTGTCCATATTGGAACTGCCCCAGCTCCACTTCCTATGCCCATATGGGCAATGCACCTGTGAGACTAATAGACTGGACTCTGCCATGGACATTCCTCCACCATCACCCCTCAACATTTTACAACCCCCTCCAATATAGAGCACTTCAATAAACACCCTTGAAGCACAAAACAATCTGGAGTCAGTCTGTGATTTTGATAATGTGTATTAGCAATGACAGTGACAAAATGCTTTTTCAAATGTAATGGCAACATACCTATGTCACACATCTCAAGTCCATGAGGAATCTAAGCAGATGACACACGTTGGAAACCACACCTGTGAAACCGTAAGGGAAATGTACTACTCAGTGACCATATAGTGGTTGAAATCGACAGACAGGATAGAGGTAGAAGTGTTAAAGTACTTGTAGTAGGCAGGAATTATTTCTCATCTGTGTGTCACTGGAAATATTGCTGGATAACTGAGTCCCTGTTGTCAATGTCTTCTTCCTCTGCTTCCTCCTCATCACTGTCCACAGGCTCCACAGCTGCCACAACACCGCCATCTGGACCATCCTCCTGCAGAAAGGGCACCTGTCGTCGCAAAGCCAAGTTGTGCAACATACAGCAGGCCACGATGATCTGGCACACCTTCTTTGGTGAGTAGAATAGGGAACCACCTGTCATATGGAGGCACCTGAACCTGGCCTTCAGGAGGCCGAAGGTGCGTTCGATCACCCTCCTAGTCCGCCCATGTGCCTCATTGTAGCGTTCCTCTGCCCAGGTCCTGGGATTCCTCACTGGGGTCAGTAGCCATGACAGGTTGGGGTAACCAGAGTCCCCTAATAGCCACACCCGGTGCCTCTGGAGTTGACCCATCACATAAGGGATGCTGCTATTCCGCAGGATGTAGGCGTCATGCACAGAGCCAGGGAACATGGCATTTACCTGGGAGATGTACTGGTCTGCCAAACATACCATCTGTACATTCATCGAATGATAACTCTTCCGGTTCCTGTACACCTGTTCACTCCTTTGGGGGGGGGACCAGAGCTACATGTGTCCCATCAATGGCACCTATGATGTTGGGGATATGTCCCATGGCATAGAAGTCACCTTTCACTGTAGGCAAGTCCTCCACCTGAGGGAAAACGATATAGCTCCACATGTGTTTCAGAAAGGCAGACAACACTCTGGACAACACGTTGGAAAACATAGGCTGGGACATCCCTGATGCCATGGCCACTGTTGTTTGAAATGACCCACTTGCCAGTAAATGGAGTACTGATAGCACCTGCACTTGAGGGGGGATTCCTGTGGGATGGTGGATTGCTGACATCAGGTCAGGCTCCAACTGGGTACACAGTTCCTGGATTGTGGCACGGTCAAACCTGTAGGTGATAATCAAACTTCTTTCCTCCATTGTCCACAGGTCCACCAGCGGTCGGTACACGGAAGGATTCCGCCATCTCCTCACATGTCCCAGCGGACGGTGCCTAGGAAGGACAACAGCGACCACAGAGTCAAACAACTCAGAGGTATGTACCCTCAGTCTACACAGAACACCATTCATACACAAAATATGGCCTGTATTTGTGTTGTGAGACAAGGCCTAGGTATGTGTGACGCAGTTGGTAATTAGGCCATGTGAGCCCCTGAAATGGCGACTGCCTGACCTCTAGACTGGGACAATGGGATGTGAGATAACTGGCTGGCGTTGTACACCGTTGCGGTAGGCGGTCAAAGACCGCGGCGCAATGCTGCATTGGTTAACATTGGACCCTATGGGTCCCAGGAGCCAATGACTATGTACGCCGGCGGTGATGGTACGCACCGCCGCGGACGTGACCGCCATTTTCTAACTGTTTAATCACTCGATACCTGATCTTCGACAGGAGAGGACCTACACTGCAAGTGCTGCTGTGACCTCGGTCTGGAAGAGACAATGGCTCGTGCGTCTGGGGAAAGGGCCCCTGCCTTCACTGCAGAGGAGTTGTAGAAGCTCGTCGACGGGGTCCTCCCCCAGTACACGCTACTCTACGGTCCTCCAGACCAACAGGTAAGTACACAGGGAGCATGGTGTATGGGGTTTGCCTGTGTGGAGAGGGCTGGTTGTAAGAAGGAAGGGGGCACAGTTCTGCGTGCATGAAGGACTGTGAATGCATGTGCCACATGGCAAGGGTAGGGATGTGGGCCACTCACTTAGACGGTGCAGTTGGTAATGACTTCTCTTCTTCCCCTGTACATGTCATGTAGGTCAGCGCCCACCAGAAGAAGGATATTTGGCGTGCCATCGCCAAGGACGTCCGGACCCTGGGGGTCCACCACAGACAGAGCACCCACTGCCGGAAAAGATGGGAGGACATTCGCCGCTGGAGCAAGAAGACGGCGGAGGCTCAGCTGGGGATGGCCTCCCAACGTGGGAGGGGTGCCCGTCGAACCATGACCCCCCTGATGTTCCGGATCCTGGCGGTGGCCTACCCTGAGTTGGATGGGCGCTTGAGGGCATCACAGCAGACACAAGGGGGTGAGTACAACATCATTCAGCTGACTTTGCGCGCAGTGAAGGTGTCTGGGTGGGGGAGGAGGGCTGTGGGTTTCCCTAGGCCAGGGCGAGTTCCGTAGGCTAGGACCCTGCGTAATGCAGGCCATGTGGCACCCCACCCCACCTCTGTAGAGTGCCAAGTACAGGTATTAATGCCCCTGTGTCATCTATGTGTGAAGATGTCGTCCATAGCCATGTAGCCCATATCCCAGGAATTGCATCTGTAGAGCCCAACAGCGCGACGTAGTGCAGGGGACTGCTGTGTCTGTATTGTCCGCCAACGGTAGCGGTAAGCCATGCACTCAACCTGTCTTTCTTCTGTCGTCCCCCCCCTTTTTGTGGTCTCCCTGTTCTTGTGTGCATTAGCATCATCAGGCGGAGGTACAGTGGCACCGGAGCACGAGGGAGCTGCATCCCACATGGCCATGGAGGGCCACACCACGGACTCTGAATACACCAGTGGGACAGAGGGCGAGGGGAGCACCACGGCGGTCACAGGATCTGCAACCAGCAACACAGACTCGTCCTCCAATGGGAGCTCCCTTGTGGTGGCGGCAAAATCTGTGCCCCCCACTTCTACAGGTACAGCCGCCACCCCCCTACCAGCACCGCCCTCCCAGCAGCCCCTCAGCATTCGCCCCGTGCCCACTCACCCAGGAGGGTGGGCATCACCTTCGCCCCAGGCACCTCAGCCCCTGCCCCTGTCACCTCTGCTGCCCTCATTGAGGAGGCCATTGACCTCCTCAGGTCCCTCACTGTTGGGCAGTCTACCATTTTGAATGCCATCCAGGGTGTAGAAAGGGAATTGCAACACACAAATGCACTCCTGGAGGGCATTCATTCTGGTCAGGCTGCCCTTCATCGAACCCTGCAAACTCTGGCTTCAGCACTGATGGCAGCCATTGTCCCTGTGTCTAGCCTCCCCCTCCAACTTCCTCCACCCAGACCCAATCCCCTGTACCCCAGCCTATCCCAAGAACACCATCAGACCAGCCTGCACACACCTCACCACACAAGGGAAGCTCAAGCAAACATAAGCACCACACATCCCACAGGCACTCACGCAAGCATCACACACATACAGACACACCAACATCCACTGCCTCCACTGTGTCCCCCTCCTCCTCGTCGCCCTCCTCCCTCCCAGTCTTGTCTACACTCACACCTGCATGCACTGCCACTACAGCCACTACGTCGCGCACCAGCACACCCACCACCACACCCCGCTCACGTGCAGTCACCACCCCCACTACCATTTCCACGTTCCCTGTGTCCTCTCCCAGTGTGTCTGTGACGCCCCCTCCCAAGATACATAAACGCAGGCACACACCCACCCAACAGCCATCCACCTCACAACAGCCTGCACCTGCACCCAAATACACAAAAGTTACACCTCCTACAACCACCACCTCTTCCTCCACTCCCAAACCCCCTCCAGCTACCCGTCCCAGTGTCTCCCAAAAACTTTTCCTGTCCAGCCTTAGCCTATCCCCCCCCCTCCAACTCATAGGTCCCGTACTAGCACCTCAGCCAAAAAATCTCCGGGACCAGTGGTGCCTGTTTTTACAGGTATGTGGAGTGCACTGGCCACCAGGCCAGCCAGTGTGGCCAGACCCCCCCTGTGAAGCACCAGAAGTTGGACAGTGCCCGGCGGGAGAGGGGGAAGACTCCAGCCAGCAAAGCCACTCACAGGGGTCCCGGGGGGAGTGTCCACTCAGCTGTGACTCCTCCCAAGGTGGGGAAGGGGCAGAGGAAATCTCCAAAGTCTGGGAGGAGCAGCACGGCGGAGAAGACCGCCATCATCCCTGCTGCCCAGGAGGCCCCCGCCAGACCCATCGTCACTGGCCAGGAGGCCACCACCAGAGTCAATGCCCAGGAGGCCCCCGCCAGCCCCATCGTCACTGGCCAGGAGGCCCCCGCCAGCCCCATCGTCACTGCCCAGGAGGCCACCGGCAGCCCCATCGTCATTGGCCAGGAGGCCACCAGCAGCCCCATCGTCACTGGCCAGAAGGCCCCCGCCAGCCCCATCGTCACTGCCCAGGAGGCCCCCGCCAGCCCCAGAGTCACTGCCCAGGAGGCCCCCACCAGCCCCATCGTCACTGGCCAGGAGGCCACCGCCAGAGTCACTGCCCAGGAGGCCCCCGCCAGCCCCATCGTCACTGGCCAGGAGGCCCCCGCCAGCCCCAGAGTTACTGCCCAGAAGGCCACTGCCAGCCCCATCATCACTGGCCAGGAGGCCACCGCCAGAGTCACTGGCCAGGAGGCCCCCGCCAGCCCCATCGTCACTGGCCAGGAGGCCCCCGCTATCCCCATCGTCACTGCCCAGGAGGCCACCGCCATCCCCATTGTCACTGGCCAGGAGGCCACCACCAGCCACAGCCCAGCTGGCCAGGAGGGCCCCGCAAGCCACAGCCCAGCTGACCCATGAAGGACCGCCAGCCACAGCCCTGCTGGGCAATGAAGGACCGCCTTGCCAAGGACCGCTGAACAGGTCAAGGACCGCTGAACAGGGCAAAGACCGCCATGAAATGCACCGCTGAACAGGTCTGACACTGGCAACTCAAGCACTGCTGAACAGGGCAAAGACCGCCATGGAATGCACCGCTAGCCCATTTGAGGCAGGGGCAGTGACGCAACTGGGACCGTCACGGGGTGTGTGCTGCACTCTGGGCACCAGTCCCCCTCCAGAACCAGTGGAGAACAGCATCCACTCCGTCTGTCCTTGGCAGGATGAAGCACTCTGGGCAACAGTCCCCCTCCAGAACCAGTGGAGAACAGCATCCACTCCGTCTGTCCTTGGCAGGATGAAGCACTCTGGGCACCAGTCCCCTTCCAGAACCAGTGGAGAACAGCATCCACTCCGTCTGCCCTTGGCAGGATGAAGCACTCTGGGCACCAGTCCCCCTCCAGAACCAGTGGAGAACAGCATCCACTCCGTCTGCCCTTGGCAGGATGAAGCACTCTGGGCACCAGTCCCCCTCCAGAACCAGTGGAGAACAGCATCCACTCCGTCTGACCTTGGCAGGATGAAGCACTCTGGGCACCAGTCCCCCTCCAGAACCAGTGGAGAAAGGCATCCACTTGAGAGACTGTGGCTTTGCACTCCCCAGGATTGAACAGTGGGCAACCCACCCACTGGAGAGACTGTGGCTTTGCACTCCCCAGGATTGAACAGTGGGCAAACCACCCACTGGAGAGACTTGAGAGACACTGGCTTTGCACTCCCCAGGATATGGCAGTGGGCAACCCACCCACTGTAGTGACTTGAGAGACTGTGGCTTTGCTCTCCCCAGGATACATCAATGGGCATGGAGCCCCCTCGTGGATCTGGCGTGGTGCACTCATCCGGCTGAGGTGCCCCTCCTGAGGTGCCTGTTGTATTTCGATCTGATGCCCCTGCAGTGTTCTCTCGGTTTTGATGGGGTATCTTGTGTGGGCCTCGCCCATGCATTTTGGGCCCAGTGGTCCACGGACTATGAATGGTGCAATACCTGCACTACTAATCGTGGTGTATATTTTGTTTATTGTGTATATATATATATATATATATATGTATATATTTGCTTCCTGTATTTTGATATATTACAATGGTTCAACTCATTTCCTTTTGTCTTTGCATTCTTCCGGGGGGGTTGGGAGGTGTTACTGTAATGTATAGATATGCATTGGTGTGTGTGTTGTAGTGGGTGAGGGTCGGGGTGGGGGTTGGGATGTTGGTTGTGTGTGTCCCTGTGTTTTTGCCTCCCCCCCCCCCCCCCTATGTCGTAGGTGCAGTACTCACCGTGGTCTTCGCCGCCGGCATTGATGCTCCTCGTAGATGAGCAGGAAGACTAGCGCTGGCAGGATATGGAGTTCCGGCTCCATGGTGCCCTCCTTCCTCGTGGAGTGTGTAGAGGTGAGCGTTTTCCCTTTGAAAGGGCTGTTTCTGCCGTGTTTTTATCCGCGGTGAATCCTCCCCGGAAAAGGTGGCGGATTGGTAGGTTGTGATACTGTGGGCGGTACATTGTCTCCCGTCTGTCTGTTGGCGGTGACCGCCGCGCTGTTTGTCTGTACCGCCGTGGCGGTCGGAGTGTTAAAGTGGCTGTCTTTGTTGGCAGTTTCCGCCACGGTCGTAATTGCAAAATTTTTACCGCCGGCCTGTTGGCGGTCTTACCGCCGCATTAACACCGTCCGCCAGGGTTGTAATGACCACCTAAGTGTTTGAAATCTAAGGCATAAACATATGGTGTAAATAAGGTCATCGAACACTGCCCTACATCTCAGGCACTTCAGTCTTGACCCTCTGGAAGCTCCATTATCACGCCGGACTCAGTTAGATTCTGTGTAGATATTTAAACTGTATACAGAGGCATTTTAAGGCATGGGCAAAGTGGGCAATTGCTCAGGACCCCCACCTTTGAGTGTGCCCCCTGGTCAGTTATCCAGACAGTCTCATGGCACCTGTACTGTTGTCTTATTATTTTTTTTTTTTATTACTTTTTCAGTTTACAGAAAAGCAAATGCATCACTTAATCCGTGATTGCCCCATCAATCGCTGCTCAAAGGAGATACATGTTGCTTGGAATCGAAAAGAATTCCTCTTACTAATTTTCTTTTAAATTTGTGTTATGAGGCTGGAACTGCTCGCATTTTTGACTCTGCGATTAGTTCAAGTATTTTTAAGACATACATCAGTGTGGTACTAACTTACCAAAATGATGAAGAATAATGCCTCTTTATCTAATATTCATTGTTGTAGTCAAAGTTTACATTCCCCTTTAATCGTAAAATAAAGGAAAGAACTGATGGCAATGTTGAACGAAATGGAAACCTTAATCCATTCAATTAGTTTACAGTGATAATAACTGGTGAATTTAATAATGCTTTATTACAATAAGGGATGAAGACGAATGAGAAATTATCCCTGACCAGATATTTGAAGCTCCCAAAGCAGTTTTTTTTAGAAAGACTAAAAGAAAATTGTTAGGTAAATGAATTTGCTCCACCTGTCATGAAATGGGGCTCCACGATCTTAACAGGAGACATATAAAATATAAACTGACACATGCAACCTTCATCTCAAGGGGGCAAAAGACAATAATTGATTATACATTTTTTATTATGGCAGATTTCTACTTGTTACAAGAATATCAAATTATAAATAGATCAGAAAGCGATCATAATCCACAGCACATCATATTAACCAAAAACATTGAAATGTTTACATTGGACAATAAGCTTCACAGCATATAAATAACTGTAAAATCTGGGAAAAGGGTTGTGTTTACCTGTACTTTGAATATACTGTAGCAGCACATGTGGGCCCAATCCTTTTACATCAAAATGATGAAGGTTGCACACACAGTGGCAGGAAACGCAATGCATGACATCCCAAGGTGTACCAGTCTTCTTGTGGAAATGTTTGATTTCCTGGCCTCAGCAAATTAAAAGAAACCTAGATCAGACAAATTGTTAAGGTTACATCATGCAAACATTCTCAAAATTAAAAAACAAATAGACAGGGGACATCTAAGATGACTTTATAAGATGGAGCCCAGTCTGAAGAATGTTCAGCCAGCAAAGCAGCTAAACAAAAAGAGTTGAAAAAGGAAATCCATACAATTAAAGCCACCTGGAGCACTATGGACAGAGCACCAAAAAGCAATTCGTACATCGTAAATCTGAGTACGTTTTGGGCCCTGCTGGGGTTGGGATCCAGCACTTACAGAACAGGGTGTGATTACCACATTCCGTATCTGGTCCCGAAAGAATACCTTGCTAATCTTTACGAAGGGTCACCACAAAACTCCCTTAACCAAGATAAAAGGGAGACGTCTGGTTATGTCATTTAACAACAGAAAAAAGAAATGGATCATTACAGGGTCTAACAACTCAAGGGCCCCAGGACTGCCTTCCAAAGACAGTAATAAAGCTCGATACATCAGCTTGGAGTTCTTTAGCGGCTACTATAATCAATATGGTAATCTACTCCAGGTGCGTACTACCCTCCTGGAAGCGCTCAATTATTCAGACAATCTATGAACGAGGTCCTAGAATCCCTCCGCAGACTTACAGGCTGATCACACTGCGAAATGTAGAAGGGACAATCTTTACAAAGCACTTATGTCACCTTTAAAAATGGAAAGAATAAGCCAAGACACTAACGTTTCATGAATCGATCTTCCACTGGAAATTTTCCACCTTAGACAATATTATGGCACTTTCTATCCTAGCCCAGAAAGCAGAAAGCTTTAAGGAGAACAAATTGTTTGCATGCTTTATTGATTTCTCAAATGCATTCAGCAAAGTAAATGGATCAGAGCTGGGGTTGAGGGACATTGACCAAGGCCTCTTAAAGATCATAATTGATCTCTACAGTGACACCTGGCTATGGGTAAAACTATCAAACGGCAGAGAGCTGACACCAAAAACTAACATCTACAACGGATTAAAAAAACAGCTGTGCTCCTACAGGGTAAGGGGGTGCACTCAAACTAGCCAACTCCAAAATCAAAGTTGTAGCATATGCCTATGAGTTAATGGTTCTTTCCATCACACGCTTTGGACTTCAGAAACAACTGACTAGGGTATATTCCTATAAAAAGAAGAAGAATATGCAGATCATCAGATCAAACAAAAGTTATGTCATTTGGATGTCAAAAACCCAAATACCTATGTGCCATAGGTTTGGACACAATTGAGCATGTATCAAATCACATATATCTAGGGGTTTTTATTGACCATAAATTAAATTGGAACGCTCATTTGACACAATTGAGTAAGAAATCCGTGGCAATAACAGGAGCAATGAAATGTTTAGTGGTAAAATATGGAGGGGGTATCGTGTCCAACTTTACTGGTAGCTAACACTAAATTAGTTCCAGCTCTCACAAACGGTTCAGCTTGCTGACCTCCAGATATATCAGTAAAGCAGAAAGTGTTTCTGAGTTGTATCAGGAAGTTGCATAACTTATGGAAATCAACACAGCAAAGTCTAATAAGACTGGAACTTGGAATAATGTCGCTTAGAGCTCTGGCTACAGTTAATCACACCAATTATTTTATAGGCAGCTATGGGGTAGACAATAATACCATAAGATTTGATGTTAGTAAAGAGCCGTCATATCCTAATAGTGAAGCTCCTGTTGTTGAAAACTGTATTAAGGAAATTCTGTCAAAACAGAACTTGCCGACCCTAAATAAGCAAAGCTA
The DNA here is from genome assembly GCF_031143425.1 of Pleurodeles waltl. NCBI lineage: Eukaryota > Metazoa > Chordata > Amphibia > Caudata > Salamandridae > Pleurodeles > Pleurodeles waltl. Next base: position 623,591,079 of record NC_090437.1, on the reverse strand, counting down.
CACTGAAAAACGACCAAATCTACACAGAAACTACTGTTAAGACAGGAAATTAGAAACTCGAGTTGCCTGCTAGACATGGAAAGGGGAACAAATTATGAAAATACGAAATGCACCTTTGAGTTATGTGCAGTACAATGGCAACCATATTTATATTTTAGCATTAAAACGAAGGCAAAAATAGCATTTTTATGTTTTAGACTTTTTTATATACCTTATAACAATTTGATGGATTATGGAAGAGAGCCACCGGGGTGTGCCAACTCTGTAATTTGTAGCGGGAAACTTTTCAACATATTATTTGTCTGTACTCCAGGTTATTGGACCTCCACAAGAAACTTTTGAAACATATTTTTAAAACACTAGGGATAAGAACAATAGCAGAGAAAATGGTATTCTCTTTTGGGGGAACTACTCCAAAATATGTGGGCCATGTAGCAACATTTTTAACCATAACAAATAGGAAGTGGGAAAGCACATCTATGGGGAACTAAATACGGTGAAAGGCAGGCTAATTGGGATTAACTTTTATGGTTTGCTTTTTTTGTAATTTTGACATATATGTATTGTAGATTGTATATGGTGTTTAAAGAAACTGGAACAATAAATAATACTAATGCCACTATTTATAAAAAAAATACGGTACAGACAAATACAGTGTGATTTTCCCATAAGCTCATGATTGTTCCTTACATGGTGAAACCAGGATGTGAATCAGGTATCCAGATTAACAGGTCAAAAGATGACTTTTGAATATGATAATTGTTCAATTTAAGGCTATGATGCATGGGCAAGTAGTTAATAAATTGCTAACTGCACTACTGCCCACCTCCCCATAAATAGTAGAAAAAGTGTATTCAATCTTTCAGCAAAGAGTAAATAAGATTTGTTGGAATTTAAAAGATGTCAAAGATGTATACCTACGTAGATATAGTTAACAACAAGGAAGTATGAACTAGTCCTGATGCATGACCAAGTCAAGCACGCCAAAGAGATTCTCCTTACTACAAGAAACGAAATGGCAAAACCTAAAAGAAAAACGGACAACTGAATCTGTCAGCAGTACCAGAGTGATGCTCATCAGTACATAAAAACATACGACACTCAAATAAATATGATGCCTGAATCAATCAGGTACACCAAAGAGGTGTTCTTCTACTTGCTAAGTGACTTTTTAAGGCAAAGTGACAGTAAGAACCTCCTAATATTAAAAGAAGATCAGAAGCAAGGAAATCGGTCTCATAAGAGTGAAGAAGATGCAGAATAAGTGAGATTTCTAGCTAAAGATGGTTCACTAGTCAACCATTCAATATCAGAGATCTTCCAGCTTTTCCTTGCTACATGTTGTGGAATAAACAAATATGATCACAGCACAATTTAATTCAACCTTATTTGACATCATGAAAGTTTGAATGAGCTAGAAATGTGTAATAAATTGTACCAGATGGTGGGCCCAAAATATGTCTTGCCCAGGTCCCCTAAAATTCTTAAAACAGCCTTGATTGTATAAGGCATAGCCTGTTAGTAATTACTGCCACTCTCGGGGCCATGAGAACGACGACCATTCCTCATCTTCCAGTGAACTTATATCCTCCTCCCATTGCTCCAGTGTTTTGTGAATTGTATTTAGATAATTAATAATTTGTGATTTATACATACAGGATACTGTGCTGGTCAGTAGCATTGAGGACATTGCTCATTTAGCTTCCAGCAGGCTGTATTTAGGGATTTCTTCATGACTGCACAAATATGGCCCGAGGTCATGTCGTAGTTGAAGTTATCTGTAAATTTGTGTGTGTAGCAGGCCAATCTCTTTCTTCATCCCAGCACATGCCTTGAAGTTTGTGCCCCTCGCCACATCACCCAGTGCTGAAATGCCTACCGAGCCTCATCCCATGAAACACTGTACTTTGGTAGGACTCTCTTCATGGGAACAAAACAGATGGTTTCGGGCGGCAGCACCACCACGTGTAGGGGACTGAGTCAATCCTACACTGTCTGGTAACTGTTGGCCTAACTCTTTCAGTTAGGTATCAGCACCTCACCAAAACCTAAATGAAAAGGTGATTTGTTGCAGCCTGACACATGACGCTCTGTGACTCCTCAGGGAAGTCGTGGTCGGCAGAGCATACCCTTTTCTCTCATCAGCACAGGTCTCACACACACATCGGCAGACAAAAAGATGCAGGACATTTTTCACTGTATTGATTGAAAAGACTGCAATCTATGATAAAATGCAAGAGCTGTGATTATTAGGAAGAGGAAACATAACACAATCAGGATTGTTGCCAGAAGTGAAAAGCAAATAAGCAACCCCAGCATATTGGAATTAACTTGTGCATAAGAATTTCTGCCCATTCTTCCTTGCTTCTCTGCGAGAGCATGGCAGTGTTAGCCCTTTTATCTCTCCGTACGTAGGTCATGGAAGGAACACCCACCCCCATACCTGAAAAGCAGGAGTCTGTCCTCTGTCTCCTTGGTTGGCTGTAGAGGCAGAGCTGAGGTCAGGAATGAAATGGTGTACAGCAAAAGATGTATTTCCTGGCTGGAATTACCTATCTAACCTTCTTTGGCCTGTATGATGTTTTATGATAAAAATGTGTTGGTGTTCTGAGAAACAGACCTGACATGATCATGTGTCTAAATGTCAAGGCAGGCTGCACACTCTTGTGGCAGCAATACTAGATATATTATAATGTACAGTCCTCGAGCAGCCTTGGACAGGGGTCAACAATGAAATGTTGTGCAAGGAAAGCAATAACAATCACTTTTGCAAAATAACAGTTGATTAGAAAAATACCCCTGCTAAAAGCCAGCTATGCTAAAATGAATTAAAATGAATAAATGAAATGATGCATGTAAGTAGGTAAAAGGGCACAGGACAAAGGCCTAAACTAAAATACATGTGCCCATGCAAGGCTCTAAAATGAACCTACAACAGTAGGGGTGATACCTCTGTTAGTGCCCTGCTTCACCATAATGTAGCTTGGCCAGTTAGTTTACCACTCCAGGCATTCGTCTATAACTGCCTCCCACATTGCCATAGGCTGGATCTGGCTCCCCATCCACCTGGGGAGAAAAGATCCATTCAATCACCATGTTAAACTGTGTGGCTTGATGAAATGCCTCCAGGTCTGTCGTTACCAGACCTCCATGAAAACCGGATTACAGTTAGCAAAGGAGACACTTGGTTGACCCATATTCCACACTGTGTGCTTTTTGAGATCAAAAATATTGTTTGCTGGTAGGAATTTTTTTATATTGAGTTGATCCTTACTACTCCGCATACAACAGCATTTTACAAAAGCTATGATGAAACCGAGCAAGCATTGGCAAAGCAAATAGGCTTGCAGCCAGCGTCAGAAATATTGGCTTTACCAGTGCTTGTTCCAAAGATGCCCCTCTCGTTCTAGACCCTTTTATAATGATTTATTTCCTATGGCCTGTTCTGTGCAAGGAATACATAAACACAGGCTAATTATACTTAAATATCTTTTGGAAGAACATTTCATTTGGTTGGACGTCCCAAAATGTGCATGGATACTAGTTTTTCATTAGGAGTTGCTAGATTCAAGTGAGTCTGGTGTATAAATGCAGCGAAGGATTATTTTAAATGATGTACTATGGTAAAGCAAGTACAACTATTTTCTAATCACAATTATTCAAAGGTAAGTGAGGACACCACCACTTTACCAAAGGCTAATACTTTTCACAATCACAGGTTCACATGTTCATATTGCTTTACTGTGCTACCTCGAGGGATGCATGGAACCGACAGCAGGCTGGGCTTGATTTCCTTGTTCGTGGCCCACGGTAACTGTTAGACAATTACAAATTGGTCTCTCTCTGTGGCCACTTGTAACTGAGGGGCGACAGTGCTGTGACTGTTACTCAGCGTCAAGTAGCCAGAGGGAATAAGGGGGATCCACTGTGTGCTCCAGGTAGTGTGGAGGGTGGTGGGGCCTGACACCTGTAGTATTTCTGAGGGTTTTTTCTTATTGAAAAAATCCTGTAAAGATTCAGCCCTTTGCCAAATAATCTAACTACATTAGCCCTTAAAGTCAGTATTGTACCTCGGGCAATGGGCTGTAAATGCTAGTATGTATTCCTGCTTTACCCAGGACATGTTGTAGTTTTCATTGCTGTTATTGCAGAGTTATGTTGATCTCTACTGAACAAGATTAGTAGACCTATATCACTGTGGTCAGAGGAACATCAAACACAAAAAAATGTGATGAGAGGAATATTTGCAATAAGCCTAAACACTGCCAATCACTTGGAGTAGCATTCCAACCCATCATTCGTTTGCCCAACATGCCACCTCAGTTTGGACTAATCCATATATAAATTAGTCTTGACCCTGCTCCAACAGGAACAGTCCAGCCCGAACTACCAGGTCAGGTCCTTCCTGAACCAAAACACATGCAACTCGAGACTGGTTTTGCCTTGATTGTGGCTGTACAGTTGGGTGTAGCTTGGTTCCAGTGGTGCAGTGAGTATATGTATGTTTGATGTCACAACATAAGTGGCCAAGGGCATACTCAAACGTGGATTCCACGCTCACTTTGCCTGTGTGTGTGTATATTTCTGATAGTTATGTGCATTACATGAATAAGGTTGTGCTTTGGGTGCGTTTCATTGATGACCTTTTTGTAAAATGGAGTAGAGAAGAAATTATCTTGCAGGAAAACATTGATAAACTAAACTGCAACATGTTTATCATCAAACTAACCGCCAAATGGAGTAAGATCAGTATTGATTTTTTGGATGTGTGTCCGGATGTCCATGAAGAGACAGTCAATACTAGCATATTTTGCAAAGAAACTACATGCAATTCAATTCTACAGTGTCTAACATACTGGTGGCTAAGCCCCAATGTCCACGCACCCAAGCTGTACAAAATATATAGGGAGACAAATCTGTACAGTGTTTGCACAAATATTAAGATTGGTGCTCTTCTGGTATCCACACCCAGCCCCCTAGGGTGTAAAGGCGGGAACCAGATATACCCCAGTTCAGCAAACTAGTCAACAGAATAATACCAAAGCACTCAAAAAACTCCGATGGCACACTACTGTGTTCAATAAAGAAGTATCACAGTCCCAAAGTTATGTGGTTTTGATTTATTCTTTGCACAGTTATTCACATTTATTGCGTATAATCCATTACAAACCAGCAGCCAACACGTTTTTCGTCATCTAGGCTTTTTCACAGCTGCAAGATTATGTACAAGGTATCCTACACAATTTGTAAGTATGGCATAGGGAAAATACAAATAAATATTCATTGAGTGATCATCAACCAATAGTACCAAGAAAACAATATCTGCAGTGTGGAGGAATCTCTGGATATCCACGTACTGGGTATATATCCAGCAATTATGTTGGCAATTACCAATTGTAATAGGTTGATTCGTTGTGCCACTGCCATTGATTATACACTCGTGTAGATGTATTCTAATAATATATCAGAACCTCTCATTTCATACTTTGCCTTTGCACATTTAGCGCCATCTGGGATGTAAATATGCTCTAATTGGAAACTTCAGTTGATTATAACTAAGGCCTGGTAAATTGCACCTTATGACTTTGCACATGGATATTTGTTACTATATTTATTATTGTGGATTTCATCTTGGGGGGGCTGGTGGGGCCAGATATTAAGGCTTGTTTTCCATTCTCACTTTGGAGCTCTAGTCTGGGCCATCTCTCTAGCCTGGCTTAGGTCATTATATACCTGCACTTTACGTGGTTGGGTGGGGCTGTTGCTGAAGCAACGCTATTCAGTCTCTGAGGCAACCAAATAAGATATGACCCCCTTCTTTCACTGGACGGTGTTGAGCCCCAATCTAGCATAATTACTGGCCATTAGGGAGGAGATGTGTAATTTGAAGGTCTATAATAGTTTGCCACCCATGACGAAAACATGCTTAGGATTTTTTATACAAGAGCATTTTATATGTATGTCCTTGTTACAAAAAGGGATAGGGTATCAAGTTCTGCATCCATCCACATTGTATGAACCTCTGTCTTTTGAAACTGGTTTTTGTAAGGGCACAACCAACACATGTTAAAGGACATGATCTTGTTATACGTAGTATCAAAGGTTTGGGTTGGTGCCACTGATATATAAAAATGGAATGTTGACATTGGTTTGGCACAATAATCCCACAGCACTATCTCCGTAACTTGAATCTTACTTTTCAAGAGTTATCTTAACAACTATGGCAGTGTGTATATATTGTTGAATTACATGGATGCATGGGCATGGCTCTACTATTGATACGACCTGTTTCTACCAATTATACACTGATCGAATGTGATACTAATTATGAATCATTGCATGCCATTAGTCCTGTGAAATACAATGTCTTTGCATTTGGTTACAGTATATATATATATATATATATATATATATATATATATATATATATGTGTGTGTGTGTGTTTGAAAGGGTATGGCAGCAAACCAATATGAACTTCACTACAGAATGTACCTCTTTGCAATGAACTGTGTTGTATTGGTGTTGGGATTACCCAGGGATTCCGCAATGACAGCTGCATTTGTTTCAATTGCAATCTAGGTAGAATTCTAGCCTGCAAAGATCTGGGCCAGTGCAATCAAGGAACAACGGTCTTTAAATCACCAGAGTGGTGGGAAATGGGTTGCCCAGTTGAAGGCATAAGCCGAAATGTGCTGGTGTCTTGTTTGTGTTTGATACCTGCATATCAATAAAGAAGATTTTATAACCTGCAGTGCCTGGTCCATATGGATGAACATTCCTATACTTTGATGCAGCTGTATATATAATCACAACAAAACAACAGCCAGTCAGGGCAACAATCCGGATCCTAAAGGATACACTGAGTAACAAAGAAATGAAATATCCAAGCAAAAAGTGACTCAAACAGATGGACTCGCCAAAGAACAGAAATATATTTCAACTACAACATTTTGGCTTCCGCCTTCCTCAAGCAGTACAAGATGATATCAGAGGCTGCACAGCTGGATTTTTAAACAGCATCATTAGTGAAGATTCCATTTGGAATGTGGAATCAGTGCAGCCCTGAGATCTCTTGATATATGCAATAACCAGGTAGTGCTGTCAGTGAGGTTAAGTCCATCTGAATGCAATGATTTTAAACGGTACATGCAGAGGTTTTCTCTGGAGTCCAGTAGTTCTTCCTTTAAGACACGTTTCACAAGGAAAATCTTAGAAAACTGATAGTAAATGGTCCACAAGGTTAACATGATTGGCTACAGGCAGGTCAAGTTTCTTATTAATTAATTGCTGATTTGTGTATGAATGTCATTCATTGAAAATAACCTTACATGTCGCTCAGCATGCATTATTATCTGATTCAGTGCCAAATAGTAAATGCCTTCTGTCATTAATTAGACACTTGACCAGCCTGTAGCCAATTTCTTTAACTTTGTGGACCATTTACTATCGGAACAAGTGGACCAGGCCTGCTTCCAGTTTAAACCGTATGTTGATCCATAACACAGCAAAGGAACTAGGCCAACTGCATATAGGCTTAGCTCTTTGTGACCATTATAAGATGCTGTGCACTGGGGACTGACAGTAGTCTGCAAATAAAGCCATTCTCAATCCTTTGCAGGGGTGCTGGGTTACTGTAGCCCCAAAGACCCGCCCCACAATCAAACGGAAAACAGCCTCATTGATTTTTTCAGTGGCTTTTATGACGCCTAGGTAGATGAAAAAAATCCTATGTGCTCTGCTCTCAATAAATGGTTTTCCTTTACCATGCTACTTCTGTTATATATAAGCAGAGGTCATTGAGCTGCTCATGACTCCTGACCCCTCTCAAGCTAATAAGTCCTAATGAAGATTCCCTCACGTCAGTCTTGGCTAGATGTGAGGAATGCAACTCCTATGTTTCTGTAGAATCTTCTGATGTCTTCTTGCGGTTAGCTCCTTCTGCAAATCATCAGAGTTGTGATCTTCACCTCATTCTCCTAGCATTTGCAGCTTTTGGCTGCGAGGTCCCTATTTATCCTGGGTGGGAATCACTTTCTTGGGAAAATCTCCAAGCAGGCTTTAGCCCTTTGGGCCTTGATTTCTGTCCTGGTCAAAGATCCCCCCCCCCCCCCCCCCCCCACTCCTGCCTCAAATCTGAGAAATGCAGAGTCCTTTTCTCCCAGAGTTATAGGCTTTTTCCTAACCTTGAGGAAAACTGCAGAGTTGAGAAATAAGTTCCTGGTCTGGCGTTCATCTTGGCTAACGTGGGAGACCTTCTCCAGAAGTTCAGAACAGTTCAGGGAACTGGAACGTAATGGTCAGTCTTATCCTGTTTAGAAGGGAACTTAAGGTAGGTGTGCCATTTCAAAATCCAAACCTCCGGCCTCATTCCCAGTTTTTTCAACAAAGTTGGGGTGGAAAGACAGCATTAACTGGTCATTGAAAGGCATATTCCATGGTGAACAGAGTGGACTTTTTTTCTCTGGGCTCTTTGATTCCTAGAGAATCCGCAAATGAGAACAAACAAGGGAGGCCACAAATGGTCACAGGACGTGCAGATTAGAGGGTTGGCTGGGAAGATACTCCGTAGCTTGTTGATGCACAGGTCTACAGGCCTGCATAAGCAGCCACTTTTTGTTCTAATGTTTGTCCTTCAGCATAACTCAGGCTTTGTATGAGCTGAATGCGGATTCACCCAAAGTCTCAGTCAGCTAAAAGGCTTAGCAAGGTAGGCAGTACATGGCAATATTGCACCCACAAGTAGATATGGAAGTGTACATCCGTCTTGTGCCACATTCACCATGGCTTTGCGAAGGACTCCATCCTGAAAACATACCAGTACAGCATGCTTTCCACCCAGGCCACATGTCACAATTTACATGCATGGGAAGTGAATGACCTCGAGTATGAGGGATTGCACAGATTTTGGATACCAAGGGACAGTAGATTCCCCTTCTGGGAGTGCATACAAAAAGGTGTGTTCCCTTCCCTGAATCTCAGCTGCTATCAGCCTTCATTTTTCACATTTTCTGGCAAGAGAACAATAGCCAATTCCTACTGTGGGGAGGTTTATGCACTTACGCCTTAATGTACATTGCATCTATTACAAGTATATATGCTGGCATGCATAGCTTTATGTAAGCAACGTTTTTCAAGTTCACATAGAGTGTCTTGATGCCTGTTTGATGGCTTCAAATGACTGATAAATCTGTTTGGTATGGTATATTTCAGCTCTAAGACAACTTTATTGCTAAGGAAGATCAATTTCACTTTGCAAAAGAAAGACTTGTGCTTGAGTTATATAAATAATAATCATGCAAGCTGAAAAAATATAAAGAAAGATAAGGATCTAGTAAAATTAAAGGTTGGGCCTGTAACAATGACCAAAGCCCTCCATCACCCACTACTAAATGCTTGTGTATAAAAACTGGTTCATTCTCCCTTTGGTTCCATAGGAAGGAAGTGAAGGGAAGCTGATTGTGCTTGGAGCCACAAACCGCCCTCATGCCCTTGATGCAGCTCTGCGTAGACCTGGCCGCTTTGATAAGGAAATTGAAATTGGGGTTCCTAATGCACAGGATCGATTGGACATCCTCCAGAAGCTTCTTAAAAAAGTCCCTCATCTGCTAACGGAGACTGAGCTGGTTCAGCTGGCAGACAGTACCCATGGATATGTAGGGGCAGATTTGACAGCTCTGTGCAAGGAAGCAGGTAAGGTTTCCAATACATTTGCATCTGGTAGAAGAAAGCTATTGTGTAGTTTGCAATATGCTCTGCATGTATTATGTGCCCCAGCACGTTATGCACAGTTAACCATCAACTGGTAACATTATTGCCAGGTCACTTTTTAAGATGGCATTGAAACTATTAAACTGTTGCAGGAAGAAAAAGTGAGAGGGGTCCTGTCTTCAAGGCTTCCAAAGAGGAAATATGTTCATTATTACTGCATCACAAAATCTACTTACAAAAAAACGGAGTTACAAAAAATATATATTAAATCAAAAACAGAATAAACAAATACTCAATATAGTTGTAGAGTTGCCACACACAGGCAAAGATGTAAGCACTCTAAACAGTGAACACTGTGGTGCATGGCTAGCTCCACCCTACCCAATTCAACATAAGACTGTGTGGCCACCTGGGTTAACAGGATGTCGTCCTCATGTATATAGGGAGTCTTTGACCTTTTGTTAAGGAAAGTTGACAAGACACTCTTTGGTTTATTGGTGACCTGGTCCGTGCGTAAAGCCATTGACATTAAAATTGACATTAAAAGTCAGCTGCCTATAATATTCAACATCTTCGCATGAATTTGGACAGATCGTTTTTTGGTTCCTTTTTTTCCTCTCTAGCCTCACTGTCCTTAGGCATTCTTGATCTGTTTTTCCTCAGAAGAAAAGCACATTCATCCATTATTCTCAATAATGGATACCCTGAAGAAGGAAAAACTTCAAAGTGGAGAAACCTTTTCCTCCTTTAATAATAACTTAATAATTATTAATTAATTGCATTTGGAGAGTCTTGAGATCCCAGACCCAGAAAGCATTCGAGTGCAGTTTAGATCTAAAATAAAGCTGGCTAATCAGTAAATAGAGAAAGTGCATTACTAACTGGTCAGAATTGAACATCAGCTCCTACTGAAAAGTTTAAAAAAATCGATCCCAAAGTCAGAAGTATGTTTGGAACATTTAATAAATCACGTGATCACTGCACTATCCCAGTTAGCCTGTTAGGCTCTGTATGCAACCAAGTGCGCCTCAAGAATCACTTTTTCTGAAGCACTCTAAAACTAATAATTTATTTTTAGCTAAATGTTACACGATCCACTGAGTCTTAGTCAGGATTATTAATTGATCAATGTGCTGCTTAGTAGGACGTTTCAGAGGAGGATAAACCATTCCACAGCTCCCAAATGCAAGGGTTCAAGTTCTTTTGAAGCCAGTCTTCATGGACGAACTACTGTCTCTTAGCGAATGGCTGTGATACCAACTGATTCTCTCAAGATCCCTGAACCAGCCTGGCTCCTCGGGGATGTTGCCTTTTTATTTGCTCCTTTTATCACCTACTTACCAAAAGACGGGGTAGGTACTCCCTTTCTGAAAAGAGCCTACATATGAGCTACTGAACTATTTAACTTTGGCCCTATCACAAACTACCTGTCCTGGTAAATAAATTTGGCAGAATAGATAATCTCCATCCATATGTAAGAACCCCTAGATATGCATCGCATACTTCACTTACTCTGCCCTTAGTACCTGCCACCATTTCACAACTCAAGTCAGGCTTTCCTTAAATTTCTCAGTACAGTCTTAGCACTAGGGGTGGTCTTTTTTTTATGACCCCAGATATCTTGAAAGCCTTTCCTCGTCAATTTAAATTTGACTTTTCTTTAACAATGTTAATAAAGAAGATTAAGACCATTCTCTTTAGCTATGATTGGACGTAGGCTAGCACCAAGAGACCTTATTGGTTGTGGGGCTTTATAAGCGTAGTTAATCCTTCAGTCCATGTTTGAAGAAACTAGAATGCAGCACACAGTGTGCAATAAAACTGTAAATAAATAAAGGGGTGTTTTTTCTAATTGTGAATCATGCCTGTAATCTTAAGTGCTCATAATACTGTGTCGGTTTTGTTATTTAGATACAGGTGTTCAGTGCTAGTGTTTCCACAAATCTTTTGGACTATTAGTTCAGGGGATAGTTCATGAAGCATCACTCATGTGCCACATGTAGAACAATCAGAGAGGATTGTAAGCCGGTAAATCCCAGGTTTGTTTATGCTTATCATTTGCTGTTATCAACATGGAGACATTTTTATCGAAGCCACATCTTTTCAGTACAAAATCCAGGTAGGAATTGGCCAACTAGTCGAGGTCATTCTCAGCCATGAGCAACAGCAGTGTTAAGAGGCTGTTGTTTTCCTTCTGACATTATCACTGGTGAACATATATATATTTTATAAACCTGGACAGGTCGGCATCGCTATTTTTTAAGACTGATTTTGAGTCATTATTGAAGCATATATTTGTACATAATCAATAAGCACTATCTTGGATCTGGAGAGGTTTTGAGAAAGCAGATTCTACTACTGGGTTACTGATATGCCATATGAGTCAAAAGGAATTAAACACTTGCTGAAATTGGGAATTTGGGAAATATGTTATGGCAGCCGTACGTTTGCAAGAGCTTTTTGTTTATCAGTAACTTTTAACTTTCAAGGTAGCAAGATAGGCCTCAGGACCCTCCTGGTCGATTGTGGTGACACTAAATTCTGTTTAATCATGTTTCTTTTAATTGGTCATCATTTTTTATTGCAAGGTAGGTCTAGTAACCTCATCTGCTTGTCTAACAGGTGAGCTTAGCACCATAAGTTTCCCTTTGATTGCCACTTTAGAAACCTCAGCACTGGGAAATTTGTCATTTTGTTCTTAAGGAAAACAGGACGTTCTACAGTAGTAGTGTGTTGACCATAGTGATTTATCATGTCGTGTGCAATGCCTGTCATTGCACTCACTGGAGCACAGGATTATATTTTGTTCCATTTATCAAAGTCGAAGGGGTGCATATATATCATGATCAATTATTAATTGCATTCTTTCCACCACTATGTTGGCACCTCCTGTGCCCAAAATGTTGGTTAAGGAATGGTGTTCAATCCCTTTCATCAAATGTTAAGATGACCTAGATGTAAATTAGGTATTAACATTTTACCTGTTTGTTCTAATTCTGCCACTCCGCCACAATTCAGACAGCACTGTAAAATGCTGAAGTGGAGGATATATATCGGGAATACATTGAATACATACATTCAGAGTGTCAGAGTACAGGGCTGCAAGATGGCCACTCTGCAGAGAAGCTCTACCAGCCACAGCCAATATCCACTCATTATTTATTTATTTATTTATTAGGGAGCCAGCTGAGACGTTTGGGGCTGATGTCAGCTGATGCATGCGGATGGAGGTCCACATGGACCTAGCTCCTCTATGTTTGCTCTCTGCTTAATTCACCCTTGTATTGACTAGTTCCCCTTACCTTTTTGCATCTAGAATCTGGCATGGGTAAACAAGATAACAAGCAGCCTAAACTAGCTTTTAAGGGCAGGCAGTCTACTGGATCCACTGGGTATAAAAATACAGTTGAGGCCTGTCAGTCCCAACATGACCACGATCATCCTCCTAAACAAGACCTCGGCCTGCTCCTATTAGAAATGAAGCTAATCCTAGCAACAATTGATTTCAAAATAGACATATGACAGATACGATGGACAGGGTGAAGGAGTGCCTTGATAAGCATGACGACCAATTTGATCTTCTGGAACAGCAGATCTCTTACTCCGATGCTGCTGGTAGCGATGAGAAAATTCCCCACCTTATGGCTGCGGTTCAAATAAAAATTGAGATTTGGAAGTGCACTCATTCTGCAATAACCTACGCATTGTGGGAATACCAGAATCCAGAGCTGTAAACGGGGTCAAAGATTACATGAAGGGGGTATTGAAATGTGTGTTTGACAGTGCATCCCTAACACTCCTGTTTTCAGTGGAGTGTGCACACATATCACTGGGCCTCAGCCACCTCCTGACGCAGCTGACCGTCTGATAATAGCTACATTACTAAAGATGATATTGTCTATGAGTATAAGGGTATTTGCATATATTCTGACATCTGTACATCAGTCCAGATGGCTAGACGTGAATTTCGTCTGGTCCAGAAAAACATTCAGAAAGCAGAAATACAATATTCATAGTTATAGCCTGCCAAACTGGGAATCACAGTTAAGGGAAGGCAGCATGTGTTAACTAGTCCTAAATAGGCGTCCGGTTTCCCCTCAAAATACTGCAGACCTTGAGAATGACATTGCCGAATACCCAACTCCTCTTAGTGTCAATAACTTAATCACATTTACTCATCCACCATCTATTGTGGCGTCTAGCATATACCGTCTCCATTAGGATAGCTGTTGGTTTCTTTTTTTAACCACATTTTATTGGTTTTGCAACTTGTATGTGGCCCAGGAGGCAAACATTTAAAGAAAAATTAAGCCTAAGGAAGAAAAGCATAAACAAGAGCAAATACCTGCATATTCCACCCCTCCCCCGCCCACATGCTAGCAAGAGGATACAGAATAAGTCCAGTTAACAGATCACCGGTTCCATTCCCTTCCAACCCCATCCCATCCCATATAGCTGTCTGTTTCAACTGCCTGATCACTGTTGTAATTGATGCCACAATTCTCCCCACATGCAGCACTCAATCTACAGTCTAAATTATGACTGCCTGCTGGCTTTCACTCTCCCACTTTGCTTGACCCTCTTCATTCACTTCACCCAGTATATATCAAGCTTTGCATACACTCGACACTCCTATCATACTAGGCCACCTGCTCACCATCTAGCAAGTTCCCTCCCTGCACATTGGCCACCCACTAATGCTTCTCAGACTGTTGCTCTCACTTTTTGAATAACTATTTTTTTGTCTATTATTGTTTTCTCTTTTCCTTTGAGGGTCAGGTTTGGGAGGGTTGTGGTACTACTTATTATCCTGCATGAGGGGTAGGCCAGAGTGGGTTGGGGGAAAGGTTCTACGCCATGCGGTCACCGCCAAATGGCCGCTCCGCGGTCAGGAGACCGCGGATGCCATTCTGGCTTTCCCGCTGGGCCGGCGGGCGACCGCCATAAGGCCGCCCGCCGGCCCAGCGGGAAGGCCCCTGCAACATAGAAGCCGGCTCCAAATGGAGCCGGCGGTGTTGCAGGGGTGCGACGGGTGCAGTAGCACCCGTCGCGATTTTCTCTGTCTGCAAAGCAGACAGTGAAAATCTTCATGGGGCCCTGTTAGGGGGTCCCACGACACCCGTTCCCGCCATCCTGGTTCTGGCGGTGTAAACCGCCAGAAACAGGCTGGCGGGAAGGGGGTCGGAATCCCCATGGCGGCGCTGCTGGCAGCGCCGCCATGGAGGATTCCCTGGGCCAGGGGAAAACCAGCGGGAAACCGCTGGTTCCCCTTTTCTGACTGCGGCTTTACCGCCGCGGTCAGAATGGCCCTGGAAGCACCGCCAGCCTGTTGCCGGTGCTTCCGTTGCCCTCCACCCTGGCGGTCATAGACCGCCAGGGTTGGAATGAGGGCCTATGTCACTTGAACATGCATATAATATAGTTGGCCATAAAGTTACAGCTAAACTAACCATGTTATGCAATCTTTCCACAGACCATGTTATCTTATGTACTTTATTATTTATCTCACCACCCTAGTTATGTTTTCTCTCAGGTTAGGCATGAATGAACCATGCAAAGCCCAGCAAGTTCTACCTTGATAGGGTCTAAATAGGCATTAGATAGAAATTAGTCTGTTGCAAGACATTCCTAACTAATCTTACAACATCTCTACTCCATGCCTTATAAAATAGGACTGAGATCTCCTACTCGTCCTATGCAAGAGGTGTCGCTGTTGTTATCAAGACAGCCTTCTTGATAACAACAGCAACACCCTTGGTTATTTTAATGTTATGCTTGACTCTTGTGTTGCTATATCGGTCAGGATGTGTCAGCCACACCCCTTGGTGCCTTTCAACTGAAAGAGATTATCACATTACATACTAGTTGACATTTGGCCCACCAGGCACTCAAGATCACTTGAAGGCACCTGCATTTTCACAGCACATAAATCCTGGTCAAGGATCGACTTGTACTAGGTTTTGTACTGGCTAGTCACCAGCACCCGATATATAGGCATCAACAATGTACTTGCTGAACCCAAGTATAGTAACTTTTCCGACCATGTCCTGGTTTTCCTAACATTACTCCTCCTCCATGAGAAGGGTCTAATGCATTTCTTGGAAGTTTTGCTGAATTCTTTGCCAGCCCTCTTATTCAAGAATGAAATACACAGTAACACTAGATTATTTCACCACCTGACAAAAATCTGTGAATATGGTTGGTGTGCTTGGGGGGAGGTGCTTTTAAGGCAGAACTTGGATGTGCTTGTGTTGCTATGCATTCAGGGATGCTGAAGGCTATGCTGGCGTGCATCCATAGAATAGAAGGAGAGCTGCATGACCTGGAAATGGACTATTGCAACTCCTGAGATGATAATATACTGGCTGACATCAAGAGTAAGCTTGGGGAATACGACAAGGCGATACATAGTGAAGTTAACTAGACTAGCAAGGAGGTCAAAGCTAGTGTGACAGCACAACTCTCTCTTACCTCTTTCGGTCCCCTTGGGCTGACTCAGACTATCTTTCAGATAATTTGCATAAATTGAGTTGAAGCGCCCAAGTGGCGTCAGGGACGGTGTTGTCCATAAGAAAAGATGAGGAAATGTGTCCCTAAAGATAAGACTGAAGCAGCATTTCAATCAACAGACATTAAATAAGGACTGATTTAAAAAGAGAGTTTGAGATCAGTAATTTAGAAGAAAACATTAAGGTTTATTAAAATATTAAAGTATAATACAGAAGGCAAAATGTAGTAGTTTCAATAAATCAATGGTAAGACATGTAAAAATCAATTGCCATAAAGCCTCTTAGCATTTGAAATAGATGCAGCAATAAGCAAAGTCTGAAAAATAAACCAGCATGTGCAGCAAATCAACAGAACATTTGGTCTCGCTCATCCCCATATTGAGGGCCTTTTATAATAATTTTCACCATAGAAAGAAATATAAATCACACAGTTGGCATGTGGAGAGTAAATGGAATAATGCATAGTCAAATCGCAGTTCAGCATTGTTTGAAAATGGTCCACTCTGAGGTGTCATCCCAAACTTTTTGCCTTCCTCCTCCTCTTTTTCTGACCTTGTTTTTGGTTGCTTTAGGACTTTAAGCACTTTACCACTGCTGACCAGTATTAAAGCGCATGTGCTTCTCCTCTAAACATGGTAACGTTAGTGTATACACAATTGGCATATTTAATTTACATGTAAGTCTCTTGTAAAGTGGTATACCATATACCCAGGGCCCATAAATTAAATGCTACTAGTAGGCCTACAGCACTGCGTGTGCTTACCACACAATTAGCCTTTTAAACATGTCTCAGGCTTGCCACTGCAGAGCCTGTGTGTGCAGCTTTACTGCCACTTCGACTTGGCATTTAAAGCCCTTTTCCAAGCCTTAAGCTCCCCTTTTATTACACATAGGTCATCCCTAAGTTAGGCCCTCAGTAGGCCAAAGGGCAGGGTGCTGTGTAGGTAAAAGGTCGGCCATGTACTTTTAGGTTTTGTATTTCCTAGTAGTGAAAAACATCTAAATTTATTTTTCACTACTGTGAGGCTTACTCCTGTCATAGGTTAACATTGAAAATTCCTTATTACACTTTTAAGCTGTAATTCCTGATTGAGAGGATGTCCTGTTTCATATCATTGGAACGGTAATGATAAATCCTCTTTACTGGTAAAGTTGAATTTACTATTTTAGAAACTATACTTTTAGAAAGTGGACATTTTTCTGCTATTACAGCCCTGTGTGTCTGCAGCCTGTACCTAATACACGTATGGGGTGGGTGGCAGCTACACTTTGTGCATTCCCTCTAGATAGCCACAAATACAGGAAGGTTAAGTGTGTCTGAGCACTCATCTGCATCCTGATGGCTCTTCCTTGGCAGGAAGTGGGGAGGAAGGGGCTGACACACCTGAATAGGCAGTGCCTGTCCCCACACCAAGGGCTGATTATCACCTACTGATAGTCTGAAGACAGTCTGGGAAGAAAGGGCCTCTGTGCACTTAAAATTCCCTTCTTTGAAGTCACCTCCACTTTAGAGGCACAACTGGGCATAAGTACTGGGTCTTTGACCCCACCAAATTAGACAGTTCTGGACCTACAACTGGAGCCTGTCAGAAGAACTGCTGTGCTGCATCAAGGACTGGTAGTCTGCTGGACTGCTGATGTGGAAGGACTGCTTTTCTGCTGTTTTGCCCTGCTGCCTGCTACTCTGACACTGCTGAGGGAGAGCTGGACTCTGCATTGCAACTGAAGTGATCTGCAAGTGCTCCTTGGCTTGCCCCCTGATGCCTGACACTCAGGAATATCAAAGTCTCTACCCCTGCTCCTATGCCTGGTTCACTGGAAGTGGACCCAGATAAATCTACGCATCCCCAGTGTACTTAGAGCAGAACTGGTGCATTGATCCTTTTGCAGGAGTAGAGCCAGCACATCGCTGTCTGAACCAATGCATCTCCTTGAGAGCGTGACATTGACTCATTGCTCGTCTGTATCCAGCAATTCGTTTTGCTACCAGGATCAGGTACTGTGTACACTGGGCCTGCATGGCTCTTGTCCCCGGCCTGCGCTCCATCGCGTGTGGCCTAAACTGTTGACTTTGCCCCAGTCCAGCATGACCACATACCCCCCATTTGCACTTATTTCTTCAAAGAGCTAGAACTCTTTTTTTTTTTTCTTTAAAAAGTCATAACTCAGTGTCTACTTATTGGATTTTTGCTATTTTGGTCTTGATTTATTTATAATAATATTGTCTATTCTTTGATCTGGTGTGGAGTCATTTTGTGGCGTTTTCATTGTGTTACTGTGTGTGTGTTGCATAAATACTTTACTCATTGCCTCTTTAGATAAGCCTGACTGCTGTGTGCCAGGCCATGAGGGTGAGCACGGGTTATCTTTTAGTGTGCATCTGACTTCCCTGATTAGGATTGTGGTTCCGGCTTGTACAGTGTACATACTCTGACAACCAGAATCCCAATTTCTAACAAGCATTCTAAAACATCACATATTGCCACCAACATAACACTACCCTCCTAAATGAATACAAATATGCCCATTATGACCTAATGTCATCGGAGGTGTAAGAACAAATCTGGTTACGTAAACAATGAAAAGACTCCTAAATTAAGGAGCTGTGAGCCAGCTGGAAGTACCTTGAAAAGTAAATAGAGGCTATCTCCAAGGTTCTTCAGGAACAAATGTCATAAAGCAAAAGTGATTATTTTTCTGCGTGTGATATCAATGAGAAATATGCACACAATGAATATTATGAATGCTCTGGGGAACAAAATGAGTCGCAAATTAGTTTGGCCTATGCCAGGAAAACATAGTTCTGTACATCACAGCATTTTAGTTTCAATTGGAAAAAGGTTCATGTTAAAAGGCAGATATAATTCTAATTAGAAATTAGTTATAACAGTGCCATCACTCCGTAAGGCCCTGCTTGTCACAATTATTAAGTCAGGCAAAACACCTGAATGTTAAATATCAATAGCAAAATCCTAGTGGAATTGTTAGCTGTTAGAATCCTTCCTTTGCTTCCTAAGCTGGTTAGGGTTGACAAGTCAGAATTCAGACATGGAAGGTCAACATCCCCCAACCTTTGCAAAGTGTTTGCCTTTATTCACCAGGTAGTACCACAGATTAATGGAATTGCCATATTTTTGATGCCACCACAGCATTCAACTCTTTAGAAAAAATAAGCGTTTTTCTAGTAATGGAGAGAATTTATTTCAGTCGTAATTTCATCTCTTTAGTCTGGCTTCTACATGGGAATCCAGTAACACAAATCCAGCAGAATGGGCTGAGCTCATGTCATTATTGTATGTCCAGGGAAACCACATAGCAGTAACATAACTCTTCTATGGAGGAACTATATAGCAACAACATTACTCTTCTATACTCACAAGATCAAATAATTATACTGGAGTACAAATTAGTTGAAACTCAATCATCGTAATAGTACTGTGATGTGAAATGTTATAAACGGATCACAGATGACCAATACAAAATAAATGTAACTATTGTGTTTCATACAATTCATACATATCTAATCAAAATAAATAAATTATCCAGTCTTCAAGAATAATTCCAACAGTCTGAAAAGTCAATCTTGAATTAAAAACAAGGCCCTTGTTACATAGCATAAGTCCTTCTAGAAGAGAAAATTACACAAATGTAATTCCACTTTTGTAGGCCAGCAACAATAAACAGTTAAAGCAGTTCACTCATGTTTTGGTGGAATAATCCTAGTATGAATGAAATCCACCTTCTTCTGGACCGTCTGATGTGTGTTGATCAATTTTGAATGCCTGAGTCTAATCAATCATACTGGGATCTGGGGCCATAAACCTCTTTACTAGTCGTGGAGAACACTATTGTTTTTGGAAGCACTAAATGGAATGGGCCTGAGCACAGCAGCAGGACCCTCCTTCACCTTTTTTCGTGACAAATCACCAGCTATAGAGAGAGACTCATAGCTCTGCATCATAACAGGTCTATGTGCAAATCTTCAGCTTTCACACTCCAACATACAGACTTCTGGTTCCCTTCAAATCAAATTTTTCTTTGATGGTCACTGTTTGCCGATTTCAAGGACAGATTGATTATGGTAAAATGGATAGTGTTCAAAATGTGTGTTTTAACCTCCTCCTTCTCTGTTTGCGTGAGATAGCCACCGCTTTCTTCTTGTAGTCATGGAATGACAAGCATGACATGGGTAAAATATTTGCATTCCAAACCCTTGCTTGTTTTCTGGGTTCCCTCATATTTGAGATATATCCTCACCTGCGTGTTTTATACATACATGGGGTATATAACGTGATACAAAACTCAAGAGCTTAGTCTGTGGTCTTGGGTAGAAAATAAATAAGCATTGGCAAAACCAGTAGGTGTCGCCATTTAGCTTTGCCATGCTTTTTTTCAATGCTGTTTAGCATCAGCAAAATCAGATTGTTTGTGTTGATGGTGAACAGCATCAGCAAAAAGAGATCCAAAAAGCAGCATCATAATGTATAGAGGTGCATGTGCCATCACATGTGTGCATGTGTGGGTCATGATGCTGTGGTGCCCATATTTTCTTTTTGATGTTCTGCCCATTATGAAAAAGTAAATTAAGAAACAAATGTAAAAAGTATGCAAATGCACCGGATAAAGACAGCTGGGTTAGAGAAGTTTAAAATGTGCATGTTTGACTGGCCGTCGTAAGACGGCCGGCCAAAGGGACATGCACACTTTAAACATAGTGCACAACTCCCTGCTGCCACTCAGCAGCAATTGCCCTGCCACATTCTGACTCTCGGTTCAGTATGGGTTGCTGAAAAATAAAATGATAATAAATACATTTTATTATCATTTTATTTTTCAGCTGCTCTGGGGCATTTTTCAGCGGGGCAACACTGCATCTCTCTCACAGAGGAGCTGCTCTCGCTTAAACCCCTTTTTCTTGCTTTTGGAATCCTGCGTATTTCTGCTACATTTTTAAGAGGCATGTGTGTGTGATCTGGTTGGCTAAAGACAGTTGAGAACATTCAGAATGCTTCCCTGGGAATGCATTCTCTTGTTGCTTACCTTTTGGCTTTGTGCTTTGTAACTCACATTTTCTGGCTTTCTATTTACTTGTTTTATTTGTTTTAGGCTTCTCAGGTTCAGTTCGTCCATCCCAAGGAGCAAAGCCTTTTCACACTATCTTGCCTTGTGTATTTTTCCACAAGTGCTCCTTTCTGTAAACATATATTACAAACCACAGAGGGTAACCCATGAACACCCAAGAGGGTCTGGGTGAAATCTTATTATCGAACAACAAGGACCCCTTAGGAACTAATTCTAACACACCTATTACTTTACATCATCCCCCAACATACATCATAGAAACCAACTTGTACAAACAATCCTTAATTTTAAATCCAAAATGTATTGATTTCTTCTCTATATACAAAATGTACAATCCCCCATTGTAACACAAAAAGGACAGAAAAAGAGTGCAATTGGATCAAGTGCTCGTGAATATGAGAAAAGAAAAATAATAATCAATTCTCACAATACAATTCAAAAGATAAGGTTAAAAACTATATATATAAGCCGCTATATTTGACTTCACTGTATGTGAATGCACTCTTTGCACTCTACTCTCCACCACTGTAGTCTACGCCACTCTAATTTATGCCACTGCACTCTATGCCATTCTATACCACTGCACTCTGACACTCCTCTCTGCAACACTGAACTCTATGGCACTCTACTTTGCAGCACTGAACTCTGCAGCACTCCTCTCTACACATGTCTACTCTGCACCACTGCACTCTATGCCACTTTATTCTACTCTTGGCCGCTGCGGCATTCTACTCTGTTCTACTGCAGTCTTTGTGACTACACTCTGCAGCACTCCACTTTATGCCAGTCTACTCTGCATAAAGTACACAACTGTACTCTATGCCACTTTATTCTACTCTGGAACACTGCATTCTATACCAATGTATCTATGTGGCTCCACTCTGCACCATTCCATTCTGTACCACTGCACTCTACTTTGCACCCCTCTAATCTGTGTCACTGTGTTCTACGACACTGCATTGTATGCCGCTGAACTCTATGCTGCTGCACTCTACACCACTATACTCTGCAATACTCTATGCCAATGCACTCTACAGCAGTCCACTCCACTTTACGCCACTGCACTCTACACTACTTTATGCCACTGTGCTCTAGTCTGCACCACTATACTCAACGTCACTGGGCTCTACACCACTCTAATCTACACCATTCTACTCTGCCAGTGCACTCTACGCCACTCTACACCACTGCAGTCTGACACTCTGCTCTGCAATACTGCACTTTATGCCACTCCACTCTGAACTACTGCATTTTGTGCAATGCACTCTATGCCACACTACTCTACATCACTACACTCCATGCCACTGCACTCTACGGCGCTATATTGTACTCTGCACCACTCTGTGCCACTCTAATCTGCATCACTGCACCACTGCACTCTACACCACTGTACTCTGCGCCTCTCTACTCAACACCACTCCACTCTGCACCACTGTGCTCTATGCCCTCCACTCTACTGTGCAGCACTCTAATCTGTGCCACTGCATTCTACAATACTGCTTTGTACGCAACTGAATTCCATCCTGCTGCACTGTACTCACCCTTACTCTGCAATACTCTATGCTGGTGCACTCTACACAAGTCTACTTTACTCTTTGCCATGCCACTGTACACCATGCTACGCATTTCCCCTCTATGCCACTCCAGTGCACAACACTGTAGGCCACTACACTCTACGACATTCCATGCCACTCTTCTCTTCGCCACATACTTTTAGCCATGCTGAACAGCAGCCACACTGGTGTACAACATTGCGAAAACACATTTCGCAAAGCCAAAATCTCTTGCATAGGCAAGACCTGCTGGCTTTGCCAATGCGTGTTCTCTCATGCTTAGCTTCCCCTCTCCTCGGAAGAAGCAGGAACAAAGTTCATTGTATATAAAGGTGGGCGAGACGCTAGAAGCTCGAGCCTGAAGCCTGGCTCTGACTCAGCTTTAGGTCTCATTGGAACCTCAAGCCCATAATGAGCCGAGCTTTCATGCGGCTTCTGCTTGCCACCGTCACTCTACCCTCATGCACAAAGAGGTTAAATCAAAGCATTAACATTGAGCTTAAATAAGCGAGAGACGTAGATACTTATTTAGTGGCGGATTTATGCAAAGTGAAACCAGAAAACCTGGATTAATTGCAGATTGCCCAGTTAATCAAACTGTGTTATCGTAGGTAAATATTTTATTTTACCGATCCTCCTCTTTCTTCGTTGTCACATATGAAAACATATTCAAATATGTTTAGAATATCAGCTGTCCAAACACCTTTTGTGTTTGATTTAACAGACTAAAATGAAGCTCTAGCTTTAAGATTTCTGAATTTTGAATAGACTTTATTATATTTAATGTGGTGATTGTTGTATGATTTACATGGCAAATATTTTACAGGCTCAGCACGTGCATGAGCTACAAGAGCCAGGCCAGACCCTTGACTCTAGTCTGGCTCACCCTCTCAATTTATTGGCCCGACAACCTCTAGTTGTATAACAAAGATGTCCTATGTGCTTTCAAATAAAGGCAGCATCATGATATGGGGGAATCATGAGGTGGCATCTTCCAAGCCCTGATAGCACTGACTATTTCTACTGGTGCGCAGACACTCTGTGAATGCCCTCATCACTGCCTTTATCACTTCTGGGTAGCGAAAGCTAATGCAATGATGCAAATGTTGTCCGGGTGGTGCTCGGCATCCAGCAGCTCCAAAGAGGTTGGTCTGGTGCCGAGCTCCAAAGACGACTATATGTCTTCCTGTGGTGAAGATGAGGCAGAGATGGAGAAGGATGAGGCTTATGGGATGTTTCCAGGAGACAGTATAAAAGTGTGCAAGACGCCTTAGTAAGAGTAAGTGGACTGTTAGCTGCTGGGGCCTCCCGAAAAAGGAAAAAGTTCAAGAGATGGAGGGAAGAAACACATGGGCGAGAGAGAGCAACACCGAGCGCAAGGGGAGGAAAAGAAGCACACAATCGACAGAGAGCAACACAAAGCTCAAGGGGAGAAGCGCACAAATGTGAGAAGAACATTGAACATGTGGGTAGAGGCACATGAGGGAGACAACTAGAAAACATATGCATACTCAGTATTTAAGCAAAAAATAATGGCCTAAAAGTGAGCATTGGAAAGACACAAGAGGCTAGGTTCCAGGGAAGGCACAAACACAAGAAAGAGAAGGAAAGTCCATATAAACCAACAAATAAAAAGCAAGTAAATGAGAGTCACAATAAAGCCAACCAGTGCTAAGCAGTGGGCGGACTGTAAATCCACTGTAATCTGACAGCAGGTATTTTCACAAACATACAGCTTGTGCTGTTTGGTAGGCTGTCTGGTAGACAATACCTAAAAAGAGAGGGAAAATGTCAGAGCTATGTAACCCTGTCCCGTAGTTAGTTTGAGGTTAATTTGAATGGTAAGAGCCTACTTTATGATATCTGTTGGATAAAAAAGGCATCTGATCCATGACAGTATTACTAATCCTGATCTTGGAAGTATGTGGCAGAGTGTAGGGTGATACATGATGTTCATCTTTGTAGAAAGATCTGTGTGGGTAAGAACCCCATTGGCACCTTCATCACCCTAGGGTCATCAGGAACAGAGAGAATTACTAGCTCAATTTTGAGGCCAACTTAAAAGCCTCATGAATTGAGCATGTTGTACTTCTCCATGAAAACGTTTGATTGGAGATGTGATGCATGCTCATTAATGTAGTCTGAGACAAAAAGGTCAGAAACTAGCCATGTCTGTTCAGTCCAGAGTGCTTTTAAGAGTTGGTGCCTCTGTAGCGGTTTTTTAGCTAATTGATGTTAGACCAGATTACAAATTGTCATTGGTAAATGGTAATATTCCACATCGTAGAGCTACTCTCTGCTCTTTGTAATTCTAGCAAGCCAAGGACCTTCAGTAGAATCTTGATTAGTTTCACAAAGCTATCCCTTAAGGATGGAAACATTAAAGGAAATAGGCCTGTGAAATAGCATCATAGGCCAAAGATGGTAAACCGGGAAGGAGAAACTTGTTCATTAAAGATTGATGTTCTCCTTTTCCATAGATAAAGTAATTGGAAAGAGATTTATATACTGGTAGCAAGGTTGAAATTTCAGATTCGTCTTTAACTTTATTTGGGCCACAGATAAAAGGTTACGCTACCAAATAAATGTTGTTTCTTACGTTAATAATGATTATATTTCTTCAGTCAGTGCATATATCAGTTTACCAGTGTGCATGTAAAGACTCCCCTATTTATGCTCAACTGTACTTAAAATTGCCTTTTCCTTAATCAGCTTGAGATCGCAGCCAATACTTTGAGAATGTTTCTGCTCAATTGTGACAGTTTTTGAAATAGCATTCTCATCAGGCCAAGTGGTACTTGAGGCATTTGAATAAGTAAGATAATAGGAGGGATCTGTTCCAATTGTAGCATCCCGGCTAGTTTAATATAGATTTTTAGGGAGGGAAAAGGATCTTGTGCCAAGGTGTCTAAAAATACACAAGAGGATAATGTCAGACCCATATGTCTTCATTTTCCTCCAATTCTTGGTGCTGTTTCCTCCATTTGCTGCATCTTTGTTGCTGATTGTTCGTAGGGAATTAAAGGGTTCCAACCAGCTCTGTATCAAAGTGATCAATATGGACTTGATATATTGACAATATGTTGTTGTACCTTAAAGACCACACTGACATCGAAACTTACACTTCATGCTTTTGCTATGGTGTCCGGTCTGAGAGTCCGCTTCAAAATTCATGTCTATTCCTGCTTCTTCCTGGCACCTGAGAAATCAAGCTCGATGTTGGCGGAGAGGTGTTTCCATGCCAGCACAGAATTTTTTGATAAACAGGGGGAGGAATTTACTGCAATGTCCAAGATTTACTGGATGACAAAATCACTAGGGTGGTATAGACGTGTTGAGGGCAAGTCACTTTTAGAATAACGCTACTGCTCTCGGTGACGGGTTGTATTGCCTTATCCAAAATGATAATGCTTCCTTGAGTGTTACACTTTTTTGCCAATCTACTGCTATACATTCCGAAGAAGATGTTTTTCACCCTGCATGTCTTACTGTGAGATCTTATTTGGTGCAATTGGTGCTGTACGGTCACACTAGCTAGGCTACCACTTCCCCTAAGCAGGGGTGATCTAGGGGCTTCTAACTTTGAGCACTTCTACCTTGCTGCACAGCTACAGCAGGTGTGATGCTGCTGGTTGTAAGAATGCCCTCTAGATGACACAGCTTCAACAACGCGCCCACCATGGTGAGTGGAAAGTCAGTTAACTCTGTTTTACCCCTCGTCGCTTGTGAGTCCTCCCCACTCTTGTTTATTACAGACCAGCCTGCTCCATATGCACCCTTTATTCCCATTCTGGGATCTCTGAGAAACTGAAGCATTCTGATATATTCCGACCGAGAGCAGTGCCATTCTGTAGGCATATTGGTTAAGGGCGATCTTTTCCAAGATGTAAATCTGTGATGCAGTAATGGAATAATTTAGCATCCACAGAGGACAGTTTTTGACGTATAGGACATTAACACTTTGTTTCTGTACTGGGTGGAACATTGAATCAACAGAGCTGCAAACTCACACAGTCATACAATATCTCCACACTGTGGGTACTGGCTGAAGGCTTACCAGCTGGCTGGCCAAAGCCTTTGGTGAACCCTCACAGATCTGTCTGGCTGGTTTTCCAAACAGGTGGGAAACAGAAGTTGAGAAAGTATTTCATGACAGTTAATGGAGAAAGGATATTGGCCTTGTAAGTTACCGAATTCTAGGATTTCAGGAGCCAGATTGCTAGATTCAGCGATGCTGGGTCTGGATGTCTGATCTGTTGGTTGTGTTGTGTTAACAGATCCGGCCTGTTGGGCAATTTGATGTGGGGTACTACTGATAGGTCTAGCAGTGTTGTGTACCAGGGTTGTCTTGCCCAAGTTGGTGCTACTAATATGAGTTTGAGTTTGTTTTGACTCAATTTGTTTACCAGATAAGGAAGGAGAGGGAGAGGAGGAAAAGCGTAGGCAAATATCCCTGACCAGTTCATCCATAGGGCATTGCCTTGGGACTGCCTGTGTGGGTATCTGGACGCGAAGTTTTGGCATTTTGCGTTCTCTTTTGTTGCAAACAAGTCTATTTGAGGTGTTCCCCAGAGTGTGAAGTAAGTGTTCAGAATTTGGGGGTGAATTTCCCATTCGTGGACCCGTTGGTGATCTCGAGAGAGATTGTCTGCAAGTTGATTCTGTATCCCTGGAATAAACTGTGCTATTAGGCAAATTTGGTTGTGAATTGCCCATCTCCATATCTTTTGTGCCAATAGGCTCAACTGCGTTGAGTGTGTCCCCCCTTGTTTGTTTAGATAATACATTGTTGTCATGTTGTCTGTCTTGACAAGAATGTATTTGTGAGTTATAATCGGTTGGAAAGCTTTTAGTGCTTGAAAAACCTGCTAGCAGTTCTAGGTGATTTATATGCAGTCTTGTTTGATGTACGTTCCATTGTCCTTGTATGTTGTGTTGATCGAGGTGTGCTCCCCACCCTGTCATGGAAGCATCTGTTGTTATTACGTATTGTGGCACTGGGTCTTGGAAAGGCCGCCCTTTGTTCAAATTTATACTGTTCCACCATAGAAGCGAGAGGTAAGTTTAGCGGTCTATTAACACCAGATCTAGAAGGTGACCCTGTGCCTGTGACCACTGTGATGCTAGGCACTGTTGTAAGGGCCTCATGTGCAGTCTTGCGTTCGGGACAATGGCTATGCATGAGGACATCATGCCTAGGAGTTGTAATATCAACTTTGCTTGTATTGTTTGTGTTGGATACATGCGTTGTATGACTTTGTTGAAATTTTGAATTCTTTGTGGACTTGGAGTGGCTACTCCTTTTGTTGTGTCTATTATGGCTCCTAGGTATTGTTGTACTTTGCTCGGCCGAATGTTGGATTTTGCAAAGTTGACGGTGAAACCTAGTTTGTAGAGGGTTTGTATGACTTGATTTGTGTGGTGTGAGCACTTTGTCAGTGAATTGGTTTTGATTAGCCAGTCGTCTAGATACGGGAATACATGTATTTGCTGCCTTCTGATGTGTGCAGCGACTACTGCTAGACATTTTGTAAAGACTCTTGGTGCGGTTGTTAAACCAAAAGGCAATACTTTGAATTGGTAATGTATTCCTTTGAATACAAACCTTAGGTATTTCCTGTGCGATTGATGTATTGGTATATGGAAATACGCGTCCTTGAGGTCTAAGGTTGTTATGTAGTCGTGTAGTCTTAGCAATGGTAACACTTCTTGTAGTGTGACCATGTGAAAGTGGTCTGATTTGATGAATGTGTTTAGTATTCTGAGGTCTAGGATTGGTCTCAGTGTTTTGTCCTTTTTTGGTATTAAGAAGTACAGTGAATAAACTCCTGTGTTTATTTGTGTGTTTGGGACTAATTTGATTGCATTCTTTTGCAATAGTGTTTGAACTTCTATCTCTAGAAGCTCGGAATGATGTTTTGATAGATTCTGTGCTTTTGGTGGTATGTTTGGAGGGAATTGTAGGAATTCTATGCAATAACCATGTTGGATAATTGCTAAGACCCAAGTGTCTGTAGTTATTTCCTCCCATGCTTTGTAATAATGACCTATTCTTCCCCCCACTGGTGTTGTGTGTAGGGGGTGAGTGACCTCTGAGTCACTGCTTGTTTGTAGGTGTTTTGGGGCTTTGAAATTTTCCCCTATTCCTAGGGAATTGCCCTCCTCTATATTGGCCCCGAAAGCCTCCCCTGTACTGTCCCTGGTAGCTGGACGGTGTTGCCTGCGAGGTGCTAGCTTGTGTGGCCTGACCCCGAAACCCCCCTCTAAAGGGTGTCTTGCGGAAGGTGCTGTAAGTTCCTCTGCTCTGCGGGGAGTAGAGTGCGCCCATGGCTTTAGCAGTGTCAGTGTCTTTTTTAAGTTTCTCAATCGCCGTGTCCACTTCTGGACCGAACAGTTGTTTTTCGTTGAATGGCATATTGAGCACTGCCTGCTGTATCTCTGGCTTAAACCCAGATGTTCGTAGCCATGCGTGCCTTCTGATGGTCACAGATGTATTAATTGTCCTTGCAGCTGTGTCCGCTGCGTCCATAGAGGAGCGTATCTGGTTATTTGATATGTTCTGTCCTTCCTCAACCACCTGCTTTGCCCTCTTTTGAAGTTCTTTAGGTAGGTGCTCAATGAGATGTTGCATCTCATCCCAATGTGCCCTGTCATAGCGCGCAAGTAGTGCTTGGGAGTTAGCGATGCGCCACTGGTTTGCAGCCTGTACTGCGACTCTCTTTCCAGCTGCATCGAACTTGCGGCTCTCTTTATCTGGGGGTGGTGCATCCCCAGATGTGTGGGAGTTGGCTCTTTTCCTAGCCGCTCCTACTACGACAGAATCTGGTGGCAGCTGTGTGGTGATGAAACAGGGTCTGTAGGAGGTGCCTTATACTTCTTTTCCACCCTTGGTGTTATTGCCCTACTTTTGACCGGCTCTTTGAATATTTCTTTTGCGTGCCGAAGCATACCAGGGAGCATAGGCAGGCTTTGGTAGGAGCTGTGGGTGGAGGAGAGGGTGTTGAATAAAAAGTCATCCTCGACTTGTTCTGAGTGGAGGTCTACGTTGTGGAATTGTGCTGCTCTAGCCACCACCTGAGAATATGCTGTGCTGTCTTCTGGTGGTGATGGCTTTGTAGGATATCTCTCTGGACTGTTATCTGACACTGGGGCGTCATATAAGTCCCAAGCGTCTTGATCCTGGTCACCTTGGCTCATGGTGGTGTGAGCCGGGGAATGTGATGGAGTTTGTGCTGGTGAGACGTTAATTACAGGTGGAGGAGAGGGAGGCGGAGTCACCTTTTTCGCCGTTTTTTGTTGTGGTGCTTGATCTGTTTGAAACTCTAGTCTCCTCTTTCTCCTAACAGGGGGAAGGGTGCTTATCTTCCCTGTCCCTTGCTGTATGAAAATCCGTTTTTGCGTATGGTCCACTTCGGTGGATTGCAGCTCTTCCTCAAACCTATGCTTTCGCATTTGAGAGGACAGCGATTGCTCCTCTGTATAGGAGCCTGAAACTGGGTCGGTTGCGGGTTGTTTCGGCACCGAAACCCTGACTGTATCTTTTTTCGGCTCCGAGGTGACTTGTTTCTTTTTTGGAGTCGAAACCTCTCGGCGTCGATCCTCGTCGGTGCCGCTGTCTCGGCGTCGAGCCGTGTCTACACCGCTTTCTCGGTGTCGATGTTTTTCACCAGCACTTTCTCGATCCCGAGAAGGCTGCGTGCCGGTGTCTCGACCGGAGTCGGACGATCTCGGCACTGTTTGGGCCTTTTTCGGTGCCGACGGTTGGTCACCGGATTTATGGGTCGAGCCATGGCCTGGTGGCAGTGGCGTCCCCTGGGCCTTGTCACTTTTCTTATGGGTTGTTTTCGACGTCTTACTCACAGTTCTTTGATCGTCGAATTCTTCGGAGTCCGATTCGTGGATCGAAAAGGTTTCTTCTTCCTCTTGTTCCTCGAACTCTCGGTGAGCTGTCGACGTGGACGCCATCTGAAGTCTTCTGGCTCGACGGTCACGGAGTGTTTTTCGGGACCGGAACGCACGACAGGCCTCGCAGGTTTCTTCACTGTGCTCAGGTGACAGGCACAGGTTACAGACCAAGTGTTGGTCTGTATACGGGTATTTGCTGTGGCATTTGGGACAGAAACGGAACGGGGTCCGTTCCATCGGCGTTGTTCTACACGCGGTCGGGCCGACCAGGCCCCGACGGGGGATCGAAAACTACCCCGAAGGGCACCGGAGCGCTTCGATGTTCGATGCGGTGTTGAATCTAACTACGCCGATCCCGAACGCAACAATACCGACGAAAATCTTCCGAAATTTAGCTAACTTTCCGTTCCGAAACTCGGAGCGACAGGAACACGTCCGAACCCGATGGCGGAAAGAAAACAATCGAAGATGGAGTCGACGCCCATGCGCAATGGAGGCAAAAGGAGGAGTCACTCGGTCCCGTGACTCGAAAGACTTCTTCGAAGAAAAACAACTTGTAACACTCCGACCCAACACAGATGGCGAGCTATGCAGAACATGTGAATCTCAGCGACTGATGCCACGAACAGATGTACACTGGGTAAGTGACATTTTCATTTCAAATGTATCCAATTTAATATAATCCAAAGACCGTACCGCTCACCTGCTAATGTACACAATTTTTCTCCGGGGGAAAATGCTTGTTGTCCTCGTAACCTGACTGTCTCTGACCTAGTGCGCATGCTTTGGTCCTGCCCATCCCTGTCCCGCTTCCAGTTAGTGATTACCTCTTAACTAGCTCATGTTACGGGGTATACTCCCTTACTCAACTGGGAGGTTTGTACTCTAGGAGCTTTCAAACACACCAAGAAAAATAAATGTATAGTGTGAGTCCTAGATCTCGACTTGGTTCTTGCAAAATGTGCTACCACACAAAACTAGAAGGCCAACCTACTCCGACGTATGCCTCCCTTGGCTTGGGCTGAGGCAGAGAGCTATGCTGTGAGAAGGCAAGAAGCCCGCATCCTTAGAAAACATCCCATCCAAGGGCTGGGCGAGCTTTTGTTTGTCTGGAACAAAAGGTGACGCACTCTCTCCTTAGACATGACCCTAGGGACATATAGGATCTGCCGCTGATGTGTCGCATGACACCTTCGATCTGATCCTGACTGGGCCCAACTGATAATCCCCTTCTGCCGTTCCACTAGCACTCTAACTAATCCTGTCTTCCTCGTGGCTTGTTAGCTAGTCTCCTGATGGTGAGTGTCACCCTCACTGATCTGCCATCACACGCTCTTTTCATGTTCACTCTATCAAATTGTGTGCATGTCTTAATAGTCTGTCTGCCTCTGGACGAACAGTAAACCTATGCGTACTCCCTTTACGTTTTTGCAGTTGTTTTTCTTTCCCTTCGCATGCCATATGATTTCATGGGCTGAATGTAAATATCGCATTGGTGCTTCCAAGCGAATAGTGCTAAAGAACACTCTGCTCATGTTATCGATACTAGTAATACATTTGAAATGCATGTAGTGCACAGAATGTTTCAATTAAGAAATGTGAAAAAAATGAAGATGAATGAATCTTTATTGCCTGATTAATTAAAATCATTACAACATATTTAAAATAATAAAAGAAAATAAATAAAATAGGCAGCAAGAGATACCATTCCGGTGCCAAGAGTGATGCCTAGTCATGGTACCTTCTATGGGATGCGGTAAAGTGCTATAGCGCCCAGAATGTTGCCCCAACCTGGGGTCCCCAGATGATAACCACAAGCTGTTTACACAAGTGGATACCCATAATGCGACCTTCTACGAACTTCAGCCAATTGTTCGCCAGTTGACCCAGACCTGTTTCCAGCCTCCAAGGCCATTAGGTGACAGGGGGAGATGACTTGGGCAGCAGGAGCCATCTCGTCAGAGCCGTCTCTTTGAGGCCTCCCCCCGCCCTCCACAAGTACCCTTGCTAATTTGGCTCCTTGCCTGACGTAAGGCTAAACACAGCTTATGGAAGAATTTTCCAAAACGGGCCTGTTCCATGGGGACTACTGTGGTGAAGATAAAGCTTAGGGCTTCTTTGCATGTTCTCACCCCATGTTTCAAGAACAGAGATTTTAACAGGAGGTGCCGTTCAGACGCCAAACAGGGGCAACAACATACAAGATATTTTATTGATTCAGTGTGGTATTTACACAACATGCATTCATGCATGTGCTCTTGTGCAGTTTTCCACTTCCGTCGATATTCCTAGGCAGGTAAGGTTAAAAGGCGCATCTGAAGGATGTACTGGAAAGCTCGTTCTCCTAGCGGGGCTTTTAGATAAGGCTGGCCTTTGGAGGTTGCATACGATTCATGCAGGCCATCAGCTCCACAAATGACCCTGATTGTTAAGATATCTTTGGCTCTTGAAGCTTGCACACCAAGCACTTTTAGTTTTTTCTTCAGAACTGCTTTGTGATGGCAGGGTCGTGTAGGGTAGGAAGAGGCCAGGTTGAAATGTTCCTCAGCCTTTGTTAGATAGATGGCCCAGTTGCTTGTTTTATTTTAGAAAATTGCATTCAAAGCCCCTCTGAGGCTACAATCCTCTGCCCTGCTGACACTTTGCAATAAATTTACTATATCTATTTTGCACAACAAATCCATACTCATTATATCTAGTTCCAATGGTATCCCTGCATGCCTCGTTGATATTTGGATCTTAAGGATCCTTTTGTAGGCTCTCTTCTGGGCATTCTCTAGAGTCACTGTGAATTTGCTCGGAAAAGCCAGATGGCCATAAGTAATTGAAGGTAATAGTTTTGCTCTTATCACCCTCCCTAGGGGTTCGAATGTGGGTGCCTTGATCCGCTGATGGAGTTTTGCTAATACATGGGAGATTTTTACTGCTTTAGAGGACAGTGCCGCTGCCTGATGTGTTATTCTCCCCGTCTTTGATAACCAGACCCCCAAGTAGTGATATTTATCTTCCAGCTCTATACTTAGAGGACCGAGTTTCCATCTTCTATACAAGTTTTTTGACTGATGGCTAAAAACCAGAACTTTCGTTTTTCCTGCATTCGCTTTTAAAGCACTTCTTTCATTGTAGTCATGCAGTATATCAAGGGCCCTTATGAGCCCAATCCGGGTTCGGGCAAGCAAAACCATGTTGTCCGCATATTGTATTATGGGGAGCACCAATTGCCCCAACCTCGGAGGAAACGTATTACCTCTGTGCAGCTCAGCACCCAGGTCAGTTGTGTATAAATTAAAGAGAGTGGGCGCTATGACGCAACCCTGTTTTAGGCCTTTGTTGGTAAAAATCTTCCTAGTCATGTGTTATTTTGTGATTTTTATTCTCACCCAGGTGTCCGAGTATAGGGCCATTATTGAAGCTAGCAATTTCCTTGGAATCCCCCAGGACGCTAGTTTCTTCCACAGGGTGTGCCGCACCACCTTGTCGAAAGCTGCACTATAATCAATAAAGCATGCAAAAAGTGGTGGAGACGTTGGTTTTAGTGCTCCTTGTCCAAGATATGAAAGTGCCAGGACATTATCTAACATAGAGGAACTAGGTCTAAAGCCTGTTTGATAAGGTGGAATTATGCCATTTGCTGAGATCCATTCTTCCAGCTCTTGTAGTAAAACCCTTGCTTATGCTTTACCATCTACATCCAATAAGGCTATCAGCCTATAGTTTTCAGGGCAAGTAATGTCCTCTTTTTTATAGATAGGTTGAAGTAATGATCCCTTCCATGCCGCCGGACGCACCGAAAAATGTAAGCAGTCGTTTGATAAAGCGGTCAGGGGTGCATCCCAGTAAGCTTGGTCATCTCAGAAGATGCTCCCTGGCAGACCATTGGGTCCAGGGGCCCCATCCTGCCTCATTTTGCCAAGGATAGTTTGTACAGTTTTAATGGTGATGGAGCCACTTTTGTCGTCTAGTACATCCAATTCATTAAGGCCAGCGCTGTGAGCTTGATCCCCTGCATATTTTATGTCTACATACAAATTTCCCACATGCCTTTCCCAGTTGCTTGCCTAGATCACGTTAGTGTTTGTTTCGGAATCGTAAAGCAATGTGCTGATGAAATCCCCAAATTCTCTACTTTTGGTGGATAGGAGCAGTGTTACCAGATGTTTCTAACATTCTTCCGTCTCTTTGGTCTTCAGCATCCATAATGCTTTTTTATAACTTTTCCGTGCCAACGTCCTTAATGCATCTGAGGCCGGAGTTGTGAGCCTCTTGTAACGCGTTTCTGCCTGCGGATACCTCTTTTTATACTATGTCCATTCCTTGGGTACTAGCTGCTTTACCACCCTGTTCTGTTTACACCCAGTTTGACCAGGCTGCACTCTATTGCAGAGGTGGGAGTAAAGTTTTTTAAGCACCAGTCCCATTGATCTATTATTTGACCAGCACCCTGGTGAAGGTTTATGGGAGAATTTGCCTTCTTCCATTCCTCATATTTTGTTTTTCAGGGAGCAGACCATTTAATGCGTTTTATAGTGGGGCCTTCTGCAAATTGACGACCACTAGCTTTATACAGGTCATGTCTCATAGCCCGTAGAGCAATTTTTATTACCACCGGGTTGTGGTCACTTTCAGATCTGTAAACCATTGGCTTAGGCACCGGCTCAGGAGTACTGGGCTTAGAAAGATATAATCTATTGTGGATATATCTCTAAAAGTAGGGATGCAGGTGCCCTCTGCTATATTGCTACGATCAGTGGTTTTTATGTCCTATTCATTAAATAAAACTCTAAAGCCAGTCGTACGGGGTCTCAAGAGTGGCCCCCTTCCTGGCCAAGCTGCCGAATATTAAAGTCCCCTGCCAACACATACTCATTGCCAGGGTGATCATGGACAAACTCTTTCAATAGGGCCAGTATAGATTTGGCCATCCTCAATTTCTTGCCTTGTTAGGGGTTAATATATATGTTTATCACTGTGACCGGAATGATTTTTTTACATAAGGCTAAGCCATGTATTGTTAACAGCAGCATGTTACTAGTAGATTTCTCCCCCATTACTAGTTTAGTGGCCAGATCTAACTTAACATATGCAAGGCCACTGATGCGTCTACCAAACAAACTTTTTTTATATGCAGGGGTTTGAAATGTTATGAAGCCCTCTGTGGCCATCGGTTCTACTGACCATGTTTCTTGAAAGCACATTATGGGGGTCATTCCGACTCCGGCGGGCACCGCCAAAAGACCGTAACGCGGTCAAATGACTGCGGCGGTCATTTTGACTTTCCCGCTGGGCAGGCGGGCGACCGCCAAAAGGCCGCCCGCCCGCCCGCCCAGCGGGAAAGCCCCAGCAACGATGAAGCCGGCTCCGAATGGAGCCGGCGGAGTTGCTGGTGTGCGACGGGTGCAGTGGTACCCGTCGCGATTTTCAGTGTCTGCTTTGCAGACACTGAAAATCTTCATGGGGCCCTGTGAGGGGGCCCCTGCAGTGCCCATGCAAGTGGCTTGGGCACTGCAGGGGCCCCCAGGGGCCCCACGACACCTGTTCCCACCAGCCTCTTCCTGGCGGTGTAAACCACCAGGAACAGGCTGGCGGGAAGGGGGTCGGAATCCCCATGGCAGCGCCGACGTGGAGGATTCCCTGGGGCAGGGGAAAACCGGCGGGAAAACGCTGGTTTCCCTTTTCTGACCCCGGCTTTACCGCCGCGGTCAGAATTGCCCCTGAAGCACCGCCAGCCTGTTGGCGGTGCTTCCTCCGTCCCCGGCGGTCCATGACCGCCAGGGTCGGAATGACCCCCTATGTCTGCCTTGTCTGCAAAAATCTTGAAGCCAGTATCGGTTAATAATGAAGCCAGGCCCGCCACGTTCCAGCTAATTATTTTAATTGGATTTGATTAAAATTTGCTGGTAGTGCTTACAAAGCTAAATGCACTTCTTCCTTCTGGTAGACAGTGCTGCAGGGAGCCATTCCCATCCTTGCCCCCTCAAAGTATCATGGCACTCATTTAGCCCACCAGATTCGGCCCTACCTATATTCTTAGGCCCATCCTGGTTGGGATCACCCGTTTCCCTTATCAGATGTATGGTTATTTTTCCCCTGAGAATAGTGGATTCATAGCCGGGGAACCTCTCAATGCATTGAGATTTTCTTTCACCAGAGATGGGGCTTGATTACCGGCGGATGAGGCTCGTGGGTACCAATCTCTGACTTCCTTACTAATTCTTATGCCCCAATTTTCTAACAGGCCTTCATATTCAAAGATTCAATCAATATTACTTTGTGCCGACCACGTGGTCACGGTTGATTTAATCTCGATAATCCATGTGAGAGTGCTAAAGTTTACCTCTATTAAGTCTTCTGACATTAAGTTTGCAAATGCCGAAATATGATGTATTAATCGTAGGATATGAGATCTATTGAGAATATCCCATGACCCTTGAGTAGCATAAAATGGGGTAAAAATTATGGTCGACAGATCCGTGTGTTCTTGATAAATCGAGGGCTTTATCTTTAGTACCGTAGTATTTTCATAATGTGTTTCTAGACAAGTTTGACATCTGTTCTCACTACTCCAGGCCCCCTCCTGGCCTGGCCCTAAGCTTCCTGTTGATTGAGACCCCCACTCAACTATCCCCATGGCCGCATGCAGGACAGAGGTGGTATCTACAGAGCTCAGTTGCTGGTCGATTGCATTGTCACTATTATTTTGTTTATTCAGACCTGTGGCCCTGTTAGAGACACATGGCATATTATTTAACTCTCTATCTGGGTTTCCTTCAGTAATGCTACTTCCACCCTCCATGCCGAAAGGATAAGGCACAGGGTTGTAGCCCGTCGCCTGTGCTATTTCCGTGCTCCCTGTAGATTCTTGTCCCATTACAGGCAACTCCCCTCCAGCTGGTGAAGAACCCTTTGTTAGCCCTGGGGCTGAAATTCTAACTGACCTAGCACCTACTATAGATGGTACTTGGCTGAGTGCTGTGTTAGAAACACCTAACCCAGAGTTGATAAGTGGGGTATTATAAGTTTCTTGGTTAGTCGAAACAGCCCTATTGTCATTGATTTGGGGTTTAAACTCGATATTAGATGGAATATCCTCCTCTACACGGCGGGCGCTCAGTGTGGAGGTGACTTCTGATCTTTGCATGAAAATGGGGTAAGGTGCCAATGCATCTGCGGGGTTGCTGGTTTCGTTAAGTGGTCTCTCAGTCGGATTCCATCTTGTTTTTTTTTTTGCGGATTTACCTGTTATTTTCAATCTCTTCTTCTGTCTTCTTGTCAGCAGTGGCTGTTGAATGCGCTGATGGGGAAGTTAGAAGGGTGGGACCATTGCGCCCCAATAGGGAAGGGAGAGGATGGGAGTCACACAGAAGCAATTCTGGATAAACTTTTAACACTGCCAGAGCTGTTATCCAGTTTAATTCAATCATGTAGATCTGAGGGTGCCACTGAAAAGGAAAAAACAACTAGCTCTATGTCACTTGGTGGCAAGAAACAGGACACCCGTAAAGAGTTGAGATTCAGGCCCAAAATGTGAGCTTTGATCTGTGAATTTTAGCATACCGTCTGGCACAGTGAACGCATGCTGTCGTTTTGACAGGAAATCCTAGGTAATCTGGAAATGGACACTCAGAATTGTGTATTATGTTCATAAATGTGACAATTTTAAAGCTTTCATTGGAACCCATAATCTTCCCGGTTCGAGTTGTAAGAAGTATACAACTGTGTGACCACTAGCAATCAAATCATGCTATCTTCCTAGGTGAACCCCTGCCTCTCAACTACGCCCTCCACACCTTTTCAAAGTTCTTTGGGGCAACCTCTTTCCACATACAGCACTCTGTCTCCAGCTGGTCTGCAGTCCATGTCACTTCTCCCTGCTCTGATCGTCTCTGACTCTGGGCTTGCCCTTCTCTGCACTCTGTTCCTTTTTGCCACTTCAATATCCTGGTTGACAGACAGCTTTTAATATCTGGTTAGGTCCTGTGTTCCAAGACATAATCTGGGTCCCTCCAGTTTTAATTGCATTGTATCACTTTCCTCCATTTCTGACAGAATGTTTATCCAGTATTGTTTAATTATGGTGGCGGTTTGATATATTGTCATAAAGGTAAACCCTGCATTCCAAAGTCCTGTAGGCGCAGATCTGTTTTTGCTCTGCTAAATGTAATCATCTGGACCCTCATATAATACAACATGGGCAGACTTTTAAAATGTAGAGGACTAAGGTTCAACTGAATAGAGATCCCCCAGGTGGTAAATTTAGGCCTCTTCATATTCTCATTTCTCTGGTTCTCTCACATCCCTTTCCTTTCCCTTTATTTTTTAATTTTCCAGGTGTCTCTGTGCTTTCGATATTAGGTTGATGTCATTTTTGATTTACAGTGAAGATTTCTCTGCTCTCATTGTGCTGTCTCTTTTGAGCTGGTTACATTTGCAAGTATCTGAATATATGGGAATCACTCAACATGCAATTCATTTTGAATTTTGAAAATTATATTATGTTTGACCCCACCCATACACCCCCTAGTGTTGGGATTCCTATAGTGTGCCACCCAGGAAACCCTTTTAGGTCATTCAGACCTGGTAGTCTGCTTTCTACCCATAGAGATATCTTGGGTGTTAGTGCCCCTTTTTGTCCCACTCCCCTTGTGAGTTTGTGCCACAACTTCTCAACCACCCATATGGCTGGTGGTAGCGTGGTTATTGATTGTTCCTCCAGGTAAGACGTGTGTATCCTTCCTCACCTAGGGTATGTCTCGGTATTTGTAAGCATTTTTCGACTTTGAGGAGCATGGGCTTTTGGTGGCAGATCCCATGTTTGCCCAAGATGCAGCAAATTTGTCACCCAGTTTATATAAAAACCTGAATATTTCCAGTAGATATGTGGCATTGGTTTTAATCTAGTGGGGGGAAGCAAAGGGTCTATGACACACTGCAGAATGTTAGCTGCATATAACAAGATTATTTATTGTCACCTCATCTCCGCCATCCGCTTTATCACGCCATGCCTCCTCATCCACTCTACTAGGGTTCAATCTTTAGTGCATTCCCCTTCCTATAGAAAGGTCTCCAACTGAATGCCAGTTACCCTAATCTTCTCTATGGAAGTATTGTATAACAGTGTGACACACGACGAAAGGTGTGGTCCAAAGTCCATTTTTCTGAATACTTTGTACAGAACTCACTATTCGATGGAGTTGAAAGTCTTCTCCACATCAAACAATACTAAGACTTTAGGTTCTGTTACTCTCTCTGCATGTGCCAGGTTGTTGTCTAAGTATATTGAGCTCCATTGATGTCTGCAGCATAAATCCAGATTGGTATGGATGAATCAGTCCTTTGATAATTGGGGCCAGTTTGTTCACCAACGCTGTGGCTTATATTTTCATCTTGCAGTTCAGTAATGAAATGAACAGGTGGTTAATAGAGTCAATGTCTTCCCTGCGGGTGTCTGCACAGTAGGTTGGAGGGAAAAATAGTTTTAGCATGGGAAGCCTTGCACTCTCCCCCTTGGTGTAGCAAAAGTTTGCCGGTACTGGGAGACAGGGGTTAGCTGCTTTTACAGCCAAACCCTTGTGATTTAACTAGTCAGAATTACTGGCTAGTAAAAGCGGGTCCGCAATCCTAGGAAAACAGAGTGCTGGAACAATGCAGAGTCGTAATCAGGCAAAGTGGAATTCCGTATGGTACCTCCTCCACCTGACTCTAATTTAAGGTTGTAGGGTTGGATTTCATTCCTCATTATTGTGAGATGATTAGCCATGTCTCTGACTTTAGCTTTGATACCATTAACTTCCCTTTCCACTAGCGGTATGTTGTTGTACAAATTTGTGATTGAGGTGGAAGCTTTTAAATGTGGCCATTTCATTCTTTAATTCTAATAGCAGTCGCATACTATCCTTTGTCAGTGGCACATAATTAGAACTTCATACTTCTGAAACTGTGGATTGTGATTTTTCAGCACCTTTTCAGTTTGTATTTTTAGAAAGGAAGCGCTCTTGATAGTGTGTTGCAGTTCCTTATGTTTGTAGCAGGTGCTGCTATAGATGACCTGCTCCTCATACTCTTGCCATCTAGTGTTGGGCATGGACGTTTGGAAGTTGGTTTTGTTCAAAGATGTCTTTGGTATTGATATATTTCATGATTCCTCCATAAGCCCACAGTGCACCAGGGCAGAGACTCCATCTCGGATTGTTTTTTTTTTTTCCTCTATCGTGTTCGGATGTCCATATGAGGCTCAAGATTATCGAGTTACTAATGAAAAACATTTAACACCACGCATCAGATTTTTTTAACAAAGGGCACCTGTGAACTTGCCTTAAGTGCCACTACATCATCCTCGACCTTGACCAGTGGGCTTGGTCGCAGAACAACCTGGACCCTAGGAGTTTGCCATGAACCAAGTTATAAGATTGACTTGGGGTTATGGAGAACACACCCATTCAGTTTTACACTAAGTGTAGTGCAAAATTGCTGTTGCTGGAGTATCATCGAGTCTGTAACCTGTGGTTGCCTCAAGACCACGAGGAAGCAACTTGTCTTCCTGCAAAGCATTTAAAAACAAGAAGGCTATTTGGTACAGGAGAGAGCATTACTGTGCTCATTTTAGAGTGCACAACTCTACTTGAAAGTCTCCTCTGTTTCAGTCATCCAGCCCCTCAAACATTGCCTGCACGGCATCCAGACCTGAATGTCTAGTTCTTACCTGAAGCTCAAGCCAACTAAGACAGAATTCCTGTTATTTGTCCATAAAAACAAACTGGAAACAGTACACACACGACTCAATGATGTGAACCTTGATGGCTTTGAGCCCCAAATTTCACTGAATGCCAAGAAATTTGGATTCACCCTCTCTAGCACCAGCAACCTCACCCTCAATAAACACAGATGACCTGGTACTAGTTCTCTCTTCTAAAGAAAGTGAAATATTTGTTTCCAGAAAGCAACTTCAGTATTGATATTGAAGCCCTTATGCTCTCGAATCTGGTCAGTGGTAACACCCTGATTCATGGTTTCAGAGACTCCACACTGGTACATCTTAAGGGCACCTTCCAGACTGCATTTTGTCTCATCCAGGGCCTGAACAAATATTATCACATTACCCCCATCCCAGTGGAACTCCATTGGCTCTCCTTGCTGGCCAGCACCATTTTGAAAACCAGCTGTATCATTTAACAAGTCAGTATGACCAGCACCTTCACTTACCTAGGTAACAAGCTCAGCATCTTTGGTGGTTCTCAGCACATCCACAGCCAGGACACCATCTGACTGCAGACGAAGTAGTATTAAAAAGAAAAAAACAAGGCAGCAGATCTTTTCCATTTAGGCAATTAGGATCTGGAGCAACATTCCGGTATCTATCAGGACCGCCCCTAGCCCACTCCATTTTACAAAAAAAAAAGTTGAAGACACGCCTTTTTAAAAAAAACAGTGCATCATATGCATGAGCCATCCACAAACCCATTACTTGTAGACTTTATGCTTGTCTTTGACCAGTACAGCACTCAACTGCCTTTTGCCTGGGTTTGCATTATAGAAATACCACATACATACATGCAAGAAGATCATTCAGAGGCGGCGTTCGTACCAGAGTACCTTGAAGAATATGACTTAGAACCGGAAGGACTTACCACTGGGACAGACTGGGAGAAACCCACACTCTTTCCTCATGGGCCCCAAAGAGGAGGTGAAAGGCCATATTATGGGAAGTATATTCCAAGGATAAAGACCACCCCAAGAATATCAGTAGCTCCTACACCACACTAGGTCTGACCTTCCTGGGTTTGGCTTGAAAACAGTTTGACACAGAGGCGAAGCACCACTCTTGAGTTAGTTGAACTTTGAACCTCGAAATACAATTGCAAAGCCTCAACACTCAGCTCTGGCTGAGGTCACTGAGCCTTCTTGGGAGCTGAGAAATAAATGTATCTGTAGAAAAACATACAGAGAAAGGCTAAAAGCCAAGACCTGAAAAGGCTGCAAGCAAGCCCAGAAACATTGACCCAACACCTTCTGTGCTGAAACCACCCTTAGTGTTGGGCTCGGCATCAAGTAAAGCTGTTCTACTTCTTGCACTGTTAAAAGTTCCAAATGTGTGACAGACAAATCTCTTTATTCCTCTAACCTCTGTAAAAATTCTAGCAACGCCTCCACCACCACAGACGTCTGTTCCCACACCTCTGAAAGGAAAGAAGTCATGCCATGAAGAGGCAATTTCAGAAGAGCAAGAGGGAAGCCTTACTCCTAAGAAGAGTAAGACGCAACCCAATAGTCTTGCACCTCTAGCACCACATCCTTAGCCACTCCCACCAAGACCTAGGCCACCCCCAACACAATCTCCACATAGGTCGCTATTCCCACAGAAACTGCATCACACACTTCCTGACTGATCAAAATCGTCAGTGTGACACAGAAGAGCCTTATTATTTCTTAATGGCACTGAATGAAGGGGATGGCCCCCTGGGAAGATTAGATTACCGATCATCGGGACAACTCAGGATTAGATCCAGATCCAATCAAACCTTCCCTGCCACATGATACCACTGCATATCATGAAGTAATCTAAAGGGTGACTGATTTCCATAAAGGTAAGCTACATGTGGTAGAGGAAGATTTTCATGGAGAGACTCTGTCTACATCTGAAAGGTTAGTGCAGATTCTTCCTCTGCTGAGAAGCATGGCAAGATGTGCGGCAAAACATTTTAAGGAACCAGGTCTTAATCCCAGAATGGAGACAAAATATAAAGCTGCCAGAGAAGACCAACTCTACATTTGTGGCCATGTGATTCCCGATACTCTGGTAGTGCACACAGCTTATAAACCAGTTTTTTTGGACAAGGAATGGGGGATATGCCTCCACCGGATAAAGAAAGCAGAAAACCTGATACTGCTGGAAAATGTGTTGTAAGTGGATGGCAACATAGTGCTGTACTGCAACTCGTTTGGGCTTCTCTCTAGGTGTCATAGGAACCGTTGGGAGGAGATGGACATGCCAGGCACCTTTCAGTGGCCAACAGAAAGAGATAAATACAGTTTGAGGGTAAGACTATCTTAAATGCCAAAATTAGATGTATCCTAGATGCAGCCGATGCTGCATCTAAAGGTCAACACGAGCATCATACTGCGTAGGCACCCATACCTTAGGGTGTTTGATTCCGGACAGAGGTGCAGCAGAGTCTCATCAGTGTCCCTTTTAATGAGGAGTACCTTTTTAGCCCTCAAGTTGTCTTCAAGTGGGAGAAGATTAAAAAAGTTAAAGACACTGCTAAGGCTGTTGGTGTGCCTTAGGCCCAAATATCTTAGTCTGGGTTTTCTTGTCAAACACTGCAAGGAAGTGCTAAGACTGCCACACTGCTAAAGCTTTTGGGCTACCGTCAATAGCATTTCTTCCAGGAGATTCTGGCCCAGAAGTCCTTTCCAAGTAGAGGCTTCAGAGGCAATAGTTATGAAAAGGTTTGAGGTGGCCTTGGAGAGGGTGCCTTAGTGTTCAAGTAGTGACTTGCCCTTGACTACCTCAATTACAAACGCCTGTTGGGGAAGAATTGAGTTATTCCTTCCACAGTGGGAGAAAATAGGTTGTATGTGATTTCATAGAAAAACAATTTCATGGAATACGATTACTGTGAAACCATTTATTCTAAACTGTCTAATGGAAATTTTCAGAAAGAATGGAATTTCCCTTTTCGTGGAAACCAATTAATAGAAAGTCTTTTTGGTCAAAATTGGCTTTTAAATGCTTATTTTGTAATTGTAAAT
Organism: Pleurodeles waltl; assembly: GCF_031143425.1. Lineage (NCBI taxonomy): Eukaryota > Metazoa > Chordata > Amphibia > Caudata > Salamandridae > Pleurodeles > Pleurodeles waltl. Next base: position 623,546,572 of record NC_090437.1, on the reverse strand, counting down.
GCAATGTTTGCAGTTCCTACTTTCAGAAACAGTTTTGTCCAAGATATTTATTTCAGTGCTCTACTTCAGGGGCCAATATTTCATATTTCTCTCTTTACACTGTCAAACACTTACCTCGGATAATTTTAATTCGCTGACCCATCACCACCCCTAAACACCATCCATCACTGACCCCTCACCACCCTAAACATCATCTATCCCTGCCCCCAATATTTCTCATCACACGCACGCTACATTTATTTCCTGAAACCTAAAAGCCCTTTCTACCCCAATATTCCACCATCCCTGAAACATAATTACTCATTATGCCTAACTCCACCCACAGCTGAACCCCCCAAAAAACCCTTTCTATGTCAAAACCCCATCCAGCCCACTCCCTCAAAACACCTCAGCAGGCCCAAACTCCACCCATCTGTGAGCCCTAAAAACCCTCACTGCCCTTAAACACCAGCCGTCCATGACATATAAGAACTCCTTATCACCCTAATCTATTCATCCCTGAACCCTAAAAACCCCTTTCTACATCTGAACTCCACCCTTCCATTAAAACCCCTCACCATCCCTACACTCCAACCATCTCTGAACCTTAAAAACCCCTTTCTGTGACTAAAGCCCAGTTATTCCTGACCCCTAAAAACCCTTGTCACCCTAAACATTACCAATCCCTGAACCCAAACACCTCACAGTAGTCTTAAACTCCACCCAAGTTTAATGTAATGTTGGATTTTTCCTTAAAATTATCTTTCCTTTAAAATGTTTCCTTTAATTTTTGTTTTTTTTGTATTTCCTTAAACATTTCGTCCTTCATATTGGTTTTCCATTATTTGTTTTCCTCCAAAGTGGGGTCTCAATTTTCATTTTCCATGAATTTACACACATCCGAGAAAATGACCTCAGACAAGTGGGTCCTGTTGTGGGTCCTCAGCAGGGATACTGCATGGAGTTCCATACCAGGCCACCAAACCTACCTCTGTGACAGCACGCAATCAATGAGCAACACCAGTGCCTATTGCAAGAGGATGTACAGGCTCTTCTAAGCAGATGCGCCATCCAACACATGCCCCCACATCAGCAGGGTCAAGCTGTGCACTTTCTGTACTTTCTTATTCCCAAAAAGGACGGTACCCTACGGCCTAGTATCAACCTTGGACCACTGAATTGCTATTTCATGTTGGAGCACTTCAAGTTGACAACCCTACAGGATGTCATCTCTTTTGCTCTGCGCAGGAGGTCAAATTTCGTCCCTTAAACTCAAGGATGCCTACATCCCCATATATCTGGAACATTAGAGCTATCTGCAGTTTACTATAAATTGACTAATTCAAAGTTCTATCCCTCGGGATCACAGTAACCCTGAGGGTGTTTACTAAGTGTCTAACGTTTGTTGAATCATATCTGCGCCATAACACCATTCTTGTAATTCTATATTTGGACGATTGGTTGATAAAGAGCAGTAACTGTAAGCAATGCCTTGCACACACTCAGGCAACAGTTTCCCGATTACACAAGTTAGAGTTCACAGTTAATGCCTAAACGTCACACCTCAACCCCAAGCAGGTCCAGCCTTTTCTGGGACCTGTGTTGAACTTCATCACTGGGAAAGCCTATCCGAGCCAAGAGATGGTGATGGCATTCCAAAGGCTGCTTTCTGTTTTTCAGATGCCACTTCCCTTGACTGTGAGGACGCTAATACGATTATTGGGAATGATGACTTTATTTATAGCAATCGTATCACACAGAAGATTACATGTGTGCCTCTTCAAGAGTGTCTGGCGTTGCAAGTGGAGGGTCACAAGCAGAGGGTTGAAGGGAAGATCTACTGTTGGTGAAGCCCAAAGGTAGAGCAACCCACAGACCAGCCAGCATTGACGTTATACTTAAATGGGCAATTGGCGTTGTAATTAACAAAATCGCAAGTAACAGAGCTTTCTTTGGGTCATGGAGCATTGTGGACCCTATAACTGAGTGCATTGACCAGAGTATTGCTGAACTACCTAGGCTAGCCCTAGAAACATCTTACCATGTTGCGAAAGCACTGATTAATGTGCAAAACCCCCTACCCAAGCATAGTGATATAGCTAGGAGCTCAAATCTTTGTAGGCAGACCTCTTGCCCTAGTACCACCGGCTCTAACTTGCCCTCGGAACCTGCATTCAAACGTAAAACGATTGGCAAAAGCATCATGCAAAAGGAAACTCAAACTAACCATGTAGCTGCCAAGAGCGAAAGCGACAGGTATATCTTAGGGGATTCTCAAATAGAGGTTATTTGCAACCTGGTGGCAGAGACTCTGGATAAACATCTGGGTCCTATAAAAGAACTTTTGGCAGTGATTGAAGGCCATTTAGCTAACTTCCTCACACTCGGAGATAAGTCTCCTTGCCCCCTTGTACCTGTGGGCGACCCAACCAACAGTGATCCTCCCCCCCCCCCCCTGCAAGCCTTTGACAGGGGGTGCAGTGCCTCCCTATTTGGCTAGGTTTTTAGCCTAAAATAGGTCACAGTCCGAATCTGAAGGGAAGGTTGCTGACGTCTTAACAGAAACGTACAGGTAAAGGGGATCTGGATACCAGCCCACCACTCAATCGCCCGCACTCTGCAATAACCGAGCAAGATGATGCGTCCGCTGCCCAGTGGAAGGATCGAGCTAAAGTCAGTGCGCCTAGTGCCATTGTCTTACACTTTCCATCGGAATCCTGCCCATATGTCCTAGTAAGTCTGGCGTGCCCATTTTAAGCAGTGAGCAAACGGAAACATGGGACCAGACACTGAACAAAGTCGTTCACTGGCTGGGCTCAAATAAAATCTTCAACATTGCAGCAGAGCACAAGATCATAATGGTTAGGAGGGTAGACTGGTTAGGCCCCTCTACCAAGGGTATTCCTGGAGACTGTATTATTGTTAACTTTAGGTGTCCTAGTATTGTGATTCGCCTGTTGCGCTCCAATGCAGCAAGTTTTTTCAGAAGTCCTAATATCTCCACACTTCCTTTAGGTTACTTTTATAAGCCTCCAAACCCATTTAAAAGACCTGTTCCACTTGTAGCACCTTTTTTATCTACATACCAGCGCCTTCCTTTTCAAGGTTTGATCTGTGCTAACAGGTTTGACCCTTTATCAGATTGCAATGCGATTGACTGACATGATGAACCCATGGTTGTGCCAGGGGAAGATTTTCTAACTCGCCCAGGGTGTAAACAAACACACTGCTCGGTTAGTCCACCAGCTCAGAAACTGACCTTCTCTGAACAGCCTAACATAGTTGTTTCAGAAGACCCGTAGAGGATTCTCTTTGCGGACAAATGCAAATTCTCCAAACCCCCAGCATTAATGAACCTCATGCCAGCTCACCAGCGACCCTTACAAATCTTTAGTTGGACATTGCTGGCCTTCGCAACAAGTTAGCATCACCTGACTGGTTAGCCTTTATTAGCTCTTTTGACATATTGCAATTGCAAGAGACATGGGCTGGGAACCACGTAGATGTTGAAGGTTTTCTCTGTTTCAGCTTATCAGCCATTCCGTCCAGCGCTGGGCGAGCATCAAAGGGTCCTAACGTTATGGATTAATTTGCTGCATAGCTCCTCTGCTGAAGCTTTAAATGTGTCAGGGAAGGACTATAAAGTGATTTCACTCAAATGGGCTTTACCTCTTTATCTTATACATTTCTAGGATAATTATTTTAACAACACCCCTAACCAAAGATTACCAGGGCTTTTTGAATACATTTCCTCTCTTTTAGACCTAGCCACCAATAAGGGCCAGCAACTGTATATATATCTGGGTGTAGACTTCAATGCCAGACTGCCAAGTGCAAAACCTTGTAGGGCTCAGGTTGGGGGGAGCGGAGAACTTGGGAGGCAAGTAACTAGCAGGATTTATTGCTTCTTCTGACTTGTATAACACAATGGAGATGGTGGGTCTGAGGACGTGCTGGTTTGACCATGAAAGCTCTTATTTCTTACTACATAATGTGTTGGCCGTGAACCCTAGGGACCGCGTTTTGGTAGCTACTGCTTGAAAGCAACAAACCGTAGGTGGAATGAAATTTTCACCCAACAGTCGGAAGATATTACGAATACGACCTGTTCTTGAGATAGTAAAACCTTTTGGAGGGCTGTATCTAATTTGCACTCTTTCGATCAGAAAATAACCTGTAAATGTTGCCACATAAATAGTGAGGCATGGGTGGCACTCTTTACGCTAATTTATCTTGTCCCAAATTGCTATCCAAATCCATTCTTATCTGGATATGGGGCTTGGCCCACGCCTGAAGCCCTCTTTCTGCAGGAGGTTACCCTGGCTATCCAGCAGAGTCTGGTGGTAGAGCCCCTGGCCCTGACGGTGTGTCAATAGATCTAATAAACTGTAATGTGGATTTATGGGTCCCTTTGCTAATCAATGTCCTTAACAGCGTGATTCACACTGCCATTCCCAGTTCTTGGCTACATTCAGTTATCGTCCCAATCGTTAAGAAGAGGGATCGTGCAAAACCCCATTGTTATCGCCCTATGTCGTTGATTGACATCCCTGCAAAGATCTTTGGGAGGGTTCTTTATAAAAGAATACAAGAGTGGGCTATCGATGCTAACATTCTGCACGCATGTCAGTACGGTTTTCGTGCGGGCATAGGCACGACAGAACAGTGCTTGAGTTTAAATTTAACAATTGGAAAATACACCGTGGCTAAACGGGCTTCACTTTACCTAGCGTTCATGGACTTGTCCATTGCGTTCGACTGCGTTAATAGGTCTAAGCTGTAGCATACCCTAATAGAACTGGGGTTAGGTGCGGTCCTGGTAAATATATTGGTCTCTCTGCCCTCCAATACAAAAGCCAGGGTCAGGTGGGGCAAAAATGGTGACGTGTCAGATGAGTTTAGCATTAGGCGTGGAGTCTGCCAAGGCTGCATACTCACTCCATTCCTTTTTATTCTGTATATTGATAGCCTTAGTTCACATTTAATCACAACCTCGCCAGACACTCCTACTTTAGGTGGACAACGCCATTCTAATGACTCGTACACCGAATGCCCTGTCAGTCCATTCATTTGACCACTTTATGGACAACTTAGATTTACAGACGAATTTTGCAGAATCTTTTATTATGACTTGTGAACCCATGCGTTCCCAAATCTCTAGTATTAGAGTGGGCTCAAATTTGCTAACAAGCGTGAGCACTTTTTCTTATCTGGGTCTAACCTTTAACTCAGGAGGCCCCTGGGCCGCTCACATCTCCCAATGTAGGGTGGAGTTAGCTAGATCAATAGGTTCTTTGTTTAATATTCCATGTCCAAAAGGCAGAGGGGTGTTGGAGCCTATGTTACAAATATGTACTGCTCAATGTGGTCTGACTGCTCTATATGGGGTGGGCATTTGGGGTATTACTGATTGTCTGGCCCTGCAAAGAGAACAGAATCGTTTTTGCAGGAAAATGTTGGGAGCCCCAATATGGTTCCCACATTTTATCTGCCACAAAGAGCTGGGTCTTAACTAATTATCTGATTATATGTGTAGGAGACCCTCCTTGTTGTGCCATCCATCTGGGAGGTAGAGGAAGATGCCCTAACAATGGCTATCATTACAGATTGCCTAGCTTGAAACAAGGGCTTATCAATTCTGTGGTTAGCACATGTGAAAAAGATCACTGGAAGGTATCGGCACTAGCTACTCCTTTAATAATACCACCAACTATGCTGCTTTAGATAAGAAACACGTGCAATCACTATTACTAACCCAGTCCCAAGAAGGTAGTCTAGTGGATGAATAGATGAAGCCCACAGTAGCATCGTATCTGAACCTTAGCATAGACAGATTCTCAAATAACTATCTGTGAGAGTCCAGAGAGAGATGGGAGTGCCTTCTGCTATTTCGATTGAGAACAATTGCAACAAATTTTTGATTGTGCTTTCCTCTTGGGTTCCAGCATATCCTTGAATTGAGAGTTTGTCCCAGTAATAGCACTTCCAAGCAATCTTTGTTGCTTTTTTTTAAAAAAAATTGTACGTTTTTACAAACTGTACACAAAAAATGTTCTAGTCCATCTTTTAAAAATAAAAAAATGTAGGCGCTGTATTCCATCTTACTGATTCCTCCGGCAGTTGCTGGATGAGGCGATGTGCCTATGTCTAAGCTCATTCCTTCGCCCAGCTGTTCATTCACGGTGTTCAATGCCCCTTTAACCAAATGTTTTTATTACCTTGTTTGCTTCTTAGCCTGTGTTTTGCAGAATTTTTGTTTTGTATTTGTATCTTTTTTAGTATGTTTACCAATTGTGTCCAGCTCTTGTATCTATTTTGTGTATGCTTTTATGGCTGTCTCACAACCGAATAAAGTAATTTGAATTGAATTGATATAATGTTGTTCTATTTGATTTTTTGTACACCATAACAGCTGACTGTGTGGGGGATGCAGCCAAAGCATGATTTTTTAAATAGTATAATGGCAAAGTATCAGAGCCAGATTTACAGAAAGTTACTGAGTAGTCTATTTGCCAACCCCTTGGTCTGCCTCATTTAGAGGTAGGTGGGCCATCGGCTTTCTGTTGGTGGAGCCCTTGTTTGTTTCATCGACTGATTGTTTCCTCTAACGGGCCAGAAGAGTAGGGGCCATCTGAGGAAGGCAATTACCCCACCCACCATACTTCGGGTGGAAAAATTCCTTTGATGTGGGGTCATTAGTTATTTGTTTTTTAAAAACAAACTCCAATTTTAGGTATTTGTTTTAGAAAAAAAATGTTAAAGTTTGATGAAAAGCTATCAAAACCAATGACTGCTGTCCTCCAAACATCTGTACCTTGACAGTAATTACCAAGACAGCAGTTCCTACCAAGGTACAGAGGTCACTGCTAGGCCACTGGTGATCTCTGAATTTGCTGAATGGTGGTCTATCAGATTTTAAATCTGTCCCTCAGATATTTGTGAGTGTTGAGAAATTGTAAATATGGTGGCTGAGGATAGATGGAAGTTCCACAGCTAAGGGCAGAATAAGAGCTCAAACATAGCTTGGAAGAAGCCATGCTCTCTACAAGCAAGGGGTTAATAAGTGCTGGGAGAGAAAGATGCAGTGTCTTGTACGATAATGAGATGGAGGGACAGTGTGAGATGCCCGTTGTTGGCATGCTATCCAGTGGGACTCTGGGCCTTATCTGTGTCAGAGTGAAATGAAAGGAAAGAGTTTACAAAGATGGTTTGTCTAACCAAGATAGAGCTTCTTAGCAGGGATCTTCTTGGTGCGTTTGAAGATGGTTTAGAGCAGTACATTTCTTCAGAAATGGGTTGCGTGTCTATGTGCTCAGTAGATTTCAGAGGTGTCCATTTTTAAGGAAGTGGTAGTCAAGGTAACTGATAACACGAACAAGGATGAAGAAGAGCTGGAAAAGACTTAGGAATAGCAAATCAACGATCTGACAATACTGACAATAAGATCTTCTTTTGAACAAAAAAGACACATTTAAAAAAATGTTGGCTTCCATACTACTGTGTAAAGGAGAAAGCGTGCAATAGTCTGTGTTTTATCATGGATAGACAAGACACACGAAGCGTGGTAGAATCGGGAGGTCAGGCTGTTTCTCAATCAAATGACTGAACTAAGTATGATGACAAAAACAGTGCATTACTTAAAGGATAGGCAAATAACTGAAATCCTGAGTCAAGTACTGATCGTTTCCATAAATAACTGTTGAGATAACCATAGAAGACATTTTTATTTAACAGTAAAAGATATGACTTTGAATACAAGAGGGTCTGTGATAAAATACACGTCCACAACGTATAAAGAGTTTTGATGGAGGAGGCAGCAAGGAGTGAAAAATCTACTGTGACGACAGAGAATAGTCCTTTTATTTAGGCAGATGGGATGTGTAATGGAGTCCTCCAGGTGAAAGGATACTACACATCTTGTGATAAACACGTGTGTTGCCTGCTAGCACACATAATGTCATTACAGTACCAACTATTTGCTGAGAAATTAGTTAATTACATAGATAGTTCTCAAATGTGTTACAGTAACAAAGATGTGTGTTTGTAGATTAGCTAGCTAGCAGCCCAAACTTTCAAATTTGACACAGACCTATCGCAGGTAAACCGTTTAAATAAAGTCAGATTGTGTTTTGATTTTTTAAAAAAATGGTGGAAGACATTGACTGGAAACGCAAACAACCAATGATTTTTAGGTTTCTACTGCCTGTTTTATTAAGAAAAGAAAGCAGCATGTTAAAAATATAGGGGTATGGGAATGACGGGTCATCAAATTTAGATCAAACTGAACTCTTGTTTTTCTGCTTCGACAGTGGAAGAGGAAAATGTTTCTTTCTGAAATAATAACTGTGTATTTAGATGAAGGTGGGAAGTGGGGATTGTTTGAGATAAGTGCTTCACAAATATATATTATTCGCAATTACAAGGATTAGGTTTATGTATAGCTTTGATTTTACTAATTGGGTAGGGCAAAATTATTTGGGGAATCCAAAATACCATTCCCCTTTTTAATTCCTGCTGCAACACCTGCTAAGCTGAATTACTTAAATTTAGTACAAAGATAGTACTTTACTCAGAATAGATTGTTTTTATGGTTGAGCGCAAATCGCTCCGATCCTGCTGTAATCTCTCTTTGAGCTTCTAACCACGCCCATGATACATCAGCCACTTTCTTTGGTTTGTGGGCTTGCCTTTTAAAATCCGCTTGCTTTCATTAGTGAAAGGCATGCATACGTCATGCTTTTTCCGGTGTGTAGCCCTCCTCGAGCGCACCGACCAACCACTGAAAACATACAAGGCTCTGTGTTTTCGGTATGGTTTCTGGACGACTTTTTCTCTTTATTTCACAGCGTGATCGCGCTGTTTTTTTTCCCCAATTAATTTGGCAAGAAAAGTCCTGTTAGGAGTTTACAACACTAACAGCTCTTACTGGATGAAATGCGAGACCCGTTGCATTATAAATGCTTGTTGTGGTTTGTTGTATCTGTTGAGTCATTCTTCAGTTTTTTGTCATGCAGGTTGTGAAAGCGCCTGGAAGTATTTCTGGGAAGCAGGTCACTACCCTGAAGTCTAGGTATAGTGGGTCCTGATGACATGAACTGAGTGCAGAGTTGAAAGCTGCATCTCTAGCACAGAGCTCAGCACACTGTCCATTGTGGGCACAGAACCTCCCCTTTCCTTGTGCTCTGACCCCACCTGTCACTGCCAACATGGGCTCTGGGAGCAGCACTCAATACCACTTGGCGCACCTAAGTAAAGAATAATTGCTGAAACTAGAATTGCCAAATGTACCAGGTCAATGTATGATGCACTGCTCCAGTCCATGTCTTTTTCTTTTTTTTTTAAATCTGGGGCTTGAAGTCTTGTTTATTCAGGTATAATACAGGACTACAAGTCCCAGAATTCAAAGGAAAAATCTGGACTGGAGTAGCACATAAAGAATGGACCTGGGAAACTTGGCAGCTGGATCACGTTTAAAGGTATCCAAAGCTTATAGAAGGATGTTACATTTTGTAAACATTAAACAAAAACAAAATTCTCCCCCTTGAATCTACCACCATTATCTCCTTATCTTTTCCCTTTGCTGAACTAGAATCATTGATTGTTTCGATGCCTTTAAAAAATGTTTAATTGTACTCTACCCAGAAGTTGTTGAAATATTTAGCAAGTGACCATGATCTACTTAATCCATCCTTGTTGTATTTAAAGGTGGTGAAATTGTATATTTTGTATTTCTAAAAGTACTGCCAATAATGCTTGTGTATTTAGCACAGCTGATTCTGATCACCTTATACTGAGTTTTAAGGATCTGATGTGCTGATCAGTTGGCCCACAGCAGACCTGCTCTCGCAGCAGGACAGTCAGTCCTCCACCCCAATCTCCAAACATTTTAGCTGCATGCAGGGAAATCCAGGTTTCTTGTCAGGGTCCTTTTGCCTTCCTGGTGAAGACGCAGAAGTTATCCTGGTGGTCTGGAATCCTACTACAAAATCAACCTACGCAGGTCGCTGGATTAGGTGTGCTACGTGGCAAGAGGCAAAAGGCCTCAACACCTTTAAAACCCGCCTTTCCAACATCTTGCAGTTTGCGTTGTCCCTTGTTTAGCCAGGCCTGGCGATGGCTACAGTTAGGAGCTTTTGGCAACTCTGTCTGTTTTCCTATATTTGCCTGATCAATCTTCCATGTTCAGATTGCACCTAGATGTGTGTTTTATATAAGGTTAGTTTTGCTTGTTTCTTCTCATAGTATTTATAGTTGCTCAGTCGGATTTGAATCTCATTTTGACTTTCTTGGTAGCATCCCTGTTCATGCTTATGCACAGTTACTCGGTTCATCTTCTTACCTTGAAGACAATTTTGTCAGTGAAATTATCTTCAGTCCGTAAGGTTGGAGAACTCTGGGCCACACCGATTTGTTCTCCTTTCATTGTTTTCTTCGGGGGTTTGTGGCTTCTTAATTAAAGTAATTTTTGCATTCTGTATGGCCCAGTCTATAACACTCCCATCTTTCTTTCCTCCTTCCACACTTTATCTTACTTTCCTCCTCCACATCGAACAGAGGAGGAGAAGTGACTGTGTAGACTGGACCCCAGACATGCAGTATTTCCCTACATCAGCCACTCCAGCTAGTAGATCGTCCACTCCATGTAGGCTTTACCAGAGTCAAAAATACAAGTCGGTGACCGAATGCATCATTTGACACTGGGTTATCCTCTATTAAAATCCCTACTCTCTGGCCAAGAAAGACCCGCTGACGGACCTTTGTACCAATTCCACTAGAGCCGTGGCCTAAGTCCACAGCTCTTTCCAGAGGTGTGCTGATTGCAGACATCATCTGGGTGGTGACATGTTCCTCTTTGCACAGTTGCCAAGCACTACTGTATCATGACTTGGGGATGCAGTGACCAGTACTTTCTCTGGGCTGTGTTGCATGACTTCCTTAGTTAATCGGCACTACTCGTTCCATCTCCCAAGGACGTGAGGCATCTGGGGAAAGATATATCCATCCTTTGTTCAGACTGTAAACTGATGCTCCACAACATGTGCTAATTAAATGGTGAATATTCTTTTACTTTTACTGTAGACTGATGCTTAACAAAAACTACATACCTAACTACTGTAAGAACTGCCTAATGGAGCAGCCATAATAGACTTGTCATTTACTCTTTTCATCTTGGTATACTTAATGATTTAATAATTTTCTTGTAGTCTCCAATACTCCCTTTCTACACTTCATCACACTTCATAATTCATTAACACAGGCACTCAGCAGCCTACTGTGATGATATCTTTAAACAGACCACTGCCTTCTGTTGGTCATCAGGGAGGCAGTGGCAGCCACTCAGCAAACAAAACAGGTGAGGCGACGGGTGAATATGTAACCCACTGAAAGGCCCAAATTAAAACCAGCAGTGCTCTTAGGCTCAAAGCCAAAGCTCTCAATCATGGTTCGTTTTAATCTGTTTTTATTGGGCCATGATTTATAGCTCTGGAGCTGAGACTGAAGGCACTGTGAGTTTGTCACAGTGCCTTTCAGTGAGTTAAATTAAATAAAAATAAAGAATTACTTACCCACTGCTCCTCTTCGTCTCGGTGGCTCCTCCAGCACAGGCAGCAAACTCCCAGAGCCTAGTCCAGATCCCCTCTACCGGTCCCAGCACTGCTCTCATGCTGCCTAGGCAGCATGAGGGAAGCACCAGGACTGGCTGAAGCTTTCAGGTTTGACACTCCTAGCACCGGGGGCCTATGCATTCTGTACACCCAGTTGTTTAAAACAGCTCGGGTTGGAGTGTTTAAAGTGTGCATGGCAGGCTGGCTGTTGCAAGACAGCCAGCCAAAGTGACATGCGCACTTTAAACTGAAGTGCACACTATTCCTCCATGCTGCTGCCCCACCCTAGACTTTGCTGCTGCCATCACGAAAATTAAAATAGTAATAAATCTGTTTTATTACCAATTTATTATTGTGTTTCCTCCTCTCCAGCAGAGGAGCGACGCTCCTCCACTGTCATGGAGGCTGCAGGAAGGCATCCTGGTAACAAGATAAAAGGGGCTATTTTAAGGATGTAAAATAATAGAGACAAACAACCCTCTCATTTTCATAACACTGAGCTTGGGGGAGGGGAACAAAGGGAGAGTTTTTGGGATGGGGCAGCAGAGGTGTGATACGGATAGGCGAGAGCTGGTCTGATTCTCCATTGATACAGTCTTTGTGAGCTCATCTGCTGCACAGTTAGGCAGAGCAGCCGAGCAGAACCTGGCTAGTTCACCCAGTGATCACATCCAGTGCATGCAGTCAACATTATGGTGATAGACTAATATATCACTGGTGTTACCCTGACCTTCCTGGCTATGCCTGGTACTTGTCTTTGTGGATGTGGTGTTAGTCCTGGTTTGTATGATCCTAGGGCAGTCAGGGTTTACTGGGCTCCAGTTAGCCCCACAGACTTATTGGTCCCCAAACTGGATTACTAACTACACGTCTTTAGAACTTGACCTTGTCAGGGCATCAAAGCAGAACCGTCTAAGGCTTACTCATGTAGGTGATGAGGGTTACATTTTCAGAACACAGAAAACGCAGAAAAACATTGACATTTTTTTTTTCTCCATGGGAACATGTTACATAAATATTTCTCACTTTGTTGAGTCTTTCTTGATCATATGTTATCTGTCATAATATGTAACTGAGCAATGATCTTGTATATACACCCTTAACCATGGAGAATGAGAATACTTTTTTATTTCAATATTGAGATAGTCGTTCGATAAGCCTGTCATAATACAATGTTGGATACCATTGCTCTTCGTTGATGTTGCGTGCAAGTTCCAGTCTTCTAATTGGAAGTATATGTCTTGAACAGGAAGTAGATGGAAATTAATCCGTTCTTATGTATTCACAGAGCTGCTGTGTTGAGAGAGGTATTACGTTGAAGTTAAGACTGGGGGAGGTATTCCTGGGTTTTACCCTTGGGCCATCTAATGTCCTCAGGGAGTCTGTCATCATTGCCGTATGCTAGGCTTAGAGGCATTGTCTCCCAACGTTTTTTTGTCTGTTTTTGTTTTGATGTCTCTGTTGCTTAGACATAACTTTACTTAGTTTCTGCTCATTTCAGCAGTTCTAGATTACCAATGCTTTTGTGATGGCAGAGACACTGCTTTCCAGTTTTGGACTTTAGCAGTTCAGTATCTTGTGCTGGATCAGGTTGAACCTCTCTTTTCTAAATACTATTTACATATATGTAAGAATTCATTAACATTCTTGACCAGATATGTCGTCATCTGTATCTACCGCCCACCTTTCTGTCAGTGTTTGTAAATGAAGTGTAGTCATCCTGTGCAGGGCCAAATAAGATGTGGTTATTGTATTTTTTAATGATGCCTAGTTCCAGCATCACTCCCAACACTACGTGCTTGAAATACATTTCTGTGATAAAGGGCCACCTGTTCTTGATTGTCTTAATTCATGGACTGTAGTAAATTAACGATTAGGGACGGGATATTCTTGTGTAGAGTCTGGTGTGGAGCTCCTCGCCATTAATAGGTCACATATGGTTATGATTCCTGCATCTGTCCTAGAGCACATATTTGCAGTGTGCAAACTTATCATATTCGCTTGTTGGCAAGATTGATGTTGGAAGTACTGGTCAACAGTGGCGCCTCTCCCGTCATCGCCTGTAGTTGCAGCACTTCTGGGAGCGGTGAGTCCACTGCTCATCATGCCACCTACTGCAGTTGGGCATCTAAGCAATAGTTCTCAATATTGGGGGCGGCTAAGCCGCCTGCAGTTAGGGTCCTTGCAATCTGGCTAAGGCTAGTTTGTGCCTTTGCCCTCCCTAGATGAAATCCTGCAGCACTACTTCGGCTTTCCTTAAAGAATTTCCCTTCGTATACCAGTGCTGTTGCAGATGGGTACAGGAAGTGGGGGCATAACAAAGGTCTTAGCATCAACTGTTCTTTCCATCACCGAGAGGGCAAGTATTTTCCAGAATGTCACTGATGCACAGGAACGTGCGAGGGGTTTCACTAGGTGACCATCTAATACAACTGTCTTTTTTACCAGTAAATTCTGACTCCTAAATCTTTAAATGTGTTGTGTTCCCACTTCAATGGAGGTTGGGTAGCGATTGCATAACTGTTTTGGCTACTGATTTTAGCTGCAACAGGCAAGGTTTTTTCTTATTTATGTGTAGCCTTCATTCACATGTTGCTGAATATGTTTAAGGTTCTCAGTGCATTTCCCACACTTTATTCTGCGTCATGAAAATAGAGTGATATGTCTTTGGTGTAGAGGGAGATGGTGTGGGTTGTTGTCCCAATATTTATTCCTTAATTCTTGCCATGTTTTTAAATTTCTCAGCGAGGCGCTCCATCTCCAAGGCGAATACGAGTGGGGCCACTGGGCCACCCCTGCTGCGTGCCCTTATGTATTTGGAATGGCTCAGAGATGACCTTTTCTGTTTTTACTCTGGCAATAGGGTTCGAATACATAGCAGTGCTTAATTTGTGCTTGTTGTTTTCAGTGCTGAGCACCGGCACTTATTTGTGAGGGCGGGGGCTTATTCTTCTGCCTCAAGCATTTGCTGCAAGCAAAAGACACATTTGGGAAAGACGGATGAAGGGAAAAAGGAAAAAGCGTCAGAGGTAGAAAGTATAAAGCTGCTAGAGTGAGCTGAAGGGGCAGGAAGTGGCTTTATATGGATTGAAGAGGCCTGAGATGGCTTCAGGATTACGCTGCCTCAGTATTCTGTGCTCGCACATTTAATTGCAGCAGCCGCGTGTTTAAGAGGAGGACTTTGAGCACTGGCACGTTTTTATTTACAAATTAAGCACTGATACATAGTCCAGTGGTTCCCAACCTTTTGACTTCTGTGGACCCCCACTTTATCATTACTGGAACCGGAGGACCCCCCATTGAATCATTACTGGAGTATAGGGACCCCCCCCCCCCCCGAGTCATTACTGAAAGCCGGGGACCCCTGCATCAAACATTGTTGATGATTTGAAACGCAATACAATACACAAAAAATACAGAAACAACCATTGATCAAACACATACACAAATAACACATTTTATTTAATTTGCAAACAAATATAAATAAACAAATAAACAATGTAGTTTTAATAGTAAGGTTGGAGCCACACATTGTCCATACTATGTTCTGCCTGATGCACCTGCACTGCTCCCACGAACCAATCTGAGGATACTAATTTAATTATTTTTGTTGCCTTCAGTTTCAAATTCCTTGACATTTACAGTATGTTTTTGAATCTTCAATTGTACATTTAGCCACTATATTTATATACACTTTATTATTGTGTAATTCAGTAGTGCAATCACTTCCCTTCATGGCGATAATAGGGAACCTATCTCTGTTTCGCTGCTTGGCACAAGTGGAGTACTTTAGGAGCAAACCTTCCACTGTTAGTTTAAAAGCATTCAGAGGGAACCTGTCACTGTCAGGTGTCTTTCTGGACTTTTGATCTTTTATTGCAGTTTTTATCCCCACTAATTGTAGAAGTGTTTTTGCAAGCACCATAAGCAGTCATAAAGCTACCAAAAATGTAGGTGGAAGCCTGCAAGGAGTAGATTTCCAATGTTTAAGTAAATATGTGACTTGTTTCCGGTGCTCGCATACTTACCTTCCTGGCATGTGCGAACTTCTGAATCAACCTTTGAGTAAATGTCTTTATTACATGTGATTTTTTTGTGTGTTTTTGTGTGACTGTAGTATTTAATGTTATTGAAAACCTGCTACATTTAGCCATAACTGATTAGGTCCGCCCCCACTGCCCACCAGCACCACCTCGGACCCCATGTTGCAGCTGACTCTGAGCCATTGGACCCCTAGCTCCACAGAAGTCACCCAGAAACTCATGAGCTCCATCCATTCAGGGATACCCTGGGGCCCTTGCCCACTTCACATCTTCAACCTGGCCAGCGCCACCATTGCCCACTGGCTATGCCGGACTATCAACCGCTCCATTACAGCCGCCACCTTCCGGTCCGACTGGAAGCATGCAGAGATAAACCCACTCCTAAAGAAACCCTCTGCCGACCTAAGGGAGATGAAGAATTACAGACCCATCTCTCTGCTCCCCTTCCCAGCCAAGGTAACAGAAAAGGCCATCAGCATGCAACTAACAGAGTTCCTAGTGGCAAACAGCATCCTAGACCTCTCCCAGTCTGTATTCAGGAGCAACCACAGCACTGAAACAGCCCTTCTCGCAGACACCGATGACATCTGCGCCATACAGGACCACAGAGACCCGGCCGCCCTCATTCTCCTCGACCTCTCTGCCTCTTTCGACACATTCTCCCATTCCACCCTATGCACCAGACTCCACAACGCTGGCATCCGCAGCAAGGCCCAGGAATGGATCCCATCCTTTCTCACAGGAAGAACCCAGAGTGTCAGACTCCCACCGATCACCTCGCACCCAAAGAAACCTGCTACGGAGTACCACAGGGCTCCTCACTAAGTCCGACCCTCTAAAACATCTATATGGCTCCGCACGCTAAAATCGTCAGACAGCACAACCTGAACATCATCTCCTACGCTGACGCCACTCAACTAATCCTCTCCCTGACCGACGACCCATCAACAGCCGAGCAATTTTCACAATGGAATGAAAGCAGTCGCTGGCTAGATGAAAGCCAGCTGCCTCAAACTCAACTCGGACAAGACGGAGATCCCCGTACTGGGCTCCTGGTGGCCAACCGTCCTAGGTAACGCCACTACCCCCACCGACAACGCATGTAACCTGGGCATCATCCTGGACTCCACGCTATCCATGACCTGTCAAGTCAGCGCAGTCTCATCGTCATGCTTCAACACTCTCCATCTCCTTCTGAAGATCTTCAAGTGGACCTCCACCAAGACATGAAGGATGGTCACCCACGCACTTGTCAGCAGCAAACTGGACTACGGCAACGCACTTTACGCCGACATCACAAAGAAGCTACAAGCAAGACTACAGAGAATCCAGAACTGAGCAACCAGACTCAACCTGGACATCCCCCAACACAGCCATATCTCCGCCCACCTCAGAGACCTCCACTGGATTCCTGTCAACAAACGCATCACCTTCAGGCTACTGACACACACCTACAAGGCAATGCACAGCATCGGACTGGCCTACCTCAACCACCGTCTTAGTTTCTACATCCCTGCCAGACAACTTTGATCCTCCCAAAACGCCTTCGCCGCCATCCCCAGAATCAGGAAGAGCACAGCTGGAAGCAGATCTTTCTCTTACCCGCAGCTTGGACCTGGAACACGCTCCCACTCAACCTCAGACAGGCCCCCTCGCTGAAGCAGTTCAGGAAGGATCTCAAGACCTGGTGCTTCCAATGATCAGCACACCCACGACAGCGCCTTGAGACCCCACAGGTGATAATCCGCACTCTACAGGTATTTAATTGATTGATTAAATAGTTACACACAGCTTGTGGGCATCTGTTTTTCTTTTCTGTCTGTATATTTTACGCTTCACGCACTGCTGCTCAAATTCCTTAGATTTATCTTTGCAGCCTTTTGACATTAAGAAGACGTATTTCATTTTGTATTGTAGGCGCACACTGACCTCTAGTGTTTAAAAGTGTACTTACAAGTAGCTTTTCTCGTCGGCTCGTATTTGCCGGTAGACTCGTAAAAATTAGATCATGTCCTGTGTGTTAAACATTAATGACGGAATTCTTGTGCACGCTCAACTTTTTACCTGCTAATGAATTTTAGGAAATCACTTTGTTAAAGTTGTTAATGTTTTGGCGTTATAATAAAATTTAATTGTTAAGATGGGCAAAAGGCAAGCTTGGTTGGTATGTGAAATAAATATGCGATTTATGTAAATTGTTCCCAGGCGGTGTGCAGATGCTTCTTTGTGTATAGATTTGAATCAAATATAGTTGCTTAACCTGTAGTGATAACATTCGACCGGGAAGCAAAACGAATAATACGTTGCAATGCAAATGTTTTTATTGAAATTTAATTAGGAAAGTCGAGTGGGTAAAGTGCAGCAACTCATTTAAACTTGAGTGTTGGAACTTGGTTTGATAAATGCAATTAATGATACTATGTTTGAGATTAAATGGGGTAGTTTTATTAAACACGAATGCCCCTTTTAATAAAGGGTACATTTTTAAGAATGATACGTATAGTTAGTAAACCTTATAAACAAACGTGAAAAAACTTGTAACATAGGAAAACTTTGTAATAGTTGGTAACCATCTTCGGTGCGGCGCAGCTGGGTTTGTGAAGTGAGATGCTGCACAGGTATTCCATGGGCAGACACTCGGGATCGTAGCCGCGGAGGCGGTGGGGGATAAGGTGACATGCTACGAAGGCCCACTTACCTTATGTTGATTTTGGCCCCCTATAGTCTCTTGGCAACAGTCAGGTCGGAAGGATCAAACGAGCATGCAAATAAATGAAAAGCGCAGTTCATCTGAACACGAGCTGCCTCTAATTCAAGTAAGAATTGTGTTACACAGCGCTCCGAAGAGAAATCACCAAGTCAGTCAAATCCTGAGTTTAGATATTCATGTGATGTAAATCAGTTCTCCGTGTTTCAATAGAACGTAATAGAGGAGGAGCTCCATGTGTCCTTATTGTTCACTTCTATGGGGCGGCACCACGATGGGATATTTAGGGGCAAAACTGTGAAATTCTCTCCCTCTTAGTATTCGGCTACTTAGCCATCAGCTTGATTTCCGAAAGACCATTAAAACCTGGGTCTTTTAGGCATTATTGTCCCGGCCTCGGTTTATGTTGTTATCCTTCAAGCGCTGCGAAGCCTTTCGGGTAGATGGCGCTATACAAGTCAATTAACGTAACATAACATAATAGAGTGACACAATTCTTCATTTTACAAAGGGTATTGCCGTACATGGGGTTTATAGTGGCTGGTTCCCTCTACTCGTGCACCCATTTCTTGTACAAGTTCGGTTTGTAATTGAGTAATCATATTGTGTGATGAGTGCGGTGTTATTACTCCAGCTACTTGCTGTACCTCGTCTGTTCTAAATAAAGCAAGTTAACGCGAGAGAAATGCTTTTCACTTGAAGACAAGAATTTCCAAAGAAGCAAACTTTTCGATTTCTTTTAAAAGATCTCAGTACGGTATAAAAAAGAGTAATATTGCGTTCGATGGCATCTGTCGCTGTAGATACGCATGTTTTGCAATAGCTCGCCATCTGGTGTTGGGCCGGAGTGTTACAAGTTGTTTTTCTTCGAAGAAGTCTTTCGAGTCACGGGACCGAGTGACTCCTCCTTTTGTGTCCATTGCGCATGGGCGTCGACTCTATCCTCGATTGTTTTTTTTCCGCCATCGGGTTCGGACGTGTTCCTGTCGCTCCGAGTTTCGGAACGGAAAGATAGCTAAATTCGGAAGATTTTCGTCGGTATTGTTGCGTTCGGGATCGGCGTAGTTAGATTCAACACCGCATCGAAGAGCTCCGGTGCCCTTCGGGGTAGTTTTTCGATCCCCCGTCGGGGCCAGGTCGGCCCGACCGCGTGCTGAAGAACGCCGATGGAACGGACCCCGTTCCGTTTCTGTCCCAAATGCCACAACAAGTACCCCTATACAGACCAACACTTGGTCTGTAACCTGTGCCTGTCACCTGAGCACAGTGAAGACACCTGCGAGGCCTGTCGTGCGTTCCGGTCCCGAAAAACACTCCGAGACCGTCGAGCCAGAAGACTTCAAATGGCGTCCGCGCCGACAGCCCACCGAGAGTTCGAGGAACAAGAAGAGGAAGGTACCTTCTCGATCCACGAATCGGACTCCGAGGAATTCGATGACCCACAAACCGTGAGTAAGACGTCGAAAACAACACATAAGAAGATTGACAAGGCCCAGGGGACGCCACTGCCACCAGGCCATGGCTCGACCCATAAATTCGGTGACCGACTGTCGGCACCGAAAAAGGCCCAAACAGTGCCGAGACAGTCCGACTCCGGTCGAGACACCGGTACGCAGCCTTCTCGGGACCGAGAAAGTGCTGGAGACAAGCATCGA
This sequence comes from Pleurodeles waltl, assembly GCF_031143425.1. NCBI lineage: Eukaryota > Metazoa > Chordata > Amphibia > Caudata > Salamandridae > Pleurodeles > Pleurodeles waltl. Next base: position 623,526,582 of record NC_090437.1, on the reverse strand, counting down.
CACCGAGATAGCGGTGTAGACACGGCTCGACGCCGAGACAGCGGCAACGACGAAGATCGACGCCGAGAGGTTTCGGCCCCGAAAAAAAGAAAAGTCAGCTCGGAGCCGAAAAAAGATGCAGACAGGGTTTCGGTGCCAAAACAACCTGCAACCGACCCAGTTTCAGGCTCTTATACAGAGGAGCATTCACTAACCTCCCAAATGCGAAAGCATAGGTTCGAGGAAGAGCTGCAATCTACCGATGTAGACCATACGCAAAAGCGTATCTTCATACAGGAGGGAACAGGAAAAATAAGCACCCTTCCCCCTATTAGAAGAAAGAGAAGACTGGAGTTCCAAACTGAACAAACACCACAAACAAAGGTGGTGAAAAAGGTTACTCCACCACCCTCTCCTCCACCTGTAATTCACGTCTCACCAGCACAAACTCCATCACATTCCCCAGCTCACACCACCATGAGCCAGGGTGACCAGGATCAGGACGCATGGGACTTATACGACGCCCCAGTGTCAGATAACAGCCCGGAGGCATACCCTACGAAGCCATCTCCACCAGAAGACAGCACTGTGTATTCTCAAGTGGTGGCTAGAGCAGCACAATTTCACAATGTAAGCCTCCACTCAGAACAGGTCGAGGATGACTTTTTATTCAACACCCTCTCCTCCACCCACAGCTCCTACCAAAGCCTGCCTATGCTCCCTGGTATGCTCCGGCACGCAAAAGAAATTTTTAAGGAGCCGGTCAAAAGTAGGGCAATCACACCAAGAGTGGAAAAAAAGTATAAGGCGCCCCCTACAGACCCTGTTTTCATCACTGCACAGCTGCCACCAGATTCCGTCGTTGTAGGAGCAGCTAGGAAAAGGGCCAACTCCCACACATCTGGGGATGCACCACCCCCGGATAAGGAAAGCCGCAAGTTCGATGCAGCTGGAAAGAGAGTCGCAGCACAGGCTGCAAACCAGTGGCGCATCGCCAACTCTCAAGCACTACTTGCGCGCTATGACAGAGCCCATTGGGATGAGATGCAACACCTCATTGAACATCTACCCAAAGACCTACAAAAAAGGGCAAAGCAAGTGGTTGAGGAAGGTCAAAACATTTCAAACAACCAGATACGCTCCTCCATGGACGCAGCAGACACAGCTGCAAGGACAATTAATACATCCGTGACCATCAGAAGGCATGCATGGCTACGAACGTCTGGGTTTAAACCAGAGATACAGCAGGCAGTTCTCAATATGCCTTTCAATGAAAAAGAACTGTTCGGTCCAGAAGTGGACACAGCGATAGAAAAACTTAAAAAGGACACGGACACTGCTAAAGCAATGGGCGCACTCTACTCCCCGCAGAGCAGAGGAAACTACGGCACCTTCCGCAAGACTCCCTTTAGAGGGGGGTTTCGGGGTCAGGCCACACAAGCCAGCACCTCACAGGCAACACCGTCCAGTTACCAGGGACAGTACAGGGGAGGCTTTCGGGGCCAATACAGAGGAGGGCAATTCCCTAGGAATAGGGGAAAATTTCAAAGCCCCAAAACCCCTGCAACTAAGCAGTGACTCACATGTCACTCATCCCCTCCACACAACACCAGTGGGGGGAAGAATAGGTCATTATTACAAAGCATGGCAGGAAATCACTACAGACACTTGGGTTCTAGCAATTATCCAACATGGTTATTGCATAGAATTTCTACAATTCCCTCCAAACATACCACCAAGAGCACAAAATTTATCACAATATCATTCCGAGCTCCTTGAGACAGAAGTTCAAGCACTGTTGCAAAAGAATGCAATCGAATTAGTACCAAACACACAAATAAACACAGGAGTTTATTCACTGTACTTCTTAATACCAAAGAAGGACAAGACGTTAAGACCAATCCTAGACCTCAGGATAGTAAACACATACATCAAATCAGACCACTTTCACATGGTCACACTACAAGAAGTGCTACCATTGCTCAAACTACACGACTACATGACAACCTTAGACCTCAAAGATGCGTATTTCCATATACCAATACATCCATCGCACAGGAAATACCTAAGGTTTGTATTCAAAGGAATACATTACCAATTCAAAGTATTGCCTTTCGGTTTAACAACAGCACCAAGAGTCTTTACAAAATGTCTAGCAGTAGTCGCTGCACACATCAGAAGGCAGCAAATACATGTATTCCCGTATCTAGACGACTGGCTATTCAAGACCCATTCGTTATCAAAGTGCTCACACCACACAAATCAAATCATACAAACCCTCTACAAACTGGGGTTCACCGTCAACTTCGCAAAATCAAACATCCTGCCGTGCAAAGTACAACAGTACCTAGGAGCCATAATAAACACAACAAAAGGAGTAGCCACTCCAAGTCCACAAAGAATTCAAAACTTCAACAACATCATACAACGCATGTATCCAACACAAAAGATACAAGCAAAGATGATATTACAACTCCTAGACATGATGTCTTCATGCATAGCCATTGTCCCGAACGCAAGACTGCACATGAGGCCCTTACAACAGTGCCTAGCATCACAATGGTCACAAGCACAGGGTCACCTTCTAGATCTGGTGTTAATAGACCGCCAAACTTACCTCTCGCTTCTATGGTGGGACAATATAAATTTAAACAAAGGGCGGCCTTTCCAAGACCCAGTGCCACAATACGTAATAACAACAGATGCTTCCATGACAGGGTGGGGAGCACACCTCGATCAACACAGCATACAAGGACAATGGAACGTACATCAAACAAAACTGCATATAAATCACCTAGAACTGCTAGCAGTTTTTCAAGCACTAAAGGCTTTCCAACCAATAATAGTTCACAAATACATTCTCGTCAAAACAGACAACATGACAACAATGTATTATCTAAACAAGCAAGGGGGGACACACTCAACGCAGTTGAGGCGGTTAGCACAAAAGATATGGCATTGGGCAATTCACAACCAAATTCGCCTAATAGCGCAGTTTATCCCAGGGATTCAGAATCAACTCGCAGCCAATCTCTCTCGAGATCACCAACAGGTCCACGAATGGGAAATTCACCCCCAAACTCTGAACACTTACTTCAAGCTCTGGGGAACACCTCAGATAGACTTGTTTGCGACAAAAGAGAACGCAAAATGCCAAAACTTCGCATCCAGATACCCACACAGGCAGTCCCAGGGCAATGCCCTATGGATGAACTGGTCAGGGATATTTGCCTACGCTTTTCCTCCTCTCCCTCTCCTTCCTTATCTGGTAAACAAACTCAGTCAAAACAAACTCAAACTCATATTAATAGCACCAACTTGGGCAAGGCAACCCTGGTACACAACGCTGCTAGACCTATCAGTAGTACCACACATCAAACTGCCCAACAGACCGGATCTGTTAACTCAACACAACCAACAGATCAGGCACCCAGATCCAGCATCGCTGAATCTAGCAATCTGGCTCCTGAAATCCTAGAATTCGGACACTTACAACTTACACAAGAGTGTATGGAAGTCATAAAGCAAGCCAGAAGGCCATCCACCAGGCACTGCTATGCAAGTAAATGGAAGAGGTTTGTTTGCTACTGCCATATTAATCAAATCCAACCATTACACGCAACTCCAAAAGATGTAGTGGGTTACTTGCTTCACTTACAAAAATCTAACCTAGCTTTCTCTTCCATTAAAATACACCTTGCAGCAATATCTGCATACCTGCAGACTACCTATTCAACTTCCCTTTATAGGATACCAGTCATTAAAGCATTCATGGAGGGCCTTAAAAGAATTATTCCACCAAGAACACCACCTGTTCCTTCATGGAACCTAAATGTTGTCCTAACTAGACTTATGGGTCCACCTTTTGAACCCATGCACTCCTGCGAAATACAGTTCCTAACCTGGAAGGTTGCATTCCTCATCGCCATTACTTCCCTAAGAAGAGTAAGCGAGATTCAGGCGTTTACAATACAAGAACCTTTTATACAACTACACAAGAATAAGGTCGTCCTAAGGACTAATCCTAAATTTTTACCAAAGGTTATTTCACCGTTCCATCTAAATCAAACAGTGGAACTTCCAGTGTTCTTCCCACAGCCAGATTCCGTAGCTGAGAGGGCACTACATACATTAGATGTCAAAAGAGCATTAATGTATTACATTGACAGAACTAAAAACATCAGAAAGACTAAACAACTATTTATTGCATTCCAAAAACCTCATGCAGGAAACCCAATATCAAAACAAGGTATAGCCAGATGGATAGTTAAATGCATCCAAATCTGCTACCTTAAAGCTAAACGACAGCTGCCCATTACACCAAGGGCACACTCAACCAGAAAGAAAGGTGCTACCATGGCCTTTCTAGGAAACATCCCAATGCAAGAAATATGTAAGGCAGCCACATGGTCTACGCCTCACACATTCACCAAGCACTACTGTGTAGACGTGTTATCCGCACAACAAGCCACAGTAGGGCAAGCTGTATTAAGAACATTGTTTCAGACTACTTCCACTCCTACAGGCTGAGCCACCGCTTTTGGGGAGATAACTGCTTGCTAGTCTATGCAAAACATGCGTATCTACAGCGACAGATGCCATCGAACTGAAAATGTCACTTACCCAGTGTACATCTGTTCGTGGCATCAGTCGCTGTAGATTCGCATGTGCCCACCCGCCTCCCCGGGAGCCTGTAGCAGTTCGGAAGTTACCTTCAACTATTTGTATATATATCATTTCAACCTTATATATGTACATACTTAGTCACTCCATTGCATGGGCACTATTACTACAATACAACTCCTACCTCACACTCTGCGGGGAAAAACAATCGAGGATAGAGTCGACGCCCATGCGCAATGGACACAAAAGGAGGAGTCACTCGGTCCCGTGACTCGAAAGACTTCTTCGAAGAAAAACAACTTGTAACACTCCGGCCCAACACCAGATGGCGAGCTATTGCAAAACATGCGAATCTACAGCGACTGATGCCACGAACAGATGTACACTGGGTAAGTGACATTTTCATTATGAAAGTTATGCTTCGGGTAACACTAGTTAAATTATTTACCAGCTGCTCTTTCTCCAATTGTCCATTTTAATTAATGTGAAACGGGTTCTTCTTTAAATATAAACTCAGTTTCTCAACGTCCTTCCACCCATTGAATGTCTACCATTTCCCCTTCTGTTCACTGATAACCTGAAGTTGCTTAATGGTGGTTTATGCGCTATAAGCAACCAATGAAAACACCAAGAACCTTACCTCATGGGTACCAACAGTGGAAAAGGGCCATTGACATGGAAGGACGTACTATGACACTGACACGGGCAGTAACAGGGACATAGGGAGGTTGTCACTGATATGGGGATAACGGAGCAGTGGCAGACGGGCCATAGGCCTTTTTACAGGACACTACCACGGATGCTCTGTGGCATTCATTTGAGGACCCTGGCACCAATATACCGACAGGAAGATGCGTGGAGACTGAGAGCCTTACCCTAGGTCACTGACAGAGTAGCTTTTAGATAGGGAGACTGACGAGGGTTTAATGATGACATAATGAGAATACTAGAATAGAGGGACATTGATTCTGAGACGCTGATGTTGACCTTGGAAACACTGACACTGTGACACATTGACTGGTAACTTCATCCTGGGAACCGACTCGAGGATACAGCCGGACGGAGACTGGCGTGGGCAGAGGTCATGGTGACTTGACGTCGGCTATGGAAGAGTGGCACTGCCTAGGTGATGGGGAGACACAGACACTGGTACAGAGGCACTGATGTTATTACGTATACAAGTGGAACAATGACACTGTAATAGGGACACTGACACGGGGACACCGTCGGAGGGGATATTGGCACAGACACTCTGGCATTAGAACACTGAGAAGGTGATGTAGACGCAGTAAGGCGCATCCATTGGCACATAGACTCAACGTAACACGTTTATGCAGTCACAAGGACAGTGACCCCCGGATACCGTCCCTGACACTGAGGAAGGAGCTATGAATATGAGCACAAGGAAGACATGGAACCCTTTGTTCCTCGTGGGAATGAAAACTGAAGTGACCAGTTGCACAGAGGACGAAGGGTTGGCACCTTTCTCTTTCTGTAGTCCTGAGTGTTCAGGCTAACTCGTCCTCAGTCCCCATGAATATGTTCGTTCTCCACTGGATTTCCATACCCTTTTAAGAGAAAGAGAGGGAGGTATTGTCGAATTTAACCTCTAGTACAGCCATGTATGATAGGCGCTTTTGTTGAGTAACTTCTAGCCGCAAAGACGATAATGATAGGTAACTTCTTTATTCTTTAAATGATTTGAAGATTACAAGTACATTCCAAAAATATGAAGCCCCGACCGCATACAAAGCCGCCGTCCTTCGTCCCGTCTCCTCCCACTCAACCGTCACCGAATCCCACACTCATACACAAACATTCCCCCTCAACATTCTGCCCTTCCCCGGCTCGCGCTACCAGCGTGAGCCATTACATTCACAATACAACACATCTTCCCCCTTACACAATATTTATTTTCTATAACAATAACATAAAGAACATACACTACTATATCTCTATCACTACGTGAAAAGATACAAATACAATTCCCTAACGTTATATGAAGCATAAATCTACAACGTAATATCTACTGAATAAATCCTACGAATATTTCATAAATATCTAAATGTTATTCGTTTTCTATAAATTCATAATTTAGTTCCTGAATCCTTACAGTGACTCAGTCGCATACATAGTCATTGAGTTTTCCCGGTTTTATAATCCTCCTTCCACATCTGCTAATATTGTTCCTCACACTTGTCATGTCACCATTCTGTGCATTGTCACCTTCAGCCATCGTTTCGGTTCTGTGTTCCACAATTGCAGGACTAACACTGTTTCTTCCGCCCTGCGCAGTCTGTGCAACATTGGCACTTAGCAAACCCCTTTTATTCCCTGTATCGTCATGCATAAGCCAGTCAGATCCAATCGATTTTTCTCCACCTTAACCTTTGTATGGGGAAACTCTGCTTAAGTGCCATATTTTCCCATTTTCAAGTTGTACAGCATTACACAAAATTTTTGTGACCTTCAAAGGAGGATAGAACCTTCCCTTCTCACATTTTTTTAAAACCTGGAACCTTCACCCTAACTAAATCACCCACCTGTATACTTACACTTTTGCATTTATGTTTTGCCTCATAAAATTCCTTCGAACGGATTTGCGCCCTCTTAATATTTTTCCTAACACTCTCACTTGTCCAGCAGCTTTCCCTACCATCAATCATCCAACCAACATTATCTTTCCTCCGTGGAACCCTTCCTCTCATAATCTCAAATGGACTGTGACCTGTAGAGCTACACGGTGTAGTTCTGTATAACCAAACTGTTTTCCAAATTTCCTTTTCCCAATCTAACTTTGCACATACAGCCAATTGTATACTATTTTTTAACACTCTGTTGAAGCGTTCCACAGCACCATTGCCAGCTGGATGATAGTTGGAAGTTGTAATGTGTTTAATACCACACCTCATTAAGAAAGCTTTAAATTTGTCAGATGTGAATTGTACCCCATTGTCAGTGATAATGGTCTTGGGTAGACCCTCTCTCAAAAAAACATTATCCAAAAATTCTACAATGGCCCCGGAATCCACCTTAGACACTATTCCAATTTCAGGCCATTTAGAGAAATGATCAAACATTACCACAATATGTCTATAACCATCTTCCACTTGTATTGGTCCAGTAATGTCCAGACCAATCTTCTCCTAGGACATGTCTGGACATCCTATAGGAACTAACGGTGGTCTGAACGTGGATAACGTTTTTTCTGACTCATTACATAGGACACAATTCCTTACTGTCCTTTCCACAGCTAAATCAATTCCTGGCCACCAATATAGTTGTTTAACTTTACTTTTCGTTTTAGATATGCCCAAATGTCCATCATGGCATAAATTAAGAATTTTCCATCTGAGTGTCTCAGGAGGAATTACTCTACCATTGCGCAATAATCTATTATGCTCCACAGACAACTCCTCCTTAACCTCCCAAAACCTCTTCACATCTTCATCTAATTTTTTTTAAGAGGCCAACCTTCCCTTAACAAAATGTGAACCTTATTCAATGTTTCGTCTTCCCCCATGGCTTTATCCCAATCACCTTCTGAGATGCCCTGAAAAGCTGTGGGTATAACTTCAGCTACACAACAATCCTCCAACTCCTTCTTACCCTCCACAGTATTTACCAACGGCATTCTACTTAAGAAATCAGCAACCTTATTCTTAATCCCAGGTACATATCGTACTTCATACTTGTAGTCCAACAGTCTTATGGATAATCGAGCAATACGTGGGGAGGCTTTAAATAATCCTTTTGTTGTAAGCACTTTGGTAAGCGGTTTGTGATCGCTACGCAAGATGACATTCATACCCCAAACAAATGATCTGAAATGTTCCAAACCCCACATGCATGCAAGGGCCTCCCTTTCAATTACTGAGTATTTTGCTTCAGTGTTGGTGATAGAACGAGAAGCAAATGCAATTACACATTCCTTACCATTCATATCCAATTGTGTAAGAACAGCTCCTAAACCCTTATTACTTGCATCAGTTGTAATTATACATTGTAAATTTGGGTCAAAACCTTGTAAGGCTGGTGCATTAATAATATCATTCTTAATCAATTTGAATGCTGCTTCACATTCTTCACACCACTTAAATATGCACTTCCCTTTTAACAATTGTCTAATAGGTTTTGTGAGAAAAGTTATGCACGAACTTAGCATAATATTCTGCTAGACCCAAAAAAGCTCTAACTTCGTCCTTGTTAGTAGGAGCTGGTGAATTCTTAATGGCTTCAACAAGACTAGCCTTTGGTTCAACACCCTTGTCACTTATTTCGTGTCCCAAATAAGTGACGCTTTTCATGGCTATTTTACACTTGCTATGCTCAGCCGTAAGTCCATTATCTTCTAATATCTGAAGAACATTCTTAACTCTAATGTCATGGTCATATTTAGTATCCCCCATAATTAAAATATCATCTTGGAAAAACAACACATCCCGCATTTTACTAAAAAGCTTATACATCAGCCTTTGAAACATAGCCGCTGCAGAAGCCAAACCAAATGGAACTCTAACAAATTGGTAACAACCAAAGGGCGTAATAAATGCGGTTAATCTACGACTATCAGGATGTAACTGAACTTGATGATAAGCAGAAGTAAGGTCTATCGTGGTAAACCATTCCTTGCCTTTAGTTAGTGCTACAACCTCATTGATCTTTGGCAAAGGAAATTGATCCACCAAAATATTCTTATTAAGGTCCCTTAGGTCTACACATAGCCTCAATCTGCCATTAGAACGTCTGGCTACCACCAGTGGAGAAATCCAATCAGATGACTCAACCTGTTCAATGATACCAGTTTGTAGTAATTTGTCCAACTCATTTGAAACTTCATTCCTGATGCTAAAAGGAATATTTCTTGCCTTATGAACAACAGGAATGGCGTCCTTTTTAAGTATTATCTTATGCTGGAAACTTTTTAACTTTCCCACAGTTCCTGAAAATACTAAAGGATACATGTCCTTCATGGTAGCATCACACACACTATCTTCCTGAACCACCGATACAGGTTCTGAACCATTGGGATTTAAAACCATTCCTAGTGCACCTTGGTCCCACCAACCTAAAACTGATGGTCCTGATTTTGACACATACATCTTACATTCAGCTTTACGATCCTTAAATGCAAATGACAATTTTTTGTAGCCAAGAAGCTGGATTGTTTCCCCCGTAAAGCTTTTAGGTGAGATAACAGGTGTGTCCAAACCCCCACCAACAGTACGTTTCAATTTCTTTAACCAAACTTGTTCATTAACAATTGTATAAGGTGACCCTGAATCAGCGGTAATCGTAATAGTAACACCTTCTATAGATATGTCGCACTTTGGTCTTTTCCGCAGTCCATCTGGCGTTCCTGTTCAGGCATTCCTTATGTTAAGCACCCACATATTCTTGTCTTCACTGTCTGAGGATGAAGCTGATTCAGAAGCATCCTCTAACAACTTTATTGCCATGCCTTTCTTTTTCTTGCAAACCTTGACAAAATGGCCAACAGAACCACAACCAGAACATTTCTGATTGCGTGCTGGACAGCTTTTATCATTTGCATAATGGCCCAGTAAACCACATCTGAAACAAGTAACCTCTGCCTTAAAAGTATTTCTTTTTGACTTCTTGTTCCTGTAAGAACTGGTCTTCCTCGAAAACTCATTTGGTGGACATTTTTTTGACTCTATAACTCTATTCACCAACTTATGTGCTTCTCCAATCGAATCATCCATTTTAGAATTCCCCAGTAGAACAGCTTTTGCACACCTTCCTGTAAGTTCTGCTTTCTTGACCACTTTAATTACTTCTTGTAAGGGCGATTCCCCTTTAGTCCATAAGCAGTCCTGTATATTCTAGTTGGCAGCGTGCATAACTATCTGGTCCCTAATGAACTCGTCATGTAAGGTACCAAATCTACACGTTAAGGCCAAATTTTTTAAGGCTGAAACGTATTCCTAAATCGTTTCCTCTTTGTTTTGTTTCCTGTGAAAAAACTTATAGCGATCAATTCCCACACACACCGTTGGAGAATAGTATCTGTCTAAATCCTCTAATGCATGAACAAAAACATCTCCCTGCTCTCTTTGTTTCTTTTCAATTCTATTGTAAATTTTAAGACCGTGCGGCCCTAAACAATGCAATAAAATGTTCTTCTTTTTTTCTCCTGAAAAGTCATTATCTTCATCGCATGCAGAGATGTAGTTCATAAAATACTCTCGCCATTCTTGCCATTTGATAGAAACATCACTACTACCAGGAATAAAAGGTTGAGGAGGTGGAAGATTCAAGTTACTAGAAGCCATAAATGCGTGCCTCAACTTCAAAAATATATAAAATCAATGTCTAAATATTCGTAATGAAGTGAAAATTCACTTAAACCTCCTTTAAACCACAAGAAATTCAATTTCCGGTATATTTCCTTAGTTCCAAAAGGTTATTTAGGCCGTAAGAAGGTCAGCGGTCTAGTTGTCGAAAAAACAACTGAACGTTGCTAAGAGACGCCCAAAGAAACGAGCACAACGCAAGTTGTAAAGACAATGTTTCAGCACTTTTGGCTGAAAAAAAAAAAAAACACTCACAGGCATTCGCAGGTCGAGTTGTGTGGGCACATAGGAGTGCGATAGTGAAGTAGAGGATCACAATCGGATGCAGACGGGGCTAACTCGTCAACTCGTCGCCAATTTTGTTGAGTAACTTCTAGCCGCAAAGACGATAATGATAGGTAACTTCTTTATTCTTTAAATGATTTGAAGATTACAAGTACATTCCAAAAATATGAAGCCCCGACCGCATACAAAGCCGCCGTCCTTCGTCCCGTCTCCTCCCACTCAACCGTCACCGAATCCCACACTCATACACAAACATTCCCCCGCAACATTCTGCCCTTCCCCGGCTCGCGCTACCAGCGCGAGCCATTACATTCACAATACAACAGCTTTGCATTGCTGTACCTAGCTCATCACGGTCGTATCCTGTAGTGCAGGGCTGTATGAGTTGACCTTAAAACACGGAAGGACTCTGATGCTCTGTTTAAAGTAAATTACATCTCCTTAGTTTAGGGATATTCACTCACCACTGTCAGTTGGCATCATCCCATAGGATTCAACTTGAGCCAGACCAAAAGCTGTAATGTTTCAGGCAATGCTTCTGATATGCACTTCTACTGAGATCTTCTACTGAGATCATTTTACATAATGAGTCTATCAGCAGCTTAACGTCAACCATGCTCCCTCTCAGTGGTGGGTTCATAGAGTAAATCTTTTTAGTGTGCTCTCTGGCACAGATGTAATGTTATTAAAAGTACACCATTTGTCACACATGTTTTCAAGAAACACTCAGATTCACTGTAGGTTTTTTTATTTAAGTTCTGTCCTGTTTTCATCACTGTTCGTGCCCAACTACAACATATTCTCTTCTTCCTCCTAGGCATTAATTGCTGGCAGCCCTAGTTCCTCTCATAGAAGACTGTGTTTAATTTATTTCCGGATTTGACTAATATTACTCGCCTAAATTGGTTTAAAATCACGCACTTTGCCCCATATTTCAAGAAATATGTTAGGGAAGCCCCAGTAAAATGTTTTCCTCTTTTAACTGGTCATGCACTGTACTCCTTTGAGCTTTCCAAATCTCTATTGGGGGGGTTGTAATTACAAGATACACTTAAAACAATTGTGTACTGTGAAATCTCACAATAGAGGAGACCCTCTCTATTCTCTCACCAAGTCCATTTTGCGTTGCTTTAATTACCAGGGGCTGCGCCGTGGCTAAGGCCTAGAATATACTGTTCGTGACTGCTCATCAGAGACTGTCAAAAACAGAGACCAAACACGTTTATGCCGCAATTTTTTAAATGTGTAAAAGCTTTCATCATATCTTTCTATTCCACCCAATTAAGAGATGAAGGAAATATTTTGATCTCCAAGTATTTTTTCTGTAGCCTTTTGGAATTAACTGTTCTTCTAAAACACCGGCTAATTTATCACCGTAGAAATGTTTTTATCCTTAGTTTTCGTTTGAAATAGAATTTTGTTTTATTCTTTAAAGTCAAGTTAGACAAAGTAGAAAAACTTCTCCGTTCCCCAGCATTCTTATAAAATCTTAATTTATTATTTCCTTATCAGCTAACAAAAGATAGCTTGAGTCCAAGCACAGTATAAATATCTTCATTACAACTCAGTCTGTGCACATCGTTGTACCAGGCTGTTTGCCATTACATGGTGTTGGGCGGGAGAGGGATATGTCTTAAGGGCTTAAGCTTTTATCAGTGATCATTAATCCACAATCTCAAAACAGTGGACACACAATTTCCCAACTCCATTCCTGGCCAGTGTTTCAAAGCAATCTGTCACTGCTGCCATACTGGGCTTCCCATTTCCAACCCCATCTACTCCTCCTTATCAACTCTGATCCCCAGTATACCCAGATATGGCTTGATTCCAGATGCTGCTTCTGATAATGCTATAAAATTGCATTTGTTTTCCAAGGTGAGCTGTATTACTGTGCGCCACCATCCTAAACTCCTTATTGAAGCCACCCTGACACCAAAGTAATTTCTTTTATGCTTATTTATAGTACTAGGCCCTGTTTACCACACATATTTCTGTGTCAGTCAATGGTATTATATTGTCTACCCTCCAAACAATGGCAGAGAATAGAGATAGGTATTAGGATCTGCACGGGATGCCCAGCCCCAGTAAAAATGTGTTCCCTCCATATCAGAGGACCTACAGAGAGTGCCAGTGGTTTATCGAAACACCCACAGTGATATCCAATCCAGGTCATTTTCATCTCAGGTGGGTGTTGGGGCCCAACCCTACCTTTAACAATGTCTGCTTTCAAGTAAGGCCACTGAGGCTCTGCCCCTCCTTTGATGTTATACACCTCATTATGTATATACTGCACACTCACTCTGAAATTTATCGGTAGTTTGGTTTCATGCAAGCTTTGCATCCCCCTTTTCCTTCCTAGAAATTCAAGTTCTTGTATACAGAAGGAGGCATACTAATCTACAGGAAGGTTTTTCGTACCTTCATAACTGGGTCTAAGATATTTACATTGAGCCCCTGCTGTGTTGCTTAAGGAAACTCACCTGCAGAGTCCCACAAGGAAAAGTCATCTTTCCTTTATACTACATCTTCTAGCCTAGAACCCCTGCCACCCTCATCAGCATCTCAAATTCATAAGCATACTTACAGCAGCTAGATCTTGTTTGCGAAGAGGCAGCACTTGGGGCACCCCACCAACCCCCCTCCCCTAAGTCCCAGTTTATTTCCAGGAGGTCAAACTAGCTTTAATGCCCCAAAATTAAATCAGTTTTGGCACTGTGGCATCGAGCTTTTGACCACTGCCTTAGGACCAAAAGTGTATAACCTTAAGTGATCTTTGAACCATCACATCCCTTTTACCCGTATAAAATGTATAATAATCTAAACCCCTATGTGCAGATTTTTCCCAGCTCAAAAAATAACTGTAACCACTCCTAACCTCTTTTAATAGACACAGTCTTGGATGCACAATTCCTGTTAGTTTACTTCAGTTTCTCACACCTTAGTCTTCTACGTAATCATGAAAACAATGGTCTATTTAGTAGGAAGATAAATACATTCAACACCTTCTGCCTCTATTAACTGATTTACTAAACGTATCCACTACTGCCACATGAAAGCCCATTATATAACCCTTTTAGCATCTTTTCTTTGATTCACGCTTACAGACATACAAGTTTATAAGCACTCACCCAGACAGACCTGGTGGGATACCATATATCTTCCCCCTAAATTTGCCAAAGCATACTTGTACTTATAAATTCGCACACAAGTAAATAACACCATCCGTATCAAACATGCTAAGTGCATCCACACGATGAACAACCAACAAACACAGTAAAAAGCAGGTGCAAAGAATATTGACTTGTACACCCTAGCCACCACACTTGCCTCCAACTCCTTCACTGACTAGTCATAGCCAGATGCTCTGCCTTCAATGCATTCTGTGTTACTCACCGGCCCATCCATAGCAAGGGTGAAACCTTCATGTGAGTAAAACAGATACTCGCAGAACGCTCCCTCCCCATCTGATTGTCCCCTTGAAAGAAAGAACACAGTGTAACGTCTTTTTCCATAAAGGCAGCCAAATTATGAAACTCATTCACGGCAAAATTTATAAAACTTCCAAGACCATCTGAAATTCAATTAGTCAGTGAAAATCTGGCCTTTTCTGTACTGATGAAGAGTCCCTCCAACTAGCAGGCAGAATAAATCACCACCCTAAGAAGGGTATGGACGCCACAAAATCTGATGACCATGCCAATATGGAAATGAAACTAAGACCCCCTCAAGGATGAGAGCCACAACCACATATGGAGCTACCCCTCACTCTGCTAATATTTGTGCAAAACCAAAGCAATATGTTCACCGCAATACAATTTGAGCAGCTTCTGACATTCACACAAAACACCAAAAAGCTAACTTTTTAGGTTGCACTGCACACCCACATGCTTTTAACGAAACTCAATTCCTAAGATTTTGTGTCCTCCTGCTCACTCATTTTCCACTGCACTATACAATGAGGCACAGCGACATATAATATAATAGCAGATTTCTGGTCATCTCTCTTCTTCATCGACACCACTGACATTTGTATCTTCATCAGACACATAAAATCAGCATCTACATTATTTCCTCTCTCTCCCCCATGCTCCAGGCCCCAAGTTCATAGAACCTTATACTTTCCACACCCCTTCCAGGAGGCATCCTTATTATTTGCTTGAAGAATGGCACCCATATTCCCATTGTTGAGGATACGTGTGATGAGAGTCTAGATGGACGTCTGTCAGGAGAAGCAGATGTGTCTTGCCAAATGTATGTACTATCCTGAGATTGTAGCAGATTGTCTAGTAATTTCCGGAAAAAGTGTCAGCTTCATTTCTGGGACGCCAAGTATATACAGGATGTCATCTGTATAAACTACAGGTTTGCTCCAAATCTATCTCTAGCATGCCCTTAATTGTTGTGTCTTTTCTTATACTGCTCACCAATGATTGCACTGCTGTGACACAAAATTAGTCGTAATAGTGGCAAGGCCCGTTGTGCTCTTGTCATTTCCGAAGGTCGACAGCATGGTCAGGTCACTCACAATCCTCGCTTGGGAATGGCCTAGAGAGTGTCAACCCAGGATCATAACTCTGTCAGGTAACCAGATGCATTGAGAGGATGCAAAAGGTTAGGTAATTCCAATTTTTCAAATGTTTTTTCAACATTGATGGTTATCCGTTCTCGTCTATCTCTCGATCAGAACTTCGTGCATGATGTGACTAAGACTTGAAGGGGGCAACAGTCTTTTTCCCTCCTCTTTCGACTAAAGCCCTGATCTGTCCCCCACACCCCAGGGATTTGTTTGGGTAGTGTAGGGGGCTGCCCAGAATGAGCATGGCAATTGCCCCCACCCAAATAAATGGTTACCCCTTCCCTCCCAGCCATGAAATCACGCATTTTCCCTATATTTCTGCGATGGAAACTTCTGGAATCCCCAGGAATCCACAGACTTCATACCACCCACCATTGCCCCATCTTTATTGCCCCACTTGTGTGGGTGCCAAAAGCAGAGTCAGCCTGAAAACAAATGGAAAACAAACTGCCTTTTTGGAAACCCTTTGCTTCCTCTTTCTACATGTTTTTAGCCCTTCCTTATCCCAGGCACTGGCCCCAACTACACAAGAGAGGTATCATTTTTATCGGGAGACCGAGGGTAATGCTGGGAGGTAGGAGATTTGTGCCGGCGTGGTAATCCCACACAGAAATGTAAGCAAAATGTGATTTTTTTCTTTAGTTAAATTTGAGGATTGCATGGGATTTTAGATAGGAAAACATTGGGGGACCCATGCAAGCCACACCTCCCTGGACTCTACTGGGTGTCTAGTTTTTAAAAAAAATCTGGGTTTGGTAGGTTTTCCTAGTTGGCAGCTGAGCCCAGGACCAAAAATGCAGGTGCAAAGGTCGTTTTGTGATAAATAATTTTGTTGGGTCCAAAATACATTTTGGGCCTTTCCCTGTCGCAGGCACTTGGCCCACCTACACAAGTGAGATGGCATTTTTATCGGGATTTCTGGGGGAAATGCTGGGTGGTGGGAAGTTTGTGGCTTCTCTCAGATTCCAGAACTGTCCGTCACAGAAATGTGAGGTGAATGTGTTTTTTAGAAACATTTTGCGGTTTGCACGAGATTCTGGGTAACGGAACCTGGTGAGATCCACACAAGTCCCCGCCCCCCCCATCTGGTATTCCCCTGGACATCTAGTTTAAAAAAAAATACAGGTTTGCTAGGTTTCACTAGGTGCCGGCTGAAGTAGGGCCCAAAAATTACAGCTACCCACTTTGTATAAAAAGGATCAGTATTGCTTGGGAAAATTTGATGTATCCATGTTGGGATTTGGGCTGTTTCATGTTGTGGGCACTTGGCCTATCCATACAAGTGAGATACTATTTTCATCAGAAGACTTAGGTGAATGCTGGGTGGAAGGAAGTTTATGACTGTGCAGATTCCATGAGTTTTCATCAGAGAAATGTGAGGAGAATGTGTTTTTTTTTTTAAGTCAAGGTTTGAGGTTTGCAAGGGATTCCGGGTAAAACAACCTGGTGAGAGCCACACAAGTCACCCCACCCTGGATTCAAAGTGTCTAGTTTAAAAACAAAACATATAGGTTTTCTAGGTTTCCCTAGGTGCCAGCTGAGGTAGGGCTCAAAAGCCACAGCTACTCACTTTACAAAAAACGGATCAGTTTTGTGTGGAAATATTTGATGTATCCATGTTGCGTTTTGGGCTATTTCCTGTCGCGGGCACCTGGCCTACCCACACAACTAAGGTACCATTCTCATCTGGAGACTTAAGGGAACACAGAGCAGTAGAACAAGTGTTATTACCAATTGTCTTTCTCTGCATTTGCACCTTCCAAATGTAACACAATATGTAAGCAAGAAGTCATTTTGAGAAATGCCTTCTAATTTGCATGCTAGAATGGGTAACCCTAATTTCAGATATTTGCAAATAACTACTGCTTCTAAACTCCATATATTGATACCTATTTTTCACTCTTTATATTTTACCAAATTAATTACTGTATACCCGTTACACGATGAAAAAACATTGCAAGGTGCAGCCCTGTTATTGGCTTTGGGTTCTTAGGCTTCTTGATGAACCTACAAGCCCTATATATCCCCGCAACCAGAAGTGTCCAGCTAACGTAATGGTATATTGCTTTTGAAAATCTGCCATAGTGAGAAGAAGTTACAGATGAAAACATAGACACAAATGGCAGGTTTTTTTTTAAACTAAATTTGTTATTGTTTTTATTTCAACTGTTATTTTCTTTGGAAAACCTTGAAGGAGCTACACAATGACCCCTTGCTGAATTCAGAATGTTGTCTACTTTTCAGAAATGTGTAGCTTTCCGGGATCAACCATTGGTTTCACACCCATTTCTACCACTAACTAGGGGGTGGGGGGGAGTTAGCAGCAAAGGGGTTAACCTTAAAATATTCCTGGATAAACAACAATTTGACATGAAAGTATTATGGGGCTGCTTGCTTAGTAAATCCTTGGCTTCTAGTAGATCCAGGGGTGTGGAATTCCTATAGCCCGGCACCAAGGACATATTGTTTGGGGTCAAGAACAGCATGTTTTTATGGTTATTTTGTCCTTAGAACAAGAAGGCCCAACCCCCTGCAGCATGAACCCTTTGGCTACCAGATTACAGTACCGCATTATGGCACAGGAAAGGGAATTGAGGCAATATTTGTGCCCATTTGCTAATACTGATGAAGCTTATATTATGGTTCATTAATGCAAAGCCTTTATTATTGGGGTGAGCACTGTAAACATGCTGTAAGCTCAGACTGCTTTACTGACAGTGTTTCCAGTAAAAAAAAGTTGACACATGTTTGCAAAGGTTAACAATATGAAGATTCATGTAATGCTCCCAAGGTGCTCTCTGGTTAGATGCAAATATTTGCAGAATGTTGAACACAAGATTTATGATTCTTTGCTGTCAAAATAAAATGTTCACAAAAAATGCAATTAGGAAAAACGTTTCGCGAAATTACTGTGAAATTTTAGGTACTATTTCTTTGAAGCATCGTTCTGTAAAAAGTTTTAATACATGCCAGTATTTCTAAAATATATATAGATATTAATAAAGGGAAATCAATTAAACTAGTTTCAACAAATGTATGGGAAACATGAAAATAAACAAGCATTGTCAAATCCAATAGGTCCGACATTAGTGGTTAGTCTTTTGGTTTTGTCAATACGTGTCTTATTTTGGCATGGCTTTTGTAAAACTTTATTGTAACAAACATTGGCAAAAGCAAAAATATTCTTGGTCTCAAAGCGCAAACATTGCCTCAGTAGTTTCTGGCACTGAACAAAACTACTTTGCATGCCGATACGCTTGTTATGAAAGAGTAGATTGCTATCACTCACAGTGAGGCCAGCTGATAGATGGAGAGAGAGAGACTTTTAATAATAACAAAAGATATTGGACCTAATTAAGGGCTCAGTTGTTAAAGAAAGTCACAAACGTACACCCATGGTATGTGTATTTGCATTAGTGCAAATTTGCATATTTCTTGATGTCAGAAGAATTTACAGAAGTAGATCAGGAAATTGTACTCCTAGAAAATATTTTTGAACTGTATTTTAACAGGTGCAAATACAGGGAGTGCAGAATTATTAGGCAAGTTGTATTTTTGAGGATTAATTTTATTATTGAACAACAACCATGTTCTCAATGAACCCAAAAAACTCATTAATATCAAAGCTGAATATTTTTGGAAGTAGTTTTCAGTTTGTTTTTAGTTTTAGCTATGTTAGGGGGATATCTGTGTGTGCAGGTGACTATTACTGTGCATAATTATTAGGCAACTTAACAAAAAAAAATATATACCCATTTCAATTATTTATTATTACCAGTGAAACCAATATAACATCTCAACATTCACAAATATACATTTCTGACATTCAAAAACAAAACAAAAACAAATCAGTGACCAATATAGCCACCTTTCTTTGCAAGGACACTCAAAAGCCTGCCATCCATGGATTCTGTCAGTGTTTTGATCTGTTCACCATCAACATTGCGTGCAGCAGCAACCACAGCCTCCCAGACACTGTTCAGAGAGGTGTACTGTTTTCCCTCCTTGTAAATCTCACATTTGATGATGGACCACAGGTTCTCAATGGGGTTCAGATCAGGTGAACAAGGAGGCCATGTCATTAGATTTCCTTCTTTTATACCCTTTCTTGCCAGCCACGCTGTGGAGTACTTGGACGCGTGTGATGGAGCATTGTCCTGCATGAAAATCATGTTTTTCTTGAAGGATGCAGACTTCTTCCTGTACCACTGCTTGAAGAAGGTGTCTTCCAGGAACTGGCAGTAGGACTGGGAGTTGAGCTTGACTCCATCCTCAACCCGAAAAGGCCCCACAAGCACATCTTTGATGATACCAGCCCAAACCAGTACTCCACCTCCACCTTGCTGGCGTCTGAGTCGGACTGGAGCTCTCTGCCCTTTACCAATCCAGCCACGGGCCCATCCATCTGGCCCATCAAGACTCACTCTCATTTCATTAGTCCATAAAACCTTAGAAAAATCAGTCTTGAGATATTTCTTGGCCCAGTCTTGACGTTTCAGCTTGTGTGTCTTGTTCAGTGGTGGTCGTCTTTCAGCCTTTCTTACCTTGGCCATGTCTCTGAGTATTGCACACCTTGTGCTTTTGGGCACTCCAGTGATGTTGCAGCTCTGAAATATGGCCAAACTGGTGGCAAGTGGCATCGTGGCAGCTGCACGCTTGACTTTTCTCAGTTCATGGGCAGTTATTTTGCGCCTTGGTTTTTCCACACGCTTCTTGCGACCCTGTTGACTATTTTGAATGAAACGCTTGATTGTGATCACGCTTCAGAAGCTTTGCAATTTTAAGAGTGCTGCATCCCTCTGCAAGATATCTCACTATTTTTGACTTTTCTGAGCCTGTCAAGTCCTTCTTTTGACCCATTTTGCCAAAGGAAAGGAAGTTGCCTAATAATTATGCACACCTGATATAGGGTGTTGATGTCATTAGACCACACCCCTTCTCATTACAGAGATGCACATCACCTAATATGCTTAATTGGTAGTAGGCTTTCGAGCCTATACAGCTTGGAGTAAGACAACATGCATAAAGAGGATGATGTGGTCAAAATACTCATTTGCCTAATAATTCTGCACTCCCTGTATGCATGTGTAGACTTGCTCATGTGAAAATATGTTGAGTGTTTACAAGTTCACTTTTCCTCCAACCACTTTTTTTTCCCCCAACCTTGGAAAATGTTTTATGTCTGCCCTTGTCAGGAGTCAATTTCCAACCGTTCCCAGCAGGGTAAAAGATTAGAGAAGAGCTGGTGAAAACCCATAAAAAAATTAGGTTAGTAGGTTTGCACAGACTCTGAAGGGCATTCCAGCTCTGAAACTTGTGCTTACTGCTGCCTCCAGCCCCAGTATGCAGATCTGTGGAAAGGTAACAAATTAAGGAAATTGGTAGCACTCAAGCCCTACTATACTTCTAGCCCTAGCATAATCAGAGGTTATTATTGAGCTCTTAAGTAATGAGATTGCTGCCAAAATGTATTGACACTGTGCATGGCACCAAAGGGACAAGCCTATTTTTTTTTACAGAACAAATAGATTTATGAAGGAACATGTCCAGTGGATAAGTAGATGTTTTATTAAATGCTATACCCTTGCAGGGGAGTTCTGAATAGGGTTTAAGGCGTTGTGGCCTCCCTTATTTTCTTTCACCAGTGGGCAGCACAGTGGGTGCTCCATATTTAGGCCTGTTTTGAGCCTAGAGTCCAGGAGGTACAAGTTGAACTGTTCCTGTTACCTTGCAGTTGTAACTCTGATATTCCTCTGTTACCCAGGATGTAGGTCCCAGGGGAGACAACTCGTCAGACCAGATTCTGCACAGCCCTTGTCACCTGGGGGGAAACGGGGCAGATCACCCACCCTCCTTTCCAACTGGCTCACCCTTGTAACAACTTCCTGAGCGCTTGGTTGGGTTTGGCTCACAGAGCCTTCAATTTGTCTTGTCTCTCTGGCTCATGAGTTTAGAGGGACAGTTAGGTTGATGCTCTCTGTGCCAGTGTTTTGATCTGATGATTTGGCCTTTGTGGACTGATAAGTGCCAATTCTTTCCTCAAAGGACGCTGGGCTCCTTGTACTCCTTTTCATGAACAATGGGTACAGTTTGTGAGTTGCTAAAGATGATTTTTGGCTATTTTTAGTTTGTTGCTTCCGACGTTTCCTTTCTCTTTTACTTACGGGTAGAGGGAGTTGGGTTAGGTCTGGGTCAGGTGTTCAGGAAACGCCCTGAGGCAACATTGCTGTGGTAATGGCCAGATTGTTCCTAGAAGCTCTTCATAAGTGCTCGTGGATGAGACCGTTTGTCAAAGAAAGGGTTTCCGAAGATTGTGTTATGGAGACTTTGGAAGCTTGTGGACGTGTTGCCTCAGCCAGGAAAAGACATCAGAACCAGTTTTGAACCTTTGTATCTCAGGTAAGAATCTGTTAAGGAAAGTTGGGAGTAATAACAATTTATTGATAATTGGGGATCTGCAACAAACAGCCTGTGCAAAATTAGAAGTAGGTTGCGCTCTAAGTATGAGTTGGCTTAAATTGTCAAGCTTGTTATTGATACCTGCAGTAAAAACGGCAAGCGAGTTCAAAAGATCAACTTGAAGATCCAGCTTGTCGCAATGGTAGTTGAGGGTAGGTACTGTGGACTGGAGAGTCTACAGAAGTTGTGGCCAGATGGAGCACAGTGTAGCAGAGAGAAGGCCTTCTGTTTGAGCCAGGGCTATGAGGCTCCTCTGTGAAAGATAGCCACAATTTCAAAAGGATTGGTCTTCAATTTTGTGCAAACAGCCCTAGGCTGTGGGTTGCCCGGGGCATCGGGCTTGAAAGATTTCATTGGAAGAAGAACTGCAATGCTTCCCACTGAAGCCTGGTTTCATTGGGCAGCTGGTGGGCTTGGTCTGTGCTTGTTTCCAGGTTTGGATCCAGCTGGTGTTGTGCTGCTGATTGTGCGTGGACACCTGCTTGTGGGTCTTGAGAGACTAAGCAAGTTGCCTTTGCATGGAGAGTATCTGTTATACACTTGCATATCTGAGTGCTGATAGCTGGAACTGTCTCGGTGGAGGGTGGCTGGAGGTGAAAAAAACAAGGCCAGAACTAGTGACCTCAGAGAGGACCTGTGGTGGCCGACTTGTGGCAGGGCTAACGGTGGAATAAACCATTAGAGGGGGAGGTGATGAGCACAATTTACGGCTTGAGTCTGTTAAAACAAATGAGGCGGGAGTATTCTTGATACAGACCTTCGAGCCTTTGGCGGCGTTGCCGCGGTTGCTACTGTCATGCAGTGACGGTGGGGCAGCATGAACTATAGCTTGAACAATGGACCTTGATGGCCCAGCCTGAGATGGCATCAGGCATTCATGAGCGGAGGGCTCCCCCCATTGTGGGATATGTGTACGGATGACAGTTGAAGATTTCTTGAAGAATCAAGAAAGGGTGGTGGTATGTGAACCCAACTGACTTGCCCTATTCCTGGGCTGTGAGCTCGGGGTGAGTCTCCGTTGAAGGATGAGACAATGTGAGCCCTGTGTGTAAGGGATCCTGTGAGGGGAAACCTCAAGCAAACCTTAAGTCTGCAGATGTGCTGTGGGACTTCTAGAGCATGTGGTTCACTGTTAACCTTAACTTTCAAAACTGTAGTGAATTAGCAAATTAATATATGGCTACAAAAAAAGCAAGATCAAATTGGAAAAAAGATAGGTTGTAGTAATTTTCTAGATAGTGATCGATTTCACTAAAAGCATTTCAGTTTCTTACGTGTGCCCATTCAGTTGTCAAGTTCACAAAAACTGATTCTAACTAGTACTGATATTTATTCCTGTAGAGGTAGAGCCCTGAGTGAAATAGTGAACGCTCTACTGATCACACACTCAGTTGTTACATACGCCTCACGCACTCGCTGCTTACCGTCTGAATGAGCAATTCAGTGCTACTGCAGGACTTGAAAATAATTCTTACCTTATTCTGCCCATGTCTTGAGTCATGTCGTGGTGGGTACGGAGGAGTCAGTATCCCACAACTCTGCAACCGTTTGCCTGAGCCTTGATTTTGGAAAGAAAATAAGTGAATTAATATGGACCTTCTAAGACACCTAATTAGGAGATCTTAAACGGCGGTGATTCATTGATTGGTTTGATGATGCAGATGATGGTTTCAAAACTTTACATTTATTCGCTTTTCTTACTTTATTTCATTTTATGAAACAAATGCATTCTGCGATTTGTGATATAGGTTCGTTTGGATTGGATGAAAGAAAAAGTAATGATGTGTTACTAGAACGTCAACACTGGGCAAAAAGGTTGTCTAGTTGACATGGAGCCATACGATGATCACCCTAACTATGAAAAATCTAGAAATACAAAAGACAATAATGTTTACTTGCACTACATTAAAACACACTTTTCAGACCCTAGCAGAACAATGTTTAAATGTAGGAAATGGAATCAGATTTGCCCTTCTGGAAAGGTTCTAAGCCCAAAGAAGAGGTAAATACTGCCAGGAAAGAGGCATTTTTTTGGCGGGTTGAGATTACATTTTTAGATACTGAAAAATTGAAATCGTGAACCTTCAGCTTTTGTGGGGCAGGCCATCGCAGTACCTAGACTATGACGTTCTGTCGTCAGCATTCCGGGTCATTTTGGTATGGCGACCTTTTGATGGAGCCACTTGGTGCTCTTCTCGCAGAGAACAGCATCCCGATTCACCAACGCGCTTATGATACACAGTTCTGTCATGACATCTCTCTGCTTTTGACATCAAATGCCTCTAACTCTGCTTGCACATTATCCAGAAATGGATGTTCAGCACCTACCTGAAGTACAGCCCAGACAAGACAAAATTCCTATTATTTCTCATGAACAACACGGAAGAAATAACAATGACATGAACCTTGACTGCTTCAAACCACAACTTTCACTGAATGCCAAGTCACTCGGATTTACCCTGGTCATGAACACATTGCTAAGAAAGGACGACCTGGTGCCAGCTATCTCTTATAAAGAAAGTGAAACAGTTTCTTCCAAAAAGCGACTTCAGAACTGCTGTTCAAGTCCTCTTACTGTAGCATCTGGATTGTGCTGATGCTCTACTCCATGGCCTCCCAGACTACACATTGGCACCCCTTGAGTGCATTCTACATGGTGCACCATGTCTCATCTAAGGCCTGAAGAATTATGATTACAACCCACACACCCCCTACACTCCCTCCAGCCCCACTCCTTATGGAACTCCATGAGCTGTCCTTACCGGACCCACCTTCTTCAAAACCACATTCATCATTTACAGATCCATCACAACCAGCTCTCTCTCCATTTATTGTTCTTTAAACATTTCTTTATCAGAGATTTTACTAAAGAAACACAAGGCAGTTGTACCGTTATATGTAGGAAAATATGAAGCTCTGTTAGATATTACATTTGCATTGACAGTCAACAAGAAAATAGTATTTTGTATCCAACATAGATCTAATTCTGCCCCCCACCCCAACTTTGGCCTAGCAACAGGTAGACAGTACATACGAGTCATCTGCCACAAACGTGATAGTTAAGAAAGGTATCTGGGTGGAAGGGGGGGGGGCAAAGGGAGAAGGAGTAAACAGGGCAAAAGAACAGGGGGTGACACCAAAAGGATAAACAACATTAACATTTGGTGGGAATTTTCCCAGCTGTAATGCTTCAACAGGATAGCGCAAGTATTGCAATAACCACATTGTTTCCACGTAGACATGTCAATGGTGGAATATCCACTATTCCAGAACTACACATTTCTCTACCTAACCTATAGGAAGGAGGAGGAGTAAAGGGGACGAGGGCATGCAAAATCATCCCCACTAGCAGTGGAACTTTCCACGTTGCACTCCCTATCAACAATGCATCAAGCAGGTGACTCCGGCTAACCAGGGAGAGGAGGTGAGCCCTAATCATAAGTGAAAACAGGGCTTCTAAACATGTGATAAATAGAGGAGCAGTACAGGGAAGGAAAGGGGTGACGGATGCAAGGAGCAGGAGTGACCAACTGAGACCCTTTCTGCATCACAGGGATATCAGTCCTCAAAAGAAAAGGTGAAAGTGAGCAGTAGTGGTCCTTCTGACCAGCAAGACAGCCCACACAGTTACTCCTGAGTTTAGAAGTGACTGGTAGGCTGAAGCTAAGGGAGTCCTGATGGAGTGGTGCTCAGCAGGTGGGTAAAAGTGTGACCCTCGGCCTGTGAATTAAGGGGGTGGGAATGATATAAATTAAGCGATCGCCTCTTCCACAGCAAGAAAGGCTCCCCAAATTCTCTCAGATCCCTGGGTCTTATTGTTCAGTTTATAAGTAGTTGGCTCATTAAGTGCCTCTCTCTGGAGCTCGAAAAGACACTCATTGGACACAGGATGCGTGGGTTGTCTCCAGTGACAAAAAAAACATACTTTAGCCACTGCCAACGACATAGCCGGTGGTGTGTATGGATGTCTAGGTTGGGTAAGTCGGATGTATCATGGAGAAGAGTTACATTGTCGTAGGTGGGGCCACACCAGCATCCAATATGATTGTAGCGCCGGCAGAACCAGAAGATATTGTACAAATTGTATTTATCTTAAGCACATTTCCAGCAATGGCTGTGAGGCAATATTAATGCACGATTCAGTTTCTGCACGGTTCTCAAGTTGGAAGCCCCTAAGTAAATTGTTGTGGTCAAGGTGTAGTGTTGTACAGTGTTCGGGGGAGTATTCCCTGCCCAGAGGTGTTTGCCATGTTGGTCTAGCAAGTTTAGGAGTGGGGCCAGAATGTATAGTATTGATGAGGGCCCCACAGAGGCCTGAGACCATTACCCCTGGATTGTCTCATTAGCCATAACTACTGCAGAATAAGGATACCCCCCTGCTTACCTCCAAGACCAGCTCAAGATCTTAGCAGCCAAGACACCATTAAACTGCAGGCTAAGAAGAGTTAAAAAAAAGATTAAAAACAATACACCAGGCCTTTTCCATCTGTTGGTCAGGCTCTGCAACATCATCCCTACCTCCATCAGTGGGCCCCAATGCTGCTCCAATTTAGGAAAGAATTCAAGGCGCCCGCTTTAAAGAATACTACATAATTTATTACCCACAAACCAGTTTTAGCATTGAATTGGAATACTTTTGTGGATGCGTACAAGAAAAATGCTGTCAGTCACAGTGTTGATTGCTGATGCAGCACGTGAACTACATTAGCACAGACCACTGGATTAAGAGGGCTGATTAAAAGCCTCTGTGTTTATGCTTGAATATATGCATTTTAATTATGATTTTTTCCCTCAGAAACGGTAGGCGGGGTAACTGCTAAAGCTGTTGCTAGGCCGGACCTAAAGATGGAAAAGGCCGCCTCCAGCGTTGCACGCTCATTCTCTTTTCCACGGTGCGATCATCTCACCAGCAGTCCAAGTCATCGACAATTTTCCATCCTGTCTAGTTGTATTTTAGCGTGTTTTATGTTTTTGCAGACGAAACTGTATACAAGCTGGACGCATACTCGTCCTTCCATTTATTGTCTGTGTTTGCAGTCGGCGGGCCCTGCTCTCGTCTGATTTATCTGCTGGGCAGCCCCCCTATCGGTTCCCTAAACATTTGAAAGGTTATAGCAACACAGATAAGCACAGGGCTTTGTTGGGACGCATATGAAATGTTAATTACGTCGCTCGGACGTGGAAAGCATAAACTGTGCCGAAGGCAGGGAGTTGGTTGGCAAAAACGTTTCCCAAATATAGCGATTTATTGTAAATGCAGCCTTCTAGGGCCTGCTGCGGCATTTCATCAGGGGCAGCGTAAACAGAGCGTGATGTCTTCAAGAAGGCGAAGGGCTGGCTTGTTTACAGTGGAAGCAGGACTCGCTTTGTAATCCCTGCCATTCATCTATCACCTCCTCCTGCTTTGCACATCATTGAGCAGGCTGACGCAAAATACTTGGACAGATAGCACTGTGGGGACAGGAAGGCTTCGCGGCACTGTTTACCTATGAAGTCCAGACAGCCACTGCTAATTGACTCCAGCAGGAGTTCGGCACCACACTTATCAGAACCAGAGAGGACCTACGTCTGCAGGGGGTTATATGACTGCATCACACTCCTTCCTATTGTGCCGGTTTCAAATCCGCTGATCTCTTACCCGTCGCATGGAGTTTGTCATGCTTTCGCTATGGTCCGTTATTTGTGTCGCCGGCTGTCTCCCTCGGCCCACAAAGCGAAATGTGATGGAGCCCATGGTATGGAATTGGGTTGCGTTTTCTGATTAGCAGGAAACTCCAAAAGGGCCGAGAGGATCGTAGGGTGTGGAGCGCTCACATTGGGTGCCTAAATGTTTCAAGGTAGATGTGACACTGATGAAGAAGATAACAATATTGAGAAAATGGAAACAAAGGCACAAAAAAAGAAAAACTTTGACTCTCTCCATTGCACATGCATTCCAATGCACATGCTATACCTCTCTCATTTTTTCCTCTACCCCAAATCTCTGACTATCCCTGTGATCTCCAAAATAACCCTTTCTAGACTCTTCCCTTCTCTATCCCTCCTTGGCTCACTCCAAACCTCATTTTACTACTGTGATCTCCCTAACAACCCTTTCAATTTATTTCCTTGTGTATCCCTCCTTTGACTCATCCCAAACCTCAATCCTTCTATTTCCCCAACTAACAGACTCGCATGTTCACAGCTCAGATTAACTCTTACTTCAATATACTAATCCACCACTAATCCTTTTTGGGTTCCGGAATAGCATGCTACTCCACAAAAAGCACTTAAACGCCTCATCAGAGGGGAAGTAAACGCTATCAGAAATGGAGCCTGTAGTTGGCAGTGGTTTGCACCCTGTCCAAGTAGGGACCCTCATTCTAGTCAGGGTAAGGGAGCTACACAGCTAAAATAACCCCTGCTCACTTCCTTGGTAGCTTGGCATGAGCAGTCAGGCTTATCTCAGAGACAATGTGTAAAGTACTTGTACACACACAAACACAATGAAAACACAGCAAAAGTACTCCAAACCACTTTAGAAAAATAGCCAATATTTATCTGAGTAAAACAAGACCAAAACGACAAATAATCTAACAAACACAAGGAAAAATACAAATGTTCAAATATTAAATCTTAGTAAAGCGCTTAAAAACCACAATAGCTCCAACTGGGGCTATTATGGCGTCTTGATGGGGTTGTTCCCAATAATCCGATGCCACTCGCGAGGGAGTGCAGGCCGGTCACGGAGTCGCACAGACTCCAGGTACAGTATCTTTGAAAACAGTGAGGAAACAAAGATGTTCCACGGAGTTGAGGAGGTGAGGTGTCACTGGAGCATGTGCGGCATTGGTTCCTTACTGCTTCTAGGGAGGTGAGGTGTTGGTTCCTTACGGCTAGGCAGGGGAGAAGAGATGTCAGTTCCTCATTGTTAGACCTGACAGCCTTAGCGTAGTCACCCCTAACTTTTTGCCTGCCTCCCTCCACTTTTTGGACACTGTTTTTGCTGGTTTATAGATTCTGCGCACTTTACCCCTGCTAACCAGGGCTAAAGTGCATATGCTCTCTCCCCTAAAACATGGTAACCTGGAATCATACCTGATTGGACTATTAATTTACTTATAAGTCCCTAGTAAGGTGCACTGTATGTGCATAGGGCTGGTGAATTAAATGCTACTAGTGGGCCCGCAGCACTGGTTGTGCCACCCACTTAAGTAGCCCCTTTTCCTTGTCTCAGGCCTGCCATTGCAAGGCCTGTGTGTGCAGTTTCACTGCCACCTCGACTTGGCATTTAAAAGTACTTGCCAAGCCTAGAACTCCCCTTTTTCTACATATAAGTCACCCTTAATGTGTGCCCTAGGTAACCCCTAGAGCAGGGTGCTGTGTGGGTAAAAGGCAGGACATGTACCTGTGTAGTTATATGTCCTGGTAATGTAAAACTCCTAAATTCGTTTTTACACTACTGTGAGGCCTGCTCCCTTCATAGGCTAACATTGGGGCTGCCCTCATACACTGTTGAAGTGGCAGCTGCTGATCTGACAGGAGCAGGAAGGTCATATTTAGTATGGCCAGAATGGTAATACAAAGTCCTGCTGAATGGTGAAGTCGGATTTAATATTACTATTCTAGAAGTGCCACTTTTAGAAAGTGAGCATTTCTTTGCACTTAAATCCTTCTGTGCCTTACAATCCACGTCTGGCTGGGCTTGGTTGACAGCTCCTTGTGCATTCACTCAGACACACCCCAAACACAGGGTACTCAGCCTCACTTGCATACATCTGCATTTTGAATGGGTCTTCCTGGGCTGGGAGGGTGGAGGGCCTGCTCTCACACAAAGGACTGCCACACCCCCTACTGGGACCCTGGCAGACTTGATTGAACTGAAAGGGGACCTGGTGCACTTCTTAGCCACTCTTTGAAGTCTCCCCCACTTCAAAGGCACATTTGGGTATAAAACAGGGCCTCTGCCCTACCTCATCAGACACTTGCTGGAGAAGAAACCTGAACCAGAAACTACATCCTGCCAAGAAGAACTGCCTGGCTGCTCAAAGGACTCACCTGCCTGCTTTCTACAAAGGACTGCTGCCTTGCTGTTGCCCTGCTGCCTTGCTGAACTCTTGTCTGGCTGTGAAAGTGCTCTCCAAGGGCTTGGATAGAGCTTGCCTCCTGCTCCTTGAAGTCTCAGGACCAAAAAGACTTCTCTCTTTTACTTGGACGCTCCGTGCGCCGAAAATTTCGACGCATAGCTTGTTTCGCGGCGAGAAAAACGCCGCACTCTGACGCTGATCGACGCAACGCTCTTGGGACGATCGAAGATCCGACGCACGGCCTCGCAAGGACAACGGCGCCCGACCTCTAGAGGAGAAATCGACGCGACGCCTGCCGTGAGATCGTAATTTCAACGATCAGCCCCGCAGATCGAAGTCTAGAGGAGAAATCGACGCGACGCCTGCCGTGAGATCGTAATTTCGACGCGCAGCCCCGCAGACCGACGCGCAGCCGGAGAACATGCAGGAAAATCCACGCACAGACCCGGGACATCTGGTAATCCCCGCGATCCACAGAAAGAGACTGTCCGCGTGCCGGAAAACGACGCCTGACTTCCCCGCGTGGAAAATAACGACGCAAGTCCGTGTGTGCTGGGGAGAAATCGACGCACACACCCTTTTTCCACGCACCTCTTCTCTTGTGGCCCTCTGAGGAGATTTTTCCACGCTAAACCAGGTACTTGTGCTTGAAAGAGACTTTGTTTATATTCTAAAGACTTAAGACACTTTATATCACTTTTCAGTGATATCTCTACAATTTCCCATTGCAACTTTATTCTTTTTGACCTACAATTATCCTGATAAATATTATATATTTTTCTAAACACTGTGTGGTGTATTTTTGTGGTGCTATATGGTGGTATTGTATGATTTATTGCACAAATACTTTACACATTGCCTTCTAAGTTAAGCCTGACTGCTCGTGCCAAGCTACCAGAGGGTGGGCACAGGATAATCTTGGATTGTGTGTGACTTACCCTGACTAGAGTGAGGGCTTTTGCTTGGACAGGGGGTAACCTGACTGCCAACCAAAAACCCCATTTCTAACACTTATGGTTGCAGGTAAGGTGATGCAGCATCGGTGGTGAGGCGTAGGTTCCTTTGCGACCCGGCGTTGTCAAAGAATCCAGCAGGTCAAGATGCAGGGTGTCCACTTTGCAGTGTCCCAATCACACCAGCGGGCCACATATGCTGCAGCGGAGTCGGGTGTCATGGCACTTGGGGCTTGCGCTGTGGTGGGACTTCAGAGGCGCTGTGGCAGCGTCGGGCCTGTGGCATCGGTCGCGATAGTTGCACTCAGTGGGGACTATGGCTCCGGTGCAGGCTGCGGGTCCAAAGTTGCTTTGTAGTAGATGTACTTGGTACTTCTTTGTCGCACCAGAACTGACTCCCAAGGTCGCAGGAACTGGGTTTGCCACCACTTGACAAGTCGGGAATCAGCCAGGAGATCAGGTGCTGGCAGATTAAGTCTTTGATGTCCCTGAGACTTCTTAACAGGAGGCTATCTCAGTCCAAGCCCTTGGAGAACTTTTGGAAGCAGGATATAGAAAGCAAAGTCCAGTCCTTTTATTCCCAGGACAGAAGCAGCAGCCCAGCACAGTAAAGCAACAGGCAGAGTGGCAGTCCCTCCTACAGTATACAGCTCCTCTTCCTGGCGATATGTCCTCAATCCAGAAGGATTTTGACTTTATGGGGTCAGAGGTCCAGTACGTATACCCATTTCTGCCTTTGAAGTAGGCAAACTTCAAGGAAAATTCTTTGTAGTGCCCAAGACCCTGCCTTTCCCTCACTGGTCC
Source organism: Pleurodeles waltl (assembly GCF_031143425.1). NCBI lineage: Eukaryota > Metazoa > Chordata > Amphibia > Caudata > Salamandridae > Pleurodeles > Pleurodeles waltl. The sequence continues at coordinate 623,494,520 of NC_090437.1, read as the reverse complement.
CAGACACACTCCAGGGTGTTGGAGACTGCTTTGTGTAAGGACAGCCCTATTCAGCTGCAAGTGTCGGCTCCTTCCACCACCCTAGCTCAGGAAGATCCATCAGGATATGCAGAGTACACCTCGGCTCCCTTCGTGTGACTGTCTAGACGGAGCTCACAAACAGCCCAACTGTCTGCGTGACCAGCAGTGGCCGCCGCAAATTTCAAGTCGGGGGGGGTGGGGGAGAATAAATAAAAAATATATAATAATAAAAAAAAGTACCTTTTTCCTGTTGTCGCCGCCTCCTGCCGCGTTGTTCCTCTTGTCTTCTAGTACAGGTTCCCGAGCAATCCTGGTGCTGCTTACATGCTCTGATTGGTCTGAGCGGCGCGAAGTGCAGTTCAGACACAAGCCTGAGGTCTGTGCTGTTTCTCCAGCCCGGATGTGTATACAGCCGGGATGGAGAAACCTAAGTGTGCATGTGTGTTAGACCAGTCTGAGATGGCCGGCCAAACACACATGCACACTTAGTGCACCTTCCCACAGCCCAGCCCTGCCCCACCCTGAACACACTGCTAGCTGGCCAGGGGGAGTGATGCTCCTTCGCCATTGCAAAGGAGCTGCCCCTGATCCTGATCCAGACTTGTATTCCACAGACAGGCAGAGGCACAGAATAGTTAAGCAAAAAAATGCCCACATTTTCAAACTTACATCTTTATCAACTTCACTAAAAGATGTATTTTTAAATAGTGAGTTCAGAGGCCCCAAACTCCATATCTCTATCTGCTCCTAATAGGAAAATACACTTGAAAGATATTTCAAGGCAATCCTCATGTTAACCTATGGGATAGATAGGCCTTGCAACAGTGAAAAACGAATTTAGCAATATTTCACTATCAGGACATGTAAACCACACCAGTACATGTACTACCTTTTAAATACACTGAATCCTGCCCATGTGACTGCCTTGGGTCTACTTTAAGGGTGAATTTGTGTAGTAAAAGGTAAGGTTTGGGCCTGACAAGTGGGTGCACTTGCCAGGTCAAACAGGCAGCTTACAACTGCACTCACACACACTGCAATGGCAGGCCTGAGACATGTTTGCAGATTTACTCTTGTGGTTGGCACAATTAGTGGTGTAGGCCCACTAGTAACATTTGATTTACAGGCCCTGGGTACCCCTGGTGTGTTGTACTAGGGCCTTACTAGTAAATCAAATATGCCAATCATGGATAAAACAATTACCAATACACTGTAGATATAGAACATATGCACTTTAGCACTGGTTAGCAGTGGTGAAATGCTCAGAGTCCTAAGCCAACAAAAACAGGTTAGAAAAAAATAGGAGGACGAAAGCAAAATGCTTGGGGATAACCCTACAAAAAGGGACCGGTCCAACACACACTATGTAAATACAATTACAACCTGGAAGAGAGTGGACCACGGATAATAACGGAAGCCCTTGCAGCTTCTACGGCACAGGATGGCTTTTAACCCTTCAAGGGACCCTCAGCGCTTGTGGGGGTGGGCACATTCAGCCCGCGGCCAATGACAGGCCTCGATAAATCATAAAAATACTACTAGACCTGCAGGTCGAGTAGCTTGAATAATCTACTCACTTGACTGTAATGTACTTGACCCTGAAACGGGTCTCAAATTGTGTGATCCCAGGCAAATATTGTATTTTACAGTCACCTTTCTCTTCATTCTCATAATGAGTGCACCTTCAAATATGAGTACAGCATTTCTGCTGTAAAAAATCTTCTTTTGTTTGATTAAATACACTAAACGTTTGTTCCATGTATAATAAATCTAGTCCACATATAGGGTACACATGATCCATGCATGACTTTCCTCTTAGTTTAATAATAGCTTTGCCATCAAGGCAGGAGTGTTTCCCAGTTTATGTTTAAAAACTCACTTTTAATAAATATATTACTAAAGTATGATGTGGTAGCACACTGTTCTTTATAGACAGTACATTTCCAAGAAATGTCCAAAAACCTTCCCACTAACTTGCAGGTTTACTGATAAAACTATATAGTGTATTAACAATAATCTGTGAAAATTGGGTTTCAGAAAACATTTATCATTTGCACATCACCAAGTAAAGTGTTCTGACTCTTTTTTTCATTCTGTTAAAATATTTTTTTCATCACACATAAGTAGAAGAAATGGTCTTTCACAGCTATTGAAATATATTTTGAAATGTTTGTAAAGTTGAGTTAGTTACATAAATGTTGTGTATTAGGAAAAAGCTGATACCAAAAGCCTTTTATTTCACATAGGTCAGACAGTTCACCTTACAAAATCCTGGAACTCTGCAGTCACAAGGAAAAGTATTTCCATTGTAAGAAGACAGACTGACATTTGACCTCTGTCTCTGAACACAGAGCAAATGTGACAAGAATAAGATTTAAAGGCATCTTAATTGCTAATTAAGTTTTTGATGGAACAGGACACCTGTTCTTTGTCCAGAGTGGAATCTAAAAATAGCTGCCTTGGAGCCCTGTATCTGTGAGATATGGGAGACTCAGAGGGACCCTTTTCACATTCTCCAGTCTAAAAAATTGTTTTCGATATATAAACCCTCAGCTGGTGAATATTTTACCCTCAGCTGGTGAATATTTTACGTAAGATCATCCTAAAGTATTAGCTAGAACCATTGAATGAACATTTCTATCTTTTGGTGGGGATAGGTCTACTTTTCTCCTTGTTTTGTGTTGTAATTGTTTGGTCAACCAGACTTTTATCCATAATAAACTTTGTGGCTTTCAAGATTTGGTATGGGGAGCTAGTGCCCTGTGTATCAGAAGGGTGGTTACGATTAGACGTAAAGAGATGGCTGATCTACAACAGAACTTGCCCACTTTCTAGGTAATCACTTTGGTTCTAATTCTGTTTAGTTGCGTTCCTAGAATGAAAGGACCATTGTTACACTGTGCACTGTTAGGGTATCTGTGACATGGGGCTGATTATGCGGCTAGGTGGGTCTGGAACATTTTTGGGAGCCTATACCCTTTTTCTTGGTTCCCAGGGTGTGGCCAGCTTATTTGGTATGCAAATCATCATGGTTCAGTTTAAACTTGAGGGTGTCAGATAGCCACATTTGTTCTTTGTTTGCAAATTTACCTAGAGCATGATAAACCATGAGTGACTTTAAAATCATTATTTAAATATCACAGACATATTACTGTCCTTTCCAGCCCAACCTAAGACCTTTAAGGTGAGGTCTTGGCAATTAGTGATGATTAAAACATTTTCAGTACCAAATACAGTTGAGAGAGATTGTAGAGTGCAAGCTTTATGTTTTTTTAATAAGGTGGTGCAACCAGGTATTTTGTACAGGGACAGGACACGGTGATATTTCAGCTGTTGTGCGCCCCTCTGTGTTGCTATTTATCCACTAGTGGTCATGGTAAGGGATGAGTAATCATCTGTTGATGGCAGAGTAGTGACTTTTCTTAGGAGCAGAATGTTTGGGGGGTTTCAATCCAGGTATAGTGTTTCAAGTTTTTTATTTTTTTATTTCTTCTGGCCCCTCTCTTCCTCCTATTGATTCACTGGAGTACCTGGGGAACATTTTAAGCTGGTAGCTGTATGATGTTGCCAAGTTAATAAGTAATTTGAGTCTTTAAATGTGGCAGTAGTTTTGGACATATTTAGTATGTACACACTTGTCCTCACAGCTGTTACTCACAACATTAGGGCTGGAACATCCCACTGGAAGTCTAAAGATTCCAGTTTCCCAACCAGCCAATGTGCCTCTCATCAGACAGTTGATTAGCAGCTCTAAGCAGATTCGTCTGACCTTCATAAAACCCTTGATGCTACATTTGGTGTCTTGCATTAGCTCAGTGCATCCCCTCCTCAAATGCTAGACAATTCTGCAGAAATCAAGATGGTAGGTCAACATATTTTACCCTTTCTACTTGCCCAACGGTATGGTGTAGGGAGGTATTCCCAGACTATGGAATATCAAATGGAAAAAGAAACAGCCTAAACAACGACTGCTGAACAATGAGGTGCGTTGTCCACAAAAGCAGAACAATGCTTTCATGAACAACGACTCCGTTTTTCTCTGCCTTAACCACGCATGCCCTGAACAAAGAACAAGCGTGGTTAAGGCAGAGGAAAACGGACTCAGGATCACAGTAGTTTTAGGGGTGGGGGGGGGGGTCAGGGTAGTTTTAGTTTTTAGGGGCAGGGGGTTTTGGGGGTCGTGTCATTTTAGGGGTGGGGAGTCAGAGTAGTTTAATTTTAGGGGCGGGGTGGAGGTAGTTTTAGCTTTTAGGGGCGGAGTGGGGGTTTCAGTAGTTTTAGGGGTGGGTCGGGTAGTTTTAGGGGCGGGAGTTGGGGTAGTTTTAGTTTTCAGGGTCGGGTAGTTTTTTTTTAGGGGTGGGGGGTTGGTGTAGGATTGTTTTAGGCGTGGGGGCAAGGGGTTGGCGTAGGATTGTTGTTAGGGGTGGGGTAAGGGTCAGCATAGGATTGTTTTAGGGGCGGGGTGAGGGTTAGGGGTAGGATTGTTTTAGGGGCAGCTGTGGGGGGTCAGGGTGGTCATATGGTGGAACCACGCATGCCGTTCCACGCATGCTTTTTCAAGGCATGCCTTTGGAATGAAAAATCGTGGTAAAGGCATTTGTGGTAACAACGCGGTCGTTGTTCCGACCGCGTTGTTCAGGCATACTTTGGTCTGTCGTATATTCAATGGAAATGGGCAGATTCCTTGAGTCCAGCCGCCTTGGTATCCAGAATGTAGTCAGCCACTCCTCTCTGTGTTTAATGAAGTGATGTTTTGAAATCAAAGTCAGAAATGGAGACTAACTTGGGGCCTATATTTCTAAAAGCATGGCATTTCCCAGAATACGAAGGTATTTTCATGGCCGGTTTCATAAATACTGTATATTCTCTCCATGCTTTCCATGTAGATGAAGGAAATCCAGGGAAAAATAAAGGGGAGAGAAAGAGAGGGAGAGACTCAATAGCACTTTAGTTTTAGAATCAAGCAGTATGTTAAAAGTCTGATCAGGGCGTCTCACGGGAAATGTCTGCCTACTACTGACATACTGTTGTAAGAAATAACATCTAAAGTATAGAGAAGAGCAAAGAGAAGATTACAATGATGGCTTAGAAGCCTCTTCCACATAGCTGTGTAAGATTGTAAGCGACACCCAGAATATAATTGCATGGAAATCCATAGGGAGGCAATGACAGCAGAGTCACTGTTGCTGAATACAAGTAAGCCATAGAAACTATGCAATACAACAAACCTTGCCGGCAAGGAGAACAAAAGAGTAATGAGAGAAACAAAGAATTGTAGCAGCAACAAGAGTAGGTCCATGACACACATCTACAATTTGAACTCAATATGGGGAAAGTGTTGGAGGGCCTCGAAATCTCAGTAAACTTCTGAAATACACTGCCGCTGTCTGTTATAGCCAGGGTAGCACTGTGTAAAATGGTGCTCCTGCCTAGATACCGTTATGCTATGCTTAACTCGTTCTGTATACTACCAGTCTCCCTTTTTAAAAGGCTGGATGCTCTATTGATGTCATTGGTGTGGGCAGGGCGTCGGAGCATAGTCTGGCTGTCGACCCTAAAACTGGACATGGTGGATGAAGGCCTGGGTCTCCTGGACCTAAAACTATACTGTCTGGCGGAGATGCTCCAATACGCAGCTGGAGTGACGACAACCCCAATTGGGAAAAGCTACTACTGAGGGGCCGACTGCTATAGAAGACCTCCACAGATTGCTTATGAGAGGTCACACACAGCCAGCGAACATCCCCTTTGTGGTCCGGCAGGTCCCACAGGCTTGGGAAAGGACAGTCACCCTCATCTTGCGGCAGACACCTTGTGTAAAACTACTTGCTATATGGTGGCCTCACACATTTATACATATACGTGACTCAGTGGGTGTCACATTTTGGGTGGAGGGCTATTGTCAGAGAGCTGGTGATTTATACCTGAGTGATGCATTTATCACATTGGAAGAGGCAGTCATAGACTATGGCATAGACCCTGGAAAGTTTCTGCAAAATGCTAGCATATCTCACACAACCCAGAAATTGTGGATGACTTTCCCAGCCGAACCCAGGGTATCAAACATCCTGAGGGTGGTGCTGGACCACAGATCCACCAATCTCCCGAGTATATACAGTTCTCAAGGTAGATAGGCAGGTAGATTTGACGGGTGCAAGGGCCAACTGGGACGGGGATCTGGAGGATCTCCTCTCGGATAGGGAGAGAGGGCAGGCATGGGCCCAGGTGAAGGAAGTAGCCAGTAATGCTAGATTCAGACTGTCATATTTCTATTACCTGTACAGGGCTTATTTAACATCACATCGATTACATAGGATATACCCAACACGCTTCGCTGAGTGCCCGAGATGCGGAGCCACCCCAGCAGACTTTGCACAGGTTAAATGGACCTGTAGGAGAATAAGTTCCCTTTTGGGAGGGAGAAGTGTGTAACATAAGGAGAGTGACAGGTATAGATGCTACCTTCACAGTGCGTCATTGTCTTTTGAGGCTACTGCCACTCCTGAAAACTGGAACTAAGATGAGCTATAGGTTCGCTCAGCTGGCACTTGGCCAGGTGTCGCATCGCTATCCACTGGGCGAGCCCATCACTGCCAATGGAAGACAGATGGAGGGAAGACCTATTGGAATGGGCGATGGCAAGAAGTCCCGATTCCGTAAAGTCCGCACTGATGAAAACGCAGAATAATAATACATATAACTATGGGGCGACATGATAGAACTCCTGGGCTCCGACAGCAATCGGGCAACTGAGACAATAGACCTGGACTCTCTGTCTGCTATGGATGCACTAGACCCCAGGATGGGCCCCGCTGACTCGGGAACGCTGTCTTGCAACAATATTATTTTAAAATCTGAATAAAGAAATTTAAAAAAAAAAAAGAAGAAAAAAAATGTAGGTCCCTCCACCACGACAACGTAGGTGTGAACTAGTGCTAGTGGAAAACACCAGGGCAGCAAGAATAATTGCAGGTGAATTGCTAGGAACAAAATGCCATTCTTATGCTGACTCTGCTCCCATCACCCCGTACGTTCTCCTACATGACCCCGAAGTGACCCTTGAGTGAGAAGCTGCCACGGTCCCTTTTGCCACAACTGCTTCTAATATGTTCCACAGGATTTGATCAAACCCATTGTCCAGTCACTCCTTTGTAGGTAAGAACGAGCCTTTTGTGCATCCCTTGAATGAATCCCTTGATCTGTGCTCTAATGTAATAGCTGGCAGAGTTCTGATAGTACCCCACCTCAAGGAATGCCACATCCTCTGACAAACCTCTCCAACCCAGACAAACCTGTTGCAGCTATTTTGTAAACGAACTGATGGTGAAAGACTGTTTGTAGTTTGGCCACATTAGCAGAAGAGGCGGGCTCCTAATAATGTTCTGAAGCAGGGATCCCTTTCTATGCAACTAGATATTGCAGTTACGAGAGAGAGTGAGAGAGCGAGAGAGATAAAAATAATAATCTGAAATGAGCTCAATCTCGGGGGAACTGTCAACGAAAGTCAGAGACTATGACTGCACCCCAGAGACATACATGACATGATAAATATTCTAATGAGGCTTTAACATAACATTCACTACTCGGAATGCTGTGTCGCATTTGAAACCAAAATGTCCCATAAAATAAGGAGAACTTTTAGAATGTGGAATGCAGAGAAAACAGAGTAGAATGCCAGACCATCTCTCCAATCATATAAATTGGACCAACCAACTCATAACTGCCAAACATTTGTAGTCCTGTTCCGATTTATGGAAATGTAGGCACCTACCTCTTGGACTGATTAAAGCCTCTGAAAAAGAACGGTTACTGACTGCACAGATGAATATGAGAAAACCGCCGGTAAGGTGAGAGGATAGATACCATAAAAACCAAAGGATGGAGAAGTGCCCATAGAACGATGCATGGAATTCTTATAAGCAAATAAGATCCATTTAGCCCAATTGGATTGTCGGTTCATCTAACACAAATTTCCGAAATACCGTTGAATAGATTGAGTCAGCCTCTCTATTTATCAGTCTTTTTTGGTGATATCTTGTGGACTTCTGGTTGAGAATGCCAATGCACCTCAAACGTTTACTTAAAAATGTGATTTATATTGAGATCCCCTATCTGTAATGGTGACCTTTGGGACACCATGCAAATAGATTCCTTTTTATGGATCAATTCTGTTTATTGAAAGCCGGAATTGCCTACAACCCCATGGGGCCGTCAGCATGGCAAAGAGACAGTATAAACTTACACAGCTCTTTGCCCACAACCCAGAGGCCATCAGCAATACCAGCATTCGTGGCAGTTTTATTCACTAAATATCAAAACAACAAGCACCCACACCCACCCCCTACCCCTCCTCCCTTCCCAAAATGCGGGGTAAGCTTTACTGCTGAGGAGTCAGTCAGCTCCGAAACTGGTGTGCTTAACACACAAAGGTGCCCAGGGAATTATACTAATGTGGGGGGGAGTGTGGAAGTCCAAGGAGGGTAGCAACAGTAGCAGTTTCAGATAAATAGGGCATGTCAGTTTGTTAAATTCTGTAGATAATATGCGTATGAAGTGAGCCCATTCTGTGGAGTACTAGTCTGGCCGTTGGTCTAGTGTGAGCGACGTTCTTTCCATGCCGAGGATAAACCACAACTTATGGAGCCAGGACGTGTACTGAGGGATTTAGCTGTCCCCCACAAGGCAAGGATCAATTGATGTGCAGCCCCCAGAGCAAGTGCCTTATGACGACCTGTGCATGAGTATAGGGAGGTGACGTCTGAGGGTTAGTGAGTCCGAGCAAGGTATAAGCTGGAAATTGGGGGATTGAAGTCTCGAAGGCCATATCTATATCGCTAAGAACTTGTCTCCAGAATCGTGACAGTTTAGGGCAGAGCCATAACGGGTGGATCTGTGTGCCTGTCGCACCGAACCTCCTCCAACATTCTTTGGTGCGCCATGAAGCCAAATCCTGCCTACCCTAGCTGGGTTTAAGCACCAGTAAGATGCAATTTTATGGGCTGCCTCAGTGCTAGAGATATTGTGTGCTGTGTGTCTGGCTCTGTCATAAATTTCATTCCATTTGGCATTGGGCAGAGGCCTGCCAAGCTCCTCCTCCCATCGCCTCTGCTCTGATGTGCGAGCAATGATCTCTCCCTTGCTGAGGATAGCATACAGTTCGTGGATTAAGCGCTTGTCATTGCGTTTAAGGATTAGCCATCTCTTCGAAGTGTGTCGGGGGCCTTTCGTCGTGCGGTCATATGGAGGGGTGCTGTACCCAATGTCACACTTGGAGATATTGGACTCGGTCTGCCTCCGTCAGGCCATAGTATGCTTTAAGCTGGTCAAATGGAATGATCCCTTGAGGATCGAACAGGGCACTGATCCTTTTACAGCCCCCTCATGCCAACTCCAGAAGCGCTCGGGTTGTAGCCCAGGTGTGAACTCTGTGTTGTGCAAGATTGGTGTCATTGGGGCAGGAAATTGTGTCAACCCCCTCTTTCATTGCTACCGTGTCCCATACGCTAAAGACAGCTCATGTCACAGGTGAGGACTCTGTGTTTCTTAGGAAGCCATGGCTCTTTCCATGTGTGGGAGTACGGCACTGTCTGGTCCATACATACCCAGTGTTTCTCAGTGAGTGGTCTACTCCACCATAACCCTTAGCTGCAAAGCCTGGTAGTATCGCAGAAGTGAAGGAATGGCTAGGCCGCCCTCCCATGAAGTTCGATAAAGAAGCCTTTTCTGTAATCAAGGTTTCCCTCCCCTCCATACGAAGCGGTTGATAGCGAGCTGCAGGGTTTGCAGAGCATGTCCTGGGGGCGTCATTGGTAAGGCTTGGAAGAGGTAGAGAATTCTAGGTAGCGTGGTCATTTTTAAAAAAAATGTTTATAAAGATTTTTATTTATTTTGGTTAAAAGAAACAATAACACAACACAATAAAAACACATTATAACAATGAATACAAATACCGACATCCTGACACCATCTATGGGATATATCATCTGTCACATCCGACTTGTTCGACTTTTTGGTCTTAATGATCTTAATGGTTCCCGCGAGTTCCATGAAGTTTGGGATGAGGATTAGAGTCTGGGCTTGGTCCCACCTCCACAGCACAGGGTCTGCAGTCCCCTTTCCTTTATTACAGTGTCTGATGGAGTTCGGCATCGTCTTCACATCGTCCTTTGTGGGCTTGGCCCTTCTATCATTACAAAGCAGGGGTTGCAGACAGTTGAGTTACCTCCCTCCGGGCTAAGCAGTGTCTCCAGGGAGTTTCCGGAGAGTTCTGTTCTCATAGGTTAATCAAGTAGCCAGTGAACTCTCCCAGTTCCCCCACACTCTATTGTACTTGTCTGGGCACCCCCTCACCTCATATACAAGTTTTTCACATCTTGCACACCAGTCCATTCCTCGCCTCCATTTGGCGAGGGTCGGTGCTTTTGTGGCCTTCCACTCTGACATGATATCATTATTTGCCACTAAGCAGGCCACTCCCAGGAAGGTTCGATCCGCTCTGCTTAGTCCCATTTCGCCCATGGCCCCCAACAAAAGTGGAATCGGGGATATCTTCATCGCTGTCTGTAGAACCTCGGAGATCTCCCCCAAGACTGATCGCCAATATGACTCTATAATTGGGCAGGTCCAAATCATGTGGAAGAAGTCGGCTCCTGGTTGAAAGCAACGGGGGCACTCGTCTGTGGGACGGAGATTAGCTTGGTGAAGCCTTTTAGGGGTGAGGTAGGCTGAGTGTAAGTAGAGGGTTTGTAACAACTGAAATCGTGTAGCTATGGCCAAAGTTCGGGGGGCTGTTAGTGCTTCTCTCCAATCCAAGTCTTCTATGGGGCCCACCCTACCCTCCCATTTCTGGCAAAGCTTCTCAAGGGGGGGAGATGTATTTGCAAGGATAGCACGGTAAATCTGAGAGATCCCTCCTTTGTTTAGGTGTCCCGTCATGACCTTCGCCTCGAGTGGGCTGTGTTCTGGGATGTTGTCCCTTGGCCGTAGGTGTACTAATAAAGCATGTCTAAGTTGTAGGTACTTGTGAAATTGGGTATTATTTAAGGAGTGTGTTTTCTGAAGCTCCTCAAAAGACCGGATTTGTGAATCACCCCAGATGTCACCCAGTGTAGATATCCCTATAATGTCCCATTTCCGGAAACCCTCTAGTGTGGAAACTTCCCTCAGCCATCTCCCCTGCCAAAGAGGAGTCTGCTGAGTTAGCCGAGACCACCACCCTGTGATCTTCTGTGCCGTTTGCCACCCCGTCAACACCAGCCTAGTAACCTCAGGGATGGTCTGTGGAATCACTCCCCGTATAGAGCATCGAAAACCCCGTTGTATCCCATCGCCTGGAGCTCTAGTCTATAAGCGGGGTCTGTCCAGCCTCCCGACAGCCAGTCGTTAATCACCTGCAGGCGCATGGCCAGGTAATAAAAATAAATGTTGGACATTCCCAGTCCCCCTTCACAGATGTCCCTTTGACATGTAGCAAGGGATAATTTGGATCGGGAGCCGTACCATAGAAAATGGCGTGCAGTCGACTCGATTTCGTTAAACCACTTCCGGGGGATTGGGAAGTTTTGCAACTGGTATAGGAAGCTGGGGAGTATCATCATCTTGTATAGTGCAATTCTAGCGTGGTCAATTTTATAGCCGCGATTCTGCCGAACCAAGAAAGGACTAGTCTATCCCACCCTGTGATATCAGCCTTAACCTGTCTAATCAGATTATTGTTGTTTCTAGAAATCATGTGGTGTAGTGACTTTGCAAGTTGGATCCTTAAGTACGGTATATGAGAGGAGGCCCACTCAAACAGGAATTGAGCACTGAGGGTCAATTCAATTTAGGGTGAGGCGAAAAGATTCAGGATCAGCAACTTCCCTATGTTGACTTTGAAGTCTGAGAAATTACCAAAAGTCTGCAGCTCCTGAAATAAAGCTGGGAGGGAGGTCAGGGGGTCCGAGATGGCCAGAATGATGATGTCTGCATATAAGGTGGTGTTCTCCCCCAAATGTGATGCCTGAGATAGCGGGGTGTGCCCTAATTGAGCTAGGGGCTCCATATAAAGGATGAACAAGAGAGGGGACAGGGGGCAGCCCTGCCATGTACCTTGCCCAGTAGCAAAGGACGCAGAAGAAATCCCATTGACATGCACTGTGGCTCTAGAAGAGCTATAAATGCTTTTAATTCAGCACAGGAATCGGTCACCAAAGCCAAAGTGCTTCAACGTTTTGAACAGATGGGGCCAATGGATGGGGTTGAATGCTTTTTCTGCATCTTTTGAGAGGGGATTTTGTCCATCAGATGGTAGAGACACCTGGTATTGGCTCCATATTGACGCCCTGGGATGAAGCCACCCTGGTCTGGGGAGATCAGCCACAACATGAACTGATTAAGGTGGTGCGCCAATACGCCAGTAAGCAGTTTGGCATCAATTTTAAGGAGAGATATAGGATGGTAGGATCTACTCAAAGTTAGATCTTTGCCTGGCGTGGGTATAATCCCTGTGGAAGCCTCAAGCATGGATTCTGTGAGGGAGCCCGAGGAGGCGAATGAGTTAGAGTCGTGTCAGAATGGGGACCAGTTTATGGCAAAATGGTTTATACATAAAAAATTGGAGAAAAGCCATCTGGACCTGGGGACTTCAAAGGTATAAGCCAGGAAATGGCAGAGATCACTTCTTCTGTACGTATGGGGTGGTCAGTGGCTTCAGCTGTGTGTGGAGGGAGTTTCATTACAGGTTGAGATGATAGGTATGTCAAGGGATCCTCATCAGGTCCCTGAGTCAGTGTACAATGTGCTGTAGAAGTTCTTGAAAGCCTCCACGATCTGCGAGTCTGAGTAAACTTCAGTGGATGCGGTAGGTTTACTCACTCGTACATTCCCGGACTGTCATTTGGCTCTCAAGCCATGTGCCAGGAGTTTCCTGCATCTTTTGCCACCCAGTTAAAATGTATATGAGGAGCACGCGCATACGTTCAAGATCTCTTCATATCCGAGGCGCTCCTATGCATTTATGAATCGTCTCAAGTTCTGAGACTTTCTGCTGTAGGATCTTCTGTTTTACTTTGCAGAGGCCATTTTCGTAAACCCGTATGGCAATAAATTCACCCCTTTCTACCAACTTCAGGGCTTCCCATAGGCAAGACATAGAGCTGACCTGTATCATTATTCTGCAGGTATTCAGTTGTTGTCTGCCGTACAGCTAAGACTGTCGCCGGGGACTGGAGTAGCACGTCTGAGACGCCAGGGTAGCATGGTTAGGCAGGTGCCAGCGAAGCACATGGTGTCAGGGGAGCGTGGTCTGAAAGTGATCGCGGAGCTATGTCTGCTTCTTTAACAAGAGTCATGATGCCAGGAGTAGCCAGGAAATAATCTATCAGGGCATATGTTTTGTGTGCTTCTGAATAGTGAGTCTAGTCTCTAGAGGTGGGATTCTGTGTGCACCATACATCAGTCAGTCCGCAGTCAGTTTGCCAACCGTGGCCCTGAAGGGACATTGGTCCAGGTCGGTCAAAGCTTTGAGCGGATCGGTCAAGATCATTGTCCATAACAAGGTTGAGATTTCTCCCAATCAATACAACTGCATCCTGGGATTGTAATAGGCAAATAAGGGCGTTAGTGATGAATGATTCCTGCCGGTCATTGGGGGCATATATGTTAGCTATGGTAAAGTGTAATAACCCCACTCATAACCTATATGCAAGAAAACAACCCTGTCATTAAGTCACTTTCAAAATTACATCACCCTTAGACCGGGTAGAAAATAAAATTGCCACCTCACTTTGTGGCGGTTGTGGACCATAGATGAGTTGGAAAATGTGCATCTTTAGATAGGAAGTGGGTCTCTTAGAGCAAGCAGATATCACTCCCCGAGCGTTCTAGGATGAAGATGGAGAGGATCGATTTCCACTTAGTGGGATTGTTTAGGCCTCAGACATTGAGGCTGAATACTTTAATCTCCAAAGTCTTCTGCACTTTGGAGCCAAGAGTCGTGTGTGGTATTGATAGGAAAGTGCAAGAGTTTGCAGTGGCATGTAGAGCCTAAGGGCCAAGTACCAAGTTGACCTAGGCATATATCATTAGCCATGAGTAAGAGGAAGGAAAGAAAGCCCCAGTAACAACAAATAGACAAATAACTGTAAACTTTTAACTCAACATAAACAAGTCCTTCTTCTATGGTAGTCGACGTAGGCAGGTGGGCCAAGGGGTTTAGAATACCAGACAGTGGTTAGTGTCTCTCTGAGTGTGTCACTGTCCGTGGTACCAGGCTCCCCAGCTCCGCCACAAAGATGCCTTCCCACCACAAAAGACATAATAAGCCTGTGCTGAACCTCTATGTTATTAATGCCCCCTCCCCCCCCCCCCAGGTCCTCTGTCACCCCCAGACAGCATCTGGAGTAAGGACTGTCGTTCTTTAGTCACAGTAGCCGAATCCGGGCGTGTCTTGGTGAAATAGTTGTTAGCTCAGTGCCATTGGGTTTTCTTATGGTGAATATCGGTAGGCAAGTCTTCGTGCTTGGTCCGAGTATCAGGATCTGTGATGTCCATTATGCTACATGCTTCTCGTAGTGATCTTAGCTAAAGCAATTTTCTGTTGTGACAAAAGATAATTCTAATTGGATGGCTCCAGGAGTAGGAGATTCCAGATTTCCATAACTAGGCGGTAAAGGGCGAAACTCCCAGGGTTTTTGAAGTGTTATTGCGGACATGTCTTGTTATAAAACAGGAGTGTGGTCCTGGAATTGTATCGACTGATTCTGTCTGGCCTTGTGTAGTATATTTTCTTTGAGCTAGAAATCATGAACGCAAGTCAGTATGTCTGCTGGTGGAGTTCCTTTGGATCTAGGCGGCCCCACCCAATGGACTCGGTCTAGGTTTAGCTTCATGCCATCAGTAGCTCCTAGGATATGTCAGAAGAGGGCCGTCACGAACTCGCCGAGGTCCGTTCCCTCCACCTTTGTCTGTACCCCCGATACGGACGTTGTTCCTCCAGGAATGGTTCTCAAGGTCTTCTGCGTGAGTCTGGAGTTCAGTGTGTTCTTCTTTCAAAGTGTAGGACTTCTTGATACAACCACTCAACCTCCTCATCTTGTCTCGTTTCGTGGTTCTCCACCACAGAGACCCTCTCATTGATTTCCTCCATGTTACGACAGACCTCCTTCAGATCCGCTGACAGGTCCTGTTTTACCACTTGCAAGTCTTCCTTGAGGGAAGTAAAGAGAGTCTCTAAGAACGATCTTGTCACCGGGCCTTCCTTGTCCACTGCTTCGAATGGGGGGATCTGTGTCATTGGGAAGCAATACGGCGTCTCCGACTGTTTCAGATGGTTTTGTGAGCATCTCTTTGAGGGATCGGTCCTTCTTGGATTTAGCGGAAGCCATGGGGGAGAGCCACAGAATGAATGATCTATAAAAGAGTTGAGGGGCCCCACCACCACTGACCACTGACCACCTCAATGCCCCTGCCGCCCAGTGGAGCACCAGCGATTGAGCTGTGTTGCAGAGGGCAGGAAGGCCGTCCCTCGTCCAGAAGCCCGCCAGAGCTCTTCTCCCCCGCTGCAATGGGCACCCAGGGATACTCAGCCCCCCTGAGCGGCAGGCTAAGTCCCAATGTTTAAAGCGATGACAGCCAGTAGTGTCCCGTGGGGGTAGTGGAGTTGCAAGAGGAGTTGGGCGACTCTATAGACAGTGGGTATCAGCACTGGAGAGCCGGGTGGGGCGTTAATACTGTTGCTGGTGGTTGGCGTTCAATCTGGGCCTAGCAGCTGTGCCTGTCATCTTTTGTAAGGGGTCTGCAGCTCTGGGCCTGCTGAACCATTGTTATGATTCCTCGTAGGGGCCCTTAAGGAGACCAATAGGTCAGTAGTCCCACAGTGTGCAGAGTCTGTGATCCTCCCAAAGATCTAGGAACTGGCAGCCCAAGTGAAATCTGCACTTGAGTTGTGTTGTTACTTTAAGTTTAATCTGCTTGTCAGCGTGCATGGAAGGCACTGTATATTGTGGTCCGTTAGGGAGAGGGTGCAGTCGATTGGTTTCCACAGTGCCCTTGCAGGACAACCACCTCTCGGCTCTGCGTGGCCTGCACTGATTCTCATCAGCACAGCCGGGCCCTGGCAAGGCCGCACCGTGCCTATTCGTTTCCTTGTAAGGTCACAGGCCCCGCCTAGCCCCTCTCAATAGTTCTCCCCGGCAATTGGGGGGCCTCCCAACAGGCCCAAGCCGAGGGCAGGGGTTACCCCCCAGTCCGTGTCCGCACTCACCACCTCGTCCAACACAGGTCGCGGGTCCGGCTCTCCTCCCCTCCTCCAGGCTCAGTATTCGGCTTCCGCCCCAGGGCACTGGGTTGGGTCTCCTGACCAGCCTACTTGCGGTTGTGGCAGGCAGGGGACGGAGTCTGTGTCGTTCCTGTAGGTCCTGAGGACTCTGACTGGCTGCCTCTGAGCCCTCCGCTGCTGTGTCTGCCGCCTCCTTCCTTGTGGCGGCCAGGCCAATGCCCCGTCTTCGTTCGGCAGCACCCCTCGGGAGCCCTCAAGCAGCGGAGCAAGGGATACCCAGAATACCCCGAACAGCAGGGGTCTGCAGGAGGGCAATGGAGAAATGAGGGCACAGCAGGAGGGGCGCTGTGACTGGCTCGAGACCCCCCAACCCCAGATTTCTTTTTAGAAGATTTTATCCAGGGTCGACATGAATTGTAGTCCTTTCAGTGGTTACCAGTGACCCATCGTAATTAAATTATCAGTAACAGTTAGCAGGGTGTCATCCAATAGTATCTTAACATTTATTGAAATGATCTTATTCTTGCAAAGAAAACATGATCTGCAATTATTAGACAGATATGACAAACTTTTGTAATGAGCATTATTAGAATGGTGAACAATACAAACAATTCAACCATGTTAATTGTTACTAATGTTACCTTACTCCTATCTGTTACACATACTATGATAAAGCATGGACAGAGTACCTTCTGCCAGAACTGTTGGGATAGTCTAACCCCTATACCCTGTCTTATGTGTCCGGTATAAATGTGCAGGCTATCTTCCTTCGCAGGACAAACATCAGGGTCAGCAGGGCTGCCTCTCAGTCACAGTTCACAGCAGTTCCATGATAATCCTGGCACAAAGTGCTACTCTCACTCAGTGTAGCATGGATGCTGTTTATATAAGAAAACACTGTCCTTATCGTACTGTGGCAGAGGTGCAGAACATCCTTTTTGGTTTGTCTAGCATAAGTGAGTTGTCTCCTAATGAGCACAGAAAATAAAACAAGGGCATCACATTCTGATTGGATGAACCTGGAACTAAATGTTCAGAATACAGTGTGACAGTGCCTACCTAGAACAAATGCATAATGTAGCGCATTTTCGTGTTACTGGAAAATATGTAAAAAGTCACCATTAAAAAAATATGTCAAGCTAAAATGGAAATCTAAAATGGAGTCTAAGCATGGGCCTTACAACACCACAGATATTTGGAGCTTGTTATCAGATCTTTATTTCCATGAATGTTTATGGATATTTGTGACCCAGACCTACCTTCTATGTCTTGAAAGTCTGTTTGCATGCTTCAATTAGATAAAAGGTGGTCATCGGTTGTATTTACTGAGTGGAATGTCTGTTGAAGTATTATGTACCATAGCAACTTACTGCTGGGCCAGGCAAAAATGGAACCTGATATATGTCAGTGTCATTTAGGAGCCCCTAGGAGTCACAGTTTTGAACACTGGCATGGCCTTGAACTTCCTTTATGACCCCTGGTCTCAAAGTTTGCAAAATGAGTTCCAAGAACACAAAGGTGGTGCATCCTGTTGGGTGCTGGGGCTACACCATCCATTCTTTCGTGAACAATAGTATATTAATTACTATTAGTGTAATAAATAACGAAATACGAAGTGCTGGAATGAAACATTTGCTGGCAGCTGAGGTAAATAAAACATTCTTTTAAATGTATGTTGGATGCATTCTTTTTTTGTAAAGCATTTTATTGATTTTTGAGTCATACGGCGTACAAGAAAGTACAGACTATTCTCCCCTCTTTCCCCCTACCAGGTCACTGGCCATCCAGTTGTTAAGCTGTATGCATTCATGTGGATGAGAATGTGTATGTGTGAGTGAGCATGTGTGTGTGTGTGTGATCATGTGCGTCTGTATGTGTGAGTGGAAGTCAGAGTGACATTAAATGAGTAAGATTCAATGTCAGTAAGTGAGTATGAGTATGTGAGAGTAAGAGTGACTGCGAGTGAGTGAATGCATATGAATGACAGTGAGGGAGTATGAACGAGAATTAATGAGAGTTGGTGAGAGAGTGTAACTGAATGAGTGAGTCGGAATGCGTAAGTACTCATGAGTTCTTAGAAGTAAGCGTGAATGTGAATTGGAATAAATGAGTTGATAATGAGAGTGCCAGAGTCATTGAGGGAATGGGAAAATGAGTGAGTGCAAGTGAATGGGAGTAAGTATGAGTTAGTCAACCTAATAACAAGTGAGAACTGGTGAGAAAGTTTAAGTGAACATAAGAGAGTCAGTGAGAATTAGTGATTGATAGTCGGAATGATTGAGTTTGAATGAAGGTGACCCAGTGAAATCAGAAGCTTGCAAACCTGCTTTTAGTCCCTGGCGTATGAAGGCAATTCTTGACTGTTGGAGGCACCCATGGCACAATGTTGGCGCTGTCTATGGTTAACATCACAGGCACCTGAAAGAAAATAATGCATACTAAAGGGAGCACTTGGCAAACAGCTGGCATTAACATACTGGATGTAATTCTTGGCATGGGACACCCATTGAAAATGCTGGCACTGTCATACTGGAGGTATATTTTTTAGGTTAATAGGCACCTTTAGTAAAATGCTGGCACTTGCATATTTGGGGAAATTCTTGGCATATGGTCACCAGTGTCAAAAGGCTGGTACTAGCACATTGGAGGTAATCCTTCACATAAGGGAGCACAAGCATGGCATATAAAAGGGGAGGGATAATCAAGACAAAATGATTGAGATACTAGAAGTACATTTTGACCAAAGAGTCAACAATAGTACTTGGATAGCAGTGATGACAACATTTTGGAACACACATATTGTATGTAATTTCTGACATAAAGACACACCTACAGCAAAGCAGTGGCCCTGGAACAGTGGAGGTAATTTTTGACATATAGGGGCACCCATACCACATTTTGCAAAAAATGGAATCAACTGCTCCTGGGGAGCGTCAGGCTTCATTGGCGTGGCAGACCATGAAAGGACATAAATATATAAAGAATGCCTTTTCAGAGCCTGTGGCTTTTTAGCAAATTTATGTGAAAACTGTACCTTAAAATTCACTCTTTGATCATTTTTTTTTTTCAAAATGTTCTTGGGGGAGAACTCCCCTCATGTACCTTCACAGAAGAGGTTTGTCTCACTCGGTTGCTACAATTTAAGGCAAGTTTAGTATTATATCCAACCTTTTTTAAATATCATGCTAGAATCCTAATATAGGTGTTATCTAAAACTGACTTTTGGGTTTTGTTGCGATCTTAATATTGCAGTCATTATTGAGCTCCAGCAATGTCCATTATTGTGTTGCATGTGATTAAGACCATGTGACTGCATTTTCTGGAATTATTCAGTGTCAAATGTCATATTACGTCACTTCCTTTGATGTCATTAGAGTCAAAGTGTGTGTGAGTAATTTCCTCTACCTTGGCATTGCTGTGAATTGATGACCATGTTTGAAGGACACTATACAAGGGAAGAACAATGGAATGAGAGTTTACACAAAAAAACTCTAATGGGCAGAGATGGAATCGTCATTGCTGTTCAGGAATAACCAATTGACAATAGAGTATAGAGTAATATTCCCTGTATAGAGGAATATTCCCTGTTTATGAACTCTCATACAAATTGGAGAGGGTTACATGAGAGAAATATAGTGTATAACCAAGGATAAACTAGTATACTTTTGTCAAATTCTAGGGTTTCACAAAAGATTTTGCTTAAAACTGCACCTGGGATGTGGTTGAAGATTGTCTGGTGTGATGCCTATTTTCACCCAACTGAACTCTAACTTTTTGGCTATTACCCAAATTGTACAGCATAGGTATATAATTTTTTATTCAAATATCTGTAATGGCAGCACTCCAAATGCATTGTTAAATGATAATCAGCATTTCATAAGATACAGAATGAAATATGGATGTATGTATATCTAAAATTTGGTTTACTGTTTATAGGTGCCATATCTTCAATCCTGCATACAGACTAGAATCTTCCTGGTGCACTTAATGTTTCTCTACTTGACAGTTTGTACCAATATGTAGTGATTCTGGGAATGCAGAGGATATCAAACTTTCAGTCACTGGTCTAGAAAATTATACCACCCTTTAGCTTGGTAGAGCTGTCCTTTCACCAGAAGATATATATATATGTATGTATTATATATATATATATATATATATATATATATACATATATATATATATAATTCACATAAAACACTCGGACTGCAGGAACACCACACAGCGGTCCCGGGTGGGCTCCGAGAGGCCCTAATAAATCCTCCAACTCTCCTCCAAATAACAGGAGACCCAGGACACCTCCAAGGTGCAAATCAATTTATTTCAGCACACAAATCCAACGCGTTTCGGCAGCAGCTCGATGTATCCATGAGTAAGGCTGCTGCCGAAACGCGTTGGATTTGTGTGCTGAAATAAATTGATTTGCACCTTGGAGGTGTCCTGGGTCTCCTGTTATTTGGAGGAGAGTTGGAGGATATATATATATATATATATATATATAAATAAATATATATATAGAGAGAGAGAGAGAGAGAGAGAGAGAGAGAGAGAGAGAGATATGATTTAAAAAATAAATATGCAAGCTTAAGGGTAAGGGTAATTTACATTGCTGCTAAGAAATTATTATTATTATTAGTGTAGTTATTTGACCCCGGTTAAATAACGGTATTAAGTAATTTTGCTGCAATTTAGATGAGGGTCGCTACCAATTTTCCAGACTACAGATGCATTCCACTCAGTCAGTATTTAAGTAGATTGTGGATAATTTTGAAGCATTTTTGATCTGTGTTTGAGTGCTGATTGAATGTAGAAAACGAGATAATGACTGGGGTATAATCTGCATAGATATAGGAAAAGCCAAATGTTGATTTGATATTACCAAGACATTGCCAAGAGATGATGCATAGAGAAAGAAGAGAATAGGCTTCTCAGACTCCAACTGAAAAAAGTGTATGGGTGGATAGCGAGGGGCACTCGCAAGAGCAAGGAAGGTCAGTCAGAGAGCTGGTACAAGAACCAGGCGAAAGTGGTTCCTGTGGTCACAGGATGGATCTCCTTGGCCGGTGCACTGGGGTAATTGACCATATTAAAAGCTGTACAAAGGTTTAGAAGTATGAGAATAGAAGATACATAGGTGATTGTGGTGGGCAAAGGTTTAGTTTGTATGGATGGAGCAGTTTGTGTGTAGGGCATCAACCTTAATCCATATTGAAGGGGTGTAGTGTGTTGTTAATAGTGAAGAAGGGGTAAAGATAAATAAAAAAACTGTTAAAGAGTTTTGGAGAAGAATGGGTGTAGAGAAATAGAACACAAAAATAGTTAGCGGATGATCTAAGATCAGCTGTGTGTGTTTTTATGGTCTGGCTTGACAGTGAAGCTGTCACCAGACAATTATGTGAGTACCACTAGAGAGGGGCTTTGTCTCCGCCCACATGTTGGCAGTCAGTAGTACATGTTTTGATTGGACAACGTTGTATGCTTCCTCATAAAAAGTGCTTGCCCTCCACGCAGATGTGATCATTTTGTTTATTTATCTAGCTATTGAAGCTTAACCTTTCAGGGGCACACACATAGCAATGGAATGTGATTAAAGTCTTAGATAACTAGAACATTTGTTGTTTTTCTCTGGCAGTATCATAGATGGGAGGAGGGCAGCCACTAACCTGCATGGGTTTTTTAGGTCTGGCTTGATGGCGCAGTTGTTACCTGACTTTTTAACCTACATTAATATCATTACACAGTTCTTAGCTCCCACACAAATACATATATATCCCCTTGCTAATTACTTATATAACTTCATATTACCATATAGCATTCCTTTGAAGCTAGACCTATTGGCATTTCCAACGCTTGTTTTTTTACATTTTTATTTCTAACACCAGCAACATTGACGATATGGAGCAAGGAGGATAGGTGCCTATATTGAATGATTATTCAATGAGAGTCCTCAGACAGGCTAGTCTATGGGAAGATAGGCTAGATGTTTGATGATTTGGGAGCTGAAGGGCTTAGATGTTGCACGTGAGAGTTGGCAGCTCAGAGAGTGAGAACTTATTTGGTGCACGAGATGTGAGAGAAGATGAGGTGAGCAACTGAAAGGGTCAGAATTGTAGAAAGGTGAAGACTAGTGTGAAAGAAGTCTGTCTAGGCTCAGTCTGATATTTAGATCTTTAAGATAAGTATGAGGTGAATTTATCAGCTAGTAGAGAGGAATTGCAAGACAGGTATTCAAGGTGGTCAGTTTCAGAGAGTGGAAATGTAGGGGTGAGATTAGGTCCTCTCTTGTTCCCCCCACATTGTAAAGTTATTATGAGTCCTTGACGCATTGATCATTCGTTGACACTTTCCATTAATCGTAACTGATTGCTGTTTAGTCTGAAAAGGTTTTGTTTTTAAACATGTTAAAAACTTACCTAGTATAATAAACTGAAATGTAAAGCAGGTCAAATCAATGTCTTATGACAGTTTCAGTTTCCATTATCTAAATTCAAAGTGTTTTTATCTTTATTTTGTGATAGTTTATGGCAATCACTGTAAGACTTAAAGCGACATGGATGACCTTCATATTTATTTTTTTTGGACCACATTTAATGGAGTTTTTCTCCGTAGCCAGTATTAAAACAGTATAATAGTATCAGATTCAATACTCTGGCATACAGAACCAATGCAATAACAGTGCCTCTTCTCTCCCTCCCACTACCCCTCCTCTCTCCCATAGTACCTACAATCATTTCTATGCCGGGGTTAGAAAAGAGTCCCTTGTATTGAGCCCAGTCCCCCCAAATCTTTGAATGGTTGTGCAGGCAACCTCTGGCTGTGTAAATTGGTATCTCCAAACTCATGCAGGAGTCTAGCCCTTTTTTTCCAGACTTCCAGAGTGGGGGGTGTCTCATCCTGTCAGTGTTTAGCGATATCCATTTTAACGACCATTAGAGTGATCCACAACAGTGCCATCTTATATCTGCTGCTGTTCAGGTCTACCTGCATAAATAGCAGAATTAGCTCTGGATCTCTTGTAATACCCCAGCCCAGCACCTCCCCAATTGTGGAGGGTGCCCCCTCTGAAAAGGGAGCCAGCTCTCTACTGGACTAAACTGTATGAAGTAGGTCTCCTACCTCCCGTTGACATTGTAAACATCTCAAGGGGTGTACCAGTCCCTGCTTCCACAACCCATACCTCATCTATTAGTTATGGTGGAGGTAGTACACCTGAATCAGTCTGAACTGTCATGTGGAAGCGAAAGCTTCCCTCCAATCCTCCTCTTCTAGCTGGCCAAGATCTGATTCACAAGCCTCTTGCAGTTTTGAGAAAGTGTTGGATGTGTTAAGTTCCAGGGATTGATATATCAGTGTAATCATATGGGGACCTAGGATTTCCCTCAAGAGTTAATTAATAGGGGACTGGCTATCAAAGGATCTTCTGAGGTCCCAAGTAGGGTGTCATAAGAATTAGCTACGGTGGAGCTCAAATTCTTCTTGTAATGTTGCAAATGATTTCATAGTGGTGCCTTCCATCACATCCCCTAACCTGAGATTCCAACAATATCCCATAAGTCAAAGCCCTCCAGACGATTCACCTGGGGTAGTCAGTTTCTGTCCCGTGGGGGGGGGGGCCTGAGAGTCTGCCTCTCCACCCTAGTTATTTATACGTGTCATGCCTAATATGCAGTACGCAGTACCAATGATATGGCTGGGGGAAGATATGATGTGTGTGTGCCTCCGTAGAAGAGGTGTTATTAGTGATGTACCCCTCATCGCCCATTGTTCGACACCAAATGCTGGTACAGCGCCTGCCACTATTCATGGAGGATCATCAGTTGAGCAGCCCTGTAGTAGTACATCACGTCTGCTGTCATATGTGGACTTCTTAAATGTTTTCAGTGCTATCCTTGCGCTGGCACTGTTCCACAAAAACTTATGTCTGATCCCTTCCAGTTTTGTTAAAAAGAGTTTAGGAATCGTATAGGGGTGATTCTGTAACTAGTAGAGAAATTGTGGAAGTGAGACCAGCTTGAGGATAGATAATCGGCCCAAGAGTGATAAAGGCAAACCAGGACGAAATATCTGCTCCTAATTTATCTACCAGGGGTTGAATGTTAATATGATAAGCTCTCTGGGGATCTGGGGTAAAATAAACCCACAAATATCTGAACCTATCCACCGCCTGTCAGTTGTTTTTTGCCCACGCCGGATCCATTGGTTGGCCTCTAATCACATACAAGTAGGATTTGGTCTTGTTGGGATGCAGACCCGAAAGAATACTTAATATGCAAAGAACCTGTAACAAACAGGAGCCAAATTACCTCACATCCAATAAGAAAACCAGTACGTCATCAGTTTGTAGCCTAACCTTATCTTCTATTCCCGGTACCCACCTGAAGCCCTGGATTTGCATGTCTACTCAGATCCAGTGTGCCAGCGCACACTAGGGCAAAAAGGAGCGGGACAAGCAGACTTTGGGGGTCATTTTGACCTTGGCTGTCTTTTTTCAAGACCGCTGAGGGACCGCCGTGCGGAAGACCGCCATTGGTGGCGGTTTGCCGCTCGGCCTATTATGACCGTTGGCAGCTCTCCGTCCTTTTACGGACGGAGAGGCGCCAACAGCCATACTGGTGGGAGGCGGGGAAGTGGAGGTTGCTCCACCGCCACGCCAACAGAACACCGCCCAGCGAATCACATCCTGTGATTCGCCGTGGCGGTGTTCTGTTGGCGGTGTGGTGTCGGCGGAGCTGCCCCCATGGATCCCGTCCCCTCCCGGAGGAACGTCGGACCAGGTAAGTCGATCGTCCGTGAGGGGAGGGGGGTGGGGGGTGTTGTGTGGGTGCATGGGGGGGTGTGTATGTAGAGGGGGTGTGTGAGTGCGTGTATGCCTGCGGGGGTGTTGTGTGTATGGGAATGAGTGCGTGTATGTCTGTGGGTATGTCTGTATGGATGTGTGCGTGTATGTCTGTGTGTGTGGATGTTGGCATGTATGTCGGTGTGTGTGTGTGCGTGTATGTGTGTTGGTGGTGCCTGCGTGCGTGTCGTGTGGGTATGGGTGAAGTGATGTTGGGGATCGGGGTGGGGAGGGGGGCCCTGCCACCTTTGGGGGGTGGCAGGGGTGGTGGGGGTTAGGGCAGGGAGTTGGGGTTGGGGGGTGGGGGAGATCCCTATCAGTGCCAGGGAAGGAATTCCCTGGCACTGATTGTGCTTACCGCCATGTATTTCATGGCAGTTCAAACCGCTGGAAATCCACGGCGGTAAGCTGGGTCCAAATACCGCCGGCGGTATAGTGACGGCCGCCGGGCTGGAGACCCAGGTCTCCAGCCCGGCGGGCGGAACGGAGAACCGGCGAATGACCATGGCGGTAACCGCCATGGTCATAATTCCACAGAGTAAGACCGCCAGCCTGTTGGCGGTCTTACTGCCGGTTCTCCTCCTTCCGCCAGGGTTGTAATGACTCCCTTTGTCTGTAGAGTCCCTTGACTGATCCAGAAGGTATCTGAAGCAACCCTCCCAATCCTGACATGGGCCCTAAGGTCAGTGTATAGAAGTTTGACATAGCTGCAGAATCAATGGCCCGGGTTATATATTTCCTCAGGACAGGAAAGAGACAATCCCAACTGACTGAGTCAAAGGCTTTTTCGAAGTCAGCTAGGAACAATGCCAGTAGGCCTTGCAGTCTCACTTCTAACTAGGTCATTATAGATGTTTCTAATATTGTGTTGTCACCTGTCCCAACATGAAACCAGATTGATCTTATGACACAAGGGCCTATGCCAGTATTTTGACTTCTACATTCAATCAATCTTTTGAAAATCATGGCAAATTGCCTGTGAGGGACTAAAGGTGCTGGAGCTGCTTGCTGCCTCGGGTTGATAAGTTCATTTGAACAGCCAGGTCTTGAGATACTTCCTGAATTGCTGGAGTCATGAGGAGGACCTAAAGTACAGGGGGAGGTTGTTCCAGGCTAAGTAAGGAGATCAGGCGGTAGAAAAAGCACCGCTCTAGTCGTCTTCCCGGTTTGTGAATAACCACTATCTCAGTCATTCGTAGATCCTCTGGCAGAGCCCCTTGTCAGACAGCCTGTGCAAGCTTGGCAGCCTGGTGCAGGGCTATAATGTCAGTATGCAGTTAAAAAAAAACTCCACTGGGAATCCATTAGGACCTGGATTTTTGCCAGCCATCAATTGTCCCAAAGCCTCACTCCTTCTTGGTAGGACTCAGGCTCTTAACTGGGAGATCCCTGATAAACCCAACCATGTTGTTTCCTGACGAGCATTCCCCCCCCCCCCCCCCCCCCCCCCCCCCCCACCAGAATATAGTTTTGCATAACAGAAAGCTCCCTTTGCATAATAGGAAGCAAACTCATCCCCCCAGAGAGAGGTTCAATCTTCTGCTTCGATGATTACAATGGGGAGTCTCTGTGTCCTATTTGACCATAGCCAATGAAGGGTTCTACTAGGTTTATTACCCCAATGATGGATGCAGTATTGTCTCACTTTCCACGCTTGCTTGGTTTGTCGAGGTATAACTGTAATTAAGCTTCTGAACATAAACCAACAAGAAAGAAACAATCCCAGACTGAAATGTGCCCTCTCCCACCGCATCCCTTCGAAAACATGAATCATCTGTCATATCACTGTATGGAGCAAAACTAGCCACAAGCAAGAAAATATCAACTAAGCCTCACCATGCATTGAACACCCCCCCCCCCCTAATCTCCCCCATTGAAAACCCTGTAACAAGGAAAAGGTGTAAGCAGGAGACAGAAGTGGAGAGTGCACTGGTGTGGGGTCCTCCAGGCACCCCCGTCAAATGTCTGAGCTGTGGATTTCAACATAGTTTAAAGGTGCCAGGACAATAATGTCCACCTTTCTTATCTCGCTACACTCTGCCATCACTTGCAATAACTAGTGTACGGTTGAGACCGAGGCAATCTCGACCAACATCAGGGCTAATGTCTCTAATTCACTGCAGTACCGCCCCCCCGCCATTCGTTGTTTCCTCATCTCATCTGGAGGGGCTCCCAGTGCCTCTGAGAGCTACTTTCTGAAGCCTCTGGGCTCGTGATTGGTGTCTGTCCTTCACATAAGTCTAGAGGGGAGCGACGGTCCCTGAGTGCTCTCCTAGGCCAGGAGGCCAGTGTCTGGGGAAGGAATCATATTGAGGAGCAATGCTTGTTTCTCCTTCACCCATTAGTAGACTCTTTTGGGGATTCAAAGAAGAACATGCGTCCCTGATGGAGTACTTTGAATTTGGCTGGATAGAGGAGCATAGGACCCAGGGTCCTATATTTCCGTTTAGCCTCAGTAAATAATTTCCTCTGTCACTGAACTAGGTGTGTGATATCCAGAAATGTCATAATCCTTTGGGAGTCCAGTGCCAGGTCAAACGGGGTCACGATGATGATAATTGAGTAATCTTGCTATCATGGGATGAGGCCCTGATTGGGGGTGACAGGCGCGCACTCTATGTGCCAGTTAAATAAAAACACAGGAGGATAATTCACCAGGGGGCAAATGGCCCTGTATTCAGCACTCAAGGCATCTCTCAGGGTAGGGGTCTTTACAGTCCTTTGGGAATCCCATGAAGCGCAAATTATTTCTGCCACTCAGATCGTCAGTTCCCTGGTCATGGTTGCAGTCTTGTTAAAGGAGTGTTGCAATGTTTTTACTATGTCTTCTAGTTCTGAGATCCTGCCTTTGGCCTCAGTGACCCTGTCCACCACTTGTTGTCTAAGCAGGAGCACATCTGTGCCTACTGCCCCAATGCTGGCTTCCAGGGCCTCTTTAGATTGAGCAAAGGCTATGAACATCGCTGCAGTGTGCTTTGACATCCCAAGGAAGGGGTGACACGCAGGGAAATCTGTAGTACGCCAATCGTAGACTGTGCGCTGGGGGCAGTGACATTCATAGCCTGGGCAAACTTATCCAAAGTGCACTGCTTTCCCCTGGTCTGTAGATTATCCTTAGCCATTTGTCGACCTGGTCTCCAGGGGCTCCCGGGTAGTCACACCTGTTCATAGGCCGGCCTCCCTCCCCTGCCTCCACAAGGGGGAGGCGGCACAAGCAGTTGACCACCTGCCGAGAGGTGCATGAAATAGTCCTGCGACTCCAACTGTTCACGGTTTAACCGCTGCTACGCCCTCTGGTGGATGAAGGTGGATAATGAAGATATGTAGGTCACCTGGGTGGGAGTCTCCGGGCAATTGAAGGTGCAGGAGCCCTGTACATACCTCTGTGTGTGGGGGGGTCTGTTAACTGCAGGGGTAGGATTTTCCACAGCCCCAGTGTCACCGCAACCAGAGCAGACCAAAGGGGGTTGCTGTCACAGGAAGCCCTGAGGAAGCCCCGTGGCCCAACAGGATTGGTCCCAGGGGTGATCCTGGCGCTCACAGCTCAGGACAGCCTGGCACCTGCCAAGGTTCCTGGCACTCACCAGACAGTCGCTTGATGTCGTTGGGCAGAAGTCTTCACTTCCATCTCACTGCCCCCTTCGGAACCACACTGGTCAGTGGAGGCACTGAAATCCGGAGGGTGGTGATGGATAATGCGGGGGCCGAGAGTAAGAAGTTAACTTGTGGCCGCCATCTTCAGCTGTTCGGCCACACCCCGATATCTATTCATATCTTGACACAAAATCAGCAAATTTCCCTGGTGAGGATAATGTTCAGTTTCTCAGCTGCCACATTACCAGTAATAGGGATCCTTACGTTTCTGCAGCCATGCTTGCATAGTCACTAACAGGGAATTCGAACTTTCCCATGGTTGCAGCAAAATAAACCAGAGCTTTCAGAAAATGGTAAGGAATCCAGTGAACACGATTATTCTGGTATCACATGATCTACTCCTACTGTTAGTGTGTTCTTGTGATCTAAAGCAGGATTCCCTCCACTAAATCACAGGATTCTATTGAGGTTGTAGAGCTTGAATATTTTCTAGATGTAAATTGGACTGTAATGGAACCTAAGGGCTTCACTGGGCACCAGAGATCCATCTTAAATACAAAGAGCAGAAAGGGACTTGCGAGGCTGTTGAATGCCACCTGTAGATTAGACTGCCTCAGAAATGGCAGCAGAACCTTTGTCATTGATATCCGGAACGTATGCTTGCGTGTCCAACAAGACCGTCCCCACGCTCCTCACTGGATGGAACCCTGCTTGCCAGTCATCCGAGATAAAATGTGACTCAAGTAATGCTTGTAGCTGGGTTGTAGCAGGTATTTTAAAAGTAGTGTGACACTGGGAATAGGTAGGCAGTGTTTTCAGATCTACAACTATCTGCTTTTTAGGAAGGGAATAAATCATCCCTTTTTAAAACTGTATAGGCAGTGTCTTGCGCTAAAGTAACTATAAATATGTCATAACTTGAATGTGTTTTTTTTTTCCAGCACCCCAACTCACACAAGGAAGAGTGGTCATAAGTGCGCCTGGCAGAGTGAGTCAGCTTCGTGGGCTTAATGATGCATGGACTCAATTTGTGGAGCTGTCCTTGACATTCAACACATGCTTACTTTTGAACCAAAGTCGAGTCTGTGTGTCTGGCGTTTCTTGACATTAGCATTTGCTGTGCTCTTTTTAGGGTTTCAGGGCTTTTACAGATATATATTTATGGGTTTTTATAAAAAGCGCGTCTCCAGAAACCTGTGTTTGACCTCATGGTCACAGGTTCAGTTCCTTCTGGGCCCACTACGCCGTTCATTCTTCCAAGGTCAATAAAATTAGTACCACTGAGTGTTGTAACAAAAATGCCTGTTATTCAGTGCCAAGATGTCCCAAGGGGTGAACATGCGCTTCACAAATGCACGTGTTACATTATCACTCCAAAAAGTCTCCTGGTACTTGCACTAAGACCTGGGACAAGAAAGAGAAGCAGACTCAGTTGTTCTCAGAGCAGCCAGGTATTTAAGGCTTTACTGAAAGGCATAAACTGTGCGATAGGGTGACTCTTAAGAGGGATGCCACCCTTTAATGGTGGGGACGACCAAGTTAGCTTTTTTGCCTGATCTTAACACCCTGATACATACATATTTCTTAATAGGTTTCAAATCTTTTGATTTTTATCAGCTAAAAATTCCTGTAGTTCACTACCCCATTCAGGGGGAGAAGTGAACTATATAAGCATCATGGGTTTGTTATGAAACCAACGAGCAGCAAGCAAAAACGTAAGTCGAGAGAAAAAAAACAAAGTATCTTAGAGAAAATGGCTCATAATTGAGAGATACTATACAGGAAATCATATTTCATACTCTGCTCTGAGAGATTGTTAGCCGGTCTCACGTAGTCCTGTTTTTATTATACTGTAGTATTTGCCTAGCGCTTTCCTTTAGTAGTCCAAAACGTGTTTTTAGATTAAGGAGTAAGAAGCTGCTTTATTTGTTATGCATACTTCCTGGAGTATGTAGGCTGATCTGAGGATGGGGTTGTGGCCACCAAGAAGTGCAGATTTATATGGAGTCTAGTCAGAAGCATTGGAGACGTACACAGATGCATACCACACACTATTACTAATCCATTTTCTTTCATAGATTACATCTTCCAGTTTATATTTGTTAATTCCTGTGCTCCACAATTTGTCTGGGACAGGTTGACCAGAATTATGAGTCTAACTGCGGCAAAGCAGTTGAAAATGAATATTGGCATGAATAGAAGTACCATACTAAATAGTATCCGTTGGGTCATTCTCATTTCTCTTCTGCCCACTAGATCAGTGGTTCCCAACCTTTTGACCTTTAGGGACCCCACTTAATCAATACAGGAACTTGGGGACCCCCACAAGTCATTAGTGGAAGCCGGGTACCCGGGCCTAAGCACTGTCGATGATTTGAACCGCAAAACAATACACAAAAATACAGATAAAAAGATTCAGCAAACAAATACACAAATTACACACATTATTTAATTTGGAAACACACATAAATAAAAAGAAAGCTGATTTTAAGAGAGAAAGGATGGAGCTTTTCTAAATTCAATTGAGGGCACTCATTGTCCATTCTATATTCTGTTGGATGTACCTGCACTTCTCCCATGTATCAATCTGAGGATAATACTTTGAGTTTAGCCTCCAATTTCAAATTCCTTCACATTTACAGTGCGTTTTGAAAAGTTCAACTGTACATGTAGCTTCTTTATTTATATACACTATATTAATCTTTTAATGTTATGTAATTTTCTAAATAGTTAAGGACCCCCTGAGGAGGCTTCACGGACCCCATGTTGGAAACCACTGCACTAGGTCATGCAGCATATGGCAATGGGTCACCCAACTACAGCCAGTATCTGCCTTCACTGTGAGGACGGCATTCTGCTCTTTCACGAGGAGCACAACCACACCAAGTAGTTCCCTTCAGTGCCAGAGCCCACTGTGGCAATGTGTCCTTTTTGAAAACCTAAAAAAGTTTGCTTTTAGCCATAATTTTATTTTTCATTTTCGTATCAGTATGTGTCTGGCCTGTCCCACAACAATAACGTTTTACCAAAATTGTGACCTAAAAGACATTAACAAAGGCAAAAGGCTGGCAACCAACATCAGACCTGTTGGTTTTGCCAGTGCTTGTTTTAGATTGTTGACACCATAATACTTTGGCTTTGAAAAAATGAGTAACAAAAAATCTGGATTGAAGCGCATAGCTCATGGGACAGATTTGTGTTCTCCTTGATGATTAATTTCTTGGAGAGTGCACATTCACTGAGTAGGCAACTTGGCACTAGAAAGCAGTCAGATCATTTGCTGTTTGAAACATGGGCTTCTGATTGAAATGGCTTCAAAATAAACAAGCATTTGCAGTGCACTGGGTCTCGTGTTTGCTCGAGTAAGAGCTATTAGCATTGTAAATTCCTATCTTGACTTTTCTTGCCGATTCAAAGGAGAGACACAAAAGGAAAAAGAAGTTTGCTTGCGTCAAACGTATCAGGAAAAGTGCAATTATCCATGTAACAAGGTCAGTGGCGAAGGCTGTAACAAAACTGCCCCAAGGAGGGTAAAACGTAAAGCATTTACCAATGATTACAAAGGATTTTTGAAAGGCAAACCCGAGAATGAGTGATAGTGATGGGCGTGAGGTGGGAGTGGTTAAAAGCCCACAGATAGATTACAACAGGCCAGAACACTTGCGTGCTTGATCTAAAAGGAGAAAGAACCAGAATAAAAAAGGTTTTCAAGGTGTTCTTAAAGGAAATATAAAAGCAAATGTTTTTGGTGCTTAGTGGCAAATTATTCAGAGCACTCTAAAATAGCGCTTTCCTGTCAAAATGATTTACTGTGAGGTACGATAAGCAGAAGTTTAGTGCCAACTAGTGTTTTTTTGTTGACAGGATGTCCTGGCATCATAGATAATGTTTTGCGTAATACAAAGACCCTGAAATTCTCTGCTTGACGGGAGCCAGTGGTGTTTTATTCTTGCATGTTGACGTTTCCCTGATCTTCCATTGATGACGTTTGAGTTGTTCTACATAACCAGAAAACTGTAGTAATTTTGAGTGCAGAATTTAGCTGTTGACTATATTGCTTAGGTTTTGCCAACAAGGAGGGAAGCATTTTAGAAGTGGTTGTAATGTTTAGTTATTTGCTTCTGTTGCTATACATGGTGTATGTAGTTGTAGTACCCTCCATTTTTGTATGGGTGAAAAAGTCTGCCAACCAACAAGCATTCTGTTAGAGTTTGAATCGATTAACCCCTTCGCTGCCAGGCCTTTTCCCCCTCCTGTGCCAGGCCTTTTTTTGCCTATTTGGAATAGCTCTTGCTTCGGCTCTCATAACTTTTTGTCCACATAAGCTACCCACGCCAAATTTACGTCCTTTTTTCCAACATCCTAGGGATTCTACAGGTACTCAGACTTTGTGGGTTCCCCTGAAGGAGGCCAAGCAATTAGCCAAAATACAGTGAAAATTTCGTTTTTTTTTCAAAAAAATGGGAAAAAGGGGCTGCAGAAGAAGGCTTGTGGTTTTTCCCTGAAAATGGCATCAACAAAGGGTTTGCAGTGCTACAATCACCAGCTTCTTAGCTTTCAGGAACAGGCAGACTTGAATCAGAAAACCCAATTTTTCAACGCAATTTTGGCATTTTACTGGGACATACCCCATTTTAACGATTTTTTTGTGCTTTCAGCCTCCTTCCAGTCAGTGACAGAAATGGGCGTGAAACCAATGCTGGATCCCAGAAACCTAAACATTTCTGAAAAGTAAACAAAATTCTGAATTCAGCAAGGGGTAATTTGTGTAGATCCTACAAGGGTTTCCTACAGAAAATAACAACTGAAAAAAAAAAAATATTGAAATTGAGGTAAAAAAACAGCAATTGTTCTCTACGTTTTACTCTGTAACTTTTTCCTGCATTGTCAGATTTTTGTAATATACCGTTACGTCTGCTGGTCTCTTCTGGGTGCGGGGATATATATAGGGCTTGTAGGTTCATCAAGAACCCTAGGTACCCAGAGCAAATAAATAAGCTGCACCCTGCAGTGGGTTTTCATTCTATACCGGGTATACAGCAATTAATTTGCTGAAATATAAAGAGTGAAAAATAGCTATCAAGAAAACTTTTGTATTTCCAAAATGGGCACAAGATAAGGTGTTGAGGAGCAGTGGTTATTTGCACATCTCTGATGGGGTGCCCATACTAGCATGTGAGTTACAGGATTTTTCTCAAATAGATGTATTTTTTACACACTCTCTTATATTTGGAAGGAAAAAATGTAGAGAAAGACAAGGGGCAATAACACTTGTTTTGCTATTCTATGTTCCCCCAAGTCTCCCGATAAAAATGATACCTCACTTGTGTGGGTAGGCCTAGCGCCCGTGACAGGAAATGTCCGAAAACACAACGTGGACACATCCCATTTTTTGACAGAAAACAGAGGTGTTTTTTGCAAAGTGCCTACCTGTAGATTTTGGCCTCTACCTCAGCCGGCACCTAGGGAAACCTACCAAACCTGTGCATTTTTGAAAACTAGAGACCTAGGGGAATCCAAGATGGGGTGACTTGTGGGGCTCTGACCAGGTTCTTTTACCCAGAATCCTTTGCAAACCTCATAATGTGGCTAAAAAAACACGTTTTCCTCACATTTCGGTGACAGAAAGTTCTAGAATCTGAGAGGAGCCACAAATTTCCTTCCACCCAGCGTTCCCCAAAGACTCCCGATAAAAATGATACCTCACTTGTGTGGGTAGGCCTAGCACCCGCAACAGAAAATGCCCCAAAACACAACGTGGACACATCCTTTTTTGACAGAAAACAGAGGTGTTTTTTGCAAAGTGCCTACCTGTAGATTTTGGCCTCTAGCTCAGCTGGCACCTAGAGAAACCTACCAAACCTGTGCATTTTTGAAAACTAGAGACCTAGGGGAATCCAAGATGGGGTGACTTGTGGGGCTCTGACCAGGTTCTTTTACCCAGAATCCTTTGCAAACCTCATAATTTGGCTAAAAAAACACATTTTCCTCACATTTCGGTGACAGAAAGTTCTGGAATCTGAGAGGAGCCACAAATTTCCTTCCACCCAGCGTTCCCCCAAATCTCCCAATAAAAATGATACCTCACTTGTGTGGGTAGGCCTAGCGCCGGCGACAGGAAGTGCCCCAAAACACAACTTGGACACATCACATTTTTTGACAGAAAACAGAGGTGTTTTTTGCAAAGTGCCTACCTGTAGATTTTGGACTCTAGCTCAGCCGGCACCTGGGGAAACCTAGCAAACAAGCACATTTTTGAAAACTAGACACCTAGGGGAATCCAAGATGGGGTGACGTGTGGGGATCTGACCAGGTTCTGTTACCCAGAATCCTTTGCAAACCTCGAAATTTGGCCCAAAAAACACTTTTTCCTCTCATTTCGGTGACAGAAACTTCTGGAATCAGAGAGGAGCCACAAATTTCCTTCCACCCAGCGTTCCCCCAAGTCTCCCGATAAAAATGGTACCTCACTTGTGTGGGTAGGCCTAGCGCCCACGAAAGGAGATGGCTCAAAACACAACGTGGACACATCAAAATTATCAAATACAAAACTACCTGTTTTTGCAGGGGGGCGCCTGCGTTTTTGGTCCTGGGCTCAGCAGCCTTCTAGGGAAACCTACCAAACCCAGACATTTCTGAAAACTAGACACCCGAGGGAGTCCAGTGAGGTGTGGCTTGCGTGGATCCCTCAATATTTTCTTACCCAGAATCCTCAGCAAACCTCATATTTAGCTAATAAAATCACATTTTTCCCACAATTCTGTGTGGGATCACCGCACTGGGACACATTTCATATCACCCAATGTTCCCCTCAGTCTCCCGGTAAAAATTATACCTCACTTGTGTAGGTGGGCCAAGTGCTTGTGAAAGGGAAGAGCCAAAACATGTCAATATTGAGGGGGAACAAAGGGGTCCAAAAGGGCAGTTTGCAAAAAACATTTTTAGGCTGCCAAGTGCAGCAGAATTTTTATTGGTATAGATGAGACAATGCTGGGTGGTAGGAATTTTGTGGATTTCTGCAGATTCCGGAAGGTTTCATCACAAAAACGTGGGAAAAATGTGTGATTTCCAGCAAAGTTGGAGGTTTGCAGGGGATTGTGGGTACAAAAATGGTGCGGGTGCATGTGAAACACACCAGTCTGGAATCACCCAGATGTTTAGTTTTCAGATGTGTCTAGGTCTTCTCGATTTTTCTACATGGCATCGTCCCAAAGTCCATAAAGTGCAGCCCTCACCATTCCAAGTGGGACGATTTTGAGAGTAAGCCAAGTTCTCATGGCCCAAATGTAAAACTAAAACCCAAAATATTCAAATGCCTTCTTGCTTGCTGTGGGATAAGATGTTCTAGAGTGCGGGGGAGAGCTGAAAGACTGTTACCCCCTTCAGTTGAGGTGGGGGCGTAACCAGGCCATACTGGTTGGTAGCCACCACCCCAATATTAAATTCCTTTGCATCTAGTAGACTTTCTGCCCCCCCCCCCCCCATGGTGTGGATCACGGGTAATTGCCCCATCTGCCCACTAGTAGGCAGAACAACTTTGGCCCCATTTATTTGGGGTGGGGGTATGGCCATACCCCCACCCTCTTATTTTTGGGAAAAAAACTTCCGTGGCCTCTGGTGGGCTTTCTGCCCCCACTTGGGGCAGATGGGCCTTCCAAAATTAGGCCCATTGGGGCAGATATGGCCAACAGTAATGTGCTCCCATAGGGAGCGACCCTTACCCAAGGGGCTGCCGCCCTAAAGAAAACACACGCATACACACACACCAATCCCTGGTGCCTAAGTGGTTTCTTCCCCCATGGGGGCAGATTGGCCTAACAAAAATTGGCTGATCTGCCCCCAAGGGGGACAGAAATGGTCCAAATACAATTTACCCCCCAGGGGAGCGACCCCTGCCTAATGGGTCGCTCCCCATCTCTAAAAAAAAAACAAAAACAAAAAACACAAAAACATTTCGCCTGGCGCCTAGAGGTTTCTGCCCCCCCTGGGGGCAGATCGGCCTAATAACAGTAGGCCGAATGGCCTAAAATAAATTTGCCCCTCTAAGCCCCCCCGGGAGCGACCCTTGCCTGACATTGGTCAAAAAAAATATTACCCGGTGCCTAGTTGTTTCTGCCCCCTTGGGGGCAGATTGACCTAAAATCGGCCGATCTGCCCCCAAGGAGGGCAGAAATGGTCTAAATACAATTTGCCCCCCAGGGGAGCGACCGTTCCCTAAGGGTCGCTCACCATCTCTAAAAAAACAAACAAACAAAAAATCCCTGGTGCCTAGTGGTTTCTGCCCCCCTTGGGGGTAGATCGGCCCAATTAAAATAGGCTGATCTGCCCCCCAGGGGGGCAGAAATGGCCTAAAATAAATTTGCCCCCCAGGGGAACGACCCTTGCCTAAGGGGTCGCACCCCTTGCGTGAAATTCACAAAGAAAAAAAAAACTCCCTGGTGTCTAGTGGTTTCTGTCCCCCTTGGGGGCAGATTGGCCTCATAAAAATAGGCCAATCTGCCCCTAAAGGGGGCAGAAATGGGCTAAATGTAATTTGCCCCCTAGGGGAGCGCCCTTGCCTAAGGGGTCGCTCCCCACCTCTAAAAACAAAACAAAAAAAGAAAAAAAAAAAGAAAATGATCCCTGGTGCCTAGAGGTTTCTGCCCCCCCTGGGGGCAGATCAGCATAAAAATAGGCCAATCTGCCCCCAAGGGGTGCAGAAATGGCCCAAATGTAATTTGCCCCCTAGGGGAGCGGCCCTTGCCTAAGGGGTCGCTCCCCACCTCTAAAAAAAAAAAGAAAATGATCCCTGGTGCCTAGAGGTTTCTGCCCCCACCTGAGGGCAGAACGGCCTAATTAAAATAGGCTGATCTGCCCCCCAGGGTGGCAGAAATGGCCTAAAATAAATTTGCCCCCCAGGGGAACGACCCTTGCCTAAGGGGTCGCTCCCCTTGCGTGAAATTCACAAAGAAAAAAAAACCTCCCTAGTGTCTAGTGGTTTCATAAAAATAGGCCAATCTGCCCCTAAGGGGGGCAGAAATGGGCTAAATGTAATTTGCCCCCTAGGGGAGCGGCCCTTGCCTAAGGGGTCGCTCCCCACCTCTATAAAAAAAAAAAAAAAATGATCCCTGGTGCCTAGAGGTTTCTGCCCCCCTGGGGGCAGATAGGCCTAATAATAGGCTGTTCTGCCCCCATTGGGGGCAGAAAAGGCCTTAAAAAAAATGC
Organism: Pleurodeles waltl; assembly: GCF_031143425.1. NCBI lineage: Eukaryota > Metazoa > Chordata > Amphibia > Caudata > Salamandridae > Pleurodeles > Pleurodeles waltl. The sequence goes on along the minus strand of NC_090437.1, from coordinate 623,456,607 downwards.
CCCCCCTGGGAGCGACCCTTGCCCAAGGGGTCGCTCCCTTATGCCAATTTCCACATTGAAAATAAATCCCTGGTGTCTAGTGGGCGTTTCAAAAGCCGGATTGCTTTACAATCTGGCTTTTGAAACATTGAGAGAGACTTCAAAGGGAAGGAAATTCATTTCCTTCCCTTTGAAGCCTCTCCGGCCACCTCCACGTGATCGCAAGAGAAATGCTTTGCATTTCAGCGATGAAGGAGGCCTCTGTTATTGTCAGCGCGCGATGCGTGCTGACGTCACGGGGGGTGACAGGGGTCCGGGGTGGAAGGGGAGTGGGTGGGGGCCCATGGTGGGAGCGCTAGCGCTCCCCCCGGTTCCCGGGTGCAGGACGAGGTGATCTCGTCCAAGGCACCTGGGAACCGGTGCCTTGGACGAGATCACCTCGTCCAAGGCACCGTAGCGGTTAAACACTGTAATAGAGGATATTTAACAAAAGCTTAGAAACCCTAAATTACTTATTCTGTAACTATTCTTCGGTCCCTCAAACGAAAGGAGCTGATTGTCATTCAGAATTTGATTTAAGTGATTGACAGTTTTCTGTCTGCATTGCAAGATACTGTGAGTGGGAGCCAATAATCGATCAGGAGTGAATTATGATATCTGGAGTGTCCATATCCTTATACATGTCATTTCAGTTGTGACGATGGGATTTAGCCCACTTTAGTTTTATCTTTTTAAGTAATGGGAGGATATGCACCCTGTAAAAACTGCCAAAAATGTTTAATAAGGTTGATTACATTTCAGAAGATTGATGTCTGATTGTTCCTTCCTCCTCTAATACGAGGTCTGTTGCAGTCAACTGCAGCACCTCTGAGATCATTGCTTGCTCAAATTATTATCTTATAGAGGGTCCTCAAAAACAAATAGAATTTAAATATTTGCAGAAAAAGATCACTTTCAGGCAGGGGTCTGAACCATTTAGAAGTCCATCTTACCCCGCTGTGAAGTCCAGATGAAACAATGAAGTGCTGTCTGTATGTCCCTAAAATCGCTGTGAGTCACAGCAAAGAAGGCCCTTGTTTAATCGAGGAAGTGTGGTAGGCTTGCCATTTTTATATTATCTACCAAAGATGGCAAGCAGAAGATAGTTCAGTTCTTCACCTTCTTGGAAATATCTATTAGAAAATGCTCACTTGGTATGAGTTTCCTAAGAGTCAGTAACTAATTGAAGTTATTGCTAATTTTTCATTTACATTGCATTCGTTTTATTCTCTAAGATGTTCCTGAATTTGTTTGTGACTTCATCTTTTTAGGCTTATGTCTCTTCCAGCTGTGTGCAAATTGTGATGTTGCCCGCAAAGACTGTAAACTGATATGTGGTTTAATTAATGTTAAATGGTTGTACATTGACATTTGTATACACAGTTTTGAAGTAAAGGCTTTAGGTAAATTGCAAAAAGTGAGAGTGATGCGGTTCAACCCTCTCTATTCAGAAGGCTACCAATAGGTTTCATTTGAACTCCATAGAATCAGATGTTGCTTTATTTAAGTTTTGAACAGAAGAATGTAAGATTGTAGAAAACCATATTATTCTGTTAGTATCCAGAGACATCCCCACCTTGCCTCATCAAAGGCCTTACTGTCATAGGAAGGCTGCCATAGGCAATTCTCTGGTAGAAGTGTGGTCAAATAGACTTTGCTGCCAAAGATGAAGCCATTCTTTTGTGGAGAGACCAACATATTTAAAAGTGAAGTTACATAATTATATAGTTTTTTATTAAATAATGTGCCATCTATGAGAAAGGTATGTATAATACATACCTCACGCAGACATCCCATTTTTAGGTTGAGTGTAATAAGCGTTCAACCTCGTATATACTTTTAGTATACTTCTTATGGCTTAAAGCGATTTCATTTGTTGGTTGCAGTGTCCTTTAAAACCTCTTGCTCGCTAGTGGTCAGTTCTGCCTTTTTTTCCCCTCCTTTTTTCGGTTTCAGAGCAGTGACCAACTACCCTCTTATTCCACTTTGGTTTCTCTATCTGTTGCTGTGACTGGCTACTTTTGTTATTTCTTTGGTGCTCCCCTTTCACTGTGGGTGTTCTAGGCTGGTAGCTGCCTGTGTTTTATTGCAGCATTCCGTTCATACCATCTCCTCCCATGTAGCTGAAATTTGTTCTGGCTTTATATCAGTGCCGTCCTCGTTTACCTATGCTCCTAAAATAAGCTTATTTTACAAAAGAAACACCCGGTCGTTTAACTCATTGCTCACGAAAGCCACAGTATGCCCTTGCTGGTAGAATGCAGCTAAACATAGAAGCAATTATGTGAAACTTGCTTAGCCTCAATTGCATCTCGAGTCTCTCTCTCCAGTGCTCCTCCCTGTCAGCACTCGACATCCCACACAGGGCATTGCTTATCCCCTTTTTTGGGCCATAAATCTCAGGCTGCTCTGCTTGTTGAAATGGGAGGCAAGAATGCTTGCAAGACTTTTCATTCTGTAAAAATAAAAATAAAATACTTTCCCACAATGCGAGGTTGTGCGGTCATCTTCTCATCTCTCCTCAAGGGCTTGTGATTTCTGACCGTAGCGGCCAGTGACCACCAAAACATAACAGGAAAGACGAAGTTATGAGACAGGGTTGAACCATGTTTGTGGCAAGAAAATTCCAATTCTGAATTTACAATGCCAAAAGCTCTAACTTAGGGAAATGCAAGACCTATTGCATTGCAAATGCTTGTTTTGGGGAATGCTACTATATTTAAATGACCCCATAAGGTAAGTGCCATGTCATCTTCTGTCTATATTCTATCACTTGTAAAAATAAATAGATCTTTTATTGTAATAAAAGTACTCATAGAACTCCAGCGAGAAACCATTTGGATCAATTACAATTACACCAAATCAATAAAGCGCATGGCTTCCTGAAACCGGGCTTCTCAGCGCTAAAGAGGGACCAGTGAGCAGCAAGCAACTCTCCTTAAGGGAAGAAATGTGTTTTTAACTGCTTCCTGAAGTACAGCCAATTATTTTCGCTTCTCAACTTAAGAAGATGTGAATTCCACAACTTGGGAGCTAAATAAGCGAAAGACCGACCGCCACCTCTAGATCTTTTTATCCTGGATATGATTAGAACATCCATTGAAGAGGAAATCTACGTGACGAGCTACAACAATTAACCTGTATGAATGATAATCCTCAGGTACTGAATCGCTATAGATATGGATAACTATAGTGTTGTATGTCAAGAACTAACAGTGACACATGGATGAGCAATACGGCTGAACATAGAATGCTCTAATCTATTCTATTTTATCACCAAAATATGATTTTATTCAATAATTTTACAAAATGCTAAAACTCATAAACGACATAAAGCTAGATATAAAAGAACAAAAAACATAATACCTAACTCAGTCATTCCACAATCATACCGAATTAAAGACAACCAGAATAAAGAATACAGAAGTAAAAACTACAGACAAGGGACTCAATGGGTCCAAATATACAAAAATTACACAATGACAAGTGTGAGCCTAAAGCGGCAAATGATTACAGATCAATGGTAGAAAAAGATATACTAATCTAAGAAAATTTTACAATGACAATCTGTACTCTAATACTAACAGGATCTATGATTGGGAAAGAACGGTGATGTAGTTATTCTGTCAGTGAAATGCAGTAGGAACAGAAGGCCTACGCGCGTTTCTGTGTTCCTCGATTGTTAGGGTCACCTTCATCAGGGCCGTTCCCAATGTTGCAATCCAATGATAATCTAATCTTAGCAGCCGAGCATCCTGGTCATTTCTTGTTATAAGTTCTGGATATGCATGAAAAGTATGAACATGATATCTAATAAAAGAAAATATATCAATATGAAGCTTGTGTCCCGGAAATCAGCAATTTTGATTTTTATAAAACAGAAAAAAAGATTTATATTTCTAGATAATATTTATGGACCTATAATCATTCCTTACTTTATCATGCGATAGACCAATTGTAGATAGGTTGTAAGCAGGTGATGCTAGAGAGATGGTTCTCCAACAGGAAAAGTACAGTGACAATAGATATCAGCTTACAGCTGTGAAAATATTGGAAAAATCAAAGATAGAAAATACGAGGATTAACTTAGTATGAAAATGAGGATTCTAGTAATCGACGAGCTGATATATAGAAGTGCCTTATTCTGTGCTATTTTCCCAAGTTTATAACCAATGCACCCCGGTGTGATTAGTTGTGGTTAAATAATATTCATTGTTATTTTTTCTGGTACCTGTTATATCAGTCTGTTGGTACGACTGACATAAAACTGTTACGTTCTCAAAGGTATATGTCAAGATGCCTTTTGTTGTCAATAGGGTAAAACATACTGGTGGGAAGAAAAAGCTCTAGTCAATATGGGGAGTTCTAGGCGCAGGGGAACATTATTGCTATACACTGCTGTGGCTAATGACAGATTAAAAGGTAGCCGGCATAGAAGGAGTACTTTATATATAAAAACTAGAAATCACCTTAAAATCAGTTAGATGAAACTGACTTGCAAGTTCCGTTTAACAGTCTTTAAACTGTCCTCGTACTCGCGTTGGACCTAATGGTTATTCCAAGGCAGGTGCTTCGATAGAAAAGCTAAACAGGATAAAAAGAAATATACCACATAGCTCTTAGAAGACAATCTCATTCTACTGTGGGAGAGTCTATTTGTATGGAAGATTATCGGGTGGTCTTCTAAACAAAAAGAATATGCCTAATGTGCTTACCTTTAGGCAGGACAGCTTAGCATTCGATAGTTACTAGCGGCGGCCGCCGGTTGTTCTCTGTTTTGTACTAACTCATATTAATTGGCTCCAGGAAGCTCTAGACCGCGTACAGTGGTAAAGAAATAAGAATCCATGGCGGCCGCCATAATGGGTTAACTAGAGCAAGCGGAGCCTTACCAGAGAAAGTGAACAATGGACACTATAATTGTCAGCGGAGCCTAACGCAAGCCAGCGGTAAAGCATCAAAGGTGTTATGGCTATAAATATCCTGCAACTAGGTAGACTGTATCTAGCAGGGCACTCTAGGTGACGTAATGTATTAGACGGCACATACAGAGGGGTCCAATGGGGGCCAAATGGTCGCCATATTATAATGGACAGAGCTACATGTTACTTTCTAGATTAGGGAGTTTTTTACATGAAAGATAGGCTTATAGGGCAAATGGTGGTCACAAATAGCCTATTTATATTTTATTCAATATTTCAATACTAAAAAATTGATTTAGAAGGATGTTAAAGAATAATTTAAACATAGGATGTCTTTGTATCATCCAAGCTATTATTCTAATGTCTTCATAGTGTAATAGCTTAAGGAAAAAGGAATCTCAAGGAGTGACTACAAAAAAATTATTAAATGAAGGAACACCATAACTCACAGAAAAATAATAAAAAGTGTGAGACCGATTATATAATGGCATTTTCCCAGGGAATGTATTCGTTCAGCCCTTTATCGCAACTGTCCAAGGCAAAGATCCAATAGACCTCCCGTTTCTTCCTGATTCTATTATCCTCAGTCAGTCCTGATTTCTTGATCTTTTCAAGTATGGTCCAAGTAAGGTCTTCAACCTTATGTCCATGTTGTTTCCAGTGTTGGACTAATGGGGCACCCTCCTTGTCATTACGTATATTGGACATGTGTTCCAGTATTCTTACTTTAACTTCTCTCCCTGTTTCGCCAACATATAATAGGGGACAGGGGCAGCAGATCAAGTAGACACAATTAGCTGTTCTACAGTTAGTCATATCGGTAAATTTGTAGTTTCTATGTTTCCATTGAAAGGAATCTCCCACTATCGCTCTAGGGCATGTTTTACAGTTACCACATTTGTGGTTACCCATGACTGGTTGATTCCCACAGATGGATTTCTGACAAAAGTTCTCGTTTCTCGGTAGAGAGGCTCTAACTAGTTTGTTAGAAATGTTTTGATTTTTCCTAAAGGCCAGGAGCGGGCGTTCCAATGGTACCTGGTTAGGGTTACTGTTAAGAATGCTCCAATTGGAGAAAATTATTCTTCTGATTTTTTCATTCAAGTTGGAATGTTGAACTACACAAACCATCTGGGGTTTGGATTTTGTTTCTGTTTCTCAAAAATGCTGGTCCTGTTGTAATACTTAGCTCCTTTGTAGGAGTCCCTAACAAGTCTTCTGGGGTACCCTCTCAGAAGAAATTTTTGCTGCAGGATGTCTGTCATGCCTTCTTTTTCTAATAGACGGGCAACTGAGTGCCAAGCTTCTTTCTGTGGAATGTTCGTATATAGTGCTTCAATGTCCATCGTGACTAGGATCTGAGTAGTCGGATTAAAGGGGGTACCTTCCAGTTTGGCGATGATATGGCTTGTGTCTTGAATATATGCAGGGCGATGAGCAACTCTAGGGTTAAAACATTTCTCTACATATTTAGATAGAGGTTCTGTCAATGCCCCTATAGTGAAGACTATGGGTCGCATCGGAGGATCTACCTTGTTTTTATGTATTTTGGGTACTCCGTAGAACACTTGGGTCCTAATCTTTTGGGGGTTCAAATATTGAAATTCTTGTTGGCAAATAAGACCCTTATCTAGTGCCTCATTGCTTATTTGTGTTATCTCTTCCTTCACTCGTTCCTGCCAGCTGCTCCCTGCTTTTTGATGATAGGTTCATTAAGCATGGTCTGAATTTTCGATTTGTATGTTTCTGTGTCTAGTAACACTATGCCACCTCCTTTATCACAAGGTTTGACTGTAGTGTGCTTGTCTATTTGCAGCTTTTGAAGAGCCTGTTGTTCACCTTTACTTAAATTGAGATGGGGTTTAGGAATGAATTTCAACAAAGTCTGAATCTTTCCCAATACGATGTTTTCAAAGATTTTGACTTCAGGACCTACCATGTCTAGATATGGAGTGAAAGTGGAAACTGGTTTTAAACCTGATAGATTCATCTCTCTACTATCTGTTCTATCTTCAAAAAATATTTTAAGCTTGATTCTCCGGAAAAAAGCATGGAGATCAGATAGGAGATCAAATCGATTAATGGAGGTAGTAGGAATAAATGACAGCCCTTTCTTGAGTAGGGATTCTGTATCTATATCCATGGGAGTCGACCTAAGGTTGAAAATTGGTACTGCTTTTAGTCCCTCCCATATTGTTGTCTCTGTGTTTGTAAAGTGTGCAGTGTATTGTCCACATTCTGAAATCTCCCTCTCTGATAGTTCCTGAATCTTGCTCTGGGCCTTCCTCCCCTGGATAAAAAATGATTAACATCCATTGAGCAAGATGTAGAGGTCTAATATGTTAGTAAGAATTAACCAATTGATAGATAATTTTGGGACCCTGCTTATGTATGGCATGATGATCCAGGCAGAGTACCTTGAACTGGATTCTGCTGCTTATAGGTAGCCAATTAAGCAGTCCAAGTGCTTTGCTTGCCAAATTACATTTTGGAATTCCCAGAAAAGTACACGCTGCAGTATTCTGAATTACTTGTAGTTTCCTAATCACCACCTTAGGGCTACCTAGATGTGCTGCATTGCTACAGTCCAGGCATGAGAGTATTTGACCCTGGACAGCAATTCTTCTGGACTCCAGCAGTAGCCATGTCAAAGTTTTCTGAAGTGCTCTCAAATGTCCAAAACAGGTGCCAGCAGTCCTATTCACCTGAGAGGCAATTGAAATCTTATGGTCTATTGTGAAGCCCAAACTTTTTACTTCTGTTTTCGGTCTCGGACAATTTCCTAACGCAAAAGCCTAGCTGATTTATTGCCAAAGCGATTAATTATTGCCAGCCACCATCACCTCCGTTTTTTGTCTGTTTAATTTTAGGTAACTGTCTGCCATCCATTTAGCTACCCTGATCAAACAGCTTTTAAGAGTAGCAGAAGTGGTCATGATATCACAGGCCAGCATAACTATCAGCTGAGTATCCTCTGCATAGGAGGCCATGGAGAAGCCAAAGGCCCCAATGATATCAGACAGTGGGCGGACATAAACATTGAAGAGCGTAGGACTTAATGATGAACTCTGTGGCACTCCATATCTCAGTTGTTGACTGGAGGAGTAACATGGCCTCTTGCAGAGAAAGGAAGCAGAGCCATTCCAGGGATCCCTAGTTCCACCAGGCGGTGCAGTAAGACATTGAAGGGAAACTGTATCGAAGGTGGCACACAGATCAAGAAGAATGAGATCTGATGATTCCATCTTGATCAAGGAACCCATTTGAGATCTTCTGTCGCCCTCAGATGATTGGTTTCTGTACTATGGTCTGCCCGGAAACCTGTCTGGGTTGGGTGGAAGATGTTATCTGATTACAGAAAAGCTGATAGCTTACTGTTAACGATCTTCTCCATGATCTTACTTGGTCCTGGAAGTAGGGGTATTGGCCTATAGTTCTCCACAATGGTAGGCTCTAAAGAGGGTTTCTTTTGAAGGGGACAAATAATTGCATGCTTCCAGTCACCTGGAATCTGCCTACTCTTCAGCAATAAACTGTACAGAGCTATCAAGGCAGGAAGCATTATATTTCTGCCCTTCAATAAGATGTCTATAGGGGCAGGATCTAATGGTGAGCCTGATGTAACTGATCTAGCCACTTTTGCTACCTCCTCTTTATGTATTAGAGAGAAGCTCGAAAAACTGACTATTGAGTATTGATGCCAAGTTCCTCAACTTGCTTGATCATGGCCCTGGATGCAAATGAGTCATAGATAATCACTTTCCCAAGAAAGTCACTTGCCATTAACTCACAGGGTTCTTCCAATAGTGGTGGGCCTTTCTCAGTAGTATTTGCTTTCAGAAAGGTTTTTACAATACTGTACATTTCTTTTGTGGCATTTGCAAATCAGCTAATCCTATTGGCAAAGTTGTTTATCCATGCTCTTTGAATAGCATGTTGCTATTTTTTTTTTTTTACAGATGCTTTATAAATGACTTTTCCACTACATCAGTGGCTTTGATGATTGCTCAACAGTAATCTTTGATAGCTCCATGTGAGGGACATCGAATAGAAAATAAACCTGGGAAAAAGACCCCAATGAAACCAAAAACGTTTTTGAGTATGTAGGACAGCCAAAGACACATTTGGGTAAGATAAGCAAGATAGTACAACAAAACCTAGGGAAACATCAACAGACGCAAAAAAGCAATATGGAAAAAAAAATAACTAAGAGAATTCTAGCTAGGAGATTTTGTTCTGCTTTTATAACCCACCTCAAAAAACAAAATGCTACATGAGTGGCAAGGACCATATTAAGTTCTTGATAAAATAACTCCAATGAATTATTGTTTTGTGGTTAATAGGGCATGTAAAGAAATACAAATATATTGTATAAATCTCCTAAAAAATTTAAATGCCCAGTCCCTGTTTTAATAGCATGGACTTGTGTTTCAAGTAACCAGGAGATAGGGTATTTTCATTAAAATTTTGACCTACCAAAACAACAAGAATTACGTCAAGCCTTAAGCTTACTGCCAAGAGCTTTTTCATCCACCCTTTGGCGAACTTACAGTATCCAGCTTTGTATATGTAATAAGCCAGGAGAAAGTGTGAGACTAAAGTCTTATCAAACACCTGAGAAGGCAAGCTATTGATGAGGGAGTAAACTCCGTGTTGGAATTAAGGGTGATCGAGCCATCCTCAAGTGAATGGAATTCCCCCGCAGTTCTGATACCCAAACCTGACTGAACCATCAGATTCTGCATAGATTTTCAGGAGGTAAACAAGATATCTAAGTTTGATACATATCCTCTTCCCAGGATAGATGAAATGATTGAAAGATGAGGACAGGCCTGATTTATCAACCATCTTGACCGCTGCCGGGGATACTGGCAAATTAATTTTAACCCATCCTTTACCATTTTACTGTGCTACCTTTTGGCCTTCATGGCGGCCCCCACTATGTTTCAATGAATGATGAATACTCTGTTGTGGCCGCACCAAGGTTATACCACCAGTTCTATTGATGATATTGTTATCTATAGTCATACCAGGAAGGAATATCTCCAACATATAATGCAGGTTCTATAGACTGTAGTTAAGGCAGGGTTAAACAGTAACCCTAAAAAAGAGCCATTTTAGCATTCAAACAAGTGAAAAACTTTGGGTACTTAATATGAAAAGGAATAAAAAAGACTTCAAGAAGAGAAGATGGTCTTGTGTCCTGTTCATTATTGCCAACAGTTTGTTTCCTGTGTTTCCCATTGGGCTACACCCCTGACTGTTCTGTTAAAAAGAACATGTAGGCAGAAAAGCTGTAAAAAGCCCACCTCAAACACCTCCTACAGCCTTTGATAAATTAAAAGAATTGATCTTGACTAAACCTTTTGGTTCAAGCAGATACTTCAGGGGTGGGAATAGGTGCTGTTTGTCACAAGAAGATCAGGAGGGTGTGGAAATTCCCTTGTTATTTAACAGCAGGAACCTCGTCCCTAGGTCACAACAGTATTTCATTGTAGACAAAGAATGTTTTGTTATCAAGTGGGCCATTGAGAATTTAAGATAATATTTAGAAGAGAGAGTTTAAACTATATACCTATGATGCCCCTTCAGAATGGATGGCAAACAATCAAGTTAACAATGACAGGTTATTGAGGCGGTTTCTGTTCCTACAACCTTTCAGATTTGTTATGTATCATAGTTGAGGTACAGAACACCCAAATTTAGATTTCTTATTTAGATATCTTTAAGAAGGATTTCTTCCAGAAATGAAGAAAATACGAAAGGGGAGATGTGAGGGACAAGGGATAGAAAATAAATACTTATCTGCTGGAAATGCTGGCTGTTCCGCAGTGACTACCATCCCAGCCAGAGGGGTCCTAACAGAAAAAAAAGGAAACATAAACAAAACAGTGAACCAAAGCAGGAAAAGAGGGGGGAGGGTTCAGGAACCTTGATAACTGCTGAAACTCGTGAAGGACTCATCCCGGCAGAAACGGGGGCGGGCCTGGAGATGAAAAGATGCACAGGAGAGCAAGGAGGGGGAACCGATGACAGAGGAGGAAGGCAGTAAAGCCTGTGAGGACAAGAAACAGACCGTAGGAATGAGCTGCGGGGACATTTGGAATGAAAATAGAGTTGGAACAGGGAGAATAGTTGCTATCATTCTTCCTAACTTACTGGAACCCACAGAAAGAGGACTGGGCAAACCTGACCGATCCGACCCACAGGACAACGCCTCCATCGACTGGTGCCTTTCATCCCACCACAGTCTAAGAAGGCTGCGACCCACTTGGGTGACTTTAAAAGCATCCAACAAGATTTTTTCTACTGTGCCTCTTCTGAGATCAGTTTTGAGCTTTTTCGTTTGAAAAGCACATTTGGGCTTCATTCTTTAAAAGAAGGTTTGCATTTTTCCGCTATCACCATTTTGCACTAGTTGAATTGAAATAAGATAAGTGAATAATACAGAAAATATTTATTTTCCCTTCTTCCTCTCCTCCACTCATAAATAACCTTCCCTCCCTTCTCTACCACCATATTGTATATCATTGTGATACCTATCTCCAAATAATATCATAACAAACGTAATCCTATTACTAAAAGAAAGGGATAGAAAGTGGTTAGAGGAGAGGAAGTGAAGGGTTAGGAGAAAAAACATATCTAGTATGCCAATTACTTACCTTGGTAAATTTTCTCCATCATTTCAGCTGAGGGGGTACATTTTCTCCTTCATCTGAGGGACATCTTTGGCAGGTTCACAAAGACCTAGAAGGAAGAAAGAGACACCATTACTACTTTCAAACATTCCTAGAAGATGGGAGTTTTTTTTCTCTGCTTTGGGGACACACTCTCTCTATCTCACACACACACACGGCTACAGTCCTTGTTGGTACGATTTTAAAGCCCCCCACCCCCAAGATGGCTGATAGGAAATCTGTCAAGTTAGACGTAGAAGCTTATAATTTGCAATTATAAGTAGCAATTATTTTTTAAAACTTTTAGCTACTGACGCTTTTCCCTTCACTGTGCTGAGCCTTTTTATGTTTGGGGCACTTTGCTCTAAACCCATAATACATTTTTCCACAAATGGCATTCAGGTCAAATTTGTGTCCTTTTTTAACATGTTGGAGATTCTTAAGGTAGCCATGGTGTGTATATTCCCCAGGAGGGAGTTAAAAAGATAATTAAAAGATTTGTTTTAAAAGAAATAGGAAAATTGTTGTGCAAGAAAGTGTACTTTTTAAAGAGCACTAACAAAATGTTGGATGTCCTAAAATAACGATTTTCCCAACTTTTAGAAACAAGCAGGGTAAAAAAAAAAAGATTTTTTTTAATCACAATTTGTTTTGCATTTTTCTAAGTGGTAGTCGATTTTTCCTATTTCTTGTGGTTTCTGCATACTTTCAGTTGTGGTAGAAAGAGATGTGAAACCCATGAGTGGACCCGGAAAGTGATACATAACTAAAAGTAGGCAACATTCTGGATTCAGTAACAGATGATTTATGTTGATCACTTATGGTTTTCCCAGAGAAATGATTTGTTAAAAAAATAATGAAAACTAGTGTGAAAAAAGCAGTAGGTGAGAACATTTTAATTTGTGATGTTTTGCCCAGAAGGCTAATTTACAAAAGTAATATACTTTTTGAAGTAACCTTCATTGACATTTTGATATTCATACAAACAGCTTAGGTAACAACTGCACAGCATACATTCAATTGAGCCAATATAAATTACACTAAATTAAAATAGTTTTACATCTGTCAGACCCTTCTTGTGGCAGGTCTATTGGTTGTCCAAAAACAGGCAATATCCAGAGCCAACAACTGAGCTGTAGCTGCTAATGATTTTTTGTGTACCTGCCATGGAATATATGAAAATTATATGGGAGATTAGGTATTTTTTAAATGTGCTCTAGCTAAAGATTTTGGTTATTTGTGCAACTCTGAATGTGGGGTTACCCTTACTATCATATAATTCAGAAGGCATTTTACAAAATCTGTTATTATTTGCATTGCATTACATTTAGAAGCAAAAAATGGAGAGATATCCAGTTGACATGTGTTCTACTATTCTGTGTTCCCACTTGCGTGGCTAAGTGTGGTGCCCATGCCACAATAGATCCCAAAACACAATGTGGAGACCTCATGTTTTTGCCATACAAATTGACTCATTTTGGCAATGTGGGTAGCTAATTTAATTAGGCCGTGGCCCAGCCACCACCCAGGGACACCTAGTAAATCAAGACATTTTGTAAAACTACACACCAAAGGGGCAGTGTCACTTGCATGGACTTCACTCTGTTTTCTTACCCAGAAAACCCTGAAAACCTCAAACTTAAGCTCAAATCACTTATTTTCCTCACAGTTCTGTGAGGGAAAGTTCTGGAATCTAGAGGGATGAACAAAAGTCCTACCACCTAGCATTTCTACAGCTATTCCAATAAAAATAGTACCTCCTTTCAAGCTGTGGCACAGAACCACCATAGGTGGGAGAAGTTCCACTGGATACAACAGTAAATACCTACCTACTCCTTTTTACACACTGATGTAATTGATGGAGACTTGTGGAGGGAGGGCTGATGCAGATTGGATTCTGCTTGGGCCCCCATGAATATGTAAGTTGGGGGAAGTCTCCGGTGCAAGCACTAGAGGAGCTCCAAACACCCAGATGGATGAACCATACATTCACATCGCACTGCAGAGGTAGTGTAGTGAACGTGAAGTGCGTGTCCTCTGCAGTAAAGAGATTAAGCTCCTTCATATCAAAGGGGAAGGGCTGGGTTTTTGCCAGACAATTGATTGCCTTCTTATAGTTTAGCATACAGGTAAGCTCCCTTAACTACAGTGGCATTTTTTTATTGAGTCTAGCCTCTGATGTTGCAGCATGTAGTATATCCAACATTTTAGTAGAATCAATGTTATTGTTCTATTGCGATTCAATATATGTTCTTTGTAAATTGGCAGTTTAGGTTTCCTGAAATTTTGCTCTTTACCTTTTATGTTATTAAGTCTGTCTTGATGGCACAGCTGCCCACAAATGTAATGTGATCAGCCTGAAAAAGAGCTTTCAGGAGGGACTTTGGCTCCACCCAAATGTTGGTAGCCAAGTCTACATATTTTGATTGGGCTAAGGCAATCTACTTCCACAAAAACTTTCTTCAGTTCCATGGAGTTTTGATAATTTTATTTATTTATCCAGCTGCCTGAGCCAGCAGCAGTATGGCTGCCTGGGCTTGAATTTTTAGGAGCACTCAAATTATCTTAGCTAAATAGATAATTTACAGTGTTTCATCTCTGACAGCAGCACAGATGGGAGGACGAAAGTCATGAGAAATGTACTGAAGTCCCAGCACCCTCCCCTTCCATCATTAACTTTAGACTTTAGAGTGCAGCTTTGTAATTTAAAGCAATATGGGATGCCTAGGGCAACACTAAACTACATGGATGTTTAGCTCTGGCTTGTCAGTCAACTCTTGCTCGACCTTATTTGATCAACACAAAAAGAGGTTTCAGGCTACTAGAGAGGGCCTTAGACTCCACCCACAAGTTGGTTCCCCTGGGTACTGGATATGTTTGGGCCGTATTTGTGTACCTCTACTAAAACAATTTCTTGTATTGCATATTTTGCCTTACAGAAAACCTTATATTCGATACAGACGGACTGAATTTGTTCTGGTGGCAAGCCAATAATCTTGGCTGTAGGTGGCTTGATCTGTTTATTATAAAATGTTATAATAAAGGCACTAGACCTGACATATTTATTGTGAAAAGCATATTTTAAAGTTAATAGGCATTTAAGTATGTTGATATTACTGTACATTAAAGTCTACTGATAAGTATTTTGTTGCATTGAATCCCACAGATTAGAAGACAGTGATTTTGGTGTTGATTACCCCAAGTGACAAACCATGAATATAAAATGTTTGCTCTGTGAGATTCATTGGTAGGCCTCCTTTGTAGAGATAGTATTTTGCTTAGCCAAGTCATTTTGTATACGCTTCTAACTGTGTGACTGTGAGTCTGATAGCTTTCTTTTGCAAAAGGCCTACTCTCAGAACAAGGCCTGAGTTGGTCATGGTGACAAACTATAGACGTGATCAGTGCACTTGGAAATGTTATGTCCAATGCCACATATAGGCAAGTGCTTCAGTGCCCCACATAGGGACAGTAAGCACTATATAATACTGCAATACAATACAGTACAATAGATCTGGTGTGCTTATTATAAACATTGACAAAGGAAGTTGGTCTAGCTTATTGATTGTGAAACACATTTGTTAAAGTCTGTAAACCTTTAACGGTTGATATCACATTGTGTTACAAGCTGTAGGCAGGTATCTTTGTTACATGTAATCTCACAGATTACAGTAGTAGGCAAGGGTTTTGGTGTTGACTACCCTCTTTGACAAATCCTGGGAGTCTTCACTGTGATGAATCTTGTTGGTCCTGTTGAAAATGGTTGTATATTGTTTTGCAAACTGTGTACTGCATGTTTGTAATTTTAATACCTGAATGCGTGATTTTTATTGCACTTGAATATGTTTTATTGAGTGGGGTGTGAAGCCAATAGTAATGGCTCCATTGGTTCATTTGGAAGTCAAGCCGGTTTTCATAGGTTTGATCTGTTTGTTATGAAACATTCTGACAAGGCCAGTAGGCCTCACATAATTATTGTGAAAAGCATGTGTTAAAAACAGTAGGCTTTTAAGAATGGATTGTTATTAAAGTGTGCTAAAGCCCTTAAGCAGGTACTTTGTTACCTGTAATTTCACAGTTAAAGTAGTAGGCAAGGGTTTTGGTGTTTGTTACCCCATCTGACAAACCACAAGTGTAGAAATTTGCAGTGCGAGAATCTTTGTTAAGTCCTGTTATGAGGGATAGTATTTTGCTTTGTCAACAGTACTAACTGTAATTTTGTATGCATTTATAACATTAACCTAATGGTTACCGTGTGGGAAAGATTATGCTTAGTACAGTAGGTCTGAGTTGTTATGGTGACAAATCAATGATAACAGCTGTAGGCGCTTGATTGGTGTGCAGGGAAACGTTATGCCATATAGCATAGGTCTGGTCTGTTTATTATGAAAAGTAGGCTAAGGAAGTAGGTCTGGCTTATTTATTGTGAGAAGCATATGTTAAAGCCAATAGGCCCTTGGAAGTTGGTTGATATCACATTATACTACAGGCTGTGGAAAAGTATTTAGCTACAAGTAATCTCACAGATTACCATAGTTGGCAAGAGTGTTGGGCAAGAGTGTTGGTCACCCACTCTGAAAAATCCTGGGAGTAGAATTTCACTGCGATGATTCTTGCTATGTCCTGTTGAGTTGTTTTGTCAACTGTAATTTTGTACATATTTGTAATTTTATAAATGTATTCCTGATGGTTGTCAGCTTATGCGCATTGCATGGTAAATAGTTTCAAGCTGCCGTTAAAGGCTAGTGGTTTTCTCGGTTATCTGGGAAATGTTACATCAGGTTCCTTAGATGTGGACTGTTTATAATGATAATTATGACAAAGCAAGTAGGCGTTAACTATTGTGAAAAGCATTTGTTAAAATTTGTGAAAGGCAACAGCTTTTAAGGGCAGATTGTTACTACACAGTTCTAAAGCTCATAGGAAAAAAATGTGTTACAGGGAATGTCACAGATTACCATAGTAAGCAAGGGTCTGGGTATTGATGACCAACCTGAACAAACCACAGGGATAGAGGATTTGCACTACGGTAATCCTTGTTAGGCTCTATTAGTAAGGATTTTATATTGTTTTGGCATCTGTATTTTGCACACATTTGTAATTTTATAAGGGTATACTTGGCGGTTGCCTTGTGGGAAATCTTATGGCCAACATAGTAAGTCTGACTTGGTTATGGTGACAAGCCAATGAAAAAGATTATAGTCCTGCTTGTCCTGGCATATTGATAGTGAAAGCATGAGTCATTAGACATTTAAGGATACATTCTTAGTACTCACTATTATTTCCTACTGAGAGGTATTTTCATAGATGAGATGCCACCAATTACAATTGTAGGGAAGGATTTTGTTGTTGGAACCGCCTCTGACAAACCCTAGGCGGAGAAGATTGGTTCAGTTGTAATTCTTGCTAGAATGTTTTTCTTCTGGGGTCTTATAATAAACAAATCATTAAGAAATACATACTCCCATTGAAATTAACATATATCTACATAGATGGTTATTGGTCCCTCTCAGTGTCATGTACATTCTGCATCCATCCATGACAGCATACTGCATGGGGTATCGGTTCATTCTACATTGGTCATTACGTCTCTTGCCGCTGTGAATGACGCCATTTTTTAATCAGTTGTGGACATCCACCAGAAAATGAGTGTGGTTCTGTGTCAGGGCTCATTGGCCAGCTCTTTAGTGTTCAGTTTTCTTCTTTTATAGTTCCCCTTTAATTTATTTGTCTTCTGTGTTTTTATTTTAATGTTTCCTAAGAGGATACTATTGCTGTTCAGGCAGTGCTGATGGATTACCTACTTGCCGCTCATTAAATCTAGAGAGCACCACATCCCACACGGCTTCTTCCTCTATATCAGGAGACCTTTATAGAATCCTATTGTCCATGGTGTCCTATAGTTTCACTATCCAAAGATGGCCAACATGTTAGTTCGAAATGTGACAGCCATGCAGGAACTTTAAACAATAGACTATTTACAATACCTCTGCAAGATGGACACCTGCTGCTATATTTCGTTTCATTATTGCAAGTACGTGCCCACCATGTTTAGAAGGCAGCGTTTTTTCTTTTTTTCTACTTGTGTTCTTTTAATTGATCTTGCATGTGTTAATTTCTGTGTGTTTTATCATGATAGTATCAGAGGGTGAATGCAAACATGAGTCAGTGGATGGGTGGGTAAACGAATGGATGCATGAGTGCAAGATGAGTGACTGAGCGCATGTATGATTACTTTTTGAGTGCTGATGCAGGTCAGGGAAATTACAGGTGTTATAGTGTCCCACATAGCCACAACATGAGCACTCATTTAATACAATCTGATAAACTCTTCTACTTTAGCTTCTTATGCAATACAAACTGGGGTTCTTTTAACAAAGCTCTTTTGAAAGTCCATTTTTTTTTTTTTTAATGTATTGCAGAGGCACGATTAAAGAAAGTGACCTGGTGGTGAGGTGATATGCAGTGTTGGTTCTAGCACTGGGAGGCCTTCGGTTAGCCATGTGCTTTATACTAACTAATGAATAGAATATAATAGAATCCTGTCTGCCTCTGGTACCTGAGGTCTGGTCATGGCCACAAGGCCTGCATCAAGTGCAGATCCATGCACCCGAAGGCAATCAGGAGAGGTCGATGAAGCTTATAGTTGTGCCACAAAAGAAGACTCTCCCTGTTCTCGGTCCCACTAAAGAGGAAGATCTCGGGCCATTCCTGGAGCCACTCCTTCTGACTCTTGTCATCAAAGTCTGAGACTTCATCTATGAAGTCGGGTTGGTCTAAAAATCATAAGAAGTTGAAGTGTTATTGTGCTTTCCCTACGTGGCCTTGTGCTTCGCAGCCCCACTACTGCACAGCACTTGTGAAGGTGGCACCTATCACAGTCCTGCGCTACCTGGAGCTTCCCAGTGCTGGAGCTATTCCTGCTCAGTTGAAGGAGTTCTGTGTTGCGCAGCACACTATTTGTGGGCCACTGACTCCCGCTGGCATGATGTAGGACTTTATGGAGCCAAGCTATGCGCTACTGGATTACCGCAGGTGAGTTATTCGTCAATGCCAGCACCGTCCTGGCCATACCAGCCCCTGGACATCTCCTCTGACCCTTTGGCGCACCCTTCTTTCCAGAATAACATGCTGGAGAGGAAGGATGGGTCCCTAGGAGGAGGACCCTAGAGATTATAACTAGTATGATGAGCTAAGTGTTATCAGTGCTTTATACATCCCCATACATTGGCATGATTTCCCCCCAGGGCCAAATATTGAAGGAAAATGCATTATTTGCCACAGTGATGAGCAGAGCAGCAGAGGTCCTGGACCTACAATTGCCTGCTGTCAAGGTCATGGTGAACATCTTGACAGAGGTGCTTCATCAGGTAGTGAGCTTGACTGAGCCACTCATACTATTAATTGAAGCCCTCACTGACATTCTCCTGAGGGCATGGGCTAAGTCTTGCACGGGGGCTCCTGTGCACAGCATGATTGCCTGTCAACATCGGTCAACTCCAGGAAAAAGTAGGCTTTCTTTTTCCCCTAGCACCTTTCCCTGGAGAGCATGGTCGTCCAGACCTCCATGGCTAAAGTCTATCCCAGCACCTTCCTGTCCACTCCACAGGACTGGGACTCAGAAATTCTAGATGTGTTTGGCAAACACATCTTATTCTCCACCAGCAGGGCTCTGTGGTCAGAGCTAAATTTGTTATCCATGTGGATTGGACACTACGGACTCTTTAGGTAGGGCCTTGACTTCTACAGTGGCACTACTTTGCCACGCTTGGTTGTAGTCAACAGGATACTCAGCTGACGTTTAGTTGTCACTCACTAACATGCCATTTAACAGTTCCCGTTTGTTCGGCGACACAGCAATGTAGCAATTCCAGGAGAGCTGAATTACCACCAGGTCCCTAGGTCTTTCTTTGACTGGCTTCCGCCTGCAGCAGTCTGTTTACCTATTCTGCAGCTAGGGAACTTTTAGGTGCCTGCAATTCCAGTCTTGCCCTGCTACCCAGCAGGCCACTCAGGCCTTTCGAGGACAAGGTCATGGGTCCCAGAAAGGACACAGGAGCCATACCCAATGCGTTGTCCAGTATCTTACCTCTTCGGCTGCAGCAGGCTCAACGCCTCTTAAGTGAGCCCTCAATGCTGCACAGTCATCCAGTGGTGGCAGAATCAGGCACTACCTGCCCCAATGGCCAGCAATAATCACTGACAAATGGGTGCTTCATATTGTGCAGGATGGGTACACCCTACAATTTTTTAGAAACGCCTAAGCTGTTACCACCATCCCACGAACTGCTGATGGAGGACAATCTCTCCTTACTGCATCAGGAAGTGCAGGCTCTTTTGGCCAAAAGAGCCATCAAGAAGCTGCCCTCACCAGAAGTAGGGTCTGATTATTATCCTCGCTACTTTCTGGCACCAAAGAAGGAACGAGGCCTTTGCCTTATCCTTGATCTGCATCCTATCAGTGCCTTTCTAAGGAAAGAGAAGTTCTAGATGCTTATGTTGGCCCAGGTCTTTTATGCCCCAGTTCCTGGAGACTGGATGGTAGCGTTGGGCCGCAGAATGTGTATTTCCAGATCCCCTCCTGGCGGCCCCAGACAATCCCTGTGGCTAATGGTAGGCTGCGAACATTTTCAGTTTCCTGTGCTCCCTTTCAGCCTTACCAGTGCCTCTCTGATGTTCACAAAATTGATGGTGGTGGTTGCAGCACAGCTATGTTGATGGCTGGCTGCTGAAGGCCGGCTCAATCCAGGCAGTTGTTCTCCTCTTCCAATCTACGGCTAACCTCTTGCATTCGCAGAGGTTCTCTATCAATGTGCTCGTCATACCTGACTCCCTCTTAGGCGCTCCCTTTCATCTGTGCCATTCTGGACACAGTGCAGGCCATCGCCAGGATTGGGGAGTCCAGGATATTCAGGCTAGGATGAGACTGACTCTGATGGGCCTCATGGCCTTCTACTAGTAAAGCATGCCCAATGGCATATGAAGGCACTGCAGTCGGATCTTAAGTCCCAGTGGGCACAGCATCAGGGAAAATGTCCGACCTTGTCCAGATATCTGAGAGTACTGCAAAAGACCTGCAGTGGTGGCTGACAAATCACAGTTGGGTCAGCGGCAGACACCTCTCCCTTCTCCACCCATACCTAACAATAGTGACAGATAAGTCACTCATAGGTTGGGTGGCCATCTGAGAGAGGTGGAGATCCGAGGACTTTGGTCTCTGACAGAGTCTCAGCTCCACATCAGTTTGTTGGAACTAAGAGTGATCTGCTTGGTACTAAAAGTCTTCCTCCCGTCTCACCCTGTGCCGTGATGCCCTGCTCTTCTGGACTTGGCTAAAGCATCAGGACAACTGCCTGGTAATGCAGTACCTGGAGGGCTCTTTGAACACCAGAGCTGATGAGCTCAGCAAAAGCTGCTGAGTGAATCAAGAATGGCATCTGCACTCGGAGGTGGTGCTAAGTTCCTTCCAGGAGTGGGGAGAGCCTTGGCTTGATTTTCTTGACACTGTTGTCAATGTGCAGTGTCTGCACTTCTGCGTGCAGAAGTTTCCAATGTGGCTCTCGCACAAGATGTATTTCGCCTGGAATGGACCTCAGGACTCCAATGTGCCTCCAATACTGCCTTGAGTTTTCAAGAAGATCAGTACCAACTGGACCCAAGTCATCATAGTGGCTCTGAATTGGACTCGAAGAATGTGTTATCCAGAACTCATGAACATCACCCTTCTGGAGGATTTTCTGTTGCAGGGAAGAGCTGTGCACTCTCTACCTTCATGCATGAAGAGTGAGTCACAACTGGAGAACAAGTTACCAATTGTGACTCATTTTTTGAAGGGCTTGCCTGCTCCGTTTGTTACACCTCAATGGGACCTTAATTTGGTGATCACTTATCTCTTGTGTACCTTTGAGCCACTACATATCTGTCCTCTGCAGCTGATGACTTTCAAAGCTACCTTCTTGGTGTCCATTACATCGGCCCGGAGAATCCGTGAACTTCAGGCTTTGTTGGTCCATCCTCCATACGCCATTTACTTCCCAGATAAGCTAGTCTTCCGGACATATGCCTCTTTCCTGCCAAAGGCAGTCACTCCCTTCTGTGTTGACCAGAGCATCACTGCCTGCTTTTTACGTTCTGCCTCATCCTTCCAAGGAGTAAGAGATACTCAATTCACTAGACCCTATGAGAGCTTTCTCCTTCTACATTAATCACACCAAAAAACACAGGGTGGATGATCAGTTTTTTATTTGTTTTGCCGGAGCAAAAAAGGACAAGGCAGTCCAGAAACAAGGCATTCCCAGATGGATAGCACTCTAAATAAAATCTACTACACACTGGCGAAGAAGCAACCCCTTGAGGGCTCACTCCACTTGGGCCAAGGCTGCCACTACTGCTATAGTGAGCTGGATGCCTCTCCTGGCCATCTGGTAGGCAGCCACTTTGGCACCCCTGCACATGTTCACCAAACACTACTGCCTTGACAGCCAGGTCTATCATAACAGACTCTTTGCCCATGTAGTCCTCCAGGGCTTTTTAGCCTAGCCAGATTGCAGTCCCTCCTCTGCAGAGGTATTGCTGGGTTATATTTTATAAGGTGAGGAATCTGCAGTTAGAAGTCTCTATCAGATGAACAAGTTACTTCCTTTCGGTAACACCTTATCTGGTATAGACTTTGTCTAGCCATAGATTCCTCACTGACCCTCTCATCCTCCCTGCTCTGCAGCCTGGGCTCTTCACCCAATAAATCCTGTTAGACACTGCACATTGGTCAACAAGGTACATTGTTTTTTTATGGCTCCATGTTTTTGGTGTGAAACTTGTCACAAAAGAAACACGTCAGCATGCCAGGGTGGCGCTTATACGGGCACCAAGACGTCACTTAAGACGCAAAGCTGATCGATGCTACCCACCAGCCCGCATAAGTACTGTTCAAGATTTTTCAGATCCAGTCTGATGCCTGGGGAATATTCTAAGGCGGGCAATCTGCGATTAGACAGAGTCTCTACCAGATAAGATTTTAAGTAAGTAGCATGTTCTTTATGCCAGTGAGCTTTTCTGGCCTGCTAGTATATTTGTGGTATATCTCATTGTTGGTCCAGGTTTCAGTGGCAGTGTCAAACTTACAGATAACTTTGCTAGCACCAGTTGGGGTGCCAACAGCCTTTTCTCTGCCAGACACAATTCATGGTGGGGTAGGCCACAAGGTAGAAAAGGGGCTACTGGGCCCGAGTCTTGTTTGTTGAGTTTGTTTGACACTGGTGTCCATTCTACAATGGCTTTGCAAGCGTGGCCAGTGATACCCTTTCCGCACTTGACTCTTATGGTAGGGGACAAGAGCTGAGATCTTAGTAGTAGTACAACTGACACAGTAATGTATTGTCCAGCCCTGTACTTGTATTTAGTTTTTTTTTTAAGTACTCTAACCCAATGTCAGTGGTAAGTGAGGCATATATATAGATATAGGCATTGATTAGGCACAGGTGCCAATCACTGCCAGTTACTCCAATGGTTTGTATGTCAGTTCAGTAGTTTTTATGCACACATCTGTAGTGTCAAAGTCTAGTGACTGGATTCATCTTTGCATGAGTTAGGCACAGACTCTCGGTTTGTACACGCTCTGCCCGAGTTACCTGCTGAGAGGCTTGTGGATCTGTGGCACTGGCTGGTGCGGTCAGTGACTTTGACCCTTGGGCTTCTGCACTGGTAAAGGGAAACCATAGACAGCAGTCTCACACCTCCCTTGGCCATTGGGTTTAGCAGCCAATCTGAGGTGCTCTTCAGCAATTGTGGCCCCCGAGCCAATGCAGGCAGGCACTCGTCTTTGGCAGTTGCTTCCTCTGGCTGATGAAGACGGTTGCTTGTCTTCAGCAGATGTGTCCTCTGAGCCAGCTCAGGCGTGCACTCGTCATCGGCAAATGCTATTGCTCCTCACATGCGAACACTTCCAGGAGCACTACCAGGTCTTTGGGAGCCTGTAGAGGAAATGCTGGTCTATATCATGACATTCTGGTGGATAACTTCTTCAAGCACCTCAAGACAGGATCTGCACTCGGAAAGCGTGGGACCCCTCATAATACAGGATTGCACCAGCTTCACTCCGAGATGGTAGTCAGCTATTTCTGGGTGTTCCACTCACTGGGCTTCCTCTCCTGGACAGTCTCTCTTCCTGCAGGGCCAGGCATTTTCCTTTTCTCTTTGAGATGTAGGAAGGCTTCTAGGCAGACCATCTGCGTCTCCAGCAAGTTGCAGACTTAAGGTGATGTCCACTCACCTCTGGGAGACTGTCTGACTTGCAGGTACCCTCCCTGCCAGGGTCAAGAAGAGCCTGGAAATGGAACATAGTTGAGTGGTTTTGATCCCATATTTATACTCATTTTCCAGACAGGGGATGTGGATTCCCTGTTGAAATTTCATTTTCTGACAGTTCCTCATACGCGGCCTGTAAGGAAATGCCTCCTTGGCATGGTTACCCCCTGGCTTTTTGCCCTTGCTGACGCTAAGTTATGACTTGAAAGTGTGCTGGGACCCTGCTAACCAGGCCCCAGCACCAGTGTTCTTTTCCTAAACTGTACCTTTGTCTCCACAATTGGCACATCCCTGGCACCCAGGTAAGTCCCTTGTAACTGGTACCAAGGGCCCTGATGCCAGGGAAGGTCTCTAAGGGCTGCAGCATGTCTTTTGCCACCCTAGAGACCCCTCACTCAGCACATACACACTGCTTCACAGCTTGTGTGTGCTGGTGGGGAGAAAATGACAAGGGCTGTATAATTTGTTTATGAAGGAACACATTTTAAGTAATTGTTTCAGTGATAAACTGCATCAGCATCTGGTAGACCTAGGTCCAATTTCTCACCAAGAATTGGGAAAGAAGGCAGACCGTTGGGTCAAGACTGGAGTGACCAAGACTTCCACAGGGGGTGACCAAAAGAAAGGGGTCACAAAGACTCCCCAGGGGAAGAGTGTTGAGGAATCCAAAGGGAAAAGTAAAGAGTCTTCTGCAGGGCCCCAAAAACCTGCTCATGAGGGAGGGTCCAAAGCCTCTTCCTAATCCTCATTTGGGTACAAGGGTAAATACTTTGATCCCAAAAAGGCCTGGTGTCGTAGCTGTAATCAGCAGGGACACCAAACTGGAGACAAGGCCTGTCGCAAGAAAGGTTCCACTTCTACTACTACTTCAGTTAGCACTGGAACAGCCAGTCTCCAGGTGGGATCAACAGTGTGCCCAGAGCAAATCAGGGTCCACACTGAAGCTACATTAGTCTCTGAGGGTGGGGTGGACCTAGCCACACTAGCTGCCTGGCCCCCTAATATGCAAAAATACAGGCAGCAACTCTTTATTAATGGGACTAGAGTAGAAGCCCTGAGGGATACAGGTGCCAGTGTCACAATGGTGACAGACAAACTGGTTTCCCCAGGACAGTACCTGACTGGACAAACTTATCCAGTCACCAACGCTGACAATCAGACTAAAGTACATCCCATGGGTATGGTAACTTTAGAATGGGGAGGGGTCACTGGCCTGAAACAGGTGGTAGTCTCCTCTGTTATCCCAGTAGACTGTTTGCTTGGAAATGATCTGGAGTCCTCAGCATGGGCTGAGGTAGAACTCAAAACCCATGCAGCCATGCTGGGTATCCCTGAACTGGTGTGTGTCAAGACAAGGGCACAGTGCAAGGCTCAGGGTGAAAAAAAGGTGTTGGAGTCTGGAATAATGGCCCAACCCTCCAAGAGAAAAGGAACGAAGACTGGGGAACCAGCTTCAGCACAGCAAAAGAAAAAGAACCTCTCTTCTCGGGAAGAGGTTCTATCCTCTGAGGGAACTGAGCCTATGGAGTTGGAACCTTATCATGTTGAACTCTTGGGCCCAGGGGGACCCATAAGGGAACAACTGTGCAAGGGGCAAGAAACCTGTCCCTCTCTTGAAGGCCTTGGGCAGCAAGCTGCTGATGAAACAAAAGGAAATGTCAGTGGAACCCACAGGGTCTATTGGGAAGAGGGACTCCTTTACACTGAGGCAAGAGATCCAAAACCTGGTGCCACTAGGAGAGTGGTAGTGCCTCAGGAGTTTGGGGAGTTCATTCTGACCTTAGCCCATGACATTCCACTTGCTGGGCATTTGGGACAAACCAAGACATGGGAGAGGTTAGTCAAACATTTCTATTGGCCCAATATGTCCCAGAAAGTAAAGGAGTTTTGTGCCTCCTGTGTCACCTGTCAAGCCAGTGGTAAGACAGGTGGCCATCCAAAGCTCCCCCTCATTCCACTTCCAGTGGTGGGGGTCCCCTTTGAAAGAGTGGGAGTGGATATAGTGGGTCCACTTGAACCTTCCACAGCCTCAGGGAATCAGTATATCCTAGTAGTAGTAGATCATGCTACTAGGTACCTTGAAGCAATTCCCCTTAGGTTCACTACTGCCCCTGCAGTAGCCAAAACACTCATTGGTATCTTTACCAGAGTGGGATTTCCTAAGGAGGTGGTTTCTGACAGAGGTACCAACTTTCTGTCAGCTTACCTGAAACACATGTGGAATGAGTGTGGGGTGACTTACAAATTCACCACACCATACCATCCACAAACCAATGGTCTTGTTGAAAGGTTTAACAAGACATTGAAGGGCATGATCCTGGGGCTCCCTGAAAAACTCAAAAGGAGATGGGATGTCCTCTTGCCATGTCTGCTTTTCGCCTACAGAGAGGTGCCTCAGAAGGGAGTAGGGTTTTCCCCCTTTGAACTTCTGTTTGGCCATCCTGTTAGGGGACCACTTGCTCTTGTGAAAGAAGGCTGGGAGAGACCTCTTTGTGAGCCTAAGCAAGATCTAGTGGCCTGTGTACTAGGCCTACGTTTCAGGATGGCAGAGTATATGGAAAAGGCAAGCAAAAACCTTGAGGCCAGCCAACAGCTCCAGAAGATGTGGTATGACCAAAAGGCTGCTTTGGTTGAGTTTCAGCCAGGGCAGAAAGTCTGGGTTCTGGAGCCTGTGGCTCCCAGGGCACTTCAGGACAGATGGAGTGGCCCTTACCCAGTGCTAGAAAGAAGGAGTCACCTACTTGGTAAACCTAGGCACTAGCAGGACCCCCAAAAGGGTGATCCATGTGAACCGCCTCAAACTCTTTCATGACAGGGCAGATGTAAACATGTTAATGGTTACAGATGAGGACCAGGAAGCTGACAGTGAACCTCTCCCTGATCTCCTCTCCTCTGACCCTAAAGATGGCTCAGTAGATGGAGTGGTCTACTCAGACACCCTCTCTGGCCAACAGCAAGCTGACTGCAGGCAAGTCCTACAACAGTTTGCTGAGCTCTTTTCCCTAACCCCTGGTCAGACACACCTGTGTACCCATGATGCGGACACAGAGGACAGCATGCCTGTCAAAAACAACATTTTTAGACAGTCTGATCAAGTTAAGGAAAGCATCAAAGTGGAAGTCCACAAGATGCTGGAGTTGGGAGTAATTGAGCACTCTGACAGCCCCTGGGCTAGCCCAGTGGTCTTAGTCCCCAAACCTCACACAAAAGATGGCAAGAGAGAGATGAGGTTCTGTGTGGACTACAGAGGGCTTAATTCTGTCACCAAGACAGATGCTCATCCCATCCCAAGAGCAGATGAGTTAATTGACAAATTGGGTGCTGCCAGATACTTAAGTACCTTTGACTTGACAGCAGGGTACTGGCAAATAAAAATGGCACCAGGAGCAAAGAGAAAACAGCATTCTCTACACCTGATGGGCACTATCAGTTTACTGTGATGCCATTTGGCTTAAAGAATGCCCCTGTTACCTTCCAAAGGTTGGTGAATCAAGTCCTTGCTGGCTTGTAGTCCTTTAGTGCAGCTTATCTTGATGATATTGCTGTCTTTAGCTCCAACTGGCAGGATCACCTGGTCCACCTGAAGAAGGTTTTGATGGCCCTGCAAGCAGCAGGCCTCTCTATCAAGGCATCTAAATGTCAGATAGGGCAGGGTACTGTGGTTTACTTGGGACACCTTGTAGGTGGAGGCCAAGTTCAGCCACTCCAACCCAAGATCCAGACTATTCTAGACTGGGTAGCTCCAAAAACCCAGATTCAAGTCAGGGCATTCCTTGGCTTGACTAGTTACTATAGGAGGTTTGTGAATGGATATGGATCCATAGTGACACCCCTCACAGAACTTACCTCCAAGAACATG
This sequence comes from Pleurodeles waltl, assembly GCF_031143425.1. NCBI lineage: Eukaryota > Metazoa > Chordata > Amphibia > Caudata > Salamandridae > Pleurodeles > Pleurodeles waltl. The sequence goes on along the minus strand of NC_090437.1, from coordinate 623,428,828 downwards.
CCCAAGAAGGTAAACTGGACTGTGGAATGCCAACAGGCCTTTGACACCCTGAAACAAGCTATGTGCACAGCACCAGTTCTAAAAGCTCCGGATTACTCTAAGCAGTTCATTGTGCAGACAGATGCCTCTGAATATGGGATAGGAGCAGTCCTGTCCCAAACAAATGATGAAGGCCTTGACCTGCCTGTTGCTTTCATTAGCAGGAGATTACTCCCCAGGGAGCAGCGTTGGAGTGCCATTGAGAGGGAGGCCTTTGCTGTGGTCTGGTCCCTGAAGAAGCTGAGACCATACCTCTTTGGTACTCATTTTGTAGTTCAGACTGACCACAGACCTCTCAGATGGCTCATGCAAATGAAAGGAGAAAACCCTAAACTGTTGAGATGGTTCATATCCCTACAGGGAATGGACTTTAGAGTGGAACACAGACTTGGAACTGGCCATGCCAATGCTGATGGCCTTTCCAGGTTCTTCCACTTAGAAAATGAAGACTCTCTAGGGAAAGTTTGTTTCGTTTGGGGGGGTTGTGTAAGGAAATGCCCCCTTGGCATGGTTACCCCCTGACTTTATGCCTTTGCTGATGCTAAGTTATGACTTGAAAGTGTGCTGGGACCCTGCTAACCAGGCCCCAACCCCAGTGTTCTTTCCCTAAACTATACCTTTGTCTCCACAATTGGCACAACCCTGGCACCCAGGTAAGTCCCTTGTAACTGGTACCCCTGGTACCAAGGGCCCTGATGCCAGGATAGGTCTCTAAGGGTTGCAGCATGTCTTTTGCCACCCTGGAGACCCCTCACTGAGCACATACACACTGCTTCACAGCTTGTGTGTGCTGGTTGGGAGAAAATGACTAAGCCGACATGGCACTCCCCTCAGAGTGCCATGCCAACCTCACACTGCCTGTGGCGTAGGTAAGTCACCCCTCTAGCAGGCCTTACAGCCCTAAGGCAGGGTGCACTATACCACAGGTGAGGGCATATGTGCATGAGCATTATGCCCCTACAGTGTCTAAGCAAAACCTTAGACATTGTAAGTGCAGGGTAGCCATAAGAGTATATGGTCTGGGAGTTTGTCAAACACAAACTCCACAGTTCCATAATGGCTACACTGAAAACTGGGAAGTTTGGTATCAAACTTCTCAGCACAATAAATGCACACTGATGCTGTTGTGCAATTTATTGTAAAATACACCCAGAGGGCATCTTAGAGATGCTCCCTGAAATCATACCCGACTTCCAGTGTAGGCTGACTAGTTTTTGCCAGCCTGCCACACACCAGACATGTTGCTTGGTCACATGGGGAGAGTGCTTTTGTCACTCTGTGGCCAGGAACAAAGCCTGTACTGGGTGGAGGTGCTTCTCACCTCCCCCTGCAGGAACTCTAACACCTGGCGGTGAGCCTCAAAGGCTCACCCCCTTTGTTACAGCGCCACAGGGCATCCCAGCTAGTGGAGATGCCCGCCCATCCGGCCACTGCCCCCACTTTTGGCGGCAAGGCTTGAGGAGATAATTAGGAAAACAAGGAGGAGTCACCCACCAGTCAGGACAGCCCCTAAGGTGTCCTGAGCTGAGGTGACCCTTACTTTTAGAAATCCTCCATCTTGTGGCTGGAGGATTCCCCCAATAGGATTAGGGATGTGCCCTCCTCCCCACAGGGAGGAGGCACAAAGAGGGTGTAGCCACCCTCAAGGACAGTAGCCATTGGCTACTGCCGTCCCAGACCTAAACACACCCTTAAATTCAGTATTTAGGGACCCCCAGAACCTAGGAAACTAGATTCCTGCAACCTTAACCAGAAGAAGGACTGCTGACCTGAAGCTCTGCAGTGAAGACGGAGATGACAACTGCTTTGGCCCCAACCCTACCGGCCTGTCTCCCAACTTCGAAGAAAACGGCAACAGCAACCCATCCAACAGGGACCAGCGACCTCTGAAGCCTCAGAGGACTGCCCTGCAACCAAGGACCAAGAAACTCCAGTGAACAACGGCCCTGTTCAACCATCTGTAACTTTCTTGCAACAAAGAAACAACTCTAAGGACTTCACGTTTCCCGCCGGAAGCGTGAGACTTTCCACTCAGCACTCGACGCCCCCGGCTCGACCTGTGGAAAACCAACACTTACAGGGACGACTCCCCAGCGACTGCAAGCCCGTAAGTAGCCAGAGACGACCCCCCTGAGTCCCCACAGCGACGCCTGCAGAGGAAATCCAGAGGCTCCCCCTGACCGCGACTGCCTGTAACAAGGGACCCGACACCTGGAACCAACACTGCACCTGCAGCCCCCAGGACCTGAAGGAACCGAACTCCAGCGCAGGAGCGACCCCCAGGCGACCCTTTGCTTAGCCCAGGTGGTGGCTACCCCGGGGAACCTCCCCCCCGTGCCTACCTGCATCGTTGAAGAAACACCCGGGTCTCCCCATTGCTTTCTATACAAAACCCGATGCCTGTTTGCACTCTGCACCCGGCCGCCCCTGTGCCGCTGAGGGTGTACTTTCTATAGAATAATAAACAGGGGGATGGGAAGGAATTTTGGTCCAGTGTATAACCTCCCAATTAGTGATAATATGTCGATATATACAATACACTGTTCCAACGGAAAGAAGAAAAAGGATACAAAGGGGTCCTAAATTTTAGGAGCAAGAAACCTCACACACCCATATGGGTGTCATGCTTCATCATCGGAGTTGCTCCTCGTCAGACCGGCACTGCAATGTCTGACGGGCACCACCCCAAAGGGGGGGGCTCTTTGCCGGAAATCTTTTTAGTGATGATGCCAAGACCCCAAGTGTGAGTATGAAAAGCAGAAATATAGGAGAATAAAGCTAGGGATTAAAATTGTCTCTCAAACCTAAACAACGGGTAATCAGTTTATTAGTCCATACGAAGGATGGAGGCCAAGATTAAAAAATAGTCACAAGAGTGAAACAGAGGTAATGAATTTCAGGTTATAGTAATCCCTGCACCTTACAATTAGGAGAAAACACATAGGCCCTCATTCTGACCTTGGCGGTCTTTTCGCAAGACCGCCGAGTTACCGCCGCGGTGAAGACCGCCGACCGCGGCGGTATGCCGCTGTGCGCATTCTGACCGCTGGGAGCGTTCCGCCGGAAAACCGCCAGCAGCCACACTGGCGGTCGGCGGGAAAGTGGAGACTGGTCAACCTCCACCGCCACGCCAGCAGAACACCGCCCACAGAATTACGACCCACATTTCTGTGTGGCGGTCTTCTGTTGGCGGTCTTCTGTTGGCGGTCACCTCCCCATGGCTCCCGTCGCCTCCCGGAGGACCAACGCACAAGGTAAGTTGATCGTCCGTGAGGGGAGGGGGTGGGGGGGTGTTGTGTGATGTGGGCGTGCATGGGGGTGTGCGTGTGAGTGTGTAGAGGGGGTGTGTGAGTGCGTGTATGCGGGCGGGGGGTGCTGCTGTGTCTATGGGTAATGTGTGCTGTTCGGCAGGTGCGCGTGTCTGCATGTATGTGTGCGGGTATGTGTCCCCGTTGTGTATGTGTGTGTAGGGGGTGTGTATATGTGCATGTTGGGGGTGTGTGCATGTCGGGGTGCATGTATGTGCATGTCGGGGTGGGGGTGGGGAGGGGGTTCGTACCACCTCTGGGGGGTGGCAGGGGGGTGGAGGGTGTGGGGGGAGGACTCGGGTGGGTAGTGGGGGGTGGGGGAGACCCCTATCAGTGCCAGGGAAGGAATTCCCTGGCCCCGATAGTGCTTACCGCCATGGTTCGCACGGCGGTTCCCGCCCGCAAGAAACCGCGGCGGTAGGCAGGGTCATAATACCCTTGGCGGTCTTGGGACGACCGCCGGGCCGGAGTGCGCAAACTCCAGCCCGGCGGTCATGACCGCCGTGGCGGTCGGAGTGGAGAAGTGGCGGTCAGAATGCCATTTTTAATACCGCCGGTCTGTTCGCGGTCCGACCGCCGTCTCTCCGCCGACCGCCAGGGTCAGAATGAGGGCCATAGTCATTAGGTCCTGAAGAAGCGTTGCTTGATCCGTATGGACCATAGAGACGCGAAACATGTTGGCCCTTTGATAGGGATGGTTTGGAAGTTCCCCATCCTTGCTTTTCTTGTGGTATAGAGTGATTGATCATTACCTCTGTTTCACTCTTGTGACTATTTTTTAATCTTGGCCTCCATTCTTTGTATGGACTAATAAACTACCCGTTGTTTAGGTTTGAGAGACAATTTTAATCCCTAGCTTTATTCTCCTATATTTCTGCTTTTCATACTCACACTTGGGGTCTTGGTATCATCACTAAAAAGATCTCCGGCAAAGAGCCCCCCCCTTTGGGGTGGTGCCCGTCAGACATTGCAGTGCCGGTCTGACGAGGAGCAACTCCGATGATGAAGCATGACACCCATATGGGTGTGTGAGGTTTCTTGCTCCTAAAATTTAGGACCCCTTTGTATCCTTTTTCTTCTTTCCGTTGGAACAGTGTATTGTATATATCTACATGGTGTACTTTCTATGCCTGCTTGTGTCCTCCCCCCGGTGCCCTACAAAACCCCCCTGCCGCCCCCCCCCCCGAGGACGCGGGTACTTACCTGCTGGCAGACTGGAACCGGGGCACCCCTGTTCTCCATTTAAGCCTGTGTGTTTTGGGCACCTCTTTGACCTCTGCACCTGACCTGCCCTGAGCTGCTGGTGTGGTAACTTTGGGGTTGCCTTGAACCCCCAACGGTGGGCTACCTTGGACCCAACTTTGAACCCTGTAAGTGTTTTACTTACCTGTGAACTTAACATTTACTTACCTCCCCCAGGAACTGTTGATTTTTGCACTGTGTCCACTTTCAAAATAGCTTATTGCCATTTTTGCCAAAACTGTACATGCTATTGTGATGATTCAAAGTTCCTAAAGTACCTAAGTGAAATACCTTTCATTTGAAGTATTACTTGTAAATCTTGAACCTGTGGTTCTTAAAATAAACTAAGAAAATATATTTTTCAATATAAAAACCTATTGGCCTGTAATAAGTGTTTGAGTGTGTGTTCCTCATTTATTGCCTGTGTGTGTACAACAAATGCTTAACACTACCCTCTGATAAGCCTACTGATCGACCACACTACCACAAAATAGAGAATTAGAATTATCTCTTGTTGCCACTATCTTACCTCTAAGGGGAACCCTTGGACTCTGTGCACATTATTGCTTACTTTGAAATAGTATATACAGAGCCAACTTCCTACACAGCCTTTATACAAGTAGATGGCTCTCTCAGTAGATAGTAATGATGTTGGTAGCAAATAGTAGTAGCCAAGACAAGGACACAGCAGTGTGTGAGATCTCTGCACCTGACTGTCAAAAGACTTTCTGAAGCAATATTAGGGGATAGACAAAAGGGCAAGCCCTAGCTTGAAACTTTCTCACCCCTAACAGAAACTGCAGTTTCATCCTTCACCCCTGTCATAAACCAAATGGCAGTGCTTGGGATGAACCAATCAGTATCCCTTTGCTAGCAAGACCCTCACTGAATTTCAGTGGATAGCCTTGTCTCCTTCCTCCCTGACTTCAGTGCCTGTGTCTCGGCCCTTTTATTACAGGAATGCAGGCAATACACTTCTACTGTCTGTGGAAGCTGTTTCCTCCCCTCATTTTGTGCCATTCTAAACCAGGGTCCACTCAGAAGGGATTTCCCCAGGTCCAAGGAACCCAAATCTCACTACTCAGGATTCTCACATATCCACTGCACTCACTCCCTTTAGGTGCTTTTCCAAGGGCAAGGACAGTAGCACTATACACCCTGCGAGGATAGCCTTGATGTGGCCCTCCAAATCACACAAAAGGTCTGGACTTTGCATTATCAGAGATAGGCTTAAACTTCTGTGCATATGTCTGATTAGAATGATGGTAGGACCAAGCAAACTACTTTCACAAGCATTTGGGCACTCATGGCAGGGGTTAATCCCTATTTCCCATCTCTGTTGGATATTTTCACACCAGCACTCCTCTTTAAATTCCAAGACATGCACATTTTGCTTTTAGAAATAGGACAAGCTGTCTGGTTGAGGAAGACATATTTTCGGTTCACGAAGAATATACAGGGGCTTGCAGACCCACCCATTGCTTACCTTTGGTTGGCTTACTGTCACTCTCATTTGCCTAATTCTAATTTGTGTCCCAGCTTGTCAGTCTTATGTTTGTTCCTCCCATGGAGCATAGCCTCCTTACTATTGCTTCGTTTGTCTTCTATGTTTTCACAATTTGATTTTAGGGAAATATTATTTTTCCTTTTGTTTAAGCATTGAAGGTACAGGTGTTTCCAGTTCCAATGTGCTTTTCTCCCGTCACCCCTTACGTTACTCATTCCTGCTGTGTGCTCGTGCTCTACATACTACTCCCCCCGCATGCAGTCCACGTTGCTCTATTTCAATTATGTTGCTTCCCCCCTCGCCACCTGCCGTGTTGCTTCTTTTTGTTTCAAAACCACACATTGAGCAATTTTCTTTTTGTATTACAATCAATTAATGTAAAATGTAAGACACACGCTCGTAGTGTATTCTTTTTTTAACTTATTCTGTACCAACCATGTTTTTCAGGTTTAAACCAATGCTAGAGTATGAGCTTTGGCGCGAAAATGTACAAGTTTAGCCATTGGGTATGACTAAGGTTCAAATCTGCTTTGTTGTATGGAAACTTCACTATAGACCAGAATTAATTTACTCGCTGGGGTCACGTAACAGTGACCTTCCATACATGCACAAAAATGACCTTTACCTGACAAACCCAAACAGATGTTTTTCAGCTGTTTTTCTTTCTAATGAACCATAATTATGCCTTCGCGCCGGTGGTTCCCGCCGGGTATTGACATGTGACTCTCGGGAGCATGTCTTCTACGAGATGGAATGTGTTTGGCCTTACGGGCTAAGCGCAGAATTACTTGATTTTTGTGTCTGGCTAACCGCGTCTAATCTTCAGCTTCCTAAAATCCCACACAGCTCCCATCTGGCTGACCTGCAGGGTTGACCCCTTTCACCCCCCATCTTTCGTCTAACTTCCCTTTCTCCCTCGACCACTTACATTAACCCGCATCCCGGCCCGGTCAGGGTCAGTTTTTAAACAGATGGGGCACCATAGTGGGAATGGACAAAGGCCTCGCCGCAGCTAATGGTCGTTTGGTGACGTCGACAGGGCGCGCAGTCTGATTTGTGTTGCGTTTAATTAACTTGCCTGGCGTTAACAAGGTCAGCCTGTTTCTTACTTGCAACAGCGAAAACGTATTGAGCAACGTATTTACTTTTTTAGGGTTAAACTAAGCGCGGCATTTTTTCTTTTCTAAATTAAAAAAGCCCCAGGTTTTGGAGAAAGTTGATGGGCCGGTTTTTTTGGGGGGTTTGATCTAAGGGATTATCAATGAAATAAGTAAATTCACGCTGGTGTATCCATATGCTGTTTTGCGCACACTTTTTTTGTGAATGTCTAAACGACCAGGTTTAAGCCATAAGGTTTTTTACCTGACCCATATACATCAACACCACCCCTACGCGTGTGGAATGTACCCGGCGTGGGACAGTTCACACCTGTTTGTTTAGGTTGCATGTCCCTTTGCATATTGTCCCATTTTCTATTTTTTTTCCCTTCACGTGCAAAAAAATCCCTACATAAGTATGCAAAATAAAATGTAAAAGATGAGCCTTTTATTGCAGCGAGTGGGAGAAAATCATTCAGAACATTTGTGAATACCCACAAAATGATGACTGTGGATGTAATCTAGATTTACCGTACTATCTCTCGTAGCTCTCGCAATGGCATGCCCAGTTTTCCGCCCCAGAGTCACATCTGTAGAGAGCCATCCAGACTCTCCCATACATTGTATCCTGTTCCGCGCGTCCGGGCGGAGCGCGGGACAGAGGCTATAAAATAAAAACGGGGCTGCGCTGACGCAGTTTCCCCAGTGCCCTCAACCTAGGTGTGTGTGTGTCATTCACTACCGAAAGTCGGCCCACTACACTGGTGACGAGCGGGCCTACGAACTCCCGCGCCACGTGTCGGTGAGTACAGGCGAGTGATGCCAGTTGGAAGGGGCATGGAGTTAATGACGATCCAGCGCCACGCTGAGTGAACCCGCGACGGACCGATAAAGCCCCCCGATCTGTGCCGGCCAAATGAACGGAAGAAGCGTGCCTCGTGTCTCACTCCGAAGAAGCGAGTCCCGCCTCTTCATCGGTGAGAGCTGCCGGGCGATCACTGTCGCCGCCTCACCTGAGCCCGCTGAGCTGCTCGGCGCCTCGTGGTTCCCCTGACGTGGCCTGAAGGAAGGAGGAGGCTGTCCTGCCTCCGGCAGTGAGTCTAGCCCGGCGCTCCCGCCCAAGGCCTGTAAACACCACTTGGGGGAGGGTGCGCGCTGGGAGGCATACGCGCACACCCTGTTGCCTAGCAACGGCAACTGAAGGCCTAAGCTGCGTTCCCTGGAGGAGGGAGCGTGCTACACAGAGCCGGAGGGGCAAGAGACCCGTGTATTTAAAGGACATACCCTCGGGGAGCCCCCAGAGACAGAAAAAAAAAAGAGAAGAGTGAAATGTGCGCATAAGGGCATTGATAAGTCGGGGTGGCAAAATGAGTGCACCACCGCAAGAAAACCCCCAGCTGCCTGCGCAATTGAGCACCAGTGCTCATTCCTCAATCACTGCGCTGCCCTCATTCAGCCAACTGATTGACCCGGCCACAGCAGCGCCAAGATGGCGCCTATGGTTAAGTCGCCTAGAAAACTATTTCTGCGCCACAATAGAAACAGATGGAGCGGTGCGCAGATCCCTCATGCTGCTGATGGGCGGAGACGAGCTGCAAGAGTTATTTGATTCACTCCCAGACACAGGCTATAAGTCGGATTTTAATGCGGCAGTCGTAGCCCTGAACAAACATTTTGACCCACAACTAAATCCAGACTATGAACGCTTCAAACTTTGCCAGGCTCAACAAACGGATGTCGAGTCAGTGGACATGTTTTACGCACAACTGAGAAAGCTAGCAAGCTCGTGCATAGGACTCAATCAGCAAGAAGAGATTAGATCCCAGATTATTCAGGGATGCCGGTCCAATGCCCTGAGAAAACTCATCTTACGCCAGTGAGGCATCTCCCTTGACAAAATCCTGGTCCTGGCATGCTCACACAAACTATCAGCGGTCCGGGCAGATGCCATGGTGGCGGTGAGAGGACAATCGTTGGCAGCTGCTTCAACCACACGTCCAGTCCAGGTGAAAGAAGAGGAGATAGACGCCATTCAAACCCGCCAACCACCAGGAGACAGACCGAACTCTTACAGACCCAGTGAACGCACCTGCGGAAGCTGCAGGTATGAACACAAACAAACAGTGGGGTGCCCGGCGAAAGGAAAAACATGTAACCGGTGTGGCAAAAATAACCATTTTGCAAAAGTTTGCAAGTCAGGAAGAAACAAGCAAGGAGACCAGAAGGGAAAGGACGCCAAGGTCAGGAGCATGATCAAAGAAAATGACGACTCCAGAGAAAACACAGCTCAAGGAATGACCATCTTTGAAGAAGATGAGGACGAAGACATCTTTGTAATCTCTTTCACTGGCGGCAGACAACAGAAGAAGCGACCGCCACCCATGAGCAACATACATGTCAACGGCACGTCAGCAACATTACATATAGATATGGGGGCGTCCGTCAACGTAATGGATGACACCCTGTTCCGACAGTTGATCCCTACACCATCTCTTACCGCAACCACCACCAAAATATACAACTACGGGGGTCGAGAGCCACTTCCTCTGAAGGGTACAGGGTAAGTGTCAGTAACAGGGTGGAAAACTCTTGACGCAAGCAAAATTGTACGTGGTAACTGGAGACCGAGGCACTCTGTTGTGGTGTCACACCGCGGAGGAGCTGGAGTTGGTATTCTTCGCGCGACAAGTATATGACTCCCATGTTGAACAGTTTATTAGCGAGTTTCCGCAGCTCTTCGAAGGGTTGGGATGGCTAAAAGGCAAACGAATCAAACTTCACATAGACCCAGGTGTAACTCCAGTTGCCTTAAGACACCGCCACTTGCGACTAGCGGTGGAAAAAGAATTGCAGCTGCTCGAAAACCAGGGAGTAATAGAAAAGGTGGAAGGGCCATCACCGTGGGTTCCGCCTTTGGTGATAGCGCCAAAACCCAAGCAACCTGGAGCTATTCGCCTCTGTGTCGACATGCGCATACCCAACAAAGCCACCCGAAGAGAGAGACACATAATACCTACGATGGATGACATCATAGCAGACCTGAATGGGGCGCAGTGGTTCTCGAAACTGGACCTTAATGCTGGTTATCATCAGCTGGAACTGGATCCCGATAGCAGAAACATCACCACGTTCTCAACGCAGGTGGGGCTCCGGCGGTATAAGAGACTGAGCTTTGGGGTATCCTCAGCAGCTGAAGTCTTCCAGAATGCCATCAGAGAGACTTTGTCAGGGTTGATGGGGGTGATCAACTTGAGTGATGACATCCTCATGGGTAGTCCCTGGGAATAAGGACTACTGCTGCAATCTTTAAGGTGCTGTTCTTTCCTAATGTGCTTTTGACAGTTATATTTGTGGTGTCTGTGGTTTTGGTGGCTGTTATACCTCGAATTTGGGATGGCCTCAGACTGAAAATGAGACATTGAATAACAGCATATTTAATCTGGATTTGAGAATGTGTAATTTCTTAAACAGCTGCCATAGCAACCATAGAAACATATCTATGATATGCGTAATTTGAGCACCTTTTGCACTGCTATAGTGATTGGGAAAAAACTGTGCGCGGTGTACAGCCATTGTGAGCCTATTATTAAAGAGTAACTTAGGAGGCGTAGTTATGGTTTGCCTTGCCTTTTGTAAGTCCCCTCTGAATCTTGCTATCTCCTCTTTTTTGCAGTGCTATTAGTCATTGGTCCCAGTCTCTGTCTTACTCTGATGCTTCAGAACTCCTGCTGTTGGCTCAGACTTCTGTGTTTGCTGACTTTGGGGGACAGTAGGTGTTCCTCTGATAGGCCAATAGGAGTCCAATATGAGCGCCATAGGGCCTGATCTTGGACTGGATCCAGATGCCGAAATACATTTGGCGACTCATCCTCTCTGTCCAGGGTCATCTTCTCTCAGACTCTTCACTTTCATCTGGTTGAGAGTTGTTCTTCCTGTCTGACATCACTCCCGACCTTGGGGCAGGTTATTGGTTCGGGGTTGCCGCCCTATTTTGACCCAAGTGGCATTGTTGGAACAATTAAGCTTCTGCCTAACTGGGAAGAGGTCTGATTTTATGTTTTTTAATCCAGAGCCTGACTATACTGTGTGGCAATTCCTGTTAGGTCAAGGGGTTGATGTAATCGCTCCAACTTTGTCTTCACCTGCTCTGTTGGGTGTGAGATGGAAGAGGTTTGATGCCAGTCATTGTATCCTCTGTGTCCCTACACCATCGTGCTCAATTGGGTACCTTTGGTTTTCCGCAAGCCATGCAGAGGAACTTGCTAGACTTGTCTTTTGATGGCTCCTATATTTTTGGAGTGGGTGCTAAGTAGGTACCAGGGAGATGAAGACGAGAGCACACCGTTTTCTATCCTGCTTCCCTCTTTTTCCCCCCATAATGAGACAGATTTTACAGGTTGCACAGGCAGGCTGACGGTTGTTTGTGGATTCAGCTGAGAGGTGCCGCTCCTCTGTTGGCTATCTACTCTACCCTTTGTGTTCCTTTCTGCTCGAGGGTTCTGCTCTACCTTTGATATTCTCAAGATAATTAGAAGACCTTTCAACTGGTTTTACCCTCCCATTTGCACTGGTCTAATGCATGCATGGCTTTGTGTGTTGTTGTGGAAAGGGTTTCGCCTAGTCTTCATGGCAAATTTCCACCTGTTACTACTGTTGCTGGTGATGGTGCGCTGTTTTTGGTGGGAGTCCCTACAATAGATCTTACCTGTTTGGGCTGGCAATGATGCCATGTTGTGACTTGGTCCCTTTTGGGATGTTCATCTGTGCCCTTTGAATGGCATATGACTGTTTCGGTAGTCCTGGCGTCTCTTGGAATGGGTTCCTTTGATCCCTGTTTCGGAATTTGTGGGCCTTATGTTCTTATGTACTGAGTTACTGATTCCTGAGGCCTATATCCGTCAACACAATTTAGCTTATGCTGCTGGTGCTGTTGTTGCCCTCCAGTTGACCTATGGCAGAGAACACCATACCAGAGTGTTTGGTCCTTTGTGTGTTGCTTACCACGTAGACAGCATCCTTGCTTCTCTTACTGATGGTTTTTTGGTTGTTCTAGGCTTTGGTGTTTCCCTCTCCCTGAGGTTTGAGTGATTTTGCTTGCTGTCCTTTACATTCTTTTGCAGTGTATTACAAAAGTGTGGATTTTGATCCCGGATTTTTTGGTGCCTTGATGTAGTTATGGTTTGTTCTTTTGTCAGTTGTTACTGCTTTCGGACTTAGAGTAGGTGACCATCTATTGTTTTAAATCCCATTGACATCTGCTTTTCGTGTGGCCCGACATGGTTGTACTGTTCACTTTATGGGTCTGGTGGCCACTACTACTAGGGTGTGATAGAGTGCCATATAAGTTGGTTCTTTCTACTTGTTCTTTGCCTTTGTTCTGGAAATGGAGCTGGATTTGGCTATATCACTTTGGGGGGTTTCAGAGAGCAGATGGGGGGTAAGTATGCTTTTGCTAGATACATGACTGGCTACACCATTTCAGTGGTAGGTGGACTACTCCTGTTCCTGTTCTTTACCACTGTCCTACCTTTAGGAAGCCCACTTGTAGCCAAAAAAGAAGGTATCACTACAAGCAGCATGCATAGGTTCACTGCAGTGAGGAACTTCAGAAGAACAATATACAGTGTTGTTTAGAGTCACCATTTGTTACTTATCCAAATACAGCACCTTTCTTTGAAAAGCGCAAGTCATTCAGAAATTATTCTGAATATTTAAGTTGATAACATTTCTGCTAGAAACACAAAGCATACTTGCATTCAATGCATATTATATTTATGTACAAGCCGATTCTGTTAAAGGATGGGATTGGTTAGTGGAAGTGGGAAATCTAGTCATCAACTCCTGTGCTCCTCCAGCTGAAGGAATAGTGTTGGGAGGAAGTTGCTTTTAGTACTCACTCCCTTGTGAAACACACAATAGAAGTATGGAACCTACCCGACTCCATCACCCCCGACAACGGAGACCTGGATTACCACCACCTCAGCACCAGACATCGCCACTGCCATCCCCGACGGATACAAGATCATACATAAAGCCTGCGCCAACCGCCCAGGAGGAGGCGTCACAATCATCCACAAAAATTCACTCCGCCTCACAACCAGCTTCGATGTCTAAACCCCCCTCGCCGAACACCTACACTTTCAGATTCAGACTAATCAGAACACCACCCCCTGCAGCACCCTCATCTACAGATCCCCCGGACCCTGCCCTCCTTCAGCGAAGCCCTGACCGAACTCATAACTCCCCATGCCCTCTCCTCAATGGACTATATCCTCCTCTGTGACCTCAGTTTTCACCTCAGCAACCTCACACATCAAACCTCGCCACCATCAGGCTCAAACAACTGGTCAACCTCCCCACTCACTCAGCAGGACACACCCTCGACCCTGTCTTCTCCACCAGAAACCACATCGCCTTCTCACACACCTCAGAACTCCACTGGACCAACCACGCTGCGTCCATTTCTCCTTCACAAAGACCATCGAACAGTACCACACCCACTGCAGAAACTGGACCAAGGTTACCGGAGCCCAGCTCACCGCCACTTCCCACCACCAGACACCACAAGCACCTCTGCCCACAACCTCTACCAATGGATCACTAACTGCGCCAACACCCTAGCACTCATAAGGAAACCCTCTGGCAATAACTCCACAGGAGACCCAGCTGGTTCTCCCCCGACCTTCAAGACTCCAAGAGCACTTGCAGACAACTCGAAAGTGGAGAAACAATAAGAGCAAGACGGACCGCAAAGCCTTCAAAGACGCCGTCACATCGTACCATCAGATCAACCAGAAAAACAGCCATTCAGGAGCACATCAACTCCAACGCACACAACAGCCAGAAACTCTTCACCATAGTCAAAGAATTCACGAGACCCAGCACAGACACCACAGATATCCCCCCTCCCAAGACCTCTGCGAAAACCTCCACCTTTTTCCATCAAAAAATCCAGGACCTCTTTGAAGGATTTGCAAGCAAAGACGCATCCCCTCCGCACACCAGCACCACCATAGGACCCCAACCCCCCTCCCCCAGCGACCCTCGACCACTAGACCCTCCTCACCCCGAAAGTCACCCAGAACCTCATGCGCATCACCCACTCTGGGGTACCCTCGGACCCATGGCCCCATCACATCTTCAATTGAGCCGGCACCACCATTGCTCCCAAACTTTGCTGCACCATCAACCCCTCCATGAATGGAAATATGCTGTAAACCCACTATCGAAAAAGCCCTCAGCAGACCAAACAGAGCTAAAGAACTACAGGCCGATCTCACTGCTCCCTTTTCCAGCCAAGGTAATTGAAAAAGCGATAAACACACAGCTCACAGAGTTCATCGAGACAAACCACATCCTAGATCCCTCTCAGTCCGGATTCAGGAGCACCCACAGCACCAAAACCGCACTCCTAGCAGCCACGGATGACATGTGCCCTACTGGACCACGGTGAAACAGCTGCCCTCATCCTCCTTGACCTCTCTGCCGCTTTTGACAGAGTCTCCCACACCACATTGTGCACCAAACTACACAACACCGCCACCATCTGCGGCAAAGTCTTGGAGTGGATCCGCTCCTTCCTCACCAGCTGAACCCAGAAAATCCGCCTGACACCTTTCACCTTGAAGCCGACGGAAACCTACTGTGGGGTACCTCAGGGCTCCTCTCTGAGTTCCACCCTCTTCAATGTCTACATGACCCCGCTCGCCAAGATCGTCAGACACCACAAGCTCATCATCGTCTCATAATCCGACAGACAGCTAATTCTCTCCAATACTAAAGAACCATTGACAGCCAAAAGCAACTTTTAAAACGGAACAAAGGCAGTCGCCAACTGGATGAAAGACAGCTGCCTGAAGTTCAACTCAGCTGATACTGAGATCCTGCATCCTGGGTCTTACCCCCACAGCATGGAATGACTGCTGGTGGCCCACTGCCCTCAGAATCGGCCCAACTCGCACTGACCACGCACACGACCTCAGCATCATTCTCAACTCCTCACTCTCTGTGGCCTGCCAAGTCAACGCCGTTTCATCCTCGTGCTTCCACACACTCTGCCTGCTCCGGTTGATTTTCGAGTGGATCCCCATTGACGAGAGAAGAACAGTCACCATGCACTCGTCAGCCATAAACTCGACTACTGCAACACGCTCAATGCCGACATCAACAAAAAACTCCAAACAAGACTCCAAAGAATACAGAACACCCCGTCCAGACTCACCCGGGACATCCCCTACGTCATCCACATCTCCGCCTACCTGAGAGATCTACACTTGCTCCCCGCCAACAAATGTATCACTTTCAAACTCCTGACAAACGCTTACAAGGCCTTTCACAACATCGGACCTGCCTACCTCAACCACCACCTCTCCTTCTACACACCCACCAGGCAACTCTGCTCTGCTCAACTGCCCCTTGCCACCACTCCTAGGATCTGGAAGAACACGGCTGGAGGAAGGTCCTTCTCCTACTTCGCCACGCAGACCTGGAACACACTGCTGCCTCACCTCAGGCAGTCACCTTTGCTGGCTCAGTTCAAGAAGTGCCTCAAGACCTGGCTCTTCGACTGACCTGCGTCCCCCTTCAGTGCCTTCAGACCCACAGAGTAATAAGTAGCGCTTTACAAAAATGTGATTAATTGATCAAGTACTGAGTTCCAGTAAATGGTTTCTAGGCGACTGAACAATTAGTATACGGCCACAAGACAGTGAAGTTTGAGGGAAGTGAATAGGAAGAGGGCAAGTTTCTAACACTTATGTTGTGGGAAACAGTTTTAATGAGGTACTGAGGGAGAGTTCATTAAATGGTCTTAAATACTAGTGTGGGGTGTGGTGCAGCAGTGAGCCTTCCAACCTAGTTCTAAAGTAAGTGAGCGGGAGGGTCTGTCTGGGAGGGTTGAAAAAGGTGTGTATGACAAAGTTAACAACTGCATGCATGGAGACTATGTATACTGGGATAGGCTTACTCAGGAGGTTGTTGCAGTACTCAGTTTTGCTCTGAATGTATGCATTCATAATTCTATTTGTTACAGGGTCGTGAAAAAGGTGTGTATGACAAAGTTAACAACTGCATGCATGGAGACTATGTATACTGGGATAGGCTTACTCAGGAGGTTGTTGCAGTACTCAGTTTTGCTCTGAATGTATGCATTCATAATTCTATTTGTTACAGGGTCGTTACCTTAGAATATGCCCAGTCACCACACTGTATCCAGGGATGTTTACTTAATTAGCAGTGCACCTGCACACTGGTAGGTAGCTTTATGTAACTCTGCTGTATTTTTTATTTTCCACGTTAAAGACCATTGGGTAAATGATTACCTCTTCTTCTGATTGTCGGATGTTAAGAAAAGTAAGGCTGTGCAAAAGAAGCCCCTGTCAAGTTGGATAGTCCTCTGTATCAAAATCTGCTAAACACTGACCAAGAATCAGCCCCCTGAAAGTCTGAGAACCCATTCCACCCATTCCACCAGGGGCCAAGGCTGGTCCACTTCATCACTTCGAGTCACCGCATAACAGTAAGACGTCATCTGGTAGCACGTGGGAACTACTAAGAAAAAATCTCTGCATTTAGTGTGTCACCTGGAGATATTCTAAAGTGAGAAATCTGTGAATAGAGTATCCACCAGAAAGAGCATTACTGAAAGTAAGTAACTTGTTTGTTTGGAATGTGTTGTGGGGCAAATTTGACATATTTTACACCATGTTTTATCCATTTTCTTTAGAGCACCACATATCTGATTGCTGTTGATGCACATGTTTCCTGACCTGAAGGTTTAAAAAGCACACAGAGGTGGATGTGATTAGTATGAAGTACGGATGTTGATGTGGTGAAATATTGGAAGTATAATATTCCAAGTTTGGAGGTGTTTTGTGTAAACTGTCAGTGAACATTCCATGACTAAAAGCAATTAGGTAGTGTTGAGATCTGAAATTGGGAATAGTAAGAGAGCTGAAATAGGAAGAGCTACATAGAAGGAAAAATAAAAATCTATGAATATATTGACAGTTTGGAGGCTAGTGTATAGGGAGAGGTGGGGAGTACCTAGGAAGTAACTTTGCTGGGGGTCACCAACATGTAGAGAGGTTGGTGTTGTTTAAAGGTCATTAGGAGAAGAAAATGGATTGATTAGACAGGTAGGAGGGGAACCAACCATGTATACAGGTAGTGATGCCAAGAGTCTCAAGTGTTGATGATAGGGTACCATGGTTAGTGATGTCAGATTCTCCTCACAATTCATGTAGAATGAGGGTAGATGGGTAGACATGTGTTATGCTAAGGTAATAAAGTCTGACACCTTAATAGGGTCAGCGTCCCTTGAACGAAATGTTTAGAAGCCAAATTGGCAAATTTTTACAGGTTTTGTTTAGATAGAATCTGTAAACGGCCGAAGTTAAGGCATTGTGAACTTCAATAAGAAAAATTAAGCACAAAAAAGAGGAAACTGCTATCATTCTGTCGTGAAAAAACACCTATCCTTAATAAGGGTCCTTGGGTAATTAATTGATCTTCAGAGTTAGCACAATTTACTCGAGTAGTAATCATGATGCCCCGTTTAGAAACAATAGTTTTAGGATCTGGGATGGAGGGAGTAGTTGAGGGATCAACTCAGAATTCTGAGGCAGATTGCCAGATTCTTGACATTATGGGCATCAAAAGGGGGGGACATTGTGCAAGACAGTTTATAGGTCGGTCTTACGTGTAGATCTTAATTCTGCAGCTGGTTGTGGTGATAAAAAGCAATCTGGACAACAGGAGGAATGCGTTTTACTTAGACATCTGCTTGTTGGTATTTAGGCAACAGCATGCGCAATGCATTTCAGATGGCAATAATACATAAACGAACGATTGCCCACTCGTAAAGGAAGATGCTTGTTTTCAGTTCCTCACATCAGGGTCTTTTGCTAGCTTTTTGTGGCAAAAACATAATCTGTAATTCAACTTTAAAGCCCCTGGGGAATCTTTTCATATGCGCTGCATATCTATTGTATTAACAATGGTTCGACTTACATTTTTGCAACTTGATTTTGTGTGTAGTGGTGAACTCTGCACCTGTCTAATATGAGAGGATGCGTAGGGAGGGGGAGGGATTGTCATGTCTCGTGGCTGGGTGTCTACCCTTTCCTTATGTCCCACCTTTGACCCTTTGTTCACGTGTGGGGACACTCAATTTAGCACACTTATAGTTCTCAGTGTCTCTCTCATAGCGTCTGGTGGCATTAGTCATGTATTTTTGCTCAATTATCACTTATGTCCCATCATCCAGCTTCTGGGGGTTCAGCCCATGTTGTTTGCCAGGCACCTCAAAAACAACAAGTGATGGACGGAATGCTGAACATTGTCAAACACTCACCCCCAGTCATAGATCTGGGTTTAATCCATCATTCTTTTGCTCACCATGCCACCCCAGTTTGGACCCAGCCATATGCAAATCAGTCTTGACCCTGTTCCTCACGGGAACAGTCCAGACCGAACTGCCAAGCCAGGTCCTCACTGGACCGAAAACAAGCATCCTGGGACCGGTTTCGGGGTTTCACCCCTCATCAGCCAGGCTAGCTTGAATCCAGTGGCATGGGAAGCACGGGACCCACGTCTGGGCATACCCTTCCCACTTAGGGCGACAAAGCAAAAACAACAAGTGATGGACGGAATGCTGAACATTGTCAAACACTCACCCCCAGTCATAGATCTGGGTTTAATCCATCATTCTTTTGCTCACCATGCCACCCCAGTTTGGACCCAGCCATATGCAAATCAGTCTTGACCCTGTTCCTCACGGGAACAGTCCAGACCGAACTGCCAAGCCAGGTCCTCACTGGACCGAAAACAAGCATCCTGGGACCGGTTTCGGGGTTTCACCCCTCATCAGCCAGGCTAGCTTGAATCCAGTGGCATGTTTCCAGTCCAGGGAAGACCTGGCCTAGCAGTTCGGGCTGGACTGTTCCCATGGGGAACAGGGTCAAGACTGATTTGCATATGGCTGAGTCCAAACTGGAATGGCATGGGCAGCAAAAAAACGATGGATTAAACCCAGATCTGTGACTGGGGGTGAATGTTTGACAATGTTCAGCATTCCGTCCATCACTTGTTGTGTTTGCCAGGCACCTGCCAAAGTCTTCATTGTAGAAGTCTCTGTGTCTATCCACTTAAGTATGATAGAGGCATCAAGGTTTAAGGAAGAGTGCTTCCTAGGATGCTGAAGCTGTGCTGTACCGCCCAGCCTAAGGTGGACTGAGCTAGCCTGCCACAGGAAATGCATCATTCTAGGATGCCTAGATGGGCTGCACCATTATATATGTTTTTTTTCCTGACAAGGGTATTAGGTTGTATTTAGATATGGTCAGGATGCATTGGTGAATTCACTAAATGAGCTCTCTCAGTAGCATAATAGATTTACCCCACTGAAACCCTTAAGTTGGAAGACCATTTCTACTGGCCAAAATGTGGAACTTCTCATGGAGTGACATTTGTTGTTAAGCATCGATTTGTAGAAATATTTTAACACCAATTTCAATCACACTACTCATAATTTTGTAATTATTTCAGAGTTTCTTTATCAGATTTTTAGCAAAGTTTCCATGGACATAAAATTTACACTGATAAGAAGGGGAGAAGACAAAACCTATTCAGGATTCGCCAATCATGATGCCCTTGTTAAGCCACCATTTTGGCCAAAGGATCTGGAGTACATTTACAGAGACA
Organism: Pleurodeles waltl; assembly: GCF_031143425.1. Taxonomy (NCBI): domain Eukaryota; kingdom Metazoa; phylum Chordata; class Amphibia; order Caudata; family Salamandridae; genus Pleurodeles; species Pleurodeles waltl. The sequence continues at coordinate 623,408,933 of NC_090437.1, read as the reverse complement.
TTTTTTTGCGGTGTTGGTTAATAAATAGTTCCACATTTATGTTTCTATGCCGCAGGCAGGTGACAGAGCAAAGGGCACCCAGTTAAATGGAGGAAGTGGAAGAGCTTACTTGTTTATTGATAGAGCAGGATGTAAGTATAACCTACCATCCATTGCAAGGGCTATTTCCCAAAAACGTAAACTATGACATACTCATAGGCTAAACGGAACGGGGACAACTTATATAAGTAGACAATACAGTTTCTGTTCTCATAAACCTGCAAAACGCAAACACATTAACATTCACATGGTTAAAAGTTTGGGCAAATCGATCAGTGCACACGATGATGTGCTGATTATTTTTATTTTTCTTTAAAGTATGGATCAGATTTACGAAACACTGGTAGCAAAATACTGATGTCAATTTGCGTCTATTATTTTGCAACCAGCATGGGATTTTGCAAAACAACATATCTACTTGGTCAGTTTACAAAATTCTGAATTGTAGTGGGTTGCAATCTGACCTATCTCATTAATACTGTGCAGTGTGTCACAAATTGTGACTCATTTAATTTTTGAACATCACAGGGACAGTGGGTGGCCTGCTCTGGTAGGCCTACCACCATGTTTGTAACACCTCTTTAATTTGTTTGTGTTTTTTTTTTAATGCAGCCTGTTTTCTTTAAAAAAAAAAAAAAATAGAAGTTGCCATTTAACAATTAAAAAAAGTTTTAAAGTTGTTAAACGTTTGCTTGTGTGTAGACGGTGGCACCCAGGACCGTTGTCTAGTCCCTACGTTGGGAGCTGGTTACATTTCAGTGTTTTGTGACTACATTTTGGTTGGAAAACATTGATACATACCATAAGGAATCATTTTGGAAGGGGCGGCCTAAACACGCCCCTTCTCCATAGTGATTCGATATGCCCTTCGAAATCCATTTTGTGATTTGGTGACCTGTTACCAAAACGCAAAATGGGTTACGAACAGTCAAACCCTCTGATTTAGCAAATCGCAGGGTTCTGCAACCGCTAAATGGTTCCATATATATCTGTCCCAGAGCTCCTGACTAAAACATTTTGCAGTGCTGGGCACATTTATGTTTTGAGTAGGTATCTGGACGCATAGGTGTTGGTGCGGCTTTCTCAGCATACCTCGAATTTGAGGTCTCTGTTTACTTAGCTTCACTGAGGAGCAGTCTGTCCCGTGTTTACTTCATGCTTCCGCCCTCACCCACAGTTATGCTAAGTAGGTTAATGTAGTAAGTACACAAGTCCAAATGTAGTCGAAGGAAGTTTTAATGTATACTAAAAGGCCAGCACTTCCGCCCCTAACAGCTTCCTGGGAGCAACTGCCACCCTGGAATGTCTAGCCGGTCGTGGTCCACTATTACGTATATTCATTCCACCATTACACTACAGAACGGAATTCAAGAATAAACACAACAGTTAATAACGGTAACGATCGTGTTTGGCATCCTTGCTTTTGTATTGAGGGTGCGAGGAGGCTAACGGAGCTTGATTACGAGCAGGAGGCCCAGGAGGACACAGGAAGTGCCGGAATCTCATTTCCCGTCTGCTTTTTATTAGGGGCTCACTCGGAGTACTGTTCCCATTAAGTGGCGTGTGCACATGCAGTCCGGACTAATCAGCTCGGGGGTTGTTTGCAGAGCTGTGACCCCCGGTCTCCTCGCCTGGGATGGGGTCTCAGTGTTTTCCTGGCACACACGCAGACTGGGGCTGCCTCATTCACACGTGGGTAGCTGTGTAAGCGCAGTGCCGAGGGACCAGGGTGGCATTGAGGGACAGCCTGATTTGCGTTTGGTGTTAAAGCCGCCTCAATGTGTTTTTATTGTCCAGTGTAGATTACTATTTTTGGGACTTAATACTTATTTTAGGGTTGGCACAGCACTCGGCGGGGCCTGCATCATTGGTCCCTACACAGGTCGACATTAAGACTGAACACCAAATTCTTGTTTACAAATGATCGTAAACGCAGGGGGCTCTCTAGTAGCCAAAGAGGCACAGCGCCGCTTTAACACTGCTCGAGGGGAAGGAGGCTACACTCCTGAGGGGCCTGCTCATAAAGGCTTGTGGTGGTGTTTCTCTCGTGCGCCAGGGAGTGACCCTGTGCTCCTTACGTGACAGAGAGTCCACAGTATTAAGGGTGAACAGCCTGCTGTGTTTACTCTCTTCAGACTCCTGAGCTCTCATTCTACTGGGATTTTAGCATAATTCCTTTGTGGACAAAAAAAACTCCAATAGCTCCGATAACTTTTAAAATGTGGTTCTTGTGGTTTAAAAAACATGGAAACAAAATATACTTTGTATGCATGAATACCACAGTATGCACAATATAATAAGAAAAGAGCACAGTTCGTTGCTTTATGGCAGTTCTCAAAATGTCATTAATGAAGAAACCGTTAAACCCGCTATCTACTGTTCATTGGCCTTGGTCTCATTGATTAGTCATTTGACTCCTCAAAATATGTAACTCACATTCTGTGAGGGCTTACCCCTGGATCCTGGGTCATTCATTGGCTACTGCGTCCTGCTGTTGCATTTCAGTTGGATAACCATTGTGCTTCCTTTGTACACTTTGCTCCAATGGTAGTAAAGTAGTCCAGACTTGCTCCAGGAAAATTTAGATTTGGATCTCAGATACTGTATGACACAAGCAATTTACAGCAAGTAAAATCAATGCTGAGTAGTGTTAAATCTTTGGCAAACAGCAGTAAGGCCTTTAAAATAAGGCTGCACACACAAGCCAGAAGGTCTTACGAGTGGATCAAGGGCACGGTGCCCAGCGGTCTTCACTATGTGAGTACTTTCATTCGCAGGGGCGTAGATTGGTCAGTAAGACTGGCGGTGTGTGACCTTTAGATTTACCAACAATCACGCTGATGTATAATGTCAAAATACATTACATGACAAGCAGGTCACATGAGAGGTGCTAACAGGGCGGTGGAAAGGGAGACAAATTGGTAGGGGGTATTTAGTGAGAGAAAACACAATATTTTGTAAAACAATCAAGATTTTTGAAGACTTTTAAAGCAGAGAGGGATATAGTGTGTGTTTTTGACTGTGTTTATGTAACAATTCCTTGTGAATTCCGACAGACACCTCAAAATATGCGACTGAAAGCACCTGTACCCAACTATTTTCCAGAAAATACATTTACTAAAAGGTGTGTAACGCTGCAAACATACCCGCTCTGAAGCTACACCCCTGTTAATTCCTACACATTCAGAGAAACTATTTCAGGTGCAGCATACTTAAGAGTTTGCATTACATGCAGGGGCGCAGCTTCAAGTGGGTGTGTGTCGTGCTACACCCCCTATTAAATTGATTTTATGTTAAGTAGTTGGGTACGGATGCTTTCAGTCGGGTATGATGAGATGCCTGCCGGTTTCACCAGATATTTTAACATACATTCTGACAGAAACTCACACACTCTCTCCCTGTCAGTTTTTAAAGTTGTAACAAATATTGGTAATTTTGCAAAATATTGTGTTTTCCATCACTAAGTACCCCTACCAATCTTCATTCCTCTCTCTTCCCACTGCCTCTTAGTCCCCTCCCGTGAACCCTGCTTGTCGTATAATGTGTTTAAACATTATATGCCTGCCTGATTGTCAGAAAATCTGAAGCACACCCCCCTCCTAAATCTTACTGACCAAGCTGCGCCCCTGATTACATGTCACAGGGCACATGACAATGAAATGGAGGTGGCTGGCTAAAGGTTGTTTTCTCTTTTCACTTGTGGTTAAAAACTATCTGGGTCATTATATAACGCTCCTATCCACACAACCAGCAGTGTCTCTCCTTTTGTGAACAAAGTCAAGTTCTTTCGATTTCAAAACTATGTTGGCAGTACCATAAAGCACATAGTGATGCCTCTTCTCAAGTCCATTTAGGATACTCTGATACTTGTGAGTTTTGTAGAGCATCTAGTGAGCACAAAATATAATAATAGATGAGGCGTAATCCCACTTTGGGATCGACTTTCCCTCAGTAAGAACAGCTCTAACATTTTGTGGCATGCTTCATCGAGTAGTGTTTGGGTGGGCTCAGCTGTTTTTTTTCCTGTTGTTTGATAAACAGATGTTATTGATTTTCAGCAAAATAAGTAAAAAAGCACACAGTCTTCACAGAGAGAGACATTGCATCTATTAGTCACATTATAGTGCACAAGCATTATGCAATAGCAAGACACAAGGATTGAGGGCAGAGCTGAAGCAGACAGAACAGCGTGTACAGCTTTAAGCGATCTGTCCTAACCATTTCCCCCACACACGACCATGTTTCAAGAGACATTCCTGGACCTCATAGACAGGATGTTCCTGCAACGTGCACCAGTCCACTCCTCTCTGCCATTGCGAACGTGTGTTGGGGGGAGGGTTTTTTCCAGCTGGTCGCAATGTCTTGCTTGGCCACCATAAAGGTGGTACCCAGGAATGAGCGATCTGCCTTTGAACCCCCAATTCTCTCCAACACCCCCAACAAGATTGCTGGAGAAAGATGTGTGACCTCTTGACCCAAAACCTCAGTCAAATTGCCTGTCACTTCTGTCCAATACTTTTGAATCTTAGAGCACAACCAAACCATATGGAAAAAATCAGCAGGAGCATCCCCCCAACGGGGTCAAGTAGGTCCAGGAATGAGGCCTGCTTGGTGTAGCCAGGCGGGTAGAGATAGGCACAATGTAAGTAATATGTCTGGATCAGGCTCAGCCTGGAAGAATAGTAATAATTCTGGACACCATCATTGCGTCTCTTCAGTCACCGTCTTCAAGGGGACCCAACCAATCCTCCCATTGAAGTCGTAAATGGTCCAGGGTACCTGGGGCATTAATTATTAGTGTCTGATAGATTTTGGAGAATCCTGCTCTACCTCGTCGTCCCATCAGAAGCTTGGCCTCTAGTGGACTGAATTCTGGAAGCGAGGCGGACTGAGGTAGATGTGTGAGGAGTACATTATGCAGTTGGAGGTATTTGTAAAACTGTGTGGCATTGAGTGTGTAGGTGTTTTGGAACTCATGAAATGATCGCATGTGAGACCTCGACCAAACATCACCCAGTTGAGAAATACCTATAAGGTCCCATCTCTCAAAGCCTTGTAACACCACCTTTTGAAACCAAGTACCATGCCAAAAGAAAGTTTGTTGCATCAGGGTGAAAGACCAACAAGTGTGATAAAGTGCTACCCTCCAAACCTGAAAGACCATGCCGGTCACCCAGGGGCACTGTGCGGGGAATTGGGGATCCGTAAAGCAAAGTCAGAATGTGGTGGAACCCCAAAAGTGAAAGCTCCTGTCTGTAGGCAGGATATAACCAGCTCCCGTTAAACTAGTCGTGTATCACCAAAAGATAGGAGGCCAGGTAATAAAGATGCAGATTTGCCATACCTAAGCGTCCGTCATATGGTGCTTGCTGGCAGTGAGCAAGGCCAAGATGGGGTTGAGAATCTTGCCATGGAAAGGAGGTTGCTACCCTGTTCAGAGCATGGAACCATGTCCACAGTATAGGTAGGATCATCATTTTATATAGTGCAGTGTGGCCCATCACATTCAGTGGGAGGGATTGCCATTTGGTCACATCCTCCCTAGCTTTCTGCGTTAGGGGCCCAAAGTTGGGCTCAGCTGTTAAGTAGGAGCATGTGATATAATATAGATGGATCAGAAATGTTTATAGATGAATGGGGTTAAAACTGCCTATTGCTCAACACCCCACCTTAAATGTTTTCAGGGCTACCCTGACAGAGCAAAAAAAAAAAGAGGAACATTGTAAAGGCAGTGGTAATGGGATATTATGTCCCTGCCATCCTTAATATTGATTTTTTGCAACATGTTTCGGCTGATCCCTTTCTGCCCCTACAGGTCAACTGTCTTCATCAGGACATAGAGATCCCTAATCTTGTCGCTAAAGTTAATCAGTTAGGTACATGGACAGAAAACAAAGCACCCCAGGATTTTTTATGTTGGAAAGAGACGCAAATAAAGCAAAATTTATTATTACCTTAAATACATATTAATACTCAGAGGAACACCATTCTGATGGATATTTCTAGCACATTCCTCACCTTGTAAGTATTCTGCAAGCATCAAACTGCATTCAAAAACTTGAAAGCAGTATTCCTGCATGTCGGTAGGTGGCGCCATGTGGCTCTGCACTCATGCCGTTACACTTCAGAAGGGAAGATCGGAGCCCGATATAAGTTCTGCCCATGTGCACTGACGACAGTTCCTTTCCTTCTGTGCTTTCAGACATGTATCCAGAGCTACTCATTCGTCTTTTTTCATGAACTTTTTCCACATTTTCACAGTGTGCAAGGGATGTCACCTTTTAAAATGCTAGAGTTTAAGCCTAATGGGATACTGTCCCAACTGTGACAGATTCCCACAAGGTGTACGTATGATGCCTGTGATCTGAATACAACTCAAGGACACTCAGCAACTTCGCACAGATGAGCCCGAAAGCCATGCGGAACCACGAGGCAAAAGTTTACATCACCACTCACTAAAAGACTCTCTGCCGTGACCAGTCAAATTTGAAAGGAAGGCCCTGTTTCTTCATCACAGTCACAGCCATTGATTGTCTGGAAAGAAACACAAGAAGTCCAAGCAGGACTTGGCCCCTTCCCACCACTCGTGAACTCTAGAGAAGGCACAAGGGCAGTACCGTGCCACCCAGTCTAGCTCTCAATTCTGAACTTGGTCCCAATGTGCATCCTGAATTTCTGGTCCATCTGCAACTTAGCAGTAGGTTGAAGCCTTTTGTGAGGCCATGCAGCAGATCTTCTGCTCTCCTCTGGAATGCTTTTAAACCCAAGGATTTGTGAGGGCCTCCAGTTGGACTTCCTCCAGCAGGTCCACTCTTGGCGCCCTCTGAACCCGCTTTGGATTCGGCCCAGTCTTCACTCCCTGCACTGGTTACAGTCGGATCAATGATGTTGCCAGTGCTGCCAACACTTCCTGTTGGAAGAGCAGGAGGTGCAATCCATTCTGCTCTCAGACTCAAAGCTGAAACTCATACTGACCTTCACCAAGGCCACATCCCAATCCTACTGGCAACCCATCTGATGGGGATACCTTGCTTTTACTTTGCAGTAGAGCCCAGGAATGTCACAGTGTCTTTGGCAAGGACTTAGACTATGACAAGTTCGATGAAACTGATGAATTTATATAGGATGATTGATATGAGGAATTACTGGATGTCAGTGGCCTAGACAACTTGCCGGACACTGATCTGGTTTCCTATCACAGATGCAATAGAAGAAAGCACCTCTTTCATGGTAGTGATGATGAGGGTCATCACGAAGGTAAAGACTAATGTTCTCAGAGAGATCCTCCACCGGGCCAAGCACATACAGAACCTCTCCTACCCTCAGATGAAACTCTCACAGATAACCTTTTGGGCCCTTGGCTGAAACCATGCTCTGTACCTCCAGTGAACAGTCAAGTTCCACAGACCAACAGCACAGAACTCTGACTTCTTACACAGCACACTACTAGACCTTGGAGGTACAGTCCTCCACAACTAATTTGAATCGTAACACCTTCCCAACCATCCCACCTGATTGTCAGTCAAAACGCATTGAAACGTTTGTTAAAAGTTTTTTCTTGTCTACCAGCCTTGCAGTCAGAACTGTCAACTCAGCTGCCTCTTAGGTCGCTGTTTACATGCCATGTGGAACACAGTTGCCCAAATTTTGTCAGCTGTCCTGGACTAACTGTGGCCATTCTTTGCCTTAACTTTTCATGATGGACGTAATGCAGCAAACTTTGTAATCTGCTGTGAATTGGACACAACCGACTGTTGAGGTAGGACACTGGACAAGTGTGGCATTTAGGCACCACAATTGGATGATGTCTATGGGCTTCCTTGAGGATATCCAGCCATATTTAATGGGCATGCCATTAGATAGCCCTGGAATAGTTTAACAAAAGCAGATTCCTTGGGTCTGTCCAGCCCAACCAGGCAATTAAACTAGCAACTAAGCCACCTTTGTGGCCATGACATGGGTTTTTAGTTTTCCCAGTGCCAGTACTCGGCACCAGCCCAGCAGATGTCCCAAACTTTTAAGATGCGACTCTCAAAGACAATTCCCAGGGCATCAGGGAATAATCAGTCCATTGCTCCTCCAGCAGCCATGGCACAAAACTCCTTTTGTGTGTCCTTTCTGGCACACAGCCACCTTGTCAGAGTCAGGGTCTGATAAATCCTCCAGGGATGGCAAGCCATTGCTTAAGACACGTGTGTCCTCCAAATTTTCCATCTGGTCTATGTCCTCCCATTTCTTTCCAACTTCAGCATCTTCCACCACCATCAGGGCAGCTGATGGAGGACCTCCTGTCGGTCTTGCAGCAGGAAATGCAGGCCCTTTTGGCCAAACGTTCCATAGAGCGGGCTTCATCAGTACTCCCACTACTTTGTGATGCCAAAGAAGGACAGGGACCTTCTTCCTATTGTAGATTGCTCAGCACTTTCCTGCGGAAGGACAGATTCAAGATACTCAGCTAGCCCTGGTCCTGTCTGCCCCAGACCCTGAAGACTGATAATGGTGTTGGGCTTGCAGGGCACTTATTTCTATATCCCCATCACGAAGGACCACAGGCTACTCACGATTCACATGGGGCCAGGAACTTTTTGAGTTTGCAGTGCTCTGCCGTTTTGGCCTCACCAGTGCCCCTCATGTGTTCTCGAAAGTTATGGTAGTGGTCGCAGCACACCTTTGGAGATTGGGGTGCTACTAGCCTTTCTTTACCTCGAAGACTGGCTGTTGAAGGCAGGCTCACCCCAAACAGTAGTCATCCATATCATGACTGCAACGAACCTTATAACATTGTTGGGATTCACTTTCAATTTGTTGAAGTCACACCTGACTCCTTCGCAGACATTCCAGTTCATTAGAGCCATTCTGCATACATGATGGTACTGTTTCTTGCCTTCACTCCTGGAGTGGAGAGTTCAGAAAGTTTGGGCTATGATTCTCATGTTTCAGTCTCTGTCCTGTATTTCATTGCAGATGATTCTGATGCTGCTTGGGTTGTTGCCCTTCTCCAACCTGCTTGTGAAACATGCTAGATGGCATGTGTGTTCTGCAGTGAGACAAAATGCGCTCATCACCTGGGCAATATGTTAGACTGAGTTCAGATTTTGAAAGAGACTGCAAAAGATCTGCAGTGTTGGCTGCTGGACCTTGATTGGGTCAGTGGCAAACCCCTCTCCTTTCCCCACCCATATTTGACAGTGATGATGGATGCATCACTTTTGAGTTGGTAAGGCTAAATGGCAGAGGAGAAGATCAGTGACCACTGGTCTCCTGTGGAAGCTTGACCGTACATCAGTTTGTTGAAGTTAAGAGCGATTGGCTTGGCGTTGAAGGCCTAGCAGCTGACCACCATCAGAGGAAGGCTGGTTCAAGTGTTTATGATCGACAACACCCACTGCCATGTGGCAATAAGCAGGGTTGGGTCTTGGGTCCTGTGCCAAAAGGCTGCATGCCTCTGAAAGTGGAGGGATTGTCTGGGAATTTTCTGATGGTGAACCAACTGGCAGGATCTCTAAATGCCAGGGCGGACAAACTCATCCACCAAAGCTTAGATGATCCAAAATGACAAATACTTCCTGAGGTGGTGAAGAGCGTCTTCCATCAATGGGGATAACAGCCTCGATCTTTTCACCATTGCAGAGAACACGCCATGTCAGAACTTTTGCGCGTTGGAGTTACTAAGGAGTTTATCTTTCCGAAACGCATTCCTTTGAGAGTGGAGCTCCAGCATTTCTGTATTTCCTCCCACCCCTGCCTCTTCTTCAAAGATTTGAAGAAGAGCAGGAATGACTGGACCCAAATGCAAGTGTGGTACCAAGAACTCCTATGCATGTTTCGTCTAATCAAGTTTCCTCTTCTGAAGCGTCTTCTGACACAGCAGCACAGCAGGTGTTGCACCCGGACCTGCACAACCTGCATCTCCATGCTTGGAGATTGAGTGTGGCAGTTGATCTAATTTGACCTTCCTTCTGAGGAGGTTGATGCTTTCTTGGTAGAAAAATGCCCCTCTACAAAACTGATGTACAACAGTTGTTGGGTCAGATTTATGTTTTGGTGTAGCACCCACCGGATTGACTAACTGCAGGCTAAGGTGTGTGACGTTTGTTGTTTGTTTTGTCACTGGCCCAGCAAGGACTTGCTTTGGGCACTGTTAAAGGTTACTTGTTGGCGCTGTCAGCTTTTTGTGGTTGCTAGATGTAGGAAAGTGCCCTTTTTGTATAGTTAACCCCACATTTTTTCTCCAAAACTGATGGTTATGACTCTGAAAGTGCACTGGAGCCTTCCAAAAAGTGCACTTTCAGAGTCATAACCAGTACCAATGCTTGCTCCCTAAAATATGAAGCATGTGAATTGGCATCCTCAATTGCCAAGGACTTTAACCCCCTTATAAGTCTATAGTAAATGGTACCAGTGGCACCCAGAGCATGGGAGTTAAATAAGTCCCCAAGGCCTACAGCACTGATTATGCCACCCTGAGGGACACAAGTAAAAAGATGACAGCAGTCCTGCCACCGGAGACTGCATGAGCAGTGCAAACTGCCCAAACTCGACTATGCCCTTAAAAAGAGTGGCAAGGTCACAACACTATCTTTAATATATGTCAGTCACGCCTAATGTAGGCCTCCTGCGCCCAGGAGGCAGGGTGCATTATATTTAAGGTGTGGACATATAAGTGCAAGCTTATATGTCTCTATAATAGTCTCTTAGCATTAAGGGCTACTATTCATGTTTAGCGGGGCCATAGGATAACATGGGCTGGCACCTAGGCATCTGGAGGTTGCCAGCTCCGTTATAGTCCTACTGAAAGGTGTCATGTTTGTTATCAAACAACTCGCCTTGACTGACTTGATCCCCAAGTCAGACTTAATGTGACATGCACCCTAGTGAACAGGCAGGTTAGCAGTCCCAAGGGATCCTTACTTTTTTATCCAGCATCCTACATGAGAAAGTTTGGTTGTTCAGGCTTCCACCTGTAAGGTTAACCCCAATCCACTTCCTACAGCTCCCCCAGATAGAGCAATCTAAACAAATCAAGATATTCAAGAAACTGCTTTATTCTCCTCACCCAGTCTAGCCCTCTGATCTGTCAGTGCTAGTTGTTTGCTGGGTTGATATTCCCCTGCATTATGAGACATGGTTGGTGAGATCTTGCCAGTAGTCCCCGAGTAATTTTGACCCAACCTGGCCCAAACCATCCAGGACGGTTAGCATGCATAAAAATATATTATTTCTTCTTTGAGTGTTTGCTACTGATGAGATCCGCAGACTTTTCTGGGGACTTACATGCCTCCCTACTCTGATGGACATGCTTTTCGATGAATATCGACTGTCGGCCAGTTCAGCTTTGGAACTCTTTAAAGAAGCCTAGCCACAGAAAATTCCTAACCCTCCAAGACAGTAGTCTCAACAGTTTCACACCTTTCAAGGCTACACCAGGAGGTTTTTTGTACTGGCATTACCAATGCCCTCCTCTGCTACTACTCCCTGCTAGTAGTCATTTTAGACCCACTGCACCTCCCGGCCACATGAGTATCTTTTGGAGGAGCACCTGTCCATCTTTTTACAAAAAGTGCAGACTCTTGGCATAAGAGCCATAGATAGGGTTCTGGCTGGAAAAATGGCTGTTACTCATGTGCTGATGAAGGACCGAGGGCTTTATTCTATTTTAGACCTCTGCCCTCAAAATGCCTTCTTTTGGGAGGACAAGTTCAAGATGCTCACTGTTAGAAATTGGGTCACTAGTTGGCAGAGGTTTATACTCTAATAGGGACCATAATCCTAGTCAAGGCAAGTAAGACACACACTAAAAGTTTACTTGTGCTCATCCTCTGGTACCTTGGCACAGAGAAGTCAGGCTAAACTGAAGAGGCAATGTATAAAGTACTTTGTTCACACACAGTAACACAGTGAAAACACCAAAAAGAACTCAACACCAGTTTAGAAAAATAGCCAATATTTATGTGAATTAAACAAGACCAAAACGACAAGAAAACAACATACACAACTCAAGTTATGAATTTTTAAAGGTTTAAGCAAAATGCAGTGCTTAGAAGACAATAGCTCCACCAGAACTATCTGGTTGCACTGGACTGGGGCAAATCCAAAAGTGCAGTCTGGCCACGATGGAGCACGGGCCGGGTACAGTAGTCACGCAGACCTGCTGACAGTATCTTTGTTGTGTCAGTGCTGGACTGGGTGACGGTGCATTAATCCAGAGGAGGGTTTGCATAGCACTTGCAGGCGATGTGTCATTGCCTGATGAGGCAGTGTCATTCATGGGTCGATGTTCAGAAGAGATGAGTACTGGTTCCAGTGTGTCAGTGCTGTGTCGGCGAAGCCGGGGCTGCATTGTAAGTCGGGGTTGTTGCATCGCGCAGTCGGCGAGCAGTGTCCGCGTGTTTGGTGCAGGCAGCTGCTCTAGTGGAATGAGTTGGTCCCAAGGGACACGCCTGTTTGTTTTTGTTGTGTCAGTTATTTTGTTGCATCACCACACTCACCTCCAAGTTCCCAGGACTGGATTTGGCACCACGTGGCAGGTGCTGGTAGCAAAATGCAGGTGAAGACTGAGACTTCAGAAACAGGAGGCAAGTGTAGTCAGGCCCTTGGAAAAACTTTATATTGCAGGATGTAGAGAGTTAGATCCAGTCCTCTCACTCCCAGGCAAGACGTAGGTGGCAGCAGGCCAACACAACGGAGCAAACAGCAAAGTGGCAGTCCTTTCTGACAGCACAGTGGTCCTTATTCCTGGTAGAATGTCCTCAGTCATCAGTGTTCAGAGTATATGGTGTCAGAGGCCCAGTACTTATCCCCAAAATGGCCTTTGATGTAGTGGTAACTTCAAAAGAATTATCTGAAGTGCCCAAGGTTTCTTTTCAAACCAGTTCTGGCCCCAGACTACTAGTAGTGGGTAATCAGCTCTTTGTGTGAGGGTAGGACACAGCCCATTCAAATTTAAGTGTGAACTGCCTCTCGTCGTCTAAGACGACTATCAGTATGCAGCTGTATCTCCTGTTGCACCCAGCCCTTCCTGTTTGTGGCTGTCTGGAGGGAATGCACAAATATAGCTGCCACCGAAACCCAGATGTGTATTCATAAACAAACTAAGGCACATGTTGCTTAAAGTAAAGAAACGCCATATTTCTAAAAGTGGCATTTTCAGGCCTGCAATTTAAAAACCAACTTAACCAAAAGATGTATTTTTAAATTGAGAGTCCAGAGACACCAAACTCCATTTTTCTATCTTTTCCCAATTGGAAATTACACTTAGAAGATGTTCTAAGATAACCCCAACATTAGCTTACGGGAACAATAGTCCTTGCTATGGTGAAAAAATTAATTTAAGAATTTTTCACTGCCTGGGCATGTTAAACTTAACAGTAAATGTCCAATTTTTGAAATACACAGCACCCTGCCCTTGGAGCTAAACAAGGCCTGACCTTAGGGGTAACTTACATGTAAAAATAAAGGAACGTTTGGATCTGGCATGTGGGTACACTTACCTGGCCGAAATGGCAGGTTAAAATGCACACACAGGCTCTGCAATGGCAGGCCTGAGACATGTTTGTAAGGCTACCGTAGTGGGTGGCACAACCAATGCTGTAGGCCCACTAGTAGCATTTGACTTGAAGGCCCTGGGCACATATAGTGCTGTTACAAGGGCCTCACTAGTAAATCAAATATACCAATCATGGAGAAGCCATTGTTACCATGTTTTACAAACAGCACATATGCACTTAAGCATTGGTCAGCAGTGAAAAAGTGCACAGAGTCCCAAAGCCAGCAAAAACGAAGTTCATCGCACAGTCAGAACAGGAGGTCAGAAAGCAAAAAGTCAGGGGGGAAGCTTGCCAAAAGATGCCAGGCCTTACAATCATGTTGCCCAGGTTCTGTCTGCCTGGATCCTAGTGATTCCATAATTGCTTTAGACCTGCAGGACACCTACTCGCCCAGCTCATCCTGTAGTTCCTCAGGTGCTACTTACAGTTAAAGGTGGTCAGGAGCATTTTCAATTTGCTATGCTCCTCTTCAACCTCACCAGTGCCCCTTGGGTATTCACGAAAGTGATGGCAGTGATCCCAGCACACCTTTGGAGGTTGGGTATTTAAGTTTTTCCCTGCCTCAGTGACTGGCTATTGAAGGCTGGCGCTCAGCAGTCAATCATAGACCACTTGACAGAAGACAGTGAAATTTCTGACCTTGTTGAGATTAATCATCAATGTGCTGAAGGTACACCTGACTCCTTTGCAGAGGCCTTCTTTCATTGGAGCTATTAGTCTTCACTCCATCACGACAAGCGCAGGTTGTTCAAGTTTTGATTCTGATGTTTCAGGCTGTGTCCTGTATCTCATTGAGAGTGGCCCTGCGGCTTCTGGGCCTCTTGGCCCCCCACATCCTATTAGACGACTATGCCAAGTGATAGATGCAGGCTCTGCAGTAGAATCTGAGGTCTCACTGGGCTCAGCACCAGTAGAACCTGTCTGAATCCATCCTGTTTTTGGAGGAAACTTCAAGAGATCTGCAGTGGTGGCTGCTCTACTGCAAGTGGACCAATGGCAGACCTCCCTGCCTGCCTCATCTAGTGTTATAGGTGGTGGTGGATGCAGTGCTTTGGGGATGGTTAGGTCATCAGGGAGGAGTCGAGATCAGAGAACTTCACTGGAGGCCTGTCTCCACATCAGCCTGTTGGAGTTACAAGACAGAGTCAAGAAAGAAACTGAAGCCGAGGCACATGATGTGCGTCACCGTCTTCACTTCTGGAGCAGAAATAAGTCACTATTGCACCACATTGTGCCATCTACTGGCATGTAGGATCATTGCTGTTTCAATCTTTCGGATCCAGTCTGGTGCCTGGGATATTCTAAGGCTGTTTACCTCCCATTTGAATTGTGTATGGTTGTGCCTGCGGGGACACAACTGTTCTTTCCTCCTTGAAAATGTGCACTAGCAACAGAGGCAGAATTCTTATATCAATCAGTTTTTTATTATTTGCAAACCACAACATAACATTGTGTGCGTTTTACACGATGAAGTGATAGACAAAGCTGCACAATTAGTCCTAAATTCCGAATTGTTATTTATGTGGATCATGATGTTAGTTTGTTCTGCACAGACTACCAGTTCATTCCATTCTATTCTTTAGGCAAAATGTGGACAGTAAAATATGTCCCATACCATTTTGGTCTACTGCACTGCAGTTGCCTGAGAACAGAGGTGGGAGTCGGAGGGATCCATTTAGTCTTCTCTTTCTGATGGCATGGGATCTGCTTATTGAAATAGATCGAATCTAACATGTACACCAGTATCACTGGGTCTTGCATTTCTGGTTGCAGGGTGCTGTAGGTCTCAGTATTCAGGTTGTGCCATGTAACTCATGACATCCCCCTTTCAGTTGGTCGTGGAGGGGTTTTGAGACACAGTAGTACCACTTTCCTTTGCTCTAATTATGACAGGAATGCTGTTTAATCAGCTTTGGAACACCTATGACATATCCCTTTAGCACTGACGGGGGCATCTTGAATATCATAGTCTCTATTCTTTGAAATTGTCTCTAACAGTATTTCCCAATTGTTTTGTATGTGGGGATGGTGCCAGTCTGGATGCATAAAACCTTCCTCTGAAGCGCTACACCAACAAGTGTGATTTGCGGTAGTCTAGTTAGGTCACTGAGGCTGATGTGTAGTATATCCCGTGTAAGAATTTGAAATTGAGCTGTTTGTGTAAATAGTTCATGGACATGATAGCATGTTTAGGAGCAACAGTATGTCCATTTAGCCTCTGGCCACTGGTCCCTCAGTTCTGTTTTCTCTATGTTTATAATTGGGGTTCTTATGTCTATTCTACCTTCATTCGCCATTTTGTCATTGTGGATACCCACCTCTTGCTCATCTACAGCCATATTATTTTCTCCAATATCCGAGATTCAGGCAGTTTATCAGTAAAGTCTAGGGTTTCTGCTCTTGTTATGTGACATAAAGTAAATAAATGTCAGGTGCATTGATGGCACTTTTTTTGATATTACAGGGATGTGAAATGTTTGTTTTGGTACACATACCCATGCATGTCAGACCATGCCTTGTCAGTTTCTCTTCGAAGGGTTGATGTGCAGCTCCGTGAGTCTAGGATGCTTACTTACAATATCCCATGCCCTTTTGTTAGAAGCAACTGTATTGATGTGATCCATGTTCAACAAGACAGTCTGCTAAGGACTCTCATCCAGTAAGTCAGTTTCAGCAATTATATGTGCCATGAGGAGCAGCAGGAAATATGCTACAAAGTGTGCCTAGGCTACCAAAAAGTAGTGTTCCAGATCAGGAACCGAAACTCCTCCCTTCTGATAAAGCATTTTCATGTCTCACCATAGCCAAATCCGTTTGCTGGCCCAGATCAGTTTAGCAGTGGCGGCTGGCAGCTTTAGGAGGGAGGGGGGCGGGACACACACACACTCATTCTTTCACACACAGACACGCACGCACATCCATTAACAACACTCATACCATTCAAACATGCTCGCACGCACTAAACATTCATTTTAAAAGATCGCACACACTCATTCTTTCACACACACACACGCATGCATGCACGGACATCCATTAACACTCATAACACTCAAACATGCACGCTCGCACCAAACATTCAATTTAAAACATCACACACATACACACACACACACACACACACACACACACACACACACACACACTTAGACACACTTACCTTCAGCCAGTGAGACTGCTCACCCCACCCCACTCTGTGACGGAGTGTCAATTGGTGACGCTTTCCTCGTCACCCAGGGGAGGGCCTCGAGGCACCTTTGCTGAGCCGAGGAGGTCACGCCCATAGGAGCTGCGACCTCCTCAGCCCAGCAAAGTTCAGCTCAGGCAGCCAGGAGTGTGGGCAAATCACGCATGTCTCACTCCTGGCGGCCTGAGCTGAACATGGAGAGTGTCTGTCAGGCTGACCTTTGTTAAGCCTAACAGACACTCTTCATGAGGGGCAAAAGGTGGGGGGGTGTGGCCCCTCCACCCTAAAGGACGGGCCGTCACTGAAGTTTAGTCCGGGCAGCATGGACAGTAGCAAACAAACAAGTACAAACATTTTGGCAGAATTACCATTTTGATTAAGGCAATTATCCCTGCTACAGAGAGGGGCTGTTCTATCAGTCTGTCCATATGATTATTACATTTCTCAAACAGAGGACCATAGTTGTACCGGAGAATCAATTCTTTGGTGGTGTGTACCTTAATTAAGAGAAATTTAATGAATGCAGTTCTTCAGTCAAGTGGGTACTCCAAGTCCACTGTTGTGCCAATTTGTAACTGAAATACCTTACGTTTAGTGCAATTCATTTGTATCCTTGAGTACAGCCCATACCTTCCATAATTTATAATCACTTATAGCACACTAACCTCTGGTTGTTTAATAAAGAGCAGAATACTGTCAGCATACATTGATAACATTAACTGCCTGTTAGTACCTGCTATTCTGTTTTGAACGGGGTGTTCTCTGAGCCGACATACCGGAGGCTCCATCGCAGTAACAATGACCAAAGGTGGTAGGTGGCATCCAGGGCTATTGCCCATGGTAACAGGAAATAAGTGAGAAAGTTGCAACATTCAACTAATCACACAAGAGAGCAAACCCTCTCTCAGAGAGTAAAAGAGTATATAAACCCCGGTGGAATAGAGAGAAGGGTGCCATACTCGGAGCATTGCCTGACAGAGATCCCTTTCCCTTTCCCTTTCACACAAGCATAGGAGGATCTTATTTCGGAAAAGAGGAGAGGTCCAAGACAGTGACTGAGGAGGGTGAGTGGGTGCGAAGTCTGGAGAAAGATTCCATACTTCATCCATTCCCTAATGGAGGTCTCTTTCAGGAACCAGAGACATGCTCTGTATGTGAATATGTGAAGCTCTCCTTAAAGCTGGAATTACAGGGCTGATCTTAATTTTCTGAGGAATTACTAGTTTGGTGACACTACAAACAAAATATATATTTTTCTTGGTTATTGATACAACCATGGAACCCATGTGGGTTTTGAATAGGGGTAGATAGCCAACCCAAAAATAAATGCACTTGAGTATGTAGTGGTGTGGGTGAAATGTCATAAGGCAAAAGAAAACGTTTTTGAAGTGAATGAAAACTTCCTGGACTATATGAACTGAGGATACTGTGAACTGAGATTTCGGTCCGTATTACATAAAGTGTCTTGGGGTTGTAACCGGAGTGCGCACTTACATTTTTCACTCCTGGGGCACTTTGGTATTATGGAGGCACTCACAAACATTTGTGTAGCCCCTTCTGTAATACAGGTAGGCCAGCTGCACTTGTAGTATTGGCCCTATCCTAAAAGAGTATTCACTCATTTGAATGGGGGTATGGACCCATGAAAAGGAGGAAAACACTCCACCTCTGCACTCGTGCTGAATTAAAAAAGTTTTTCAGAAGCAAAGAGGCTGTCAGAAGATGCGCTGACTGTACTCCATAAAGAAGTGCCCCGCAGACTGTCCTTCCCAGTTGGAAAAGAGGGTCTAATGGACATTCCCATGCAGGCAGGTGCAGTCACTCACTACACATGACTTCGTAGGGTCTCAGTTCCTCTTCGAAGTACAGACTGGGTGCCATCTGCACTGCTAGCAACAAAGGGATGCTTTAAACAACCACATCACCTTTGACTAATGTGCTGCTAAGTGGTGGCTTCTTTAAAGAGGTATCAAAGCACATCCCTGCCACCTGCAAGGTGCAGCATAATGCCCTTTTTTTTCAATTTCCTCACTGTGCTAATATTTAACTTAGCAATGTTCATCAAAACATGGCTTTAGTGTTTTCATGAACACTGCTGGTGCGCAGATCAGCCCCCTTGGCCTTTCCAGGCTCATAATGACAGATGGAAGAGGAAGGGGCTGAGGCAATGAGCGAGGATCCATCTAGAAACCATTGTTTAACAACACAGCACTCTGTAGGTGGATGTCTGGATTGCGCATGTGAGGGGTATTGTTCAATCACGGTCCCCTTATACATGGATAATCCATTTTATTTAGCAGATATACTGTGTATGCCTGAAACAACACGGTATATCTGCTAAAATGTGGCTGTCCAGGCACACATTAATGTATCCCTGAGACCAATGAGGAGCCAAAGAGAGCAGCAGGGGCAGGATCCTAATCCCTGTGCCAGTTTATGATAGGGCTTTGCTTCCAGTCGGATCAAGAAGCTTGAGACCCTATGGGTGATTAGCCGTGATTTACAAATCCTTGATTGATGATTGATGGAGAAGCTGGGAAAGTCCTTGAGGTGGGTGTTCCTCTTTGTAATGTTGTCTTTGCTGCTCTGTCTAGTTCCTCGCTGAGAATCATTCTATGCTGGTTGCCGGGGCCAGCACCAGATTCCTGCCCTGCTTTTGCCATTGAGCCCTGGAGTTAAAGGAATAAAGATATTAAAATATTATATAATGTTGTTTGTCCGTACATGTTTAAGTGAATGTGTGTTTGTGAGTGATTGGGAAGAATGCAATTGAATCGGAATGAGTCACTTGCTGTCATGTCACAGGCATATTGGAGGTTATTCTAGGCATAAGGGAAGATACCATTTGAAAAATGCATGCCCTGAGATATTGGAAGTAATCCTTGGTACACAGGGGCGTCTACGGCAAAATGCTGGTGCTGGCATACTGGAGGTAGTATGTGCCAAATATGGAACTTTGGGGAAGGGAGGTCTCATTGGGAGAAGCAAGCCATGAGAAGGTACTGGCTCTAATATTGGATGTAATTTTTGACATATGGGCCACCTATGATCATCACTGAGATTATCAATTTTTCCGGCTGCAGTGTTTTGTGCATGATTAAGAATTTGCTGCAATTTCCACATAATTCATCATCTGGAGCATAATCTGCAAATTTTAACAAAAAAGTGTTTGTAACTCAGACAGATCAAAAGTTAATGAAATTGTAGCAACAAGTGTTCCTGCGCAGCGGAAAGCCCTTGACAAAGGTTGACTGGGCATCTCTGGTGCTTATTCGTTTATTTGAGTATTAGAATGGTTCTAATAAGGTGAAACCTTTGCCCAGATAGTGTTAACAGATCTAAAAATGTCAAAATATTGAAGTAATACTATCACAAAATGTGCTACGTTATGCTGCATTATTTGACTTTTCTTATAATTTTCGCATTATTTAGTAAAAACTGCAGAATAGTCTGATCCACCTCTGCCACATAAACCCAGCGGCCATGCCCAAGGTATATGGGCAGTATATATGGCCAAATTCTGGTACTGACATATTGTATGTAATTCCTGGCATAAAGGGGTGCCCATGACAAAACCCTGGCATTGGCACACTGGATGAAATACTTAGCATATAGAGGGCACCCAAAGCAACTTTTGAGATAATTGAGGTGAACCCATGGCAAGTATTATGCCCCCACCAGTTTCAGAGGTCCCCAGCCGCCTCTGGCACTGCCCCAAGAGCAGCCTCTCGCGACTTAGCATAAAAGCAGGATAGTGCACCCTATCTATGGTTCGGCCCCTGGTGTTCTTTAAAAACAGGGCAGACATACGAATGCACATAAGAGACTGATATGTAAATATTGTGACTTAGGGCTGGGTGTACGACCCAGAGTTTTACGACTTGCAGTTTGTGACTCATTGCGAGTCACAAAACCATATGTACAACAATGTACCTCACACTGTTTGCTATTCCCAATGTGGTCGCAAATGACCTACCTCATTAATATTCATGAGGTAGATCACAATTTGCGACCCCATTAGGAATGGCTGCACTCCCAGGGATGGTAGCCTGCTGGGGACAGCAGACCACCATGTCTGTGACTGCTTTTAAATAAAGTTTTTTTTTTTTTTTTAAATGCAGCCCGTTTTTACTAAAAGAAAAACGGGATGCATTTTAAAAACAAAAATGAAAAGTTTTCTTTTCTTTTTTTCAGAGCAGGCAGTGGTCCGTGGGACCCCACACCCTGGTCTGAAATTTTTTTTTTGCTACTATTCACAAAGGGGAAAGGGTCCCCTGGGGCCCCCTTTCCGTTTGTGAATGGGTTAGCACCAATTTGAAATTGGTGCTAACTGCCATTATTTTGTGACCGCATTCACGGTCACAAAACAGTCATACACACACTGCGACTCGCAATTAGGAAGGGAACACCCCTTCCTAATTGCAACTTGCAAACCTATTTTGTGATTCGGTAAATAGATTACCAAATTGCAAAATAGGGTTTGTACATACCAAAATGCTTGTTTCTTGTTGCAAACAGCCCGATTCTGCAAATCGGGTTGTTTGCTAAAAGAAAAAAGCCACGTACAAGTGGCACTTCGTTTTCTTTAAGCCTAAATGTGCCCTGACATCTGGTACTGGTTGTTGAACCGACAGCTGGCATCTTAAAAGCTAGCAAACAAGCTAAAGTATCATCCTTTGCGGGACTGCATTGCTTTTTTTGCAGCTAACATTTACACCCTCCCTCCTCTTTACTTATTCTAGTCTAATGCAGATGTTAAACAGCCACCACAAGGGGGAGCACCTCCACTGTTAAGTGACTGATGCTTTCTCCAAGTGCTGCAGGTTAATAAACCAGACGTTGATGGCATCAATATTGGAAAGTATGTATCTTTGCATTTTAGCATTAGTAGCTTGTCTCCACGCCCCTGTGCTTGGCTTCCCCTGGTTTGTTTTTGTATTGCATCTCTTCTTCTGTTTTATGCCTTGTGTGAGCTCTGGAATATATTTTATGCTGCATTCTTTGACCCGATCGGGCGCTTTTAATACATGCTTAGGAAACTGGTGATAATTTTTTTTTATTTTTTTTATACTTATTCATACTTTTATGCATCACGGAGTAAAGGATCCCACTGCAGTAACAGTATATTTTTTTTGTTGATAAATGGCGTATAACACGTGGTACTTAATCTTAGCAACAGACATGCGTAGTGTGCGTGGAGCCTTGCTGAGGGGTTTGATGGATACGAAAACGTAAGTAAGTAGGTGAGGGACTGATTTTATACAAGTAGTGCAACAGTAAAGAATTGTGTATTTGTTCTCGTGTCTTCAAAAGAACTGCAGGCAGTGTTTCCTTGTCATGGAGTGCTTCTAAGGGTATGGGGCCATGGGTTGTATGTGCGTGCACAAAGAAAGAAAGCTATCGCTTATGGAACATAGGTAGGTTTCACATGCTCTTTCTACCTTAGTTATGCCTACCTCTTAGTGCACTACAGTTAGACACCTCTGAACCATATGCACATCACAGTGATGGACCGACAAGCCCACACAGCCTCTCCACATGTCCTCCAATACAGTTGTTCCCAACCTTTTGACTTCTGTGGACCCCACCTTTATCATTACTGGAATCCGGTGACCCCCACTAATTCACTACTGAAGGTAGGGGCCCCGGGCCTGAACAATGTTGATGATTTGAACCGCAATCAATCATTCAGTATTTGTAGAGCACTGCACTGTCAACCCTGGGGGTATCTTGGTGTTGGGGTGCGGTGTCTGTGTCGAAGAGCCAAGTCTTGAGCTTCCTTCTGAAGTCAGCAAGTGAGGGTGTTGTCCATAAGAGGAGAGTCAGGTCATTCCAGGCCCTGGCAGAGATGTATGAGAAGGAGCGGCCACCGTTGTGGTTGCGATGGATTCTGGGTGCAAGTAGGAGCACAGGTGTCTGGCAGGTTGGAGGGAGCTTAGTCAGAGGTTGATGTAGGCCGGACCTTGATCGTGTAAGCCTTTGTAGGTGACCATGAGGAGCTTGAACTGTCACATCTTTTGAACGAGGAGCCTTTGGAGGTGTGATGTAGATACGCCAGTGGAGGTCCAGGGCAAGTCTGGCTGCGGCCTTCTGTATGGTCTGGAGTCTCTTGAGGAGCTGGGAGGAGATGCCAGTGTAAAGTGCATTGCCGTAGTCGAGGCAGCTGGTGATGGGGTCCTGGGTGACGACTTTCCTGGTGTTGAGCAGGACCCTTCTGAAGATTCTGCGGAGCATGCAGAGGGCGTTGATCATGGCGTTGTGGAAGGTTGTTCTGGTGGTGGAGGGGTCTTCTGTGAGCGAGAAGATGAGCTGAATATCATCTGCTTAGGAGATGATGTTGAGACTGTGGGAACTGATGATGTCGGCCGGGGGTCATGTAGGTGTTGAACAGTGTGGGGCTGAGGGATATTCCTTGGGTTATGCCGCAAATTATGTTCTCCAGTGTGGAGGTGAAGGAAGGCAGCTGAATGCTCTGTCAATGTCCCGTCAATTTCAACCACAAAACAATTAACAAAAAATACAGAAACAAGCATTTATCAAACACATACACAAGTGATAACACATTTTATGTACTTTGAAAACAAAGATAAATACAAAAAAATGTTAATAGAAAGGGTGGAGCTTTTCTAACTTCAATTGAAGCCACACATCGTCCATGCTATATTCTGCTTGATGCACCTGCACTGCTCCCATGAATCTGTCCCAGGATACTAACTTACTTTTTAGCCTCCAATTTCAAATTCCTTGACATATACAAGTACATTCACATTTTTCAATTGTACATTTAGCCACTTTATTTATAGGCACCTTATTAATAGTATTTAATTTTCTGAGCAGCCACGAACTCCCTGAGGAGGCTTCGCTGACCCCCGGGGGTACCTGGACCACGGGTTGGGAACCACTGCTCTAAGACATGAAGCTGCTTTGGTATGCTTCTACGCTGCCCGCCGTACACTACAACTCACGCGCCTGCATATGTAATCTCTGCACCGTTCAACACACCACTCACCCATTCATGCATGCTCCAGTGTTCTTTAGAACCAAGCTAGTGGGAGCAATGCTCGGAAAACGACACGCACTTCAAGCATTTAATGCAAGAATCTGAGTCCTCGGAAGTAGAAGACTCGGTGAATTTTGGAATACGTCGAAAAGCAGATAATGTAGTCCTAGGTAATAAGATCACGTGCCCGGATAGTCGGCAGTCAGAAAGCGCTCTCGCCTCCTAGGTGTGTCAGCAGCCTTGAAGTTTAAACTTTGGTTGGTAGCAAGATGCGCGACAGATATTTTTTACTAATGAAAGGGTTACCTGGTTGGATCGGCCGTGTGAGTCCGGAAGGGTGAGGGCCCTGGGCATCTAAAGGAAAAGCCATGCAGGAAACCCCACGCAGGAAAGATTCAAAGGCCAGCCATGGAGGTTTATTTAGACATTTATGACTCGTTACAGAAGACAAAAAAAGATTTGTTAGTCAGACAGTTCAGATCAGCAAAATGATAGGTGTAGAGTAAAATCACAATCTGTCATAGAGGCTGCTCAGTAAGAGAGCACATTTTAGTTTCGAGAATCATTGCCCTTCACATAACTTGGGGTGTTAAGATGTGCTCCGCTAAAAACTGTTAAATGACAATAAACAATCAGCATTGCAGAAATTGTTACATAAAACAGGCTGTGTTAGAATCCCTCCCAAAATTATACAGTAAGGAACAACCTTACATGATTTAACAGTGAACTTATTAAAATGAAAATGCAAAGCACAGTATCTGTGAGCAGAAACATCCTTGAACTTTTGTAACATCTCCAGTACGCTTCCCCATAAGCACATTATTTGATGCTACACAAAATAACAGTACCACAGAACAGATGACATTTTTGGCTTCTTTTAAAAAATATATTTATATTACTTTTACAGCTGCAAGCAAGGAAAACAGCAAGGTACGCATACACAATGTGACACAAAGGCATAGCCTTAAAATATCAAGCTAACATTTCAGGCATGCGGTTCGTGCCCAACCTCCTTGGTTTTCATACAGTTTTAACCTTGTCATCCCCCTAGGTCAGACGGTCACATCACAGTTTACGTCAACCTCTATAACCATTTTGTCTAGTTTATGAAAAGAGAGGCACTGTAGAGAGAAAAAAACATGTACGCAGAAAACTTTAAGTTGTGCTTTTAAAGCCACAACTTTTTTAGACGTTGGTACAAGACCAGCAGGCCCAGCCAATTAGTTTTGCGGCCTACTTGTGCTAACTTAAATACACAAGAATGAACATGAATCTTTATTAATAAATCTGCTCTAACGTCCGATTGCATTTTTAGCTGAATCCTTTGAAGCTTGACACATTTCTTTCTGGGGATGTCCACGTGTGACTCATTGCCATAGTCCAGAAAGGGAGACACCACAGTCAGGGATGCGGTAACCAGCAAAAGTAGCACATCATGCCACACATGCAGATGGGGGCACGCATTCCTGGTGGCGGTATTCATTTATGGGGAGAAGAGTTTATTTGTGAAACATGCCTCTTACGTTAGGGACCTACGTAAGCAAGCATAGGCCATCTGATGTACCCAAGGCACTTTGTACCAACGATGAACACCGCAATACAAATGTATCGATAGGTAGTGTATTCTGTACACAACACACAGTGTACTATCATAGGGGTTCAGCTTACCTTGACAACTTCCATCACTACACTATAGCCATCACTGTTCTTATAGACCAAGGAGATATGCACTACACAGATAGACATTGGAGTTGAAGACTGTGAGCCAAATGATATCGACTGAGGTAAATTGGAGGGGGTTTCAGCCAGCAATGGCCTATAGTAATTGCAAATAACATCAGCACCTAACTACATATGAACAGAGGTTTGCCCATCATGAACATATAAAAAAAACGCAGCCCATCTCAATTCTAGGATGGCCATGAATATAGTATGAGAGTGGGCATCCGTGGCAGGTATAGCTGCTGATGACAATGCAAAGGCATCACCAGGCAGAATGCTGCACTTGTTGCCAGTAGCTCAAAGTATCTTTTTTTTAAACCGCATCAGAGGTAGACTGGAATCAAACTTTGCTCGGGAAGACATGTTCATATCAGAGCCACTCTGCACCACACCGAGGCTGTTGGCGGGCTGTGGGGATTCCAATGGTTGGGCCATGGCAGCGTTTCTAGCTCTGAATGCAGCCTCCGGGAAAATACAAAGTGTGAGGAGTAGTTGTTAAATTGCACCTCATCCTTAGTGGCAGATGGGCCTTATCTGTGTAGGAGCCCACAGTTTGGAACTTCTCTCTGGTGGATATTAGGGCTCAGCTCTCATTGGCTATCTACAGGAAAAAGATGACCCTGTTTGGTAGTGCATACTATATAAATGATGTCTGTCTGGCAGCATACTCTTCAAGGGGTTGCAGGAGTGTGGGACTGAACCAAAACTCTTGCACAAAAACATGGGCTTTCCTGAGGGGCGGTCAATATTTATATGATATTTACTTGTCCAAAGGAAAGTGTGCTTATGACAACTACTTGTGCAGTAAAAAAAAAAAAAACATTTGTCCTTTGCTGATGCCTTGCAGTGAAGTGACACATTATGCTTGCTTTGTCATTATATAGAAGGTCTGATTTTAGCCTTTTTTTGTTAATCTTACGCGTCTAGCATAGCTCGGATTTTGTTACCAAACTGCAAATCCGCTTAAGGGACTGGGCGCAGTAGTTACATCATTGGAACGTCCTGTAAGTCTCCGGACACCACAGACTCATATTTATGGGTATTTACCAACTTTCCAACAGTTTCTTCCTTCCCTGCAAAAAGTTGCAAATTTACTTCTGGCAAAGGCATGAATAAAACATTTTCCTGTATGAGGGAGAAAAGGACATAGAGAAAGTGAAATTTACAATCACTCTGCAGATTTTCACACAAGCAAAATGGAATTCAGAAACGGATGCATTTTTGTGACCTCGTTTAGAATTAGGCCAGCGTGTTGCTCATATAATGCCTATATTGATTTTAAATTGATTATACATTATTACTCTTTTGTTAATATTGGCATCCAATAAATTCACTTTACTAAGTGATGCCTCCGTGAAATGGTATTTAAAGTTGCATACTACTTTATGAAAACTGCTTTTTTCCAAGTTGCATATTGTTTATTGAGTGTGCTTGTTAGGTTTTGCCTGCATGCTCTTGTGCGCTGTTTGCAAAATCTATAGTAAAAATGAAGGAAATAAAAATTACAAGGGGCTTAGAACCAGCCTCTTACCTGAACTTACCATTGGTTTACTCCGTCGCTCTGATTTACGTGCTTCTGATTGGCCAGCTCATCGTCTGCACGTCACTTCCTGTTGTCTTCTTCAGCAGCTTCACCGATCTTGCCGTCAAGTTATCTCTGGACCAGTTACTCCTTACGGTCATTTCCCATTGGACACTGGCCAGGGTCCTTACTCAGGCTACGACCCTGGATGTACTTCTTTTTTCTTAATGCATTCTGTCTTCTTTCTTTATTGTTGTCGTCTTTTTTTCTTCCTTCTTTGCTGTCTTCTTTTTCCTTTCTGCATGCCACCTCCTTTTTATTTCTGCCTGCCGTCTTCTTTCTTCGCCATCTTTTTTTCTTCTTCACAGCATGCCGTCTTCTGTCTGATTTTTTTCGCTGTCTTCTTTCTTTATTACCTCATGCTGTCTTTTGTCTTCTTTCTTAGCTGTCTTCTTTACCGCATGCCGTCTTCTGTCTTTTTTCTTCGGTCTTCTTTCTTAATGCACCAATGGGAAGTGGGACTCAGGGGCCTGCTATTAAAACACTAAAGCCCTGCCTGACCTCAAGGGGCTGCGTGTATTGATTATGTATTCTACAGTTCACTTTGTGGTCATATATAAGTACTCCTTTTCTCATAAAAGAAAGTATTTGACTGGACAATCATTTATTGCTGTTATTGAATGTATTTTGAGGTGCGAGCCTTTCTTAAACTCCCCTTTGTCTTCCCCTCCCTTCACCCTTATTGCCACTGAAAGTCAAGTGCTGAAGGGGTACTTGGCCCAGTTGCTCAGGATCCGTAGTAGGTCGTGCCCCTGGACATAAGGAGTAAACGGCTACAGCCCCTACGGTTGGGCCTAGTAGCTCTTGCGTGCCCTGTGGCCCTCTGAACAGGGTCTGACACATGATTATGCATGTGTTTGCATATAGTAGGGGAGGATTCTGGGAGCAATATAAAAAACCTCAAATTATTATATTTTACAAACCTGTATATGTTTTTTCCTCCGACCACTGTCAGTAGTGTAAGTTGATCTCAATGCATTTCCTTAAAGTACTTGCCTAAAAGCAAAGTCTTTGCTTTACTTAACTATATGTACAAGTTTGTACAAATTATAAATATGGATTCAAACCTTGCCTTAGTTGCAGACAGCCCGCTTTCACAGATTCATGCTGTGGTACTGTAATCTGGCAGGGAAAGGGTTTGTGCTGCAGGGGTTTGGGGCACCGTTGGCCAAAATATATATGAACACTTGTCTTTCATCCCGAACAATATGGGTTGGGCT
Source organism: Pleurodeles waltl (assembly GCF_031143425.1). Taxonomy (NCBI): domain Eukaryota; kingdom Metazoa; phylum Chordata; class Amphibia; order Caudata; family Salamandridae; genus Pleurodeles; species Pleurodeles waltl. The sequence goes on along the minus strand of NC_090437.1, from coordinate 623,380,639 downwards.
TCAGGTGATAGGAATTGCATACCATGCTTCCTGGTTGTCTCATTCTTGAGGTGTGATGGATAGAGCAGGATTTTAAAAGATGTATTATGAAGAAAGCAATTGTATTTGAGTCAGGGCCATTCAGAACCAAAGTTGCCAAACCTGGAGTTTGTGAGGTGCAGGGGTTGAGCTGTTATTGAGTATGATTTAGGAGATGGGAATTTAGGGATTCCCACAACCACATTTGCATATTCAAGACGTTATGCAAGTAGGACAGATCCCAGGCATAAATAATGCCTACAGATTGACTTTAGCCCATCGGATGGACTGAAGTGTTTAGGGAAAGAGTCGGCGGATGGGGCAAATTAATATGTTAGAGGAGTTGATTAATCTACCCTTGTAGATAAGTAATTTATGAAATGGAATCGTTTGAGTGTTTCTTAAGCTACAGAACTATACTGTGAGACATAGTACAGTGGGCATACAATCTTTGCCCCCACCTACCAGTGAATGGCAAAACAAACCGCCCATACTGTGGGGAAAATGAGCCTCTCATCTTGTCATACATAAGCTACTATTTTAGAAAGGGAGATAATACAATTTGTTTTGTGGCATTCTGTTCTCCCTCCCTGACCCCCAAATGAGCTAAGAAATTACTGAGCTGAGCTGAGCCCGCTAGAAGCTGGAGCTCCGGCCTATGGACACGTTCTGTGCATGGATTCATTTGTGCTAGTGGTTGCAGATGGGCGGCACCAGCACATATTTTTGGGCAATACGACTTATATTTTTATAATCAAGCTTTGACCAGAGCACGAGTGAGAAAATCATACATTGGAGGAAAGGAGGAAGAGACTGGAAAAAGGACAATGACGAAGAGAGAAAGCAAGGATGAAAAATAATCTACAACATTGAGCTAAAGATACAGGAAGGATGACGGAATCAAACCTGTGCGACGTTGGTGTTTAAGTAGCCCTGCTTTCATCAGAGCCAGCAGTGGACTGCTAAGAAAACGCATTTGGGACCCTGATCTTGCTACAAATTAAGCAGTTGTTTTATGTCACTTTAAATGTGCTTTTCTTTCCAAGTCAGAAATCTGATGCAAGTAGATTTTTATAATGTGAAGGTCACAGATTTTAATCCTTGAGGGTCAACTCATGCACTCCTCATTCTCAGGCCATAGAATGGGTATTATTGTGTTGGATGATTACACTGGATTAGCGCCTGGGGACAATGTACTTCATAGCACTTTATATGGGACTGGCAGTCCCCACTCCCAGCCACCTAGTTACCCACAGTGTTATCGTACCAGCTCACGATGATTCAGTCTCACGCATGGCTTGCGGTGTACTCCTGAATATGAAACTGCTATTGCTGCACGAATGGCCATCACATTTCCCGCGTATACCCAAGTATTCCTTACTGTAAAATGCATACTTTTTCATATCTTTCTCGTTTCTTTAGGTGTAGCGCAGATGTCTGCACAGTTATTGTTACTAGATAAAGTGGGCTGAGGCTCCTCCCACCTTCCCTCTCACCTCAAGCTGCTGGATATTTGTTGTATCAGTCCGCTTACTGTGGGGTGTTTGATTACAAAGCATGAAGGGACCCTTTTACTATTCAAAAGTACACTGAATAGTCGTACTTAATTTTTTTTTATTTCATAGATGCGTTTTATGCAGAAAGCATTGTTGTTTTTTTTTTGTTGTTTTTTTTTTTCACTGCAGCGAGCTTTTCTTTAATGTCTTTGAGCACAAAGTACAAGTCCGGCGTTTTGATTTTGCCAGTGCTTGTTCTGAGTTTGCTTCTCTGTCAGAGAAGACGGAATGTTTAGAAGCCCGCATTAAAAATAATAAAAAGAGCGACAGGGCGGATGCTAAGTCACTGGGCCTACTCCGCTTGGAGAAATGTATTGTGTTTTTTTGCTGATGGCTATACCATGGCCTCCACAGGGAGATGTCTTGAGATAATAAACAGAAAAGAAAAAGAAAGGATCCGGTCGTGATACTGTCAGCTGCTTTCAATGTTTCCCCTCGCCTCTAGCCGCAGCCCCTTGCTTCCCCCAGCTGGCCTCCTTGCACCCCCCAGCTGGCCTCCTTGCACGTTTTTTTATTGATACAACGCTGTATCCGGCTTGCTGCGAATGTTTTACATTTGAGGAAAACTCAATTACAAATATTTGTGATTGTGTTGAAGAGCCTGAGGGCCGGGGGCAGGTGTGCGTGTCCGGTTGCTGTCTGCGGTTTTATGGAGGCACACCAGCTGTTTGGAGGCCCTTGGGAGATGTTAGGACTCTCGCCTACAGTTTATGCTCTGCAAATAACAGAGGCCGCCGCTGCTCTCAGTAGCCATTGACTGCTAGGCAAGTTAATTGGGCCAACTGGACTAGCGTTTTCAGAGTGTATGGGGTTTTGTTTAACTCGCCGTTCAAGCTTGGTTATCGGATTATTAGAGCAAGGCATGGGTAAAAAAAAATAAATAAATAAAAAAAAAAAAAAAAAAAATTGAAAGCTGAGTGCTGTTTACCGTTGCTGAATTATTTATATAGCGCTTAGAACTGGCGAATTACTGGTTTGTAAATGCTCCCAATTTTCGTATAGAACTGAGCTACAGGGCCATGTATGTTTTGCACGGGTTCAGTAACTGTGTGCAGTGTGCCTCTTTTTGTAACCTCTGTCTGGTCCTTGTGTGTCTCCCTGACCTCTTCCCCCCCCAAAAAAAAAATTTGGAGTGCGGCATTGGGCACCAGCAGCACAGGCTTGGGGAATAAAATAGGGGCCCTCACATTGGAGGCAGAGAAAGAGACTGGTTGTGCGGAGAGAAAGCACAGTTAGTCTTGCCACATTTGTGCACGCCTATCTTGTATGTGTTAGTAAATGAAACCCAAACCTATTGGCTTTGCAAATAGTTCCTGTAGGAAAGTCGCTCATTTTGGCAGGTTACTCCCACGTTTTGTCTGTTGTCAGTGTACTTAGACTGTTTTCACTGGGTGCCTGCTAACCAGCCCCCCCCCCAGTGATTGCTTTTCCTTCCTCTAAATTTGGTTGCCTTGGTACACTTTACACCCCACAATTGTCCTACTGATGTACCCCTGTAAGTCTCTAGTATATGGTACTTAGGTACCCAGGGTTTTGGTACACCAGGGGGGCCCCATGGGCTGCAGCATCTATTATGCCTCCCATGGGAGCCCATGCAAACTGTGTCTGCGGGCCTGCCATTGCAGCCTGCATAAAAAGGTGCGTGCACCCTTTCAGTGCTGGTCACTACACCAGGTCACTGTAAGTCACTCCTATGGTAGGCTCTTCCAGCCCTAAGGGCAGAGTGCAGGACCCTTTGTGTGTGGGCACCCCTGCAAGAGAAGAGGTGCCCCTACAAACTCCAGTTCCAATTCCCTGGACTTTGTAAGTGCGGGGAAGCCATTTGAACTATGTACTGGTAATAGGCCCAGATACATAATACTAACTTCAAACCTAGGCATGTTTGGTATCACATACCCCACTGCCAATGCCAGTATTGGTGTCACGATTCCATGCACTCTGGGGGCTCCTTAGAAGAGTATTGCTCCTACCAGTCTTCTAGGGTCTGTGAGCAACCCTCCTGCTGCTTGACCAGCTCAAGCAGAGCAAGGCAGAACAAAGGATTTCCTGTGGGAGAGGGGTGCAACCTCCCCTCCCTTGGAAATAGGTTTTACAAGGCTGGGGAGGGTTAGCCTTCCCACGCCACCGGCTTTCTTTGAAGGGCACATTTGGTGCCCTCCTCGCATTATCTGGTTTGCACCAGTCCAGGGACTTCTGGTCCCTGCTCTGGCAAGAAACTACACAAAGGAAAGGGGAGTGACCACTCCTCTGTCCATCACCACCCCAGGGGTGGTGCCCAGAGCTCTTCCAGGTAGCCACTTGATTCTGCCATCTTGAAACCAAGATGGGCAGAGGCCCCTGGGGGCATCTGAAGGGTCAGGTTAGCCAGGTGACTTCACTGACCCCCTCTGATAGGTAGTCACCTTGCAAAGTGACTAAGCCTCTTTTTGGGCTATTTAGGGACTCCCTTGTGGGTGGGTCCCCAGATTCGGCAGGCAAGACTCCACCAGGACTCCTCTGCAACAACCTCTTCTGCTCCTGGCCACCAGAACCACTGCTTGACTTAACAGGAACCGAACAAGACTGCAACCTCGAGACGACCCACAACATTGTTTCCGCAGCTGTGCATTCTCTGGGGTCTGCAAGACTTCAGCTGCACCAAAGAAGCAAGAAGGAATCTCTCTTGGAGTGAAGGAGTCACTCCCTTGCATCTGCAGGCACCTAAGGCAACAATGCCTTGCTGCTGAGAACTGCTGTCCTCTGGCTCTGTGAAGATTCTCCAATACAGGTGGTGGTTCTGAGGGGTCCCCTGGGTCCTCTTTGCCTTCTATCCAACTTGGGAGACTGTGAGCCCTCGCCTCGTCCTCCTGGACAGAATCCCTGTGCACCGCTACTGTTGCAGCAACCAAGGCTTGTTGACTCCTGCTCCTAAGGATCTCCAGGGTCTCGTCTCCAGCACCTTGCAGGTCCTCTCTAGCCCTTCAATTAATCTTCATCTCCAACTTGCATTTGCTTGTGCTTGTTGGTGGTGCTCCTGACCACTGACCCATCTGCAATCCGGCAACCGTAGAGGGACAGTTTACCCGCAACTTTAGGGGCTCCTCTGCAGTTCCTGGACTCCGCAGCTTGCCTTCAACCATCTCGGCATCCTGGATCTTCACCCACAGAAGAGTGGTGTTGCCTCCTGCCCCGCCTGGACTCTCCTGCGTAGACTGGACTCTGTCCCCTTCTTCCACAGGTCCTCTTCATCTGGAATCCACCGCTGAGTCCCACCGGCCTGGTCATGTTCTTGCATTGTTCCAATTCTAAGCCCCATGTTAGCCTATGGGATGACCAGGTAGCTTACCTCTGCTCTTCTGGTCGTTGGGGTTCTGCTAGAGTCTCACCTCTTGGGGTTCCATACTCTCCGAGCCCTTGGCTAACTACTCCATATCCTCCATACCCATTCTTGCATTAAACTATTTTAGTAGATGATTTAGCCTCCCCTATAGGGCCCTTGCTATTTCTTGCTATTTTTAATGTTGTTATGCTCATTCCTTATCTGTGTATATTCTGTGTGTACTTACCTCCAGAGAGGGGGATTGCCTATAGTATTCTAGTTCAGTGTTACTATGATAAAGTGTCTTTATTTTTGCAACACTATGTGGGTCCTTTCATGTGTGATAAGTTACTGTGTGACTACTGTGGTATTGCAAGTGCTTCACACTCCTCCTAGATAAGTATTGTCTGCTCACCACAGCTACCACTACAGAGCTTTGGCTTCCTAGGCACTGTAGCACTCACTAATAAGGGTTGCCTGGACCTGGTTAAAGGTGCCAACAGCATAGGTGTCCACCACACACCAGGCCAGCCTCCTGCAGTTCCTGTCAGTGTGTATGAGAATACGATAAAATAGTGGTATGGAGGATGAGCAGAAACCGGTTTCTTTGAGTGCAGTAGCATCATGGTCACACTCTTGAATGAGGGGAGATATGCAATTACATCAGAGACCAACACCCTACAGGGCAGGAGTGCAGCACTGATGTGATCTGTAGGAGGTGGGAATCTGGTTTAGAGATGATTGTCCTGAGGTTGCTTGAGTAGATTGATCCTTTTGATGTCTTGTCAAGATTGCTTTAATAGGATGTGTTGTCTGATCTGTGTTAACAGAGTATTCAGTGTATGGGTACTTAAGCGGTAGTGTCCATGGAGAAATGATCCAAGGCACTGGACAGGGTGTGTATATTGGGCCCTTGAGGAGTACGTCTGTTGAGTTAGTTGTAATGGGGTGTGGGGGAACTAGAGCATTGCCTCTTAGGAGAGTTCTCTTGGGAACGAGACAAAATTAAAAGTGTGGTGTGCAGACTTTGTGTCATCTCATATCGGTAATCCTACATCAGTTTGATGTCAAGCAATTCATTTGAGGTAGTGGATGGTAGAAATAACACATTACATCAATGTGATTGTGCCAGAGAGTCTACATTCCTCGTTTTATAGGTCCGTGTGACATTGATGGGATGGTTCATGGTCTATCATTCTCCACGATCCTCTCCGGTTTTCACTTGAACTGGACTTTTTGATATGAATCTGTTAACTTAAATTAATTTAGTAAAAAATTGAATTAAGATTGCACCCGTATGATCTTATTGTGCTGGAGGGCACCGCTTCGATTCATTAAATGAGACCACTGATTCACTGGGATGGCCCTGTTGTGGCAAGAGACGTTACATAACGCCGCTGGCCTACAAGTCTTTGTGCGAAGGGATGGAATAGAGCTTACTCACCTGGATGACGTCTGGTGGGGTGATGCCATGCTGTAGTTCCAGAAAATGCATACACATTACCAACTCTTCAAACACAGTTACATTGATATCTGCAGTTGCGCCATTCCTTAGCTTATGCTCCTGCGGGTTCACAAATTCTAGAATTTAATGCTCCTGAAGCTAAGATATTGATGGGGAGGCTAGGTAAGGCAGCTCTCTAGGATCTATTGCTCTCTAGTCCTTAATGCTCCAGACTGCTTTCCGGAGTTGCTTCTGCTCTGGGAGGCAGGGGTAGGGGACTTCAATGATGACTGGTGTTAGACATAACTAGCCCCCAGGGAAATGGCTATCCCCCCACACTTCCGCATGGTCTAGCTTAACTACCTGCATCTTCCTATCTGACCCCCTTGTGGTTACACAGAGCCGGTACAGCCTCCCAGGCTTGATGTGCATTGTGCTCCCTGCCAGAGACTGACTTATTTCACATGGTCTGGGCCTGTCCCGCACTGACCCCCTTTTGGGAGGAGATAGTGAGGGAGCTTTCTGTGATTCTGGGCCGTCAGATTGACCTTACCCCAAATGTCGCACTGTTGGACTTATTGAAGGTGGTCCAGGGGCAGAGGATGGAGGTGACCACACTAGTGGCCAAGCGAGACATTGCCCGCAAATGTAAGTCCTCAGAACCCCCCTCGATGGCAGAGTGGAGGAAGGGGTTGGGCTGGTTTGCCCTTCAGGAACGGACGATTTACAAAGCATGGAGATGCCCCCGAAAACACAAGATAAGGGGCAAGTGGCGGGAATGTCATGGACTGGATGTAGGGTTTCAGTTAATGTAAAGTGGATACTGCATAGACAAGTGGAACTGGTAATACTATCTGTTGTTACCTTTGGAAAAAACAATACAATTGATTATTAAACAATTGAATTGAAGTCCAAAATATAAACCATGTCTGTGGTTTGATTGATACATTCACATCATTTTAGGAGTACTACCTCATGTAATATTGCAAATAGGGCACCTCTAATCTGGAATCTATGGATTTCCTTTAGGTTGGGAAGTTTTTGAGTTCAGTGACCCATTCAACTTGCATTACTCGCTAAAACATACTCAACACTGAAAGAATGAGAAGTGCAATTTATTTCACCATCGTCTGTCATTCTTTTATAATTGGTGAACAAGATAGACTGCCCTGTATGCTTTGAACTTGTTTCAACATGTCAAATAAACTAAGCTCAGAATTATTAGCCAAAGCATGGAGTATAGTCAGGATAAGATAACTCTGCCATGGTTTAGCCCATCCCAAAACAAATGCTGCAGAAAGCTGGAGGTCTCCACCAGCAATAGCCCAATGAAAGAGCTGAATACACCTTAAGGGGAATTTGTTTCTGCATCACGTCTGTCTTGAGGTATTCTTCCTTCCCCATGGGACAGACAAGCTGCTTGTGTGCAGACTACGAGGCTTTGTCACAGCAGCTTTGAGCTTCCTAGAAGTCCCATGTGTTGACTGCAAAAACTGCATCGCACCAGAGGCCTCCACACATACCCTATTTTGGGAAACTGTGTAGTGCTGTGGCATGTTCACAGTCAGACATCATCCCACCAGCCAACACCCCATGGCATGACAACAGTACCCAAGAAACTTACAAAGTACTTCAGAAACAAACACAGCCCCCTTACCATTTGCAGCAGACACACATGCAGTTAGTCCATAGACCTCACATGCCGACGGGTCCAGTTAACAGCACTGTAAGAATTGAACTGTGTAGTTTACCTGCACAGAACTTTCTGACACACAAGCTAGATACTGTGCCTGCATGACAAGGCCCTTGCTTAGCCCTGAACGTAATATTTTTTATGTAAAACATTTTGTGGGATTTCATAATGACAGCAGCATGAGTATATACCAAAATGTGGTCATTACAGTAATAACAAAAATGATATAATGCAAGTGGACATCGTATTTGGTAAGACAGAATGCTAGAATAAACAATTCTAATAATTGTAGGTGTTATGTTGATTTGTAAAGTGAAAGATCACCCATGAGGGTATCCTGATGCTGAGCATTTGTGTATGCCTAGCCCTTCCTTTTTTAACATAGTTTATTCACTTTTTAATAGCACATGGACGGTATCCTCACAGCAATATAACAACATTTCGAATAATGGTTGCATTCTCGAGTTGTTAGAGTAAGCGATTACTTCCTCTGACATTATCGTGCTTGATACAAGAAGGTTCCAATGTATGGTTACGGCCATCACCATTCTATAGGCAGTAGTAGATGTAACATTTTGAGAATACAGACGTCCTTGAGCGTGGAACTCACCCCCACTCCACAGTTAAGCCTGCCGTGTTCTGCAGCATGACATATGTATGCGATTGCTGGTAAAAGGAAATGAAGAGGTCAACATCAATAAAAATGTCAGATAACAATGTAGTACACATCAATATTGCTGAATATGTGAGAGGGACTAGCAAGGCAATACATTAATTTCCCCCTAATGCACTTCGCCTATGTGGTGTTAATCACTATCCTCTTCCTGTGCCTTAAAGTGTTCCAGTAGGGTATCCCATGACTTAGCTATCACCCGCTTACATAAACTCCTGTATTCTTCTTTGCGCAGTGCAGCACTGTCTACTGATCCCCATTTCCAATCTTCCTTGTGCAAGGTAGATATCAGGTGTGTGGTAGAAAATTTCCAACGGTGTGTTATCTGTTGCTTGGCTAATAGAAGAGCTAAGTCTATAAAGCAATTTTCTGTGGTGGACTTCTTGGGTCTGAGGTAGAGCCCTAAGATACAGTGCTCTGCCGAGTCCCATTGGTGACGTCCCGTGAGGGCTATGAAAGTCTCCTTTATTGTTTACTAAAAGGTGTGTAGTGCGGGGCATGACCATATCATATATAGTAGGTCTGCTTCAGCTATATTGCAGCCTGGGAAGGAGAGGGAGAGTGCATGGAAGATCTTATGCACATTGATCCATGTGGATCAATTCTGGCAGTAGTGTGCTAATATTTTACTAAGAATTTTGTATTCAGTGGCTAAGAGGGAAAGCGGCCTATATCAGGACAGCTCCATTGGAGTTCGTCCTGGTTTAAGAAGTGAGGTAATGAGGGCTTGTTTAATAGTTGTAGGTTGTGTGCATTCTTTTTGGAAAGTTTTGTATAATTTTTCAAGTCTGGCATTAATCAGGAGGCCTAAGGTGTGATAAAATACTACAGGTAGGCTATCTAGACCAGGCGCCCTGTTGCGTGCCATTTCTTTCATAACTGTCCTTATTTCCACTGGAGTGATGGGGGACTCCAACAATTCATGTGCCGCAGATGTAATCGTGGGAGTCTCAGGACATGAGGAAATTATTACTTTGTATGCCAGGTGGGGCAGGTTGGATTTTATAAAGCTCAGTATTGTATAAGCGGAATACCTTATTAATGTCTTTCTGAGTAGTGCATGGGATTCCAGAGGGAGCTGTAATATTCAGTATCAGGGTAGGAGATAGTGAAGGACATATCAGGTTAGCTAACAGAGTACCCGCTCTGTCACCCTTTGAGTGCATCTTGTTTAAGTATGTTTTATAGTCTATGATTATGAGTCTTTCTAAAAATTCTGCATGTTCTGTTCTAACTTTCTTGAGATCATAAATTTGGGCAGGGTCTTGCTCTGCCTCGTGTTGTAAGGGACCTAATCGAGCCTCTATGATTGTCAATTCTTGGAGAACGGACTGTCGGGCCCCTGTGTAAGCAGCTATTGATACTCCCCTCAATACCACTTTAAAGACCTCCCATTCAATGAGTGGTGAGGGCACAGGTCCCTCACTGTCTGAGAAATATGTGTTGATGGCTGTACCAAGCTTATCGTGAAACACTGCATCTTCTGGGAGAGCAGGTCGCATGCGCCATGTTGGAATACGTGAAGGCATCTTGCCACACATCATTACCTACCTCTAATGGGTTATGGTCTGAAAGAGTCTTCCCCAAATAAGTTGATCCATGGAATCTCCCGATCATGTGTGATGTGCATAATATGCGGTCTAATTATGTATGGATGTCATGTGGTGGGGAGAAGAATGAATATTCACCCATGCCTACATTATATTCTCTCCACACATTGAGTAAAAACTAGTTGGTTACCCAATTTCTCAGACCTGTTGCCTGTTTGGTGGACCCCAGTGTGCAGTAAAAGGGGGTGAGAGCGGTCAATATCAATATTCAGTACCGTGTTGAAGTCTTCTCCTATCAACCATTGGAGATTGGACCATTCGGCAAGGATGGAGGAAACACACTGAAGGAAAAGTTCTTGGTCAGTATTTGGTGCGTATATGCTGCCTAAAATGAGCATTTCACCATCTAATGACACTCAAATGAAGACATAGCGTCTGTTCACATCAGTCTTTGTCTCCTGCTTCCCGGGCGAATCCTGACTATGTAGTGGCAAATATTTGACCCCTTCATCTGGTGCGTAGTTTCGTGACTTCTGGGGCAGTGAGATGTGTTTCTTGTAAACCGATTATATTTGCCTCCTGGCGATGTAATTGTGACATGATTCTGTGCCTTTTGTGTATTGATCTCGCCCCCTCACATTCCATGTGAATATTTTATAGTGTTGAAATGTATACACCATGAGTGCATTTTAGTGATATTTGATTGTCATTGACCCTTCTGTTTATGCTGGCATGGAAGGCAGGCAAAACTACCAACTTATAAACTACCCAGAATACTAGGTCCAAGGGAACTTCATGTCCGACTAAGTGACTACCATAAAAAGAACGTTTGGTAATACAAAAATAAAACATTTGGCAATTGCTTGTTAGTGGGGAGAGGGGGGTGTCCACTCACTGTTGTACATTAGATGTGTGTAAGGAAATGCCTCCTTGGCATGGTTGCCCCCTGACTTTTTGCCTTTGCTGATGCTATGTTTACAATTGAAAGTGTGCTGAGGCCTGCTAACCAGGCCCCAGCACCAGTGTTCTTTCCCTAACCTGTACTTTTGTATCCACAATTGGCAGACCCTGGCATCCAGATAAGTCCCTTGTAACTGGTACTTCTAGTACCAAGGGCCCTGATGCCAAGGAAGGTCTCTAAGGGCTGCAGCATGTCTTATGCCACCCTGGAGACCTCTCACTCTGCACAGACACACTGCTTGCCAGCTTGTGTGTGCTAGTGAGGACAAAACGAGTAAGTCGACATGGCACTCCCCTCAGGGTGCCATGCCAGCCTCTCACTGCCTATGCAGTATAGGTAAGACACCCCTCTAGCAGGCCTTACAGCCCTAAGGCAGGGTGCACTATACCATAGGTGAGGGTACCAGTGCATGAGCATGGTACCCCTACAGTGTCTAAATAAAACCTTAGACATTGTAAGTGCAGGGTAGCCATAAGAGTATATGGTCTGGGAGTCTGTCAAACACGAACTCCACAGCACCATAATGGCTACACTGAAAACTGGGAAGTTTGGTATCAAACTTCTCAGCACAATAAATGCACACTGATGCCAGTGTACATTTTATTGTAAAATACACCACAGAGGGCACCTTAGAGGTGCCCCCTGAAACTTAACCGACTATCTGTGTAGGCTGACTAGTTTTAGCAGCCTGCCACAAACCGAGACATGTTGCTGGCCCCATGGGGAGAGTGCCTTTGTCACTCTGAGGCCAGTAACAAAGCCTGAACTGGGTGGAGATGCTAACACCTCTCCCAGGCAGGAATTGTCACACCTGGCGGTGAGCCTCAAAGGCTCACCTCCTTTGTGCCAACCCAGCAGGACACTCCAGCTAGTGGAGTTGCCCGCCCCCTCCGGCCAGGCCCCACTTTTGGCGGCAAGGCCGGAGAAAATAATGAGAATAACAAGGAGGAGTCACTGGCCAGTCAGGACAGCCCCTAAGGTGTCCTGAGCTGAGGTGACTCTAACTTTTAGAAATCCTCCATCTTGCAGATGGAGGATTCCCCCAATAGGGTTAGGATTGTGACCCCCTCCCCTTGGGAGGAGGCACAAAGAGGGTGTACCCACCCTCAGGGCTAGTAGCCATTGGCTACTAACCCCCCAGACCTAAACACGCCCTTAAATTTAGTATTTAAGGGCTACCCTGAACCCTAGAAAATTAGATTCCTGCAACTACAAGAAGAAGGACTGCCCAGCTGAAAACCCCTGCAGCGGAAGACCAGAAGACGACAACTGCCTTGGCTCCAGAAACTCACCGGCCTGTCTCCTGCCTTCCAAAGATCCTGCTCCAGCGACGCCTTCCAAAGGGACCAGCGACCTCGACATCCTCTGAGGACTGCCCCTACTTCGAAAAGACAAGAAACTCCCGAGGACAGCGGACCTGCTCCAAGAAAAGCTGCAACTTTGTTTCCAGCAGCTTTAAAGAACCCTGCAAGCTCCCCGCAAGAAGCGTGAGACTTGCAACACTGCACCCGGCGACTCCGACTCGGCTGGTGGAGATCCGACACCTCAGGAGGGACCCCCGGACTACTCTGATACTGTGAGTACCAAAACCTGTCCCCCCTGAGCCCCCACAGCGCCGCCTGCAGAGGGAATCCCGAGGCTTCCCCTGACCGCGACTCTTTGAACCTAAAGTCCCGACGCCTGGGAGAGACCCTGCACCCGCAGCCCCCAGGACCTGAAGGACCGGACTTTCACTGGAGAAGTGACCCCCAGGAGTCCCTCTCCCTTGCCCAAGTGGAGGTTTCCCCGAGGAACCCCCCCCTTGCCTGCCTGCAGCGCTGAAGAGATCCCGAGATCTCTCATAAACTAACACTGCGAACCCGACGCCTGCTTCGACACTGCACCCGGCCGCCCCCGCGCTGCTGAGGGTGAAATTTCTGTGTGGACTTGTGTCCCCCCCGGTGCCCTACAAAACCCCCCCTGGTCTGCCCTCCGAAGACGCGTGTACTTACCTGCAAGCAGACCGGAACCGGGGCACCCCCTTCTCTCCATTCTAGCCTATGTGTTTTGGGCACCACTTTGAACTCTGCACCTGACCGGCCCTGAGCTGCTGGTGTGGTGACTTTGGGGTTGCTCTGAACCCCCAACGGTGGGCTACCTTGGACCAAGAACTGAACCCTGTAAGTGTCTTACTTACCTGGTAAAACTAACCAAAACTTACCTCCCCTAGGAACTGTGAAAATTGCACTAAGTGTCCACTTTTAAAACAGCTATTTGTCAATAACTTGAAAAGTATACATGCAATTTTGATGATTTGAAGTTCCTAAAGTACTTACCTGCAATACCTTTCGAATGAGATATTACATGTAGAATTTGAACCTGTGGTTCTTAAAATAAACTAAGAAAAGATATTTTTCTATATAAAAACCTATTGGCTGGATTTGTCTCTGAGTGTGTGTACCCCATTTATTGTCTATGTGTATGTACAACAAATGCTTAACACTACTCCTTGGATAAGCCTACTGCTCGACCACACTACCACAAAATAGAGCATTAGTATTATCTATTTTTACCACTATTTTACCTCTAAGGGGAACCCATGGACTCTGTGCATGCTATTCCTTACTTTGAAATAGCACATACAGAGCCAACTTCCTACAATGTGTATCTAACTTACATTCTGATCAGGCAACCCGAGAATCATAGTGAGTAGTTTAGTATGAAAAAATGAGATTACAAAATGTAGACATCAATCTAATCCTCCAGTTTGTATATGAGGAAAGTTAAGTATATGCATTCGAGTGGATAACACATTTATTGTTCACAGCACAATTCAAGTCAGTAAATCTGCTGTTTGAGGGGGTGACAGTAGGGAGCAGTGCCATGCTTGCGTTGGAATCTGAGTCTGATTCATTTTCAGCTGAGGAACAAGTAGACGGAGCATGGCAGTGTGGGCTTATTGAGGTCAGTGTTTCTAGTATGGCTCTCCTACTATCCAGGGCCTGCTGAGGAGACGGTGCTGCTGCAGATATTGGCCCACCTGGCGAACGCCACCCCGATCGGGGAGGAGGTCCACGTTTCTTTCTGGTGGGTGGCTAGAAGTAGGAGGCTGCTGCAGGTTAGGGGCAATTTTGTTCTAACCAATCCCATGACTCACCAGGAGAGTCAAAGAACACAGTCTTTTGATTGTGCATTACCTTCTGCCATGCAGGGAACATCAAGGCATAGGGTATGCCTTCTGTGCATAGTTGCTTTTTGACTGCCATGAAAGGCACTTTTTCTCCGCACCTCCAGTATGCAATCTGGAAACCGGGATATTGTTGCTTTTTCCATGGTTATGGGGGTGCATTGTCTGGCTTTCTGTAGAAGAATATCAAGGTCTCTGTAGTTGAGTATACGTGCAATCATGGACCGTGGTGGTGTGCCAGGAGGGGGACGTCTAGTGGGTATGCAGTGTGCACGCTCCACAGCAGTCATTTTGGAGAGTTCTTGTTTTGCCACCGCTGTCAAGCCAGTTTTCAATGAATTGTGTTGCCCTCTGTTCCCTCCAGTAGCCCTGTAATTCTCTTGTCGTGTTTGTCCCTCTGTGTCTTCTGCTCTGTTGTGGATAAGGTTGATCTTCTTTTTGTGATCAGAGATAATAGTGGAGTGGGATGCCTGCATGATATTGCGTTCCCAGTCACAGAGAACTTTTCTGAAAGTTTGGAATGATCATCGCATTTGAGGCCGAACTCAGTGGACAAGGCGTCAATGCGATGTTCAGTGGCAGCTCTAGAGTCCGGCCACTCAACAGTCTGTAAAAGTATGGGCCACACTTCTACTTAAAGGACTATGGGAGTGTTCTAAGTCATGCTGGGGTGTTGGTTTGTTAGATTTCGTATGCCCCATGGTGGTATGTCTAGGAATAGAGAATCTACTCCAAATTGGTCTGCGCGGTGGATGTGTCATAGATATTAAGCTGTGAAACTAGATTGCAGTCTGTACCATCAGACTGTAAAAGCGAGTCAGTCAGTACTGTTGAGGTCCACTCTGGGGCACCCCACTCCAGGTGGGCCAGACGTTTACCCTCAGTATGTTCACAGCATGTAAGACCAGTGCAATTGGGCTGCTGAGGTATACAGTAGAAGAGGCGGCAGTAGGCCACAGTTCACAGGTAAGTAGTATAGACCACCGTTTTATGTACTGGTATATAGGAGTCCAGTTAGAGGTGCGGAGTCCAGTTATTGGATTATTGCAATGGTTGGCTTTGGTAAGTTAACTTCATGATCGTAGTACATATTGCAGTAAAGTTCCGTGACACACGTAGTTTTAAATACAGTTGAGATTTAAGGTTAGTTTGTGGAAATCGCTTAACGCTGAGGTTACTGTGTGAAGCAGTTATTGGGTGTCACATAGATTATGGCTCACCTTGCGGTCTGACGTTTGGGATTGGCATCTCAGCTAGTAATGAGCCTCCCAGTTGTCACCAACAGCATATGTGACTGCCTCAGCACCAGGTCCAGGTCCATGCCCTGCACCACTAGGTCAGGCCATTCAAGAGCCACATAGTCGGCCCTCCCTAGTACCTGAAGTGAGAGGGAAAGGTCCCTTTTGAAGCGTTCAGAGTGCCTCCTGGGTCTCAGTCAGTGCCCCGGGGTGGGTGCAGGGGCTTGCCGAGTGTGCGCAACTCCGGTCACATTCAGGTCCCCATGGCCTCCACCGTGTGATCTCGGTCATGAATCGCAGGCTGTGCTTCCTGATGATCCGGCAGGCCACACGTTGGCATGTAAGTAGTTTCCAGCATAGGGGAAAGTGGGGATCCCTCTCGAGTTGTCAGGAGATGCACAGGTTCCTCCAGGTGGTTGCGGCAAGGTGCTGGGAGCCCAAGCTGTCACGTCATTCACAGCCTGCGTTTATGGTGGATAATCTGGATCGTCGTTACTCAGCGCATGTAGGAGTTAGTGCATTTGTTCTGACTCATTTGGGGGTTAGATATTCGAGGCATAACTGTCGGCTCGGTGTGGATTCTCGGGTATCTTGCTGGAGTTCAGAAGTGAACATGAGCCATTATTGGCAGCTGGCCATGCCCTAGCCCTCTGGTAGGTTGGATAATTGAATTCAAGAAGAGAGGCGATGGCTCTGATGTGGAATGGGAGATTGTTCCAAGCTGTAGGAGTGATGTAAGAGAACCCCTGCCCTCCTGATTTGGTTCTATGTCTGTGTGAGAGGTGTTTGAGTAGGAGATCTGCAAAGTGGATGTGTCTGGATGGTTGACAAAAGGGTTATGACTGTTCAGATAGGTGGGGACTAAGTTGTGTGGTGCCTTGAGTGTGTGTGTGTGAGGAGTTTGAAATGAGCGTGTTTGTGAATCGAGATCCAATGGAGCTCCCTGTTGTGTAGTCTGGTGTGAGTTCTTTGTAGGACACTGACTCTGTGTCTGTCTGCTGTGTTCTGTATTGGTTCTAGTGTTGTGGTTAGTTACTTGGTGATCCTGTTGTTTCTGTTGTCCAACTTGCTGGTGACAGGGCATCAGCCTCGGTTTTTCTGGAGTTGCTTGCGAGTCATTTGAAGATCTTCCTTAGCATTTTCACTGTGTGTAAGCAAGATGCAGTGGAAGAGTTGACTTGCCATATTGAGTTTGCTGTCGATGATTCTGGGGTACCTGGCATGTGTGCTTAGTGTGGGTCTGGCTCCGAGTTTGGCTGGCCACGAGTTAGAGTTCCTTAGCGAGGTGTTCTTCCTGAAGATCACTACTTCTGCATTCATGTTGCGCTTGAGACAACTGGCTTTCATCCAGTTAGTGACCTCAGTCGTGCAGGTGGTGAATTTGTTTCTTGTGTTGGAGGTCTTGTGCAATGGGAGAAAATTAGTTGCTTGTTGTCAGTGTAGGAAAGGATGCTGACCAGAGGGATCATGTATGTATAGAAGAGGATGGGGCTGAGCAATGAGCCTTAAGGCATTCCGCAAATGTTTGCTAGCTTCCAAGGAGAAAGGTGCCAGGCTGACAGCTTATGCTCTACCTGTTAAGAAGGAGCAGATCCAGCAGAGAGTGAATCCTGGAATGTCAGTCACATGCAGAACCCTTATGAGGATGAGGTGTGAGACCGTGCCAAATGCTGTAGAGAGGTCCAGGAGAATGAGGGTTGCGTGCCTCCGCTGTTAAGGATCGTACAGATGTTGTATATGGTGGCGATGAGTGCTGTTGCTGTACTCTGGTTGGGCCTGAATCCAGACTGCTTTATGTCGAGGAGCTGGTGGTTGCTGAGGTGGTCCATGAAATATCAGTTGATTAGTTTCTTTAAGACCTTGGCGGGCATGGTAGGAGTGAGATAAGTCTCAAGTCGGAAAGTCTGGCAAGTGATTTATTGAGCAGTGACATGGCAGTGGTATGTTTACAGGTGTCCAGGATGGTGACTGAGTTATTGGAGGTGTTGAGGTTGGATATAAGTGCTTCACTGATCAGTAGGAGTTCTTTGGTGAAGGCATTATGGGGCAAGGATCAGATGGGCTCCTGAGTGGATGGTCCTCATGGTAGCAGCGGTTTCTATGGTGGTGACAGGGAGATTCCAGGTCAGGGTTCACTCTTCGGCTGTGATGGAAAGTTGAGTTGCAACAGCAAAGGGGTCCGGTTGAGGGATGACATTGCCATATATGAAGGTGATTTTGTTAGAAACGATTTCCAGGAACTTGTTGCAAAAGTCTGTTGAGGTGGTAATGTTGCTGGAGGCAGCAGGAGACGTACAAAATCTTTGATAATGGCAAAGGTTTTCTTTCTCCCATTTATGCCAGTGTCAATGCGGTTTGCAGGATCTGCACTCTTGGTGTTCTGTATCTGCCGGTGGTAGCATCTTAGGGTGAGTTTGAAGATGTCTTTTTTGTGATGTATTAAGTTGTTCTCCATTTTACGCTCTAGTTGCCTGCAGTTGTGTTTCGTCATCCTGGGGCTCTTGCCATTTGATTATGCTTGAGGGGAGCCAGGGTGTCGACGCATGCAGTGATCCAGCTGTTAAGCTTCTTGATAGTTTTCAGCAAGTTGTTGGTGTTCTCGGGCCAGTGCGAGAAGGAGGCAGAAGCGCAGCCTTCTTCTCAGATGCTTTCCCAGCTGCAGTGGGCAGGTTCGGTGGTGGTAGTTCTGTGGTAATGTGGGATTCTTATGTTCAGTATGGTGTGCCCAGGTCATAGTCACTGGCTTGTCAACTGTTAAGTTGCTGATTTAGGAGAAAATCAGGTCCAGTAGGTGTCCAGCGGTGTGGGTGGATTCGGTAGCATGTTAGGTGAGGCTGAGAAGTTCTAAAAGGGATGTAGAGTTTGGTTCAGTATGGTCTTCTTGGTGAAAGTTAAGATCTCCAAGTACGATGAATGTGTTGGTGTTAGTGATGAGTGGTGCGATGAAGTCTGTGATGTTATTGGCAAAATTGGAGCAGGCTATCAGTTATCTGTATATGAGGGTTCTGCCAAAGAAGAAGTCGGCTGTGATACCTATTTTGAACTTGAGGTGTTCTGTATTGTTGGTGATGGTGTCCATGTAGGTGGTGCACTTGACGGTGTATTTCAATCGGATGGTTTGACTACTTGTGCCTGAGAGTCAAAGCCTAAAAAAGATGTTGTTGCTGTCCAGAGAACTCTATGTAGCATCTTGTTTCCGTGCTTCCAGAAACTACAGAAAACAGTAGATACAAGGATTGCTAAGTTGTCCCTGAGCAGTAGTGGTGGAACAGTTTTCAGTCTGGGGGTGATGCCATCAGTGTCACATCACTGAAGTCATGGGGATTGTGAAGAATCCAAGTCTCTCACAAAACAACATGTGTAGCAAATGATTTCAGCAGGAGAGCGGAAGTAAGGATGTATGTAGCTGGTCTTGCTTTTCAGAGAAACCTGTCACCAGTGCTTTAAATGAGCAGGTACTGTCCGGTACTGAGAACCCGCACTTCTCAGCAGTGTTGCAATACATTACAATGGATGAGGACTGGCACTTCTAAGGAACAAACAGACACTCTAATCAAAGAATACCTGCACGTCTATATTTCTATTTAAATACTGCCTGTCACAAATATATTAGAAAGCATAGTACGGTACTGCTGTGTCATTTACAGACGGCAGTTTACAGACGGCTGCTGCTGCTGCCAACCCCTCAGACAGGTTTCTGCCCCCCTGGGGTCCAGGCAGCCCTGGCACAGGAAGGCAGAACAAAGGATTTCCTCTGAGAGAGGGTGTCACACCCTCTCCCTTTGGAAATAGGTGTGAAGGCTGGGGAGGAGTAGCCTCCCCCAGCCTCTGGAAATGCTTTGATGGGCACAGATGCTGCCCATCTCTGCATAAGCCAGTCTACACCGGTTTAGGGATCCCCCAGCCCTGCTCTGGCACGAAACTGGACAAAGGAAAGGGGAGTGACCACTCCCCTGACCTGCACCTCCCAGGGTAGGTGCCCAGAGCTCCTCCCGTGTGCCCCAGACCTCTGCCATCTTGGAAACAGAGGTGTGCTGGCACACTGGACTGCTCTGAGTGGCCAGGGCTAGCAGGTGACGTCAGAGATTTCTTCTGATAGGCTCTTACCTGTGTTACTAGCCTATCCTCCTTCCTAGGTAGCCAAACCTCCTTTTCTGGCTATTTAGGGTCTCTGCTTTGGGGAATTCTTCAGATACTGAATGCAAGAGCTCACCAGAGTTCCTCTGCATCTCTCTCTTCACCTTCTGCCAAAGGATCGACCGCTGACTGCTCAGGACGCCTGCAAAACCGCAACAAAGTAGCAAAGACGACTACTGCAATCTTGTATCGCTTATCCTGCCGCCTTCTCGACTGTTTCCTGGTGGTGCATGCTCTGGGGGTAGCCTGCCTCCTTCTTGCACCAGGAGCTCTGAAGAAATATCCCGTGGGACGACGGAATCCTCCCCCTGCAACCGCAGGCAACAAAAGACTGCATCACCGGTCCTCTGGGTCCCCTCTCAGCACGACGAGCGTGGTCCCTGGAACTCAGCAACTCTGTCCAAGTGACTCCCACAGTCCAGTGACTCTTCAGTCCAAGTTTGGTGGAGGTAAGTCCTTGCCTCACCACGCTAGACTGCATTGCTGGGTACCGCGTGATTTGCAGCTGCTCCAGCTCCTGTGCACTCTTCCAGGATTTCCTTCGTGCACAGCCAAGCCTGGGTCCCGACACTCTAGCCTGCAGTGCACAACCTTCTGAGTTGTCCTCCGGCATCGTGGGACTCCCTTTTGTGTCTTCGGGTGGACTCTGGTTCACTCCTCTTCCAAGTGCCTGTTCCGGTACTTCTGCGGGTGCTGCCTGCTTCTGTGAGGGCTCCCTGACTTGCTGGGCGCCCCCTCTGTCTCCTCATCCAAGTGGCGACATCCTGGTCCCTCCTGGGCCACAGCAGCAACCAAAACCCTAACCGCGACCCTTGCAGCTAGCAAGGCTTGTTTGCGGTCTTTCTGCGTGGGAACACCTCTGCAAGCTTCTTCACGACGTGGGACATCCATCCTCCAAAGGGGAAGTTTCTAGCCCTCTTCGCTCTTGCAGAATCCACAGCTTCTACCATCCGGTGGCATTTCCTGGGCATCTGCCCACTCTCGACATTGTTGCGACTCTTGGACTTGGTCCCCTTGTTCCACAGGTACTCAGGTCCGGAAATCCACTTTGGTTGCTTTGCTGGTGTTGGTCTTCCTTGCAGAAACCCCCTATCACGACTTCTGTGCTCTCTGGGGGTTATAGGTGCACTTTACACCTACTTTTCAGGGTCTTGGGGTGGGCTATTTTTCTAACCCTCACTGTTTTCTTACAGTCCCAGCGACCCTCTACAAGCTCACATAGGTTTGGGGTCCCTTTGTGATTCGCATTCCACTTTTGGAGTATATGGTTTGTGTTGCCCCTATACCTATGTGCTCCTATTGCAATCTACTGTAACTTTACATTGCTTGCATTACTTCCTTTTGCTATTACTGCATATTTGTGGTATTGTGTACATATATCTTGTGTATATTTGGCATCCTCCTACTGAGGGTACTCACTGAGATACTTTTGGCATATTGTCATAAAAATAAAGTACCTTAATTTTTAGTATATCTGTGTATTGTGTTTTCTTATGATATTGTGCATATGACACCAGTGGTATAGTAGGAGCTTTGCATGTCTCCTAGTTTAGCCTAAGCTGCTCTGCTATAGCTGCCTTCTATCAGCCTAAGCTGCTAGAAACACCTCTTCTACACTAATAAGTGATAACTGGACCTGGTACAGAGTGTAAGTACCCCTTGGTACCCACTACAAGCCATGCCAGCCTCCTACATTGGTTGTGCAGCGGTGGGATAAGTACTTGCAACTACTTACCACTTTGTCATATTGTACTTTTCATAAGAGAAAAATATACAAAACAAGTTCAGTGTATGTACACCTAACCAAAAAGGTTTGCTTTTCTTCTCTTACACTATCTGCTAAGTGCTGAAAAGTACCTCTAAACTTTCTAAAAGTTTCAAAAAGTTTTGAAAAAGGTTTTTTTCCTGTTCTTTAAAAAGTCCTGAAACTTTTTCTATCCTTTATCTGTCTCTAAACCTTTTTCTATCATGTCTGGTGTAGG
This sequence comes from Pleurodeles waltl, assembly GCF_031143425.1. Lineage (NCBI taxonomy): Eukaryota > Metazoa > Chordata > Amphibia > Caudata > Salamandridae > Pleurodeles > Pleurodeles waltl. The sequence goes on along the minus strand of NC_090437.1, from coordinate 623,358,923 downwards.
AACCCCTCTTAATTTGGTCAATACAACTTATGACCACCTTAACTTTAAGAGCCTAAGGAGTCTCTGCATTGATAGAGGTTTAGTGGTAGGTAAGAACCCTTCTAGAGAGTTACTGTCTAATATGCTTATTGAGAATGATACGGCCCAGGGTGGCACCTCATCTGAAAAGTTGATAGATAGCTCACTCTGACTCTGGGGAGCCCCCAGTGGGAGTGTTGCAGGGTTCTCTTCTTAATTTGCCCCTTAGCAGACCACCTAGCAAGGCTGGTAGAAATAGAAGCTCCCATCATAGTAGGGATGTTTTTGTACCTGGAGGCCAGGTTGCTAGTGTGCCAACTGTTAGGGACATTTCTCCCTCTGCTCATTCAAATCTTTCTTCTGTGTCAAAACATTCCCAACCCACCCACCCTGATGACAAGATGTTAGAAAGGGAACTCAATAAGTTGAGAGTGGAAGAGACCAGGCTGAAGCTTAAACAGCGACAGCTGGCTCTAGACAGGGAATCCCTAGACGTAGAAAAAGAGAGACAGAGGTTGGGGTTTGGACCCAATGGTGGCAGCAGCAGTATTCCTGATAGCAATCCTGTGAAAGAGCATGATTCTAGGAATCTGCACAAGATAGTTCCCCCTTACAAGGAGGGGGATGACATTAACAAGTGGTTTGCTGCACTTGAGAGGGCCTGTATGGTACAGGGGGTCCCTCAAAGGCAGTGGGCTGCTATCCTATGGCTATCTTTCAGTGGAAAGGGTAGGGATAGGCTCCTTACTGTGAAAGAAAGTGATGCCAATAATTTTACAGTTTTGAAGAATGCACTCTTGGATGGATTTGGCTTAACCACTGAACAATACAGGATTAAGTTCAGAGAAACCAGAAAAGAGTCCTCACAAGACTGGGTAGACTTTGTTGACTATTCAGTGAAGGCCTTGGAGGGGTGGTTACATGGCAGTAAAGTTTCTGACTATGAAAGCCTGTACAATCTAATCCTGAGAGAGCATATTCTGAAAAACTGTGTGTCTGACTTGTTACACCAATATCTAGTGGACTCAGATCTGACCTCTCCCCAAGAATTGGGAAAGAAGGCAGACAAATGGGTCAGAACAAGAGTGAACAGAAAAGTTCATACAGGGGGTGACAAGGATGGCAAGAAGAAAGATGGTGAGAAATCTCAGGATAAGCATGGGGATAAGGGTAAAACCAAAGATCCTTCTTCAAATCCTAAACACTCTTCAGGGGGTGGGGATAAATCAAATTCTTCCTCTTCTTCACAACATACACACATTAAAAAGCCTTGGTGCTTTGTGTGTAAAAATAAAGGCCATAGGCCAGGGGATAAGTCCTGTCCAGGTAAACCCCCTGAGCCTACCACCACTAATACATCAAACTCTAGTGCCCCTAGCAGTAGTGGTAATAGTGGTGGGACTGCTGGCAACAGTCAAACTAAGGGTGTAGTTGGGTTCACTTATGGGTCCATCATAGAAACTGGGGTAGTCAGTCCCAAGACAGTTTCTGTCACACCTAGTGGCATTGGCCTTGCCACACTTGCTGCTTGTCCCCTTACAATGGATAAGTACAGGCAGACAGTTTCAATAAATGGTGTTGAGGCCCAGGCCTACAGGGACACAGGTGCCAGTATCACTTTGGTGACTGAAAACCTAGTGCCTCCTGAACAACACATCATTGGACAATAGTACAAGATTATTGATGTCCATAACTCCACTAAGTTTCTTCCCTTAGCTATAGTTCAGCTTAGTTGGGGTGGAGTTACTGGCCCTAAGCAGGTGGTAGTATCACCTAGCTTACCTGTAGGCTGTCTCTTAGGTAATGACCTAGAGACCTCAGGTTAGGCTGAGGTAGAGTTTCATACCCATGCAGCCATGCTGGGTATCCCTGAGGAATTGTTCCCTCTCATTTCTACTGAAATGAAAAAGCAAAGGAGAGAAAAAGGCCTGAAAACTCAGGATCCCTCTCCAACAACAGGTAAAAAGGGTATCACAGTATCCCCTAACCACCCTGCCATTCAGGATACCATTCCTGTGGTGGAAGAAACCTCTCCTGGGGTGGCACCTGTACCAAGGGAATCAACAGCTGGCATAGCTGTGCTCCCTGAGGTGGAAGTACCTCTCCGTGGGATAACTAATATTGGTGAGAAAAAGAGCACCATTTTAGTTAACATGGAGCATCCCTCCAACCCTCCCAGAGAAACTTTAGTGCAGAAACCCTGCACTGCCTCACAACACTTAAGACAGCAGCCCTGCCCTAGTGTGAAGCTCATAGGACAGCATCCCTGCCCTGCTCCAACTCAAGAGAAACAGCATCCCTGTTCTCTCTTCCAGCCATATGGACAAAGTATTTGCCCAGCTATGGCTTTACTGAGACAGCATCCCTGTCTGGCATTCTCATCACTAGAAATAGGTCCAGTGGACTATTCCCACTGCTCTAAACTAAAACTTACTGATAGAAACTCTGAAAATATATCTTCACATTGTTGCTTAGCTAAAAAACTTCAAACAGGGTGGTTTACATCCCCACAGGGAAGTAACCATATAGTGGATGATAAAGGGAGTAACCAGTCTATTGCAGAGCTACTCTCCACTTATCACTACTTAGACAATAAAGTCTCAACTGGCCAAGGTTAGCCTTATTGTCCTTCGTTTGGGGGGGGGGGGAGGGTTGTGTGAGAAAGTAGCCTCTTTCTAGCCTTGTTACCCCCACTTTTGGCCTGTTTGGGAGTATATGTCAGGGTGTTTTCACTGTCTCACTGGGATCCTGCTAGCCAGGGCCCAGTGCTCATAGTGAAAACCCTATGTTGTCAGTATGTTTGTTATGTGTCACTGGGACCCTGCTAGCCAGGACCCCAGTGCTCATAAGTTTGTGGCCTATATGTATGTGTTCCCTGTGTGATGCCTAACTGTCTCACTGAGGCTCTGCTAACCAGAACCTCAGTGGTTATGCTCTCTCTGCTTTACAAATTGTCACTAACAGGCTAGTGACCAATTTTACCAATTCACATTGGCATACTGGAACACCCTTATAATTCCCTAGTATATGGTACTGAGGTACCCAGGGTATTGGGGTTCCAGGAGATCCCTATGGGCTGCAGCATTTCTTTTGCCACCCATAGGGAAATCTGACAATTCTTACACAGGCCTGCCAGTGCAGCCTGAGTGAAATAACGTCCACGTTATTTCACAGCCATTTACCACTGCACTTAAGTAACTTATAAGTCACCTATATGTCTAACCTTCACCTGGTGAAGGTTGGGTGCAAAGTTACTTAGTGTATGGGCACCCTGGTACTAGCCAAGGTGCCCCCACATTGTTCAGGGCAAATTCCCCAGACTTTGTGAGTGCGGGGACATCATTTCACGCGTGCACTATATATAGGTCACTACCTATGTATAGCGTCACAATGGTAACTCCGAACATGGCCATGTAACATGTCTAAGATCATGGAATGGCATTGGGGGGACAATTCCATGATCCCCCGGGTCTCTAGCACAGAACCCGGGTACTGCCAAACTGCCTTTTCAGGGTTTGCACTGCAGCTGCTGCTGCCAACCCCTCAGACAGGTTTCTGCCCCCCTGGGGTCCAGGCAGCCCTGGCCCAGGAAGGCAGAACAAAGGACTTCCTCAGAGAGAGGGTGTTACACCCTCTCCCTTTGGAAATAGGTGTGAAGGCTGGGAAAGAGTAGCCTCCCCCAGCCTCTGGAAATGCTTTGATGGGCACAGATGCTGCCCATCTCTGCATAAGCCAGTCTACACCGGTTTAGGGATCCCCCAGCCCTGCTCTGGCGCGCAACTGGACAAAGGAAAGGGGAGTGACCACTCCCCTGACCTGCATCTCCCAGGAGAGGTGCCCAGAGCTCCTCCAGTGTGCCCCAGACCTCTGCCATCTTGGAAACAGAGGTGTGCTGGCACACTGGACTGCTCTGAGTGGCCAGGGCCAGCAGGTGACGTCAGAGACTCCTTCTGATAGGCTCTTACCTGTGTTACTAGCCTATCCTCCTTCATAGGTAGCCAAACCTCCTTTTCTGGCTATTTAGGGTCTCTGCTTTGGGGAATTCTTCAGATACCGAATGCAGGAGCTCACCAGAGTTCCTCTGCATCTCTCTCTTCACCTTCTGCCAAAGGATCGACCGCTGACTGCTCAGGATGCCTGTAAAACCGCAACAAAGTAGCAAAGACGACTACTGCAACCTTGTATCGCTTATCCTGCCGCCTTCTCGACTGTTTCCTGGTGGTGCATGCTCTGGGGGTAGCCTGCCTCCTTCTTGCACCAGGAGCTCTGAAGAAATCTCCAGTGGGACGACTGAATCCTCCCCCTGCATCCGCAGGCAACAAAAGACTGCATCACCGGTCCTTTGGGTCCCCTCTCAGCACGACGAGCGTGGTCCCTGGAACTCAGCAACTCTGTCCAAGTGACTCCCACAGTCCAGTGACTCTTAAGTCCAAGTTTGGTGGAGGTAAGTCCTTGCCTCCCCACGCTAGACTGCATTGCTGGGTTCCACGTGATTTGCATCTGCTCCGGCTCCTTTGCACTCTTCCAGGATTTCATTTGTGCACAGCCAAGCCTGGGTCCCCGACACTCTAACCTGCAGTGCACAACCTTCTGAGTTGTCCTCTGGCGTCGTGGGACTCCCTTTTGTGTCTTTGGGTGGACTCCGGTTGACTCCTCTTCCAAGTGCCTGTTCCGGTACTTCTGCGGGTACTGCCTGCTTCTGTGAGGGCTCCCTGACTTGCTGTGCGCCCCCTCTGTCTCCTCATCCAAGTGGCGACATCCTGGTCCCTCCTGGGCCACAGCAGCATCCAAAAACCCTAACCGCGACCCTTGCAGCTAGCAAGGCTTGTTTGCGGTCTTTCTGCGTGGGAACACCTCGGCAAGCTTCTTCACGACGTGGGACATCCATCCTCCAAAGGGGAAGTTTCTAGCCCTCTTCGTTCTTGCAGAATCCACAGCTTCTACCATCTGGTGGCAGCTTCTTTGCACCCTCAGCTGGCCTTTCCTGGGCATCTGCCCACTCTCAACATTGTCGCGACTCTTGGACTTGGTCCCCTTGTTCCACAGGTACTCAGGTCCGGAAATCCACTTTGGTTGCTTTGGTGGTGTTGGTCTTCCTCGCAGAAACCCCCTATCACGACTTCTGTGCTCTCTGGGGGTTATAGGTGCACTTTATACCTACTTTTCAGGGTCTTGGGGTGGGCTATTTTTCTAACCCTCACTGTTTTCTTACAGTCCCAGCGACCCTCTACAAGCTCACATAGGTTTGGGGTCCCTTCGTGATTCGCATTCCACTTTTGGAGTATATGGTTTGTGTTGCCTCTATACCTATGTGCTCCTATTGCAATCTACTGTAACTTTACATTGCTTGCATTACTTCCTTTTGCTATTACTGCATATTTTTGGTATTGTGTACATATATCTTGTGTATATTTGGCATCCTCATACTGAGGGTACTCACTGAGATACTTTTGGCATATTGTCATAAAAATAAAGTACCTTTATTTTTAGTATATCTGTGTATTGTGTTTTCTTATGATATTGTGCATATGACACCAGTGGTATAGTAGGAGCTTTGCATGTCTCCTAGTTCAGCCTAAGCTGCTCGGCTATAGCTACCTTCTATCAGCCTAAGCTGCTTGAAACACCTCTTCTACACTAATAAGGGATAACTGGACCTGGTACAGAGTGTAAGTACCCCTTGGTACCCACTACAAGCCAGGCCAGCCTCCTACAACGGTTAATTCAGTTTTATTGTTTGTTAGAAAAAAGTGACATTCTACAGCCTTTCCCTTCACACTCCCTGAATCCTTGAAAGATTGATGCATGTTTCGTGGTACAAAATCATGTCAACGAGCAGTCAGGAAAAGTAAACATCAATTTCCATGTTAAAAAATTTAAGGTATTTGCCAGAAGATATGTATTGACATTTGACCTCCTTCTTTGAAGCAACAGTAAGTGTTACCAGGTAAAAACAAAATTTAAAGGCACCTTTATTGCTCATTTGCCTTCTGAGCTCCGGCATGGTTATTTAGGGGGTCTTTGGAGAACTGGCTTGACGGTGTCTGCAAGCAGTACGGAATAAGATTCCAGTGCTATGAGAACTGTGAATAGGAAACAATACATCCAGTACAAACATGCTTAGTAAGAAGGATTTTATCCAGTGTTAAAAAAAAAAGAAAAAAAAAAGAGTACCTGAAGGATCATCTGTAGAAGAGCAGAAAGGTGTTAAGAGCTGCTCCTGCTCCATGAACAGCTCATCTACCAATGTCTCAAATGCGCTGTCTTCCTAATCAAACTAGGAATGTGAATTGCTGGAAGCAGATCAGAGTGACTGCCAGAATGTCTGGAGTTGTTAGAGGTCTCAGAAAAGCAAATTCAAGAATTCTCAGTCATATTGTTCAACTGTGTATAGATTATTCTAGAATGTACTGGAAAAGAGCATAGACAGCAGAAAGTTAGGTTGCTTTACAGATGCTTATGTTTTTTTAAATAGTAATTTTATTGAGCAGTGCTGTAGTATATGATACAGTGTCCAACTATACAACATGTGTGCAATCAGCATTTCAGGGTGAAGGTACCATCCGAAAAAGCAGCTCTGAGGCCAACACAGAGGGAGGCAGACACACAATTCACATTGACTTAAAGTGTTCTGAGAACAAGTAGAAAGATGGTTTGGTCAGGGTCAGAAAAGCAGGTCCATCACTACAGCATTCTAACAACAAGTTCTATGAATAAAGGAGAAGGAGTAACATATACACAGACTGGATCCCAGAATATGGTGCAGGGGCTGTAGGCCCATCGAGGACTTGTATATGCCAGTCCTTTATATGCTGCATACGAGGGTGCTATTAAAGCTGTGTAATGGAGGGTCATGTGGGAAAGGAAGCGATGGTGGTGGGTCTGGTTCCATGACCTTGCCATCACTGATATGCCTCTAGAAGGGTGGCATAAGCTCATAACTGGAATGCAATGCAGTTTGCATAACATGACCAAGTTGCTCTACAGAAGTTCAGAGTAATGAGTGGCTGGAAGAGGAAAGAATACCATGATCGCATTAGAGTAAGTATTGCTAGATCTGATTGCATGTTAGGCTTAGGAAAACAAGAAAAAACTTTAATGAGTTCACAACTGTAAAGTTAACATTTAAACTCAGAACCATGTAGTCAAATTAACTATGCAAATGACATTGAAAGACATGATCCCAAGATCTTGTTCATTCCCTCTATCGCTCTCTTAAGACAGGCCAATGAATATTAACTCACACAAGTAGTCTCACTGAATTGTAGTAGCAGATGACTTCCATGTCTGTAGGATAATTACTTTTGCAGTAGACAAAGACATTGAAAACAGCTGCCTCCAGTGGTTGATCAGACCTGGAATTTTTGAAGCTTCATGCAGCATGGGTGGAATGGTTGACGTGTTGTAATTATCACCACAAGCTTCTTTTTCATAAGTGACCATTTCTGATAGAGACTTCTAACTGCTGATTCCTCACCTTGTGAATTTCCAGAGGCTCCAAACTGTACCCAGAAACTTTCACAGGAATTTCCGTGTGCGTCGATAGGTGGTGTTGCATGGTTCGGTCCGTCGCACCCGGTACATGACATTGGGGCCGCTATATCTATACCATCCCCACTCACTTGAGAGTTCCCTTCCTTTAGCACCTGCCTGCGTGGATCCTGAGCTCTCAAACCCTGTCACTCCAGACATATTTTTTTCACTTAAGTTTCTTCAAAGTGCAGTTTCACCCCCTAAAACAGGATTTAAACCATATTTTGACTGTCACCAGCATTTGTCAGTGATGGACTCCACGCATCGTGCATCAGCTCCAAACACCACTCTGCGCAGTGTCCGTGATGCACAAAAAATTAACCAAAAAGGCCATCCATGACGGGGAGGCCAAACTAGCAGTTGACGAACTCCAGAGGTCACAAAAGCACTTGGGGTCGAAGTCGAAGGCACGACGGTCCTGGTCAAAATAGAGGGCGTGGACGCACTCCTGTTCCCGAGGACACTCTTGTGACAGGTTATCTTCAAGGTCACAGGCATCAGGTAAGTTGAGGAAGTTCCAAAAGAAGCTTAAGAAATCTAAGGCTATTCTTCATCCTATCACTACCACCACTTGGAGTTGTGCAGCAAGTACCTCTAGGCTGCAGTCGTTCCCTGCCTGCTCAGGCCCCTACACCCCCATGGAACCGGTCCCAACGCTTGTCACAGTACTTCAGTCCCACCCTGAATGGACAGCAGCATCAGAGTAGCTCCAGCAGCTGAAGGCAGCCTTGGACATATATTGAGTGCCACACTGGATTCCTCTGGAGCGCATTAGGGCCCCATGGATCTGAGGGGACCTCTCGTCATTCTGCCATTGGTGAATCCATCCTCAATATCGACTATCCCTCTCAACCTCACCTTAAGACTGGCTTTGTCCCCCGACTTCAGCTCCGCCGAACCCAGTCCCAATGCCATCCCTTGCCCCACACACTGCTCCATGCACAACGCTGTGTTTGGTCTGACGCCTGACGGCACTGGCCCTTGAATCAACACCTGTCTCTAAGTCAGCGGCACCAGAAGGAGAGACAATTTTATTGCCAGTGTCTGAGGCCCAGGCTGCACTGCTCAGACTTAGACAGTATGCCCGTTCTGAGGCAGAGTATAGCTCACATTATGAAGCAGGCAACCTTGATGAGGACAACAATGATCCATATGATGAAGGCAATATTTTTTATAACCTCCAGGATGCCACTGGTCTGGACACCTCCCAGGCATTGGCCTCTTGTCTCCAAGCCTTGCTTGGCTACTGAAGAGTCCACATCCTTAGCCACTGTGATTCGAAGGGCAGCTGTGATGCTTAACTTCATCCTGCCAAAACAAGAAATCAAAACTAGTCTTCTAACAGAGGTTCTTAACACTGCACAGTTTACTCTGAGCCTCTGCTCGCCATTTACAAGGCCTTAACTAATGTGCTGGTCAGCAGCTGGTCAAAGTCAAGATCTTGCCCTCTGGTCAGTAGGCTGGTGGCAAGGCGGCATAGACTGGCTCCTGGTGACCCATACTTACTATTGCAACATCACACCCCAGAGAGCCCTGTTGTCCAGGTACTGGCGAGCTGCTTGAACCCCTTTGCATTCCCTACCAACCCGCCTCACAGAGGCAATTACCAAATGGATTTTCCCCTTGGCCAGCCTTGCCCTCAGGGCAATAAATACCACATGCCACCTAGGAAAATATTTGCACATATTATGTGGCAAAGTGGAGGATATTTTGACAATGGTCCGTCAAACCTTGCACAGGCCGATCTTTGACGGATATGATGTATCAAGTGATTCTTTCAAATCTAGTCTGTACTCTGCAGACTGTCTGGGTAGAGTAGTCAGCCCCTCCCCCCACAGCTGTCACTAAACTGCTTTAACTTGCGCACGATAGGCCAGTAAGTTCTCACATCACCTTCCACCTCCCCTGCTGGGTGTGCATCATGTCTCATCAGTGGGTGCTCCAGATCGTGCCGAATGAATACGCTCTACCCTTTCTGTCCTAACCTCCAGACATGCCACGTGTGCCACAAAACTTCACAGAGAACTACTTGTCAATACTCTGTGGAGAAGTTCAAGCTCTCTTGGCCAAGGGAGCAATAGAGAGGGTCCTGGCATCAGAAATCAGGATTGGTTGGTTCTCCCTATCTGGGGCCGAAGAAGGACAGATGCCTCTGCCCTGTCCTAATCCGTTGTCCTCAGTGCTTCTTCCTTCGAAAAGGCAAGTTCAAAATGTTCACCCTGGTTAAGTCTATCTGCTTTGAATCCAGGAGACTGGACTAATAACTCTAGACTTGCAGGAATAATATTTTCACATCCTCAATCTGAAGTCCCACCAATGTTAACTGTGGTTTCAGGTAGGCCAAGAGCGCTTTCAGTTCACCATAATTCCCTTTGGCTTTATCAGTGTTCCTCTGTTGTTCACAAAGGTGAAGTTGGTAGTTGCAGCCCGATTGCAGAGGTTTGGAATGCCAGTCTTCCATATCTCAATGATAGGCTGCTGAAGGTGGACTCACCTCAAACAGTTGTAAACCACCTCCAGACAATGGCCAATCTGTTGACATCGCTGGGTTTTTCCATCAACATGCCAAAGTCACACCTGACTCCTTTTACATCAGCCACCTCTCATTGAATCCATTCTGGTTACAGTGTTCTTTCAAGTCTTCCCTCCACCTCAACAAGTCCAGGACATTCAGGCTATGATCCCAGTGTTTCAACGCTTGACTGTAGTGTCTCAGTGAGAGGGGCTATATGGCTTCTTGGCCTATTGGCCTCTGACATCCTACTTATGGACCATGGCAGGTAGCACATGCGGGCCCTGCAATGGGATCTGAAGTCTCAGAGAGCCCAGCACCAAGGGGACCTATCTAAGTCCTTCCGGGTTGAGAGAGACTGTGTAAGATCTGCATTGGTGGCTGCTCAACTGAGATTGAACTGGTGGAAGACTGCTCTCAGTACACCCTCTAGAGCTAACAGTTGTGACGGATGCATCATTGCTGGGTTTCAGAGGTCATCTGGGAGAAGTGGAGATCAGATGACTCTGGTCATCGGCGGAGAGTCGCTTCCACACAAGCTTGCTGGAGTTGAGAGAGATTCGCTTGGCATTGAAAGCCTTCTACCTGACCGTCACAGGAACGGGTGCAGGCTCTAATGGACAACACAACCGCCATATGGTATTGTAATAAACCGGGCAGAGTGGGGGTTATAGATCATGTGCTTGGAGGCTTTGTGCCTCTGTAAGTGGCTGGGCTATCAGGGCATCTCCCTGATTGCCCAACATCTGGCAGGATCTGTAAACACCAGGGTGGACAAACTCAGCCAATTGTGCCTTGTGGATCATGAATGGCAGTTACAGTTACGTGGCATTGGGCATCTTCCTAGAATGGGGAGTACCCTGGCTTGATCTATTAACCACTGCACAAAACATGCAATGTCAAACATTTTGCACATTGGAGTTCACGAGGCAGCCCTCCATCACAGGTGCCTTCCATCAACGTTGGGGATCGGGTCTTCTGTAAGTGTTTCTGCCCCTCCTTCTGCTCAGAGTGCTGAAAAAGATTAAGAAATGCTGGGCCCAAGCCATCCTAGGGGCTCCGCATGGGCAAGGCGGGTGTGGCACCTGGAACTTCTCACTATGAGTACATGAACCCAGATTCAGCTGCCCCTTTAGGAGGGCCTTCTATCACAGCACCAGGGCCAAGTCTTACACCCGAACCTACACAACCTACATCTCCATGTGTGGTGGTTGACAGCTTTTAAACTTTCTCCTGAAGTGGTTGACGTTCGTCTTCAAGTCGACTGTTGTGGTGCATTTATTGAAGGGGCTGTTCCACATGTTCCTGCCAACACCATTTATGATACTGCAGTGGGACCTTGCTTTGATACTCACTTATCTGATGTGTACTCCCTTCAAAATGACGCACTGCTGTCATTTCCACCTCCTTACCATCAAAACAGCATTCCTCATGGCCATAACATCAGTCAGGCGAGTGCACAAACTTCCGGTATGTCCATATTTCCACCAAATACCTCCTTCTTTCCAGTTAAATTGGTCCCCAGATAAAGATAGCAGCATTCCTGCCCAAGAAAGCCTCCTCATGCCTCCAAACCAGAAAAACGGCTTAATTGTTTTCGCCTTAAGAGAGCCGTTAGCCTCTATGTCCATCAAACTAGAGAGTACCAGTCACATTTTTGTTGGTTGTTGTTATCTGCATAAAGACATAATATAGGCTAGCTGAAAAGCAGCATCCAAAATGCTTGCTTGCTTGCTTACTCAAGCAGAGCGAGGCTGCTACCACTGCATTAGCATGCAGCGTGCCAGTCTTGGACATCTGTCAGGCTGTGATGTGGGCATCCATACATTCACAAAGCACTACTACCTGGATAGCTAGGTCTGGCAGGATGGGCATTTTGCCTTTGTTTTGCAGGATTTCCTGCTCTGAGCTATTCCACAAACCACTACCTGTGAAAGTACTGCTTTGGTATCAGTTCACAAGGTGAGGAGTCTGCGGCTAGAAGTTTCTATCAGAACAACAAGTTAATTACCTTTGGTAACGAGTTTTCTGGTAGAGACTCTAGCTGACCGCAGATTAATTACCCATCCAACCCCCTCCCTGTTCTGTGGATTACTCATACAGTCCATTAAAAAGATTGTATCCTGAAAGTCTTGACACTGCCATGTTTTGATTTCAATGGCTCTGCGTCCTTTTGCGCAGAAAGAGACCAGAAACAGACGTCAGCATGCAGAAGTGGCACAGATATAGGGTCCAGATGTCATTTCATGGGTAAGGTAGCCCCAATGTGGAGCCGCACAACACCACCTACACAAGGTAATTGCTATGAAAGTTTCTGGATCTAATCTGGCACCTGGGCAAATTTAGAAGGTGAGGAATCTGTGGCTAGATTGAGTCTCTACCAGAAAAGGCGTTGCGAAAGGTAAGTACCTCGTTCATCTGTAACCAAAACAAAGACAGAGTTGGACATAATGAGCACATGCACAATGTAACAATCAGACTGTTTACATTTACAGGTAGTAGAGTTAGCGCTGAGCCCTACTGAAAGGTGACGCACATACAAATGACGTTGTAATTGATAAGACATTGTCCTTTGATTCAAAATGTGGCTTGTAATAAACTCCACTTTCAAAACTTTCTGTGCAGCTAAGCTGTCTTAAATGTTGGCTCCAGCAGCCTGCTGCCCTTCACATTGCATTTGCCTGGCTTTTAGGCTGCAAAATTATTCATCAAGATCACCCTTTAACCTGTTAGGTGCGGGCGTCGGCCACTGGCCGACGCCCACACACCCTCCCTGGTGCGGGTCACGACCAGTGGCCGACACCAGGAAGGGTATCAATAAATCCTCGGGTGCGTTGCACCCGAGGATTTTTATTTTTTTTTTAAACCCCCCCCCGGGAGACACGGAAGCTTCCGTGTCTCCCCCCGCCCCCCCACCCGCCCCTTTGTGACGTCAGCGCGCCTCGCGGCGCGCTGACGTTGCAAAGGTGTTTTCCCCATCAAAGCAGGAAGCAGCCTTGCGGCCGCTTCCTGCTTTGATGGGGAAAACGGCCTTTCTCACGTTCGGGAAGGCCTCGTAAGAAAGGGGAGTGTCTCCCCTTTCTTACGAGGCCTTCCTGAAAGTGTTTCCTGGCCCCGATCGCAGCACAGCTGCCCCCGATCGCAGCACTTCCTGAAAGTGTTTCCTGGCCCCCCGGTCGCAGCTGTGCTGCGATCGGGGGCCAGGAAACACTTTCAGGTTTCCTGGCCCCCCGATCGCAGCACAGCTGCGATCGGGGGGCCAGGAAACACTTTGAAAAGGCCTCGTAAGAAAGGGGAGACTCTCCCCTTTCTTACGAGGCCTTCTCAAACTGTTTCTGGCCCCCGATCGCAGCTGTGCTGCGATCGGGGGCCAGAAACAGTTTGAGAAGGCCTCGTAAGAAAGGGGGAGAGTCTCCCCTTTCTTACGAGGCCTTCTCAAAGTGTTTCCTGGCCCCCGACACCACTAGACGCCAGGGATTTCACTTTGGGGGGGCGGCCCCCTCGGAAAACGGCCCCCCCCCCCCCCCCCCCCCCCCGGGGGCATAATTAATAAAAATAAAAAAAAAAGGTAGGTGCCCCCTGGGGGGGGGGGGAGGGGCGCGATTGCGCCCCCCCCCAGGGGATTGTTTTTAAAAAAAAAAAAAAAAAATTAAAAAAAAAAAAAAATGACAGGGGGTCGCCCGTGGGCAGGGTGACCCCCTGTGGGGGCAATTTTTTTTTTAGATGTTGTAGGGTTTCCCTGGGGGCCATTTTGGCCCCCAAGGAAACCATACAACAACTAAAAAAAATAGATCTATATATAGATCTATATTTATATATCTATGTAGATAGATATATCTATGTACATGGATATATCTATAGATATATCTATGTACATAGATATATATATATATATATAGAGGTAGATCTATATATACCAAAGAGATTTATAAAGTGTGCTACTCACCTGTGAGGGTCTCAAGGCGCTTGGGGGGGGGCGGGGGGAGGGAAAGGGGCTGGGAGGTTCACTGTTCGAAAAGCCAGGTTTTGAGGCCCTTCCTGAAAAGAAGTAGGTTTTGGGTCTTGCGAAGGTGGGTTGTGAGGGCGTTCCAGGTTTTGGGTGCAAGGTAGGAGAAGGATCTGCCCCCGGTGGTGGTGTGTTTGATGCGGGGGACAGAGGCGAGAGAGAGGTCAGCTGAGCGGACGTTTCGTGTGGGGGTGTGGAAGGTGACTCTCGTTGAGGTAGGCAGGGCCTGTGTTGTGGAGTGATTTGTGTGCGAGGATGAGGATCTTGAAGGTGATCCTTTTGTCAATGGGGAGCCAGTGGAGGGATTTGAGGTGTGGAGAGATGTGTTCGTGTCGGCGGAGGTCGAGGATGAGTCGTGCTGCTGAGTTCTAGATGCGTGTAGTTTGCGCTTGAGTTTTAGAGTGGTGCCGGCGTAGAGGGCGTTTCCGTAATCAAGCCTGCTGCTGATGTGTGCGTGAGTGACAGTTTTTCTGGTCTCTGTGGGGATCCATTTGAATGTTTTTCAGTATACGGAGTGTGTTGAAGCATGAGGAGGTGAGAGCGTTGATTTGTTGGGTCATCGAGAGGGAGGAGTCTAGGATGATGCTGAGGTTGCGTGCGTGGTTGGCGGGGGTGGGTGCAGGGCCTAGCGTGGTGGGCCACCATGAGGGGTCCCAGGTGTTTTTGTGTGGGCCAAAGAGGATTATTTCGGTTTTGCTTGAGTTGAGTTTCAGGTGATTGGCTGTCATATATATATCACTTTTGTCAATATGTGTGTGGTTTCCCTGGGGGGAAAAGGGTCCGACTTGTCTAGTGGCAGTTTTAGTGCCATAAAGAAGCGCAGAAGGTTTATATGCCTACTGCAAAGAGCAAATCTGTATTTTATGTAAATAGCTGAGTACATTAGCAAAGTCTATGGAGAGATGAAGGGCACTTTTGCTGGGTGGTAATGAGGGAATCCGAGGAGGAGGGAGTGGGAGCACCAATAATGATTGTTGGACTGGGCGCAGGAGGTGCTAAAGACTGTGACGAATGGTATGTGACAAGGTGTTTTTTGAGTGTCTTGAAAGTACGTGCTGATTGAGGGAAGAAGCGCAGGTAAGGTGGCCTCTACTGTTGCACGTATCTCACACACCATCGATTTTGTGACTGTCTACGTAGGCTAGTGTTTTAGAGCAACAGTTTAGCCAATAGCAGAGATGGCATCTTGATGGATGACTGCTGCCTACACTCGGGTTATAGAGGACCGCTCTGACATAGGATCAGAGACTGAGATATCAGATACTGAGACAGCATCTGAGGGATAGGACAATGGCGCAGACTCTGGGAGTGATTTTTCAGTCAGAGGAGTCCCATTCGATAACTCCTCTTCCAGTACATTATGAGGGAGGTGATGAGGACAGTCCTGCTGTCCCTTCGCAAGCTGTTTATGCAACTGGGTAATAGTGGGTTAGGTCAACCCAGAGAGCAGGTAAATGCGGCGGCAAGCAGAGAGAGAGTGCTCTCTTGGGAGCTCCCCAATTTAGTTCAGCCCCAAATTCCACCACCCAAATCATATTGTGGAGACATCAAAATTATCCATGGCAAAACAAACTGGTTTTGTAAGGCAGGCACCTGTGTTTTTGGTCCTGGATTCGGCGGCCATATAGAGAAACACACTAAACCCAAACATTTCTGGAAACTAGACATTCGGGGGAGTCCACAGAGGTGTGACTTGTGTGGCTTCCTCAAAGTTTTCTTACCCAGAATACCCTGCAAAGCTGAAATGTTGAAAAAAAACTAAATTTTTCTCGCATTTCTGTCACACAAACTACAGGAATATGCTGGGATCCACAATATTCCTACCACCCAGTGACTCCTCACCTGTCCTGATAAAAACACTACCCCACTTGAGTGCCTACACCTAGTGTCTGTGTCAGGAATGGATCACCCCAGGGTCAACAGCTGCCTCACGTAAGGACCAACATTGACCGTTGTGTGATCTATTCCTGTCGCAGGCACCAGGCCTAACCACACAAGTGAGGTATCATTTTTATCGGGAGGCTTGGGGGAACGCTGGGTGGAAGGAAATTTGTGGCTCCTCTCAGATTCCAGAACTTTCTGTCACCGAAATGTGAGGAAAACTTGTTTTTTTAGCCACTTTTTGAGGTTTGCAAAGGATTCTGGGTAACAGAACCTGGTCCGAGCCCCGCAATTCACCCCTCCTTGGATTCCCCTAGGTCTCTAGTTTTCAGAAATGCACAGGTTTGGTAGGTTTCCCTAGGTGCCGGCTGAGCTAGAGGCCAAAATCTACAGGTAGGCACTTTGCAAAAAACAGCTCTGTTTTCTGTGATGTGTCCACGTTGTGTTTTGGGGCATTTCCTGTCGCGGGCGCTAGGCCTACCCACACAAGTGAGGTATCATTTTTATCGGGAGACTTGGGGGGACGCTGGGTGGAAGGAAATTTGAGGCTCCTCTCCGATTCCAGAACTTTCTGTCACCGAAATGTGAGGAAAACTTGTTTTTTTAGCCACTTTTTGAGGTTTGCAAAGGATTCTGGGTAACAGAACCTGGTCCGAGCCCCGCGAGTCACCCCATCTTGGATTCCCCTAGGTCTCTAGTTTTAAAAAATGTACAGGTTTGGTAGGTTTCCCTAGGTGCCGGCTGAGCTAGAGGCCAAAATCTACAGGTAGGCACTTTGCAAAAAACAGCTCTGTTTTCTGTGATGTGTCCACGTTGTGTTTTGGGGCATTTCCTGTCGCGGGCGCTAGGCCTACCCACACAAGTGAGGTATCATTTTTATCGGGAGACTTGGGGGGACGCTGGGTGGAAGGAAATTTGAGGCTCCTCTCCGATTCCAGAACTTTCTGTCACCGAAATGTGAGGAAAACTTGTTTTTTTAGCCACTTTTTGAGGTTTGCAAAGGATTCTGGGTAACAGAACCTGGTCAGAGCCCCGCGAGTCACCCCATCTTGGATTCCCCTAGGTCTCTAGTTTTCAAAAATGTACAGGTTTGGTAGGTTTCCCTATGTGCCGGCTGAGCTAGAGGCCATAATCCACAGGTAGGCACTTTGCAAAAAAACAGCTCTGTATTTTGTGAAAAAATGGGATGTGTCCACGTTGTGTTTTGGGGCATTTCCTGTCGCGGGCGCTAGGCCTACCCACACAAGTGAGGTATCATTTTTTTCGGGAGACTTGGGGAAACATAGAATAGCAAAACAAGTGTTATTGCCCCTTATCTTTCTCTACATTTTTTCCTTCCAAATATAAGAGAGTGTGTAAAAAAGACGTCTATTTGAGAAATGCCCTGCAATTCACATGCTAGTATGGGCACCTCGGAATTCAAAGATGTGCAAATAACCACTGCTCCTCAAAACCTTATCTTGATCCCATTTTGGAAATGCAAAGGTTTTCTTGATACCTCTTTTTCACTCCTCATATTTCAGCAAATGAATTGCTGTATACCCAGTATAGAATGAAAACCAACTGCAGGGTGCACCTCATTTATTGGCTCTGGGTACCTAGGGTTCTTGATGAACCTATAAGCCCTTTATATCCCCGCAACCAGAAGAGTCCAGCAGACAAAACGGTATATTGCTTTCAGAAATCTGACATCGCAGGAAAAAGTTACAGAGTAAAACATAAAGAAAAATGGCTGTTGTTTTCAGCTCAATTTCAATATTTTTTTATTTCAGCTGTTATTTTCTGTAGGAAAACCTTGTAGGATCTACACAAATGACCCCTTGCTGAATTCAGAATTTTGTCTAGTTTTCAGAAATGTTTAGCTTTCCGGGATCCAGCATTGGTTTCACACCCATTCCTGTCACTAACTGGAAGGAGGTTGAAAGCACCAAAAATAGTAAAAATGGGGTATGTCCCAGTAAAATGCCAAATTTGTGTTGGAAAATGTGGTTTTCTGATTCAAGTCTGCCCGTTCCTGAAAGGTGGGGAGATAGTGATTTCAGCACCAGAAACCCTTTGTTGATGGCATTTTCAGGGAAAAAACCACAAGCCTTCTTCGGCGGCCCTTTTTTCCCATTTTTTTGGAAAAAACTAAATTTGCACTGTATTTTGGCTATTTTCTTGGTCTCCTCCAGGGTAAACCACAAACTCTGGGTACCATTAGAATCCCTAGGATGTTGGAAAAAAAGGACGCAAATTTGGCGTGGTTAGCTTATGTGGACAAAAAGTTATGAAGCCCTAAGCGCGAACTACCCCAAATAGCCAAAAAAGGGCTCAGCACTGGGGGGGAAAAGGCCCAGCAGCTAAGGGGTTAAGTAAAGGAGATAGCATTGCTATTTTCTCTCCCTAAAATCCTTGGGGTCATTACAAATAGGGTCCCTGGTTCATTTTAAACGTTCTATTTATTTTGTAGACATTTTATTGTGTTTATTTTTGCAGTGAA
This sequence comes from Pleurodeles waltl, assembly GCF_031143425.1. Lineage (NCBI taxonomy): Eukaryota > Metazoa > Chordata > Amphibia > Caudata > Salamandridae > Pleurodeles > Pleurodeles waltl. Next base: position 623,340,491 of record NC_090437.1, on the reverse strand, counting down.
ACTACATAAAGAGTCAGCTCTTCAGCAAATGCTGACATTTGTGATGCTTTAACAAGGCACAGATAAAGCTTTAATGTATCAAGTCTTTTTAACATCTCTGATGTTTGTGGAGAGATGTACTGATTGCAGTAAAGCACTGTACCATTAAACAGATTTGCAGGCTACTGCTATGTATATCAAAACAATACCCTTTCAGGCTTAGAGTGACGCACAAATTATGCAAAAACACAGAGAACTCTGAGTGGTTCCCAAGTTTAGGTGGAGAGCAGCTCCTATGTAGAGCACCCTACAGCACCAGCAACACTCTAAATCTGCTCACCTTAAATGTCTGTTTTTGTAGCAAAGTTTTTAAGCATAGGATTAGCACAGCGCCATCCATGCCGATCTACAAAGAGACAAAGGGGGTCATTCCGACCCCGGCGGGCGGCGACCGCCAGAAGACCGCGCCGCGGTCATTCTGACTTTCCCGCTGGGCGGACAGGCAAAAAGGCCGCCCGCCCATCGGGAAAGCCCCAGCAACGATGAAGCCGGCTCTGAATGGAGCCGGCGGAGTTGCTGGTGTGCGACAGGTGCAGTGGCACCCGTCGCGATTTTCAGTGTCTGCTAGGTAGACACTGAAAATCATTATGGGGCCCTGTTAGAGGGCCCCTGCACTGCCCATGCCTGTGGCATGGGCAGTGCAGGGGCCCCCAGGGGCCCCACGACACCCGTTCCCGCCATCCTGTTCCTGGCGGTTTTTACCGCCAGGACCAGGATGGCGGGAAGGGGGTCGGAATCCTCATGGCGGTGCTGCGAGCAGCGCCGCCATGGAGGATTCTTTGGGGCAGGGGTAAACCGGCGGGAGACCGCCGGTTGCCCTTTTCTGACCGCGGCTTTACCGCCGCAGTCAGAATTGCCCATGAAGCACCGCCAGCCTGTTGGCGGTGCTTCCGCGGCACTCTGCCCTGGCGGTTTTCAACCGCCAGGGTCAGAATGACCGCCAAAGTATTTTGTCATTTAAACAGCAAAGTCTTTAGGCATAGAAATATTTAGTGCCATCCATGCTGAGCTGTAAAATGGCAAAAGCTGTTTACCACTCCAGGCTCTATAGAAGCTGCTCTCCACTTAAACGTGAAAACTACCCAGAGTTCTCTGCTTCTGTGAATTATACGCATATTACCTAGTAGCAGTCGCCACTAGGTAGTTATAGTTAGGACCAAAAAGTGTTTTTTGACTTGGCTAAACCTTTGTCACCGTTTGACGAATCTTCACAAAATGTTCCCAAAAAAGTGTGCTGTGATTCTTGTTGCGCACAAAAGATTTCTGGTTGATCCGTCAAGCGGAGGCTGAGAAAAGGGGAGGGTCAAAAAAGTTGAGTTTCCCATGTTAATTCCCATAGGATCTTTAGACACGACTACAGCCCGAACCACTGGACGGAATTACACCAAATTAGGCAGAAAGCTATCTTTTGGTACGCAGATTACGCTTTTGCTTATTTGCTGTAAATCCGTCAAGTAGTTATTGAGATATTAAAGGGAAAATAAATTTGTATATGTAGGGACACAGAACCTTTGCGATGTACTCGCGAATAATGATGAGTTTATCCAGGTAAATGCACAGCTCTGATTGGCTGCTAACACTTCAAACCAGGAAGTGCTGGCAGCCATCTTGAAACTTGGCTTCAGCCGAGTCCCACAGAAAAAGTAAAAAAAAAAAAAAAATACAAGGGAGCAGGGGAGCGTCACCCTGACCCCTTAGCTCTGGTGCTGGGGTCCCAGATGGGACCCCTTATGTCTGGAAAAAAAAAAACATTGTTTAAAAAAAAAAAAAAGCCACGATTTCACAACAGTGTAGCGATTTTGTAGAATTAAAAAATAATAATAATAATAAGCATGGGCTCCTTTGCTTGTTTTTCACAAGGGCGTGCCAGGTCCCGGGGGCATCCACAATTTCTACACAGGGTCAAGCAACCCTAACCACTACCTCTCCAGTGCACTTTTTAAATATAATGCAGGGGGGGGGGCTTGTGCCCCCGAGCCCTGGGGACCGCCACCTCCCTGAGGCACTTTTCTAATAGAGTGCAGGAAACAACCCTGAGGACCAACACCTCCCCACGGATATTTGTGTGTTGGAGGGGGGCCACGCAGCCCCCCTCAAGGAGCTAGTGATTGCCCTGTGGACCGCCACTCATCAGGGCCGGCTCCTGCTGTGTACCTGGGTGCCCACCACTGGTACATAGCTGTTTGCTGTGGCCTGGCGGCAGCTTTGACATTTGCCTCCAAGTTGCAGCAGACACCTGCTTGCAGCGAGGGAGAGCTGTCAAAATAGCTCTCCCTCGCCGCGAGCAGAGGTTTCCTCTGTCTCCCTGCCTGCAAAGATGCAGACAGGAACACAGAGGAAACTGCTCTCACAGAGAGGGAGCTGCTATAGCATCTCCCTCTCTCTGACAGCGGTGCCAGCTCCCACAGGAGGTGGGAAGCCGTTGGGACCGCGGGGGCCTTCAGGCTCCCTCCGCGGTCCCCAACATTGCCACTAGGTGCCCTGGGGGGCACCCAGGTCACATGGCCGAGCCCCAGAAACTGGCATCCCGGGGAGGGGAGCCACACGCCCCCACCTGTCCCCAAAAAATTATTCATCTGGTGAATGGGGTCCCCGGGGCCAATATCGGCCGGAGAGGTGCCCCCCAAAACAAAAAAAAAGAAAAAAAAAAGTGTTTAGGCCAGGCTCTAGGGGATTGGGTCCCTGAAGCAAGATCAGCTTGGGGAGGGGGGCTGCGCAGTCTCCCCCCCCCCCCCCAGAAAATATTAAACGTTTAGGCCAGGCTCTGGGGGATGGGATCCCTGGGGCCCAGCATAAATATTTAATTATTTGTTGGTCGATCTGGGCCCTGGGGGATGCGGTCCCTGGGGCCTAGATTGGCCTGGGTGTGCAGGGCATGCGGGGTTGGGTTGTTATAGGGGTTGGCCGCAAGCCAGGCCCTGCGGCCAACCCTCGCTGCACACGGACAAAGACCGGGCGCAGTACGGGGTTTCGATGGTGATAGTGGTTGGCCGCAGGCCCTGCAACCAACCCCGGTCGCGCACGCCCAGAGCCTGTACTCGATGGTGGGTTGAGTATCGTATAGTAATGAAAATTACTTTACTTTAAAAAAAAAAAAAGGTTAAAGGGACGTTACAGTTAGGAATTAGAATTGAAAAAACCCTATAAAAGTTCACTTAAAAAAACAAAGGTTACAGGGACGTTATAGTTAGGCTCACATTTCAAATAATACAATACCATACAAATTCACTGTTATAGTTAGGTATCTCAAGTAACTATAACTATAACTCATGCCTTAAGGTAACTATAACTCGCACTCTCGCCATGCACTGCTAATTACCCCACAAATTATGGCACTCATGACATCTTTGATAGCATGATTGATAATATCAATGTAATATTTGCAGTAAAATGTTTGATGAAACAACTGTGCATGGCGGTGGTGTGAGTTATAATTAACTTAAGGCACGAGGTATAGTTACTTGTGAGAACTCTAACAGGTGAATTTCTATGGTTTGTACTTTTAAAATGTGAGTCTAACTATAGCGTCCCTGTAACCTTTGTTTTTTAAAGTAAATTTCTATGGGTTTTTAAATTCTATTTCCTAACTATAATGTCCCTGTAACCTTTGTTTTTTTCTGTGAATATATATTATAAACATCTTATATTTATATATGTATGATTATTATCAAGATTATTGCCCTGTTTTACCAAGCCATATTCTCAAAAAGTGCTGCATGCTGTTTTTTTTTCTGCCCAACTCTTCCAGATTCTTTCAGGTTTATTAAGGTACCTCGAATCCTGATAGACTACCTTATTCGACCCCCATTCCTCAGTTCCATTCCACACCTGTTAGTACAGTTGGATTTTCTTTTGCAATATCTTTTTTTGGCACTGTAAGGCCTTGATTTACAAAGTTTCTGATACCTGGAGAGAGCTTTTGCCTCCCAGAGACCAAGAAGCATAGTAGCTGTAGGAGGTGTAGCTAAACCGGTAGTTAATTCTGATTTCTTTTCAGCCAGTAGAGTTCAGTCTTAGGGTAACTTGATTGTGTGTGGGAGTAAGTTATGTATTGTCAGCATACCCATATACATGTTTCATCACCTGCCCTTCCAAATGTATACATTTTTTGCCTGGTTTGCTATACTATCTTAAGTTGAACCTCATCCTAGATTGTATTGATACTTCTCTGAGAAGTCTTAAGTGCCTCCTCCCACATGTCATTCTCTAACATTCTTTTTTATTTTTTTGAAGCTTCATTAGGCTTTCGGATCCAACACAGTAGTGTAGGATAAATGCAATCAGTAACAGCGTAAGAGTGATTTATCAGTGATCAGTAGTGCCATATAAGGAAAGCACCTCTGTCATAATCTCTATCCCATTAACATGTGTACAGAGCAAAGAATATCAGGGAGCAGTACATTTAGTAAATACTCAACATGCAGGAAGCCTACTTTGTTACAGTATTGAACATGTGCTTAATAGAAGAGTTCTATCAAAGGATAAACAACTGTCCACCTATTTGATCAAAACCAGTATGATGAAGGCATCAAGCAATGCAGCTTCCAACATCGAAGGGCAATGTGTCAAATAGTAAGGTTCACTATCATCTCAAAAGCAATGTGTGTGATCCTGTCTTAGTTACAAGAGGGGTCAGCCAGGGATATATACCAGTCAATAGGAGATAAAGAGTAGGAGTTGGTGGGGGAGGATAAAGAGTGGGGTGTGCGGATGTGTTGTTGGGGGGAAAATAACTTAAAATATAGTATATCATTTATCAGTAGCTAGAAATGTGCCGATCCACTTGTCTAGATCGGCCAACCATGTCATTCATGTCTTGTAAAATTGTCTAGTCAGGAGGTGCTGACTTTCTTCAATTTGTCCCGTCCACAGCTGCAGAATGGTTGTGAATCAGGGCAGTCCCTCAGGATATGAACCAGATTATAGCTTTCCAGGTTGGACCTCTCACAGCTGGAGTAGTATAATAGATTGACCCTCTACAATTTAAAGGGAGATCAATACATGTTGTTTAAAATTTTAAAATAGAAAAAAAATAAGTTTGGATTCCATGACAATCCTTTCATTCTAAATAGATGACCGGTCTTCCAGAGTGTGGGTTTTACTCCGAAGTCATTGGCATTGTAGTCTAGAGGCTTGACAAATTACTCTGAAATGAGAACACTTTAGATACCCAATATCAGAGCCTAGTAGTTGGCTCCATGTTGCAAGATATTTTAGAATGGGCCAGTCGGCCAGTACGGTTTGACCTGCAGTGAGGTGCCTTTTTAACCTATGTAAAGGTTATTTTTACTGCCACAAAGTGCATCCTTATAACCCAGACCCTGCTTGCAGATTCAGGAATGTTTTTGGGGGACTGTCTTGCAACAATTGGCCTAGAGTCCGTATCCCTTTCCACGTCCTGTCTCCCAATAAACATTTTATTCTGTAACATCCCCATGTCACTTTTCCATCTATTTCCCAGCTTTGTTAACGCTTTGTGTGTTTTTAAGTAGGATGATGCTAGTGTGTCCGCTTCTTTTTAGCCATATGTTTCCACTAATCTTCCCTGTAGCAGAGATTCTGCCATCTAGTCTTTGTCTTCCCCTATGGATGCTGTCAGTGCATATTTAAGTGGTAAGTATATAAACGTTTGTAATTTGTTCAAATTATACTCAGTCTGTAAGCATGCAAATGGTATCATACCACTTGTATCTCATACCTCACTAGGTGTAGAAATCCTAATGGTGTCCCATTACGTAAAGTCAGACAACGTGTTCACTTCCTTCAGTCATACACCTACCCATAGTAGCGTTTTTTGTGTTAGCCTTTTGCTCCAATCCATTTCCCTATTGCGTTTGTGCCATATTTTCACCACAAAGAGTGCAGGCCATGTCATGATTGCAGTGTACCTCCATATAACACTCTCACTAATTTTTGTGCATCTTACTGTGTTAGAGCCATCAAGGTACTGCTCATCCATGATTTAAATATTTTGACAGACCTAGATTAGCATCATGAGATCTCTCACTGCTATGTGACTTTCTCTGCTGCAATTAGTGCAAACCCCTGTAGGGTGCAGACTTAGAGCTGGTCATTCACTAGATGAACTTTTCTCATTTGCAGCATTGTTTCAGATTCTTTGAAGAGAACCAATAATAATACAACCTGTTATCATCCCTGGTGTCAGATTTCTCAAAATGTATTTGCCAACACCCTTGCTAAATAAGCTCAGATTTTTCAAATTAAACCCAAGTTTGGTGTCTGCTTTATTATTTTAACACATATATGTAATCATCTGTAGATCCCATGCCTTCTGTGAAAACGTCTATATGTTCAGGATACATCCATTGCTTGGTTTGCACCTATCCTTCAAATTCTTAAAACAGAACGTAAAAAAACAATTACCGAGAGCGCAATAAATATAATTGCAAAATAAATGCAAGGCAGAGCTTATAAATAGCAAAGCTACCTTTACTTCTAGATACCATTAATTTCAAGATTGTATTAGCAAGGATTCTAATAGCATTTAGTTAATGTGCTTAATAATCCTCATGGTCTCTTCACTGTCATCACTGTATTCGCTGCGGATGACATCAGATTGAAGTTGGATGAAGGTAGTGTTGCAGCTCTAACTTTATTAGATGTCAGTACCGCCTTTGGCGCTGTCGTTCATCAAATGCTGATAAGCAGGCTTTGTAGCATTGTAGTGCTTTGCTAGACCTTAACCGGGACGGTCATTCATGATTATTCACTTTCAAGCTGTTTCACTTCTTCCCATCAACTCTAATTTCAGATGTCACCTGTGAAATTCCACAGGGATTATCCTTTTTCCATGCGCTATTTAAGGTCTATATGTCACACCTTCCATGTCTTGTTAGAACTTTTGGCATGACCATTTATAAAATGTCAAATACAGGAACACAAAAGTAGCAACCATTTTGGAAGTTTCTTCACAAAACTAATGACACCTTTCCTGGAAAAGCACCACAAACTAGAAGAATTACAGTGGACTGTCATTGAGAAACTTAATCCTTGCTACAATTATAAAACAAAAAGAAAAAAGGGAGCACACTGCCTCACACTCAAGCAAAAGGTTAGCCCCAATGCATCATGGTAAATGCAGTCACTTCGTTTTGTGCTGAAAAAGTAATCAAAAGTCTTTCACCTAAGTAGGTGCAGCAAGTGCTGTGTATCTCTGGACACGTGTTTCTAGGTTTAGCCCGTCATCAGCAGAGAGCAGCCAAGTCTGTGGGGTTGCTTGAAATGCCGCCAAAAGTCTTCTCGGGTTTATGTACCACTCACTGGCGCACAGGTGCCTCTCCAGAGCTCGTCAGCTCGTTAGCTCAAGGGAGCAGTCATTGGACAAAAAGAAAAAAGGGAGCACACTGCCTCACACTCAAGCAAAAGGTTAGCCCCAATGCATCATGGTAAATGCAGTCACTTCGTTTTGTGCTGAAAAAGTCATCAAAAGTCTTTCACCTAAGTAGGTGCAGCAAGTGCTGTGTATCTCTGGACACGTGTTTCTAGGTTTAGCCCGTCATCAGCAGAGAGCAGCCAAGTCTGTGGGGTTGCTTGAAATGCCGCCAAAAGTCTTCTCGGGTTTATGTACCACTCACTGGCGCACAGGTGCCTCTCCAGAGCTCGTCAGCTCGTTAGCTCAAGGGAGCAGTCATTGGACAAAAAGAAAAAAGGGAGCACACTGCCTCACACTCAAGCAAAAGGTTAGCCCCAATGCATCATGGTAAATGCATTCACTTCGTTTTGTGCTGAAAAAGTAATCAAAAGTCTTTCACCTAAGTAGGTGCAGCAAGTGCTGTGTATCTCTGGACACGTGTTTCTAGGTTTAGCCCGTCATCAGCAGAGAGCAGCCAAGTCTGTGGGGTTGCTTGAAATGCCGCCAAAAGTCTTCTCGGGTTTATGTACCACTCACTGGCGCACAGGTGCCTCTCCAGAGCTCGTCAGGTCGTTAGCTCAAGGGAGCAGTCATTGGACAAAAAGAAAAAAGGGAGCACACTGCCTCACACTCAAGCAAAAGGTTAGCCCCAATGCATCATGGTAAATGCAGTCACTTCGTTTTGTGCTGAAAAAGTAATCAAAAGTCTTTCACCTAAGTAGGTGCAGCAAGTGCTGTGTATCTCTGGACACGTGTTTCTAGGTTTAGCCCGTCATCAGCAGAGAGCAGCCAAGTCTGTGGGGTTGCTTGAAATGCCGCCAAAAGTCTTCTCGGGTTTATGTACCACTCACTGGCGCACAGGTGCCTCTCCAGAGCTCGTCAGCTCGTTAGCTCAAGGGAGCAGTCATTGGACAAAAAGAAAAAAGGGAGCACACTGCCTCACACTCAAGCAAAAGGTTAGCTCCAATGCATCATGGTAAATGCAGTCACTTCGTTTTGTGCTGAAAAAGTCATCAAAAGTCTTTCACCTAAGTAGGTGCAGCAAGTGCTGTGTATCTCTGGACACGTGTTTCTAGGTTTAGCCCGTCATCAGCAGAGAGCAGTCAAGTCTGTGGGGTTGCTTGAAATGCCGCCAAAAGTCTTCTCGGGTTTATGTACCACTCACTTGCGCACAGGTGCCTCTCCAGAGCTCGTCAGCTCGTTAGCTCAAGGGAGCAGTCATTGGACAAAAAGAAAAAAGGGAGCACACTGCCTCACACTCAAGCAAAAGGTTAGCCCCAATGCATCATGGTAAATGCAGTCACTTCGTTTTGTGCTGAAAAAGTAATCAAAAGTCTTTCACCTAAGTAGGTGCAGCAAGTGCTGTGTATCTCTGGACACGTGTTTCTAGGTTTAGCCCGTCATCAGCAGAGAGCAGCCAAGTCTGTGGGGTTGCTTGAAATGCCGCCAAAAGTCTTCTCGGGTTTATGTACCACTCACTGGCGCACAGGTGCCTCTCCAGAGCTCGTCAGCTCGTTAGCTCAAGGGAGCAGTCATTGGACAAAAAGAAAAAAGGGAGCACACTGCCTCACACTCAAGCAAAAGGTTAGCCCCAATGCATCATGGTAAATGCAGTCACTTCGTTTTGTGCTGAAAAAGTCATCAAAAGTCTTTCACCTAAGTAGGTGCAGCAAGTGCTGTGTATCTCTGGACACGTGTTTCTAGGTTTAGCCCGTCATCAGCAGAGAGCAGCCAAGTCTGTGGGGTTGCTTGAAATGCCGCCAAAAGTCTTCTCGGGTTTATGTACCACTCACTGGCGCACAGGTGCCTCTCCAGAGCTCGTCAGCTCGTTAGCTCAAGGGAGCAGTCATTGGACAAAAAGAAAAAAGGGAGCACACTGCCTCACACTCAAGCAAAAGGTTAGCCCCAATGCATCATGGTAAATGCAGTCACTTCGTTTTGTGCTGAAAAAGTAATCAAAAGTCTTTCACCTAAGTAGGTGCAGCAAGTGCTGTGTATCTCTGGACACGTGTTTCTAGGTTTAGCCCGTCATCAGCAGAGAGCAGCCAAGTCTGTGGGGTTGCTTGAAATGCCGCCAAAAGTCTTCTCGGGTTTATGTACCACTCACTGGCGCACAGGTGCCTCTCCAGAGCTCGTCAGCTCGTTAGCTCAAGGGAGCAGTCATTGGACAAAAAGAAAAAAGGGAGCACACTGCCTCACACTCAAGCAAAAGGTTAGCCCCAATGCATCATGGTAAATGCAGTCACTTCGTTTTGTGCTGAAAAAGTCATCAAAAGTCTTTCACCTAAGTAGGTGCAGCAAGTGCTGTGTATCTCTGGACACGTGTTTCTAGGTTTAGCCCGTCATCAGCAGAGAGCAGCCAAGTCTGTGGGGTTGCTTGAAATGCCGCCAAAAGTCTTCTCGGGTTTATGTACCACTCACTGGCGCACAGGTGCCTCTCCAGAGCTCGTCAGCTCGTTAGCTCAAGGGAGCAGTCATTGGACAAAAAGAAAAAAGGGAGCACACTGCCTCACACTCAAGCAAAAGGTTAGCCCCAATGCATCATGGTAAATGCAGTCACTTCGTTTTGTGCTGAAAAAGTAATCAAAAGTCTTTCACCTAAGTAGGTGCAGCAAGTGCTGTGTATCTCTGGACACGTGTTTCTAGGTTTAGCCCGTCATCAGCAGAGAGCAGCCAAGTCTGTGGGGTTGCTTGAAATGCCGCCAAAAGTCTTCTCGGGTTTATGTACCACTCACTGGCGCACAGGTGCCTCTCCAGAGCTCGTCAGCTCAAGGGAGCAGTCATTGGACAAAAAGAAAAGAAAAAAATGGCCATCAAGAATTTTCTTAATGAAAGAACAACATTGCAGTTTAAAACCTTAAACTTACATGAATGGCCTTAATGATGACATAGAATAGACACACGTACTGGACTAATCCCACCTTTATTCTGGTACCCAAGGGGATATTCTTATCACAAATAGGCACCACTGTACACTGTATATACTATAGCATCCTAGACATCATATACTTGACCTTAAGGCATAAGGATATACTACTGCTACCCCAATACCTGGATACTACACAATATTTTATTTGACTACACTGCATTTTAAAAACCATTGAGTTGGTCCGTAATTCCTCTTTTGGTGTGTCAAGCACAGACTTATTTTGTAATGTATAGTTTCTCTCAGAAAATTACTTTCCAATAGATACTCTTACATAACATATACACCTATGTCATTGTTAGGGGTGCATGGATACAATACCTATTCTAATTTATTCTAAATCACGGACATTGAATTTTCATGTGTGCATATTTCATCTTGTATTCAGGAACATTCTTCCATTAGCCTTTTGAATTACTTAGTAAATAATTCAGTTTCAAACAAAATGTCACTGATTACAAATTCAACACATGTCTGGCAAAATAAACACAATAGGTGTGTCAGCACTAATGTTTCCATTGGTGAGGAATGTCCTTGCAATGAAGTTTTACTAGTGAGACATAGACAGTAGCAAGCTGCTACTACGCACCCCATAACAATTTCCATGATGAAAGCATTAGGTGTACTGACACTGAAGGGCACATGTATAGGAAATGCCCTAGCCATGACAGTGCTCTGTTTGTCAGGGGATGCAGTGAGGAGATAGGTGTTTTTAAGGGCGGCATGATCAACACTAACGTACCAAAACAATAATTTTGATTATGTTTCACAAGATAAGCTAATTTATTTTCTATTGGGAAAAAAACAATGTAGCCTAACTTATGGCACACATTGCCATCAAGTTGTGCTCTGACCCCAAAATGTCTGCAACAGTCTTTTTGCTCCCCCCACTCCACCGCCCCCAAACCCTTTAGCCCCATCCCTTGGAGCGCAGGGGCATAAACCCCACTACACACCAGGAAAAAAATTGTACCAGAAAAAATAGGGCTTGTAGATGGACCTACATGGGAAACATGGAGTGCTATATGTGATGTTCAGAGGGGGGCATCATTTGTGTTGTGGTTCAGTCTAAGCTTTGGAAAGAATCGCAGTGATAAAGAGTTGTGCTTATAGATAGCGACCGTCTTTGTTGGAATAAAAAGCTTCCCTGATTAATATCCTTGGTTTGTAGAATGTGGGTTTATAGGCTGACCTACTTGGGCAGTGTTGTGATTATATAGCACTTACTACCCCTGACAAGTCATTGAAGTGCTTTGCACCGAGTAGCACACTACTCTTGAACCCTAGATTGGATTTTAATAGTTATTAGATTAACAATAAGTGCTATTTTTTACTTTATTTGGGCATTAGTATTGTTAAGTTTGTACTCTTCATTTCTTGTGTGTTTAGTAGAGTTTAGAGTAGGGATAGAATGATGGGAATTAATGTTCCAAAAGGGGAAGTAGTAAGTTGTTTTTGCAAATAGTGGTCATTTGTGCCTGTTAGCTTTTTTTCATAGAAAAACTTTGTTTTAACATGCCAAACATCATCATTAGACAATGCATTCCACTCAAGTACAGTTTGAGTAGCTCCATCCCTACAATGCAGTGCCAGCTCCAGTCGTTCCTCACATTTTGTAATATCTCACAAAAATAACAATGAGGGATAACAAGCCCATCAGTCTATTGTAGTCCCACCATTTTCCCCCTACCTTTTGGAATTTCTTAGGACATCATCTCACATTGTAAACAATTTCTTCAAGTTTTCCACACCAATTCATGCCCTACTTCCATGCTTCCAGGGGAGGCACTGTGGTGGACGTCCAGTGGCAGGCTATGTCTTGTTTAGCAAGTAAAGTGTCCAACTGTAATGCTATCTGTATTTAACCACCGATTCCATCTTGACCACTGACTCCATTTTGTGCTTAGCTTCAAATCCCGTCACATTGGTGGTGCAGGTATTTTTCCACACACAGCTTGTTTTCTACACTGAATTATTGTTTTCGCTCTTCTCACCAGAGAAGGGAACATATTGTGGAGGATGCAGAGGTGATAAGAATATATCAGGATGAGAATGTTTATAGCACAGAAAGGTGCGGCTCTGTCTTGGGAATGCATACTGGGATCCGACCAGTTCTTCTGTGTGTTTTCAGTATAGACCAAGTACAGCCAGCGCTTGAATTTCAGAATTTACTCGAAGGGAGGAGGAAGGTTACCAGAACCTTGATCTTGGCTTTCTTTAAGGTATATAATGTGGGGAAGCTTGGCGCTGATGCAGCAGGAACTCATTTTGAGGGTGGACGCACTGCTCAGTGGGGAATATTTTCTCCTGCCTCAGCTGTCCAGGGTTCCACAGCTTGATGCTGGCGAGGACAGGGATGATGTTGGATTCGATCCCCATGGTGATGCATTTTTAATTCTTAATTATCTAGCTTTGCTGTGTGCATGCATAAATATATATATGTGTGTGTATGTATATATATATATATATATATATATATGTATATATTCACTACATACATATTCATTGTTGCTGTATTACACTTTTTCTGCATATTATTATTCAACTGCTGTGATTATTTTAGTATCGTGTTTTGCTGCTTTCAAGTTAAATGCTCTCGTTAATATTTTTGGATGCACTCATGTGAGACCTGGGAAGTGCCTGAATAAATTAATTACCCAGACTAAGAGTGATGCATTCTTTAACCTCATTCCCTCTTCGGTTGAAGCTAAACAGAACACCAGCCCAACCAGCAGTCCTCCATAATACACAGGAGAGCAATTTGAAGCTGCAAATCAATAGGGGTCCCTGTTACTGCGGAGGGAGCCCACAGGAGAGCTGCCCAATAGGTTTGTATGGTGGGACAGCTCCAGACCAGGTAGAAAAATTACCAATTGGGGCGCGGCACCTGTAGCACCCATGGGAGTTGTGCATGCCCGTCTGCCGCAGGCGCTCGGGTATTAGGTAAGCCTGGTGAAGTAACTTAAATTGTACCAGTTGAAGCCTGGTGGACATTGCCAGGGTGTGGGGTGCCATACATGCATCTCCAGTCAGCTTCGTCCAGCTCTCCCACCCAGCCCTCCCACTTCTGTCTCAGGGCTTCTAGTGTCATAGGGAAATGCACCACCAGCAAGCGATAAATCTGAAACCTCCCCACCCCATCCCAGTGGACACATTAGGAGCTTACATTCTAAGGGGCTATATTCAGGTACTTTGCGTAAAGTAGTGTGGTCGGTGGAGAGGGCATGTTGGAGCTGTAGGTATCGAAAGAGCTGGGAGGACGACATGCTATAGTCCCCCCTCCAAACATCCCCAAGCCATAAGATAACTATGCTGTCCCACCTTTGGAAGCCATCTAGTGAGGCTACCTGTGCCATCCACGTGGCCTCACACTGTGGGGTCTTAAGGATAAGCAACAATGCCACCCAGTCCAGTGAAGCCCGGCTCGCCATGTACTGAACACCACCTGAGTAACCTCTGGTAGTGTGGTGGGGCTAGGAGCACTATAAAGGATGCCCATCACATTGTCGAGCCCCAACATAGCAGTTTCTTCCCTGTAAGCCAGGTCATCCCATCCCCCATAGAAGCAGTCATTAATAGGTAGAAGCTGAGCTGCCCAGTTATAAAGCCTCATGTCAGCCATGGCCAGTCCTCCGTCATGTGCCGCATGCGTACACTTCCCCATAGCCCCTTGGAAGGACCACCCGCCCAGATGAACCTGCGGCCTTCAGCCTGTATGGCGTAGAGCGATGCCTAAGGAATAAATGCAGGGCAATTTTGCATCACATATAAGAGCTTTGTGATGACCATCATCTTAAAAATTACAACTCTGCTCATAATGTTCAGAGGGAGAGATGGCCAACGTCTCATATTCTCTCAAACCTTGCCCGTCACAGGGCCCAAATTCAAGCTCCATATTGGGTCTGGCTCCCAGGAGATGTATATCTCTAAGTAAGGAAAGCTAATCTGGCAGATAGGGATCTGATTGCCAATCCTCATCCTGTCAGTCACCCCCGAAATGGAACCAACAGTGGCTTACTACATTTAACCTGCAACCCAGAAGCATCTCTGAAGAGCTGCAGTATCTGGAGAACAGTAGGCTCCGTATCGGCTAGGGGGGACATAAACAACAGTACACCGTCTGCATAAAGGGCAATGAAGTCGCACTGCACAAGGCCCCAGTTGAAACCCACACATTTCCGTCAGATCTGACCTAGGTCACCAAGGGTTCTATAATCAAGGCAACTAGAAGTGGGGATAACTGGCTTCCCTGGCAGGTGCCCCACCCGACCCAAAATTCACCCAACAGCACACCATTACCGCGCACCCTGGCTCTCGGTCCGCCGTACAGGACTCTAACATTGGCTCAAAATCAAGGTCCAAAGCCCATGTGGCTCAATGTTTCCTCCAAGAAGGACTAGTCAATGGTGTTGAAGGCCTTCTCTAAGTCAATTAGGAGAGCTGCTGGAACTCTCAAGGCCTTGATTCAGGAGGGCACCACCTGCACTCAGTGGATACAATGTCTGTCCTCTCGGTGCAGGATAAACCCACATTCGTCCAGGTGGACAAAGGAGAGTTCACAGTCAGGAGCCTGTTTTCGTAGATTTTGGCGTAGATCTTGTATTCTCTGTTAAGAAGGGAAATTGGCTGGAAGGCAGTGCAGGTCTATGGTGGCTGGCCAGGCTTAGGAAGGACCACTGTTGTGGCGTGGTCAACTGTGAAAGGAAGGTGGCCCCTGTTGATTGCCTCGTTGAAGAACCGAAGGAGGGGTGAAATTATATTGATGCTGAACTTGCAATAAAACTCCATCTGATACCCATCGGGTCCTGGTGTTTTGCCAGGGTTGAAGTCGGACAAAGCTGCCTATTCCGCTGCCGTAATGGCCTGCTCCAACCCCTCTCTCTGGGAAGCAGAAAGGCGATGCAAGGGCAGTTCAGCCACCATTGGAGACTCTGGCTCCCGAGCTGGGCGAGGCCAGGATTCATACAAACTTTGGTAGGATTGGGCAATTACTGCTGCTATCTACGAGGACTCCACGACCCATTGTCCTGAATCTCCTTGAACTCTGGGAATAATGAGGAACATCACCTGGTGTGTGGCGAGCCAGTGGAGCAGTTTACTTGACTTGTCCCCTCACTGTGTTGGAGGTATCCAACACCCGCGGGCCTTGTACAGACTCAACTGACAGAGTGACTGTCTGTCGCGTTCCAGCTGACGCCTTTCGGTAAGTGCCAGGGGATCTGTATGCTCACGAGCTAGGATAGAGACTTATAGATCAGCAATCTGAGAAATGTTATCACATTCTACGCCCTTGACATGGGAGCGAGCCACCCCTCTCATGTAAGCCTTGACGGTCTCCCACACAGGCACCAGATCGGGCGTTTGCCTTGAAGAGTTGCAACAAAATTAACCAAGACAGGAACATGACCGGATAGCCCTCGGGCAAAATCTGGGCCCCTTGGCATCAAAGAAGGTCTTCCTGGGCATGAACAAATAATCAGTACAAGACAGGGCCCTGTGAGCAGCAGAAGCATGGGTGTACTCCAGCACATTAGGATGCCATACTCGCCAGGTGTCGTGAGTTCCAGCCCTCTTGCCCAGTTGCCCAGGCCAAGGCTGCATCTCTGGGTGCCCCCTCTTAGGCTAAACCAGTCTCTACTTTCCATAATATCATTGAAGTCCCTACCAATAATGGTCCTCCCAGGTGGAAGTGCCACTATCAGTTCACTAATATAAGCCAATGTGGACTGGTTTAGAGTGGGGGGGACATAAACATTGATGATGTTGTACACAAATCCTTCCAGTGTGCCTTCCACTACTATATACCTCCACTGGGTGTCGCACACCACCTTTGTATGTGCTAATGGTAGGGACTTATGTATGAGGAGAGCCACCCCTCTGGGCCCCTGGTGTGAACCGTGTGGAACACATTGTCAAGTGTGTGCCTGTTAGTTGTGTGAATTGGCTAAAAAGGAGGGGGGGGGTTGTGAAGGTTGTTTGGAGGTCATAATAGTCAAAGGTTTAGGATGAGTCAGGAAGAGGAGGGATCAGACAAAGGTTTAAGGGAGTTTTTTAATGGAAATTGTACGGAAATTAACTTACAACACACATATATCTATATATATATATATATATATCTATATATATATATATATATATATATATATATATATATATATATACAGCTCAAAAGATTTTGTGGTAGAAGTAAACCACCTATATAAATGCCCCTATGTGTATAGAAACAGCAATATTTACATCATCTGATGAGCACATCTGTCTTGTGGTGAAGTATGCAAATGTATTTTTCTTTCTTAAATTTGTTAACTAATTAGGTTATACATACATATATACACATTAAACTTTGTAAAGTTTTCGTAGCAGGCGTGAACCCCTCCTCTATACATTCAGCTATATGAACAAAGAAGCAGCAATATTGACATGGTCTGATATACACATGTATCTTGTAGTGTAATATACATTTTCCTTTAAATTAATGTGTCTGTTTATGATAGGAGCAAAAAGAACGGATGATGAACGGAATGCTGAGCAATGCAAACATTCACCCCCAGTCACAAAGATCTGGGTTTAATCCCTCATTTTTTGACCCACCATGCCACCCCAATTTGGACCCAGCCATATGCAAATCAGTCTTGACCCTGTTCCCCATGGGAACAGTCCAGCCTGAACTGCTAAATGAGGTCTTCTCTGAACCTGAAACAAGCATCTTGGGACTGGTTTTGGGGTATCACCACTCATCAGCCTGGCTAGCTTGAATCCAGTGGTGCAGTGAGCACAGGACCCACATTTGTGCATACCCTTCCCACTTAGGTTGACAAGAGCAAAAAAAACAGATGGTGGATGGAATGCGGAACAATGCAAACATTTGCCACCAGACACAAAAATCTGGGTTTAATCCATTGTTTTTATGCCCACCACACCACCCCAGATTGGACTCAGCCATATGCAAATCAGTCTTGACCTTGCTCCCCCTGGGAACAGTCCAGCCGAAACTTCCAAGCTAGGTTCTTCCTGGACTGGAAGCAAGCATCCTGTGGCCTGTTTCAGGGTATCACCCCTCATCGACCAGGCTAGCTTGAATCCAGTGGTGCAGTGAACACAGGACCCATGTCTGGGCATACCCTTCCCACTTAGGGTGACAAAAGCAAAAAGAACAGATGATGGACGGAATGCTGAACAATGCAAACATTCACCCCAGTAACAAAGATCTGGGTTTAATCCATTGTTTTTTTGCCCACCACGCCACCCCAGTTTGGGCCCAGCCATATCCAAATCAGTCTTGACCCTGCTCCCCTTGGAAACAGTCCAGAAAAGCTGAGATTTGTATTGGCAATGAGTGGGGAAATAATGGAACCAGGTGAAAGGCTGACAAAGACGTTTTATGAAGCTGAGTAAAATGCAGAAAGAAGATTATGGTGGATGAGTAGGAGGAGATCCAGTCAGGATGTAACCTTGGATCCCAAGGTCAATCAGTCTCTGAATTTTGGTCGAGTGGTGCACTGTGTCAAAGGAAGTAGTGGAGTGCAATAGCCGTAGTGCAGACTCAGTTTGAGCCAGCACTTGTTATAGATCATCTCACTTGGGAATGCAAAGAATTTCAACCCTCATCCTTGGTGGAATTCTGTTTAGCAGTGTCAGGTAATTTCTTTGTTGAAAACAGAAATATGGCAGAAAGCTACTCTTTCAGTTGGTTTTCCCGGGAAGAGTCCATTGGAAATTGGTAAGAAAGTGTAAGGGATGTGTCAGGTCGGGGCATTGTTTCTTTTGGGTTGACTTCAAAGAGATAGTCTTGAGATTGCTGAGAAACCTGCTATAGATTCATTGATGATTGCTGTGGTGGAAAGCAGCAGAGGGTGCGAGGAAGGTATTCTTGATTACCTAATAGGTGTCATTAAAAAAAAAAGAAAATAAACTGTGTTTGATTAGCAATACAGTTTTGTTTACTATCTTGTCCTGAAAATATTACATGCAAAGAAAAATTATGCACTGAAATAAAATATAAAATGATAAAGTAATATATAAAAGGATATGTACAAATAAGATTTTTAGGTTTTGCCTGCAGGGCGTGCGCTTGCAAGCTGTGCTTGGGAAGCCTTTTGTTAATAAAAAAAAAGAAATCTGAAAATGGGCTTAGAACCCGCCCCTTACTTACCTGAACTTACCATTGGCTTATTCGAACGTCGCTCTAATATATCAGTTTCTGATTGGACAGTGCGTTGTCTGCTTTGACTTCCTGCTCTGCTTTTGCAGTCCATGCTGTCGTGTGAAGTCTGGATAAAGTACAGCTTCCGGTCACTGCCAGTAGCTACTGACAAATGTCCTTCTGCTAGCTACTTGTCGTTTTGCAGGTACATTTTTTTTTCAATTACAACCAGCACTTCATAGATCACATTCATTTTATAGACACCAAGAGATAAAGTAATTCGCCCAGAAAAACAGGTTATTTAGCCAATGCCCCAACCTGGTTCCCCAGTGCCAAAGTCGGAACGACAGTTGTAGCAGAAAGATCAAACTTATTATTACTGCGCAAATGTGCTGAACAGACATTTATGCAGTTATGAGCATGTGCTTCGTGCCTTGACTTTTCTCTGGCATGTTTTACAACTGCATTCAGACCTGTTCTCTGGCGGCAGGGTGTGATTAGGGAGTTGCATAGAGTGTTTAAGCAGGGTGTTGTGATAGCCGCCCTGCTCCCTGGCAGCCAGAACGCACCTTTTTTATATGTGACACTCCTGCTTCTAAAGTGTCCTTCCTTCCTGCGCAGGGCCTCATCTTCTTGTTTATGACAGAGGAATATGGGTAACAATTTGGAAGGAATGCTCCCCCTCCCGAATGTATAATGCTGCAGGCATATATAGCCCCGCAAACGTTACTGTCCTCTCTTTTATCCGGTCCTAACCGCCTACCCTCAAAACTTATATTGTTGGAAGCAGCTCGTTTCTGCTGGCGTAGATACGTTCAAAGTTAGACCCCCTCACCTCCTTATTCCCCTCTGTTACCACTGCTCCAGTTGCCGGGCACCCAAATACTCTCATCACACCACGATACACGGGACATAAGTACACTGAATGTGGGTGACTACTACTCTAGCTCCAAAATGCGCACCTTCGCGGACCTAGTGGCCGCTGGGGCTATGCACACAGGAGCCTTTTTGACGTATAGCGCCACTAAACGGCTACTTAACAACCTTTGGGGATCTGGCAACAACGAACCACCGAGTCACAATTACTCACCACTATCCTTACCATAGGTAGCACAAAAGGCATCATAACTAAACTATATAAAGAACTGCTAGCTGAAGTCTGCTCTGCCTTACCGCTCGCTAAAGCACGCTGGGATTCTGTCCTCCCTTCACAATTACCACAAAAAACTTGGGTCGCGGCTCTTACAATGATCAAGTCAATATCCTGTAATCCTTGTTTGCGTTACACCCAATTCAATTATATTCACCACTCATACTTATCCCCGGCCCGTATTCAAAGAATATACCCGAGCGCAAACCCGACATGTCCTAGATGCGCTACTCCGGCAGCAGACTTTTACCACATGGTCTGGAGCTGCCATTCAATAAACTCGGCTTGGCATCGGGTTACAGACGTCACAGCAGACATTTCTTCCCATATTCTGTTGCCCACCCCAGACTCTTGTTTACTTGGCATACGTCAACGCGCCACAGACGATAAACATCTACACAGATTTATTGATCTAGCATTTGTTATCTTCAAGTGCCTAATAGCTACGCACTGGAAGGCCCCACACGTTCCATCTCATTCTGCTTGGCTTCGCGACTTACACAGTCGCTCACAAGCCGAAGCTCAGACACTACGCTTACTACAATATAAAGGCCTACTACAGGATGGCCCCGAAGTTTGGGACACTTTTGTGGTGGCAATCGAAAATAGGGATGACACATACCCCCCCTAAAACCAGTAATTGTATTGGTATTATTTTTCTGTTTAAAAACTATAACACGTTATCCTCAGTTGCCCCACCATCACCTATTCTTTATATTAACCTCCTCATATCCCCCCCTAATGTAATGTTGTAACACTTCCGGATGCTCCCTCTAAGGCCACGCTCTCATGCACTTCATGCCTTGCTTTGATTATCTCTAGAATGGCTCTGCGCCCTATCCTGCCCCACAACTCATACCGCAATTGTGATTCCCTGGCCCCCATACACAATAGTTGGATCTTTCTCATTTCCCCCCCACCCTCCAATTGGTGTAGCCAGAACCAGGTGTGATATTGGTGGTGTCTAGTTGTGACTTCAGTCATTTGGTTGCAGTTTTAAGTGGTATTTTTGGTACTTCATTGCGCAATTGCGCTGTACAAGCTTATAAATGTGTGTAAACAGATCGAAAAATTATCAATAGCAAAACGTATTGTTGTGTGTGCATAATGTTTAATAAACTTATTTAAAAAAAAAAAAAAAAGAATATGGAAGGAATGCTGTTATGGACTACAGGACTAGATATCCCTTGTGACCAAACCTCTAGCACCTCTTTTTTTTCCATGTACTCTCTGCCCTCCTTCGGCTCACTCACAGGGTTCATGCACACATAACTTAGTTTAAAGGGATCAAAATCGCTGTGAAGCGGTCACCGTTGGTCGCCTCATAACGTTTTTATTATTTTAAACCGTAAGCCATGTTGCACTGCAGCTTGCGCTGCTGTGCAAAATATCTAAAATAACACTGACAAAGCCAATAGACCTTGAATAGGCGAAACCTATTGGCTTTGCTAGTGCTTGTTTAATTTCCTTTTGCTGCACTGTCTCCACTCCCCTCCCCTTCTATAGTCTATATTCCTTCTAAATACTTGTTTTTTTGTTTTAGTTTTTGCCCTTACTGCTTTTTAAGTCTGGCTTCATAGAGCATCACTCTGTTTACGTATTGTCACCAGTTCTTTCAAATTCCCTGTAGTAGGCTTTGGCTCTGCCCATAGCAGTATTTTGCTCTCACTTTATGCTAATGGATGTTCGGTGTATAATATTGCTTCCTATGGAGTGTCTTAATTCTAATGCATGTGAGGTTATTTTACATCTGAAAAGCGCGCATAAGCATCACACATTACATTTATTTCTTGCATTGCATTGTACGGAGGAAACCGAAAACAATGTTTTACTTTTTCATTGTAGCAGTTTTTGCCTGTGCTTGTTGCCATTTGCTGTTGTGTTCCTTTGTGTTTACTTATGCACATCTTCTGTGTCTCATTCAATGCTTCCCCATTCTCCTTTTTGTAGATGGGTAAGAGAAGTAATATTTGGAAAGAAGTACAAAGCATTTGTATTGTCGCAAATGCTCTGATTTGGAGTTTGCAACTTGAAAAATATTTTTTTGCAGTGTATTAATCCATTTTAGGAGTTGTTGCCTTTAATTCTGACTCCTAAAGTTGGTTTACATATGGATAAACAATTGCTTTTCCAAAGGGGGTGTGATGTAGGCGTCCCTTCCAAGTAGTGATTCCTCTCCATAAGTAACAGTGACTTAGGACTGAAATTTCAGGGGTAGACCGAAGAACGTTACCGATGCCCAAGTTTCTGTGGTAACCCATTCGTAAAAGGGAAGGAGTCTACTTGGAACACCTCCCCCTTTGGGAATATATATATTTAAAAACAAAAAAAACATTTGTTGGGGAGTAGACTACTGTCAACTCTCAAACTTAAAAAAATCTAAACTTTCGTTTTCAAACTTAGTCCAGAATCTTTAAGGAAAACGGGCTGCACTTGACAAGAGTTTTCTTTATTGAAAATCAGTGGTAGGCATGCTGGCTTGCTGACCCTTGCAGGCTACCATTCCTGTGTGTCTGACTAATGAGAAGTGGTTGCAATTTGGGACTTAACTAATGAATAAATAATTAGGTAGGTCGGATTGTGACTCAATCAGATTGTTTTTTACAAACAGATGGAATGGTACATTGGCAGCTGATAAGTAGCACATCAGGCCAATTTTTATGTCAACCAATACATACAACAATGCCCAGACAGGGAAGGAACAACAAATTATTTATAGCTCAGAAAACAACATAGGTGAACAGAAACACTATTTATTCATATAGATATACATATATTCATTCATTTACTTTCACATAAATATCAATTTAATATATTATACGGACAACCCATCTAAAAAACAGCACACCGAGAGAAAGATAGTGTGAGAAAAAGTGCTTGTGATAAATAGAAAGAAGAATAATACATATTCAAATAGATCAAAACACCTATACAAAAAACATTAAAAACAGCCCGTTGGTTCTATTTTGCTGCATTGACTCCATTCCTGATACTAAAAGAGTCTAAATCAATTCCTTCAATCCTCCACAGGTTCTATGCAGAAACCAATCCAAAGTATGATATAACCGTCGACGTTTCGACCCCTCTATATCTTGGGCCACATCACAGCTCCACATTGGGTCTTCATCAGGACTAGTATGATGGGAGTCCCTAAAACATCACAACAACTCAATCAGAAGACCATCGCTTATATTCTAGCCACCTTTGTTGTATAACAACACTAATCAAAACTTACCTAAATATATCCTCTGACTCGTCCACTTTTTTTCTTTATATATTTATGAGGGGATCAAATCTAAAACAACAAACCACATAAAACCATTTAATATCACCCCAATCTCTCATATTTCAACCTTTACAAATAAGGAATAAACCAACAAAGAAACAACAACCTACTCACCTTCTTCCAAAATGCCATTTGCCCCCATATATCAGGTCACCAGTCAACTCCAATGCACTATAAAAATTGCAACCAAACACAACATATTACCACATATCAATCAATAAATACCAATACCAATCACTAAAACCTCAATAAAATATCCCAGTGCAACCTTGCTTAACAATACCACCAGTTCCCAAATAATTTGTTAGTATGGGAACTGGAGGTATGTGATGTATGGCATTGTAAGAAATATAGTAATAGGATATTATGTGAACATTTATTGAGTGGTATTGTTAAGCAAGGTTGCACTGGGATATTTTATTGAGGTTTTAGTGATTGGTATTGGTATTTATTGATTGATATGTGGTAATGTGTTGTGTTTGACTGCAATTTTTATAGTGCATTGGAGTTGACTGGTGACCTGATTGATGGGGGCAAATGGCATTTTGGAAGAAGGTGAGTAGGTTGTTGTTTCTTTGTTGGTTTATTCCTTATTTGTAAAGGTTGTAATATGAGAGATTGGGGTGATATTAAATGGTTTGTTGTTTTAGATTTGATCCCCTCATAAATATATAAAGAAAAAAGTGGACGAGTCAGAGGATATATTTAGGTAAGTTTTGATTAGTGTTGTTATACAACAAAGGTGGCTAGAATATAAGCGATGGTCTTCTGATTGAGTTGTTGTGATGTTTTAGGGACTCCCATCATACTAGTCCTGATGAAGACCCAATGTGGAGCTGTGATGTGGCCCAAGATATAGAGGGGTCGAAACGTCAACGGTTATATCATAGTTTGGATTGGTTTCTGCATAGAACCTTTGGAGGATTGAAGGAATTGATTTAGACTCTTTTAGTATATTTATATTTATATGAATAAATAGTGTTTCTGTTCACCTATGTTGTTTTATGAGCTACAAATAATTTGTTGTTCCTGCCCTGTCTGGGCATTGTTGTATGTATTGATTACTTTCTACCCAGCTCGTCGGTTTTTGGGTTACCCTCTGTGGTATATAAGTAAATTTTTATGTCAAAGCCTACCAGACAGCCCAGTTGTCTGGTATGGTCACAACTTGTGGGCTTTCTGAAAGTTTCCCTGGGAATGCGTTTCTCTCATTGCATAATGTTGGTTTTGTGGTTTGTAGCTCAGTTGCTTGCTTTCTATTTGCTGTTTTTTTTTTGCTAGAGGCTGTCCAACTTGAGTTTGTCTGTCCCAAGAGGATCCCTTGATTACTATATCCTTCTGAGTACTCGTTTTCTGTAAACAAGCATTTAGGTCTTGTTCTCATCTTGTCATATTTACTGTGCTGTGCATCAAAAGACAGAGGTCAAATGGCAGCCTCTGTCTTCTGGAGGAGCTTGCTGTTTACTTTTCTTTCTTTGACTTCAAAGTGAGAGAAGTTATGCGACAATCCACCTGAGTAGCCTTGTGACAGGAGCGGGCGTAGGATGTAATTTTTTCTGACACACAACAAAATAAAATGAACTGTTCTAATATTTCAGAATATATCAGAATTACAAACGTGCAAATGAAGCACATTTTTTTGTAATTCTGAAGTGTGGTGGAAACAAATATTTGAATATGATCAAAACACATCAGTACATTAGGTGATGACATTTCCACACATAATCGTTTGTGCACAGTAAATCTGTATGTCTCTTCACTGCAAATGTAATGGTCATTTCAGTTGAAAATGTTTTCTCTGTAATGGCAGTACACTACCATACCATGCATACTGAACACTACAGTACTCCACTTTACAGCACTCACTCTATGACACTCAACTTCACTCTATGCCCTTCCACAGTACGGCACTCCAGTCTACTACATGCCACTCCACCCTGTCCCCTCACTCTAAGACATTCTACAACACACCATTCAACTCCATGCCACAACACACCACACTACTATACTCTGCGGCACTCCACTATACGCCCCTACACTCCACACCTCTTACCCCACACCACTCCAGTGTACAAAACTCCAATTGGCCCCAATATACTGCACTTCAAATATACCCCACTCCAGTCTGCCCCATTCCATCCAATCTATCCCACTCCAGTCTAAACCAATGTACCTCAATCCACCCCACTCCAATCTACTCCACCCCACCCTAATCTACCCCATCTCACTACAAACTACTCCACCCTAATCTACCCCACTTACATCTACCCCCAATCAACCACATTCAACCCTACCCCAATATATCCCACTCCACTCTATCCCACTCCACTCTAATTCCAATCTAGCCCACTCTAATTTACCCCATTTCAGTCATCTACAATCCTGTCTACCCCACTTCAGTCATTTACAATCCAGTCTACCCCACTTCACTACAGTCTACCCCATTCTGCCCCACGCCAACCCAATCTATTCCACTCCGAGCTACCTCACAAGAATCTGCTCCACTCCAATCTACCCCACTCTACTCCTGTCAAATCTACCCCACTCCAATCTAACCCAAACAACCACACCTCACCCTACCCCACTTCATTCTACCCCAGTCTACCGCACTCCACTCAAATCTGCCCCACTCTGATCCACTCTTCCCCAGTTTATTCCAGTGTACCCACTCCACTCTACCCCTCTAGACCCCAATCTACACCACTCCAATCTACCCCACTCCATTCCAGTTTAGGACACTCCACTCCAACCTCCACTTCACTACAATCTATCCCACTCCACTCCAGTCTGCTCCACTCTACCCCACTCCAATCTACCTCAGTTTCAATCTACTACAGTCTACCCCACTTAACTCCATTCTCCACTCCAAAGTACCCCACTCCAATCCAATCTACCACGATATACCCCACTCCACTCAATCTGCCCCATTCCCATCCACCCAGTCTACCCCACTCCAGTTTACTACACTTTTCCCCAGTCTACCACACTCCATTCTACACCAATGTAACCCACTCTAATCTGCCCAAATCCACTGCAGTCAAACCCACAGCCAAACCCACTCCACCACAATCCAGTCCACCCCAGTGTAATCTATACCACTCCACCCCATTCTGCCCTACCACAATCTACTCCACTTCAGTCTACCCCACTCCACCACACTCTAATCTACCCTAGCCCTTCCCACTCCACTCTATCCCACTCTAATGTACACCAATCTGCTCCACTCCACTCTACTCCACTCCACACCAATCTACTCCACTTCAATCTACCATGATCTACCCCTTTCTAAAGTACCCCACTCAGTCTATTTCACTCCAATCTACCCCTCTCTAATCTACCCAACATTAATCCATCCAATCTACTGCACCCTAATCTGCCTCACTCCAACCTCCACTCTACCCCAGTCTACCCAGCGCCAGTCCACCCTAATCTACCCCACTCCACCCTAATCTACCCTAAACCATCCTAATCTACCCCACTCCATCCTAATCTACCCCACTCCACTCTAATCTAGCCCACTCCACTCTAATCTAGCCCACTCCTTTCCAATCTGCACCACTCCAGCATACTTCACTCCAGTCTACCCCACTCCACTCTACCCCACTCGTCCCCAATCTACTCCACTCCACTCTCCACTGTAATCTATCCAACTTCACTCCTATGTACTCCACTCTACGCACCCCCAATGTACCACAATCTACCCCACTCCAATCCACCACCAGTCTACCCCACCCCAATCTACCCCATTCCAATCTACTCCACTCTACTTCAGTCCAGTCTACCCTATCCCATTCTATCCCACTCTACCCCACACCACTCAACCCCAATCTACCCACTCCACTCTACCCCACTGAAATCTGCCACCACTTCAAACTAGCCCACTATAATCTACTCCACTCAACCCCAATCTACCTGCCTCTACGCCAGTCTACCCCACCCCACTCCACTCCACTCAATGCCAATCTACCCCACTCCACTCTACTCCACTCCAATATACCCCATTCCATTCTGCCCCAATCTGCTTCACTCCAATATACTCCACACCACTAACTTTTAGCTATGCTGAACAACAGCCACGCTGGTGTACAACGTGGCTAAAACACGTTGCCAAAGCCAGTAGCTGTCGTATAGACGAGGCCTATTAGCATCTTTGTTGTTTTCTATGGCGAGTTAACAATTTTTTCCCCACCTAAAAAGGAATATTTAACTTCGAAACTTCAAAAGTTTGCTTTCAATGATTTGATTCGCTATTTATTTTTTTTGTATCTCTTAGCGTAAAATACATCATGTTGTTTACTAAAGAATGAAGTACTTTTTGGCCTAGCACATAAAGGTGAATGAAAATATATTGCTTTTAAAATAGAAATTCATGAGGACGTAGCATTAGCAAGTCAATGTAAAGAATAACATTTGTGGTTCGATTGAATTAATATTACTTCCACCAAATTGTTTATGTCAATTTCTCTAACACTTTTGCACATTGCGGTTTCAGCTTAAGTTACTGAAATGGAATGTGGAATTTTGTTGGGTGCCTTCAAATGAGTTTAACCATAACAGCGTATTACTTTTATCGCATGTCTCATCAACCTGCACACCTGGGAAACATTTCTATAAAGTGAAGACATATTTGCGTTTCTGAATAATTATCATTTGTACTGTGGTTTCCTTTACAAGGGCCCCAAACTTTTTTTTAAACGAAATTAATTGGAACAGTACTATATTTTGTCTCACAAATACTAGTTAATGCGTCAGTGTATTCGGTTCAGTTTCTGGCGTTGATACTTAACAAGAAATTACGTTATTTTAGACAACTTTCTTAATACAAACAAGCATTTTCAAAGCCATTCATTCGGCCATGCCTTTTAAAAGCAATGCATACCTATCGCCATTGGTAATGCCTTTTGCCAATGCTATTCCCCATCTGCAAAAAACAAAAATGCTTGTTTGTAGATTCTGAACAATACAAGCAAAACAAATTGCATTGTGATTCTAGGGAGATGCAGTGCGGAGACGTGTTCATATGTCACCATACATGCAAATACACACAGCATGGCGCATCCATTTTTTATTTACCATTCCACATAGCCAGCGCCTGACTTGGAGTGGTACCTTTTAACAAAATAATAAAAAGTGTTCCCAAAAGCGTCTGTTAAGAAAGGAGCTGCCGGGCAGCAAGGTGTAGCTTCCAGGCAGCAAGCTGCAGCTTTCAATCCCTTAAACGAAAAAAGGTAAAACAAGAACAGATATAGAGGGAGGAGAAGATCTGACATAGAGGAGTAAAAAAGTGGGGGTACGAAATCACCATGGCTGGGTGTTGAGAATTCAGAGAACGAAGAGAAAGAGGGTTGGAGAAGCGTGTTTTTTAAACCAATAAAACATGCCAGCAAGGTAAGCAGTTGAATGGGGGTAATTTAAGGGGAAATCTGCACACACAGGAAAGAAAAACACAACACTTGCAGGCCCATGGAGCACTCGAAGAACAAGAAACAAGCAATGATCTCACCTTTGTGACCAATTGGCTTTGCCAGTGTTTATTTTATTTTTTCCGCTGTGCTGTATAGCATACCTGATACTGTGCAGCATGGAGTGCATGAGGGGGACAGCTGGGAAACATATGCACTCTTGTGGAGCGCTTAAACAAAAAGAAAAAAGTAGCACCTGAATATTGAGCAGTCAAAGGGCGTAAGTAATTTGTTCATGCTCCAGGGGAGGGACAGACACAAGAAGAGGAAAGAAAATCCACACAAGCTAATGAATATGAACCAAGCAAATGAGGGTGACAATGTCAACCAGATGGTAGATAATGGGCTGGCTCTAAGCCCACTATAAGGTGACAGAAGGTATTTTCGCCTATAGATAGCTTGCACTGCCTTATAAGTGAGACCTAAAAAGTAGTTCCCTGAAAGCAAGAAGTGGAAGGGCATAAGTCATCCAGTCAGAAAACATTAAAGAGAAAATGCTCCAGAGGGAGGACAAACAAAGAATAGGGAAGAAAACCAACAAATAAGAAGCAGGGAAATCAGGTGGGCAAAAAAAGCGTCCACTCAAGAGCAAAGGGCTGACCCAAAGGTCACTCTATGTTAATATTTTAAATAGCTGGAAGTGTGCGTCCACCAGGTGGGATCAGACTGAGATGTGCACTTTGGGATGTCTTCTAAAGAGAACAAACAGACTCTCTGCTGGAGAAGCATAAATTATTTTTCCTGATGTCCCTGTCCACTGTTGGGAGCTAAGGGGTTGATCCCTAGAAGGCCCCAACCACAGTAACTCTATACTGTTAAGAGGTTAGTCCATGTTAATGCTACAATGCAGAAACTTCAGAAATTCTCCTAGCCAATGTCCTATTATCTCTGACTCCAAACATGATTCTAAGGCGGCTGGTTGGAGTGTAAAGTGGAATGTACAGTTCGAGATCTAGAAAATAAGAATCAGAGACACTAGTGGCTGGATGGTGGATCACTGCTGGAAAATGTAGTTGAACGTGCTGAAAGGGTCTCATCAATGATGACCATAGAGGCAGCAATCCCACAGGATACAGCTGATTTGATAATGTTAAAGTTATTTCTTTAACAGAAGTGTTAGGTTTAAATTTAAATGGTCAATTATCTGTGATCAGAACTTACTACCAAGACTCCAGCTGGCAAGGAAGACAGGGAAGGCAAATTTTCTTTTTGGAGCCCCCTTCAAGGTGAAATAGTCTCCAAGGCGAGGGTAGGTCTGAGGAATCAATGCTAGGCACTTGAGCTGCAGCAGAAGTCCGTGTCCGTTGCTGACACAGTGCGACTGGCCTAGATTTGCCTACTGAGAGTACAGTTTGTGTTACTTAGTTAATCGGCCTGCTTAATTATTTCTTCTTCCTTTTGGCTAAAGAGTGATTATGAGTTATGTATTTATGGTTTATACTGCAACTCTAAAGTGTTTTTGTCTTTTTTGTCCTTTGTTGTGAACATAATTGAACTGAAGTAGTGTGTCCTCTCTTAAGCTTCTTCGCTTAGCTAGGATGCATATTTAATCCTCTGGGCCTTATAATTTTTTACCTTTCGCCTAGTATTATTTGACAAGTGCTGTTTTGTAATAGATGAACGTTTAATTATTCGGAATCGTCTTAGTGTCTTATTTTGCAATAAAAATATTAAACTCTTAAAATAATACGGAAAGGGCAGTTTAAAAATACTCTACCTAATTCGTTGTCTGCCTGGACATATGTGAGACCCTTTATATTGAGGATACTTCAAGCACAGCTCCCCTCTTTTTAAAAGGGTGGTCTCTCACACTTTGCCTACAGCCTTCCACCAGCCGTATCACAGTTCATGTAACCAGGACAATAAAGAGAAGCTTGTAAGCACATGCCCAAACTCCAGCTATATAACATCTAGTGTCCATGTTGCTCTTTGTGTTGCGAAATCTGCGACACAAGACACAACGATGGCAACAGCTAAAATCCTGCCACCATCGGTTCTGGGCAACATGAGGCATCTTCAGGGCTGCAGCAACCTCCATGTTGATTGGGGAAGGAGACAATGTGGTGACATGAGATCTGCGCACCCTACCCTAAAAGCAGACAAGGCTTTGATCCTGGCCAGGCTAGACACCTACACAAATTCCACCCCACTAGCTCCACAAACAGTTGCAGTGCTTGTTGAATGCACTCACCTAATGCTCAGTTCTACTCTCAACGACGCGTCACCTTAGACCTAGTGGAAAAATGAAAATGCTGTCAACCTGCCTACCAGCCCATTATTCAGACTCAGTTGGTTGCTGGATGTTGACTCACCTCAAATGCCCTTAGAGCTACAACGCTTTCCAGTCTGTCAGCAAATAAGGCCTGGGTCCTTGAAAAGAGGCGAGGCAAGACATCAGATTCCCGCAGAGACACTTGCAACCCTGGACGAGAACGCCACCCATTGAAGGCTCTATTCCACCACATGCACCATCTGCCCTAGCGCTGTCCAGCACTGTGCTCTTTGCAGAACACTGGATCATGCCCAAAGGTGGGTGAGATGTCAGAGGTCCTCTCCCGCCTCACTGTTCAACAGAAACTGACTGTGGCCAATAATAGGTCTGTCACCATGGAAGGAAACAGAATAACACCACAGACTGGAGGTGAGAAAGAGAGACACAGTGCGGCCCTCTACTGAGGGCTGCACCACAACACCAAGGCCCTAAAGTTAAGAAGCAGTCAGCTGCAGTGTTACCAAGAGCTGTTTTAAGGGCCTTCCCCAATTTAACTGGCCTGAGGCGCCTCCAGTGATGATCCAACACTGCAGAGGGAGCCGGGCAGCTGAACAACAATGGATTCTTCTTGAGGTGAGAAGCCTTACACCACAAATAGTAAAAAAGAAACTCCAAAAGTCATTGCTGTCTTTCACCCACCAAGGACAAGCCTCAGTGCACTTATGACAGCATAGTCTCCTGTGGCTGAGAGGTATGCAGCACTATAAAAAACAATATATATAAAGAACAGAGACTTGAGAGCGTGTGCTATTAAAAGGACCTCTGTGTATGCCTAATTTAAGCTCATACAGCCGGTAACGATTACTACAAAGGAACAACATTCTACCACAAAACTGTCCAACATTACTGCGTCTGAAACTCATGGATGGGCTGCAGAAGGTGAGGGACAACATTGAAGTTTTATTACACCTTTTTTAACAACTCCAGATTGTCAAAGGAAGTTAGGAGACAATTTATGGAGGTGAGCTAAACTCTTTGTAAGTCTTCACTTTTGCTGCACTGAACAGACTTTGGCCAGGAGGAGGAGCCCACCTAACTCTTAAGCACATTCACCAGTTGCTCCCTGGCATCTGAGTTGCAGTCAGGAAAAAATGGTAGACCTTTTGATGACCTAAATGTGGGTTAAATTGTTTTTTAGAAGAATGATGGTTGAATTTTAGGTTATAACTCAGAAATAGTTCACTGTTCAAATTAATAGTTGAGAACTCCAAGACGACTGGGGTAATGGCACCCTAATAGAAATATATAGTCGAGTGCATTAATTGCAAGATTCCGATGCAGTGCAAGATTTGGAACTTACAGGTGTGACTGAATGATAGCTGAAAATCTTTATGGGTGCTTGGCTTTTGTTAATATGGTAGGGAGGTTGGAATGCAAGACTCTTCCACCAGTTGTTTCAAATTAGTTTGTGAGCACATTTTCCAAAAAGCTTTTGGCCACTTGAACATGGGATGTCTGAGCACCTGCAGCCCCAACAGAGCTTAGGTTGCTCAGCTTCTGGAAAATGCAAATGGCACGATTGACATTCTTTAAAATCCAGTGACCTGCAACTTGAAGGGAGCCCAGATTTAGATGCACATGGCTCATGGTGGAGACAATATATTGTGAAATGAGCCTGTGCTGCATAGATTTGTGTGTTTAGGGTTGGTATTTAATCCCCGCCCCTTGCCACTTTATCGTAAGGTAGGGCACCATATACATTTTTAAAAGTTTTGTGGTGTACTCAATTAGGAAGGGGAGCTCTGATTTTTGTCTGGGTGAAGGTAACCTTCGGAGTGATCGGGACCCTAGATTGATAGCAACGCCCACAACATTTTGTCCATCATACGGCTGTCCCTAGCCAGAAGACTGAAGCGTTATATGTGAGGAGATGTTTTTTTTCTTTTCATCTCAGAGATGTTTTAAGGCATAGGCAAAGTGGGCAATTGGCCAGGGCACCCACCTCCCAAGTAGCCCCCTGGGAACGTGAACTTTCCTCTTTATTTGACTCATGTCAATTGTATTTCTCTATCTAAACCTCTCTCCCGCTCTGCCTGCTTCTACCTCCTACTTTGTCTCTCTACCCCTTGACATTTTGAGGATTTTTGAGGTCCCAAGTAAAATGTATTTCAGCTGTTTTTTTGTGAGCCTGTTCACGTTTACCATTTAATCTAGTATTGTTTGAAACCATGCATGCTTGAAGTAACAGGAAATGGGTAATACAATTTAATTTTTCTGTACTGGGCCCCCTAACCTATATGTTGCCTAGGGCCACAAAATCCCTAAAATGACTGATCTCGCTCACAAGATTTCGGTGCCTCACAAAAAAAAAACAGGTGATTCATGTGAGAGGGCCGCAGGGACCTCTTGAGCAAACCCAAATGTGGGGTTTTGAGGACCCCTGCATCATCACCTCTTCCCTTTACCCCTGATATTTTGAAGGAGACCAACCTTCAGTATTGTCCAGATTGAGGTGTGCTGTACTTGAGAGAGACTCACATAAAGGTAGAGAACTGGATGGCTTTTCCTTTGTGGATAAAACAAAATATTAATATCTCTGTACCAGCTGTAGGTTAAACATCAGAGGAACTCAGAAAAGTACCGTGATATTCCGCAGTTTGTCCACTGGTCGTGAGTTTTGCAGTGTGCAGCAGACATGCCAACATTTTAGAAGGGGAAATAGAATGTATTTTCCCCGTTGACGTCTATTGAGCAGAGGCAATTTCAGGCGAGAAACAGCCACATTAAAGCCATTGTTGGCTTTAAAAAACTGGTCAGTCTTCCGCCTGAATCGAGCCTGTTGGCATGTAGGGTGGAGAATCTTCTAGAACTGTCTCGCAGGGCGCGCGACAGCATCGTTTCCTACTGCTCTGCAGTGCCTGGTGCAACAGGGCACGATAACACGGAGCCGGTCAATCACTTCTAGTCCGTTTCCTGCCCGTGGGTGTTCGCTAGGGGGCAGGACATAATTAGTCACTGAGTTTGTATTTGTTGGAACTGAATCATATTTGTGCGTTTGACTTTCTCCGCAGGACTGAATGCTTTGCGGCGAGCCCTGGGAAGTCGAGGCAGCCCTCCTGACAGCGAGGTGGCTGGGTCAGTAGTGATCGCTCTCAACAACTTCCTGCAAGCCATGAATGATGTCCGGCCCAGTGCCATGAGGGAGGTGGCCATTGATGTGCCAAAAGTAAGTTATTGTCTGAAACCTGTTGGAAATTATTGAAACGCCACAGAAATGTCACGTGCTCACTTACATCGTGCTTTCTATGAAATCTAAAAAATAAAAAGAGCCATGTTTGAGCAGGATGTTTTCATGCACGGGTTCCACTTCCTTGACTGTAGAACTAATTAGTGCATGAAATGCATATGTGTAGTAATGTCATATGAAGTGACACCACAATAAGTGATGACACTGCCTTGTTGGTGTTTAGCAGTCGTTTAGGTTTATAAATTGGTCACAATCGGCATCTCCGCACACTTGGGAGTTCGCAGCTATCCGTTGCTGAGAATGGGCCTGCTTTACAGTAGAACGGATATATATATATATATATAATGATAAATATATACAATATATGTATCCGTATCGAATATAGAGGGAAGACATAGGTGATGGGTGGCTTGAATTTAATTCAACCACTGGTAATTAGTTACCCCGTGCCACGTTCGTATATTGTTTTCCTGCAGCTACCCCAGTCAAAGGCCATATGCAAATCACCCTTGATCTTTACATCAATAGAAACAGTCCAGCCTTAATTGACAGGTCATGTCCACGCTAAACAGAAGCACACAAAACTCCCGTCCGATTTAGGCCTTTAAAAAAATATGTGAGGCTTTCTTTCATATGACTCCTCGACCACCATTTCGAAGACAATCTAGTCGCTTCTGGTCGATAGTAAACTAGTGATGCGTTTGATCGGGGAATACAGAAACATGTGGCACATGTCCGGACAGCCCTGTTTAGAACGAGTAGCCAGTATACACAGTAAACAAGACTGGAGGGGGCATCTGCCAATTTTTGGCAAATACTCTGCATCAGCCAGATTTACAATAACCACATCACTCAATCAAGCAATCATGTTTTAATCGGCTGCGATTGAGCCATAAAAGCAAAGGTTTCAGAAAGACAGTACAGCATTATAATAAAAACAATCAATGTATACAAAATGCTTTCACATGATGCCACAATTCCTTTAATTACAGTGTGTGCCCATAGTTTTTCCTGTTCTTAAGACATACGAAATACAATGTACATCTGCTGAACATATATACTCGGATGGAAGTTGCTGAATTAAAAGAAGTGCATCCTTAATGGAATGGATATTACAATTGTTAAAAACTGGCAATAAAACCGTTTCTGCTGAGATATATGCAATGTACAAAATACCACCGCGTGCAGCCTGCTTTGTGCTCATACATTATCACAAGGAAAAGAGGGCAGTGTTTTCGTCCACCAAGCAGTAACAAGGAACGCAAAAAGAAAGTGCAAAATATTCAGCCTACATTGGGTTAAATAAAATCTAGGGGTTTCTGACTATTAATAAATAGGGTTCAGTTGCCTTTGCTAAAACCAGGGGTGAGTAATCTTTCTCCACTGGGGAGCCTAACACATTAACTATCGCTCACTGTCATTGGTCTTATGAAGCTTATCCTGTATTTTAGATTTCCCTTCCGCAGCAATGCCGTCTGGATTTTCAAATAGTTCAGGAACACCCAAATACATAAACAATTGCTTCACCTGTTTAAGCCAGGGAATACCCAGAACAGTGGTTCCTGACCTTTTGACCCTTGAGGACCCCCACTGAATCATTACTGGGAGCTGGGGACCCCCAAGCACTTTCTACGATTTTAATTCCAAAACACTAAAACAGTAACTCACAAAAAATACACAAACAAGTACACACCTAACAAATACTCGAATTACTAAAGATATCATTAATTTATATTGAAAAAATATGCAAAAAGCGATACATTTCAATGGGAAGGTTCTCGCAGCATCTCCGCAACTAACTTTTCAATGTTTGGTTTTATTTAGGAAAACTGAATCCTCAGGTCAGATTCTACATTTCCCAATCGATTTCTGTTCTTACTTTGTAGGTACATAAGATCTGAGAAAGATTTTGCACATAAATATATGGGGGGGGGGAAGGAAGTAAAACCATAAGGGCCTTTCATTTCTCCTTACCCCTTTCGTCACATGCAACTCATTTGTTTTATAGCACCTCTCATACCAGTGTAGGGAGTCCGAGCACTTTACAGGGGACTGCAAGGTGTAGGATTCACATGCCATCCACACTGGTAGGCTTTTTCTAGGAGTGCTTGGGCTTGAGAAGCACAGACTCATTATTCAGAACATAACGCATTGCTTAGCGTTGATTTTAATATGAAGAATGTATTTCTAGCCAAGCAAATCCTTTTTTTTAGCAGCATAAGGAAAATTAGAACATTGGAATGCTGGAGGCTCCATTGAAAACAATGGAGTGCTGCGGGCTTTTACTGGCCGGTAAAAGCCCGCAGCGCCAACATTCCAATGTTCGCTTTGTTCACAGCAACAGCTGTGAACAAAGCCTCACGGAGCCCGAGGGGATTTAAATCCCCTCGGGCTCCGTGAACATTTTTTTTTTTTAATAGAACATTCTGCCCTGTGTGGCAGAATGTTCTAATAGCCTTAGAACCAGCCGTAGCGGGCTCTACCGGCTATTAAAGTCCCTCTCCCTTGTTAAATGCCTTCGCCTTCGGCTCGGGCATTTAACGCGGGGAGCGGGCCTTTAATAGCCGGTAGAGCCCGCTACGGCGGGTTCTAAGGCTATATGAAAGATTTGAAAGAAAACATAACTTACTGATTTGTGCCATGCAGTTTGCCTGCAACTCTTTGATGGCTGTTCATAGCTCACTGTCGTAGATTACAATTGTAATTTATGAACTACACAGTAACAAAATAATCTCTGTGACAAAAGCAGTAACTCATTGTGCAATGCACATAAAATATTGTTCTTTGCATGATACACATTCTTTGCAGCAGGCATATTAACCAAATGTGCTACCTTAGATGAGTCAAAACTGCCACTTGATGAAACTCCCATCTCTCTCCAGCGGGTGCATTAATCACCAGAATTATTCTGACGCTTTTATTGTTGTACAGAGATGCTGGATGCACAAGGAACTTTGCAGTTCTTTTAAAACTGCTGCAAAAGGAAGTAATAAATATAAAAACACATGTGTTTCTGCCAGAGGTCCCAGCTGGAGAAGTGCCTTCCTGCTGGTCCAGGGCTGTGAACCCCCTGGGAATGTGCCACGGACCGCTGGGGGTCCGGGGACTACATGTTGGGAACCTCTGATGTAGAACATTATCCAACTTTAAACAATCCTTTAACCAGCTCTTAAGAAAGCAGTTTCCTTTTTTAGGCCAAATTGAAAGCCGTAACCTATAATGGGGCAACCTCTAATAATATCAGAAATATAAGACATCCCGTATTCCTCATGTCGAATGAAATTAGAGGTAGATTTCGGGACTGCTAAAAGCAAGTGTAAAACTCATTTTCTACATTCTGTAAGGGTTTGGGATTAATGTACCCATAAATCCATGCCCCATAAATACCGACTGTCAAACATTTTGCCTCATAGATTTCCATTATAGGTCTAAGCGGGTTTCCTCCAATCTTTGTGACAAATCTCTTAACTGCTCCAGAGGAACCCCATTAGTTATTTGCATAGCATGAAATAATGACCACATACATACCTGTTAAGAAATTCAATATAAATTAAGAAATGCAGAGACTACTTGTTTACTAGGAAGTTTCTAAACTGTTATTTATATTTCTAAACTCATATGTAGTCAAAAACAGTGTTTCATAGTACATGAAAAATATTATCAGGGCCCAGTTCTCTATAAAATCATGTTCATATACACCACAATGTGAGTGAGGCGTAGTGCTAATTACCACATGCCAGGGTAAATAGCAAATGCCTTTAATGCATTGTCAGATCACAAGTTAAAAAACGCATGTGATATTTAGCACATATACTAAATAGCACATTCCTGTAGTCCACATGCGACATTTAACACATTTGTTCTTTACCGCATGCAATATTTACCACATGTGAAAAATAATGCATGTGCTAAACAAAACACACCCAAATGCAATTATGATAGGTCATTAAAAAACATTGAAAACTACCACCTTAGAATACTTCCAGTCAAAAACAGGCGGGAAATATTCCTGGCAGTGTAAGAAATTAAAGAAAAACTGTAAAACCTATAATGCAAAAAACAGTAATTGCACTGTTTGAGCTGCAAAAAAAATAAAATCTCACCTGCACACTGGGTCAGACCTACATAAACAGCCATATCTCTCGCAGGTTGATTGCAGCAGGTCACACTTTTACTCTGCAGTACACCACCATGACTGCTAGGCCACTATTTCACGCTCTGCCAGATTCATGTTCTGCTATAACAAACTTTGCAACATGAGGATGAAAACCAAGCAACCAATTAATGATCTCAAATGTTACAATACGTAGGATAACAGTTATACGTACATTTCACACATCTGTCCACAAACATCCCATCCTATTTTTTATGCAGATTGCGCAACACCGTTGCAAAGCTTTGTGTAGACTGGGAAGCTAACTAGACTAAACTGTGATGTATGAACATAATCCTATGAAAGAGTAGAGTTGGTTAGCTGGCCATAATAAATAACATAAATAACAATACTGTTATGCAGCTGAACTTCAACATGTGTCATCTTGGCACTAGTTCATTCCAGTAAATAAGATAGAAGCTGAAAGTGTAGGCTGAGGACCCTTACTCTGCTCCCCTTCAGAAGTTCACAGCAGTAGAAGTACTGTGCTGAATGCTTTGGGCAAGGATCAAACAGGCAATTGGAGATGATCATTGGATGTTTTGTAAAATTCAGAAAGAAGGCCATCTCTCACTTTCCTCCATATGTAAGATGCAACTTCCTTGAGTGAGTTTCTGAAATGGGGAAAAGAAACACTGTAAGATCCTCTTTGCTAGGCATTTATGATGTAGACAGTTTAAAGCGAGATCACACTTTGACCAGAAGCATGCATTTTGATATGTTTATAGGCAGTCACCTGCTGCAGGCCATCAATCAATCAAGATTTGTAAAGCGCGACTAATCATCCGATACAGCATTCAGGTGCTTGCTGGTTCTGGATGCTCTTTTGAACAGCCAGGTCTTGAGGGCACTTTGGAATTCCAGAAGTGAAGTGTTGGTCTGGAGTTGCGCGGGGGGTTGCCCAAAAAACGGGAGAAAAAGCAAGGGGAGGGCACAAAAAAATCTGGGGCAGATGCAAAGAGAAAGCAGTGAGAATGAGGGGAAAGCAAGGAAAAGGCACTCAAAAATCGGGGGGAGGGAAGCAAGGAGAAGACATGAGCAAGAGCGATGCAGAAGCACCTGCAGGTGGGACTTTAGCCCATACCTTCTGCATGTCAATGAAAGCTGTTGGATACTGCTCAGGTGCAAGCAATACTCTCTCGCTTAGAAAATAGGGGTTAAATTATTGCCTTTTTGAAAAACTGTTCATGACATAGGCTTCCTGGCTGCCCCACCGGATGTGGAGACAGATTGTGGATATTGGTTGTGAACTGGCAGACAAAACAATTGGACAAATGACTAAGAAAATTATGGAAATTTGAAACTGAAGGAGGTGCACTTTAAATTTGTACACTGTTTAGCCCAAGGGTGTACATAGATGTTCAAAAGGGTGGGAATGAAGGTAGAGCCCTGTTGAAATCTACAGATCACTTGAACAGGTGAAGAGTGACAAGGTGAAAGAAGAACCTTATGATTATGGCAGGAAAAAAAGGGCACAATCCAATCCAGAGCTCATCCCTGAGACCCACCTCATTCAGTTTTGTGATCAGTATTTTGTGGGACTCTGTATTATAAGCTGTAGACAGATCGAGCAGCACTAGTGCTCCTACTCCTCCCTGATTTAGGATCATACAAAGTACATTTTGTACAGTAATGAATTCTACTTTAGTGCTATGAGCTGGACAGACACCTGCCAGGGTTGTTTCAAGAATAGATACAGTGAAACAAAGAAGTGGGTTGTTTATCTCTGTCTCAACTGTTTTACCACTCAAAGTGAGGACTAAGATGGAAAATAATTGCTCAAAACCACTTTGACCAGAATAGGATTTTTTGCTAACTGAATTACATAGTCTGTTTTCCACTCAACTAGAACCAGGGCACATGAAAAGCAGGTATTAATTAGATTCTGAATCTGAGGAGTCAGAAAGGTGTCAAATTGATGAGAATGTCTGGTAGGATAAGGATCGTCTGGAGAGTCAAATTTAACTATTTTTTTTATATATATTTTTTTTATTGATGTTTTGTTTTCAGAATTCAGTAGGCAAACAATGTACTGAGACATTCATATCTTAATCTTCTATTATATCAAACTAGTACAATTGTTTTATCTATTGGCGTATCATACTAAGTTGAACAGTCCACAATGTATATTTCAATAATAGGAGCAGAAAGTTGGGACAGCGTTGGCACTAAAATTGGCTCCAAAATAAAGTAAGCAAGGGGGGAGGTGGTGGTAAGTGCCGGGGATTGCTATGTGTCAAGGAAGGGCCACCTGGGAATATGGGAACAACATAGTGCTTCAAAAAGGGGAGTCAGGGTGTTGGAGAACTCAGTGTGTGGACAACAATCGTATGGTGAGTTTGCAGTGCTTTTCAGTTTGAGTTCCATCAAGAACCTTACCACCTCTCAGGGAGGTAGAGCATCATCCTGGGAGGCTTTTTTCTGGGGCACCCCAGAAGGTGGTTCAGCAATCATGTGTTTGAGGAGGTCTTTAGCTTCCTCTCTACACAAGGCTTTGCTTCCACCTGGGCTTAGCGTAATACTGTAGTGCAAAGGCAGGAGTGCTGCCTTTGCTAAAATCAGGAGCGAGTAATCTTTCTCCACAGGGAAAACTAACACATCAACCATCCACTCACTATCATAGATCTTATAAAGCTTATCCATTATTTTAAATTTCACTTCCCCAACAATGCTGTCTGGATTTTAAAATAGTTCAACGTATACATGGCCCCTCTCGCTTCCATCGTCACGGTATGAACATCGTGTCATATGCTGATGACACTTAACTCATCATTTCCCTCACTGAAGAACCTGGACACAACCAAAAGGAACTTCCACTCAGGAATGGAAGCCGTTGCCACTTGGATGAGAGAAAGTTGCCTCAATCTCAACTTCGACAAGACCAAGCTCATCATCTTCAAAAACACCACCTCAGCTTGTGGCGACTTCTGGTGGCCCACATCCCTCAGTGCCCTCCTCCCGCACCGACTGAGCACGTCCATAACTTAGGCATCATCCTCAACTCCTCCCTATTCATGACCCGCCAGGTAAACTCTGTTGCCTCCTTCTGCTGGCACATACTCCGCAAACTTCGGATGATCTTCAGATAAATCCCAGCAGACTGTCGCAGGACAGTCACCCACACCTTAGTCACTAGCAAGCTTGACTACGGCAACGCTTTCTACGCCGGCACCTCAACCAAGAACATCAAAAAACTACAACTCATCTAGAACGCCGCCGCCAGACTCATTCTGGACCTCCCCCACTGAGAAAACATCTCCCAACTATTTAGGACCCTCCACTGGCTACCGGTCGAGAAGCGAATCACCTTCAAGCTTCTCACCCACACATACAAGGCCATACACAACGCAGGACCAGCCTACCTGAACCACTGCGTCTCCTTCCACACCCCCACCTGTTCCCTCTGCTTCACCCAGATGGCCCTGGCCACCATCCCTTGCATCTGTAAAACCACCACCAGAGGACGATCCTTCATCTACACTGCAGCGAAGAGCTGATACAACCTCCCCCCTACCCCGCGCCTTGAGACCCTCACGGGTCAGTAGCCACTCTCTACAAATACTGATTGATAAATGATTGCTTCACCTATTTAAGCCAGGGAATACCTAGAACATTATCCAACTCTAAACAATCCTTTAACACAGCTTTTGAGAAAGCAGTTACCTTTTCAGCCCAGATTGAAAGTTGTTACATAATATGGCCACTTCTGATATTATCAGGAATATAAGGCACCCCAGAATCCTCGTGTCAAATGAAATTAGAGGTAGATTTCAAGACTGCTAAAACCAAAATGCAAAAACACATTTTCTACATTCTGTAGGTGATTAATGTACTATTAATGAATTAACATTTTGCCTTATAGTTTTCCATTATAGGTCTAAGGGTTTTTTCTCATAAAATGTTTATGGAAGAGTCTGAACTGGACATGTTAGAAGTCATTAGATACTAATTGGTCAGGATTATAAAATCTACTTTGTAACCTATCTAGCACACTTGGGTGGGTGATACTTCATTGTAGTTTATCATATTCTTGCATTAAAGTATAGAATATCCATACTCAAACAAATGTCAAATGTTGCTTGACAGTAAGTGCAAATTGAGCATTTCTGTAAATAGACACCAGAATGTGTATGGTCCAGTAACGCTTGCTGTCTCCCAGCAATTGATTCATGGGTCGAGTTTAGATTTTAGCAGTTAAACTTCTTTTTCCCCCGAACCTGATGATCTTTGCACACACCCTGCTCATTTCATACTGAACCATTTTCAAGTATCTAATGACAGGCTCTGTACTTGTGAATGCATCTAAAATTATTCACTTTTCATAAATCTTTTTGTAGGTGGGGTATAACTCATGCAACTATTGTACCTGGCTATCCCTGAAGTTTGTGTCAGAAATATTTTTCTGTGTCTTACTTTCTCTGACTCTGGTAGCAGATCGAGTACGATCTTCCACAATTGCTGAGTATATTCTCTGTATTTAATAGTATTGATAGCCATG
Source organism: Pleurodeles waltl (assembly GCF_031143425.1). Lineage (NCBI taxonomy): Eukaryota > Metazoa > Chordata > Amphibia > Caudata > Salamandridae > Pleurodeles > Pleurodeles waltl. The sequence goes on along the minus strand of NC_090437.1, from coordinate 623,298,003 downwards.
TGATATGGAGAGATCCCTTCTCCCACTCTTTGCACCTACAGTTTGTTACATATTTGTGTCCCTTCCTTCCGAATATGCATGGAGTATGCTTAGTAGACTCTACCTTAGTGCTCAAAATATGAGGACTTCTTCAGTGGGCCGAAGGGCATCTAGTGTTTACAGGGCTTCATTTGCATTGGTTGATAGTCAATGGTCTCAGTAGACCAGGAACTATGCCCAATTTTGGGCTAACTGGCAAGGGAGTGTGTTTCAAATACACCAACCAGGTTTCCCTAGTCAAAGATCTTAAATTCTGTCTTAAGCCTTTAAGTACTTAACCAATGGGATAAAAGCTTCCGGTACCAACCCTTCCCACTTTGAGCATTTCTAAGATGGTGAAAGTCTTTGCCACACTAAATTTGGGCTCTGAAGGCTGTGTGGGGAGTGTACTGTTATAGTTCTAGTGTCCTCCCACATCGAACACGGAAATCCTTCCTTTAACAACCACAGAAGGATCCACAAAAACTGTCCTGTTTCAAGTGTGCCTCACTGTAATGTCAAAAAGTTGCATGAGCTCCCACTCTTTTGCCAAGATCAAAGGAGTCATTCTTGCTCATTCAGGTCAAAACTGTCCATAACAGTGACCTATTGTGTAGCTCCTGGGAGGAATTTCACACCTCATTAGCACCAAGTACAGGCTATGAGAATCTGGGGAATGAATGGAAAAGTAGTCCCCAGGAGCTTCAGGAAGAGAAAGGGTAACTTTCTGAAAGTCACTTTCCCCTATATTGATTAAAAACCTGACTTCACCATTGAGTTTGATTTTTAATTAGTTTTTGAAAATAGTTGAATAATTATTTTTTAGCTAGTCCCTTTACCAAGATACAGTATTAGTATTTTAATCTGCTCCCTGCAGTTTGTCCTTTAACAGTGACCGTGCCAGGTACATTAATTTACCAAACTTCGCTATGTGATACACTGTTCAATGCAAATAGATTTTGGGCCTCTGTAATGGTTTGTACATCATTTTGTAAAAAAAAACTTGGCCTCAAGGGTTTGAAATGGGCACCATATAATGCTGGGCACAATAGCAGGTGGGCCAGTGATTCCTTTTTATAGTCACACAGCCTACCCTACAACGTTCAGTGTTCCTGAGCGATAGCCATTCGCCATTCAGATTTCTTATTGAAAGAGGCACTAGTCTTGTACACAGTATGAATTTTAGGCTGCGTTTTGCCAGTGATTGTTTTAAATGCAGACAGTTTGGCTGAGAAGTGTAGGATGGTATTAAAGGAGCTTGAACGGCCCGTTCCTAAAGGGTCCTTTTATTGACTACTTGTGAGCAGAGATAGCTCTGCCTTTTTGTTGCAGCTTTGATGGCTGAGGGGTTCCTATGGCAGAAGGCCCAGTTCTCTATGGCTAAATGAAACATCTCCACTGCTGGTTATGGATGTCTGTGCCACGGATTGCCTTTGGTTGTGAAGATTATGTTTAAGACCTTATTCATTCTCGGATGCAACAGCAGTCTGATGGAAGTATTGCGCTTATACGCCCATATGCTCAAAGTACACTTTGTACCGTATAATAGGGGCTTATAGGCAAGTTAATTATACTAATTCAGCTATGTTAAAAGGGGGAACACAGGCACTTTGCTACAAGTTCTAAAGCCAGCAAAAATATAAGGTACAGCAAAATTGAAAAAACTGAGTGGCCACACAGAAATATATATTTTGTTTTTTAGAAGGCCTTTATGAGGCACTGCTTCTGCCTGCAGCCTATTTCCTATAGACACTTTGTTGCAGCTGCTCTAAGGCAGGTATACCTTAATTTTTACTTTTGATGTGCCCACCTGTGCAAATGCTTGTAACTGTGACAGTTGCAGTCAAACCAGCTCCTGCCCCGCCCTGATGCTCTTTTCCTGTGTACTCTGATGGAGCCATCTGTTTTTACTCACCCAATTGCTGCTGACACGAACATGGGTAGCTAGTGCAGAGAAAACTCCTGTTGCACCTTGTGTTCTAACGAGGCATATATGGTTTTGCTCAGTGCCTAGGTAACACCTCTCTCCACAGAGCCACAGTTATGGTGGGCAGGTCTCTAGCAAAGGTTTATATAAAAACCAGCATGGTTGTGCTTGAGGTCCAACATGTACTCTCCTAGCGATTGGTCGGGGGAGGAGGAATTAACCCGCTTTGGATTTTTCGATTCAGCAGGTGCCTAACTTGCCAGGTACCTGCCGCAGCACTGGCACTGCTGCACACAAATGCCTGCATCTTTGAGTATATCTGGTCCATTGGACCAATTTCAGCAGAGGTTTCCACCCTGTGTTCTTGTTGAGGGCCTCCTCCCAATTTCCATGGGCCTTTCGACCCCCAAAATTGGTTATTCTCACTTTGGAACTCCCAGAACCCTCCTTACCACCAATATTGGTGGTTCTTTGTTGTTTTGTACAGCTGCAGTTTCCTTTTCAAGAAAGCATGCTCCTGCTGGGTGCTCTGGCAGCATCCTTTTCCATATCTAGTTGGCCTCTTTCCTCAAGGTAGATGGTAGTTGCTCCATTAAGGTTATTGTAGGAAGTTGGCTCTTTATATACTATTTCAAAGTAAGAAATAGTGTGCACAGAGTCCAAGGGTTCCCCTTAGAGGTAAGGTAGTGGAAAAGTAGATAATTCTAATGCTCTATTTTGTGGTTGTGTGGTCGAGCATTAGGCTTATCAGAGGGTAGTGTTAAGCATTTGTTGTACACACACAGGCAATAAATGAGGAACACACACTCAAAGACCTATTCCAGGCCAATAGGTTTTTATATTGAAATATATATTTTCTTAGTTTATTTTAAGAACCACAGGTTCCAGATTTACATCAAACACTTTAAATGTAAGGTACTTCACTTAGATACTTTAGGAACTTTGAATGAACACAATATCATGTACAGTCTTTGTAAAAATGGCAATAAGCTATTTCAAAAGTAGACAGAGTGCAAAAATCAACAGTTCCTGGGGGAGGTAAGTAAAGGTTAGTTTTGAAGGTAAGTAAAACACTTACAAGTCTCAAAGTTGGGGCATAGGCAGCCCACCGTTGGGGGTTCAGGGCAACCCCAAAGTTACCACACCAGCAGCTCAGGGCCGGTCATGTGCAGAGGTCAAAGAGGTGCCCAAAACACATAGGCTTCTATGGAGAACAGGGGGGCTCCAGGGGGGCTCCGGGGGGGCACAAGCAGGCACAGAAAGTACACCCTCAGCGGCACAGGGGAGGCCGGGTGCAGTGTGCAAACAGGCGTCGGGTTTTAGATTGAAAACAATGGAGGGACCCGGGAGTCACTTCAACGATGCAGGCAGGCACAGGGGGGCTCCTCGGGGTAGCCACCACCTGGGCTAGGCAGAGGGTCGCCTGGGGGTCGCTCCTGCACTGGAGTTAGGTTCCTTCAGGTCCTGGGGGCTGTGGGTGCAGTGTTGGTTCCAGGCATCGGGTCCCTTGTTACAGGCAGTCACGGTCTGGGGGAGCCTCTGGATTCTCTCTGCAGGCGTCGCTGTGGGGCCTCAGGGGGGGTGGTCTCTGGTTACTCACGGGCTCGCAGTCGCGTCCTCCTTGAGGTGTTTGATTTCTGCAGGTCGAGCCGGGGGCGTCTGCTGCAGAGTAGGAAGTCTCACGCTTCCGGCGGGAAACGTGAAGTCTTTAAAGTTGCTTCTTTGTTGCAAAGAAGTTGCAGGTTTTTGAACAGGGCCGCTGTTCACTGGAGTTTCTTGGTCCTTGGGTGCAGGGCAGTCCTCTGAGGCTTCAGAGGTGGCGGGTCCCTGTTGGATGCGTCGCTGTTGCAGTTTTCTTCGAAGTTGGGAGACAGGCTGGTAGGGCTGGGGCCAAAGCAGTTGTCATCTCTGTCTTCTCTGCATGGCTTTAGGTCAGCAGTCCTTCTTCTTGTTAAGGTTGCAGGAAACTAATTTCCTCAGATCTGGGGAGCCCCTAAATAGTGAATTTATGGGTGTGTTTAGGTCTGGGAGGGCAGTAGCCAATGGGCCTTTGTGCCGCCTCCCTGAGGGAAGGGGGGCACATCCCTATCCCTATTGGGGGAATCCTCCAAAACCAAGATGGAGGATTTCTAAAGGCAGGGGTCACCTCAGCTCAGGACACCTTAGGGGCTGTCCTGACTGGTGGGTGACTCCTCCTTGTTTTTCTCATTATCTCCCCTGGACTTGCCGCCAACAGTGGGGGCTGTGTCCAAGGGACGGGCATCTCCACTACCTGGAGTGCCCTGGGGCATTGTAACACGAAGCCTGAGCCGTTGAGGCTCACTACTAGGTGTTACAGTTCCTGCAGGGGGGAGGTGTGAAGCACCTCCTCCCAGAGCAGGCTTTGTTTCTGGCCTCAGAGGGCACAAAGGCCCTCACCACATGGGGTCAGAAACTCGTCTCTCAGCAGCAGGCTGGCACAGACCAGTCAGTCCTGCACTGAACAATTGGGTAAAATACAGGGGGCATCTCTAAGATGCCCTCTGTGTGCATTTTTTAATAAATCCAACACTGGCATCAGTGTGGGTTTATTATTCTGAGAAGTTTGATATCAAACTTCCCAGTATTCAGTGTAGCCATTATGGAGCTGTGGAGTTCGTTTTTGACAAACTCCCAGACCATATACTTAATATGGCCACACTGTACTTACAATGTCTAAGATTAGACTTAGTCACTGTAGGGGCATATTGCTCATGCAGCTATGCCCTCACCTGTGGTATAGAGCACCCTGCCATAGGGCTGTAAGGCCTGCTAGAGGGGTGGCTTACCTATGCCACAGGCAGCATTTTGTGTGCATGGCATCCTGAGGGGGATGCCATGTCGACTTTGGCTTTTTCTCCCCACCAACACACACAATCTGCAATGGCAGTGTGCATGTGTTAGGTGAGGGGTCCCTTAGGGTGGCACAACATATGCTGCAGCCCTTAGGGACCTTCCTGGTCACAGGGCCCTTGGTACCACTGGTACCTTTTACAAGGGACTTATCTGTGTGCCAGGAGTGTGCCAATTGGGGAAACAATGGTACATTTTAGGTGAAAGAACACTGGTGCTGGGGCCTGGTTAGCAGGGTCCCAGCACACTTCTCAGTCAAGTCAGCATCAGAATCAGGCAAAAAGTGGGGGGTAACTGCAACAGGGAGCCATTTCCTTACAGTTATGATCTAAGTCCCTTTCATAGTTGCTTAGTCACCAGGCAGCTCGGCTGATGACTCCACAAGACAGGCTTCTCCTCCCCAGTGGTATGCTGTGTACAGCAATTTTCTTTCTCTAGCAGGTGAGTCCTCCTTCTCCAGGAGTTCTACAACTCCCTTAGCAAGGGTCTTGCCCTGGTTGTACCCAATTGAACTAAAGCTAACAATCAAGGTTTTTCACGCTGGAGCTCAAGTAATTCCACGCACCCTACTGGGTAGGTCCTCACCCAGTCTGTGAGAATGCTAGCACCCTGATTAGGGGTTTTACCCCATGCATTTGCCAATTTCGTAGCTCTGGGACTGGTTTTGGACATTTTCTGCCTTTTTACCTATGCCTTACAGACTGGAGAACCCACAGTATTTGTGCACTCATGTCAGTACTAAGGAGGGGTGTGTTGGCCTAATTATCTACACTCAATTTCGCATGTAGAGATTTAATTAGATTCAGTGTACCTACAAGCCTGATTTGGGTCCCTGGCAGAATGCTGATTTTTACATCACTTAAAAGCCACCCTATTCAGCATAGAGAAAAGACAACTTGAAACAGATGTTATATCATCATATACTTACTAAATCTTTATGGCAACTATACCATCTAGGAGTATGTTGAAAGAACTTTTATTAGCAAAGTTAATTAAAACCATCGCTACAAACACTTTCGTAGTATATAAACGCTCAAACATACTCTCTATTTAAGAATTAAATGCACATACATTTTTTGGGGGCTTATCCTGATCCTAGATCATGTCATAAGATATTAAAGTTATACATGATTAAAGCCTACTCAACTAGTTTTATCCTTTGTTCTTGGTCTTAAATTCAGGCACTTGCTTACTTCCGTGTGAGAGCGGCGGTGCATCCTCGTTACTAAAAATAAAACACAGTTGATTTCCTAAGATAAATTACATAAAAATAAACCTAATTACTAATGACTGATTACTAACTAGGAACTAAAATTTACCATTTGGATACTCTTCAGACATAAACTGAAAAACTGGGCACACACTGCCTACTCGGCTATTTTCTCCATTTCTTTATTGTCCTGTACCATAAATGTAGTCCCTCGACAAGAGAACAGGATTGAAAGTCCACTCAGCCAACTGATAACAGCGGGCCTATATTTAGTGACCTAAGAATATTTTTCAAATACAATCTCCTATGATCTAATAATGCTTGGCACACACAAAAGATGTGTTCTAGTGACTCTTGTCTGTACCCACAAAATCGGCAAGAATGTGTATGTGCTTGCTGTCTCCAGAGAGGGACCATATCTTTAGTTTCCATTGTTGTGTAGCCATTTTAGTTATAGCTCCATGCACATTATTTTAGCATACTAGGCCTGCCACTATGCACTTTAACCTAGATATATTTTATTCAACTTTGTTTATTATTTTAACAATAGCCACATTTGTGGTCTTGTTTTATTTCTCTCTATCTAGCTGTTCTCTGCTTAGGCCAGCACTGTGTTCTTAAACAAGTACTCAGTGCTTCTCTCAAGGCTACAGTAAGATAGGTTGCCGGTGGACGTGGTAATGCTTTGTTTCTGGTATTCATAGAAATATACACATCCTTACTTAGGGACATTTTCTCAGAACATCAGCTGCTTTTTATGAAAACACTTCCCTGTCCCATACACGTTAGAGGGAAATTCCAGCCAGATGACCACGACTGTATGCTGATTGCTGAACGCTTTGCTACAGCTGCTTATGCAGACTTCAGGCCTTTGCTTTGGTATGGGGGAATGATGTCTTCCCAGGGGAACCTGAAAGGCAGAACTAGAGCTTCACATGCTGCGCTCTATTATAGCCTAGGTAGGAATTAGTCTATTGACTCTAATGACAATATGATAGCATTATTTTTATGCTTTACTCTCCTTGTCACAATTTTTATCTTGTCGAGCTTTATCGTCCTGGATATTGCAGTACACGCTTTATTGTCTAAGATGCAGTTGCTTCATTAAAACCTCATTGAAACATATTCTGCCTCTGCTTGTCATTGTATATGTGAGACTAATGTAACTGAGAGAAACGAATGAGATCTGAGTGACCACGATTTCCCTGAAGAGTCAATTGTGTCATGCACTCGGCTGCCCAATCATCCCTGCTCTTGTGTAGAGATGAGGCACTGCTAATTAGCCAGAGCAAAACCCGGATTAGGGCGACAGGTGTCACCTGTAGTGGGTTAACACTCAGGCTCCCACACCGCAGGCGATTCTGCTGCTCAAATCCAGTAGTCTCATTAGAATAATGGGAACCTACGTGACACCATCAAACCAAATTGAAAAGGCATAAATTGATGTTTCAATAACTGGGTGAAGGGTGCTGCTTGGTAATCCTGAGCCCGTAAAGATTTATATGATGTTCTTACAGACCAGGTATGTTGTCTTCTTGCAAACTTATGTTTGTCAAAAGTTAAGGATCTCAACCTAGTAGCAGCATTTGCTTTCCGATAAAACTCCACTATACCTCGGGTTCGTATCCCAGGCTTCTTGCAAGCCTAGGTCTTTGATAGAGTTGTTTAAATGATGACCCCATGTGCCTTTATTGTTATGACGCTGTTGCCCCTCGATTTCTGTCCAGCATAGTTTATTGATGGTACCAATCTCTGCTGCTCGCATTCTCCAGCAAGATTTGATATAGGCACATTTACTCTGATGTTCATAATTTTTGAAACTCAATTCTAAGCTGACCTGATTAGGGGATACTGATAGAGGGATCCGAAATACTGATTTGTAAGCCTTCGTTTGAACCTGGTTGTAAAAAGCTGCTTCCTTCCCCAACATTATTTCGGCTCCATAAGTAACGGTGGGCATTAACCGAGCTACTATGACAGAAAGCAAGTGATTGTATGACGGGCAACTCAGTTTTTGTTTTAATACTTTAAAACCATAGGTCAAGGAGTGGGCTTTAGCATGGGCAACAGCAAGCTATGGTTTAACAGTCAAGAGATGATCCATGGTGAATCCCAAATATTTATATGTAGGGACAACCTCCACCAGTGTTCTATTTATGAACCATGAAAAAGATTTAAACTTCGTATCAACCAGACGGACAACCTTAGTTTTCCTCAAGTTCAGTTTCAGGCTTTGCTTTGTTATATATGTATAGTGTGCATCAATACTATGCTGTAATCCGACTGGTGTTTGACTGAGTAAAACTATGTCATCTGCATACTGTAGCCATGCTATTCCTTTCCTGGCCAAAACTGGCAGATTATTATTTAAGGGTGCTAAGGCGTCGGCTAGGTCTGCAAGGTATAGATTGAACAGCGTGGAAGCTAGTACACACCCTTGTTTTAATCCTTTTGCTGTTGGAATTCTGTTGGTGAGCTGGCCACCCTCCACAATTTTTACTTGCACTCAGGTACCTGAATACAGGTCCATCATTGCGTTCAGTAGGCTGCAGGGAAGCAGGTTCGTGCAAAGCAATCAAACGCAGCCTTCAGATTAATAAAACACGCAAATAACCGTTTATTCTTGAGCCTGGCTTTATTTCCCAACAGAGCCAGGACTGTGTTGGGTTCTCTTGTAGTTCTTATGTCGAGTCTTGCGGGGATTCTGGAACCTTTGCTCGAGACTCGACATAACACGGGATAACGGTTGGGAAGGCGGCTGTGGCGGTGGTGTTCATGAGCTGTTCTGCATTATCCTGAATAAAACTTGTACTCACAAGAACCAAGACTCTTCAGACTGCCAGATTGGTTGAGGCTCCCATGCCAACTCTGAAGCCTGTCTGGCATTGTGATATTAGTTGTCTTTCATATATCTAGTCCAATAGTTGTTGCAATAGACAGTCTGCATAGAGTTTAGCTTCCACATCAATCAAGGCTATTAGCCTATAGTTCGAGGGGGCTGCAGGATTTCCTGTCTTGTATATCGAGTGGAGAATACTGCCTTTCAAATGCATTTGGTAGCCGCGTAGTGCCCTGGAGGTCATTAAAAAGCAGCGTCAGATAAGAAGCCCAGAATGTGGAATCTCCTCTGAGAAGGGCGTTCGGGATTCCGTTCTGGCCAGCTGCCCCTTCCAATTTTTGTTTCTTAATAAGGTCTGTCAGCTTTTTGATATCTTTGTTCATTAGGGTGTGTTCTTGTTCATTGTCAGACGGAGATAAGTTTGTTTTGAACTTCACTCTAAAGCCAAAGTTTGTCTTGCTTGAGTCTTTTACAGCTTGAAAGGCCTCCTCCTTCACATGATGCTCTGGGAGTGAATACATTATTAATATGTGGGCTTCCCATGTAGCTGTGTCTATACCTGCATTGGCTTGTCAATGTATCTTTTTTCCCTGGCTTAGCCCATTTACCAATTGCCAGATCTTTTTGTTCTTCTGTTTGTTAGACATGAGAAGCTTGGTCCACAAATCTTCATGATATCTCTGTTTTGCCATCCAGCAATTTTTCTTGTATTTGGCTCTTAGTTCAAAAAGCCTTGTTTTGTCCATGTTCCTTCCCCAGTGAATGTCCTTTGCGACTTTTTTTGTTTCACTGAAGACTTGTTTTTTTTATTGGCGCAGTGTTTTGTTGTACCATGGCTGTTCCGCTGGACCACTTTTAACGTTATTATTTGCCTCTGTTTCTGTAATTGTGAGGCGCTTTTTAATGGTGAATGGTGAAGAGTATCACACAAATGCTTATAAGCCGTCGCCCGTTCTCCTGGAGTCAGTTCTTCTTGTTCCTGTTTTCTTAATATTTCTTTAAGCACTCGAGTGGTACCTACACAGCGATACACTTCTTCCATCACTTTCTCAAGCCCCAGCCCCCTCCATTTCAGTTTTTTTGTATCGTAAGTCACTGGGGCAGAGATTATGATATTAGCGGAAGGAAGCTGATTCCATTCATGCCGTATCTTTATGAGTTGTGGGAAGTGGTCGCTTTCTGGGCATTCTTGGATCTTGTATGCAGAGATCAGTGGCAGTGCCGTTTCACTTATTAATGTAAAGTCAATGTTTGATTTTTTTGTGCCACTTGAGAAAGTTACTGGTGCAGAGGGCGCATCCCCTGGGAAGGGCTTCAAGCAACAGAAACCCAGATTTTCTAGCCTTTTATTCAGATGTATTTTGTTGAAGGCTTTTGTGCTGCCTTTTCCCAAATCTGTGTTAAAATCGCCAGACACAAAGAGGATAGCATCGTTATACTGCCTCTGTAGCATTTTTTAAATACTGATCAATATTACCATATTTTCCCTATTTTTAACTTTATTTGGATTAATATGTACATCGATCAACAGTAATGATCTGTCAGAACCAGATGAAACCTGGGGTTCCAGTTTTATTGGTAGCAACCAGTCAATTCCAAGATCAATCAGTTTGATGACCCAGTTGATTTTCGTAGAGCAGTATATTCTGAGGCCACCCTTGGCATTTCCGTATCTTTGAGGTTGTTTTGCCGAAACATTCATCCTGGTATATCCAGAAATTTGAATCGGCTCCATACACCATGCTTCCTGGAACATGATAATATCGAACTGTTGTAGGAAGGTCAAAGCCACCACATGGGTAACCAGATTTTTTTAAACGTGGGCGTTCCAGGAGCATATGTAGATGCTTTCTTCAGTTACTGGATTTCTGTCAGGACCAATTGCGGCTATTGTCGTTTAAGTTTTACCTTCCTACTTGTTTGAAAGCTGGGGGCATTCCATTAAAAACTTGTTGGTACATGTCGTGATGAAGCATACTTTGGTGCGTTACTATTGTTAGGTGTTCCCATCTACTTGGGGAAATTTCTACCCCCACTGCCCCTTTTAAAACCGAGTCACCCTTCTTTTTTTCCGTTAGCAAAAGGCTGGGATATCGAAGCGGTTCTATCAAGGTTCATCTAGGAGTATGAAATTCTAATTGCTCAGTGACACGTATAAACTCTTTAACTCAAAGGTACAAGCAACTCTACTCTAGTAGAGTCTAGTCCTAAATTGTGTTTACACTAACATGTTGTTCCTTTTATTTAATAGCATCAGCAATCAACCACGTAAAAGTTTACACAGTACATATAGTGATAACAATATCTACAATGCTATAAATAGAGATCCTGGTATCAGACGTATGAAAACTCCATTTAGCGATTTCCTAATTGTGAAGTTTTGCGAATCGCAATTAGGAAATAACTAAATGGCATGTATGTTCCCAGGCCGGCTTGATTTTGTTACTCGCTATTGTGTCGGTTTGCAAAATAGGTAATCGCTATTTGCGATTGCCAATCCACTTGCAATTTTGCAAATTGAGTAGCAAATAGCGACTAGTGCAAAATAAAAAGCAATTTCCCTTCCTGAGTCAGGGAAATGACCCCTAGGACAGGAAGTGCATGGTCACAGCAGCCAGGTAGGCAGGTAGAGAGTTAGGCAGGAGAGCAGCAGAGCACAGCCAGTAAATTGAGGAGCCCAAAAATCAGATATCCAACGCCAGCAGTGGCTAGCCAGGAGCAGTGGAAGGAGGCGGGGGAGATGAAGAGAAGATTGACATTTTTGGAGCAGGGACTGGGGAATCCCATGGATGAATGTTGCAATAACCATGACCTCCTGGTTGGCCGGCAATCCATGAATGTTCCAGAGTTGCAGAAGCACAAGATGTGGAAGGGGATGCAGCAGAAGATTAAAACTGTGGGGGTGACTGAGCGCTCTGTGGAAGAGATACGTAAGAGGTGGTACGACCTCCGTTCATACACCAAGGAAAAGATTGCAGCACGGATGAACGAGTCCCGTGCCACAGGAGGTGGACCCCCTGGAGTCAGAGTCTGTTGTAGGATTTGCAAAGCTGGAACCATCTGCAACTGTACCCACACAAAGTAAGTGCAAAAATGTTATTATGGCAACCTATATGGGCTTGAACTTGGTGTCCACATGCATGTAAAGCAGCCATATCTGGATGGGATAGTTCCATGCTCTAAATATCCCACATGGTGCATCGTGGGAATTGTACTTATAGATACTAACAGTGTAGTCAGTATTAGATGTTTGTAAAAACATTAAAGTACAACACATGAGATTGTGTTTTGCATTAATATATTTTAATGGCATCTCCATTATCCAGTTAGTTGCCCCTGGTGAAGATATTGATGGGACAACAGATGAAGGTGAGGAACAGACAGATGGAGGAAGGGGAAACTGTAGCGCTTGAGAGTGAGCCCACTACATCCCATGGCCACTTCAGCAGCGTGGCCTCCTCTCCACAGCCATTAGCATTAGAGTATGAGGATGCCATAAAGGCACCCACTCCAACCTTCCAGCCAGTCGGTTCTGACAGCAGCGCTCCACCCTGCGTGGCAGTAGCCAACCTCAAACATCCAAGGCTTTGTGTTCTAAGGTCACTGGCAACCACCAGGTATTGTTCGGTGGGCTGGAGGCATCAATGCTGCAGGTTCAGTGCCTGCAGCGCAAACAAAATAGGATGGTCAACCACAAATTGCAGGTCATGCAACAGGCCGTTACCGAGGGGTTCAGCACAGTGGCCAATCAGATGGCTGACAATTAGGCCTGTATGAACCCAAAAATGGACCTCCTGACAGGTGCCCTAGTAAAACTGTGCACTGAGATGTGGAAGGACCAGAGCACTCAAAGGCGCAGGTAGAGAAGCAACGCAGTACGAATGGAGGCTATGGCCAGGGTCTTTGGGCGACTCGTACAAACCACCACTTCATTCTCTCCAGGTGTACTCTGGCACTACAGATGTAGAAGGGCCACATCAGTGGGGATGTGTCGAGGGTCTTGGCCAGATCACAGCTGCAGTAGAGGCCATCCAGTCAGCACATATTGCCACTGGTGTGGATGCAGGGGCTCCTCACTATGAAATCTCAAGCTTCAGTGACATCTCAGCTACAGAGGCATGTGTGGTGGGACTCAGTACCAGTCGCACTCCTGCATCCCAACATGGAAGTACTACTATACAAACCGGACACACTTCCAGGAAATAAAGGTGGTGCTCCACTCAGGGAGTGGAAATTTTTCTTCTGTACTTCATGTTGTCGGTGCTGTAACCGACCAACATGCTGACTGCATGGTGTATGATTTATAGTCAATCACAGCTTGTCAGTCAACTTTTTGTGACAGCTGTCATTAAAGGTACCTTTAGTTTGAGCATGCAATCAAGTATGGCGCAAGGTTTTTATTAGTATTATCTATTGGAGCATGTTTTACCTTGTGAAGTAATGTGTAGCAGTGTGGTCCCTGTACCTTCTCCCCTACACGGCTCTAGTCTCCTTTGGTGGTTGATGAGCAGGTGGACCAGGATCCCCCTCTTCTGATTCTGAATCAGACACTGCAGTTTGTAGGCCTCACCTGCAGGCAATGTTTTGTAAGATGGTGCATGTTGCAGTAATCTTACAGGCAGTTTCTGGTCTTTATTGCATGGATTCCTCACTCTTATGGAGGCAGCAGAAACAGGATTTCAGTAGTCCAAATGTGTGTGCCATCACAGTCCTGGTGTGTCGCTGTGTGGTGTTGTATTGCCTTTCCATTGGGGTTGCTGGAGAGAGGTAGGGTGTGAGGATCCATGGGCCAAGGGCATACGCACTGTCACCTGGGATACATATATAAATGTGAGTCTACATATGTTTTGTGCAGATTGGGCACTTACATATCAGAATTTACAATAAGTGTCAGTATCTAATAAGTATCCATCATCAACCTCCCCACTTTCCAGTCGTATATGTATTCCTCTGTTGCTAAACATGTATGAGTCATGTGTATTCCCTGGATATTGTGATACAATGTCAGTGATTTTGTTATGAGCATTGCAAACCACATGTAAATTGAGGGAATGCCTGTTTTTTCGGTTCAAAACAGGTATTCTATATTATATGGTGGACATATGATCACATGTGTTCCATCTATGCACCCTATAACCTGGGGAAATTTAGCAATGCTGTAAAATTGCAATTTTGTAATCCGCACTTAATCATCATTCCTGGGCCTGTATATGTGGTGGTGGAATTTGAGGGTCATGGCATCAAGGAAAGAGCTAAAGAAATGCAAGAGTGCGCTTTTCAACCCACCACCTGCAAAAGCTACCACATCCTGGTAACTACCAGTGGCTAATAGGTGTAACGAGCACAGGACCTGGACATGGGTAGGAATGGAGTTGCTGCACAGAGTACTTCTTTCTAGGTGTGGCTGTAAGAGGTGAATTAAATATAAAATCAACAGTGCTACTTAGCCTGTATTTTTCATATGTCTCTTCCTCAGTTTGGTCAAAAAGGGTCAGCCTGACTCAGGAATATCCTCTCTTGTCTCCGCCTGTGCTGAGCAGCCAGTAATCGCATCTGACCCGGTTATAATGTACAGAGCAGCCACTGTGGACTGCCATGGTGTATTCTGGGCCGGTTTCTATAGTTTGCCCTCGTTTACCACCTGGTTTGAATTGGTGGTAAATTACAGGTGCAAACAGGTGGAATAGCGTCTGTTCGCTATTTGCAACTGCCTTTTACATCCAATTAGTGAGTCGGTATAGCGATTCCCTAATACCATCTCGCTGTTTGGAGTCGACATTTTTGTAATTTGTGGTTAGTAAATGGGTTTCGTACATAGCATACAGCCCATTTTGCATTCGCTAATCCTTTTGCAAGCGATTTGCAATCCTCAAACGTTTCGTACATTTGGCCCAAATTTTAAACATGCAAATGAGAAACCCTTGACTGTGCTCTCCAGAGCAGCAGGACCAAATTGAAAACTTCATAAAATATAAGAAATCGTTGAATTTACAAGGATGTGCGAGGATAGATACTGGATATGGCAGAAAGATGGAATGTAAACAGTACTTTTAATTTTGAAGAGTAATTCTCTGTTTTGGCTTTCCACTTGATTCCCTATTAAATGTAGGCCGTACATAGCATGGAAGTGTAGTATCTGAAGTCTAGTTTAGCTTTCAGAAATTAAATTCACTGCCTTAATAAGAATGAGATAGGGCAGAATCTAGTGTAGTTAATTCACTTGAAGAGTTTTCTATCAGTACGTCTAACATGGAGTTTTTTGAGGACAGCATTCTTTCCCTAAGTAAACTTTCTGGTTTTGTGCTGGGCACCTGAAGACAATCACAGTAATTTCATGCTGTGCCAGAGCAGTTTCAAATAATAACTGCCAGCCCAACGGAAGAAAATAGTCTAAAGACTGTTTCAGGTTGAAAACAGAAGCACTGAAAATGGGGTCGTCAAAGTGAGTGTAATACTGTTCAGACTTGTCGTACTGTCGGCAGCCTTGCACTCGGGAGCTGCCTCTCCTTCACAAAGAGTTCTGCTGTTTTCTTTCTTCAGCTTGTTCTAAAATTGACAGCCAATGGTTCTGTTGTAGCATGTTCTATTGTGGGCAAAGGTTATGGAGCTTGATCCCCTTTGCATGCAGAGGGAAGAATGAAAGATTTGAAAGAGTGAGGGTGGCTATTTTCCTATTCTTTATGTTCTAGCCTTCTTTGAGCATAGAACCCATGCACTTGTAAAGATCAGACAATTAGCAGCTTTGGTTCAGCACTAAAATATGTATAGGTCCTTCATTACATACTGTGACTATTAAAAATGCACATTAACCTCTAATACAAGTCCTCCCCATGATACAGTTTCACAGAATTGAAAATGTCTTTCTCCAAGGCACTTTTACTGGAGCTTTCCTTTTATCTTCCATCACCTTAACAAAAATGAGTGTTGTTAAGGTACTTTTAGACTTAGGACCCGATTTAAATCTTGGCGGATGAGTTACTCTGTCACAACGGTGACGGATATCCCATCCGCCAGTATCTAAATCTCATGATAGCCTATGGGATTTAGATATTGGCGGACAGGATATCCGCCACTGTTGTGATGGAATAACTTGTCTTCCAAGATCGAAATCAGGCCCTTAGTAATAGTTAGTAATTTCATTTTTTGAATATGTATAACTGCCTGTTTCCTTACTCCTAAGATATTCAGATTGACTGAAATTAAAATCTTGGTAACTACGAATGCTAGAGTCCTACGATGTTTGTCATGGGAACCTGAAAATAAATAGACAAATATGGGGTTCTTATACTATACTATACAGGGACTGCAGAATTATTAGGCAAGTTGTATTTTTGAGGATTAATTTTATTATTGAACAACAACCATGTTCTCAATGAACCCAAAAAACTCATTAATATCAAAGCTGAATATTTTTGGAAGTAGTTTTTAGTTTGTTTTTAGTTTTAGCTATGTTAGGGGGATATCTGTGTGTGCAGGTGACTATTACTGTGTAAAATTATTAGGCAACTTAACAAAAAAAAATATATACCCATTTCAATTATTTATTATTACCAGTGAAACCAATATAACATCTCAACATTCACAAATATACATTTCTGACATTCAAAAACAAAACAAAAACAAATCAGTGGCCAATATAGCCACCTTTCTTTGCAAGGACACTCCAAAGCCTGCCAACCATGGATTCTGTCAGTGTTTTGATCTGTTCACCATCAACATTGCGTGCAGCAGCAACCACAGCCTCCCAGACACTGTTCAGAGAGGTGTACTGTTTTCCCTCCTTGCAAATCTCACATTTGATGATGGACCACAGGTTCTCAATGGGGTTCAGATCAGGTGAACAAGGAGGCCATGTCATTTGATTTCCTTCTTTTATACCCTTTCTTGCCAGCCACGCTGTGGAGTACTTGGACGCGTGTGATGGAGCATTGTCCTGCATGAAAACCATGTTTTTCTTGAAGGATGCAGACTTCTTCCTGTACCACTGCTTGAAGAAGGTGTCTTCCAGGAACTGGCAGTAGGACTGGGAGTTGAGCTTGACTCCATCCTCAACCCGAAAAGGCCCCACAAGCTCATCTTTGATAATACCAGCCCAAACCAGTACTCCACCTCCACCTTGCTGGCGTCTGAGTCGGACTGGAGCTCTCTGCCCTTTACCAATCCAGCCACGGGCCCATCCATCTGGCCCATCAAGACTCACTCTCATTTCATCAGTCCATAAAACCTTAGAAAAATCAGTCTTGAGATATTTCTTGGCCCAGTCTTGACGTTTCAGCTTGTGTGTCTTGTTCAGTGGTGGTCGTCTTTCAGCCTTTCTTACCTTGGCCATGTCTCTGAGTATTGCACACCTTGTGCTTTTGGGCACTCCAGTGATGTTGCAGCTCTGAAATATGGCCAAACTGGTGGCAAGTGGCATCGTGGCAGCTGCACGCTTGACTTTTCTCAGTTCATGGGCAGTTATTTTGCGCCTTGGTTTTTCCACACGCTTCTTGCAACCCTGTTGACTATTTTGAATGAAACGCTTGATTGTTCGATGATCACGCTTCAGAAGCTTTGCAATTTTAAGAGTGCTGCATCCCTCTGCAAGATATCTCACTATTTTTGACTTTTCTGAGCCTGTCAAGTCCTTCTTTTGACCCATTTTGCCAAAGGAAAGGAAGTTGCCTAATAATTATGCACACCTGATATAGGGTGTTGATGTCATTAGACCACACCCCTTCTCATTACAGAGATGCACATCACCTAATATGCTTAATTGGTAGTAGGCTTTCGAGCCTATACAGCTTGGAGTAAGACAACATGCATAAAGAGGATGATGTGGTCAAAATACTAATTTGCCTAATAATTCTGCACTCCCTGTAATTGTTTAATGTAAGAAATTGGATTATTAGTTGCTAAGGATGTGGGCCCTTCACAAGTAATAATTCTACAGTAATCTTTTTACTGAGAACCAAGTACCCCACTGTAGCACTAGACTGTCCCAGAGTAGCAAAGCAGAACAGTCCAAGCCCTGCTTGGAGGAGGAGGTGTGGGCCAGTAACTCCAGCTTGCTGGTACGCAACAACAACATTCAATAAATGATTGTTCAGTCAGCGCTTTTTCTTTTACAAATGCAAAATGCTTTCATTATGCACATACTACTAAATACGAATTATTAATTTACAAATATGTACAAACAGGTAGATGGAAATACTTTTGGTGACACCCTCATATCTGTTTACGCCCTAGTTGGTCCTGCACCCTATAGCCGCAATACCCTCACTTCTACTAGATGAGATGTCACAATGTAAAAGGGGTTCCTTTGTCAGTGAGGAAGGCCTACAGGCTTCTTCAAGGTGTAACCACCTCATTAAAAGCACCCACATGTTTAATTCACGAGTGTAACACCACAGAAATCAATAGGGGCAGTACCATCCCACATTACATTATAATCTTCCAGTGAGTGTATTATATTAATTCAAATGCATTTATTATAATGTATAACCTTGCATTGTTAGCCATCAGCATAGTCTGTGAAACACTGCAATTAAGAATGCCTCCCAAAGTCTCTTTTTGTACTTTTACTATGTTGCTACTGCAGCTGTAAGACCAACCACGGGGGATACCCACACTCCAGAGCCCTCGAGCAAAAATCTCCAGAAATGTTTTCAGTATAATACATACCTCTCCTGGGGTCTGGAATTTAGTTCCCTTGGAGAGGTGGGGTGAGTTTCTCTAAGGACATTCTGTGGGGCTGCTGCACTCCATACAACACATTTCAGTACAGTTAGTGGAGCTCTCACCTATTGTGGGGCCACCACAAAACAAATGTGCAAACTTTAACCCCCTCACAAGGGATTTTGGGTTGCTCCATGCCCTGGTGCTTATATTTTGAATGAGCGGCATCTGCATCCTTCTGTGCCCGCCCCCAGGTTTACCAGAGTGAAAGGGAGCAGGCTGTGTGTGTGTAGCTGGGCGCACCATCCCTGGTATCTCTGTGCTGAGGACCTAGGCCGCAGGACAGTCTCTTCACTATGCATACCCTGGGGAGATGGAAACACCCAGGGACAAACCTATGCTTGGGAGAGGGCCTGTGTATGGCCACTCTCGATTAATAATAAATAAGTGTGGTTGATATGACTCCCGGGGTTATTTTAAGGTCTAGCTTCTACACACCACATACTTTGTTCTTTACCTGGCCCCTCTAGCTGTATCTCATGCCCCTTGGGGATATTTACACAATTTTGGGCTTGTTTTGCTCCTGGTGACCAACCCTAGCAACCAGGAATATTTTTTATGGCTTCTAAAGAGGCACTTTTTTTTGTGAGGTTCCTTGCAGCACAACTGTCCTCTGCATGGGCTTCTGGTGCTCTCTCCTGCTGGGGGGCTTTTTTGCCCAGCCTTTCCACAGCCAGCATGCATAAGCACCTTCCCTGTAACACTCCTCAGAACCCAGAGCCTCTAGGCTTCCTGATAAGTACTTGTGTATCAGCGGAATCAAGGGGCAATCGACAGAGGTCCCAGGGAAACCCTCAAGGGTCCCCAAACAGGTCCATTCCACCAACTTTACCGCAGGGAACATGAAGGGGCGAACACCATGGGCCTTGAAGAGACCCATCCTAGTCCGGGCGTCAGCTGTTATCTTTCTCAGGACCAGTGTCTTCTCGTTGGTCTTGCCCTTGTGCAGTGGATTTCAGGTTGGGGAGGAAATCTCTAGACGCCAGACAAGCCTGGCCAATTATAGAGTGCCACATCATCACTCTGCCCCTGGCTCAACCCTCTTGCACAGCATTCTGGGACAATCCAATGTGGTGACCTCACATTGTCCGAGGAAAGCGCTCCCATGATTTCTTCAGCCCGATCCTAGCTGCCACAGCTACCTAATTCCTTCCCGCCAAAACTTCGAAAGCGAGCCCCTCCTCTGTTGGCTCCAGAAGTCTGGCCCTCCTCCTTTGTTTCTGTAGGCTTGTTGTAGCCCAGCCCAGGTGCTCTTTGAAAAGGTAATTAAAAGATGCAGATTTCCACCCTACCCTTTCCTTTCCTTGGAACTGAATTAAGCACTGTGAATGGTTCTATTATGTGGGGATACCTTTGATCCTCTTGCTGGAGAGCAAAGTGATTAATGTGGTCTAATAAGGAGGACAAAGGCCTGGAATCTGCTAAGCCAGGGAAATATGACTTCTTAAAGTATCCTAAGGAATGTATGTATGATGTTATGGACAGCAAATCTACATTCAGGGTGTATGTCTCCTCTAGATTCATCCCTCGCTAAACCTTGCAGGCCTTGGTAGAGCAAAACTGTGCTTTAGGGAAGATTTCACCTATAATGTGTAATACAATGTAAGCACCACAGAACTTTGGTAAGCAGTGCAATCCTACACTATGAATACCTACTCACATTATTCACATTATAAGGCCTACCACAAGGGAGTACCAATACTTGAAGAGCCCTTTCTACAATAGGTTACCTGTGTACAGATTTCAGTGTGCGCAAGATGGTAGTCTCACAAGCACAGCCCGCACATATGAGCATATCTGTGCTCAGGTATTGGCATGTAATCAATCTAGAGCCTTTTACTGCAGCTGCACAGAGGCAGACTTATCTTAAAAGGCAGACACTGACAGCACACCCAGTCCGTTTACTATAGATTTACAGTGAGTGAGACTTACTCACAGTAAAGGTTCAAAATGGGTAGTCAAATGCAAAACAATCCAGGAGGATTGAGTGGGCAGAACTAATTTGCAACATGTAGCATATATTTTCATTTATATTTTCTGCTCAACTAGATTTGCACCTTTGCCTTTTAGAATAAGTTAACTCTAGATGTAGTTAGTATATTATCAATTAGCTCGCCTGGATACTGCACACAGTGGCATTAGGTTTGTAGAGAATGTCCCCTTTGACCTTGTCTCCGTTCAGTTTTAATCAGTGAAGCCTGCAGCAACGCGCGCTGGTATGTCAAACCCAGCATTTTCTACACAATTCTTTTAGTGTATGTTGCTTTTCTCTTAATTTAATTTGTGACCTGCCAAATTTCAATGACGCAGGTACAAGTATTCTTTTGCAAGATACCCTCTGGCAAATACGATCTGCACTACAAAACTGTATGTTGAGCTAATGTTAATTCAGTGGAATCATTCTACATAATGGCATGTAGAATGGTAAGGGACTTTACCATTCAAGCACAAGAGGCTGAGAGCAGGTCACAGCATCAGGTGAGTCTCCAGTTCCATGGAAACAGTGGGAGAGTATATTCTTGATTTACATTTAGGCTGTAGAGTAGAAGAAATATGGTCCAGCGAGGAAGCGCGCCATTTGTCCCCATCAAAAAGATTTGGAGGATAGGAGGCTATGTGAGGATTTGATTGAGACTTCAGTAGGAATGGGGAATGGGCAACCAATCAATGTTCATGAAATGTTGTTACAAACGTTAAAGATGCACTTTAAGC
Source organism: Pleurodeles waltl (assembly GCF_031143425.1). NCBI lineage: Eukaryota > Metazoa > Chordata > Amphibia > Caudata > Salamandridae > Pleurodeles > Pleurodeles waltl. Next base: position 623,276,709 of record NC_090437.1, on the reverse strand, counting down.
CCCGAGTAAAAGTTGTGCTGCAATGGCATAAACTCTTTTCTAGAGTGCATTTTTTTTTTAGAAGTACTGAGGGGTTTATCTCTGACTTATCGGTATGGTGACTGATATGACTGACTTAGCAAGAGCCAAGTAATGTCATGAATTGCTGAAAACCCAAGAAATAGTTTACGCACACAAGGATGAGTACATTTGTTCTTTAAAACATATAAAGACTGGAAAGAAAAATAAGCATTAGCAGAGTTAAGTATTGGCCAACCAGCCCTGTTAGTGAAGTATATTTCTTTTTAGGCAAATGTGCATATGTGATTAGGCAAAATGACATCACTTAGTGCATAGGAGCCAATAACAGAAGTGAGCTGGCCCTTTGCCCAAATACTGTATGCTATGGTTGGTAGAAGCAAAATGTTAACGAGTTGAACAGACCAATGAATGAAGAGGGCTGACCCAAAGTCCCTTTATGTATGTGTATATGTATGTATTTTTCTTTATCTTTTTTTTTTATTACATGAGTGTACTGAGATAAAAATAGCAGTCTCTAGGTCAGACCTAAAAATGCTCTGTAGTGTGAAAATGGCATGCAGTGCTTCTTGGAGGTGTTGTATGGTGAGTTTAGGAATTTAGCAATTTGTGTTGTGGATTTTGGAATTGCTGCTTTCTAATGGACACTTGTATGTGCAGACTCCTCAATACTTGAATATCCTGTGGTGTCAAACAAACTTTTCCCATAGCTCTCCGTGCCAGTATGGAGTGTGTGACTCCATCTTGGAGACAGAAACAGTGCCCTGATGATGCCAGTAAAGTCATGAAATGCCAACTCCAAGGCAACATCAGTTCCCTTTTTTCTGCGCTCTTGGATGCAGATCCGGAGCTCTCCTCGTGCCTTCGCGACTCTGTTCAAAGATGCTAAATATGAAAACAAGAAGTGCTTAGCGATCTGTCACCTTCAAAAATGGGAGCATTTAAGCCCTCTTGTGATTGCAGTGGGTAGATGAGGGACATGACTTGAGGTCCTTCAACCTCTGTTGCAGTATGAATCCCAAAGTCTCAGTGAGTGTGAGGACAAACTCTCCATGGCTCATGCGTGTGATGACCATCAGGCTTGACATAGTTTACATTCAGGATCCAGGTCGCGGCCTTCTCTTTCGTTTAAATCTTCCAAATTAAAAAAGACAGGCACAAGAAGAGGTGACATGTAGGCTCACCTTCAAGATAGTCTTATTGTACAGCTAAGTCCCCTAGAGTTTCTCCACCTCTTATGGAGTTATCTTCTGAGCCTCAGTTGGTGGAAATCACTCCAGTGAAGCTCCTCTACAAGCGGAGACTCCACCTTCCTCTGCAACTTCATTGCAGCTAGCGCCCACATCAGCACCTCCTGAGACATAACTTATGTTTCTGGCCAAGGGTGTAGACTCAACATATTTTATGCACATAATGATGGAGCATTTTAGGGTGCTGCCCCTCTGGATTGCCTACTGGCCTGTGTTCCCTTTGATTCTCCATACAAAGTACTACTGTTGGTCCACCCTAGACACCATTCATCCCATTGGCTCCATTTGAACGCCATTGGGAGGCTTCCTGGCACTGCCTACTTTGCCAGTTGACACACCCCTGTAACAGCTACCAACGCCAACTTCACTCCCTGCACTCTTGATACCAGTTTTGGTGCCACCACCTTTGGTGTCCTCAGAAGGACAGTCTCTATCTATAGGCCAAGCTGTCTTACAGAGATATAGGAGTGAGGTCCATAGGCTCATAGAGGAGCAAAGTTACAGGGGAAGCAAACCCATACCTCCTGAAAACATACTGGCAAACAACACATAACATTTGTGGGTCTGATTCTGACCTGGTCCAGATGCCAGACTCCATAGACCATGATAATAATGACAGTAGTAAGGCAGTGAACCTCCTTATGCCTACATTCTCCGATACAGGGAACTATGAGTGGACTGGATACATTCCCTATGACAGGCTGTTTGGAAATGTCTCCACCTCCTGAGGTCACATCCTTTTATGCAATTTTTGGGAAAGCCACTGATGTGCTTGAACTTCCTCTGCCTGCTGTCAAAGCTAAGGCTAAAATTGAGACAGCTGTCCTCCAGCACTTCTGAACCTTTGCTGCCATTTAATGAAGTCCAAAAGACTCCTGCCAGGAGATATAGACCAGATCCTGGATACTCTGCTTTTCAGTCACTCCAACTGTATCTGGAAATTTTAGTGGTGCCAACGTCATCTTGTGTCAAGCGGAACGCAGTCTATTTAACCACTGAGTCCCTAGACAGGGAATCAAAAAAGCTGGAGATGCTTTTCAAGAAGCACTTCTCGGTGGGTAGTCTGACTTTGTGTTAATTGAATGGGGCACACCTTTTGGAAAATACCCTTCGGAACATGGTGCAGATGGTAGTCCCCAACTTGCCCGATCATCTCAGGAATCACTTCGCTCTGGTGGTTTGGAATGGCTAGTATGCAGCTTGGTAAGTTATCCAAGCAGCCATTGACACAGACAATTCTGTTGCTCATGTCTAAGATATCATCGGTGATACTGTGCAGGCTGCATTCAGTAGGGCTCCATTCAGTTTGGTTTTCACACAGTGCCTAATCTTCATTCAGGGACATGCCTTTTGACGGAGCAAGGCTTTTCGGGGGCAAGCTTATGCTGCACTGGTGTCCTTCAGTGCGGGCAGAGAGATGCCATGATACTTGGGGCTGCAGCAAGGGACTACCATCAGTTTCAAAGGTTTAGAGATTTTTCTTTTTGATCAGTCTGCAAATCTTCCTTCATAATCACATCGGTTCCTGAGGTAATTTTGGGACATGGGCATTCAGATTCAACAGCCCTACTCCTCATCTTCCCCTGCAGCAGCCAGGAAGTCCTTTGTAGTTTGCCCTTGAAGGAGCACGTGCACCCATTTGGATGATGTGTATCCGCTTTTCTGCAAGCTTGGCAGGTTCTAACATTGAAGTAATTGTTACTTCACATTTTGTAAAAGGGGTATACCACACCCTTCAAGCAGAACCATCTCCCCCAAGACCGCCTTCAGTCAGGGAACCACCTTCAGATGCTGCAGTAGGAGGTGGCACCTCTGTTGCAGATAAGGGCAATGGAGTTGGTGCCAAAACAGGCAGGGGACATGGGTGCTATTATAGTTGCTTTCTGGTTTCCAAGCAGGATGGAGTTCTTAATCTAATCCTAGATCTCAGGCTCCTAAACTTTTTCCTGTGCATGGAGAAGTTCAAGATGCTATTCCTAGCTCAGGTCCTAGAGGGAGACTGGATGATTTCCTTGACTCACAGGACGTGTACTTCAGGATGTGTACTTCAGGATGATACTGCAGTCACACAGGAGGTACCTGCATTTTGTGGTAGTGTCCACTCAATACCAATTGGAGGGTCTCCTTTGAGGATTAAAATTGGCACCTTGAGTCATGATGGAAGCGGTTGCGGTCCATTTCAGTAGGTCAGGGTTGCTGTATTCCTCTATCTGATGACTGCCTGATCAAAGCCTGGTAGCTGCAGATGCCATTGTACCACTTACAGGTAACAGCACACCTACTGTTCAACTTAGAGGTTTTCCATTAAGATGCCTAAATCTCGCCTAGAGCCCTCTAAGCACCTCTTGTTCATAGGGCAGTACTGGATACATTAATGCAGGCCTTTCCTCCTTGACGGAGGATTTAGGATTAAAAAAATGACTGATGTTTTTGGCAAAAGATTCCAGTCTTGACTGTCCTGCTAGATCTGTTTGCTTCCTGCATCCTCCTGGTCATGCAAATACACTGGCACATGAGGTCTCTCCAGTGGTTCCTACACAGGCAGTTGTTCCAACACAGGAGATATTTGACAGTCTTTATTGTGATTTCCTGGGACGCTATGGCGGATTTATCTTGGTTGATGGAGAAGCACTTATCTCATGGTATGTCCTTCCGTCCACCACCGACCATGGCCACAGTTGTGATGGATGCATCCATTCTCTGGTGTAGTTCTCATCTGGAGGAGCTGCAGATCAGAGACCGCTGGTCTCCTGAAAGAGCAGGAACTTCATATCAGACTGCTTGAGCTAAGGACAAATCTGCTGGTGCTCATGGCTTTCCTTCCTTCCCTTCATGGTCATTCTGTCCACATCTTGATGGAGTATACAACCATTATGTGGTATGTCAGCAAGCAAGCAGGAGTGGTGTCCCAAATATTTTTTCAGAAAGCATTGACTGTGGATGTGGGTGTGCCAGTATGGTACCTGGTGGGTTGTCAACAATCTAGCCAGTTCTCTGGGCACCAGAACAGACAGCCCCATTCAGCCTCATCTTGCCAGACACGAGTGGCGTCTTCTCTGTTGGTAGGGCAAAATATCTTTGCTCTATTGAGCACACCTTGCGTGGATCTGTTCACTACTTGCAGCAGTACCAACTACCCACAGTCCTGTGCCCTCTAGGATTCACTGCAGAGAGCTCTGGGGGATATTGTTGTCAGAAGTGATCTATACCACTTCTTAGCAAATATATATATATGTATATATATATATATATATATTTTTTTTTTTGTTCTTCAGACCTTGAGGGAGTATACCAGGCCTAAGCCATCTTCATTTCCACAATTGGTATAGATGGATGTAGCCTACTCACACCTTCTGCACCTCTCGTTGTGTCCTCTGCTCCATCTTCCTCTCAAGGTGGACATCCTCTACCAGTCAGAGAGGCCGGTACTGCATCCATACTTCCAGAGACTTTACCATAATGCCTGGAGTTTGAACAAGGGCATTACGATCCGTTCAGCTACTGTTAAATGTAGTCACTGTAATCCTCTCAGCCTGTCGTACTGCTACCACGACGTGTTCTCCTCAAGGTGACATAGGTTTGTCACTTGGTGAGCAGAACACGATGTGGACCCTTTGAAGGCTACCTTGTCTGAAATCATCCAGTTCACACATAGACTGGCCCTGGAGGGCTGTGCAGTGGTGACTATCAAGGAGTATATTGTGGCCTTGTCAGCATTCCTCTGTCTTCCAGATCAGCTGTCCTTGTTCAAGTCCCCTATTGTGATGGGCTTTTTCAACGGTCTAACAAATCTGTTTCCTCTCACACCATTTGTTAAGAAATAGTGGGATTTGAACCTAGTGTTGACCTTTCTGATGGGTGCTCAACTCGAGCCCTTCCATTGCTGTCAGTTAAGATTCCTAGCTTTGAAAAAAAAAATGTTCTTGTTACTATTGCTTTGGTGATGCGCATCTTGTTGTCGCCAGCACTGAGCATCTGTTTGCCATACACATGTTTTTTCTCAGACAAGTTGGTCCAACAAACAAAAACAGCTTTTCTTCCTAAGGTAGTGACCCCTGTGTTTCTGGGGCAATCTGCTGCCCTTTACACGTTTTACACTCCACCACATCCCATCAAGGAGGAGGAAAGGCTACAAAAGCTGAACCGTGGAAGGTGGGGTGGTCAGTTTTTACATTGACCACAATAACGAGGTCAGGACTAATGGCCTGACCTCCTTATTGTGGTCAAGGAGCTGGCAGGAGAAAGAGCAAAGCTTTCCAGAAGAGAAATTGGTCCAGATGGATGTTTTTATGTATTAAGTTGTTCTGCGCCCCTGCTAAGAAGGAATATGTGAAGGAATCTGGGCTCAGTCTGCCAGGGCCTAATCTTCTACATCTGCTTTAGGTAGAGGTGTTCCTGTGGCTCAGATCTGTCATGCAATGGCATAGATTTCCCTTCATACTTTCACTAAACATTACTGTCTGGATTCAGAGGTGAGGATGGATGGTCATGTCGCCTTGTTTGGCCATACCTTCAAACCCTCCACCCAGGCAGGTACTGCTTTGGAACCTATTAAAAATGTGGTGAAATCTGCAGTTAGTAGTATCTTTTAAAAGAAAAAAACTACTTACGTTTGGTAAAAATCTTTTTGGTGGATACTTTAGCCTTCTGAAGATTCATCGCTGATCCCTTCCTCCTCCCTCTTCTGAAGGATAGTGGTAGGTAAGGTAGAGAGGCACCAATTAGATCATCACAACGTGTTGCCTGTATTGATGCCCATATCTGCTCTTTTAAATGCTTGGAAAAAGTGAACGGGGAACTGACGTCGAAGTGGTGAGTGGGCTCTTTCAGACTCCAGTGACGTCACCAGGGCATACCTTCCGACCCTGAGATGTGGTCATGCCTCCTCTCCCAGCACAGGGGGGGTATGGGAAAAGTTTCTGGATCCAGTCTGGTGCCTGGGGATATTCATAAGGTGAGAAGTCTGCAGGTAAATAGCTTACCCATGAGAAAGATCCTTAGCGAAGGTAAGTAACTTTCTCTTCAGGGGTATGAACTTTAATTTTCTGAGCTGAGGAGAAAACAATGGTAAATCCCTCATTTGTAGATTTGGCCTAGGTATCGGCTCGATGGTGCTCAACTGTGTGACAGTGATTTAAATGAAGGAGGCGCCTGTTTTCCGTTTTCCCTGTATATCTTTTTATTTCCCATTCCTCTTAGACATTGTTATCCCTTTCAGTCCTGAAACAAATGAAAGGCAGTGGCTGTATTTACATTCCATGGACGCGCGCCAGTTTTCCACGCAGCACCTTATTAGTTGGCTGCAGCCCACGGTGTGCTGCGATATGTCAGTTCTTTAGCTCTGGATTCATTAAGAACGGTGAAAAGTACTTTCCTGTATTAATCTTGCGCTCCGAATCTGATTCTAAGTTATGTATTAAAAAATGAGATTTCTAGAGACCTAAATATTCGTGAAACAGGATACGTGGGGCTCACTTCCTCTGCCTTCAGGAGGGCACATATGCAGTCATTAATCCCTGCTTTTATTTCCTCTGTCTTCTTGAAGGACTCGAAACTGCCTGACAGATCCGGTACTCTACCCCAGGACTTTCTTCTTCGTAAAGCAGGCATTAAATTTCCATTGTGGAAGTGGTTTAAAGTGAGGAGGTGATTCTGCTCGCCATTCATAACTCCAGGAGAAAACCAGTCCGCAGAGAGACTGGCAGACCAGGAGCTGGCAGCTCACCAGCCAGGATTCCTGTCGAGCAGCTGCCTCGCGGGGCACATCTCCCGGGCCTACTGTCTCCTTGGAACAGCTGGGATGTGTTTTTTAGAGAAGGGATGGAATGTGTTATTGAAATCTCTGTGTGTGCCAGCAATATCCCGAACTTTCTGCTGTTGGCAGCCGTCTGACACCGCATGAGATGAAATAGACGGGCTGCAGCCTCCCTTGGGCAGTAACCCCATAAGCCCCAAATAGGAGTTCCACCGTGATAGGATGCAGAAGTTGTGATTTCCTAATAGCTGATTTCAACTGGACATTGCACCCCTACACTGCATTTCCAAGTTTTTGGTCCTTGGTATAGGGAGAGGATGTGGGGTAAGTGGCAGAGCTTCCTACTTTGGAGCTGGGGAACCAGGTTCGAGTCTCGGCGTCGGATCAATATCCTAGGATTCTGGGCACATCACTTAATCCCCCCGCCTACCAAAAATGAATGTTTCCTTGTGTCATGTAACTTGTGTTCATGCAAAAGTGCTCCAATACCTTCAGTCGGGTTCGCGCTATATAAAAACTATATAAAAACTGCAAAAATAAATAAATAACATGTGGACTCCAAATTACTGGGTCCTTTTCTGCATGTAGATAGAGAATTCCCCATCCCGGAGACAATTACGCCCGCATTGTCCACCTACTCTAAGCGAAAGTGGCAGCAGGGGCCATAGTGAATTGAATGGCGGACAGGGTGGTGAGGTGTCACAGGCTGTCGGTAGGCCTTCCTTTCAATATAGGAGCGGGTAATCTGTGGGGGCATGCTGCGTTTTTGCCCGCTGCCTCATCCTTACCAGATTTTCCAGCTGATAAAAGTAGGCCCAGGTTCTGCGCCCAGTAAATCCAAGTGTGGGAACACAGTTGCACTTGTGATCAGGCAGAACGGTATCTACCCTGGACATACTGTCCCTCCAGACTCATAATCAGACCATTGCACTTGGAGACACAATCGCACTGATCTTCATTCTCTGCTTCTGTGGGGCGCTACATGCTGCACTCTACCTCAGTTCGGCTGGATTTTTCGAACATCTCAGTGCAGTTGAGTCGAATGGCAGTACTTCTCTGGCCTTCTGTCTAACAGCCCAAACAAGATCAGCGGTTCAGAGTATTAGAAGGCATCGAGCATCATCTGAATCGTGTCCTCCATCTGTGTTTCCGTTCTCAATGCAGTAGCTTCCTCTGTGCTTCGTTGTGAGGCTTTGAGCATGGGACACACCCCAAAGAGGCCTGCAAAAAATCTCAGAGCAGCTAGTTCTTCCACTCCACATCTTGATGTTGGTGGTCCTATAAATGTGCAAACTGTGGCACCATTGGCACACATATCTGGCATCATTGTAACCTGCCAGGGAGTGGAGTGCTGCAAATTCATGCCTCTCTATCTTCCCCTATAGAAGACTATGAGCTTGTGCTGCCAGTGTATGTCCTGTCTGAAATCTAACCCTGACCTCCAGGAATTCCTTTACTTTGTTTTCTAATTTCGTTTTGCTCTCTACTGTTCAGTGTTCAGAATCAAGCCACTTTTCTGACTGCAAAAAAACATAATAAAGATATAACACACAAACCCACCAGAAACTTGAGAATTCTCTGAAATATCTTCAACGCCTAGACTTGGTGGATGCTAAAGAGAGTGGCTAGTGGCTAAAGGGCACTGCCTACTGTAGAGGTTCTCCTCAACGTGGTCTGCACCTACCTCCTGAAAGGCTTCAACCCCATCCATCCTTAAGGAATTTCAGATCTTGAGCACAAATGCCTTTAGCAGTTTAAAATGTTGTGATGTATACATTTGGGAAGGCTTGCTGGAGCTCTGACAAGCCCCGTTACAGACTGCTACGAACCACTGCAGCCAAAGGTAGTATTGACTGGCAGGGTGGCATTAATAACGAGCCTTGTGAACCTATTGGTTTTGCTAATGCTTTTTTGCTGATGCTGTGCAGCACAGACAAGATTAAAAAAGGAAAATTTGCTGGCTTTCATGTCATTGCATATGCGTGCACCTTCAGAATTACGAGGGCACCAATCTCTTTCTTTATTTATTTACCGATCAAAGATGACGGATGCCTCTTAGTCTGGGAAAGGAAAAATAAAATGTTACTAAAGCAATTTTTTCAGTGTGAAGTAGCCCAGCAGCTGCCAGGCCCACCTCTTTCGGCGGCTACTGCAAGACAGGAGACCCTATACGTCATGCACAGTGAAAAAATATGTATGCATATATCCAGGGGTGCAGTTTAAAAGCAAAAATATAGACTCATCAGGTTTGGGGAGCAACAGTGGAGCCGATAGGGGATGGCCGAGAGAGAGCAATGGAAGTGTGCAGAAGTACTAGATAGCTTGTTGACATCCATGACATTGAAGCTGCTGTATGAAAGAATGAACCTGGAAGTCCCTGATATGGGATGCTACTCTTTAGCGACCCAATTGTAATATTTAAACAAGTGGTTGATTGACACTCCACAAAGTGAAAGGGGCCTGTTGGGCAGTTGTCATGGCAATCTGCAAATTAGGTGTCAATACCTTGCTCCAAATAGTGAATTTCAGGAGTTGTTTCAATTAGTGCTCTAGATTTCCTGGGCATAGGAGAGAGTATCTAAGTTGGTGGTGGGAAAGGTCTCTTTGCTGCCCAGGAACTTCTCTTGGGATTGAGCAAATTTCCGCGTCTTTACCCATAGGGTATGCTAGCTGGTTAATTGGATAACAGATGTGCCTTCATGGTGAGATTTATAATGGAAAGACGCTATGCACCTTTGGGGATGTGAAAGAACAGTTGGGCGTTGATGCAGGACACTCTCTACTTTACACTAAATTGTCCAGTACAACACACTTGCTATGAGAGTGATTCCTGTGTAGGCCACTTCTTCTACTCATTTAATTGGCATAGCAGGGAAGGTCCTTGTCTGTGTTACACAAGACAATGCCTAGAGATAATCTGACATAAATAGCACAGTAGCAACCCGTAGGCACAAATGACGTGGGTACCAATATTTGTTAACAACAAGGTCCTAAGGGATTCAGCACAGAACATTATAGTAATTAAAGAAGATCTAAGAAAACCTCATAGGATCCACACACGGCACACCACCCTGGAATCCTCTGGTTGTCTTGTCTTCAAAAATGTCTGTGGCTCATAGATTTGCATGGGTGGCGCCACAGCACAGCCCCAAAATACCACAGCTACCCCCTACTAATGTAGTGCTCTAGCACCCTTTGTGTCATGATCTCTTAGCTTACCCACACAAGTGGGGTACCGTTCTTATTGGGGGGACATGTTGCAACTCAGAGTGGTAGAAAAGTTGTGGCTCTTTGCAGATTCCAGAACTTTCCATCACAGAAATGTGAGGAAAATGTGTTCATTTAGTCAAAGTTTGAGGTTTGCAAGGGATTCTGGGCAAAAAAATCCTGGTGAGTGAGATGCAAGACACCCCACCCTGGATTCCAACAGGTGTCTAGTTTTTAAAAAAGTACAGGTTGGCTAGGTTTCGGCTGAGCTAGGGCCCAAAATCCACATCTACCCACTTTGCAAAAAAGGGTCAGGTTGGAATGGAAAAATGTGATGTATGCATGTTGTGTTTTGGACAGTTTTCTGTCGTTGGCACTAGTTCGCACTAGGCCTACCCACACAAGTGAGGTAATATTTTTATCAGGCGACTTGAAGGAATGCTGGTTGGAAGGAAGTTTGTGGCTCCCCGCAGATTCCAGAACTTTCCATCACAGAAAGTTGAGGAAAATGGTTTTTTTTTGTCAACATTTTCAATGTGCAATGGATTCTGGGTAAAAGAAAACCTTGTGAGAACCACGCAAAACACCCCACCCTGGATTCCCCCAGGTGTCTAGTTCTCCAAAATGTATAGGTCTGCTGGGTTTCCCTAGGTGTCGACTGAGCTAGGGCCCAAAATCCACTGCTCCCTACTTTGCAAAAAAAAGGGGACAGTTTTGAGTGGAAAAATGTGCGGTATACATGTTGTGTTTTGGGCTATTTCTTCTTCATGTGCACTAGGCCTACCCACACAAGTGAGGTAATATTTTTGTTAGGAGACTTGGGGTAATGCTGAGTGGAAGGAAGTTTGTGTCTCCTTGCATATTCCTGAACTTTCCATCACAGAAATGTGAGGAAAATGTGTTTTTAGTCAAAATGTGCAGTTGGCAATGGATTCTAGGTATAAAAAAAACTTGTGAGAGCCACACAAGTCTCCCCTTCCCCGGATTCCCCCAGGTATCTTGTTTTTAAAAATGTACAGGCTTGCTGGGTTTCCCTAAGTGCTGACTGAGCTAGGGCCCAAAATCCACAACTACCTACTTTGCAAAAAAAGTCAGTATTGAGTGTAAAAATGTGATGTTTCCATGTTGTATTTTTGTGCTGTTTCCTGTCGCAGGCACAAGGCCTACCTACACAACTGTGGTACAATTTTATCAGGAGACTTGGGGAAATGTTGGTTGGAAGGAAGTTTGTGGATCCCCTCAGATTCCAGAACTTTCCTTCACAGAAATATTACGAAAATTTGTTTTTTAGTTATGAAAGTTTGCAAGGGATTCTGGGTCAAACAAATTGGGGAGAGCCTCACAAGTCACCCCGATCCTGAATTCCCCCATGTGTCTAGTTTAAAAAAATGTGCAGGTTTGCTAGGTTTCTGTAGGTGCCAATTGGGCTAGAGCCCACAATCTACAGCTACTCACACTGAAAAGAAAGGGTCAGTTTTCAGTAGAAAAATGATAATAGTGTGGCACATCAAGGTCCAAACACAGATGGAATAAGCATTTCAATAATAAGATCATACAAACATACTTAGCAATCCCCCACCTCCCCCCAAAAGTGCATACAAGACATTATATTATAGCATGGCTACCCATTCGCCAGTCGGGTCCTCCCTCAGTAAGATTGATCAAGGGAAATGTCAGTTGGGGGACCTTTCAGGTCAGCGAGCATAGGAGCATAGACGTTCAGGCTCTAAGATCGTCTTCTAATTTGTCATCATTGCAGACATGCTTCATACAGACTTCTTCCGCTACAGCCCATTCAGTGACATCGCTAATCCAGCCTATAAATCTTGGAGGGTCAGCATTTAACCATTTTATTGCTATTTGGCGTTTTGCCAATGTGAGACCCAACAGAACAAGCCTCCTGCTAAGCATTTTCCTAGAGGGGGAGATGATCAGACCCAGCATTACCTGCCTTATTTTTAAGTATCTGGCACCCAGAGGCTCTATCAAACGTCAATAGAGCGAAAGGGCCTTGCATGCCCAGATCATGTGCATAAAATCTGCTGCCAGGCTTTTGCATCGTGGGCATGTGTTGGGTAGATAATATGCAAGGTCTTTGGAGAGAGGTAGGTTTGATGAATAAAGTTATATTGAATTAATTTAAATCTGGCATTGGAGCTGGCAGTGCAAACCCCTTCATGGATACAAATTCAATCCCTCACCAATATTGGTTCCGCTTTCAACCCTTTTCATCTGGACTGGACTAGGAGAGACTCTTCTGGGATGTCCTCACACAGTGCTCTGTAAAGATGAAAGACTAAACGTTGGCCTCCTGCCATCTCCAACATTGTGGTTAAAGTCTTAGAGGAGGGTGTGACAATCGGAAAGGTAGGCTAAATCTCCTGTGCCTTAGCAGAGATTTTCATACATTGTAATAATTGACCCATGACAAGTGCGAAGGATTCCGCAGCAGTGATGCGTCCATGTTGTGTTTTGGTCCATTTCCGGTCATGGGCACTAGGCGTACCCACACAAGTGAGCTTCCATTTTTATTGGAAGAGATGTGGGAGCAAAGAACAATTGTTACTACCAGGTGGATTTAACTGCATTTATGCCTTACAAATCTAAGCCAGTGTGTAAGAAGGAAAACATTATGAAAAATACCTTCTAAATCATAAGCTAGTATGGCATACACAAATTCAGAGCTGTACGGATAACCATTGCTTCTAAACTCCTTATCTTTAGCCCATTTTAGAAATATGTACGTTACCTTGATACTCTTGTTTTTTATTTTAATTATTTTTAACTTTATATCAGCATGTGAGTTGCTATATGCATGATACATAGTGGCAAAACTATTGTACGTGCAACTCAATTGTTGTCTTTGGGTGCTTTGGGAGCTTGAAGAACCTAAAGACCCGTTATATCTCCGCAATCAGAAGGGTCTAACGGACGTAATGTTATATTGCTTTTGTAAATTGGCCATCGTGACCAAAAGTTACAGATGAAAATGTCACAAATGGCCTTTTTTCCTACTCATTTCCAATATTCCTTTATTTCAGTAGTTAGTTTCTTTGGGAAAACCTTGCAGTATCTATACATATGGTCCCTTACTGAATTTGGAATTTTATCTACTGTTCAGAAATCTATAGCTGTCCAGGATCAACCATGGGTTTCACACTGGTTTCCACCACAAACTGGAAGTAGGTTGTAAGCTCAAAAAATAGGAAAAATGCACATAGTCGCATCAAGTGGGACTACAAACTGACATGAATTTCCCTGCTGTGGCGAGCCTTCAGGTCTGTGCACAGTGGGGCAAAATGGGAGTTACCTACCTGGAAAATGTCTGGCACGGCGATACCTTGATGCGGTTCCGTGAAATGCAGGCTCTTTATCAGCTTTCCCATACACAGTTCTACAGGTATCTGCAGCTACACCATGCTCTATGTGAACACACACCCATTGATACGCGTATTCCAAAATGTAACCCTCATAGGGTGAAGATATTGATGGGGAGGTTGGACAAAGGTGCGATTTCCAGTTTATATTGTTCCCTAGTCCTCAACACCCTTGACTGTTTTGCGGACTTGCCCTGGAGATAGGAGGTGTGGGTGGGGGAACTTCATGATGATGGTGACTGGCGAAAGGCCTGAATGGGCCTTAGAGCATTGTCCATCTCTAGTCTCCTTCACATGATTCAATTCAGTTACCTACACCTCACTTACCTGACTCCCCAGCCGCTCCATCGCGCTGGCAGGGCCCTTAAGGCTTGCTGTGTGTGATGTTCCCTTCTGCAGGTTGATTTCTTTCAGATGGTCTGGGCTTGTCCGGCCCTGGTCCACTTCTGGGTGTGAATATTACAGGAGATCTCATTGGTTCTAGGTCATCCAATTCACCTCACACCCAGAATTGCACTATGGGCCTATTGGAGGAGGCTGGTGGGGAGCAGAGAATGGAGCGCTTCTTTATTGGGGTGATCACACTGCTAGCTGTAGCTAGTAGCCAAGTGAGACATTGTCCGCAAGTGGAAATCTCCAGCACTCTCTTGATTGGGGGATTGGTGGAGGGGTGTGGATTAGTGTGCCTCCAGGAACGTCTGATTTATGAAGCACAAGGATGCGTGCAGAAACCTGACAAGATGTGGGGCAAATGGTGACATAGAAAAAATGGGCTACCTCTTTGAAAAACGGCAAAAATGTTTTTTTTTTTTTTTTTAGCTCTGCATGTTACTGCTAAGTGACCTTAGCACAGCAAACCGTTCGTTGATGCAATTTTTTGGGAAAAAAGACACTTTTGTCTGGAGCATTTTTCCTATTTTTCCCCCAAAACTCAAAATTTAGCTACATTTTGTCTATTTTCTGGGTCCCCTCCAGGGGACTGCACAAACCGTGGATACCTTTAGAACCCCCAGAATGTTGGGGGAAAATTGATGCAAATTTGGGGTGGATACCCTATGTTTAAAAAACGTTATGGGGCACTAAGGGGAGCTACCCCAAATAGCCATAAAAGTGCTCAGCGCTGGTGTGGGGGGAGGCCCAGTAGTTAAGTAGTTAATAGCAGATTAGGGATCCTGATCACATTACTCCATACATTAAAGGAGGTAACCAGAATGACAACTTGAATGTGTTATTGTTCGCCATTGATGAGAAGCTGAGTGTTCTGCCAAAAGTGTTGTTTGAAGATGGCCTAAGGAGCCACCAGCCAGATAAGAGACTTTGGAGAGCAACGGCAGAAGTAACACCACATGTAGTGGACTAATTGAGAATAAAGGAGATGTATACTCTTATGATACATATGGTATAAAGTATGCCAGTTCTTGCCTCCTTTCTCCACCCTTGCCAGTCCTTGCCTCCTTTCTGGAAAGAATAAGAAAAACATGTGCAAGATAAATAAACCTTATAGGGCAGTTACCTTTGATACTGACTTGAAGTCCAGAATAATGTCAAACAACTCTCTCCTGCCCTATCTACTATTTTCTAATTATATAAATTCTGCTTGGGACAATTCTAAAACTCTTGCTGCAGCAGATAAGTTATAAAATGTATTCTAACTCTGCTGCGCCCTTAAGGAACAAGGCCAAAGCCATTCCCACAATCTAACAAGCCCATCTTTCAGTGACAATAGACTTATGCTAGGTTTCAGGAATTATCTAGTGGTAGTTTACATAAAGGGCTAATTAGGGAAATGAGGACCAGTGAATGCAGTAATCAATTAATTTTCTCTCTAGCCAAGATTGACGATCAGTTATATGGCACCAATTTGTCTAAACCTCTCTCTTACTGGCAACTTCTCTTGTGGCATTGAATCTACAAGCTGATAAGATTACAGAATCTACTTGCAATGAAAAACAACAAGCACTGTCAAAGCTAATAGTTCTCCCCTATGTGCGATCTATTGGCTTTCTTAATATTTTTTAGACATGTTACACAACTGTAAAACACTGCTTGAAGTCGAGAAGAAAAGCAATACATGCGGCCAGCGATGACTGCGTCTAAGCACTTTTTAGGGGAGAAGCAATTTGAGTGAGGCGGTGGGGAGGAGCGTGGGAGCAGCAACAACAGTAAAGGGGGAAAATCAACACAAGGGACATGCTGGGGAGGAGAGAGGGAGCACCAGACTGGGCAGTAACACTGAGAAGGGAATGGTGTTGGAGAGAGAGAATAAAAATAGTACCTCAATCATTGAGCGAGCAGCTGATGGGCACTAATTAGGTTCACTCACTCTGTGCTTGATCCATGCTTCACAGAAAGGAACTGAAGTGATGCTTGACCTACGTTAGCCAATTTGGGGGCAGCAAAGAATAGTGACACTGAAGCCAACAAATGGTAAGCAATGGGCGGGTTGAAGCCCTTTATTGTAAACAATAACTTCTAGCAAGCGTACAGCACATGTGCTAGCAAGCGTACAGCACATGTGCTGTCACAGGCTTGACTTATTGAATACTGCATTCCCTACAAAGCTACCGCCAAGTAGGGTGAAGTTCACTCCCTTATCTACAGGGGGTTTACTCTGAAATATGGTCCCATATGGAGACTACATATGAGCGTTCTATGTTACTGTTTTTTACACCCTAATATTTCTCCAGGGGAAACTGATAGGCTAAATCTGAGCAGCTTTATTCCCCTTTTGCGGGCACACATGGCTTAGGCCTGTATAGTGTCAGTGATTTGGAACCAATGCAATTCCAAAAGCACATGTCTAACACCTAGTTAGAATTGACAAAACTAACATTTAAATGTGTGGAAGTAGTGAACCATATCTCCTGCTGCAAGACATTTCTCAACAGTGAAGGATTAACATAATCGGGGTTGTAATTGCTTGCTATCCGTCAGTTCTGATTCTTCAGACTAACTTAGTAAGACCCACTGTCAGAGGTAAGGTTCAGCACAGGGTTGAACCGCATCGCATCATCTTGGCCTTAGATTTGCTCAACGGGCATCTTCAACATCTTTTAATCAAAACTGTTTGATCATAACTTGAACATGTCACAATTTTTTCTTCTGGAATGTAACACTCTAGAAGCAAACAGTAAGGAATGGGAGGACAATTGAATTCATACATTTGTACAACATAATTTGTCTGCAAGACACTTGGGCTGTTAAGTGTGCCTGATTTTAAGGCATATAGGCCCTCATTACAACCCTGGCGGTCGGTGTTAAAGCGGCGGTAATATCGCCAACAGGCCGGCGGTTAAAAAAATGAAATCACGACCATGGCGGAAACTTCCAACATAGACAGCCACTTTAACACTCCGACCGCCACGGCGGTAGAAACAAACACTGCGGCGGTAACCGCTAACAGACAAGCGGAAGACAATGTACTGCCCACTATATTACAAGGCACCAATCTGCCACCTTTTCCGGGGCGGTACCAACGCCATCAAAAGCACAGTGGAAACAGTCTTTGGAACGGAAACCATTCACCTCTCGACACCCAACGAGGACGCCGTGGAGCCCGAACTACAGGTCCTGCCCATGTTGGTTTACCTCCTCTTCTACCAGGAGCAGCAAAGACGCCGGCAACGACCACAGTGAGTACTGCACCTAGCACACAGGGGAGGGGGGAGGAAAGAGAGAGGGACACACACATGCAACATGCAACACCCCCACCCTCACCCACAAAAACATACACACAAACACATGCAGCAACTTGACATTTACACCCCGTCACCCTCTGGAAGAACGCAAGGACAAAATGAAATGATTGTAACGAGTGCAATTATCAAAAAATCAGATAGTCCAAAATTTAAATCATCAGTATATACAAATATGTACACCAACTACACAAGTCCGGATAGTAATGCAATCATTGTCCGTGGACCTGCCTCAAAACAGAGAGAACACTGCTGGGGCATCAGATTGAAAATAAACAGGCACCTCAGGGGGAGGGGGAGGTGGGGCACCTCAGCTGGATGAACGGACGACGCCACTGCTCCACGAGGGGGCTCCATGCCCACAGTTTGGTCCTGGGAGTGCAAAGACACAGTCTCTCAAGTCTCTCCAGTGGGTGGTTTGCCCACTGCTTTATCCTGGAGAGTGCAAAGCCACAGTCTCAAGTGACTCCAGTGGGTGGTTTTCCCACTGCATTATCCTGGGAAGTGCAAAGCAACAGTCTCTCAAGTCTCTCCAGTGGGTGGTTTGCCCACTGCTTTATCCTAGGGAGTGCAAAGCCACAGTGGTTCAAGTGGATGTCATTCTCCACTGGTTCTGGAGGGGGCTTTGTGCCCAGAGTGCTTCATCCTGCCAAGGACTGTGTGAGTGGATGCTTTTCTCCACTGGTTCTGGAGGGGGCATTGTGCCCAGAATGCTTCATCCTGCCAAGGATTGGGGTTGTGGATGCTTTTCTCCACTGGTTCTGGAGGGGCATTTTTGTGCCCAGAGTGCTTCATCATACCAAGGACTGTGTGAGTGGATGCTTTTCTCCACTGGTTCTGGAGGGGCCATTGTACCCAGAGTGCTTCATCCTGCCAAGGAATGGGGTTGTGGATGCTTTTCCCCAGTGGTTCTGGGGGGGGGGGGGGATTGTGCCCAGAGTGCTTCATCCTGCCAAGGATTGGGGTTGTGGATGCTTTTCTCCACTGGTTCTGGAGGGGGCATTGTGCCCAGAGTGCTTCATCCTGCCAAGGATTGGGGTTGTGGATGCTTTTCTCCACTGGTTCTGGAGGGGGCATTGTGCCCAGAGTGCTTCACATGCCGTGTGCCAGGTCCCATTCCCTCACCTGGGTGTGTGTGCCATGAGAGTGCCTGGAAACAGGTAGCATGATACTCCATGGAGGCAGAGACACACTCCACCCTGCTGGACTTCGCCTGCCACCTGCAGGTACAAACAGTTCTGGGTGTCGTGCCTAATGTACGCTGTACAGGGTCCAGGACGTCTCCTGCAGCCTCGGATGGCTGCCCACTGGGGATGATAGTCATGTCAGCTGTGGTGGCACTGTCTGAGCACGTCGCGGGGCTGGTGGCGGTGGTTGCAGCAGTGTCTGTGGCAGAGATGCTGGCGGTGGTGAATGTGTCAGCACCTGTGGAGGGACACAGCAGGACGTCTCCTGCAGCCTCGGATGGCTGCCCACTAGGGATGATGCTGGGGACTGTTGCTGAGGCAGCAGACGTGCAGGTGGCGGTGTCCACCGCCTTACAGGTTGCTGTTCTGGTTGCCAGAAGGGGTGACTCTGGTCCCTCAGCCGGAGGCTCCGTGCCCTGTCCTGACTTCCCCTTCGCCTTGTGTCCCTTCCCCACCTTTGATGTCGCTGCTGGTCCCTTGGCACTGTCCCCTTTAGGCTTGGAGGAGCCCTTGCTGGGTGGTTGGTGGGGCTTTTCCCTACGGCATGTGGGCGCCTTCTTCACCTTGGCAGGTGGCGGAATGGGCTGATCCTTGGCTTCGCTAGGTGGCACACTGGCAGCCCTGATGGGTGCCGCCCGCGATGTGACCGGACTTGCTGAGGCCAAAGTGCTGGAGGATTTGGTGGCTGAGATGCTGGGCTGGGACCTGGACATCCAGGCCCTAGGGCAAGGATGGGGGGGGGGGGAAAGGTCAATGTTAGCCAGGAAGAGTTTCTTGGACACACTGGGACGGGAAGATGGAGGGGGTTTGGGAGTGGAGGAAGAGGTAGTGGTTGTAGGAGGTGTTCGTCTGCTGAGTTTGGGTGAAGGTGCATGGACCAGAGGCTGTTGTGAGGTGGATGGCTGTTGGGTGGGTGTGTGTCTGCGTTTGTGTATTTTGGGAGGAGGGCTCACAGACACACTGGGGGAGAACACAAGAGATGTGTGAATGGTAGTGGGGGTGGTGATTGCACGTGAGCGGTGTGTGGTGATGGGCGTGCTGGTGATGGAGGTAGTGGATGAAGATGTAGTGCATGTAGGTGTGAGTGGAGACGAGACAGGGAGGGAGGAGGGAGACGTGGAGGAGGGGGACACAGTGGAGGCAGTGGATGTTGGTGTGTCTGCATGGGGATGGTGCTTGTGTGAGTGCCTGTGGGATGTGTGTTGATGAATGTGCATTCTGGTCTGATGGTGTGCTTGGGATAGGCTGAGGTACAGGGGATTGGGTCTGGGTAGAGGAAGTTGGAGGGGGAGGCTGGACACAGGGACAATGGCTACCATCAGTGCTGAGGCCAGAGCCTGAAATGCTCTCTGTTGGGCCACCACGCCAGAATGAATGCCCTCCAGGTATGCATTTGTTTGCTGCAGAACCCTCTTGACACCCTGGATGGCATTCAAAATGGTTGATTGCCCAACAGTGAGGGATCTCAGGAGGTCAATAGCCTCCTCACTGAGGGCAGCAGGGCTGACTGGAGCAGGGCCTGAGGTGCCTGGGGCGAAGGAGATGCCCACCCTCCTAGGTGAGCAGGCATGGGAAACTCGATGAGGGGCTGCTGGGAGGGCGGTGCTGGTAGGGGGGGGTGGCGGCTGTACCTGTTGTTGCGGTGGGCACAGAGGTGCCTGCCACTGCAAGGGGGGTCCCATCAGGAGGAGTCGCTGTCGCTGGTGTCTGCTCCTGTCCCCGTCGTGGAGCTCCCCTCGCCCTCCGTCTCACTGGTGCCTTCAGACTCCGGAAATTCACCCTACAGGGCCATGTGGGTTGCAGCTCCCTCCGTCTCCGGTGCCAATGCTCCTCCACCAGATGATGCTAATGCACACAAGGACAGGGTGACAAAACAAAAAGGGGGGGGGAGACAGAGGAGACACATGGTCAGTGCCTGCAACACCACTACCGTTGGGGGACACAACACACAGGGAGCAGCCCTATGCACTAAGCCATGCACTAACAGTGCAGTGGAAAAGCACATGCCCATGGGGGACTCGGTCTAGACCCATTTCATGCACAGCTGGAACCCATAGGAGCCTGACTAGGTGTAGAGGGCAACTACCACCTTTGGAGTTGGAGTGGGACTGAGCATGCTCAACAATGCATCTACCTTGGTGCGTCTGCCCTGGCCTAGGGGAACCCACAGCCCACCTCCCCCACCCAGACACCTCGTCAAGCGCGCAGAGTCAGCTGAATGAGACTGTACTCACCCCCTTGTGGCTGCTATGATGCCCTCAAGCGCCCATCCAACTCAGGATATGCCACCGCCAGGATCTGGTACATCAGGGGGGTCATGGTGCGACGGGCACCCCTTCCACGTTGGGAGGCCATCCCCAGCTGGGCCTCCGCCATCTTCTTGCTCCAGTGGCGCAGGTCCTCCCATCTTTTACGGCAGTGGGTGCTCCGTCTATGGTAGACCCCCAGGGCCCGCACTTCCTTGGAGATGGCATGCCAAATACCTTTCTTCTGGTGGGCGCTGACCTAGAGGAATAGTGAAGTAAAAAAGGATGTTACTCCCCGTACAGTTCTTCTCACACATTGGCCACAAACCTCCCACCCTGGCCCAGAATAGCATACACTCACCATCCTCACATGCTGGCGTGGCCCCTCCCCCGTCTCTTCCATCCACGACACTCCATACAATCATGCCCCATCCACCATGCAAACGGTTTACTCACCTGTTTGTCTGGAGGACCGTAGAGTAGCGTTTACTGGGGGAGGACCCTATCCACCAGTTTCTCCAACTCCTCCGCAGTGAATGCAGGGGCCCTTTCCCCAGACACTATAGCCATTGACGCTTCCAGACGCAGATCACAGATCACAGCAGCACTTGCAGTGTAGGTCCTCTCCTGTTGAAGGTCAGGTATCAAGTGAGTGAACAGATAGAAAATGGCGGTCACGTCTGCGGCGGTGCGCACCATCACCGCCGGCGTACATCGTCATTGGCTACTGGAACCCATAGGGCCCAATGATAACCAATGCTGAATTGCACAGCGGTCTTCGACCGCCTACCGCGACGCTGCACAGCGCCAGCGCAGTTACCTCATTTCCCCTTGTCCCTCTTTACAGGTCAGGCATCTGCCATTTCAGGGGGCCACATGGCAGGCCAACTAACTGCGTCACAGCAATTTTGGCCAGGAATACGGACAGACAAAGGCACACAGAGATTATTTCACGATTGTGCTAAATAGCCTTCTGAAACCTGTGTGGTGTATGACCCTCTGCTCACCCTTCTCCTCCATAGGGCACGTCCGCTGGGACAGGTGATGAGATGGTGGCATCCTCCGGTGTACAGACCACTGGTGGACCTGTCGACAATGGAAGACAGACACATCATTATCACTTACAGACTTGATTGTGCCACAATCCAGGAACTGTGTGCCCAATTGGAGCCAGACCTGATGTCAGCTATCCGCCATCCCACAGGAATCCCCCCTTTAGTGCAGGTCCTGTCAGTGCTCCATTTCCTGGCCAGTGGTTCCTTTCAAACAATAAGGCCATGGCATCAGGGATGTCACAGACAATGTTCTCTAACGTGTTGTCCAAAGTGTTATCTGCCCTGCTGAAACACATGCGCAGCGACATCATTTTCCCTCAGGTGGAGGATTGTCCACAGTGAAAGGTGACTTCTATGCCCTGGGACATATCCCCAACATCATTGGTGCCATTGATGGTACACATGTGGCCTTTGTCCCCCCCCCCACGGGCAGGAATGAACAGGTGTACAGAAACCGGAAAAGCTACCATTCAATGAATGTGCAGATGGTGTGTTTGGCAGACCAGTACATCTCCCATGTGAATGCCAAGTATCCTGGCTCAGTGCATGACGCTTAAATTTTGAGGAATAGCAGCATCCCTTATGTGATGGGACAACTCCAGAGGCACTGTGTGTGGCTAATAGGTGAGCCCAAGGTCCCCACACAGTTTAAATAGGTGTCTGGGTATGGGAGATTCCCTAATGGTTGGAGGATGTCTAACAGTTGTCCCTCAATATTTGCAGGTGACTCTGGTTACCCCAACCTGTCATGGCTACTGACCCCAGTGAGGAATCTCAGGACAAGGGCAGAGGAACGCTACAATGAGGCACATGGGCGAACTAGGAGGATAATAGAGCGCACCTTCGGCCTCCTGAAGGCCAGATTCCGGTGCCTCCATCTGACAGGTGGCTCCCTATACTACTCACCAAAGAAGGTGTGCCAGATAATCGTGGCATGCTGTATGTTGCACAACCTGGCTTTGGGACGCCAGGTGCCTTTTCTGCAGGAGGATGGGCCTGATGCTGGTCTTGTGGAAGCTGTGGAGCCTGTGGACAGTGAAGAAGAGGAGGCAGAAAAAGAAGATATAGACAACCAAAACAACATCATCATGCAATACTTCCAGTGAGACACAGGTAAGAGGATGGCACTGCTTCACACATCTCATACTACTGTAGCACATTTCATAAATCTGCCTTTTTACCTCTGTGTATGGACCCTGACATGTCACTTTGGCTTTCCATTTTACAGATCTGGGTCTCACTTTGTGCCCTCTGCTATGTTTACTGCTGCCCAACAACTGTGTAACCATGGTATGTGAACATGAACATTGGCATTGCTAGATTTCCGAAAGGTTGCAATTACACATTTGTGAAAGTACAGACTGACTCCAGATTGATTTGTGATTCAAGGGTGTTTATTTCTGTGCTAATAAGTGGATGGGGATGTGCAATGGGCTGGGGTGATGGTGGAGGAATGTCCATGGTAGAGTTCATTTTGTTGGTCTCACAGGTGCATTGTCCATGGGGGCATAGGAAGTGGAGCAATGGCAGTTTAAGGTGGACAGGGTGACAAAGTGGGACAGAAGGGTGACAATCAGGAAGGTCTTATTTCCTGGTGGAGGTCTTGGCAATGTTCTCTGTCTTGTTCCTGGATCTCAGGGACTGTTTGCGGGGTGGTTCTCCTTCTGCAGGGGGTGGGGTACTGGTGGCCTGTTGTTCCTGTGGGGGGCCTCCTGTCCACTAGCGCCGGCAGAGGTGGAGGGCTGTTCATCGTCCAGGCTAGTGTCAGGGGCCCGTTTGTGTGCCACTGTGTCCCTCATGGTGTTGGCCAGGTCCATCAACACCACCCTGGTCTGACCAGGGTGGTGATGATAGACTTCATGTCCTCCCTGATCCCAAGGTAGTGTTCCTCCTGCAGCCGCTGGGTCTCCTGAAACTTGGCCAGTACTGTGTCCATGGTCTCCTGGGAATGGTGGTATGCTCCCATGATGTTGGAGAGTGCCTGGTGGAGAGTGGGTCCCCTGGGCCTGTCCTCCCCATGTCACACAACAGTCCTCCCAGCTTCCCTATTATCCTGTGCCTCTGTCCCCTGAACCGTGTGCCCACTGCCACTGACCCCAGGTCCCTGATTGTCTTGGGTTTGTGGGTTTGCCTGGGGTCCCTGTAGTGGTGGACACACTGCTGATTGACGTGTCCTGGGGACAGTGGCATGGGCCCGCTGGGTGGGTGCTGTGGTGGTGTTTCCTGAAGGGGAGGGTCTGTGGCGGCTTGTGACTGTGGCAGGGGAACTGACTGTCCAGAGGTCCCTGATGGGCCGGGCTGGTCATCTTGATCCAGGCGTGCAGAGCTGCTGTCATCACTGTGGGCCTCTTCTGTGGGGGGACTGGATATGTCTGGAACCTCCTGTCCGGTGACGTTGGGTAGGGGTCCTGTTGAGGTGTAAATGCATAGTTTTAGTATCTGTGTGTGCCATCTTGTGCATTGGGTGAGTTACCCTCTACTCCTGTGCTTGCCTTGTTGTGTTTGCCATTGTGTGATTAGTGTTTTGGGGTCTGTGTGGGTATCTGTACTGGACATGCTTTGGCAATGGGTGTCCATGCTTTGGTGTTGCATGCAGGGCTTGGTATTGGGATGGGTGGATTGTGATAGTGGGGCATATGTGAGGTGTTGGAGTGATGGCGGTGAGGGGTGGGTGGGGGTATGTGATGGCATGCAGGTAGGGTGTGGGGGATATAGTAGTAAATATTTGACTTACCAGAGTCCAGTCCTCCTGCTACTCCTGCGAGGCCCTCAGGATGCAGTATTGCCAAGACTTGCTCCTCCCACATTGTTAGTTGTGAGGGAGGAGGTGGGGGTCCACTGCCAGTCCTCTGTACAGCAATCTGGTGTCTGGATACCACTGAACGCACCTTCCCCCGTAGGTCGTTCCACCTCTTCCTGATGTCATCCTGGGTTCTTGGATGCTGTACCACTGCGTTGACCCTGTTGACGATTCTCCGCCATAGCTCTATCTTCCTAGCAATGAAGGTGTGCTGCACCTGTGATCCGAATAGCTGTGGCTCTACCCGGATGATTTCCTCCACCATTAACCTGAGCTCATCCTCAGAAAACCTGGGGTGTCTTTGAGGTGCCATGATGTGGTGCGGGTGATGTGTGAGGTGATGTTTGTTGTGATGTGTGAAATGTTGTGTTGCTGTCTGTTGTTTGAGGTGCGTGGATGTTGTACGAGTGATGGTGTGGTGTGCTTGTGGATGCTGGTGTAGTGTTGGCTATTCTCTCTCTGTGCTTCTTCGACAAAATGTCGTTGTAAGGGTTTGTGGGTAATGTGGGTGTGTGTTTTATAGTGTTGTGGGTGTGTGGATGTGTATCAGGTGTGTGTATTTCGAATTGTCCCATGTAGTTGTGTTTTGTAAATGTGTGTGTATTTTGAGCACGGCTGTGTGTACTGCCAATGGATTACCGCGGTTGAAAGACCTCCGCGTTGATTCGTGGGTCGTGATAGTGTGGGCGGATTCTTGTTGGCGTGACGGTGTGGGTTTTGCTATCGCCAGTTTATCACTGACCTTTGGTGTGGTGGACTTGTGTGGGTGTCTGTATTGTGGCAGATTACGAGATGTGGGTCGTAATACCTGTAGCGGATTTCCGCCGCGGCCATGGTATGTTGGCGGCCTACGCACGGCGGTAAGCGAGATTTACTGCCAGGGTTGTTATGAGGGCCATGGTGTCTAAGCAATTATGGGTAAACGAAAGAGAAGGACCTTGGATGTCTTTGTATTTTTGTTTTTGCTTGAATTTGTTTATTGTTCTATTGTATTCAGAGTTATATTACAAGCTTATAAAATATGCACATTATATCAACCTACATTATAGTGAGGGAAAACTAGAGACAGTATTCCTGATGTAGTTTGTATATGACAAGTGCGTTAGCTTTAGACTTAAGTTATAACACACAGACCCCCAGCTGGAAGCATTCGTTACATTTGGGTTAGAAGTTGTCTTAAGGTGCCCTCTCAATGAACAGCTGTTTGATAGCATCACTTAAAGGTGAAGATTCAGCAGTAATGGTAGGTGAAATAATGCAACCACATGAACAGTTAACAAACTGGAGTCCGTTTCAACTACCCCCCATCCCCTGACCCCGTGATTCAGCTCATGTGATTCACTGGTGTTCCTGTTGCGGAAATGTGGTTGATTCTGAAAAATAATCTGTTGCTGTATGAAATAAAGTTGAATTCCTTTTCCACTGGATCGGTTTCCAGGTTGGATAGTCCATTATCAAACATTCTTGTCTGGAGAGCTTCAGACATGCCACCAACAGTCTATCCGTCTAATGGATATTTGCCCAGATCAGGGTAATGGACTATATTAAATCTCCTGCACAGAGAATGTCTCTCCAGCTGCAAATACACGATCAGGGATATCTATGACTCCTATTGAATATTAGAAGCATATGAGGACACCTCAGTAATTTCACTCACACCCAGATTGCCAATGATTATTACATATCTCCCTTTTTACATGTCTATTATAGTTTCCGTTGTCGCGTAGGCTCTCATTATTCTAATGAGACCGGTGTTAGGGGACCACAATGGTCCAAGTACACACATTGTAATGGTTTGTTGGAAATTAAGAGGGGTGTCTGCGGTGGGCGTTTAGCAGGGGAAACCTTAATTTGTTGACAGATGTCACAGCAAAGGACATACTGCTTGGCCTGTTTATATAGACCTGGCCACCAATAGCATGCTTGCAACAATGATATTGTAGCCGTCACACCAGCATGAGCAGATGCTACCCCCTCATGCGCTGCTTTAATCAACTCTGATCTTACATCTTTCTTGGGAATTACTCGAACCCCTATGCCTGGTATCACTACTTCAGTGTCTAAACAGCCTCCCATTCGGTAGGAATGTATAGCAGGAAATGCTTTTGGATAGGACGTACCTTCAGCCGTAGCTTTCACGTCAGCCCATGTGTCATTGTCCGGTTTCGCTCCTGTGCAGGATCCGTATGTTCCAGTGCCATCACCAGAGCCTTTATCTCTGCTAGTTGTGCTGTGCAATCCCCTAGGGTTTGCGTGAACGTATGCTGGGGACAAAATGTATTAGTCTCCAAATAGCCGCTTACTACTGCGCAAGCAGCGGGGTATTGATGTTTTGTGCCAATTGCAGGTTGCACTGAGCCATTGGTGTACATGACTCTTTGATACTGATTAATAGGCAGTGTTTTTGCTGGAACTGGGTATTCTAGTTCATATTGCAAAAATTATTGAGTTTGTAATTTTGGGTAAAAAAGGTAGTCTACATCAGTGGCTGTCAAAGACGTTGCCCATTGAATCCAACGAGGATGTAATGCTTTAGCGTTGGGAACGCTGGCTTTGGTAACAGCCTCAAGGGCTGAGATTGGAGAAACTACAATAATGCGTTTGCCTTGGGCTAGTGGTCTTTCTTTAATGACAGCCATCTGAACAGCAGTGAGAATTTTCTCAGTGGGAGCAAAGCGCTGTTCTGCTGCTGAGTACAAATGTGATTTGTATGCTATTAGGACTGTCTCACCGTCATTGAAAGGTACGTAGGTGAAACCAGTGGCACCAGCAATTACTCTGATGACCAAGTGTGTTTTGTTGTCCCTTGTGTGTAAATGTTGTGCTGCAAGCATGTCTGTTTGCAGAGCTCTGTATATGCGTCCAATCGACTGTCCAAATGTACTTGAAAAATCAGGACGTATTAAGCCATATAAAGGTTTTTTGCATGATGCATAATCAGGAATGTAAGTTCTGCCAAAATTTAGGAAACCCAATAGAGACTGGAGTTTTTTAATAGTATTTGGAGGTTGTAATTGTGCGCATTTTTCCAAGAATTGTGGCACTAGGCTCTTTCTTTCACTAGATAGCTTATATCCCAGAAACAGGATGCTAAGGAAGGCTATTTCTGTTTTCTTGAAATTGAATCTGTAGCCGAACTCGGCAAATCCCACAACAATGCGGGCGACCCTTCTTAAATGTTGCAGCAATTCATCATCCGTGAGGTAAATATCATCTACATAGGACAATGCTTCAGGGTCTATGTCGTGCAATGTTGAAGTCACACGAGCCGCGAACAGTCCTGGACTGTTCTTGTACCCCTTTGGTAAACAACAGAATTATATTTTGACAGAAGAAACCACTGGAAATATCCAGTGTTGTTTTGTATTTTTTACGCACTATGTTGTTCATAATTGCTGTACTATGTGAGTTCTGTAAAGTATATGTGCGTGTATGACTGTTTAAATGTCTGTAGTCTAAGACTATTCTGTACGAATGGGAAATACTGGAAATAAGGGATTATTCATAGGTGAGACACACGGTTCAATTACGCCCTGGTACTCCAATTGTGTGAGGATTTCCCTTACAGGTGCTTTTGCATCATGTTTTATTGGGTACTGGGGTTGTGGTTGTGGTTGGGCTTGATTTTTAATAGGAATTACGTGGTAGGGGGAATCTTTGTCCCATCCTACGTGGTTGCAATATAACACGGGTGCCTGCGCCAATGCCCAATCAATGGCGTAGGTTTCTGCGAGCTCTTTGGGAACAAGGGGCGAGAAAGAAGGTTTGATAACATCTTCCCCATATGGGCAAGTACTGACAAATTCAGGTGGCCACTCTTTTTCGGCCAACAAAATATCATATATGTTTACGACGCTGTCCCAAAAGATTGCGTCTATTGTGCGCTCAATGCCTCCTTCTAGCTGTAACGTTACTTGGTATACCCTCTCAGGCGTGGAGACACGCATTTCCGCAATTTCTACTTGTAGGATGTCTTCAGTTGCTTTCACCTCCAGATGCTCCATAAGATTCCGGCGAACTATTGTGACCTCTGCCGCACTGTCTAGTAGCGCTAGTGCCCACTCCTTGTTCCTCTTTTGAGTGGCATGTGGAATTGCAACTGCTGCCACCTTTTTCTTTTTGAATTGTGGTTTTTGTTGGGGAAGTTTCTCTTCCTTTTTAACAGAAACTTCTGTTGAGCGTTGTGAGTCCTGTCTCGGTTTCACGTACTCAGTTCTTCGCTCTGGCCGCCCACCTCTCTCTCTGCGTTTTTCCGATGAGTCCTGAAAGGAACGAGATTGGCGTCTATCAGCATATTGATATTTGTCAGGCGTTTTTATATTATCTCTATTACTGAGATTACATCTATTTTGTGGGGTCTTCGTGTGCGGAGATTCTCTTTCTTTTTTAGGAGTTGGTTGTTTTTTATTCCAGTGTTTCTTAGTACTCTCAGGAGCTTGCTTGGTAGAATCTTTATTAGATTTACCTTGAAATTGTGGTTTTGTTGGTCTGGCCCCCAGACTATCTCGACCAATGCTAGAATTAGATCTCCATGATAATCTTTGGCAGCTCGCGTTCTTGATCCTGTGGAGGAACGTCCCAGAGCCCAGTGCGCACCACTAATGGGACCGCTTCCCCTTTAAGGTTACTTAAAATAATTGAGGATACTGTGGCAAAGTTGCCCATTAATAGCATCCACAAGTCCACGGCTGGGGCAGCCCCGTATTCATCTTTTATTTGTTTCAACACTTCAGGTAAATTGGCAAGTGTCGGTGTACCGTGTGCGGTAGTATAGAGCCTGGCAAATACTGTGCCCCATGTATTACAGGTGTCTACTGTGGGAACCATCCCAAATGGCAAGCACATAGTATTCTGTGTTTATCCTGAGGTCCCGTATGAGGAAATACGGCTTCCAGTGTGTTTATGTTTTGAGCTAACCAAAATGGAATTTTTTCTTGTTTGGTGGGTACTTTACCCACAATCGGATGTACAGTCGCAGGTTTAATGCCTGGCGTTACTCCATGTGGTTGCGCTGGTGCAGCGCATGCTGAGTTTGTGTTTGTTTGCATTACAAACTGTACTAATCGTCTGTATATTGCCGTCAGATCAGCATATAAGTGATGGACTTCAGCTACCGCGAGGTTCGCTGCAGCAGGGTGAGGTGTATAAGTGGCCAATAAAGGCCAGGTAGGACCTTCATTACTTAGAGGACCTAACCTAACATGTAAGATTGTGTAGGGTAGGGCACCATCAAGCCAATTACTATGTTCTTGATTAGATAGAGGAATTTCTAAATATGCATATGCTCTGTATTGTGCAGGTACGTTTGCAGGTGTATAGTGATGAAATGTATTTGTATTCCCATCAACTGCTGGAAATGTGACCTAAGAATAAAGAATAAAAAAGTTCTGTTCTATAAGCTGCGTGTGCGTCACCAACAAATGTGGCTGGACCCCCTGGGCTGTTAGGCCATGTGCCAGTAAATGTGCAGTAAGGGGTGGTCTCATATTGACTGCAATTGCTACCTGTTGTGGATTCACCATAACGAATGGTAAGTTTGATCAGAGATAAGCACACCAAATGGGGATTATCCTTTTAGAGTTCAAGCTTGAACAACCTCCAGCGTCAGATAAGTGTTCCCTGCTTAGCTGAGGAGGAAATCCTCAATGCCACGGACGTCTCCGTACATAGTACTGAGGTGTCTTTGTATGTTATGAGACAGAGATACTCAGGAGGACCCGAAAATTAGAGCCTGGCCAAACGTTGGTGGCGCCATGTCACGTAGGCTCTCATTATTCCAATGAGACTACTGGATTTGAGCAGCAGAATTGGCTGCGGTGTGGGGAGACTGAGTCTTAACCCACTACAGGTGATACCTGTCGCCCTAATACGGGTTTTGCTCTGGCTAACTAGCAGTGCCTCATCTCTACCCAAGAGCAGGGATGATGGGGCAGCCAAGAGCATGACACAATTGACTCTTCAAGGAAATCATGGTTACTCAGATCTTATCAGTTTCTCTCAGTTACATTAGTCTCACATATACAATGACAAGCAGAGGGAGTATATGTTTCAATAAGGTTTTAATTAAGCGACTGCATCTTAGACAATAAAGCATGTACTGCAGTAACAGGACGATAAAGCTCGACAAGATTTAAATTGTGACAAGGAGAGTAAAGCATAAAAATAACGCTACCATATTGTCACTAGAGTCAATAGACTAATTCCCACCTAGGCTACATTAGAGCACAGCATGTTAAGCTCTAGTTCTACCCTTCAGGTTCCCCTGGGAAGACATCATCCCCCCATACCTGAGCAAAGGCCTGAAGTCTGCATAAGCAGCTGTAGCGAAGCGTTCAGCAATCAGCATTCAGTCATGGTCATCTGGCTGGAATCTCCCTCTAATGTGTATGTTTCAGGGAAGTGTTTTTATAATAAAACAACTGATGTTCTGAGAAAATGTCCCTATGTAAGGATGTGTGTGTTTCTATGAATACCAGAGACAAAACGTTTACCATGTTTAACGGCAACCTATCTTACTGTAGCCTTGAGAGAAGCACAGAGTGCTTGTTTAAGAACACAGTGCTGGCCTAAGCAAAGAACAGCTAGGTAGAGAGAAATAAAACAAGACCTCAAATGTGGCTATTGTTAAAATACTAAAAGAAGCTGAATAAAATAATATCTAGGTTAAAGTGCTCAGCGGCAGGCCTAGTGTGCTAAAAAACCCTGCATGGAGCTCTAAGTAAAATGGCTACACAACACCGTTAGATCCAATAATACGAGTTTGTGTAGGGCTAAGAATGCCCATCTAGTTTTCTTATCTTTAGTTGTGGGAAAGAACCTTGTGTTTATTAATCACAAGAAGCCCCTCTTCAGTTTTGTGGGGCTGGGGAAGGAGGGAGAGAGGGAGAAAAAGGCTATCCTTTGTGGTCTCCCAGAATAAACTACCACACAAAAAAACAAACATGCCCTTACAATAATGAGACCCTAATTTATTTAAGGCTCTACTGCCCTATGCATAGAGCAGTTTTCTTGCTGGCGTATATCAGATACCTAGTCAACAACTGTTAGAGAGTATGGGGCATTTGCCAAAAAAGTTGGCCCCACACACCACCTGGTGTCGTGCTTCATCATCGGCCATCCCGCGCCCGCCAAAGCATCCTCTAATGGCAGGCGGGCCCACGTCATCCTGACTGAAGGAACCAAATAGTAAGAAAGGGCAAATAGGGAGGTGTCCAACTAAAAATCCCTACCACCTCCTCAAAAGTACAATCTGAATTTTATTCTGGAGTGGAGTAGGGGTGATTAAAACCAATAGTGGGGCGAAGGAGACACAACCATGGCGTCCTTAGTCCCATTCAGGTCGACATGTTTCAGCTCTTTACCAGTCCATCACGGATCCAGGACATTCATCAGGACCAGACAGACCCTATATGACTATGTATTATTTCCCTTATCACATGCACACATGCATTTGTTGTGCTTATGCACTCTATACCACATCTCTAATCTCTGGTCAGTCCTTAAAGGCGGATATTCCTTCTTGGAAATGGTCCCTAACTCAGGGACATCCAAACTTTATGGAGGAGTGGAGCAGGGGAGTCTTGTAGTCACACATTTGTCAAAGGTATGCCCTGGCCAGAGCACCTACTCATTCTCATTACTCCTCCTGACAAACTTTGTGAGACATAGTATGTGTGACACTAATCTTGTAATCTTATAACAGTAAGGGGGCATTCTTGCTGGCATATCACATCAGGTGCCTCTCTGCCTATGACTCCCTACATTTTGTGCCTAATTATAGGGGAGTTTAGTCCCCTTATGTTCCAAGTCACTATTGTAAACATTGGGTATGCATTATACTTAAATCAGAAGTGCTCCGGGAGGCAAGTAGAATGCTGTAGCTCAAGGACGAGCATTAATTGCCATTTTGAGGTTGATATATTTCCACTCCATCCATATCCTCCCAAATCAACATCTGCCTAAATCAAAAGACTAACTATCATAGGTAAAGTAAATGTTGGTCATAAAAGCTACCTTAACAATAGTTAATGTATGGGGTGTGTGTAAGAAAGGCAATCCTGGGAAATTTTATTAACCACTTATATACGGAGAATAAGAAATAGAATGGCAATCCAATTCTGATCACCACTGAATAGCTGATATTGAGGCATTTTCTGTCAGTGCTGCAAAGGGTTGGGGAAACTTCTCATACCCCCTTATCCTTAAATTATTATATTATGAGCATCAAAAAAGAGGTGGGTAAAATATTAGGAGGCTGAAGAGCAAACCAAAAAGGAATACCTAATTATTTATTGAAAGAAGATCCAGGATATGGGGTTTCTTGGTTCCTTTCTCTATCCAGGCTCTGCATTGTTAACCAAATAATTCCAACTTCTTAAAGGTGTTTTTTTTTTTATTGTTTTTTTTTTTTTTTACATATGTTGTTCAAAAAGGGGGACCTACTCTCCCTTCTAGCAAAAGAATGATCTAATTGTGTTTATATTAACTTTCAGACTTAGAGATATTGGCATGAACAAAGACATTGATCCTGCTTCACCCAGTAGGTTTAGGAGGATGAGACATGGATAATGTCCTTGCTCTTGTTTCACTAATTTGCCACTCACATTTTTTTTTATTTTTAAAGCGGACCTATGCTCCTGTATTATGAATGATCAAATGTTTCATTAAGTAGATCGTGGTCTAGATCATAGACGCAAGGAGCAAAAAATAGTGTGCTGGAGTTCTTGCTGTTGAGCGATGCAGGTTTTACAGTTATTTAGCCATTTCGCTCGAGGAACGTGGTAGACACAGCCCACATACTTCTTTAAAAAAACGAGTTTATCTCCACTGTCCATCAACTAAAACATTTATATTTTAACCTTGCTTCCCTGATCGTCAATCCTTTTCTCTTATGGATCGACTTGACGTGGCTCACTGTTCTATATTTTAAGCAGTTTTTTGTCTCCCTCAGTCTAGCAGCCTTAAATAACACTGACATTTATTTTGGTCAGACAGAAATATTTAGCTATGTTTCTTTTTTTGCTAATGCGTTTGCAACTCTAATTCTCAGAGGCTGACTATTTAAAATATGGACTTTAGATGGCCACAGGTGATCCAGATAATTTAAAATAATCCCCCCACTGTCTACCAAGAGGAATCATTAAAACTCTGGATCGTAGTAGCTGATGGAATATCTAACAAAGGCAGTGGCAGGAGCATGGCAATGAAGATGTTTAGGCTTGCTTTAGTTTAAGTCACGTAAATGTTATACATATGTCACCTAAAATTAACGCAGAGCTTGTTGCCTCCATACTTAAGTCTGTGACTTTCTGATAAAATTAGAAATAAATGTATGATGTTAAGGTTTTTATTGTTTGAGCTCCGTGAATTTTGACCCAGTTGGCCGTCGTTTAAAACTGCAGATGACTGTTGTGGTTTTTGGAACGCAGGAAGACAAGTTATAATGCACATAGTTTGTATTTGACCGATTCTATTAATTGCCAGGAGGAGGTAGTTAAGAAACATTTTCAACAAAAATCGTTTCAGTGCGTACTGACACGCTGTGTTGAGTAAGTGGTTCTAATATCACGATGATAAGATGTTTTAATAAATTAACAACTTAAGCTAAAAGATTTGTAGCTGCAGTTATAACAATGTTTTTATCCAGGTAGCCATCTTTCCATTTGACACTGTGAACGTTATTAGTTTTGTATTGATCTATTTTATTAATTAGTGTAATATTTCAATCAATTGCCAATTGCCAATTAAAAAAGAACTGAAATGTGCACTGGTTGGGGAGTTGTGTTTGTTCTCCAAAAGGTGTGCTTCAGTCTGAGATGGGATCATTTTCGGATGGGATCCAGTAGTGGGCTATTTGATGATAAGTCATTGGCAGGAGGCACTTATTTCAGATTTTGCGGTCTCAGAATCGAGGAAGTAAGATATCGTGGGCGTGCAATCTTACATTGTGATGGTAAAATTCGGATCTGAATGTTCTTATTGTTTTGTGCTTGAGTCTTGAGTGCAGATTAGTAAATACCTTTCACCCTAGTCATAATCCCCAAGTATGGTTGGTGCTCGCGAGAGCAGCAGTTGAATAAGTTGTCTTTGACCAGATCAGGTGAGTGGAAGGAGACAGGAGCAAAGGGTGTAAGTGAGAGCTCCCTTCTGGGAAGGGGCGTTGAACATGATCAGTCTCGCGTGTGCAGGTCAGCCATAGAAGCTGTTGAACAGAGAGGTTGGGGAAGTAGCTCCAGAACTCGGTTATCAGTCTGGGGTCTCTGCTTCCCAGATGATCAGGTTTGGCAGCTGTTGTCTTTTATCACAGATTCAACGCATTTACTAACTGTACCCACTGATTGAGATTCTGGGATTGTCAGTGCACTTTAAGAATGATTCACTATTCATTGATCCCTAGTTTAGGGAAATAGTATTCTTAGTGCTAGAATACACACAAAGAAACAGGAGGTTCTCTTTAGTGTGCCCTCGTGGATAGGGCAAGATTATTTAATGTTTAAATAGTTATTAGTGTCTAGAACCTCGCATTTGGAGTGGTTCATGGAGGTAAAATGGATTTCCTTGGCTGGATTTTGCTCAGCGAATTTAAGACTCAGATGAATTTTAGGAAACTGCTAAAAGGAATTAACTCAAGGTTGCGTATGGTCGGGAGCCTCAGTCTCTGCCCTTTCTGCAAGCCTAAGTAGGAAGGGATTCTTCTTTGCTGTCCTGTAGGTGGCTCCACACCTAAGAAGGGTGCCTGGCTGGAGAATAGTCAGCCCCGCTAATATTCTGGGTTATTCAGCAGTGTGATCGCTGTTCGTGGTCAGTAATCTTAAGGCAGAATGCATAGTAGAGAAAGGTTTTACATAGTTGACACCTGCCTTGTACCCAACAAAATGTGTTGGTGTGGAGAGATACTGTAGCAGATAGAACTGTACATTTGCAGGTAATCTTTAAAATGGAAGCAGCATACACTACATGACCCCCCAATGACAGCGCATTTCCCTTATGTGAGATTCTTGTACTCATGAGGTGGGATGTGCCTTCTTGGAATAGAAATGCCAAATGGTATATGGGCTAAAGTAACCCTTGCCACACATTGTAAGGATTTTGCAAGTCACCGAGGATTTTGTTACCATATAGAGAAACAAGAGCCTTGGCAATAGGCATTATGACTGAAGAATTCAATTGTAATAAGTAAATATAGTTGAGCAGCTACGTAATTTCTTTATTACGGGTGACCTGGTAGGTCGTGTATTATAAGGCATTGCACTCAAACACAATTTACTCCAGGCAGGATTCACTTACCTTGATTTTGTTAATGTTTATTGTTCGATATAGGTGTCCACAAAATGTCAGTTTTTTAACATGAGGTTCTATTGAATGAAAATAACCCAGCAGTAGTGCTTGACCAAGGCATATCTGATTGTTAGTCCCGTTATTGAACATAATGAGGGTGCCACCTAGATTCAGATTTCACGGGGGGCTTTTACAGCTGCCTGGGAAATTGTACTTTAAAGCCCTAAAGTCACGTCTTACCATTCACAAAAATTATTGTCTTGTGCTCTGGAGCTTAACTAGCCTGCTATCCGATTTTATGAAGACTCTGACATAGTGAACACAATACGCTAAAATGTGACTCATTTTCCTTCCTAAAATAACACACACATTTTCCCAATTATTAGTTGGTCATGCAGGTGTTTTTTTCATTTATATCAATGTGGGCTGCTATTATATGTATGGTTGGAAAAATGAAATCTTATATCCCTGTATATTCTCTAACTCTGCCCTTGATGTTTTCTTTTCAGTGTAATTTGATTCCTGTCTCACCATGTAATGATTAAAACATTTCTCCCCGTGGGATGATGTCCATCCCGTGTGCGTCTCTCCTGTGTTTCCTTTCATTGCTCTTAATGTAGCACTTGTGTGTCTTGGTAAGATCAAAGTCATGTTTCGCCTGGCTTCTGCTGTTCATTGATCTAGTTTGGTTCGTACCTTTTCTCTGCTTTGTACCTTTCTTACTCTTTCTTGGTCTCGTTTCTCCAGTTCCTATTTTGTAAAATAGCTCATCAGATCAGAGCTTACGAACCCGAGGAGGCGCTTAAGTACTTTGCTGAGGGGTAACACTCTACTCCAAAGGAGGCCGTTGGTAGTGATTTAGTCCGGCCTTCTTGATAAGTGGGGAACTTACAGCGTCTGTAACTTACACGTACATTTTATAAATATCTGTAATTTTGAACAGATGAGACAATTCTTTATTTTATCTTGTAACGGACAACATCGGTGACGGCTGGTCGTGGATGTGTTCAGTGCTTTTTTGGAAGGTACTCTGTGCCTTCCAAATAAAATTTAAGAAAAGAGTAGTATTTTAGGTATTCACTTTCGTGTTATCGCTAATAATTCTAAGCCATATGGTCATGCTAGACAACTGTTTGAGCTTTTTCTTAAATATGGACTTTTTTCATCGTATCTCTTTATTAATTTCTTTATGCATTACACAACATTTGTGCTGTACAATATACATGTCTGGATGTGCATGGCATTACTGCCCTGTTCACCAACATGAATAGCCGTGTTAGTTTGTCACATTGCCACATGTGATCAACAATTTCATATTTTGTCCAACTAGTCAACAAATAAATAATTCAAACCTAAAATAGCCCACTAACTACTGTGTCGGAAAGGATCAGCTATTGTTGAGTGTCTAAGCATCTAGTCAACATGTTCGTGGGGGGCTGGTGGGGTAGGGGTGAGGGGTAGGAACAGCACAAAACAGTTGGTTGCCACGTGAAAGCAGAGTGAATGTGCAGGCTGATGTTAGGAGGCATTTGTGTATGTGTACTCATCATCTTCTGCCCCGGTACAACTACAATCATGTCTGTTTCCTTTCCCGCAAGATGTGTCAGTGTGTGCCATCAATTTCAAGGGGATCCAGTGTCCTATATGGCTTCCAACATTTCCATGATCCAGCCCCATTGTGTGTATCCAGTTCCTTGCCTTCCTGCTGTCCTGAGAGCACATCAGTTTCTGTGTGCACCCATTTGCTCAGGTGCCTCAACCAGTCCCTGAGTCCCGGGGATGTCATCACCTTTCAAGATTTTGTTATATATCTTTTAGCCATTGCTAGTGCGAGATCAAGAAATTTACAGCTATGTTTTTTGATGCACACCGTCACGCCCAGTAGACATGTCTCAATTTCTCTGAGAACCAGCTTCCCTGACAAGTCAGACAAGCAGCCTAGGACCTCCTAACACTGCTTTTAAACCAAAAAGTCTGTACCCCAGCAATTGCAACAATGCGGAATGCAGGCATGTGGCCTCACGTTTGGCGGTGCCATGAGTTAACTGTTCCTGTAAGACTGGTGAGGTATCCTGAACCACCTACTCTGCAACCCACGTCACCATTGCCAGATGGACCATAGCTTTATACAGCATGAATTTTCCTGCACCCACGTTATACACCTCCTGGGGGTCATCGAAAGGCCTCAAAGTTCTTTCAGTATACAAGTTGCCCCAGACCCGTATAGCTGAATCATTCCAGGCCTGTACGTCATATTCTGTTTTCAGCATAGCACACCCTGGCGATGTCCACTGAGACAATTCTGGAGTTTAGGGTGTTCTATCTGACCTTTATGCACATATGCCATCCATCAACCACAAGTCTACTTTCAATAGGGCATGGTCGCCTCCTTTTTTCTTTATCGCTACTCATCAGGCAGTCCAATACTAGCTGTCCCTCCAGGTGCTCTTTTGCGTCCATTGTGTCCCTATTGTGCATTACTGCCAGCCAAGTCATGGGCCTTTGAAGCTGTGCAGCTGCCTAATACAGTGCATGCTTACAGAGTGCCAGTGCCACCCTTCTCTAATGGTACATGTCATTTTTTGAGTGCCACTTGACGGCAGTCTTTGCCCCAGATTTGGGAGGTGAGTAGGGAGTCTAGTTCTGCAAAGAAGGCTTTTCTCAGCATCATCGGCAGGGCCACAAAGAAGTATAGCAACTTGGGCTATACCAGCACCTCGGCAACCGCTATGTGCTCCACCGGTGACAACGGTAGAGCCATCTGA
Organism: Pleurodeles waltl; assembly: GCF_031143425.1. Lineage (NCBI taxonomy): Eukaryota > Metazoa > Chordata > Amphibia > Caudata > Salamandridae > Pleurodeles > Pleurodeles waltl. The sequence continues at coordinate 623,238,077 of NC_090437.1, read as the reverse complement.
GAAGGCAGGGACTATCTAATTTATGTTAGAGCACTTCCCAGATTGCCGCCAGTCAGGTTCCTCTCATCATGAAAGACACTAACTTCCAAGTACTTAATGGTCCTGAGCTCCAATTGCAGCCCTTCTGAGAAGAAGTCAGCTTGACGTCCGTCATGTATATTCACTAAGGAAAATAGGCAGAATTTGTCCCAATTAACTATCAGCCCTGACAACATGCCAACCACGCCCAGTATGGACATGACAGAACTCAGATTACTATTGTTAATGATAGTGTCACAAAGATAGATCAGAGCATCGTCAGCATACAGCAATATTATATGCTATCCTCTGCCCACTGGTATTCCTCAGTCAGGGCCCCTACCTATCAAAAGGCATGCCAAAGGCTTCTTCACCAATGCAAAGATGATGGGGGGACAGGGGACAACCCTGTCTGGTGCCCCTTCCTATCTGTAATCTCTCTGAAATCGTCATATCTTGAGGGTTCTCATCATCATTTCTGTATTTCAGAGCCAGACCCAGTGGCAGAACTCTAGTCCCAGTCTAATTCTCTCCACAGCCTCCATCAGATATGGCCAATTCAATGTATCAATAGCTTTTTAGGCGTCTAATGATGCAACCCAATGCTCAGCCCGGTGACGCATTAACAAGTCCGTAATCCTGAATACGTGGCATAGGTTTAGAAAACTTTTTCTACAGGGAATAACACTATTTCGGTCCTGATATTATGGTCTGGGTGGTTGGTTTCAAGTGGTTTGCCAACACCTCCACCAGAATTGTATAATCTGAATTTAATACTAAAAGCAGTCGATAGGTTAACACTAGCAGGGCATCTCTACCTAGCTTCGGTAGGGCCATAATCAATGTCCCTTTTAAAGTGAAGAGTAAGTGCCCAGCCCTCCTGGCCACCTCGTATGTATTCAGTAGCCTGGGAGGAGAGCCTTGAAGCCTAAGTTCCATAAAATTCTGGCCTCAGTGTTTTACCACTGGCAATTAGTTTAATAGCTGTTTGCAATTCTTGTATCATGATTGGTTCCTCGAGTTGCAGCTTTTAGACCACAAAAATGGATGGGAGGATTGCCCTGCCAGGAAGGCGGATATGAATGAGCCACCCATCTCTGCTGGAGGAGTATAAAGTGTTGTGTTATATGAATGGAACACCCGTGTTAATCTCCACTTGTGTGTTAGCTATCGATCCACGGTCACGTGAATCGCACTGATTGGGCTTCTGGGATTGTCAGTGCACAGCAACCAGGTAAGCATTCACACTGCTTTGTTGCCCTCAACATATTATCTAGAAACCCTCTCTCGGTCATCTAGCTGGCATACTTTACTCTGCATCACCAGATGGTCTGCCCTGATTTGTGTCAATTGTTGCTTGACGTTCCCCTCCTTGGGTATTTGAATCTCTAACGCTCATATCTGCTTCTCCATTCAGTGTCTTTTTGATACCATCAATCAGGGATTTTGATGCATAGGCCACGAAACACCACTTTAAATGCATTCCACTCAACCGTAGCGTCCAATGCTTCCCCACATTTTCTGTGTAATATTGTTCAATGGATTATACCATGGTGGAGCAGAATACGGAGGCACAGAGGGCTTCCGGTTGCAGTCTTGAAGTAGAGATTTTGGGACGGGAATGGCTCCAAAATAAGGTCAGTTTCAGAGGACAGTGATCGTAGAGCATGTGTCCTAAATAATCTGCGTCTGTCATCTTCCCCGCTGCAGCTATATCATAATAGAATAGGTCTATATATGTGTGCAGTGCATGCAATCTTGAGAAGAGCAAGTACTCCCTGCTATTAGGGTAGATAGAGCGCCATTCGACAATCACTTGCATGTCTTGTGCCCATTGTTAAAGGCTTTTTGTAGCTGCATTGGATTGAGCTCATTGCATTGGTGGTGTAAAGTGCTCTAGTATGACATTGGATACACAGTTAATGTCTTCCCCCAATATGCAGTGTACTTGTGAATTAACCAACAAGCCTGAGTAAGAGTAGATGGGGATGAGGCCAGAATTGCATCCAGCATGTAAACAGCAACCTGCAAGAGGGGGACCCCATCCAACATTCCCCCAAGCACACTGTATCTGCCATCTGGGTCAACCTGCTTGGCAATCAATGTGAATGGGACTCCAGGATCTGCCCATATGAGCAACCCCCTTGCATAACTCAAATAAATGGTGCCCTCTATGATCCCACACCAGCATTTGTGTAATTTGGCTAGCTTGAATGCTGTTAAGTCAATTTCTTGTAGGCAAGCGAAGTGGATGTGGCACCTCTTTAAGTAAGTCTGAATTTTATAGCGCTTCGTGAGAGTGACCATTCGCCTAACGGTCCAATTCAGAGTATTGTAGAAGAGGCAAAACTGCAGTTTGGTCAATCTTGGCAGCATGAAAACATGAAAACCCCAAACTCCCCAGCAGGGGCCATTGAACCTGTCCTGCAATGTGCTGTGCACCATAAACTTCTGCAATAAACTTGTCCATCTACAAAGGTACGTGTGGTCCCCCAGACAGGTGATCATGACTGGGAGTGCCCTGTAACCCATCCCCTAGCCCTCCCCCTAGGGCCGCACCTCCAATCAAGTGCTAATGCCCTTCTCCTTCCTACAGGGATGTTTAGAGGAGTCTAGTCAGTAGTCCCCACCCCCTCACCGGGAGCACCTGCCTCACCTATTCCTGAAATTCAGGGCCACAGACCCAAGTACAAAACATACTAACATATATCATCAGCCTCACACAATTGTATCAGCAGTCATAGACGTGAGATCCGGACCCTGATGCAGTGCAGCCACAGCATCTTTAATGTCTGCTCCATCCATGTCGGGCTGCATTGCCCCACCTTTGCATACCAATTCTGTCTTGGGGCTATGCTGTGATCCCAGTTCCATCATGACTCTCGCTCTTTCTTTAGCGACTTGTTGTGTGGTGATTCTACCGTGAAGTCTCCTGGAGGATTCACACCTGCGTTTCTGGCCCTGCTAGCCCTCAATGATACCAGGCTGGTCAATAAATTGTGTCTCTCCTTTGATTTTGAACCAGTTCCAGGCATCCACCGGTATTGTAAAGTAGCTGGTTGTGTCTTCATCATCCACATGCAACTTAGATGCAAACTTTTAGGTTCATTAGGCAGAGATGCTTCTCTACCTCCAAAAATGACTAGCCTCCTCTGGTCCTCCACTGTGTGGCTTTGGAAAATGTGTACTGTGTTGTTTTCATCTGTACACAAGCCCTTGCTGTGAGAGACCTGCAGAGGTTGGTCCCTGTTGCAATAATTAAATAGCCATATCTGGTCAGGATGGGGCCCACACAAGAACCCTATGTGTCCTCTTTAGAGAAAAGAAATTGTATTGTTTGCTGGCTTGTAGCGTGTGTGTCAGCCTCTCCTCCAAGTGGAGATTCATGTTGGGGCCTTCCACCCCCTCCAGGAGGCTCACTGTGTGCAAATTGTTTTTGCAAAAGCGTCCCTCAGCGTCATCCACTTTTAAGTTATAAATATGGCTTCTCTTCCTGCAGCACCTGGAGTTGCTCCTGCTAACTTTCACTGAAGGGCATATTGATGCAAGAATTGACTCATTGGTCTTCACTCTTTCTTTGTGGTCCACTCTTAGCAACCCTATCTCTTATGACACAGCATCACTTTTGTTGAGGATGGCCTCATATTTACCCATGTGCTCCTGAAGGTTAACTGCCACAGTGCCGGTGTGTGCTTACTGGTCACTTGTCTTTGCTGTTGTGTGATTGATGTCCCCATGCTGCTGCACCCTCCTGCTGCCTTTGGGCCTTGAGGTTTGCCATGGTGTACCAAGCGATGGGTACCAGAGGCAGGCAGCTAGTGTGGGGAGATAGGGCGGGAAGAAGGGGATCACTTGCCAACAGTGGCAAACTGCTCCCATGTGAAGGAGAAAGAACATCACGGTAAGCCTGGTTTGCTGCCTCTGATGTCGCAGCGTACCTTCAAGGGTCCCCACACCCTGCATGCACTCAGTTCCCGGGGTATGGTGGGGTGAACAGGAGTTGCAGTGTTAGGCCTGAGCTTGCCTTGATGTGAGCCACCACCTAGTGCCCGGCTAGACTGGTTTTACTGGGCTCCTTTCAGGAGTCTAGCTGACCTTGCTGGTTCAGCAGAAAGTCATTTGAGCAGGGTGGGTGAGGAGGGCCCCCAGTTTGTGCAGCCCCCTCTCCTTTTGCTGTGGTGCCCTCCTAGGGGGACGTCCACATGCCAGAAATGTTCATCGCAAAGTGAGTACATCCTGATCCAAAGTACAGCCCAGTGAGCGATCATCGCACTTGTGGCTCTTCAGCGCTAGCCGTTTCCATATGGCCCACCATTTCAGTGCCTCCCCCACAAATGCTCCAAAAGCCGTCTCTGGTGTTCCTATGCTGGCCTCAGATTCATCCGTTGGCCACTCCAGTCAAGGCTGGTTCTGCAAGTGAGTATGTATGTCGCATCAGGTGCATCCACACAAGAAAACCCCTTTCTCACAGCCACTGCCTCCATTCAGGCAGCCCCAGCAGGGAACACCTCCTGGCCAGTGGGGAGTCACTGGGGGGGGCAGGTGAGGGTGGGAAGTCAGGAATTCATTAGGATACTGCTGCTGGGGCAGATCGAGCGGAGCTCACTGAGATGCAACTCACTTATCTACCATCTTGACCACCCCTTCTTGCCTAAATGTGGCCCTATGCTAACAAATGCAGTGCTTCTGTCTAACAGACAAACTAGTTATACCTTTAGTATGAGAGCTTGTAATAATTCCCTCTTACTACGAACTTCGTGATGGGATACATTAATATATCTGACAATAGAAAGACAGGTTCAAAGCTATCCAGGCTGTGGTTTTTCCAACAGTCTATGAATAGGCCTAATGCGCGGGATAGGGAGAGATGAATGTTTAATTTAAAAAAAAACAGATCTAATTAATAGCTACTACAGTAGGTCTGTCTGGGTGGTGTGATGTGATGTGGAGCTAAGTATAGGTTGATACAGGGAACTAAAGCTGATACTCTAGTGGAGAATCCATCTTTGACTTAAAGCAGGGCATCTTATATGTAGAAGAAGCTTCATTTTGCAGCACTCCAATAGGAACCACTTCAGTGCTTAATAGCTATTAAAGACTGGGGAGGCTTTTGTTGTTTTACTGCCAAACAGTCAGTGGTAACATTAGAGGCCCCAAGTATTGGATACGTGAAAATGAGTGATGTTTTCATTTTCCAAGCTTATATGGGTTGGGGAGTTCCAATACTGATCATAGGCATTTTTGACATAGAGGTGTGGTTAAAGTGGGACCACCAATAACTTTGGCTGAAGTGAGGGAAGCACTATATTCCCCAAAACAAACACTTCGTGCCCAGAAATGATTCCTGTTGACATTCCTGCCTTAAATATGGGTATGTAGGAAAGTGTGAACCTCGTCAGTAACATTCTTTTTTCCTGTAGAATATTACAAATGTTGAATATGGCAGTAATGAACTTGCACTTTACATTTTATTATTCTGGAAAACTTTTAAGATGTGGGTGTAAGAGGTTTCTGTACTGTACATACCAGTACGCTTTCTTTATTCTTTACAAATTTATTTGCAAATGTATTTGTTTCTAAAATAAACATATATTGATTGATTGGTGGTTAATAGTTTTTTTTTGCCCATTTGAGAGGTGGACCACACTTAAAAGAAATCACTCTTGCTAGAACATACTGAACTTTAGCTGGAAGAAGTTACAAATTGAAGTTGTCCGAATAGTTTCAATTTTTTAAATAAAAAAAAACTTTCTGTTATTTGCTTCAACAGATATATGAGGTACTTCTTATTTTCTGATTGTTTAACATTTATTGCAATGGGTTCACCTATCGGGACAAATAGGAGCATGGAAAGAGGATATTCAGGTCTGATTCCTCTAGTCAGTGTGGTGACATTCGAACTGTGTCCATTTAATTAACCCCTGGCTGTATGATCCATCTAGTCTACCATTACTCACCACCTGAAACCTGACTCCTAATCCCTCCTTTTGTAGTGACTTCTCCGGAAACACACTGTTTACCCTGTCATACAATCTTGTTGTGTAGAGTGTTACCAATATCAATGGAATTACTTGTTCTGTAGTTTTTTTATTTTCCTGCCAAATGGGAGACACCTCAAAACGTATCACTGGTTTCCCATTCCTTACTAAAAACCCATTTAATTTAGATCTCCCAGATATGGTAGCATTTTATGAATTCTGGGGGCTGCACGACAGGAGTTCACATGTTTATCTGATAAATCCTGCTAGCTCCCCAGTTAAGCTCAGCTGGACAATAGGTTTATTCTGATAGTGACTTCTAGCTGCCGATTCCTCACGTTGTGAATTACCTAGGTGCCATACTGGATCTAGAAACTTTTAAAGCAATTCCCTTACACATCGACAGGTGGCATTGTGTGGCTCGGTGTCAGATCCGCCCGGCACTGGATATGTTTTGGGGACCTAAAGTATGTGCTCCCCCCATGTGCTGGCATCAGTTCTTTTCTTTCCATGCCTATTGACATGGATCTGTAAATTCCCGAATCCTATCACTTCTTTCTTCAAAATTTGTGTGCAGTGTTGCACCCTAAGACTACAGGGTTTAACCTGAATTGTGACTACAACTGCCACATGTTGGTTAGAGGCACATGATGCCTTAGCTCCTTATATGACTCAGTGTCGTGTCTGTGCTGCTTCAAGATGAACCAGAAGGCTGTATGCGATTGCAATTCAAAACTTGTGTCATTGTACCTCATAGGTCGGAAAAGCTCTCCCAATCAACTACAAAAGAGTAGCAGTCACAGTCAAATGTCAGTGTGCAGATACTCTCATAAGGCCTGGAATGACAAGCAGACTCTGCAGTGGGATCTGAAGTCTCAGTGTGCTCAGCACCAAGGGGACTTGCCAGAGTCCATAAAGGTGTCAAACCGTTTTGCGTGAACTGCGACTTTGGCATAGTTCTACAAGGTTTGCTTTCCCACCCACGAGTGACACACGTGAGCTTAGGTCAAAGCCCCAGCGCTGAATGTGAAAGACGGGGTTATTGTAGCCCTGCAGATTCCTACCCAATACATTGTTTGAGTAGAGTTATGGCTTTTGGGTTACAAACAATCCATATAAAAGGATCAAGGGCACTGTGGTAAAATAAACAAACATATTTCGTTATTTACAATCTTACACACACTTCACTAAGAAGAATAGACACTTTTAACTAAAACCTTTTATTATGACAGGAATAACTTGTTTCTCAGTACATCTACAACAACTGCACAGTACATCATAAAAGAAGCAAGACAGCACATTGTGGGCAAAAAGAATAAAATGAGCATTTCTAACATGGTTAAAATGTCTTCTAAAACCTAACACCCTAAATTCTACTTCTGCGCGCTACGTTGAGAGAGCATGGAAAGTAGATCAACTTGCAGTCTAGAGTTTCTTAGGGAGAAGTGAAGCACTTTATACCTTGTTGACAGCAAGAACTGTTATTATCAGTGAAGGCATGAAGGCAGTGTTCCCTGCGAAGGGCAAACACGCACTGTGGTAGCGGCCTTTTTCCGGACTCAGCTTTGTCAGCGCTAGGCACAATGTAGCATCTTGAAAGTGCACTGACAGTAGGTGAGACTGTCTTCTGGCAGGATCTGGTGCTATAATCTGGGCGAAGAACCTCTCCTGACAAGTGGTCGAATGACAGTCATTATATATGATATCTTATCAGAGATTGGAATTTCTGACAAAAATTTAGGAATTTTTGACATAGATTATGTGCATCAAAGTGTGCGTCCCAGACACTTCTTTATGAACATATAAGGATAGAGGATGTCAATTCAGACTAAACTATTTTGCCTATATGTCTGTACTGTTCTTTTTTGTCCTTGTCATGACATGGCCTTGACATGGTGATAAGTAGACACTTGTCCCAGACTGATGTCGCATCAGGTGTTATATGTTTCATTATCCGAATGACCTGACATCTTAGAAAGAAAAGGTCAGACAACATCCCCGTCAAATGGCAAACCTGACAATGATTCTGCATAAATTAAGAAACATGGTGACCGCCATTGTCTAAACATGACAACCTCCATTGTCTAAAGATGGCAACCTCCATTATTTAAAATGGCAACCTAAGATATCTAAACTGTCGACCTCCATTGTCTAAAGATGACGACAGGGCCTGATAAAAATGAAGTTGGACCATAGGGGCTTAACGTCAAAAGGAGACTGCAAAAGATCCGCAGTGGTTGCTACTCCACTGCAATTGGACCGGTGGCAGACCTCTCACCCTTCCCCACCCAGAACTAACAATTGTGATGGATGCATCATTGATGGGCAGGGAGGTGAACTGGGAAAGATATAGAACTGAGAATTCTGGTCCACCTGCTGAAGTTGCAAGTGTTTCACTTGGCACTAAAAGCATTCCTCCTGATCATTAAAGGTAAACGGGTATAGGTTCTCAACTCCCAACACAAATGCCGTGTGGCACTGCAATACACTGAGCGGTGTGGGGTTGGTATGGCAAACAAAATAAGTCATCATTGCCTAGCGGTTTACGAGTGGTGGTTTCACTCATAGGTGGAACAGAGCTTCTTCCACCAATTGAGAGAACCCTGGCTTGATCTATTTGCCACTGTAGAAAAAGCGAGCTGTCTATACTTTTGAACGTTGATATTCCCAAGGCAGTTCTCCCTCAGAGATGCCTTGTGGCAGCATTGGCTGTAGGACTCCGGTATCCCTTTCCACATCACTGTCTGCCCACAGTGCTGAAAAAGAACAAGAAATCCTGGGCCCAAGTCATCTTAGTGACTCCAGACTGAGCGAGGAGAGTTTGGTACCAGAAACTTCTTACCATGAGCACATGTTGTCTGATTTGGCTGCCCATACCAAAGATAGCAGCAGGGCTGAGTTTTGCGCCTCAGCGTGTACAACATGCACCTCATGTGTGGACATTGAGCAGAGACACTTGAGGGCTTGATGTCTCTTCCAAAGTTGTTCATGTCATCATGGCTGCCAGACGTCCATCAACCAAAACTGTTTACACAGGACGCTGAGAAAAGTTTGTTGTCTGTTTTTCTTCCTGTAGTATTCCACCACTGAAAGCTCAGTTATTGGATGTTCTTCTGTTTTGCTTTTCTTTAGCCCAGCAAGATCTTGCTGTGACATCCGTTAATGTGATCTTTTGTCCCTGTTGGCCTTCTTACGCCTATCTATCAGCTATCCCTCTTCAGATCACTTGTGATACATTTCCTGAAAGGATTGACCAATGTGTTCCTGCCACCACCTTTTGTGATGCTGCATGGGTCTTTACTTTGATCCTTACCTAGCTGGTAGGCACATCATTCTAACCGATGTGCAGTTGTCACCTTCACCTGCTAACAATCAAGACTACATTCCTCATCACATAACTTCAACCAGGCGAGTAAGTGAACTCCAGGTGTTGCCAGTTTACCATCATGCACTTCGTTCTTCCCAGACAGACTGGTTCTCTGGACGAAAGTGGCATTCCTGCCCCAAGGTAGTTAAGCCCTTCCACATAGGGCAGTCCCTTACCTTGCTGGCTTTATATGCATCTCTTCACCTTTCCAAAGAAGAAGAATGACTCCACCTCCTTCAGCCAAGAAGGTGCTCATCTTCTATGTTGACTGGGATCACCGACAGAATGAACAACTTTTTGTTGAAAATAGTATGTTGCAAAAAGAAGAGGAAGAACATATGTACTTCATCCATGTAGCAGGAAGGTGCTAACACAAGAAAGGAAGGGAAGCCTATGGAAGCTAGGCAATCAAAAGATTGTAAATGAGAATGGCAACTAAAAACAACTGTAAGTCAGTTGTAAGCCCGCTTCAACTGATTAGAATCGACCTTGTCAGGTCTTTGAAAGTGCTTTTAACTCAACACCTCCCACCCCCTCTTTGCAATCATCAAATCCCTGTCCTGTCAGCCTTAGAAATAAAATGTCCCTCAGTCTGCATGCATTAATATCTTTATGCAACGGTGGAGTAACACAGCTAAAATGTTACAGTGATTTAATGCACCTCCCAAGAGACCAAAGTGTCCTGGTGTTTAATTTATTAATCAAAAAGTTCTGGAATAATTTTTCACAAATTGAATCCTTTTTTAGTGAATTGATCGTATAAGAAAATCTTTTGAGACTAAAATATCCCCAGCCCTCCTAGTTTTGGGTTTCCCATTTTTATGTCTCACCTACACAGTGCATGCGTTGTGCTGCAAGGCTTATTGTTTACAATTGTCCTTTTTAGGTCGAGCTTTGACATTTTGTTAGTATTGTGGGCTTTTAACCATGGACACTTCACGCCCATCACTTTCACTCGTTCGTGGGATTGCCTTTCTGAATTCCTTTGTATTCATTGGTAAATGCTTTATGCTTGTCCATTCTTGGGGCGGTTTTGTTACTGCCTTGCAGACTGCCCCTGGTACATGGATAATTGCACGATTACGGTTTGACTGCGAGCGATTTTCTTTTTCATTTTGTTTCTCTCCTTCGCGCTTACGATCATGGCAGCCGTAGCGCTTTGAATCAGCTCGCTTATGTCAACTGTTTTACTTTTCATTTTCAATTTATGTTGCAAGTCCAGGGAGGAATTTGCAACGCTAATAACTCTAACCCGAGGAAACGCGGCCCATTGAGAGGAGCTACATTGTATCTATTAAAGTTCATACTGTTGGAAGTTGTCTTTTTTTGCGAACTTTGTTTCCAGGGAGAAATGCTTTTATTTACTTCTGTCGAGCGTGCGATGTGGAACACCACTTCCGGATCTACATTGTCTTCTTAAGTTTGACAGTTCTTATGAAATGTATTCAACCAGTATGCAATTCAGAAAAATAGAGACAGCAAGGTTAGTGCAAGAACCATGCTTATCTATATAAAAATGGCGCAATTAAATAAGCACACATTTGAAAACGAAAGCAATCACCCAGGTCGATGTTAATTGTAACAGTTACAGGGCTGTCTATCGATTTCCATGGGAAACAGAGCTTTTTGTACTCTTGCAACTTTTCATTGTCATGTACCGATGTTTTAAAAACATTGTTTGTTGTAAAGAAAAAATAACAGAACAATTTCAGCACTATAGTGTTTTGCCCATCATCTGCTGGTGCAGGGGTCTTCATTGGGTAAAAGGGAGCAACTGTGCTTCTTCAGCCAAACACCACACTTATTCAGCGTTATTTGGGATAAGCAGTGTAAAGGTGCCATCTGTCCCAAGCACATTCAGTCACTGGAAACCAATCGTCAAATATGTTTCATTTTGTCACTGTTGTTACAGAATTACAAACCGGTCAGCAGCAGCCACACTCAGACTATAGAGCAGTCGTGGTGTGAGCCAAGTAGAGGTAGTAGTATGTGAATTTTGGTTCTCATTGCTTGTTTCTCAAGACTACATTGGATACTAATTGAATATATTTCTTGTGGAGTGAGAAGTATAACGTTTTCTTAATGTATCTTTACATATAAGAGAATTGTTGTTCCAAACCTTCCTACAACAGATCTTTCCCCTGGGAGCCAATGTTGTTTTGAAAGCATTTGTACCCACGTTTCCATGAGGTTCCCCTATAGTTTTTATGCAGCTGTTGGAAAATGGCGGCTACAGCTGTCTGAAGCTAAACTTATCAGGTTAGAACGTGTTTACGAACCATCACACGCACTTTAGGGACGGGTGTGCTGGTTATTTTACATTCCCACTTTCTCTCATACAGAGTTCACTTTGATATTCCTAACTGTTTACAAGAAATAGGTTCAGTATTCTACCTCAGTCGTGCATGATTTGACCAGTGAAAGGACCTGCACGGTTAAAGACGTACGAGGCGATCTGCGTTTTGAAATGGTGTGAAGAGCATGTCAGATCAGAAAGTTAGCAATAGTTGGACGTGCTCTAACTCAGGACTGCCCAGTAGTGGCAGAGGCGTAGCTTGGTCAGAAAGCTTCGGGCGGGGGGGGGGGTTAGATTTCCCCACAATCAGACTGGCATATAATGTTTAAATACATTATACGACAAGCAGGGCACACGAGAGGGGCCTAAGGGGCTTTGTATAGGGAGAGGAATGCGGTTTGGTAGGAGTAGTAAGAGAGAAAACACAATATTCTGTAAAATAACCAATATTTTTGAGGACTTTCAAACAGTGTGTACGTGTTTTTTGTCTGAGTGTATGTGAAAATTCCTGCTGAAATCCGAGTGACATCTCACAATACCCGAATAAAAAGCACCTGTACCCAACTATTTATAAGAATATACATTTATTGGGGGGAGGGGTGGGGGTGTAACTTCCCAAACATCCCCTTGAAGCTACGCCCCTGAATAGTGGTGAGGATGAAACCTACTCTTGTCTTTATTACACTTCAATTGCCATCACAAACAAGATAATCTCCCTTTTATACATGCGCCAGAACAACATAGGCAGCGTAGGAGTGGTGAATAAAAACTTGACAATTCCTTTCCTTATACATGATATCACAATATTGGCTCCAGCAGATGCATGAGTCGCGTGCAGGATGGTGTTTCTTATGCATACCAACATCCCCTTAAGGAACACCAAATACGTTTTAGGGTAAATCTAGCTCAAAGCCCCTGGCTGCTCCGGTGCTAATTTAACTGTGCACCTTTTTTTTAACTATGTTTTTTCCTATGAAGAACAACATGGTCAAGTTATCAACAGACAAATTGATATTCTGGATAATTTATCAACAGTTTGGTTAAACAGTGGTAAATACAGTGTAGTTTTAATACAAGTAGATCCACGACTTGTCATAGCTGTGCTATTTTGCTCTCATTTGAGATGCAATCCCATCTCTATCTAAAACCTACTTCACGTCTACTCACTCTGCATCTTGAAGACGGTTCACACTCCACTGACACAGACTTTGGAGCGTTCTTCCAACAGCCCCCTGCACCAAGACCAGTCAACCAGGTTTTATGTAAAACCCTAAAATACATACCTATCTATTTCCAAAAACACTTTCTCCTTCAATCAAAAACAAAACTATTCTAAATTAGTTCTGTTGCACTCTGTATAATTTATTTGACCGAATTGTGCCTTTTCTGCAGCACTTTTGTTTTTAGTTTAGTGGCAGATGTTATATTATAACTAGGCAGAATGTTTTTGCGGTTACTTCTGGAAATGTAATGTCACCAATAAACTTTCTCATTAGCTGCTTAGTCTGTGTAGCAAAACCAGCTATGTTGTATTCACAAAATCGCCACTCCCCAGAAACAAACATTTTGAGATCAGATCGCCTTCAAAAACATTAATTTGAGGTGATCCATTAGTTCTGTAAATGAAACCTGAAAGGGATCCAAATTGTGCCTGCACTTTTTAGCAGACACATAGAAAACTGTGCTACATTATAATATACTTTCTCTCTACTTTGTCTTCCCAAAAGGTCTGATCATCAGTATGCCTACTTGGCTCGTATGCTGTGTCTTTAATGCAATTTCAGGAAGCGTGGAGGTGCTGTGTCTCTGATTTCCTCAGCTGTGCTGCCAAGGCCTGCACGCTACTTGAACTTGTCTTTAGCAGCTATTATCATAGCAACTGTCCTTATAATCTTTATTTCAGCGCTGCCATGTTTTTGTTATCGCTGCCTTCTTGGTTTCTGATTGGATTAGGAGTTCAGTCTAAAAAGGCAGAGGTGGTGCTTCATAAGTATGAACGAAGTTTAGCAGTCCTCGTCTTCCGTAAAATTAGGATCTGTTTAAACTGAGGTGGGAGTATTGCCCAAAATGAAGGTCCTTGATTGTCAATGACCTGAATCGAAGTGGGCCCATCTTTTCTTTCAGTTTATTGCAGCATCTTACAGTTCCATTTTTGTTTTGAATTTACTTCCATGTCACCTCAAGTCAAATCTTTAGTTGATTACAGCTGCCACTACTGGAAGCCCTCTACAATTATATAGCGCATCATTTCAGTGTTATTTACATTAACACAGTTGGATCAGTGTTTAAATAAGAAAGTTCATCCAATCTACTGTGCCTTTGCATTTATACAGCATTTTCACAAAGATTACACTTTAAGCATCTGTGAGTATGTCATGCTAATCCTGTTTGATTTCCACTCGGCTAGAAAGACACAATATAAAGAATGGCAGCATACATTTTGATAAAGTATGGTCAAAGAGAAGAGCATTGTCCTACCATGCTTCCTTGGTCCCTTTGCCCTTTGTTTTTTTCCCCTGTACACTTCAGGCTTTAGCGCCTTTTCTACACACAAAGCAGGACTGGGAATGGTCACTGTCCCATTCTCTTTTAGAACCGTGTAATGATTGCCTTTATTGAACAGTAGGCAGGAGTTCTGTCACTTCGGTCTTGTATTTCGTGCAACCCTTTGTCACTCCCTGACTTGCATCTTCACTTGATTATGACCTAAAGGCCTGGTACATCAGGAACTAGATAGCTGTGTCGGATTCTCACAGGCTCTGACTACAATCTTTGGTGTTTTCACTCCTTAGTAATGTACTTCCAATGTTCACCAGTTGCTGACCCATCTCTCTAACACCAAACCTAGTATATTTTGATCCTAGCCTAGCGTTTTCAATGCAACTTTCGCTCTTTCCACACAGATGTAAGCCCAATGTGGACCCTGTATCAGGGACCACAAATATTCTCAAATAGCACACTTTGGTGCACTGATTTGATTTCAAAACTTGCTCTTCTTGAGGTCTGCATTGAAATAAGCCCACAAGAGTAGATGGCCTATTCACTCTTGACGCTGTGTTGCAGGTCCTGAAGTAGGGAATCATTTTGTACAAATATGTTTCTGGTCTCTTTATTCTATAGGTCCTTTGTCCATGGTAGCCTGATTTAGAAATGAGACTCTTGCATGGTCACCCTCATTAATGCTTTTACTGAAAGAACCACTTCATGAAATTCAACATCAGCCACATATAGGTGTGCTGTCTGCTCTATAGTAGAAATCTGATCCCTCTACTTGAAAACAAAATAAAATTTAACACTACTCTGGTCAATGTTTTCTTGCTGATGTATAATCAGAGTGTAATGGTTGTGGCGTAAAATGGCTAATATTTTTCTCCTTGTATTGATATTCTCAACAATTTTCTGGTTGCTATGTTGGTTTAATTACTTATTTCGTGTTCTGTGATATTAGCAGCCCCAGTCTTAGGCCTCCTTTTCCCAGGGAACCATGTCCTTAATTCGGGATGGTAAGCCTTTTGTCTTTCGTTTGTGCTTGATGGTCTCCACGTTCATGTGTCCACTTTTTAAACATGCGTTATGTTTGAATTTATAACACACCCTCCTCCTCATTTAACCATTTTGTTTACAGGGTGACCGTTTGTTTAACTGACCGGACGGACAATAGGCTTCAATGTAAGTTACTTGAAGGTTAACCTAACCTCTCTGTGTCCTTGTATAAAAACCTATAGGGTTGTTTTTCATTTTTTCTCAGGAAAAGGCCCTTCCTTTTTGGTCCTGATGAAGCGTCATTGGACCACTAGACGCGAAACATGTTGATCCTAGTCTAGAGGCCTAGTGATAACTCTGTCGCCCTGACTTATTTGAAGGAAGTGTTTGAGCATTATATCTCATATAGACACTTTCACGCTGTTTTTAATCTTGGTCTACACCCCAGATTTTTGCTAGTAAATTTCGTAGACATTGAGGTTTAGAACCAATTTTAATCTTCTCTCTCCTGTTGCTTGTTGCAAGTCTGCTTAGACACCTTTTCTTGCCAACCTGTACAAAAGATCTCCGGCAAAGAGCCCCCGTATTGGGGAGCCCGTCAGACATTGCAGCGCCGGTCTGACGAGGAGCATCTCCCAATGATGAAGCATGACACCCATTTGGGTGTGTGAGGGCTCTTGCTCCTAAACCTTTTGTTTCCCTGTTAATAAATAACCCCCTTGCCTTTTCTGGAACAGTGCAATTTACTTGTTATTGATTATCTGTTGGGAGACAGTGCACTGGACCATAACTCTCCCGGTCCCTCCCTTTGAGATTGTAAAATGGCTACAGACAACTTAAAGAACTGATGGTGTAGATTTTACGTTCCAGCCCACTTGTGCTCAACCGAAAATCATTCTCTTAGGACTTGTAACTATTTTCTGAAAATGAATTTTAATATGTGCATTATTGTCTTGTATGTCCTAGTAATCTATCAAAGAGTTGCTCTCAGAAAGAGTCTATACAAGGAGTCTCTTGTGTTCTTCTTTCTGCATCATACTAATAACCGAAGTTTATTATTTTCTTTTAAATAAGCTGTCATGGCATATATGTTTCCAGTTAGAAAGTGTTGATAAAGTGTACCTTGTTCTTATGAAGAGACATTCAGTTCTACAAAATGATCGTTTTCTATACTCTTGAACCAGTTGACAACTAGAAGCTGTTTCTGCTGCAGCTACTTTTTTTGGTAAATATTTTATATTGGCATTGTAGGCAGTAGTAGTGTTGGCAGGCAGAATGTAAAGCGAAAGCAATATACATTTCGGTAAGAGGGACCATTGGCATTATGCTGAACATATCAATGATAGCAAACGAAGAAAACAAAAGAGAAGGACTAGTGGTGGGGCACCTGTAAGTAAACTGCACTCACACTGGCAGTGCCGAGGGTCTGCGTTCCATCCCAGGAATCAGCAAGCACTTACCCAACTCCATACCCATTCAGAGTCACGGGGCCAGTCACACTCTGAACAAAAGACTACTTAAGGAGTTCCTCCAAAGTTGGGATTGCTTCCTGCAACATGGCAGCTGGTGAGGAGGCTCCTGTGAGGTCTGGGGCAGGCATCCTACTAGGGCAGAATTGGCACTTTCCATACTCCCCTAGCCTCCTCTCTTCGAATCGCCTCCTCCTTGCAATACACCCATTTTACTACTTCCAGTCCCCATGTATACACATTCGCACCAGGAGTCGACTTCCAGCTCATACTAAGTTGCCTGCAAGCAAGAATCCATGCCAAGTCTGTAAATCTATCTGTCACCTTCCAAGCTGCAACACGCTTGTGTGGGTCCAAAAGACACAGTGAGGGGTAGGCTCGAAATCCCCATCAGTAGCCCTGCAAACAGTGTTTAATTTTTAAATAAAAACGTGCCAGTGCCCAAAGCCCTCCTCTTAAATATGTGGCTGCAGCAATTAAATATGCTAACACAGAATACTGAGTGAGCGTAATCCTGAAGCCATGTCGGTCCTCCTTAATCCATTTACAGCCTCTCCCCAGCCCTTCAGCTCACTCTTGCAGCTTTCTGTTTCTCCCTTTGTGACACTTTTAAGTTTTTCTCTTCCGCCGTCTTTCCCATTCATGTCTTTTGCTCACAGTAAATCCTTGAGGCAGAAAAATAAGTGCCGGCCCTCAAAAATAAGTGCTGGTGCTCCGCTCCAGAAACAACAGGCACAAATTAAGCACTGCCTGCAAACCACCTGAAGGAAAGTAGTCCAATATGGGAGCAACGTTGGGCAAGACCACACCATGTGAAAAATATCCCCATCTGCTGCGTAGCTTCTAGGACAACCTGACACTGGGGCAGGAAACATGGCTTGAATGCACCAGGGGGTAAGATAGGCCCAGTTCAAGTAATAGAACTGGATGAGCCCGACGCGAGCATTTCTAGATATCCTAAGGGTGATCTCCAGTGCCCTCCTTCAAGCAGAATCAGACAAAGGTGTCCCCAAGTCCTTGTCCCAGGGCAAAAGGGGACGCATCAGGTGTGACCTATTGCCCCCCCCCTCCCCCTGGAGAGCCCTGTAAGGCAGTGTGACTGTCCTTGTCCATCCTGTGATGAGAAATAGGTGGCATAAGCAATCATGCTCTTGTGGTTCTGCAACTTTACAGTCTTACCATTTGCGTATCTCGTGTACGTGTTCGTGGAGTAAAAAGGGCCCCACACTGAGGCCATAAGTCTCCTGAAGTTCAGAGAAGGGACACAACTCGTCCCACATAAATAAATCACCCATTATGGTGATTCCCGCCGCCATCTACTAGTGGAGCTCAGACCATCCACCTAGTTGCTCCCAGCGCAAGGGAGCCTGTTACAGAAGCTCACACATGTATAGTGATTTGGTGTGTGTCCTCTAACAGTGCACTAGCCCAAAGAAAAGCGTGCAGTTCTAATCAAGACATACATATTTCGCATCTTAGAAGTGGGCACAAGCCTCATCAAGATGTTAGTCATCAAGTCTTTGGAGGGTGAACTACACACATGCGTGCCCCCGCATCCCACAGATAAGACCTCCATCGAACCACCCACTGCAGTTGCACCACTAAATAATAAAGCTTGAGATCGGGTGCAACCAGGCCACCTTCCGTAACTGGCAAGTTCAATTTCCAGCGTGCCACTTGGCATTGAGAAGTGCCACAGAAAGAACATCTGTGGCAATTCCACTGGGAGGACCACGAACAAATAAAGGAGGCAAGGCAGCACGATCATTTTCGAGACAGCCACCCGGTCACTCATTGACAGCGGTAATGTGGTCCAGAAGGCCACTAAACGTCGCAAGGTGGCAAGTACAGTAATTTCCTTCACATCAAGTCTGCTGAGCAGTAGATGGCTACCCCCAAATACTGGATAGTGTTCAGTTCCCACCATTGCCCTGTGGCAGTTGGGATAGATCTGTGCCCATCATCGTCACCCAGCAGGGGGTAGACACAACACTTGTCCCAGTTTACCTCCATTCCAGAATGGTAGCCGAAATCAGTGAAAGTGGTCACAGCTCCCCTGAGATCAGCATCTCCCATCTACAGAAGCATATCATCCGCGTACAGGAGAGATATGTAAAATCCGAAGCAAGTTGCAGATCCCAGGAGTGTAGTCCTCACCAGACAGTCCAAGCAAAGAGCTCCATGGCCAGAGCAAATTACAGCATGGACAGAGGGCACCCCTGTCTGGTGCCCTGCTTCATCGCACACACCTCCGATACTACCAAGCCAGTGCGAATCCTAGCCAATGAGCTAGTCACTGTGCATAGAAGTTTTGTCCATTTGACGAAGGGCAACCCAAGGCCCATGCCATGCTAAACAAGGTAGCATATAAAAACTCCCAACAGAGCAAATCAAATGCTTTTCTGATAGCCACAGAGATTACTAGTGCAGTTGACGGTAGCCACTCCTGCTGGTTTAAAGCCAGGAGCATTTGTCTGATTTTGGGCATTGAACTACGAGTAGGAATAAAATCAGTCTGGTTGGGATGAACCAGGGAACACATATGAGGGAGTAGACGGGTTGCCAGTACTTTGCTCAAGATCTTGAATTCGGTATTGAGCATTGAGAGAGCAGTGATACAAATCAAGAAGAAGCGGTTCCTTATTTTTCTTAGGCAGAGACACAATAAGAATCTCATGTAGCAGCAAGGAAGGAAGTATATCCTGCTTTTAGGAATCATTAAATAGGGCTGTCAGTTTAGGGACAAGGTCCGCAGCATATGTTGCATAAAATACTATAGTTTCTATAGGCAAACCATCCAATCCAGGTACCTTCCCCCTTGCCATTTCTTTAATCGCAATTCCCACTTCCTGCTCAGTAATATCAGCACCCAATTGATCTGCCACTGTGGGATTGAGATATTTAACATATCCAGCTCACTACCCCCATTTCCTGCTGCATACAGATCACAATAGTATTGGAGAAACGCTGTGTTGATCCCCGCCTGTGTAATGTGTCCAGCACCTGTAGGATAGTATGTGCTCGACTCTCACTGTGCAAGAGCTATGTAAGCATTCTACCCTATTCACCTCTCTCAGCACAGGCCCTGTCTACATAGTATCTATAATCAAATTGTCACAAGCATTTAATCAGGTCAGTTTTTCTCTTTTCCTAAATCGTGTGCGCCTTACTTTCTGGGGTCTTCTCCAGTTCACGGGGGAATCAATCACTGCTTCCTGCTGTTGAATATCAGAGTGTAACTGGGCACCTGCCCCTTTTGCAATGGTATAACATGAGCCCCTGCAGGCTGCGGGGAGCTAACCGAGCTCCAGGGGCCCTACTCAGCACAGTACACTGTGCACGGTTGGGGGGTCCTCTGGCCTAAAAGCTCCTGACTGGAT
This sequence comes from Pleurodeles waltl, assembly GCF_031143425.1. Classification (NCBI taxonomy): domain Eukaryota; kingdom Metazoa; phylum Chordata; class Amphibia; order Caudata; family Salamandridae; genus Pleurodeles; species Pleurodeles waltl. The sequence goes on along the minus strand of NC_090437.1, from coordinate 623,218,086 downwards.
ACGTGGGGGTGCCCTCCAGGTAATTGGCAGGGGACACCCTAAGTTTTGTTACGTCGTTGCCACTTTGCTAGAGATGAAATATCCCCAAACCACCACCTTCATGGCCTCCCATTCCACCACCCCCTGCAACGAGGCAAAGCCTGCGTTATCAAGCCAGTATTACACAATATGTTCACCCAACAAAACCCAAAAAGCTTAGTCCTCAAGCGTCCAAGTAAGGGCACTTGATCAAGATGTGGACCACTGGAAGTAACATAATACAGGGGAGTGATCAGAGTATGTTTTCACCAAATGCTCCACTCCCAGGACCATGCTGTACATCACCTTGCAGGTATAGATTCTGTGGAGTCGAGATCATGCAATCCGGAGTGGTAGGAATACATCCAGGACTCCGGGTTCTGGACTCTCCAGCAGTCAACAAGTTACCACTGTGCAGCCCAGATGCGAGCAGCCTCTGCCAACCTACCTGCAGGTGCCATACGCAAGGGCGGGTGGGACCTATCCAAACCCAGGTCCACAATACAATTAAAGTCACCCCCTACTATTCTCAGATAGGGGACCATCAACGGGAGAAGAGGAATCAGGCTAGTCAGGAATGCAGGCTCGTCCACATTCAGTGCATAAACATTGAGGATAGAAAAATTTCTACCGTCTAAGATATGTAATACCAATACATAACGACCATCCTGGTCAATAACTGCCCTGTGTAATTGAAAGGGAACCGCAGGCCTAACCCAAATAAGAGCGCCCGGTGAAAAAGAATAAGTGGTGGTGTCTAACTGTCCCCGCCAGTGCTCTTGGAGTGGCTGCTGCACAGAATCCGTAAGATGTGTCTTCTGCAGGAGTGCAATTTGCACCCCCCTGCACTTTAAGCAAGATAGTATGTTATATAGTTTAGAGGGGAAGGAAAGGCCCCTCATGTTCCATGTGATTAGTTTAACCTGGGCTGCCATTGACATCGTACTACATAGGGACTCACAAGGTGCTCAACATTGCCACAACTACCCTGGACGGTTACAAGATCATCCACTTGGATAGCACAGACAGGCCCGGCTACAGATTCCACATTATTCACAAGGACACCTTCCGCTGCTCCACCTCAACAGAGAACGATGCTCAAATCATGGAACACATCCACTTTGTGATCAACACAGATGGAAAAAAAACCTCCATCAAAGGAACCCTCGCATACAGACCCTCGGGGCCACGATGAAGTTCTGCAAAGCCATCCTGGAACTCGTCTCCACCCAAGCCATCGACACTGAAAACTACGTCTTCCTCGGAGACCTGAACTTCAATGCCAACACCACCAATCTCCTGGAGAACATGAACATAATTGGACTCAACCAAATTGTCACCGACCCCATGCACATCGCAGGACATACACTGGACCCCGTCTTCACCCCAAGCAACAGTCTCCTAGGACCATACCTTGGTGCTCACCTGGACGGACCACTCCATCATACCACTTCAGATTTACATTAGCCCATTGCAGCGCAGCCAGGCCAGCCCTCAATTCCCATCGAAGTTGGGGCAAGATATCCGAAGCCTAATGGTGTGACGCCCTCAACACTCACTTCCAGCCATCCTAACAAACAAGGACACAGCTGTCAGAAATTCCACTGCAGGGATCTCAAACAGTGCAGACACTGTCGCCCCCAGCAAACCGAGCAAACCCATCAACCACACCAAGCAAGCCAGCTCGTATTCACCAGAACTTAGAACCACCAAGCACAGGTGCAGGCAGCTCGAAAGTAGGTGGCACTCTACAAACGACCCCATCGACTGATACACTTTCAAGAATGTGTTCAGCCAGTACCATAAACACATCAATGACACCAGGAAACACCCCCTAGCCAACTGCATACAAACCAGCTCTAATCACAGCAAAAAACTTTTCAAAATCGTCAAAGAATTCTCCAACCGATCTGCACTGGAGAACTGCACCACCCCTTCCCAGAACCTATGCGACTCCCTTGCCGACTTTTTCCACAATGAAGTAGCCGCCATCTACAAAAACTTCATACTTCAAACCTCCGTCGCCGACACAATCAATCTTCTGAGCTCCTCAGACACCATCAACCTTCTGAGCTTCCCAGACCCCCCCACCAACTGCATTATCACCTGCTGGAAACATCTCACTACGCAGAACACTGCTGACCTCATGAGATCCATCCACTTTGGACACCCATGGACCCTTGCCCTCACCACATGTTCAACCTAAGCATCAGCACCATCGCCAGCAAACTCACCGACATCCTCAACTCCTAATCAACACAGCTACCTACCCAGAAGACTGGAAACATGCAGGAGTCAAACCCCTGCTCAAAAAACCCTGAGCCGATCCCAACAAACTCAAAACCTACCGGACGATCTCCCTGCTCCCATTCCCAGCTGAAGTATTAGAAAAAGCCATCAAGCAACAGCTTATGACCCCACTTAGAAGGCAACAATCTCCTGGACACTTCACAGTCTGCCTTCCGCACTAACCAAAGCACGGAATCTGCCCTGATTGCAGCCACGGATGACATCAGACACCTCCTAGACCAAGGAATCTCTGCTGCCTTCATCCTTCTTGACCTCTCTGCGGCCTTTGACACAGTCTCCCACCACACACTGCTCACAAGCCTCCACCAAATAGGATTCAGAGAAGAAGCCCTTAAATAAATCGCCACTTTCTCGTCATGCAGAACTCACAGAGTCCACCACCAGCTCTTCACCTCAAAGTCCAAGGATATCATTTGCGGCATTCCCTAGGGATCATCACTCAGCCCCACCCTCTTCAACACCTACATGACCCCCCTGGCCAACATTGTCAGAAACTACAGACTCAACATAATCTACCACACTAAAGACACACATCTCATCTTTGCACTCTCGAAAGACCCTTCCACAATGAAATCCAATTTCCACAACTGCATGAACAGCGTCGCAAAATGGATGAAGGACAGATGCCTCAAACTCCGCACCGACAAAATGGAGGTACTACTGTTCGGTAATACCGCCTCACCTTAGGAAGACTCCTGGTAGCCAGCTGAGCTGGCCCCCTAACCACCCCCACGAACCACACCAGAAACCTAGGATTCATCATAGACAACAAACTCAACATGAAGCGCCAGGTCAGCACAGGCTCATTCACCTGCTTCCTCACCCTCCAAAAGCTCCACAGGATGCTGGTACCCGATGCACGTGTTCTAAGGCATAGATCCTGGAGAGGCCCTCCCGGCCACCACCTCTTGCAGCCAATCTTCCAGATAAACCAAACATAGAGTTGCCTTTAACTTGCTCAGGAAGCTCTACAATGCGGACATTGTTCTGGCAGGCCCACCCCTACTGATCATCAAGACTAGCAGCCAGGTGCTGCGTCTGGGCCTCCAAAGTCATCATCTGGTGGTCAGCAGATTGAACAGCGGAAGTCAAGGACTGCACAGTGCCCTCTAGAATATTAATCCCCTCGGAAATTTCTGGGAGTCCTCTCCTATAAGGCCGATGTTCCACTGAAATGGAGTCAATCATATCCTCTAAACATTCTCCAGAAGCATTGTTTGCAGCCAGGAGTTTCTCAATTTTACTGTCCATATATGACATGTCACGACTGCTAAAACCCTGCTTGATCTCTTGAGGGGCGCTTGTGGATGTATCCCCTTCGGGCCACTGTGTGTGCCCCATGGTAACCCCAGTGGTCAAGGAGGGAGCACAGGAAAGATAACCAGCTGAGCACCACTGCCCAACCGCAATCTTGGTGCAGTGCAATCCACTTTAGGCCACCAACAGTGAGGTAGGATCCTCTTGTGGATATTCTTTTCCACGTCATCTGAGGACCAGCATTGAGGGAGGGGCGGTTTGACCACTTGGGCTGGGCGTGGTTGAGGTCTGAAGAGGGTCTCAATGAGACACAACTCCTCAGATGGCATGCCAAGAGGGCAGTGGGTGCCCGGCATCCCCATGTGAAGTCCAGTGATGGCCTCATGCTCCAAGGGAGCTTCCCAGCAACATTGTCACCCCACTATTCAAAGGAGCCAGTGGACTCTGCCACCACCCCATGCCTAGCAGTTCCAAGCAATGGTGCCAAGTAGTAGCCGCAGACATGAGGGCCTATCTGGGTGCCAGGTGTCCACAAGTTCGGGGGAGGTGCTGCATAGCCACTCTCAGGGATAGGTTTAGAAGGTGTTTCATGCCATACAGTCACTCACCCCTACTCCCTGGCATTGGGATGCACGCCCTCAGGGGTGTGCTCCAGGCAACAACATGGCAGGTTCCTAAGCCAAGGGTGATACAAGGTGAGCACAGGGCCAGGCCCAGAGCTAGCAGACTCTCAGCTCTCTTTAAATGTGCCAGATCGGGAGGCACTGTCTACTCAAATGGCTTAATTTCATCCAAATATGTTTACCCAGGTCCCTCGCCACTCTGTGCAAGGCAGCTCCAGCTGACATCCTTCCTATTTAAGCCTCTACCTGAGGGAGGGCAAAGCTGGCCATAAAAACAAAGTAGGCCATGCCCCCTCCACGCTGCAGGGGCTGGGGAGTACGTCTCCAGTCCTACCTAACAGCTCACTCTGCGCACAGTGCAGGCGTGCCTTCGCTGACGCAGCCCCGCTAACAGTGCTGGGCTGCCATTTTGGAGGAGTGAGGATGCTGCGCCTGGGCTGATTCAGCACCTCCTTTGCAAACAGCACAGCCCCCCCCCCCCCCCAATATCCAATGCCACCTCTTGAAACTCTGTATGCCCAGGACTCCTAAATAGGGTCTGGGATAGTGGTGTGGCGGCTGCAGTGGGCTGTGGCAACGTCCACGTCCTCACGGCATGGCGATAAACTCCCCCCCCCTGCTGTTTCTGCAGAGGCTACTTACAGTAGCCCTTACATTTTGGTCATAGAACTTTGTCAGTAGAGAAACATTTTCATCCCACTCTGCCCCTTGATTGCTAGCACCAACTCTAGAATTCAATATGTCAGTTCTCTGACTCTGGTCCTAGAGGCATATAAGTAGACTTTTTCAGAAAATAAGTCAAATGATGCAATACTTTGACCTAATAAAAAGCATCAGATTTTCAGCATATCCTTCAGGTAAGTGGATGCCTCATCTATTTATCCTGTTCTGATACGAGAACATGGTAGGACCTGCTAATTGTTTAGTGGTTGTTCTAGGCAGGGGACGCAGGTTAGGAATTATCTTTGCAAGTGATTGAAGATAAGAATATTCCTTGTGAGCTGCTGCAGCAGAACATGCAACTTGAGTGATCTAGCTGGGGCCCAGGGGGTTGTCAGTATGGAGGAGAATAACTATAAACTTTTCCACAAATCACCAGTCATACCCTAAAGCCTCTGTACTCAACCAGGAGGTAAACCAAAAACTGTGACTCTCCTTTCAATCACAAGGTCTCAGTTTTATACCACATAATGAGAAGGGCTTCCTCGATGCAAGGCGGAAGGACTTCTCATGTTGCACCAAAATCAGCTTCTGGAGTAAAGTCGAATCTGTTTCTGTTCAACAAGATTAAACGTAGAAGTCCCATTTGGCAGCTTCACGCTGTTTGTCTCATTGAGCGTTTCAGTGTTGTTTCGATGTGTGAGCTAGAGTTTAATTTTATCACCACTGTACTATTGCTAGCCAGACAGCTCAGGCATTATAGGTTTCTGATTTTAATTTCGAACTCCCAGTCCAAAGTCCTGCCTTTGATTTCTCAGGACAGCAGATGGACTCACTCAGAATTCTTTCCTAAGTTTTCTAAATGTTCGGGTCTGCAAACCAAGGATTTGATCTTGGGTGAATTCTAATTTAATATGGATTCTCTGTCTGTTATTTCAAGTGAAGAGTTGAATCGCCTTTAGAATGCCTCTCAGCTTATTTCCAGTGGAAAATGCAGGTGGTTTCTGTGCTCCAAATGCTAATCTTTATTCAAGAGGGAGACTAAAGCATGCACAGCATACCTACATTTTGTTCTCTTCCACTTGCTTTTCCAGGAAGGCAGAATCTCGGTTTTTGGTGGAAGACAGATACTATCAATTGAGTTGTCTTCTCTGCAGCACTCTTAACTTTCACCATAATACCTGTTACAGTGGTTGCTCACTTGACCTGCCACTGCAAGCAAGCATGCCTTCAAGTAGAAAACTTCATAATTGACAACTATCCTCTTTTTCAGTAGGCAGCCTACCCTGGTACAGGTGACCCCGCTTGCATTAATGATATCAGTGATGGTATGATGGATCTCATTGAAACACAGGAAGTCTAGCCGCAAAGCACTGCAAGGCTTCAGTACCATGGAGATGTACTAGGCACTAGTAAAGGCGGATCCTTTATCCCCAAGGTGAAGGTCAGAGACCTTCAAGTCACTATCTTATGCCTCCCAAACTATCTAGTTACTTCATCCTCTTTGTACAAGGCAGTCCTGTGCACAGTGGTGTCCTGCTTAACATTGGGGATGCAGGCGAACTCCTGGGTTTAGAAAGGGTATCTGTTTCTTTCATTTAAATGGCATCAAGAAAGGAACTGCAATCTAAGAGCATCGATATTGTGAACACCTAACTGGACTAACTGTCAGTGTATAAACAGTTTACTATCATAAGAAAATGAGGACTTGTTATATATTATGCTTAATGGCACGTGTATATATTTCATATTCCTTTGTTAGGAATATTTTGTGATAATGGAGTGGCACTGAAGAGAATTCTAGTACATGGTTAAATAGTAAGAAAAATGCTACATTATTCTCTACAGTGATATGAGCTTCCATGCTTCGGTAAAAAATAATCGCAGGTATATTTACTGAAGGAGACATAAACAGAATCCATCAAGGAAATGGTGAAACAGCTGCATCTCTGACTAAACTTAAATGGATGAAATATACTTTACTTCTCTCTTATTTAATCATCTTCCTTTCCATGTTAGCACACTTCCATCTGACTCACATCACACTTCCTTCTGAACCATATGTCAATTAATCTAGGTTGACCACCTCCATGCAAGTAATTAGGGGCAGTTCCCTGTTGGTAGACAGATTCATTTTGGATGTTGTAGTCTTGTTCTGTTTCCAGTGAGCTAGGTAGACTAACACACCTGAAACAAAAGATTTGTTGGTGAAAAGTTCAAGGATGGAGGTCGTTTTTTAATTATCCTAAATGAGATGGTCACTGTAGATTAAACCGAGGTGTGAATACAGACAAGTACTTTCAACACACTGTGAAAGGTGAAGAAGGAGCCTGTGCGTGTGTTAGTTTTTATTTGTTGTAGTTAGTTTTTGTACATATGTTGGTATATTTTTAATTTCATAAATGTAATATGATGTGGGGGCAAGTACATATTTACACACATCAAAAAGGTGGATAATTAACTAATACAAATGAAACAATCAGAGAATTAGGGTGAAAGTGAGACTAGGGGATCTTGAAAAAGTGAAAATAAGTAGTGTAATTTTCGAATGTAGTGAAGAGCCAGCCTGTATAGTCATGGAGAGCACTACATTTACAAAACATGCTACATAAATCTGTGTTCAGATGGATACTTCTAACTGCAGATTTCTCACATTGTGAATTTTCCCAGGCCCCAGACTAGAGCCGTAAAACTCAAAAGCAGTGCTTCTGAGCACCAATAGGTGTTCCTGTACGACTCTGCATTGATGCTGTTCCAGCCCGAAAGCGATGAACAGAGCTGCAAACAAGCAAAACCCATGCACACTGATGTCAGTTCCTTTCTTTACATGCCCTCAGATGTGGACCTGGACTTCTGCTCCTTCTTTCTTCACTCTGTGAAGATATTTTCTCCAAATCTTCCAGTGTTCAAATTACAAGTCACCCGCTAAAATGACAGGCTTTGGACCTTGTGGGGACTGTCGCAAGTAGATGTCTCTGGCAGATTCCCCACAAGGTGTGCCTTTGGTGTTGGGTTTGACGTATGACACCAGGGCCTGCAACAATTGCACTCAGATGAATCCAAAGGCCCTCCAGCAGTGGTCAGTGAAGCTCTACGTGACAAGTGGTCCCGCTGTAACTTGAAGTGGAGAGCACGGATCCCTTCTTTGATCCGCCTCATCTTTTGAAAGATGTAGAGTAACTCCATCTTTTGGACCCCAAGAGGGCATTCAGCTTTTACATTGAATGTGCCAAGGAACATTGGGTGGCTAATCATCTCCTTGTGGGGTTCTCAGGAGTGAGGAAGGGCAAGGTGGTGCAGAAATGCACCATCTCTCGTTGGATAGTCCTCTGCATTAAAATCTGCTGAGCACTGGCTAAGAAGCACCCCCAGCTGGTCTAAGCGTTCACACATCCAATGCCAAGACAGCTACCACTTTTTTCACAAGAGAAGTGCCTGTCCTGGATATCTGAGCGTTTGCTACATGGGCATCACTGGCAATGTTCACAAGCACGAACGCCTCGACAGCCAACCCTATGGAGATGGGCCTATTGCCTGGTCAGGCCTGCAGGAATTTTTAGTCTGAGCTGTTCTAAAGACCTATCACCCTGGGAGGCACTAGTTTGGTGTCTATTGACAAGGTGTTAGAAGTATCCATCAGAAGAACAAAATGACTTGAAATCTCTGTGAAATGGCCTCTTTCATCTAAAAGGATCTCGATTTTGGAATCTGCACACTGGTTAATGAAAGCAAGTGATATCCACGTTCATGCGTTGTGCATATATGTGGCTCAGTTCGTCACTTCTGGAGTGAAACGGCTTTAATGCAGAGTCACACAGCACCACCTACCGGCGTGTAGGTGCACTGCTTTTGAGTTTTCCGGATCCAGTCTGGCACATGGGGAAAGTCACAATTTGAGGAATCTGTGGTTAGAGTATCTGCCAGAAAGAGTGCTACCAAAGGTAAGTAACTCGTTCTTCCTGAGGCTTTGCATTTTTGGTAATATGACTGAGAGAAAAGTATGGACAGTGACAAAATAGCTAGTGGAAAAATCGGAAAGGAAGAGTTATGATGGAAGTTGGACGATGGCGAGAGCAGGAGGCATGAGTGTGCCTCTGAAAGCAAGGATATGAAAGATACAGAGAGTCTTCAAAGAGGTTTCCAAACTTTGTTCCACAGTGCATTTTGAGCAGTTGGTAGCTTCACACCTAGCAATCCGAGAGTAATTACCAGTGGCGGGGATTAATTCAAGCCATCCATCCATCCATCCATCACTTTTTTGTTTTTCTCTGAGCGATACCCTAAGTGTGACGGATATACTAAGGCGGGGTTCCTATCTTTCCCGTTAAAACTATTAAACTAGAGACTGCCCCCTTTTGCTGTCTTGAGTTCAGTACTAAAACTTCGAATTTCCTTTTTTTTTTTTTCAATTACCCATTTCTTCAAGGTACACACTCTCTTCCAGAGTGTGTATAACAAAATGGAATGAAACTCCCTATCCAGAAGTAGGTGAGTAACATGAAGCACTGCTTATACAAAGCAACAACTGCTGATTCCCTTAATCAGCCTTGAATCGAAGTGTTGGCAATAGTCGATTCCCCTATTTACGACCATTATCATCGTCCATCCAAAGCAACAAGAGACATTTTAATGTATTATCCTCATGTCATACAAAACGTATTTCCTCACAATGAGTATTGGACTATATCATGAAAATTGATACGCACATACTGTTGTGTATGCAACCTCAATGCATTTCGTAGATAGTCCTTTATTGGGGTGCATTCATATTAATGAAGTAATATTATTATCTGAAAACCAGAATAAATATCACTAATCATGCAAACAAACATTTAAAACAAGAAAACAACTTTCCACTCTAGTTGTCACCTCAAGTATCCATTAGCGGCTTGCATACTTGTTTTCAAAAGATTTCACATTCACAAAAAATAGCAGTGGTAGTAATTCAGTTACAGAGAAGAGCGTATAAACGCTCAATTTTCCCATTGTGTTATTATTGCCAATTCAATTAGGCACGCTTTTCACAGTAGATTTTAGATTATGTTTACGCTCAGTATGATAATGAATTTTATATCCATCCGGTTAAGGAGGACTTGCTCAGTTCTATAAACCAACAAGAAACACATAATGATCATGTGTTACACATTTTTTTTTTAAATGTGCCTTACACAATCCAGAACTAAATATACTTAATGTATACCCAAAAATATGAGTGAAAATGAACGTGTCTGTTTTGACAAGTACTGGTAGGTTTATACAACTACTGCTGGCTAATCAATCTATCAAATCATTCAATCATTGTTTGTAAAGCGCAGCTACTCACCCGTTAGCGTCTAAGGTAGTTAGCATGTACCGGTGAAGTGGATTAAAAAAGCCTTGTCTTCAGTTCCTTCGTGAAGCTGGGGAGGGAGGTGGTTTGTCTGATGTGGAGTGGAAGGGCATTCGAGGAGGTGGCGGCGCGGTAGGACAAGGAGCGTCCTCCTGTTCTGGTTTTCCTTATGCGGGGTACTTCTGCAAGAGAGAGCTGGGCTGAGCTAATCATATCAACTGTACTATTACAAATAATAACAACGTTGTACAGCTAACAAGCTTCCAGTTATAAGCAGTTTGGGCTGGACTGTTTCTATTGGAGCAGGACCGAGGCTGGCTTGCAAATGGCTGAAACCGGTTTGAGCTGGCATAGGGGACAAAAAAGGTGGAGTGGATTACACCCTGAGTAATTACCATTGATGGAAATTAACTAAGCAATCAACCCATTGCTTTGTTGTTTTCCTTAATGTTCATACTGAAGGTGTTAACCCAGCTCAGGCACATGAACAAGTCAAGCTGCAACAGTTGAGACAAATCTGAACACCAGGTAAAGATTGCAGATAGTAGGGGGACAGGTAGGCCTCCTCGACATGTTGTATGCTTGTGCTGTTGTGTATATATTTTCAAAATGCGAGCACAGTAGCCCATGTCTCCTCTTGAGTATTGTGGATACAAACACAGACATATCTGTCTACACACACACACATTATTTTTTTATTTTCAGGTTTCCTGGTCAGACATCGGAGGGATGGAATATGTGAAACTGAAATTGAAACAGGCTGTGGAGTGGCCATTGAAGCACCCTGAAGCTTTCATCCGCATGGGAATCCAGCCACCAAAAGGAATACTTCTTTATGGCCCTCCAGGGTGCTCCAAAACAATGATAGCGAAGGCCCTCGCCAATGAGAGTGGGCTGAACTTCTTGGCAGTAAAGGTGAGTTTAAGAAAAAGGAGCCACTTTCTGTCCACTTTCTGTCACTTTTAAGAGTGTTTTCAGCGTTCAGTGCTATTTTGAGTTCATTCCTGCCTATGTTTTGTATTACATACATGGAGAGTGCCAGTGAACACAGTGTTCTACTTCAGAGTGCGAGTCATCTAGGAGAGACAAAGGAGGTGATAAGGCTAATTGTGGGGAATGGGAAGAAACAGAATAAAGGGCACATGGCATGCCAAAGAAACAGGATGAGAAATGTTCCAAGAGCGGCAGGACACATGTGGGTTCAGGTTTTGCTGAAAGAAGTAATTGTTTTCCTTGTTCTAATGTAGGAAAATAGTGCCATAAGACTGGATGTTTGTATGTTTCTTCAAGACTCTTGGTATAGAAAATGTAAAATCCTGACAAGCTGGTGTCTCAAGACACAAAGTTAGATTTGTGGCTCATTTGATGTGAACCACCCTGTGTGTGAGGGAGAAAGCTTTGAATTTGATGCACAGTGATATTTGGGAGCGCTTAAAGCTGTATATGGGCTTAAGTTGAGTGACTTTGGTGACTTAGTTTGTAGATCATTCTTCATGCCGTACTAACTGTGAATAGTTTGAAGCGTGGAGATTGAAGATAAGTGTATACAAAGTGCCACAGTCCATGTTTTGGAGGAAGAAGGCCCTGATGAGGGATGTCTGTGATTGGATGATATGGAGGAAGTTGTGTCGGAAGCCATGTTTAGATTCCAGTTGCTGGCCTGGACAGATGGATTGATCTTATTGGTTTACTAGTACTTATTTTCAACTTGGACTAAATTCCAAACAGATTTAATTAGGCAGATGGGTGGATATTGAAAATTAGAATGGACGCAAGAAGCTCTTAAGGTTAATTTGGACCATACCATGGAGGAATAGAATCAGTGGCGACTGCTGCCAGTCTCAGGTGGTGGGGCTTTGGAGATGTTAGGGGAATAAATAATAAAAAAATAAAAATTTATCTGGCTTGTGATTCCGCTGCTGGCTGCCTCTGTCGCTCCTCTCTTCCTGGCAGTGACTGGGGCACAGGCTCCCAATCCAGACGCTGCTCTGATGCTAAAGCAAGCATAAGAGCAGCACCAGGATTGGCCTGAGCGGGCTGGTCTGGTGCTTGCTCAGGCACAGGGAGTCTGTGCCATTTCTCCACAGCCGGTTGGAGAAATGTAAGTGCGCATGTCAGTTTGGCCACACTGAGACGGGCGGCTAAACCGACATGCACACTTTACAGTGCCCACCATTCCTCCTCCCCCCTGCTATCCATGGCGGATGGCCCAGCCCCACCCCGCCCTACAGTCATGGCATCGACTCACTCAGCCAGGGTCCAGGGAATGAAAAATAAAATGATAATAAAATTGTTTTTTTAGCTTTTCATTCCCCGGTGCTGAGCAGGGGGACAACGCTCCTACATTATTACGGAGGAGCCGTCCTTGAATAGAAAATGCAAATTACATTTTTTGGTCTGATTGGAGAGGTATTTCAGCCAACCAATGGCATTGTCAGCCACAAAAAAGACAACTCTCAGTTGATTTAAGAGTACCTTTTGTTCTGCTCTGGCAACGTCAGATATACATCCAGACGGATCTTAATAGCTGTTTTGGCGTGAGCTACGACAAGAGTACCAACTGATGCCCTCTGAGGTCTTCTGGTACCTACAAGTGAGACAGGTGACCCTCCCAAGGAGGGGTAAATCTTCCTGCCCCTTCAGCTCACTCTGCAGCTTTCTGCTTTCTCCTGTTGTGACGCTTTTTTGTTTTTGTCTCCTCTGTCTTTCCCATATGTGTCTTTTGCTCGCAGCAAATGCTTGAGGCAGAAGAATGAGCGCCGGCCCTCAAAAATAAGTGCTGGTGCTCAGCACCGGAAACAACAAGCACAAATTAAGCACTGGCTGCCCCTAAAACGAGGTTTGAGTGACCACAAGGGAGTTTTTGCCTATGATACCACCCACATCTGGGAGTGGCACTGGAAACTCTGCACAAGCGAAGACGGGTTCTACCACATTGGTTTAGGTTCAGAGAGGCACTGTGGGATAGTTTAGAGTAAAACACACTGGAAGTGCTGCAAAGGTGATTAGAGGCACCCCTGGGAACTTTTACCCCGCTGGTTCGATAGTGGGCAGGAGATTCCCCCAACCACAGGCTGGCACTGGGCACAAATATGGCACCCTCAGTATCCCCTTCAGAACACATCTGGACCTGTGGAAGACAGAAGACTGACTGTATCTGCTGTTGAACATGCGGAGAGAGTCCCCAGAGGGCTGGACCTGCTCCCTACTTGTATGCAGGAGAGAAGACTGCACTTCAAGAGCTAGTTGGCTAGCCTCCTGTTAAGGTCCAGGAAAATAAAAGCTGCAAGAAGCCCAAATCTATGCTAAGCTCGGGCTGACCAGTTCCAACTTGATTTGCCCCGGACCCTGCTAGTGACTTCTGGGAGATTGGTGCCTAACCCTCAAGTGGTGCCCAAAAGTTCCTTGACCCTTAGCTGCTTTTAGAGCGTACTATTCCCCACTTCACTATTGCAATACTGTACACTTCTAAACTTTTTCTGAATTTTTCTCCTAAAGAACCAGAGGCTAACATGGACCACAACTAAGCTGCAGCCGCCGGCACAAACTGCCAGTCCAGCTCAACTTGCTGGTTCTCCACGCTAAAAGGATCCCGATTTCCAGAAAAGTTTTTAAGTCTGAATGTAGAGGATCCTCGGACTTTACCTGCTGCTGAGTTTCCCATCTTTGACATTAAGATCCTCAAACTCCCTGCCTGATCCAAGCCTTCCAACGAGGACCAGTGCTTCGATTAGTCCATCTTCTGACCCAGCCTACAGCCTGACCTGTCAACCATGACGTTTCTCCAGAGTCCAGGGGTAAACATTTTTTATCAATTGATTTATTTTGAACCACTTATTCAATAGCCAAAACATTACAATGGGTCTTGTTCATGTCATGATCACATGCATTAGTAGATTGGTCCCAATCAAACTGGGCAACAAGCTTTATTGCAGGTATCTTGCCCATTACTTAGTTTAACTTGGCACAGGTACAGAGTAAATGCATCATACTGTATTTAATGGCTTGTCCATTGACATTTGTTCAATACCACCAGTAGAACCGCCCTCTGGTGCCAATAAGTAGTGTCTTTTGGGGTTCCAAATGTCCCTGGGCCAAGATTGGTGCAGGAGTAGCATGCTAGTATGTCTCCTACTGGGTATTACACCACCCAGTCCTCTCCTCTAGGTGATCCTCCACTACCCCAGCAAAACACCACCACTCTTTTGCCCAACAGCGCCAGAAGTGGTATTAGCTCCACCAGTTATAGTAGCAAGCCTAAAAAAAGCCAGTAACGGCTCACTCCCAGACATTCCCATGCCAAGATGTAAAATCCTGCCTCTGGGGCAACTTATCGCTGACAGCGTGCATCAGCCGTTAGGTCTTGTTTACATGCTAGTTGGGGTGTGATGTGGTCTATACTGTTATTGAAAGAGCTTGAGCCTGCGCCTACTGTTTGTACTGCATTTGCATACAGCAGTAAGCCCAACTGGCTCGCACCTTATTTTAGATTTTTGTTTTCCCCATGTCCTGCATGACCGTGGCATACATAAACAAAATCAATCTTTAGGGTAGGACTTTCCAGATCATGAGTTTACCCGGATCATCTGGATAAGCTGGGAACCGTTCCCTAACTGTATGGGTCAGTTGATGGTATTTGTCAAGTGCATTTTAAGGGCTTAATCCCTTATATTCCTGTAATATTATATATATTTGGCAGTATTATTATATATATCTCCCAGGGTTTGAAGTTGTCCATTGTATAGTCTTTTTCTAGCTGCAGGTTCACAAGTCACTTCACGTCGTGGGTTACTGAATAATGGCATTAACGAGGATTATATCGCTTCAATCCCTACAATAGCTGCCAAAACGTGACCAAACCCAATCAGTACAATCCACCATATTTTTTTTTTTTTTTTAGTTCAAGTTGGGTTTTCATGAGAACTGTGGTATTGGTGCCTCCAGGCGCCTTTCCAAGTCATATGGTGGTACTTGTCTAATATTGTGGAACAAGTGGTCTGTGTATTGCTCTTGAGCTGCCAGGTAGCAAATTTGTAAATCTGAGGCAGCACAACCGAGCCTTGTCCCCATCCCAACCAGCTTTGTGAAGACAGTGGTGTAACGAAATTTTATGGGGCCTCCCCTGCAAAGTACATGGAGGAGCCCCCCTCCCAACTCTCTCAGGAGCTCTCAGGCCAGGGTACTGGGCTGAGGGCCTGTGGGGGCCTTTGTTAAATCACTGTGTGAAGAGGAATGGCCATGTGATAGAATCGAAACTCGTCCGGTATCTAAAAATACTGCTACATCCTTAATGTCTCGGTCTATTTGGTGGTTACTGGGAAGTAGTGTCCGCAAGATAGTAGCTCTGGATCTACCAGGAGTAAACCCAGAACGGTCCAGTAGCACCAAGCCATGCAGCAGGTAAATCAATTGGCTACTACTTTTCAGCAAGACTTTTACTGTCTATGTTAATAAGCAACAAGGGGCAATTTGATCCACACTTATTAGGAGGTTCATCAGGTTTCAGGAGCATGACTCCAAAAGCCTCTAGTGTGGTTGGTGACAACCAACCTGTAGCCAAAGCCTCTTCATAAACCTTTAGCAACACAGGCGGGAGCTCTTCAACATATTCCTTGTAGAATTCACCGGTAGCCTTATTGTTTTTAAGTCCTTGATGTCCCTTCGAGCCTCCGCTAATGTAATTAGGGAGCATAATGACTTCTCTGTGCTCTTGCAGTTTCATATGCATGTCTCGCAATGCGTCTGCAGTGCCATATGCGCAGAATATAGATTCCAAATGTTTACATTTGACTCCAATTTTTCTAAATTACTATCAATAGACTTAAGTGTGCCACATCCCTTGGCTATACATTCCCTCCTCAGTATTGCCTTACAGGCCTCCCAGATTCCCTCAGAAGTCTACCAAGCCAGTGTAGGTGCCAAAGTATTGTAGTGTCCTGTCTGATCTCCTTAAAGGCACTATTCAGCAGTAGTAGCGAGTAGATTTGCCGCAGTCTTGATCTGGTCTGACAGTGTCATTGTTAATGTTATGGGGGAGTGATTTAAATATGTGCGTGGAAGGTGTCTATCTATCTATCACATGTCCAGCTAGTCACGTTTCTTGTGCCAGTAGTCTAGTCTGGAAGATTAATTACGGGCTGACATGTGGCACGTGTAATAGTCTCGAACCCCCCTGATGTCGAAATCTCTAAATAGCGACCAGGCCGTGCTGCTGCAAGATTGTCTGAAGTGCCTCCCGCACTCTGGGGTGGATCCTATCTGCGTTGCCTCATGCCATCAAGAGTCAGATGCATCATCACATTATGATCTCCTTCCCAAATCAGAGCCGCCAGCCCCAACTGCATACATTTAGTGAGGATTGACGTGAAAAAGTCAGGATCACCATAATTTATTAAGACTAGGCTCGCAATTTCAAGTTTACCTTACTGTATCAAATACCGTCCCTCTGGGCTGCTATTTCTTGTATATGAATGTATGGCACTCCTGTGCGAATGAACACTGCCAGTCCCCTAAGATATGCAAAATACGAGGCAAAGGACCTATCGGAGCTCCGAGTTTAGCCTTCGTACATTGCATATCATGAGCTTAATTTTCATCTCGGTATTGGTAACGCTATGTGTACCCTGCATTTGTCCCTCTACGATTTATTATGTAGAAGAGTGTGTTTACCACTACTGTTTTTAAGTATACAGTCAGTGACCACTCGATCATTGCACATTGAACCTTGAACATTTCAGTGGATTGTCCCATACCTCACCCACAAATCTCAAGTTATGACAACATTTCACCTAAAAGTTCCTCAAACCTATGCAGAATAATCAGCCTAGACAAGTTGGAAGCAACTAGAAAAAATAATGTAGCGTTTATGCTCAGTTACTAATTTGTGATAAAATAAAGGTTCACCCCTACCTAACATTTCTAATGCCAGAGTGTGTGCTCATTAGTAGAAATGCACACAACTTGCGCCTCAGCATTGTCTATGCAATGCCTGCACTCCACTAGTGCCAGCGAACAGATACTTGGGTGTTTCACCAATGCTTATCATTTCAATGTCATCGAGGTCACAGTCTTACCACCTCCGAAGCAGTTGTGTCAGTATCACCACTGCATAGTTCTTGTACTTTGATCACCAAAAAGCACCTTGATTGCTATCATCGCATCGTAGCCATGTACGCCCGCAAATTGTTTACCCAGTATCTCAGTGATCGTTCCACATCACTGAGAGTTTGTTGCATGTGAAAGTCAGAAGCCCTATATTTGTTCCCTTTTTTGTGCCCTGACTTATTCAGGAACGCCGCCGCCTGATGGTCTGGAAACATGTGGACTTTCCCTACCTATGTGAATATCAGCTATAAAGGGTACGTCTTTGTATTGGATATACAGTTCTTAAAACCTTTTCTTAACCTGCAGGAACCTTCAGGGTGCTTCCTGCACTGCTAGTCTAAAGTCAGGGAGAGTCGAAATTTTGAAGCCAGCATGTGTGAGATGTTTGCTTTTTAGCCAATTGAAGTATTCTATCCCACTCTCAATAGCACTGCAGCTTGATGGTAATAGTACGCAGCAGGGCACCCGGTGTTGGCCGTGGGTGAGAGAACAATGCACTTTCTTAACCATATACATTTGGGTTGAATTCTCATGTCCACAGTGTAGCTAGCATGTTTTCAATGTAGTCTTCTATTTTGCCCAACTTGGTTGCCTCTGGAATGCCAAAGAAACAGAGATTATATCTACGAAATCAGGCTCCCACGTCTTCGTTGTCCAGTTTTAGATGTTCTGTGTCAAGTCCACCGATTAATTAACAGTGGTTGGCTTTACTGTCACTTGTATTTGCTGGCTTTATATTAGATCGCTTTCCTTGTTTCAGCCTGCCCATCGTCTGTTTGTCTCTCTCATGGAGCATAGTACCCGTACCATCTCTTTGAAAGGCTGGCTTCTATGCTTCCTCCACTCGTTTTTATGTAACTACTTTTTTGTTTTTGTTTAAGCACTCCTTGAGAGTACATGTGTTTTCCAACTGCCCCCTTGTGTGCTTTTTCCCCCTTCCACGTTGCTCTCTCTCTCCTTCATGTGCTTCTCTTCCTCCACTCACACTCATGTTGGTCTCTCTCACCATTGTGCTTCTCCCTTCCTATGCTCTATGTGGCTCTATCTCCTGTGTTATCCCCCTGCCCGCTGTGTTGCTTCTCCCCCCGCCCATTGTGTTGCCTCTCCCCCATGCCCGCTGTGTTGCTTCTCCCCCAGCCCCGTGTGCTTCTCCCCCCCTGCCTGCTGTGTTGCTTCTCCCCATGCCTGCTGTGTTGCTTCTCCCCCCTGCCTTCTGTGTTGTTTCTCCCCCTGCCTACCCTGTTGTTACACCCTTTCACCCTTTGTGTTGTTTCAGCCCCACCATCCCTTCATCCATTTATATATATTTTTTTTAAAACAGGCTTTGACACTACATTTTAGACGACCACTTTCGCACTGTATTTTGTTTTATTTACCAATTCATCTTGGATTGGTAAATAAAATTAAAGATGTCCTTTTATATGCTTGCATGCATGTTGAGTGCAAGCACACGCCTACATAATGATGCAGTGGCTGTATCTTGCGTATTTTTTAAATTAATTTTTTAAGCCATGCTGCACAGCACTTGTGATGCTGGACAGCATGGCTAAAACATTGGGAAAGCCAATAGATTTTATAGGTGAGATCTGTTGGCTTTGTCAAAGCTTATTGAACTTGTCAGCCTGGTTCTGGAACATATTGCTAGTTAGATCCCAGGCTGCCCCAAACGAGCATTGGGTTTCAAGTGGTCATAAAATAATCATACGCGGGCCAGTACAAGTTCACACAGCTTGAGGTCCATTTGTGGGAACCCAAAATAAATTACCTTTTATTTCTGCATTTTGGACAATGTTCTATGTTTTAAAGCCGGCCTTTTTTTACATCGAGCCATGCAGGTGCTATTTGTCTTGTTACTTCTGACAGCAGGAAATTAGACAGAGCTTCTAATGCCGTTAGTAGACAGTAATTCGATGCACTCCTCTACTTAAAACACAGTTTTGAAGACCCTATTGTGAGTTAGCTTTAAATATTGTTTACATTGTGTCGTTTATTTGTTTGATATGAAAGATAACATCTCATTGCAGCTACACCAGTTCGGGAGTATAAGCTTCCTCTCATATGACAAGCCTTGTCCACTGTTTCCCATGTTAATGTAGATCACATGTTTCGTCCTACATTTTTTAGCAAAAGTCCTGTCGTACTTCAGTATGAATGAGGACATTTTCTTTCCCATATTCCTCGTACTGAAATGAACCCTCATCAGCAAGGCTGTCCTGTTGTGTTAGAACAAAGGATGCCACTTTCTTAGAGTATAGTGGCCCTGAACAGACAAACATCCTATAAGATCTTTGTTCCAAAGTCTATTTAGAATCCCAGAAACTCCATCTGACGCTTTGTAATCAAATCAGATTTTAAAAATCTATTTAGAATCTCAGAAGCTGCATCTGACGTTTCATTATCAAATCAGATTGTAAAGCGTTGATGACAAAGCATAAATTTTACTACAGAGAGACCACCCATTTCAAGTGGCTCTGAAGGAGCGTTAGATCCAAGGCCATACGGGAATCATGTTGTCCAGGTACATTATTGTGCGGATCTAAACACTGGCAACTTAATAGAATAGTTATGAAAAATTCAGAAGGTGGGCCCGATGATTTATATTTTCCCATTGGGCGGGGCGCGGCATTAACAAGTTTGAAAAACACTGCACTAAGGTATAATAGGAAATATAAACAGTCACTAATTGCCCAGAAACAATTGGGAAGATGGCTGCCCTGAGCAAAGTGCTCACACAGGGGAAACACATGAAAGGGTCACCAGAGATGAACAGCTCTCCTGTAGGCTTTGCCTGTGGAGGAATTATTGCATCACTTGCAGATCCGACCAGCAGGGCATCAGGGGAGACTAAAGGACATAGGTGACAGTAGCCAGATGAAAAACGCGTGGCAACCAACGTTCAGCTTTCATACAAAGAGGAAACTTAAAATGGCATTGGAGGCAGAAAATATAAATGGGACAAGCTGTTGCATGCACGTGGGCACTGCGTCACATTGACATGACGTGCACTTCAGGAGTCTCCTCGAGAGCTACAAAAAGGCCTCAGCTGCTGATTTGAAGACACATGTAGTCGAACAGCAAATAGTAGAGAATTACCATGGCAAGGTGAGAGTTTGTAAAGGGAACCGGTATACTTCCCAGCTGGTAGAGTCAGTACATCGGATTGACAGGACGCCAGCTAAAAGATGACCGTACAATTCCCAAAAAAATAATAATATATATATATATATTTAAAAAGTCATCTCACATGAACTGAATAGACAAAAATCACTTATTTGTCAGTGGAGCGTCAAAGAGGCCAAAAAAGTTGTCTCTTCCTTTAGGGGACTCTACAGTGTTTTGCCAATGGCTGTCATTAAATAGGTGATTTATAGTTCTGCCCTCAGGCCCTTGAGATTTGTGGCTTTGTAATGTTATGTAATTGCTGCTGAGGAGTAGTAAATGAAAGCAAAAAGCATAATAGTCGCCTCTGGCTCTAGCATGGAATCTGGTGCGTACAGAGAAAAACTGGCATGAAAGAAATCCACTTACATGGTCGGACCTTGTCATGTAAGTGAAAGGTTGTTCCTGCGCGTGGGTTTTCAAAGTTCTTCTTTCATTTTTATACTTTGGAAATCTTTCTTGTCTCCTCCTATGCTGTAAGGATATCCCTTGAGTCAGATAGAGACTTCTAGCCGCTTATTCCATATCTTAGTATATCCCCAAGCATCAAACTGTACCGGTAGGTGGTATTGTTTGGCTCCGCATGCAGTTGTGTAACAATGGCCTCCGCAGCTACCACAGTGCAGGGGGGGCCGAGCTCCAGTCGTCATTGTACTCCAAGTCATTGGATAAGCCCCACAAGCAAGAGAAGCCAAAGAAGTTAAACAGGTTTTCAATTGGCCATGTCCATGAAAGTCTTCCGATGAGACATGGGAGCATCAACACTCCAGGCCCCTTGAGTCATAGATCCTAAACCCAGGTCTGCTCCACTTTCCCCCGATTTTGCAAGAGTAACACCTGCCCAGCTGAAGTATTTCTGTGGGGCCATATGGCTTATATTTGGGCAGCCCAAAACCTCTGGAGCACCTTAGGGCCCAATGGGCGCAGAACGGGCTCCTACTGAACTCATGACAGCGGGTTTGCCCTCGGTGCCTGTCGGGCCCCTGGACCCCATGCTGGATCAGGAGCTGAACCTGGACAAGACTGAGATCTTCCTTGAGGCCCGCTCCAGTGCCATTGCCCCAACATTATTCCTGACTCCTACACAGAGCCGGAGTTTGGAGTTCCAACGCTGACTTTGGCTACCACTGAGCCCATACTTCCCATTGCAGAACCAGTGTCTTACTTGTTTGGTAGGCCTGGGAGGGGTCTATAGACCTTTATGGTTACTAGCTCCCAGAAGAGGAACATGAACAAGACAACTGGTACAAGGTTACAGGTAGGGGTCAGTGGTTTAGACACTTCACCTGACACTGGCCTGGGCTCTCCTTCTGTAGTTACAGAAGAGGGAGCCTCCTCCTTCAGAGTGGTGGTGCGTAGGGTGGCTGAAAGCCTGGGTCTTATGCAACCCTCAGGGTCAGTCAAGACAAACGTCTTGATGGAGGTGCTTCAGTTGGGAGTCTCCCCTTCAGAACACCTGCTCCCCCTCAGTAAAGCCCCAACGAATATCCTACATTGGGTCTGGGCCAAGCCCTGCACAGGAGCTCCTGTGTATAGGACAGCTGCCTGCCACCATCGCCCCACTCCTGGTCGAAGCCTCCACACCCAGAATCAACCCTGACACGTTCCCTACCTCTCGAATGGATAGGGAATCCAAGAGGCTGGATAAGTTTGTCAAGAGAATATTCTCTTCCACCAGCCTTGCATTGTGGTCAGTGAACAGTGTGTGCCTATTGGGCTGATATGGGACTTGGTTGCACAAGTGCTGCCTGTGGTATCGCAGGAGGCCCCAGCCATACTTACCCAGGCTATTGCTAATGGGCGAGACACAGCAACTTTTACTATAAGGTGAGGGCTCGACACGACTGATGTGTTGGGCCGAGCGATTTCATCATCAGTGACATTGCCAGCACCATGCCTGGTTGAGAGCAACTGGTTTGTAAGGAGATGTCCAGACTTCCCTCATGGACGTGCCCTTTGATGGCTCTTGCCTTCTTGGAGGGAAGGCAGATTCAGCTCTGGAGCGCTTCAAGGACAGCAAAGCTACGACCAGTTCCTTGGGTTTGTCTCTGGCGCTCGCAAAAAGGTCGCTGGGTCCAATCCGCCTTTGGCCCATTTCGTGGCCACAGAAAGGGACTCTACCCAAACCCATTCCCTCCTAGCTACCACAGCCAGCAGGCTTCCCATCATTTTTGTGGTCGAGGGTGCAGGTCCCAGAGACAATGTAGAGCAGGTGGCCAGCTATCAAGTCAGCAAATCACCTCCCCCGATCCATCGCCAGCCTGGGCAGCCGCTGGCTCTAAGCCTCTTTAGTTTGCCCTCCAACCATCATAGGCACCCAGTGGGAGGCAGGATACACCATCACCTGACCTTCTGGCGATCAGTGACATCAGACCACTGGGCCCTCCAGATTGTCTAAAGGGGCTACGCCTTCCCCTTTATGACTACCCCACCAAGCATGCCACCCACTTACGATCAGCTGATGGAGGACCATTTCTCCTTGCTCCGTCGAGAAGTGCAGACTCTCTTGGCCAAGGGAGCCACAGAGAAGATGTCTGCATCAGAAGCAGGTTGTGGTTGTTATTCCCGCCCTTTATGGTGTCAAAGGAGGATTGAGGACTTTGTCCTATCATGGATCTGTACCTTCTCAATCTCCTCTTCAGGAGAAAGAAGTTCAAAGTGCTCACATTCACCCAAGTTCCGACTACCCAAACCTGGGAGACTGGATGGTAATGTTGGACTTGCAGGACACATATTGCCCTATCATACCTGCCCACAGATGTTATCTGCGTTTCACTGTTGGGCCAACAACACTTCAGTTTGCCATGCTTCTTTTTTTACCTCACCAGCGCCCGTTGGTTGTTCACAAAAGTGATGGTGGTGGTTGCAGCTCATCTGCAGAGGTCAGGGCTTCCAGTCTTTCCCTGCCTCAACAATTGGCTGTTGAAGGTGGGCCTGCCCCAGGCAGTTGTCTTCCATCTTCAGACTACGACGAACCACCTGCACTTGCTAGGGTTCACTATCAACCTGATTCCCTCTCAGACTCTCCTTTTCATTGGAGCCGTTCTGGACACAGTGCAGTTTTGGACTTATCCTCCCCAGTGGTGAGTCCAGGATATTCAAATTATGATTCTGATGTTTCAGCCTCTATTCTCGATTTCGATGAGACTGGCACTGAGGCTGTTGGGCCTCATGGCCTCCTGCATCCTGCTGGTCACTCATGCCTGTTGGCATATCCTGGCTGTGCAGTGGGACTTGAAGTAATAGTGGGCACAGCATCAGGGGAATCTCTCTGACAGATCTCAGAGGGAATTATAAAAGATCTGTAGTGGTGGCTAGCAAACCGTGGTTGGGTCGGTGGCAGACCCCTCTCCCTTCCCCAACCGGAGCTGACTGTAGTGACAGATGCATCACTTTTGGACTGGGGTTGCCATCTGGGAGAGGTGGAGATCAGGGTCTTCTAGTCTCCGATGGAGTCCAAGCTCCACATCAGCCTGTTGAAGCTCCAGGCTATTCGCTTGGCACTGAAAGCCTTTCTTCCTTCGATCAAGGGAAGACTGGTGCAGTTGTTCACGGTCACCACAGCCATGTGGTATTTTAACAAACAGTGTGGGGTGGGATTGTGGACCCTTTGTCAAGAGGCCCTGAGTCTCTGGACATGGCTGTAATGTCAGGGAATTTCCCTGGTGGTTGAAGACCTGGTGGGCTTTCTGAATGTCAGAATAGACAAACTCAGCCACAGATGCCTAGCGGATCCCAAATGGCATCTCCATACAGAAGTGGTGCAAGGTCCATGTAGACGGGTCTCCTCGACCGCGTCTAGTAGCTCCCGGAGCTGGCGCCAGTCACACGCCTCTCCAGAAACACGGGCGCGTTCCCATGACGACATGGGAACGCTAACAGACGCGCCAAACCTGGATTTCCGGGTTTTTGACAGAAAAGAGAGGACGGACTCCCGAGAGGGGAAGAAGGAGGAGGAGTTTCGCGAGACGGAGAGGAAGACGAACGAAAACAGGACGCCGAACGCCGAGCAGGAGCGACTACACTGAAAAGAAACGCCGGACGCCGAAACCAAGCAGTACCATCAGGAAGAGGCAACCGAGAACCGCGACGGGGATTCCCCGAGGAACCCAGAGACGAAGGCCTGCGAGTCGAGCCACGACCCTGGAGGGTCGTGGCTCAGCAAGGTACGGTCCTTTTTAGGACACCGAACTCCTAGCATAACTAAAGGGGAGCAAGGAAAGGGAACCGGGCACACGAGGGGAGGGTTGGGGTTGGAACAGGGGGAAAAGGGCACCGGGTTAGCACTTGAAAGCACTATTGGTCAGGGCTCAGAGAAAGAGAGTAATAGAGCCTACCAACAGCACGTGTGACCCACACCCTCACGACTGGGCACTTCCCTTCTACCCCTCTCCCTCCAACCCAGAGTACCCTTTCCCTTGCATGCCAATAGTAAAAGAAACCCAAACACCCCACCACCGACTTACCTTTGTCCTCCCATATGTTCTCTTTTTCCGGTATCCACGGGAGACAAGAGGAGCTGACGTCCACCCAAACCTAAAAGGAAGAAAGAAGCAGAGACGGTTAATAGCGGACAAAGAAGAGCCTATCAGACCTACGGCCACAACAATCTCCCCCCCTCCTTTCCCCCACTGGAACTACACCATCTACTCATATAAATAAAAATCACTTACCTTATCTCCGACTCCGAATCCTTTGTACTGTCAGTAGCCTACCACAGTGGTGTCAGAAGTGGGATCCAGGACCTGCGAGGCTACTGAGAGGTACTCAAAATGGGGGAGAAACCTACGCTAGAAGACATGATTAAACAGCTGGCGGAGGGCCAACGTCACCTCCAACTAGTCTGGGAGGCACATCAACGAGAGGCAAAAGAAGACAGAGAAGCCCTCCAAACGGCCCTAAAAAGCCAAGCCACAATCATGGCTAACAACCAGCGGGTACATGAGACTGCGCTGCAAAAACTAACTGACACCATAGCAGCCAGCAAGGTACATCCTAATGTCCCGAGCTCGGTTTTACAAAAATTTCAGGAAGGAGAAGATCCCGACTCCTTCTTTACAAACTTTGAGCAGGTAGCCTTGTCGGCACAGTGGCCTGAAGAACGGTGGGGACAGTATATTGCGCCTCTCCTAACGGGAATCCTACAGACCGCCTACCAGGCCGCTAATCCAGGAGGCACCACACCTTATAAGGATATCAAACGTAGCATCCTAGAAAGGGTCGGTCACGACGCAGAATACTACCGAATGAAGTTTAGAAAGGTGAAATGGGGACAGAGTGAAGTTCCCCGTACCTTTTACTTCAGGGTAAAAGACTTGGGATTAAAGTGGTTGGGACCTCTGGGAACAAGCAGAGAAGACATAATTAAAACGATTATCCTGGAACAGTACTTAGACTCTCTCCCGAACAGCACCCGGAATTGGATAAAACAACATCCCAAGGTCGACACAGAACTGGCCATAGACTTGGCTTGTGCCTATCACCGATCTGCGGATATTAAACCGATAAACCCTAGATCCACTGTGAGACCACCTATAGCCCCACTTAAATATACGCCCGACATTCCCTGGAAGAAGCAGGGGCCCACAAACATGGGGAGGGTAGTCCTATGCAACAACCCCAGTGCTTTAGCTGTGGGGAGTGGGGTCACATTGCGAGAACATGTCCCAGAAAAAGTGACGGGGTTGAACCTATGGAAATCGGGGTTTCCCGGCGCAGAGTATTATGTACAGGTGGGGGAAATTATAAGTTCAGACAGGTTATAAAAATAAACGGACATCCCACCGAAGCCTTAGTGGACTCGGGCTGTAGCCAGTCAGTGATACGGAAAGACTTAGTGAAACCAAGTGATCAAACACCAAACCAATGGGTCACTATTTGTTGTATTCATGGGGACAAGGCACAGTATCCACTAGGCTTGGTTAGGATAGAATGGGACGAGCATCACGATTTCCTCCCGGTAGGGATTATGGACAGACTGATCGAAGACTGCATCATCGGGACCGACTATATGCGGTTCTCTGATATATTAGACAAAACCAGAGTACACCGACACTCCCCGGACTGGTGGACAGAAGCACCTTTTTCCAACTCTAATATTGAGAGCTCTCCCGTTCGCATAAAATTAACAAGAAGGGAGAAAAGACAAGAAAAATTTAAATATCAGGAGTCGAAGGCTGAACCAGACCCTAGCAAACTGGTAGCCGGAACCGGTGACTCAACTATCTCCTTTCGGGATAGTCAACGACAGGACCCTACACTCAGCCACGCCTGGAAAGTAGCCAAGACGGAGTCCACAAACGAGGTGGGTCCCTATTTCTTAATACCGAACAATCTCCTGTATAGAGTCACCAAATCCACAATTGGAGAGAAAAAGCAATTGGTGGTACCGGAATCATATCGAAATCAGGTCCTGTTCTTAGCTCATAACCAGCCAGGGGGTGGCCATTACGGTCGGGAAAAGACGGAAGAGTATCTATTACGGAGGTTCTATTGGCCCGGGGTCTATGCCCACCTCAGACGATACTGTTTACAATGTCCTAGATGTCAATTAACGGAACCAGGAACCCCTAGGAAAGCTCTGTTACAACCCCTACCCATTATAGATATTCCATTTAGCCGTGTAGGAATGGATCTGGTCGGCCCCCTCCTACCCTCATCCCGAGGTCACACTTATATTCTGGTACTCGTAGATTACGCTACGAGGTATCCAGAAGCTGTTCCTTTATCTAGCATGACTATGAAAACGGTAGCTCAGGCCATGATAACTGTCTTTTCTAGAACAGGTTTTCCCCAAGAGATCCTCACCGATCAAGGCACTCCTTTTATGTCCGGCCTTATGAAGCAGATTTGTAAACTATTAGGGATCACACAAATAAGAACTTCGGTATATCACCCCCAAACGGACGGTTTAGTGGAACACTATAACCGTACCATAAAAACCCTATTGCGGAAAATATTTGATGATTCCGGAAAAGACTGGGACCAGAAACTACCTCTGGTCCTTTATGCCATCCGGACTCATGAACAAACCTCCACAGGACACAGTCCTTTCGAATTAGTATTTGGGAGACAACCGCGTAGTCTCCTTGATATGGCCACAGAAACATGGGAAGAGGAAGCGGGTGAAGGGAAACCCCTACTGGAGTATGTCCATAAACTGAAATCGCAGTTGCAGACCCTATGGGAAGATGTTCGAATACATCTGGAGAGAGCACAGACAAATCAAAAAACGTATTACGATCAAGGGACTAAATTAAGATCTTTCCACCCTAAAGACCAAGTACTCATAATGCGACCAACTTCTGAAAATAAATTGTTATCCAAATGGCAGGGACCCTATAAAGTGATAAAAGCAGTTTCCCCCGTCACCTATCTCATTGAATTAAATCCACACCCAAGAAAAACTCAAATATACCATGTCAATCTACTAAAGAAATGGGAACACCCAGAAGATAACAGTAGCACCACTGGTAACGGATTCCTTATCACACCATCCACGCCTCTAGGGTTAGAGCTCTGTCCCACTATGAGCAAAGAATTGGGAGTAACTCCAGGCATAAATGAATCTCTTAGCGATAGTGAAAAGTCACAACTATCCACCCTCTTACAAAACCACTCACCTTTCTTTTCGGAGACACCAGGTAGAACCACATTAATCCACCATAAAATCAAAACCCCAGAGGGGCAGACTATTCGTCTCCGTCCTTATCGCATTCCAGAAGCCCGGAAACACATTATAGAAGAGGAAATTTAAAAAATGCTGACTCTAAAGGTGATCGAACCCTCGGTGAGCCCATGGTGCTTCCCGGTGGTCCTCGTCCCAAAACCCGATGGATCTGTTCGATTTTGCATCGACTTCCGCCGATTAAATGACATATCACACTTTGACACCTACCCGATTCCCCGTGTAGATGATGTATTAGAGAAGTTAGGAAGAGCTAAATATCTGTCCACCCTTGACCTCACGAAGGGGTACTGTCAAATTCCCCTCGCACCAGAAGACAAAGAGAAAACAGCTTTTGCGACCCAATCAGGCCTATATCACTATACTGCCCTTTGGTCTCCACGGGGCCCCAGCGACCTTCCAGCGGTTAATGGACCGTCTATTGAAACCGTTCCATGACTTTGCGGCAGCCTACCTTGATGACATTGTAATTTATAGTGACACTTGGTCTGATCATCTACACCATCTCGAAGTATTCAATGCCTTGACTGAAGCAGGGCTCACGGCTAATCCGAAAAAGTGCACCATAGGTAACACACAAATATCATATCTCGGTTATCTAATAGGTAACGGGACTCTAAAACCCCAGAAAAGTAAAATTGAGGCAATATCACAAGTACCAATGCCAAGGACCAAGAAAGACCTACGATCCTTTTTGGGCTTAGTGGGGTATTACCGCAGGTTTATACCTCAATACTCCACGATTGCTGCCCCTCTCACCGACCTCCTAAAAAAACAGCACCCCTCTACTTTAGCCCTGTTATCCGACTCTCAGCTTGCCAGTTTTGAACACTTAAAACGTTCGCTTACAACCGAACCAGTCCTTAGGTGTCCGGATTTTTCCGCTCCTTTCCATTTATATACTGATGCCTCTAATGTCGGTTTGGGTGCGGTCCTCACACAACCTGATAGGGAGGGTCATGATCATCCTGTTGTCTTCATCAGTAGGAAACTACTTCCTAGGGAGTGTCATTACCCCGCTATTGAAAAGGAGTGCCTCGCCATTAAGTGGTCTGTGGAGAACTTGCAATATTACCTCTTGGGCAGGCCTTTCGTTCTTTACACCGACCATGCCCCTCTCACTTGGCTCGCCTCTCATAAAGACTCTAATTCTAGGGTCCTCCGCTGGTTCCTTGAGCTCCAACCTTTTACCTTTCAGGTCCACCACATCCCGGGTTCCCAGCAGGGCCCCGCTGATTATCTGTCCCGGTTTCTTGCCTCTTCGGTCCTCTACCAGTCCTGATCATGGGATGGGGAGTGTAGACAGGTCTCCTCGAGCGCGTCTAGTAGCTCCCGGAGCTGGCGCCAGTCACACGCCTCTCTAGAAACACGGCCGCGTTCCCATGACGACATGGGAACGCTAACAGACGCGCCAAACCCGGATTTCTGGGTTTTTGACAGAAAAGAGAGGACGGACTCCCGAGAGGGGAAGAAGGAGGAGGAGTTTCGCGAGACGGAGAGGAAGACGAACGAAAACAGCACACCGAACGCCGAGCAGGAGCGACTACACCGAAAAGAAACACCGGACGCCGAAACCGAGCAGTACCATCAGGAAGAGGCAACCGAGAACCGCGACTGGGATTCCCCGAGGAACCCAGAGACTAAGGCCTGCGAATCCAGCCACGACCCTGGAGGGTCGTGGCTCAGCAAGGTACGGTCCTTTTTAGGACACCGAACTCCTAGCATAACTAAAGGGGAGCAAGGAAAGGGAACCGGGCACACGAGGGGAAGGTTGGGGTTGGAACAGGGGGGAAAAGGGCACCGGGTTAGCACTTGAAAGCACTATTGGTCAGGGCTCAGAGAAAGAGAGTAATAGAGCCTACCAACAGCACGTGTGACCCACACCCTCACGACTGGGCACTTCCCTTCTACCTCTCTCCCTCCAACCCAGAGTACCCTTTCCCTTGCATGCCAATAGTAAAAGAAACCCAAACACCCCACCACTGACTTACCTTTGTCCTACCATATGTTCTCTTTTTCCGGTATCCACGGGAGACGAGAGGAGCTGACGTCCACCCAAACCTAAAAGGAAGAAAGAAGCAGAGACGGTTAATAGCAGACAAAGAAGAGCCTATCAGACCTACGGCCACAACAATCTCCCCCCCTCCTTTTCCCCCACTGGAACTACACCATCTACTCATATAAATAAAAATCACTTACCTTATCTCCGACTCCGAATCCTTTGTACCGTCAGTAGCCTACCACAGTCTCCTTCAGCAGTGGAGAGAGCCTTGGTTAGATATGTTCACCATCACAGAGGACGTGCAATGTCAGGAATTTTACATGCTGGAGTTTCCAAGGCAACTCTCACTATGGCACGCTTTACGTCTCAAGTGAAGCTCCAGCTCCTGTACGCCTTTCAATCAGTACCACTCCTGCCCAGAATTCTCAGTAAGGTCAGGAACAGGCCCACATCATTCCTGTGGATCCAGATTGGGCACGGAACATCGGGTATCCCGAGCTGTTGAGTATGATGACCATCTGTCCTCCAGTCAAACTGCCTCTTTAAGAGGATCTTAGTCACAGTAACAGTGGAGGGTTTGACACCCATTGCACCCTCCACCTTCTTGCGTGGAGATTGAGCGGCGACAGTTGACAGCTTTTGACCTTCCTCCCAAAGTCTGTACTGTTATTCTGGCAGCCAGCCATCCCTCTTCCAAGTCAGTATAAGACTGCCATTGAGACAAGTTTGTCATGGTGTGCTTTCCACAATGTTGACCCCCTTTCAGCACCTTTATCTAAAGTTCTATGTTTGCATTGTTTTCAGCTCAGCAGTGCTCTGCTCTTGGCACACTTAAGGGTTATGTTTCAGCCATCTATGCACTTTTGTGGTTGCCAGACCAACCTTCTCTCTTTAAGTTGCCTGAATTGGCTAGATTCCTTAAAGGTCTGCAGCATATATTTCCACCTTCGCCCTTCATCAGGCCTCAGTGGGACCTCAACCTAATTCTCACGTTTCTCATGTGTGCACCATTTGAGCCTTTACACAATTGCCCTCTTAGGCTATTCACAGTAAAAAAAAAAAAACTTTTTAGTGGTAATAACATCTGCCAGGAGTGTCAGCAAACTGCAAGCACACTCTCTGCACCCTCCTTATACCTCCTTTTATGCAGGCTAGCTGGTTCGCCAGACATGTGCTTCCTTCCTTCCAAAGGTTGTGACTCCCATGTAGGCCAGAATATCACCCTGCCTACCTTCTTTGATATGCGTCATCCCTTGAGAGAGGAGGAGAGACTCTACTCTCTGGGCCCAAAAAGAGCATAGTCATTTTACCTTGACCGCACAAAAGAGTTCAGCGTGGACAATCAACTCTTTGTGGGCTACGTGGGATCAAACAAAAGGAAGGCACTAGAGAAAAAGATCATCTTGTAATGGATTGTTCTATGCATTAAGATCTGCTACACACTGGCCAAGAAGCAACCACCCCAAGGGCTTGCATGCTCATTCCACCATAGCCAAGTTTGTGACGACTGTAGTAGCTTACCAGTCCTAGACATCTGTCAGGCATCAATGCAGGCTTCACTATACACGAGTGGTTCCCAAACTGGGAGCCGCGGCTACCTGGTGCACCATCAAAACTAGCCCGGGGCGCTGCACACAGTTTGGGAACCACTGGCTGTAGTTTTATTGTGTTCGAACTGGAAATAGCTCACTGGTTCCCAAACTGTGTTGGATGTCCCTGGCTAGTACACGTTAAACGGGCACTACTGCCTGAACAGTCAGGTCTGTGGTGATGGGCACTTTTTCCATTTGGTCCTACAGGACTTTCTGATTTAATTGGTTTTGCAGTCCCACCTCTAGGGAAGTACTATTTGGGTATCTGTTTTAAGCTAAGAAATCTGTGGCTAGAAGTCTCTGTCAAATGAAAATGTTACTTACTTTCAGTAACACGTTATCTGGTAGATAATGTCTAGCTCGCAGAGTCCTTACTGGCCCTCCCATCCCTGCAAACCAATTACCATGTAAGGGGCACCATTAGCTTGTCACCTTTGAAGTAGGTAGTGCCCCTGGTCAGTGCACCACGCTCCTGGCATGGAATGTCACAAAAGTAACTAAGCTCAGCATGCCGAGGTTATGCCTATATAGGTACCACGCGTTTCACTTCCGGCGCAGATGATGCCATGCAGACCCAAACAATGCCACCTGCTGGCACGCAAGGGTACTGCTTGAAAATCTTCTGCATCCAGGCTGACACCTGGGGATATTTTTACGTAAGGAGTCTGCGGCTAGATAGAATCTCTACCAGATAAGGCATTACCAAAGGTAAATAACTTGTTCTTCTGGGAGAGGAATGGTTGAAGAACCATAATTAAAAATGCCTCTAAAGAGGGACCTATGCACTCTCCTCCATTTTGCCTAGTGAGTGTAAGTATTTATAAATTGTAGCATTTTGGTCTAATTTACAACTGCACTTGAGAAACACTGTGACTAAAGCAGGATTCTCCAATGAGTAGCTTGAGGGCTACTAGTTTCTCTCCAGCTACCTGGTAGTAGCTCTCCTGGTGTGTTTTTTCCAAAGTCATAAGCTGATGTTTGGAGAAGAACAGATTTCCAAAGTATATTTAAAGCTGATATTTGATTGAAAAGTCATGCAGTACTACTTATCTTATTACCTTGGTGCCAGGAGCATTTCAGGTATGGCTTTCATATATTACCCATGTACATGCATTCTAATTAGAAAAATCCTTTTTAGGTCTCACCAGAGACAGTGCATGCCCTGTTGCTTGTAAGACATTTTGTTTATTAACGGGGTCAGAGCCAGCCCATAAATTGCCATTGGTTGCCTTAGTCAGTCTCATTTCCTTGTTTCTCTTTTGTCTGTGTCTGCTGGCTTCACTTCTTCTTTGTTTGTCCCTCTCCTGGATCATGGCCGAAGTCCCACTTCCTTGTCCAGTGCTGTATCCTTCCACTTCTCATGCTTTTTGAGAGCACTGCTCATACTTTTTTTCTTTTTTGCTTGCAGTACTCCCTGCATCATTGCTTGTCTGGACCCCCTTCTGCATTGTTGCATTACATGTTCCCTCCACCCCCACTACCACGCTTCTGATGTTTCTTGACCCATCCCCAACCCATTCCCCACATCATTATTTTCCCATCCCCATTCTGCTGCCATTGCTTGGCCTGTCCCCCCGCCTCCTCCCCTGTCATTGCTTGTTTATATAACATTTGGTTCTACTTTCCCTATACATTTTTACAATATTTGCTCTGTATTTAACCATCATACATTTTAAACAACTTATATTACTTTTGGGGTAATTGTAAATCCGCTGGATACTTTTTCTCTGTTTGTAGTTTACATCCAAACATACAATGCGTTAAAAGCTGGCCCTCTGAAGAAATAGCATATCACCTCCATCACTTTGAGTACTTTTCCACAGAGCTGGTCACGCTGCACTGTTATTACTGAACTCTCTTTTTTCCCTTTCCCTTTCGTAGTCTGTATTCTGACTTTTCTGGATAGGTTCCATTGCATTCCACACAAATCTGGTGAAGCTCTGAATTCAGTAGGTCCTCGATAATCCCTAGGTCTTCTAGGACTCAAGATTTATTTTGGACTGGAGCACTTACTGCAGCTGCCTCTACAGACTCCAAAGCATTTATACTGCTGCGGCTAGGAAGAGGGATGCGAGGTTGAGTGTTAATACTTCTTCTTCCAAGTGTCTTACTTTGCATGCTTTGACAGAGCTTTCCAGTTCATTTCTGTTGTTAAGTTAAAGTTAAGTTAAAGGTTACGTAGAAAGACTTTCAGACCGGCATTCCTGTTTGTGAAATGACTACCTGGCCAGAGCTTCCTATGTTTGAGCCAGGCCAGTTTCCCACCTACGCAGTGGAAAACCGCTGACAGGATTAAGTGGAAATAAGGACACCATCTGTAGCAGAGGACCTCCTCAGACTGTCTGAGGGGGCAGAAGTACAAGGGGAAAGAATAATAGGAAGTGAGGTGTTTGAAATGCTCAAGTCTGAAGTTTACTAACTCCATTTATTAGTATGTCATACAGTCTTTTTTTTTTTTTTTGGGTGAGCCTACTAGGAGTCTGTTGCGAATAGGGTTGCCACCTTTCCCAAAGAAAACTACTGACCTTGTTCATATTTTAAGATTCTGCAAAGGCATGATACTTAAATAGAACTTTATATAAAATTATCTGTATTCGTGTTTAAAGTATCCTTAATGTCTTTGTTTATTTTAATTATCAGTCAAGGATCATTAAGGCAGCTCTAGAATACTTTTTAAAGGGATGCCTTCTTAAGTGTATTGTTCAAAGTATGTACTGCCTAGGGAACAATTACCGGCTTTAGATGTTTTTCCTGATTTTGGGACCGGCTGTAACATAAAAAACAAGCATTGACAAAGCCTATAGATTTTGCCTTTGTTTTTCCTTTTGCATTCTATTTTACTATCTAACTGGATTATAAATATTAGAAAAAGTTTTTAATAATGAGACACAGCTGCAGCACTGTCTACATGACTAAGAATGGGGAATTATCACTGGGGCCAGCGAAGCAGCATGCAGCATTGCCTAGTGGACTTAGAATGAGAAATTACCGACGTGACTAGAGAAGCAACCAGCAGCACTTCCTAGAGGATTAAGAATGAGGATTTACCACTGGGACTACAGAAGCAGCCGCAGCACTTTCTATAAAACTTAAAATTAGTAATTACCACTGGGACCACAGAAGCAACTGCAGCATTGTCTACAGGACTAATAATTAGGAATTACCACAGGGAACAGAGAAGCAGCTGCAGCACTGCCTAGAGGACTTAGATGAGGAATTACCACTGGGACCAGAAGAGCAGCTGCCGCATTATCTACAGGACTAAGAATGAGGAATTACCACTCATACCAGAGAAGCAGCTAGGAGCACTCTCTAGAGCACTTAAAATGAGGAATTTTCACTGGGACCAGAGACGCAGGTAGCAGCACTGTTTAGAGGACTTAGAATGAGGAGTTACCAATGGGACCAGAGAAGCAGCCAGCAGCAGCACTTCCTAGAGAAATAAGAATGAGGAATTACCACTGGGACCAGGGAAGCAGCGGTAGCACTGTCTTGAGGACGTAGAATGAGGAATAACCACTGGGACCAGAGAAGCATCTAGCAGCACTTCCTAGAGGCCTAAGAATGAGGATTTACTCCTGGGACCAGAGAAGCAGCTGCAGCATTGTCTACAGGAATAACAATGGGGAATTGCCACTGGGGCCAGAGAAACAGCTAGCAGCACTGCCTAGAGGTCTAAGAATGAGGAATTACCGACAGGACCAGAGAAGCATTTTGCAACATTGTCTATAGGACTTAAAATGAGGAATTACCACTGGGACCAGAGAAGCAGGTAGCAGCACTGTTTAGAGGACTTAGAATGAGGAATTACCAATGGGACCAGAGAAGCAACCAGCAGCAGCACTTCCTAGAGAAATAAGAATGAGGAATTACCACTGGGACCAGGGAAGCAGCGGTAGCACTGTCTTGAGGAAGTAGAATGAGGAATAACCACTGGGACCAGAGAAGCATCTAGCAGAACTTCCTAGAGGCCTAAGAATGAGGATTTACTCCTGGGACCAGAGAAGCAGCTGCAGCATTGTCTACAGGAATAAGAATGGGGAATTACCACTGGGGCCAGAGAAACAGCTAGCAGCACTGCCTAGAGGGCTTAGAATGAGGAATTACTGACAGGACCAGAGAAGCATTTTGAAACATTGTCTATAGGACTTAGAATGAGGAATTACCACTGGGACCAGAGAATCAGCTGCAGCATTGTCTACAGGGCTAAGAATGAGGATTTACCACTGGGACCAGAGAAGCAGGTAGCAGCACTGCCTAGAGGGCTTAGAATGCGGAATTACCGACAGACCAGAGAAGCATTTTGCAACATTGTCTATAGGACTTAGAATGAGGAATTACCAACGGGACCAGAGAAGCAGCGAGCAGCACTGCCTATAGGATTAAGAATGAGGAATTACCACTGGGACCAGAGAAACAGCTGCAGCATTGTCTACAGGGCTAAGAATGAGGATTTACCACTGGGACCAGAGAAGCAGGTAGCAGCACTGTCTATAGGATTTAGAATGAAGAATTACCACTGGGACAAGAGAAGCAGCTGCACCATTGTCTAGAGGGCTAAGAATGAGGAATTACCACTGGGACTAGAGGAGATTGAATGAGGAATTAACCCTGGGACCAGAGAAGCAGGTAGCAGCACTGTCTAGAGGACTTAAAATTAGGATTTATCACTGGGACCAGATAAGCAGCTGCAGCACTTTTTAGAGGACTTTAGAATGAGGAAGACTGAAAGTGGATGGGTGTGTGTCTGCCAGAGGGTGAAAAACACGCTCACAGGGACAAATATTTCTAAAACAGCAGTGGAGGGAAAAGTGGCTTGGAAAACATCAATTAAGTATACCCAAGCAGAGGCACTCGAACAAAAGAAACTTGAAACCTTCTGTGCCTTTCTCAACACAGTGTTTTCACTGGTGTGGTGTGAACACATTGCTGTGGGCTACCAAAAGAACACTACGGCTGCAGTGGCCAGATGGGAGGAATGGCCATCACAGGCTGTAACTGGAGGAAGCGTGAACATAGTGTGATGGCCAACAAAAATGTTCTCTTAGTGAAATCGCCTGGGGTCGAACTAAGCACACAAAGGAGGGACATTTAGAAAAATTCACCCCAAAAATGTGACATTTAAGGCAAGCTCAACAAAGAACGAATGGCAATACTAGGCGTGGTTAACGCCCATAGACTGAACAGCATGGCTTACCTTCAGACCGCGTCACCAGGTGAAGGGCACTGGTCACCAACCAATGTTGAGTGACCAGAAACTGTACGTCGGCCACACTCCTCACCTTGGCTTGAGCATGAAGACCTGCATAGTGAAACTAGACAACAAGCTGACCAATAGGATGTAAGGAAAAGAGAGTGACGTCAGACCTACCAATGGTAAGTATTGGTAAGTGATGGGGGGGGCTCCAAGCCCGTTTTTTGGTTTTGTTTTATTTACAAGAGATTTCGCAAGCGCACACGTGCAGGCAAAATCTAAAAACTGGTCATGCCAATTAAAAAATGGCCAGGTAGCAACCATAGTTGCAGGGTATATTGTGGCTTACCAGAAACATGGAAGGGCTTGGAACCTTCCTATTGCTTACCATCATTTGGCTTTACTTGTCTCTATCATTTGCATACGTCGTATTTGTGTCCCACCTTGTCAATTTTCTGTTTATCCCTCCCATGGAGAATTGCCTCTTTGTAATCTCTTTGATTGGCTGGCATCACTCCTTAACCCGTTTGTTTTCAAGTACTACTTGTTTCTTTTGTGTGAAATACTCCATTAGAACATGTGTGTTTTTGATACGTCTTCCTCATGTTCACCTTTTGTCCTGCACTTCTAATTACTCCCTGTTGGACGACTGATTCTCCTCACCCCTCCTTCTTGGCTTGCCTGTGTGTTTCTCTCTATTGTTTTTCCCGCACCTATGCTTTGCGCTAGCCCTCATTTTGCTTTTGTCACCAGCCTCTCCCCTGCTGCTTTTGCGTCACTTTCAGCCCCTCCCTCATTGCTTTTGCATCTCCTTCTGTTTTCTGTGCCATTTGCCCCCATCCGCCCGTGTTGCTTTGCTGTTCGTCCCCAGCATCCCTGTGTTGCTTCAACTTTACACCCATCCTCCCCCTGTTTTCTTTCTGCTCCCCCAACTTAAAAAAAAAAGCGCTTTTGCACATTTTGTTTATTTTTATTTACCAATCCAACTTGGAAGGGCAACTAAAAAGAAAAAAAACAAAATTCCTGTGTCGTTTTGTAGGTGTGTGCATGCAAAGTGCATATGCCTAAAAAATAAAGTTGATGGGCGGTTACATTTTTTTTTTTTTTTTTTTAACTTCAACCATGTCGCACAGCATTGGAGATGTTGTGCAGCGTGGTTAAAACCCTTTAGCAAAGCCAGTAGCCCGCAAAGGCGAGATTTACTTTACCAATGCTTGGTACATCACTGCTGACAACGTTGCCTAATGCACTGAGGTGATGTGTGCTGGTAATCTCGCATTGAGTGGCCACTAATGTAATCTTGTCTGATATGGTCTCTGTCACAACATTAATAATAATAGTAGCTCAGGATTGTCTTCATTGACTGTGAGTAGCTCTTGCTACAGAAAGGGTTGAAGGCCCCTGTACTGCAGTATTGGAAAGCGAAAGAGCCCCTCACTTGACAATGTGGTCAGAAATATATTTGGAGCAAATGAAGCTATTGAAAGCCTCCTGGGATGTGCAGTTCACAAAAATATGTTTTTTCTCTCTTATATTTATTAGAGGCCAGTAGTGACCGATCTTTGACGCTGGCAATATTTATTGCCTTGTGCTGGATTTGTGAGAAAAGTCTTCCTTTGTGGGTGTTAGTCTCTTGTATATAGAGGGTCACACCTCATCATCTGGTATTGTGAGCCAGCTGAACTACATATATAGATGTTACCAAGTCACCCTGCCTGGGCAGGTTTTTGTGGTATTTGTAAGGAAAACATGTGATGTATGGCAGAGAATCAGCTGTGCACAGACCTTTGCTTGTCTGTGGCCTCCCGTGAATTCTTAACATATTTACTTTTGTGTAGTGTTACCTACACTGCATGTTGTGCTGTACGTCTGTTCTGCATATCCCAAATATTTTTGCTGGATCTGCAATAGTCGTGCCTTAAATAAATGCACGCTTAAATAGCTAATTCTTTAAAGAACAGCGGGTCTAAGCCGTTTTCAGTTGTTTCTTTGCTTTTAACAGAATATGTTTAATCTGAACATTGTCAATTGAAAATATTCTCAGCGTATTTTTGGTAAGAGCACGGCCTGTGCCACAGAATATACCATAACGTCAAGAGGCTATTTGAACATTATGGTGTATTTTGTGGCATCGACAGTCGCCTTTTCAAGCTAGATCTCTTTCTAGGTTTTGAACTGTGTAAACTTTTACTATATTATGCGTCATTACTGAACCGCAATTACTGAGTAAGTTCAGGTGAGTGCATCGTTTGATTTCCACGCCACGTTTTTTAAAACCAGGTCACATTAAGTCATGTTTGCTACATTTCTTAAGGTCTTTAAAATAGGAAAACATACATTGCAGGTGTCCTGCTAGCAATTAGCTTATTATTCAGTATAATGCACCAAATTCTGTGCCAGCATTATTGCCAGCATTATTTTGATATTGCCTGTGAAAATGCTTTACCTTACTAGTGCCAGAGTAGCATCTCAGTGGGGCACTGAGCATCAGAAAAGTGACTCTTAAATCTTCGTAAAGGGTCTGCTACTAC
Source organism: Pleurodeles waltl (assembly GCF_031143425.1). NCBI lineage: Eukaryota > Metazoa > Chordata > Amphibia > Caudata > Salamandridae > Pleurodeles > Pleurodeles waltl. The sequence goes on along the minus strand of NC_090437.1, from coordinate 623,178,620 downwards.
TCAAAACCAGGTGTGGGGCTTTTTAGGGGCGAGCGCAAATCGCTCCGTCCCCAGTAGTAATCTCTCTTTGGGCTTCCGACCACACCCATGTCACGTCAGTCACTTTCATTGGTTTGTGGGCTTGCTTTTAAAATCTGCTTGCTTTCCTTTGTGAAAGGCATGCATACGTCATGCCTTTTCCGGTGTTTAGCCCACCTACAAAGCACCAGTAAACTCCTAAAAACATACGAGGCTCAATGTTTTCAGCATGGTTTCCGAACTACTTTATCTGTTTATTTTCCACACAGCGCGATCGCGCTGGGGTTTACATAGCACGATCGTGCTCGGTTTTTCAGTTTTCAATTTCAGCACGATGGCGCTGCATTTTACATAGTGCAATCGTGCTGCGGTGTTTTTCTTTTAATTTGTGTGGCAAGAAAAGTCCGGTTAGGAGTTTACTACGCTAATAGCTCTAACTTGAGCAAATGCGAGACCGGTTGCATAGAAAATGCTTGTGGTTGCATAGAAAATGCTTGTTAGGTCTGCCGTTACTTAAGATCTTTTCATTTAGCTAAAAATATATGTAGAAAATATTTATAGGGTCTTTCAGTCAGTCCTCTCCCTTTATTTGTCTCTTTTTGTGGTATTCACATTTTCCTTCCTCCCACTACAGTTTAAGGATGGAGCTAACTGCACTGTGAGTGACGGCATTCTGCCCTTTTTACAAAGACCACACACAAAGTAATTCCCTTCACTGACAGGGGCTACTATGACAATATGTGCTTTTAGAGCCCAAATTATTTTTTTCAGTTATAATGCTGCAAGATTGGCATCCAACAGACCTGTTGAGTTTGCTAATGCTTGTTTTAAGCAACTTTTGAACCATTTGAGCAAAAAACTATTTTATTGTAGATGTTTGCCAATTGTGCAGTAGATCGTAGATTAATTGGAAAGAATGCGAAAACCATGATTATACGGAAAAGGCCACAAAATCTAATTATTGCAGTGGGCAGATTCTGACATACGCAAAGAGACTATCCATCCAAGACTGTTGATTATGCATAAAAAAGTAGGTTTCTTGAATTTATAGCTCTTGAACGAGGTAGTTGTGAACAGCATTCCTCTTATTTCACCAAAGTCAGAGATTCCAGTAAAAAGCTTTAGTTAACATCCTTCCGAGGTAAACACTGATGATTAGGACATCTCAACTAAATACAAAATATTTAATGCTGAACATGAATAAGACTTTATATTAAAAGTGAAAGATGATGCGTTAAAAGTTGGGTGCAGAATTGCCAACTCTGAGGTGCTGGAATGGGGTTTGGGAAGTATGGTTATCCTTCTGACCCATCCTCTCCTTATCCTGATGTTTAAGGACATTCTCTCCTCACTCAATGTTGATTATTTAGGTTGAAGTGAAGTTCTTCCCTTTTGTCTTTCACATTAAAGGCACAGTTATTTTGTACCTTCGACATAAAATCCAGAAAATTAGCAAATTGTGAAGTCAGACCCATTGCATGTTGTGCATATTTGTCCTCACTCATAACACAGTGCACCCTGCCTCCTGGGCTATGGGAAACCTGCCTTAGGGGTGACTGACCTGTGCTATGGCAGTAAATGGACTCTGCCTGCAGTTGGTGTGGGCAGAATCTAACTCTCGCAGACAAGCTGCTCATGCAGGCTGACATAGCAGCTCTGCAGGCTTTGCTCCTGCTTGGGTCACATAAGGTGGCACCATCAGTGCTGCAGCCCTGGTGACCCCTTTATCATCCCTGACTTGCGTACCACTGGTACCATTTACTAGTGCCTTACAGGGGTGGTAAAGTCCTTGCCAATTACGTTTACCAAACCACAGTACCTTTTTAGGGTGAAAGAGCACTGGCACTGGGGCCTACTTAGCAGGTCCCAGGGCACTATCGGAGTAAAAAACCAGCATATAGCAGTTCAAATGGGGGCAAAAGTGGAAAATATCTCTTATGTAGTGCACAAGTCACAAAGATCTGTATTACTGAGAAATGTATGTAATACGTGAATATCTTAATAATCTTCAGATTTATAAAGACTGTAAAAGTGGACAAGGCATGTATTGAAAAATATGCAGGAAATCCAACAGCATATCTGTTGCAATACAATTAAGGAGACCAATAAGGATAACACGGAAAGTACAGAGTATCTGCTTCGTCTTCTTTTCCAGGGGTTAAAGATTTAGGGTTTTAGTGAAGGAGGGTCTCTTACCTTTTGTACAGGGGGCTTTATAGAAATCTGTAAATACCTGACTTTATTTCCATAATGAAGATTTTCAATAACACCTAAAGACTAATTCTGTTTGTGTTACTCGCAGTGTAGGAGTGTTGTACCATATCATGAGGGACACAAATGACCTTCTTCAAAAAGTATGCTTTTCATTGTATCTAACTTCTTACCAGACTGTCATGGCTCCTGCTTATTGTGCATGGCAGGCGTCTTGGTAATATCCAGAGAATTTCATCACCGGTATGCTGAGGTTCTGCAGACCTACTTGAAGTTTACACGACGTCCAGACAGTACAGTGTGTGTCCTGTCAGAGTGTCTGATGGAAATACTTGCATGAATGTCCTTGAATTGCTTACAACTCAAGATAAAATGAATGTGAATAGAGTCCAAAAGGAAGTTAAAAAAAAAAAAAGGAGAGTCAAAGCTTAAATAACGAGTGGAGTTTGAGCGCCTCTCACCTCTAAACTACTTTATTCTTGTTTTGCCCCGCGTGCTTCATTAGTCAAAGTACGTGGGGCATTCAGGTAGGCACTGATTTTGTGAACGTTATAGTTCTTTCTTGTTGCTCTCATATATTTACCACATTTTGTTTTTATTAATTCTGCCTACAATTTTGATAGTGCAGTATGTGCCTTGTTAGCCTGAATCCTATGACAAAATAGAGGTGAGAGTGAAGGGTTGAAGTATCTCACATGCTACAAGCAGTAACCATATGTAAAATAGAGATGTTCACTTTTGTGTCTTGACTGTAACTTAATGGTCAAATTGTATGAGTTGTTTTGGCTTGCATATTAAACCCACTAACCTTGTGTATTCTTTCTCATATCAGCAGTTGCCTTCTGCCTTTATGCACAGACTGACTGCTGTGATTTTCTGTATGCTGATTGTGGTGCCTGGTAGTCTTGCTCCCTACTAGGCTTTGATGTCTTCCAGCCCAGCTTCCCCACTGGAGGAGGATTCAGTGCGGACCAAGAACTGACCTGTAGGCACTCCTCAAATAACACTTTGATGCTATTCTGAGAGACAATAGTACTCTTATACTGAAACATGGTTCTACAAAACGTGTGGACTAGCCCACCCCTTGTCCATCTTCCTACCATTCTCAGCCTTCTGGCTCCTACATAAACCTATTTGAAAACAATTTCCAACAGTAAAAGACTTACATTTTGTGAAATCCACATCACATTGTCCAAAATAATCCAAATAGCTAACTGGTGATTGCAACTGAGTGTGTTAAAGAGTTTCAGAAAAGTTAGACTGGGAATGGCATTAGGGAAGGGCTGGAGGTAGATAGTTCAGTGAAGACTCAATAACCCTTTATCAAAATTTGTAACAAAAATTCCGATCCTAAGACCTCAAATACTCAACCATCATTGCATTTTTAAATCATCGTTATATGTTACCATATGTTTGAATACTAAACTAACAATTTACCTGCTTGAAAAGATCTCAAGATTGTTCTGTTTTTGAGGATCTGTATCTTATTTAGTAGCTAGCGTTTAAAATTGCTATTGTCTGGTACATACTCAAACCACCACTAGCAAGAACAGGGAATAAGAAGCATTTCAATACAAGTGTGATCTCACTATGTAGGAAATATAGCCAAATTGGGCAACAAACACAAAATGGCCTGTGGTATCATGGAAAATATATTTACCATGATGCTCCTACTTCTGCTACCTTTTCACTATACAAGGATTCTAAGCATCTCCCTCCAGACAGAGGCCATTGGAAAAGAGGAAACCAATGACCGGATTTATGTCGTGTTTAATTTATTTTTTATTTAAAGTGTTTTGTAATGTGATGAAACTTGATATTTGCTCTTTCAGAGGTTATGGCAGAGGATTTAGAAAGAAGACTGAATAAGGTAACACCTCACTACTAAAGAAATACCACATTGGTAAACACATTAGTCAAGGTGACCAGGTTTATTCCATAATGCAAAGTCTTAGGTGTCTCCTGTCATCTAAATCCTTGAGGGTTAGGACTGAGCTGCAGTGCTCTTAACTTACGGGTTTGATATGATGTTAAGATATATTTATAAGACCATCTATAGAAGCTCATATTCACTGAAGTGTCTCGGTGCTAGGAGACCTTGAATGGCAGAACTCACTACAAACAGCCACAATTATCCAAACAAAAAGGTTGAAAAAGCATAACAAAGGTTTTTTTTAATATGTTTCTTGAGGTTCAGGAGAATAGGCCATCTACGACGGTAAATCAGTTATTCCACTGCTTTGTAACTGCCGCTTGAAAGTTTTTGTCACCTGCTGCAGCTAACATAAGTCCAAAAATACTGATTTTAAGTTGGAAAGCTGATCTTGGATTGCAGCATGGCTAAACCAGCAAATCTTTGCTGCTGCAAAACTAACTAGTTCTGGCATGCAGTGTCTTCTAGAGTGCGCACCTCGATTTGAGGAATCCCGGAGTTAACCACCGCTTGGTAGTGGAGAGAGACCAAAACTGGGAAATATAATTAGACTGTTGCAATAAGCTAAAGACCTTGTCCATATCGTTTTGTACTAGTTGGTACTTTTAGATGACTTTAGAGAAGATTTCAAAATAGACCCAATTTCATCAAAAATTGCTACCCAACTAGGCATTTACCACTGTTGCATAGTGCTGAAAATAAAGCTTGAGAAATAGATATCTTTGTAGCCCGAGAAGATGAAAAAAAGAGAAAGATTAGAATTGGAAGCTTTGGCTCATAAAACTCCACAAATAATTTGAAAGTTTTAGACAATAAATAAAACCCAGAGGTATTTTAAGACTGTTGATGAGCTAAGTATTCTTAGCACGTTTGAACACATTGGCAGGATGTGTATGAAGCAAGTCCACCTCATGTAATAGTTTATCAAGTGTGTCAATAATACAGACGGTTGATGAATGCTATAAACTACCAGTCTTGTGAATTGAACAGGAACAGTACACTGACTAAGGTAGATCCGTCCGGAAGCATGCCATAGAGTAGGAGGCATTCAACATTGTAACAGACTCAGCAGACTGATTAAGCATAATAAGTGAGAAAAGATCTACTTCAGTCTTCCTTTCAGTCAACACCGATAGTCAAACTAACCCAAAGCTCACACCATGTCTAATCCCACATCATAAAGAACAAAGCAAGGAATTATTTCAGCATTTTTTAGGTAGTTGGTTGCCTCATCATCTTTTAGCAGTTTGTAGAGAAAGTCAGTTGTTAGATGGTGCCAAACTTGCCCTCGTCCTTTGGGACCAGAATGGACTTCAAAAGCAGAGTTATAAACACTGATTTCAATCTCTTAAAGGCAAATCTAGTCATTAGAGAACAATTGATCTGCTTGCACATATTAATGCTGAGTGTGATTAAATATGTGTTATTGGTGAAATATGTGGATTAACTAAAAGCTAGGATGGCTCTAGTTGAATGAGCAATAATACCCTCTACGTGGGTCGTGTTTAGCCAATGCATAGCATAACTTGATGATAGAAGATGACCCAGGGTACATGGCACGTTTAGTCACCTCATTGTCCTTCTTGGCTCCCACAAAGCCCAAAGCACATAATCTTTCCCTCTATCCTGACAAGTGACACTGCATGTCTGGGGTCCTGTTCAAGCAGTTGTCACTCATTCTTGGTTGAATGTGAAGGAGACAAGAAAGATGTAAGTGTACTAGAAGGGGCCATGTGGATGGAGGAAACCACACTGGATAATATGTATGGTCAACTTATTGGTGAAGAAAAAGGCACCTTCCACTGCTCTATCAAGAGGCGTCCCATTTTCCGACATCTGCTGGGTGGTCACATAGTCAATTTTGTATACTTTTACTAAGCACTGCTGCCTCACGTTGCAGGCAAGAAGTGATGGGTACTCTGCCTGAGATGTGTTACATGACTCTTGGTTAAGTAGCACTACTCTGTCCCCCTCCCAGGGAGGTTTTGGTTTGGGACTCATCCTTAAGGTGAGGAATGCACAGGAAGATGTATCCATCAACAAAAAAAATACTTACTTTTGGTATCAACATTTCTGGTGGCTATGTAATCCTTCCTCAGATTCCTCATTGCCTTTCTTCTTCCCCTGGGGAGTAAGTGCTATGACTAACAAGATCTCAAGGTATGCAAACATATCATGCTGTATTGTTTTTGCTGCTGCTTTCTTGTCCTCTCTTCCCACTAAGGTGGGGGATGGAAAATGTTCAGGAACTGAATCCAGGGCACTGATTGGTATCTCTAATACTCCAGTGTCATCATGTCTGGATGCAGATATGTGGCTGGATCTTCCTAGCGCCACCTGGAAATGCTGGAGGGTCATTGTGAGCGAATATCTTTTCTAGACCAAGTAGAAGCCTAGAGGGATAATTGTTAAATTGAGGATTATGCTGTATGATTATGAATCAAACAAAAAAAATGTTACCAAAGGAAAGTACTTTTTTTATTTAATGAGCTATTGCTCACCCATGATCTTTCTTAAATATGGCATCCATGACGCAAACAAAGGACACTGGAACTTCCTCTCTGGACCCTGTCTGTAAGATTCCTTTTTAAAGCTCCTATAAATCCTGCTACAATATGTTCACCAGACCAAGACTGTAAGGTATGGCATTACTTAAGGAGAAGGTACACTCTGTTTCCTTACTAGACAGTAAATATACTGCTGCTGACCTACACTTAGTTTTGTCTGTGATAGTTAAAAAAAAAAAAAAAAAAAACACCCTACAGCTGAAGTTTTTTTGTGTTTGTTTTGTGTTTTTTTCTTTTGTTACTTTGGGCGTCATCTTGTTTGTTCTTTTCTTCTTTGCTCCCACTTTTTCGTAGTCTTGTAAGAGCCTGTCTGTCATTTGCAGTTCTTTCAAGTGCTGCACTCTCTGCTACTTGCATCTGCTGTTGTCAGCACATTCTTCTATAGGTTCATGCAAACATTACTTTGTTGCCTGCAAGCTGTTTATGTTGAAATATTTTTTATCTGAAATTTGTTTCCCCTTCTCTTGAGCATTGTGGCTTCCTGTGCTGGGCCTAGTTAAGTGCTGGCAGGAGTGCATTGCGAAGAGCTGTCAGCGAATAGATGGTAGACGATCAGTGCACACGCTGATAGAGAATATCTGATAGAGACTTCAAACTGCAGATTCCTAACCTTAGAATTTCCAAAGGTGTCAGACTGGATTCAGATGATTTTTGTTCGCAGTACACCTGTATGCCGGTAGGTGTCATCGTTCCGCTCTGCATTTGTCATCAGCAGCATCTGCGGCACCACCTAGGCAGGCTAACATCAGTTCTTTTCTTTCCACGCCAGCCAGCAATGATCAGGTGAAGAGTTATCCCATCACTCACTTTTTTACTGAACTTTTTTTCGATGTTTTGTCAACTCTTTTTTGAGGTTTTCCTCCTCGGGTGGAAGGGGTGTCATGAAGAAGGCCGGCTTTAAACCATTTGGTGCCTGTCATCAACCAGTGTTGGTGAAAGACCCGCACCTTGTTTCCCTGTGGTGCCTTGAGCACAACCACAGCCCTAAATTGTGCTACGGCTGCTGCCCATGAACCCGAAGACCTTGAGCGATCCCTCAAGCTCCTTGTGGCTCGGCGTGCGACGCCACATCATTCGAGGTCCTGGGTGAGTGGCAGGCCCCAGGACCTGTTGCGGAGTCAGAGATCCTCGCCGCACTCCAAGTTGTCTGGCCACTCGTGTAAGTCGTGTAAGAAGAAAAATAATTTGAAGAGATATTCAACTACACTTTGTCCGTCGGCTGATGAGACGAGGGAGCGTCACTCATCAAAGCTGTTCTCTACGATTGAGTTTGGGCCGATGCCACACCTCCCTGATTTTCCCGGAGCCGCAGCGACCCTCGCCAAACTAAAAGAATTCTGTGAGGCCTTCTGCCTCATAGTTGGGTGGCCCAAACGCTACGGCGGACCTTCTGGTCCTAAGAGTCAGTAGGGGCACCATCTGGTTCGGAGCTGGCGGCTCTGGCCCCAGCTGGGCCCCATGTATCCATTTCTGGAATCCGGACTAGCGCTGGTCATCCCACTGCGACCTTCCTCTGCACCAGTCACACTGACAACACTTCTAGTGTTGCCCCCATTCTGATCCCGACTCCCATATGAAGCCAGAAGGGTGTCGATCTACACTGTATCTAGCGCCATATGGAGTCTTTCCTACTAGGTCGGAGCCTGAACCCTATTCCTATGAGATAGGACTAACAGAGGTGCTGCAACCGCTACTCTTGTTCAATGGAGCCCTCACTGATGTACTTCTGGAACCTTGCCAAACCCAGCACAGGGGCTCCTATGAATAGAATGATTGAGTCCCCTGGAGCGGGGAGGTGGCAAGGAGCAAACTTCCTAATCCAAAACCTGAGCCTTGGTGGTCAAAGCTTCAATGTCCCATGTAAATCCTGGCGTATTCCCTACCACAACCCCAGATAGGGAATCCAAGAGGCTGGACACCTTAGGGAAGAAGATGTTTTCTTCCACAAGCCTGGCATTGCACTCCGTGAACACTGCATGGCTTTTGGGCCGTTACACCGATACAATGCAGGACACGGTTGTGCAGATGCTGTCAACAGTCCTGGAGGAGGCCTGGGCCCTGCTCTCTCAAGCTGTCATCGGTGGGAGAGACACTGCAAAGTTCACTATCCACTGTGGACTTGACATGACCGACCCACTGAGCAGAGCGGATTCGTCGTAGACCGTGGTCATGAGGTGCCACACCTGGTTGAGGATGACTGGCTTTTCGGGGTATATCCAGTCATCTCTTATGAACATGCCCTTGGATGGCTCCCGTCCCTTTAGAGACAAGGCGGATTTAGTGCTGGAGCGATTTAAGAACAGTTGGGCTACGGCCAGGTCCTTGAGCCTTTCTATGGCTCCATGTATACCTCAATCTACCTTTCGCTCCTTTCGTGGCTACGGAATGTGCTTCCAGTTGTGCCAACTCCCTCTGAGCCAGCGTGCCATGTATGCTTCCTCAGCCCTACCACCTCCTGGCAGCCGCAGCCTCCAAACCCTCCTAATCTGCCCTCGTACCATCATAGGCACTGAGTCTGCAGCATGATTTGCAATCACCTGCCCCGCTAGCATTCCATAACATCGGAGATGTGCAGATAGTCTGAAGGGGCTACTCCCTCCCCTTTGAGACTATCCTTCTCTCCATGCCACCATCTCAAGACAAGCTGACAGAGGATCAACTTTAGCTTCTCCCCCAGAAAGTCATGGCTCCCTTGTCCAAGGGAGCCATTGATAGGGTGCCGATGCCAGAAGTGGGACTTATATGCCTGTATTGGTTTACTAATTCTAAAGTATTCCCAGCCATGCTTCACTGCATCCCTTATGTTGTGTGGTTAGCAGTTGGAATTTAGCCCTTCAGCATCTTCCCTCAGCAACCAGCCCATCTGTCTAACCCCACCCCTTGCATTGTTACTTTATATACCTTCTTCATGACCAATTATCTTTTATAGAGAGAGGAGAATTGAGATAAATTGAGTTTTGTGGAGTGTCCATATACCCAAGGAGTCCTGGTGCTATAGACTCAAACAAAGTAAGGACTTCTGGATTGAAAGGCCATGTTAAATATATCCAGGGCAAAAAGACGAGAGGATGAGTGATGGGCAATTAAGTTTGACAGAGCCAAATCTTGTTCTTTTTTTTCTCGAATAACATTTGATCAGGCATGCATAGGATTGAGATTGGAAGGTGGTTTCAACCTCTTGCAGAGAGGTAGAAGGATCTGCTACCTTGTCTTCTTAGGCTAATTTTAGGCACAGAAACTAGGTTCATTGTAGATGATATAGGGAGTGTGAAGGTCTGTACCAAGAGAATTTGTGTCTCATATAAGAACAACCTTTGATTTGAAGTGTGCAATGAGTGCTGCAGATATCTTTGAAGATTGAGAATTTCTGTATAGGAAGCCAGTGAAGTGAGAGCAAATCAGATTTTAGGGACCCTCAAGCAGAGGTGTTTAGAAGAAGTCTTGCTGTGCATTCTGAAGAAGTTGCAGATGGTTAACCATGTAATCGGGAAGGCCAAGAAATAAAGAGTTGGTAAAATGAAGACTGCAGGAGAGTAAAGTCTGTACCACTTTCTTATGGTAAGAAATAGGTTACAAGGGAAGAATGTTACTTAGTAAATGAAGATGTAGAAGCATGTAGCAGTATTTTTGGAAATCTGAGAAACGCAAGCCATTTTATTTTAAAAGGGATCACCCAGGTTCCTAGCAGTACTTACTGGGCCAGGGGCCTGCACGAGTTCAGAGTTGGTGACCAGAAAGTAGACAGGTTACAGAAGATGAGGACCGTTTTCTCTCTGCTTAATTTTAGGAAAATTTTGCACATTCAGTTTGCTACTGTAGTCATGCAGCTGCGGAAGGTGGGCTGAATGTTAACAATGTCTTTGGTGCTGGAGACAATAATGTGGGTATTGTAAGCATAGGACGTGATACAGAACCCAAATGATCTTACAAATTCAGCCAGCGGGGCCACGTATACTTTGAAGAGGATCCACAATGTGCGACGAGGTGTGCGACCTGAGCCCGCCTTCCCCCGCTCCCTGCTGCGCTCACCTGAGCTTTGCTGCTGATTGTCCTGTATTTTAGTGTCCTTTGATTTTAGTGTTATGGTAATTTTTTCTCTTTGTATTGCTTTTGTATACCCTCTATAGCGCTTTGCTTTCCTCTTTTTGTTATCCTTTCATCGTTTTTCGTGGATAAACTGATGCTGAGGTCTCAGGCAGTCTTCTTACTGAAAGTCATGACTGCTTTCCATGTTGAGAAATCCATCATTCTCCCCACCTTACCACTTGAAAGGGAAGTAGAGTCTCCATTGGTTGGACCCTTTAAGATTTTAGGTCGATGGTACCAAGAACCAATGGGCGGACGATCAGCTTTGCGTGGGGTTCTCAGGGGTGGAGAAAGCGAAGGCTGTGCAGAAGACTCTGCACGATGGAAAGTCCTCTACATTAAAACCTGCTATGCACTGGCTCAAAGGTATATGCCAGGAAGTCTGAGAGTCCATTCCTCCAGGGCTAAGGCTGCTACTCCTGCATTGGCCCTGCGTAGTACCTGTTCTTGACATTTCCCAGACTGCGACATGGGCGTCAATGCACATGTTCACGAAGCACTAATGCCTTCATAGCCAAGCCCGACAGAAACGACATTTTTTCATCTCAGTTGTGCAGGTCTTTTTGGTGTGAGCCCACTCCTGAGATCCTCCACCTTTGGGAGGTCCTTCTTTGGTATTTATTCTAAAGGTGAGGTATCTGTGGTTAAAAGTATCCATCTGAGGAACTATTTACTTACCTTTGGTACCCCTCTTTCAGATGGTTACTCTATCTACTCTCAGATTCCTCATTTTTCTCCCACCTCCCTATCCTGTGGAGTGGCCTCTTTTTGGCATCTGAAATGGTCAGTTAGAGATCTGCACATTGGTACAGGCAACTGGTAAATGCTCTGCATTTGAGGGCCTGAAAGAGTCAAGTAAGAAACTGGTTTCAGCACGCAGGGGTAGAGCTTATGTGCAGCTCTGCTCTGTCATTTCCAGGGTGGTATGCATGGCACCATCCAGTGGTGTGCAAAAACATTGCTAAAAAGATTTCGCATCTATTCTGGCATCTGAGGAATATTCTAAATGTGAAGAATCTGTGGTTAGATAGCGTATTCACCAAAGGGCTACCAAAGGAAAGTAATTTATTCCTCTTGTTTAGCTTTGCCGCCAGTAGGGGTACCTCAAAGCAGCTCCTTGCAATTGGCTTAGATTGATGTAACTAAATGATGACATCTTTCTGGTGTTAACATGAACTTACAGAAGCCATTCCACAGGTGGCTTCTGGGACTGCCTCTCCCAACATGAAACAGCAATGACCTCAGTTGTCCTTAACAAACCTAACACTAGTCAGTCCTCTCAGGTTCTGTTCGGGGACTCCTTTGACTTAAATATATAGTTCTCAAAGAGGTCAGGCTTGGAGTTCTTACCATTACCTGCCCACATCCTAAAGTCACCAGTTGTCAGATATTTAAAGATACCTAGAAAATCAGGAATGGTAAGATTTTTGGAGTGTGCGTAGAGTCCTTAAAACTCTTTACTTTAACGGCGACATGACAAAGCATTGACTGAGCAGGTGAACAATCAGTTTCAATGATGTAAGAAGGTAGGGAGAGGCAGGGAAAGCAACACAATGAAGCCTGACCCCATCAGTTTGGTGCCTCTTTTTAAAAACGTGAGGCGAGGTGTCGTCTGTATCAAACCAAAGAGCAGAATATTGGAGCTGTGAGGTAGGAAAACGTTGTTTTGGTCCAGTAGCTTAATCCCTTCCTAGCCTCAGATCTGTTCATTGATTCTTAGTATGTTCTGGAGACCGTGTCCCCTCATCCTAGTCAGAACATCACTGATCTGCATTTCTGAAAAAATGTGTTCTTGAAAAAATATATATATTTAATTTTATAGAAAGAATATCAAAACTTAGAAATTGCAAACATCCTAGTAGGGGTTTGGAGGAAAGAAGTAATTTGTATGATACAAGGTTATCTGTATGCCGGACTGTATCAACGCCAAGAAACATAACGGAAAGCAGGGCCAAGCTAAAATGGTTCCTCTCCATCACCGACCTATGAAGGGACAAATATTGCGAAATCTCAGAATTGTCCTAATTCATGCTGATTCCTGCCACTTCAGTCTACCAATCCCCTGTTTCAGTCACCATTGGAAGTGAAGCTTTAGGCTGGTTGATGTGATCAGTCCTTTTCAATTTCATCAGAATGTGAGCAGCAGCAGGCGGTTTGGACTGAAGCCTTCAGATTAGAGCCTTTGAGAAGCTACCACATATTGCATTTATCTGACCTCTTAGCTCAAGCAATAGGAGAAGTCATCTTGTGACACACTGCTACTCTTACTACCCGAGCTGAAGAGAAAAGCAGACCTTCAGCAACAGAAAACCGTAATGTCCTTATTTTATTATGTAAAACAGCAGTATGTCCCTTACCTAGAGTGCTTTGTACCCAGCTCTCATCTGGGCGCATACCGCATATTGATGCCATATCAAGGGATGCGTATGGCACTCTCCCCTGTTGGAAGTATTGTCTGCAATCTTCAGAAGACGGTGCTTCAACAAGCGACTTATTGTAAATCCTGTTCACTCCTTATCTCACAAACCTGCGCTTTCCAAAGCTTTTCCTAACCTCCCAAAGCATGAATGTTTGAACATGAAATAGGAATAGAGTATTGTGACCAAACTTTCTCAGTGCAGGAATCAGACTTATTTTTTTTTATCTGAAGCTGTAGCTCTCGAGGGATGAAAATGATTAAGCTAGACAACGGATGAGCATTTTATTTCAGTGCATTTGTTAGTGTACTTCGTATTCACAGGGAACGTTGAAGTTCATCTTTCATGGTCTGATACGAAAGCAATTCCTTGCTTTCAGTTGCGGCGCCTATAAAAAGTGGCACCAGACTACCTCGAGGAGCACTAAATATCCTCTTTGGGGGAGGAGGCAGAGGCACGTGGCTTAGGGTCCGATCAGTTCTTGCACTGGCCCTGCTCTTGAGTAAGGCGAGGATTAATAGTCAGTGCTAGACTTGGCCCGGGGGAAGTGGATCCAATCTGATGAGAGTCTAGAGGATTCAGAATGTCAGACTACATTACATTTCATCTTCAGGCCTAATTGTAGGGACGCTTGAATTCACGATATCTTGAAATAGGAAATGGGCCACTCTAACTTTCCTAAAAAGAAACATCTGTTTTGAAGTGGTAGACATGCCAATATTACTTTGTAATCTACTCTGTCTTCCTCTATCGCATGAGAGATAAATTAATGTTTTAAAAGGTAGTGCAGATTGATATTTCCTTTTTCTTTTGTGAAATAAATTACTTGAATATTTCACTGAAGTACAATAGGTGCTTGTTTCTTGCATATTATTTTTCCACACAAGCATGCACTGTTCAAAAAAGGCTCACAAGATAATTGCAGAAGAGTGCTAACAGCAAAAAATGTCGCTTGGTGAGATATTTTCTGATTAAGCTAGTCCCTCACATGCAAAAATTGTGAGAAATTGTGTAAAATGTAAATTTGAGGAATTCTTTGCATTCGTGTTTATCCAAATTTGGGAAATTACACGAATTTCACCAGTGTAATCAACTTTACGCCCATGCCTAATCCAATGTGTGTTAGAAAAATTTGATAATAAGTCTAATTTAGACTGCAGCTGAAAACTAAGGGCCTGATTACGACCTTGGCAGAGTGGATTATTCCGTCCCAAATGTGACAGATATCCCGCCTGCGTATTACAAGTTCCATTATATCCTATGGAACTTGTAAAACGGCGGACGGGATATCCTTCACATTTGGGACGGAGTGATCCCCTCCGCCAAGGTCGTAATCAAATCTTTGTCTGCCATACCAGAATGGGGCTTAGTTTGACCAATTAAATTGGTGTTCTTTTTTTTAAGGGCAGAATTGACACTTATCCAGCGCTTGCTTCTCGTCCGGTTGAGGGCATGCTGTACAGCTCATAATATAAATCTCAAAATAAATAGTTTATTTAAAAACTTTTGAATACCTCCTTATTCCTGCCTTTTATACAGAATACATCTGTGCGTGTATTACATCACAACTACCATGTTTACAACGCACGTGAGGCAGTTCATTATTTTATACCTGATACTATAAAGGCATTTCGGCTACGTTTCCACTTTTCATAGGATTCCCTCGATGGTTTATAAATCCATTTATGGCATAAACATGAATGAATAGGTTTATCCAATTTTAGAATAGCATTAGACACTAAGGTATTACTCTATTTCACACGTAAAGTGCTCGGATCTGTATTATTTGTGACTTAATAGCTGATATTGTCTGCACCGTTTTTCATGGTCGTACGTGTTATTTACACTAACTCAGTGTACTTTTTCATCTGACCCGGTTAGCAAGTCTGACTCACCCTCTTGCAGTCTTTCTCATACTCTCGTGTGACGTGAAGCAGACTGATAGTGCTGTGCACCGTATGTCTGCTAGAAGGCTGTAGCTAAGGAGGGCTAAGGATGATCTGCTTAATGTCTGCAAGACAAATTCAAACCAAGAATTTTGAAAGAGCATGCTTCTGATTGGGCCAGAGCAAAACTTTCATCACACTCCTGAAAACAAGTCCGTTTCTTTTTGTGCTCTTCTTCTTGTCTTCTCCTGGTTAGCCTCTCCTCAAGCAGGGCCACCAACTTTCCTTGCCTCTCGGATGAGGCAGACAGGTGTCTAGGTGATAAGCAGACCCAGAGCTTCTCCAACACATTGCCCAGACTTCAGATGATGTCCTCTATCCCTGAGATACTGTCTTTGAGACTGACCCAAGCCTTATATCATAGCAGCTCTTGGAGTATTGTGCAGAGCACTCTATTCCTTGGGCAGGGAGAACTTGGAACAAAGTTCGATTAGTTTGCATCCCACCCTTATACTAATTTTCCAGCCAGGAGATGTAAAGACTCTGTCTAAAGTCTTGAAACGAGTTTGAGGTGGTCCCTTTCAAAAGTCTTTTCTGGCATGGAAAACAGTTGCTGACAAAGAAGGGTACACTGGGAGATCTCCCCCAGGGCACAGAACAGGTTCTGTACCTTGAGATTATCATCAACAAGTGTAGGCCTCCGTACACATGCTCAGTGAGCGTGCTGGCTCGCCCTGCAAAAATCACAAAACTAGTTTCACAAGTTGTCAGCTCTCTCAGGGAAGCGATATATGTCTGTTTATAATGCAGGGGACATTTCCATTCCAACAGGGCTAGTCAGCTTACTTTCCACCATTTCTTCCATTAGTTTGCAGTCAGCTGAACCACTACATAGTTTTAGGGCCTTTAGAAGTCATGGGCCTTTACTTTCCATCTTTTTTTAAAATATCTTAATGCAGTGTACAACAAAGTTGTACAGTGTGCGTATTGTGTCATAAATTGGGTTGTTTGACTGGGGTGTGAGTCTGAGAGAGGTTTAAAGGGCTACTCAAGCAATTTGCCAAAATGGATTGGGATTATTGTCATTCTTTTTATTTTAATAGGATGCCAATACTCAGAGTATGTGACTATTTGGGACCTGCAGGATGGACTATATTAGAATCCTTCAGTGGGAAGAAATTTGTTGCACATATCTTTGGTCTTAGCAGGTCTGTCTGATTACTATTGAAAACTATGTAAGGCATGCTAGAATAGCTGTGCCTCTATGTGGTGATCTCTCTCTGATGTCATATGCTATGTAGACTAATGGGTGGGTAATCTAGGTTCTTATGGAATGTTTGGTTCAAATCAAGCAACAGTTTGTGTCCCGGTGTTGTTGTGACCTGACATGAATAAAGTATATTTTGCGTCCCGTGTATGGTGGTGGAGTCCATTACAATACTCTGCTATCCAGCTGCTAGCAAGGTTCCACAGGCCCTTTAATACACTGTATGCCTGCCCCATTGAAAATGAACTGGTACATGATATTTTATAGTGACTTGGAATATATCACACTGATACTAGGAAGACCGTCATAAAGACTAAATAAACCATTCTCCATCTTATGGCGAGAGGTAGAAGAAGGTAGAGCGGACACTGTTTACTATGTTTGTGATGCGGTGGGGCTGTGATTAGAGTACTTTGTCGTTAGGCAGGTCTCTAGCTGCACAGAAACAGCGGGTACTTCAGTATCGACAGGAGATACATACCATAGTTGGGATGCTTTATTTATTATGCTCCATCCTTATATCAGGACCAGTACAAAGTTATGTTAGTGAGGGTGCTCCTTAATTTGGGTCAGGTGCCTCTGTCCTGACATGTTGTGCTGGTTGCGACTGTTCACAGCTCTGGACCATAATCATACTGATGAAAGGTTTATCATTCTGGGTTCGCTTCCGGGGGCAGTGCTAGATTTAATCATCTTGGAAACAAGGGTATGTTCACCTCTCTTTAGAGCATTACATGCTCCTGGGTGCTTCAAACCTTGGCTGGCAATGAGCTCCAGAGCTTGCCAGCTTGTTTCAGGGTCCGATTTAGTATTGTGGTCTTTTTCCCTGAGAGGCTCTGTGAACAATGCAAAGTGCTTTGAACACTGATTGTCTAACTCCAATTAGTGATGTAAGCATTCGCAGGACTGACAGCATGTGTTCTCTGGTGTGAAGGTGCTTGAGGAGTCTTGCTGCAGCGCTCTGGATTCGTTGATTTTTGCTTGTGAAGAAGCTAGGGGTGTGAAGGTGTAGGCTATTGGCATAGTCAAGCTGCACCCCAGCTATAACATGCAGTCCTTGTAGTGTGGTAACAGGATGTTAATAATATGACCTATAGGTGGGAATCACTGCATTAGTTATTGCTGCTTGGATGTGATATGCTGGCACATAGTCCATACCCAATATGGCAGGTAGCCAAGGTATGAAACACTGTGATTAGGGTGATAATGTGAAAGCCTCACAACATCAGACCCTTTAAAAACAGTAGAAAACATGTTGATGGCATTGTGGAATGAGGATGTTTATAGCGCAGTGGGGGATCTGTATCCAAACGGTATGGTCCTCACATTCGAGGAAGAGCAGGATAGTTTTGAGAGTGGAGCTGGTCAGTTTTATAATATAGGTGGATGACACAAATATCTACAAGTTCTGGGAAACTTTCCCCCAGGATCCAGAGATCACTTGTACTATGAAGGTGTTACTGAGTATGGCGCAGCATGAGAAACTGCTGACAAATGTGTATAAAGCCCAACAGAAAAATAAAGGGAGTGCTAGTGAGTCTGGCCAGAGATAAGTGGGCAGCAAACAATGTAGACCCAGTTACTGATAGTGGCAGGGAATTCAATTAATTCCAGTTAATTATATATCACTGGTGTACTTCACACAACTACATTGTAGTAGAATTTGTGCAACTAAAACATCTGTATGCAATGAGTGCAAGGCAACAAGACCATCCTTTTCCCATTGATTTGTCCAAGCTTGCAAAACTATTGGTCGGATACAAAATCCAGAATACATGGAGGAACTGGGAAACTAGTATTCATGGCCTATACACATGTGCCTGCAAGAGGTACTGTCCAAAAAGAAAAAAGGTAGGGATTAAATGCAAATTTGCTGCGTTGGGATTAGACCTGGCTAAACTGTGGACAGCAATTTGTTTGCTCTGCCCTCAACCACTTCAAGTGGGTCCTGGGCAACGGGAATATCGCCGGAATGGAAGCTGAAAAACACCAGATCAAGGCAGGGAACAAAAGTTCCTATCTCCCCATGGATTTTAGCAGAGGACAGGCACATGCAAAATAGCAGGTATTGCGAATTAATGAGTAAAAACCTGGGAGAATGCTTCAGGGGGCGCTGGAGGTGTTAGACCATCCAAGCACCAGGACACCTTAGGTGAGGCACTGAAAGACACATAGGTGGTAAATGTATGCCTCGTAAGCCTTCCTATGATGCATCACATTGATACTCCACCATAAAAGGTTGTAATATTAGCCTATCCTGACAATAGTCTGTTCAAGTGTGGGTCTCACTCTAACTCCATACAACCTCTTTCTTTGTCATTTGTTGCATTGCTTCTCCTGCTTTACAGAAACTTTGCCAAAACCTATATGGGAAAGATCTTAGAGACGTAAGATGACTGAGCCCAGAAACCGCTGCCTGCCATTGACATTGGTTGGTCTGCTTATGTGCTTTACTTTTGTCTGGTTTAGTTGAGAGTTCCTTGGTTAACTGTAAGTGACCAATGTTGTGGCACTCCTTTTTTCCTCAGCGGAAAATCTGTGGATTTTACCTGATGCCTCTTTCTCCACATGGGTCTAATAACTTACGTAGTTTTGTATCATGGCTTGGTCTCTACCGGTGTGTACTTTTTCTCCAGGAATGATTTTAATGCTTGGCAAATCTTCCAGTTCTTGGTTTGGTTTGCGCTGGAACACTTCTAGGACCCAGCTCATGTCCAGAGTCCTTCATGGTATCTTCAATAGCTTCGTTTTACTTTGGCTGGCAATAACCATCAAACAGCTTCATAAGCTGTGCCAAAGACGAGGCTTCTCCTGGGTGACGTAAGGGGACAGATGTACCTATGCTTCTTCCTGCTATCCTTCTTTTTGCGATAGACGTGTGGCGCCTTCAGTCGTTTCCGGGTTTGATATAAATTCTTCCTCTCGAAAATCTAGCTATGCTTTTGGGACGAGACCTTCCTTTTGTTTTGTCTTTTTAAAATCCACATTTCACTCTTCTTTTCCTCCTACTGCTCACAGACTGCTACCATTCACTTTCAGCATAGTTTTTCTCCACATGCAAGTCCACAGAGACGTTTGGGATACTTCTTTAATTATATTATATTGGAATTCTCCTTAGCTAAACCAGATACATACATCCACATCTTGCACCTACTCGCTGTACAGTTGTGTCACAGTTTCTTGAACTTTCTGGTGTCATAACTAAAGGGCGTCTTTTTTTTAAGCAACAAACTTCATTTCATGGTTCCACTCACATTGCTACGCCTGTCAGCTGCCCCGCCTTAGAATGGAGTTAAGAAGCCTAGTTTTGACATATAGATGTTTATTTTTTATGTCTTATTTCTTTGCCTTGCTTACACTATATCATCCTTCAATCATTTTCAGCAGGGGCAGGCTTCTGTCACTTTTTTGGCCAAAGGTCCCTGGAATGATGCTAGTTTGATATCAAACGTCTAGAGGTGTCCCATAATAAAAAGCCGTGTGAGGATGTCATAGTTCAAGATTAGGTTCCACAGTGGCAAAACTTGCATTAATACCGTTGCATCTACCTAGGAACCCGACATCATGGTGTGACGTTACACAGGGAAGTTGCCTTATATCTGGGACCAGATGTTGATAGTGACATCACACCAGAAGCCCAGTTGTGCACTCAGATATCACCACTAGGGCCTTGCGTCAGTTCCCAGAGACAAGAGAGCACTTTGTTACACCCTAATCCAAACGCTGTATGTAAAAGAATCTATCAGAACAAGATAACAAACAACCAATGAAATTTCACATTTATTTAAAAAGGAAACCCTCTACAACGATGAACATAATGAAAACATGACTTTGGCTCATGCATTCTTACCCTGTATTTGTCATTATGGCTGTGTGTAGTTTTTGAAATGCTAGGGCTTCTTTGCAAGTGGAACAACCAACTGAATTTGCCTATGCAAAGAACTCTGTGGTTGCCTCTGTGGTTAACCCATAATTGGGGCTTTTTGGCCTGGTTTTCTGTCTTGCCCTGCTAGTTTCCCCTTTTTCCGAGCTACAACTCTCACTCTGGAGCAGTGGTTTTCAAATTTTGTAATGCCATGCCCCTGCAGTGGGAAAACAACATAATCATCTAATGTTTTCACAATCATTCTGTTAAGTTGGCAGTGTTTAAATATGTCTAGCCTTATTCAACTTTGCAGTTAAGTTCTGTTACTCTGTTACCTTTTTAAAAATGAAATATTTTTTTCTACTCAAAACAAAGTACTGTTATCTGCATAATGCTTCTTTTGGCCAGTACCTGGTGCCCCTCCCCCACCTCAAATCACTTAAGGGCCCCCTCCCCCTCCCAGTTTGAAGACCCCCTGCTCGAGAGTATGTCTTTTGATTATTTGTGGACACTTCTGTCTCTTCACTCGTATTGCATTGCTTATGCGCTGTTTGCTTCTGTTGGTGTTGGTTACAGCACTTAAAACACAGTGCCTGGGCCAGAAATAGTCCTGGGCACCAAAGCAAAACTGACCTTCGTTAGTGAACTAGATAGCTAAAAATGTGGGCCACATTTAAAAATCGAGGTAGTCTTGAACTTGTAAGACACAACCTGTTGGTATTTTACAAAACATGGGATACTGCATACATTTGTGCTTGCTGCAGGCAATCTTTTTGGTGATATGACGTAAATTAACAGTAAAGAACCGGCCCACCAGACCTCAAAATATGCCCGCAAACAGCAAAAAAAGGGTTCACATAGTGTGATTGCCCTATAAACCATTCCGACCCTGTTAAAACACCATGGTCCAATGAACAAATCCATTTTGCACCCTTAACCTATATGTAAAACATGGCACCATTTACACCAGTCAGATGTCCACAGTACAGTACCTTATGAAATAAATACATTTACTGCTGCATAATTTTATGCAATAGCTCATAATTTTTACACTAGTAAACACCAGGCAAATGGAGAGCAGATTAAACGGTCCTTTGCCTTGGGAGTGTCTGAACTAACAAGTTTTTGGGTGTTCACAAATTTATCTCTGAACTTTTTGAACACTAGAAATGGCTTCAGATTTGCACCAGGAAAAGGATAGAGTAATCTCATCGAGGGGGAATCGGAACAGGGCAACCCCTAACTTTGTGGAAATGTAAAATAAGGGGTTCTTCCTTAGGGAAACCCTGCAAATAATTGCACAATGGGGAAGTGTCACTCGTGAAAATGTAATATAACAGCAGACGTACACCTGGATACCTGAGACTGGCACAGCTTTCCAGACACACTATTACCAAAGTAATTAATTTGAACCCATTTGGATCTTTACATTTATGGATGCATATTTAACCCTTTTTTTTTTTAGGTCGAGCGTGCAAGTACTTTGAACTGTTGTAAGTATTGTGGGCTTTTGACCACAGCCACCTCATGCCCATCACTTTCACTTGTTTGTGAACGTGCCTTTCGAAAATCCCTTGATGTCATTGGTAATTGCTTTACGTTTGTCCCGCCTTGGGGCGGTTTAGTTATAGCCTTGCAGACTGACCCTGTTACATGGATAATTGCATGATTGCTGATATTGCATGATTGCTGATATAATTCAGCGTGGCCGGACTATATTTAGGGCCGAGCGCGCAAGCGCTCTAGCTTGCTGTAATCTCTCTTTGGGCTTTTAACCATGCTGCGGCCATCAGTTTCGTTGGTTCGTGGGTTTGCCTTTTTAAATTCACATGATTTCATTAGTGAAATCATGCCTACATCATGCCTTTTCCAGTGTTTAGCCCTCCTCGAGCGCGCCGACCAGCTACTGAAAACATACAAGCTCCTTATATTCCGTATGTTTTCTGGACTACTTTTTATTTTCATTTCCTACGCAGCACGATCTCGCTGGGCAGTAGTCGAGGGCTTTGCATGACATCGTCCCTGTTACATGGATAATTGCATAACTGCTGATAGGTTTAACTGCAAGCAAACTTCTGTTTCCTTTTCTGTCTCTCCTTTGCACTTCACGCCGTGCTGCTTTAAATCGTCTCACTTATTTGAAACTGTTTTACTTTTCATTTTCAATTTATGTGGCAAGAAAAGTCTGGTTAGGACAATACAATGCTAATAGTTCTAAGTCGAGCAAATGCAAGACTAAATGCATTGTAAATGCTTTTTTTCTTTTGTCTCGCCGCTTGCTCCAAGGCAGCCATGGCTCTCACAGCGCCAGCAGCTTCAAAAAAGCAAACTCCAGCTGCAGTATTGGAGCACTGGTCACATTGTTCACACTGTTACCTAATCATAGTCATTTCTTTTGGCTCTCCCCTTCACTCTATAACTTCCCAAAAACACTTATAATTGACAAATACTTTACTTTAAACAAAAACCAGAAATCATCAATGTTGCACAGCATGAGAGCCGATACTACAACACTGCACTTGGGAAAAGTCGCCCCATATTGCTTTGCAAGCACTCTTTTTGAAACATTGTTGCCCATAACTCAGCCTGTGGTGGTCCTAGGACAATGGGACCATCACCAAAAAGTTCAACATGACGTACTCTTTCTGTTTAGGTCATCTCTGGGTCCCTACACTAGGTTAGTGGGGACCCAAAAATAATAACCCCTTCCACTATTCAGTCCCTTTTTAAGTTCTTATGGCTGGAAATGTTGTTTTACAGCTTGGAGTAGTTTGTGTGGGCCTTTAGTATTGCAGTAGATCTGCTAGGCTTCAAAATGTGTGTAAGGCACTATGTTCTCTAGGGGCTAAATATATGGTTGTGCTGCTTTACCTTGTTCCATTCTATTTTCATGTGCTTATACCTTCTAGGGGCTAATTATATGGTTACGTGACCATGTTTCTTACAAATGTATTTTATTGTGATGTTTTCTAGCAGATATTCTGAACATTACAGTCAACATACTACAATATTTGCTGTTCTTGGTCGCCCCATAATGCTTTGCAGGGCATACTTTTACAAAACATTTTTGCTCATAACTCAGCCTGTGGTGGTCCTAGGACAATGGGGCTACCTTCAAAACGTTCACCGCAACCTACTGTTTCTGTCTAGATCATCTCTGGGTCCTCACACTAGGTTAGTAGGGACCCCAAAATAATAACCTCTCCTTCCATTAAGTGTCTTTTTAACCTCTCTCATGGCTGGAACCTTTGTTTTACAGCTGAGAGTAGTTTGCGTTTCAAGGGTCCATTTTGTAATTTCATTGCAATAAGACTGCTAGGCCTGAAAGTGTATAATGCACTATGCCTTCTAGGGGCTAAATATATGGTTATACAGCAATACTTTCAGTCATTTACTTTGTATGTCCTTATACCCTCTAGAGAATTATGTGGTAACCTGACCATGTTTCTTACAAATGTTATTTTCATTGTGGGGTCCTCTAGGGGCTGTTCTGAGCATTACAGTTTAATGCCAAACGTTTATTTCTCATAAAGGTTTTTATTGGGTTTATATAATAATTGTATATGTTTTATTCATCTCGCCTTATTGCAATTATGACCATGATTTCGGCCATCTTAACATCCTTATTACACTATGACTGTTTGAACACTCTTGATATGTTTGGGTGACCCTTCTAGTTTATTTCTGTAGTCACTTCTTGGCTGTCTTGTTTTGGAAATTGTGTTAGCCAGCCAGCAACTCTGATGGTGGGGTGGTGAGAGTGGTATTCTATTGGAATTAGCATGGTAGATTTAAATTAGAATGGTAAATGGCAACATTTTCATTTTGGCTGCAGATAGAGGAAGAAGGCAAATGGAAGTGCTTTAGTTATATGCAGGGCCTCTTGAATTATGTGGCAGGAAAAGACCAAAATATGAGGCAGGGTTGACCAATGTATGTGGCAAGAAAAGTACAGTTATGAATTTAGAATGCCAATAGCTCTAACTCAAGCAAATGCGAGACCCAATGCAGTGCAAATGCTTGTTGTGGTTTGGGTTTCTAGTTCTGCCTTTCACAAGGACTGTATTGGCGTCTGTGTTCTCAGTGCTACATCACCTTCCAATTGTTATTCGGAAGAACGTACATTCCTTGCAATGCCTATGAACTTGTTTACTCCCAGAATTCCAACATCTCCTTGCTATGTTATCAATACCTTAATTGTATTGTCACTTTAGCTTTGTGTGCCGTAAAATGCGTGCAATTATTTAGAAGAGAAATTGGTTTATATCAAGCAATGTGTAAGTAACTCCCAGAGTCCTTTTGGCACAACAATGAACCCTTCTGAGAGAGTTTTAGCTCTTTGAGAACCAATGGTTGTTGCACACATCCACCCTGAGTACACATTATTTTGCAATAGGGTGCAAACTGTGGTCCTAGAAATGAAGTCCCTTTCCCAACAATCACTCAATGCCACCTAATGTAGTCAGTTTGGATTTCTCAAACCATTGTCAGTCTTCTATCAGAAGTGTAAGCCTTGTATTGCTCAACCAAATAAAACATTTCCAGCAACGCTGCATTGGTTTGTAAGGCGTTTGTACAGAATTGTATAAAACATATGTTTGCAGAGTCCACAATATTTCTGGTAGCAAAGCACATAGAGGCATACACAGTGCTTAATTTGTGCTTGTTGTTTCCGGTGCTGAGCACCTGCACTTATTTGTTGCGAGCAAAAGGCACGTTTGGGAAAGACGGAGGAAGAGAAAAACAAAAAAGCGTCACAATGAGAGAAAGCAGAAAGCTGCAGGTGTGAGCTGAAGGGGAAGGGAGTGGCTGTAAATAGATTGAAGAGGCCCGAGATGGCATTAGGATTACTCTGCCTCAGTATTCCGTGCTCGCACATTTAATTGCAGCAGCCGCATGTTAAAGAGGAGTGTTTTGGGCACCGGCACCTTTTTATTTACAAATTAAGCACTGGGCATATAAGTGTGACATAAGCCTAAGTCCAAGTGAGGTAACTGGTCACAGCCCATGTCAATGACTTCAAACGACATTGAACCCCTCGCCCCTATACCTCTCATCGAAATGGCTTTTTTCTCCTTTCTCCCTTGAATCTCTTCCCTCGCCCGCCCCACCTTTCTTCTATCATGTCTTATATCCACCTTACCTGTCTTTTCTCCCTCCCCTATCTTGTGTGTGCTGCCTCTTTTTTTAATGTTTGCTTTTTTCCATCTTGCATGCCTCACTCTTTCATATTTCGTTCCCTTGTTTTTTCTTCCAACTCTCTTTCCATTATCTCCCACACATCTCACCCCCCCCCCCCAGCTGTCTTTTTTTTTCCTCTCTCCCTCAGGTACTTGCAGCATAGGGGTCATGTTAGCCGCCTCCGGGTGGTGGACCTTAGAGAACTGAAGGAACAGACATTAACGCTGCCCCCCTGCACTCCCACAGTACCTAGGAACTTCTGTTTAGCAGAAATAATAACGTATTTGCTCCTCAGATCAACAACATTTTCTCAAATGATGAAAAGCTACTTTTCTCCTTTGACCCCTGGCTGTATATTATTTTAGACTTAATGCCACATTTTGGGGAGCATGCCAGCTCTGGTGAAATTCTTTCCAACCTTATCCAAAGTACAGCTCCAAAAATGTACTGTATTGTATTTCCATTTGTGTAGCGCTTAATTGCGCCTAAATGTGCACCGTTTCTGTGCTGTAACTCACAGGAACATCTGTTTAATAGTTACTCCATGCATCAGTGTGATGGGTTTAGTGAAAAGGTCGGAACAGAGTGTCGGAAAAAAAAAGTTATTTGTACGATTTTGTGTTGTAGTGTGGCAGGCAGCCTTTGGGAGTGATCACATAATGCTGAATAATATTTGTGTGAATCTTGTTTTCATGTTGTTTAACATAAATCTGTGGGAGCAGTCATGGAAAGGTAATGATTCTAATGTAAAAGTGAAGTAAGTAGCGGCTGCCGTAAATGTCAAGAGGGGTTGGGAGTGATGATGGGAGGGGGGGAGACATATTGTTCTCGCCATCATCGCCGCCGACTCCTGCCTCCTTGCTCCTCTTCTGGTGTCCCAGCATTCACTGGGACACCATCACAGGCTCACCAACAATCTTGGCACTGCTTTCATCCTGGCATGAAAGCAGCATCAGGATTGCTCTGAGCGGCTTGGACTGCTGCTCAGACACAACCCTGGAGTCTGTGCAGTTTCTCCAGCCTGGCTGTTCAACACAGCCAGGTTGGAGAAACCTAAGTGCGCATGTGTTTTTGGCCGACCTAAGACGCCCTGGCCAAACACACATGTGCACTTAGGTGCACTCTCTCCTCCTCCTCCTCCCCCCACCTTCCGTGGACCAGCCTTGCCCCTGCCTGCACTGCTGGCTGAGCCAGCAGATGAAAAATAAGATGATAGTAAGCTGTTGTTTTATTTTTAATCTGCTGGCTCTCAGCCATGGGGGTGGAGCCTCTCCGCCATTGCGGAGGGGCCGCTCCTGCTTAAAACCACAGTGTATCACTTGCCTGTGAGCCTGAGCTGCTGGCCCAATTTACGATAAATAAGTATGTTGTTGCTTTCTGATTTGAGTTATGGTATGTTGATTGACTTAATCAATTTGTGAACATTCTAGACTCATTTGATTTAGGACAGGTCCTTTTTTACGTAGGCCATGCCCCTTATAAAGGACTCTTGGTAACGCCTCTTTGGACACACCCCTTTTAGAGTCTCCCCACTTTATCTAGTCCATTGAAAGCCCTGGCCGGGATCCTAGTGCTTGGTTTGGAGCCAGAGAACTAAGTCACCCATTTAAAGACAAAATAGTTCTCACCTCTTTTACAGATGCTCATGGCCATTTCTGAGCCAAATCCAAAGATGCTGCTCTTGGCTTCCAAGGAAGTTTAAGCTATGAGTGTCAAACCTACCATTCGTTTCAGGAAAGTAACATCTGAACCAGATTTTATTTGTGTACTTGGGCTGAGATGCTCGAATACTGAATGTATTGTGATTTAGAGTCATAACCTTGCACATCTAATAGCGTATTGGTCGGTTTCAAAGTGCATTCTAACTATATTTTTTTTAATTGCCATAAGAAACGCTACCATTAGTAAGACGTTACGTAATGTTATAGTCTTTTTTTCATTTTGGCTTCTGTTATTATTTGTAGCTTTAATATAGAGTTGGTTCAGATTTTAGTTTAGATGTTGTTTGCTTGTGTTGGTCACTGTGAAGGTAAAATGAGTTTGAGAAACATCGTTGTAGTGTACTACGTGTATGAATATATGTGTGGAAGGATTTTCCCATATTTTCTTTAAATTGGGTGGTCAATTGTCCATAGTGCTGTTGGAATGAAGTATTTTCTATGTATGCATCGGAATCCAGTTCGTTATATGTGTGGTGTGGTTTATTTATGGTGGTTGTACCCAAGTAGTTGTAGGATGTATGTTGGTGTGGTGTGTGACAGTGCTGTTGGTTGGTTGTGCGTTGCTAACTGTATGGCCTTGTTTAAGCCATCTCTGCTCCACTCTACTCCACTCCACTCTATGGCACTAAACTGTACGCCACGCCACTCTACGCCTCTCCACTCTAGGACACACAACTCTCCTCAACAACACTCTGCAACACTCCAATCAATGAGATTCTATTCCAGTCTACGCCACTTCACTCTGGCACTCTACTCCACACCACTGTATGCCATGCCATTCTGCCACTCCACTACGCTACTCCACAACACAGTATTCTTCTGCTCAACACTCTATGACACTCCACTGTACTCCACTCTGGCACTCTACTTAGACACTCTACTCTGCAATACTCCACTCTATGACACTCTGTGCCACTCTGCGACACTATGCTTCACTCTTTGCCCGACACTGTATGGCCCTGTACTCCTCTCTATGCCACTCCACTCTACAGTGCTCTACCCAACTCACGCTACACAACTCAAAGCTACTTTACTCCACTTTGTCACTCCGCTCTATTCCACTCCACATGACACACTACTCCACTCTACTCTTTTACTCCATTCTATACCCCACTCTACACAACTCTATGTCACCCCACTCTGACACTCTGTGTCACTCCACTCCTACACTGTACACCATTGTATGCCCCTCCACTCTACGTTCTTCCATTCTACTCCACACCACTCCACTTTACTCCACTCTAAACCACTCTACTCTACTCCAGAACTATCCACTCCACTTCACAACTATCCACTCTGACACTGCACTCTTCTCCATGACAATCCATTCTGCTCCACAACTCTCCACTTTACGACAGTCCACAATACTCCACTCTGCTCTGCAACACTCCACTTTATGCCACTCCACGACACTCCCCTCTACGCCACTCCTCTCTATGACACTCAGTGCCACTCTCCTCTAGGCCACTAATATTTAACCATGCTGAACTGCGGCCATGCTGGTGTACACCATGTCTTAAACACATTGGGAAAGCCAAAAGCTCTTGCATGGGTGATACCTACTGACTTTGCCAATGCTTGTTTTTTTTTATTGCTGACAAGAAGGTAGAAGGCAACCCACGTTTCCCATAAAACACCATGGTTCTCTCTTGAAGCTGCTCTTGCAGCCTAGGAGTTTCAAGCTCAGAGCCCAGCATTGCATCCGGAAGGCCAAGAGAGCGTGATTGTAGAGAAGGTCCCTACATGCCAGCGGTGCTCCAACCTAACCCTGCCTTGTGCTCCCTTTCCCAGGAAACTGGTCATTCCCCAGTCCACACCATATCTCCCACCTGGGGTTGCCCGTAGCAGCAGTAGACTGGAGGGCTCATCCTATCCCATACAACGCTGCCATGTGAGGCAACTCCTGACATTTGATGCGGGCAGCACATCCCCTTTGTCATTTTTGAGTGGTCAGCCTGCATCGGCCCAGCTATGCATTCTGGTCTGATTGATGTGAGTGAGACACTCTCAACATCACTTTAAAAAATCTGATGTTTTAAAAAATAGGTTTTGCACTCGTAGTTGGTATATTGCATTTTACATCATTGTCTTTGCTGGTCTTACAACTCTGTAGGTGCTAATATATAAAACCCACATCTTCTGTCCCCTATCACAATAGAATGATAATGAATTATAGAATTGAAGGAATGTGTGTGACAATTAACTATTGAGCAGCTAACTCAGTCATGCATACCACCAGCCAAAATTGTAATGGGGGAGCGATCGTGCGTCTGCAACCTGCAAGTTATGTTTTTTTTAAAATTTATTTTGCCTGTTGAGAGACATGGTGTTGTTTTAATGCAACAACGTGGGCAAGCAACACTGCAGAATGTGAAGGGGGAAGCAGCTGAGCTGAATGAGAGATGGGGAGTTGACCTGCAAACTCACGCACTCTTCCAGAGTGGTGCAATTAAAAGACAAAAGTAGCTCAGAAAGCGCAGACACTGACTAAGGAAGCAGTACTTGGGCTGTGTTCGAGGGGAGGGGCAAATACATGAAAAGGAAGTTAAGCTGACATGCGCTGACTAAAGAGAAGCAAGGAAATTAGTGACCAAGAACCAGACAAATAGTAAGCAGTAGTCTGTCTCTAAGCCCCCTGTAAGTAAACAAAATGGCTCGTGAGTAACAGCACATTAGCTGTATCAGGCAAGACTTAAAAAGGAGCTCAAATCTGAAGCTAGAGGGGCAGAGGCCAGGAACTACAGTAAAGTCTCAAGTCTTTAGAGTTCTTCATATAGTTAATCCTTGAGATTACTTATCATTGTTTATGTTCTGGGGTCTCCCAGGAGTAGGTTTCAGAGAGACCCTGAGTTCCTGAAACCCCAAGTGTGTTCCAGTGAGGCAATCTCACTTTCTCAGCAATAAGAACTGCAGATGAGAGAATGACCTCTAAACATATAGGTTTCCAGTGACCTCCAGTTTCTAGGTTCACAGTAGTATGCGACAATAAAGTAACTGTTATTTTCCATTAATGTCTTAAATTAACCTTAAGAATCGGTCAAGTGATGCTGTATAAATGATAGACAGGAGCGTGAATTCACGAAAAATAAGGATAAGGGATGCCCATTGAGACATACATTTTAATTAGGTTCATCCTCAAAGTCAAGTTGGAAAAATATATAAATGTTATTTGTCATTGTGTAAATATTGAGTAGCAAATTGGTACCTGAAATTGTTACCAAAACTAGTTTCATGTCTAAGATAACATGTATAGAAAGTTTGAATTAGTTTAATGCCAGGTTTAACGTTTAAATAAATCAATGACTGATACACCAAAACTAATGAATTTTACTATGGTTTACTTTTTTGGCCTTGTGCGCTAAATGTTCATATATCGGATGCCTTTGAGCGTCGGACTATTAGATGAACCTGTAATAACTATTTAAGAGTATAGTCACTATTGTCCAACACATTACTGGTTCAAATGTGTCATTTACCCTCTGTAAATGTTGGTTATTTATACCCATTGGGTTGTCCAAGGATTCAGGTCCACTTAGCCTCAGTCCCGTGAAGACAGAGAGAAGATGACGACTCGTGATATATTAAAGCACCAAACAGTAGTATAAAACTTAGCTGCTGCTTAGATGTCAACCGGTTTTGGAGAGAGAACAACCCACTGACAATGCACCTATACAAAGCTCTTTGTGC
Source organism: Pleurodeles waltl (assembly GCF_031143425.1). Classification (NCBI taxonomy): domain Eukaryota; kingdom Metazoa; phylum Chordata; class Amphibia; order Caudata; family Salamandridae; genus Pleurodeles; species Pleurodeles waltl. The sequence continues at coordinate 623,147,781 of NC_090437.1, read as the reverse complement.
CTCATTGTTGTGCATGGTTTCTTTGTGTTTATGAGTCATCTGTTCACCTGTATTCTGCGTTATTTGTAGTCTTCTACAAACAAAGGCCTATACTTAATGATGTCTAATGGGAAAAAGTGCCTTGAAACATAATCACCCGAAGCTGAATAATTGACACAGAAGTCCAAGCATGTAGTACTCTACACAGATTTATAACAAGATCAAACTGATCCTGTTCGATAGTGTAATCTGGAACTAAACAATACATTAATACATGGCCTTACTGTCAAAATCTGGCTGTTGCAGTACCCAAACATTTTTTTAAAACTTTTATCAGTTTCCAGATAACTCAAACAATGCTACATAAATTGTAGACGTACATATGCTTTTCCAACACCACAAGGCAGGTGGATCAGACTGAAATGTATGAGCCAATATAACAAGCAGTCAGAGGCTAGAAGGGGAATCCCACAATGGATTGTGTAAGGGGCAAACAACTTTAACCATTAGCATCTTGGTCAACATCAGGTAGTCCCGGAGGAGTTGCCATATGTCCTTAGGTCTGGAGGTTAGAGGTTGAAGGGAGTCATAGAGGTAGCTAGTGGTGTCACAGAATGTCATATCTTTTAGACAGGCATTGGCAATGGGGACCCTGAAATGGGACCCTGCTGCAGACCCAACATAGAGTTATTTGCCATTTGACCAGCAGCAGCACCATGGCCATGAAGCATCACAGACCCAGGCTCAGGGGCTTAATGTATCCTAACAGTGCCATCAGCAGATCGAGGTCAACGACGTGGTCAGTCATGGTGGAAATCAGAGAAAAACAGCCCCCAGAACAATTGGATAACAGTACAATTGCTGGTCAAGTGCACAAATTCAGCTTGGTCTTTTGCGCACTTGGGACATTGATGTGATCTTGTTGGATCCAGCTTAGCTAGCGCCTTGAGTGTAGTGTATGCATGGTGCAAATATTTATAATGAAGCAATTTATAATTGTTAGAAACCAGCATAGTTTTATTTCAGCAGGTGTTTTCTGGGATGGAATTCACCAAATCACATTCCCTGGATTTCTCTGCACCGGACTATCATAGTGTCAGGTAGGTGTGGTAAAGTCGGGAAACTGGCCTGCCACTGCCGTGGTCGAAATCACTAAAGATGGGGTGACCGGGATTGGGGTGTAATCAGCAGGTTCCTCAGGGTGTGCGGACAGTGTGTCCTGCAGAGTACTGTAGCAAACAAAACTTTCCATAAGTGCCGGACCGCCCTGGGGTGCAAGCACGGGGCGGGCTAGTGCTCTGACATTTACAAAGAGCTCTCCTACCATATGTAGTTGGTGAGTCATTAGGGTGCGTTGTAACAGTCGTTCTTGGGTAATAGGGGGCCATGGGTTGTTTATGAGGGGTAATCTAGGAGAATACCCCTCACCCAGGTACCATCGGAGTCTAGACTGTGCCCAACATGTTGTGGAAAGGGTCTGTATATCAGCAGGGTTGCGTGTGAGTTCCAGGAGCAGCAGAGAAGAAAGAAATAGGTTTTGTGCCTGATGTCATTCATGTCTGAGGTGGGGGAGTCTGGCAACTGGGTGATACCAATAATAGGTGAAGTGAGATTGGGTCACTAAATAGATCAGTGAAAATCCGGGACACTGAAGCTGCCTTCATCGTTTGGAAGAGTCAGTTTCCTATCGGATTCAGGGATGATGGCCCGCCCAAACAAGATGCCTCAGGAGGCCGCGAAGGGTGGCAAAAAAAATGTTGGCCAGGGCGATAGGAACATTTAAGAAGAGATCTAGAAAGTGCTGAAGGACCACCATATTTATAGCAGCATTGCGCTCCACAATGGATAGCGGTAGCTTGATCCACCACTCCACCTACGAGGTGAGTTTATCAATGTCCGGGCTATAGATCTGGCATATAACTTCAGCTTTTTACCTATGCAAGACAATACCCACGTATTTGGGGGAATCGGTGCACCATGGCAGGGGGTACTCCATGTTGCAGGGTCTGTAGCCTCAGTAAGCAGAAAAAGTTGTGATTCACCCCAGTTTATGGATAGGCTAGAAGAAAGTCCAAAGCGTATTACCTCATGTTTGAGGGGAAGGAGATTCATGGACAGGTCACAGATGAACAGTAGAATGTTGTCTGCATACATGGACGCTAAAAGTGGACTGTGCCAAAACTAGAGACACCTTTGAATATGTTGTTCCTGTAGATACCTGACCAGTGGGTCCAGGACAATAACAAAGAGCAGAAAGGACAGCCCTGGCGTGTGCCTCTGGTTACCAGAAAGACATCCGAGAGCATGCTATAGAGGAATGAGTAACTATTACTCATCCCGTAAGGGAACTGTAACTCGCACCTTCGCCATGCACAGTTTTCTCATCGATAATTTTACTGCAAATGTTACATTGAAATTAGTGATGTCAAAGCAGATGTCATGAGTGATGTAATATCTCGGGTAATTAGCAGTGCAGCTGAATTTCGATGGTTTTGTGTGTGTTCATTTTGAGCCTGACTGTAACGTCCCTGTAACCTTTGTTTTTTCAGTGAATTTCTTAGGCTTTTTAAATTTCATTTTCTAATTATAACGTCCCTGTAACCTTTTGTTTTTTTCAGTGACTTTCTAAGGTTTTGTTGATGTCAAGTAAGATGCCCATCACAATTCACGGTGGGGGGAAGGGTTGGAAGCAGGGTCTGACTCACTAATTTCCTTATTTACTGCTGTATCCTAAGTAAAAAATAATGCTTTCAGTTTCCCACTTCAATTCCTTCAAGATGACATTTAGATGTACCACACTTTTGGCATGAATTCAGAATGTTAGCATTCTAGTTGCTCATTAGAATATTGTAAGTTGCTGATCACCAGGGAGTTAGCTAGCAGTGTGCTGCTGGTGTTGATAGTGTATGTTTCAGTCCAATTGTCAGAATGTTTTAATGAAATAGAAGAGAAATATATTTGAAAACTCACTAAAAACATGTGCTAATTTTCTTTCTACGTCACTAACCATAATGTCTTTGACAAAATGAACCCCCTCATTATGTTCCTTTCTAAATTAAATGCTTTACATTTGACCAGTTTTACCATTTTGATTCAATCAAGCTGGCTTCAGTTGTGCCACACGTTTGTCATATGTACGACTGTTATTGCTCTAGTTGTTCTTTAGAATACTCTGGTAGGCTGCAGTACAACACAGGGCAATCAACTAACAGGCTGCTCCTGTTGGAATTACATGTTTTACTGAGAATGCCAGACTTCAGTCTCATATGACTGAGAAAGATTGTGTGAATTTACAGACAATATGCTCTCATTTTAGCTTGTGAAGCATCTTCTATAACCTCTATGGGAAAATCATAAGAAAACAGTTCTCACTCAAACATGATTCATGAAATCCCAACAGGGTAAAATCACCTTAGAGCACACCACAATTCCTAAAATTAGCATGGTACCATCTACAAATGATTTACATTGTAACTAAAATTTGTTATCACCCTTTATATGTTCTCCTTTTTGTGACCCTCAAAACTTGCCATTCACTACAATGCATTTCAATGGGATGCTATCATGTGTATTTGTCCCAAGATGGCTGCCATCACTTTTTTGTTGAACTGCTGACAGCCAATCAGATCTCAGCATGAGATATGTGCTTAGGCTTCGCCCTGATACGCAAATTTCTTTTCCCTTTAAAATAGAGAAAACTACTGAACAAATTTGCACCAAATAACAAAAAGCACATCTTGAGGAACAAAATCTAGCTTTCTGCCAAATTTGGTTCGAGCTGTAGTCTTGTTCAAAGCTCCTATGGTAATTAACATGGGAAATGCACTTTTTGTGACCCCCCCTCCTTTTTCTCAGCCCCTGCTTGACAGATCACCCTGAAACTTTCCGTGTGCAACAAGAATCATTGGCACACTTTTTTTTTGAGAATTTCATGAACATTCATCAGGCGGCGCCAAAGATATAGGAAAGTAAAAAAAATGCTTTTCATATGGAAACATGGTCCTAACTATTACTACCTACTGAGGACCGCCAGTAGGTAATGTATATAATATATATATAATATATATTTATATGTGTGTGTATGTGTGAATACTTTTACAGGGGCGTTATAGTTAGGTTCTGAATTTGCTCTCACAAAACCAGACAAATTCAGCAGTTATAGTTAGTTATTTCAAGTAACTATAACTCGTGGACTAAGGTAACTATAACTCGCATTCTCGCCTTGCACTGCTAATTACTCCACATATTGCTACACTCATGACAACTTTGATAACATCATTGATAAAAAAAACGTGCAATATGTGCAGTGAAATATTTGAGAAAAAACTGTGCATGGCGGGGGTGGGAGTTATAGTTACCTTAGGCCACCAGTTATAGTTACTTAAATTAGCTCTGCTGAATTTGTCGTTTTTTTTGCAAGTAAATTCAAAACCTAACTATAATGTCCCTGTAGCCTTCGATTTTTAAGTATATATATATATATATATATATATATATATACATACGTATATATATGTATACACCACTGGAAAAAAACAAAGGTTACAGGGATGTTATAGTTAGCAAATAGAATTTAAACAACATAGAAATTTACTTTTAAAAAACCCAAAGGATACAAGGATGTTTTATTTAGGCTTACATTTCAAATATACAAAATAATAGAAATTCAACTGTTATAGTTAGTTATCTCAAGTAACTTTAACTCGTGCCCTAAGGTAACTATACCTCGTGCCCCTACCCTGCACAGCTTTTTCGTAATTTTTTTTTATTGCAAATATTACATTGATATTATCAATGATGTTATCAAAGATGCTGTGAGTGTCGTAATTTGTGGGGTAATTAGCAGTGCATGGTGAGGGGGCGAGTTATCAATAGTTACTTGAGATAACTCTAACTATAACAGTTACATTTCTATGGTTTTGTACGTTTAAAATGTGAGCCTAACTATAATGTTCCTTTAACCTTTGGTTTTTTAGATGAATTTCTATAGTTTTTTAAATTCTGTTTCCTAACTATAAAGTCCCTGTGATCTTTGTTTTTTGAGTGAATTTACATGTTCTTTTTAATGTACAGTAATCTTCATTATTATATGTTAATCCAACCACCCCCGCACACGACCTTCCGCCAACCCCCCTATAAGCAACCAACCTTGCACCGTGCACGTCTTTCCCCCAAGAGCGGCAGGGTTGCATGCAAGGCCTGGCCTGCAGCCAGACCCTGTGCCCAACAACCCAACCCCACGCTGTACACGACCCTTTGTACGTGCATAGCAGGAGTTTACTGCAGCCTGTCAATCTGGGTGTGAGACTAGGTGTGGTAGGGTGTATCTGGGGTTGACAGTGGCTGTGAGTCTCTTTCTGGGTGTGAGAGTGCGTGCATCAGTGTCTTAGTGGGTGCGTCAGTGTCTGCATGTCTGCAACTGGGTACATAAGGATTTCAGTGGGTCTGTGAGTGGTTGTGTGGGAGTCTCAATGGGTGCGTGAGGGTCTGAGTGGGGCTGTGAGTGGGTGCACGAGGGTCTGAGTGGGTATGTGAGTGGGTGCATGAGTTTCTGAGTGGGTGTGAGGGAGAGAGAGATAGAGATAGAGGTAGAGAGAGAAAGAGTGATAGGGAGAGAGATAAAGACATTTTTAGGCTTTGATGGATGATATACTCAGAATGAGACATTTCTGGACAAAGTAGAAAGAAAAATGTATGTGTCAAAAAAAAGTGAGAACACCTTTCAGCATGAAACTTTTGAATGTTAAAAGAAATTAAATAAGGAAAACAACCACAAGCAGCCCTGGAGTAGAACCCTCAACTTTCAGTGTGAGGGTCTGTGAATGTAACCTTTAGGCCAAAGGTGATTCCTTACTTTGATGCTTCCAGACATACCTATGACATTTAAACCCACTCATGTGATTGGAAAGAAATGTGAATGTTCCATCACTAGGAAGGTTTAACAGTCAAAACACCAGTAAATAAACACACTGCCAAGCGATACTAGGATTTGAACCTTCAGCCTCCTGAGTGCCTGCACAAGACCGTGATCATTAGGCTAGATGTGACTCTGTTCTGCTCTGCATCCAAACATAACTATAACATTCGTACCAAACATCTTGCTAGTCTTACTCTTTGAAGTCATCGTATGGAGAGACCATTGCAATGTCAGTCTCTCTCTCTTTCTTCCTATTAAGAGATGGAAGAGAGAGAAAACAAAGTTTTCTTGGGACCGAAACACGTTGATGAGTACTACCTGAATAAACAAGATTTGTTTCAAACCTCCAGTGTACAGTGAGTGGCGTATCGTTTACCTATACAAGGGAACACTTGGAGGATTAATTAGCGTGCAGGCGGTCACTCTGAGTGGAGCACGTGCGGCGCTTAGGAGCGCGCCGACACTGCTTGTATCTACAAGGGGAATATATCTATCTATCTAGCTATCTCAGCAGAACCCACCGGTGACTGCTGGACATGAGACGGGTGCCACAATATCTGTGAATTGTGAGGATGGACTCACATAAAATCCAAAAAAGAACAGCACTGGGCACTCACTGGATATCAATTCACTCTTTACTCCAAGCAGATGCGTTTCGGCAGGATGCCTTTATTAATGCTCTTTGTTTTAATGAAGTCGACACACAATTTCATTTTGTTTAAAAATCAAAATCAAAAAGAGTGTTCCCATTGGATTATTACAAATTGACTAGTAAAAGAGGACTATCTATAGAGTGAATATATAAGATATATGTATATTCACTGAAAAAACAGTTTTAATGCTATTCCCTAACTATAACGTCCCTGTAACCTTTGGTTTTCCAGTGAATTTCTAGTTTTTTTTTTTTAAACAAAAGTAATATTTAATTACCATAGTTAATCCAACCAACTCTGTGCAAAGCCTTTGCCTGTGCGTGGAGGGGGTTTGGCTGCAGGGCCTAGCCTGGCCACTCTCCCAAGGCTGCTTTTAGCTTCAGGATCCCCATCCCCAGGGCCCGGCAACATATTTCTTGGGTAGGGGTCACCGGGCACCTCCCCAAGTCTGTTTTCTCCCCAGGGACCCCATGCCTGGGCCCCACACTATACTTAATAATGGGAAGGGGGGCACCTAGCACCCATCTCCAGGTCAATGTGGACCCAGGCATTACATTCTCCAGGGCCTGAAACATGTTGTGGAGGAGTTGGGCACTAGCCCCCTCCCTGGGCCGATATTGGCCCTGGGGACCCCATCACCCAGGGCATGGTGCATTGTTTTTTTTTTTACAGATGGGGGATACAAGGGCCCCTCTCTCTGGGGTGTTTTTGGCCCCAGAGACCACGGTGCCCACAATTATATTTATGGGGGAGGGAGACAAGCAGCCACCCTCTCAAGGCCGATTTTGGCCCGAGGGCCCACATCTCCAGGGGCCTGGCCATAGTCTAAAGGGGGAGGGAGGCACAAATCCCCCCTCCCCAGGTCGGTTTCTGTCCGGGGGCCCCCATCACCTGGGCACCCAGCATCTTTTCAAATGTGGTGAAGGGCATCGAGCCCGCCTCCCTCAGCCGATATTGGCCCTGGGAACTCTATTCTCCTGGTCTAGCCAATGTCTATGGCGGGGGGAGATGCGCAGCACCCTCTCAGGCCATCAAAGGGTAGGTTCCCACCCAGGGCAACCAACACACTGTGGTTGCAGGTCGCTGGCGAAACCCCAAGGCCCCGTGGCACCAGCCAGCTCCCTCCTCCAGTGGGAGCCAGCATTGCTTCCGCACCTCAGGGAGCAGCTAAAAATACTGCTCCCTGTGGGCGGGAACAACTTTTTAATCTGTTTCCCTGCCCACTTCAGTGCGGGCAGGGCAACAGATGAAAAGTCTGCTCCCAGCAGGTGGGCCCACTTCCCCCCATATATGTACGTTATACCCCCCAGGGACCTGGCCCACCAGGGGGCATATAAAAAAAAAAACGAGCTTGGGAGATCTGGCTTGTTTTTTTAAAAATTTGCTGCGGTTTCTCTGCAAATTTGCGCCAGAAGTTAAAAAAAAAAAAAAAAAAACGCCACAGGCTGGATTTGGAGTTCCTGTGGGACCCCATCACCAGGCCTAGGGGGTCAGGGTATTTCTGCCCTGGCCCCCTTATGGGTTATTTTGCACTTTTAATGGGACTTGGCCCTAGTCCCAAGATGGCTGCCATCACTTCCTGGTTAATGTAATGGCAGCCATTGACAGCATTGCTGGTTGTATGTAGATCCGCCGATACACTGTGGTGGATCCATGTCTCTAGATATATATATTTTTTTTTTCTTTAATAACTCCAAAACTACTGAACAGATTTGCTCCAACTTAGAAAAAGAGATCTTTTGGGACCAAGATCTAGCTTTTGGCCAAATTTGATATAATTCCATCCAATGGTTCGAGCTGTTGTTGCATCTAAATTCCCTCGGGAAATTACATGGGGAAAACAGTTTTGGGACCCCTGCCCCCTTTTGTTAGCCCTGCTTGACGAATCAACCTGTAACTCCCCATACAGCAACTGAAATGAGTGGCAAACTAGCTCTAAAAGTTTCATGAAGATTCATTAAACGGCACCAGAGTTCTTAGCAAAACAGAATCTAATTCCCCTACGTAAACTAGGTCCTAACCATAACTACCTAAAGGCGATAAATAAAGCATAAGGGTGTCACTCACCTGGCATATACTTATTATTTTGTTGTAAAGGCATATGCCCGGTAATGACTTGCATGGTAAAGGCATTGCTTGGTAATGGGCGAGTGGTGAAGGCATGCGTTGTAATGGCATACATGGTTCTGTCATACATCCATTTTGTTTGACCTGCCGTTATGGCAGGGTCCATTATGCAGCCCTTATATTTTTTTTGCATACGACTTAAAACCTGCTCCTATTTTCAAAGCTTTCGAGCACCCCTGTTCCAACTGGAGGCTACAGTTCAGTTTACTGTCAATTATCATTCCCAAATAGGTGTACTATTTGACCAGGTCTATCTTTTCATTCCCAATATTTCTGATAAAACTTGATTAGTCTTCCAAAGGATGTAACCTTGGTCTTATTTATGTTAATCCAATGATTATGGGTCATATTAAACTCATGCACTTTGGTTAGCCGTCGTCATAAACACTTTTGAGAGTTTGAGAGAATAACAAGATCATCTGCATATGCCACATATGTCACCTTTGTACTAGCCAGTGCAGGGGCATCTCACATAGGCTGATCCAGGGCCTCCATGAAATCTGAGATATATAGGTTGAAAAGTGTGAGTGCCAACATACATCTTTACCTAAGGCCGTTGTAGGTAGGAATTATTTACATCATTCCACTGCCATCCAACACTTTCACTTTTATATATGTGTTGCTGTACAATTGAATTATTAGTTTGTATACCCCTTGATCTATTCCATAATTTTGATCTATTCACTTTGTCAACCACCATTGAGTAATCTCTGAAGCAGTTGTTTTGTACTCAGTGTGCCAGCCTTAGAAGCACGGAAGACTGAGTTGGCTCTCTAGGAGTCTGAGCTTGTGAAATGTAAATTACGGCAGTTGTACTGGGGAGTTTTTAACTCACACAGAGCCACAATACAGGCAAATGAGCTCTTCGATTTGACGGTTCTATTGTATGAATTTTACATTTATGCTCCATGAATATTGCTTATTTTAGACTCTGTGGAAATCCTGAATAATGTGCTAGACTGATTCCTATGTTCTCAAGGTGTTAGCAGCGGATCGAGGAAGAGGGACACAGCTACAATGCCCTAATTGTTTACTGGCAATCTTTATTTTTCTCAGTCATACTTTTCCTCTTTCCATTCCTAGTTGTCTCATCTCCTAGCCTGTTGACAGTTTTGGGCTTATTGGTCATAAGGGTTTCTTCTTCTAAGTGTCTACGCTAGATATGATATTGGATTTTGCCTCTTATTTAAGTGATGGGGAGTTGCTTATAAAAATTGGGAATGTAAAAGGTTCTTGTCCAAGAGGTTAGGTCACAATTTTGATTTTAAGACTGGGAAAACGGTTAGTAGACTGCAGTGTAGTGAGCATTGCTATTAATTATTCTGATAATTTAATCTTTCTGGCTTTAACCCTTCACAAAGTGTCTGGTTAATAGAAATGAGAATTAACTAAGAAGGTAAGTAACATCAGTAACTTTGATTGGGTAAGGCTAGCAGGATTAGCTAATGCTTCTGATGGATATTTCTAACTGCAGATTCCTCACCCCACATTAGAATATCCCCAAGCACCAAACTGGATCTAGAGAATTTTGTAACAATGTTCCTACATGCTAATAGGTGACATCATGCAGCTCCATGTTGACTTCAGCCTGCCATGTGACGGAGCAGAGCTGCATATAAGCTCCAGTACTGCATATGACATCAGCTCCTTTCTTTGCGTGCCTTGTGATGTGGATCCAGAGCTCTACTCCCACCATTCAAGACTTCTGTTGACTCCTGAAAACAACTTTTGAACAGTGTACTGGAGAACAGTGTCCCCCACCAAAAACAGGATTGAAGGCAAAGCACGACTGAGGGAAGCTGATGTCGGTCAGGGATGTGCCTTGGGAGCCTGGGATCCGATCACCTCACCGTTGTGTGATAAATGTGAACTTATGTACCCAAAAACTGTTTGAGCCCAGGAAGTGAAGTTGTATGTCAGTGAACACAAAAAGAAGTCACAATCCTCATGCAGGTCCCTCTCCCGCTACAAGTCAAAGGCCGGGTCACAGGGCCATTCCAGAGAATTTTACACCTCATGCTCAGTCTTCAGGTAAGTCCAATTAAGAGCAAGTATAATAAAGTGGAGCAGGACTATAACCCATCCTGCCACTTTGACTCCAGTGAGAAGGCACAAGGGGTCAAGATGGCACAAGGGGTCAAGATGTAAGTCTTACTCCCTCAAGGTCACCAAACACTGAGCAGACTCTTCTGTTGGTCCGGACATACCCCAAATTCACTGGGCTGTCATCCACTCACAGCTGATTCAAAGAGACCATGCTCCAAATCTTCAATGTATTTTAGCACCCTCTCGTGTCCCTTCATGCACCATGGGATCACAGGAGCTTCCAGTCTGCTTACCGCAGATGAATCCTTCCTCTGCATCGTCTATCCAGTTGGGACCCCTTCCTGGGCCCATAGCAACTTTTTTTAAGCATGTCTTTATTGAGAATAGTACAGTACAAAACATGCCATTATAGCAAATTCGACCTTCATACATACATTATTACAAATCGATGGTCACCCCTTATTAGAGAGAAAATATATATTTTTTTAAAACAGCTCCCAGTCAGTAGTCAGCTCAGCAGTAACCGAGCCTACACTAGCCCATAGCAACTTTGGTAGACTTCCACTCCGGCCACAAGATCCACACTGGTTTCTGCCGCCTTGGCACCAGTGGATGATCCAGTGCTGATGCCCATGTTGGACCCAAACTGATCTAAGCTCAAGCTATAAAATTAAAAAGCGCAGCCAGTTGTCATGCAACCTCACTGTAACCCAGTGCATCTACCATGTTGCAGCTGTCAACAGAGGCTCCATTTTCTTTGTGTTTTGGACTCTGATTGTGTGCCAGAGAAGGGTGCCCCTAAAGATACTGATGATGATGGTGAGAGTAATGGCTTGTTTCCCATCATTATACTGATGATACCTTATACCTTGAGTTACAAAAAGCCAGCGTGCTTGATACTTTTCGTGAAACAGAGCTTAACTCACCACTTGAGCCACTAACAGAAGAAGCTGCCTCACTTGCACTGTTGCTTTGGAGGTCATCCGAAGTACTAGAATTACAGCTGCCCTCCAGTGAGACTAAAACAGATGTTTTGAAAGAAATTCTGCAGTCTGGCAAACAACTACTGACCCCCGGTTACTATTTAATGTTCCCCTCACAGATACTGTGATGGCTTCCTGGTCGAAAGCATGTTCTTGCCTGCCTGTTATCTGGCAGATGGCCAGGCGACAGGCTGACATTTAGCCATCCAGATTTTTTTCATCAAGCGCTCCAGAGATACTCATGGTACAGGCCTCAACCAGAAGATGAATCCTAATTAATGTCTGACCAATGTCCTGGATAGAGAATCCAAAACGATTGATGCCATTGTGAAACATATGTTTTCTTCTGCCAGCATGGCACGGAGATCCTTAAACTCAGTCTGTCTTCTGGATTAGTATACACATGCATGCCATTGTGACATTCCCTGTGAAATCTTGCGGCTGTCTCAGACAACGCTGGGGCCTCCTTGGCTCAAATGATTTATGATGGGCAGGCCGTGGCCATGTACATCATCCATACAGTCTTGGATACCATGGACTGCATTGACGGGGCAGTAAAATTGTTGTGCCTTGCAGACACGCCTGGGGATTTTCTGGCGATGTGCTGGCAGACTCTGCTTTAGAATAGTCTAAAGATAGCAAAACTGCAGCAGATTTCCTGGAGCTGTTGACCCCCGCAAAACAATTTTCCCCACCAGTTCTGAAAATGTATGGGCTATTCTAGGGAGCTGGAATATAGGTAGAGGCAGCCTTTCTAGCCAGTAATGCAGCAATCAGCCCAGTCTTTTCAGGGCAACAGATGTAAAATCAGCAGTCAGCTTGTAGGCCAGGAGGGCCACCAGTTCCCCAACTTTCTTTCCAGCCAGTAAACCACTTTAAGTTGCTCTTGGTAGCACATGCCAAACCAGTGGGGGGCAGGATCCAGCACTTTCACTTGGACAGGCAATCCAGCACATCTGACATTTAGGTCTTGCAGAGCGCCCAAAAAGGCTTCACTGTACCTTTTTTACCGTGCCAGAATCCCTCCCACACCACAACAAATTTCTTCCTGATACAGAAAGTACACCTGTTGCTGTCCAAGCGTGTCATGTAAAGGGTACACAACTCCGAGAAAGGCAGGGGTTGTTATTCCTGCTACTTCCTAGTACTGAAATAGGCTTAATATTCTCGGTCCTATCTTGGGCCTACATCACTTGAACACTTTTTTGCTGAAGGACAAATTCAAAATGCTCGCATTGGTTAAGCTCCTTTCTGATCTGGCCCCTGGATACTGGATGGTATCTTTGGACTTGCAAGACATGTATTTTCATGTAGTGAAGCACCAGGACATCTTCCTGATCAGCAACCAGCTGGTAGGGTCCTTTAAAGCCAGAGTGGTCAAACTGAGCAGATATTGTCTGCAGATCAGGAGTGGGGCTTTCATCCTCAAGTGGCGCAGAGAACTTTCGACCACTGGGGCGATCCTTTGCGATCTCTTTTTCCCTCAGTCGACAATGTGCAGTGTCAACAATTTTGCATATTGGAGTTTCTGTCAGAACACTCATTAGGAAACGTATTTTGGCTAGAATGGAGCAAGCGACTCTTGTACGCCATGTGTCCACTACCTCTCCTGCCCTGAGAATAAGATCAAGAACAACCTGGCCCAAGTCATCCTAGTTGCCCCACATTGGGCCATGATTGTGTGGTGGTAACACGAACTCCTGTGCATGAGCATCTGTCCGCTGATCAGGCTATGACTTTGCTGCCTGGCCGTGGATATTATCCTCGCCACCAGATGCCCCTCCACGAAATCCATCTTTGCTAGACGCTGGTTTCTAACCTGGTGTGGTGCCCGAAACACTGAGCTCTTACAGGCACAGTTATCGAACATCCTTTTGTTTCATCTTTATACCAGCATAACCTTGTTATGGGAACTGTACAGGGTTATTTGTCAGGCCATCTACATTTGCCAGACCAAATTACCTTGTTTAAATCACCTGTTGTGACCAGATTTATTAAAGTTTTGACATGCATGTTCCCTCCCAAACCATTTGTGATGTCACGATGCGACCTTAACTTGATCTTAACATTCCTCGTGTACACACCCTTTGATCCAACGCATAGATACTTTACAGAGTTTATATCTTCATTACTGAATTGTTTCAGATAGTGAACTAATTGCAGGTTTCATTTCCTTGCTGACCTGCATAATCTGTGTTATGGGTTGTGGAGAACAGCTGTCCCAGGCCACCTTTGAATGGAAACAGGTGTTGTCCAAATGTTATGTTTCGTAGTGGAGAGCCAGGAATTCTTGTTTGTATTTGTGGTTTTGGAATATTACAATAACCCAACTCTGCCAAACTTAATTTATCAACATTGGAAAGATAAGACTCGATCAAATTGGTATCTACAGCCTGTAATTTATACTTTGACCCTAGGAGCAAGTGTTTAACTCATTCTTCCTTGATGGGGTTCAGTTGACTTTTTAGGCAGTTTATAAAGTAGTAGTTCTTAGTCATTACTTTGTTGACTTGAAACAAGTTCAACAGGGGTAGGAGCTCATTAATCACATGCACATAAAATCAAACAAGAGCTGAGGTGCGTGCACATGTGTAACATCTTTACTAAACTACAAGTAAAGCATTCACCTATCGTAGATCAAAGCTATTGAATGCTCAGCTTAAAGGTGGTTTCAACGCGACCCCTAGTACCATACCTTCGATAGTTAATAATTTGTGTGCTGGTGTAAGAAGTATATTGTTATTAATTTGAGGTATAAAAAGTAAATCCCTCACAGTGGGACCAGGAAAGGGAGCATTAAAGATCAACGGCAGTCTTCCATTTCCCATTCCATTTTCTCTTAGTTTCCATTCAGACGGCTCAATTTAAGTAAGTTTTTCTGATCGTGCAAACTCCAGTTTGTATCAAAGTTACATGCTGAACTCAGACTAACATATTTCTTGTTTTGTTTTCTTCAGGGTCCGGAATTAATGAATAAATATGTTGGGGAATCTGAGAGAGCAGTGCGAGAGGTAAATGGACAAATATTTGACTTACTCCTAGGCATTGCAAGTCTTATTGTGTGATTATTCAAAACAAACGTAAAGTGTTAGATACATTCCAGCCTTGTTGGGCAGATACATGTGGTGAGTGCCCTCTGAAAGTACAGGAGGCTTCAGGGTTATTGCTTTTCACCCACAGTCCGCGTAGGTGTCAATTGTTCAGCAATGTTTCCATTTTTGTAGATCAATGAAGGCTGAAATTAGATGATGTTCATTAGCAGTAATATTGTTTCATTTACAGGTTGCATCTGGAACTTCTATTTGTCAGTGATGCTTACTGGTAAAGTAATGGGTCTGCTTTTTGATGATTTCACCTCTCCTAGCAACTGATAATAAGTACATTCACAATAATATTTTTCCTCTGGCGTAATAAGAGAGCCACATTCTCAGTACAGATCTTTTAATTTCTAAATTGCTGTCTCTTGTACTGATTACACAACACCTTTAGAGCAGGACTAATGCACAGTTTGTGGCATAAAGATAATGGGCCTGATTTAGAGTTTGGTGGATGGGGTTACTTTGTCACAAATGTGACGGATGTCTTGTCTGTCGTATTACGATCCCACTATATCCTATGCAAATCGCAATATGGTGGACGGGATATTTGTCACGTTTGTGACAGAGTATCCCGCCCGCCAAACTCTTAATCATGCCCAGTGTATTGAGTCCGCACAACACCAAGTTGCCTGTCCTAAAGAACAGTAACTACTTCTGCATAGCGGTCCCTCCAGCATCATAATGAAAGCAGAGGTGCAAACAGTTTTTTATCTAATGACTTGTTTTACCATCTAGTTAAAGTATCGCTAGGGATTTACGTTAAAATAGGGAGGAAGCAACGTTCTGCCCAATAATACAGTAAAGGTGGGCTGCATGTCATAACTCTTACGTCAAATAGGCTCATGCACCTTCCTTTTGAACATTAAGAGCTGAAATGTGTTCATCTGAGCAGAAGACCCTGAAGTCCAAACACCAAGAGTGAGTTAATGTTAGAAGCAATCTCACCTTTAGACTCCTTTGGCGTTTCAGCCTGTGGTGAGCATATGGAAGAAACTTTTCCACAGCGAACCCTACGCAGGTAAAAAAGTTTTTAAAAATATTACACCTACGTAGCTATTGAGGGGTGTTACAGCTTACTTTTATTAACTTCTGAGGCTCTTTTCATTCAGTCCTATGCAGCTAACTATTGAACTTGCTTTAATACACCACACCTCAGTGAATTAGGGCTCGATTCATTTATTTGAAAAAAACATTAAAACGGGAAAACACAATTATGCCCCATACAGTGACTAAAATCTTGTGGGTTGGGCCTAATAATTAACAGTTGTATTGGCGAAGTGAAGGAAGTCAGCTTTTGAAGTGCCACATCTGGAACACTTGGAGTATTCCCCAAGCCCCAACCTATAGATACGTTCTGGTGTATGATATAATATGTATAGGGATTTTATATGAATAGGTTTGTAGTTTGGCTAGAGATGTCCTGTTTGGACAAAGCACAATTAACACTGGTTGTCTGTTAGAGGTGGGGGTCTGTGTCTGCCAACCATTTGGACCTAGCTGTTGGGGTGTAGCTAGACGCTGTGTTCTGCATCATAGTATAGAGCCTAGACACCAGTTGACTGAAGGTTTGGCACTCGGCAACAGATTCAGGGTAAGGAGCGGATGGGGATTGGGGAAGTTGCTGCTAAAAGTTCTACAAGTTTCCCGGAGACAGCCAAATAAAAAGAGGTTGAAAGTGGTGTGGTCCTCAGTGTCACGGACATTATTTATAGTGAGAAATTTGTCTCAGAATACAAGTGAGCAAACGTATTCGGCCGTAGGCACGCTAGTTGTGTGCAAGGTCTTTGTTCTGAAGTGAGTTGGAGCATAGGGTTGAGAGCTAACGTTATACACAGAGCATACACAAGCCTAAATCTGCTCCCATTGTACCTTAGCCTGGAGTCTGTTGCAAGCTCAAACTTTGCATTGTACTGTATTTATTTCCTGAGTGGGCCGTCTGACTGGGCCTCAGCTGCCATATGAGGCTGATACTGGGTAGGTCGGTAAAAATAATATGCAAAGTGCACTCAAGCACATAAGTATTAAAGTTCTCGGCCTGGTGCCATTGTGCCTCTGACCTCACGTGGGAGCATACGTGCTTCTATCATAATCTGGCAAAAACATCCAGTAGAGAAAAGTAAAAGTCATATTGACAAACAGATATAAGAGACAGGGCAACCATTTTGTGCTATTGTAATCCTACCTGTTAGAAATAATGGTAATTTAATTCAATCCACAAGGATATTTGTTCTTCAGGTTTGTCAATGGCTGTGCCATAGTTGTTACACCACAGGGTCTCCATATCTCTGCTCAACCATATCTCTACTCAACCATATCCTAAAGTTTTTTAACCAAGAATGTACACCATTGGAGGATTTAATCTAGATTACATTGAGATGCAGCTGTTTTCTAGGAATATATGGTAGATTTTGTCCAATTAATGTTGATTCCAGAAAGATGACTTAGCCTGAGTAACTCTAATAACGGGTGAGAGATTCACCTCAGGTTCATGGATGTATAATGTAACCTCATCGGTGTACAACAACACCAGTAAAAGGCAAGCCGTGAAGCTAAGCCCTAAGTGGTGTTGGCATAGCCTCGCTACCAGTGACTATGGCTATGGGAAATTATGTGGGGAATAGAGGGCAGCCTTGTATGGTGCCCGAGTGATCTGGATTGGCATGGACCTGAGCACATTTAATCTAGTGCACACTACTGGTTGGTGATATAGAAGCCTTACACTAGAGCCCATGTGATCTAATACACTGAATAGGTAGCTCCATTTAAGTGAATCATTAGCTTTGGTACCATCAATCAGTACTCCCACAGTGTTTAAGTTGGGATTTATTTGATGTAGGACAGCAAATATGATTTGAAGTTCATGCAAGGTGGAGCATCCCAGAAAAAAGTCAGATTGGTCCGGGTGTGCTAACTTAGGGGCCAAAGGAACTATTTTGTTAGCACTTAAGCTACATTTTTATTATCTGTATCACTTAGTTGCAAGACCTGATAGTTATCAACTCTCAGGTGATTCGTCAGGTTTCAAAATTGTCACTACTAGTACATCTCATAGTGTAGGGTAGACACACGGTTTTATTACTTCAATTCTACTCCTATTGAAGATCTAAGATCTTTTAACTCAACTTATCTCGTACAACCTATTTTGTTTTCTTAAGATTCGTACTCAGGTGATTTTGCATACTATTTTCATTGAGAACAACCAGTGTTTTTCTGTAAGCTTATGGGTGTAATTCTTTGGGAAATTAAAGATCGTTGCATTTAACAACACAGAAACGTGTACTGTCAGGTTTGGGGGGATTTTTATTTTTTTTATAATTAAGAACTCCCGCTGGTCTAAGATATAATGATTGAGCAAGGTGTGCTTAATGCTCACGGGTAGAACCTTGCTTAAAACCTTTTAGAGTGAACAACCTATCCAGCAGAGCTCTAGTTTTACTCAGTTTAAGTGGGTAAAACTTTTTTTGGCAACAAATTTTTATTAGTTTCAATCACAAAAGGCAGGTTCAGTCATATCAACATTTCAGGTCCCAGCAACTCAAGCTACGATACAAGCAATTAGTCAATCATGTGACGGTCATGCTACACCTGCATCCACTACACAGGTCTTTCACATCTGCCCCTCCATGCACATGTCAACCCCCACCCCACTCTCATACAACAATGCCATGTCACTAGTTCTACATCCCAGCCATCAACTCCCACATTATAGACAATCAAGTGATCACATTCCTAACTGTTGTGCACCTGGGCCAGGCAGGGCTCCCTCTGAGTCCAGGACTCTTCCTCCCATTAGCACCCTTCAAACTTTGCTGAGGTCTTGCCTGAGTACATTCAGTAAAGAGCCCTCTAGCAAGGCCAGGTCCGGCTCTCTCATGCAGGCAATCAGGTTTTCCCACACATGCACTAATTCCGTGGAGCCATGCCTTCTTTTGACATCTCTGCCCACTTAACAAGCCCACCACTCCCACCCTCTCCCGGGTCTCATACATCCAGGACCATGGCTCCTTGAGAATGCAGCAGGAGGCACAGCCAACCCAACCAGAATAGTAACATACCTAACTCTCAGCCTGAGGACAAGAAGGAAACAACCCCGCCATCCAAACCAGTAGTGTAACAATCAGTACACATGCAGCTAACAAATGGATAACAGCTATAGGGGGATACGCCAGCTTCGGCGCCTCCCATCATCAAAACACACCTACCAGAGGATGCAAATAAGTCAGTCATATACTAGACCCGCACAATTCAAGTGCAATGTTAAAATGTGTGTCCTCCAGAGCAAAGAGGAAGCAAAGACCCTCTGGTACCACCTCAGCTTTCAACCACGACTTCAATAAGGTAGTCATATTGGGGCTCTCGGCTCACTCCGGCAGACTTAACAACCTGATGTTGTTCCTCCGGGCCCTGTTTTCCACATCTTCTGCCCTAAATTCTAGGGTCTTAACTCTCCCTTCCCTGTCTGCTAGGTGCCTTTGTACTGATTCCATCTCCGGTGACATTCTCCCAAGGTACGTTCCGTGGTCGTGGCTCACTCCATCAATCGGCGCTGATCATCGCGGAGAATCATAAGGTCCGCCACCGTGGTATCTATTTTCAGCTCGAGGGCCTCCTGTAAGTCTGCAATTGCCTGCAAGATCTCATCCAGCATTGTCCTAGGGTGCCCATAGTTGGGGCTGACAATACCGGGTTGCCCTCCTCCACTGGTTTGGAGGGGGGGAGGCAGGAATCAGTCAAATCATTTTTTCTAGAGTATTTGCCCATGGTGGCGATCCGCAGGGGCATCAGAGATCAGTCCTCAGTGCTCCCACAGACAATCCTAGGTGCACCCCTTAACAGGTGGTAGGGCATGCAATCCTCCCCCTAATGTCAGAAACGCAGGATCTGTCAATGTCCTCTTATCTAGGCTGCTTCACATTGGGGCCTAAGCAGCAATTAGGTGATCCTCCACAGAGGTCTTTCCACGTACCCAGTCAAAGCTATGGTACCACCACCGCCATCCAAGAGGCGGGCCCCCGGTCCCACAGGTCTCAGTTTTTTTTAACTCACCACTCTGTCCATGGGAACTCACAGTGTAAATGTTCTGGGAGATAAATATGGGAAGGGACCCCTGGTGTCCTCCTCACCCAGCCAGAATCCAGGTTAAGTGCTGGTACACAGACGCTCCAGTGTTTTTTCACTCAGGACTATGTACTGCTAGTATCCCCTTTCAGGTCCGCAGCAGCCCTGTCTTCTTGTAAGGCGAGCGCACAGCACTATCAGTCCCCGCTCTTAGGGCCCTTCACACTTCCCTGTGGCCACGTAGGGCACCATGATTAGGCAGCAGACGTAGGAAGGAATCCCTCTTCCTCTTGAAAGGCAAATCTTGTCCGGATGCCTCTGGATGATGGTGTTCGGCCCTGAGCGACACACCTCACGTCCTACTCTATCGGCATCAGGCCACTCCCCCACCCCTGAAATGGGCAAAAATCTTTCCTTCTGTAAGTTCTTTCAAAGGGGATTTATTGGACAAAGGTGCAAACATTTAGTGGATGAGAAGTGCAGCAGAGTGCCTGAATACACTAGGAAGGTTTTAGAAGTTTGGGATTAAATAATTTTATTACAGTCACGCACAAGATACCTAACTCAGACGTTTCAAGCTCAGATGACTAGTGATATATCCCAGCCTTGCCTAATGTGGCATGCAGACTTAATAGACAACATCCATTTGGAGTGGAATCATCCTGCAGTACTTTGCTACTGGGTACAATGTACAGGCAAAATAACAGAATAGACAAAGTGGTAGTCACTGTGTACATAGAACGTTTATTTCTATTGACGACTACCCAAGATGAAAGGTCAGAAACATATCTATAAGTTTTAAGATTCTGTTTTACAGATGCTAAAAACCTTTATTGCATTGCCCTGGAAATTATCCAAAGGCTTTCTGGCCCAAAGTTCTGCACAAATGGGCCAGTGCAGAACTGACTGTTTAGGGTGAGAACCGGGTATAAATATAATATAATATATCAATGAAAAAACAAAGGTTGCGGGGATCACATTTTAAACGTACAAAACCATAGAAATTCAGAAGTTATAGTTAGAGTTATTTCAAGTAACTGTAACTCATGCCCTAAGGTAACTAGAACTTGCACCCCTGCCATGCACAGTTTTGTCCTTAAAACTTTTATTGCAAATATTACAGTGATATTATCAATTATTTTATCAAAGATGTCATGAATGTTACAATATGTGGGTAATTAGCAACGCATGGTGAGACTGCCACCTGTATATTATCTATGTGGAAGTGCCAGCGCGGCACCCCCTGCGCCCTGGGGACCTCCACCTTCTGAGGGCAAAAGTTGTTAAATTGATGCAGGGAGCCCATGCGCACCCCCGCCAAAAGCCCCCATCAACTAACCATCCCCCTCCACCCCCGACCCATCCATCCTCTGCCATGCCCAGGGGACCACCACCTCCCCAGGGCAATTCAAACAATCTATGGGGCTAAAATAAACTTTTAAACCATGTATGGCTCTGGGGATTGCCACCCACCCTCGGGAGGTAGCTGTTTGCTTTTGCTTGGTGTTTGCTAAGCCCTAGGAGGGGGCCCTATGTCCCCCTCCTCTTTTTCCACAAAGCCCCCAGACCTGGCCCACCCTGGGGCAATATTAAAAGCAAGCACGAGAGACTTTGCTCACTTTCATTTTAATCACAATGAAATTCACGGACTTGCTGTCATTTTCATTGGTGATTTAAAAAAAATACTTTAAAGCCTTGTGGGGTTCCTGGGGGACCTTTGCATCAAGGCTATAGGAATAGAATAACAGTACCTTGCCCCCCTTTCTTTTTTCTTTTTTTTGTTGTTTTTCAAAATGAATTCCAACACTTCCTGGTTGAAGTGTTGGCAGCCAATCAAATCTCTGCACGAGATTGGGAATATATGCGAAGCCTTCACGCCTCCAGAAATACAAATTTGGTTGTCTTTTAATATTTCAAAAACTACTGAACAGATTTTACACCAAATAACAAAAAGGCTTCTTTCAGGACCAAAAGATACCTTTCGGCTACATTTGGTGTAATTCCGTCCAGCATTTCGGGTTGTAGTCATGCTCAAAATCCCTATGAGAAATTAAAAAATAAAATGCAGTCTTTTTCCACTTTTTGCATTGCACACCACAGCCTCAGCTGACATTTATGTGGTGTTTTATTATTTCCTTAAAAAACAAGTGACAAATTGTAACATCTACACTCAAAAAAATTTCTTCCAATGGATTTTCCTGCCCACCACAGAACCTCACTTGCCATCTAGTAAGTTTTGAATAACTCCTCCAACTAACTCAGATAATGTACATGCCAGAAAGAACAGGGCATGCTATACTGTCTAAACATTATAGAAAAACTCTGTAGGCCTCATTGCCTGTTCATTTGTGCAAGCACTTTTATGTCATACATTCCTGGGTTCATATTACATCCATACCCTCATAGGTATATATAAATGCAAAACTAGGCCCATGGCCTGCCCACAAAATAAATGTTTTCTTCCACCTTACCTACCTCTTGCAAGTCCTCTTTGATATGCCTTGGAAGGGACATTGTTAAAGCCTGCACCAAGTTGTTAACACCTACTTGAATCACCTTCTCATCTCAAATAATGTTAGCATTGTGGTTGACTCTTGCGCCATCTGGATGGTGTCACACACCTGCGGTGTCAGTGTGCTGATTTTTTTTAGACCTAACAAGGTGTACAGTGTACCAAGTCCACAGAGGATGAAGCACACTCGCCACCAAAACCCCACACTTCATCAGTGCCATTTACCCAGAATAATATCAGGCACTCCTTCATCACACTCCATCCCATCTATAGAGAGATATATACTGACATAAATATATTAATCACAGCAATTCAACAGGGATCACCAACACCTCTCAGGAGAACAATAAAGCGTTCTCATCCTTTTTCAATGAGAAACTATTGAGTTTTAAAAAACACATAGACCATACGCTGATACAGGATTGGGGTAGCAAAGCAGCTACAACAACGGTCAAGATGCAAATCCCAGACCATCCCTTAAAGACAAAAAAGGCTACATAGAGCAAATTCAGAACCCTACATGAAGAGGAATGATGGAAGATTATAGCATCAAACAAACCAACTTCACACTTCGATTACCCTATCCTTCATCAGTCATTAAAGAGCACATCTAACTCATCATACCCCTCTGGACTAAGATTGTGCAATCACCCCTAACACAAGGAATCATCCAAAACTGTCTGAAGGTTGATTAGGTGACACCCCTCTTGAGAAATCAGGCGCTGACCCAACAGATATAAATAATTTTTCTGTGGTGTCAAAACTCCCCTTCCTAATGAAACAGCTGGAAAAATATGGACACAATCAACTATGGCAACACATTGGACAAATGGTTCAAATTGCTGTACAAGTTCCAATCAGGCTTTTGACTGGGCCACACCACAGAGACAGCCAAATTACACATCATGGACGACAAACTCAAAATCTTGGACTGGATCGCCTCCTGCCTACTAATCCTCCGCGATCTGCTGTCGGCATTCAACACAGTCACAGCAGCTAATTAGAGTTACTAAATGTAGAATGGGGAAATCTATTATCATTCTCAAATGGTTAATTTCTTTCCTACAAGTTCGTTCTTGAAAAATCACGCTGGGTGGCACACTATCTAACAGGTCGCCAGTTACTGTAGGAGCCCCTCAAGGATCCACCATCTTCCTCACCCTTTTCAACCATTATATGGACCGCTGACGCAGATCCTCAAGAAAGCTAATCTTGAGTACCTCACGTATGTAGACAACCCTCAGCTATACTTATTGATTTACTCCCCCAGAAATATAATTCAACTCAACAACACTCTAATGAAAACCCAAATCTGGCTCTCAAGTAACCACCTCATATTAATCTCCACAAAGACAGATTTCCTGCTCATCTCCCCATCCCATTATACAGGATTGAATCAACCACCTAAACACCCTCAATTGCTTGGGATAACCCTGGAAAAGAACCTCAGCAAGCAAGCATCAATCCGCACATCCAACCGTAATACTTGCTTCTAAGTTAACCTCCTCAAGAAGGTGAAACCGTTCATTCCTCCACCAGACTTCAAGACCACTGTTGTAATCATTAGTTGTATCAAGACTAGACTATCATAGCACAGCCTTAACAGGATTACCAAAATCACAAATGGCACCACTCAGGGCAACCCTCAATGCAGCACCAAGACTAATAACAGAAAACATACAGATTGACCATATCTCCCCCTCCCCGTGTCTTTCTGCTGGCTTCCAATCAAAGCCAGGATCCATCTGAAAATAGCATGCATGACGCACAAAGCCCTCCATCAAGATGAACTTGGGCACATGGCACAAACACTCACGTTCTCAGGAGGCAGTTGCTCCTGCTGGAACCTCTGAGATTAAAAAAAGAAGAAAAAAAAAGGAAACTAGTCCTGCACTTTCACTGGATCAAACGAATCCTACTAAACAGATTTCTAGCATATGGATCTGGACCAGGTAGACTATAGTACTGAATGACAGCCAGGGTATTTCACCAAGACACTGTTATCACCAGTCTCAACAATGAAAGTGATCTTTTTATGCTTATACTGTTGTCAGTTGAGGATTATTTATAGAGTTCATGTAACGGGTCATGGTCTCTCTATGTATGTGTTGGAAATGGCTGTTTCTGCAGGGTTATCCCCAAATGTTTTGCCTCTCTCCTCCAATTTTTCTCACCCTCTTCTTGTTGGCTTTAGGACTCTGGGCATGTTACCACTGCTAACCAGTGCTAAAGTGCATGTGCTCGCTCTCTAAGAAAACATGGTATGTTTGACTTGCACCTTTTTGGCATATTTAATTTACCTATAAGTCCCTTGTAAAGTGGTATACCATATACCCAGGCCCTGTATATTAAATGCTACTAGTGGACCTGCAGCACTAATTGCGGCACCCACAAAAGTAGCCTTTCAAACCAATCTCAGGCCTGCCACTTCAGGGCCTGCATGTGAAGGTTACTGCCACATTAACTTGGCATTTCAAACTACTTGCCAGGGCCTGAACTCCCTCTTTAGTACATCTAAGTCACCCCCAAGGTAGGCTCTAGGTAGCCCTACAGACAGGGTGCTGTGTATGTAAACGGTAGGCCATGTACTTATATGTTTTACATGCCCTAGTTGTGACAAACAGCCAATTTCTCCACTGTGAGGGCTGCTCCTCTCATAGGTTAGCATTCGGAATTCCCTATATATATTTAAGTGGTAGTTTCTGATCTGAAAAGAGTAGCATGGGTATGTTTGGAGTGGTAGTGAGAAATCCCGCTTACTGGTGTAGTTGGGTTTTACATTACTATTTTAGAAATGCCACTTTTGGAAAGTGGGCATTTCTCTGTATTTATAACTCTAGTGTTTTGCAGCCTGACTCCAATCCATGCCTAGGGCAGAGCAACAGCTACATAGTTTGCATACTTTCCAGACAGCCACAACAGAGGAGGGGCTGGTTGTGACAAGAGAGGCATCTGCATCCATCTACATACTGATAGTTTTCCTAGGCAGGGACAGAGGGAAGTGGGGCACACTTACATTTGTAAAAGATATGTCTCCATGCCTTACGCAGTAAGGGGGCTGATTTACCCCCTTCTGGTGTTTGGATCCAAGGCTTAAAGGGGTTGTGTAACACTAGAAACGGTTCCTTTGAAGTCACCCCTTGAACAAAGACATTTTTGAGTATAAGTACAGGGGCTCTGACCCCAATGTTTTTTTAGAGTGCTTTTGGAACTGGGACTGAACCTCTGCCAGAAGGACTGCTGAGCTGCAAAAAGAGTCATCTGGACTGCTCTTCTGCTTTTGCCCTGCTACCTGCTGGGGTGCATAAAGGGCTCACTGGATTGCTTTTCTTCTTGCTGTCCTGCTGCCAGCTGCTCCTTGGCTCTGTTCTGCACAGCACCATGGGACTGCCAGGAGGGATCGTAATTGGGATCACTGATTTTGCTATGCTGGTTTAGCTTCCCACTGATGGTTTTCTTCCACCACCCCCAGTGTTCTCCCAGGAACCCCAGTGTGTGGTGGGTGCTGGTTGTGCTCCTGGCCTCTACAAGTATGGCGCCTGCGGCGTGCTTTTGTTTCCACTATTTAGGGCACACAGTGCAAAGGGAGTGCTTCACTTTTCGGTTCTGGGCCATAGTGCCTGGTGAGCACCCTGCATTCTCCCTGGTGCGTGAGGAGTGTCTAATTAGCCTCTTAGTGCTGGAGGAGCTCTTCCTTCTTTGAGCGTGTGAGAAGCTGTTGAATACTGTCCTCAAAGAGCACGAAGTGAGCGATCCGTCAACTTCAGCTGCTGCACCAGCCACTGAGTACCCCACAGGTCTTTCAGCACGTGCCATCTCGGGGTTCTCTTACTCCTGACGTGGGTACATGCTGGACCACCACCAAGTGCCCCGTAGTTCTCTTAGCACATGTGGACACTAGAGCCATCCTCAAAGAGCACATGGTGAGCGCTCCATCAACTACAGCTTCCTCACCTGCCTCCAGATGTGCCAAGGGTGAGTTGGGCCCCTGGGGAGTCACCTTGTGCTACCATGTGGGGAGTTGCCGAGTGGGCATCACCCCACCACCTTCACCTTGGGGCCCTTGCTCTGTGGCCTTTCAGGTCAGGTCCCCAATGGAGTCCCAGTTTGCTGCCAGGAGGTAGCATCTCTTCATGTAGGTACTTGCTCCGAAATTACCTTAACACTTGTAGTGATGGGCAGTTACTTCTGCGGCCAACTGGTATTCTGTCAAACCATACTTCCCAACCAAACTCACAGAGGTTACTGTATTCCCGCTAATCCACTAATAGTAGCTCAGGGGTTCCGGTGCCTATCTGAGCTTATTGTTGCTAATGCGCTTATGGTGACACTTGGTAAATTACATGTCTTACTATTGTATTTTATGCCCTGATGCTGTTATCGTGATGAGCCTTGCGTTATCAGAAGCCTGAGTACCAGCCAACGCTTTGTATCTGCACTGTGACATATGTGCTTTGGGGAATTACTGATGGTTCACCTACTCATGGAGTGTCCACTGTAATGATTTCTATGCTTTACTACTGCATGGCCTTATGCTTGTATGATCTGCATCTCTTTGGTCCTCTAAAGACCAGAACACTGAGTATTACTTCCATATTTATATAATAAGCATAGTATTTATGATCTATGAAGTTTTTGGTCATGTGATATACTTAATAGAACCCATATTTTTATATAATCCTCTGGGGAGTCTCTTTTGTGATGTATTTATAGTGTCACTGGTTCAAGTGCACAAACGCTTTACACATGGCCTCTGGGGGTAAGCCTGACTGCTCTGTGCTGAGCTACCATGTGTGAGCACAGGCTATCTTTGGTGTGTAACGTACTTGCCCTGATTAGAGTGGTGGGTTCTGCCTGGTTTAAGTGCATAACCTAGCAAACCAGAAACCCCATTTCTAACAGTATGTGTTTATGCTGTTTTTATTTGACGATTATTTATATGGTTCATGTAACTGGTATGGTCTGTATGTACACCGCTCTAATACCTGTACGTCTGTGTCTCAAACTAAAGTGAAATGTTGTGTGTGTGTGGATAGATATTTATATGCATTTATATATATATATTTTTTTCTCCATCACATTTTATTTCTCTCTCTAGCTCTCGCCCTCTCATTAACACATTGTTTATCAGTAAACCTAAGTTATTGGGACAGGGATAATGGAGTCACAGATGCTGGAGGGCAAAAGGAAACAGATACAGAAATTGTCACCTAGATATGCGGTCGGAGGATACAACAGGACACAGATACACCGACACAGGCAATACATGTATCAAAAGCCCAGAATCCTTGCATCTCAGGGACAGTGGAATTCAAGCTCACAACACAGTTGCTTGGGCACATCACCTATAACTCCATATAACACATAAAAAAGCACACAGCAAAGTACCACAACACTCATTTCTACCTAAGACTATACCAGACCACAGTACTTCACATTAAAAGTCAACAGGCTGCCTCAAACCGCCCCCACACACTTTCCTGCAAGTAACCCAGTACCCTGCATCATCATATCAGGGCTGTACCTATCATAATGTGTGAGAAGCCTCCAAGGACTTATATGATTCTCTGTAGGGGAAATTCACTGGGGAGATGTTTGACATAAAACGCAAATTATTTAGATCTGGTGGGTCAGTGCCTGATTTTTTTTTTTAGAAGAAGTGTCATAAAAGTGCCTGATTTTGGCCACCCCCAGGGACAAGAGAACTACCTGTGGATGGACTCTACGAATGAAAACCACATGTAGACACCTGCACTAATAAATTAACAATGACTGCAAATTAATTGTAAATCACACATTTCTGAAATAAATGGCAAATGTTTTCTTTTTTGTATCCTTGGTTCCAATAGTATTCTGTGTTTAGTTTTGATACTTGACAGGTAATTCACACAGATTAAGCTTGGTGGCTGGCTAATTAGTACTTCACCAATAGTGAACAAAGTCACTGTTGTTGTACCTACAAAGGTTTTTAGTGAATTATCACTATAGAGAACCACATATTTCCTGAGATGTATTAACCAGGGTTCGCATGGGGTTATCCAGCCTTTCTTCTTCGAACCTTAGTGCCAGAGGCGTACTGCACCACAGTTATGGTTGTTACGGTTGTCTTTTACTAACTGGCAGGGCGTTCTGTTTTTTGCCGTAGGGTCCTTGCAGTCTTGCTCACTGTTATACCACATAATATCACATTATGCCACATTAGACAACACTGTCATGAAACACTACGTCATGTTATAACATGCTTCTACACCAAACCATAATGCAGTACCCTCACACCCCACTACAACACAGTACATACTTCCCACAGCATATTTCACCACACCCATTCTCTCACGCAAGCAACCTACATCAAACCCCGGCTCATTGTAAAACACTACTCTAAACCATACAATACAATGCCAAACCTTTTTTTTTTTTTTTTCCTTATCTTTATTCCAGTCATATATAGTCTTCAGGTACATTTCCAGTATGAACATGAATAATGAGAAAACAGAGCCCCAGTGTCAACCCAAACAGGTCCATGGAAGAGTAGCTCTGACATGTTTGCCTGGTTGTTTTGCTCTATAATGTAGAATTCACATAGTGCTTCATACCCCTGAAAAGACTTCAAAGCCCTCAGATATTCAGTGGGATCCCTTTTTAAAGTGCATAGTTGAAAACAGTATTAAAAGTAGTTTGGCCTAGGTGTTGAGTGAGGTGTGTGAGATTTTCAGACATACTTTAAACATGATGCAGACGACATTGCTGTTTTTAAGCAGAAGGTGATGCTGAGAACGTGAGTTGTTCCCAAAACAGTGTACAGTCCACAACAATGTAGCTAGAAATCATATAGTATTATATGGTATGGTGGTAGGTTGGGTGGAAATGTAAAACAGAAGTACAGAAAACACATATACAAATCAAGGAGAGTATTGTAACCATATATATTTAGATCGTGGTAGCATTATTGCAGGCAGGAAGTCTGAAAATCCCTTCACTGGATGTAATGAACAGACTTAAAAAGTAAAAAGATTAACGCAAAATTCTTCAAGATTGAATGGTCTGTGGTTAGTAAAGGGTTAAACACATATTAAGGTTAGCAAAGGGTTAAACACATATTAAGCACAACCCAAAGATGTATCTTCCATACTATAATTGCCACTTAGATGCAGTGCAACTACATGTTTCCTCAAATGTCCACGTTTATGATCACATGTAATGAAAATATCCAAGAGTGAGATTATGTTGTACAATAGTGCTACATTCCTTTCCAAGTAGGCACATGTTGCTTTTGATGCTTGCAAAGAAATTAAATGACAGGAAAAGGGTGCAGAAAACAGGAAATGAAAAAAATTGCTTCATGGATTCCAAAACCAGATTGATTTTCCAAGTAAAGCCACTGGGGTTGTTTGTGCTGAATCCATGCAAGCAGGTGTAGACCCTTATCTGGGTGACCTTATACAAATCTCCCACATTCACAAACGTGGGTCACAGCCGTTGTATCCAAGGTGATATGCAGAATTGTACTGCTATAGATAGCGCTAACCCTGCGAGACCTAAAGCGCTATGTACAGCAATATAGCTCAAAGCTTTAATATGACCAGCAGTTTTTGTTTCAGTCACATTGTGTTAGATAAACCTCCTGTGTCTCTGCAGACAGAACTACATTGTTTAAATTAGTTAATAAGCCAACCTTCAGCATCTTCTTTTGTCCTTGGTTAAGGAAAAATAAATCACTGCGCATATTCACAACCTGAGCTTGTCCAAAACTAAATGTAACATTAGAAGCTGAGCACATTCTATTTCACTCAATGAAGGACTCACTTTTCCTTGATGCCATTTATGACCTCTTTACTGTGGTGCAGCTATACTCCAAAGAGACAGAGAACAGTTTTCACACTGGTCTTGTCTTTTAGGGCATGTAACAGCTTTGACTTTCTGTGCGCTAAAAGAAAGAAGGCTGCATGTGTGCACAAACACATATCTAACAGGGAACCATGTTGCATGATACTCCCATCAATATGAGCACAACGTCCTGAAAGGCCTGCACACCTGGAATACCCATTAGGATGGTATCCATGAATTTTAGAAAAACACTTGCTGCAAAGGCTAATCCAAAGGGCATATGTGAAAATTTGTATGCCCCAAAGGGGGTGATTAATGTGGGTAAGTATTGACTCTCTGTTGCACGTGGTATCTGATGGTATGCAGCTCTGAGATCCAGTAATGAGAAAAATTTAGATCTACCCAGGTTAATCAGTAACTCCTGCACCTTGGGTAATGGATGGCAATCAATGACAGTGTTCTTAATCAAGGTGCGCAAGTCTACACACAAGAGAATATCACCTGTTTTCTTCCTGAGTATCATCACCACTGGGCTAACCCATTCAGACGACTCAGTGGTCTGAATCACCCCTTCTGAACATAATTTGTCCAGTAGATTTTTGAGCTCAGGTCTAACACTTAGGGAAACCAACCTAACCTTATATACAACGGAGACTGCACCCTCCTTAAGTTGATGAGATGTTCACATTTTGAAACTTTTCTAGTGTTGTCACACAGAATGTCAGGAAACTTATTGACCACTTTTTCTGCTAGTATATCGTAATCAGACTTGATTAAAGAGATGGAATTGTTATCAACAACTACATGATTTTCCTGAGCCAGTATCTAACATAATACCAAGTCTGGCTTCATCTTGCCAGCCAATAATGTTTCTATCCTAACCGGCTACATATATTTTTGTCATGTTCGCCATTTCTAAACAGATGAGTGAATCAACAAAGTAACCCAACATATCTAATTCCTGTCCCCCAAATGCCTTGGGATGACTGTCGGTGCTTGCCTAAGGTGCTTTGCTCCATTTTTCTTTGAACACAATATCTGAGATGATGGTGATAGGTGCTCCTGAATCTGCCATCATGTCTAATGCCATATCACCCATAAGAGATTGACACCATGGTTCTTTGGCTTTTCCTCTAACATTGTTTTCTAAGGTTATGTAAGGACCACTCTCGACAGGTCTCTGGAGCATTGATCCATGTCCAACTCAATAATGCTGACTCTGACTTGTGTCTTAGAATTTCTGCATACTTCTAAAAGTGACCAGTCTTACAAAATGTATTATAACGTTTATTGACTGTGGGGCAAATTGGACTGTTACCAAAATGTGACTTAGAGCCATGTCTATAACACATATTTGTGTATTTCTTTTGGGCAAATATTGACCCTCTATTTTTGCTTGAAATTACACCAATTCCTTCTGTTTAAGGGGCTAGGCATACAGCCGAAACACCATGCCCTGTGGACTCAGCAGCTCAAAATGATAGATCTCTCCATGCACATTGCGATATCGACCACCTTAGCAAGTGTGGGATCTCTACAGCTCAGTAGTCTCTCGTATTCTTTTGATGCACAACTGTACACAAATTGATCTCTATTATTCGTCTCCAGGGAGTTTCCAAAATTGCAGGAAGAAGCTAACAGTCTTAAGGCTGAGATATACTCTTCTACGGTTTCTTCAATGCTCTGTTTATGTCTAAAAAAGTTAAAAAGTTCCAACAAAACGCTAGGGTCTTCTGAAAACTTGTTGGTGAGCCTTGCAACAGCTTCTACATACTCATTCCATGAGTGACTAAAAAAAAGTGACACCTTTATTTATGGATCAAACTGAGTTGCATCAATCACCAACATATAACGTTATATGTACTGATCCTCTGTTTCCCTGGCATAGGGGGTTTCCAGGGCTTTTCAGTAATGGTACAATTTGTACAAACTGTTAATTGGTGGCCATTGCGGAATTTCCTAAATAGTAAAAGGTTCCAATCAAATATAGATTTTGTGTAAGAGATAAAATACCTGACGGAGAATTGACAGATTTGAGTTTACCAATTACTTCATGGATAATTTTGTAAACAATAGATTAAGCATAACAGTATTGGTATGTTCATACAAGTGAACCTAAATATTGTTGGTGAGTCTGGGGACCAACCCACCATTCAGTGAAAAGGACGCAGAGAGGCCGGAGAGAAGCTGCTCTCTCCTGCCACAGATCGTTGGTTTGTTCGGCTCTCTTTCGCCGCGGTTCAAGGCGGCAAGGATGGAGGTATCAGGAGCGACCCCATGGGCAGAAGAGCGGCACAGGAGAGCTGCTTTCTTTTTCTGAGCAGAACGCTCTGAACAGACCCCACGGGGGCCTAACACACGCCGCCCTCTAATTTTGGAAAGCCACGAGGAGGAGGGAGCACTGGATGGAGAAGTACTTCCCGCTCGGCTTGTTCTTCTCCCCCGAGCCTGCAAAGCTCCAAGTAAGATAAGGGGGGAAGTGGCTGAAAGTGACTGGATATGCTTGGCTGTAGATTTTAAGGAGACACTAGCAGTTTTTAATGATACCCCAACGGATTTAATATAAACACAGGGTTCTGAGGGCACTCACCCTACTGAACTTTTGAGCATGTGAACTATAATAAAGGAAAACAAGTGAAAATATTAGCATTGTGAGCGTAATATAACTCTTAAGACTGAGACTAAGAAAATTGAAAAAAATAATAAACAGAAAGCTCGCTTCTGCAACAGGGGACAGCAGCCGTGGGGTATCCTAACTGATCAGCAGACCCTAGCTGGAGAAGGCTCTCCCCAAGGTCAAAAGTTACACGGGCTATAATTTTAACAACTGGTGGGTGTCTCCAAATGTTATTGATTACCCAGGTCAGCACCACTAACCTCTCGTGCACCCCTTACCAGCCTGCAAGGGGTGTTAATAAAAGAGTGATACATGACGTGATAGCAGCAATAGTAGGACTAGCTGGATTTGTGAGAGCACTTCCTCATTCTTTGAAAATAAGTATGGCATCTAAAATGGCTCGGAGCTCTGGAGATAAGACGGACGGAGCTAAAGTCTCACGGCTAGGAAAAAATAAAGGGGACCCAGTTGGGGTGAACAGGCGACCCATATCGACAACGGGCAGACAAACTGGGAGAAACACAACCGGTCTAGGGAAAGATGCCAAGATCGACGATAACGTCACCCCCCTTATGGAGGTTAGGGGGAAAGGCAAAAACCAGCCCACTATTACATCTTTTCTCGCAGGAGGGATGCAAGAAAGCTGTACTACACATACAACCCCCCCCCCCTCCGGAGATAGTCAGTCTGTAACAGAAATTGTACCCTTGGGTGCCCTCAGCGAAAAAACGTCTACGGAAATTAAGGAACCCACTGTAACAGCTGCACAATGCGGCGATGGTCTATTAATGGACCTAGACAGCTGCGTGGCGGTAAGAAGGAAGGAAAAGGGTTCCCCCACTAGTAAGGAGTGGCCTCAAGCGAAGCAGCCCGCGAACTTAATGCAAGCAGAGGATGTAAGCAACATAAATGCTACACTGGGTATCTAAGCTGGGCAAAACACATCGCTAAAACCAAGAGGACGGGACAAGGAAAACAAAAAAGATACGAAAACTTTAGATTGGGCAAAAGACAGCGGGGATAAATTTTACTCTCTGACAGAGGAATCCGATTTCAGTAGTGGTGAGCATAGCCTCAGCGAATCCGGTAGCAGTATATCCTCTGAGACGGGAAATATATCATCAAGTAACGAGCCCACAGTACAGCAGTTGCGGCGGCAGCGTAAGTGTACAAAAACAAGACCTGGTTCGCAGGAGGGCACCGAACTCTCTACATCACGTGGCAGTAAGACTTTAAAATGGGACTACTCTGGCATTAGACTAACGGATACAACAGATATATCTGTCATGAGTGGTCAACAGCTGGCGGACAACAACATGGAAGGAAGTACTGGGGGTACGATAAGCGGTGCATGCATGGTGGGCACTGATCCTGGGTTGTTACAGTCGATATACAATACGATTAAAGAACTTCAAACAGAAACCCGGATTGAAAATCGCCACGCCAGGGTAGCTACAAAGCGGTTGCAAGGAACAGTTCGTAAAGTAGCAAACTCATGTTCTGAGATTGAAGCTAAATTATGGTCAATGGATTAGAGGATAGTAGCAGTCGAGGAGGATGTTGTTATCCTGAAACAATAGAACGCTACGCAGGAGGGCCAACTGACTGACATAATGTGGAAGCTGGAAGATTTTGAGAACCGACAGAGAAGAAATAATCTGTGCTTTTTGGGCATAAATGAAGGGTTGGAAGGGAGCGACATTCGGGCTTACATGATCAAGCTACTACAGGGGGCTTTTCCCGAACTGAGCAACTGGGACTGGGATAATGAGATTCAGCATGTCCACAGGTTTCCTCCAACTCGGAGGGAGGGTGCACACTCAGCAGACTCAAAATATCCTAGAGCTATTCTGGTATTTTTTTGCAATTATTTGCTACAGCAGGCCATTTTTGATAAATCCCGCCCTAATGCCCCACATAGCATGGAAGGGGTCACTTTTTTCACTCGACCGGATTTGTGCCATACAACTGTGGAGCGTAGATGGCGGCTCCAACAGCTGATTAAACTGTTTTTGGACAAGGGAGGGGAAGCCTATTTGCTAGCCCCCGCTCGCCTAAAAATGGTTATGAATGGGAAAGTGAGATGGTTTACGTCAGAGATCCAAGCAAAGGAATATTTGATGGGGTTAAAATTATGTGGTTTAAAGATGTCAAGTGAATCCGGTGGTGGGCGGGCACCCCACATCTACACAATGCCAACATTCGGGCCAAAGGTGGTCTGATTGCTCAACAGGAAGGGGGGGTACTGGCTGGCAGAGGGAGATCCCAACCAGCCCTTGTGGGGAGGGAGGAGGGCAGATGGGAGTGGTGTGGGGAGGGGGAAGGGGTAGAAGGTGGAAGAGGGACTGGGGAGAAGGGTGGTAGGGGGAGGGGGAAAGGGGGAAAAACGGGAAAGGAAGGGATAAAGAGAACTAAGAGAAGTATAAGGACAAGAGAGGGAAAGGAGAAGGGAGGTATATTTAAGACACTTGAGATTTCATACAGCCAGGATGGAAATGAAATGAAAAAGATTGGGAGGGAGAAAAGGGCAGGAAAGGGGGAGGGGGAAAACAAAGGGGGATAGAAATGACTAGACTCCGAATAGCTTCTATTAATATCTGTGGATTAAATGATCCCCGAAAAAGAAGAAAAGTTATTGAAGATCGGAAAACCCTTAGGGCGGATATCTACTGCCTACAAGAGACACGTGGAATATAAGAACCGCAGAATTTTAGGATCACTTGGTATGAGAATGATAGTGTGCTCAGAACAAGATGTGAAAATCAAAGGGGTGGCAATATTGGACAGGAGTAGTAGAGTAAAATTTGCTAGACAGAAGGCTGACAGGAATGGGAGATGGGCAATTGTAGAATGCTCCTATGGTAAAGGATGTTTTACGTTATGCTCTGTATATGGGGCGGTAACCGACGATCCGGTAGTAATGGCTATCGAATTAACCGGCTGGCCTCCCCCATATATTCTATGTGGGGATTAAAATTTTTATGGCTCTTGGGATGGATTGCAGGATCTATTAGCGCCCGTAGTTAAATAAATATCAGGGACGGAAACCTCGTGTATTCAAGGCAATGGTCGGTATTCAGAAGGAGCTAGGATTGGTGGATTCTTGGGTCAAGCTTTGTGATTCAGATCCTGGGTACACCTATTTCTCTGCCCCTCATGCGAAATTGGCTCGACTAGATTTTTTCTTGACATCCCCCGAATTGTTAACACATGGTAGTATGGAACTATTCCCACGGATTATGTCAGATCATAACCCATTGGTATTTGACCTGGAGCTAGATGGTCTTGAGCATAAAACCAGGAGGTGGACCTTTGAAAGAGGGCTCCTTAAGGATTCTGAATACTGTGATTACATGAGGAACTGGATAGCTGAATTCTTAGAGATTAACCTGGGGTCTGCCCCTATAGAGATAGTCTGGGATGCCTTGAAAGCAGGAGTACAGGGGGAAACCTTGAGCTTCAGCCTTAAGAAACAAAAAAAACACTCAAAGCAGAGTAGGGGACTTGTATATGAAACTCAGAGACGTAGAAAGACAGCTGATTACAGCCATAAAAAAGGGGGAGGATATAAACAAAATCCAGGAGCAGATTGCTATAGCAAGGGCAGCAATAAATGAGGTCACTGCACAAAGAATAGCAGAAAAATATCTTGTGCAATGCTCTGAAGGGTATGAGTTTGGAGAAAGAACCGGGCTCCTGTTGGCGGTAGGGGCAAGTCATAAAGCAGCAGCTGGGGTCATCAGAGAGATTAGGGATCAACAAAGGCCAAATAGTGTCAGATGCAGATGGAATTAGGAAGGTGTTCCAGAGATACTATACGGAGCTCTATAGCGATACATCTGGATTTTTAGTTACAGAGATGCAGGAATTTCTAAGCTCCATCAAGTTTAATAAAGTATTAGAGGAGGATTATTCGCAACTGGAGGTACAGATTGATAGTTTAGAAATAAACAAGGCATTAAGTGAACTCGCCACTGGTCCTGATGCGATCCCCCTAGAGTTCTATAAAATCTTTAAAACATTGCTACTTCCTCTGATGATAGAGCTATTTATTCAGGTACAGAATGGTGGAGAAATCCCGCCATCATGGGGAATGGCCAACATAGTAGTTTTTTTGAAGAAAGGGAAGGCTCCACAGAGCCCGGCTTCTTACCGGCCGATAACATTAATTAATAGCGATGTTAAAATCTATTAAAAAATACTCGCTGCTCGATTATCTTTGGAGATCAAGAAACTGGTAACACCTAGACAACATGGGTTTGTCCCGGGTAGAGACACGGTCGAACATATTCGAAGAGTTATCACGCTCTTTGATGCGACAGAAGTCGCGGAGGAGCCCATGGCTGTTGCATTGTTAGATGCAGAGAAAGCATTTGATCGGGTTGATTGGAAATATCTCTGGCAGGTTATGGAGAACTATGGCTTTGGGGAGAAGTTCATTCTGGCAATAAAAGCTATTTATAGGTTTCCAGGAGTGAGAATACAACTAATGGGAGGGCAGTCCAAATGTATCCAAGTAGGGCGAGGCACCAGGCAGGGATGCCCATGCTCCCTGTTGTTGTTTGCTTTATATATAGATCCCCTGCTCAGACAGCCTGAAGGGAATAGTAAGATCTTGCCGGTGTGTAGGCATGGATGGGATACAAAAGTTTTAGCGTATGCGGATAATATAGCCATTATAACCTCTAACCCGGATTTAGCGTTGAAAGAAGTCGAAGAGGTGACGAGTAAGTTTGGAATGTTCTCTGGGTATCTGCTAAATAGAACTAAAACACAGTTGCTGGCTAACCAATATACAAATTCTCAGGACAAT
Source organism: Pleurodeles waltl (assembly GCF_031143425.1). NCBI lineage: Eukaryota > Metazoa > Chordata > Amphibia > Caudata > Salamandridae > Pleurodeles > Pleurodeles waltl. The sequence continues at coordinate 623,110,154 of NC_090437.1, read as the reverse complement.
CGGAGAGTGGATCATGCAGTTTACTTGGGCATTGATATTACACCAACAGTAGGAGAAATCATCAACCTGAACTTAGACCCAATATTTGCGAAAGCCAAAAACGATATGCATAGATGGAACATTTTGCATATGACTAAAATGGGGAGGTGTAATAGGGTTAAAATGATTCTCTTTCCAAAATTACTGTATATATTCCGGGGCATACCATTGAACTTTACAAACTCTCGGTTTGAGGATATGGAGCAGGTAGTCATGAGATTTATTTGGGCATATGGCAAGTGTAGAAGAGCGGGCAAATTTATGTCTCTACCTCGGGAAAAGGTGGGGGTGGTCCCTACCAAATATGAAATTATATCAAACGGCAGCAGCTTTTCAATATATGCGCCCATTATGGGTGGAAAGGGTAGGGGAGAATGAGTTAGAGGACGGTCCCAATATCTATGAGCTGCTTGTGGGATCAGCCGCTAATGGGTGTTTGTCAACCTTCCACGAACCTGGGTACTATAGGAAAGCTCAATACAAGGTATTAGGGGCTGCCTATAAATGCTGGCAGCCATGGCGTACAAAGAACAGGCTTAGAAGATTTAATTACTATACTATAATCAAGAACAACCTGTCGCTTCCCGAAATATTTAAGGATAGTCATATGGTAAAATGGGCCTCCCAAGGCATAGAGAGGTTAGGAGACTTCTTCGATGAACTTGGAATGAAGGTGTTTAACCCCTTAGCTGCTGGCCCTTTCCCCCCCCAGTGCTGAGCCCTTTTTTGGCTATTTGGGGTACTTCGCGCTTAGGGCTTCATAACTTTTTGTCCACATAAGCTAACCACGCCAAATTTGCGTCCTTTTTTTCCAACATCCTAGGGATTCTAATGGTACCCAGAGTTGGTGGTTTCCCCTGGAGGAGACCAAGAAAATAGCCAAAATACAGTGAAAATTTTGTTTTTTCCAAAAAAATGGGAAAAAGGCCTGCCGAAGAAGGCTTGTGGTTTTTTCCCTGAAAATGCCATCAACAAAGAATTTCTGGTGCTGAAATCACTATCTTCCCATCTTTCAGGAACGGGCAGACTTGAATTAGAAAACCAAATTTTTCAACACAAATTTGGCATTTTACTGGGACATACCCCATTTCTACTATATTTGGTGCTTTCAGCCTCCTTCCAGTTAGTGACAGGAATGGGTGTGAAACCAATGCTGGATCCCGGAATGCTAAACATTTCTGAAAACTAGACAAAATTCTGAATTCAGCAAGGGGTCATTTGTGTAGATCCTACAAGGTTTTCCTACAGAAAATAACAGCTGAAATAAAAAAATATTGAAATTGAGCTGAAAACAACAGCCATTTTTCTTTATGTTTTACTCTGTAACTTTTTCCTGCGATGTCAGATTTCTGAAAGCAATATACCGTTTTGTCTGCTGGACTCTTCTGGTTGCGGGGATATAAAGGGCTTGTAGGTTCATCAAGAACCCTAGGTACCCAGAGCCAATAAATGAGCTGCACCCTGCAGTTGGTTTTCATTCTATACTGGGTATACAGCAATTCATTTGCTGAAATATGAAGAGTGAAAAAGAGGTATCAAGAAAACCTTTGCATTTCCAAAATGGGATCAAGATAAGGTTTTAAGGAGCAGTGGTTATTTGCACATCGCTGAATTCCGAGATGCCCATACTAGCATGTGAATTGCAGGGCATTTCTCAAATAGACGTCTTTTTTACACACTCTCTTATATTTGGAAGGAAAAAATGTAGATAAAGATAAGGGGCAATAACACTTGTTTTGCTATTCTATGTTCCCCCAAGTCTCCCGATAAAAATGATACCTCACTTGTGTGGGTAGGCCTAGTGCCCGCGACAGGAAATGCCCCAAAACACAACATGGACACATCCTATTTTTTTTATAGAAAACACAGCTGTTTTTTCCAAAGTGCCTACCTGTAGATTTTGGCCTCTAGCTCAGCCGGCACATAGGGAAACCTACCAAACCTGTGCATTTCTGAAAACTAGAGACCTAAGGGAATCCAAGGAGGGGTGACTTGCGGGGCTCGGACCAGGTTCTGTTACCCAGAATCCTTTGCAAACCTCAAAAAGTGGCTAAAAAAAACAAGTTTTCCTAACATTTCGGTGACAGAAAGTTCTGGAATCTGAGAGGAGCCTCAAATTTCCTTCCACCCAGCATTCCCCCAAGTCTCCCGATAAAAATGATACCTCACTTGTGTGGGTAGGCCTAGCGCCCGCGACAGGAAACGCCCCAAAGAGCAACGTTGACAGATCCACATTTTTGGAAGAAAACAGAGGTGTTTTTTGCGAAGTGCCTACCTGTAGATTTTGGCCTCTAGCTCAGCCGGCACCTAGGGAAACCTACCAAACCTGTGCATTTCTGAAAACTAAAGACCTAGGGGAATCCAAGGAGGGGTGACTTGCGGGGCTCGGACCAGGTTCTGTTACCCAGAATCCTTTGCAAACCTCAAAAAGTGGCTAAAAAAACAAGTTTTCCTCACATTTCGGTGACAGAAAGTTCTGGAATCTGAGAGGAGCCACAAATTTCCTTCCACCCAGCGTTCCCCCAAGTCTCCCGATAAAAATGATACCTCACTTGTGTGGGTAGACCTAGCGCTCGCGACAGGAAATGCCCCAAAACACAACGTGGACACATCACATTTTTTCATAGAAAACAGTGCCTACCTGTGGATTTTGGCCTCTAGCTCAGCCGGCACCTGGGGAAACCTAACAAACCAGCACATTTTTGAAAACTAGAAACCCAGGGGAATCCAAGATAAGGTGACTTGTGGGGCTCAGACCAGGTTCTGTTACCCAGAATCCTTTGCAAACCTCAAAATGTGGCTAAAATAACACGTTTTCCTCACATTTCGGTGACAGAAAGTTCTGGAATGTGAGAGGAGCCACAAATTTCCTTCCACCCAGCGTTCCCCCAAGTCTCTCGATAAATATGATACCTCACTTGTGTGGTTAGGCCTGGTGCCTGCGATAGGAATAGATCACACAACGGTCAATGTTGGTCCTTACGTGAGGCAGCTGTTGACCCTGGGGTGATCCATTCCTGACACAGGCACTAGGTGTAGGCACTCAAGTGGGGTAGTGTTTTTATCAGGACAGGTGAGGAGTCACTGGGTGGTAGGAATGTTGTGGATCCCAGCATATTCCTGTAGTTTGTGTGACAGAAATGCGAGAAAAATTGAGTTTTTTTTCAACATTTCAGCTTTGCAGGGTATTCTGGGTAAGAAAACTTTGGGGAATCCACACAAGTCACACCTCTGTGGACTCCCCCGAATGTCTAGTTTCCAGAAATGTTTGGGTTTAGTGTGTTTCTCTATATGGCCGCCAAATCCAGAACCAAAAACACAGGTGCCTGCCTTACAAAACCAGTTTGTTTTGCCATAGACAATTTTGATGTCTCCACAATATGATTTGGGTGGTGGAATTTGGGGCTGAACTAAATTGGGGAGCTCCCAAGAGAGCACTCTCTCTCTGCTTGCCGCCGCATTCACCTGCTCTCTGGGTTGGCCTAACCCACTATTACCCAGTTGCACGAACAGCTTGCGAAGGGACAGCAGGACTGTCCTCATCACCTCCCTCATAATGTACTGGAAGAGGAGTTATCGAATGGGACTCCTCTGACTGAAAAATCACTCCCAGAGTCTGCGCCATTGTCCTATCCCTCAGATGCTGTCTCAGTATCTGATCCTATGTCAGAGCGGTCCTCTATAACCCGAGTGCAGGCAGCAGTCATCCATCAAAATGCCATCTCTGCTATTGGCTAAACTGTTGCTCTAAAACACTAGCCTACGTAGACAGTCACAAAATCGATGGTGTGTGTGAGATACGTGCAACAGTAGAGGCCACCTTACCTGCGCTTCTTCCCTCAATCAGCACGTACTTTCAAGACACTCAAAAAACACCTTGTCACATACCATTCGTCACAGTCTTTAGCACCTCCTGCGCCCAGTCCAACAATCATTATTGGTGCTCCCACTCCCTCCTCCTCGGATTCCCTCATTACCACCCAGCAAAAGTGCCCTTCATCTCTCCATAGACTTTACTAATGTACTCAGCTATTTACATAAAATACAGATTTGCTCTTTGCAGTAGGCATATAAACCTTCTGCGCTTCTTTATGGCACTAAAACTGCCACTAGACAAGTCGGACCCTTTTCCCCCCAGGGAAACCACACACATATTGACAAAAGTGATATATATATGACAGCCAACCACCTGAAACTCAACTCAAGCAAAACCGAAATAATCCTCTTTGGCCCACACAAAAACACCTGGGACCCCTCATGGTGGCCCACCACGCTAGGCCCTGCACCCACCCCCGCCAACCACGCACGCAACCTCAGCATCATCCTAGACTCCTCCCTCTCGATGACCCAACAAATCAACGCTCTTACCTCCTCATGCTTCAACACACTCCGTATACTGAAAAATATTCAAATGGATCCCCACAGAGACCAGAAAAACTGTCACTCACGCACTCATCAGCAGCAGGCTTGATTACGGAAACGCCCTCTACGCCGGCACCACTCTAAAACTCAAGCGCAAACTACACGCATCCAGAACTCAGCAGCACGACTCATCCTCGACCTCCGCCGACACGAACATATCTCTCCACACCTCAAATCCCTCCACTGGCTCCCCATTGACAAAAGGATCACCTTCAAGATCCTCATCCTCGTACACAAATCACTCCACAACACAGGCCCTGCCTACCTCAACGAGAGTCACCTTCCACACCCCCACACAAAACGTCTCCTCAGCTGACTTCTCTCTCGCCTCTGTCCCCGCATCAAACACACCACCACCGGGGGCAGATCCTTCTCCTACCTTGCACCCAAAACCTGGAACGCCCTCACAACCCACCTTTGCAAGACCCAAAACCTACTTCTTTTCAGGAAGGGCCTCAAAACCTGGCTTTTCGAACAGTGAACCTCCCAGCCCCTTTCCCTCCCCCCGTAACCCCCCCCACCCAGCGCCTTGAGACCCTCACAGGTGAGTAGCGCGCTTTATAAATCTCTTTGATATAGATCTACCTCTATATATATATATATCTATCTATCTACATAGATATATCTATAGATATATCCATGTACCTAGATATATCTATCTACATAGATATATATAGATCTATATATACATCTATTTTTTTTTAGTTGTTGTATGGTTTCCTTGGGGGCCAAAATGGCCCCCAGGGAAACCCTACAACATCTAAAAAAAAATATTGCCCCCACAGGGGGTCACCCTGCCCACGGGCGACCCCCTGTCATTTAATTTAATTTATTTTTTATTTTTTTGTGGAAAAAAAAAATCCCCTGGGGGGGCGCAATCGCGCCCCTCCCCCCCCCCCCCCCCCAGGGGGCACCTACCTTTTTTTTATTTTTTATTATAATGCCGGGGGGGGCGTTTTCCGGGGGGGCCGCCCCCCAAAGTGAAATCCCTGGTGTCTAGTGGTGTTTCCTGGCCCCCGATCGCAGCTGTGCTGCGATCGGGGGCCAGGAAACAATTTCAGAAGGCCTCGTAAGAAAGGGGAGAGTCTCCCCTTTCTTACAAGGCCTTTTCAAAGTGTTTCCTGGCCCCCTGATCGCAGCTGTGCTGCGATCGGGGGAGCCAGGAAACCTGAAAGTGTTTCCTGGCCCCCGATCGCAGCACAGCTGCGACCGGGGTCCAGGAAACACTTTCAGGAAGGCCTCGTAAGAAAGGGGAGACTCTCCCCTTTCTTACGAGGCCTTCCCGAACGTGGAAAAGGCCGTTTTCCCCATCAAAGCAGGAAGCAGCCGCAAGGCTGCTTCCTGCTTTGATGGGGAAAACACCTTTGAAACGTCAGCGCGCCTCGCGGCGCGCTGACGTCACAAAGGGGCGGGTGGAGGGCGGGGGGAGACACGGAAGCTTCCGTGTCTCCCGAGGGAAGTTAAAAAATAAAAATAAAATCCTCGGGTGCAACGCACCCGAGGATTTATTAATACCCTTCCTGGTGTCGGCCTCTGGTCATGACCCGCACCAGGGAGGGTGTGTGGTTAAGAGTCTTCAAGAACAGTATGGTCTAGAACAAAGGGATTTTTTCAAATATTTACAGATACGAGATTTTTGGGGCAAAAAAACTGGGGGGTCACAGGGATTCAGAAGTAACCTGCTGTTAAAGGGTATCTTGGGGAAATCTAATATGACTATTAAATTAATCTACTCATCACTGATGGCAGAACAACCCGATGATTTGGGGAAGCATAGTGAGAGGTGGAAGGACAAATTGGTTGATGGAAGTACTAATTTTCTCAAATCACTTGAATTGGGACATACTATGCTACTTTCTTCCTCTCTGCAAGCACAACATTATAAGACTATGTTTGACCTGTACCATACACTGGCTCACCTTGTTAAGTGGGGGGGCTCACAAGGAACAAACTGCGCAAGGTGTGGGGCTCACGAAACAGATATTGTTCATATGTTTGCCACTTGCGGGGAACTGACGATACTGAGAGACGGCATGCAACTCGTGATAAAAGAAATATTGGGATATGATTTGGTCCTTACCCCCGAGATCATGGTCTTAGGGGTCGCTGAGGAAACGAGGGGACGACATAGAGCGTTTATTTTTCTTGCCATGGCGGTCTATCGATTATGTATCTCCTCTGCATGGCTGAACCCGCAACCACCGTCATGGCAGCAGTGGCTGGGCAGGTTACTGTCTGTGTATCATTTGGAAATCGCACTGTATGAACGGAAGGGGAGATTGGCGAGGAAAAAAGGGAAATTAATTTGGGGACAATTTCAGAATTGGCTTCTGGCCCATTGATGAAGGTTCAATCTTAAGCTCTAACCTGATGACAAAGGTGAAATTTGCTTCTTTCCAGGCTAATGGGAATATGTAATCATCTCTTGAATTTTATGTTATGGGCAAAATGATGTATGAATGTAATTATCTCTTTCTTTTCCAAAGAAAAAAGAAAAAAAGGAAAGAAAAAAAAACAATACCTCATAAGATGCAAACGATGTGTTTGAGGTGTGCCCATCAACGGTAGTACGGTTAAACTCAGTCAGGCTGCAAATAAATATGGATGCTGCGTTGCACACCTGCTGCGACGTGTATCTGTGGATGGGTGGACTGCAATACTCTCTTGTCCAGTCCAAGATGGCTGCGCTGGTGCATCAGGGTCGTGATGACGCTGGCTGTATGACACCCAGAGCTGATGTCATGTGCAGTGCCGGCAACTAGACGACCTTTGCTGTTGAAGCCCCTGCCACGGCTAAATTCCCTGTCACTCCTCTTCATGCATGAGCCACTCCACGAGCTGCCATGTCACACAAGAGTGCACACGAGCTGCACAGCGCCGGAAATGATGTGCTGTGTGCTCTTCCTCTTCAAATCATCCTCTTCGCCAATATGTCCAGTGGGTGATTTACCACAAGAGACAAGTGGATGCATTGAAGACACTTTAACAAGTCTCTGAAGTAGAGAAGAGCCCATGACTGTACTTTTCGCTTTGCCTGTGTCTCTGATGAATGGCTACTTTTCCTTGGAACACCAACGACAGAGAAGACAGAATGCGAGACAGCTATTAAACACAAACATTCTGCATCCTGTGACACAGCACAGGATACAGAAGCATAAAAGTAACCGAAACACAAAATAGATAATGTAGATACAACAGTGCCTTAATATATACTGTGCAAACATATCTAATGCTTTTGCCTCTCTCCTTCATAATAAACTTACAGCATTAGAAACTTTCTGTCCTGTTACAGTTATCCCATTTCTGGCAATTTGCATTCTCTAACACTATCTTTATCCCCTTTCTCTTGTTAATGGCAGTAATGTGTTATCACCTGTGGTATTGCAGGGATCTAACACCCTGAAAGCACAGCTAGCGTGTACTACACTCCCACTATAGAATTCATCTGTATGCATTATTTCTCTGCCATATTGTGCCCTAGTAGCTAACATAATCTGTAGTAAGCTACTTTATAAATAGTCCAACTTCACAGCTCAATGCAGCAGGTCTGGATTGTAAACTGTTTTCAGCAGTGCTTCATTTGGGAAGTGTCTAAGCCAGTAAGTTAGGAGAGTGATCAGAGTGAGTTTTAGGGTAACTGAGAGGACCAAAAGTTTTAATACCAACCCGTAATCAGTTCTAGAGTGTGAGTCAAGCACTGAAGAAGTTTTCGTTCATCCATTTCTGAACGTCAAAAATATATTAAATTTACTAGCTGAGACTTGTCTAATCTTCGTTTATGCAGCAGTACTCAAGGAGGAGATCATGCCGATATATGCATTTCATAATCCAGCACTATATGAAATTTCCCTCCTTAATAAGCATGCCATCCCCATATCTTTGTATCTTTACGTAATTGTTTCAAAGAATGGAGGCAAATCGAAATTCGGCCATATGTTGTCTAACTTGTTTATTTTCTCCGATTAGTATACTGTGTACCATGATGTACTTTACCTCCATGTTTGCATATATTGCAGCGTGTCAGAAGTTCAGCATTATCCTTATCAGTGTGACCACATCCGTGGAGTAGATGCTAAAAGATGCATAATATCCCTTGTTTCCCTCATACAGCTGCAAAATGATCCTTCGTAGCTTTTCCCAATTCAATTTCTTGAAGTAGTGTAATTTTCTTTCCCGTCTAGGGATGCTAATACCTTACTAGTATTTTGGGGTTTAAGACTCTGAAACCTTCTTGACAGGAGTATTGGAATTGGTTGGAAAATTCTACGTATGGCTCGATCGTCAATAACCTATTAACAGTTGTAATATCCATCTTACTGCTTGTCAAATCCTCTGAAGAAAAAGACTCTTATGTGCTAGACCAGTGCTAGACCAGTCATCCCAGGGGTCCTCAAATCCTAATCTGGGGCTTCTGCAACTACTTAGGAAATTAAATAATATCAACACATTAATAAAGTGTATATAAATAAAGAAGCAAAACGTAAAATTGAATTTTTTTGAATGTTAAGTACATGTGAAAGAATTTGTTTGGTGTCCTCACATTGATTTGTGGGAACAGTCCAAAATCTTCAAACAGAATATAGCATGGACAATGGGTGGCCTCAGTTGAATTTAGAAAAGCCCAACCATCCCATTAAAATGAACATTTAGATTTGTTTTATATTTGTGATGTAAATAAAATATTTCCTAATTTGTCTATTTGTTGGATGAATGCTTGTTTCTCTACTTTTGTGTATTATTATGAGGTTTAAATAATTTAAAGTGCTTAAGCCGGGGCCCCCGGCTTCCAGTATAGTGACTCAGTGGGAGTCCTGAGATTCCAGTTGTGATTCAGTGGGGGTCCCCGGATTTCACTATCAATTAAGTGGGCACAGGGCTGACTTTAGGGTGGTGCGACCGGTGTAGTTGCACCAGGCACTGTGTTTGGTGGGTTGGCTGTGCTTAAAGATAACTATAGCGTTTAAAAGAATAGGAACTTATTGTGCATCCAGCAGTTTCAGGCAACAATAAAAATGTAAAGATAACTCTGGTGGCTATTGTTACTGCTGGTGAGAGATCGGAATTTTGTCTAGTGGCAGTTTTGACTCATCTTAAAGTAGCATAGAGGGATAATATGCCTGCCGCAAAGAACATGTACCGTGCAGATCACAAACCTGAGTGCGAGTGAACTCTGAGTAGTGCTTTAAAAATGAAATATACATCAGTGAGAGATTATGGAAAGATGAGGGACACTTTTGGAGAATGGTAATTAGGGAGTCCCTGGAGGAGGTCATGGTGGGGTGCCAAAATGGACTGTTGGACTGGGCACCACCAGCGCTAAAGCGGGCCCTGAGCAGGGTTCCACAGACATCAGAAGGTTAAGAACCACTGTGCTTATGTCATGTGGATGTTTTTCTGCACAGATTTTAGAAGTTAAATATCTTCATAACCTTGAACGTAGTTTGTGTCATGACTATGGTAAAGTGGCAAATGCTGAATCGTATGTATAATCGCACCACCGCCAACGTTGCTTTTTTCCCCCTTCTTTAAAACAATGTAATGTCCTGAACATGGCTGCTTCCATGTTTTCCATTAAAACGGATCTCAGGGACCCCCCAATCACTATTGATTTGTACACCTCAGCCATCAAATGTTACTAAATTGTGGACGACTTTGAGGATACCCTGGCTGTTTGCAATTTACAGAGTGAGATCAACATGATTTAAAACTTGCTTATGGAACTCCATTGTTGATAAAAAAAAAGCCCTTCACCTGGACCTGGTCATGCATCTCAACTATCAGCCTATATCTCAATTTTTCTACGTGACACAGCTCTTGGAAAGGGCAGTATTCATCCCGCTAGCAGATGCTGTAGAGCATAATAATAATCTTCACTATACGCACTCGGGTTTTTGCTCTTTGTGTAGCATGAAGATGGTCCTGGTGGGGCTGCACTGAATAACCTGCATTACTGCTAATGACATTCCAGCTGCTCTAATTTGAATCAATCCGTCTGATACTGTAGACCACCAGATCATAATGTCATTACTTGCTGATCATTATATTAAGGACTTGGCCTTTACTTTTTTTTTTCTTTTTTTATAATAATTTTTATTGATTATGGGGGTTATTCCAACTTTGGAGGAGTGTTAATCCGTCCCAAAAGTGACGGTAAAGTGACGGATATACCACCAGCCGTATTACGAGTTCCATAGGATATAATGGACTCGTAATACGGCTGGTGGTAAATCCGTCACTTTTCCGTCACTTTTGGGACGGATTAACACCTCCTCCAAAGTTGGAATAACCCCCTATATGTTTTTTCCTGTACATCACAGCTCATAGCATAGAATTTTACATTCTCTTAGCAACAGCAGTCCTGACATTGACATTGGCATCTGTTATACAGTACACATCGCTTAGCTTCATTCCACTTAGTATGCTTCATTTGGGTTTCATCCTATGCATGTGTTCATGTGGGTTTAGTCGCTTGGTCTGGTGGTATGTCTACATGGTTTGGAAAAGTAGGTATTACAGTTTGACCAGTTGAGTCTTCACCTATAATACTAGAGGTTTCCCGGATCTAATTGACTCTCCCATGTAGCTGCAGTATGCTTGTGTCCCGAAGGAAGAGAGGGTAAATTGGTAAGTGATGATGGAGGGAACAGGGAACAAAACTAAAAAGACATTTTTTTTAACAGTCGCTGGTCTCTGAGAGGGTCTCACAGGAGATTTCCTGTGGTGTGGAGTGTGTGGCAGGGGATGGGGGTGCATCAGTGTCTCAAGTTATTCCAGGGTTTCAGTCCTGGCATCCGTGTATGTGTTTGCTTTGCTCTATATGTAAGGGGAAGGGTGTAGTCAGTGTATCGAGTGTTCCTTCAATTCGTGTCGGATGTGGTTGAGTCCACGTCATCCCCACCAGACTGACTTTGGTCTGATCCTCTGTCCCCTCCCGGGTGCTCCCAACTCTCCAGTACCTCCGACCACAGCTCTGCAGTGGGATGTCATCTGAGCCCTCGCACATCCTCCCACCGCAGGACGTTCTCTTCTGCTCTGGACCACTGGGTGACATCTCAAGCCAGGGTTTCTATTGATAGTCATAATTTCACCTTCCAGTGTAGTGCAATTCTATGCCTGGCTAAGGTGACCGCTAGGTCCAAGAATCCGGAGCCAATTCTGCACTTTTTGGGTTGGGGGAACCCACCAAGTAGGCATATCTCAAGGGTGTAAGGGAGAGCACGGCCCAGTGTCTCATTGATGCGGCGCATCAAAGCCTCCCAGTATAATTGAAGGGTGGGGCATTCCCACAACATATGCCCAAAGTCTGCATCTGGTCGGTAGCATCTGGGGCACACCTTGGATTCTCTCCCATAAATCCTGCTCAACCTTTGTGATGTCATGTATGTCATGTGCAAGATATTGAATTGCATATATTTTAGTCTTGTGTTGCAGGATAGGTTGTGTGGATATGACAATTTCTTGGTCCAGTCCCTGTCTGATGTTTCGTTGCTCAGGAGGATGTCCCATCTGTACTTGAGTGACGTTAGTGGTTTCCAGAAGAGATCTGTATAGCCAGGTTACCTGTCATCGAGATGAACCTAATGTGAGCAGTAAGTAAAGTACTGCACATTGAAGGGGTTCATCCCTTCCCCTCCCCACAGATCTGCATAGGTCTTCTGCATTGCCTCGTATGTCAGGAATTGACCATGTGGTAGAGCATATTGTTCTGTCAGGTCGCCCTAAGGCATAAGAACACCTGAGAAATAGCAGTCTCCCACAGTTACTATCACATTTTATGTCCAACCCAACAACTGGGCCAACGTGAAGCAGGCCACTGGCACACTATGAGGCAGCCCCACCAGTGGCAACCTTGGGGCATACAGCGGCACCCCTTTTGTTCTCACTTTGCAGAGGCATCAGCAGTTTAGCGCTGTCTGGAGTAGTACATCAGGTCTCGCAATTGGTATATCTGGGTGCAGCTTCTTAGCCAGTAATAGCCACTGTTGCGGCATTAGGCCAATAAGGCTTGAAAAGCCCTCGCATGCAGCATCAATCCACCTGGCCACCACTGAAGCTGTGCTGCCAAATAGTAGAGCTTAAAATCTGGTACTCCTAGGCCACCCCCCGTAGGGACATGGCGCAGCTTCGCCGGGGCACTCTGACAGTGGCTGTCCCATATGAGCTGGGCAAAGAATTAATCCTGTGCACTGACTGTCTTGAAGGGTCTTCAGGACCCTGTATAATTTGGTGTAATAATAGCAGAATTTGTCATTTATGTGTTCCAGGGCATATATGTGGGTCCCTGTTGCTGTTATTAGGTGCGTAATCGGGGTGCCACGTATTTCAGGGCATATAAGCCAGACCAGCATCTTTCCCGGCCTGCCCTTCGTTTCGTGTACTTTAGCTATGTAGGTTTTGTAGTCATGGCATCTCTATTTTTCGAGGATAATATTGTACTGATCCTTCACTTCTAGGAGGGGTCTATGCAATGTAGGGTCTGTCCCTGGGTTATTTTCTTGTGAATGCAATGTGGCCTCTATTGTGTGGAGCTCTGTCCGCAACGCCCCTCTAATGCCCACAGTTTGTCCCATGCAGTGACCCCGGATCACTACTTTGAAGGCTTCCCATTCAATGAGTACAGACTGCATTGTGCCATGGCTTAATGTAAAATAGTCAGTAATGGCTGTGCGTAATGTTTCCCTTAATCAGGGGTCTTCCAGGGCTGCAGGCTGTAAATGCCAGGTAGGGATCGTGGATCTGTATTCCATGATTTGCAGACTCAAGAGCAGGAGGTGGTGGTCGGATAGCGTTCGGCCCAGGTATTATGTGTTGGCACAGCCTGCCCGAGCATAGGAATTTATCCAGTCTAGTGTGGGATTTGTACAAGTGTGAATAAAATGAGTAATCACACTCTGTTCCATGTTGTCCATGCCAAGCATCTGCAAGACCCCAATGCTGATGTCTGTGGGCATATGTCCCCAGTAAAGGGGGCGTGGACCGGTCTAGGTGAATGTCCGTAATACAATTCTAATCCCTGCCCAGCAGTAGGTCACCTCCCATTAGTCGTCTCACGGTTGTTAAGTGTGGAGGAAGGTGAGTTGGTCATGGTTAAGTGCATATACACTTCCCAGTGGTATTTCCTGCCCTGCCAGTCTGACGCTGATCAGGACATAACGCCCTTCAGTATTGACCCAGGATCGTAAGTGTTCAAAGGAAATGCCTGCTCTAATACAGATCAACGCCCCCTTTACTTATGCAGAGTAGGTGGTGGCGTACAGCTGACTTGGCCTTTTCATGGTTTGAAGACTTTACAACTTGCCAAACTCAACAAATTGTTTTATTTTCTTGTACCTCCTCTATCACACACCACATTTGCCGTCTGCACTACTGTTCAACCTATACGTGATCCCTCTGGCCTACTTTATTGAATTTTTCACCAGTAGCCTGTTCATGTATTCAGATGTTATGCAAATTGTTTTTAAAAATGTGATAATGTTACCAGCTGTGCCTCAGCCCTGCATACACCATATATTATCATGCCGCACCACATAACACCATTCATGCAACACAATGAGACCTCATACCACCTAGTATCACATCACAGCATCTAAACGTAGAACACAACACACCACATTAAACTAAATAACAAAACAACACATTAGACCACATCACACTACATTGTCATTCCACGCCAAACCTTCCCACAGCACTATACTACCCAGAACACACTACATCTCATGAAATACCACACCAAAATTCCACGCCTCTCCCACTACAGCATTCCACCATGCACAGTATGAGACAACACCTCACCACATGCCACAATTTACAGCGCCATAGCACACATGCTGTCATACAACAAACCATATCACAAAATTCCACATTTATCTAAACCATATCCTCCCACACAAAGCCGTAGTGCACAATACCAAGCCAGATCACCACACAAGTCCAAGACTATGTTTAAGTATACTAGAATAGCACACTGAGACAGAGCTGCAGGGGGTAAGTCTAATGTGATAGTACTTGCAAGTCAGCCAGTATAGAATCTTACTAATTTGAAGTATTCTGGATGGTTCTAGGTAGATGGGGAAGGTGGTGCATGTGTTTGTGACTCTTGCACTAGTAGGACTGAGCTCTAGATCAGTTGTGACCATGTATACGTGCGTTGATTGCCCTTCCTCAATGTAAGCACCTTTCCTCAACAATGAACAATAATTAGTTCACAATAATTAGTGCTAAGAAGACACCAGCACACACACGCACACCACAGTACAGAACCAGTGACACAACACACAAGCTTCATTCATGCATCCTTGCAAGGGCTTATTGTGAGTCAATAGATGCCCCCTTCATGCAGACACTCCTGTGACATAACCCAGAACTGGAATCCAGCAGTTCAGGAGTAAAGCTGCATACTGAAAAGATAAATTCCGAGATATGTGCAACACATATGGTATTCAGGAAGCTATTTATGCCATAGACACACCATGAAAGTGGGAAGTTTATTGCTGCAGTGCTAAAATGGCTCAAGGAAGAAAAGATTGTGTGATCATTGGGCGCTTTTAAAGCTATAGACCCACATAACACACACTTATTCAATTCATTTGTTCTTGTCTCGTTGGCTACCATGACTATTAACAGGTGGGTTTTATAAAGATCTATAACGTTTTAAGGTTTTACCGTAAGATGATAGCATTTACTTTCCCATAATGGTCACGATGATCCCCATTGTATCCCAATGAGTCGAAGAATCTTGCACCTTTGTTAATTATACTCCTGTAATGGAAAGTTAAAATATGGTTGTGGGATTGTTGCACCTGGGATTTAGCTAAAGAGTACCTTGTTCAATATACTAATTCAAAACAGATGGTAAAGTTAGAATTTGGAAAAATGAAATAAGTGCGACCTGACCTGTCAGCTGCAGAATTATAATAACTACTAACTCATGGAATGCTTCAGACTGTCTGACTAATCTTACAACACTCAGAAACATACAGTGTGAATTCTTGGCCTTCCTGTGAGACAGCTGAACTACTAGAATAGAAAGGACAGCCCTTCAAGCATAGAACAATTCTAAATAAAAGAAATGATGACAAATTTAACGTTTGGCATATGATCAAGGATATTATAGGGGCAAAAAGACAGCCCATGCTTCTATAATTTGCTACCTCTAGTGGCATAGAGCTGACAGTTTAAATATGAAAGGCATATCCCTGAAAGTAAGTGAAGATTCATATTTTGTTTGTACTTCTTCTGAAAGGACCAATATTGATTAGTCTTATGATGTAGATTCACAGGACAAATACAGCTTTGACAGATGTATAACTATTAATTAATTTGATTACCACTAGCTGCGCCTGTGATGGGCTTCCTACCATACTTACCAAATCTGATCCATTAACATGGACTGATAGCATTTTACCTTTATTTAGATATATAGTGTAAACTGAGGTTGTTCCTCCTTTTCTAGATACATCAGACTATATAGCTGAGTAATTCTATAGAACTTAGAAGACTGGACCAAGGATCATGCGTTAAACCCTGTAGACCAGATGGGGCTCAGGTCAGGACTTGCCGTTTTGCCCCAAAACCTCAAACCTTAAACCTCAAACCTTAAACTTGAGCTATCTATTTAGATGAGTGTATTTACTTGCTTTGTGGTCTTCTGTGAAGTGTTTGATACAGATGCATGCCCCTGTTTATGGAGTAAACTTAGCTAGTTGTCTCTATGGCCTGATTATAGTGTTCCTTATAGAAACCTGGACTAAAAGACAAATATGAGAAAGAGGACAGTTCTCTAATAAGATTAATATTTCTAATGGCATTATGCTGGATTGTCTCCTTACTCTGATCTTGTTCACATTGTATCTGTCAGATTTACCCAGTACCCTTGCTTCAGAAAAGGATTGTCCTCTGCAATTAAGTAGCTTGCTGGCATATTGAACTATATCTTGCCGATTTGCTTATTCTGGATCGCACGCTGGTTGGCCTTCAGGAGTAACTTAATACCTTGAGCACATAGTGTAAGTCAAATAAACTGACCATCAAGGTCAATAATTGTCCAGTAATGAGCTTTGGTAGTTGAAATGCGAACTATACCTGGTGGCTAAGGAGTGTTAAGTTAACAAGTGAAGATCTTGCAAATATACAGGGTCTGTTTACAGGTAATTTGATGTCGAAATTACATCTGGAAAATGTACTGGCTAATGCTTTAGTCACGGTGGTTGAACCTGCCAGATTTGATACTATGTACTGATATATGTCTCTGAGACCTATACCTAGAGATCATGCACACAATTGTACCAGTTTTGCTGTATGGATTGACAGTCCTTGCTGTGCATAAAAAATTGTAAAATCATAGACAAAATGGGCCTGAGAAAAGAGCTTTTAACTGGCCAAGCAGTGGGAATAGTAACCCTGTGTGTGACGATGCTAAAGGTCTATTCCTAGACAGGTTTAATAGTGAGGAGCCTACTGCTGGGTTGTTTCTGAAAGATCTCAAGTCACCCATACATTCATCAGCAGTGCTATCCAAAAAGAAGGTTAAAACCCATTTTTTCAAATCATCTGGAAACCTGATGGGAGGTGATGATTGTATGTATGTGTGTGTGTGTGTGTGTATATATATATATATATATCTATATAGTCATTTTACAGCTCGGCAAGGTTGACACTGTGTCAAACCTCTGCTTAAAGACTTTGCTGTATAAATGGCAAAAGACTTTGTCACTGTCTAGCTCGGCGTGGATAGCACTGTGCTGATCCAATGCTTAAAAGCTTTGCTAGACAGACATTTGAGGCGATCAAATCTAGAGTGTCGCTGGTGTTGCAGACTGCTCCTTACTAGAGCTGCTCTCCACCTAAACTTGGGAACTACCCAGAGTTCTCTATTCTTTTTTGTGTATATATATATATATATATATATATATATATATATATATATATATATATATATATATATATATATAGAGAGAGAGAGAGAGAGAGAGAGAGAGATATATATATATATATATATATATATATATATATATATATATATATATATATATATATATATATATATATATATATATAGATTACATTAGAATAAAATCTTCTGACTATTTGATTCCCAGCATTTGCAACGTGACCTTGCAGCCCATCAGGCACAATTAGTGGATGCCCAGGTATAATCCATTAGACGGTAAGGTTGCCCTTAATCTGATGTTGACGGGAGATTTTGCATCGATACATAAATTCCTCATAGTTAATGCCTTGAACCTTTGTGTTGGCCTCAGGAATAAATCACCTTGATTAAAGTAACTGGAGGGACACCAAGATGGCCCCCGAGAAACTGTCATGTCCACCAAACTGAGGACAATACAAATTACTTATTTACTTATTACTTACATCACCCCTGTAAGGTTGTGGAAGGCTGACAGATTCCCCATGCCAAACTGTTTCCAATGAGGGTAATTTGTTCCATGTGGTCTGTGACGGCCTAGTGATTGTGGCTTACCAGACTGCCATATTGACCACGCTTCTGAATGTACTGAGCAGGCCATTTGACCACTCGCAATGTATTGCTCTGCTAAGTATACTAAAAGATCTGTGTGGCACCTGGGGAGAGCATATGCTAATGAGCGCCATGGACAGCTCAGAAAAATCAGAGGAACCCAGGGTGTCCTAACATGTGCAAGACCGTCTGAAAGTTGTTTTAGGGACTGTTTTACTATCCTTAGTAACTACGGTGAAGACTATCTCTTCTTCAGTTCTCATTCATAGTGTCCTGCATGATAAATGCTTTTTATCTCACGTGCTATGTACTACACTTGTTACCACTGTTAACATTAAATAATGTGTGATTTATTAAAAAAAAGAATCTTATCTCTGGCCTTAAGATTCTTGCTGCTGCTGAACAGTGTGTGTCAAGTACTGTGCCACTGTAGCACTAGTTTGGAAATTGGGATGCTAAAGCTGAGTCTTTGCCAATGTGTACAACGATTTCATATGATCTCACTCTTTTTTGGTGATTTTCCTTATTATTCTTAATTGAAAATCATTTCTGAAACCAGTAAATGCATGTACTGTGTCAATTTGTATAATAACTTTAAAGCACACAAAAATATAAATGAATTAACATGAGTACACTACCACCCACAGAGTCTTACGAAAGAGAAGCAAGTACATACAAGGCTAATAGAGACTAACGCTCTCGAAACAGACAGCTATAATAAAAGAGGGGTCCAAATACAAAAACATGAATTATGGTTACTGATTATTAGACCTGCCCATCTACACGCCTCCAGTGTGGGATAAACATCTCATAAGGCTCACACATTCCAAATGAACCAAGGGGCACTTGAAAAATGTGGACTTTGTGCTACACGAACACCTCATAACAGAAAAATACCCACCTGCCTGGAGCAGTATTTGCACATAGGAAACTTACTTAAGCATTTTCCATGAATGCTGTTTATTGGAAAACTGGAACCCTTTGACATGAAGGGGTAAATACCGGACATAAAAATGGTGACGTACTTGTATGACATCACTGTTTCCATGTAGTGTCTTATCTGGTTGAGACTTGAGTTTACTTCCTGGCCATTACACCCCAGTTACCGTCCCTTTTATTCTATTACTGTTGTAGCGATGCTACACTTCAGTCTTACAATCTCTGTGTGCGTTGCAAATGCCAGTAAGCCCATGGAAAATCCCAAATATAATTGTGAGTGCAAAGGTTAGAATGTTTGTATCTTTAGCACCATGCAGTAAAATCAATGGTCAAATAATGTAGACTTAACAGCCAGACCGACAATTTATAATCCTGAATATTTTATTTCTAGATCTTCAAGAAGGCCAGGGCTGTGGCCCCTTCAATACTTTTCTTCGATGAAATTGATGCTTTAGCAGTTGAACGAGGGAGGTAAGACTGAGTAGATGTTTCACTTTTTGATGTTTAGGTCACAGCTGTCTGGTTTGCTAAAGACATCTTGGGGGGCTTTCAGAAAGTTAACCTTGGAATGCATTCCACCCGTTCATTACCATTGGCTTTGTGGTTTGTAACTCACATTTTCTGGCTCTCTATTTGCTGGCTGTATTTGCTTTAGCCTCTCCAGGTTCAGTTTGTCCCTCCTGTTGCCTTAACTGTTTTTACTGTATCCTTCCACGAACTCTCTTTCTGTAAACAGGCCTCAAAATCTTCTTCTTATCTTGTCACATTTGCTGTGCATTCAAAGGCCGAGGTCAAATGTCAGACGCTGTCTTCCAAGGATGCTTATTTACTTTTCTTTCTCTGACTCTTTGGAAGTGAGAGTATTTATGTGACAATTTTGCTGGATATTGGGAGTAGAAAAGATCCACTTTTTCTAGCACACAACATTTAGATGAACTGTGTAAGTATTTCAGAATATATCATAATTAGTAATACAAATGAACCACATTTGTGCTATTTCTGAACTGTGTTGGAACAAACACTTTAATATGATCAAAATAAATTGTTACACTAGGTGATGCAATTTCCACACATTTTCATTTGTGCACTGTGTCGTTTTATTAGTAAAAGTGTATGTCTGTGCAAAGGTAATGGTCATTTCAAATAAAAACGTGTTGCCAGTAATGGCAGTGTGCTACCATACAATGCATACTCCTCTCTATGCCACTGCACTCTACTATGCACCACTCCACACCACTGCACTCTACCGCACTCTACTTTGCACAACTCCAAATCGCTGCACTCTACTCTGCACCACTCCACTTTACACCACTCCATGCCACTGTACTCTGCACCACTCCACTGTTCGCCACTGCAGTTTATGCCACTTCACGTTACACCTCTCTGCTCTACCTTGTAATCACTCTACTCTATGCCAGTGCACTCTACACCACTCTACTCTGCACCACTGCACTCTTTGCCACAGCAATATACTCTGCACGGCTCCTCTATGCCCCTGTACTCTACGCCACTCTGCAACACTGCACTCTACGCCAATACACTCTAAGCCAGTGCACTTTACTCTGTAACCCTCAACTCTATGCCCCTGCAGTCCATGCCAATCTACTGTACTCCACTCTAATCTACTCTGTTCCATTGCACTCTATACCACTTTACGCCATTATACTCTGACACTTTGTTGGTCTGCTTTAAACTAAGAGGAAATAATGCCAAAGAATGCAGCACTCTTAGTCTGAGTAATGAATTTATTAAGGCACTTCCCAGATATCAAATAAAAGCACACGAATATATAAACATAAGCATTTAACTCAAATGCAGTGAAACACGTGCATATTCCAAAATACTCACTGCAGTTAAATAATGATATGCACAAATTTGCCATACATCAGCAGTGAATATATATAGTGCTAGGTCCTAGCACTATAGGAATTTGGATAGTGTTCATCTTCCTTTATCTACATGGAATGAGAGTGCGGCTGAGCATTATCTCCGTAAGCACTCCCCATATCAGTTTTTAATCATGGTCTAAACCATATTCTGAATTATTAAATGTGATGGTTACAGTTTAGAGACAATTTGACATTTCACCTTCTTTCTCTCCTGTATACACCTATAGTTTGTGTTCATCATAGGCATAACTATCATTGGTAATAAGATCTCCGGTTAAGAGCAACTATCTTTGCTTAAAGGGGTGGCCCGTCAGGCGCTACTTCACTCTACTCTGAAACAGTTTACTCTGTGCCACTCTACTGTGCGCCATGCCACTCTTAACCCCTGCACTCTTCCCCAATGCACTCCACACAACTGCAGTGTGGCACTGCTTTCTATGCCACTGCACACTACTGTGCATCACAGTACTCTACGCCACTACTCTGTACTTTATTGCAGTGTGGCACTCTACTTTGTAACAATGCACTCTCCACCACTGAATTGTCACTCTACACTACTCCACTCTGTGCTACTCCACTCTATGCTACTCCACTCTGCTCCACTCTACCATGCGCTACTCTAATCTGCACCACTCCACTCTGCACTACTGCACTCGACTATATACTCCACTCTAATCTATGCCACTGCATTCTATGACACTGCATTGTATGTTGATGAATTCAATGCTACTGCACTCTGTGCAACTGGACTCTATGCCACTATACTCTGCAACACTCTACACTAATGCACTCTACTATGTGCCACTCCAGTGTATGCAACTCCAGGCAACGTCTCCCCATGACAGTCCAATACACAACACACTCTGCCACTCCACTTTACAACACTCTACTCTATGCCATTCCACTCTACAACACTCCACACAACTCATCTCTACACCACTAACTTTTAGCCATGCTGAACCACACCTACACTGGTGTACAACATGGCTAAAACACATTGGCAACCTATTTGATTTGCCAATGTTTGGTTCAGTTGGGTAGCAGTCTTCTGATGCACACTATTGAACTTATAACTCTTATTTCCCATGGCCTAAGTACGGAAGGTCAGCTATGTCATTTGGCTGAACGGTTGCACACTTGAAGTTGTATGAATTAGGCCAGATAGTCTACATTTAGCGGCTCTCATTGAGCAATGCTGCTATTATTTTGTTCCAGCCTTGAGTGAAAACACTCACGGAGGGGTGTGAGAAGGGTACATGGCTTGTTTATGCGTTTGAGGAGAGGCTTTCATGTATGTGGTGTATTGTATGGTACATAAGAGTTTCTTAGTGTTTTATACCTCCACAACTTTAAGCTATTCGGCATACACTGGTAGCAATCAAAGTTTGTCTTGCTGGAGTTCTAAAATACTTCTATTTACTAACCTGTCACCCAGGTGAGTATGCTGTAGTGCTTTGAATGTTGGCCTTACTATAGTCTCTATTTGTATGGTTCTTGCTCCTTTCCCTCAGTCTCCCTCTTGTCCTTTTTTATTTAAATCACAAAAGGGATTGTTGGAGAAAAATGTTATTTAAACTATGATGGAAATAAAAAAAGTGGAGAAAGTAGACCGAGATTGTGCCTGAGATTCAAATGCATCAAATAAAATATAAATACAAAGAACAGAAAGGAAGTGATTTATCAGTCTGTCATGCTAAATGATTTGTGTCATTGCGCTAGCAGTCATGAGTAAGATTGAATTGACATCTGCCTGGATCTGCCCTCTGTGTGCATCTGCATCACCTACTGGTGAGGGTGACGGCATTATAGTTATATCATAGTGTATATCACGGTGAGATGGGTACAAGGCACTGTGAGCTCATCCGCTCTGGCAGCTTTTTGGTGAAGAATACTCTATTGTGTATAGTCACAGCTAAAGAGAGCATAGGGGTCTTTATCCAGAGCATTGAGTGTTTTTGTGAAGTAGTTACTTAAATAGTTTTTAATTTTCGAGCCTCGACAGCTACAAATGTCTGTACAGGAAACGTTGTATCTTTTCTGCAGTCTGGAGGTCAAAAATTGAGTTGCAGAAGACAAAGTAGGTTCCTTTTGTGTTAGGATTGAGAATTATTTGTTCACTCTATCAAGGCGTAATGGGAGGAGATTGAATGTCAGCCAGAAGGGAGGTAACAGAAGGAAGATGTAGTGTAAAATTGCAACATTTTACAGCCTTTTGTGCAGTAAGTAGATAAACATCACTGTTAGACTTGACAGCCTTAGGGTGGTCACCCCAAACTTTTTGCCTGCCTCCCTCTACTTTTTGACACTTTTTTTGCTGCTTTTTAGACTCTGCGCACTTTACCACTGCTAACCAGTGCTAACGTGCATATGCTTTCTCCCTTTAAACATGATAACATCAGATCATACCCAATTGGACTATTTAATTTACTTATAAGTCCCTAGTAGAGTGCACTATATGTGCCCAGGGCCTGTAGATTAAATGCTACTAGTAGACCTGCAGCACTGATTGTGCCACCCACTTAAGTAGCCCCTTAACCTTGTCTCAGGCCTCCCTTTTCAGGGCCTATGTGTGCAGTTTCACTGCCAATTCGACTTGGCATTTAAAAGTACTTGCCAAGCCTAAAACTCCCCATTTTCTACATATAAGACACCCCTAAGGTATGCTCTAGGTAATTAGAACAAAGGCACATAGGAAGAAAATCATAGGATTTGGGCGCTCACAGTGAGTCCATATGGTAAAATTCGAATTCTAAATGTGGCACGGTGCTCCTGGCAAGAGGATCTTCCTTACTCCTCCAATGTTTCAAGGGAAACTACCAATGAAAAGGCCAGCTGTCAGGGCACTCATGATTAAAAGTTAATACGGTATAGAGACTTCCGCTTGGACTGGCAATAACACCATAGAGAGTTCATAAACCATTTATTTTTGCAGTACAAAGTTCGCCATCAATATAAAACAAATCATCCTTGAATTTAGATATTCATGCAGTAGCCAAAGCTTTAATGTTCATGTAGCAACCATAGCCAACACGTGTTTCGTCCTATGAGAGAGTATTCTCACGGACTTCATCAGGGCTTGATTCAAAATTAGTTTTATATAAGAAATCAGTCCTAGTAAGACTCTGTAGAAAATCTATAATAAGTACAAAATATTCCATAATACGTCGTATAATAAAGGAATCTTCATGCGTTCCTTAAACGCGCAGTGCGGGGAGAAGAGTAATCGATAGCTAAGAATATAGCTGGGAAACCTATCTTCAAAGTAAATATCTATATCCAAGAGAGAGACTCCGTGGTGCGATGATCCCACTAGGCTCTCAGTAACGGTGAAACAAAATCGTAGCTACCTACGATTTTGTTTCACCGTTACTGAGAGCCTAGTGGGATCATCGCACCACGGAGTGTCTCTCTTGGATATAGATATTTACTTTGAAGATAGGTTTCCCAGCTATATTCTTAGCTATCGATTACTCTTCTCCCTGCACTTACTTTGAAGATAGGTTTCCCAGCTATATTCTTAGCTATCGATTACTCTTCTCCCCGCACTGCGCGTTTAAGGAACGCATGAAGATTCCTTTATTATACGACGTATTATGGAATATTTTGTACTTATTATAGATTTTCTACAGAGTCTTACTAGGACTGATTTCTTATATAAAACTAATTTTGAATCAAGCCCTGATGAAGTCCGTGAGAATACTCTCTCATAGGACGAAACACGTGTTGGCTATGGTTGCTACATGAACATTAAAGCTTTGGCTACTGCATGAATATCTAAATTCAAGGATGATTTGTTTTATATTGATGGCGAACTTTGTACTGCAAAAATAAATGGTTTATGAACTCTCTATGGTGTTATTGCCAGTCCAAGCGGAAGTCTCTATACCGTATTAACTTTTAATCATGAGTGCCCTGACAGCTGGCCTTTTCATATGCTCTAGGTAACCCATAGGGCAGGGTGCTGTGTAGACAAAAGGCAGGACATGCACCTATGTAGTTTACATGTCCTGGTAGTGTGAAACTCCTAAATTCGTTTTTACACTGCTGTCAGGCCTGCTTCCTTCATAGGCTAACATTGGGGCTGCCCTCATACATTGTTTGAGTGGTAACTGCTTATCTGAAAGGAGTAGGAAGGTCATATTTAGTATGGCCAGAATGGTGATATAAAATCCTGCTGACTGGTGAAATTGGATTTAATATTACTATTTTAGAAATGCCACTTTTAGAAAGTGAGCATTTCTCTGCACTTAAATCTTTCTGTGCCTTACAATCCACGTCTGACGGGGTTTAGTTGACAGCTCCTTGTGCATTCACTCAGACACACCCCAAACATAGGATACTCAGCCTCACTTGCATACATCTGCATTTTGAATGGGTCTTCCTTGGCTGGGAGGGTGGAGGGCCTGCTCTCACACAAAGGACTGCCGCACCCCCTACTGGGAACCTGGCAGACAGGATTGAACTGAAAGGGGACCTGGTGCACGTCTAAGCCACTCTTTGAAGTCTCCCCCACTTCAAAAGTACATTTGAGTATATAAACAGGGCCTCTGCCCCTTCCAACTCAGACACTTCCTGAAGAAGAAACTTGTAACCAGAACCTGCATCCTGCCAAGAAGAACTGACTGGCTGCCCAAAGGACTCACCTGACTGCTTTCTGTGAAGGATTGCTGCCTTGCTGCTCTCTGGCTGTGGTGAAGAAGTGCTCTCCAAGGGCTTGGGATAGAGCCTGCCTCCTGTTCCCTGAAGTCTTGGGACCAAAAATAATTCATCTCTTCAAGAAGGACTCCTTGTGTGGCGAAATTCGACGCACAGCCTGTCAGAAACGATGCACAATCTGCACTGTGGTGAACATTTCACCGCACGCCAAACCGGAACGACGCAGCCCAACTTCGCAACGAAAAGATCGATGCAGCGCCAGCGTAGCAACCGGAAATTCGACACACGGCCCACTGGATCGACGCATAGCTGAGCCGGAGCGACGCAGCCCGACTTCCAGAGAGGAATCGACGCAGCGCCTGCCGTGCGGTAGAAAATTTGACGCAACACCCACCGGATCGACGCAGCTCCTATGACTTCGTCCTGCCAGTGCAGGAAATCCACGCACCGTCCCCGGGGCGTCTGAAAACCCCACAACCCGAAGAGGATCCACGACCGAGCGCCGAGAATCGATGGACAGCCGTCCCTGTGTAGAAACTAAACCACGCATCGCTGTGTGCGGCCCGAGAAATCGACACACACCCCTTTGTTTCCACGCTTCTCCTCCTCTGTGGCCCTTTGAGGAGATTTTTCACGCAAACCAGGTACTTTATGCTTGAAAGAGACTTTGTTTGCTTTAAAAAGACTTAAGACTCTTTATATCACTTTTCAGTGATATCTCTACATTTACTTATTACATCTTTGATTGTTTTGACCTGCATTTAACCAGATAAATATTATATATTTTTCTAAAAGCTGTGTGGTGTATTTTTGTGGTGCTATCTGGTGTTATTGTATGATTTATTGCACAAGTTCTTTACACATTGCCTTCTAAGTTAAGCCGGACTGCTCACTGCCAAGCTACCAGAGGGTGGAAACAGGATAATTTGGATTGTGTGTGACTCCAAATTACCCTGACTAGAGTGAGGGTCCTTGCTTGGACAGGGGGTAACCCCACTGCCAACCAAAGACCCCATTTCTAACAATCACCTTGGCACAACCCGCAATATTGAAGTATTTGTTCTGAAAATATCAAGCAGAGCATGGTAGTGGAGGATGATCAATAGGTGCGGCCAGTAACTGGTGTGCAAAGCTTGATGTCACAATGATAGTGTATCCTAATTGCAGCACATAATAAGAAACGGCCCAAAGGATTTCATCAAGTAAAAAATGGTAGTGAAAGGGAAGATCCCATTGGTGTTACAGCTATGTGTTTGTCTTAGACACCCTTAAACCTGAGAAGTGATGATATGCAGAAAAATAGTTCCATTTATGGACCAGGTGAAAATAGGATGATCAGCTGGTGAATATGTTCCCTAGAGAGATGATAGACTGTGACGTTTTACCTAAATATTTTTGTTTTGGTGTAATATTACATGAACAAGAAGGACAAGGGTGTCCTTTGTAATTTAAGAGTTTGTAAAAACCCAGTGCAGCTGGGTGAATGCACATTTGAACTTGCTCTTGAGGACAAGAAGACAAGCTTTCTGTAAATATATTAAGGGCTGATTATGTAATTGAGAAAAAAACATAGTACAGATAGTACATTTGTAGGTTGATATCTACAAGGGAAAAGGTGTGTTAAAATGTTTCTGCCTATTTCCATAATGTTCATTACACCTTACCGCATGTTATGGATGTATGCAGAAGCTTCTTTATCAGGATAAGCTGCCTTCTGTTTGAGCAAAGCTTTAGTCAAAAGAGAAAAAAAGCTATTACATTCATATCATCATGTATTGTTTGCTGGTACATTTTAACACAATGAAGGACAGATGTAAAAAAAAAAAACTCTGTTTACCCATGCAGTAGGTGGATAACATTTAAGCAGGCCTGTTAGCTAGAGGACTAGGGGGCTTAGATGAAGAGCACTCTTGTTACATTAGACCGGCCCAAATTGTCACCCTTTGTCATATATGATGACGTCTTAAACGTGCAGTTTGTTATTTTCATCAACAGTAAAGCTCTTCCCCATTTCCATTCTGGTAATTGTGTATACGTATTATAAGTATCTTTAAGAGCAACTGTGGCCTACCAAAACCCAGGCTATTTGTTTTCTGAATAGTGGCAGAATGAAAATGATTTCTCATGTGTTAGAAATGTGTCCTTTCTGTACCCCTTTTATCTGTGCCATAGGACTCTATGCCCTTTACCCATGCTAACCTGTGTCGAAGTGCTTGTACTCCCCCTTTTAAATGTGGTAAAATTGGCATACACTTAACTCGTACCTTTAGTTTAAGTCCCTAGTATATAGTACTTCTGGTACCCAGGACCAGTAATTTACATGCTACCAGTGATCTGCAGTACTCATTGTGCCACTCACTAAAAAAACACTTTGAAGCCTGTCTCAGGCCTGCTATTGCAGTCTAAGTGTGCAGTTTAAAACTGCCATGTCAGCCTAGCCAAATAAACCTTTTGCCAGGCCTAAACCTTCTGTTTTGATACTTATAAGTCACCCCTAAAGCATGCCGTACAATCCCATAGGGCAGAGTCCATGATAACTAAAAAGTAGGACATGTATAATTAATGTTTTACATGTGCAGGCAGTGAAAAATCTCCAAAGTCACTTTTCACTGTGGCAAGGCTGGCCTCCCATAGACTGAGACTAGTTTACTCTATTTCTTTTAATAAGGGCTACATTTCATTTGGGAGCACCTAGAGAAATATTTAGAATGCTCATTTTAATAGTAATTTAAAATCCAATTCAATTGTCAAATCTGATTTTTAGTATTACTATTTTGGAACTCACACTTTCAGAAAGTTTCATTTTCCTTTTTGAACTTGAAAGACTTTACTGCCAGTGCCCAGTGTTACCTGGCCCTTAATGATTCCCCAGAATTTTGTGTATTGCCCCCGATAGTGGACAAAGAGTCTTGAGTGTGTGGTGGTTTTTCCTTTCCTTTGGCAGGATGGCATGTGGGCTGTGGCGGGCATATGATGTGATTAGTTTAGAAGGATGCCTTTCCTGTCAGGCGGCCTGCTCCCTTTTTTGTCCAGCATTAAGCTGCTCTTTTATAGTTAAGTGACAGATCTACAGGAGGTTTATATATGTCACTGCCAGTTTCTCTTATTAGATATTTGTCATTTTGGTGTCATTTTGTTTATTAAATTTTACTTTATTTTTCTAGTTCATTTTGAGATTTTTATAATTTTGCATTTTGACTTTTACTGTTTTAGTACTGTGTAAATACTTTACACATTACCTTTACGTTAAGCCTTTACATTTATGTTAAGACTTTACGTTAAGCCTTTTTTGTGCCAAGCTACAAGAGGGTTATGCACAGGCTTATTTGGTGACCCTTTATGGTTCACTCTAATGAAGATTGCAATTCATATTGAGGTGGGTTCTCACCCCCTCATCTAATACTTACAATTTATTTCATCATGGATGCAGACATGCAGGAAATAGTGCGTCTGACCGAAGGAACAACCATAATTGTGTTTGCCAAACACTATGCACTCTAAATAGTACTGTCCTAGCATTTATAACTCTGTTCTAAGAAAACTACGAGGAACTGGGGAGAACATATCTTTTTGATGTGTAACTAGAATTGTCTGCAAAAGTTCAAGATCTTGTAAATAAAAACAGGCAGATGAACCGGATCTACAATCCATACCAAATTATAGGAATTTCTCTTGGACAGCGTTCAGGTTATCAGCAAAGGTCACATTTGTGACTTGATTGTTGAATGGGGTGGCTTGGAAACAATGCATTTCTTGGTAATTTTTCACATCAAGATAAGGTTCTTCATTGTCAAGGGAAGGATATGTGTTGGGATCTACCAAACGCTTTATGACTGTGTTAATGTCCCATGAACATGCTAGAGCACCTTGTGCGACAAGGCATGAGGTGTTTGAACCATTTCCTTCCCAGAATCAGATAAAGACCCTTATCCCAAAAAATGCCATCAAGTAACATACACAGTGATATTTACAGTATGACAACTCTTTGGCACATGAAGAGAGGATTGGTGTGGCTGCAACTCTTGTAACACCTGAGGTGGCAGAGGATATTCAGGGAGCTATTGCCCATGCACCATCTTCAAAATAATATTTAGTATTGCAATTCACAAAAGGATACATCTGCAGGTTACAAAGACCCAATAAAGTACCACAGTGGACGAATGTACCTGCCTTTTCTCCAGCAACATTTAATCATCCATGTGTCCTGTATCACTGTTTCAGTGTTGTTGGTGTATCTGGAACAGAAGAAAGAAAGATGACTCTCAGTTCCTCAAGGTCAGTTTGTTCTCATGGCAATGAAGTTTCTTGTGTGGTGCAAATGATGTTGCCACATAGTCAGTAGTTGCTGGTACCATATCAGAATTGGATGCAGGCAAAGCAGGATACTCAGCTACCTCCCCAAAAAGATTGGCAATCTCACCTCAGCTAATCTTTTCTTGGAGTAGCTCCAGAATGGGGAAAGAGTGTACCAGACTAAGCTGGAGGCACCTTTACATAGGTAGAGTAAGCCACTGCACAGAATCAGCCACATAAGGCTTCTTGATGTGATCAGCCCATACCTTTCTGTATTTTGTGATTCCAGGCAGTGGTGGCAGGAAAACCATGAAAGTGCATTCTACCATGAGAACCGTTGGTGTGAGTTCCAAATTATGTTTTTTAGGGATCTTTTCCTGGACCAGTTCTGCTGGTTTCAGGTGCCACATTAAACAGCTTTGGTTTATTGTATAGTAATTCTCAGTTAAAAAAGTCAGTCTTGGGGAGAATCTGCAGTAAATCAACACAGGAATCAGGTTGTGACATCACCTATACTGGATGCTGCAAACGTCATGTTTGACCGTGTTGTATACTTCTCTGCATGTTATCAAGTGCTCTCTGATTCTGAAATAGGTTGCAGTATCATAATCGTGTGTTGAATAATCTAGCAGTCAGGGTTTTATTGAGAGCATCTTTGGCTCGCTTGCCAATTCCATTGGATCACAGATAGAAGGGATGCAAGAATAGTATGCAAACTCCCAAAGCAGCATCAGCACATGCTTTTGTGGTGGACACCTGGCTTAGTCTGAATGAACTGTCTGCACTTCTCCCTTCACTCCAGTGCTCTGCACACATTTTATGACTACTCGAGCAGTTGAGTCTTTTGTGGCCATACCCACAGTAATAAAAAAGCCAAATTTAATGTAATCATCATATATTTGTACTGCTTGATGAAAGGCAAAGGCTCACCTTGGTGGTGCTAACAAACACTGAAGTGTTTCTCTGATACCATGAGTTATAGGAGTGAGTCTTGCATCATATTTCTTTGTCACTTTAGATGTATTCAGCCATGAGTAACTTTGATAATTGTGCACTGCTGTTGGCAAATGGTGATGCAAATCCCTCATGAGCTGCATCTAGTCTAACTATCTAATTGGAGATATGACTATCCTCTGTCTCTGGAATGGACACCATAGGTATATTATCCAGAGTAAGACTGTTGAAGTAAATCGCTCCTTTGCAGGTGAATATAAATATTATTTCCAGGTATTGGGTCATTTGTCCCTCATTGTAGAGTGTGTACATGTAAAGTGAATTGCTAGAAACAATTTGAATTACTAAGTGTTGTTTGGTAACAGTTGACTGTAGATACTTGATTTCTAACATGTCTTGCTATAGCCTACATACAATGGCTGTGGGGCATCAGACCAGTTTTTTTGCCAGAAATGTTGGGCATTACCAAGGGCCAGATGTAGGAACAATCCGAATTGCGACTCGCAATTTGCGAGTCGCAATTCAGAATGTTGGATGGTGTCCTTGACACCATCTGCGACTTGCAAAGGGCTCGCAAAGGCCCACCTCATGAATTATCATGAGGTGGGTCGCAATTTGCAACCCCCTTGCGAGTTGCGGCCCTCACAGGGATGGTGGCCTGCTGCAGACAGCAGACCTCCATGTCTGTGACTGCTTTTTAATAAAGCAGTTTTTTTGTTTTGTAATACAGTCCGTTTTCCTTAAAGGAAAACGAGATGCATTACAAAAACGAAAAATGAAACGTTTTTGTTTCATTTTTTCAGAGCAGGCAGTAGTCCACAGGACCACTGCCTGCTCTGAAAAAATGTTTGCAGTGCCATTCACAACAGGGAAGGGGTCTCATGGGGACCCCTTCCCTTTTGCAAATGGGTTACCACCCATTACAAAAGGGTGCAAACTGTGATTGGTTTGCGACCCCGGTCACAAAGCAATCCTGCATTGCACTGCGACTCGCAATTAGGAAGGGAATACCCCTTCCTAATTGCGACTCGCAAACCCGTTTCGTGATTCGGTAACTAGGTTACCGAATCGCAAAACGGGGTTTGTGCATTGCAAAGTGCTTTTTGCACATCACAAACAGCGAAATTCGCTGTAGGCGACGTGCAAAAAGCTTTGTACATCTGGCCCCAAATCTCATAATAGTTTCTCTTGCTCAGCTTGGTGCAGTGGGTATCCTCTTTCAAAATTCAGAAACCTCATAAAGTCTTATCATGTTTTTTAGAGTATTTGGATGCTGCACTGTGGCACGTTTTGGTAGAAATTCTGCTGATAATAATACCTTGCTTTAGCTGAATAATGTCTCTACTAGAAAAATGATGTAATGGAAGGCATAATTTGGACTGTATCAATCATTTTGTATCCATTTTAACTAGAATAATCACCTTTTGTCCTCCCTTTCTAAATGTTCATTTAAGTCACTGCTAGTGAAGTATATATCTCAATGAATGACTATACACCATGATCATCTTGTAATGATACAATTATTGTGACTCAGGAAGTGACTGAACACTTTCATTGCATCTCCCTGATCTCCGCCTGGGAGGATCTTTAAAAACCAGGGAGGACAAACTCAGCCGAAGTTGCCCAGCAGATCAGGAATGGCAGTTACAGTTGAAGATGGCACAGAGCATCTTCTTAGAATGCGGAGAACTATGGCTTGAACTATCTGCCACAACAGAAGAACGTGCAGTTGTGCATTGTGGTTCACAAGGCAGTGCTCCCTCGGAGACTCCTTCTGCCAGCATTGGGTATTAGATCTCCTGTACTCCTCTTTGCCCCTCTTTCTCCTGCCCAGAATGCTGAAAAATATCAGGAAAGATGTTGCCCAAGTCATCCTGGTAACTCCAGACTGGGCAAAGAAGGTGTGGTACCCAGAACATCTGAGCATGAGCACATTTCCATCAATTTGGCTGCCTCTTCGGAAGGACCTTCTGTTGCAGCAGCGGGCGGAATCTTGTACCCTAGCCCGCACAACCTACACCTCGATGAATGAAAATCGAACGGCAGCAATAAACAGCTTTTGACCTTCCTCCCAAAGTGGTTGAAGTTAACTTGCCTGCCAGGCGTCCATTTACCCAATCTGTTTACTCAGGGCAATGGGAGAAGTTTATTGACTGGTGTTCCTCTCAACACATAGATCCTTGAATGCACAGTTATTAGGTGTTCTCCTATTTTGTCTGTCTTTAACCTATTAGGGCCACAGTTGAAGGTTACCTTTCGTCCCTTTCAGTCTTCTTCCGCTTACCTCTTCAAGTCTTTCATTGTGATGCATTTTTTGAAAGTGCTGAGCCACATGTTCCCGTCAACACCATATGTGATGCAGTAGCAGGACCTTAATTTGGTACTCACTTACCTGATGTGCACTCCCTTCGAGACAATGCACAGCTGTCTTCTCTGCCTATTTAACATCAAAACAGCATTTCTCATCGCCATAACATCGGCTAGGTGAGTGAGTGATCATCAGGCACGGTCTGTAGTCCCACTACATACAGCCTTTTGTCCGGTTAAATTCGTCATCCAGACAAAGCTGCATTTGAGAGCAAAGTAGTCACAGCCTTGCACATAGGGCAATCAATCACCTTACCGGCTTTTTAATGCGCTGCTGAAAGCCTCTCAGGAAGAATCTGTTCACAATCAAAAATAGTAACCCGTTCAATATGGATGGTCATGGGACAGGTCCCCTGAAGATCTGCTGGAATAAACCTTCTAGCTAGTGCTTATTGGGAAAAGGAATACCAGTATTCAATGAGCATTCTGTAGGTCACATGTCTGAAAATAATTTAAAAAAAGAAATAGGCAGACAAAAATGCTTACAGTAACTGAAGAGATGCAGAACTGGAAAGTGAATGGGTGTCACGGCAGCTAAACCCACGTGTGCATTGTGCAGACTCCCTCTGTTGTATCGTTTCATACGTTGTGTAGAGCTGGTTCAGCCCCAGACCCTTCGCAGTAATAGGACTATGCTTATCTACTTGTACAGCAGTCCACGCTCAGACCATCAGATGGGCACAGTTTATGCTTCTTGGAGTGCAGCTGCATAGCGCTCCAGCAGGGAGATAGGGTGTAAAGTTGTGCCCACACCTCTCCAGCACAGCATGGTACTTCAGCGCTCCAAAACCAGTTCCAGGGTCTATTCAGGTCTCATGATGATTGTATTACATGTCCGGCTGGGTAAAGTAAATCCCACTGTTTGTGTGATGCACGGCCTGCTGTGTGGCAGCTGAATGGGTGATCATAAGGGAGATGTGAGTGAGCCAAAGGAGAGCCGTGTGTGCCTGCCTGCCAGTGTGTGAGATTCCCCGGCATAATGATATTAATTGGTGACATATTGTGGGCATCTACTGCATGATTGTGCCCAATCTTCTATATGTCTCCACCTGGCGCAAGTGCTGTAATCCGTGGCATACTCTCGGCATCCATGTCTTATTACAACTCACCCTTGGTCAACTCTTGGCCTTGGTGTAACGTTGGTCATTTTTGTCCTATTGTTGTCATCCGTAGCTTGTTGGTGCTCATCCCTGGTATATTTCTGTCTCTGGTACAATAATGCTAGCTCTTGGCATAACGTGATAATGATATGTGTGCGTGCAAGGTAGAATCCTTTTTTTATGTGTTTGCAGTTCTTGTATAGATTGTACCAGTTTCGAGGAGTGTCTAATCTCTTTGAATGAAAAACATTTTAATCGTAATAAAAAGGCACCTCAAAAAAGAACATCAAAAATGAACAGCGCAGGTTGGCATAAACTTCTCATTTATTAATTACTTACAAGAATCACTTAATCACGCAGTGGAAGATATACCAAAAGCACATGCATAGCAACAAAAAATATAGATTGTGTCCAAATGGACACAAATACCGGATGATTTTTAGTCGACAAAAAAGTCTTACCTCGTCTTCCTTGGAGATGTTTTCAGTTCCCTTTTTGAACGTCTCGGAAGGCAGATTTGGGAGGGTGTTGCTGGGGAGCTGAGTTCCAGTTTTTTTACCACCCCCCTTGAAAACGAACGAGCTATGGTTTTTGTTCAAGCATAGGTTTCTCGCTTTGTAGAAAGGCGCTTCCCCTTGAGGCGGGTTATTTTTTTATGACAGGTATTTCGGGGAACCACAGGGCATGGGCTTGATTTTATTAAATCCCACTTTGAATATATTCAGTGCTTCATTGGCCACCTCAGAGTAATGAGGATTATGTGCTGGGGCTTGGAGGGCCGCCTTCAACTCAGCCATATGACGAATTGATGTACCCCTAAAGCATTCCCTAATCCAGTCTCAATTGAAGACCAGCACTGGTAAGAATGGTTTAGCTCTTCAAAGAAGCTTCAGTAGATATGTCACATTCTTTACTAGAAAAAAAAAAAAGTTGTTGATTCTGCCTTCCATGCACCTCTATCCCCATAACGTCATTCTATCGATGTTACACCTTGTGTATTTGTGTAATGCATTTCTACCATTTGTTTGACTCTGTGGATCGTGTGGTAGTAATACATGTGATTACTTAATGATATTTTTGTCAACGTACGTCCATTTAAAATGAGATGATGTTACTTCAATCAACGTTTTCTCAATATACTTTTTAATATTTAGCAAGAAAATGTATTTGATAGCAAAATATGTAGATTTGTATAAACTCCAATTCTGCTGTTTGCGAGTAGAAATATTGTGTTTCCAAATATACAATCAAGACTGCTGTTTGAATGATAGGCACTAGTGATGTCGGATCTGAAGCTTACAGGATTGGTATAACCCCTCGCCTTTGGAAACCTCTAAGGGGTCTGTAACCTGAGCGCCGCGCTGCGGCCTGGGCCTGCAAGAGCTGTCTGCCGCTGCTTTGTAGTCCCTTCCGTTTATTGTTCCACCCGTCTTCTTTCAGGGAGATTATACAACATAATTTGACTGAGGTTCTACCTCGAAGGGACAGGATGGAAAATTAAAGGAAGTGAAATGTAGAAGTGAGGATAGGTGCTAAGAAAACTGATTAGGGCATGTGAAAATACATTTTCTGAACTGACATAGAACCTGTGAATTGTTCAACATTTTTAAGTTAATTATGCTGAAACTGCCCTATTTCACCGCCATTTTCTCAAACTTTTTTTGGTTAGACTTGTGTGGCACATGGTGAAGTTGTTGGAATATTTAATGTTTTGCTTTTTCAAAACATAGGACTTTTTAGAAAATTGTATACAATGCCCTGTTTGTCCTATTTTTTACGAAAAATTCTCTGCTTGAAACTCCCCCGAATGAAGTCAAGCTATTTTGCTTAGTGCAGTTCTCTAAAAAAAAAAAGTTAGGTGCACCCGCATTAAAAAAAATCTGCAGTTATGGAAAGACGTAGAATTATGCTCAGTGTAAAGCAGTGAGGTGAACACCCACCACCCCCTTCCTCCTCCTTTCACACCGAGGAATGTGCAGGACACCTGGTTTTGTAAACCAACACCTAGCATGACAGTCCTCTTCCATTGAAGTGTGAAGGCCTGGCTTCTCCTTGCGAGGCCGGCCATTGCTGCACAGGCAGAGTACGGAACCAACATGTAAAGTTAGAAATCTTCAGTGGAACAGACTGCGCTGTTTATACCTCGAGTGTGAGGTATTGTTTTATTTATCACCACTCAATCACTTTACGGCCCCAGCATCCTAATTCCAGGGGGTTATCTTCAATTAGTGCAGCAGATGCAGTGACACCGGGGCCCAGAGGCCCGACGGGCCTACTAAAGCCGGATTACGTCTGTATTTTATAAACCGCAAGCAGGGGAACTATTTCCTTTCTTGCACTAGGGCCCGTGACACACTGGCTACGGTACTAACTAAATCCGGGTTGCTTCATTGCGATTGAAGCATCGGTAAATGTACAGAAATTAAAAATCTGTGGCGAAATTACAAATTGCATCTGGTCCCATTAAGTAATGTGAACACTATTTATGCAACAAGGGTAGTGATTTAAACGAATTAGCTCTTCGCGATTCACTTTGATATACTTAGTTTCACATATTTGGCGGAAGCCACTGTGCAAAACCAGTTCTCTGGCATTCTTCTAGCTCCCCCCATCTAATGTAATTAGTAGGATTTTTCTGTTTGTTTCTATGCTGTTGAATATTTTGTATCTTTTTCCATCCTCTGCAGTGTTGCACCTAATCTTTGGTTAATTCCTTCTGCCACATGCACAAGCAGTCCCGGTTCTGGGCAGAATTTTGAGTTTTTCTCACACCTCTGACAAAGCTGATATGTTAGGAGACTGAGTGCGCCCTGGCGTCACAGGTTGCGCGTGACGGGGTGCATCGTGCGCATTGACAGGGGGAGGCCTGCCCCGCACAGCTTGTTGGGGAATTCATGCGGCCCTTCCCAAGTCAACTCCAGAGGACACATCTGTTTTCAGGACCTGACCGAGAGCAGGGGTGGGACACATATTTCATTGTCAGATCAGAACCAGATGGGAGGTAAAATTTGTTAGCAGAGCTCTCATAAAATCCATCTGACATTAAATGGAATAAGAACCCAGGCCAGGCTGTGCTTAGAAATGACCTGTTTTTACAAGCAGGGTTTGCACAGTAGGAATTTGCAAATGCACTTGAGATCCTGGCAATTTGCAGCCAGCAGAGATCCATTTCCTGTACTAATAACACACTAACTTTGCTAGGGCCCTGGAGGAAGCACCTGTTCTCCCCGTCTCCCTCCAGCATAAAACGCCCCTAGAATTATTTCTTTTCAGTCTTGGATGGACAAACCTAGATTTGTTTTAATTTGTTTGGACTGCAGCGAAGCCAGGGGCTACTAACCTGCTTATTTTATTTTAAATTCCTGAGTTCCATGGCGTATTCTGTGTTGCTTGCTGCCACATCTTCTGAGGAGCAGCCATCAAGCCTCTGTGTGGTGCCAGCAACCTGTGTCTTGCTAAAAGCTTCATTTAAAAGCGCTTTGACATCTTGTTTGCTAACTTGTCAGACGGTTCTGAAACCAACGGCAACCTTCGATTTTATCTGCTACTTCGGTCGTAGTGTGACTCAAACGCAAAGTGGGAGAGTCGTTGTAACATGCTAACTACCTACTAGAGTCAAGCAACACTACCAAAAGTGAGGGCGCGGGAAAAAGAACGACCTACAGTAGTTCACGGCGTAACACAAAACCTTTATACAGGATGGTTTGATGCATTTGTCTGTAAAATTCCTAATATTGCATGATTGTGGTGTGTTGTAGAGTTTTGTAAAGATTAGGTAGAGTCTAGGGACAACACAATACAGTGGAACAGTAGGAGCCTGGCAGGTCCTAAGAGTTTGGCAAGTACAAGCGGAATCCGGGAAATTGGGGATTGAAGAAAAAAACGGATATCAGTCGGTCTGCCGTCCTCCTCCTCGGGGGTTCAGTTCATCGTCTTTTCTGGAATACAGTCAAGCAATAAAGCACATTCACGTGCTGGTGCCCACAGGAGTGAGGTTTTAGCGAGTTGAGCTTGTCTGAAAGATGGCCCAGGTAAAATACATTAAACAAAGCCCTGTTGCTCAAAAGGTTTCCTCAGTAGTAAGACAGCGTGCCTCATTGTAGCAAATCAGTTGTACACCTTTGCTAACTTAAGGAACTTAACATCAGTAAATGCTTATTATCACAAAGTATTCTTTCTCTTCCAACTTTCTTTACAAGCATTTGCACATAAACGAAACGTACATACTTACCATAGTAAATAAAGTGAATTTGTGGCATAATACTTTTTTAAAAGTGTGCCAGTGGAGGATTTATGATCCTTTCAGGCAAACAGTGTGACCAGAACTCAAGGATAATCTTCATTTGATTTTACTTAGTTAATGTTGTTCTAAACAACAATCATTGGTTGACTATTCTGTATGAGTCCCTGGTACTGCTGTTGCTTTCCTCTTACTGGAATGAAGTGACCAGCAACATTCAAGAAATCTCCAGTAGATGTGCTGGACTGAAGTCTTTAGTCAGTCCACAGGGAAAGACCAGCTGTGATGTCAACTGCATACCACCTCCTATTAAAATTAAGTCGGAGTGAGGTGGCACAACCACAAGGCAAAGGCAACACACATCCACACCTTACCTCCAGTTCCAAAGTGAAGCACTTCCTATTGGGACCACAGTTCTAAGGCACTCACACTGTAGCTGGGGCATACTTCCCCCTTTGTGACACTTAAGTCTAAGTGTTTCACTTGATAGAATTAATGTGCATTTAAAGGCTACATCTAATGCTAATGGTACTGCTATTTTGTTATGTGATGCCTAGTCTTGCTGTTAATTACATCAGGGTACTTGATTGTTGATACTGAAAACGGTGGCTCACTTCCCTCTGTAATGACCCTTCCCAACTACATGTGCTGTTTCTGATCTTACCCTAACCACTGTATTTGTATTTCTGTACATTAGGTACAACACTGTCTTACTCTTACCCACAGGGGGCATGGTTAACACTAAATAAAATTGTGAACAAATTGAATGAGCTGGGGGGACATCACATGCTCTGAAAGACGCCCCGTGGCCAAGACCTGCCCCTTCACCTTGACGGTGCCTGATTCCCTCACCTCCAGGCAGTTCCTGATCTCACTCACCTATGATGTTCCTGCTCTCCTCTTTTCCTAGCTGCTCATAGTTTCTCTGGTCATAACATTTTCAATGTATTCCCTTCAAATCAATTCTGATCCCGTTTGCTCCCATCTCTTCTAAATGTTGTTGTGTCTTCCAATTTTGCAGCTGTCTTGTCTTCCTCACCTTCACTGTCATTTCTTTTCCTCTCTCCCATTTGCAGTAACTTGTCTTTCTTCTCTCTCATTAAATGTACTTGTTAGTCTCCAGCTTTGCTTTTGCTGCTGTTGTAGAATCATTCTGTGCATTGACAACACTTTCAAACTCTCAACAGGACATATTAGATATAGCACATATTGACCATACCAAGGACATCATTGTTCACAAGCATACACTAATGGAATGCTGCAGTGTCCAGCCACAAGTTGTCCGACACTCTGTGACGCTCTGTTGGCCGGAGATGAAAATCCGTCAATTATCCTCATTCTGTAAGCGCTTCTGACTCTCCCTGCATGGTTTCTACACCCCGAATCCCTGCTGCAAACAAGGATTCCAGAATGGCACCTTAAGGAGGAACGGGTGCCATTTCCTAGCTTAGGGGAGTGTTGGTTTGCTGCAAGTCTGCACCAGCTTTTATGCTCATCGCTGGAGCCGTGCAGCAAGACTGCAGCAGCAACAACCTGTTGCAGCACCCATCACCCCACATCCCCTCTGTTCAGCCGAGAGACTACCACTGAGCCCCAACACAATACCTGCAGGGTGAGTTGTCCCTTAGTGTTGGACTTGCTAGCTGGTGTCGAGGGCTATGTTCTTGCAGGGATGGCTGCCTCGGGTGGAGCTGGCCTGCATGGAGAAATAATGGGAGTGAGTGCAGAGGGGCTCCCCTGCGTATTGTGGATGCCGCACCAGGAGCATGTTGGGCCCCGGGTATCTTGTGTGGGCCAACAGCCCTAATTGGGTGGGGCGGGCCGGGAGAAGACCGCTGATGCCCGCTCCTTGTCAGTTGCACACATAGAGCTGGACCTATAGGCGCTTGAAGCGCCGCACCTGGATTGGACAACTGCTCTGTAGACTGGGCCTGCTAGGAGCCATAGTCTGCTTGTGCCCTTCCTGTGTTATGGCTGTCTGGAAAGAATGCACCAAGTGGATCTGTCCCAGACATGGATTGGAGTCTGCAAAGCACTAGAGTTATCAGCACAGACAAATGTCCACTTTCTAAAAGTGGTATTTCTAAAATAGTAATACAAAATCCACCTACACCAGTTAGCAGGAATTCTCACTACCATTCTAAACATACTAAACATGCCCACGCAACTCCTTATAGATCAGAAATTACCACTTAGCCATATACAAGGACATTTCCAATGCAAACCTATGAGAGGAGCAGCACTCACAGCAGTGAAAAATAAACTAGGCTGATTGTCACTACTAGGACATGTAGTACATAAGAATATGTCCTACCTTTTACACACAGCACCTTGCCCATAGGGCTATCTCAGGCTTACTTTAAATATGAGGTAGGTGTAGTAAAAAAGGAGCTTAGGCCTTGGCAAGTAGTTTGACTTGGCAAGTCAACATGGCAGTAAACTGCGCACGCAAGCTGCGCTGTGGCAGTCCTGAGGCAAGTTTGAAAGGTTTCTCCTGTGGATTGCGCAACCTGCACTGCAGGCCCACTAGTAGCATTTAATTTACAGGCCCTGGGTATGTGGTATACCACTTTACAAGGGACTTAAAGGTACATTAAATAAGCCAAACAGGTGTAAACTAATTTTACCAAGTTGTAGGGGAGAGAGCACATGCACTTTAGCACTTATTAGCAGTGGTAAAGTCCCCAGAGTCCGAAAGTCAATAAAAAGAGGGTCCAAAAAATAGAAGGCAAAAGGTTTGGGGATAACCCTGCAGAAAGGGCCATTTTCAACAATGAATATGTGGGCGCTGATGCTATATAAAGAGGAATTACCGCTTTTTTCTCCTCCTTTTATGCGACCACGCAGCAGGTGCAGCCCCAGGACCTTGCCTCTTATTTTGATTCCTTGCAGCTGGTGTGGCTTGAGGAGGGTCATCGTCGCTTCCTAGACGAGCCCTTCTCAGTGGAAGAGGTTGTGCATGTTATCAATGCATTGCCAGGAGATAAGCCTCCATGCTTGGATGGCCTTATCATAGCCTTCTGTATGGAATATGCCCACGTCCTGGTGCCACATCTATTGGGTACGTACGAGGAATCCCTTGCTGCTGGTATGTCTTCTCCTCCTCCTTGCCTCCATGCAGGAAGCATTGATCATGACAATACTAAAGCCGGATAAGGATCCCTAGTGCAGCGAATCAAATAGACGCTTATCCATGATTAACTTGGACAACAAAATTCTTGCCAAATTGATTGCCTCAAGACTGTTCCCGCTATTGTTGGTGATTGTGTGTCCAGACCGTTCGGGCTTTGTTCCCAGCCAATCAACAAACCAAAACCTACACACTTTTTTTGCCCCAATTTACACCATAGATCCAAACCTCAGTGGCGCAGCGGTTTCTTGACGCCTCTGAGGAGTTTGATTTGCTCGAATGGTCTCTTCGCTTTGCTTTTCTTGTATTGGTGTGAGCCCGAAATTTATTAACTTGATTGGTCTCCTGTATGCCCATCCCGTAGTTGTCCTGCGGGTGAATGGAATGGTCAACCCCACCCTTTCCAGAAACCAGAGGCACCCGCCAAGACTGCTCACAGTCGCCCATCCAAATTTCCATAGCAGTGGAGATGCTCATGGATCGGTTACACCAGCACCATGTGCAACGGGGTCTGGCGTTCTTGCCTCGTAAGATTATTGTTTTAATGTATCCATATGATGTTACTGTATATGTGAGAGATGCACACAAAAATCTTGACCTCTTGATCAGGGAATTCGCTAAGATCGGTGGGATATAGGGGATTACTATTAACTGGTCCAAGTCAATCCTTTTCCCTTTGACAGAAGTGACATTGGAATTCTTGGATTTTACCACCGACCTGGGTAAAGGAACCTCAAAGGTACCTAGAAATGTGGCTTAGTAGGGATCTAGATGAACTGTGGAAGGCCAATTATGGATGCTTAATCACTTGGTTGGACGAGCAGGTGGAGATGTGGCGTAAACTACTACTCTCCTCACTGGGAGGTTGGCCATTGACAAGTTGGTGATCCTACCTGAATTCCTCGACCTGTTTATCAACCTGCCCATTCCTCTGCTATCATATTTTTGCTGACAACTTGGTTCACGTTGTGTCTCCCCCTTGTGGAGAACCCCGAATTTCAAGGGAGATCTTGTTGCTCCCTTTCAAGCAAGGTGGACTCAGAGCTCCGGACATGGATCTATATTACTTTAGTGACCAAGCTCAGTTTGCACGTTATTGGCTCTTCCCTACACAATTCTTGGACCACACTGCTCCAGAATTTAATCATGCAGCGCTGTGTCCTCTTACAATGGTGCTGTTTTTGGCCCTCAAATGAACGCAAACAGTACTATTGCCTATATGATATGGGCATGACACAAACTATGACGACAAGCTCGGCTAAATAGTCTATTCACTCCTTCAACCCCTATTAAATAGACACCCTTGCTTTTGCATCCCTCTTGACAATGGGACCCATAGTAGGTTGCGTAACCTCGTTGGGTGCACTAAATCCAGAGGGCACATTCATCAAACCACATTTGGCTCTGCAAGAACCTTATACAACTCTACTCAACATTTTTGGCACATTGATCTGTCGGTGCCACTTACAGACACCCAATGGACGTACTGCTGTACTCAGTTCCCCTCACTGTCCCCTAACTATAGGCTGCGATTGGTGCACTTTTGAATATCTTCATCAACTATACTGCATCCGAAGACAATGCACAGAATGGATTTACCAGATGATACGTTCTGCATTCACTGTGCCGTACCCTACGCTGAGTTCATACACCTTGCTTGGTGACCTCGTGGTCAGCGTCAGTTTGCCCTCCTCTGTGCAGCTCCACCTCTCAGTTCGAAGCCCACCTCCACCTGCAGGCTCCCGCCTGTGCCTCATCCATGGTGGCTAAGTGGCTATCTGCATGTAAGTATCTTGCTGTCTCCCTTAACTTCTGCTTTTCACTCCTGCCTTTTACTCCTGCTTATTTTTCTGTCTTTTTTTATTTAATTTTTTCCTTTCTTTCTTGCATTTTTCTCTCTCCTTTCACTCCCCCTTTGTTTTCCCGCAGTGCTGCTGCCACTGCAGCCCCGTCCCCTCCCTCACTGCCAAGCACT
This sequence comes from Pleurodeles waltl, assembly GCF_031143425.1. Classification (NCBI taxonomy): domain Eukaryota; kingdom Metazoa; phylum Chordata; class Amphibia; order Caudata; family Salamandridae; genus Pleurodeles; species Pleurodeles waltl. The sequence continues at coordinate 623,066,673 of NC_090437.1, read as the reverse complement.
TTCCTGCGCTTCCGCCTCCCACCTGACCGGACCCCCCGCCTCCCTCCCCTTCTTAATCGTGGCCGCTGCACACTGAGAAGGTGACTCCTCTGATCTACTGGTCAGCGTCTGATCACCCTTCTCTGTTTGCTGCTGCTGCTTCTGCTGCGAGTGAACTGAGAGGCTGCCTGACTCTCAGTATGACTTCCACCTCCACTTGCATGTTCCCGCTTGCACCTCATCGCTGGTGGCCTAGTGGCCATCTGCATGTAAGTATCTTGCTGTCTCCAGTTACTTCTGCTTTTTACTCCTGCTTATTTTTCTGTCTCTTTTTATTTTCATTTTTTCTTTCTTTCTTTTCTTTCTTTCTTGTCTCTTTCTTTCCTTTCACTCTCCCTCTGTTTTCCCGTGCTGCCCCACCCCACCTCCCTCCCTGCGAAGCGCTTTCCTGCCCTTCTGCCTCCCAGCTGACCAGACCCCCTGCCTCCTTCTCCTCTTTAATAGCAGCTGCTGTGTTGCCCCGTGAAAGGCAAACCCATCCTTGCCCATCCATGCCTGGACCGCACCCAGCACCACGATCCCTGACCCCTCCGCCCTTCCATCGCTACAACGCAAAGACTCTCCACACGCTGAACACAGGACAATCTGCCGCCTGCCAACTTGCATCACCCAGAGTCACCCACGGACTGTTCTCCTGTCTCCACTGCCACCGCACCCTCACCCTCCACCGAACACCAGACCCTACCACCGTGGAACCATCGAACACCAACACGGAGCGTCTCAACTGCATCCTCCGCAACATTCACTCCCTCCACAAGCATGCCGTAGAACTCTGGGACCTACTGGACTCCACCCACCTGGACATCGCCTTCCTCACTGAAACTTGGACAAACCATCATCTGCACTGGACAGCGCCATCCCCAGCGACTACATACTGCTCCACAAAGACCGGCCCTCTCGCCCAGGTGGTAGCCTGGCCATCGTACACAAATCCTCCCTCCGCTTGTCAACCAATGCAGAAGAACAGTCCCCCCTTCATGGAGCACCTGTACTTCCAGCTATACACCACACACAAGTCAACCTTCCACGGCACCCTCATCTACAGGCCACCTGGCCTCGGCCAGCCTTTAGCGACTCCATCATTTGCATCATTTCCCCTCATGCTCTTGCCTCCTTGACCTACTTCCTCCTCAGCACCCTCAACTACCTCATTGACAGTAGCGATGACACCAACTTCTTCCCTGCTCAACAAACATGTCACAATAGGACTAAAACAACTGGTCACCTCACCAACACACATCGCAGGATACACTTTCTACGCCATATTTTCCACCAGCAACAACATCACCATCAACAGCACAACACCACCACGCTTCACTGTACTGACCACCACTGCATCCATTTCACCATCACCTCACCGACCATCATCTTCCACACACTCCGAGCCCCAAGCAGAAAATGGAACTGAACCACCAAGGAACAGTTCTCCAACACCCTCAGCAAGTCTCCCCCGGCCCTCCCCTCAGACGCTAACATCTCAGCACAGAACTTCCACCAATGGATCTCCAAATACGCCAACATCCTAGCACCTCTCCGTGAGACCTCAACCAAACACCACTGCAAGAAGGCCAGCTGGTTCTCCCCCGCACTCCAGGACTCCAGGCGCACCTGCAGACAGCTCGAGAAAAGATGGAGGAATAGCAAGTCCCCGGCAGACTTTCAAAGCAGCCACCAAATTCCACCACCACCTTATCAGACTCACCAGGAAAATCACCTTGCAGGACCGCATCAGCGCCACCGCTCACAACACCAAAGAGCTCTTCGCTGTGGTCAGAGTTTTACACCTTCCAACTAGAAACAACAGGCATCCCTCCATCTCAAGACCTTTGTGACAGGCTAGTGAACCTCTTCCACCAGAAAATCAAAGACACATACAACAGCTTTGAATCCCAAGACCCTCTGAGCCCTCCAACAAGCCCCCAGATCCATCCTATCGAACTACCGCAGACCCTACGCCGCTAATACAGCACTCACCTCCACCAATCATTTTACACACATGTACTTCTCCCCAGCTACTGTTCCAGGCTAGGAGATATGTAAGTGATGAGATAATACCCTCCTTTAGTACCCATTAAACATCAAGAACATTCACCAAGAACTGATTGAAGTTCACACATCCTCCTAAAATTAGTGATTGTGATTGAAAAATAGAAATAATATGTAAAGTTATTCCATGTCAACCGGGAGCAATGAAGTGGCATACCATTTACAGATTTTGTGCTATCCATTGTCATTACTGGTACAGCCCAAGCTGTGTTCAGTTTTGAGTGTCACAAAAAGACGGTGTACATGATGTATGACTTGTTGTAGTGTTCATAATACTTGATGGTACCAAGCATGCAACATGATTACCTCTCACTGGAAGAGACTGAGAGTAATTGTAGCATGCACCCAATTCTGAGACTGGTAACCTTATACTACTTATGGAGTATAAATGTGCTTCATTATGTGTGCTAACTTGTCTGGACAGGGAACCCTTTTTACATTCTTTCCCAGATTTCTGCAGAAAAAGTCTGTGCCAGTGAGGAAAAGTGTAATTTTTAAAAAGTGGTCCATCATGTCACTTTGCTGTATATTCTCTTATCCCACGCAAAAGCGTGTCTCTATCTAGCACTGAGCTGTATTCCAGTTCTGTTTATCTCTTGTTGTCAGCTAAACAGATGGCTGAGATAACTTTCAAACACAGCTGCTTAGCCCACTATGGTGACTAGAAACGGAAAACCTGCCCACAATTTTCACACCTGTGGAAGGTGGCATCCAAATGGCATTTGTGGAAATGTTGTTATCCAAAGATTTTCATGTGCATGTATGTTCATTCTGTGGGGAAAGTTTAGCTGCGGTGAAGACTGCACCATGGCAGAGTAGGACTCCGTACTCTAGTATTCCAGAGACTGTGTCTGCAGGGCTGGTAATGGCTGGCATTGAAGTGGTAGCAGCAAGGACAGATCCTCCGTCAGAACCCTGTAGAACATCTGACCACTGGATGCAGACTGTACGCTGAGTCTTGAAAGCTTTTGGAGTGGTTGAATAAACAAAGGCAGGTACTACCACTAGTATCAATATTCTTTAAGCGCAGCACCACCAACAGCAACCTCTGTAAGTCTGGGTCTACACTTGTGAATTGTAAGGGAGAGATTTCAAGTGATTGCACTGACAAGAATATTTATGTGCACTTGCATCAAGTGCATCACCTCCACAGGTAATAGGGACATTAACCCATAAGAGTTAACATGGTTTATTTCTAAAGTGAGAAGAGGAAGTGCTTGAAATGAAGGTACCACTCCAAACTTAGTCTCACTGCTTCATCAAAAAATCCTCGTGTTTAGAATGTGTGGGTGGTTTCCCAACAATGGGAGGACTAGGGATTTGGACCAATTAATATGGTAACCCAACTGGACCCCAAAAATCCAGAATATTTGTAGGATTCTATCAATGGAGAGAGTAGGCTGGGTTAGATACAACAAGACGTCATCAGCATATAAGGAGATTCGCTTCTCCCAATCCCCTTCTGTGTTTACCCCTCACACCAGTGGGTCTTGGCAAACCCAGGTGGCCAACGGTTCCAGCGCAAGTGCAAATATCGTGGGAGAGCGGGGACAGCCCTGCCTCATTCCACTGTGCAAGGCAAATGTGCAGGATGCTGTGCCGTTTACTTTTACTCTCACTAACGGCTTTGGTACAGGATTCTCACCCAGCTGAAAACCTTAGGACCAAAACCCAGTCTTATCAAAGTAGCAAAGATGTAATTCCGTTCTATACTGTCAAAGGCCATTTTTGTGCCTAAAGCCATCACTATTGCTGTTTCCAGATGTGTGGACTCAATCATGTGTTGTGCACTATAAAGGCGGTGTAGATTAAGATGAGTGTTTCTATGTGGCATGAAGCACGATGATCAGGATGTATCACAGAGGTATTTACTGTGTGTAATCTAAAAGGTCAGGGCCTTTGCCAGGACTTTAGCATCCACATTGAGTAGAGAAATTGGTCTAAAGGAGCTGCAATTAATGGGTGGTTTACCTTCTTTATGTATAACGACTATCGTAGCTAGTTGCCGGTCTTCTGGGATGGATTCCCTCTCTTGCGCATCTGTGAACATGTCTAGCATGTGTGCAGCTACCTTGTCTGTTGTTCCTTTGTACACTGCAATTGGTAGTCCATTTGGCCCTAGCGCCTTACCTGACCAGGGTTCTCGGATCGCCAATGCTATCTCTGATACTTGTAATTCTTCCTCCAACCTTTCTCTCTCTCTTTCCTCACCTGTCAGTGTCTGGAAGGTGATATCTCTGAGGAACTCCACACAGTCCTCTTCCGTCACTGTCGTTGTGGACGTATAAATATTCTCATAGTAAGTTGCAAAGGACTCTGCTATGTCGTTACTGTTCACGTTAAGCCTGCCATTGTCGTCAAGGCACCTCCAGGACCAAGGATCACCTTTATCTTTCCTCTCAGTCCAGGCCAGCAACTTATTGGCCTTATCACCCACATCATATAATTGGCATTGATTAGCCAGGGCATAGCTTAGCGCCTTCGATTCCGCTAGGGCACGCAGATCACATTGTCGGAGGTGCAGGAGATGACAGAGTTCCTCCCTTTCCCCAGACGGTAACCGATCTTCGAATTTTGTAAAGTCCCTTTCGGTATCCTCTAATTTCAGAGCGTCTTTTTCCCTCCAATCAGGGCATTAGCCTGTCACCATGTAACTGCCTCAAAGGCCTCCCAAAGGGTACAAGTTGAAGAGACAGTCCCTTTATTTTCTTTAAAATAGGTGTCTGCCCTTCCCTTAGTTTGTCACTAATTTGCTTAAGTCTGAAGTGCCAAGAGTCTAATCTAGGGGGCCAACGTGTAGTGCTGGGTCGGGTCTAGCAACTGGACCTCAACCGGAGAGTGGTCTGAGATCCCCCTGGGCCATAGAGTGGCCATCCGGGATTCGTCGGCGTGGATTAGCTGGGTGAAGACATAGTAAATGCAAGAATAGCTGTTGTGGGCCACAGAAAAGTATGTGTGTTGTTTCGGATACGGATTATATACATGTCAAAGGTCAATCAGACGCATGGCCTCCACAAAGGACATAATAGTCCTCCCTCCCCAATTGGGCCAGTCCCACTTGCTCTGTCCACCTCTGGGTCCATAACCACGTTTATGTCTCATGCTAGTATGAGCACTCCAGGGGGCAGTTCCAACAGAAGCGCAACAACATCAGAGAGGGTCTGGGCATGAAGACGTGGTGGAATATACAAACAAGAGATATTAAGATGAATACTATCCCAGATGGCAGAGATGGCACATATCTGCCAAGGTGGTTGTGCCAAGTACGATAGGGGATAAGCTGGATTGATTTTTTAACTAATATACCCGTCTGCCTTGAATTGGTGGTGTAGCCTGCATGTGTAAGTAGGGCATAACCAAATCTGTCTAATGTTCTACAAGTGGTGCCTCAGAGGTGCGTCTCTTGGAGCAGTACAAGGTCTTGGGCATGTTTGTGCAGGTACTGAAGGACTAACGTACTATTTATTTTGCCCCCCAGGCCAATCACATTCCAAGTCTGTATAGTCAGTTTTCGCTATGTTTGTGGTAACATTTATGAAGGTAATGAAAAACAGTGGATCCCATTTCCCATGAGAGGACCTCTAGAGGTGCTACACTTCTCTGTAATCTAGCACTCACTGTAAACTGTCTCTGTGAACCAATGGACAAGTGAATGAAACAATAAACAATGTCAAAGAAATACAGAAACATACCTCCCAAACTAAGAAACACCCCCCTCCCTACTACACTGTACTGAGGGTATAGAACCACCCACCACCCCAGTTTGCAGATTGCCTGTTGCCAAGGAACAACAACCTACAAACATGGGACAAAAATGCCATGCCACCTTATAACAGGATAGATGTTGTAATCATCATGCCAGCTGTTTGATGAAGCTAAAAGCCCCACTGACCCAAAGGATATAAGTACATTGACCCTCCGAACTTGAGTCCCTCTCCCACCACGCTCAACATAGAGGTAACCACGATAGACACATCCAAGGTGTCAGAGAGCCTCCTCCTTCGGGATCTCCCAGGGCACAGTGAACCCCACAGCTCCATTACTTGGGGTGAGGGGGGCTGCCACCTGCGAGGTAGAGGAGTACAGCCAGTTCTACTATCTCTCAAGACTGGGAGGTATTATCTCAAGAGTTCACCAGTGAGGCGACAGGTCGCTGAGTGTCCAAAGTGGTAGAGTCCCGTTGTTTCGGCACCCCCAGCAGATGCATATCTTGGTGGGACTGAGCTCCCTTCCAGACCGTCACTTGCCAACCCTCCATCCAGTCCAATGCCTCTTCAGGTGTGACGAAATGCCACTCTTTGCCCTCCACAGCCACTTGCAGCATTGCCGGGTATAACATCATATACTTCAACTCTTTGGCTCGAAGGGCCTTTTTTACCTCGTTAAAGTTATACTGCTGTCTTTGAACTTGCAAAGTGAAGTCAGGAAAGAATCGGACCTTTGCATTTTCATACTGGGTGTCTCCTTGAGTGTGTGCTGCCTGTAAAATTGCATCTTGGTCCCTGTTATTAAATATCTTGGCTATGATCATCTGCGGAGGTGCACCTGAGTGTGGCAGGGGTCCCAACTCCCTATGTGCCCTCTCAGTGGAGAAGAATTTTGACAGTATTTTTGGACAGAGAGAGTTTAGGATAACATCTTCCAGAAAAAGTTCCGCACTGAGCCCCTCTGCCCCCTTGGAAGCCCCCACCACTTCAATGTTGTTGCGGTGGGCCCTTCCCTCTTGATCTTCTAGCTTTACAGCAAATTCTGCTTTCTGTTTCATCAGGGATTGAATCTAACCTGCAAATCTTTTAGTGGTAGATTATAGCCCATTTATCTTAACCTTTGCCGCCATGACTTCCTTGGACATTTTACGGAAATCTGCCCGTAGGAGGATCACATCTATTATGACTACATCTAATTTCGGCTCAATTGTCCCTCTTAGGTCTTGAATCGCCACCACTATTTCTGGGAGAGAGCGTTCAGCCAAAGGCTGTGTCTCCGCTACCCCACTCCCCAAACACCTCCCCCCCCCCAATTGCTTCACCAGGTGCAGTGATTGTAACTGCATATTTATCCAGTTTATATGTCTGTGTGGGCAGTAGACCCTTGTTTCGGAACATTTCTGCTTCCAAGGTTGCTGGTTATTTTGCGCTTCTGCCGTGGTTCAACAACTGCCAGGTGGGGGCAGTAGAGGTATTGCAGTGGGGTAGGGCCACTCCAGACCAAGGTGACCACACTCCCCAGGTTAGGTGCAGTTTGCGGAGGCTAGCACCTGGTGAAACCCGTATAGCATTGTCTGTCTCAGAATTTCCATGTGGTGGGGTTGTCTCCCACTAGACACTTCCTTCAACTGGTGGCTAGTTTAGTACATGCAAAAATAAAGGGGGGCTATGACAGGGCCCCCCCTGTACAGATCTCTAACTCCAGATCTCCTGGGGCACTCAGCAAATGGTGGACCCGACTGTGTCAGCTTTCTGGCCAACAGTCCACATGCAGGCAGTCACTGGAGGCCCCAGGCGTGATTGCAGTCAACTCCGGCACTCAGCACCCCACGGCCAACCCCCAGGCACGAAGCAATACAAGCTGCTGCTCCTCCACCAACCATGCGCCTCTCTCTACGGCCCTCGCAGTCACCAATCCCTTCTTCCGCACAACTTCAGGGCCACTGGGAATCCGTCTGCGGCCTCCGACAGTCTTTATACCTCCTTTTCTTGGACGTTTCAGGCCGGGCCGCTCCGCTCGCATCAGCCCGTCTGGAAAGTTTGTCACTGCACCCAGGGTGAGGGGGCCCCAGATGATAGGGGTACAGTAGGGCCCCACTGAATGTAATTTAGAAAAATTTGTGGGCGCATGGAAGGGGATTATTGGCCAGCAACTAGAGAGCTCCTCCAGTGTGCAGCCATTTTCAGCGGCAGTCAGCCATGCCACTGCTCCTTTTCAAACTTGTTCTCTCAGCCTCACACACAATTTTGATAACAGCTTATATTTTAGGACCTGGTGCTAAATACTCATGAAAGCTGATGAACATACCCTGTCACTGTATACAAATACTGGCTCACTGAGTCGCCTCTGATTGGCTGTGGCCAAGGGGAAAAAGGTATATGTAGTAGTGATATCCTGTTGGCAGAGTAGGGGATATAGTATTTATGTACAAGACATCCAGTTTTGCTGGATTTTTTTGCTAGGTGGTACTGGTATCTTAAAAACAAAATGATTTAAGAAAGTTGCATGCATGAGGAGCCAGACGTATGTTAAATGCATTTCTCCAGTTAATGTCACACCTTTTTCCAAACATGTTTTCTTTACAATAAGGTATACTTTATCATGTAAACAGCACTTTCACAACAGACTGGAACATTTTAGATGCATCTTGATCCTGTTGAGATATCTAAAGTTAACATCTCGTTTATCGTGAAATGGAGCTACAAAAAGGCTTTTAGTGTTTTTCTGATATGAGTAACAAGGTTGTAGCTGAGCTTTGTGAACTGAGAAACTTCAACAAGCTTGGATGATGTATTTGGTTACAAGGTTATTGGGTCGCCGAGCTGAAAATGAAAATGGTCTGTAGGGCAAAGTTCCTGCGCAGTGGTAAGTAGGAACACAGCATACTTGGTCGGGCATTTTAAAATGAGGCACTGAAATTCGATTAGGATTTTGCTTTGCTGGAGTCAGTCATGGGGATATCCATTTTTTATGCTTGCAAAAGCCTTGCTCCTTTGTTCTGGTCATTTTGCAGGCAATACGTGTGCTACTGAGATAAGCTAAGGTATTGTGCAATCATTTACTTATTCCTACTAATAGACACCAGAGCCGAGGCACAAACACGTGGTTGGAATGGAGGGCCCTTTCTATTTGTCTCATCTAGAACTCTTGTGGTTTTCTGCATTGACCTAGAAATGTATTCTGTTGTTAAGAGCTCAGTGCCATCTTTGAAGTTTGCTGCTTGATCTTTAGCATATTTGGTGCCGAGAAAAGATGGTGTACAAATGTGGGAGTAAGGTAGCAGTTCACGAAAATTGGAGCGTGTTTGTGGATTTAGGATGATATCTTCATGTTTTAAATCTGTTAGGTTTTTGCTGTTTGATATACAGATACATTTTAGGTTCTTTTATGTTGTTGGTGAAATGGGATAAGTGTACTTCAGGGCTTCTAGCCTTGAGGTAGATTTGATGTGAAATTTGAAAGGGAGGTTATGGTTCTAGAGGAGTTTGGAGGGGGAAGGTATTTTTTTTTTTAGGAGTGATGGGGAGCAACTTTAGCCTTGAGGGATGTCTCACATAACCTGTGCAGGTTATTCTATGACGTTTCCTAGTTTTTATGCTGTTCCTTTTCAGGGTGGACTCTGTAATCCTTGAAGGGGGACTATGAATGGTGTTTTGCGGAAAGGCATAGAGTTAAAGGTTCATGTTAAGGTGAGAAATGTCTGTGTTCCTTAGGATGTTGCACTAAATGTGATTACTTCTGTTTCTTTGCTATGCCCGGACTGAATTCTAATGGGTATGTGTTAAGGTTTTAGTTGTTGTCCAGATGCATTTGAAATTGGGCAACTACAGCTTTATTCTGTAGTTTTGGTAGCCATGATAGGTCAGTAATGCAGCAGTAATGGGTCAGTGTGGCTAGGTACTGGGTGACTTCGTAGCCCTAGAAAGGGCCAGGAGCATTTTTCTGAAGCCCGTTAAAAAGAGATGTATTCATGATGTTTCTGATAAGAAGAATGTGGTGACCATCGCCACCACAGATGGCGCCTTATAGGTTTGAAGGTCATGTGCATTTGGGAAGCCACGTTGGTTGGTTGGGATTCGCGATTGGTACTGTTGTATGGAGCTGAGCAGAAACTACAATTTGGATGACTTTTACTTTGTGAGTGAATAAGTTGTCAGTGCGCAAGACCTGAAAGAGATGTGCCAGTTCTGAAGCAAGTGGACTTAATGGCTTCATAATATCAAAGGTGACTTAAGCTCTTGAAGCCAGAAAATCTATTTTAACTTGTATAATGCAGTTTTGTGATATGCTGCTTGAACTTGTTTGAGTACAGGAAAACGATTTGGAATGGCTGCAATTTAAAATAAAGATGGCCTCCTGCAGAATGTCTAAGAGTGATTATTCTCTTTCAGCTTTCATTACAAGTCAATCAGAGTGGTGTTCTTAGGAGTGGGTATACCACCCTACCCGATTATATGTTTTATATTCAATATTTACTTCTGTCATAGAAAGAAAACCCTGTAGACAGGGAGCAACATGGTGTGACATATGGTAAGTGTTTGGTATATTTAAACCTCACACATGCCAACTGACTGATCAAAAATCAATTATTAGTCTTTCTAATATTCTAAGATAAGGTTGTTTTATGAAATCATTGTAGGGGATGGTTGAGCATATATTGAAAAGGGTACACTTTTGCATTTGGTGGCTCAGTAACATGGGAGCAACAGAGCATGTGGATAGTTTTGGGGAATAAATCCTATGTTACTCTTTGCAGTGATTCGTTTTTGTATGTTTGTGATAACTACTGTCATGTGCGGCTTAAACAAATGTTTCACATATATTGGGAGGTTTTGAGCAGACATAATGCTAAAAATGGAGAAAAATGTATTGATTACCGAGAGAATGGTAGTTGCTTTTTGTCAGTGCGAAAGTCTACAGCTGTGCAGAAAAGCATCTTTGGACGGGAAATGGCCTTTACAATGTGGGGTGAGCCACACATTCAGTTTACCCACAAGCATAACCACGCTTGCTTAAACCATGCCTCTGCCTGGAGTCAGAGAGCAGTCTAGCTGTGCCGATGGGCGGAACAGGAAGGATCGGGAGAGGTAAGTGGGGCTGGGTCTCGGTTTGCGGCGGGGTGGGGGCCTGTTTTAGGGCGCAAGCCGGAAGGGGGGGGGGCTTTGGGGTAGTTTTAATGGTATATTTGAGATAGACCAATTTGATACTGTTAAGCATGCTAAATATCTTTTGTCGAATGCTTCTCTGTGATTATTAGATATACTTAAGAGCTGCTGGTCTGGAATTGCGAAATTAGGATGTTGCGGCGTATAATACAAGAGGTGCAGAAATTTAAAATGTAATAATCGTAATCTATAGTTGGGGGTGAGCTCCTGCATATGTGCACAACAATACAGCCAGACATCATCCAACAGGCTCTCCCCCATATCTAACTCCTATTGCGATCTTGCCCTAGACAGCATCGCAGGTGCCGTAGTCTGTATGCACACATTCAAGCCTGTGATAAGGCAGCGGGGAGATGGGGACCTGTACAGTAACTCCAAGACGCGGCTCGTCGGGGGCGCCGCAGGGAAACCAAGGTACCTGGATCGCAGGAATTCTCGGATTTGTAGGTAAGTGAGCCGATATTGAGTGGTATAATACTGCGCACAGAGCGCAATTTCCAGAAAGATGAATGAGTTCTCAGTATACCAAGACCCCAGGGTCGTCAGCTGCAATTCGCGCAGAAGCTCGTCCATCCGGCCACCCCCCAATGTACGCGGGTGCACATTGTCCTGCACCAGCGCCGAGGGCGCAAACGGCACCCCGGTCCCAGCCCTCCGCAGAAGCACCCGCCAGGCCAGCACTGTGCATGCCACCGTATCCACGTCCCGCATCCTAGAGCTGAGCCTTTCATATAACACTCCAGACAGTCGGGCGGGCCAAACAGACTCTTGTTCTGGAGCCAGGTGCAGTAAATATTTTATGGGGTGCGTCCAGAAATGTGCATAGTGGGCCTGTGCGCAATAATAATAAAGTTCCAAATCTGGAGCAGCCAATCTGCCCAACTCAAACGGCAGCTTGAGTGTCTCCCGTGATATCCTGGGCCGCTCTCCAGCCCAGACCAAAGATATGAGTAGAGACCTACGTCGCTTCTGGAAGCCGGATGTGAGCATGAGAGGAATGTTGGTAAACAAATAAAGAAATCTGGGCAGGACCAGCATCTTCACAATTGCGATTCGGCCAGTCTGCGAAAGCGTTAAAGAATGCCACACCCTCACCTTGTCTTCTAGCCACACAATGGCCCTGCCATAATTTGGCAACCATAATTCATCCAACTCCCTGCACATCCATATGCCCAAATAACGTACCGGACCATCGGTCCAACTCAGATGGTATCTCGAGCAGTACTGTGCCGTAATAGCTGACAAAGGTAAAACCACAGACTTAGACCAGTTTATTGTGATCCCAGAAATCGGACCAAAATGTTCAATCTCATCTATTAGTATGTCCAGGTGGACCTCCGGGTCCCGTACATATAAAGCAACATCATCAGCGTACATAGAGACTAGGATTGGGCGTTGTTTAAACGCCAAGCCCCTATGATTATGATGCTGCCTCAAATGTGCAGCAAGTGGCTCCATCGCCACCGCAATAGCAGGGGGGAAAGGGAGCTGCCCTGCCCGAGTACCCCCCGACACTGGAAAGGTATCCGACATCACCCTATTAATTCTCAATCTTGCCACCGTAGCCAAATACAACAGACGGATTATTTGGATGAATCTGGGGCTCAGGCCCACCCTCGATAACAGGCCAAACATATATGGCCTTTCTAGTGAGTCGAACACCTTAGTGGCGTCCAAAAAAAACAACTGCATCACAAAGATTATACAGTGTTGAGCGACCCGGCATGAAACTAGATTGGTCCGGGAGCACCAAAGACGGGAGAAGGGGCTGCAGACGTGTCACTATCAGCATCGCTAATATCTTGTTATCCAGATTTATAAGTGATGTCGTATGAGTCACAATGACACAGATCTTTGGCCGGCTTCAATATAGTAACTATGAGGGCCTCACGCAGCGACGGCGGGAGAATGCCATTCTTAGGCGCCTCGGCATACACATCTAATAGATGCGGGGACAATAAATCTGCATATTCCTTATAGAAGGCCACCGTAAGCCCATCTAAGCTTGGGGCCTTATCGAGGGCGTTAGAAATGCCGGCGCATAGTCGTTTCTCCAGCATGATCAGCTGGGCCTCCAGATCTGCCAGTTCCCGACGTTTCACCCTGAGCACGCCGTGTTGTTTAGCTAAGCAGATCCCCCGGATCACCACCTTAAATGTCTCCCACAAAGTGTCAACCGATGAAACCGACCCTGTATTAACCGTAAAGTTTTCCACTTTAGCCATTTGCACCTCCTCTCTAAAGTCTTTATCTTTCAAAGCATCGCGGGGTAGTCTCCACAGGAAATCACAGCGCACGCCCCCGGGAATTTCCAACTTTAAAAGAACCGGAGAATGGTCCGACAATGTGCGAGACGTGTTCAATAGACTCCGTCCAGAGCTCCACATCTCTGGTGCCAAGCCGTCTATCAATATGTGACCAGCTGTTATGTACTGTGTTGATGCATGTTCCCTCTCTGTCAGCACCATGTTTTGCCCTCTATAAATCCACAACAGCACCCTCCTTCATGATTTGAGAAACTGCTCCTACGGCAGCCATGTGCTGGGGCCGAGCCCGGCTATCACGGTCCATCGCTGTATCCAGAACCACATTGAAGTCTCCATCCCACAGTATAGACCCAGGACCCAGATGAAACGGCCTTTCGTGTAATGTACCCTGCAAGAGGACATAGCAACCATGCAGGTCCATAATCACTTTCTCAGTACGCCATTGCAGTCCCCTTCTGATAAAAATGGCTACCCCCGTCGCATAGCTCAAATACGCAGCCACATGACACGCCCCAATCCAGCCGGCCCTTACCCTATGCTTCGTAGCAGTAGTCAGGTGAATTTCTTGGAGCATGCAGACATCTATCGCATGATGCTGCATATAGGCCGATACCAACCGCATTTTTGCCCATCATTCAGCCCCGAACATTCCAGGTCAAACAATTCACATATGTGACCCACCATAGGAGCCATCATAGCAAACGCCTCAACTGCACTACGGCCATCTCCCATCCAGTCACAATTCGAAACAGCAGCGAGGACAAGGAAATACAGATAGGCAAAGGTAAAGAGGAAGCATACAATACAATAGCCAACAAAACAACAACCACCCCCCACCCACGCTGGCCCCCCAATTGATTCAACCCTACAAACACACCCAGATACAGATCCCACCACATATCAACAAACAACTTGATTGGACTCATCCAATGGGGCTTTGACGTGGCCATCTGTCGTCCACCCAGGTATGGGTGGGTGGGCAGGAGCCTCCACAACACCAGTGATACCACGAGCCAGACTGCATCGAAGTCCAGTTCACCCACGAGGCCCGACAAGACACAAATCACAGTGCAGGACCACAGGCGTCTGCCAGAAACAATTGTTCTCAGTCGTTATCACTAAGAGTGTTGCAACCCTCTCCAGTATCTTGAGAGCATCCCAGGGTCGCTTTTTTTGGGACAGTTTTGGCATATTTAATTGCGTGTTTCGGGTCAGTAAAAAAATGCAGTTTGCCCTTGTGCTGTACCTGTAACTTGGCCGGATAGATGAGGGAATATTTGGCATCCATCTGACTCAGAGTGCTTTTAGCCGGCAGGAACGCCCTGCGAGCCACCTCACACCAGGGGTATAGTCAGGGAAGAAATTGAGCTCATTGTTATTGTGAACCAGGGGACGGCACTCTCTAGCAAGACTAAGGCCCTCATTACAACCCTGGCAGTCAAAGACCGTCAGGGTTGAAGTGACGATCGTACTGCCAACAGGCTGGCGGTACAATTTGCCATATTTTGACCGCGGCGGTAGCGCTGCGGTCACACCGCTGGGACCGGCAGTTTTCCACCATGGTTGTCCCGGTGGTTATAATCCACCAGGGCAGCACTGCTTGCAGCACTGCCCTGGGGATTATGACTCCCCTTCCCGCCAGCCTACCGCCATGGAAAGGCTTGCAGGAAGGGGAGTCGCGGGGCCCCTGCATTGGCAGTGCAGGGCCCCCTGGCACAGCCCTGTCGCGATTTTCACTGTTGCTGCACCCGCCGAACTGCCACATTGCCACCGACTCCATTAAGAGCATGGCATGGGCAGCCGTCTGGCGGTACAACCTTGGCGGTCGGCCTCGTCCGACCGCCAAGGTTGTAATGAGGGCCTAAGTATGTTATCTCTATCCCTGTAGTGCAGTAAGCGCACAATGACTGCGTGCGCCGACGTCCCAGGTGGCACCCACATCCTAAGTGACCTATGAACCCACTCCACCACCAACACCTGGGAAAGCTCACCAGGGAAGAGCGCAGACAGCATAGTCTCCATATATTCCTCCATGCGTCCTATGGCTGTCGATTCCGGGAGACCCAAAATGCGTGTATTATTGCGTCTAGAGCAGGTTTCAAGGTCCTCGTTTTTGTTCCGGATTACCTCTAACACCCGCTCCATTTGCAGTAGCCTCTCTCTGTCCCCTGACGGTCATCCCCCAGATCAGAAGTGCGAGATTCCACCTGCTCAAGACGAGTGTCTGGTCGTCCACCCTGTCTTTTAAACAATCCATTTGCTCCGTCAAGTGATCTAGCTTGGTGTCAATACTGGTCACACTATGCTTAAGACCCAAGAACATAGACTTCACTGAGAACTTCAGAATGAGACCGGTCCAACTGGAGCCGACCAATCTATGGAAACAACCAAATGGTAATGAAACGACACAGTCCAAACAACAAGGAACCGGAAGCAGGTGCTGCTATGGTGGAGATTTCCCAGAAATCTCAATGCAGGCCTCCCCTTTCCATCCTTCATTAGACAGTGTAGTGCTACTGATGGATGTGTCCATGCTGGGCTGGACAACTCATATACAGGAGCACTCGACCAAAGGCACCTGGTCAGACATAGAAAAGATGCTCCATATTAACATTCTGGAGCTTCGTGCCATAAGACTGGGCCTACATCTGTTCATCCCAGAACTGTCAGGTCAAGCGATCCTCATCGGGATGGACATCACAACATTGTCCATGAAGAAGAGGGAACAAGGTTCCAGTCTTTCTCAAAAGAGACACAACTGCCAGGGGACTGGGGCATCTCCTACCACATCAATATCACTGTGGAATGTCTACCAGGATGCCAAAATGATCAGACAGATACACTCAGGCAAACCCTATCAGACTGCCACAAATTGGAGCTCCACCAGTAGTAAATGGTTCCATTTTCCACAAGTTGGCTCATCCCACACTGGACTTGTCCACTACTCAGAGTAAAAAGAAATGCCGGTGCTTCTCTAGCAAGTCTTGACAGCCAGAAACCAAGGGCAGTGACGTTTCGATTATGTGGCCCAGCGTTTTTGCATTTGCATTTCCTACATTTCCCCAGATCCCCAGGGTGCTGAGGAAGGCAGATCATTGTATCCTGATTCTCATTGTCCTAGCATGGCCAGATACTGGTACTGAGCTCCTGAGACTATCTGCACTCCTGGCTGTAACACTGAAAGTGCACTCCAGGGTCCTCTCCAGACTCAACAGAGAGATACTCCATCACAACCTCATGTTGCTCAGTCTTTCACCATAGTACTTGACCACTTGCAGTTTGGTCACTTGAATATAATGGTATAATGCAGGAACATCCTGGTGCAGGCATGAGTGCCAGCAACCACAATGACATATAATGCGAAGGGGAAGCGTTTGTATCCAGTGCATAGGACCTTTATTCCATTGAGTGTCTGTGCAACCCAACAAATACTTTCATACTTGTTGGACCCAGCCAAGAGTGCTCTTAAATACTCATCAGTATGAGTCAATGTAGCAGCAGTAGCTAGATTTTGAAGAATAGAAGACAATTCATCCACTCTGTTCTCAAAAAGAATTACAAAACTCCCTTTATGAGAGGTCTTTTTAGGGGCTTCCTCCTGTGCCTGTGCCCTTTGGTGCTCTAGGCACTCAGTACTGTTTGATCTAGCGTATGCTGCCTCCCTTAGAGCCGATTGACAAAGCACATCCAAAATTCAACTTTTGGAAGACAGCATTTCTCCTGGCATTTACATTGACTAGTAGATGTGCACACAGTTACTGTTTGAGGAACCTTCCTCCACTTTGCAAGGATCAAAGGCTTTTCACGGACCGACCCTAAATTGATATTTAAAGTCTCTTCTGACTTCCATCTGAATGAACCTTTCATACTATGCTCATTCTTCCCAAATCCCACAGTGTCAGCAGAAAGAGCATTTCACTCAATAGATGTACACAGATGCATTAGACCTTCATCAGACCTACTGTTTGTGTCCTTTGACCAGCCCTGAAGGAACTGAGTCCTATCTAAGTAGGGGTTAGCATAGTAGTTGTCACTCTGCATCACCTTCTGCCACAGCAAAGTTCTCACTCCAAGGAAGAGTGAATGTGCATTCTATCAGGAGCATGAATGCTGCACTCTACGCTGTTGTGCTCTTAGAAGAAATCTGTCATGCAGCTACCTGGAAGAGCAGACACACATTTGTAAAGCACTTCTGCCTGGCGGTGAACACAGCAGCTGACTCAGTACTGGGGTAGGTAGTCCTCTGCAACCTTTTTCAGTGAAGGTGAACCTGCTTCCCTCTTTTATATAACTGCTATCCACTGCTCACTATTTGTATTCAAGCATTTGAATTAATGGAAAATCCAGTGTTGGAGAATAAATTATTTACTTACATCTAACTCAGTTGTTCAGCATTGATATCTTTCATATATTAAGGTGACCCTCCACTGCCCCCCCCCCCCAACAGAGGCTTATTTGCTATGTACTCTACTCACACCTTGTGGTATGAAATCTGAGCTGTGGTGACCTCCAGGAGAAGTAGGAGGTCTTAGCACTTCCACTTCATTGGCTGAAGTTCAGATTGTTTTAACCTTTTCACTGCTAGACATTCATCCTCCCCAAAGCAAAGCATTTTTTTGGCTTTTTAGAGTAGTTTGTGCTTAGGCTTCCATAACGTTTTGTCCACATAAGCTATCCACGATAAATCTGCGTCCACTTTTTCCAACATTCTGGGGTTTCTAGAGGTACCCAGGGTTTGTCGATTACTCCGGAGGGGACTCAGAAATTAGCCAACATATAGCTAATTTTTTTTGGGGGGGGGGAGGAAATGGGAAAGAAGTGCTGCAGAAGAAAGTGTCTTTTTTCTTGCAAATGGCATCAATAAAAGGTTTCTGGTGCTAAAATCACCATCTTCTTAGCTTTCAAGAAAAGGCAGCCTTGATTCAGAAAACCAGTTTTTTAGCACCATTCTGGCATTTTACTGGGAGATAACCCATTTTTCATATTGTTTGTGCTGAAAACCTCCTTCCAGTTTGTGGTGGAAACAGTTATGAAACCCATGGTGGGTGCTGGAAAGCTATACATTTCTGCAAACTAATCAAAATTATGAATTTAGCAAGGGGTCATTTGTGTAGATCCCCCATGGTTTCCCCAAAGAAACTAAGGCGGTCATTATGAACATAGGTGGTCCGGAACGCCATGCTGACGGTGGCGGAAATTACCGCCACCGGCATGGCAGTCCGGACTGCCATATTATGTTCATGGCGTGACTGCCACAGGCGGAACTCTGCCACTGCCAGGCTACTGTCGCCAGCCAGCCTGACGATGGCAGAGTTCCTTATCCAACAGGGCAGCGCTGGCCGCCGTATAAAGAACCTGTGTCCACCAGCCTTTCCCTGGTGGTGTCCCCCGCCAGGAAAAGGCTGGCAGAATGGGGGCCCCTGCACTGCCCATGCACTTAGCAGTGCACAGCCCCATCGCGCATGTCACTTCCCGATTTACAGGCAGTGATATGCGCAATGGGTGCTGCTGCACCCCAGCACTGCGACATTGACGACGGCTCCATGTGGAGCCGTCGGCAATGTCCAGGCCCAGCATTCAGCTGGGCCGGCAGGCGGAAGCACTATTTCCGCCCGCCGGACCTGCAGAATGTCCTTTATTGGGCTGGCGGGGTCCTCAACGGGCTGGCGGTCTGTGTTTAGACTGCCAGCCTGAACAGGCACGAAATCCCGCCGTGTTCATAACGAGGGCTTAAGTGTTGAAATAAAAACATATTGAAAATTAGTAGGAAAAAACAGGCATTTGTGACAACCTTTTTTATTTGTAACTTCTCATCACAATGGCTGATTTACAAAAGCTGTATACCATTACATCTGCTAGACCCTTCTGGTTGTGGGGATATATAGTTTTTGTGGGTTTCCAAGAACACTTGGTGCCCAGAGCCAATAACTGAGCTGCACCTTGCAATGGTTTTTTATTGTGTACCGAATATAGAGCAATTCATATGGTAAAATATAAATAGTAAAAATAGGTATCAAGGAAACCTATGTGTTTCCGAAATCAGCACAAAATATAAAGTTTAGAACCAGGGGTTGTTTGCACATCTCTGAATTTTTGTGTGAATCGATACTAGCATGTGAATTAGAGGGCATTTCTCAAAATGGCTTCTCTCATACACACTGTCCTACATTTTAAAGGTGCAAATGCAGAGTCTCCCGATAAAAATGGTGCCTCACTTGTGTGGGTAGGCCTAGTGCCCGCGACAGGAAATGTCCCAGAACGCAACATAGATACATCACACTTTTCCACTGAAAACTGACTCGTTTTTTGCAATGTGCCTAACTGTGGATTTTGTGCCCTAGCTCAGCCATCACCTAGGGAGCCCTAACAAACCTGTACATTTTTGAAAACTAGACATCTAGGGCTATCTAGGATGGGGTAACTCGTATGACTCTCACCAAGTTGTGTTACCCAAAATCCCTTGCAAACCTCAAACTTTGACTAAAAAATACACATTTTCCTCACATTTCTCAGATGGAAAGTTCTGGAATCTGCGGGGAACCTCAAACTTCCTTCCACACAGTATTCTCCTAAGTCTTCTGATAAAAATGGTACTTCACTTGTGTGGATAGGCATAGTGTCAGCGGCAAGAAATGGCCCAAATCGCAACATGGATGCATCAAATTTGTTCATGCAAAAGTGACCCATTTTTTGAAAAGTGGGGTAGCTGTGGGTTTTGGGCTCCAGCTCAGCCAGCACCTATGGAACCCTAGCAAACAAATACATTTTTCCAAACTAGACATTTAGGAGAATCCAGGATGGGGTGACTTGCGTGGCTCTTACCAGGTTGTTTCAGCCAGCATCCGTTGCAAACCTCAAACTTTGACTAAAAAACACATTTTTCTCACATTTCTGTGATGAAAAGTTCTGGAATCTGCAGGGAGCCACAAACTTCCTCCATCCAGCATTCTCCTAAGACTTGTGATAAAAATGGTAGCTCACTTGTGTGGGTAGGCCCAAAACGCAACAGGGATCTAGTCAATTTTTCCACTCAAAACTGACTTGTTTTTTGCATAGTGGGTAACTGTGGTTTTTGGGCCATAGCTCAGCCGGCACCTAGGGAACCCTAGCGAACCTGTACATTTTTTAAAACTAGACACCCAAGGAAATACAGGACGGGGTGACTTAGATGGATCCCATGAGTTTTTTTTTGTTTGTTTTTTTACCCACAATGCCCTGCAAACCTCAGACTTAGTCTGAAATCATGCATTTTCCTTACGTTTCTGTGATGAAAACTTCCAGAATCCTAAGGAATCCGCAAAATTCCTACCACCTATCATTGCCCCACTTGTGCCGGTAGAAATGCTGCACCACTTGTATGGCTTGGCCTGGTGCCAGTGACAGGAATGAATCAAACCAAGGACAATGGGACCCATTGACCTCGGTTGGATCTGCTCTTGTCGCTAGCACTAGGCCCAACCACACAAGTGGTGCAGCATTTGTATCGGCAGAAGTGGGGCAATGCTAGGTAGTAGGAATTTTCTGGATTCCTGTGGATTCTGGAAGACTCCCTCACAGAAATGTGAGGAAAATGTGTGTTTTAGTCAATGTTTGAGGTTTTCAGGGCACTGTGGAAAATAAATGGTGGGGGGTGCATGCGAAGCACACCACCCTGGGCCTGGTAGGTTTTTCCAGGTGGTAGCCTAACCAAACCCAAAAAGTGCAGCTGTTCACCCTTGCAAGTTAGGTGATACTGGGAGTTAGTCACTCTACTACTCCATTTCTACTCAAACACTCAAAAGAATCATTAATCCTTTTTCTTAACATTGGGATGAGATGCTTTATTCCGCAGGGGAGCAGAAAGACTGTTAGGGGTGAGGATGTGTTCTGATATTAGGCTGTGAAAGACCCACCCCATTATTTAATAGAATATATATTGCTCCCATACAGTAGGCTTTCTGCCCCCCGGGGGCAGATTGGTGGTAGTTACCACATCTGCCCCCAGGAGGTGCTGAAAGACTGTTTCCCCATTTGTGAGGGGGTGAGGGCATCGCCATGCCTATTCTGGGCAGCCTCCACTCCTCCAAATAAAAAATAAAAAAGTAATCCCTGGTGTCCGGTGGATGTTCTGCCCCCCTGGGAGGCATGGCCATGCCTATGCTGGGCAGCCTCCACCCCTACAAATAAAAAGTAATCCCTGCTGTCTAGTGGTTTTTTGCCCCCCTTGAGGGCAGATCGGCCTAAAAAGGTGGCTGATCTGCTCCCGGAGGGCAGGGGAGCAGAAACCGGGCAAAATAATGCCCCCATAATGGGAAGCAACCCTTGCCCCGTTCCCTGACATATATTTAAAAAAATCTATTGTGTCTAGTGGTTTTCTTCCCGGCCTAAAAATATGGCCGATTTGCACCCAGAGAGGGCAGAAAATGGGCCAAATAATTCCCCCCTAATGGGGAGCAACCCTTGCCCAAGGGGCCACTCCACGACATATACTTTTAAAAATCCCTGACTAGTGGTTTTCAGAAGCCCTCCCAAAACCCTCCCCCCCAGCTGCAGATCGGCCTAAAAATATGGCCAATGAAACAAGCCAAAATGTATCCCCAATAGCGAGGAGCGATTCTGCCTAAGGGGCCACTCCCCGCAACTAAAAGAAATCCCTTAAGTCTAGTGGAGTGAGTCCCTGCTTGGGGATCGCACTCCTTCAGTGATCCCCAAGCAGGAATCCACTTGGTGAAAGGTACCATTGGAAAGGGGAGATTCTCCTCTTTCAAACAATAACTTTTTAGTGTGCTTCAGTGCTTTGGGGGCTGATATATGCCTCCAAGCACCAAGGCAGTGAAAGTGAAATGAGACGATCGTCATTACATTGGGCAAACAATTGCCACAGGCAGATGGGGAAGCTCTTCTCCAGCTCCTGAGGCTACTAAAAGAAGGAAAGCCCTCTGCTGTAAACAGCAGAGGGATTTTCTGACTTGTGTACAAGGATGGCTCCGAGCCGTCCTCGGCACATGAGCACTGTGGATGAGGTGACTCAGAGCTGTCCTCAGCACACAAGTGGTTAAATAAGGTGAATGTGATACTAGACAGTGTTGTTGATGCCTGTGGTCATTTTAACACTGAAAACGAAAATAAATGTTCACTGCAGTTTAAAGTTACTGAGGATTCCTAGCCTGATGACGAGGAATGATTGAAGCTTGTAACTACATGAAAGATACTAACGCTGGAGAAATTGAGTTACAGGTATGTAACTAATTTCTTCTCTAGACTGATCTTTTAGCGTTGAGCGCCTTCTTTACATTGGCCTTTAGTGCTGAAGTATTCCTTAGATTGCTTTACCATTCACCAGTACTTATGCCACCTACCCCTGTTTTTAAAAAATAATTTTAATTGAGTATTTGAGCGCTGTCAGAACCTATCCAAGGTAAAGTAAAAGGTCATTTAAGGTGTACAGTTCAGTACTTCACATTCTTATCAGGCTGATATCAATTGTTAAATTAGAGACCCACACTGTTTATCAGGAAGTGGCAACAAAAATGATAGGCAATAAGACGGTGGGACATCCCATCCTCCAGGGTTGTCCTGGCAGTTAGAAATATATTACTTGCAATCTGTCAGGTACTCAACTTTGCAGTAAAGATTATCTGTGAAATGCCACCTACCCCAGTTGAGAATATGCACGTCCCAACCAAGTCCCATAAATGTGACTTTCACCAATGAATTGTTACTTCCTTAAACGTATACAAGGACCTCTCTTCACACTTTTCTCTGCCCTGCTATAGCCCTGCATCTTAACAAAAAAACAGCATAGTCCTGTTACTAGTCCCGTCCATCCACTTGTCTTGGAAAATGGAACCGTTCATGACAAATGTGGTAATGGACAGACGCTGCACCTCGGTCCCAAGAGATCACCTGGCAATGAGTGTGGAACTTATTTGAGAGATGCTGGTCTGTGATGGTTAAACACACATGCTATAGTTGGCAATGTAATCTACCTCAACATTATATATAGTTTCTCACAGAGATAATAGAATATGTTAGACAGACCCAGCTCCAAAGCCATATCGTTGGCAAAGCAACACTCCTCAACAGGACTGCACAGTACCTCGTTTTTGGGCAGCCCAACTCCGCTGGAGCGCCTTCCCACCCAGAGGAGTCAGAGGAGGCACTTTTGGGTTTCGTGTCAGTGGCTCCCAGCAATCCAGTCCTGGATCCGGGCCGGTGCCGGTTGTGCCACCTTAACCTTCCCTTGCGATAGTCCCGACGTTCCTGGCACTGTCTGTGCCCTCTGCCAGCACCATCCCATTGTAATTGCCCATTCCGACATGGAGCCGGATGGGCGTCATACAACTCTGGCGCTGGCATGAGCTTTGCCTTCTCAATGGGATCCTGAGCCCTTTTCCAATTGGCTAGGCTCTGCTGATGAATGGGAGACGTTGCTGTTCCCTTTAGAATACCAGCCCTGATGAAGAAATGAACTGGCATGAAGACTTGGGTGAGGCCAGTGGACTGGATACTTCTCCAGACACTGGCATGCTTTCTCCCCCTACCATGGCTATGTTGGAGGAAGCTTCTTATGCTATGGTGGTGAGGAGGGCGGCTAAGGTCCTGGACCTTCATCTGCCCTTGGTGGCCTTCAAGACTAATCTCTTGACAGAGGTGCTGCAACCAGGAGCTTCCTCCTCAGAACCCCTGCTCCCGTTCAGTGAGGTCTTCACTGACTTCTACTGGGTACCTAGAGCAAACCCAGCACCACTGCCATCGGCCTGCACCTGGGGAACCAGGTTTCTTAACACAACAACCCCACCCCTGAGAGCTTGGAGGTCCAAGCCTCTATCTCGTAGGGCATGTTCCCTTCCGCTCCCCCGGATAGGAAATCCAAAAGTTTGGACTCACTTGGGAAGATGTTTTCTTCCGCCAGTCTTGTACTGCAGTCTGTGAACACCACGTGCCTTTTGGGCTGTTATTCCCACACACTGTGGGATATGTTTTTTCAAGTACTGCCACATGCCCCGGACGAGGCCTGGGCTGTGCTCTCTAAAGCTGTTGCTGATAGACACGACAGACTTTCTAGGCAGAACGCTTTCTTCGACTGTGGCACTGAGGTGCCATGCCTGGCTTTTCGGGGGATGTCCAAGATTCTTTAAAGGACATGCCCTTCGATGGCACCTGTATCTTCAGAGACAAGCAGACTCGGCGCTCAAGCGCTTCAAGGATTCTCAGGCTATGGCCAGGTTCTTGTGCCTTGTGGCGAGCCCTCGGCCAAATCCTCCCCTCCCCCCCAGTCTTCCTTTTGTGGTTACAGAATGGGTCTCCAACCGCGCCCATTCCCGGTCAGACACCATGCTGTGCATGCTGCCCAGCCTCTGCATTGGTGATGGTGTGGGATCCACCGACCTCGTGGGTCAGGTGGCTAGTGGTCTGGTAAGTCCACAGCGCCCCTCTGCAGCAGCCTCTAAGCACTCCTAGTCTGACTCACCCCTCCTTGCCCATGGGCCAGTTAGCAGCAGGATTCGCCATCACCTGCCCCACTGGCAATCTGTTAAGTCAGACAGGTGGGTTTTGCAGATAGTCTGAAGGGGCTACTCTCCCCCCTTCTATACTATCCTTCTGTCCATGCCACCATCTTACGATCAGATGACAGAGGATTGTTTGCCCCTTCTTCACTAGGAGGTTACAGCTCTTGGCAAAGAGAGCCAGAGAGAGGCTTACTGTGCCAGCAGTTGGCTGTGGTTGCTATTCCCACTACTTTCTGGTTCCCAGAAATGACAAGGGTCTTCACCCTATCCTAAACCTTCGGCCCCTTAATCTCTTCCTCAAGAAGAAGTTCAAGATGCTCACTTTGGCTCAGGTGCTATCTTCCCTGGACCCAGGAGGCTGGATGGTAATGTTGGACTTGCAGGACGCTTACTTTCATATCCTCTTCCTGCCTGCCCACAGAAGTTACACTCAGTTAGCTGTAGGCCACAAGCACTTTCAGTTTCCCGTGCTCCCCTTTGGCCTTACCAGAGCCCCTCGGGTATTTACCAGGGTGATGGCGGTGGTTGCAGCTCATCAGTGGAGCTCAGGGGTTCCCATATCTCGATTACTGGCTTTTGAAGGTGAGCTCACCCCAGGCTGTCGTCTCCCACCTCCAGACTACGGCAGACCTCCTGCGTTTGCTGGGGTTCACTATAAATGTGCCAAAGTCACACCTGACTCCCTCTCAGATGCTCCTTTTCATCTGAGCTCTTCTGGACACAGTGCTGTTTCGGGCCTACCCTCCCAAACGGCGAGTCCAGGATATTCTGGCTATGATACCAATGTTTCAGCCTCTGTCCTGGATTTCAGTGAGAATGACTCTGAGTCTGCCGAGCATCAGGGCCCCCTGCATCCTGCTAGTGACACATGCCAGATGGCATATGCGGGCTCCCCAGTGGGACCTGAAGTTCCAGTGGGTGCAGCATCAGGGGAATATCTCCGACAATGTCCAGATCTCGGAGAGAACTGCAAAAGATCTGGAGTTGTGGTTAATGAACCACAGTTAGGTCTAGAGGCAGATCCCCTCTCCCTTCGCCAACCAAATCTGATAGCAGTGACAGTTGCATCGTTCCAGGGATGGGGTAGCCATCTGGGAGAGCTGGAGATCAGAGGCATCTGCTGTCTGGCAGGAATGGACCTCCACATCAACCTGTTGGATTGCTGTGCGACCTGGCTGGCATTGAAAGTATTTATTCTCTCTATCAAAGGAAAGAGTGCAGGTGTTCACGGACAAGACCACCTCCATGTGGTACTGCAACAAACAGAGCGGGGTGGGGTCGTAGACCCTTTGTCAAAAGGTTCTGCGCCTCTGGAAGCTGCTGGAACAGCAGGGCATATTCCTGGTGGTTCAACATCTGGCAGGCTTTCTGAACGACAGAGCAGACAAACTCAGATGAAAATGCCTAGAGGATCACGAATAGCATCTCCATCCAGAGGTGGCCCAAAGTCTCTTTCAGCAGTGGGTATAGCCTTGGTTAGATTTGTTTACCTCTGCAGAGAACACTCAATGTCAGCGTTGTTTTCACATTAGAGTTTTCAATGCAGCAATCCCTCTGAGACACTTTTCGTGTTGAGTGGAATTCAGGCCTCCTGTACGCTTTTCCACCCATACCACTCCTACCTAAAGTTCTCAAGAAGATCAGGAACATCCGGGCCAAAGTAATTCTTGGGGTTCCAGAATGGGCACGGAGAGTCTGGTATCCCAAGCTTCTGAGCATGTTCATCAACTCTCTGATCAGACTGCCCTTTTAGATGGTCTTCTGTGGTAGCAGCAGGGGAGGGTTCTGCACTCAAACCTGTCCAATATCTGCCTTCTTACATGGAGATTGACATCTTTTGAGCTTTCTTACGAAGTCTATAACGTAATCTTGGCAGCCAGGCGTCCCTCCACCAAAACTGTATACACCTGTCATTGGAAGAGATTTGTGGCATGGTGCACAGACAAGTCTCTTTACTCCCTTCCTGCCCCTTTCTGTGAGCTCCTGTTGTTCATCCACTGTTAAGAGATATTTGTCTGCTATTTCTGCTTTTTTGCAGTTGCCTGATCAGCCTTCCTTGTCTAAGTCTCCTACTGTACATAGGTTCCTTAATGTTCTTACTCACCTTTTTTCTCCACCCCGATTCATTATGCCCCAATGAAATTTGAACTTGGTTCTGATCTTTCTGATAACCTCCTTATGAGCCTCTCCACAATTGTCCTCTCAGGCTTCACACCTTGAAAACAGCCTTCCTTGTGGCAATTACATCTACCTACAAAGTGAGTGAGCTGCAGGCCATATCATTTAAGCCGCCCTATGTTTCCATCTATCCTGACAAAATGGTACTTCGCACTAAGGCATCTTTTCTGCTAAAAGTGGTCACGCCCTTTCTTGTAGGCCAATCCGTCACTGTGCCTACTTTTTAGGCATCCCACAACCGTCTAATGAAGAGGAGAGACTCCACCGCCTCGACCCAAAAAGAGCATCGGAGTTCTACCTTGATCGTACAAAAGAGTTCTGTGTGGATGACTTGTTGGCTATGTGGGTGTGAAGAAAGGTCAGGCAGTGCAGAAGCAGACCATCTCTAGATGAGTCGTACTCTGCATTAAGATCTGCTACGCATTGGCCAAAAGCAACCCTCTGAGTGTCTGCATGCTCATTCTATCCCAGCTAAAACTGTGACCACTGTTAGCACAAGGAGTTCCAGTCCTTGACATCTGTCAGGCAGCAACGTGGGTGTTTCTGCATATGTTTACCAAACACTACTGTCTGCACAGTCAGGTCTGTAGGGAAGGGCACTTTGCCAGTTTGGCCTTGCAAGACTTTCTAGTCTGAATTTGGTTCCCAGACCCAAATCTGGGGGATGATATTGCTTGGGTATTTATTCAAAGGTAAGGAATCTGTCGTGTTTGGCTTTCATTATACTAAATGAGACTTCGGGCGGCAACACCACCAGACTGTGATGAACTGAGTCCAATTCCACACCATGTGACAACTGTTGGCCTAATCCTTCCGGCTAGCTAGCAGTACCTCACCAGAACCTGAAAGTGACAGTAATTTGTGGCTGCCGTGTGCATGACATTCTGATTTATCAAGGAAATCGTGGTGCAACGGATCTCATCCTTTTCTCAGTTACATTCGTCTCACACATGCAAAGACAAACAGAAGCAGAAATCGTTTCAATATATTTTAGAGAATCAGCTGCGTTCTAGATAAAACAGCATGTACTGCAATGATTAGGATGATAAAACAGAATAATAGCAATGAGGTGACAAGGAAAGTAAAACCAAGAAAAGTCCCACCATAATGTCAGAGTGCTAAGTGCCAGGATTCTTGCATGCACCACTAAGGTACTACTAGAGCACAGCCGTGTTAGCCCTAATCCGCTCTTCAAGTTCCCTAGGAAGACACCATCCCCCATATCTGCATATGTTCGTAATGAAGAGGACTGTTGGTCTACTGAGAGTCCTCTCTCATGTAAATGGAAAGACGGCTGCAGTGAAGCGACATCATGCAGTGGCACTTTCCTGGCTGGAACTCTTCCTCTAATGCAGGGGTATTCAAGCTAGGGGCGAGTCTCCCTAGGGGGGCCTCAAATTATCCCAGGGGGGTCGCCAGACTCTGGCCAAAAGAAGCATTACGCTGATGCGGGTGCTTTGTTTTAATAAGCAGGAAAAAATGAGCAGCAGTAAACCGCTTTGTAATGGCCATCACTAACATGTTTTGTCATTTATATCCAAGCCTGTAGTGTGTCTCAAAATACCATTCAAATCCCCCACCACCACCACCACCAATCACACTGTGGATACTTTAACATGTTAATAAGACCTGCAGATTATAATAGTATGTTTAGCATCATGTATTGCATTTTAAAAACAGTAACAGAATGTAACTGCAATGATTAAATAAGTCATATTTAAACATTGGCAATTTAATAGAATAGTTGTTAACAGTGTGGAGGGGGGCACCAGTGATTTTATTTCCCCATTGGGAGGGTACAATGTTAAAATGTTTGAAGACCACTGCTCTAACATTTAGGGTGCAGAGTGATGTTTTATAATAAAACAGCTGGTGTTCTGAGAAGCCTTCCCTAATGTAAGAACACATATATTTCTTATGAACTAGCAAAGATTGTGGTGTTCCCCTTTATACTGACAACATATTGGAGACAACCTTGGGCAAATCACAGAACAAGAATGTTCGAGTAAAAGGAATGAAAACAGTTGTGTGTTAAAAGCATATGAGATAAAGGAAAATACAACATCACCAAAGAAGAGAGCTTCTGCTCATAAAATAAAATGAATTACTTCTAGGCTAAAGGGCACAAGCTGCAGGCCTATTACTAAAATAACGTGCACACAAAAGCTACGAAAATAACCTCACAACACCATCCCCTTTTCGGTTTAAAGATTTAGAGGAAAACCCAATCTAAACTACATTAAGATGAATTAATATATATATATATATATATATCACAAAGAAAGGTTGTCCCAAGACGGAGGCGCACTCTCAACAAGTTTCATTTGTATTTATTTTCAGATCCAGCAAAGCCGATAACAGACATGGAATTCATTCTCTCCAGGCCAGACGCGTTTCGGGCATCCTTGCCCTTGTTCACAGGCCAAATGCGAGGCAAATCATTAAGTCAATTGCAGGCACATGATTAACCATTAAATACTTCCCTATAATGGGCCTCCAGTGAGTCACAGCCAGTGCATGTTGGTATACGTAGTCCTGCAAGTTCGTTTTTTCCAAGTGGGTATAATTTTCACAAGCCTCATATTTAAACACAGTACATTACCCTCCAGTGGGCTGAATTCAAATTCGAGTTAGCAGATTTGCTGATATTTCCTAACCTGTTGAACTACACGCGACGCTGGATCTGAAAATAAATACAAATGAAACTTGTTGAGAGTGCGCCTCCGTCTTGGGACAACCTTTCTTTGTGATATATATATATATATATGTATATAAATAAATAAATGTCCAAGTTGACAAGCAAGCATACTCAAAGCAGGCCAGATTAAAAAATGGTCAATTAATAAAAATTTAAAAAAATGATCTTGGTATTAAAAGTTGAATGTCATATTTTTAAAGTCATTGCCATTTTCAAAGGAGCCAGTTATATCCAGGACAATCGAATAAAGGAATGATAACACTTCGGCAGATGTCAATGTGACCAAGTCGGTACCAAGGAAAACCAAAGAGCACTCATGTTCCAAAACCCGAGCTCCAGCCGAGGCAGCAGTAGTCCGTGCAGTGCCAGATGTTGAAGTGCCCAGAGCCACATGATCCACAAAGAGCGGCTCATAGGAGGCTTCCGAGGCAAAAGCACCCTCAATGCGAATGTCTGGCAATGAGCCCTCGTCAAGAACATCAACAGATCAGTGTCTAGTGAAAGTAAGTGCTTTGTAGAAAAACACAGTTGTAGTGCACATTTGAAAAGGCACCAAAGGCAACGAAACACGGGCTGCACACAGTTCAGTACCTGTTTGAATGACAGATCATTTGCACTCCAATTCCTCAAGGAGTGGTGCTTCAAAATATTGCATCATGCGTTCACGACACAGTCGCACTGGGTGGTAGCGCCATCAGTCCTCCTTGTTGAGATGGAGCAGCCATTGCGAATGAAAAACGGCAACAGCAAAATGCGACCAATTAAGGCCAAAGTAATTGGGAATTCCCCAAAAATGTCCAAAACTATTGAGTGTATGGCTGAAGGTATTATGCCAAATTTAGATGAGAAGGTGATGACAAAACCAGAACCAAACAGCCTTAAAAAATTTGTTCAATCCCAGCAGTATTGGACGCATTAAATATTAGTCCCACAGGTTCACCAAAGTGTCTCAGAAAGTTTGTATTTAAAAGGGACTGTATTTCCACAAATGACCTTGCTACTTGGAGCGCGTAGATCTCGCGTGCAGATGTCAGTGCTACATGTTTCTGAAACAATAGAGCTTTTAGTCTGCTCAGCTTGTAAAGATTTACATTAGAAGTAGCAATATAAGGCCAGATGACTGCTACTTTTGTCTGTTGCGTACAGGGAAAAGGTACAGTTTGGGAGACCGAAAATATGTAGGTAATTCCGACTTGTATTCCACAACCGCTGTCGCTGTTTAGAAGTACACAACTTCCATTTGAAAGCACCTGGAGCGCTGGTTGAATCAAGGAGATTGGAACTCCCTTGAGATAACAGGCTAAATTTGCTGCTGAAGCATTACATGCTTCGTGCAAGGAAAGCTGTTTGCAAACCATAGAATGGCTCACACAAGTCTTGCATTTGCTGCCGCTAAGAAAGACCTCTTTCATGCCGTTGAAACATCTGTACGAAAAGGGCAGCTTCCACACCTCATGAATGTAACTATCTCCCAGCCTTTCATATCTGCCTACAGGAATGTGTTTCAAGAAGGATGTGAACTGAAGTGTTGAAATAGGCAGATTAATAACCCCATGAGTTAGCCAGACAGCAGATGGTATTTCCACCACAGTTAGAGGCAATTTTGCTAATTTTTTTATGTTCAGCATAATATAAGTAGCCTCTTTCTTAACCATTATCTGTTGTTGTTGTGTCAAATTAAATGCATCAAAAAGGTCTTCAGCCTTGACATAATACCACGGAACGTTACCATTTTCAATGTTTGTAGTGTCCAGCCTAATTGCATAATAGACCTAAGCTGATTCTGTCCATGTTGTAGAGATGACATGTTAGTTTGCCTAATGTCAATTGGAGAAGAAATGATGTTGAGAGTGTGGACGTGGTTTTAGGCAAGGTGTTAATCCCACTATCTCAATGGCTAATGCTTTCTGCAAGTTTTCTTGATCTATTTGCCATAACAGGGCTGCTGGTTTTTCTTGTGAAAGTTTCCAAAATTCATTGCAATTTGCATATAAGAAGCGCTTTTTACGTTGTCTTCTGTAAGTTTTGTAAGTCTGCGTTATTAGAAAGGAGACTGAGGTGTTCTTTTACAGCATCTGGTGAGGAACTTTTTAACCTTTGCTGGTATAATTTTCCCGCACTGTATGTTGTCATAATATCAGAATGTTCTGATGACACATAGCGAGGGTCTGTTCTGTTCACTCTAAAACCTCCTGTGAAGTTTAAAAAACGCGCATGATAACCATTTATGTCGATTGGCTCAACAACCACCCACCGGGACATGAAGGTGTTGTGTTGAAAGTTCCATTTTGGACCCATTTATCGAGCTATTCTTCTGTTGCATTGATGTATTTTTGCCAGTTGTAAAATTTTGTGGGAGTGGGGATAGTGGGATCATTTAATTCTTTCATTTTCGCCAACCCTAAACAACTTGTCTGCTGCACTGTGTAATTTAAAAATATAATTTGTATAGGTATCAGGCGTGCTCTAAATAAAGCTTCCCTTCTCTGGATTTGCCAGTATTTATTTCCCCCAACACTCTTTAAGACAGTCAACTTCATCCAATATTCATAGCCTTTCATAGCCAACCGGGATACAAAGGAATCAGAATAAATCAGTTTTCTACTAGTCAACAATACATTATGCATTTCCACTGAGGGTAATTTAAAATAATATGACGCAGCATCTTGAACATTACGCACAGACAAATATGTAAACTTATCCATATATGTTTTAGAACTCCCCATTAGCGGGCAAGGACAACATTCCAATTATGTATAATTAAAAATAGTCTTTCTGGTACTTGCTGTATGAATTAAATGATGTCCATAATAATTGTAACATAACACATCGCCATAATTTTCTTTTGTTTTGTCAATGTCTTCTCTTTCAAATACAGTAAAGTACTCTAATTCAGATGACATAGAATCAACAGTTTTTACATCCCAGTCATCAGAAACAACCCCAGGCATTATTACATATTTTAAAGAAAGTTTAAGAAGATATGGTTTTTGCAGAACTTCTGTCAGACCCGGTATATCAAAAGATACTTTATCCCAAAAAATCCCATCAGGAATTGGTATCGCTGAAATGTTCACTAGGGACAAGACTTGACGGCTCTTTTGAGAAGAAAAATGTGGTTTTAGGACCTCATCCATCAGTTTGACTGCAGAGTGTTCAGGAAAGTAATGACTGTGTATCAGTAAGGAAAAAGACAATGAGAGACCCAATTAAAAAAAGAAAGGCAAGTACAGTTAATAAACGCCACAGATAGCTCCCTGAATTAATGAGATAGTTATCTTTAAGCCAGTTTATCAGCTTACGTGCTGTTGACGATGGTGCCGCAGAAGAAGTGGATGAGTCTAAGGAGGAATCATCTTGAGCGGCAAAATATCCAGAAGCAGTCAGTACAAAACCTGGAGCCATGTTAAGAAGTGGAGAACTGACAAAGTCTCCCTCAGTGTTTCATAGTAGACGATGCCATCTGTTTGAGATGCATTTGCGTAGTAGTGCTCATTACCTTTGGGATTTATTGTCGCAGATGAAGATAGTGATACTAATGAAAGATCATTTTCCTACCTCCGCAAACTCGGGAAAGTGTCAATATTGCGGCTCAAAACCTGTAGAGCAACATCCTGGTCTGTAGTGAGAGGAATTCGGGAACTACCCAGGAGTCTACTAGGTCTGCTGTGAAGGATTGGCCATATGGTGTAGCTTGACATTATCAATGAAGACATAGCGGTTTTCTTTTGATCGAGACAGCTGTGGTAGAATAACAGTTCTGGTACAGTGTGTTCCGAGGACTGGAACTGGTGCACATTATGATGGACCAAACTCATCCTTCACAGCAATCTTTTCTTGTACTAGATCCCTAACTTTCGGAATCCAACTGGTAGATGTTATTGGTACATCCCTTTGTCCGAAGGAGGGCAGCACAGGCAGATGCATTTTCGTCACAGAACTGTTGTAATTCCTGCAAGACAATGACATGTTCATTTATGTCAAAAGGTGTGTTGCTGCCTCCGCGCCAGAGCCTTCAAAGTCTAGAACATACATTTGTGTCCCAAACAGCACCTCATATGAGGTGCACCCTCCCAAGAACCTTCTGGGCAGATTAAGTGCTCTCTGGACTCCATACAGGTGACTTAGCCATGACACGTGCCTAATACTCTCGCTGGTAAGGATTGCTTTAAGTCTCGATTCTTCTGTTCCACTAACTGTTATCCTCGGAACGGTAGGGGGACGAAAAATTTAGTTGTACCCCTAACAAAACCATGGTGTCTCTGAATGCCCTTGAGGCAAAAGCAGGGCTCTGGTCCGAGTGGAAAGCCGCAACTGCATGCGTATCGATAAAGAATTGCAAATCTTTAATAACAGCTCAATCAGCCAATCAATCAGTACTTGTAGAGTGCGACTTATCACCCGTAGGGACTCAAGGCATTGTGGTGGGCATGCTGATCATTCAAAGAGCCAGGTCTTGAGATCCTTCCTGAATTGCTTCAGTGATGCGGCCTGTCTGAGTTTGAAAGGGAGTGTGTTCCATGTCCGGGCTGCAAGGTAGGAGAAAGCTCTGCCTCCAGCTGTGCTTTTCTTGATTCTGGAGATGGTGGCGAGGACGAGATGGGAGGATCGTCAGCGTCAGATTGAGCATCAGCTGATCATTGTGGCCAGACCCATAGAAATCTGGAGCATGAGTTGACAGTGACTAGAATATATTTGTATGCACAATCGAATGTCAGGGGAACACAGTGGTCCAGGTACACACATTGTATTGGTTTGTTTGAAATTAGATGGGTTGTCTGCAGTGGGCATTTATCGGTGGACCCTTTCATTTGCTCACAGCAAAGGACATATTTATTGTCTGTTTGTATAAACCTGGCCACCAGAAGCATTTCTGCAGAAACGTAGTAGTAGCTGCCACACCTGCATGGGCAGAAGCAGCTCTCTCATGTACCTCTTTTATCAACTCAGATATTTGATCTTGGTTGGGGATCACACGATCACCACCCCTGGTGTTGTTACTGGGACAGTGTTTAGGCTAGTTACACAGTAGAAATATTTGTCAGGATATGCCTTTGGTAATGGCCTGTTGTTAGCCAAAGCTTTCGCAGCAGCAAGGGTTTCATCATCCAACCTCGTTCATGAACGATTTATTGTACCAACAGAAGCCGTAGCTACTGCTGGCATGGCCGCTTCATCAGCAAAGGTATTGCCTGCAGTGTGTACTTCTACATGTTGATGTCCCAATGTATGCACTACATGGGCAATGGGTAGCGTTTCCCTCAGGTCTGCTACTTTCCCCCACAGTAACCTGTGTTTTATAGTGTTGCCTTTTGAATCTCTGAACCCATTCTGATGCCAGTAATGCAAGTATTCATTAAAGGACTGGACACAGTAATATGAATCGCAGACTATCAGCATTAGCTGCTCTGAATCCGTGTGTTCCAGTGCCATGACCAGAGCCTTGACCTCCGCTAGTTGTGCAGTGCAGTCCCCTAAGGTCTGTGTGTAGGTATTTTGTGGAGGGAATTCACCATCTTTCATGTAGCCACTCACAGCTGCGCAAGCCTCGGAAAATTAGTGTTTTGTGCCTATGGCTGGTTGAGCTGATCAATCAGTGTAAATATTTGTATGATATTGGTTAATTGGCAAAGTGTTTGCTGGTATTGGATATTCCATTTCGTATTGAAGGAATTCTTGAATTTGTAATTTTGGATCAAAGGTCAGAGACGTTGCCCATTGAATCCAACGTGGATGTAATGCTTTTGCGTTAGGAACGCTATCCTTTGTGACAGCCTCGCATGGTGGGATCAGAGAGATGACAACAATACATTTCCCTTGAACCAGAGGTCTCTCTTTAATGACAGCCATCTGAATAGCAATCAGAATCTTTTTTTCTGTGGGAGCAAAGCGTTGTTCAGCTGTGGAGTACAAGTGTGATTTGTATGCAATAGGGACAGTATCATCCTCATTAAATGTTACATAGGTGAAACCAGTGGCACCAGCAATTACTCTGATGACCAAATGTGTCTTGTTGTCCCTTGTGTGTAAATGTTTTGCTGCAAGCATGTCTTGTTGTAATGCTCTGAGAATGCATGTGTGTTCAGCTGTCCAATAATTGCTTGAAAAGTTGGGCGTATTGAATTATATAATGGTTTAATGCATTGTGCATAATCTGAAATGAAAGTTAAAAAAAAAAAAAAATGGAGCTTTTTTAGGGTGTTTGGTAGTTGCAATTGTGTGCAATTTTCTAGAAAGTGGGGTGCTAGGCTCTTGCCTTCATCTCATCCTTTAAAAATAGGACACTGAGAAAAGCAATTTTTATTTTCTTAAAATTAAATTTGTAGCCACATTCGGCAAATCTCACAACAATGCAGGCCACCCGTTTCAGGTGGTGAATGAGATATCGTCCATTAGATAGATGTCATCAACATAGGACAATTCCTCAGGGCCAATGTTGTGTAAAATGGAAGTCACACGAGCTGAAAACAGCTCAGGACTGTTTTAATACCCCTGTGGAAGCCTCAAAAAGAAAATCTGCAAGCCTAAAGGGCTAAATACTGTTAGATCGCTGCTTAGGCGCTATATTTTGGCAGAAGAAGCCACTGGAAATATCCAAGTTCGTTTTGTATTTTTTGCGCACTAGATTGTTAAGGAGTGCTGTGCTGTTTGAGTTTAGAATAGCAAATATCCATGTATGATTGTTTAAATGTCTAAAATCTAAGATTATTCCTTATGAATGGTCTGGTTTGGCAACACAAAATAAAGAATTGTTCATTGATGAGACACTGGGCTCAACTACACCTTGGTACTCTAGCTGTGTGAGAATCTCTCTCACAGGAGCTTTAGCCTCATGCTTAATACGATATTGAGGTCAAGGCTCTGGTTGGGACCTTATTGGTATTATGTGGTAGGGAGCATCTTTATCCCACCGAACATGGTTGTGATGCAGCGTGGGGCCCTGTGCAAATGCCCAATCGAATGACTGCTCGGAAAATAAAATTAATTGTTATTAGGCTAAAGGGCACAAGCTGCAGTTCTATGGCTAAAATAATATGCCCATAAAAGCTATTGAAATAACCTCACAACAGAGCTAGAAGTCTCTATCAGATGGACAAGCTGCTTACCTGTGGTAACGCCTTATCTGGTAGGGACTATATCTAGCTGGATATTCCTTACCGACCCACCCATCCTTCCAGCTCTGCGAACTGATTTCGAGGAGCATGGATTCCCATTTCAGGGCCTTAGTTTTGACGCCCCAGTAGTCAGTGTTCTTCATGGTTCTGCGTTTGTGGTATAGAATGTCGTGAAAAGAAACTGACGTCAGTGCACCTGGGAGGTGCCTACATAGGACCTCCAACATCATATCAGACGCAGACAATGCCGATGACTGCCGTGTAGCACACAGGCCAACGAGTCTGACTTTACGATTTGCCTGAGGCTCTGCCGTAATCTGACTCATCATTGATGGGCAATATTGTCCCGATTTCTTGGCCTATGGAGCCTTATGAGCGTATGCAACATGAGAACAGACGGTTGTCTTATCCTTGGCTGTTGGAGAGAGTGCAGGTGGTTGCTGCACCACGCAGTGGATGTTTTCATGCCATTTGTTTGGCAGATGTGGGATACTAACCTTGTTTGATGTCTCCTGCGAAGTCTTTTGTCTGAATGATGACCCTGATCTTAGTTATCTTGTGGGTTGAAACGTCATCATTTTATAGTGGACTGGTTATTGCTAAAAAAAAATAAGGATTCCACTATTCATTTCCTTGGATATTGGTGGATGTATCTATATGCTATTACCAGTCATGTGTATATTCTTTATAACACCTGCACACTATTTCACTTGACCACTTGCACTGCGCGTTACACCATTTATTTTACTTACTGTTTAATATATTATTTTAAACCCAAATAGAGCATTTATTTTTAAAAAGATGATTGATGCTAATAAATATGTTCAAAATGTGACCTATATTATGTGGGTCTATGTATAATCATTGCCACAGAAGTTTAGAATTATCATTCCCACTTCAGAACCTTTTGCGTTCTATGCAGTTTTTATCTCACCCAGGTGCTAGGGTTATTGGGTAGCCCCTTAATTGTTTGTGACACCACCTAATGGTTCACAGGGGCACTGCTCAAAAAATCTTCCAGATCCAGTCTGATGCCTGGGGAGAATTTAAAAGTAAGGAATCTCCAGCTAGTTATATTCTCTACCAAATAAGGCGTTACCTACGGTAATTGACTTGTCCTTCAGCTTTTACCACAATTTTGATCTTAGAAATAGACCATGCATTTGGTTTTATAATAGTCAACCATCATTTTATTAATTGCACAGAACAGGACAGTTTCCGAGTGGGGTGCTAAATTCTAAACCCTATGGAAATTCCTGTGGAAGCGATCCGAATTCTGAGATTTGCAGGAAGCACTCTAGCCACACAGGTTTCTCCTGATAGATTTAGCATGTTAAAACTGCCAAAATGTACCAGTTGGAAAAAAACAGAAAAACTCTGATATGTGTAGAATTCAGTAGAATAAACACACATTCCACTTGTAATCATTTTCCAGTAGAAAATTTGCAGAAGGAAATATTTACTTCAGCTGGTAAATATCACAACCTAAAATATCAGTATTTACAGTGTGCAGGAAATACTCTTTACAAACCCATTCAGAACCGGGTTGCATGTTGCAAGTTTGGTTAAATACTTATAACACAGTAGTACAAAATAACAGCAAAATCAAACTTGCTATTCGGTCTACACCAAGGGGGTTGTTATTTAAGGCCCTAAAGCAGTGACCCTTGTAGGTAACATAAGAGCAGGAAAGAAGGGATGTCAGTTTGCACTGCTGCTTAATACAACATTGGGCTGTGGTATTCTTAAGGCCATTTATTTTGCCATAAGAACATACTAAATCTCAAATATTGGAATTCTAAATTTGGAGGAATTTTAGTAGTAGAACAGGTGTAGTAAAGGATGCCACAATAATTTGCATCAAACCTTGATTTAAAATTTTCAACGACACTAGACAGCCGCATCGACTTCCTTTCAATTACTAGTTGTTGGAAATGCCCATTTTTGGCTTTGTATTCTATCAGATTTTTGCTTTCTGTAGCTGAACCCATTTTTGTTGGCCAAAGAACTCTGTACACTTCAGTCCTGGTAACCAGTGCTAAATTACTTGAGCTTTCCCTTCTAAACATAACATTGGCAAATAACTAATAGGCACTTTTAATTTACTTAAAAGCCACTAGTATACAGCACTTCATGTACGTTGGCCCTGTAAATTAAATGCTGCAAGTTGGCTGCAACACTCATTGTGCCTCTCTCTAAAGTTGCACTGTACAACATGGCTTCAGCTTGCCCCTGCAGCCTGTGTGTGCAGTTTTAAACTGCCATTTAAACGTGGCCAAATGAGCCTTTTGGCAAGTATAAAAATCACTTTCAATGCTTATGTCAATCCTAAGGTAGCCCTAAATGCCTACAGGGCAGGACGCATGGTATCTAAAAATGGAGGATTTGTAAATTTAAGGTATTTAAGTGTGTCCTGGTAATGAAAAACCTGCAAAGTCTTTTTTCATTGAGGCAAGGCTAGCTCTCTCATAGGGAAACATTGGGTTACAACTCATAATGCTTAATTTCAGTTAATGAGCAGCTAAAAACACTATTCGAGGACTTCTTTTATTAGTAATTTAAAATCCAACTTAATGATAAAGTTGGATTTAATATTACTAATTTGAAAATTACATTTTAAGGAAGTTTAATTTTCCTGCCTAAGCCAAATGTGCCTTCTGTTGGTCTCCAGTGTTACCTGATTGGTGAATGGCTTCCAAATTGGTTATCTGATGAATTGTGGATTGCTTCCAGGCTGTGGACATAAGGGTTGGGGTTGTAGAGGTAGTTTTCTTCCTTGCGCAGGATTCCCTTGGGGTTGTGTCTAGCCCCTTTCTGAGCTTTAAATGGTGCCTGCCTTGTCACTGGCAGATGTGGCTTACACCTACGCCTGCCTCCATTTGTCTTCCTAGTCAGCTTGCCTCTAAGCCCAGTATTATAACGGGGCTACCCCAGAACTGGTGTGGAGTGATCACAAGGGAGGGTATGCTCATTATCATAGTACTAGGAGGTCTGATCAGGGTAAGATGGCTCTACTATGTTGGATTTAGGTACAGAAGGGCACTGCAGGATAGTTAACAGTAAAACTCACATGAAGTGCTGTAAAGGTGGGTAAGATCACTGCTGGGAAATGTCCCCCTCTTGGTTAGGAAGTGCCCAGGAGTTATTCCCCCATCTACAGGCTGGCACTGGGCATCCCCAGTATTACTCTCATAACACTCCTTTACCTTTGTGGCCAAAGGAGGACTGCCCTGCTGTCTGAGGAACCCAAAGGAGATAACCTGCTTTCTTTAAGCCCAGGACCCCTGACATGACTCCAAGGGTCAGCTGACTGACCTCCTGTTTGAGCTACCAGGGCACCACAAGCCTCCAGAAACCTCCCTCTCTCTACAACTGCTCAGATGACCAATTCCAACTGGGTCTGCCCTGGACCCTGCTACTGGTCTCTGCTGGAGTGAGTCCTAACCCCCTCCTGTACAATTTGCTGATGTAAGAATGTACCTAAGTTAAAGTGATGGATGGAATGCTTGAATTAATCTCAGCTACTGGTAATTACTCGGGCCACCTCCCAGTCCTTTGTTATTTTGTGCACCGTGCCACCTCAGTTTGGACCCAGCCATATGCAAATCAGTCTTTGTTCCTACTCCAATGGGAACAGTCCAGCCTGAACTGCTAGACCAGGTCTCACTGAACCCAGAACACAAGCAACTTATGGCCTGTTTTGCCCTAGTTAGCACTCATCAGTCAGGTATAACTTGGTTCCAGTGACACATTGCTCGAGGAATTCATGTCTGGACATACCCATCCCTGTTAGGGGCTACATATTAAAGTATACAAAAAAGTGGTGGATGGAATGCTCCATTTAATCTCTCTCCACAGGTAATTGTGCATGTTACCTCAGTTTGGACCTAGCCATCTGCAAATCAGCCTTGAACCTGCTTCAGTGAGAACAGTCCAGCTCGAAACAGAGTTTACTTCTCCTGCCCACACTGCAAAAGCTGGGGCTTAAAAACATTTTTCCAACTTTTCCTCCAGAGAATCCACTGTCGATATTGAATCACCAGTCTGATTCAATTAGCTGGTTTGCCCAGCTGAAGGAGACCTGACTTCCAGAAAAGTTTCTAAGTCAGAACATAAAGCGATTCAGTGGTACCGATGCTGAACAGTAACCCAAAAACATTGAGGCCTTCCAGGACATAGTCTTTGAACTTTGGATTCTCAGCTTTCCTGTCTTTGTCAACGACCAATCTGGGACCACGCTTTCCAGCAACCATACGTAATCGAGCCCTGCTTTAGATCCAGGTTGCCTCGCCGACAACCACTTTTCTCCAGAAAACGATTCAAGTCCAAAGGTAGACTTTCCAAGACAAACCTAGTCCCTGTATTCAACCCGCACTCCATCGCGGTTTAACTTTTGACTTTGACCCAGGCTAGCGCCTGTGGTTTTTGGTACTATTTTTAATTGAAACTTTAAAAGTTCATATCAGATTGTGATTGAGCTTGTGTTGTGTTTTCACTTTATTACTGTTTGAATAATACATAAATATTTTACACATTGTCTCTAAGTTAAGCCTGACAGGTTTTGTCCCTAGCTACCAGAGGGTTAAACACTGGTTTATTTGTTTATTTAATGGCTTTTGTGTTTCACCCTGACAAGGATTGTGATTATTCGAGGTGGATTTTCACCCCTCTCACCTAATACTCCAATTTCTTACTCCAGCCATATTAATAAGCTTGAAACTAGTGTGTAGTGTTGAATGAGTAATGCGAAAGCCAGTCTCCATTAGCGTAGTGGAGGAATTTTCATTTAAACATTGTAACATATGGAATCTAAGGACTACACAAAAACGTTACTACTACTGTGGACCGAGAGAAACTGCAAAGTCCCATGACTTACACAGACACAAACCCCATGCTCTAAAGACTCCATGGAAGCTCAGACACAGTGCTGCCACAGAAGGAGACCTTAGGAACTGCCCCTAAGCACTACATTGAGGCAGTCTATAAGTAGAAAGACCTGTCAGAAATCTACTTGTCTACCATGATGACGTCTTGTGAAAACATCCAGAGCGATTAGTGTAGGGGCTTCCAGGCAGCTGGGGCTTCTACAAGGGCCTACAAATGGCCAAAAGCAGCAGCAAGTTTCTGACTATGTGGCGTTTTAGAGTCATCCTGTACCTAATCAAATAAGTATGTCT
This sequence comes from Pleurodeles waltl, assembly GCF_031143425.1. Lineage (NCBI taxonomy): Eukaryota > Metazoa > Chordata > Amphibia > Caudata > Salamandridae > Pleurodeles > Pleurodeles waltl. Next base: position 623,024,788 of record NC_090437.1, on the reverse strand, counting down.
TCTGGGATGTAGTGAGTGGGGGGGAGGGGGAGTTTATGAAATAACGTAATCTAATCTCTCATAAGCCAGTACGTCCCATGAGTGTGGTGGTGGATGATATGAGCATAGTGTGTTACTTTGGAGTTTATATTTTTTCCATATATTTACAATCATATGGTTTCCCTAGGACTCATTCATAGTTTACTATCGATTTATACGATTTATATTTGTTTGGTTTTTGTGTGTTTTATATAGCGTGGACTTGGCCAAAGGCATTAGTCATTTTAGAAGAGAGCAGGAAACACGTTCTGGTTAACAGACATCATAAAACAACCTATTGTGACCGAGTAAACAAGGGACAAACAGTTTGTACCAGCAAAGACGTTACAGGAAAAAAAGTAGTTAGCTAATCCTCATATTAAATCAGCAGCAAGTAACCAGGAAACCAAGACGAACAAACATTTTGTAGCAGGAAAGGCAGGTCAAGTCAACATAGGAGATGTGAGCAACCATCCCCACTTTAACCAAAGTGTCTCTTAAGTATGAGGATTTTGGATTCCCTTTTGAATGTTAACAGACAAGATGCTGTGCCAAGTTGCCCATTATATCCCCTTCTATTCTCCCTGGCGATGGAGGCGCTGGCTGTCAGTCTGCGGTGTAATGGCGCTTGCTATGCAGCATGGGGACAAGATTCACAAAATCGTTCTATACAGTTAACATCTCACTCTACATCCGAGATGTAACGGAAGAGCATGGTAACATTGCTGACATAGTAACTTGGCCGAAATCTCGGGCTTCAGAGTTAGCTGGTGGAAATCTAGCCTCTTCCGCCTTGGAGCAGGCGCAGAAAAAGCTTAGAATAAAAATGGCAGAAGAACACTTGTGTGGCAACCGAACTTGTTCCTCTATCATGGAGTGCGCATATACCATTGCGAGAGTGACTTGCTGGACAGTAGTCTGCCCAGAACAGTGGCAGAGATCTGAAACTAGATTGCATTCTGGAAAACACTTCCCTTTGCCATCAGGAACAGAAAAGCCTTGTTTAAAATGGTAGTGCCCCCTAATTTTGCTATGTTGCTTTGCTAACATACTACTGAAGGTCCTCGTTACCTGTTTCTGGGAAATAGACTCACTGTTGAGAGATTACCCAACTGAGACACACAGACGTCTGTTGCATCTAGCTGGGAGTTATGTGCCTTGGGGGTGTACCTTTGTACCAGCCTCGGATTGGCAAAGTGGGCAATCGGGCATCGGCCGGTTTTTCGGTCTATTGAACAATGCAGCTGCTTTGGCCGTCTTGGACCCCCAAGTGCACAACGTGAAAGGCTGTTATAATAGCTTTTCCATACATATACTGAGCCGGTCTCCATGCAAATGAAGTCAGGACAGCCAGCCAATTGCCAGAGGCAGAATAACAATGGGCTGCTCTGGCTGTCACAGCATGCCACCAGACTCTCTTCAGGTGTGACAGCTGCCGATGGGAAGTAGTTAGCAGTTTCCACTTGCTTTGCAGAGGACTGTGGCAGGGGAGAGGACCTGAGAGTTGGGTGGTGGGGGTTGGTGAGAGGCAGAGAGGGAACTGCACAGTTTATTTTTGTCCCCTCCCTTCCATGGAACAGGGTGGAGTAAATTAGTCTCCGTTGTTTTTCTTTGCCTGCCCCATATCCGTTCCTGCAATCAACAGAGAGAGGTTGTGGCCTTAGTGGACTTTGAAATTGGGAAACTAGGTTTAAGTCCCAGGGTCAGCTCAACATCCTGCGTTCCTGGGCAAATCACATAATCTACCTGAGCCTCAAAAGAAATTAATCTGACCTTCTGTAATGTTATCTGGTGCTCTTGTAGAGCTCTTCAACACCCGTGTCAAGTTTGTGCTATAAAAAACTGGATGTATGTGAGGAAAGTGACACCATGTATATTTATTTTTGCATTTACACACTAGCATCATTCATTTGTCAGAACTTACACATGATGATACCTGCAGGTAAAACAAAAATAACGATGCGCCTTTCGCCAGTCTCTGAACACCAGAGGGCCTCTCCTAAGTAGTGCAAAAGTACTGTGCATATCTAAAAAGCCCTAAAAATGACGAGGGCTCTCAGGAGATGTTAGGGTGAGAAATATTCCAAGAGCACCTAAGAGAATAATGTGGAATAATTTTGTTTCCAGTCTTGACGAAAGTTACTGGCCCTATGAGCTTTAAAATACTTTTAGTACAGCAAATGTTTACCAACATTAGCTCTATGCTCCTAACAAAACAGTGTTTTGCGAAAGGTTGCAATCTGCGAATGCGGGCCACTTTTTTTTTTTTTTTTATACTTGCCGCGCCTAATTGTGGCCCCAATCCAACCCTGCTGTGTACTAGGCAAAATGATCCTGTAGCTCAGTTTCTAGACCTGCCGTTACTTTTGTCAAAATGTGTGTGACATGCCGCTAGAGGGCTCCCCTCCCACCTGTGCCGGCAGCGTGGCAACAAATCGCTAATTGCATGGGCATCGGCGAAGAGTATAGGGCCAGATGTATCAAGAATCCATTTTGCGATTCTCTAATAGCGATTTCAGAGTCGCAAAATGGTATGTATCATATTTACGATTTGGTAATAGCAATTTCTTAAAAATTGCAAATGCTATTACCAAATCACAAATAGCGATTCTGACCCCTTCACACCTATGGGCCCGTAGGCCCATATTTGCGAATTTTTTGCATTTCCCAAATTGCGAATTCCTAACTGGAATTCTCAATTTCGGAAATGCAAACTCCAGGGTGCTGGGGGCATAAGGATTCCTCTGCTGCATCCCAAAAAATGATTTTAGGACATGTAAGGCGCATACATGCCAAAGGGGCATGTGTGCGTTACATGTCAATTTTAAAAATGCATTTTTAAAATTTGCACATGGTTACCACCAAATTGTATTTGGTGGTAATTGCGATTCCTTAATGCCCAATTCGCATTAAGGAAAAGCTTGATACATGTGCTTAAGAAGTCGCAAATAAGGATTCCTTATTTGAGATTTCTTATTTAGAGAATCGCAAACGGGGTCGCAATTTTAAGGAATCGTTATTTTAGCGATTCCTTAAAATTGCATAGAGAATGCCTTTCATACATAATGAAAGACATTCTTGCATTTGCAAACGGCCATTTTCACCATTTGCGAATGTAAAAACGCTTGATACATCTGGCCCATAATTTTGAGTGTTGAGGAGGCTTGTGGCCTTCGGAAGCATCCTATCTCAAAGCAGTGGGGTGCCTGGCTGCTTCGCAAACTTCTTAAGTCTCGACTCACTTGATACTTGCCAATACCCGGAGGAGCTGTTGTGCTGCTTTCCGTGACCTATCTCATAGGATGCCCCCACCTAGCTACCACACGCCCCTTGCTGCCGGAAGGGCAATGCACAGTGGTGACACGTACTAATACCGGTAAGCAATTTCCCCGCTTCTCCCCTTGCTTCTGTCTTGCATAATTCCTTGACTCCAATTCTTAGCGCCTGTATTGATTTCTTTGTAAACGTCATGCTTCAAAGTGACCACCATGGCTGTAATTGTTTTTTTTAATAAAGCAATCCTTTTTTTAACGCAGTCGTTTTGGGATGCGTTTAAAAAGAAAAAATTAGAATTTTTTCCATATTTTAAGAGTAGGCAGTGCGGTCCACTGCCTGCTCTTAAAAATGTTTTTTAAACATTCTCAAAGGGGAAGAGGTACCATAGGGAGCCCTTCCCATGTGCCAATGGGTGTTTGATCACATTATGGTTCACGTGGTACAAAAGGCTTTGTTGGAACCAAAGTGTGACACATTGTATCTGGTGAGTAATTTGGAGTGATTTTGCAATAGAACAGATAAAACCTGGCTGAATAAAATGTTTACGCTATGAACTTGAGGGAAAATTGGGATTCAGTATTTCAGTTCAATAGGGGTATTTGTGGATGAGTTTTCGACCTTCATACTATCGTCCAAAGAGCATCATCAGGACAAAATGGAAGACGCTGTCAGTCCTGCTCCTTCGCTAGCAGAAAAACTGGTCACTAGTACGCCATCATGCGAGTTTAGTATCCTATCCATGAAACCATTTAGCTGCTTATATGGTATTTTGTCTTCGAACAATAGCCCAAAAGGCATTAAGTTATTGTATTTAACCTTTACTACTATGTCAACAATTCTCATAAACCGCAGTATGTTGACAAGCATGAAGAGAAGGGCAGACACTCCCTATCCTTTGGAAATCATAGCTGGAAAGTCACATTTTTTCCCTCTATACATTGATATTTTACGTTCTTTTTTAACATTACCTTCATGTCCGTGTAAGTCAATTGTGAAGCAGCAAAGTCCTACGACTGACATACCTATGCACAAAACGTTCATCACAAACTCTGTCCTAGCTCTGCTCAGATTCGCAAGGGTCACCCAGTAAACAAATGGAAAGCATCCCTTAACACTACACAAAGCGAGCCCATTATTAAAATGACCTGGCAAAAGGTAACTGACTACAGTTATCATTGAGGTAATCCATGACTGTATGGGCAGGCGCTCCTGGAGGTCTGCGAATGCTAAAAGGTCATACAAATGGGGTACAAATCTCTGATAACATATATATGTGCAAGACTTGCATTTGCAAGCAGCTGGAAGTGGTGGTGTGCGGGGAGTGAGAATCCGCATTGCCCTAGTCCTGAACACCATTTGGTGTTTTACACTTTAGCCCTAATGATGAAAATAACTGGCCCTGGGACTCTTCTTTCCTCATGTTCAACCAAGAAGAGAGGTCGTTTTTTGCAAAGGTAATATTCACGAGATGGTAATAAATCTGAAGTAAACAGTATACGTGTGTGATCCTGTAGACGTGGTACCGGTATTGCTCCGTACACTACATGACTTCAGGGAAGTATCGGGGCTCTTAGTTAATGTTCAGAAATCCAAACTGCTGCCGATTAGGGACCTGGTGGAGGTACAACCGTGTATGCTTCCAGAGGTGGGACTCCCGTGGGGTACAGAGGGTATCCATTATCTCGGTGTCAAATTAGCTTATGCAAGGCAAACATTTCTGGATCTCAGCATTGGTAGGGTACTGGAAGGATTAAAAGCATCCACCCGTTTTTGGAGGGATCGCCCTCTGTCGCTGATGGGTAAAGTGGCGATTGTTAAAATGGTGATGCTCCCTAGGTGTCTCTACACCTTGCAGGGTACAATGTATGAAATACCTCAGAAATATTTTACTGAGATCGGTAGCTTAATAATAGACCTGCTGTGGACCAATAAGAAGAAATGTATAGGGTTAACCATGCTTAAGCAGACATGGGAACAGGGAGGGATTGAGTTCCCCAATAGGGAACTGTATTATATAGCCGCCCAACATCAACATGCAGGTCATTGGCTAACGACGGAAATAACTGGGAAAAAGATCTTCTGAAGGGTACACATGGGGACCTGCTACTCCAGACCTGCTCATGTGTGGTTCACAGATACCGACAGAGATGCCTTTCCTGATACAACTTGAGTCAGTGTGGGAACGAGCGGTCATGAGAGTTTTGCTTCATGTGCCACATGCGAGCGAATGCCCATATGGGCCCTGAAACCCATTGCCAAGATAATTGAGGTTATTTCTTACAGAGGTGGAGGGAGGGGAGCTGTTAGCTCGTTGGCGATATCTGTTTAGGCGGACAGTTCCTTACATGGGAAGAGGCGAGGGAGACGTTAATGTTGAGCACCGGGCAATACCTACAATATACAAAGATAGCAGCTAAGGCACAGGAGATATGGCCCTATTTCCCCTGAGGAACCCATAACCTCCCTGACGTTGGTGGCGATGCTCACTTTGTCAGGGGCTTGTAGACTAACCTCCCATCCTTATCATGCGCTGCAGAAAGACCTGCCAAGGAGTATACCTAAATTACTGGAGAAATGGGAGAATTCACTGGGAGAAGAACTCCCCAGCGGAGACTGGGAAAAAATCCTTGAGGATTCACGGACAGTGAGCTCTAATGGACGCTTTAAGTTGATACCATACAATTATACACATCATGCATACCTCACCCCCAAAACATTACATGACAAAAATGCCGCCCGGTTGGCCTGGTGCGCCCCTTGCGGCGCATCCGGTTGCGAATTTTCTGCATGTGGTGTGGCAATGTCCCAAGATAACACCTTTCTGGAGAACGGTACTGGACAACCTGGGTAGGGCAACTGGTTGGGAGGTACCATACAACCCACAAGGAGTGCTATTGGGGCAGCTACCAGCTCCATCGAAGAGAAAGCTTAGCCGTAGGTTCCGTATGCTGGATATGCTACTAGCGAAATTTTGCATTGCTATCCAATGGATAAATGAGAGAATCCCTAGTTACATGGAATGGCTCAGGGATATGTCTGAATGGGCATTCGCAAAGGAAATCAGAAAGAAACATGTACGACGTGATGATGGATTGGCTGATGACTTAGCGGCAAGGACGAAGATGATCATTGACCTGAGTGGAGGGGAATAAGATGAGGGAGACCGAGTGGAAATGTCAGATGGAGAATGAGGGTGTAAATGTTATTTCCCCGAAGTGTCTAGTCAAGACAAGGTGGTGTAAGTTTGAATGGCAAGAGTAATGGATATTCGAAACATACGGATGTGGTGGCATTCCTGTAGGCATGGGGGACCTGAGGTGAAACTGGCGACCTCAACGATAGGAAGGCAATATAGCAATGAGATGACTTATACAGTACACCAAGTAGCTTGGGGGGGAAGGGAGAGTTATGGGGTTTGTTTTATTTTCAAATGTTGATCTGTTGTACTTATGGTGACTACATGACAAGCAATAGGTGATATACAGTGACAATATGTTTATCTCATTGAAAACAATAAAATATATTTAATAAAAAAATCTGAAGACAAATAGGAGCCACCTCTGACAAGACGCATCTCACCACAACTCACTTAAATGTCATGGAGAGGTGAGAACTTTCTAACATGAAGCCTAACCAAGTAAATACAACAGTTGTGAGAGAAAATAAGGGGGTTTATGTTCATCAGTTGACTTGTCCCAGTGGGTCCCAACTCCTTTTAGGCCCAATAGGCCCAGAAAGCGTTGCTAGCTGCATTGGGGTTTTGTTATGGATGTGTTAGGTAGAGGAAGTAGGGGCCAGATGTACGAAAAAAGCAATTTGCGACTTGCAAATTGCGAGTCCCTGCGACTCGCAATTTGCAAGTCGCAAATTGCTATGCAGTACGGTGTCTCAGACACCGACTGCGACTCGCAATGGGGTCGCAATGACCCACCTCATGAATATTCATGAGGTGGGTCGCAAATTGCGGCCCCATTGCGAGTATAGGCACTCGCAAACATGGAGGCCTGCTGTCGTCAGCAGACCTCCATGTTTGCGACCTGCTTTTCAATAAAGCAGTTTTTTTTTTTTTGAAGTGTAGCCCGTTTTCCTAACAGGAAAACGAGCTGCACTTCAAAAAAACCGAAACCTTTTGTTTCGGTTTTTTTTCAGGGCAGGCAGTGGTCCCTTGGACCACTACCTGCCCTGAAAAAATAATTTGGGGTCCAGTCACAAAGGGGAAGGGGTCCCATGGGGACCCCTTCCCTTTTGCGAGTGGGTTACCATCCACTTCAAGTGGATGGTAACTGCGACTCCATTTGCGACCGCATACGCGGTCGCAAATGGAGTTGCATACCACTGCGACTCGCAAATAGGAAGGGAACACCCCTTCCTATTTGCGACTCTGAAATGCATTTTGCGAGTCGGTTCCGACTCGCAAAATGCATTTCTGCATAGCAAACTCAGGTTTGCGACTCGCAAACGGCGATTTTCGCCGTTTGCGACTCGCAAACTGTTTGCTACATCTGGCCCTAGATGTCTTCCTATTTGACCCCTGGATTTTGGAGACACCGAAATACAATAGCAACAAGCTGTTATTCTCACACTATTTTTATGGTCTGACTTAACAGCGTAGCTATTGCCAGACAATTATGTGAGCATCCCTAGAGAGGGGCTTTGGCTCCGCCCACATGTTGAGAGCCAGGAGTACATGTTTTGATTAAACAGAAGTTGTGTGCTTCAAAAAACAAGGGCTTGTCCTCCACACAACTGTGATCATTTTATTTATCCAACTGTTTGAGCTGGAACTTGTATGGGCACACACATGACAATGTAAACCTATTACAGTGTCTTAGATAACTAGATAATTTATGCTGTTTCCCTGGCAGCACCACAGGTGGACGGCGGGAAGTCATTAACTAGGATTTTTTAGGCCTGGCTTAATAGTACAACTGCCACCTAACTATTTGTCTTACACCAATTTCAGTCTACAGTTCTTTGCTTTCACACAAATACATATCCACCCTCATGCCACCTACTTGTAATGCTTCACATTATCATACTCCATTCCTTTAAAGCCTGACCTATTGGCTTTGCCATGGCTTTTTTTTTTCCTCCATCTCTTGCTGTCCGCCCACTGCACAGAGTTCAAGTACAAGTGCAAACACAGATTATCACAAGTTTCTTTATAGCCAGCTTTTCTTGAGATACCAAATGTGCGCTGTTTGTAGTCTGTACTATATGGATTTTTTTTATAAATGTTATTTCTAGCTGAATAAACATAAATAAATAATAAACAACAGCATGGCGTTTAGCCCTAGTGCATATCTTAACAGAGTGTGAGATCAGGCCTTAAAGTTGTTACAGTTCAGATATGTGTACATTAATACATTAATATGAAATGTCCAAACCAGTAAGATCAGCTACATATATAAATGGTTAATAAAAAGCAATTGCCGTTTACATTCTAGCACTGACAACCCACTTTAATGACTCTTTGTAAGCTGTATTTTACATGGTCTTACTAGCACACACTGTGGAAGCTTGGTCAAATATGAATTCTCAGTGGAGCTTTGGAACATCTATCAGCGTCTATGCCTTCTCCCAAAATAAAGTTTGTAGACCATCACATCATTGCTGATACTGGCTTCCTTAAAGAAACTAAAATATAATGTAGAGTTTTTTGAAGAGCAGGAATCTGAAGTTACCTCAAAGGGTAGTCTGATCAAGCAGAAGTTCTCTGTGAACTGACAGATATATGGGATAGAGTGTCCCCTCTGTACACTATAAGGATATTGCTAGTCACTGAGGAGTTCACTGTTAATATAGAGGAATGAGGTCGAAGGATGAGTTGCTTTATGGGTTGATAGAACTCCGAGGTGATCTACAATCTTCTGTAGTACTGCAGAGGGTGTTTTGTTTCCCATAATACATAGTCACACCATCCCTCTTCTCTCAAATCTCTTAAATCCTTGAATTCTTGCTCCTTCATCTGTAGAGAACGTATAGTTGCAGCAGACATGAGGACTAAAGGACAATCTATAGTGCAAACTTACAATAAAAATCAGTCAGTACTTAGTTGCAAGAAACAGATTCAGTTGATTAGAAATCAGACAAAGAAACGGACTGTAGTTCAAATTAGGTTTTATTTCTTGTAACAATTTAGAGCGTACAAAAAATATACATGTTGCCATAAGTCTCTCTTTTCTGAGTTTTAGAAAAACAAAAAAAGAGTTCTCATTTTTGTTGTTTAAACCAGTGCTTTAAATGGGCAGGTACCGTCCGGTACTCAGTACCTGCACTTCTTTAATTTGAAAGGAAGAGTACCTGCACTTTTTAGCATTGTTGCAATACATTTAATAGGAGAGTACCAGCACTTCTCTGGACCAAACAGGTACTCTAAGCAGTAAGTACTTGCTCTTTTATATTTCTATTTAAAGCACTCGTTTAAACTGCCACTGCGATGATGCGATGATGCTATGTTGCGTGCCTATCACCTTGACTATTGGCTTTTGTGCAAAACATGGCATCTCAACTCATCTATTATAAGTTTTTAAAGTTAAGCAGCTATGTCTTTTTCATACTGTTGGTGACTATATATGTCAACCTAGTTGCAGGATGTTGTAATGGGCATGTAGGCATCCAATGTATTATAAGGATACCACATAAGGACCGCAAGCTCATCCTGTATACTCATCTCCTTATAGGAATAGTCTCCAGTTTTTAGGGTTGAGCCTGCGAGTGCATGCGCTAACACATGCGTCACGCATGCGAGACACTGTTGTGTTCAGTAAATGGCTTGAAGTCTGCCTGTCCTCACCATTTGTTGGTTTGCATAGCACTCTACCTAACGGCATCGTAATTCGTCAAGGCCCGCCTGACATCATTTCCGTTCCTCTGTGTGGAGCGGGGATCAAGCACTAATTGATTTCAACTTAATGAATCCGCTGCTCCCGACGTGATCGAGGTAATATTTTGTTTTAACTTCCAGTGCCCCACAAGCATAAGGCTTGTGACTGGCAAAAACGTGCCCAGCAACAAACAAAATTGCAATTTTTTTTTTTTTTTAAGCTAATTATATTTTTTTAAGTCGTGTTTAATGCGTTTCAACTCATGTTTTCTTTAGTTTTTGCTTGTGGGCGCTGTAGTCAAAAGATGACAATTAACTTGTTCAAAATATGCGAGAACTATTGCATTGCAAATGCTTGTTGGTTAATGAATTTGCCCCAGTTCCTGCGGCCACTCTTACTGTGAACGGGGAATAAATCGCCATACACCTCGGCTGCACTCCAGCACTCACTCTCTCTTGGTGTACGTGTTCTCTTCTTGCTTAGACTTCTGATAATTTGGCTAGTTTTCTTATCTGCCTCGAACTTCCAAGACATGGGGCAACCTTTTACCTGCTCAAATTGTCACCGGTCAGGGCCTTGCATTCCGGTGCTTGTAGCTTGGGATTTCCGACGGTGAACACTGACGTAAAAGAGAAGACTCCTTGACTGGCTCGAGGTGTCACGCGTAACGCGGCGCCCCTTTATGGAGCTGGGCTCCGTACTCGCAGAGAAGCGTGCATTAATCCCCACTTTCCACTGAAAGAGGAGGATGCAGTTATGACAGGGGAAGATTTAGAGGGATGCCTCCGTTTGCCCGTTTCTTTGATTGTCATGTCACAGGAGTTTGTCGGAAAGCTGGAGAGGAAAAGAGTTTAGCCATGTGACAGTTAATTATACTCTTGGCATCTGGAGTGAAAAGACAGCCCTGGCAGATGTGCGTTCCAGACATCTTACCGCTGTCAAGGCTTTCACGCTGCTGGAGAGGGAGGAAGCTGTCTGACGTGCTGGCGGGGGACCCGGTTTTTCAGGAACCTGCACCCCAAGGGAAGTACAATAACGTCCGAAAGCTCATCCTCCTCGCAAGGGGCTCCAATCAGGCCGGACAGGGCTTTTATTCCACCAGGCATTTCCCCGGTGGTGGCTGGAGCCGTAGGAGGCCGGTTTTGAAGGCCCAGAACCGTTCCTGTGGCGCCTCCAGCTCCCTGGGGTTAATTACAGCAGGCGCAGAGAGACTGCAGGGGAAAGAGAGGGAGGGGTAAAGGAGAGAGAAAACGATCAGAGAGGGTGATGGGTTATAGGTGAGAATGAGAGAGAGAGGATGGATTGCTGGAAAGAGAGAGATTGCCCGAGGAGACGAAATGAAAGAGATCGGGGCTGGTTTGGACAATTTTTGCTCAGTCCGGACCTTAAGTTGTTTGACAATAATTACAACTTTCGTAACAAGCCATACATATACATTTTGTGTTTTCCTATTTTTTCATGCTGACCTCTCGAGATCTGAAGTTTCGGGATGTGAAGTCTAATTGGGCTCCTTTTTTGGATTATCTGTGGCATTTGTAAAGTTCTGCAGTGTTTAAAATGCTTCTGAGGCTTTTGTTTTTACTGTACTTTCTCTTTAAATCTGGGGAGGTTGCGAATTCCAAATGCATTTACACAGTATACTCTTTTTCCCCTTTGCATTCTGTTGTCTATGTATTACTCTCACAATATGCAAATGAAGAAACAATACTAATTAAGAATCATTACAGTCCACAAGTCGCTTAAAACGTAATTCTGCCAGATACATCTCGCTGCATTTTGATTCCCTTTCCGTCAGATCCCGATATCGAGCCACCGCTCACCGCTAGGGGGCACTATGAGATTGTGGTCATAGAGTCAAATGTGAGAGGGGAAGGTACCCTGAAAGGCCATTTGTTCATAGTGATGTCTAAATGTTTGTGGTTTGTCCTTATCAAACATGAATTTGGAACAAACTAATCATCGTTAGGGTAATCAGTCATAAACCTGCAGCGTTGATATAGAGAACCATTGACCCTAGTATACTAATAACCAGTTGCTAAAGCCTTTGAGAAGATTTATTAGTCAAAGCCAGTGACTCCAATCGAGGACAAACCTGGTATTAGATGCCCAACCATGAGTACCGTGCCGGAGTGGTTAGAGAAAGTTCTTTTCTAGTCATGGATGTATTCTAGAGAGTGAGCTCTCACTGGAAGAGTTGGGAAAAGCAATTCAGGGAATGTCACAGTGTAAGGCGCCAGGCCCAGACGTTCCAGTGGAGTATTATCAAACACATTCGGAGCTCCTCCCTCCACACCTGCCAGAAGTGCTGCTAGAGGCGCAAGGGTGTGGGATTCTGCTGCAAACCAGTGCGGGAAGCACAGATGTTCATGCTCTCTAAACCGAACAGGGACCTGTTGGACTCCGGCTCCTACTGCTCACTGTTCATGTTGGGAGTCGATGCAAAAATTCTTACGAAGGCCCTTGCCACAAGACTACGTGGCATGGTCACTTACTTTATATGCAACAGCCAGTGTGGCTTTATGCCTGGGCAGGGGACACACATGAATCTGCGGCGGCTGTCAACACACGTCCTACATTCAGCCTCTGGCAGCGGGATGGAGGCGGCGCTGGTTGCTTTAGATGTCTAGAAAACATTCAACACTCTTGATTGGGAGTACCACTGGGAGGTTCTTCGGAGAATGGGATTTGCACTGACCTTTCTGTGATGGGTGAAACTACTTCATGTTAATCGGTTGCAAGGGTTAGAACAGGCCCACTAGTGTCGGAATGGTTCCCCATTGAGAGGGGTACATGGCAAGGGAGCTTTTTATTGCCACTCCTCTTCGCTTTAGCGATGGAGCCACTGGCAATGCGACTTTGTTTCATTTTACGCCGCCAATGCACTAATGTATTTTACGCACCCAAGTAGTCAGTCTATCGACTCTTACACATCATGTCTGACTTCAAGAGGGCGTTGGGCCTCTGGGCCAATGCACAGAAGACAGTACTATTCCCACTGGCCTCACTGCCAAGGAAGGGCCCCACTGAACTCCTGTGCTTCAGCTACAGTGATAAGTCACTCATTTTCGGTATCTGGGGATCCAGATTGCAACTGACCTGATGGCCTGCTACTGCCTTAATATGGATAGAGTCTTTCAGGGATTGGAAAGATATATTAGTTTCTCGTCACGCCTGCACTGTGTAAAATGGCTTTTCTCCTTCGCTGTTTATACACCCTGCAAAATGCTATGTGCAAAATCCCACCAACTACTTTTATTCAACTTAATTAAGTCCTAGTGTCCTGAGTATGGGCGGGTAAACGTAGCAAAGTCAAGCTCGATTTCCTGAAATTAGACACCGACCTAGGGGGTCTGAGATTACCAGACCTCAGACTGTATTACTTTGCATGCCTCCTGCAGTATGCTGTCCAGTGGTGTTCTGAGGGCCCAAACAACGAGAAGTCTCTACTGGGTACGTGGGGTGCTGGCACAGACCTTCCGCACTGCCTTATGCTGGGGAGGGGAGATATACCCAATGACCACCCCTTTATTGTGGCAGCAAGTGGCGGCGCGAGTGCTGCCTCGAGCCCCCTATCCCAGACCCCTACCCCTTCGATGACTGAAGCCCATGCATGACATTCAGTCGGTTATGGATCTGACACAATAGTTTACAGGTGGTTGCAACACAGTTGGAGGCCTGTACCTCAATGGTATAGTCCGTGCGATTGCAGAGATGCAGGTTGTTTTTAATCTACATCAAGGGCAGTAACTACAGTGTGCCAAAGTGTCTCATGCAATTCGTGTTATCTGGCCGACCTTCCACGCTGAGCCCATGGAATCTCAGACACTACAGTTAATACTGGGCCAAGGGTCGTCCTGTGGCCTGATCTTGAGCTTCTGCTGAGCCCTTAAAGGGGATTGACATACCAACATGACAGCGGTCCAGGATAGGTGGACGGAGGCTCTGACAGCACCTCTGGCAGAGAGTGCATGGAAGGTAGCGTTTGCCCAGGTTGGGGAGGTGGCCAGCAATGTCAGGTTCAGACTTACACAGTTTTATTACCTGCACGAAGCCTACCTGACCCCTATGCGTTTACACAGAATTGTTAGTACTCATTCAGCAGGCTGCCTACGCTGTGGGATGACATCAGTGACCTTTCTCCATAAAACACGGGATTGCAGCGCCCTACTGGAATTCTGGGAGTGAGTCCTGGGGTCATTACTGGGAGTCACCCGGGTGTCAATAGAATCCTCTGTAATAGACTGTTTACTTGGAGTGCTCCCGATGCCAAAATGAGGGGCCCAAATCTGCCACAGACTTGCACTGCTGGGTCTAGTATTGGCTAAACGTGGGGTGTTCATACACTGGACACAATCCACAGCCCTGACGGGTGATAAATGGCTCGCTGATAGACAAGAATGGGGCGTAGCAGAAGAGAGACACCTGCAAGCAGAGAGCACCGATGAAAATGCTGAATGGGATTTAGACACATGGAGGATATGCTGAATAGCCTGTTAGATATTGAAGCTTTGGCACTCACACCTCACTCAATCCCAGGGAGCCAAGAACAGGAGATGCTCCACATAATTGACTTGAGGTCTAGGTCAGAGTTTTGAGAATGTATAAGCCCTAATGGTTATGAGCTTCTGGGGGTTGGCATGGTGAGAAAGGGGTAATACTGCTGAGCCTTTGCCCTCCCCTGAGTCAATGGTCCTCTGTCACTTTCCCCCACCCCTTCCTGCTCCCAAGGCCACTCCAAGTTGTGCTGCTGTTTTTTCCTAATGTGAGTTGTTCATGTAAATGTTATAAACTCTCTGCTGTGTTATTGATAAGGTACAGTTGATTCACTATGCAATGTATATTCTATCAACAGTTGTGCTGAAAAAATGGTTTCCCTGCGTGACTCCACAGTACTCTTGCTCTGTCTTCATGTCATAATTTTGAATCAACACAAATGAACAATATGGTTAAAAATGTATCAGAGAGGTGTTCCATACAGGTAATAGTTGCACAATTCCATTACATTTCTTATAGCTTAACTGGCCAATGGACATTATTGGTTAGAGATCTTAATTTTCCTGGTGGATGGTAAAGAGCAAACTCCTTAGCCAAATAGTCTAAAGATCAAGCATAATAACACTTGGTGGACGAGGCAGAGGGATTTAAAGCTTTCTCTTTCCTTTACTTGTAGCTATGGAAGGAATTAGAGACCAGCATGATATAATGTACTGGTTCAAGACACACAGAAGACTGAGTTTTGAAGTTTCGAGTTTGTAGAGTTATTTGTTAGAAGGGTCACTGTTGGAAATAGGGTTAATTGTTGAGGGGGTGAAACCCTACTCAAGCAGCAACCACAAGCTCTGTCAGGGTAAGACACAAGCAAACTGACCTGTGTTCAACCCTCTGGTAGCTTGGCATGAAAGCAGTTAAGCTTAACCTTGAGGCAATGTGTAAAGTATTTATGCAGCACTTGAAACTGTAATAAAGTGAAGGCGCGACACAAGAAAAAATCCACACCGATTCAGAAACTTAGAGTCAAATTTAATAAATCCTTAGAAACCAAAACAACAAAAATCCAGACAGTAGAACCTGAAATATCACATTTCAAAATGGGTAATAAAAATGGTGCCTAGAAGTACAAAGCACCAACTCTAGTTATATGGTTGCGCTAGACTGGGACAAGGTCACAAGTTCAGGCCGGCCGATTGTGAGCTTGGATACAGGGATCAAGTTAGGCCCCCTGAACAAAGTACCTTAAATCCTGGTATCAGAGTGTGTTGAGATACTGTTTTGAGTATGCGTCACACAACAGGCGTACCAAAGAGCTGCAATGCTGCGATGCTAAGTCCTGCGTCACCATCGAGAATGCTGTGGGTGAGGGGCTTGCGATGCGAAGCCCTTCATTGAAGATGTGTCTGCCACCGGAAATTCCAAAGAAGCTGCAATGTGGAGTCCGGCGTCATCATCGCAGATGCTGTCGACGAGAGGCTTGCAATGAATAGGCCTCTATCAAGGATGTGTCGTGCAACATCGGTTCCAAGGAGACTGCGAGCTGCGATCTGAGCTTCAGCATGAGGAGTGTGGTGGGTCCAAAGCACAGCAGAGAGGAGATGCGTAGCACTGCATCAGTTTTGACTACAGCTGGGCTAGCAAGGCACCGTCAGGCCCACTTCCAAGGGTCCAGGACTAGCGTTGCATGCACAGCAGATAGACTCCAGTTGCTGGGTCCAAAAAGGTAGGAGCCTTTTCTGTACCGGAGTCTCTGAACAGGAGATAAGCCAACTAGCACTTGGAGTCATTCTGGTGGTCCTTGAATTAAGATGTAGGCCCAGTCCTTTCACTCAAGCAGCAGGGCAACAGAGAAGTAGTCCTTCTTGAAGAGCAGAACAGCAGTCTTGTGATAAAGTCTCTCTGATGCACCTAAAGCTACCAGGGAGTGGGAAGCTAAACTCTGTCACATAGCACAAAAAGTGAGATTGATCCTGATAGGGTTTCAGAGTCAGTCTTAATCACCCAGCAGGTAAGTCAAAGGTAAAATAGATGGTCAAGCTGAAAAAGAATTGAGTTTTTTTGACATCCAGATGCTCCCAATCTTAGGGAAGCTCTCACAGTGGCATTCCAAAAACATGATACTGGCTTTGCTTTCCCCTTGGCAATAGATTCCAAACTTGCAGCCAATGAGTCTGAAATCCTGGGTTATCTTAGACTCTGCAGCAATTTGAGGTCTTTAAAAAGACCACATTGCAGATTTTGAGACTGATTTTGTCTCCCTCTTGCATATGTACCCTACTGGGAATCCTGTTAAATAGCTGCCAGCGGGCTGTCCTGTTAACGCTTACTGACCCCCAACAAAGTGAGCCCCATCCACTTCTAGTGCTAGACCTTGCATCCACATTTGTACTGCAGGCAGTTCCAGTCATTCCTCAGTTGGCGGCAATGGTTTGAATCTGGTTCTGACTCCAAAAGCGTTGGTCATACTCCTTGAAAAATAGCTTTGATTGAGTCACAGCTTGATCAGTAGATTTTTGCCTTTGTTAAGTCTGAAATGGATAGCTGCATTTTTTATTTTTTTTAATTAGTGGTCCTTGGAAATATTGCACCTTTGACCCCATTGGCTTACTCTTTTTTTAACAGTTGCTTACTCTTCTTGTTGTGAAAACTAGAAGTCTCCCCCAGAAGGCAGGCCTTTTTTGAAGATGAACACATCTTTTCACCTTGCAATAGTTACTTATTGATGCAAAGTGTATTTTTCAAGCAGCCTACATAGTTTCTGAAAATCTACATTCAGACTCTGGTCACTCTCTGGGATTGAATTTTGACATTTCGAGGTAGGTGAATTAGGGAGGGGAGTGTTAAAATGCTCTGGGGACCCTAGATTGTAGGAAGTGCCAAAACCCGCACAGCCTTTATTGGCTGCATCCAGAGAATCTGGAGTTCTTCCTGCTTGAGTTCCTTCTGTTGTCTACTTCCCAAGTGGTGTTTTCAACAAGGTATGAAAAGCCTCTTGTTTGAGCGACTGGTCTCACCTGGGTTTTACCTTATTGTTGTGTTGTTCTAGAGGTTGTCCGTCTCCTTTCTTTGCTCCCACAGCTGCTGTTCTCCTTTCTGTCATATTTTTACTCTCTGTGTGCTCTCTGTTTGAGCTCAACATGTACGCCATACCATATATTGCCTTTTGATATCTGCAAAGCTCTCCGGTGCTCCTGGGGCATGTCTTTCCCTAAAGAAAGCTTCAGGTTAATATAGGTTACTCCACAGGATTGACCTTTTTAACCTTTTGTTATATGCAATACTCTTCTTAATAGGAAATGCATTAAGGCAAGTAGGAAGAGCGAGACATGCATCTATTGCAAGGTGGAAGAGGTGTAAAATATGGAGTTAGACCTTGAAAACAAACCCAAAAGACTTAGGGCCTGATTACGACATTGGCAGAGGGGATTACTCCATCCCAAATGTGACTGTTATCCCGCCTGACGAATTACAAGTCAATTATATCCTATGGAACTCGTAATACGGAGGGCAAGATATTCGTCACATTTGGGATAGAGTAACCCCCTCTGCCAAAGTCGTAATCAGGCCCTTAGTGGAGTAAAAGTGAATATTCAGGTATATGAGGTTACCTGGGCTGAATCAGATAACTTCCCTTTGATGGTGCAACCTGGAAGAAGACCAACATTAGTACCAGTTATTTTCCACAATTCTTTTGTGCATTGACATAAATATAGATTCTATGAGTATGCCATTACCAAGTTGAAGATGTTGGATGAATTTCAGATTTAAAGTTAGTGCTCAGGAAAGATGATGAATCCAAAGCACAGAAGTGTACTTTATCACTGCATGATTCCCTACAATTCCAATCAATGTGCATTATTCTGTTTAGTTGACTGGGAGCATTGTTGTGTGAAAGGCTCTGTGCATGGTTTGAAAAAGTGTGCTGTTCTGCCCTGTATTTTGTATCCGGCCTGCTCTTAATTGTACTTCCAGTCATCCCAGGAATGTGAGGTGCTCCACATTTTCAGGACTCGCCTACTACAGCACATTGGCTACATGCACTCTCACTTGCAAGGGATTTGTATACAGCAAGAGGCTTGCAGGCCACCCATGGCTGAACATTGGTTAGCTTCATTGTCACTCTTATCCGCTGCCTTCTAATTAGGCAGCGCATGCTGGCTTCACTTCTTCTTTCTGCTGAAGCAAGGGCCAAATACTGATTGTTTGAGCTTGGTTGCTGTCCTTTCACTGATCCGGCTATGATTGAGGTACTACGTTAATTTTTTTCTTCTTCCCCGTAATACTTGCTGAACCTCTTGCCATTTGTCGTTCTGTTTTACTACGCCACACACACTTTAAAGAAGCACGTTTCTCCTTTGAATTGGATGTTTATTGTGACAACAGATGCTATATGCTTTTATTGTGACAATAGATATTATCTGCTTCCAAATATATTTTTGGATATTCATGGGCTAATTTCTTTCCTTATTTGATAGAATTTTTTGCCAAATATCTTATTATTTTTTTTCTTTTTCACACATAGAAAGAGTAACTGATTTGCTCAAATTCACGAGGGTGTTGGGAAAGCAAATAGGTCTCTCTTTTGAGATTGTCGGCTCTGCCATTGCCTTTATTCTGCATGCTGAACAGCATGGGCATAGTCGACTTTGGCAATGATTTGTAGCCATCCTCGATAGTAGCGTGGCTAAAAACAACAATAAAAAATGACCATGAGGCATCACGCGCTAATGCACTTTTAAAAAACAAAAAACAAATGCACATTAGCCCTGCCTGTATCATGTCACGTTTTAAACATAGTTTTAGCCAATTTGCAAAGCATCCGCGTTGCTGTACGGCATGGCTACAAAACACTGCCAGAGCCAGTTGCTCTCGGAGACGAGATCTCTTGGCTTTGCCAATGCCTGTCACTGGACTGCGCTCCACTGTCATGGGTTTGCTGAAAAGATCTACACTCTCTGAAAAATGGGCAATTTGGGGTGTAAAGAAATAACTTCACCTGTGAAATCTAGCAAAGCTGATAAACACCTTCCACCCTAAGAGGCTTGGCATCCAGCGTTTAGGGAATCATCTGATTGTCAGCCAACAGTCAGCATGGGTGTTTCACTGGTTGCCGATAATGGCTGTTTTTAGTCCTGAGAAGCATTGGGTAAAGCAGTCTTCTCCACATCCATTCAGTAGTGATTCCCGTCTGCTACACTTCTCCTCTTTTATGGCTGAATGTCCTTCAATGGGAAACACTAAGTGCACAGCTGCCGAGCTCTGGCAACCCTAAGGAATCGTGGGATTGTTTTTTTCCGTCATATAGGGCACCCCTTGTTTAAAATTTTTGCCAGCCTTGCAGTTTGTGACTCTGTTGAAGTTTAAACATTATGGGGACTGTCAAGGTGATCATCTTCTAAACTTCACACATCCCTGGTTGCTAATGCCGTTTCACCCTGTTTTTGAAGTGACTATCTGCGTGTGCAGCAGAATTATAGTCCAGTTGTGCATTACTATGTAACCCTATGAGCAGATTTCCTTCATACTCTCCCTGGTAAAGTGGTGTACATTTCCTAACAACTAGGGTCCCTTTGACAATCTCGTGTGTACCATGCATGTCTAGTGCCAGGTTAAATTTATCAGGCTATATAGCTCGCTCAGCTTTAACAAAATCAGCATGCAAAGTCTCATAAAAAAACACAGGTCTGCTAATCAGTGCTCACCTTTCTTGAGGACTGATCTCCCACCAGAAGTGAGTATTATGACAATCTGTAATTAAGGACATGCCACTGTTCCTGTGTTAACGCTTTCACCTGGTAAAGAGAGCAGAGAAACTGTATTCTGCTGGTAGAAAGTGTGAGTTCTGAAAGAGACTTCTAACTGCAGATTCCTTACCTTAGAATGCTTCCCAGGTGTCAGACCAGATCTGGAAAATCTTAAGCAGTGCCTCTGCACACTGGTAGGTGGTGCCAACGACACAGCATCCAGCGCGCCTAATGAGATGTCCAAGGTGCCTATGTAGGAGCCACCCCAGCACACTGACGTCAGTTCTTTTCTTTCTGTGCCAACAGTCGTAGATCCAGAGAGATACCTGGGTCACTTTTTGCCCAACTTTTTCTTGACTTTTGTCGAGTCATTTTTAGGTTGAGCTTGGCAGCGTGCAGCGCTATCTGCAAGACATGTTGTATTCAATATGGGCTTTTAACCACACCCACTCTTGCCATTTGTTCTTTGTTGGGCTTGTCTTAAATGCTTCCTTTTTTATTGGCCCATTTTTAAAATGTCCCTCCCTTAGTTTCTGCCCAGGAGATTTCATTAAGAGAGCGTTTTTGTTGGCCATCACACTATGTCACATTTCTTCCTGTTACAGTGTGTGATACCCTGCCCCACCTCCTCCTGCCTGGTTTCGGGGTTGCTTTTAGTCCCAGCCATGACCCTTTATCCTCCGGGCTCGATCATGTCTCAGAACAATGTGTACTTACGTCTCTAATAATAAGATAGATATGAGATAGGTGCTGTCATTGCTTGCCCTGGTGTTTGCATGAATATAGCACTTCTACCATGTTACGTTATATTTAATTTCAGCAAACAAACACAAACTATGGACAGAATGTGGGCCAATCAAACATTCACCGATCTGGGTTTTCAGTTTGGAACCAGCAGTATGCTAATCAGTCTTGACCCTGTTGCCTATTGGAACAGTCCAGCATGAACTGCCAGGCCAGGTCCTCCCTGGACCAGAAACAAGCATCCTGGGACTGGATTTAGGGTATTACCCTTCATCAGCCAGGCTAGCTTGAATCCAGTGGCACAGTGACCCAGGGACCCACGTCTGGGCATACCCGGCGCACTTATGGCGACAAAAGCAAACAAACACAAATGGAATGGCATAGGTAGCAAAAAAATTATCTATTTATACCCAGATCTCTGTACTGGGAGAGAATGTTTGACATTGATCAGCATTCCGTCCATCACGTGTTCTTTTTGCAGTTGTTGCCCTAAGTGGGAAGGGTATGCCCAGACGTGTGCCCCGTGCGCCCCATGCCACTGGATTCAACTAGCCTGGCTGAGGAGGGGTGATACCCGAAACTGGTCCCAGCAGACGTTGTGGTGTGAACACGTTCTTGTTCTTTGGGTCTGCGGACACAACTGCACCTCTGTGAGCATTACACACATGCAACCTCCCTACCCCCCTCCCAATGTGACATACCTATATTTGTGAGGACCAGACAATGACCGTAATGAAGTGTGTGTTTACTAGTCTAACTCCACGCGAGCTTTGATAGTAGGGAAGGTTATAAAGCAGACCGAGGCCAATATAACTGCACTTTGAGTTTTTTGATACACACGCTTGAAACTACTAATACACACTGCGGGAACCCTTGTTATGCCTAAATTTCAGTGTATGTAGGAATTAAATGCCCTGCGCCAATAAATTCCACTCAGTAAAATATTTACAGTGTAATTTTTACTGCGTTTATTGAACATTCTTCAACTCTTGTATGTTATCATCTGCATACATCTGAGGGAGACACTTTAACAATACAAGTTTATTAAGTTAAACTTTCTATCTTTATATTTGCCACAATGCTGCACCATTGTGACTGATATCCCACTGCAAAGTCCTAAACAGAGTTAATTGTGCGCACCTATTATCTTAGTAGTGAAGCATTCACAGAGGTCTCACTATATACCATCATCTGAACTTCAGTATGCACGTGTCACTGTTGACATCCAAAGACCTCTCACTTTCATTTACTATTAACTAGAGATTGAAGCTTGAGCTTAGAGCACGTTTCCCGGACAACTATATAGAAACTTGGTAAAAATAATTTGCTCGTTGGTCATACCTCGTCATCTAACAAATGGTTAGGCAAAATCCCTTTTTTTTTTTTTTTTTTGGGCAGGAGTGTAATCATAGGCAGGGTTGATGGCCCAGGGACCTGTTGTGATTAATTGTGAATTATAGAAAGTTTTTTTTTTTTTTTTAACATGGCTAATGACATTCTTGTCTATTCAAAACACAAGGTATCCGTGTTGTCTTTTAGCAACAATGTTGACATGAATAAATGAATTAAATTTTATGAAAGTGTACCAGTACCTAAAGGTGTCAAGGCGTTAAAGACACTGCAAGACTGGATGACAGCGACAGACTATCATCGTCCAAGTAAGGCCATGCTACTTATGACGAGGATTTTTCCTTCCCAGTATCATTCTTTTGATCAGATGACCCTTATCCTTCCACTGCTTACACTTACGGAATTATTTTTTTCTTCCTCTTTCAGCGCTCCATGCGAGTGCATGCATTTTCTTGCTCTCTTCTCCGGGTGCTGCTTCTCTCTCACATCAGTTAACCCCACCAGCACTTTCCATGTTGCCCCTATCCCCAGCTCATTTGTTGATCCCCCCAACTCCTCCTCTTCTATTGGCTTGTTAGACCTGGCCAGAAGGTGTAGTACCAGAATATCATGGCTTAAATATTATCAGTCAAAAATACTGTGGACCAAATATAGTTTACAAAAATATCGCCCAATTTGAGTTAATAATTGAAAGTCACCTCCCATATTTACTCCAGACATTCCTTTTGTTTCTGATATTCTGACATGCAAGCAGCTAGAAGGATCTTTAACACTCTTTCCAGAGTGAGGCATGTATAATAAAACAGGCTCTGTTCAAATGCAAATGGCTGCAGGCCACACATGTTCTGAGTGGAGTTCATTTAAGTCTGGGTGAAGTGTGCCGCCTCCTAGTGACAGTAGGGCACTACATAGTATTCCCAGAATAGCAACATTCCACACAGCACTGCATCGAGGGAATCCTTGTGCATCACACTGCACCCTACCAATACTTACCTGGTGCGTTGCTCTGTTACACAGGGAACACTTATCCATCACAGTGCACCCTAGGAACACTTACCTGACGTATTGCAGTGTTGCCCTCCAGATACTTAACCGTCACACTGCACCCTAGGAACATATACCGAACGAGTTGCACTTTTACACAGGGGCTACTTACCCATCACACTGCACTGAAAGGAAACACACCCGATACGTTGCACTTTTACACAGGGGAAACTTACCATCCTACTGCACCCTAGGAACACTTACCCTGCATGTTGCACTGTTACACAGGGGATATCTGCCCGTCACACTGCACCCTAGGAACACTTACTTGACGCGTTGCACTGTTACACAGGGGATAGTTACCCATCACACTGCTCCCTAGGAACACTTGCCTGGCACGCTGTACTGTTACACAGGGAATACTTACCCACCACACTGCACCCTAGGAACACTTACCTGGGGCACTGCAGTCTTACACAGGGGATACTTACCAATCACACTGCACTGTAAAGATACTTACACAGCAGAGCACTGTATGTAGGTTAGACATGCATCACACTGCACCATATGTAAACATACCCACCCAATGCACTGCATCAAAACCAGGCTAACTCACAGTGCTGTATTACATCCAGACGATACTTATGAATCGAGTCCAGTGACAATCTGAGTGAGTGCTGTCTGAATCATGCCATGATAAAGTGCTTATGCACGACTGCAGCTGAAATTCTAATATAAAGTTCTGCACTTTTCTTTAAACCCTTAGAAGCAGAGGTCACGGGACAATAGCTTGGGGTAGAAAATAATTTACAGAACCAGGTAACCAGGTCCCTTTCAGCTATATCACAAAACACAGACGCAGATGGCAGCCTCTAGCATTACCCTTGTTTACTTAGTGCTTCGCTTCCACTGCCTCAGGCTCTTTCTACAGGATGTCCTTTTTAGGTCAAGCATAGCAGCACGCAAGCGTTGCTCTTCCGATCTGTTATCTATCTGTGGGCTTTAACCACGCCCACCTCATGCCCATCACTTTTATTCGTTCCTGGGCCTGCTTTTCAAAAATCCCTTGATGTCATTGGTAAATGCTTTATGTTTGTCCCGCCTTGGGTCGGTTTTGTTACCTTCTTGCACACTGACCCTGTTACATGGATAATTGCACATTTGCTGATATGCTTTGCTATGGGCGAACTACTCTGTTTTTTTGTCTTCCCTTTGCTCATGGCCACCACGGTGCTCACAACGCAAACTCAATCGCTGCATATCTGTGAACAGGATAGCTCAAGGCATGCATATTTCGCCATGCCCTATGTGATACAGATCTGGCATTTTATATTATAATATGACATATCATCTTTGAATCCCTAATCCGCAAATCTACGCCCAATTTCTCCTCGTATTTAAAAGCAGGCGTCTGGGCCAGCACCATGATCCTGTACTTCTCAGTCCCTCTGTTGTGACCCAGATCTCTGCCCTTTGCACTTACATCTAGACTTCTTTAAGAAATATTGCAAATATTATTTTGATTGAAGATTTGATTGGCTGTGGTATTGTACATTTTTTAAAATACTGGTAAATACTTCGTTCTTAAACTAGCACACCATTTGTTCTCAAAATTCAAGCAATTACCTTGATTTTTTTTTTATAGTTCACACTTTGGATCTTTGCATGCAGATGTCTTGAGGTACGTGTTCATTTGATGAAAATCTAGCTCATCAAAGATGGCCGTTTTGCCTGCATCATCCCTACATAGATGTGCCCTAGTACTTTCTTTATATTTATTTATATATGATAGCCTACTTCGATATTCAATCAGGTGTTTACCTGTCACTCCTCGTAAGCCTCGCGGAATGCATTTATTTTTGTCATGTGACTCATCCGTCATTCTCTAAGCTGGCCATTCTTTTAAACAGTTGTCAATTAAACATAGTAATTACATTCCTGCAATTTCAAATTACGTTCCTTTTTCGGTCGAGTGTGCTGCAGGTAGAGGAATAAGGTAAATGGAAGTGCTTTAGTTATATGCAGGGACACTGGAATTATGTGGCAGGAAAAGACCAAATTATGTAGCACAGTTGACCAATTTGTGTGGCAAGAAAAGTCCAGTTATCAATTTACAACATCAATAGCTCTAACTCAAGCAAATGCGAGACCTATTGCATTGCAAATGCTTGTTTCAATTGCTTCCAGTGTGCTAAGGATATATCCCCTCAGAAACCTATGATTTTAAACCTTGCGGTGAATATCATAGGCATATTTCTGTGACTGATCCCCGTTTGGTTTACTATTGGTGCTTGTGGTTGAGCCACAACTCCAACTCATGCTCAGACTGTCTTTTGATGCAACTGAAGGCGATTCGAGAGAGGTGGCTGAAGCGCCTCATGCCACATCAGCTTAAGACCCCACTTGGTTACCGCTCTGAGGGATGGTCCAAGTCCTTTGTGGCCATGGAAGAGGCTTCCACAGACTTTGTGGTCGGTAAGGACACCTTGCTGCCCAGTACTGCACCCCCACCTCTTTAATGCGCCCTCTTGGCGCACTACCATCTGGTAGGAGGCAGAATCCGGCAGTTCTTCCCAGAATGGCAGACAAGTGGGTGTTGCAGATCGTTTGGCGGGGTTACACCCTGACATTTATTGCACCCTCGGCCTCCATGCCACCTTCTGTATGAGGGCTATCTGGGGACCAGCTGTCCTTTCCACGCCAAGAAGTGCAGCCTCCCTTTGGCCAAAGGAGCCATTGAGAGGATGCTGCACTAGAAGTAAGTTGTGGTTGCTACTGCTGCTACTGTCCAATACCGAAAAAGGATGGAGGCCTTCACCCTATTCTCAACTTTAGCCCTCTCACAGCCTTCGAGAAAAGACAGGTTCAAAATGCTCACCCTTTACCTGGCCCTGTCTGTCCTAGACCCTGGAGACTGGTTGGTAGAGTTGGACCTGCAAATGCTTACTTTCACAATCCCGTCTTGTGGGCCCACAGATGCTACCACTGTTCATGGAAGGCTCAGAGCATTTCCAATATGCTGTTCTTCCCTTTAACCTCAGCTGTGCACCAGGGGTGTTCACAAAAGTGATGGCAGTGGTTGCTGCTCATCTTCTGAGGTCAGGGGTCCAGCTACTGAATGAGGACCCCAGGCAGTCATCATCCACCTCTAGACAACGGAAAACCATATACATTCATTAGGGGGTCACTGTCAACATGTCGAAGTCACACCGACTCCTTCTCAAATGCCCCCTTTCATCGGAGCCATACTACACGCGGTGACATTTTGCACTTACCCTCCAGCACTGAGAGTCCTGGGCATTTAGGCTGTGATCCTGATGTTTTACCCCTGGTCCTGGATCTCAGTGAGACTGACTCTGAGGCTGCTGGTCTAATGGCCTTCTGATGGCAAAGCACACCAAGTAGCACATACAGCCTCTGTAGTGGGATCTGAAATCCCAGTGGGCACAGCACCAGGGGAATCTCTCGGATCGTATCTAGATTTTGGAGGAGACTGCACTAAATCTTTAGTGGTGGTTACTGAGTTGCGAACTGGTCAGTGGTAGACCCCTCTCCATTTCCTTCCCAAAACTGAAGAGTAGTCACCGATGCCTCGCTTCTGGGACGGGGCGGCCACTTGGAAGAGGTGGCGATCAGAGGACTCTGATCTCCGGCAGAAATTTGTCTCCATATCAACTTGTTGGAACTGCGGGTCATCCACTTAACACTGACAACCTTCCTGCCATCCATTAAACGGATGCTGATTCAGGTGTTAACAGACAACACCACCACCATATACTGCAACAAGCAGGGCGGGATGGGGTAGTGGGCCCTGTGGCAAGAGGTGCTGTGATACATGAACATCAATCCATACATTTGTGAAGCACTGCTGTCTGGAGATTCAGGTCCATCAAGTTGGTCATTTTGCCCACTCGGACCTGAAGGACTTTCTGGTTTAAGTCAGTTTGCAGCCCCTTCTCCAGGAGGTTTTTGCTGGAGTATCTGTAAGGAATTTGGGTTACAAGTCTCTTTCAGAAAAACAAGTTATTTACTTTTTGTAACTCTTTTTCTGGTACAGACTCTATCTAACCGTATATTGCTTAATGACCATCCTTTCCTCCCCACACTGCAAACTACACACCTTACTCTGGAAGGCCCTCCTTAGCTTCAGCACATTGGTCACAACCATTCTGACATGGCTCTGCGTCTGTGGATACAAAACGTGTATCAAATAAATTAATATCAGCATGCTGGGGTGGCTTATATATAGGCACCACACACGCAATATCCAGTGCAGATGAAGTCGACTCTGAGCAGTCTGCGCCACTGAGTAGCACACACAGGTACTGCTCAAGAGTTTCCAGATCAAGTCTGATGCCTGGGGAGTATTCTAGCTTTATTGATATGAAATTGAGGACCAGGGAGGTTGTGAACTTGATTCTTACAGAAGATGAGACCATGTCCTTGAGGGGCTAGGATTCAATAAAGGTCTGGATGGGAACCCAAGTATTTACCTAACCATACAGAACAGTTGTCTGTTCTTTATTCATGTAATTGATTGGTGTTTGGAGTTCAAGTGGTAACCATTGGTAAAATGCGGCTTTCAACATTTGTGTGACCATCCAAATATCCATCCACTATTTTGTAGTACCATATTACTCAAATGCTGACTCTGCAAAAACATTGACAATACGTTGGCATGTATTAAAGGTTGCAAGGCACATGCAAATTGTTTGTGTCTGTGCTAAACATGTTACATGAATCCAGTAGTAAGGTCTGCTTTCTACACTTCATAAAGAAGGACTAGTTCTATAATAGATTCTAAAGGTTCTTGCATCAGTACTACTTCTCAGGCCAAGCTAACATTGTAGGTATTGCAATTTTGATAGCTAACTCCTGCTTAAAAGTAGTAGCCATTGTGAATGGTCAGTCATTAACAGTGGTGCCTAGAGTGGGTCCTTATGTCTACTCCATGTTGAGCATATATTTCCAGAATTCAGAAATTCCAGATATTGTCTCTGTTGCTAAGGGTGGCCTTAACATTGGTATCAAGAATACCCCCACAATGGGGGGTGGGGGCACGTCCAACCACTAATTGAATAGGATGCGTGAAAGCAGAGCTCCCCAGCCGCACTCCGCCATCCAGGCCCATCCTGGCTACCTAAAAACAATCTCACTCCACATACTGGCAGCAGATGGTACAGACTGGACTGCCTCCAAGTAGCTGGCATGGGAACGGGGCACAATGCACAGCACATGAAGTTACGAGAGCTGAGGCCTCTGCGGCACACCATCCCCCTCGCAATATGGCGGCAGGATGAGGGCCGCAACATACTGTGGAGCTGAGCGGCTGAAGCGGGGCTATTCCGCACAAAGGGGGACATCTGCTATTCTGGCGCTGGCTGGGAGTGGTCGGCAGCCCTAGGCATCATGGGCCTGATAGGCCATTAGTGGTGAGGTGTCCCTAGGCAGACCCCCGGCTGAAGAAGCCACCGGACTGGGGAAGTGGATCTGCCCAGAGACGTGATGAGTGGGGGGCTCATGGCCCCTCCCTTGTTGCCACTGAATGCGGCTGTTGTTTGCGGGTCGCATGCCATTAATTTGGTTTCACCTGCCTCTATTCTGCCCTCAAAGACCGGGGCAGTGCGGACCGGGCATGCTTTGGTGGTGATCTGCCGAACGAGCACAGAAGCTTGGGGGTGTGATATAAATACAGAGCAGGCAGTGGGCGTACCTTTGAGGCAGGTCTGTGGCATTGCGGGACACAAGATAACTGATCTCCCACAGCTAAATAGGGGGAAAGACATTGCTTCCGCCCTACCCCCGCTGGAAGCCCCTATTGGAATTGAACATTGAAAGTAGAGTGTGGGGGGGGGGGGGGCAGTGAACTACCGCTCCTTTGATTATTGGCCTCCCCCTGCCTCCCTGTGGGACTTGGTGTAGCATTGATGATTGCGTCTTCTTGAGGGACTGCCCACCTGGCACAGTCTTTTGAGATAAGGGGAAGTGCCCCCCACCTCCCCATCCTGCTCTGCATCGATACCTTTACAATCGAAGGGTGCCCTACTGGAAGCACCCAGCCCTCCAAACATCCTGTACATTTACCCACTGTGCAACTAGGTTACATAGATGCCAATTCAACTCTTTTCTTCCCCCGGGGGACAACATGAGGTGCTAATCAACCAACATCCCACCCCCACCCAGGTGACACCCAAGGTAACATTGGCCTTTGGACAGTGAACCTCGCCTCGATGGGTAAATACTCCAAAAAAAGAAGCTTGGTGACCCTGGCTGGTCTTTGGATGCTGGTCCTCTGACCGCGCCGGCGGCTGGGACAATGATGGAAGGTTGCTCACATGAGGGACACAAATGAGCAACACTAGACCCCATACTTCAGGCCATAGTTGTGTCACGTGAAGCACTTGAATGTATGAGAGATGCCATCGTCACAGACCTGCCGTTACTGAGAGATGACCATAGATGTCTTGTGAAGAGTTAACACTACTGAGAGAACCCTGGATGATCTTAATCTCGAGATGACAACTATGCAGGGCTGATTGACTAACATGGAGACCATAGTAAAGACACTGGAACTACAGGTAGAGGACGCAGAGAACAGGGCAAGAAGAAATTGCCTTCGCATTGTAGGCCTGCCAGAATGCATTGAGGGACCAGGCTAACTTCCTGGAAACATGGCTCCGAAAGGAGGTAGCACTCTGGGGCCTCTCCCCATTTTATGCACTTGAACGTGTGCACCGAGTTCCTTCTCAACCCCCGCCACCTGGATCGGGACCCCGACTAGTAGTGGCCAGGGACCTATACTTCAGAGATCGGAATAATATCCTATCTCAAACACAAGCTAAACGTGCCATTATGGTGGAAAACAGTAAGGTGATTACATTCCTGGACTTTACGAGAGAGGTGCAATGGCAGAGGGACTCGTTCACCCAGGCTAAAAGGAACCTAAGAGACTTGGTTATCAAATATACTATGCTATTCCGACTTTGTGCAGTTCTTTACCTCTTTGCCCCAACTTTGGGATTGGATTGAGCACCTTCCCTGGCATGAGAGTGGCCTGGGGGTTGAAATGGAGCACACCGCCAAACGACTCCCAAGAAGGAAGCCTGAAACCAGCATGAAGGTGGCCCCGTTTCCCTTACAGACACTGCAGGAATGCCAGAGGGCATTGAAGGTGGTAGCGGCCATCAGTGGGGTAGGCTATGCACCGGCCTCAGAACTGGGAGAGGATGATGAAGACAACTAGCCGCAGATTCCTTACCTTAGAATTCTCCTCCAGGCATCAGACTGGATCCGGATTTTTTTTCCCTCAGCAGTACCTCTGCGCGTCGGTAGAGGGCGTTGAGCTACTCCGCAACGGCATCATCTCCGGACATGATGTCAGCGGAGTCCATATATTCCCTCTTCCGATGCACTGATGTCAGCTTCTTCTTTTCTGCCCAGCACCGCAGATCCGGTCCTGCAGTACCCTCAGGCTTTCTGGCCTTTTCTACCCGACGTCAGGTAATTTTCTTCTGTCATTTTATTACACTTCATAGTGAATATGCCTCCTGGGTTTAAACCCTGTGGATCCTGTTCCTGACAGATGTCGGCAATGGATCCTCACTCTGTTTGTGGTGCCTGGGGTCCCATCATGACGCCGACGACTGCAACGCCTGCCAGCTTCTGAAGCCGAACTCTTTGCAAGAATGTCGTATGAAGCTCCTTGCAGCATGGGCAGAAAAGTCCTCTTTGTGCCGGTGTTGCAGTCAGTCTTCGTCTTTGCGGTCCCGGGTGCACTCTAGGAGTCGTACTCGGAGGGTTCCGTCAACCTCACTGGCACCATCAACGTCTCCAGGTAGGTCTTCTCAGGCGCCTGCATGCTCTTTGGCGTCTCTGCCTCTGCATTCTCCTCCTGTGGAATCCGCACCGAGTCGACCCCATCTTTTCCGCCATTTCCTGGCGCTGGGCGACTATTGACCAAATGCAACTTTATTATGGGTCTCTTCATTCTATCTTTGGTCCTTCCCCTCCCTCTGGAGTGATTTTCCGGCCCTATGGAGGTGGTGAATGTTTTGGCAGGGTCCTCGACAACGGTTTCCACCTCTGTGCCTGCTCACACTCTTGTCTCCGACTCCGGTGTTTGATCGGGGTCAGTGCACGGCCTCGGACGACCTCCGTCGCCTTTGGCTGGTCCTTTTGTCCCGACGCCTGACACGACGCTGTTGGCCACGCCGACTCCACTCAACTCCCCTATCTTGATTTCTCCAGAGTCGGACGACGGCACTTCTGAGGAAGCTTCTTCTACTCGGGAGCGGCGCTGGGGATTTTACAGGCAAAGTCTGTGCTGGGCCCACTCTCTGATTCCCTTGCACTTCCTCCTGCTCCCCTTCTGGTGCCCAGTCCAGGTGCATCCTCGGATTGGCTGCTTGATTTGGGACATGCTAGTGGTCTCGACTCCTCCCCAGCATCTAGTTCGCTCTCGTCCCCTGGTTTGGCGACGGACGGCAGCTATGCCTTCGCCGATATTTTGCGGCGGGTGTCTGATGTTTTAGACTTGCATCTTCCCACGGTGCAATTGTCTGTTGATCCCTTATCATCTTTTACCTCGGATCAATCTGACACTGAACCTGTTCTGCCTTTTTGCGAGGCTCTCTACGATATCCTTCTGGGTGTCTGGACTCAGCCTATCTCTGGGCCTTCAGTGAATCGTTCTGTTTCGCACAGGCATCGGCCAGCACCAACAGACCCTTTGTGTCTTAGCCACCATTCTCCCCATCAGGGTTTTCTTACCCAAACTGCCTTGGGCATTCCTACGGTACCACAAGTTCCACCTACTCCGCCGCAGAGACTTTCGGAAGCTGGATGCTGCTGGCAAGCGTATTTGCGCCTCTTCTAGTGCTCTTTGGGACTCTGTGGAACGTTTACTTCCCTCTCTTTCTGATGATGTTTGCCCTGCTCTTACGTCTTTACACAGAGATGGTCAACAGGCTGCTCTCCTTGCAGTTCGCTCCGGTATGGACACTACTGATTCCACTGGCCGGATCATGGCTGCTTCTGTTGCCATTCGTCGCAGGGCTTGGTTAGCGGCTTCTAATTTCTGATCTCCTGTGAGGGATTCTCTTCTTGATATGCCATTTGATGGCAAGTCACTTTTTGGGGTACATGCAGATTCTGCTTTGCGACACTTCTGTGATTCCCATGGTGGAGAATAGTGTCCTTCCTCCTCTGTCACACATCCTAGTTTGTTGAGTCTTTCCGGTAATTGTCATGTTACATTTACGTGTGCTTGTAGTTGTTCAATTAGTAGAGTCGTTTTGGGCTCACATTTTGGTTGCGCCTTTGTTCTCCATATTGAATCTTTTGCGCTTCTTTCTTTTCTGTTGCTCCTTTCAGCAGAGCAGTGGTTCTGGCCCGTACCTTGTGCCTCAGCTGCGTCAGCTTCCTTTATTCTTGGGGTTGCTTCCACTGCCATAACAGTACGGCCCTTTGTTTCTCTTTGGCGAGGCTTCGTAATATTTGTTGTGTCTCCACTTTTGAGGTGGGCGGAGTGCCCTTTTCTCGGTTGGCCTAATAGTTGGCGGAAAGTCCGCCTTTGCTTGGTCTTTCTTTGCCAGTTTGTGGTTTTCTTTTGTTGAGCATCCCGCCCGTTGCCCTGCTTTTCCTTTCCCTCGCCATTTTTTCCCCTCCATCTCTGTTGCTAAGAGATTGGGTTGGACCTTTGCTCTTTGACCTTTTGGTGTAGAAGCTGTTTTACTCATTTATTTTGTTTTGTTCCACATGTGGGCAGATGTTGTACTCCTTCGGGAGCCACTTTCTGCCTACATTAGGTAGGTTCTTTACCTCTTGCTTCCTTCATCAGAAGGTTTCTTTTCCTTATTACTGTATTCCTCTGCTATGGGCTCATATTGTGCTTGTTGCGGGTTCCTCCCCCTGTCTTTTGGGATCATGGCCACTGCTCTCAGGAGCTGCAGGACTTTGATGTTCCTGTTGCTCACATCTCCTCCTGGTCCATTTTGCTGTAGCATCACTGATTGTGCTTTTTACCTTTCGTGGCACTGGCTCCTTGTCCCCTCCAGGTGCTTTTGCGCTGGGGTCCAGTCTTGTGCCTTTGGTGTCTTATACACCTGTGCATCCAGGGTCATCTCCCTCATATGGCATCACGGTATCTTTTGGTTGCCTTTTATAAAAAAAAAAACTAAAAAAAACAACGTTGACATCTCTAGCATTTTGATGTTCTCCTGTTGTACTCTGCTGATGCTGTCCTCCTCTCTATGAGGTTTTTCCCCTATCCCCATCCTGCGCTGGGCCCTCCCTGTGCTACCGCTCACAAGTTCTTCCTTTCTTTTCCATTGGATGTTTTGGGTTCTATTGTCATGCTCCCTCTTTTTGAGGCAGTGCGGTTCCTCTTTTTTGCCTTCCGGATAGTATCCTTTATTTTAAGATTTCATTGCAGGCAATGCTTTCCTTTTCATTCCCTCCCCCCTCATTTCTCTAGGTGGTGTATGGGTGTTCTTCCATGTCTTCCACTTGGTTTCCGATTTTCTTGGTACCCCTAGTCCTTCGCCTTCACTGTTCAATGAGATGGCCTGGGAGGTGTTGTACCTTTTTGTTCCTGTGGTGTACGGTGTACGGTGATTTAGTTCAGAGGCATGGTCACTGGCCTTTGAAGTCTCAGGCCCTCCCACGCCAGGTTTGAATCTAACTTTTGATGGTTTTCCTTCCCTTGCTATTATTTCGCGGACCACTTGAGTTGGTCCCCTTCTGGGCATGCTTCTAGTGTTTCTTCCTAGTGTTTTTTGCCTATTAGACATTCTTACCTGCCACTACTCCTGTCAGATTTTTCTGCCTCACTCTTTTGAATATTGTCTCTTCACGGGTCTCTGATGCCACATCTTCCTCCCGTCATATTTATTAAGGGGTGCCATCAATTGGTCTCTTGGTCATCTTGCAGTGCTCTGGCTAATTGCTAGGTCTACTGTTTCGGGTAGCACGCTATCCCTTTACAGGGGTTCACATCTCACCACCGTTCTTACATTTTTATAGGATCCTTCAGTAATGCCCTGTACTCCTACTGCATGATGCTTACATTCATTCTTCGGCCTCCAGGTTCCCTCTCAGCTGGTTTTCTGGCCTCCATTTTTACTCTGGGTTCATACTAGAATGTCTGCTCTTTAACCTTGTCGTTCTGGTTCTCATTCAGTGCTCTCTCCTTACCCCGCCTGGTGTGTGTTTATGCACTTTGCAATTGCACAGGACCTTCCTGGTCTTCTTGGAGTACTTTCTCTTTCGGCCTGTGCGATTGTTGTATTCACAGTTGTGCTAGGCTTTAATCTGTGCCTCTTAACACATGTTAATTCACATGTGTGGGGGTCTCTCCAGGGCCCCTTATGGGGTTCCCCTTCTTTCTCCTGCTGGTTTTGACACCGTGCCCCCCACCCCCTACGGATGTGGTTGCTGCCTTGCCTCTGCAATGTACTATGGCTCAGTGGTACGGTCTAGTACTGGGGTTCGCATCCAGCCAATGTCCTTCACGTAACATTTTTCTTCCCAGGCATGCCTTGGCTTTTCCCCAGGGGCATTGCTGTTCAATTGTCTGGTGTCAGTCATTTCTGTTTTCTCTCGCCACTCTGTCTCATGCCTGGTTCTTTCTCTGCGTTACCGGGTTGTTCTTGCGAGACTAGTGTGGACTGTTTGCGTCCCTCCACATTTGGTTGGATTGCTTGGGTATCTTATTCTAAAATGAGTAATCAGTGGCTAGTTGTCTCTATCAGATGAACGAGTTACTTACCTTCGGTAACTCCTTATCTGGTAGAGACACAGAGTAGCCGCAGATTCCTTATCGCGCCACCCATCCTTCCTGCTTGCGAACTGTATCCTCTTCAGTCTCGTTTGCGGTGGTTTTGGGTGTTTTACTCTTTTCCTATGTTTCGGGAGATCGTTTTTTCTTCTGGTTGGCATATACACTATTCCACTGTTTTTCTATTCTATTGCCAGTTTCTCTATCGCTCTGCGTTGGTCTGCGGCTTCAAGTCACTGAAGAAATTGACGTCAGCGCGCCGGAGAAGGGAATATATGGACTCCGCTGATGTCATGTCCGGGAACGCTGTCGCTGTGGAGTCGCTCGACACCCTCTACCGACGCGCATAGGCACTGCTGAGGAGGAAAAAAAATCCAGAACCAGTCTGACGCCTAGAGGAGAATTCCAAGATAGGGAATCTGCGGCTAGTCTGTGTCTCTACAAGATAAGGCGTTACCGAAGGTAAGTAAGTTGTTCTTTAAGCCCACAGCATACATTGTGATCTAATTGCACTGAGAGAATCTGATTTGAAACTGCATGGGGGCAATGAATCTGAGTATGCTGTGATACGGTAAGATTGCTAATCATTATTCTCCTCCTCAAACCTCCTGGGTGGCAGGATAGGCAGCAAATTATTGGGAAATGCCCCTGCGCCCCCACCCCACACACACACAAAATCTCCCCCCGGGGTTGAGTAGTGCATATGGAAATTGCACGAATGTTGCACTTTAGTTTGCTAGTTTGGATGGGGGTGATTGCATTTTTTGTCCTCAGGTTGGGGAGTTGTGGGATTTTGGTTGTTCATTTTATGGGGACCGTGACCGGGTATTTCTTTGCCTCCATTACCACTCCCCTTGTGCGATGGGATGATACTTATCACCCTCTCCTGGACTTTGGCTGGAGGGAGGGGGCTCTTGGTTTCTCCTTCCCTTCCTCGTTGTGGCAGCCCCCTTAACCTACACCTTTGTCAGCTGGAACGTCAGGGGCCTAAATAGTATGGCAAAACGGTACAAGGTACATACATATTTAAAGAGGAGAGAAGCTCACATAGCTCTCTTACAAGAGACTCACCTCACTGCACCAGAAAGGGATCTCTTACAAAAAAGATATCAGGGACAAATATACGCCACCACATACTCTGCATTTGCAAGTGGGGTCCCGATCTGGATGCAAACTGGGGTCCCTTTCCAGAAGACAGGGGAAATAATTGACCCTAACAGGAGGTATGTCCTAATATCAGGCTGACTGGTAGGCTGGAATATGACCATCGCAGGGATATATGCCCTTAGCTTGGACCAGGGAGGGTTTTACGATGACTCATCTCAAATATTAACACCACACTTGGCACAACCTGTACTTCTAGGCGGTCACTATAATAGCATAACAGGCCCAGTCCTCGAAAGGCCCCACTTACGCCTTAGGGATTCCCCGGTAATGTGAATAGCCATATGTTCCAGACCTGGCAAAGTCGATGCGACCTGATTGACTCCTGGAGATGACTGAATACAGATACTAGGGATTATTTGTTCTTCTCTGGAATTCACGACCTCTGTGTGAAGTTGGATGCATTTCTCAGTTCCCTAGACATACACAGATCGGTGTGCCATACGGAATATCTCTGTCGCACAGTATCTGATCACAACCCGATGTTGCTCACAGTGGACTGGCATAGAGAGCGACCTCGAATCCAAGACTAGTGCCTCCGTGTGAAGGCCCTAGAGGACTCTGCATTTAAATGGTCTAGGGGGAGGCTGTCAGAGATTACTTTGCAGATCACACTCACTCAGCAGCATCCCTTCTGACAGAGTGGAATGCCTTTAAGGCAGTAATACGGAATAAAAGTATAGCTGAGGTGGTGGGAGTTCGGCGTACCCTGCTGCATTAAGTGGAGGCACAGGAACAAGCTCTCACGGAGATTGAGAGGGCCCGCAATGGAAATAGGGGACTCCAACAGCAGCTCCTAGATGCGAAAGAACACCTCGTAGTCTGCATGGAGAAGCTCAAATGTTTAGATCATCGTGAATATATGATGAGGACACAGGCAGAACGAGACAAAGCAGGAACACTATTGGCTTGACTAGCTAACCCCAATCCTTGAAACTCCCCTGATACTATAAATAGACATAGTATGGTCAAAATGAGATCAATCAGAGATTTGAGGGCTATTACCCCACCCTGTATGCCCCCTGCCCCCCAAGCACCCCCAACTCAGGCTTCCGCAGGAAACTGTGGATGAGTTTATGGGACCAGTAGCACTACCACGCCTGAGGTGTGGAGGATTCTGAGGACTTGGAGGGTGGGGGAATAATCCTGCAGGAGGACCGAGCTGCCATCCGAGCCATGGCACGGGCAAAGTGCCAGGGACTGACCATCTCATCATTTAATTTTATGCAGGGTACATCAAGTACCAAGTTCCTAAATTGATGGAATTATATTCAGCTGCAAAGGAGGTTGGTCGTCTCCTCACCACCACTGGAGAGGCTCTGGTGATTTCGCTACTGAAGCCGGGTCGACCCCCTCGGGATGTGTGTGCATATCGTCCACTTTCTATGTTGAATATGGACTATAAACTGCTAAGTCGTATTCTGGCCTCACAGTTCCTCCCCCACATGGTAACACTTATACATCCTGATCAATACGGTTTCATTCCACACAGGAATGCAGCTCTGAATACCCGTAGACTCCTTTCCCTCATGGACACCATAGGTCCAGACGAAGCCAGCACATTGGTAGTCTCTATCAATGTTAAAAAGGCCTTTACAGCCTCTGCTGGGACTACTTATACCAGGTGCTTGATAAACCGGGGCTGAGAATGGGCTTCCTCCAATGGACCAGGCTTTTATACACAGAATCACTTGCCCGGGTCTGCACTGGCAAAGTAATATCCAACTCTTACGTGGTGGGGAGGGGCACTATTCCCCTCTCTTCCACCTATTATTTGCCATTGCAGTCGAACCACTGGCCTGTAGTATTGTACAGGGGACCGAGCCCCCCGGAGAATATCTCCCGAAATAGCACTGTATGCTGATGATATGTTACTATTCCTCACCAATGGTGGGGGAGGGATTGCCTGGAGCGATTTCACTCTTGAAGGAGTTTGGCACTATTTCAGGTCTTCATATCATTCGGCAGAAATCACTCCTGTTCCCCCTAAGCATGTGGATGCAACGCCCGCAGGAACTTAATGGATTGACCTGGAAGGGACCATGTATGAAATACCTTTGCGTCAATGTATACCATACAATCAGGGATGTTGTAGTCTGTAATATTGGAGTGGCGGTCGGGGCGTTCCGTTCAGGTGTGACCTTTGGAACTGTCTCCCGTTATTTTGGAGCGGGCCGAATTGCAATAGCCAAAATGGTAGTACTCCCCTCTCTGCTATATTTTTTCAATACACTGCCGATACTAATCCCTGTGGCATTTTCAGAGAACTAGATTCACTGCTGGTGGAACTCGTATGGAGCAAGGGCCGACAAAGGGTAGCAATGAGCAAACTACGGAGGCTTACAACTGATGGGGGTCTAGCAGCCCCCGACTTCAAAATATACTATTAAGCAGCCCAGATCCAATGGCTAAATCAGTGGTTGAACGTAAGGTGAAATCCCTGAGTTGCAGGTATTGCTCCAGCTACTCCTTATCCCCGGGCGCCCCATTGCAGGGGATCCATGGAATTGCGGACAGTTCAACGTTGTTGACTCTGCTGCCTGCAATGCACTAATACCCCCAATCAGTGCTTTAAATGGGCAGGTACTGTCCAGTACTGAGTACCTGCACTTCTTTAATTTGAAGGGTAGAGTACCTGCACTTCTCAGCACTGTTACAATACATTGTAATTGATGAGTACCAGCATTTTTCAGGAGCAAACAGGTTTTCTATCTAGAGAGTACTTGCACTTCTATATTTCCATTTAAAGCACTGCCCCTGAGCCCTCACCCCGGACCTGCTGCTGCGGATCTTGGAAGTGCTTGTCACGACTGGGGCCCTAAGGGGCATTTCGGAATTGGTCGGCTTGTAACATAAGATGGGTAAAAGACCTATATAGGGATTGTGAGGTAATGTTATTCGAGGAATTCTCAGAAACATTTGAAATACCCCAGGGCCAATTCTTGCTGCACCGCATGGCGGTGCTGACGGTGCAGGCCCTTTGGGACAGAGGACTGACAGGGCCCCAATCACGTCACGGCAGCCAGACTCTTTGCACAACATAGGACAATACTCGGGCAGTCATGCTTCTATATCAAGCACAGAGGGTGAACATTAACACACTCCAGGAGGAACTGAGACTCAAATGGGAGGAAGACATGGCTCGCCCGCTTCCCGACCCGCAGTGGTCCTCAATACTAGCTAATCATACACCGTCTCCCGCAATGTTAGGGTTCAGCTCTTCAACTTTTATTTTTTACATAGAACGTACCTTACACTAGGTAAAATTATGCAAATGTTCGGAACACAGGACATGGAATGCCCCAGGGGTGGGTAGCGGGATGCGGAAATGCTCCACATGGTGTGGAGCTGCCCTGAACTACGTGGATATTGGGAGGGTGTCATTACATGTATAAGTGAGGTCACTGGAAGAACTTATCTCTAGTATCGCCTAATTAAAGATTGGGAAGGCTCCCAGGCTGGACGGGTGAACCTCTCTATTCATCAAAAAAGTATTTATTTCCTTTGCTTCGATGTTGAGGATACTCTTCAATTCCTTCACTTACGCATGTACTGTATTAGCCAGCCTTCAAGACAGAAGCAGTGGCATAACAAAACATGAGGGGGCCCCCTCTGAGCTCACTCAAGCGCTCTCAGGTCAGGGCACTGTGCGGAGGGGGCCCCCGCACCGCCTGGGCTGC
Organism: Pleurodeles waltl; assembly: GCF_031143425.1. Taxonomy (NCBI): domain Eukaryota; kingdom Metazoa; phylum Chordata; class Amphibia; order Caudata; family Salamandridae; genus Pleurodeles; species Pleurodeles waltl. The sequence continues at coordinate 622,984,734 of NC_090437.1, read as the reverse complement.
TGGGCCCTTTGTTACACCACTGGACAGAAGCAGTGATCTGTTGCACCCAAATGAGTGAAGGACCCAGCATTATGCAGCTCATAAAGACCAATCTTGCTTGTCATGGTTAATTCAATTTTTTTTTACTAATATACTGTATGGTAGACTTGGGGTCCAGGGTCCATGGACTGATTGATCCAGGTCACTCAGGCTTCATAAATGGGAGACATTGTGGGGACAATAGAAAAAGAAAAGTCTAGACATAGTTAAGAATGCACACAATACATGTAAGTAGGTCGTATTACTAAAATTATACACAGAAAAACGCATTTCACTAGGTAAACTTGGAATTTATTTGGGAAACGCCTAAGATCTTTGGTTTGAGTCTTAAATTTCGAAGCTGGGTCCTGCCAGGCTGGATAACAAACACCATCAAACCCATGTTAGTGAATGAAGATCTTTCACCGTTTGCAGATACACAAAACCGAGATTTTTCCCCTCTCTGTCTAAAAAATGACAATATCAAAGGGGTGCAAACATGTATTCAAAACCAGTTTATGTGCAGACAATATCTTGCTTACCCTGACCAAACTAAGTCTACCCTGACACTACTACAAAAGATATCAGAATAAGTGAAATATCCAAATCAAATTAAATCGAGTTAAAAGGAAAAACTCAGACACTAAATTTATTGATCCCACAGCTTCATGTGACAACCCTAAAGGCTCTTTTCTCAAGCAAATGGGCCACAGATCTGATTACTTGCCTGGGAGTATGAATAACATCTACATTGGAGCAAACAGTTTCAGCAAACGGCCCCCTACTCCTTTGAGATATGTAACAGGACCTGCACACCTGGTTTGTGGGAAGCCTCTTGTACCTTGGCAGATTCACCACAATTAAAATGTAATTTAAGCCTAAATTCTTCTTCTTCTTCCTACGTCATTGCTTAAGGAGTTCCAGAGGTGTTTGACACCTTTGTGTGGGCAGAGAAGTGTCCATGTATTGTGAGACAGTTGTCGACACTAACTGACAGAGAAGAGGTTTTGATCTCTCTAGGGTTCTGTGGTATTACCAGGCACCCCATTTGGGATGTATATTCCCCATTAACCCAACACCGTCCTTTCCCATCTTCCGCTCAATAACCCGATCCTCATTGGCCCCCTCTCAGGTATTTACCACCTCCTTGCATAGTAAACATCTGTACTAAAGTCCCCATAATTGAGGAAAACCTGTGGTAAAGGACCTGGTAAAAGTGGGTTAACCATATTATTTTTTAAGTCCAGGGACCTTTAACTCATAATCTCTTTTAACTCATGGGGGGATAATGGCTGAAATCATTAATTCTGTCCCCAATAGCTGCCCACTGAGTTAACTGGGATTTTATAATGAGGGCCACAGTTGAAAGGCAGAGAAAGAAATCGAAGAAATAGTGGTGTTTCAAGAATCAAGCAATCACCAGCATGTCTATTTGAAAAGCCTTACACTTGGGGTTGTACTCTCCTTGGCTAGCTGGGGTTGTCAGTTAAGTTGTGTTCTTCCTTTCTATCACTGGTGGGAATATTAGGTAATCCTAATTTTACTCCAGCAATGGAGGTTGAACTTCTAAATATTTGGAAAATTCACAGATAAGGTGGTTAGGGAAACTGTTCAACAAAACAGGTATTAGATGCTCTAAGAAACTAAAAGCAATATTTTACATTCCCGAAAGTGAAAGGTATAAGTACTCCCAGGCCTGGCATTGGGACCTGCAACCATCCATCTGCTGACTCCAGACACCTTACAGAATTAATAAAGTGATATGTACAAAAGACGAGAATTGTCTTATTTTTTAGATACATAAAGGTCTTATCATCCCATCCGAGGCAGAAAAAAAGATAGGAGATCGACTAATCTAATGTTACTCTTGATCCGAATTGGAATAATATCCACAACTGGGCCTGCAGCAGAGCTAAAAAGACTTCATTGAAAGAGGTTATGGCTAAGGGTGTGTTGCATTGGTACTACTCACTGTCCAACTGTCATCACTGTGGTGCACACAGGCCAGAGGTGTCCTCGTAGGTGTGGGCACAAATGGATTTTGGTTCAAATTCTTTGGTATTGTTGCAAGCTCAGCTCCTTCTTCCGGGAAGTTCCAGATGCTATACCCACAATGTTCAATGAGCTGTCTCTAGATCCCTGATATATCCCTAATGGGCCTCACAAATAGATATTCCCATCGAACGTCCTTAGGAGTAGGCAGACATCATTGAGTTTGTGTGCAGCTAGGGAATTAACCCCCTCATTATGGTGGAAAGTAAGACTTACCAAGCTGGAGGCTGAAAGTACCACCTTTAAGGTGCTTCTGACATGGAGAAAATCACAATGGCCCTGAATGGGAAAGCTGATGCATTTGAAGTGGATTGGATGCTTTTATTGAGGTATCTGTTTGCAGAGTTCAGAGAACGTTCATGCTACAAGTATGTAAAGATTTGGAAATACCCCGAATCAGCACTCACAACTTCTCCAAACAAGAATCTGTATGCCCGAGAGGGACTAGTGGAAGTTATTTTGTTTGTGGTAGACAATGTGGTCTAAAGGTAATATCTTATGTAATAGTGATGGTTGCTAGGTGGGAAACTAGGTGGGAGTCAAGGAGAGGTGGTGCAAACTAAGTTAAGGCATTTCCTACTGTATTGGACCATTGATATGTGGTTATTGAAGGTCCTTACACAGTAACTCTCGGCAATCTGCTGTCATGTCTTGTTGCAAATGTTAGGTGAGTATCAACCAAAAAGATGTTATCCAGAAGGGAAGAGATGCTTAGTTGCCTTGAGGCCTCTTTATGTGAAGACCTCTTCGCTGCAGGAACATACATGATACAGTTGACAGCTGAGAAACGGAGATCCTGGTGGGAAAGATGCTACCATAGTTTGAAAGTGAAAGAAAACAGAAAAGCAGTTTTCCTGTACAATAATTTTCAAGGTACATTCACTTAAGGTGCCGCTAGACAAGGAGAGAAGGGTAATATTGTTGTCCCATAGTTGCAAGGTTGAAAAGTTGAGGTAGGTTTAAAATATTACCAAATAAAGACAAGACAAGGAAGTATTCAATTGATACTTCAGTCAGATCACTCTAATGGGAGGCAGAATTTTAATTATTCTACTGTGTACTGAAATGTCACAGTAAATTAATTCACTGTTGTACAGTTCTGGAAAACTAAACCTCGAATTTAAAGAGGACAGGGAGGGACTGAAACACACTAAGGGGACATGGTCCTGACAGACCCATGGAGTCTGATGCACCTCGAAAACAGGAAGTGCATGCTATTCGTGCTTATCACTTGTATTGAGATAGACTATTTTTTATGTCCACCTTACTCACACAGACGATACAAAAGTGCGAACAGGAGACGGGGATATCCAAACACCCTCCAATTACACAAACTGCAGAAACGGGGACCCAAGCTAAAGGGCTGGAGGACGATTACCAATAACCGAAGGAACCAGGCAAAATACTGTATATTGAGGGTGCAAATATACAGTTTCATCAGCATCAGTGAGGACACAGTATGAATGAGGAAGATCCTCAACACAGGATGCAAGAATTAACGTGCAAAGGTGAAAAGTGATGAGGATGATGCAATTGGATAAAGGGTTTGACAGAGTGAAATGATGATACATGTTTCAAGCGCTAAGGAAATTCATGGTTGGGGATGACATTATGAAACCTCTACAGGTCGTCTTGTCTATATGCCACAACCAGTGTGTGCACTGGAGGACTTGGATCCCAAAATGTTCAACTTGAGACAGATTAAGTAGGATTGAGAGCACCAAATATGAATATTTGATATTTTGCTTCATTAAATATCCCAGCGGATATTCCACGTGTATAGAGAGGTGGAGAAACTGCTAGTTGTCAAGGTAGGAAAAAGGCTGATGTATGAAAATATTAAGAATAAACAGAGACAGTATTGTTGATATACAGAGTGCCACGGAACTGGGCACACAGTGAATACATGCAAGTGCTTCACTAGGGAACAATGGGGAAGTGAAAGTTGGAGGTGAGGAACTGAGATGAAAATAAGGAAGAGACTACAGAATCAATAGTTTTCAAGATTTGGGGGGCATTGTGGGAAAGACAATTACTGAACCTTGGAAACTGAGGAGTGCATGTGAGGCGGAGATGAAGAGATATATCCAGCTTTATCAGCCCCTCAGCAGATGTAAACAGTATAAACTAGTTAATACTGCCAACTCTAGAACATGTTGATTCTTTTAGAAGGCTAGAGGCAGAAGTGTAGAGGATTATCATTAATCCATTGTATGCAGAACATGCACAAAGAACGTACCACACTAAAGTGCAGTTGGGAGCATGCACAAAAACCAATAGAAAGAAAAATAATTGAAGAGAATGCCGGTCACTTGACATGAGAACCTAGAGGGGAAAACTTGTGTTTGATCACTATAACTAGTACTGCACTAATTGGCAATGATTTACAAATACTGGCGACATGCAGTCGTTCAAAACATTATGCTTATGTTGTAGGGTGTGCAAGACCAGCAAAAGCTTCAGCAAAGTGTTGGGAAGAGGTGTAAACTTGGCCGAACGAGCACTAAAAGGGGGACACTTAAATGATGAATGACTGGGACACATAAGAAGTGAACCTGGTACAACAAGAATATATACTGGACAAGAAGAGTGAAATCACAATAGATAGGGAATTAATGTCCTCCAACTGATTGCACTTATAAGTAAATAGCTAGCAACAAATATTAACATTCTGATGGATAGCTCTATACTGCAGATTCTTCACCTTATAACACCCCAGAGGCACCGAGCTGGATCTGGAAACTTTTCTTCGGCAGTGCTCCTGCAATCCACTAGATGGTGCCGTGCAGCTCTGTACTGGCTGGCTTCCTAATGCCTCGGAAGTGGTGGATCTTAGCATATAAATGCCACTCCTGCATGCTTACATGAGTTTCCTTTCATTCTGCAACTTCTAATGCAGCTCCTTAGCTGCGCTTCCTTTTTCATTGGTATTCAACAACATCTAAATCGAATTCTAGTGTGTTAAGCAACGATGTCCCCTCCTAAAACGACAGGTCTCAAACTAGGTTGTGACTGCAGAAAAAATATTGATAACGGACCCACAGGAAATGTGTCACTGTTGTCTGGGCTTGGGCCCCAACTGAGTGAACTATGCTGCCATGCTGCAGAAGGCAATTCAGTGCCAGGAGGCAAAGCTTTTTGCAGGCAAACACAGGAAGTAGTTGCACCCGTCACACATTCTTATTGCCACTCCAAGATTGGGCACAAACTTGATTCTGCTCCTGAGGTCCTTCCCGTCAGCGGTCACTTTTGAACTCCTATCCTCCGGTAAGTCCATGTTAAAGTCCAAGTGCAAACCAAAAAAAATGCAAAGTTGGACTCAACTCATCCCTTCCACTCTGAACCTAAAGAGAAGGTGCAAGGGCATCATGATTTGAGTTGTTCACCATTGATGTCTTTGGTTGCTGTACCATTTACCAGCTGATCCAGGTGAACCTCGCATTCCCCGGGCCATCAGCAATGCCGCAGCACATTGAAGCTTTTAAATAAGTTATGCTGTCGATTTTGTTGTGCTTCTGGCTCCTTCTGGTGCTCCTTCGATCCCCAAGAAACAGATGGTACCCTGAGTCGGATTATTGACGGAAGATTCTTCCTCGATGCCTCCGACAGCTTGGGGCCCGCTTGGTTCCCTGTATTGACTCCAGTACTCGTTTCCACTCTGACACTTGCGCCAGGCCCATTCACGTTGACACCAGTTCCAAAATCCAGCGGCACTGTAGGAGGATCCATTGCTAAATTTGTTGTCGGACACCATCCGACTTCGGCTTAATCTCGACCAATGTCGCTCAGTGAGATTACAAAAGTGCAACCGGTTGTCATGACTCTGACTCAGTGTCTTTACTAGGGCAGATGCAAACCCAAGGCTTCATTATCTTTTTGGTTCTCACTCTTAGTGAGGGACGCCCCAGTATGCGGATGGAGGTAGTTTTTTTTCTCCCCTCGCTACACAGATAATATTTTTTGTATGAATTTACAAGAGGCCACTGGATCTGGCACCTCCCATACGGCAGGGTTCACCACCTGGACTACTAATGGAAGAAAGAGCCTCCTTTGCAGTAGTTGTCTGGTGGGCAGCTGAGGTCATAGATTTACAGTTGCACTCAGTCAAGACCAAAACAAACATCCCTACTGAAATTTTGCAGCCTTGTCCAGCCACGTCAGAGCCTTGTTCCCTTCTAACGGGGCCATCGCTGATTTTTTGTTTGAATCTGTTTGTTTATTATTATTTTTTGGGAGGGGGTTTTAACATTCATACAGCGTTATAACGAAACAAGGAAAAGTGATTCACTGGTATCCATAGTTTAGGGTATATCAGATGAAGTATTTGGAACAATGTTGAGGTATTAAAGCTAAGGCCAGTGTTGGATAACAGTGACTGGTTATTGTATTATTTGCATCGCTAGCACATCAGCGGTGTTAAGTCCATAAGTGTATGTGATTCTGGAGTGGCATCTTGTATGCTAGATGGTGAAAGATTTACAGTAGTTCCATTGTGCGGCAGTTCAGTTGGAGGTTGTTTAATCAGTAATGTGTGAGGAGGTGAGTATTGTAAGTTTGGTTAGGGAGAGTGTCCCAGCAAGAGGCTATCGAGTATTTACAGAGTCCCAGGTTGTCTTCCCTATGTAATGCAATGCTCTCCGCTTGCGCCCATGTGAGGAAACAGTTAATCCACGCCTTCAGGACTGGAGGGGTCAGGAGATTTCCACCTTTTATTGATGAGGCGTTTACCTGTCAAAAGGCCTAAGTCTAGGAAGCGAGTGGTAGCTTTCATCCTCTGCCAAAAAGGCCCAGCAGGCAGATTTCCTATGTGTGTAAGTTTGGGCTGTCAGTGCACTGTGATGGGGCAGATGTGACACCGTCCTAGTAGGTATGTAGATAGGAGCAAGACCATAGCATGTGCATAAAGTCCATGTCTGCTTGGCGACAGTGAGGCCAAGTGGCCTCCATACGATGAAAGTAGCGGTTGATTGTGGCAGGGGTAGGGTATGCTCTGTGAATGATATAATATTGGACAAGTTTAAAGAGGACATTACGTAGAATGTGAGCTGGGCTTTCTAATAATGCTGCGCACTCCTGTCTGTAAATGGACGGGTCCGGTCTGCCGCCCAGTGCTGGCGAAGTGTCGCAAGAAAGGGAGTAGTATGCATGCGTAAGGAGTCAGCGAACCAGTGTACTAGATGTCGGCCTGTGCCCATTACGTGTAGATACTGGAGTGTAAGATGTGTTGTGGGTTCCTGTGATATGTCTCCCCATTTGTCCCGGAGTGAAGAGAGGATAGAGTTGTATAACGGAAATTACCTGGAGGGTTAGCATCAGTGTATCAAAAGTGGCTAGAGTACCCTCATGGTATAAATCGCCTAGTGTGTGGAAACCAACAGCATGCCAAGTGGTTAGTTCCAGTATCTGGGTGTAAGAGTTTCCTCTGGGTGTGCCTAGAAGTGCAAGTGCAGGTGCGTAAGGGACCTGAGAGCATGTAAGTTGGAGACACCTGGGATAACAGTGGTAGGTTACATTTAGCAGCAGGGGTTCAGGAGTGTGTGCTCATGTACATGGATCGATTAAATGTGTAATGGTGGATAAAGTTCAAGCTGGGAGGGTCACGGCTGTGTCTGTCAACAGCTGACCAGCTAGCCATTTTGCTTTCCATTGAATCTGAGAGGCTAGATAACATTGTTATAGGTGAGGGACTGCAAGGCCACCCTGGTTTTAAGGAGTGCAATTTCTCCAACACACTTCTACAGCAGGAATTATGTCAGATGAATTCCGCTGGGATATAGAGAGGTAAGTTAGTGAAATAATGAAGTAAACAAGGTAATACCACCATTTTTATGAGTGCCACTCCTTCAGCCAATGTTATCGGTAGGGTGCGCCAAAATGTCATTTGAGATTGTAAAAGTGTGACTGTCCTTGTAATATTGCAGTCAAATAGGTTAGCAGGGGAGTGGTAAATAAGCAATCCCAGGTAACGAAGTTTGTGTGGCTGCCATGTAATTTGTACCCCATTAAGGCTGTGTTGTGGGTCAGGGGAGTCAAGTGTAAAGGGAAATAAGCAAGATTTTGCCCTTAGGCCCAAAAAGGATGCAAATAGTTCCAATGTCAGAACTATTGTGTCAGGGCTGGGCTGTGTGTTGCTGAGGCACAACAGTAAGTCATTGGTTTATAGTGAGGTAATATGTGTTCCATCTCCTGGCTGTATGCCCCAGTGGTCTCCCTATTGTCCAAGCGTGATGACTAATTATTCGATCGTCAATGAGAAAAGGAGAGGGGACAGCCCTGTCAGGTGCCTCTATAAATTTGAATGGGTTTGGATATGAAGGGACCCTTCCTCACCCTCATTATTGGTATTGGGAGAGTGTATAGTAGTCACAATAATTTGAAGAACCGGGCCCCTATACCATAGGGTGGTAAAGTGTTGAATAAGAAGTGCCATTCCAGGGAATTGAAGGCCTTCTCAAGATCTAAAACCATGCATCCAGTGTTAGGTCCGATCGGATGGGAGTAGGTTTTGGCCCTAAAAAAAGTCTCAGATTCAGTGAGGTGCATCTAGCCGGGATGAACCCATCTTGATCAGGGTGTACCAAGGAGGGGACCAAGGGAGGTAGGCAGTCAGTGAGGATTTTGGCTAGGATTTTGTAGTCTGTGTTGAGAAGTGCGAGCGGTCTGTAGGATCCTAACAAAGAAGGGGTCTCTGCCCAGTTTGGGGAGGGACACCAGTAGGGCCTTGTGTTGAGTGATAGGAAGGCCGTTGGTTGAGAGGGCTTCTTCGTATAATATCAACAGATGGGGGGACAAGGAGAGGCGCATAGGTTTTATAAAATTCAGTGGGTAGACCGTCCAGGCCCGCGGACCAACTAGTGACGAGCGACTGTGTTGTTTCTTGAATTTCAAATAAGGTAACTGGTTTGTCAAGTTCGGACTTCTGATCCAGTGTAATGAGGGCTAGTGATAGTGAGAAGAAAAGGTCAAAATCAGTGGTATTTTCTCAAGTGGCCGTTTGATATAGCTGTGTGAAATGGGTGGCCATTTCCTGATGTATGTCCTGCTGTGGGTACAGAGGCATACCATTGGTAGAATGTATTATCGATATTGGGTGTCAAGGTGGTGTTGGCGAATAAGCCAAGCTACGAGTGCTGCATGAGTATGAGCTGAATGAGTAGTATAGTTAAGACATCATAATCTTTCCAGTAAAGCATTGTGTTCTTGTCAGGTATCTAAGAGGCGGTAGAGGGCGATATGGTTTTTTTTAGGATTTAATGTTCATGATGCAGGAGTGTGCACTCAATTTTGAAGATATCTCTGTGAAGCTTCTAGGGCACGGTCCATTGGGATCCCTGTGCAGTTCCCTCGTAGCATAGTGCTGAAACTTTTCAGACACTCACAGATCTGGGTGAAGTCCATTATTATTTTGCTCACCATTCCACCCTAGTTAGGACTCAGGCTTATTCAAAGCAGTCGACCCTCTCCCTATGGGAACTGTCCAGCCCGAACTGCGAGGCCAGATCATCCCTGGACAGGAAACAAGCGTCCTGGGACCGGTTTCGGGGTATCACCCCTCATCAGCCAGGCTAGCCTGAATCCAGTGGCACTGTAAGCAAGGGACCCAAGTCTGGGCATAGCCTGGCCACTTAGGGTGACTTTAGCAACACAAAAGGATGATGAACAGAATGCTGGCTGGGTCCAAATTGGGGTGGCATGGTGAGCAAAAGAACAGTGGATTCAACCCAGATCTGTGACTGAGGGTGAGTGTTTGAAACGTTTCAGCAATCCCTCCATCATCCTTTTGTGTTGCTAAAGTCACCGTAAGTGGCCAGGGAATGCGCAGACATGGGTCCCTTGCTCACTCTGCCACTGGGTGCTTGGGGAAGCAACTCGCGCACCCATTGTTCAACATATGTCACTGCATCTCCTCTAGTCCCTCTGCTAGACCAAACACCCTGACTTTGTTTCTTCTAAATCGACCTATAGGGTCTTCAGTGCGGCGTTCCAGCTTATATACACGTGTCATGAGAGTCTGCATTGTGATGTCCAATTCCTGAGGTTTGGATGAATTTCAGTGAGAATCTGTTCTGCATCATGGACTTTGTCTGCCAGTTTGAGGTGATCCGCATTTAGCAAAGCAAGGTCTGCCATTACCTTGTCTATCTTGTTCTCCAATGATGTATGTGTACTGACCAAAGAAGTACCAAGTTTTCTATTGCCTCAAGAACAGAATCTAGTTTGTCGCCAATGGAAGCAGTTGGGTCAGTATGTTCTGACACGTCAGAGGCATGTATTTGTCTGTCAGGGTTCGTCGAGGAGCGGGAAGATGTACCTTGTGTTGATGTGCGTAATCGCTGAATTTAGTTCAGTTTTGCTTTTGTGGCATGAGAAGTAATTATAGTACCTGTAGAAGGGTATGCTTGCCAGTGTCTTCAGATTTTAGCTTTATGGCAGCACGAGCAGCCCTGTTGGTCCAGGAACAAATGCCTGTTGTGAGAAAAGACAGGTTATGTAGATATAGGCAGCACTGGATAAGAGTGGACAAGGTGATGGGGGTCCTGTGGCAGAGATGGATCAGGCACTAGAGGAACCTATTTAATCCAGGTGCAATTCCAGAATGCTCCTAGGGGGCTGTACTATGTAATGTGGGAGTAGAGGGAGTGGGACCAGTAATGCAGTTCCGTGATGGACAGCGAGAATGTATACAGTGATCTCAAAGTAGCCAGATTTGTTCAGTGCAGGGTATGCCCTCTTATTGGCTTTGCCACTTCATCTAGAAGACAAATGCTAATGCATAATGTCTGTAATACTATTTATCTTTTGTATGTAGTAAGTAATGTTGATTGCTGCAGTGATAAATACTGTGCCTCCTTGTGGTGTGGTCGACAGCAGGTTAAGAATATGTACTATGCTGAATCGACGGGGCTTTCCGGGGGTAGATATCAGCCATTGCATAATGGAGGCCCTGTTTTTGTTGCCAATATTTCTTAGTGTCCAGGTACTGTAGCAGTTTGTCTTGGCTCTGCTAACACATGAGTTAGGCTACGGAGGGGGGACCTGGCTTGCCCGGTACAGTGTTCACAGCCTCTTCACAATGGCCATCCCCTTTACCAGGGGTGTTTCACTTATCAGGGTGACGTGTGATGAGAGCCATCGGGGTGCCCTGTCACTGTATACGGTTCTGCCAATCGCTCTGGTGCAGCACTAGCCGCGGCAGGCACCCGTCCTGGAGGGGGGCTCCCGTCGCGATGGCTGGAAGCCCACACAGTACCCTGACGCGCAGGTGTTACTCTTTCCTCAGGCCACTTAGGCCCCACCAGATTTTCACGCTGCCCATCCTCCACAGCGGCCCACTCCAAGCGGAAGCATTGTGGGTCACACATCGGAGTGGACGGAACAGTTTGGCTCCTGGGCGGAGCCCCAGTAGCACTGCATAGCTCACCGAGTAGCCGCAGGCACAGCATTGTCGCAGGCGGAGGGAGGTTCCAATGACTCCACAGCAGCACTCAAGTTGCGTTGATGTAGGCCGCATTAAGACCTTTGGGGCCCAGGCATATGTGTGTGTCCCACCTCTCTGCTGCAACATTCAGTTGTGTAGAAGGTGGGGTGATCGCTGACGACGGATCAAATGAGTCATCAGACGACTCGGATGGCAATTGCAATGAGCTCACGGTGGGGAAATTTGCAGATTTATGGGGATAGACAGCAGAACTAACTCAGGAAGTGTCTGCCATATTGGCCAGCCAGGCCTCATCCCTTCAGTGAGGCCCTCACTGATACCTTGACGACTAATTGGTCAAAATAAGTTGCTGCCCATCGGTGAGTAAGTCGGTGGCCAGATGTCACTGTCCGAATCCTTGAGATTCAGATTTTTTTTTTGTTCTTCTAAATATCCTACTCCAGAAAACCTTGTGGTTCAGGTTTCAACCAGTAAAGTGAATTCTAATTCATTCTTGTGATTCCCCTGGATAGGAAACCCAAGAGGATTCAGACTTTTGGCAAGTATGTTTTCTCCTTTGCTAATCTAGCCAGTGCAGTTGGTGACTGCCCATTTTGTTGTTGCCTGGCAACCCTGTGGGCCACGGCCAGCAAGATCTTGCTGGCAGTTCTGGAAAAGTTTAAGAAATCTCTGTCTCAGGCAATACATGTCATGGCTAGACGTGGTTTAATATGTTATCTGCACTGGCCTAGATAAAACTGATCACCTGCAGGGGGCAATTGGCACTAGTGTTGTGCTTCACCAACATGCGTGAATGAGCTGCACAGGATTTTCTGTCGATGTACAAAGCGCCTTTCCTGGATATGGCTTTTGATGCCTCATTCCTTTTTAGTGAAAAGTCAGATTCTGAGCTGGAACATTTTAAGGAAAGTATAGCCAAGGTGCACTCACTGAGTCTGTTGACACCTGCCGAGCAGTTTCCACACCAATTAAAAAAAATTCACAGGCTTTTCTGGACGTTTGGCATATAGGTAAAGCCAGTCTCGTCAGCCAGTACAGCAGTCATCCCATTTCTTTCAAGGCTGTGAATGTGGGTCTGGCAGGCTACACGCATCAGTCCTCCCATTACCCTTCCCCAGCTGCAACAGCTACCAAACTGTTTCGTTCCCATCCAGAGGGGGTTAGAAACCAGCAGTTCTTCCCAGGATGACAATCGATCACTTCTGATTGATGAATCTTACAAATTGGTCAGCACGGCTATTTCCTACATTTTGTTTTTGCCACGTCAAACATTCTCTACACATTAGAGAGAATTTTAGAAGAGTACCCGTGCATTCTTAAGCAAGAGGTGCGAGTGTTATCCAAGGGTTTTAATGAGAGTGTGCCAAAATCGGAAAGAGAAGGCTGTTACTCTTGATATTTCCTTGTGCCGAAATACAGGGGGTGTGGGGTGCCTCCAGGACTTTTAACCCCTGAATGCCTTTCGATGGAAGGACAAATTCAAAATGCTTCTGCTGCCTCAGGTCCTCTCCACCATGAACTAAAGCGACTGGATAAGAACCTTGGACCAACATGATGCATATTTTCATTTACCTGTCCTGCAGTCCCACAGATGTTACCTGGGGTTCAAATTCAGTCAGAAGCATTTTCAGTTTGCTGTACTCCCTTTCGCCCCTGACTTTAGGTGTTCAGGAAAGTGATGATGATGGCAGTGGTCGCTGCTTACGTTTGGAGGCCAGGGATACCAGTCTTCCCCAACCTCAACAGCTGTCCGTTGATGGTGGGCTCACCACAGCCAGCCGAAGAACACCTCCAGAGGATAGCAGACGTCCTGACATCACTGGGGTTCACTATCAATGACTCAAACTCGCACCTGACGCCCTGGCAGAGGCTTCCATTCATTGGAGCTCTCTTGGACATGATTGCATTTCCTGTCCTTCCCTCTGCTGCAACAATTCGAGGAGATTCAGACTATGGTCCTTGGTGTTTCAGCCTTGGTTCTGCAAGATGGTAAGTGCAGCTCTGACACTTTTGGTTTCCTGCATCCTCCTTGTCAGCTACGCCATGTGGCATATGCAAGTTCTGCAATGGAGTCTGAAATAATTAGTATGTCATCAAGATTTTGGAGGAGATTGCTAACGATCTGCGGTGGTGGTTGCTCAAACAACATTGGGCAGGCGGTGGGCCCTTCTCCTGTTGGAGTTGTAGGCCTTTTCTCAGGCTCTAAAGGCATCCCTACTCTCTAAAAAGATCTTCACACAAAATACACAAAAAGAGCTATAGGAAGGAGAGAACCCCTCTTCTTCCTCAAAGAAACTGCCCTGTTTTTTAGACTGCTTAGAGTGTTAACACTGTTTACTGATGTTGTTTTTTTCAGGTCATTGCAAGAGGTACTGATTTTGGAAAAGAAGAGACCGGAGTTCCTGCCTCCATCAGCTAACCCTGCACATTAGAATGAGCACAATCCTTTAGGCTTGGTGAATCGCTCTGACCCTGATGCCTCCTAGTGCTGCGTCCCACAGCCTCTGGCCCCAGCATTTAAGATGATGTCAAAGCCTGCTAAGGCACTGTTCCTCATTTAATTGGAGGATCCTTTGGTGATACAGGTACTGCCCTCATAGCCAATTAAGTTCTAGCCAACTAAGTTAGAGGAGATTATCCATGCAGCTTGCAGTTGGAATTGTTTGGCTTCAAACCTGATGGCCTCGCTGTACCTGATATGAATCATGACCGCACAGAAGACTATGATTCACAGGTTGGATAACATCCTTCCCCAATATAACACTACTGCTTGCATTTGGACTTTCAAAATGCCTGTGGCCTGGACACGTCACTAGAGAGGAGCATATTTTACTGCTTTTGGCCTTTCTTCAGAGGGAGTCTCTTCATTCAGTACCAAAAAATGCTGAAGCTTAAAATTGCCCACACCCTCTCCAGGGGTGACCCCTAATATTTTGATGGAGAAAGTTATAACCCTGCTCCAAATTGGCATGACCTTGCTTCTATTTAACGGAAGCTCTTTTGAAACCTATCACAACTTTATAAGAGAAACTCTTTTAAGTCCCAGCAGTCCACAGACCAGATGCATTGTCGGCTCCAGGTGACCCACACTTTCTGTTCTCTCATCTGTCATATACCTTTCCCACTGCAATTGCTGAAAACGAATGGAAAACACTTGAATCTGTGGTCCATAATGACTTTACTTTTGGCAGTTTTGCTCACTATACAGTGAACACTACCTCTCTCTTGGGCTTATATACCCACACCATGGGGTATTGAAAAAGCTCACAGTAATCATCCTGCCACATCACACAAGAAAGCCATATACAGAATTTAGTCAGAGACTGCTCTGAATTGCAGCCTGGACTCTGTGGACTCCATAGTTTTATCTCTGGACATGGCCATCAAGCAGTGCTGCTATGTTTGGATGCATTCTGTTGGTTCTCAGGAGATGTATAGGCATAGACATGCCTTTCAGTTATGAGCAACTGGTCAGAGAGAAGATTGACTTCTCCAGAAGGACAGTAAAGCTGGGGCTCGTTTGCTGGGCCAAGCCTCCCAGCAAAATCGTTCTCAGTTCAGGACATTTTGAGGCTGTTCCTGGGTGGTGCAGCCCCACAGCAGTTAACCTTCTCTGCCAATCCAGACACCCCAGTACATGTGATACCCTTTTGAGCAGGGTTGGTTCTAGGGGATGCTATCACCCACAGCAGCTAATTTACTCTCCGACATAATCTACCTGCTGTGCTGCCTCAACATCCATGACCCCCTTCCTTTACATTTTTGTATTCTGGTTATGGGGAGGGTCTCCCACTTTTCCACCAATTAGGAGACAATAACGACAGGTTGCTCGGTCATCTAGCTAATCCACAAGGATTATGCCGTGCCCTTCTTGTCTCTCTGCCCACACCTCAGTTTTGAATGCAGAATACCTTCATAAGGGTGGTATTGGATTCAACCCACTTGAAAGCTTTTCCTTTCTTCAGAGGGTCAGAGACACAATTCCTGGTTCTGCAGATGTTGTCCCTGCTTGGCATCATGGCTTTGTGGATCCTTTTGGTGTCACATGCCAGATGGCAGTCCTCTAGTCATGCCTATGACGAGAGTGGCAGTATCATGTAGAGAATCTCTTGAATCAAGTTCAGGTCTCTTAATCAGTTCATCCAGATCTGCACTGAGGGATGGAACCCTCCAACCTTGGGGTAAGTCACTTCTGCATCACTCCACAGACTCAGGATATCGTACTCAAGGACGCCACCTCACTCGACTGGAGTGCCCATCCTGCCCAAGGCCTATGGTCCATGCTGAATCAGCATTTGTACTGGAGCCGAGAGCAGTCCAGCTTGCTATAAACACATTTCTCTCTTCCTTCGCGGTGCACTATTAAAATTCTGTTGGGCAACACAAACACCATTAAACAACAAACAGTGCAGTGTGGGGTCAAGGGCCCATTGTTGAGGGCGATTCACCTGTGGCAGTGCCCTCAGCAACGATATGTTTTCCCGGTAGTTGCTCTTCTTGCAGGTTCCCTTAATGTTGGAAGTGGTCACGTTTAGTCCCCTCTTCACTGGAGGACCAAAGTGGGAACTACATAGTTAAATAATTACTGAGGTGGTCTTCTCCAGTTTAGGGTATCAATATGGGGATCTCTTCCCTACTGCCCAGAACAGAAAGTGTAGTTGGTGTTTTAGCAGACACTAACCTCTGATTGGCCCCTGGTTGATGTCTTCAGGTTCGTCTGATCAAACGTTCTCTTGAAAGGTGGAAGAGTTTGAGCACAGGTGATCCTGATCACCCCAGATGAAGCAAGGAGAATCTGGTATGTCTATCTGTTGTACTTTGGATTTGGCCACCTCTTGGTCTCCTGCTCTTGCAGCAGGAAGGACAGGTCATTCACCCCAGTCCACAAACACTGGAACTGCATATGGAGAGAAGCCAAAGAGCTCCTTTGTATTCCTGATGAAATGACAGATATATTGGCTGCTAGGAAACCTGCTATGAAATCCCTCTACAGGGGTCACCGAAGCAAATGTGTTCAATGTGCTAGTCTGAAATTTAAATGCTTTGAAATCTTGCCTTTCCAGTGTCTTTCAATGTGCATTATTCCTTATGCAGATTTGTCTTATGGTGGCTACAGCAAAGGACTATTGGCTGCCCTGTTCCCCTAAATGTATCTACCTGAGTAGCCATTCCTGTTCAGATCGCCACTTATAGGGCATTTTTTGAAATGTTTATTTGAATTGCTTCTACTCACTCCGTTCACTGTTCATCAAGAATGACATCTCCATTTGAAACAATGCACAAGTTTCCGAGGTTAACTTCTCATTTTGAAGACAATATTTTTGGTAGCAATAACTTAAGCTTTGAAGAATTTCAGACCCTCCCAGTTCATCCTCCTTTCACAGTTTTCTACCTGGTTATGTTATTCTTCCATCTTTCCCCATCCTTACCCAAAGTGGTTTCTGACTTTCATAAGGGCCAAGCTGTTGCTCTTCTGCCTTTTTTCCCTCCTCCAACCAAGGAAAAAGGTCAGTTGCCTACACTGGACCCCGCAGACCTGCAGGTTTCTGTTTTCTCAGCCACACTCAGTAGAACAGAGTGGATCATCAGCTCTGTGTGGCTTTTGCAAGAATAAATAAAGGACTAGGCAGTGACCAGACATACCATTTTTTGTTGAGTCACTGTTGTCTTCTAACATTGGAATTTTTATATTATTCATTTTTGGTATAGCACTTTATTATGTACATACAGTTTAGTTTATGTTTTCCTTTATAAGCCATTTATATTCTGTGCACGGTCTATTTGTTCCAAGTTCAAGGGATGTAATAGAGTGGAGTTGCTGGAGGGTGAAGACTGGGACAGGGCGTGCTGTGTAACTGCGTTAAGCTGTGAATGGTGTTTAAATTTTAATAAATCATTCTGAAAATATTCAGTCTCTGACTCTACAATCATCCTTTGTAATTTTGCCCAACATTACTGCCTCACAGCTCCCACAAAGAGTGGCGGGTAGTTTTCCAGGGCTATGTTGCATGACTTCCTTAATCCATCAGTACTACTCATTCCCACATCACAGTAAGCTATTGCTTTGACACTCATTCTGAAGAATCTTTGGGAAGATATATTCATCAGATGAATGATGTGGGATTCCTATTGCTTGACTTGCGAGACATATTATTTGGGATCAAGGACAACAAGTTTCGATGTTTAATTTGCCCACTGGACAATTAGACCCAACCCAGTGCATCACAATTGCTTTGGCTGCCAATTAATAGAGTAGAGCAGCGGTTCCCAATCTGTGCGCCGCGGCACCCTGGTGCGCCAACAAAACTATCCAGGGGCGCCGTGAAGAGATGCACACCAAGCATACAGTTTCAGAACCACTTGGACTGTATAGTAGCTCGCTTGATGCCAGCAGAAATGATTCTGTCCAAGACGCATGGAATTCGAAAGGGACGTGCTTAACACGTGCATTTAGCGTTTAACTAAGGTTAATTACTCTACGTTTACAGGAATCGTGTCGGCCTTATAAACAGGTTACACCATCAGGTTTCTTAAACAACTTAATGTTAAATGCAGTGATTTCTCCACCAGATGACGCTGTGAACAAGATCACAAACAACAGATGCATCAGTGGGTGACAGAAACACAAATGATATGGTTCAAAACAGAAACAAACTGGTTCACTTCAGTGCAAGGTAAATAATTTAGTTTGTACACGGAAATTATAAAGTTTTCACACCCTTGGGAGTGCCCGCCTCTGACGCCTCCTTATCTGAGAAAACTACATTTTCGCAAGAGTTCTAGTGACCGCTAATAGTTCTAATTGTTTCAGTGGAGACTGGGCTGCACATAAGTACAGAGAATTGAGATCATTGGGCGACACATTACTCAAATTTGTGACAAATGTGAACTAACCTTCCTTCCACCAATGCTGCTTTTAGCCTTAGCCTCTGTCACTGGTAGGAAATCAAGATTAGCAGTTTAACCAAGAATTCATTTAATGGTGGGTATGAACGCTATTTCCTAAAAATGTTTAATTTCTGCTTTCATACTTATACCTTCTTAAATATCTGCACAGTTAATTTGCAGACATTTAAATGTTGTTATGTACTAGAGAAAAATAACATCTCACAGCCTTCCTCTAGCACTCCCCACTAGTCCAGCATGATTGTCCCATACATCCTCTCAGTTTGAAGTCAGAGAAAGAAAGGTAAACACTAAGCTCCCTCAGAAGAAAGAGCCTGACATTTGACCTCTGTTTTTGAACGCACAGCAAATGTGATTAGATAAGAACAAAATTGAAAGGCCTGTTTACAGAAATCAAACTCTGGTAGAAGGATAGTAAACAAGCATTTGCACTGCAATGGGTCTCGCATTACGTCGAGTTGGAGCTATTAGTGTTGTAAACTCCTAACCGGACTTTTCCTGCCACATTAAATGAAGAAAAAAAAAGAAATAACGAGCATGATCGCGCTGCGAAATAAAGAGAAAAAGTAGTCCAGAAGCCAAACAGAAAACATGGAGCCTCGTATGTTTCCATTAGTTTACCGGTGCTCTTGAGGGCTAAACACCGGAAAAGGCATGATGTATGCATGCGTTTCACGAATTAAAACAAGCGGATTTTAAAAGGCAAGCCCATGAACCAATGAAAGTGACTGACCTAACATGGGCATGTTTAAAAGCCCCCTAAAGAGAGATTAGAAAAGGGACAAGAGCGCTTTGCGCTCGCCCCTAACCAGGGATGCTTGTGAGAGGGACAAACTTAACCTGGATAGCCTAAAACAAATAAAGACAGCAAATAGAAACCAAGAAGATGTGAGTTACAAACCACGAAGTCCATGGTATGCAATGGACAAGGTGCATTCCCAGGAAAGCTTTCCAAATATCCCTGAGATGTCTTTAGCAAACCTTAAGGCTTCAACCTAAAAACTACTATTACTGGAGAATCAGTGTAAAAAAGGCAACATATAAATAAAACTGCACCTACTGTTCTCTGGCCTTCCAGTGGTGCAAGTTTGTGATTTTCATGAATTCACAAGAGTTTACAGAGGTAGGCTTTGAAACCATATTCCTAGCAAACGTTTGGAACATTTCAGTTCTGTTTTTGCAGGACCAAATATACACACCTGTATGTGTTGTATATGTGAAAACCTGCAGAAAAACTGTAAGTTCATTTGTTTTCATATATTTTTTCTTTTTTCTGTAGTGGGAAAATATAGGCTCCAGTGGAGAAAATATTTTCCTTACACTCCCACCTTAGTTTTTTGGTCCCTTCCTACCCAGTATTTCAACCTTCTCTAGAGTGGGAGTGGGTTAGCTAGGACTTGAATGCAATTAAATATGTACATTTGTGGATTTGCAAAAACTCCCTAGTTAGTCCCTCAAACTCGGCTAGAAAGCCTTGAGAAGATGTGTGCACATGAAAATCTTCATGCATGCAAATCTTTTTATCAGTGACAATCCAACTTTTGCATTTGTAGACCAAGCTTGCACGGGTAAATAGATTTGAGATCTGGGTACACATAATATAATGTAAGGTGGATTTGTAGAATGCTTCTTGCCACCTGTGTGGGTATCCAGACGCTGAGTAGGTGAGTGTAGGCATGTGGTGAGGTTGGGTCTGCATACAGGCAGTCTCAATGATCCTGCAAGACTCATTTATTAGCTAGGTCTTCTCCTTCTTGCGGAATTCAAGAAGTGAGGAGGAAATTCAAGAAGTGAGGAGGAGGCCCCGATGTGTTGGGGGAGGTCAATCCAGGTTTTAGCGGTTTGGTAGGAGAGTGACCAACCTCCATTTTTACTTCTGTGGATGTGGGAGTGTGTGAGAGTGGTGCTGAGCGAAGTTGTCTGGTACGTACCTGGAAATGAAGCTGGTGTTTGAGGTATGTGGGTTCCATGTTGTGCAGCAATTCGAATGCATGTGTGAGAAGTTTGAACTGGCAGTGCTTTTGGATGTGTAGTCAGTGGAGCTCTCTGAGGAGTGGTGTGGGCTCGGCACAGGAGGTCGAGTATGATTCTGGTGACAACGTTTTGGATGGTTTGAAGTCTGTTAAGGAGATGGGTTGGGATGCCAGTGTAGAGTGCTTTGCTGTAGTCCAATCTGCTTGTGATTAGGGCCTGCGTGATGGTACATCTGGTGTCCAGTGGAAGCCACTTGAAGATTTTATGTAACATGCAGAAGATGTGGAAGCATGAGGAGGTGACAGCATTGACCTAGGACTTCATAGAGAGGTTGGAGTCCAGGATGAG
The DNA here is from genome assembly GCF_031143425.1 of Pleurodeles waltl. Classification (NCBI taxonomy): domain Eukaryota; kingdom Metazoa; phylum Chordata; class Amphibia; order Caudata; family Salamandridae; genus Pleurodeles; species Pleurodeles waltl. The sequence continues at coordinate 622,963,997 of NC_090437.1, read as the reverse complement.
GCCTAGGTTTCTAGCACTGTCTGCTGGGGTGGGTGTGGTCCAGGATCAGCGAACCACCAGGTGGAGTACGAAGGTGAGCTCTTATTCCCGAAGAGCAATGCTTCAGTTTTGTCGATGTTGACAATATTTCTACTATATTTACAAGACCTTGCTCAGATCATCTAAGTGCATAACAAAACAAGCATTTGCAATGCAACGGGTCACGCATTTGCTCGAGTTAGAGCTATTAGCGTTGTAAACTCCTAACCGGACTTTTCTTGCCACATAAATTGAAAGAAAAAAAACGAGCGCAATCTCGGTATGTAAAACCCAGTGCGGTCGCACTGAAATTGAAAACCAAAAAAACATGTGTGATCGTGCTGCGTGGAAAATAAAAAGATAAAGTAGTGCAGAAACCAGGCTGAAAACATGGAGCTTTGTATGTTTTTCAGTAGTTAGCCGGTGCGCTCGAGGAGGGCAAAACACCAGAAAAGGCATGACGTATGCATGCCTTTCACTAATGAAATGAAGCTAATTTTAAAAGGCAAGCCCACGAACCAATGAAAGTGACAGGCGTGACATGGGAGCGGTTTAAAGCCCAAGTAGAGATTACAACAGGGATGGAGCGCTTGTGCGCTCGACCCTAAAAAACAGTAATTGATAATTAATCTTGAAGTAATTTTACAACAACTGCACAGTGTGCTTAGGTGGAAGAAGGTGAGATAGAGGTCTCATTGATCCTCAGTGGACAACATCAGTTCTGGAATGCAAATATAATCTGGCCTCATTTATAGTAACATTTCGTAAAATTGAGCTCCTTGTTTTCTCATGCCATTGCACATAATCAAATGGACAAGTGTATTTTTATGCAGAGTGAGTAGATTTTTGAAGCATTCTGTCCCTTGGACAAGTAGAGTCATAAAACTCTTATCCCTGTGCATTCATAATCCTACCACAGACTCCTCGCAGAGTGCCCACACTGGCCTAATGGCGTGAATAATAAATTCCCAAAGGATGTAAATGTGCCAAATGTTCTGTAATTGTTGTTGTTGATGCTGTCTCGGTTCCTGTTAGAAATGGGGTCTCTATTTGGCAGTGGTTTGCATCCTGTCCAAGTAGGGACCCTCACTCTAGTCAGGGTAAGGGAGCCACATAGCTAAGATAACCCCACTCACCCCCTTGGTAGCTTGGCTCACGGAGTCAGGCTTATCTCAGAGGCAATGTGTAAAGTATTTGTACACACACACGCTCAGAGTAACACAGTGAAAACACTACAAAAGGACTCCATACCAGTTTAGAAAGATAGCCAATATTTAGCTGAATAAAACAAGACCAAAACAACAAAAATCATACATACACAAGTAAGGATATCACTTTTTAAAGGTTTAAATAAGTCTTAATCCAGAGGAATCAATGGTTGTATCTTTTTAACACAAAGTACCTGGGATGCATCAAAAACAAAGATTATGAAGCCCGCAGAGGAGGTAAGTCACTGGAAAAACAAAGCGATACGTCTGTTCCTTACTTCACAGGGGAGGTGCTGCGTCTGTTCCTTACTGGTAGGGGAGGCGTCAGTTCTCTTTGCAGGAGAGGTGGTGCGTCAGTTCCTTCCTAGCAGGGGAGGTAATGCGTTGGTCCTCTCCTTGCAGGAGAGGTGATGTGTTGGTTTCCAGTCACGCAGCCTCGGTTCCTTGCTGCGGTGCGAGGTCGATGAGAAAGGGATGTCCAGGGATGTTGCGTGGAAAAAAATCTAGATGCGCTGTGATGATTGAAGTGCGGTGGAGCGGGTGCTGCGTTGGTCCTACAGGCGCTGTGTCTATTCTTCCACCGCGAGACAGGTGCTGCGTCAACTCTACAGCTGCACGACATGTGCAGCATCAATTTTTCTGTTGCAACCCAGGCGTTGCATCGATTTTTAGCTACGTCATGTCATTGGGTGGATTTTTTTTCTCAGGACACCAGTTTCCACTTCCAAGGGCCCAGGGACTGGATTTAGCACAACTTGGCAAGTCAGGTCTGTCAGCAGAAGAGTCCAGGCGCTGGCAGATGAAGTCTTTGATGTCCCTGAGACTTCTAATAGGGGGCGAGCTCAGTCCAGGCCCTTGGAGAACCTTCTGAAGCAGGATATAGAAAGCAAAGTCGAGTCCTTTCACTCCCAGGATAGAAGCAGCAAGAGCTGGCCAGCACAGCAAAGCAACAGGCAGAGGGTCATGCCCTCCTACAGCATCCAGCTCTTCTTCCTGGCAGAACGTGCTCAGTCCAGAAGTGTTCCAAAGTCTTAGAGGTTCAATACTTATACTCATTTCTGCTTTTGAAGTAGGCAGACTTTAAAAGAAAATCTTTGTAGTGCGCAAGACCCTGTCTTTCCTGCCCTGGCCCCAGACATGCACTCCAGGGTGTTGGAGACTGCTTTGTGTAAGGATAGGCACAGCCCTATTCAGGTACAGGTGTCAGCTCCTCCCACCACTCTAAACCAGGAAGACCCATCAGAATTGCAGGGCACACCTTAGCTCCCTTTGTGTGACCGTCTAGAGTGAATTCACAAACAGCCCAACTGTCATCCTGATCCAGAAGTGTATTCCACAGACAGGCAGAGGCACAGAATGGTTAAGCAAGAAAATTACCACTTTCTAAAAGTGGCGTTTTCAAACTTGCAATTATAAAGCCAACTGCACTAAAAAATGTATTTTTAAATTTTGAGTTCAGAGACCCCAGATGCCATATTTCTATCAGTTCCCAATGGAAAACTACACTTGAAAGATATTTAGGGTAATCCCCATGTTAACCTATGGGAGAGATAGGCCTTGCAATAGTGAAAACCGAATTTAGCAGTATTTCACTACCAGGACATGTAAAACACACCAATATGTGTCCTACCTTTTAAATACACTGCACCCTCCCCATGGGACTGCTTTGGGCCTACCTTAATAGTGACTTGCATGCAGTAAAAGAGAAGGTTTGGGCCTGGCAAGTTGGGTGCATTGCAGAGGCCATAGTTGACAAGCTTCTGACTTGATAAGGTTTTTGACCTGGGCATTCAAGTGTGTTGATCCAAAAGAGAAACCAACAATTTTTCAGGAATCGAAAGAATTGGAGGATTTCCATTCAGGATTATGATACATAACAATCATTGCACAGGTAAACTTGAGTTCATATTAGTTAACAACAGAAACTTGGTTGGATGTAATTTAAAAAGATTTGCAGGCCACCACCTTGCCCAATACCAGCTAAAGCAGTGCTATAGGTGCTTGATGTTTTTAATTGGTGATAGTGTGCGTGTGTGGATAAACAGTGTGATGAACTGGACTGGCTCAAGAATAGGCCATCAGACATTAGAACTGGGCCTGATGAACATCTCGACAATCTGGCCACTTGGAAGCCATGCATCAAGAAAGAGAATGCAGGTAAGAACACCCTGCTGCGAAAGGTCCAGTGGAACCTCAGTGCGTTAGTGATTATCTTCTGTTTTTTGCACCCCTCGGCCACTTAGAGAATTGTTAAACACCATTGTGGCAGATTCTATAATATGATTTCTTTGTATTCCTTAAGTTCAATGATTATCGCGGAAGCAGGGATCTTCTTCCAGGTTGTTCCACATCATCTTTTCGTAGAATGAAAGGAAGACTAATGTTTCATATTGGATAAAAGGGATATTGTGGAAAGAAACAGTAAAAAAATAAAACACTTATTTTGTTTAACAGCTCCTCCTCTGCTGGCAATGTAGCCGACCGTGTCCTGGCCCAACTGCTAACGGAAATGGATGGAATCGAACAGTTAAAGGATGTTACTATTTTGGCAGCCACCAACCGCCCAGATATGATAGATAAGGTAAGGTAACCTGCTCCATTTATTGAAAGTAAATGATTTCATCAATCTCCTTTTTGTTCAGAACATGTATTTTTCTCAGTATGCCACTAGTCATACTAAAAAGAAATTTCCTTGAAGAGCCCGCGGACCCGTTGTTATATTTTTATTTTGGAAATACAAGAAAAGAAAATTACTGATGTTGAGCAATTGTTCTCTTGAAGATTCGCATCATTCTGTTAAAATGCCCTATGTTCTATTTTTAATGCGCCGTTTAATTGCTTTCATTAGTTACAATGTTGTATTTTCGTACTATTTACTGTTTTGTATTGCCTACTTACTGGTGTTCAACTTTATTTCGTACATTTAGCAGAAAGAATGGGAGTTGGATGTAACTATTGTATTTCGTCATTTATTCTGTATAATTTTAATTGCTTTGATGAGTGAAACATAAATGGGGCTTAGGTGCAGTTTTTGAGATCTTGAATACTGGCTTCAATATTGTGCAACGTAATCATTTGTGGACGTGTAAGATGTGCAGCCTAAGTCTAAGAGATCATCATCGCTGCCATTTTTGAGAAAAAACGCATGTTGTGATATTGTTAGTGATTTAAACATGTTAACTAAATCATTTTCATACTTTCTGTGACATTTATGGCTCTCTGTCGAGTCTCCCTAGATGTAGTGAATTTGTGAACACCTTGCTCATTCTGCATGGACACTATGGGCTACATGTACAAAGCCTTTTTGAGATTGCAAACGGGCTGATCCGCAGAATCCGAATATCAATCCAAATAGCGATTGGGTAACCTGTTACCCAATTGCAGTTTGGGTTTGCAGTTCAGTATTAGGAAGGGGCGTGTTGAAGGCATCCCTTCCTGATACCAAATCACAGTGGTATGTATGAATGTTTTGCATCCGAAATGCGGTCTCAACACATTCGAAAACATTTGCACTTTACCGCCATCTCAAAGTTGGTAGAAACCCATTCACAAATGGCAAGGGGTCCTCCTGGGGTCCCCTTTGAGAATGTTTGTAAAAACATTTTGTAAGATCAGGCTGCAGTCACAGGCATGGGGTCTGCTGACCCCACCAGGCCACCAGCCCTGTGATTTTAGCAATTCCGAATGGTTTGCAAACCGAGACCAGCCTCATTAATATTCATAAGATAGGCCTACTTGCGACCCACTGGGAATCTCAAAATGCGTCAAAAACGCATTTGTATATTGGTGTTTGCAATGACCAAATAGCTAATCGCTAAGATTCACTCTTTGGTTATCACAAACGATTACCTTCGTACATGTGGCCCTATGTCCCTCTTGCAAGGCCCACGTAAGCTAAAGTGTGCCTAAGTTTAATTGAGCAGAGTGGGAGTAGCCTGTTGGAGCATGTGGACTGATTCATAGAAGTTGGATCTTCTTCTGAAATGGTACGTAGGAGCTAAAATTATTAGACATATTATCTCTGGGTATTCCCCATAGTGTAGAAGCATGATTGTATACTGTAGATTCCCATTTAAGTTTTTGCTTTCATTTGTATGTTTTAATGTAGACCTCATGAGCGCTCTCCACATAATGATCTGATGTGGATAGATGGAAGCCATATTCATCTATTCCCACACCTCCTACCTGTGAGGCATCTCCATACTTCTATCGTGTGCTGACCCTTTCAGCCCAGTGGTGCTTGAAATGTCACTTTGGGTTTTAATTCCATTACTCCTTGTGATTAGGAAAGATCTTCCCTCTTCCTGCTCTGTTTCAGTTGTTCTTGAGTCTACTAATTCCTCTGTCTTTATGTCTGGTGTTTCACTGCCAAAGCCACCACGTGTGAGTCCTTGACTCCTGGGCAGGAGAGGCTCCCCTTCAACAGAGTGAAGGAGGAAGGTTCACTTTGTGCCATGGGTACAGTGTTGACTCTGTTGTTCTCGGGGACCAACAACTTAATATGTGCCGTAAGGCATGCATTCAATTCCATATTTTAGTGCAGCCCAGCTCACTGTAATTAATACGCAATGTAGTGTAGTTTTCCTAGCAAGCTCCCAGGGAGCTTTTTAGCATCCAACAAAAAACCTTAAAGAAATATTAGCATTTGTGATGAGGATGGCGTGCAGGTTGTAAAAAACACATACAAATTGTGCTGTACCATCCAGTAGCCAATGGTCAGGCTTGGTGTCTAGGAGGAGTTGTAACAAACACTGAAATCAATGCAATTGATGGCCACGTCAGACTTAAGTTGAAAGACGACTTTACGTGCAATGTTATTATTTTAAGGAAAACGCCCCATTCTGTTATGGGACCATCTTTTAAATTAATGGGCCCTGTGGTCATTTTGCTTGGTGCCTGAAGAGACAGTATGAAAAGTTAACGAAGAAATCAGAAAGTGAGCAACCAAAATGTCAGGAGAAAATAAGGAATTTTGTGAATTGCACACGAAGAGACAGAAATACGAGCAGTGAGAGGAGCAGGGTTTGGCCATTGGATCAGAAAATGTACAGATGATTGCAAAGGGCTATCAAGAGCCTCTGAAAGTTGACAAGATTTTTCTTAATGCTATGAGAGCAGAAGGATATGGAATCTTGGAAGATGTATGTCGCTGAAAGGGGTATCATTCTGCAAGAACAGTGTCAGATGAGAAGATGACAATGTATTTGTGAACTTGGATAATGAGGACGTTGGAGTGTCTAAAAGGGATTTTGGAGGGAGCGCTGTTGATGACAAAAAGGAAAACACAGGGGATAGTATTCGAAGAAGGAGAGGTTATGCAGAAGATTATGGTAGTAGTTGTGGTTTTAGTGTATGCATGAGTACTTGTAATCATTGTGTTACTTCTATATTTAAGGGTTTTATCATTAGTTAGGGTATTTCATTTAACTAACTAGTTTATTGTGTGGATTGGCTGATTTTTGTGCAAAGGGAAGGCATGTGGTAGATGCTGTTTGGTATGTTGGTGTTCAGGCAGTTCTGTCTGTAATGTTGGTTTGAAAAGGTTGCTGAGATGGAGAGGCGGACTCGCTTGTAATTGTTACACATTTCTATCACCCCTTGCAATGGCGGCTGCTAGGGTGATAAAGTGGTGGGGCAATAATAAATATATTTAAATTAAAACTTACCTGCCACCTCACCACCTGCCACTTTGGTGCTCACAGCTCTTCTCCTGATCACGGGCTTCCAGACTCCCCTGCACCAATCCAGATGCCGCTGTCATACTGGTAATACTACTACTCAGCATAAGAGCAGCATCTGGATTGGGCGTAGCGGGCTGGTTTCGCACTCCAAGAGGGACTGTGAGCCTGTGCCAGTTCTCTCCATGCACCAGCCTGTAGACATCTATGTGCGCGTGAAGGTGTGGACGTTCTAAGACAGCTGACCAAACCGTCATGCTCACTTGGCTGTGCCCACAACTGCAAGTGCCCTCCATGCTTGCCTTGGCCCCACCCCCACTAGGCATTTCCTGTCAGCAGAGACCCAAAACAAGGGCACAAATAAAAGGAAGATTGGCTGCCCCATTTAAACTCTTGAACCCTGCAAGGATCAACCATGCAGGCGTTGCAAGCTGCTGAAGCCCTCAGTTATTTGCCAGGGTAGCCTCCAGTGGAAGTGGTACACCCAAAGATGATAGTTACCCTCCGAGGCAGATCTCCTTTGTTGTTTGGTGAACACTGTTTGTACCAGTATTGTTACAATTTTTATTTCACTAATACATTTTATAGCAGAGTGACTTTAACAGGTCCTGACGAATGCCCACTACACCTCTTCAAGAATAAATTTAAGGCAGATATATGCTGATGCCTACAGCCAGCAATGAGTCTCCTCCCTGCTTCATTTTACTGTTTTTAATCCGTTCCCTATTAGAGACAATAATGTTTGAGGGTCTGAGCAGACGTTAGTTTCCTTTTTATCACTCTTTACTCTGCTCAGCTCACTACAGCTTAGACTCTTATAGGGTAACATCCAAGAGCTTCCCCCTTGCTAGGAGCTGTCGACCACAACTAAACAAAGCCATTGTGGTGTGAGGAGGAACCCTATGATGAAGCATTCCACCCCGGGGGTGAGGGTTCTCGTCCTAAAGAAAGCCTTGTTTCTTTTAGAAACATTGTTCTTCAGTAATTATTCCTATATTGAGCCAGATCCAAGTTGTTAGACCTAGGTATATTCTTGTGAATGTTGTTTTTTTGAGAGTCTGTACCTGATAGTCTCCAAATACTTCTTTGATCTTTTTGTGTTACTTGCCCCATTTAAGTGCCTGTTAACTTGTGGTAGGGTAGCCCTTCCAAGGATCACTGACTAGGAAAAGGCAAGGGAAAGTCTCCAAACGGGCCCTCAGTCTCATCTCATCCACACCCAAAAGTCTGGCCCACTACAAAGGATCCCAAGAATGTGCTGGTGGAGCTCTGCAGTTCATGTCTGCCATCTGGCCAGTCTCCTAGTTTCAATCTTACATACCACTTGAATGAAGCAAATACAAAATAGATCCCAATGTATCTATGGCAATGTGTGTCCATATACATCCTTTATCCACACTGATGAATATACAAACATGGCATCCTTTTCTCACTAGATAGGTGTAGGACCCGGTTGCAGGAGACTGAGAGAACACTTGAAAAATGGAGGGGAGGCTGGTAGGCATCTTTGCGTGAAAGGGTCAGGTAAAGAAGGACTGCCTTGCTACCATAATCATCTAGCTGCCACCACTCTCAATTCTCTACATCCCAGTGAGCTACTGGTAGTCATACTTGGTATGGAGGGTGCATACATTGTGCCTGTCCAGACCATACACCTCATTCTGGTTCTGGATCCAGGTCACAAAGTTAACACACATGATCATTGTGTGTGCTGCAGTGGGTGGGGGGGGGTCAGAAATCTTACTTTGATGAACTAGAGGCATAGGGGCATGCTCTTCTGAGCCATACAGGACGCCTGCTGTACGAATCACGCAACATAATATCTGATAGAGACTTCTAGTTGCAGATTCCTTACCTTAGAATTTTCCCCCAGATGTCAGACTGGATCCGGAGATTTTTTCTTCGAGCAATACCCTTGCACGTCGGTAGGTGGCGTCGGTCGACTCCACAGGCGTCGTAGGCATCATGGTCGCCGTGATGACGTCGGGAGTAGTACATAGACGCCGCCCTCGCGCAGTGACGTCAGTTCTTTTCTTTCCGCGCCACACACTGATCCGAGAGAGAGCTACCCTCGGCAATTTTTTGGGCGAATTCAACCGTTTTGTCGAACCTTTTAGGTGCGACCTTTGGTGCGTCGAGGATGTCCCCGGATCCGCACTGACGCCGGTCACACAGTCGAGACCTTCCCTGGCTCCGGGTCGTTTAGCGACGCTCCCGACTCGGCCGCCGGCGCCATCAGATTCGGTGGGCCCCATTCGCCCGAGGTTGGATTCTGACCCATTTTCCTATGGGTACGAATACGGGGAGGAATTGGAGGGGTCCCTGGACCCTTATGAATACCAGGAAGACCCTACTATGGACTGGGCACAGGACTTGGGCGAAGCCATTGGTCTTGATACTTCTCCAGACACTGGCATGCTGTATCCTCCTACCGTGGCTACGGCGGAGGGAGCTACCTATGGTATGGTGGTTAGTAGGGCGGCTGAGGTCCTTGGCCTTGAGCTACCTACTGTCGAAGTCAGGTCTAACCTCCTGACGGAGGTGCTTCAGGCTGGGGCTTCTACGTCTGAACCCCTTCTCCCATTTAATGAAGCCCTCACTGACGTCCTTTTGGGTACATGGTCCAAACCCAACACAGGGGCTCCTGTGAACAGGACTATCGCTCGCCGCCATCGGCCTGCGCCGAATGACCCGAAGTTCCTGTCCCAACATCCTACGCCTGAGAGTCTTGTTATCCAGGCATCCTATTCTTCAGACGCGTTCCCTTCTGCCCCCCCCCGTGCTATCGTCTCCCAAGCAGTCAAAGATGGGAGAGACGCGGCAAAGTTCACGATCCGTTGTGGGCTGGATACGACCGACTCTCTGGGCAGATCGGTTGCAACGACAGTGGCCTTACGACGCCATGCCTGGTTACGTACTTCTGGCTTCTCGGGGATGTCCAACAGTCACTCATTGACATGCCCTTTGATGGCACCTGTCTCTTCGGAGACAAAGCAGACTCGGCCATGGAGACGTTCAAGAAGTCCCGGGCTGCGGCTCGGTCCCTTGGCCTTTCTGCCGCCACACGCCCCCCACAGTCCGCTTTTCGTCCCTTTCGTGGCCACGGAAGGGGCGCCCTGTCGCGTCCTCAACCCAGCCACCGGGCCATGCACGCTGGACAGCCTATGCGTGGCCGGGGGCACGGAATCCCACGTGGTCGTGGGACAGAAAACCAGAGGTCTTTCCAGTCCACCTCTGCCCCCGCAGCAGCCTCCAAACCTTCCTAGTCCGTCCCCTCACTCCCGCCCAGCAGGTGGCAGAATCCGTCATCACCTGCCCCACTGGGAACATATAACCACGGACGGGTGGGTTTTGAAAATAATTCGGAAGGGCTACTCCCTCCCTTTCGAATCTGCACCACCACACATGCCACCATCCTTCCATCCCCTTTCGGAGGATCATTTGGTGCTTCTCCGCCAGGAAGTCGCAGCTCTGTTGGCCAAGGGAGCTATAGAAAGGTTCCCTGTGCCAGAAGTAGGTTGCGGTTGTTATTCCCACTTCTTTCTGATACCAAAGAAGGACAAAGGTTTGTGCCCTATCCTAGATCTCTGGGACCTGAACTACTTCCTCAAGAAGGAAAAGTTCAAAATGCTCACCCTGGCTCAGGTTCTGTCTGCCTTGGACCCAGGAGACTGGATGGTAGCGTTGGACTTGCAGGGCGCTTATTTTGACATCCCCATCATGCCTGCCCATAGACGTTACCTACGATTCGTTGTAGGTCACGAGCACCTTCAATTTACCGTGCTCCCTTTCGGCCTTACCAGTGCCCCTCGGGTGTTCACAAAAGTGATGGCGGTGGTTGCAGCTCATCTGTGCAGGTTAGGGGTCTCAGTCTTCCCCCTACCTAGACGACTGGCTGTTGAAGGCGCCTTCGCCCCAGACAGTGGTCTCACACCTCCAGACTACCTTGAACCTTCTGCACCAGCTGGGGTTCACTATCAACGTACCGAAGTCACACCTGACTCCCTCTCAGACACTCCCTTTCATCGGGGCAGTTCTGGACATAGTGCAGTTTCAGGCTTATCCTCCCCAAAAGCGAGTCCAAGACATTTAGGCTATGATTCCGATCTTTCAGCCTTGGTCTTGGGTTTCGGTGAGACAGAATCTGAGGCAGCTGGCCCTCATGGCCTCCTGCATCCTGCTAGTAACACATGCCAGGTGGCATATGGGGGCTCTGCAGTGGGACTTGAAGTTCCAGTGGGCGCAGCATCAGGGGAATCTCTCTGACATGGTCCAGATCTCGGAGGGGACTGCGAAAGACCTGCAGTGGTGGCTTTCGAATCCCAATTGGGTCACTGGCAGATCCCTCTCCCTTCCCCACCCACATCTCTCAATAGTGACAGATGCGTCGCTTCTGGGTTGGGGCGGCCACATGGGAGAGGCGGAGATCAGAGATCTCTGGTCTCTGGCGGAGTTGGGACTCCACATAAATTTGCTGGAGCTCCGAGCGATCAGACTTGCGTTAAAAGCATTCCTTCCCTCTCTCACAAGGAAAGTAGTTCACAGACAACACTACTGCCATGTGGTACTCCAACAAACAAGGCGGGGTAGGGTCCTGGACCCTTTGTCAGGAGGCCCTACGCCTCTGGACAGGGCTGGAACATCAGAGCATTACCCTGATGGTTCAACATCTGGCGGGCTCTCTCAGTGCCAGAGCAGACGAACTCAGCCGCCGACGCACTGTTGATCACGAATGGTGTCTCCATCCGGAGGTGGCGCAAGGTCTCTTTCTCAAGTGGGGAGAGCCTTGATTAGATCTGTTTGCCTCCGCAGAGAACGTGCAATGTCAGCTATTTTGCGCATTGGAGTTTCCAAGGCGGCACTCGCTCGGAGACGCTTTTCGTCTCGAGTGGAACTCCAGCCTCATTTACGCCTTCCCGCCTATCCCCCTTCTGCCCAGAGTTCTCAAGAAAATCAAGGGCGACCGGGCCCAAGTTATCTTGGTGGCTCCGGACTGGGTTTGAAGAGTGTGGTATCCAGAGCTATTGAGCATGTCATCGATCCTCCACTCAGACTGCCTCTTCAGGCGGATATTCTGTCTCAGCAGCAGGGGATGGTCCTCCACCCGAACCTGTCCAACCACCGCCTTCATGCGTGGAGATTGAGCGGCAACAGTTGACAGCATTTGCCCTTCCAACTGAAGTCTGCAATGTTATCTTGGCAGCCAGGCATCCATCGACTAAAACTGTATACGCCTGTCGTTGGAATAAATTTGTGGCATGGTGCACCAACATATCTGTTGACCCCCTGTCTGCCCCGCTTTCAGAGGTTCTTCTATTGTTTCTTTCCTTAGCCCACCGGGGCTCTGCATTGGGCACCCTTAAGGGGTATCTGTCTGCCATTTCCGCCTTTCTTAGGCTTCCTGATCAGCCCTCATTCTTTAAATCTCCTCTTGTGAGTAGGTTCTTAAAGGGGCTCACCCACTTATTTCCTCCCACTCCCTTCATCATGCCTCAGTGGGATCTTAATCTTGTGCTTACTTACTTGATGTGTACCCCCTTTGAGCCTATGCATAATTGTCCCTTACGGCTCCCCACATTCAAAACTGTCTTTGTCATCGCCATCACCTCTGCTCGCAGGGTGAGTGAGCTTCAGGCCCTTTCTTCAAAGCTTCCATACTTGTCTGTGCACCCCGACAAAGTGCTGTTACGTGTAAGGGCTTCTTTCCTTCCTAAGGTGGTTACACCGTTTCATGTAGGCCAGTCCATCACTTTGCCTACCTTCTACGCACCCCCACATCCTTCCCATGAGGAGGAGAAACTCCACCGTCTGGACCCAAAAAGAGCGTTGACGTTCTATCTCAATCGTACTTCTGGGTGGACGATCAACTCTTTGTTGGCTATGTTGTGAAGAAAGGGAAGGCGGTGCAGAAACGTACCATCTCTCGATGGGTGCTTCTTTGCATCAAAATGCTTTGGCGAAAAAGCAACCTCCTGACAGCTTGCGGACTCATTCTACCAGGGCCACTGCTGCATCCACTGCGTTAGCACGCGGAGTTCCTGTCCTGGATATCTGTCAGGCAGCTACGTGGGCGTCTCTGCACACGTTTGCTAAGCATTACTGCCTGGACAGTCAGGTCCGTCTGGACGGCTACTTTGGTCGTTCGGTCCTGCAGGACTTTCTAGTATGACCTTAGTTCGCAGCCCACCACCGAGGATGGCATTGCTTGGGTATCTATTCTAAGGTAAGGAATCTGCGACTAGAAGTCTCTCTCAGATGTACAAGATACTTACCTTCGGCAACAAAATATCTGGTCGAGACATATTCTAGTTGCAGATTCCTTACCGCCCACCCATCCTCCCCGCTTGCGAACTGATTTCTAGGGACAAGGATTCCCCCCTTTCAGGTAGGTCCTTAGCTCTGGCGTACCAATATCAGTGTTCTTAGCGGCTCTGCGCTCTGGCGCGGAAAGTCGTTAAAAGAAACTGACGTCACTGCGCGAGGGCGTCCCCTATGTACTACTCCCGACGTCATCACGGCGACCACAACGCCTACGACGCCTGCGGAGTCGACCGACGCCACCTACTGACGCGCAAGGATATTGCTCGAAGAAAAAATCTCCGGATCCAGTCCGACACCTGGGGGAAAATTCTAAGGTAAGGAATCTGCAACTAGAATATGTCTCTACCAGATATTTTGTTACTGAAGGTAAGTAACTTGTACGTTGTGCCTCGACCTGGTTAAAGAAGGAACTGTGTGTTTGATTTGCCAGGTGCCAGTGCTAGGATTGGAATTCTAGTCTCTAGGTTCCTACGTTAGCAGTTCAGCTACTAGGTCACATCTATTAATGGAAGATAAACATGATGCTTACTCCCAAATTCACTAAAGGGAAAAAAGTGACGTGTAGCATAGAAATTATCTATTAGGAATGTAGTTATAGCATGACCTGTAACACAATCCATTCCTCCTTATGTTAAACTTTGATTCATTCCAGTAATATTTTGGTTAATATGAGTTGATTTAAAGTCGAACTCTTCAAAAAGAACAGATGATGGACAGAATGCAGAACAAATCAAACATTCACCACCAGTCACAGATCTGGGTTTAATCCATCACTTTTTTTGCTCGTCATGCCATTCCAGTTTGGACCCACCTATATCAGTCTTGACCCTGCTCCCCATGGGAACAGTCCAGCCTGAACCGCCAAGCCAGGTCTTCCCTGGACCTGAAACAGGTATTCTGGGACTGGTTTCTCAGTATCAACCCTCATCAGCCAGCCTAGCTTGAATCTGGTGGCATAGCGAGAACGGGACCCACGTCTGGGCATACCCTTCCCACTAAGGGCGACAAAAGCGAACAAACCAAATGATGGACGGGATGCAGAACGAATAACACCGACCACAAAGTCTGATAAGAGATGGTTACAACAGAAGAACAAAGTCACACACTGTGCTTTAAGTTGGATTAAAAAAGGGTGGCAGGGCCCTAAGTAATTCGTATATGTGTAACTGCAGCCTATGTTTCACTTATTGATAAATGGGGTTTCACTGGACAATGCATAATCAAAATCAGCAGGGTGTTTTATTTTACAGTTAATATATCTTATTTATATAAGGCCGCAGCTCATTACTGTAGCTGTAAACAGTGCTTATTTTGTAAATGAATAAGTACCAGTGCCCTAAACTGCTCAGAAGTCAACAGCCGGCATGCCACATACCAGGTCTTGAATCTACCTTTTGCCCTTTTAATCTACTACCAGACATTCCTTGCCCCTTTATCACATTCTTACGCAGGCGCTTTTTTTCCTTCTTTGTTTTCCTTCTTCTTTCTCTTTTGTGCGCTTCCCCTCTCCTGTTCTCCGTAAATGTTTGTTGAAGATCAATATGTGCCCGTCCCCAAAAATGAGTGCAGGTGGCTCCCTCCTGGCAACCACCGGGTCAAATTAAGCACTGGTTGTAATTTAACCACTGTATCAGGCTGTTCCCCCTACTGGTGTTTTTGCAAAATGCCTCTCTTTGAAACATGGTAGATACTGCGACTAAATAGCTGGTCTTTTTTACAGACTCTTCCTTAATCCACAATAAAAAGGAGTAACAGACCACAGCAGTATCGCTCTTATGTCAGATTTTAACTTAGGAGGCCCCTTTGCTTTAATACATGAAATATTACTGTGTGTAATAGTCTCTCTTTAACACTAACATTTGGCCTGACATATCCCTGTTTCCCTTTGCGCTGCGGAGAGTGCATGTTTAAGCTTCTGTATTATTGGTTCATGTAGTATTTGTTTACATCATGATGTCTCCTGACTACACCTTCTCCGTGGCTGCTGCCCCACTTCGGGCCTCCATATATGGATGTGTAGTTGTTTCTTGTCTCTACCTATGCCGCAAGGCAGCAAGTGCCAAATAAGGAAGAAAGCTGGCCTTAAGTACCCCACCCACACAGGGCTACTACACCTGTTTCACGTCTTCATCTGGGGTGTACCCAGCATGGCCAGAGTGGGAGGAGATGGTGGAATAGCAGCATTGCCACTACGTGGGGAGGGTCCGAAGGACACCTGGTGGCAGAGGCAGGGCCAGCTGTGTTGAATTTAGTAAAATCTTGTGAATTCTAAAGCACATTGGGCCAGTGAAAATTGTTTAAAACTCCATACATTTAAAGATCTTGTAGACGTTTTCGGAAACCTTCGAAAAAGTGTTTTTTTTTTTTATTGTGTTTGTTTACTTCAGTTCCTTCCTGTAAAGCTTCGAGGTGATCCTTCAAGTAGGGGCTGCAAAAAAGTGGGAGATCCCAAAACAAGTATTCCCCATTCATTTTTCCATAATTAAATTAGACACAGCTACAGACAAAATGGCTACACGGAATTGCATAACATTTGGGACACAGCTAGATCTTGGTACAGAAAGCGTGCTTTTTGTGATTTGGTGTAATTGCGTTCAGCAGTTTTCAAGAAATTACATTTAAAATAATATAAATGTTTCAAGTTGCAGATCCAACAGATCTAGAGTTAAGATCTTATTGGCTGCCACCACATCAACAAAGATGTGATGACAGCCATTTTACGCCTCAGGACTTGGTCTCCTGTCCTTAAAAAAAACATAAAGTGGAAGGGTATGGAGGGATAACCTTCCCCCACCCCCTCAAAAAAAAAAACCTTGTGGCAGGATCCCAGAGTGGATATATATGTTGATATTCTGACCCCTTCATAAAGCCAGTAGGCACACATTCTATGTTTTGATTTTCTGATTCTTTGACAAAGCCAGTAGGTCTTCCTAACTTGAAATGACATCCTTTATATTTAGAATTACATAATCATCCGTATGTGCCTTTGCAGGTTTGGGTGCCTGGCCTTGCACCCAACCCCCGCTCTACACAGGGGTTGGATGCAGGAACTGGCCTGCATGCGGTTTGGGCACCAAGCCCTGTGCCCAAATCCCTGAACCACATGGAGGATAGGTGCAGGGCCTGTCTGCAAGTCAGGCCTTGTGGTCAACCCTGTGCATGATCAAAGACCATGTGGGCCGGATAATAGGGGCTGGCTGCCCGCTGGGGGTTGGCTACAGAGCCTGGCTGCCAGCAAGACCCTGTGACCAACCCACACCAAGGACGGCCAAAGGCTGTGCGCAGCATGGCTATAGCGTTACAACTTGTAATAAAATATTACTTTGCATTAAAAAATCCTAGGACTTAACAGAATAAAAAGGTTAAAGAGATGTTATAGTTAGGTATGGTAATAATATCTCACTTTGCATCTTTAAAAACCTTAGAAATTCACTGGGTTATAGTTGGATGAAAATGACAGTTAAAACATACCCTTTCAAACAAGCAAAACAAATTAAATTCACCTGATATAGTTAGCTGAAGTAATTATAACTTGTGACTTAAAGCAGTGATTCTTAACCTGTGGTCCAGGGACCCTTGGGTGTCCACGAATTCGACTCGGGGATTCTACCTTGCCTAGAAAATAAATTAATATTAGCAGATTAATAAAATGTATTACTTTAAAGAAGCAAAATTTAAAATGTTAAAAATGTTCGGTAAATGGGAAAGAATCGCAAATTGACAAACTTCGCCTCCAAGTACCGTCACTGTCAGTCCATAGGCAAATCACTATGGATGAACTGATCAGGGATACTTGTCTGTGCTGTTCTGCTTCTTCCCCTTAACCTTTACATGATAAGGAAAGTAAGGCAAGGTGTCATGACTGTCATTCTAGTGGCACCAACCTGGGCAAAATAACCATGGTACTCAGTGCTCCTACAGATGTCTGTCAATCACCAAGAGATGCTTCTAATCAGGCTGTTCCTTCTCACTCAGCATCTCAGCCTGCTCTGACATCCAGATCCTAGACAGCTGAACATAGTGACCTGGCATCTGTGTTCTTAGAGTTTATGTAACTAATGAGCTAGTACAAAGCAGGCCTTGCTTCTCTTGTATAAAGCAGAGCTTGCGTGTACTTAACTGCAATTGTAGCGTATACTACAAAATAGACAACATTCATATCTAATTGGGGTTCCAGTCATTAAAGCCTTTAGGTAGGATTTTTAAGAGTACTACCTCCAAAGACGTCACCTATCACCTGTGTGGATCTCGAACATGGTCCTTTCACAAATTCATGGACCCTCCCTTTGAGCCATTACACTTGTGTGACCTACAGTTCTTGTCTTGAAAGATGGCTTTAGTAATCACAATCATTTCCCTCAGACGAGTTAGCTAGCTTCAGGACCTTTTAGTATATGAAACATTCATTCATGTTTGTAAACATTGGGTAGTTCTTCATACCAAACCCAAGCCCACAGTTGTTTCACCTTTCCATATGAACCAGACCATTGAGCTGCCCACTTCTTTCCACAGCCAGAGACAGTTGCAGAAAGAGCCTTCCCCACCCTGGTTGTAAAAATGGGTGTTTATGCATTATGTTAAAATAATTAAGCCTTTTAGGACGTCTAAACTTTTTGTAGCCTTCACCCAAACACACAAGGGTTCAGTTTATCATAACCTCGCTTACGGTAATACACTCAACTCTGTGCTATTGAAACTAGCAACATATGGTTAGGTGACACTTTTTAAGCATCTTAGGTTGTATTTTAATTCAGCAATCTTGGGTCATATTTTAACAGATTCAAATACTAAATGGGCTTGGAGAACGTTCACTTAATGCAGAACATGTTGAGCTTGTAAGTATAAAAATATATAAATACATAGCAGCAGTATAAAAATACAAAAAAAGCCATGCAATAGCTACAGGTGAAGCAGCATTGTACCAATGTTTACAGTAGACAAATGCACAATATAAACATTTAATTCATGTAATACACAGAAATATTATCTCACCAACCTATATTTAAGGCTTTTGAATACTGCCTGTTGGTAAAGTGATGTGGGCAGCTTGGTCCATAATTTAAACCCAGCAATATTTAACTGTTTGTTACCTAGTTTCTGCAAGGAATTTTCTGTAAACTATTGAGGTAAATCATGCCTTATACGCACATTAATCCAGAATCATTGGTCAAATTCCAGAAGGATGTAAGTATCACTTTATAGCTGGTGTGGGTTTGATTTGAACCATTATATACAAATCAACAAGCCGAGAACTCAAACTTCCTACTTTTCAGGAAAAGCAAGCTCAAATAAAGAAATTTATCATAACTTCATCAGTATCCAATACACTTTAATGCTTCAGGGGCTTGAACCTTTAAATGCCAGAAGAGGGGCATATCTGATGAGATTGACGGGGAGCTCAGGTATGCCTGCACACAACCTTGGTCTCTGGAACATATTATCCTCAATGCTGGGAGAAATGCATGATGCCTATTTATATCCAAGTTGGCATACATATCAGATCTGCTGGGTGGGGAAGGGAGCCATGCTGGAGTGTCTGTTTGGTGAATCTTGTTTTTGTCTTCTTCTATATTGCACACATTTCTGAAATTAGACATTTTGTAATATCGAAATTAATAAAGAAATTTGAGGGAAAATCATATAAATGTCGATCTGAAGCAGAATGCAGGTAATAGATATTCTGTGATAAAGGTCAGCTGTTTGGGGCCAAGTGCCTCAGACTCCTCAAGCTTAGCCCAAACAATTCAGAAATATTTGAAGTAGCAGTTGGGTATTAGTTTTTTTGAACAAGTACATATGGGGCACAAGTCCAGAGTTATTCTTTGAACAATGTAAGCCAAAGACTATGCTCTCATAGTGCAGATATGAGCTGCAATGCCCAGGAGACTGACCTAACGTTCATGCCCCAAACCTAGCCCCTTCATAGCCAATGTTTTGGGTGTTAAATGGTCTCAGCTTTTAGGGCCATCAACCTTAAAATGCCTATGGGAAGGGGTTTGTATGTGATCACCATATAGCAGTGGTTCCCAATCTTTTGATTTCTGTGGACCCCCACTTTAACATTAATGGAACCCAGGGACCCCCACTGAATCATCATGGGAATCCGGGGACCTCCGCCTGAGTCTGGAAGCGTGGGGCCTAATTTGTCAATATTTGTTAATATTTTTTAATTTTCTAGGCTCTCGCGGACCCCCTGAGAAGGCTTCGCGGACCCCCAGGGGTCCCCGGACCACAGGTTGGGAACCACTGCCATATAGTAAGGGTCAGCAGGATGGGACGCATCGGTGTCCAGGAATAAGGAAGGATAACCGAGGCAATACAAATGCCTTTAAACTAATAGGTTGTAGCTTGACCTTTCCTCAAGATCCCTACGGACCACAATATCAATATCAGAGATTTTAGATGAATGAGTGTAGGAGGCTGGACTGGCTTGTAGTGAGTACCAAGGGGTACTTGCACCTTGCACCAGGCCCAGTTATCCCTTATTAGTGTATAGGGTGTCTAGCAGCTTAGGCTGATAGATAATGGTAGCTTAGCAGAGCAGCTTAGGCTGAACTAGGAGACTTGTGAAGCTACTACAGTACCACTTAGTGTCATATGCACAATATCATAAGAAAACACAATACACAGTTATACTAAAAATAAAGGTACTTTATTTTTATGACAATATGCCAAAGTATCTTAGAGTGTACCCTCAGTGAGAGGATAGGAAATATACACAAGCTATATATACACAATAGCAAAAATATGCAGTATAGTCTTAGAAAACAGTGCAAACAATGTATAGTTACAATAGGATGCAATGGGGACACATAGGGATAGGGGCAACACAAACCATATACTCCAAAAGTGGAATGCGAACCACGAATGGACCCCAAACCTATGTGACCTTGTAGAGGGTCGCTGGGACTATTAGAAAATAGTGAGAGTTAGAAAAATAACCCTCCCCACGACCCTGAAAAGTGAGTGCAAAGTGCACTAATGTTCCCCTAAGGACAAAGAAGTCGTGTTAGAGGAATAATGCAGGAAAGACACAAACCAACAATGCAACAACGGTGGATTTCCAATCTAGGGTACCTGTGGAACAAGGGGACCAAGTCCAAAAGTCACAAGCAAGTCGGAGATGGGCATATGCCCAGGAAATGCCAGCTGTGGGTGCAAAGAAGCTTCTACTGGACAGAAGAAGCAGAGGTTTCTGCAGGAACGAAAAGGGCTAGAGACTTCCCCTTTGGTGGACGGATCCCTCTCGCCGTGGAGAGTCGTGCAGAAGTGTTTTCCCGCCGAAAGAACGCCAACAAGCCTTGCTAGCTGCAAATCGTGCGGTTAGCGTTTTTGGATGCTGCTGTGGCCTAGGTGGGACCAGGAGGTCGCAAATTGGACCAGGAGGTAGAGGGGACGTCGAGCAAGACAAGGAGCCCTCTTAGCAGCAGGTAGCACCCGGAGAAGTGCCAGAAACAGGCACTACGAGGATGCGTGAAATGGTGCTCACCCGAAGTTACACAAAGGAGTCCCACTTCGCCGGAGACCAACTTAGAAAGTCGTGCAATGCAGGTTAGAGTGCCGTGGACCCAGGCTTGGCTGTGCACAAAGGATTTCCGCCGGAAGTGCACAGGGGCCGGAGTAGCTGCAAAAGTCGCGGTTCCCAGCAATGCAGTCTAGTGAGGTGAGGCAAGGACTTACCTCCACCAAACTTGGACTGAAGAGTCACTGGACTGTGGGGGTCACTTGGACAGAGTTGCTGGATTCGAGGGACCTCGCTCGTCGTGCTGAGAGGAGACCCAAGGGACCGGTAATGCAGCTTTTTGGTGCCTGCGGTTGCAGGGGGAAGATTCCGTCGACCCACGGGAGATTTCTTCAGAGCTTCTAGTGCAGAGAGGAGGCAGACTACCCCCACAGCATGCACCACCAGGAAAACAATCGAGAAGGCGGCAGGATCAGCGTTACAGAGTTGCAGTAGTCGTCTTTGCTACTTTGTTGCAGGTTTGCAGGCTTCCAGCGTGGTCAGCAGTCGATTCCTTGGCAGAAGGTGAAGAGAGAGATGCAGAGGAACTCGGATGAGCTCTTGCATTCGTTATCTAACGTTCCCCCAGAGACAGCGACCCTAAATAGCCAGAAAAGAGGGTTTGGCTACCTAGGAGAGAGGATAGGCTACTAACACCTGAAGGAGCCTATCAGAAGGAGTCTCTGACGTCACCTGGTGGCACTGGCCACTCAGAGCAGTCCAGTGTGCCAGCAGCACCTCTGTTTCCAAGATGGCAGAGGTCTGGAGCACACTGGAGGAGCTCTGGACACCTCCCAGGGGAGGTGCAGGTCAGGGGAGTGGTCACTCCCCTTTCCTTTGTCCAGTTTTGCGCCAGAGCAGGGCTAAGGGGTTCCCCTGAACCGGTGTAGACTGGCTTATGCAGAATTGGGCACATCTGTGCCCAAGAAAGCATTTCCAGAGGCTGGGGGAGGCTACTCCTCCCCTGCCTTCATACCATTTTCCAAAGGGAGAGGGTGTAACACCCTCTCTCAGAGGAAGTCCTTTGTTCTGCCATCCTGAGCCAGGCCTGGCTGGACCCCAGGAGGGCAGATGCCTGTCTGAGGGGTTGGCAGCAGCAGCAGCTGCAGTGAAACCCCAGGAAGGGCAGTTTGGCAGTACCAGGGTCTGTGCTACAGACCACTGGGATCATGGGATTGTGCCAACTATGCCAGGATGGCATAGAGGGGGCAATTCCATGATCATAGACATGTTACATGGCCATATTCGGAGTTACCATTGTGAAGCTACATATAGGTAGTGACCTATATGTAGTGCATGCGTGTAATGGTGTCCCCGTACTCACAAAGTCCGGGGAATTGGCCCTGAACAATGTGAGGGCACCTTGGCTAGTGCCAGGGTGCCCTCACACTAAGTAACTTTGCACCTAACCTTTACCAGGTAAAGGTTAGACATATAGGTGACTTATAAGTTACTTAAGTGCAGTGTAAAATGGCTGTGAAATAACGTGGACGTTATTTCACTCAGGCTGCAGTGGCAGGCCTGTGTAAGAATTGTCAGAGCTCCCTATGGGTGGCAAAAGAAATGCTGCAGCCCATAGGGATCTCCTGGAACCCCAATACCCTGGGTACCTCAGTACCATATACTAGGGAATTATAAAGGTGTTCCAGTAAGCCAATGTAAATTGGTAAAATTGGTCACTAGCCTGTCAGTGACAATTTAAAAGAAATGAGAGAGCATAACCACTGAGGTTCTGATTAGCAGAGCCTCAGTGAGACAGTTAGTCACTACACAGGTAACACATTCAGGCACACTTATGAGCACTGGGGCCCTGGAGAACAGGGTCCCAGTGACACATACAACTAAAACAACATATATACAGTGAAAAATGGGGGTAACATGCCAGGCAAGATGGTACTTTCCTACAATGAGGTTGCCCAAAAGACCACTGTCTCCCAGGGCAAACATGAGCTGATCACTCTGCAGACTCTATCAGCACACTTATCTAGCTGAAGCAGCCATTCAGAGAGTTGTCCGGAACAGGCAGCAACAGTTTTTGACTGCTATTATTTGGATTAAAGTCCTTTCGCTACAAGTGAGACAAAAGCAAATTGGGGAAAGCTGATAGAGGATATGGGAAAGAAAGTTAACTTATAGAGACAGGAATAAAAATTCCTTGCTGCAAGACTCGTAGATCAGGGAAGACCTCGGTTCATATTAAATGAGCCCCGTAACTTTAAAAAAGGTATTTTGTAGTAAACAATGTATTCCCTTGAGAGTGCTCAAAATAGAATGCACCAGTGCTTTCTTAATGCCTCCAAGACAGAAATATTGTTCGTGGGGTGAGGTGGACTGGAGTAGAGTGGATTGTGGTGGAATGGAGTGGGGTGAATTGGATTGGATTGTGGTGGATTGGAATGGCATGGGGTGGTGTGGATTGGATTGGTGTGTGTGGTTTGGATTGGTGTGATGTGGGGTGGATTGGATTGGTGAGGGGCACACTGATTGAAGTGGGGTAGATTAAGGTGGTTGGGAGTGGGGTGGATTAATGTGGACTGGGTTGGGCTGGATTCAAGTGGATTGTATTGGAGTGGGTGGATTGGAGTGAAGTGGATTGGGTAGCAGTGGACTTTCTGGGTTGGATTGGATGGGGTGGGGTGAGGTGATTGGAGTGGGGTCGATTGGACTGGAGTGGATTGGGGTGGATTTGATTGATGTGGGGTGGACTAGATAGTGGGGTGGATTGGAATGGAGTTAGTTTGATTGGGGTGAGGTGGCTTTGAGTGTGGCAGAGTGTTTTGGATTGTAGTGGATCGTTTGGGATTGTATTGGGGCAGGTTGTTTTGGATTAAAGTGGGTCAGGTTGGAGTGGGATAGATTGAAATGGATTGGAGTGGGGCTGGTTGTTCTGGATTGAAATCTGGCAGATTGAAGTGGGGCAGATTGTTTTGGATAGGAGTGGGGCAAATTAGAGAGGGGCAGGTTGGATTGGGGCAGATTGGAGTGGGGCAGATTGGAGTGGGACAGATTGTTTTGGATTGGGGCAGACTGGAGTGGGGCAGTTTGTGTTGGATTGGAGTGGGACAGATTGGAATGCAGCAGATTGTATTAGGGTTGATTGGAGTGGGATAAATTGGGATGGAGTGGGGTGGATTGGATTGGGGTGAGGTGGATTGGATTGAATGGGGCATATTGTTTTGGATTGGATTGGGCAGATTGGAGTGGGACAGCCTGTTTTGGATTGAAGTGGAGCAGACTCAAGTGTGGTGGATTGGAGTGGAGCAGATTGTTTTGGATTGGAGTGGGGCAGATTGTTTTGGATTAAAGTGGGGCACATTGGAGTGAGATGGACCGGAGAGGGCAGATTGTTTTGGATTGCAGGGGGCCAGATTGGAGTGGTGTGGATTGTTTTGGATTGGAGTGGGGCAGATTGTTTTGGATTGGAGTGGGGCAGATTGTTTTGGATTGGAGTGGGGCAGATTATTTTGGATTGGAGTTGGACAGATTATTTTGGATTGGAGTTGGGCAGATTCTTTTGGAGTGGTGCAGATTGTGTTTTTTATAAGAGTGGGGCCGAATTGGACTGGGGCAGATTAGATTGGGGTGGGTTGGGAAGATTGGAGTGGGGTGGATTGGTTTGGGGTACAGAGGGGTGGATTGGAATGGATTGTAGTGATGCAGGTCTGATTGAGCTGGATTGGGGTGTAGTGCATGTAGGTACTAAAGCATAATTTCAGAGATTACACATAAAAAACAATGTCGCTTTGCAATATTTCAAACAAGTTAATTGTCATCTTTTGAGAGGAGCGCCCATGAGCAAAAACAAAAGAAAACATGAGTGGAAAGTGAGAAAAGAAGAATTGGCAAAATAAAAGAAGTTTAGCTTCATAAAGTAAAATTTTGCAATTTTGTTTGTCCTGCTAGGCACATTTTTGCCATTCAGAAACCTTCTGTTTGCAGGGCACTAAAAGTCAAAAAGAACAAAATAGTACCACAAACATGTCAGGCGCAGGTGACGGAATCTAATTAAGTTGAATCAATTAGTGCTTGGTCCCTGATCCACACGGAGGAACGGAAATGATGCCGGCGTGCCTTGACAAATTGTGAAGCCGTAAAGAGTGCCAGGCTAACCAACAAATGGTGAGTGACAGGTGGGCTCCAGGCCCTTTATTCTACATAACAGAGAATAACAGTCTTGCAGGTGAGACTCATGCGGTAGCGCATTCACTCACAGGCTCGACCCTAAAAAAGGTTAATGATGTGTTTCTTAAGTAATACAACAGTGTTTGAGGTCCCACATCCAGTGCCCAAAGTGTTGATCAGATCTCTTGGTCCAAATCAGAGGAAATCTTCTTTATTAACAACAGGTCAGTACTGACCAACCATTGAAATTCTTTAGGAACATATTAAGGACGCCAAATAGCATCATCAGCAGTGAGCCCTGATTTGAGCCTCTGACATTACATCCAATACATCAAAAACATTCCCCCAATATGGACTGCAGGGCAAGTCTGTTGCAATTTTAGAAAGTCCGCTTCTGCTTTTGGTTCATGCCTCTGACACCTTAGGGTATAGCCTCGATAAACGCTATAAAGGGTTGTATTTTTACAACATCCACGCCAGGTGTCCCCTTCCTTTTGCACCACTCACAAACAACCCAACAACTGTTCCTTCCACTATTTATGGGTGTGGATTACCCAGGCATAGTATGCTTCTTTAAACAGAAACCCACCCTTGCCCAGCACTTTGATAGCAAAGGAGAGTGTTGTACACTTTTAAGGGGACGTTGAGAGTTTGCCTACCAGTTACTTCATAGCTGCCCAAAGTCGAGGATATAATGAAATAACTGATTGGAGAAATGCTTCACTGCAGCATTACCTCGTCTAGCGGTAAAGACTTCTATTTAAAAACAAGCATTTGCAATGCAACGGGTCTCGCGTTTGCTCGTGTTAGAGCTGATAGCTTTGTAAACTCCTTACCCGACTTTTCACCTATCGGCAAAAGTGTATTTATGTACGTAACCCGAAAAAGTGCAATTAACTGTGTAAAGCGCTCGACTTCTGCCAAGCAAAATCGCGCTAGTAAAATAGAGAAAAAGTAGTCCACGAGCCAGACAGAAAACAGCAAGCCTGCCATGTTTTCTGTACTTGGTCGATGCGCTCGAGGAGGGCTAGCCACTGGAAAAGGCATGACTTGTGCATGCTTTCGACTAATGAAAGCAAGCGGATTTTATTAGGCAAGCCCACGAACCAATGAAAAACACTGACGTGATGTCGACAGGGCTCCGAGCCCTTTTCTAATAACTAAATCGGCTCGCTGCGATACGCATGCGCGAGCGCATGCAACGCAGGCTCGACCCTAATTACAGAAGCTCGACTCTGGATAGGGTTGGCAAATCTACAGATAAGTCTGTTTTTGCATCTGAAAGATCTTTGTCCTCCTTAATCAATATTTGCAAAGCTACGGAGTAAACGACATTCAAAACAATAAGTAGAGGTGTGGCAAGTTTGGTTCGTATAGGTCAATAATTTTAATAGTTATAAGGGGCTTCCAAGCTTGTGATTTTTGCCTTTAACATTGGTTTACATTGGTAGTGCAAAGCTCAGAAACTGCTGGGCGAAAATTTATCAAATTTTAATGGCACTGCAGCCTTTCAGTCCTCTGGTACCTTTTTTAATTTGTTGACTTTTCACATTTTCCTGATGAGAGTATGCTCTTCGCATGTGGAAATAACTGTACTTTTCATTTTTTTATATTGGTCTCCTGATAAAAAACTGAGAATCCTTTGCAATCAAAGAACATTAAGAAAAATTTACAATCAATTAATCAGTCATTGCATTTGTACAGCGCGATACTCACCCGTGAGGGTCTCAAGGCGCTTGAGGGTGGGGGAGCTTCTACTGCTCGAACAGCCAGGTCTTGAGGAGTCTCTGGAAGGTCAGTATGTCCTTGGTCTGACATAGGTGGATGGGGAGGGTGTTCTAGGTCTTGGCAGCGTCAGGTTGTTCTCAGGGTGTTCCAGGTCAATGGCATCTACTTATCTTCACGCCCCTCCTTTCTTATTATGGCCACAAACTAGGGAAGGAATTGGGGAAAAAGGGAAGAAAGGCAGCATGGCAGTGTAGCCCATGCTGCATTACGCATACGTGTGTGGGTCTTTGCCTGCCCACTTATGCACAAGCAGCTTTATGTTGCCGGAAATGTAATTGTAAGTTGTATTTATATAGCGCTTACTACTCCTGATGAGGCTTTTGAGTGAGTAGCACTCTACTCTGGTACCCAAGGGGGATTTGTGGTGGATTAAGAGGACTTGTGTGGAAGGGGGGTTGGGAGTACACTGCCTCACATCTCAGCACAGTTCACCCCTTTGCATCCTGGTAAATTTAGTTCACAGTTAGCGCTTACTTGAAAATTATCTGTAGTTTTTCATCAAAGTTGGTGCAGACATTGCTGTATATCTCTAGGCACGTGTTTCTGGGTTTAGCCCTTCATCAGTAGAGAGGAGAGAACAAGGAAAATCCATCTGGTGTGGCTGGATATGCTGCCAAAATCCTCTCAGGTCAAGTACAACTCACAGGCATAGAGGTGCATCTCCAAAGCTTGTCAGCTCACTGGCTCAAGGGAGCCTCTTAAACAGGAAGGGGGGTTGGGAGTACACTGCCTCACATCCCAGCACAGTTCGCCCCTTTGCATCCTGGTAAATGTAGTTCACAGTTAGCGCTTACTTGAAAATTATCTGTAGTTTTTCACCAAAGTGGGTGCAGACATTGCTGTATATCTTTAGTCATGTGTTTCTGAGTTTAGCCCTTCATCAGTAGAGAGTAGAAAACAAGGAAAATTCATCTGGGGTTGCTGGATTTGCTGCCAAAATCCTCTCAGGTCAAGTACCACTTACAGGCATAGAGGTGCATCTCCAAAGCTCATCAGCTCACTGGCTCAATGGAGGACTTGTGTGTCTGTTAGTAGGATGAATAGGATAAAGGAGGGAAGAGTTTGGAAAAGGTAATTTGAGAGTCCATAGTAGCATGAGAAGTTTGGGATGAGTCAAACGGTGGAGGTAGGGGATATTTTCAAGGGGTTTTAGGATGAATCAGAATAGTGGTTTAGGGAAAGTTGTAAAGGTTTTTTTTGTTCCCCCTCCACAGTAGGTGGAAAATGTATAAATATTTAGATGCATACCCACACTTAAAAGGTATACATACTTAGAAATGTTAACATATTATGTATATGGAAAAATAATCTAGAAGTAAAGAATTGTTCTATACAAAGATCCATATGTATATGCATGGATAAATATCTACAAACTCGGGCATTCTATTTTTTGCTGTTAATAAATAATGTTTTTCCCACCAATATTTAAGTAGTGAAACACTTATAGATACATTTCCTATACTCATATTTACTCAAAGTGAAAGATATGTTATTATAATAAAAACTAAATACATAAGCATGCACACGGCATCTTATATATTATTGATTTATTGATCTACCTATATATAGATATATGAGGATAACGTTATACACACATATATATATATAGATAGATAGATAGATATATATATATATATATTTTTTTTTTTTTTCTCCTGTAAGTATAAAAAAAATAGAGATACATACCCATATAATATATATATATAGGCAAAATGCATGCATAGTAAAGATACCTAAACACAAAGATTGTCCGTATGCAATATTCTGTACTATTCAAGATGATTGTACATTATGATATACATTATATACTTGCAGTCTCTCTCTCTCTATATATATATATATATATATATATATAATATAAAATAGTGTATGTGTAACTAATAACTGTGACTTGTTAATTCATTCATGCAGTTTCTGAGCAAGTTGATTGAAAATGTTTTTTCAGTAATTTAGCCAGATGCCTTTTCATTTCAGTTTTTCCTCCAAAGTACTTTGCTTCCTGTTACAGTTTATCCTGGTTGACAGTAAAACATTACATTCTTAGAACACATCTGACTGCTGTTTAATTTTGCACTCTTTCCAGCTCTTTGGGTGTTATTTAATGAGCGCTAAAGAGCACTTTCCTCTCTTAAGTTAAACATGGTACACAATATAAAGTGCTGCCGTACAGTTACTTCGCCCTTTACACTATAACATCACTTTTGATATGTCTTATGATATCATTGTGTCTGGCAAATGTTGCAAATCATGATTTGCCCACCAAGGGGTGAGGGTGTGGTGTAAGGGCCAGAGCTGCTGACTTTAGAACTGGGCAACCAGGTCCGAGTCTCGGCGTCGGCTCAACATCCTGTGATACTAGGCAAATCACTCATTCTCCCTGTGCCCCCCCCCCTCCCCACCCCCCCCCCCCCCCCCCCCAAACAAAACAAAAATTAACGTGCCCTTATGTAATGTAACTGGTGATCATGTAAAGCACTCTAATACCTTTGGGTCAAGTTTGCACTGTATAAAACTGAAAAAAAAAAGTAGGTGTGGTTCTGAGAGAAATGTGCTCCACCAGCTCCATAAGAGTACAATCATGTAAAAGCTATATTTCCTTGGTTCATTTAGTGAGGAGCGGGACGTATTTCTTAATTGTCTGTCACAGTGGTAAACCTCAGTAATATAAGATAAAATACAATGGTGTGTATGTGTACTGAAATGAGCGTGCGTCTGAGTTAAGGCTCCTTATAATATCCTGTAGGACCTTCTCTTTCAGGTCTGTATTTTTCATAACATTTCTGGTAATCCTGTGAGTATCGCTTGATGGAAGGGATGGAAAGTACATGTCTTTTTTTCCACAGAGATCATGTGTTGAGGATATCTAACTGGGTGTAACCCCAAAAAGAGAGGGGGACATGGCAGTGGCATATACATGTTTGCAAGTGACTATTCCATCCTCTGTCTTGGCCATGCCAGGGGCTCCCACTGCTGTGTGCTGTCTGGGCACAGATCGATGCATGCTTTCAGTGAACTATGGAGTCTGTGCGGGAAGGACCCAGATGACAATTGAACTTTAGTGATAGGTGTGAGCATCTCCTGTGCACTTCCACAGTAAATATCCCAATCTCAATGGCTCACTCCTGGTGATTTGAGATTTCTCGTTTCCCGCCAGAATGATCTACCTTCACCATTACATTGACATAGTTCATGCCTGCTGGCTCCTCTACCCCGTGTTGTGCCTGTTGCCAGTTATGTTGCATGTCACCTCTGGTTCTTTTCTTTGCCACCTGTGTTTTTTCTCGGCTCCTTTGGGGCAACTGCCACCTTGCCCCACCACCCAGTGTGATGCCTATGACCTCATCCCACTCCTCACCTTTGTAATGCCTAGTACGTTCACTCTCCCACTGTTGTACCTCAACTTCCCCAGTTATCTCCTGCAGCACCTGCCATAGACTGACCAGATTTTCGAAACCAAAAACCTGTACAGACCATAGACATGAAAGTAGAACTACAGTTTGGAAACCAAAAAACTGACATTTCTCACAGATAGAAGGACTGAAAGTTGCTTATATTGTTTTTTAATTCAATTTCTTTATGCAAATCCCATAACAACCATGAACAAACCTATTGCGTACTTTTGACATTTTCTTATTATGCCCTCTCATTTTATATGCAAATAATATAATGTATCGCATAAGTATCCTCCTTCCCATTTACGTCCCTCATCATTCGAGCTCACACAGTGTATGGGTAACCACAGCTATCAGTATTCATCAGCCTTAAGCGGTGCACAGATAGCAGTAAATGTGTCAAACAACAGCCCGGGTGTGCGTTTAGTTTGTGCCGTGGTCCCCTTGCCCACCAGTGCCCTCTTTGCGCAAATCCATCCATAATGGCTCCCCAACCTAGTAAGTCATCCTGCACTTGTTCGTCCCTCCTGGTCATTTTTATTTGTTTTCTTCTGTGAGGATCCATTCCAGAGTGTATCGTACCCACAGTTCAACGTTGGGGCAGTGCATACCCAACCATCCAATGGCAGTTATGCGTTTTGCCAGCAGTAGGGTCAACTGCAGAAATGTGCAGGCCACTTTTGCCCCCTTCGGGCTCTCTTCAAGGCCTAGTAACAGTTGGTGAGGGTGTAAGGACAGTGAGATCCCCACCGCTCTCTGTACCACCTCTTCTACCGTTGTGCCAGTATTTCAGGCCATCTGGGCAGGACCAGGCCATGTGTAGAAACATTCCTCCTTCCACCCCCAGCGGGGCAATCACAAGACCCAGTCACGTACATTTTTGCTAATCATATTGTGCGGTGAAGAAAGTAAGTTGAGGTGTATTTACTTAAAACGTGCATTCCCTGATACCTTCCGCACTAGCTGCAATGCCCTCTCCCATTCTCTATCAGTCTGCGGGACGCCCAGGTCCGCATCCCAGGCGTGCCTGGCACCATAATAAGGTGCTGGGTAATTCAGTTTCACTGTGTCCTGCATGTCAGGTGACGCCCCATGCCAGTCTGCAGAATACTTTCCAAGATGTGTGTGGTGGGAGGGGCTCTGGGTAAGTCCACCCACACCTCCCTTGCTCTTCCAGGTAGTTTAGCATATTGCAAAAACGGCCCAGGACCACCCCAGTGGTGTCCTGTGATTCCTGAAAGGTTATAAATACATCCCACGGGTACAGGTTGCCCAAAATTGGCATCCCCCTTCTCTCCATGCAGCTACCATCATGTTCCTGCAGATGCGACGAATCGGTTGCAAGTCCCAGATATTTAAGTCCCTGGCAAAGGGCGGGTGACTGACAAGCTTTTATCTGTTCCCTTCTCTGGGCAGTCTGGCGAATAAGGTATGGCACCTCGGGCCCTCGGCCACCCCGTCTCACCAACAGCACCCACAGGGTGCCCCGCGTATACCCCTCAGTAGACGCCCAGTTGTCCTCTTCCACTGGCCACTTAGCTGTGTGTTGGATGTGGGCCGCATAATAATACAATTCAGGGTTCGGTAGAACTACAGTTTTACATCAGCCGAGTGGCACAGAATGAAAGCGCTCAACAACTAGAAACACAGAAGAGGCGCTACGGAAATAGAATACCGTTTTTAAACCCGGTATCGTACGTGTTGACCAGATCGCTTTCTTGTAAGAACTGCTAACTTGTCCTGCTTTGGAACACAGAAAAACTGGCCTCCCGTTGTTTCCAGCCAACCCTGTCTAAAAATCGGTACATGAGTCAAATTTACGGAAACCTACTGCGACCGTCATGTCAAATCGGGGACGCCTGCTGACCCTGACCACCTGCCAGCATAAAGCACAATAGCTCACAGAGCTTCAGAGGCAAACTGTGTGCTGGGATGCGGGGAACACACATACATTGAATTAAATGAACACACGGTGTGCTAAACATTATCTATCCTTCCTGTTTTAATCTGTCATTGTAGTCCTTGATCCATTCTGTAACTACTACCTTGTAATTAGTTGCACATCTCTGTGGTCTGTGCTGTTTTTTTTGGTCTTTAAAATCTGGCCAGACTAATTCTGCCTGCACTCATCCATGCATTCATTGATTAATGCATTACAATGCACTCTCCCATCGTTACATCCATCGTTTCATTCATTCCTCGATCCATTTTCACGTTCGCCTTCTTACCCATCTAGAACACCGCGCATGCAACTACTTTGTTTGAAATGTTAGGCCTATTGGCTTTGTCAGTGCTTGTTGTATTTAGTGTTTTACCCAGTATGCACCTGAGTGCCCTCCTCACACAAGGGTGCCCTGATCCCAGAGGGATTGGCAGTATTATCCCCCAGTGAAGTTCTCGCTTCCTCTTACGTTGTGCATGAATCTCGGTTGACGAGGGCGGGGCCTGGCAGAGGCTCAGATCCCCGGGGAGCAGAGCGACGTCCTCTGCACAGGAAGCGAGGAGATGTGGTTATTCCACCTCCTGCTGGGGCCTCCTTGAACCGGCAGGCCCATTAGCCGCGAAGTGAAGTATCAGGAGTGTCGGAGGGGCTCCGGGCTGGGCCTGGGAAGGCCCCCGGGGCCTATGACGGCCCCCTCATCCCCTGGTCACGCAGAGCAGTGCCGCCCACACCCCGGCCGGCATTTGCATGAGAACGACAGGAAGCCCTGGACAAATGGAGATGAATGGGATGCTGCGCAGTCTGTGGCCCCGTTGTCTGGGATGGATAAGGTCTGGTTCCCGTCAACACCAGGCAGGCGGCTCCGGGCGGGGAAGCGAGGGCCAGGGAGCCTGTGTATTATGGGAACTGTCAGTCATCGTGGGCTGACTAGAACCGCAGTGCTTTCTGTTAATGCTTCCGCGATACAGTCGGTAAACAATTCGAGCCACGGTGGACGGTGGTGCCAGAAAAGTGGCAAGTGCCTCTTTTGTTGATGGGTCATGCAAAAATATTAATACATGAATGCGTTTAGTAGAGGGGTCTGTGTGAAGCCCGAATGTCCCTCTGGACAGTCCAAACAAGATAGGCCGTGGCTTAGCTTTAAAGATTTATGTTTCATTTCCAGGACACGGGTTTCTGCCTTGCCTTGCAAGTCAGAAGTTAAAAAAGCCAGGCGGTTCCAACTCCAAAGGCTTCATTCAATTACCATTACATTGTTACATTGGGCAATCGTAATAACTGGTACTGATAGAGCTAAAAGTGGCAAAGGCTGGTATAAATGTACTTTGTTAAAAAAAGAAAGTTATTATTACATTTCTCTGTGTTTAGGCTCGAAAGCAACGTCCAAATTGCATTAGGAAGCTGCAGATTGTTTTGCAATTTAAATAACTTAAGTGCAAAACATTCCACTATCTATTACACGCACACCCACATCAAATCAAATGAGAGCTATACGTTTTTCAGATTTGTATTCCCCAAACTTTAAGATTCAAACCTCCATGTTTGGTGACATTTCTTCATATAGTATCCCAGCATGCCCAAAGGTGGTATATAGCCCACATAAAAATGTTTTTAAATGACTCGATAAGCTGTTCTTCCCTTACGTGAAACAAAACAAGCATTGCCAAAGTCAGTAGGTCAGGTCTTGATAAGTTGGTGCATTGGTTATGATTTTTTTTATTCTCAAGCCCGTAAACAAAAATAAAATAGAGAACGCGCAGACAACGACATGAGGCAGCCATAGGATGCAATAAACGTTTAAATAAAAACAAATATAATTATTACAATAGTGCATTTGCTCCCTATCAGCCAGCTTATTTAAAACATCTATAGAAATCTCTTTTCGGTGTGAAAGATTTCATTGAAAAAGTATTCTTATTGGTGCAAAGATAAAGTACTATTGGCTTTGAATTACTGTAGCCTAAGGCATTGATAAACATAGAAGGATGACAGAAAAAAAGTCAACAAATGGAAAAGAAAAAAGCAACTACAAAATAAAGTATTTTCTCACCGACCTTGGCACTGATGTCGATTTCTGTTGGGGCCGATGTGTGCAAGTGATCTGACTAAACATCACCACTCATAGGATAAGAGAGTCAGTAAAAGAAGTGTGTTGATTGATTGTCGGATACCATATCTTGTGCTGAAGCGAAGCAAAATGTGAACTATTGAACAGACCAATGGATCAAGTTGAAGGGTCAGCAGCAGATCCTTTATGCGTTTTTCAAAATATTAATAGAAGTGATATATAATGAAGAAGCAAGAACACACATCTTGCAACCACTCAACATAACAGAAACTTGCTAACTCTTGTGGAAGACCAGATAAAAAAGAATTGGACCAAGATCTAAATGACCTAGAGATTTCGCCCTTTATGGTCATGATGGGTAGCCCATCTAAGTAATGGCTAACCTTAAAAAATGCATGAAATCTTGTGGCTAACTGGGCTGATCAAATCCCCCCTCTTTCTCTTTACTACTTATGCTTTTTTGAAGAAGTGATAACCTGAGGTCCTTTAGAATAGTAAAGCTGATCTCTAGCCAGACCTAAAATTATTATGCACTTTGTTGAAATAATCTCCAGCATCCGTAGCCATAACTTCAACTTGGTCAGTTGGGGCATCAGGTCTAGAATGTTTGGGGCATAGATCTGATGAAGCCCCCAATATACCAATCTTAAAACGTGTAGGTAGATGAACCTTATTAAAGAAGCTTTAGCCTGTAAATAGACAATTTCAAGGCCACACCCCCTACACCCTTGCTTGAGGGGACAACACCTAACTACAGAGTGTGTTAAATACTATGCTCAATACACCGGTCAAAACCTAGCACACAAATCATCCAGATTATCTGCTGCTACATCACTGGGAGGATCTTCAGTGGGCCTGCTTCCAGGCAACTCCATTGCTGCTAGGAACATGGTGGCAACAAAAAAACAAAGCAGTAACAAAACTTCCCCAAGAAGGGACAAACCGGAAGCATTTACCAATGATAACAAAGGAATTTTGAAAGGCAAGCCCATGAACGAGGAAAGTGATGGGCATGAGATGGAGGTGGTTAAAAGCCCATTTAGATACCAACACATCAGAAAAGCAGCACTTGCGTGCTGCTATGCTCGAACTAAAAATGGCACAGGACCAACCAATTAAAAGAATAAGTAAGGAACCTTCTGGTCTGAGCTGTGGAGTCCTTCAAGTTCAAGTCGTGTTAAAGGGCTGAGCCTACAACCCTAACAGATTTATAAGATTAATACCAATGTGATGAGCAGTAGAATATACTGCCTACTGCTCCTGGAGCACACTTGCTTCAACAAGTGCCATATAACAACAAATTATTTTCCACAGTGATTCAATTCAGCTTTTAGACAAAAAAAAAAGTTGTGCGAAAGATTTCTTTCTAGTAATCTTCAACTGTGTTATAAAAGAAATACCATCTATTAGTGCCCTTACATTTAGTTTTCTCTTTCTTTACATATGGAAGAGATGTACAGCAGCTCCACTGCCTTATCAAGGTTCCTGCAGGTTGCATCAGTTTCTCTGTAAACATGATGCTAAACTTCTAAAAAAAAAAAAAAGTTTGGGGAGCTTAAATATTATCTTCACCATAATGAATATGTCAGTTCAGCATATTTAATAAAAACAAGTCATTTCATTCATAAAATACCATTATTATTGTCAATGAGAAAAAATCTAGCATTATTTCCGGTCGTCATGGTTAGTTCTGTTCCCGTAAATGTGACCATTTTGTTTCCTTAACAGGAATCTGATTTTGTTTACTTTATTTTTATACTTCATTTGTGGTCAGATTTCTCTGCTCGTTTAATACTGTATCTTACTCAGAGTTAGTAAATGCATGGCTTGCTCTTATAAAGCATCAGCACTGACTTGACATTGACCTTTATTATAATTTATATCCTGTGTTGTGCTGATATGGGGTCACAAGTATACACCAGCCTGCTAGGCTGCTTTTCCACGTTACCCATTGCGAATCAAAACCAATACAAGGTTACTAGGCATCCAGTAGATGTCTCGTCCTTCTGATGCCTGAGGAATTCCAGGTGCAGGCACCACAGTTCCAAGAGGAACTGGTGATTAGATGCACCTAAGTCCTCCAGACTCTCAGCAAAATGTTTGCATTGCTTTAGACTGGTCACAAACTAGTGAACATTTTCAGTGGATCAAAAAGTACAAGTTATGAAGCAAATCCCGACGCTTCATGCTAACAATGCACAAGGACTAGAACAGACAATGATGAAGGCCCCACATGATGATGAAAGGCACTGGGAACAACAGTTTTGTTCCCCGGGAACATGACAATCTTTCAAGTAGGATCCAAATGTAAATGAAAGACTCCAGAGTGAATGATCTAAAAAATGGGAAATGATCTTCAGGAACAGGTAGCTTGTTTTCTGGCAAATCATGGGTACTCTTAAGAGTCTAGAATTCAATCATAACACAATCTCCTACTTGATGCACATGGGCCATTCTTTGCTTCTAACTGGTGGATGTTTCCATGTAGCCCACAGCTGTCTTTAAGTATCTAAAAAAATAGCGGAGTCCATTAAGTGCCGAAATTTTAAATTGGCATTACCCGATATTCTCACGTACATGTATTTTTTACTGTGGTCCTTTTTGTATAGTGTGCAGGGGGATATGGACTGCAGGGATGGACCTCTTTGGACCAGTGGCTGTTGCTAGCTCACCTAGAACGTGGCTAAATGGTATTATCTGACCTCCTGAAAAAAGTGGAGCCCTGGAGGCAAGAAGGGCCCATCTGAGCCATTTAAGGGTCATTCTGTTGAACTCAATTGTTAGTGTCTGTGACTTCTGACAACCAATACCTAGTGACGTTTTTTTTGCTTTCCTCCAGACTAGGGTTGCTGGATGGATTTAATGCACTTGTTGCTGACATTATTGCATATATTTTGTGTTAACTCCTAAATCAGGGCAATGAAGGAAATATACTGAAACATTTTATTTGAATCCTGTATGAAACACTGGATCTCAAGTGACCTCTCAGGTATGGTTTATACCCTTCTTGTAGGACTTTCTACTTTAAGCTGCACTGGTTAAGATGAGGCAGTGGCTCATTTTTTGCCCTACAATTTTAAAAAAGGCATGATTTCTCATGGAGAACAGTACTTGGACATTTTGCGGACTTTTTTTTTACCATGACGGATCTCATCAGTTATGAGGAAGGAAATCTGAGAATGTTAGGTAACTACGTGTATGTTTGAACTGTGCTACTCTTTGGCCATGCTCACGGATAGTTAATGAGTTAATGTTGCTCTTGGTTTACCTGTGCTTGGGTTTCTCAGTAAGAATATACAAGGTCTCTTGTGATGGGCATTTATTAGTCATTGTTGATCTGCAGGAACAGTGGCATGTAATTGTAATAGTATTTATATAGCGCTTACTACCCGATACGAGGCGTTGAATCGCTTTTCAGTGGGTAGCATGCTACTGCAGAACCCAAAAGGAATTAGTGGTGGATTAGTATAGGGAAATATGAGTACAGTATTAGTATTCCTGTGAGTTAATTTGAGCAAAGGATATGTGAGTTTGTTAGTTGGATTGACTATAGTAATGGATTGATGGAGGAGTGAAGAAACCAGAAGTGTTAATTGGGATTTATAGTAATAGGATGAGGCTTGGGAGTAAAGGAGAGATGGAGGAGGGAAGAGCCTGTGGAAAAGGGTTAGGGAGATCATAGTAGCAGGAGGGGTTTTGGATGAGTCAAAGATGAGATAAATGAGGGAGAATTTAGTAGGGTTGTTTGGGAGATCATGGTAGTAAATTGAGGTTTGGGGTGAGCTAGATGTGGTAGAGGAGGGAAGAGCTTAGGCAGGGTTATTTTGGAGATGAAAGTAGTAGAATGGGTTTGGGATGAGTCAGAGTGGAGATGGAGAATAGATTGATAGAGACATAGGGTGATGGGGAGACAGTAAAGCTTACAAGAGAGTAAATGTATATATATTTTATTTATTTTATATATAATGTATCAGAGAAATTCCTCCCAGTTCGCCATCACAAGGAGAACACCGGCACTCTGTACTGCTGCACAATTGGTAATTTATTCCAAACCGGTAACACGAAAATGAAATAACATCATAAGGCTATGGGCAACGCTTTTCAACCTAAACGGTCTTCTTCATAGCCCACCTTACTTCAATAACAAATAAATATACAAACCGCACCCCACTCCCCCTTCCTACTTTATATCCTGTTTGCCAATAGACATAAAAGAAATACTACCATTTAACCATCCTAAACATCAAAAAACAACACTACTAAAACAACTCTAATAATTCAAATATTTCCATCAAAATTAATTAATTATCTAATTTCTCCCAACATTCATTTCACAGAAAAAGGAGGCAATTTTTTTTCTCTCTTTTTTGTTCATTTCCATCATTTTTGCCAATTAATTGAATAAATAACCCAAATACCTCTCATTATCCCATCATACCAATATCTCTGATAGGGAATTCATCTTATAAATTAATCCTTGCTGATAATATTTACAAAATGTTCCTACTTACCACTAAACCCAAATAATTAATGCTCAGAAATTTCAAAACCATTAACATAAACCCACTTTCATAATAATTAATTCTTACAGTTCATTTCACAATCCGGAGCGATGGTGTCAGTTAAATAAATCAAATGACGCCTAGTCATCATAAATATCCCATTAACCCACATGTACATACAGTTCTTCATCCTGATTCAACCCCCACGGGGCTCTGCTATTAAGTCTAATAATATACTCCGATTCCATTTTCCTCAGAATCCGTTCTCTGTCTCCACCTCGTGGGGATAATATAACCCTGTCAATTCCAAAAAATAACATGTCATCAACTCTCCCATCATGGGTTTTTCTACAATGTCGAGCTATAGGATAATTAACATCATTGTTCTTAATCGCCCTCCAATGTTCCAATATCCGTTTCTTGACAGGGAAAATTGTGCTGCCCACATACCAGAGGTTACACGGACACTTAATAACATATACAGTATAATCCGAGTTACAATTTATAAATTTATTAATTTTCCTCTCCTCCCCTGTGGGCAACATATATGTTTTACAGTTCTTACTATACTTACATGCCTTACATCTCATGCATTTATAAAAGCCTGTCTGCTTCATAAATCCCACATTGTCATTCCTATTTTTATTTTCATAACTATGCACAAGAATATCCTGCAGAGATCTACTGTTCCTATATGTTATTCTCGGATAAGGGCCAACTAATGAACCTATGGTCTTGTCCGTTTTGATTAAGTGCCAATATTGCTTTAAAATATTCACCATTGCTGTAGAGCCGGCATTAAAAGTAGTGATACACCTTATCACCCTCTCATCACTTTCTCGTTTTTTTGGAAAAAGGATGCTCTCCCGATTAATGTTTGCTACTTTATTACAGGCATCCTTAATCACACTGCCAGGATAATCTCTAGCTCTGAACCTGGCAATCCTATTCCTTTGTTCTTTCTCAAATCCAATATTGGTGCTACAATTTCTTCTCGCCCTTAACAGTTCCCCATAGGGTATACTCCATTTAAGTTTGGCGGATGGGCACTCATAGCGTGTAAAATGCTGTTACCTGCTGTACTTTTCCTATATAAACTTGTCTGTACTTTGTCACCCTCTATTGTAACTAACACATCCAAGAACTCCATCACCTGCCTATCAATTTTATGTGTAAACTTCAGATTAAATTCATTCCTTTGTAGACCTTCCACAAATTCCAATAAATCATCCTCCGGGCCATCTCATATTATAAAGATGTCATCTATGAATCTTATCCAGAAAATCAGATATTGCATCCACCTATCATTATCTTCTGTCATCACATGTTGGGTTTCCCACCAGCCCATAAATAGACATGCAAAACTCAGAGCAAAATAGCTCCCCATCGCAATTCCTATAATCTGCCTGAACCACTTATCATATAAAAAAAAGTTATTTTCCAAACAGAATCTCAACATTTCTGATAACATCTTTGTATGTGCATACCTCCTCAAAGGTTTGTCCCTAAAGAAATATTCACAGGCCTTGATCCCTAAGTCATGATCAGTGCTGGTATAAAGGGATACCACATCTACAGTATAGTTGCCATAATAATGTAACTCTGCTTCCAAGGGATATCTTTAATTTCAGTAATAAAATCCATACTATCCCTACAATACGAAGCCAAACTCAAAACATAAGGACATAAAAAATTATCCAGGTAAATAGATGTGTTTTCTAGGAAACTGCCTTTTGCTGATACTATTGGTCTTCCTGGTGGGTTTTCCCTATCTTTATGAATCTTAGGCAGCATATAAAAACACGGTGCTATTGGTTTTTTCACCATCAAAAAGTCAAATTCATCCTTATTCACTAAGCCTCGATCATACCAAACCAGGAGCATAGAGTTATAAGTCTTAATAGAGGCCTTATACGCCATCACCGTTGATGCCTCATAACATCTAGAAAATTCCAACTGTTTCCTTGCCTCCTGCTCATACTTACTCACATCCCACAACACCACATCACCTCCTTTGTCAGCAGGCTTGATGACAAAGGATGTCACATTTTTCAAATTTTCAAGCGCTCTTTTTTGCCCCATTGATAAGTTATTCGCCCAACACTTCACATTATTCTTCCATAATTGTAATAAATCAAATCCTACTGCCTCATGGAAGGCATCAATGTTATCATGCGGAGTAATTGGATTGCATCTTGACTTAGGTTTAAAACCACTTCCACTTGTGCTGTCACAGTCCAGTCCTAGTTCATTTAACAAATCTCTCTCAGTCTCCCACATGAGGACGAAATTAAAATTAGGAAAAAGCGGAAATTTTTGAGGGATAAGATGGATTATGCTATGGGAAGAGTTCTCAGTTTTGGAAGAAGATTTGATCTGGCAAGGCAGGAATTTCGACGCAATGAGTCGTTGCAACAACAGGAGTTAGTCTCGGGGGGATCGAGCTCGGATAACATATCAGATGTGGATGAACAATCAGGCCCAGGTGGTAGCCTAGGTGTACCATTAACAACAGCTGAGGAATATCGTTTTTTACAATTAAACCAACGGCCCCGGAGAAAGCCTCCAGGAGGAAGAGGAGGCGACAACGGAAAAGGAGGGGGAGAACGAGGTCGTTTGGGAGGAGACTTTGGACAACAGGGGAGTTTTCTGCGACAGACTCAAAAGAAGAAGTAGTAAGTGTGAATAAGATGACAGTGGTGAACATTTCTTCTCATGTTTTAACTGAGGATGAGCTCTCTGTTTTGGAATTGGGTCTTTCATTTTGTCCTATGGGGGAATTTGATTATGTGAAAGCACAAATAGATATTTTTCAGTTTGTAAGGAAGTTAAAATTGTTAAAGATATTCACACAACAAAAAGAGAAGGCAAAAGGGCAGGTGTCGCAGAAAAAGGATGGGGGGGGAGTTTTTGACATCTGAGGAATTGTGTATAGGTGATCTTGAGGGATTAGCTACCTTAAGGGAATTGGAAGCTGGAGAGAAAATGTGGGAGACTGAGAGAGATTTGTTAAATGAACTAGGACTGGACTGTGACAGCACAAGTGGAAGTGGTTTTAAACCTAAGTCAAGATGCAATCCAATTACTCCGCATGATAACATTGATGCCTTCCATGAGGCAGTAGGATTTGATTTATTACAATTATGGAAGAATAATGTGAAGTGTTGGGCGAATAACTTATCAATGGGGCAAAAAAGAGCACTTGAAACTTTGAAAAATGTGACATCCTTTGTCATCAAGCCTGCTGACAAAGGAGGTGATGTGGTGTTGTGGGATGTGAGTAAGTATGAGCAGGAGGCAAGGAAACAGTTGGAATTTTCTAGATGTTATGAGGCATCAATGGTGATGGCGTATAAGGCCTCTATTAAGACTTATAACTCTATGCTCCTGGATTGGTATGATCGAGGCTTAGTGAATAAGGATGAATTTGACTTTTTGATGGTGAAAAAACCAATAGCACCGTGTTTTTATATGCTGCCTAAGATTCATAAAGATAGGGAAAACCCACCAGGAAGACCAATAGTATCAGCAAAAGGCAGTTTCCTAGAAAACACATCTATTTACCTGGATCATTTTTTATGTCCTTATGTTTTGAATTTGGCTTCGTATTGTAGGGATAGTATGGATTTTATTACTGAAATTAAAGATATCCCTTGGAAGCAGAGTTACATTATGGCAACTATAGATGTGGTATCCCTTTATACCAGCATTGATCATGACTTAGGGATCAAGGCCTGTGATTATTTATTTAGGGACAAACCTCTGAGGATGTATGCACATACAAAGATGTTATCAGAAATGTTGAGATTCTGTTTGGAAAATAACTTTTTTTATATGATAAGTGGTTCAGGCAGATTATAGGAACTGCGATGGGG
The DNA here is from genome assembly GCF_031143425.1 of Pleurodeles waltl. NCBI lineage: Eukaryota > Metazoa > Chordata > Amphibia > Caudata > Salamandridae > Pleurodeles > Pleurodeles waltl. The sequence goes on along the minus strand of NC_090437.1, from coordinate 622,921,582 downwards.
AGCTATTTTGCTCTGAGTTTTGCATGTCTATTTATGGGCTGGTGGGAAACCCAACATGTGATGACAGAAGATAATGATAGGTGGATGCAATATCTGATTTTCTGGACAAGATTCATAGATGACATCTTTATAATATAAGATGGCCCGGAGGATGATTTATTGGAATTTGTGGAAGGTCTACAAAGGAATGAATTTAATCTGAAGTTTACACATAAAATTGATAGGCAGGTGATGGAGTTCTTGGATGTGTTAGTTACAATAGAGGGTGACAAAGTACAGACAAGTTTATTTAGGAAAAGTACAGCAGGTAACAGCATTTTACACGCTAGGAGTGCCCATCCCGCCAAACTTAAATGGAGTATACCCTATGGGGAACTGTTAAGGGCGAGAAGAAATTGTAGCACCAATATTGGATTTGAGAAAGAACAAAGGAATATGATTGCCAGGTTCAGAGCTAGAGATTGTCCTGGCAGTGTGATTAAGGATGCCTGTAATAAAGTAGCGAACATTAATCGGGAGAGCATCCTTTTTTCCAAAAAAACGAGATAGTGATGAGAGGGTGATAAGGTGTATCACTACTTTTAATGCCGGCTCTACAGCAATGGTGAATATTTTAAAGCAATATTGGCACTTAATCAAAACAGACAAGACCATAGGTTCATTAGTTGGCCCTTATCCAAGAATAACATATAGGAACAGTAGATCTCTGCAGGATATTCTTGTGCATAGTTATGAAAATAAAAATAGGAATGACAATGTGGGATTTATGAAGCAGACAGGCTTTTATAAATGCATGAGATGTAAGGCATGTAAGTATAGTAAGAACTGTAAAACATATATGTTGCCCACAGGGGAGGAGAGGAAAATTAATAAATTTATAAATTGTAACTCGGATTATACTGTATATGTTAAGTGTCCGTGTAACCTCTGGTTTGTGGGCAGCACAATTTTCCCTGTCAAGAAACGGATATTGGAACATTGGAGGGCGATTAAGAACAATGATGTTAATTATCCTATAGCTCGACATTGTAGAAAAACCCATGATGGGAGAGTTGATGACATGTTATTTTTTGGAATTGACAGGGTTATATTATCCCCACGAGGAGGAGACAGAGAACGGATTCTGAGGAAAATGGAATCGGAGTATATTATTAGACTTAATAGCAGAGCCCCATGGGGATTGAATCAGGATGAAGAACTGTATGTACATGTGGGTTAATGGGATATTTATGATGACTAGGCGTCATTTGATTTATTTAACTGACACCATCGCCCCGGATTGTGAAATGAACTGTAAGAATTAATTATTATGAAAGTGGGTTTATGTCAATGGTTTTGAAATTTCTGAGCATTAATTATTTGGGTTTAGTGGTAAGTAGGAACATTTTGTAAATATTATCAGCAAGGATGAATTTATAAGATGAATTCCCTATCAGAGATATTGGTATGATGGGATAATGAGAGGTATTTGGGTTATTTATTCAATTAATTGGCAAAAATGATGGAAATGAACAAAAAAAAGAGAAAAAAATTTGCCTCCTTTTTCTGTGAAATGAATGTTGGGAGAAATTAGATAATGAATTAATTTTGATGGAAATATTTGAATTATTTGTGTTGTTTTAGTAGTGTTGTTTTTTGATGTTTAGGATGGTTAAATGGTAGTATTTATTTTATGTCTATTGGCAAACAGGATAAAAAGTAGGAAGGAGGAGTGGGGTGTGGTTTGTATATTTATTTGTTATTGAAGTAAGGTGGGCTATGAAGAAGACCGTTTAGGTTGAAACACGTTGCCCGTAGCCTTATGATGTTATTTCATTTTCGTGTTACCGGTTTGGAATAAATTATCTATTGTGCAGCAGTACAGAGTGCCGGTGTTCTCCTTGTTATGGCGAACTGGGAGGAATTTCTTTGATAAATACGGAGCCTGCATCCGGAATCGTGCACCGGCCCCGTGAGGTGGTTGAGTCAGCTACTGCAGGACCTTGTTTTATCATATATATATATGTATATATATATATCATTTTCTATTAATATTTGTATTGTAATATTTCTTTTATTTATTAACACGCACACACACACACATATATATGTACACTTTATAATTTGAATTTTATTTATGGATTTTATTTTTATTTATTTTTTCTCTAGTACAGTAGGACTGGAGTAATAAATAGATATGTAAATACATACTAAGGGAATATATGTGCAAGGAATATAATAATGGGTATAATAATGTGAGAAAAAAGGTAGCATTGGATAAACACAGACTTTCAAGATTTGTAATATTTGAAGTTATTTAATAAATGTACTTTTCTAACATGTATTTATCTTTCCTAAATTTCTGAATAGTCAAATGCTTATGATAATAAAACATTTGATCAGTGTGATATAAAAACGAAAGCAGGGATTCATAAGTATCTAATATAACAACTTATCTAGGAGCTATGCAATGATGTATGAACATGTTAAACATAGAATAATATACACATATATATGTACATACACACACATATACGCACATGCACACACATACACACATACAAACACATATATATATATATATATAACTGTGAGTAAATATAGATTTGCTAAACAGGCTTAAAGAGTATGTGTATAATGTATTATTATGACATAGTAATGCTACATATTTCCTAAAGAACTATACATATCTAGAATATACACATAATCAGATGTAAAGAAGAGGCCAAGACCTGCGTGTGTAATTCTCTTAGTGGTCCTGAATTCTAATTGTATATAGTAATATTTATGCTACTGCTTTTTCTTAGAAGATTGGGTAGAGACAATTTGTAAATATCAGAAATCAGATGCTCCAGAGGTCAACAAGAGTTAGTTGATATAAAACCATTTCACTGTGCAGAGTGCAAACTAATTGAACTTTAAATATTCATTCACGTTTCCATTTTACTTGTAGTGCCTAGATGTACTCACAGAGACAACCAACAAGAGATGGATAGAAATAATAAAATAAATATTTACTACTGGAAATCCTTCTATGTACTATTCCATTTCATCGCATTTTGGCCATGTGGGGCTTTACAGTTGGGCAACAAACATAATCAAATCTGCGTTGCCTTGTCCCATAGGGAGCAGTCTAGTTCAAATTGAGTAGGGTGCCTTTTGATAGAGGTCCCAGAGGGTCCCAAGAATCCTCGTACGAAGGCACACTGGGCTCTGTGTGCAGTGAAGCATGGAGCAATGGTTTCTTCAGTTACTCTGTGTTTCACTGCTGTGCTCCATGCACAGCGGTTGCTGTAGGTAGCAGCTCATAACGCTGACCTGTCCTTTGCTATGCATGACACTGTCCTTGCTACACCTGGACTCCGAGGTCACAATTGTGACAGAAGGAACAGAAAGTAAACTGGGATCGTGGAACCCTGTTTACTTTTAGTAGTTTACACAACTTTTTTCCATACTGCAACAAATGTAAAATAGAGGCTGTAGCAGGACTAATGGTGACACAGTGAGTCAAACCTGGGATGCTATCATGGGCTAGCAGTTCATAACGTCACATATGTTACCACCTGACATTCTGGTGAATAGACACCCCTGCTTTACACTCTTAGCACTTTTGCTGACTCAGACACCACATTTTCAGTAGGGTAAATGTGGACTACCGCAAACTAGAACTCTTTGGCCCTCTTCTTCCAACATCAAATCAGTGCATTCTGTTTAGTTTTGTCATAACAAACCAATTCGACTGATCCATCAGATGAATCGGAACTGTAATGATGTCCTTCGTGCACCACTAAAATTTGGAGCTCAAGCTGAGTTGTCATTACTCTTTGACCATGTTATTTTATTCTTTTTGTAGAGCCTGCTGTCACCTTTGACAGTACTAAGGTGCTGTGCAGGTGTGACAGCCTAGTCTAGCTTAGCCTAGTGTCGGGAAGGGGGAGGGTGCTGTGGCAGGGGGTTTATTTGAAAAGCCAGGTTTTTAGATTCATGCACAACACAAGAGAGAAGGCTCTGATTTGTGGTGGTAGGACATTCCATGCTTTAGGAGCAATGTACGAGAAGGCTGAGCCCACGGACTGGTTTCTGTGTGTGTGTGGGACATGTGCAGGTAGGAGTCCACCAGAGCGGAGGTGTCTGAATGGTTGGTGAAAGGAGATGCGATTCTTCATGTAGGCGGGACTAGTGTTGTGTAGTGCCTTGAATGTGTGATTGACCAGTTTGAACTGAGCACATTTGTGTCTCAGGAATCAGCAGAGCTTTCTGAGGGTTGGTATGAATTGTGTTCTGCGTGGTAGGTTGAAGATTAGTTTTGCTGCTGAGTTCGGGAAGGTATGAATCCTTCGTGAGCTGCTTTGTGATTTTGATGTAGAGGGTGTTCCCATAGTCCTGTAACCTTTGTTCCCACCGGACAGAATATTGTGGTTGAATTAGTTTACTAAACGCTATTAGTTAGATCTGTATGAAAAGATAGGAATCCGTAGTATTCCACGTGGCAGGCTCTCTGTGTAATCCTCCCCTGAGAAACACTTGGTTCAATGTATGGTAGCTATGCCTTTTTTGATCTACTATTCCAGACCCGCACTTAATGTCCTGTAATTTGCTTTGAAGAGAGAAGTAGCTAAAGGGTAATAAATAGATGTGATGTTTACTCTCTGCCAAGAAGAGCAGGGACCCTGACCGTTTAGGGAGAGATCAATGGGCTGTGAATCATTACATGGGGCAGCTTATTTCAAGGGTCAATTACTGGAGCCAGCCTCTTCGTGGGAAGGGTGTTGGGCGTGCCTGCCCTGGCTCCTATACCAGGAAGGATTGTTTGAGGTAATTACCTGTGAGGCTAAAGGGGAAGGATCTTTAGGAAGAGGTGGGAGGGGGTCTGTGATTATCGGATGAGGTGGGCTTGTCACAAGAACCAGATATTCCCTTCCACCCACGACCCTAAGGCCCTTTTGCACTTCAAAGCTTGCATTGTTTCTGCACTCTGACTGTACCTGCTGTCTTGGTCCAGGCTATAGGGTGTTTTATGTTTACTGCGGGTTTACCACCACCATCTTCAACTTAAAAAAAAAAAAGCCTGAGGATGTACCACCCATACATAAAATATGTTCATTAATGCTTCCTCGCAGCTCACAATACGTGCATTTTCTGGGCCACTTAGTATGATCCATAAAGTCCGTCTTTTAATCTACAGCAGTTTGTGTGTAGGGTTTATAAGCCCATACATACACTGCCACAATCGAAAGCAGAATACACGATGTTGTGGGCGAAAGGCCTGGCCTGGGTTGAAGCGGGGTTGCCCTTTTTAAAGAGGGCTGCTTTATTTTATTTTGATTTCCAAACGAACCTGTTGGCATTGACAAATCAGACTTCTGAAATTAAGGGTCTGGGATTTATTGTTTTTGGAGAGGGGACGCTAATAAATATTTCCAGGTGTGCAACACTGACCTCTTTTCTTAACTCTTCAAGTGTCAAGGAGAAAAAAAACGTTGTAAATCAGAGATTTCAGCCTCCAGGCTTGTGCATAATAAAACCCTGGTGACAGCCCAGGAATACAGCGACGTCTCCCTCACCCCCTTTTAAATTTATGACGTTGTTTTAGATTTACTACTTTCCTGAAATAAAACTTGCTGGGCTGCATATATATTTTTTGGTTTCTTCAGTTTTGCCTTATAGAGCCCTCACTGCAAGTTTCCTGTTTTCTCTGCACCTCGCGTTTGTAACAAAAAATAAACCGAAGGCTTCCCTCAGCTAAAGAAGACAAGTTCCCATGTCTGTGTTAAGTCCGGGCTAGCTAGCTAGACCAGGTAGGATCACACAGCCAGTACTTGCTTGTTTGGTGGCCCACAGTAAGCTTATGTTACTCTGAACTGTGCTTACCATTCTGGAAGAAATAGAGACTTAAACGAGAAAAAAAAAAAAACATTGGCAAAGCCAATAGCTCTTGTCTTTGTGGGACACATTGACTTTGCCTATGGTTTTTAGCAACACTACACAGCCTCACACTTGCACGTGCCTACAAATGACACACACCTTTTTTCTTTTTAGTTACTAATCTTGAGTTGGATCGGTTGGGGAAACAGAACCCACACAGTTGGGAGAAGCAACATGGGGCATGGAAGCAACACCGGGAAGAAGCAACAGTAGAGGAGGCAACACGAGGAGGGTGCAGAGGTGGAAGCAACACATATGTTGTGGGAAAAGCAACATAGAGCGAACGAGGAAGCAAGGGGGAGAAGGACATGGGTGAATACAACAGGGAGGAGGAGGGCGGGGAGTAGCACACAGGTGACAGAGAGCAACACAGAGTGCAGGGCGTAGAGCAGTAGATGAGGAAGACAGCTCAAACACATGCACTCTCACTGAGTTCATAACGCAAAAGAAACAAGCATTTGCAATTCAATTGGTCTCGCATTTGCTCGAGTTAGAGCTATTAGCATTGTAAATTCTTAACTGGACTTTTCTTGCCACATAAATTGAAAATGAAAAGTAAAACAATTGACATAAGCAAGCCGATTCAAAGTCTCATGGCCACCATGAGCTCAAAGGAGCAACACAAAAAGAAAAAGAATTTTGCTCCAGTCAAACATATTGGCAAACATGCAATCATCCATGTAACAGGGGCTGTCTGCAAGGCTGCAACAAAACCGCCCCAAGGAGGGACAAACGTAAAGCTTTTACCAATGATAACAAAGGATTTTTGAAAGGAAAGCCCACGAACAAACTGAAAGTGATGGGCATGCGGTGGGCGTGGTTAAAAGTCCACAATACTTACAACAGGTCAAAGCGCTTGCGCGCTCAACCTAAAAAATAGCACTCTAAAAGCAAGCAGTGGATGCAGAGATGTCAGTCAGTCAAGTGATGGTAAAAAGGCAAAGCTCTATGGGAGGGACAAGTACAATATTGACAAACTGGGGCACATAGGAACCATGCAAAAGAGTGAAAGGAAAGCCAACCAGTAGTAAGCAATGGGCAGGCTCCAAGCCCCACTGTGTTCTTGGTACGCCATAAATAATGTGTCGCACAACAGACCGTGCATACGCTGTCTAGTAGGCCTGACCGAAAAATAAGCAAGTTTATGTACATAGTTTTGGAATACGCTAGGCAGGCTTCCAGGGCGTCCAGCCCTGAATAGCATTAGCACACAACACGTAGAGAACAGAAATAAGTGTGTTGATGTACATGCCGCTAGGGAGCTTTAATACAGTAATCAAGCTGTGTACAGTTAGCAATACGAGAGAGGGTACAAAGTTAAAATACCTGCCCGGGAGTCTAAACAATAGGGTGTTGGCTTACATACCGCCGCAAGGAGGCACCGGTATACCAGTTGGTCAACAACTATAGTAAAGTAAATTTGGCAAGAGTTCATAATGCATGCAATGCAGTAGGAACCCAGTACAATAGTTGCATTGTTATGCTGTTAAAAAAATGAATTCTTTACAGGACGCATCTTTGAGAGGCTCCTCCAGGGCCATATACTTGGCAAGAACAACAGGTGCAGTGTAGTGGGATCAGGGCGGGCTTTAGCACTGGTGGTATCCTGTGTGACAATCTCTTTTAGAGCCTTCCCCATGGCCTCTTACTCGGATTCCTGCACTACCAGCGGGTAAAAGTGCCCCTCTTCATAAAGCACAAATTTGTTCTTTGGATTTGGTCAAAGCAAGAAGACTTTCCGGTTGCCCTTCTGACCCTTGCCCATCACAAATCTTCAAGAACATTCTCCTATCTACTTCTGCTGCCACACCTGTAAGAAGAATCATCAACAACTCTTTAATTACAGGAACTTTTCCTGTAGACCTGAAAAAGGCATACATATGACCATTATTAAAGAAAACAAACCTAGTCCCGCAAGACCCCAACAACTACAGACCTATCACAAATGGACCTTTCCTGGGCAAATTGATAGAAAGAGCAGCATTCGCCCAGATGTCACAATTCATTGAAGACAATTCTATACTTTCAGACTTCCAAACTGGATTCCGCCCAAGAAGAGACACTGAATCGGCACTCATAGCAATCCAGGATGATCTTAAAAACACAGTCGACCGCAATGGAGTTGCTGCACTACTTCTCTTAGACCTCTCGGCTGCCTTTGATACGGTTGCCCATGACACCCTAATTGAAAGACTCCACGAAGCCGGCATACAAGGGACTGCTCTCGACTGGATTACTTCCTATCTTCAAAAAGATCTAATATCATCTACTCGCCCCCCTTCTCGACTCTACGACTCATCTTCCCCCACCTCGGATTTCCACACAAGGTGCAAGCTACTATCTCGCTTGTACTATACAAAATTGGATTATGCCAATGGCCTCTACCATGGATCATCTCTATCTATTGTGAAAAAACTACAACGTATTCAGAACTCCGCAGCCAGGCTACTATTACATGTAAAGCCGCAAGCCCACATCTCCCCTGCTTTGAGAGCACTACACCAGTTACCCGTTGCCAGAAGATGCACTTTCAAGCTGCTTTGTATCACCCACAAAGCTATACATGGAACAGGACTGCTTTTTATCAGAAACAAATACATCCAACAAAGAAACCTCCGCTCAAGATTGGCACCCCGCCATAGAACACCACCATACAAGAAAAAGACTATAGGTGGTACATCCTTCTCCGTTCAAGCAGCCAAACAATGGAATTCGTTACCCCGAACTATAAGAGCCACAGATAACTTTCTTGTCTTCAGAAAACTACTCAAGAGTTGGCTCTTTCATTCATAGCCACCATATTCAAACAACTATGGACTGCATATGCCTATGTTGATAAATATTTTTTCAAATTATGTGTCTATTTCTAGTTATGTATAGTTCTTTAGAAAATATGTATTGCTACTATGTCATAACAATAAAATACACACACTCTTTACACCTGTTTGACTAAGTATATTTACCCATGGTTCTAATTATGTATTTTATGTACATATATGTGTGCATATGTGTGTGTATTCATGTGTGTATGTATGTATGCATATATATATATATATATATATATATATATGTATGTATGTATGTATGTTGTTCTGTGCTTGGCATGTTCGTGGGTCATTGCATGGCTCCTGGGTGGGTTGTTATACTAGATATCTATGAATCCCGGCTCTCATCTTATCACACTTATCTACCCATCATCATATGTCATGTCTCTATCAATCTATCCTCCATTCCCACTCTGACTCATCCCAAATCCATTATGCTACTTTAATCTCCTAAATAACTCTGCCTAAGCTCTTCCCTCCGCTTCCACATCTAACTCACCAAACCTCACTCTACTACCATAACTTCCCAAACAGCCCTACTAAATTCTCCCTCATTTATCTCACCCTGCTACTATGATCTCCCTAACCCTTCCACTGACTCTTCCCTCCTCAATCCCCCTTTACTCATCCCAAGCCTCTGGGATGAGTAAATGAGTGATATACTCCCAATTAACACTTCTGGATTTCTTTCCTCCTCCACCCCTCCAGTCAATCTAACTAACAAACTCTCATATCTGCGGCTCAAATTCACTCATAATAATACTAAAACTATACTCATATTTCCCAATACTAATCCATCACTAATTCTTGTTGGGTTCCGGAGTAGCGTGCTACTCCCCGAAAAGCCCTTAGACGCCTCGTCAGGGGTAGTAAGCGCTATATAAATACAATTACAATTACAATCTTGACATTTTTATTGTTGCCTGACAGCTGGACGAATATTGAACTCTGCTACAGGTGTTTTTAAATTGTAAGTTACTAAACACAGTGCCTCCTCAGACCCCGAGGTTAGTGCCCCCCCTCCAGTGAGCGCCCAGTGCGGCCACACCAGCCGCAGCCCCCTAAAACCGGCACTGAGTGGGACTTTCAAAAGAAAAGAAAAATGACTGAGTTAACGAAAAGTTTTCCCTTCTCGTGCGACTCACTTAAGAATGTTTCAAATTCAGTATTGAAAATTAAAATAGTGGGCACTTTCCTAGTGGAAAGGGGGAGGGAGTTCAAGTGCTTTGAGACCACTCTGGAGAGGCCTTCTTCGTGTTTTGTAATCCATGAAGAGTTACTTATATGTTTGGAGTGATGATTCACAGCTGGCACATCACAGTCCCTAATTCACTGACGACACACCTCTGTCTGCACTTTAAGCATCACGCGTTCTCCAGCAAATACATCAAAACACTCCCTTTTAGGAGGCGTGGCTCTAAAACAGATTTCCAATCATATTGTCCCATTAATAGAAATGTTTTTGCATTAGTACATCTTTAAATCCCAGACCTCTGCCATACTGGAAACTTTTCAGGGTACTACCCAACCACCAGGTCATAACAGGTCTGTCACTTGTTGTGTGACCAGAACCTTAAGCCCATGTCTGTTCCTGCTATCCGAACCATTACCCTTCACCCGCCAGCCGATGGTAAACATCTCAGGGAATAAAAATGTCATAGGCCTTGACTTATTGCAGTGTTGTTGCGTTCATACCGCTCGCTGGACAAATGAGTATCTGATAACCCGATCTTGTTCGTCATGACTACTACAAGGAAACAAAGTGAGAACAGCATAAGAAAATGAAATGACAACCACAACAATTCAGGACAGATATACTTCCTATAGCAAGCCGATCCTATGACCATCTCCCAGTGCTCTTGACTTTACCCTTATTGAACCCTGCGCTAACTACCATTGTTGCAGCACTAGTTCTGAATGAGTGGGAAAAGTAATTGCTGGTTCTATAGCAGCTTCCACCAAGGTTGCCACGGATACCGCCTTAAAACTGTTAATGTGAGAATACCTCTCTGGCATATAAACACGGCTGTGGATCCTTGATTAGGGCACAAGGCTAACTAAATGAAGACCTCCTCCCCCCAGCTGATCTGTCTACAAGGAAGCCAGCCTAATTAAGAGTTGACTGCCCTCAAACAGGACATTCTATAGCTTGTCCTATGGCACTCTTAATTCCCCTGCCACATAATCTGTTTCAATCAACAGAAAAGTATACTGGACTTGTGGTTGGACCAGAATTGTGATTTTCCTATGTAGAATTACTGCACAACTGAAGGATGCACAACATTTTGTAATATGTAGGAGCAGAAAGATACCCCTCAGAACTCAGTCCTTGAGTGGAGTTCATTTAATTCATGTAACCCCATTACTTAATAACTACATTTAGACACATTGAAAATGTGCCTAAATCAAGCCTCCCATGTTACTGAATCAGTGACTGTTAACCCTCAATTTCATGAGGCAGTGTGACTCTGCGTTAAGGCACCTCCCCAAACATGAAATCAGCAGAGTAAAATAGCTCATTAAGTAATGGGGTTAAACAAATTGAATCGACCCCACTCAGTAACTGAGTTCTAAATCAATGAAAATGAAAATGAGAATGAGAGTGCTAAAGGGTTTCATTACAGACTTTGAAAAAAAGAGGTGCAGAATCAATATGCCATGAAGGCTCTCAGATTCAAAGTGGTACGGAGTAGGCAAAAAAATTAGAAAATATTGGGGGTGCGATTACAGATGGCGTGAGGCGTGTAACCTCTCTGATGAGCATGGCAGACGCTTGCAATTTCCTGAAACCCCCCCTGGGACTGAAGCTGGCTAAATGACAGAGGTGAGTGGGTGCAACCCACTAGGGAGCCTTCTCCACCTCTGGGCGTGGGGGCGTTGTCGGGCGTCAGAGATCCTGTCTCCAATGCGTGGATCAAAATACATTTGGCCCTAGCTAACAGCAAGATGGCAATCGCCAAACCGCAGAAAGGAATGCCGCGTCAGGGGAGCTTGTTGGTTCTGCATTCTCAAAGGGGCCCTTTTGGGAGGTCACTGGGCCAGCCATCAGCTCCATTAGACATTCCTCGGACCCTGCTGCGTGAGGCAGGGTGTGAAACTCAAGCCCAGAGAGCCCCACTCGACATTCTGTGATCCCGGTGGTGGAGGCACAGGATCGGGAGTAGAGTCTGGGCCCGATGGCGATGCCCGCGAGTCCCCCTGGTTGCGGAGGAGGCAAGGGTCCACGAGGGTGGTGAGGTGATGAGTCTATAGGGGCCTCTGGGATGTACCCTGATACGCGGACTCTCCTGCATAGCGCGGGTGTATCCTCCTGAAATCAGGCCCAAGGTACTGGCCACAACCACACATCGAGGAAGACAACGTGCCTGAAGGGCTGCCAATACTTCTCCTCTCTCCCATCTCCCTCCCCAGCACCCCCTTCATCGAGGATCCTGGTAGAGGCTACTTCTTGGCCAGCATAGATAGCTGGGCCCCGGTGGGCCTCGAACCGCAACAATGATAATGATGAAGGGGCAGAGAGCTGCACAACATAACAAATTCGACAAGTACACATTCCAAAAAGAGGATACAGCAAATTAACCAGATGCAAGTGTAGCTCCAGAGATGGCTGAGAGTGGCTGAGAGGACCCCTATCTGAAGGACCTGCTTGTGGAGATTAGGGAGTCGAGTTTGACTACGGAGGCCCAGATGGACAAAGATGGCAATAGATATCAACCTGCTCCTGGTGGATGTAGGGAAAATCCCGGCAAGGGTCTCTACTGTGGAAGGCACTGTTAGTGAACATGTCGAATCGGTTCAAACTCTGCAGTGGAACATGAGGCAGCTTAAGAAGGGGAGGACATAAAAATACCATATGGCTGGTAGGTGTGCTGGAAAAATCAGAAGGTGCGCTAGTGGAAAGTTTTGTAGGGAACTTGTTGCTGGACAGTGTGAAACCAGAATTGTAGACCCACTTTGCAATTGAACAAGCCCACCGAATACCAGGCACCCCTCCAAAACCTGGGATGGGACCTTGGCCCGTTATTGCTTGCATTCTGAACTTCAGAGACCTATCTTGTGAGTGGCCCATTTACATGGCCCACTGAAATTTGAGAATCATGATATTATGATATTCCTGGACTACACTCAAGAAGTTTAAGCCAAGTGGAGGTCCTTTGACAAGGTAAAACTGGAACTTCGAAAACACACTCTACGATACGTGATGATATTCACCAATAAACCTAAGGTGCTGGCAGAGGGGAGGTCGTAGTTCTTTGAGCCGCCAGATAAGGCTTGGAAGTGGCTGGAGGGGTTGTGCCCCGCAAGGGGGGGTGCATATCACCGTAGGGGAGTTGGGGAACGTAGATCCTTCCCAGACGGAGACGACTTCCACGGGGACCGACACAAAGAGTGATTATGGATGGGACCACCCGAGAATGAGAGTGCTAATTCCTGGACTACACCGAGGCTGGTGCCATATCAGATGTCTCCCATCGGCACTACCTGAGGCAGGAGTCAGACCTGAGAGGCACGCCCCCGTCAGACCTGCTGAATCCTCACCACTGAGAGACTGAAGGACATGAACTTGTGCTGGGAATGTATACAGGTTTGAAGTTAAGTTGGGGTGGGCATCAGACACCTCAGGCATTGTGTTGGCAAGTAGTTTTAAACTTGCAACCTGGGGCAGTGGGAAGACAGGGGGCTGGGGGATGGGGGCTGGGGCTGGGAAGTTGTTCAACATGGTAGAGTACACAGGACATGATAGCTGGGAGGGGACGGGGCAAAGCATTGCTCAATACTTTTCAGTCGACATCATGCTAGAACCACATTTTAGGTCTGATGCAATGTTAATGGTCTAAGAAATAAATTGAAGAGACGAGTAGTTTCACAACCATCTTGTTGCAAGAGACCCATCTAGTGTGGAACTGTCTTGCTTCCTCAGAAGAGGGAAATATCACGTCCTTGGTCACTCATGGTTCACGGCTGGTCCACGGATGGTTAGAATACTGGTTCGGAAATTGCTCCCTCTTACACTGCCGAGATATGGGTGGACCCACGGGTGTGTTACCCAGCAGTTACAGGACTGTGGAATGGGGAACAACTGACAGTGGCCTCCGGGTACATGCCACAGTGTCTTCACTGTTGTAACGCTGCACAGACTCCAAGATTGAGTGCCTGAGGCCCCAGATTTGCTCAAGATCATAGGGAGAGATCAATCTCACCATGTCTGGGTATACAGACTGAATCTCCAAGAACATCCAACCTGTTGCAGGGGACAAGTGGCTTCACACCTTCACATCAGCTTTGGGGTTGACAGACCTCTGGAGACATGAGCGCCCTGAGACCTAACAGTATTCGTATATGTCGGGCACCTCCAGCTCCATATCCAGGTTTGATTACCTTCTGGCCCCAGAGCTACAGGAATGCAGATTTAGGAACACATGATATATGGCCCGAGAAATATCGGACTAGACCCTGATCACTACTTGGCTCACTGCACCCATACCACGTTGTGTATGGCGACTGGACCCCTAGGAACTCACACATTGGGACCCTAAGAGGGTTCTCACCACACTCTGTGCTGTATTTCAAAGAAAATATTGGCTTGGTGTCCTCTGCAGTGATAATTTGGGAGGTGTACAAAACAGTTATGCAGAGCCATCTGATTTCACACATACAGGGTAAAGGAGGGAGAGGGCAAGGGAGGTCACTGCCTTTGGTTAAATTGCACAGGCTGGAGGTGGAAAGCACCGACCAGCCTACCATGGAACTCCTACACCAAACTGCCCTAGCATGAGAAAATTACAAGAGGCTAGTGGAGGGGGCAGCCAGGGCGCAGTACAGGATTGGACAGCATAAGTTCTGTGAAGTAGGCCGCAAAGCCGTCAAGCTCTTGGCCTAGCTGGCGCGATGCAAAGAGTGGCTGAGGAGGGTGTGGAAGATTGTCAACTAGGATGGGGTCTCAGTAGATAGTTCAGTGGAGATCACTCACTGCGTTGCAGCGACCCTAGCCGAACTATATCGACCACGGGGAGAAACCACCAGGGAATGAACTGAAGAGGTTTGTGAGAAATATTCTCACCCCGCATTTGACCAAGGTGACAAAAAACTACTGGACCGCAAATTAGGAGAGGACAAACTCAGGGTTGCCATCCAGCAGTTGAGGAGTGGGAAGACCCCAGGTCCAAAGCATGTTCCCATCTGAATATTTCAAATGCTTGAGTGGTAGGTGACCGGCCCACTCAGAGCTACGCTGTGTGAAGCCAGGCACAGAGAGTATCACCCCAGGGACCTCAGATCCATGACGATTGTCCTTATCCATAAACAGGTCAAACCAGAGGAGCAGTTCTCCTCTAATAGACCTGTTATCTTGCTTAACAAGGAGGTCAGAAAGTTAGCAAAGGTTATGACCAGCCGCCTTCTTCAGATAGTAGATCAATTGAGAGCGCCTTTTTCAGTGTGGAATTATGCCTCTGAGATCTACGTGCCACAACTTTAGGAGGTTGTTTGACTGTCTAGCGTGGTGGCACCTCCTCTGTGAACCTGTGCTTATATTGTCCTTAGATGCCAAAAAGGCATTGCACTCAGTGGAATGGCATATCTCTTTGCGGTTCTATATAGAATGGGGTTTGGTCCACAATGTCTGTCCTGCATCCACGTACTATACACTAATCCCAGAGCTAGGGTTCAGGTCAGTAGAGTGCTGTCACTGAAGTTTGGTCCGGGAAGGGGGACCAGATAGAGCTGCCCACTGTCCTCCCCTCCTTATCGCTCTGGCTTTGGAACCGCTTGCATGCCCGTCCAGAAAGGACACCCAGATTCATGGGCTGTGGTGGCATGGTGACTGGGAAGACGTGATCTCCCTTTATGCAGATGACATACTGCTGTACCTGGGGGATCCCCTGCATTCCATCCCAAAGGCCCCACTGATTCTAGATATATTCAGTAAATATTTGGGAATCGATATAAACTGGCAAAAATCAGAGGCATTCTCGGTGAAGCCATGGGAACTGCTGAGAGGGTGGGAGACCCCCTTGCATTGTTCCCCCTGGTCTTCTAATAACTGGGCATCTTTGTGACAGTAGACCCAAAAGAGTTCTACAAATGTAACCTGAAATGGCTTCCGCAGAAGTATAAAAGGGACATGGCAGTGGCTGGCCTTTGCATTTCACTGATGGGCAGAGCGTCCCTGTACAAAATGGTAACCTTACCCAAATTTCTCTATGAGTCACAGAACACTCTATACGAAGCCTGATTACTTTTTCCGTTCTGTGGAGACGGTGACCCCAACATTGCTTTGAAATGTGGCACATCCAGAATAATAGCAATTATCGCACTCTACTCTCACCAGAGTTAAGTACGAGGGGGCATGACACTCCCCAATGTACAACTCTACTACTGGGCAGTCCAGTTACAAGTAGTGAACGAGTGGGTGTTTGCCTCCCAGCATAAACCTTCAGTGGTGGCCGAAACGAGGGCAATGGAATGGGGGGTATGTTTGCTGACTGAACTGAAGGGCTCGAGTAGCTCGGCCTTTTTCCCCTGCAGACTTAGTGACATTAATATGGAAGAAGAGGATGCAATGCGTGGGCTGGAAGGGCAAGGGGATGTTGGAAATGCCTCTGTGGGAGTCAAACGCCCTGGCTGAATTCCAAAGCTTAGAGGGGGTAGGCAGTGCTTAATATAATTTTTCAAATTGGGGGACATCTGGGAAGCAGATACACTCCTCCTGTTTAAAGACCTTCAGCGCCAGTACAAATTCACACCAGTGCAGTTCATATACATGCAACTCTGCCCCGCTCTCTGGCGATACAGTGATCTATTGCATAAGATGGCGGAGCAAACACCCCTGGATTGTAAGTTTCCCACACCTACAGGACGTTGGCAGTGAACAATCAAACCCTCTTGCAGGCCCTGAATGACAGATGGGAAAGGTGAATTCTGGCTGAGGATAAGTGGATGGAAGCATGTCGATATCCACGCAAAGTGGCCACGGGGGCCGGGTTTCGTCTTGTACAGATGAAGATATTGTACAGTGCTTATTTTACTAGAACACGTTTGTTCCGAATAGGGAGAGTGGACAATGTCAACTGCTTGCACGTTTGCAGCGTGGCAGAGACACTGATTCACAGCCTGTAGGAATGCCCAAGACGGTGTGTATTCTGGACACGTGAGGAAAATGATTTCCCATGCAGCTGTGGCTCTATGCACTGCATTGATATCTCTGGGGATCTGGTAGGATTAAACTTTAGCAAAACATATCCTATTGTTTTGTAACTTAGCTCTGAGAGTGGTCAAATGAGACATTATTCGCCTCTGTGGCAGCCCCAAGGTTCTGAGTTGGGAGGATTGGACCACAAACATTGATTGGTTCGTGTGGGCTAAAGAGACTGTGTATGCTGCTCATGGGTGCCTGTGAAAGGCAAAGAAGATCTGGGGCCCATGGAGAGAGTTCAGGGAATCAGTTTGATATCACGAAGGTCAAGGAGAAGCCTCATGGTCCCTCTTTTCCACGTTTCTTGGCTCAGCCGGGCCGCACGGGATAGAAGGAAGTCCATGAGAGGAGAGTATCCTGGATCCTGAGGCGCAGTGCCCAGAGGCCCCAACTGTTTACGTCCCGCTTCTGGAATCTGCCTCGTAATGTGTACGTTACATTGTGTTACTCCGGCCATGCCGAACTTTATGTTCTCAGATTCCTTCACATAATGTGTTGTATTATGGAAATTGTAAAAAACAGATGTGCAAAAAAAATGGTAAATAGTCCAAGTCTCAATGAGTGGCAAAATCTGAAAGAAATTGGGCAGCATCTCTGGTACAACAGGAAAGTCTTGCCTGCTCATATTCAAAAATGTGGTGGCCACCATTGCCCACCTCCTGGAACCAGTCTGATCTGGCCCGCACCTGTCTTGGGGGCCTGCCATCAGTTAGTGTTGCCCTCGGTCCAGAAGAGTGAAGGGAACCTTTACACCAAAGGTTACTAGAGAGGATAAAACTTTCACAGCATCTGCAGGTAGACATGATATGGCTTTATATGTTTAATAATGAGGAAGGTGAGTGGTATTTACATTTGTGGTCGACATCAGTAAAGTTATTGGGCATTTTAAAGCTGTATGCATTTTCGGTGATTGTACATCTTTAAAGAGCTGCAGCAATATTGTAAACTACATAAGATATATATAACAACAGTGTGCGAAAGAGGATGAGTTGAGGGTATGGTTAGCACATGAAGGAGATATGGCACTTATTGGAACCTCTGCGCGGTGATTAAAATTTGACATATTCGGTGTAGTAGTGGTGTAACTTACCGGTTTGATGCTTTTGATGTAAGCAACAGCAGTACAACAAGGAACATCCATATCATCAGCAGGGTAATTTTATCGACTTGAACAAACTGATGAGCAATGCTATAGCACCTTTGACAGAGCGCGGCCCCAGTTGGGGAAGTGCAGCGTTTAGGACCCGGGGCCACTGTGGCCCAATCCCTGTACACTGGTCCTGCGTTGCTTCCAGCCTTGCGAGGCTGGAAGGTGGAAGAGTTTGAATTCTGGGGGTCGCGCAGGAGGTGTGTCACTTCTGGCTGGCTCCGCATCCCTGGGGGTTATTTAAGTACTCCCTAAGCAGGCCACAGCGTTTCTCGTGGATGTGGCGCAGGCGGCCTGGGGCGCTGACTGTCGTTTTTCTCACCCTTCCATCCCTTAGATATGAGTTTGGGCGAAATTGGTGTAACATGCCGTGACATTGTAACATGAGACACTAAATGCAACCTAAGCAACAGAGGGGTACCCTGGATAACACCAAAGGTAGGATCCTGCAGTCCTGAACCAACTGAAGGATGTACACACCAGCTTGGTGGTTAGGGTGCCCAGATCGCTGGGGTGGGCACAGGGCTCGGGCTCCTGGTCACCTGTTGCACCCCCATGGTGGTTTGGTGTTTTGGGGGCGGTGGGGACCTGGAGCACGAGGACAAGGTACGGTGAGGTGTTGGAACCACCTCCCCTCCCTCTCCAGGGATACAGTTGAGGTACGGTTCACCTGTGTGGTCCAACGGTGGTTCAGGATGCGGCTGGATCCTTGGTTGGGTGTTATAAAAATTATGACTGTTTAATAATGTTTATTTACAGGTTATGTGTTATGATATGATTTAATTAATACTGCACAGTGTGTATTAAACTGGTGGCATTTGATAATAAATTCTCCCAATGCCAAAGACATTCAGACTTTGTCTGTTTACGTTTGATGGGTGTTGGGGCGGGGGCCTAATGGGGGCATCCGGGACCTATAGTACATTATCCTTCAGTTTGCTTTTGAAGATTTGCAATAAGGAGAGGATGTAGCGTAACAGCACAAAGCTGCCGACTTCAGAACTGGGGAACGATATTCGAGGCAATTGGGATTCTGGGCAAACTACTTTAAGTCCCCGTGCCTAAAAAAACAAAAAATGTGTTCTTGTGTAATGTAACTTATGCTAATGTAAAGCTTTCCAATACCTTTAGGTCGAGTTCACACTATATAAAACTGGAAAAAAAGAGGGAAAAAAATGAGCAGTCAAGTGTAAGTAATGTGGTTGGAAGAACATTCCAGACCCAAGGTGTGTCCCATGAAAACGTGTGCTTAGGTGGTGGATAGAGGCGCTTTGAAACGTAGGCTGGATTTCCCTCCAAGGTTCCTGTTTATTCCAAACATTGAATGAGGATGTAGCTCCTGGCTCGGCACGGGCCCTTCACCTTTCAAGGGGCCCCTAGGAAAGGGAATTTTCCTTCTTATCACACTTTTGTCTATGTCTCCATCTTAACCTTTAACGTACAATTAAATATTTTGGCATCATAGGGCTTGAGTGATCAGAAAATAAGTGGTAAAATTCAAAGTTATTTCGAATAGTGGCACCCAAAATACATCTTAGGCCCACAGAATCCTTAATATGACACTGAGCTCTGCAACTGCAGAAAGTGACGCTTTACTCATAAAAATAATAAGCTCACAAACGGCTTTTCATAACGCAGATTTGGACTTTTCTAGAAGCTGTAAAAAACAGAGTTTACGCCTGTGTCCTGTGAAGTAGTGTTATTAGTCACACCCTATTCTCTACAGGCACTTGTCTCAAGTTTAAATAAAAAGACCAGCCCCTGCCCAGCTTCTTGGGATGCAATCACGGGGCTGGTAACCCCCGCAGAGTGACAGAAACTGATTAGGTTCTGCTGTCTGCTGTGTTTTAAAAAGTACATGACCTTGGATTGGAAAGGGGTCAGTTTCATCCTTATCACTGATTATATGTACTGTGGTCCATTCCCAGACTCCCTCCTAACTGATCAGATCCTTTATTGAGAATCTAGAGAGAAACATAACTACATCCCAACGCACCATTTAAATGTTGACAGTACATCTAGAACAGGGAAGGGGAGTTGCCTTGCTGCATTTCACCTTTTCCAATGGATGTGTGCCTGCCTTCGGCCTAGAGTAGCGGTCTCCAACCTTTTCTGTAAAAAGGGCTACTTAAGTTAAATGAAAACTACATTGAGCTGCCAATATTTTTAGTGTGGTAATAGTGGTCACGTCAGACAAGATTACTTTAGTGGCCACCCTCTGAAAGATGGCCAGCAGTGATCACCTGAATGCACCACGCAGGGTTTGCACTTGCAATGTGAAAAAGGCTTTATCAATTTAGACTGCTTCTACATGGGTAACACATGCGAGCCATGGCTGCAGTGGCCCTGACACCAAGGTAATAGTATTTATAATAAGTCTTTCCAATGACTCATTTATCACTCAAATAGCAGCTTTAAGTATATTAAATATAATTTGGAAATTCAACCTGTTTGATTCAAACATCAAGTTATGAATTCTGAAAATGCACTCAATTTCATCTTAAATACACACTTTTCAATTTTGGGAAGCATGTATTAATTAAAGCATCAAAAGCTTCTAATTTACTAGGTTGGGCTGCACAGAGGAGCTACTTAGAGGTAGCTGGAGAGCTACCAGTAGCTCACAAGCTACTCGTTGGAGATGCCTTGCTTAGAATGTCCACACTTCCCTAAAATTGCATGCAGCTTCAGCCAGTATCAGCCAGGAAGGCAAAACTTGTTAATGCACTGTATTTGTTTATATTTTAAGTAAGAGATGTTTGAAAAGAATTGTTTGGTCCTTACTGTTTTATTTTCACACTGTGATGCCCACGATTCATGCTTGATTTTCACACATTTGGTTTATGTTATCACTGAGACTGTCTATGATCTTGTACAGAAATAGCTATTGCTGCTGTTACTGATTGAAACAAATAATTTGGGTTCTCATGGTTGGGGTTGGTCGCAATCCAGTGTATTAAATAAGGGCGCAGTTGTATAGTGGTATGTCTCTTACTTAACCCCACTTGATTGTATGTAAACTCCACTCAATTGAGCCTTTCCTAACATCAGCATACACATCAGAACCATTCAAGACATGTTGGCTTGAACATACCGCCCCCTCTAGTACACAGCATTCACCTTAAATTAGGGGTCTTCAAACTGGGGGGCCTCAAGTGATCCCGGGGGGGCGCCAGGCTCTGGCCAAAAGAAGAATTTCCCAGATAACAGTGTTTTGTTTTAAGCAGAAACATGTTATTGCATTTTTAAAATGGCAACAGTACTTAACTGCAATGTTTAAATACATCTAGACATATTTAAACATTGCCATCTTTATAAAATATTTGTGAAAAATTCTGAAGGGGGCCCAATGATTTTTATTTTTCAACTGGGGGGGGATTAAAACGTTTGGAGACCACTGCCTTAAAGCCATATAGTTGGCCACTTATGACGATCAACAGAACAGTTCTTTCAGGACGGTCAGTGGAATTGGAGCTTGCCCAGAACAAAATAGAAATTACAAGTCCTTCTGCACGCCCATCCATGCACCTGGTTTTATATAAAGATTCCTAACAGAATGAGACACAAATAATTATTTTTATTAATCGGTCTGAACCACTGCTAAATAAAATGCTGGACAGACAAATGCATTGCCAACCGGAAAGGGCCCAAGGCACAAAAAAGTATTTAAGGAGCTTTACATCTGCACTTGGACATAGTTTTACACTTTTTTGCAGGTCACAACACATTCAACGTATAACGTATTACTGCTGAAAAACTGTGCCTGGCATATGTTTAGAGATATGTACTACTGTGAGCGTTGTGTCACATATTCTCCAGTCTTCCCTGGCCTCCTTTCAAATTGCACGTAGCATACAATTACACACTGTGGAAATACAGTCTGGTGTGCAAATGCACATTTTTTTCATTTAATTTTTTCTTTCCCAGTGAAAACAATGTTTTCTTTAGAAACAAAACTGTCTCTACATCTCCTCTAAGTTTGGAAGTAATTGTTTCCCTTCTCATCCTTGAATAGAGCTACTCTGGCCCCTTGCTAAAGTAAAACTCGAGCCATTTTCAGGATGCGCTCAGAGTTTGTAAATGTTATCAAACTCACAAGTATGTGGTGTTTTCAAACTTACAATGCAAACCTCGCCTTGTACTGACCATTTCCACGTCTTTCGTGGGTTTACTGCTCTATTGTTCGCACTCACGGACGGACTTGCACAATAGCAAAACCATTTATAGGGGCCAGAAATCTTTCTATGTCGTCTTGACAGTCGGAATTGATGCCATTTTCGTCCGTAAATGTTACTTTATGGCCGAAAGTACCATTGTGAATCCGGCCCAGTGGCTCCAGACCATGTTTGTTGGTGAGAAGCCCAGAGCCACCAGACAGGCTAGCAGTCCACACAAGTGTTAGACTTAAGTGATTATGTTAAAGATTTATCCCACGCTCTGCGTCACACCACACACCATCCTTCTTTAAATGTACCATTGTCTTAGGCCAATTAAAGCACGCTTTGTGGATTGGGGGCTGTTGGTAACATAGAGTGAGCAGCGAAGCTATGAAGTATAAGAGTGAAAGAAAAAAGGGGCGGGGTTTGGCCCCGTCTCGCTCTTGACGGCCTTTCCTGCTCTCGTTATTAATGGTCTTGATGTGAAGACTCCTGCGGTGACCCCCACACACAGTTATCCTTGGAGTGATGGCTCCGATAAGAGCAAATGGATGGGGTCTTGGTGGGGAAAGTGATGGAGATGGATGAGGGACTCCCCAGCGCCACTTAATTCATCCCAGACAAAGCCATGGAGACAGCGACTTAACAGAGCGTGACCGAGAAAACAAACATTGGGCGCTACCTGCAGGAGCTCTATCGATTATCCACCCCCCTGGGCCGGGCACTTCCTACTCCGACTGAGGCGGGCTTCGAGCAGGCATTGTCTGCAGTCTCTGACAATGCAAGCGTTGTCTGCTACTTTCTGTTATCACTAGTGTGCACCCCTAAACTTGAGCTCACACGCCCTAGTGACAGAATGTCTTTTAGTGAGCACACCAAGAGAGCATTATAATCTGTACAAACTCCGTATCCCCTCGGCAGAGATAAAAGGCATCACGATAAATACCAAACCTAATGGCAACTTTTGGAAATTGGAAAGGGGGTATTTGGGAGAAAAAAAACTCACCGGGGATGATTATTTTCCTCATTGAGTTATATTGGAGTGGAGCAATTTTAGGCGACAGAAAGCTAAATGAAAGCATTTTCTCCAACCTGAAGAGATTCTGTTGGCATGTAAGTGATATTTATCTGTTGGCCTCAGAAGGATGAGAAGCTAAATAGCCCATCGATATCTAGGAACTTCCGGTTACCCACAGCTCTCTGAAGTGGCTGCAGTAACGCAGTGCTAGAGCTGACACAGCGGGCCTTGACTGGCTGAATGTCGGAATGAAACACCCCAAGCTATACATTATAATTGCTGCTTCCCACGTATGGGCCCTACAGTGGCCACTCTGCTGTTCTGGTCAGTAGAAGACTGGAGTCAGACAAGGGGATTACAGTATGTCCTAAAGGACTGTGATGTCTCTGCCATTTATCCTGTTTTCTTTAAAATACCTGGTGACAGTAATGTTGCTTAGTGGGACTGGGCTAATACTCATGTGCATATGTAAATTCCAACAAACTATCCCCAAAAGTGGACAGGGGAGCCCAAATCACTGAAAAAATGTCAGTCATCCGGTTCTGTTTTAGGGATGTCATCTCGCTCCATCCACCTTTTCCGGGGTTATAAATTAGAGGGTAGTGAAGAGCATAGTGGAGGACCAGCTGACTGAATTTCGCCTTGATCTGTAGATAAATTAGTTTTTCTTTCTCTGGACTGGGATTGTGAAATCGGGGAATTGGAAAACTTTATCGCCTTTCACTGCCCATGGGTGTTAGGAATGGGGTTTCTGGTTGGCTGGGGTATGCACCTCTGCCTGGCAGAACCCACCACTCTAGACAGGGCAAGTGAGTTACGCACCAAAGATAACCTGTGCTCACCCCTGGTAGGTTGGCACAGAGCAGCCAGGCTTATCTCTAGAGGTCCCGTGTGAAGTGTTTGTGCAGCACACACACATCAGTGACACAATAAATACACCACAAAAGAGACTCCACACCAGGTTATATAAAAATATGTTATTATATTGTACATTCATATATATATATATCACCAAAATGACATAATTCATAAATACCGTACTGTGAAGATATCAGAACGACACTCATAAACACATAGGGCATGAAGTAACAAAGGCAGTACCACGAGTACATGAACCACCAGTTACCTCCCTGAGCACATATGTCACAGTGCACTTGCACTTTTATATGGCTTTGCCTGGTACTCAGGAAGCTGATAATGCAAGACTCTGGAAGAGCGCCCCCCCAACATGGGGGGAGCGCGACCCCTTAGGGGTCGGGGACGCCGGGGCCTAACCCTCGCACTAGTTGTGCGCAGGCTGGCCGAGGCTTCCGCTCTCACGCCTCGCGAGACGTGGGAGCGGAAACTCCTATTTTGAGGAACGTTGGGGCAACGTGCGGGCCGAACCGGTCTGGGCCGCCGCAAGCCAGTGTGGGGGGGCTTAAAAGCACCCCCACGGAAGGCTCGGCCTTCTTCTTGTTGGCGCGGCGGCCCGGACGTTCGGACACCGTCTTGAAGGACCTTTGGGGCCCTGGTCGCCCTCGTGGCGGAAGAAGAGAGACTAAAGTAACCTGAAGCAACAGAGGGGACCCCAAGGGTGGGGCCCCGGTATAACAACAGAGATAGGATCCTGAAGTCCTGGGCGCAACCTGCGGATGGACACACCAGATTGGGGGTAGGGAGCCCAGATTACTGGGGTGGTCACGGGGCTCATGCCCTGGGCCGCCCCGGTACACCCCTTGGCTGATTGGTGTTTGGAGAGGGGGCGGAACCCTGAGCATGGGGGCAAGGAACAGAGGAAGCAAGGGTACCGCCCCCCCTAGGGATACAGGTGACAACCAGTCCCTGTGTGGTCCAAAGGAGGTTCAGGACAGGAAGGGATCCTGTCAAAAATTGTATGGTTACAAAAATGTAAAATATATACATATCTGTGTAGATTTAGGATGTGCAGTGAAAACGATTAATAGACTAATTTGTATAAGATGTTTTGCATGATTTTAAAATTGATTAATGATATTATGATCTTAAACAAAAGTATTTAAATAAATACTTCTTCCAACGAATTAATTGTCTTGTCGGTGGTGTATGACCTGTGTTGGGGAAAGGGCCTGCTGGCGCCTTCCGAGTCCTATGGAAGAGCGCCCCCCCCAACATGGGGGGAGCGCGACCCCTTAGGGGTCGGGGACGCCGGGGCCTAACCCTCGCACTAGTTGTGCGCAGGCTGGCCGAGGCTTCCGCTCTCACGCCTCGCGAGACGTGGGAGCGGAAACTCCTATTTTGAGGAACGTTGGGGCAACGTGCGGGCCGAACCGGTCTGGGCCGCCGCAAGCCAGTGGGGGGGCTTAAAAGCACCCCCACGGAAGGCTCGGCCTTCTTCTTGTTGGCGCGGCGGCCCGGACGTTCGGACACCGTCTTGACCCACCCACCCTCTCCTTAGATTAGGCGGAAGAAGAGAGACTAAAGTAACCTGAAGCAACAGAGGGGACCCCAAGGGTGGGGCCCCGGTATAACAACAGAGATAGGATCCTGAAGTCCTGGGCTCAACCTGCGGATGGACACACCAGATTGGGGGTAGGGAGCCCAGATTACTGGGGTGGTCACGGGGCTCATGCCCTGGGCTGCCCCGGTACACCCCTTGGCTGATTGGTGTTTGGAGAGGGGGCGGAACCCTGAGCATGGGGGCAAGGAACAGAGGAAGCAAGGGTACCGCCCCCCCTAGGGATACAGGTGACAACCAGTCCCTGTGTGGTCCAAAGGAGGTTCAGGACAGGAAGGGATCCTGTCAAAAATTGTATGGTTACAAAAATGTAAAATATATACGTATCTGTGTAGATTTAGGATGTGCAGTGAAAACGATTAATAGACTAATTTGCATAAGATGTTTTGCATGATTTTAAAATTGATTAATGATATTATGATCTTAAACAAAAGTATTTAAATAAATACTTCTTCCAACGAATTAATTGTCTTGTCGGTGGTGTATGACCTGTGTTGGGGAAAGGGCCTGCTGGCACCTTCCGAGTCCTAATCATGATAACAGTATCAGGGCATGAATTGCAATAGTTAGGCTAGACACAAAACACACAAGTCATCGCAGATTACCATATGCACATCAATTACTGTGCAGGAGCACAGTTACAGAAACCCCGCTCACCTATTAGCAGGATTATTGTCATTGTAGTGGGATGATTGCAATGAGTGTGTTGGTGCACAAAACATAGGCTGCAGGAGCCCTGGCCTGCCTAACCTAAGTAATCCTTGACAATGTAGACACCCTTTGGTTAGCAAGACAGCAGCAAGTAAACAATCACGGGTATTGCAGTACTATCACGTGAACAGTTGTATGGCCGTAATATATTCAGTACTTGATAAGTGCCCCTAGACCTCACTATGCGTGGTCCTGCATAGCGGGGTAAGGCATAAGTGGCGCAGAACCGCCACATGGAGCCGGGTGAGTTAGAACGGCCCACGGGTTCCTGTGTAAAGGTACAGTACTTTGCGGGGCCAGGTCAGGGAATCCTGATGTCTCGGGTGGGGGAAAACCTCCCTTCTTCTCTCCCGGTCGACCGCTTTCTGGGAATCCAAAAGGCAGCTTCCCGCGGGCGCGTGGCACAGCTGCTGGAAGTACGGGCTATTGAGAGCCAGTCCCAACTTCAGGTGGGTTTCCTTTCTGATCCAGAGAGGGGAGCACTGCCGGGGAAATCCTTGGGGGTGAGCCCTGCGGTGCAGCAGCTTACGTTAGCGCAACACAGCCACAGCCCCCTCTCCCATCAGCTCCTAGCGGCCTCACTCAGTTGAGACTGCTCACTGGGGCAAGTGGTAGGTGGATTTCCTCCTTGCTCCAGCAACGGGATCACAGGTCGGGCAGGGCTGGGGCTTCCTCATCAACCCGAGGTGCTGCTCCCAGTCAGCTAGACACAACGAGGTATGGTTCTTGCACAGGAGAAGGTGCGGGCCCAGGTCACAGGCAGCGCTGGGTGCTGTGCTAGGTCACAATGATTGCATGCACTTCAGCTCGGCCCCAGAAAAGCGCTCAACACATCCTGAGGACAGAAAGGTACCCAGCCCTCCACACAAACTAAAGAATGAAACACTCGCCACAGGTTTCTTTTGTAAAGAGTGGTCAACCCTAGAATCCTACCAGCACAGGAACTCTGAGGGAGCAGGGGTCCTCCAGCCAGCTCCTGGAGAACACTTGTAGTTGGCAAAGCAGGTAGGCCAGCATACCAGAGCACAATGGCGGTTCCTCCAGGCAATCCCACAGGGTCTGGTGACCCCCAGCCACAGAACAGCTGGCAGCAGGGCAACAAGTAGAAAAGCAATCCTGTTGTGTCCTTTATGCTACCCAGCAGATACCAGACAGAAGGGCAACAAGCAGAAGAGCAGTCCAGATGAGTCCTTTTGCAGCTCAGCAGTCCTTCTGACAGAGATTCAGCCCTGGTTCCAAAAGTGCTCTGAAATCAGGGGGCAAGAGCCCTTCTACTTATACTCAAAAACACCTTTGTTCGGGGGTAACTTCAAATGGACCCTTTCAAGTGAAGCACACCACCCTTTCAACCCAGGCCTGTCCCCAGACATCAGTAGGGGGTAATCAGTCCATTGTGTGAGGGCAGGACACAACCTATTGACATGTAAGGTGTGAACGACCCTCCTTCTTCCCAGCCCAGGATGACTATCAGTATGCAGATGCCTCGTCTGTCACACCCATCCCTTCCTGTGTTATGGATGTCTGGAAAGTATGCACCAAGTGGAGCTACCAATCTGCTCCAGGCGTGGATTAGAGTCAGGCTGCAAAGCACTAGAGTTATAAGCACAGATACATGTCCACTTTCTAAAAGTGGCATATCTAAAATAGTAGTAAAAAAATCCACCTACACCAGTAAGCAGGTTTTCTCACTACCATTCCCAACATACTAAACATGCCCAATAAAAAGGGGGTCAGAAATATAGGAGGAGAAAGGCAAAACATTTGGGGATAACTCTGCAAAAAGGGCCATTTCCAACAATGGGCCGTGTGCCTGGGCTGTCTGGAGAATGTGGTCCCTGTCCATGTAGTTAAAGATCCGCGTAATCAGGGGCCAAGGCAGCCAAAGGGGGTGACCCGGGACTGGTGGACCTCTGAAAAAGGTTGTGAGTTTGCTAATATAGATGTTTTTTATGAGTCATTGCTGTATGTACAGTTCTGCGCCTGGGCCCTCCGCATGTTCCAGTAGGCCTGTGATACAAATATTATTTCAGGGGAGCGGCCCTCCCTGTCTTCCGCTCAGTCTCATACACGGCTCACTGCCTCCGCCAGGTCCTGGAGCCAAGCCTGCATATCCTCGATGGCTGGATCCATGCACTCCATCTTTGCCTCTGCCATCTTTGTGGTCATCCTTTCTGCCAGTTTTCTTTGGTCCATCCTGAGGAGACACATAGACATGAGTTTGTCTACCTTAGGCTTTCCCATGATGAGGTAATTATGTTGGCATAGTACGATCCATCTTGTGAACCAGCCCTAGTGAGTGACCCGTATTGGCCGTGCGTTGCGTTCAGGGCCACTGGTAGCTTGTTCCACCCTGCTGCTGGCAGGGTGGACATTTCTTTGGAGTCCTGATGACAGGTCGTCTGAATCACGGAGAACCCTCTTCTGGGTGGGAGCCTATTCTGCGCTGTAGCACCACCAGGTCAGTATCTATTGTTTACCAGAAGGGGCCTCTAGCTCGCCAATATTTAATCACATGGCCTACTGCCCCACCTCCTTCCTGTAAGGCCTGAGGAGGGAG
The DNA here is from genome assembly GCF_031143425.1 of Pleurodeles waltl. NCBI lineage: Eukaryota > Metazoa > Chordata > Amphibia > Caudata > Salamandridae > Pleurodeles > Pleurodeles waltl. The sequence continues at coordinate 622,892,593 of NC_090437.1, read as the reverse complement.
GCTGTTGTGGGGGCAGAGGAAGTGCAGCATGCCCCCAAGCCACTTCACTGTGTGTCCACCGGCAGGGTCTGGGACCTTGTGTGGAAGCCAAGAGCCCACGTCCCGGGCAGTAGTTCAGTAGATCAAAGGCATCGGGCCCATGTGGTGCAGCCGCAACTGCAAGGGCTCTTCTCTATTGTTGGGCCATCAGCACGGGAGTGAGGTGCGGGCCCCTGCTCCCAGCCCTCTGGCTGTGTGCGGCTCACTGATCTATGGCACCACATCTGTTCGGGCTGCCATTTTGAGCCCTTCTCTGTCGCGTCTGGGTGGCTGCTGTTGTTTGTGGCCTGCAGGGCTGCTAAATGCTCCAGCGCTATCTCTGGTGTTCTCCTGTATGCCCCTACAAGAACACATAGGGGATGTGGTGATCAACAATTACTGGCAAGTTGGGGCTGTGCCACGGGAGCTCAGGCAGGCACATCCGGCTATATAGGTGTTGTAGCCACTTCCCCACTTATGTAAATATTGTACATGGGTGATATGACTTCTGACAAATGAGTCTGGTGCCAAATAGGTAAGACGTAGTAAATTCTTTATTACAGGTTAGAGCTCAGGCTATGTCTATGGAACCCTCAGTTCATCATCAGGAGGAGGGGAGCAGTAGGGGGCCAGCACCTGCTAGCAGAACTTTAAATTCAGAAGCCTTGGGCTGATGTAAGATGTTAGCCTGGGCTGAGAAGTGTAGAGCCAATGGAAGTACTTTCCAGTTTGGGGACAAGACTGAACATAGAAATGGGACTGCCAGTGGTGTACTTCATATTGTAGAAAATTATGTACTGTGTGCTTAGTTGAGACCACTTTTTTTGGAGTCTCAGTGATGGTGTTCACCGATACGGGATTGTGCAATCCAATCTAAAGCATTAAAGTAAACAAGAAGATAGGCCAAAGTTGGGTAAAACCTATAAAAGTATTTATTGATGAGCATATGCATGTGGTTTGTACAGGTGGCTTTCTCCTCCGACTTGTATATTTATTATTGCAAAGCTAAAATTGGTTGATGTTATTCTATTGTTGCCAAATGTACATTTTTTTATAATGCATGTTCTTTGAGGAATTCTATCAGCTCTTGCATTTAATGTTTGAATGGGTTAGGTTGGTGTAAATGCATTTCACTTATTAGAAATTAGCCATAGTTAAAGCAGCTGTGTTAACGTGCTTCACTTTCGTGTGGACGATTGGTAAGGTAAAGTTAAAACCCTCTTGCAAGCTGTGCTAAATTTATACTGCATGCATTTACTGGTGACTTTGTGTGGTGACTGGCAAACCTGTGAGTCTGTTTGGGAGATTGCTGTAGATGGCCAGAGTAAACTGTCAAATCAGCACTTGCCACCGTGATATATCCAACACTAATGTCCAAAGAAAAAAATGGGCCAGAATGTTTAACACACATCCGACACACCCCAGGTACGTAATTTATTTCAGCTGTCACAGTACTCTTCAGCACTAGCCACCTCCACCCAACAGTACTTGCAATCCAGCAATTTTCCAATCAAGCATCCAAGAAAGACCCTCTGACTTCCTTATGCACATCCAATGGCCCCACAACCTCCACGCCCACCACACCAGCATGTGTGTTAGAGCCACTAAGATAACCTTAGCTTAAACCTTCCATACCTTCATGAGTACACCATGGCATCATAATTACCAACCTGGATTGTCATGCATAGATAGAGAACTCTTTACTCCAGCTCAACAGTGGACAAATGACTACCCAATCCAGAGAAAAAGACAGAAAAGTCCTTCACATCTCCAGCCCATACACATAAAACACTACAAAGATTTCCCAAGATCAAACGTGTTACCTTCACGCTCATCCACACAAACCTGTTGTAACCTAAACATTGAATAAACTGTCTGATAACCTCTGGCATCAAGCACCTGCAAACAGACACATTCCCTTCCCTAAAGGGCGCCTGATAGAGAATGTGGCCTTCAACTGACCTGTTCTAAATTTAATTTTTCTTCTTTCTGGCTGTGAGCTAACCTCAGTGAGGAGGAGTGATACAGACCCAAATTTGAAGACCACTTCCATCCCTTGACCAGTAATCACCTAGCTCCTTTTGTCATGCCTTAGAAAATGGTACATGGAAGCTGTGCTTACGTGTTTCATGCAGAGCTAACAGGCCACTTTTTTGACAATTCTCATGAAACGTGTTTGGTGTAGCTTGGTACAATCTTTAAATATGAGAAATATTGAACAGAAAGTGTTCTTAGTTATCTTGGTACATTACTTTCACAGACTGCCATATCCAATCACAATCTTCTTTGGCTTTTGTTAATCTTTTAGTTGTCTGCAGCAATATTTGACAAAATGCAGGAAAATTTCTCATACCCACTTCCCTTTTAGCCCCTGGTTCACTTCTCCTAAAAACTCTCTAAAATATTCTGATTGATCACCGTTGGAAACACATTATCACCTACCTTCTCTATTCAATAGGGCATCATCCAGGCTTTCTATTCAGGCCTCATATGTATTATTTGCATGCTTCTACCTGTCTCTCTCTGCAGTTTCCTCTTGCACGTTGTCATACCTTTCCAATGTGGATAGCTTCAAATTTTTAATTTTCCCTCCACTGCTATTAATTTAGGGTTTGACTGTCTCCAGGGTGTATTCTTCTGGATAGCCACATAAAAAGGGATTGAGGCATTATATAGTAAACTGACATGTAAGAAATACAAAGTGACACATCCAAAATGACCACAGACAAAAGAAACCCTGGTAGTAGAATCAGGTGCTTTATAGTTGATATTAGATTATTGAAATGCCTGTACTCTAGAATTATTAATGACTATATGAAGAAATGTTTCCGAAAACGCTCAGAACTACACTGACTAGATAAGTGTTCCAGGGAGGGTGCTGTGCCCTGCATGACAGCCAGAAAAAAACGCCATGGCATTTGCTTGTCTAAGACTGAAACATTGACCTCTAAATGGCTATTTTTTATGATGGATGTATCTAAAACTGGATGCATACTGATAAATCACGCCACATGTTTGTGTATTTGTGGACTTATGTAAATTGACTTTGTAAATAACAAGCATATGTTCCTCCTTCGCCTTCAAATCTTTCTGAAATCTAGATTTAAATGTTCAATATCATTCCAAGAGGAGATCTATTTTGATACTCTTTCCAAGCTCAAGTTATGAAAAGCATATGATCCTTTTAAATGGTAAGCAACTTCTGCTGCAAAATATTAGCACCCAGATGTTCAAGGTGATACTGGGCTTTCCTATATTTGAATATATTGTATTTGCTATTGAGCTTCTATCATATTTTGTCTTTTTCGTTCATTTAATTGTTTTTCCCCCCAACACAAAATAAACAACAAATGAAAACAAAGTAACCATCCAAAACAGCTAAATTTTCGGGGTAGGGTACAAACGAAGGAAGAGGTAGAGAAGAAAAGGAGAAAGGAAAAGGGAGCACAGAAGCTTGCTTTACAAAAGGGGAGGAGACATCAGTTATATTATTCCATTACATTACACAGTTGCTCCAAACTTTTGATGTTGGTGTATATATGTGAGCCATAACTTCTTCATCAACCCTCTGGGCTGCTTCAGTTCCGTATTGTTATCTCCAGAAGATCCGGACAATCTGTGGAGGTGTCCCTTCCTCACTTGGTCAGAAATATGTCTTGCCTTTCTCCAGCCCCTATTTGGTTTTTGGTATGTCTTAAATGGCTTATGAGTTTTTTCAAATTGAAACATTTTGTCAGCTAGTATTGCTGCCAATTTCTCCATTGTGTAAATAGGACAGAATTTTGCACACCACAAGTCCAGTGGGGATGGGGTATTTTGCTTCCAGTGTGTCCGAGCCACTACACTAGCTAGCAAGGAAATGTGTGATTATTTTTCCCATGTGTATGCACAGGATGGCTGTATGATTGAGCCACGCATGCCTTAACGCGGTCGTAGCCACACATGTCTTTACCATGCATGCCTTTACAACAAATTTCGTTGTAAAAGCATGCCTGGTAAAGGCATGTGTGGAAACGCCATACAAAATGGCATGCCTGGTTCTGTCATGCACCCCGCCCCACCTGTCCTGAGGCCCAAAACTACCCCCAATCCTAATACCTAAAGTACCCCAACCCCCCACCCACGAGCCCTAAAAAAAAAAAAACTATCTCAACCCCCCACCCTACCGCTGAAAAATGAAAGTACCCCAACACCCCCCACACACACTAAACCCTAAATCCGCCCCACAGCTAAAAACTACCCACCAACCCTGCCCCTACCCTACTTACCTCACTGCTTCCTCTCCCGACCCTTACTCCTCTTCTCTCCTCCTGCCCTTCCTTAAACCTTCCCCCACCGCTTTTAAAATAAACTACCCTGCCCCCCACCCTAAGCCCTAAATAACAAATACCCAAACCCCCCACTCCCGCTCCTAAAAAAAAAAAAAAAAAAGCCTAAGCCCTAAAAATACCCAAGCCTCCCACCCCACCCCTTAAAAAAAGAATAGCCCGCCCCGAGCCCCACCCATCCCAATCCCTTAATCCACCACCCACCCCAGCCCCACTTACCCCACTTACCTCACCGCGTCCTCTCATGAACAACGCATGGCTTTTTCTGTGCCTTAACCACGCATATGCGTAGTTTAGCACATGCATGGTTAAGGCACAGAAAAAGCCATGCGTTGTTCCGGCAAGTGTGGTTATGCTTGCATGACAAATGTCAGTGTTGATAAGGAAGCATTGTTAAGGACGTTTCCTGCGCAGGATATATTCTGTCATCTGACGACATCAAATGGTTTGTCTTAGAAACTATCAGAGACAACATCGACATTTCCAAGAAACTCTTTGAAAAAGAACAACGATGGGTCTTCAGACTTCAGACCCATGCAATTGGCCTCAATGACGATATTCAATGGACTAACTTTATCCACTAATAATAAGATTTCCCCTTTTTTTCCCTTTTTTTGCTTTTTATGGCCATTCTAGATCAATCTTTCCAGACAATTGTACTATAACTTTAACATCCCAAGCAATTTGATATATATCTATTTATTACTGGAGGTGATATCCCCTCATATTGACTTTCAGAATAAGACTCATACTCAATGATTTCATTATTATATATACACTTTAAGATGGCCTACACACTTCTCTCTTTTTGAATTCCATTTCTGGTGTCCAAAATGGCCGACACTCTATTGCATTTGAAGTCCTTTCTTTATGTTACTATTCTTTTCTTTAATAAAAAAGCCCCCCGGCATCAGTGTCTCCATCAATACCGGGGTGGAGAACTGGCGTAGGTGATCCGGCATTTTCGGTCCCGTGTTCAAGTAAGTACCTTGATTGGTATTGTTGATACTTCCGTAACTCCGTCATATTATGGACGAGCACGGAGGATCGGCGCGTTTTTTCTATCCATTGCGGAGCTTCCAGCATTCGGAACTCCTGCTTTCAAAATATTTATACTTTGCCATATCTTGCGCTATAATCGAGGTGCCGCATTCAAAGGCAACCCGTTTGTTTTGGGTGACCCGGGGTATACGAGGGAGCGACGCTAATCGATTTACGCGCTCTCCACCCTGTTCACAGCACTCGCAGTGCTAGCTGTATGCGCGCTGTTAGTTGACCCGCGTTTTTTGAACTGAACTTATTTTTGTTGCAAGCCTAGCTTCTTTCTATGACGCTACATACTAAGAGTAATAGATACTTTAATGATCCACTAGCTGTTGAATCACCAGGATTGAGATTTGCATGTTATATTATAACTTAACCCTCATCCTGCTTCTTAGGGAGTCTGTTCTAGTTAGACTATGGTACTTCTGTACGAATCCGTTTCTCCTCACATTACAGATGACGTTATATTAGTTTGTATTAGGACTATCCTTCTTAATGTAAGTCTTCTTTATGTTCCTTCTCTTGTACATATAGAGAACGGAGTTGATTTCTTTAGCCTGGACCCCCCCGATGTGGCCCTACCATGAATTTTTGGAGGGTAAGCAATACAGACGTGTATCTGCCTAATAGGCTTTCGTCTTTCCTTCCTTTAACTGCGTTCTTGTTCTTCTTAGCACCAGAGTGATTTTACACTTCGTTTTTGGGTGTGCACTATGTCATTATTTATTATTAAAAGAATTTTTTTTTGGGAATATGTTTCCTATATGAATTGTGTTATGCTAACTATGGTTTCTTTCTACATTTCTTTAGGTACTTGACTTATAAACTTGTGGAATTTTCCACCATTTATTGGATTAGGTATGTTACTAGGTCCTGATGAATCGCACTAGATAACTCATCTATAATAGGCGAGAAACATGTTGACCACTTACATAGAGTAACACAGGGGACCCTGTGTGCTCCGTCTCTTGTATATTATTTTCTTCCAAGAGACCCAACATCTATTATTATACTTACCTACACTTATATGGGGGGTGTGGACATCATTCCACGACCTCCCCGTGTTTGGTTTTTAATCTTGCCAGAGGTTGTAGCATGAGAATTAAAAATATTAGTGACCACCTCTAGACATTTTTAATCTTTCCTTTTACCAATCCACCCCTGTTTCTGACCGGCTTTTTCATTTCTTAAAAAGATCTCCGGCAAAGAGCCCCCCTGCGGGGCCCGTCAGGCATTGCAGTGCCAGCCTGACGAGGAGCTGGCCCTATGATGAAGCATGTCACCGGATGGTGAGTGAGGGCTCTTGCTTCGAAAAGTTTTGGTTCCCAGTTAATGACTGAACCACATATTGGAAAGAAACCCATAATATTAGTTGGAACCGTGTGTTACCCTCTTTGTTTTACTATATCCTGTCATCCCCTGGGTGGTTCAGCAATATTATGACTGTATCAAGCATTTTGTATATAGCCATTATATTTTTTACAAGGCTTGATAAAGACACCCAGTAGGGCTGAATCACAGGGCAAGACACCAGATATGCACCAGAGTGCCACTCATCTGACAGTCCTTCCAGCATGCATCAGAGCTCCCGATTCTGCCCGTAAGTCTGGCCAGTCAGGTACCACCTGGTCAGTATATTACAAGCGTTCTCCTTATACTTTGTGCAAATAGAAGCTTTTGCTGCTCTCAACCAGATGGCCTCCCATTCCTCTTCATGTAAGCTCCTTTTTGAGCTTCACCTACCATTTCTCCATATAGATATGCCAAATCAGTTCAAGGCTCATATTGAGAACCTGGTATAAGCGGGTGGTCTCTTTCCAAGCAGAGGGAAAGAGGCATGCTCAATAACTGTTTCTGTTAAGTCAACTCTTGGCCACTTTGGAGACATATTCCCCCTGTCCAACCTCTGTGTAATGAATGCATGTGATTGCTTAAGTCTATTCCCTTTTTGGTTTGGTATGAATCTTTCCATTCTTCTCTAGTTTTTAAGTTTCATTATTGAAAAAATGTTTAAATCTTCGTTACTCTGACCCTCCTGCGTCTAGAAAATTTCAGTCGTGCTGCCCTGGTGGAAAACTTGGCTTATGTTGGAATGCATGGGGGAGACAAGAAAATCATACATTTCTTGCTCCAGATAATAACATTTTGATGGTATGTGGGAAAGTGTTTCTATTCAGCCTGTGATGTGTAGGCAGCCGTAACAGGAGCTGTAGTGGTGTTGGAGAAAGATGTTGTTCTACCAGTATCAAGGGTCTCTTCCATTCGAGTGCTGGCTGTATCTGAGCTGCTTATATATATATTGTGGAATATCTAGGAGACCAAAGCCCCCTTCTGTCTGTTTCTTAGAGAGAGTTGCGGTGAGACCCTAGTTGATTTATCCTGGCGTACAAAATGCAGAAAAGTAGTCTATATCTGTTTGAACACCTGTCCAGAGCATTTGAGGGAAAGAGTTTGCATTACATATTTATGCTAGATTAAATTGACATTGATACTGTTGATCTGGCTGATCCAAAACTGATCCAGTGTTATCCCATGGACTAGGTCCTTCAAAAGGACATCTAACAAGGCTGGCACATTGCTACCAAACAGGATGTTAGCAGTGGAAAAGTAGCTGTTTTAATATTGTTTGTCTCTTAATCGAGGTATTGAAGCGGTCCAGCGAGGGGTCGGGATAGGCGCACTGTGAGCGCCTCCTTTGATGTACGTGTGACTATAAGGACACACTCCCCCTCCTGGAATCTGAGGCTAGTTGACTTATTGATTAGGGCCTCCACGAGGTAGTTCCTTGCCTAAGGTAGGCCCTCTCTATTAATACATTACAATTGTTTTTTTCCCCCCTTCTTTTGAGGGGAGGCTTACCTATCTGCACTTTGCATGATGGTTAGGGATCCTATGCCCTGAAGAATGCCCCGAGACCTCTCACGGCTCCCAGCAGTGGGCAGAAACATGTCGGCCAACTTTTAGTGAGGTCACCCAGTGAGTCCTTGTTCCCACCATGGTGTCCCGCCCCATTTTTAGCCGCACCAGCAGTTACCACTATTAAAGGGTAGACCACACACAGGCGACTGCCTAGGTGCTTTTATATCCCCCTAGCTTAGCTGGATCCCATTATCTCCAGATAAGATTTATTTACGCACTCCCTCCCGTTCTTTTAACGGCGAGGTTGAGTCCGCCCAAGTGGTACTATCCTACCTGGGTGGGGCTAGGTGGTCAAATAATGAAGCATGACACTATATAGTGTGTGAGACCACCTAGTCCTTAAAAGGAAATCCCCCCTCCTTCATTTGTCGTAGCACCCACAGCATGCATTCTCTGAACCCAAAGAGGTCCAGGAGCCCACGGACAGTCTCCCGTGTACAGAGCTCTACATTATTGGTGAACCCCATACTTTATTGTGGTAACTAGCCTTGTACATTTAACATGACTTTGTAGATCAGCCAAGGTAGTCTCCAAACAGGCTTTGCCTTGTTCTCCAAACAACTTGCCCTCCTCCCCTGCCCTCCAATACTGTGTCAGAACAATAAAATTAACACTGACCAATCAACATTAAGAGGTTCAATAGTATGTAAGTGCTGGACCTGGCATTGAGGTTGAGGAGGGTGTTTAAGAGCACCCTTGTAGTGGTGGGCCAGCATATAGTACTACCTAATGGTTGGGCCCCAGACGGTTCCTGCTTGAGGGGGCTATTGTTGATTTATCTCCTTATTTTCTAGAAGAGAAGCAGAAAAAGCATAAGTCAAGCTACATGGGAAAAAAGTAAGGACGTGAGAAAAAAGCAGAGCACTTGCATGGGTGACAGTCATTGGGTATGGGTAAAACGGTAGGTGCAAGTGTACAATGAGTCTATCATTCCATGGAATGATCCTAATGACAAGTATGAAGCATTGAAGTTAAGTTGCAGAAGCTCAGTCTTCTTCTGAAGCTGCTGGGCACATTTCTTTCTCCCTGTTGCATCTCGGCTTTTGTGCTTCCCTGCGCTCTTTGGAGGTCTGTTATTTTGCATAGTTGCAGGTGGGTAGCCATGATCTTACCTACTGTCTGTTTCACCCATTGCTGTGGACAGATTTCAGATTCCCGGAATCTTGCAGGCTTCCTAGGACTCTGCATTCTATGTTCTTTTCCATTATATGCAAAAGTCAGTCACCCATCTCTATGGGATCGATTTTTGCTGTAAGATTCACTTGATTTTGCCACAAGTTGTATGCCTTGCAAAGTTTAGCAAAGATAGGTCTTGAAAAAGATAAATTGTCTGCTCTTTGAAAGGAAATTGAACTTGTTGCCCTTAATCCAGTCATGGTTTGCTTACTTTAGCTTGGAAAGGTACACTTTGGTCCATTGGGTGGTAGCTAATGGCAGAGTAGCCTTGTTATGTGTGGTTTAATTCTTCTTCCATGGTTTCTATTCTGGGAAGATATAGTGAAAGTGTTATATCCTATATCCAGGTGGGAGCGCGAGAAGGTGAACGTGAGAATGTGTGTGCTGTGTGTGCGCGAGGATACGAATGGAGAATGGTGAGCGTGCGATGGAATGGAAGGTGTGTTTGTGGAGAGAGTGGATGGTTGCGGAGAGAGGCGGAGGTCGGGATGCTTTCTCTACGGAAAGAATCACTGTTTCTTCAATAAACTACACGAGTTACTTCTGGAGCTGTGTCTTGGTCTTACGTGTGCCCCGATACTACACGAAGATCTCCTTAACATGATTTTGGAGTTCATTGTTAAGATTTTCTGGGTTAACTCCCTTGATTCTAGAAGAGCAGTTCTTGATGACTTCAGCTTTTAAAAAATGAGCATTTGCTGGGCCTCCAGAGCTCGGAGCGAGAATATCTTGCTTATGAGCCTGTTCCACAGTGAAAATATCGACCTGTTCTAAACTTTTCTCTGCTCTTTGTAGATTCCAACCTGGGTCAGAGACTGATTTCAGTAAATCTTGACGTAGGGAGGAGAGTAGGTCTTGAATTCCTTGTCAAGAAATTGGATGTCCCCACTAGTGGCCGGCAACTGTACTGCCATTTATTCCAGAGTGAAGTCGGACTGCTGGCTATCCTGGATGAGCCAATTTTGCATCACATCTTTTATATATGGCCATGGCACAGCAATAAGCTAAAAGTTTTATTTTTCCACATTCCCCTATTTGTTGTTGTCACCTTGCTATCACAGGCTGGTCAGCTTTTTTTACGAGTTGATGAAGAGCTGGCCTGGTGACAGCGGCTGGGAGGAAAGGATCTCCCTGTACGCCAGTGACATCCTACTGTACCTGACTCAGCCTTCCCTCTCAGTCGCTAGGTTTATGCAGGTTTTCCACATATTTGGCAGCCACTCGGGTTACTATATTAACTAGAGCAAATTGGTTGTTTTTCCTCTATTGGGGGACAAGCCTAGACTCCTGACTGACTGTCCTGCACCGGTGGTGAAGCAAGGTTTTCAATATCTGGGAATTTACATTACGCGCAACTTGGTGGAGTTCTTGCAAAGAAATGTTCTTATACATCTGGATCACCTCCACGGTGATGTTCTGCACTGGCGCACTTTGCCCCTGCCCCTTTTGGGCAGGGCGGCACTATATAAGAGGATGACCCTCAATCGCTGTATATATGTGCTACAAAATATACTGTATGAGGTCCCCCCGGAACAGAACTTTTCTGAAAGATTGAGCATGAAGTCAGCCTCCTACTTTGGATCGGACCCCGCCTCCCCCCAAGCAGATTGCGCTCACAAAACTGCAGTGCGATGTTGACGAGTGGGGGACTGGCGATCCCCAAGATTCGGCAACACAGCTCTTTGTAATAAATGACTGGGTGTTCTCAGACCGGCAGGAGCCAGCAGGCCAGGTAGACAGAAATGTCATGGGATACAGAGGGCATGAGTCAATCCTATACTGTAGGAAGAAGGAGCAAAACCTCCCAGCTCACACACAATCGGTGGCAAGGGCCTGGAGAGAGGCCACGGTGCACCTGGGCCGCAAGGGCAAACTCACTAGCATTGTGCCACTCTGGGGGAGCGACCTACTGTGAGAAGTAAGGGGCCTTGAGGGATTCTCCTGATGGGAATTAATAGGCATAGAACACCTAGGGGACGTGTGGAGAGGTCAGCCCTGATTTGGTTTGCCACTCTTCGTCAGGAATACGACCTGGCGGCTACTGAACACTATGGATATCTTCAATTGGGACACGCTCTCCGCAAACATATAATGGCAGGCGAAAAATTGTGGGGGGCCACGCCTGTGGAGGAGCGATTGTTGACAGACCTCATACCCAAAAAAGGTATTCCCCACAGTATACCAAAAGGTAGACCACAACTCTCCCGGTCCACTGGGGAAATTGAGAGCATCTTGTTCGGTTGACCTGGGAGACCTAGATGATGACACATGGTCAGGGGCCATACAAAGCCCAAAGGAGGTGGCCGTAAGGGCCTGGTTCTGGCTTGTGCAACATAGAATCCTGCATCAATCCTACTATTCTAGAACCTTGTTGCACAGTATAGGCACCATAGAGGGGCCACTCTGTCTCATTGGGTGTGGCCAGGTGGACACCTTCTTTCATTTCCTCTGGGAGTGCCCGAAGATTCAGGTATATTGGGGGAAGGTAGTGACAGAAGCTCTGGCTGGCATTAGCAGTTGGAGTGGCCAAAACATAATATTGCACGGGCATGGGGAAAGGTAGCACCTCCCTCGCTTGAACAATGGGAGTCCGACCTCGATTGGTGCCAAAGAGCAGAAAAAGTTGTGTACCACAGAAGAGGGTTTCCCTAGATGTGGGAGAAGAGATGGGGGTCCTGACAAAACTTTAAAGGGTATTGATGAGAGACGAGTGGGGTTTGGGGTTGGAGACTAACCGGGCTTGTTGTAACAAGCTGGGAGAAGATTGATGTATCTGGCTAAGGGCCATAAAAGCACCCTCTCTTGGGTCTGCACCCTCTGATCTCTTGTATAAGTGCTCTATACCTCTAAACTCACCATGCAAACCTGTCTATCATCATTAGTTCACATAGTGCAATGAGTATTTTCAATAAAAAGAGTTACAAAAAAAAGAACTGGCCTGGCATTCAATTATCTCTTAAACTAGAGTAATAGTTGGCAGTGGCTTGTTTATTCTGTCTTCTTGCCCGTCTCACTATCCCTCAGAGTGTGCTTTAGTGCAGGTTCTCTCAGTGTTTTTTCCACATGTGGTGGTGATAACACAAGGAAAACCATCACCTAAGCCGTTTTTACCAGCAGACTAGATTATGGGAATGCCTTCTAATCTGGATTTACCAGCCAGATCACAAAAAGACTTAAGACAGTTCCAAACACAACAGCCAGACTGGTCCTCAACCTCCAAGGCCGAACCCACGTTACACCACACCTGAGGGAATTCTGCTGGCTCCCTATACAGAGGTGCATAAAATTCAAGCTCCTTACACACACACACACACACACACATACAAGCATTACACAACACAGGCCTGGCCTACCTGAACAGCCTCATGCAGTGCCATCAACCTGCCACCCACCTCTGCTCAACCAAACTCTCACCACCACACATTTCACTCATCCCATTCATACGCAAAAGCAGGTCAGGAGGTCATTCTTTCTCGTTCATCGCTCCTAAGGGGTGCAACAAACTCCCACTTCATATTAGAGCTTCCTCGTCCCTTTAAGAATTCTGCAAGATGTTGAAGACCTGGCTATTTGAGGAATGCCCCTCAGAGACCAGCCTCACACACCTTCCAAAGCCACAGGATACCATTATGGGTAACGTTGCACTATAAAAGTACACCTACCGTAACATGATAATGAACATGGGAGGCAGGAGGTAGGTCACCTCAGGTATGTCCCCAAGGGGATCAGTGAGTTCTTGGTATTTGTGAACTGAAAAGGAAAGATTAGGGCTGAGGCCGGTGAGCATTTTCTCTCTTTTATAGACCATGAATTTAGTTATTTCAGTTATGGCGAGGTCCCCTCAAGCCTCAGGCTTTGATATTTATCATGCTGAGGTACGACAATACTGATCATTGTCTCATGTTGAAGGCCCAGAGAAGTTGGGAGCTTCACCACAGCCTCCCTTACATTGTTGCACAAGGCCCTGACTTATTGCAAGTGGGTGGGAGGAGGGGAAACAGGGTGTTCACCGCTCCTTGATCCGGCAACCTCAGGGGGAGAAGCAAGAGGGAACCTCATGGCAACACCACTTGTGCAACCCCAAGAATCTCCACTACAGCTCATGCAGGTGTTCCGAACCCCGCCATCTCTGCATCTTCACTGCCGGGTACCATCTTGACACTCCTTTACAGGACCAGACACAATGTGCTGAAGACCTATCCTTGCCTTGACGGCTGATCCCGAGCATCAGGCAACATCACAGGAGTCAGCGCTTTCTGTTGACACCTTCAGTATGGCTTCTAAGATACCATTCCACACTCTGCTGAGAACCACAATCAAAGCTCAACAAAGACACGTCTTGCTGGCTCATCATGCTGGCAGCACCCATTATTAAACAGTTTTTATTTAACTCGCTCAATACTTTTCTAGCCAATCTGTTTATACTATGTTTTAGTCTCCCTAGCTTTTTTTGCTGGTAGAGTGACCATCTACTTCAGTCATTTAGCAAGTTGTTGCCTCGTATAATATTTATGTTGCCTGCATAATAAAGTGTTTTGGGTGGCACATTTATGTGTATTAAAGTAGAAACTAGATGATTGCAATTAGTTTTTTTCTCAAATAAATAAAATACTATACACAATAGAAGAAATTGTTCATATAGTAAACTAGTTTTTGTCCCCCAAAAATAGTCAGATTGTGACATCTCAGCATCTAGACAGCTTTGCCAGACAGCTCTGCTCCGCCCAGTTGTCCCTCACCTCCACCCCAAGGATCCGTAAGAACTCAGCTGGAAGAAGATCCTTCTAATACTTCGCGGCTCAGACCTGGACTGCTGCCTCTCCACCTCAGGCAGTACCCCTCGCTGATCCAGTTCAGGAAGGACCTCAAGACCTAGCTCTTCGACTGATCCGCATTCTCCCTCACAGCGCCTTGAGATCCTCCGGGTGATGAGCTGTGCTTTATAAATACTTGATTGATTGATTGATTGATTAGGTCTACGTGACCCAGAGCAGATGACTAACCGACAAATCTGACACTGGGTATCATATTATAGAAAGTGTCCTGGAGGTACAACTGATGTATGTGCCCGCTTTATGCACCCCAGGGGCACTTTGGTATTACTGAAGGGGTCGCAGACACTTGTACGCCCCCTTCTGTAGTACTGATATCGCTGCACATGTGTAGTGCCAGCGCTATCATGAGAGGGTGTTCCCTCATCTGCATGAAGGTGTGGCCCCAAGCAAATAAGGGAATGACTTTGCCTTTGCACCCGCTCTGTTTTTTCCGATGTGGCCACAGATGCAAACATGCCCTTATGAGGCACACTGAAAGTGCGCCATAAACAGGTAGGGCACTGTCAGTGCTCCCCCTGAGGGCAGCCCTCTCAAGGCATCAAACGGGGTCTAAAGAACCCCCAAACATCTCCAGGCAGGCTGGTGCAGTCAGTCACTGCACCCGCATGCAAGGATATTTTTAATCCCTCTTGAAAAAGAAATACGGAGTGGCTATTATATCTGCTCCATATTTCACTTGAATGCAGTGCTAGTCTGAACCAACTTCATTTTGCTTCGTAAATGACACACAGAGCTGCATGTAAGCTAGTGCCAACCATGCACGATGATGTCAGTTCCTTTCTTTCCACTCCTTGTGACATGGATCAGAGGGGATGCTATGGTACACATTTTCAGCATGCTTATGACTCCCTCTGGAGCAACTTCGGGCCCCAAGAATCTGCAAGGTTCTCCAGTTGGGTTGCCACCAGTAGGTATGACCTCAGCTCCGTCTGTGACCTTCAAACCTGCTTCAGACTCTGCGCTGGTGCAGACTTCAGTCCCATCACCACAATCTATGCCTGTTCCGTCAACATCAATCGCATTGACACTGGAGGAAAATCCACAATCTATAGACCTCTTTTACTTTGAGACTAACTCTGATCTATTGGCAAGTCTTCCATCACTCTATCTTTCCTGCGCAGTCACACACCAATACTACATCAGATTTTTTATTAAGATCAAAGCTAGGCTTTCATTGACGATGGTGACAATATGTCAAATTATAACTAGTAAAAAGACCTACCGGAGTCCAGTGGTCTTGACATCTTTGCGACACTGGGTTAGTCTCTCTTCCTGTGCCCTCTACAAAGGAATCTGCACAGTAGGAAGTAGTGATAAAAGGGCTGCAGAGGTCCTTGACCTGTAGCTCACAATTGTAGCGGTCACACATAATGTACTTACAGAGGCCCTCTAGCCTAGCCACACCTACTAAACCTCTTCCGCCCTTTAATAAAGCTCTTATAGGTAAACTTCTGCCTACTTGGGCAAAACCATGTTCTGACCCTCCAGTCAACAGACCGGTTGCTTGTTGTGGCAGACCAGCTCCTTTGACCTAAACTTTCTCACACAGCATCCAGTGCCAGAGAGTTTAGTGATTCAGGCGTCCACCAGCAAAATCAACCCTAACTTCTTCCCTACAATCCCTCCTGACTGCTAATCCAAACATATGGTGTAATTTGGCAAGTGCATGTTTTTTTATATCAACCTTGCCATATGCTCAGTAAATGCTAGCTGCCTCATTGCCTGCTACACTCTGCAGATGTTACTGATGGTCCCAGATGACTTGTGGGCATCTTTAGCAAAAACTTTTCATGGTAGGTGGCATGTGACTAAATTTGTTATCTGGGCTTACCTGGGCAAGACCAATTGCTTTTGTCGGGCAATTGGCACAAGTGTGGGGCTTCAGTTCCATGCTCGGAGAAGGGCCTTGGGTTTCTTAGAGGATGTGTGGACCTTTATAATGAATGTGCCATTTTGATGGCTCTTTCCTCTTTGGTTTGAAGGCTGAGGGTTTCAAAGACAGAAATCGGTTTTTGGGTCTCTCGACCTGCCAGGCAGTTTCCCCAACAATTTTACATTTGATACATTTCGGAGATACACCATTGGTTTAGCATATCGACAACACAAGACTCCAGCGCAGCAAGCCCATTACCTCTTTCGAGTTTGAGCCGGGTTGTATGACGGAACAACGCATGCACTTTCCACGCATGCCTTTACAACGGGGTAAGTACAACACATGGTCATTTCCATGCATGCTCTTACCACTAAATGTTTTTAACATGCATATGCTTCTTTTACCACGCATGTCTTTACCACAAAGAGTTCGTAGTAAAGGCATGGTTGGTAGAGGCATATGCATGGTAAAAAGTAGAGGTAAGTATAACATACATAATCTATCTATCTACCTACCTATCTATCTATCTATCTATCTATCTATCTATCTATCTATCTATCTATCTATCTATCTATCTTTCTGTCTATCTATCTATGTCAACCATACCCACCCTAAAACCTAAACACCCCTTACCACCCCAAAATGTATGCTCACCCTAAAAATGCCCTTACCACCCCAAATCCCATACCCACCCTAAAACCTAAAAATGCCTTTACCACCCCCAAAACCCATATCCACCCTAAAACCTAAAAACTTCCCTTATCACCCCAAAACCCATACCCACACTACAACCTAAAAATGCCATTATCACCCAGAAACCCATACCCACCCTAAAATCTAAAAATGTCCTTACCACCCAAAACCCATACCCACCCTAAAACCTAAAAAAAGCCCTTACCCCCCAAAAACCCATGCCCACTCTAAAATATAAAAATGCCCTTACCACCCAGAAACCCATACCCCGCTAAATCTAAAAATGCTCTTACCACCCCAAATCCCATACCCACCCTAAAACCTAAAAATGCCCTTACCACCGCATAACACATACCCACCCCAAAAACCCCAAAATGCCCTTACTACCCAAAAACCTATACCCACCCTAAAATCTAAAAATGCCCTTACCACCCAAAAACCCATACCCACCCTAAAATATATAAATGCCCTTACCACTCCAAAACCCATACCCATCTTTAAACCTAAAAATGTCCCTACAACCCCAAAATCCATAGTCACCCTAAAATCTAAAAAAATGCCCTTACCACCCAAAAGCCATACCCACCCTAAAATCTAAAAATGCCCTTACCACCTAAAAAGCCATAACCACCCTAAAACCTAAAAATGCCCTTACCACCAATACCCATTACCCACCCTAAACACCATATATGTATATATATATATCAACCAAACCCACTTAATACTTACCTGTACTTACCTCTAAAACCTTTACCATGCATACACCCTTACCATTCATGCCTTTACAACGAAATTCGTTGTAAAGGCATGTGTGGTAAAGGTGTGCATGGTAAAGACATTGTGGTAAATGCACTGTGTGGCATTTGCCACGTTGCAACTGATGTTTCCCTTGTAGCTGCGGCTCCCAATGGCAGTGTCCAGGACATAAAAGACAACGCACAGCTGAGTCCCTTGCCAATAAATTCAAAACTGCTTTAGAGAGTCCCTACACACACACACACAGCCACCATCTTGGAGGCACAAAAGTTGTTGGGAGGAATGCTTTCAATAAGTCTAACCACTGGCAATCACTCTGGGTAGCATTTCAACTCATTGTTCTTTTGCTCACTGTGGCTCCTCAGTTTGGACTCAGCCAAATAGAAATCAGTCTTGACCTTTCTCCAACAGGGTTCTGGGGCTGGCTGGGCTGTCAAGGCATCTCTCTGGTTGTGAACCATGTAGCGAGTTCTTTAAAAACGCATGTGTATGAACACGGCCGTCGACGTTTGTTGGATCACAAATGTGAGTTACACCCGAAAGTGGCACAGGGCATCTTCCAGCAATGAGATCTCTGCCTTTATGTCTTCACCACCATCAACAATGTGCAGTGTCAACACTTTTGTCCACTTGTGTACCAAAGAAGGCTCTCTCAAAGATTCATTCTACCAAGAGTGGAGCACGGGACTCCTGCCTGTCTTCCTGCCTCTGTCTTAAGTTCTGAAGAAAATCAGAAATGACCAGGCCCAAGTCATCCTAGTGGCTCTGGGTTGGGCCAGGATAGTGTAGTCTTTAGAACTTCTTGACATGAGCATCTGACCTCTGATCAAGATGTAGCTTCGGGAGGATCTTCGATCTTATCCACAGGATGGGGCTTGCACCCATGCCCTGTGCAATCTACCCCTCCATACTTAAGCAGCAGCTGTTTGAATGATGATTTGATCCCTCTACTGAGTTCATTGATATTATTTTGGTAGCCAGTTGTCCTTTCACAAAGTCAATGTACACTGGGTGCTGGGACAAGTTTGTGGCTTGGTGCAGCAACCTCCAGATGGATCCATTACAGGCCAAGCTGTGATACATAATGGTCTTTATTTTTCCTTTGACCCAGCAAGGACTTGCAGTGATCACTGTTAAAGGTAGCTTATCAGACCGTTTATGTATTTTTAGTTTTCCAAATCAGCCTTCTTTGTTCAAATCACCTGTTTGTGTTGAGATTTCTTACAGCTTTGTAACATATGTTTCTTCAAAAGCCCTTTGTGATACCACAGTGAGACTTGAGTTTGGTTCTCACCTTTTTAATGTGTACTCCTTTTGAGTGAATTCACAGTTGTCCTCTATTCCTCTTGACCTGGAAACCGTCTTTCTGATCGTCATACTACCAGCTCGTCGTCCAGCCGCCTTATACAACCTTTCCTTATTTCCAGACAAACTAGTGTTAAGAACTTGAGCTGCTTTCTTTCCGAAAATAGTGACACCTTTTCATGCTGGGCCGGCAATCGCCCTTCTGGCATTCCTTGCCCCACCTCATGCTTTTAAAGAGGAGGAGAAACTCCTGAAAGATCCTCAGATTCTACATTAAGCATACCGGACACCATTAGGTGGACGATCAGCTCTTTGTGGGTTTCTCATGGGCAACTCTGTGAAGAAAAGAACCCTCTTTAGTAAAATAATCCTCTGCATTAAAATCAGCTACCTGGTTTCTAAGAAGTAGGCCCCCGAATAGTTAAAGGCATATCCCCCTAGAGCCAAGGCTGCTACCACTGCGTTGGCATGCGCAGTGCCTGTCTTGGTTTTCTGTCAAGCTGCTATGTGGGCATCAGTGCACATGTTCACTAAGCACTACTGTCTTCACAGTCAGGTCCATTGGTATGGACATATTGCCCGTTTGGTCCTGCAGGACTTTTTGGTCTGAGCCATTCCACAGACCCGCCATCTTTGGAGGTATTGTTTTGGTATCTGTTAACAAGGTGAGAAATCTTAGGTTAGAAGTCTCCATCAGAACAAGTTTCTCACCTTCCATAATGCTATTTATGGTGTATACTCTGTCTAAATGCAGATTTCTCACCACTCTTCCAGCTTCCAATTCTGCAGAATGGTCTCTCTTTTTAACATCTAAAAATGTCCCGATGTAGAGGTGTGCACACTGGTTATAACAATTTGCTGATGAACTCTGCATCTAAACGCATAGATAAGGCTGTGAAAGAAACTGATGTCAGTTCTCATTGGTGAGGTTTACATACAGTTGTGTTCATCATTTCAGGAGCAGAACGAAGTATACACTGCGCCAAAGGGCGGCACGTACTGGTGCACAGGAGTACTGCTTTAGAATTTTCTGGATACAATTTGACACCTGGGGAATATTGTCAAAGTGAGGAATCTGTGACTAGATAAAATATCTACCTGAAAGAGTTCTTTAATGAAGGCAAGTAACTTAATTTTGCAGATTTTCAATATTGGCAATATAACCATTATTAGGTCTTGCCTACTAGAAATCGTCTGTTGTGTATTGTCAACTTACAGTTGGCTTAGAGCCCACCCACTAGTTACCATTTGTTGGCTTTATTGTCACTTTCATTTGCTTCCTTGTTATTCATTACCTTGTGTGGCCATTCCTGCCTCTTTTTGTGTTTAACACCTTCACCCCTAGAACATGGACACATTATTTGTATCCTTCCACACTCTCTCAGCACTACTTTTTACTTTTTGTTTAAGCGTTCATTGAGAGTGCATGTATTTGCTAACTGTGTGTTCCTATTGCTCCTGTGATATTTTCGACCAGCTCCATGTTGCTCTCTCGCCTGTTTGCTCTTCTCCTACCTACGCTCTACGTTTTGATTCCACCCCATCCGCACCCTTTATGTTACCTCCTCTCCCCTGCTCTTCTTGTTACTCCCCACACCTGCGCTATACATGCTGCTTCTCCTCCACCTCTGTTGTTTCCGCCCCCATTTTGCTTCCCCCACATGTGCTGTCAGTGTTGCTTTAGCTCCCTCCTACTTCCCCATGCTCCTTCTGCCCCTTCACTCGCTTAAAAAACTCTTTAACACATTTTTTTAAATCTTTTTAGTTATCGAACCAACTCCGGGCCCGATTTGAATGTAGGCCGAGGAAATACTCTGTCACAAACATGATGGATATCCCGTTAGCTGTATTACGATCCCATAGGATAGAATGAAATCGTAATACGCCCGTTTGTGACGAGTATTCTTCGGCGCCAGCATTTAAATCAGGCCCTCAGTTCGGTAACTAGAGAAAGGGTCCACATAATTTTGTAGGCTCGCACGTGTGTGTGCACGTGCCTACAAAATGACACAGAAGGCCGCGCCGAACGCTTCTTTTTTTTGCCATTCTGCATAGCATAGTGCTGCTGTGAAGCTTGGCTGAAAACCATTGGCAAAGGCGGTCCTAAAGGCAAGACCTGCTGTCTTTACCAGTGCTTGCTAAGAAAGCGATCAGTAGATGGCAGTCCCACCGAAGAATCCTCGCCGTCAGCGGGGAAAATTGCAAGTCGGAACTGCGTGCAGCGTGTCTGCTTGAAGGCTGAGGTAAGTGGGAGCGCCGGAGGCCAGTTGCGGTAGTGTTTCTATTACAAATTAGTAAACAGATATGGGTGTGTCGAGATTTTCTCCTCGGCCTAAGAGGGTTCAGGCTCTTTTCCTGTGGGACATGGACTGCGTTTTCCGAGTTGATCACAGATGCGGAAGGGCTTTGCTGGGTTGTTTAAATGTTCTAATGAGAAGCACACGGTGCTCTGCCCGCCCGTGGAACCTTGCTCGGAGCACATCCTGTCCTCAGATAAGTGGCTCTTCCCATGTTGATTTATTCTCACTGGGAAGCAGTCTGTTTTACGGTAATCCGATGTTTTTAAAAAGATTAGATCTGAACTGGTGTTGCCTTCACGTTGTACATAAGGTTTTGTATCAATCGGAAACCTTCAATTTTCTGTTTAAATAGCAGAAACACAAACTTGTTTCAAATATGTGGCTAATAGTTTGTTTCATCAATAGGAAGTGCAAAACCATCTAAATTAATATTGTATTATACTTCAGTTTTTGTAGCACTGGAATGGCCCAGAAGTTACCCTTGGATGGTCAGGTGTCGGGTGAGGGTTCCTGGTGTGACCTATGTGGGAAGCGTGGTGTGTCAATGTGATGGTCAGAGGGCTTTTTCAGTCAAGTTGCTCATACTGGCTGGTGTCTGTTCTGAGGGAAGTAACTGGAATAGAACAGCGTGAGGTACATGGGAACATACCTGTCTTTTTTTTTTTTTTTGTTAGCACACACATTTATTGATTTCCGTACTTATAAAGATGGTAAGAAAGAGTATATGCAACCCTGCATCCCCACCCACGCTTGGAATTACATTATGAATTCACTGATTGCATTCAGTGCATAGTGAGTAATCCTTTTAGGAAGTGGAGATTGTTTGGGTATCGTAATGACATCACAACATAGGCTTGAGAAACTGGACATGCCAATTTCACCGTCTTGGTAGTACTGCAGTGGGCTCGAGTCACTAAAGTGTAGATGAAAACTCAAACATGTTCTCTATAGTGTTAGTGTACAGTACTCTTACATTTCTGACTTTTTTATTTAGAAATGCACGACGAAACTAAGGATCATTGTATTTGTATCTTTCACAGGTTCTCAAAAGTACTTGAATAGATAGGTATTTCTGCATACATAATGACAACGGTTGGAGAATTCCACGAGAGTCTCAAAATGCAATTGTACTTAAAAAAATAATTTACTTTTTGCCCCATAGGTAATTGTAGAAAGGGCCCTTTTTCTGGATGGGATACTGATTGAGAGGGCCCTCGTTGCCTAGGAATGGGATAGGATGAAGGAAAACGCCCAGAGTCTCCAGAAAGGCACGGCTCAAATAAGTGCAATTTAATTACCTCTATACTACATATTTAAGCCCTAGGCGACTGAATCACATATTAGGGATTGGTACTGACTTTTCAGATATGGGGTCGCAATCTGGGGTGCTGACGGACCACTGGGAATACATAGTGCGAGTGCTGGAATCAGTGATGCACAGGGAACCTAACTGTGCACCAGGGGTGTGCCTTTTTGGTGATGTTTACTAAACCAAAACCTAGCAGAGCCAGTGATAGTTTAATTGACCTAGCCACAATACTAGCCAAGAGGTGTAGCACAAGGCACTATACAGCTGATGGCCTGCCACACTTAACACATTGGAAGCAGGATGTTGGCAAGTGGCCCAAGAGCGAACACATTATGCCAATACAAGGAGAACTGAGAGGTATCAGAAAATAACCCATTGTGGAGAAATTGGGCAGAATATTGTTGCCTTTGAACGTCCGATCAAGACGCCAGTGACACATTAAAACAATAAGTGAATAGCAGAGTTCCAAGCGTACCTGATTTTGAAGGCAATGTACTGACTGTGTGACATACAGGGACTGTTGCAGGGGGGCAGTTTGGTGATGGGACACAAATGCACGTGGAAATGATCGTACTTTGTTTCGTTGATCTGTTATTCATTTATTTGCAGTTAAACTGCAGACAAAATGGGAATCTGAGCTGGCCAGCTCACCAGCTCCATGCACAGTCGATCACGATGATGGCATATGATGTAATGGGAGATACAGAGCTGCTATTCATGATTGACACAAGTAGTATGATGATCCCTAATATGGGCCTAAAGGAATTGTGTGTCGTCTTCCATGAATACTCTGTACTATGTCTATTTAAAATGCAATAAACAGAAAGAGCCCTTTCTCTGCCCCACATCTAATTTTTGTTGGATGCTTCAGACTCCCACAATGGAACACTACTTACTCTTACCCTTTATGGAAGTAAACTTTCAAGCAGGAGGTAGTTGTACTTACCTGCAAATAGTTTGTGAATAATCACATAATAGTGAGCATGGAAATTGTGCAGTAGTGGCAGAATTTCAAGGTGTGTAGATCTTATATTTGAGGCAATAATTATATAACCAGATTTGGGTTTTTTACTGTAGCATGTGATGTTTTTTGGTTTTGGCCTAGAATAAGTAAACAAACCGTCCCATAGCCTGGGAGAAACAGACAGCGGAAAAGAGAGACGTCATCACGTTAAACATACTTCATATTCGATGAACGCCCCCCAATTCATTCTGAAACATAGCCCCCAGTATTCCCATAATGCTTAATGCCCATCTTACTGGGGAAATACACCATACTGATACAAGGTGGCTTTGCATTTATACTACTGGGATATTAAGTAGCACATCCATATACACATCTCTACCGTCCTCCCGGGCCACGCGCCCCTTTCAGCGACGCCATCGCCGACTTCATCTCCCCGCACGCCCTCGCCTCGCCGGACTACATCCTCCTAGGTGACCTCAACTTCCATCTGGAACAAAACAATGACCCCAACACCACCACCCTGCTCGACAACCTCGCCAACCTCGGCCTCAAACAACTGGTGAACACCGCCACCCACATCGCCGGACACACGCTTGACCCCATCTTCTCCGCCAGCAAACACGTCTTCTTCAGCCACGCCTCCGCCCTACACTGGACCGACCACAGCTGCGTCCACTTCACATTCCGACGCGAGACCCGCCACCTCCGCACCCAACCCATCCCTCGTCGACAGTGGAACAAGATCCCCGAAGAGCAACTCTTCTCCGCACTCGCCGCCAACCAACCCACCCTCACCACCGACCCCAACGACGCAGCCCTCAACCTCACAAACTGGATCTCCAACTGCGCAGACATCCTTGCTCCCCTCAAACGCACGCATCGACAGACCAACACCAAAAAACCTCTCTGGTTCTCTGACACCCTCAAAGAATCAAAGAAAACTTGTCGCGCCCTTGAGAAAGCCTGGCGCAAGGACCGCACCGCTGACAACATGACCGCCCTCAAGAACGCTACCCGCGAACACCACCACCTGATCCGCGCCGCCAAAAGGAACTTTTTCACCGACAGTCTGGACAAAAACAGACACAACAGCAGAGAACTCTTCAGCATCGTCAAGGAGTTCTCCAACCCCAACGCCAACGCCGTCACACCCTCACAGGATCTGTGCGAATCCCTCGCCACTTTCTTCCATCGCAAGATTAGCGACCTCCACGACAGCTTCGGACACCAGACCCAACCAAACACCACCGAACCGGCATCCACGGCCATCACCCTCAACAACTGGTCCCACATCAACACGGAAGAAACCAAATCCATCATGAACTCTATCCACTCCGGCGCCCCTTCGGACCCCTGCCCGCACTTCATCTTTAACAAAGCCGACGACATCATCGCCCCGCACCTCCAGACCGTCATCAACTCTTCTTTTTCTTCTGCTACCTTCCCCGAATGCTGGAAACACGCCGAAGTCAACGCCCTACTAAAGAAACCTACGGCTGACCCGAGCGACCTGAAAAACTTCCGCCCCATCTCTCTTCTGCCTTTCCCAGCCAAAGTAATAGAGAAGACCGTCAACAAACAGCTGACCACCTTCCTGGAAGACAACAACCTGCTCGACCCCTCACAAACCGGATTCCGAACCAACCACAGCACTGAAACCGCCCTCATCTCAGTCACTGACGACATCAGAACCCTGATGGACAACGGTGAAACAGTCGCCCTCATTCTGCTCGACCTCTCGGCTGCCTTTGACACCGTCTGTCACCGCACCCTAATCACCTGCCTCCGCTCCACCGGAATCCAAGGCCAGGCCCTGGACTGGATCGCCTCCTTCCTCTCAAACCGCTCCCAAAGAGTTTACTTCCTTCCGTTTCGCTCAGAACCCACCGAGATCATCTGCGGCGTACCCCAAGGCTCATCACTCAGCCCGACACTCTTCAATGTCTACATGAGCCCCCTCGCCAACATCGTACGCAAGCACGACATCATCATCACCTCCTACGCCGACGACACGCAACTTATACTCTCCCTCACCAAGGACCCCGCCAGCGCCAAGACCAACCTACAAGAGGGTATGAAGGACGTCGCAGATTGGATGAGGCTCAGCCGCCTAAAGCTGAACTCTGAAAAAACGGAAGTCCTCATCCTCGGCAACACCCCGTCCGCCTGGGACGACTCCTGGTGGCCCACAGCCCTCGGCACCGCACCGACCCCCACAGACCACGCCCGCAACCTCGGCTTCATCTTGGACCCTCTTCTCACCATGACCAAGCAAGTCAACGCCGTGTCCTCCGCCTGCTTCCTCACCCTCCGCATGCTCCGCAAGATCTTCCGCTGGATCCCCGCCGACACCAGAAAAACCGTGACCCACGCCCTCGTCACGAGCCGCCTGGACTACGGCAACACCCTCTACGCCGGGACCACAGCCAAACTCCAAAATCGCCTGCAACGCATTCAAAACACCTCGGCCCGCCTCATCCTCGACATACCCCGCAGCAGCCACATCTCCGCACACCTGAGACACCTGCACTGGCTCCCAGTCAGCAAAAGGATCACCTTCCGACTTCTCACCCACGCACACAAAGCCCTCCACGACAAGGGACCGGAATACCTCAACAGACGCCTCAGCTTCTACGTCCCCACCCGCCTCCTCCGCTCCTCTGGCCTCGCACTCGCTGCTGTCCCTCGCATCCGCCGCTCAACGGCGGGTGAGAGATCTTTCTCCTTCCTGGCGGCCAAGACCTGGAACTCCCTCCCCACCAGCCTCAGGACCACCCAGGACCACTCCGCTTTCCGGAGACTCCTAAAGACCTGGCTGTTCGAGCAGCGATAACCCCCCCTTTTCCCCTAGCGCCTTGAGACCCGCACGGGTGAGTAGCGCGCTTTATAAATGTTAATGATTTGATTTGATTTGAATAAATAAATACAAAAAATACTTCAGGCTGACAAAAGCAACCTGGCACAACAGACCGAGTTTAAGAGGTTGACAGCTATTCTCGATTCATTCTCTATTGATATGAGAAAGCATCCGGCACCCTAGACTGGTGCTTTCTGGTAGTGGATTTATGTTGCATGGGGTTCGGGAACCCAATAGTAAGATGGATTAAACCCCTGTACTTGAGCCTTAGGACTAGAGTCAACACAGGGCGGCTAATACCTCAGATATTTCATGTTTACAGAGGCACCCATCTGGAGTGTCCACTATTGCCAATGCTGTTTACATTAGCGTTGATTCCTTAGCATTAATACCTTACCTTTTGTTATTTTATTAAAGACTGGTTTTAACTGTCCAATTCATGTATATTCTTCAAACACCAATTCCTTTAAAAAAATAAGCAAATACTGCATTTAATTATTTCCCTTTTTAAAAATGTATCAAATTCATTAAAATACAGTCCATTAGTATCAAAGCAATGAAACCATGGTGTGTCATTTCCATTGAAAATAGATAGTATTCTACAGGTTCTGGACTCTAGCGCTGTCTCATGCAAACAAATGTTTGAAAATGCATATAAATAATTTCTTATCTCCAGTAAGGTTATCCTTACAATCTGTAATTTAAATATGTACTTTATTAATTTCCCATATTTGAATGCTGAGCAAATTTCACAACTCCATGACATCTCTAACTGTAGATGTCCCCAGACTCGTATTATTGTGGGTTTTCTTCATCAGGACCAAATATTGCACAAACAACTACAAAGAAGAAAACTGACAATGTAAACGAAACAAATATTTAAAAACAATATTCAACAGCACATACACACTGCCAGTGATTAATTTTAAGGAAAAACGATTTGGTATTAACATATTTAAATTCTCATGCACAAACAAATGTTTAGAAAAAGGTATTTTTCATATTAGCAAATTAATGCACATATGCACATTTTCATATATGCTCTTCCAAGAAAAGTAATCTTTTATAAAGTTATCCACATAAGTAAATAAAACAATTAATTTTTATTGTCTTGTAAGTATTAATTTTAGCTCATAGTAGTCCAAAATTCACATTCTCTCAAGAGTAATGGCATGTGGAACACAGTTATTTTACATAGTCATATATTAATTTTACGGGGTCGTCTTTGATCAATATTGTATCATAGATAATTACATTGTTGACACCCTTAATTACAGTAGTGAGGAGGCAGGACCTCAGTTAGAGCATAGCATTTCATGGGGGTATATCAGTTGTATATATATGCAGGTGACACACCATTGTTCCTGGAGATTGCAGAACAGGGGTGTTGGTAGCTACGTAAGAACTGACAAGATTCAGTGAGACGGGTGAATTGGACCAAAATATGTGCATTCCCGCCTAAAGAACAGCCAGGGTGGGACACTAAACATATTAGAGGAACTCGACATACACTGGGAGCCTCACGCGTTCAGTTATTTTGGAGAATATATCTTTAATAAAGAAAAATTATGTGTAACTGAAATATATGCAAAATTCTTGCAGTATTGAAATGAGGTGTAACATTTTGAAATACATTACCACTATCATTGATATGGCACAATGCCCTGGCAAAGATGATTATCATACCCCACCCTTTAGATCATTTTAATGGGCTTGTGATCTGGGTCTCCAAATCCTTCTTTAAGGAACTAGATGGATTCCTACCTGATCTAATTTTGGGCAATGCTTGGCACATGGTGGCCCTACACAAATTAAAACTTCCAAGGGTCAAAGGTGGGGGCTTGGGTCCCTGATTTGGAGATGTACTCTTTGGCAGCACAGATGCAGTACATTTTGAAATGGGAAATGGTGGAGATTCCTAAATCGGGTGATTATTTTATTGCAACACAAATACACCAGTGGACGCAGGCTGCCCTGGAAACAACAAGCAACTGCTATGAAAATGACGACCGTAGGTTACTCCAGGAGTTGATTGGAAAAAGAAACTACCAAAGGGGCAGATTTTCATGTACAATATGATTATAAGAACATTCAGGGAATAAAGCGGTGATACAGCCACCAACACACCAAGTTACACAAATGATAAATACTGTGGGGCATGGAAGACAATTAGTGACTTGGTTTCACACATGCTCATTAACATGACCAAAGTAAGCACCCTTAAAACACATGGAAAACCGATCTGAATATAGTATGTGATGAAAAGAGATGGTGTACGTTTTTGGGACATACACATACAGTCACACGCAATGCATGCTTTAATTGCACATAATTCAGTATCCTGCCTAAAGCATACTTAACACTCAGAAGTATCCTCTGAATCTCTGCAAATATCCCTTCAACATACTAGGTGTGCACACGAGAAATATAGGTTTTTCTATATGGTATGGAGATGCCTACTCTAGTGAAATTTTGGAGGATGAAATTTCAGAGCTTAAACAGACATTAGCAAGAGAAGACCTACAGTTGGCAACAGGATGCCAATTAGACCCATTTACACCCCCACCCCAAAACAAGGTAGGCAGTAGGGTTATCAATATGCCATTGCTTTTCGGCAAAATGGCGACAGCTTTGAATTGGAAATCCCCATCTGCACCTAGCTTAGCACAGTGGAAAAGAGACGTTCGGAAATGGGCTGAAGAGTAAAGTTTAGCGTCACACACAGAGAATATCAGAAAACTGAGAAGAAACCCCATAGCCAGTCAATGGGATAAAATCCTACTTGCTTTTGATACAACTTTAGACCTGGCGCCCAGAGCCAATGTTATGGCTTATCTCCTAGCAGAGACAGGGAATGTGTTGATCTGTTGACTAAACCTCAGACGATCAGACACTCAGTGAAACACACAAAACCCAAGGTGCACATGCGACCTTGATATTCAGTCACATAATCAAACCTCCAACCACGACTGCCCTTCAGCCAAAATAAGACATTAGGTACATAAATGGGTAGAAACTCGACACAATTTCCATCAACAGCCATCAACGATGCTTCATATATTTGTCTCCCACCCCACAACTTAATAACTAATTTAAGTTTGTGTATATGTTGTAGCAAAGGCACCGGTTTGGGAACATCACCACCACAAATAATTTAAATGAATGGGTATGTGTATAAGGTCAAACAATTAATGCAATTAACCACGGGAGAAGTATGCACATCAGTTTAACTTGCTTGTAATCAACTTACCAAACGAATTATTAGGATTTAAGGACAACTTTTATAATGTTATGCATGCTTTGAAAAACGAAATAACATTAAGTTAATAAAAAAGAAGCAATGAAAGTGTGAAACTAAATATTTATTGATGTGAAATTGTACTACAATAAAAATGTGGTTGAGGCCTAACGAATTAGAGAGGACTCATCTGTAATTGTTACAAGGGCGTTAAAAGGGAGAAAGTATGGAATGTTTGAGATGGCCCTGTCCATTGCGTTGTCAAAGCAAAGCCTCGCGAGGCCTGCACAGCTTTCCCGCCAGAGGGTGAACTCCGAGGCTGTTGCTGTAAGTGGAGCTGTCACCGAACAGTTATTTAACATATCCTCCTGGTATTACCGGCTTCCTGTGCTGGGCTCTGCACTATAATAGGTTCCTAAACGGGGCGCTTTTGGATAAATACCTGAAAGCTTTCTTTGCCGTGCGAGTCCGCTCATGTCTTGGAGTCGGCAAGAACCACATTGTTTTGGAATGCTGCGAGAGGAGGAAATCCTTTTGTGCTTCATAAATGACAGCCCTCAAATCCTTTAAGAATATAATTTTAAAATAGTAGCTTTGCAGTTGCTTCCTTCTGCCTATTTAGCGTCCCACTTTTCCAGTTGTTTTCCTTTTCTTGGCATGGGTTAGGATTTATGAAGCACGGCACCAGAAAAAAACATAGCAGTTCCTCAAAACCAGGCTGTATTTTTTTCCACGTGTTGCGTATTCGCAAGGTCCATGGTGCAGCCTTGTGCTATTGCAAGGCTCAAAAGCGCCAGACTGTGCAGGTATTATAGCACCTTCGGGCCAGTGATTCCTTCTAGGCTCTGGTTAAGAGTGTCCCAGAGAGGGACGTTCGCGTTTATCGCACCAGTTAACATTCCGGGTAGTAGGGCCGGCTTTAGGACGGTGCGGCCGCACCGGGTGCTAACCTGAATGTGGGGGCGCTGACCTCAGTGGGGCGCTGTGTTTAGCCACAACTCACGAAAATAGCGATTTTAAAACACCTGCTGAAAAGTTCCTTGTGCTTCCAACCTTCAGGAAACAATTACAATTTCAAGATAACTCTTGGGATTAATGTTGGAGCTGGTCATGGGGTGGGGGCAACAAAAAAGATTGCTGCACCGGGCGCCACCACCGCTAAAGCCGGCACTGATTCCGGGTGTCCTCAGGTGCGATAAACAACACGATTACCAACTTTTCCGCGAACGAAAGGGAATCGCAGGCGGGTTGGTGCGTAGTGCAGCAGACCCCGCGTGCCCTCGTGATAACCGCGCGCTCTCACCCCCTTACGTTCCGCAGACGTGGCCGGCCAGCATGTAACAGGTGCGGACTGTGTCGCATCTGTCACTACTGGTCGCAGTAGCCAACCGCACACTATCCCTGCTCAAGCACCTTTCCGTTCAGACGGTTTCATATTCCGCCATCGAATGTCCAATTGCAAACCGTACACGTATTAAAGTGCATTCAGGTAATAGCCTGCTGAATGAGTGCATTTGCAGATAAATCTTATGTTCGGGGTAATCCTTGCAGAGCAAGGCGTTTTTGTCAACTCCTGCATTTAACATGGTCTGGGGATGCGTGAGCGAAGCGGGCTCCCATTGCCTTTACTCTGAAGCGGTTTTCCACTAGTATAAATTCTTATCTAGTGTCATTTTGAGATTCTGTACAATTTCCAAAAGGCATCTTCCCTCAATGAGCGTTAGTGCTGGAAGCTTTTATGCTTGTAGAGTGCTGTGTCCTCAGTAGGTACTGCGTGCCAGCAAGAGCGTTTGGGTAGCTGAAGGTTAGTGGCTCTGATTGCTGGCTTGCTTGCATTTTTTTCTCGTCCCCTTTCTCATGTCTTCACTATTTCCTCTACCGGCTGCCAGGGAACTGCCTGCACACCTTCGGCTCCATGCCAGCATCACGTAGGCCTGGGCAACCTTCCCCAAATTAAAATGAACTCATGAATATTCACTAGTTCATCCACACATATCGTCGTTGCTCACTTGGAGCTCCCTACTCTCTTAAGAAGCTTGGGGCCTGATGTACTAAGCAATTTTAGGGTCGGAAAGCTCAAATCAGAGCCTTTGTGACCGCAAAATGTTTTCTTAAAATGTGCAAAACCCAAATTGTGATTCTGTAGTAGGTTAACGAATCGCAGTTTGGGTTTGGAAGCAAAAACCTAATCAGTATTTTGAAAGGGGCGTATAAAGGCCATTTTCTGGTGGGATTGTCGAAGCAGTGTGTAAAGGCAAGAGTTGTGCATTTGACATTTTATTTGACTAGCAGCGGTAGTAGTGATCTCATTGCTGGTGATCTCTGGTGCGATCTTATGAGGCTGACATCCAGTTTACCAGAAACCAGTTAAGCTCATTGAAGGGTACACATCATTTTTGTGCCTAGACCCTCATACACTTTAACAATGCAATCCTGAGTCGGCGGGTATCTCATTATCTTACTGTATTGGCGACAGGTTAATTTGTACTTAAGGCTTGATTTTCCAAATTGGCAGGCTCAGTGTTTTTAATAGCTATTAATGTAGACATGTAAACCATCTCCCCTCGTCAACAGTTTACCTCTGTTGCCTCTCTGTAGTGCCTGGTACTATATACATTAGCCAGTGTGCAGTATGAAAACAAAGAAACATTCCTGCTTGATTGTGCAGTAGGTGGTCAAGACATCTCTGTTGCAATGCATAGATCTTTCCCCTGCACAAACTCCTGCCACAGTTTGATTCTACATCTGGTACATACTGATGACGAGAAAAGCCTGCCTGAAAATCAGCCTCAGAGCTTGGGCATGGAACACTTCTATTGTAGACTGGCTCATTCTGAAAGCTTGCTTCTTCCAGAATGATCAGTAGGAGTGCTGGGCAGAATCGTATTGTTTATGGTGAAAAGCATTTTGGAAAAACCAAAAAAGCATACCAGTAAACCTTACATTGTCCAAGAGGTGAAAGTTGGACTGCTCTCTTGTCCTAGTATCAACAGTCGACATGCCTGCAGTTCATTGGCGTGACAATAGCTCCTGCAGCCCCCACATTGTTGGGGGACCCCCCAGGCTCCAGGGGTCCACTTCCGGCACTGGGCACTGGTGCCACGGAGAGCTCCTGACTGCGTCCAGGGCGTGGGTGGCCCTTCCCATGTACTTTGCAGGGGCCACCGCTGCATTTCCCCTACATTCTTGACCGTACAGTACAAATACTGGTTCTCTACAGCTTTATTCATCCAAACTGTTCTTTAAATTGGGCACAATAGTCAAACTCTGAACACTCTTCCGCAATCCCTGTTCACCCTGAAAGCGCAAAGATTGAGGGTCTCCTGGGCGTCCTGTGCTGCTTCTGTTCTAGTTGCGCACTGTGAGGCGGTTCCATTCAGTGTGTAGCATTATGCACATTGACTCACTCACCTGTCTCTCCGCTCATTCATGCTGAAGGTAATGAGAAGACGGCGGGACACAGGACTGGAGGTTCCATGTGTCACAGGTTTGGACAACTGCAGGCCCCACTCTTCTTTCTAGTCGAAAGCGTCCAGTTACTCCTGTAATAAAATAACCTGCCCTTGAGCAGCATTCTGTATCTTAGTGTTTTAAAACAAGCAGATTTATAAATTTGTCTTGTTTTTCCCTTGGCATAATGACAAAATCTAGCCATACATGATTGACAATACTATAAGAACTCATATTGATTTCTAACTCTGATGCCCTTATTCCACTCCCTATCAATCTTGTCCTCCCTGTTATACTTCCTCGACTCTTTTGTTCTTTCGTTCTTTTTTATAGCTCCCTCCCAAATAACTCTCCTGCTGTCCCTAAATATCTACCTTGTGCCCAAACACCTAAGACTGGCTTTTTACTCTACATGAGCACTCTGTCCAGTGTGAATCTTAGCGTTTAGGAAAGACCAGTGCACCCACCTGGCTCAGTCTGTCGCCTGCTGGTAGGCCTCTCTTTCCCTTGTCTCTTGTCCCCTCCGCTGCGCTTAGAGGTGACACCCTGGTGACATAAAGCAGTAGATTTTGTTTTCTTTTTTGTATTTACCGTTTTCAGTATAGCATAGTGGCTGGACTAAAGTCTGCAAAGGCCCAAAAGGATCTCATCATTGCACCAGCTGTGGGACTCAGAGGATGGTCATACACGGCACGGATATAAACTTAACTCATAGTCCTCCAGACTGTCTCATTAACTGATCATAAATTGTTGGAGATATTTCTGAAGGGATCCAGGCAGAAGATGGTTTGATAGCAGCTCTCATAGAACTCTAAAGTGTGAGCAGTGGGGATCCTGCTACACGCTTATACTTGGCCTACCTGTGAGCTGGCTCATGTCCTGCTCATCTGGTTCACTTTAGCATTAGGAAGGAAGAGAGAAGAAAAACACACTTAAATGCCCGGCGACAACCTTGTGCCGGTGGAGCAGATTGCCTCAGGGGCCATGCCTGGCCGAAACGCCTTTGAGTTTGGCCTCTTTCCATTTGCTTTCCCTTTTCCTCCCCTTTCTTAGTCTCCCAGTAATGGCTCCCTTGTTCCTGGAGAACAAAACCAGCACTTAGTGGTCATTTAGAAAGATTCATTAAAGCCAGGAATGGAGTAATTGTAAACAGGCGGCCCTTCCACTTTAGCCCACGGCACAACAGGATCATGTTCTCTGGCACCAGACAAGTTGGAAGCACAAAGTCACAATAGCCTGGAAAGATTGAAAGCCTCTGTCTGCCTGCTTCACAGCTTTCCTTCCAGGTGACCTGAACATCAGATTGTCAGTTAAGAAGAGACATACACATTATCTCTCCTTGACACCTTCCATCGCACTTTCTTGTTATAACTTTTCATCTCTCCTCAGATTTTTAATTCTTAGCATTGTTTGCCACTTTTTCTTTTTTTTTCTTTCTCCCTATTTATACTTTTTCACCTTTTTGAAATACATGTTTGACCACCCGCCCCCTTGAATGTTTATTTTTTTTCCTTTCTTTTCTCACCTCTTACTTTTTACATTGAGTTTCATTACCTTGCATCCTGTCCCGTGACATATTGGGGCAGACTTCGGGCTAAAGAAATCCTCATTGCTGGGGCGTTGTTGCTTGTTAACTTTCGACCTTGGCTGCAGCTTGCTTTGTGCAACTTGAGTACTTAAAGACAAGAAAAGGAGACGTGACACAAATTCATTTGAATACACCCACCGGAAAGTTAAAGCTGAGGGAGGAATGCAGTTGGATTAATACTGAGCTAGCATATCCCCTCTTTCCTTACTGCTCTCCTTGATACGGGTGTCCCTGGACCTCAACACAGGCCCTTTCTACAAGCTAGTCCAGCTTGCAGTCAGTCATCATTGAAGAAGACGGGTATTCAGTGCATACATGTCTTATGAGCAGAATGGTGCTCTGTGACAAACTTCCCAGTGAGAGCCTGAGAAAGTTAGCAGTGATTTCAGGAAGCCTGTTTTGCACATTCCCAATTGGTGAAACACGGAAGCTGCTAGCCTGGAATACAACATAGCTCGTGCTTAGGCAGTTCGGAACACCAGAAAGGGTTTTTGCATTCTAGGGTATCTCCTAGTGTAGGTACATTTATGGCAAAGCAGCAGCAGCTGCCTGAAATATTCCATATGCAAGGAAGGCTGAACCAACAGTAAGCGTCCTAGGTTGTGTCTACATAACCCTGGTGTCGGTTCTTCTGGAGGGCCTTCCTCCCTAGCTCTGGGGTACGAGTGCATCCAGCTCTGATTGTCATTCTCCTTCATGACTATTCACGCTAGGACCTTCTTTGTCCTTGAGTAAATAACACACGCAAACGTGTCAGAAAAGCTCTATGTTTGGTTTGTTGTGGCATATTTTTTGAGAAACAAAAATTACTTTCGCTCAGGGACCCTCCCCATTAGCAAGAAGGAATGTTGGGCACAGGCATTTTCAGGACATACTCATTTGTCCTCTGAAGTGCACAGCACTACTTTTAATTCCATTTAAACGTCCTCTTGAATAAGCATCTGGAAAGCAGGTAATTGCTCACACATGCCCAGCTCTTTTCTCCCATTATTTGCGCCTTCCTTCCTGTCCAACATTCTAGGCTCTAATCTGCCACCCATTCACCCTTCTCTTACATCTACCATCAAGTGGAAAGTGCTTCAGTGTTTATGTGGATCTGATCCGTGCTAACACTATTTGATACGTGCACAGAGAGCCCCATTCTGAACGACAAATGTGCTTCAGCAATACAATAGTGCATTTGTGACATCCCAAGGAATTACGTCTTGTGACTTCTATCACTGAAGACATCACAGTAAATGTCTTTATGTAACCTCAGAGCTAGATGACATGGCAGGGAGTGATATAACATAGCAACTGTTGTAGTCATTTATATAATTCACATGTTAATTTATCAACCGCTGTGTCTGAAAAACATTCCACATTACTTGCAGAGTCCTACATTTCAGCTAGTGTTATAGAATGTAGTTGTTCACAATGGTTTGATTCAGGCCTCATTCAGTACCAAGAAAGCCTGTCTGTGTCTAGGGTCAGACAGGACTTTTACTCCACGGGGAAGTTCCCTAGTGGGCCGGAGCCTTGGAGATCGGCTTTGAAAGTCTCGGGTCAGGCTGCTCTGGTGCCTCTGTCACTTTCCCCAGCTCTCCTAGGTTAATTGCAGCAGGCACAGTGAGGCTTCAGAAGAGAGAGCGAGAGAAAGAGAGGGAGGTGGTAGGAGGTACATAGCTGCCAAGGTTTCCGATTGCTATGTGTGACATTTTCATAATTTCAGTGTAATTACATTTCAGTAGCTAAGAGTGACACTTTCTCCCGAGCAAAATCAAGTGATGAACACGAGAGAACCATATAAATATCAGAAATTATACCCATTTGAGCAACAAGGAACTCTAAGATCTCAAAACTGCTGTAAAGCAACAAAAATCAAAGGGCGTGTAACCTCAGGCGCATTGTGATCACCTACGCTTTCTCTCCAGTCCTCAGCAAGGGGAGAGAAGCTTCTGGAGGTCAGCACGTCATTATTTGATCAGTGATGTATGGGGTGGAGGCATGCATGGGGGTCCCTTCCCTGAACACTAGATCTCCCTTTGGTGCCCCCATCTATCTGAGGATCAGTGCTCGCTCTATGGAACCCCGGAACTGCAAGGGTTGGTTCACTTGGCTAGGATATGCGTTTCTGTGACAGTAGGATGTGTGTTTTCTCGTAATATGTTGAGAACCCTATACTTCCCGTTGTAAACCAGCGCCACCTTGTGGACATTGATAAACAGTACTTGGCGCTTAGTTAGCAAAGTACGAAAGTGGAACTACAAGGTTTTACCGCACTTCAGGGCACGCAAGATGTGAGGCACTTGGAAGGCTGGAGGTAGAGAGGGAGAAAATGGATGGAAGGAAAGCGAGATAGATTGTTCGAGGAGCCAGAGGGACCAGGGCTTGTTTGAGCATTTTAGTCATGGCCACTTTTGATTCCCCAGTCCAGCCCTTCCTACAGTAGCAGCACATTCTCTGTTACTCAAGCTGTGGAGAAAAAGCAGATGAATCTTGCTTTAAAAACCAGTACAGCATTCTGGTGCCAGCTGGTCAGCATTTTTCCATAATAAATAACCTCAGTATAGGAGCAGCCTAGCCTGCTTTAAGTGAAATCATTGTGATGGTTCAGTGCAACAACCTTTCACTTGTATGCATTATGGTTTTATACAACTGCCCCTAACCCTCCCTCCTCATTTCCTCCCTCCCCACCACCACCAATCAGGGCCTGGGGCAGAGCCTTTTGCCCATTATGCTGAGGGCAGGGTGTACCCACTGCCACACTCTTTCAACATTTTCAACTCCCTGGAAAGGATACATTAGCTTGCTGCCTGTCAACAGATGTGTAAATGAGCAATCATTTGTGTTTTCATGGTGTTATCTCAGAAAGCAGTGGTGATGTGACGTGTTGAATGAATGAATGTGTCTCTTATAAAGTGCACTACCACTCCCAGGGAAGCATCTTGGTGCATGCAGATAGATCTGTCCCAATTGAGAGGATGAAACTATGCTAAAAGATTCTTGCTCAAAGAAATAAGGAGTAGCAAAAGGCATCTGATGCCGAGAAAATCCATGTCTTCAATTGTTTTTTGAACAGTGATTCCGTTTCAATAAATCTTAAATGCTCCGGGAGCTGGTTCCTGGCCTTGGGACCCAGGACCAAAAAAACGTTTCCACCTCACGTTTTAAGTCTAAAAAATTGTAGTCTCAGGAGGTTAGCACAAGGAGACCTCGAGGTTTTTATGGGGGAGCAATGGGTGAATCTTACACTTAAATACCTGGGCCTTGTAGGTCTATACGCTTTAAAAGTGAGCAGAAGAATCTTAAACAAGATTCTCTTGTGAGCTGGAAACCATTGAAGGGCATTTAGGGCTGCTGAGGCCAATGAACACCTGGGGAGTTGTAAAACAAGTCTCGCCGCTGGGTTTTGGACAACCAATAGTTTGTTTAGATGATTCTGCATAGAGGCTATTGCAGTAGTCCAATCTCCACGCAAATAAGGCAATGGCAAATCAAATCAAATCAAATCATTAGCATTTATAAAGCGCGCTACTCACCCGTGCGGGTCTCAAGGCGCTAGGGACAAAGGGGGTGGCAACAGTTTCTAGATGCCAAAGGGAGTAAATCAGAGAATTTCCTCAGAGACTTTAGTAGGTTAGAACACATATTGGTCACTGCTAGTGATTGAGGTTGAAAGGATAATGAAGCATCACACTTCACTCCCAGGTTCTTCACCATCTCTACAGTGACAGGTGGAGGTCACTGAAGGAGGCCACAATTTAGCTAGTTCAGAAGGGTTTGATTTTTCAGGCATCATGATCTCAGATTTTTCGTCATTGCATTTTAGGTGATTAAGTTGCATCCACCCAATAACTGCACAAAAGCATTTATTTAAATTGGCTTTAGAGCCACAAAATGCTCTGTCCAATTACAGGATCAGTGCGTGTCACTGGCATAGGAAGTGGTCTCAATGCCAATGGTCGAAATCATTGGAATGAGCGGTGCCATATAGATGATAAACAGGGCAGGGCTCAGTGACTAGCCCTGTGGGACTCTGGATGTCACTGGCCTTTCTGAGAAAAAGAAATGGCCCAACGACACTGATTGTCTACGATTTTCTAGGAAAGATTTTATCCAAGCTAAAGCCAGATGGAAGATCTCACAATCTTTAATCCGTTGGAGCAGGATATCATGAGGGATGTTATCAAAAGTTGTGGATTAGTCTAGTAAGAACAACACTGCATTGATTCCTGCATCCATGATGAATTTTAAGATTTCAGCAACTCCCAGCAGGGCAGACTCCGTGGAGTACCCTGATTGGAATCCAGGATGCCGTGAATGGAGACTGGTAGTGTCTTCATGAAAGCTGCCAGTTGATTTTTAACTACTTTTGCAGAACCTTGCTCAAAAAAGGGAGGAAGGGAATGGGACAGAGATTGGACAGTGTTGTGGGGTCAGATATGCCACCCATAATGGCATAAATAAGATCTATGATATCACATGAAAGGTTGTAAGCAACGAGTAGGACCTGTTACAGTTGCATAGCTCACCGTAATTAGTAAAAAAAAGCATGTTTTTTAGATACTAACCGTAGCTTCCTTTCAACCAGGGTTTTCTAGTTGAATTTACATGGGAGAGTTTAACTTCCATTCATAAAAAGAACCTATACATTCTAACTCACCTTTGTTATTTTGGGATTTTGTATGATGTGACCTTTGAAAAAGGTATTCAGTGGACATAACCAGCAGCTGTCTGCCACTGGGCAGAGAATATGTTTTTTCCACTGTCCTTCACCTAGTTCTACAGTCACCAGAGCTCACAGGGGTAGCCCTCGCTTCCTGTCCTCTTTTCTTCAGAGCCCACAGGATGTGGCCCTTAATTATGTCTGGTCAACTCTGGGAGTACCTTTGCCTTGACCCCCTTGTCTACAGATCCCGGAGGACATGTCCACTTTCTATGGAGCTCTGGGCACGGAGTGCATAGGCCACCTGCCCTAAAAGTTCACAAGGTATGGGTTTCTGTTATGCCCAATAAACTATTGGTACAAGACATGGCTAGTGCCATACACTTAATCACCCCACCCACAACGCTTGCAGTCTTTGGCCATACCTAATGAGCTATGGGGAAATGTGTGGCCTTCTTCAATACTCTGCATACAATGCTTTTGTACCAAAAGCCTCCAGAGCTTGGCTGATGCTTCAAGTGCAGTGGACACAGGAATTGGTCTTTGATCACACCCTGCAGCCAGACCCCATTCTCCATAAAATATCCAGGATGATCCACTTACATGTTTACAAAAGGGCATTGCTGTTGGGCATACATTAACTCAGCCACCTTGCTTCCAAAGCCATTGGGGCACTGCTAGTGCCTAGTGAGCTCCATGTGGATGGTGTGGGCTTTGGCCATGCCCTGTACCTCATCCTCAAACCCCAGACCCAGTTGGACCTGGCAACTGACTATGGGGGTGATTCCGACCCCGGCGGTCCTTGACCGCCAGGGCCGGGGTCGGCGGGAGCACCGCCAACAGGCTGGCGGTGCTCCTAAGGGCATTCTGACCGCGGCGGTATGGCCGCGGTCAGAAACGGAAAACCGGCGGTGTCCCGCCGGTTTTCCGCTGCCCTGAGGAATCCCCCATGGCGGCGCAGCTTGCTGCGCCGCCATGGGGGATTCCGACCCCTTCACCGCCATCCTGTTCCTGGCGGTTTCGACCGCCAGGAACAGTATGGCGGTGAGGGGTGTCGTGGGGCCCCTGGGGGCCCCTGCAGTGCCCATGCCAGTGGCATGGGCACTGCAGGGGCCCCCGTAAGAGGGCCCCACTTTGAATTTCAGTGTCTGCTTAGCAGACACTGAAATTCGCGACGGGTGCTACTGCACCCGTCGCACACCTTCCACTCCGCCGGCTCCATTCGGAGCCGGCTTCCTCGTAGAAGGGTGTTTCCCACTGGGCTGGCGGGCGGCCTTTTGGCGGTCGCCCGCCAGCCCAATGGGAAACCCAGAATGACCGCCGCGGTCTTTTGACCGCGGTACGGTCTTCTGGCGGTTCCCGCTTGGCGGGCGGCGGGCTTGGAATGACCCCCTATATGTTCAAGGTGAACCAAAATGTAATGGTCTCATTACAGTCTTCAGAGTAGTGTTTCTTAAATCTTTTGAAGTTTGTTTTAAAAATATAAATGTTAGTAAATGCCATTCATTGTCAATCAGCCAGTGTTGCAACAGTGCCTGCTGCTGTAGTCTCTCATCCAATATGATGAGCCCACGAGATAAAGCCTTGAATGGCTGAGCAAGGTCCTTAGAGGCTTAAATATTGAAAGCTGTAGCCAGTCTTAGGTTCTGATTGGCAGGATAATAACCGGGTTACATGGCAGAGGTCACACTGGCAGTCATAGGAAATACGTCTAGCCCTATGCCATTTTGGACAAATGTCTTTTTAAGGATTGTCTGAGTGAGGTGGATTGGTAGAGAGCCTGCAAACAGGAGCCATGAGCACAAAAAGATCTTCCATTGAATTTCTTGTAGCGGATCTGTGAAATTAATAGCAGATTTGAATTTCCATTTCCTGGGCATCTGGTAGGTGACTATGGGTTGAATAATACAGAGCTGGGGTGAAGCGAGTGGCTGTAGAGGGTTTTGAAACTTGACCTTTCTTTAACAGGGAATTACTCAAAAAGAGGGAGAGCGAAGTGTCCGTAATGGACAGTCCTCCCTTCGCCCCTAGACAATAAATAGACCACAACAAAGGTGAAGGACTGTCTAGTAGTTCATGTTCTGGGTCCTCACTGACATCACTGAGCTCATTAGGCAGATGTTTTTTGTTTAAAAGGACTCTTACCCACACTAAGTTTATGTGGCGTGCTTCGTCATCGAGTCCTCATCTGGATGTCTAATACCCTCATGAGCAGGGAGGGGAGCTCTTAATCTTTTTATTTTGGAATCCTGTACTGCAGTTCAAAATAGCCTTTAAGGCTCTTTACGGGCCTTTAATCTCAAATGTTTTAGGACTATGTTAAAAACAAAAGGAGATCTGCCTGGAGAATGCTACTCCCCACAATGTCTTTAAGGGTCGACATTT
Organism: Pleurodeles waltl; assembly: GCF_031143425.1. Lineage (NCBI taxonomy): Eukaryota > Metazoa > Chordata > Amphibia > Caudata > Salamandridae > Pleurodeles > Pleurodeles waltl. The sequence continues at coordinate 622,850,904 of NC_090437.1, read as the reverse complement.
TTTGGCCGTTTTTTTCAAATGTCCCTTGGGTTACCCGGCTTTCTTCAGAACCAGATCGATCCCTAAACCAATTATCTTCAAATGTGTCAGTGTGTCCGTCCCTCATTCAGTACATGCACAGAACACTCATGTTCACAAACTGACTTTTTTGTTGTTGCTCCTTCGCTTGGGAACTACTACGCGTTCATATCTGCAAAACAGAAGAAGCATCATTGACATTTCCATCAACTGTTTGCGATGTGAATTAAGGGAACCAGCTGTATTTTACTGCACAATGTATGCTGTGTTTCCAGATCACTATTGTGCACAGTAGTCATAGCAGACTATTACACTTCCACATTTAAATTCAATACAATCCCTAATGTATAATGTTGTGTTATCAATACACTCCCGTGTGGCAAATATTCAACTTCTGATATCATCATCCATATAGCATGTCCAACATATGAGACTCATATCCCTGGTGCTGTTGGAACATTGGTGTGGATCACACATCACAGAATGTTGTCTGTCACTTTTTGACATGAACGTGTATGGCCACCTTCTGGTTGGTGTTATTTTCTGAAATAGGTGCATACATCTGTTTTTCAAGGTCACTGCCCCCTTGGAGAGTACTGGCAGGTGGACCCCACAGTCACTCTTAATTTGCATTGAGTGGAGAGTAGATAAATCCCTCAGGTTAGTTTCGTTACAACCAGAGAACGACCGTGCCTCAAGAAAAGAAATCAAAAATCCTCTATTCACTACACCATAGAGTCCACCTGGCATCCGGGACAATTGGAGAGATCATCCTCTATGGTCACCCAGCTCCCCTCTCTGATTGTGAAGTGTAGGGTTGAGCCCATAGGCAGGGCCGGCTTTAGCACTGGTGGCGCCTGGTGCGACAATCTTTTCTGACACCCCACCCCCTGACCTCTTCCTTGGATTCCCTCACTACCACCCAGCAAAAGTGCCCCTTATCTGTCCCTAGGCCCTCTCACATTCATTTTATTTAGTGCTGGTAGAGGCTGGCTGCACTAATCCCATAAAATACAGATCTGTTCTATGCAGCAGGCATATTAACCCTCTGCACTACTTTATGGCTAGTCAAATCTGCCACTAGACAAAACTCTGATCTCTCTCTCTAACAGGAACATTAATCACAAGAGTTCTCTTGACATTTTTATTGCTGCCTGCGCAATTAACTCTGCAGCAGGTGCTTTTGAATCCTATGATATTGCTAAACATAGCGCCCCCTGAGGTCAGTGCCCCCCCTTCAAGTCAGTGTCCACTGCAACCACACCAGTCGCACCACCCTAAAGCCGGCACTGCGCATTGAAGTATTAGATGAACAGATGACGACTCGATGAAGCATGCCACATAAACTTTGTGTGGGTAAGAGTACTTTTAGATAAATGGCACCTGCCCAAAGAGCTAAGTGATCTGAGTGAGGACACAGGAACATGATATACTGGATGGTTGTTGTCCTTTGTTGTGGCCTTCCTTAACAGGGGCCAGTGGATGATTTTCATTTCCAGTGCATCATGGTTATGATGTATCAGGTATAATAGGAGGCTATCATCCTATTTTCTGCCTTGTAGTTTTGCAAGAGATTTGGTTGGAAAGGCTATTTAGAGGCTATTGTAATTATCCAGGCAGAATATAACCACAGTAGAAATGAGGGTGATAGTCTGAGGTAGGCAGAGGAGTTGCAAGACTCCTTGAAACAAGCTAAAGTAATAGAAGGCTCATCTTGAAATAGCTTTGTTTGAGGGTTGAACATGAGATGCTGTCAAACAGGACACCCAGGTTACAATTTTGTTTTCTATTGGAGGATGGTGATTTAAGCCAGAATATTGTTAGCAGAGCTGAGTTGACTGGGCGCATTAGCAGATTTTAAGTTTTCTCACATTTGAAGAAGTGCCAACTTTTCTTCATCTAATGATGTACCAGTAGTATGTAGGAGACACTTTTAGGAGATTCTGAGAATCGTCTTCTTGCTTGAGATGAAACTGGGTGTCATCTGGATATATGTGGTAGCCAATCTTGAATGAATCTAGAGTACCATGTTGTCATTTAAAATCAATTGTGACAAGCACGAGACTTGAGATATACCACATGAGATATTTGCAGTAATTGTTCGGAATGCACCCAGTTTAATTTGGTAGTTGTGGTTATGGAAGACAAAAGCAAACCATCACAGTGTTTTTACAATAATACACACAAGTCTGCCAAGCTGTCAAAAGCACCTGATGGTCGATGGTATCAGTTGTAGCCCAGATGGGCCAATAGTATCAGAGCACAGGGTTGCGTTAATCATGGGTGCTAAAAATGTCTTCCCTGATGTTTAGTTGTATTGACGCATGCTTAAGCAAGGTCTGCCATTTGAATGGAAATCACTTTTTGCATTTTGACTCCAGGTAAACGAACAGTTGACTAAGGACAACTTCTAGTGTTTTATCAATATAAATTATGCCTTGAAATAGATCTGTGTATTACAACTGTCAGGACCCAAAGAAATTTTCTAAGGTTAGGACTAATGACAGCATGTTCAGAGGTTCAGAGAGGATTCCATTGGTGTGAGAGGTATTGATTAGTCTGATGATGACTAATGCAAGTTCTGTAAAAGTTAGATAACTTTTTTTTGTAAACAGATTTAATTGAGCTTTTAGTTTTATACACAACAAACTCCATCATTGCTAATAATGTGCAGCCGGGTGCTTTGCGTCAAACTAAAACAATGGTGTTTGCAAATTTGTATTCTTTATGGCTGAAATATTACACAACTTATCCGGAGTAACGAACCATTAACACCTCTTCCCCCGAATTAGTGAGCCAATGCACCTAAGATCCTGTAGTATTGTTCGTGCATGCTATTTGCATAGTAGTTTGTCTTGTGTCCCCAGGGTAATGGTGGGATCTCTGTCCATAGTTCTAGTGTAATTTCCCTACTATGTTGGTGGGTGTCGAGTGCTGGTAGAAACTAAGTATGAGGGGAGTTAGCTCGCGAGGAACCCCCGAGCGGGTGTCAGACTCATGTCTGCGCTACTTCTGGTCTATCAATGCCTCTATGGGCCTCTCTGCATAAGCAGGCTCCCTCACATCATGCCCGTTTCTCCAGCTCGCTGCGCCAGAATACATAAGCGGGTCCCCTGGGATCTTTATAGCGCCTTGTGATCTCCCTTTTTGCTAGTATCAGACCTAAGTCCTGAAACTTGCTAGTCTCCTTATTGTTAGAGGTATGAGGGAACAAGTGTAGTATGCAGTGGTCTGGGGTTGTCGGAACCGTTTTTTCAGTGACCTCTGTTAAAAGCCTCAAGACCTTGGTCCAATAGGAGGACAATCCGGGGCATGACCAAATCATGTGCAGGAAGGGAGCATCTACCACTGCACATCAAGAGCAAGCCACTTCAAAGTATCTATTTATCCTTTCAGGAGAGAGGTATGCTCTATGTAGTACATAAAAGTTAATTAGCTTGAACCTTGCATTTCTGGAGACTCTCGGTGTTCTCTCCATTATGACCTCCCACGTTTTTTTCTGGTATTGGTAGTGCTAGATCCTCCTCCCATTTAGCACGAAGGCCATCTAGGGGATGCAAGGCTTCAGTGACGGTACAGGCAACTAACCGCACGGAATGTATCAGCCGCTTGCACACATCGGCACAGCAGAGGTAGCCTCTGCTCTGGGTGCTGTGTTTCCCATTCCCCAGTGGCACTGTAAGATGGCCGTTATCGAGCCGCAGGTCAGCAACTGGATCAAATTCTGCCTGTAGGTCCTCAAAGGGGAGTATGGTGGAGACTCAGTAGAGGTCGCCCAGTGTTGTGGTGCCCGTCACAGTCCAGGCCCCTAATTCGGCCCTTCCAGTACCGGGGTGAAGCAGCGAGATGACTGTGAGGGAAAGTGCAGGAGAGTATGGTATCTTAGTATTGGACTTCCTCATCCATGTTGCATTTCTGCATCGTCCTGTGGGCCTGCAGAGGTAGACCGGGTGATCCGGGAGCCCTCAAAACAAGTCTCAGCAGTGTATTCAGGGAGGATGTAAGCCGTCCCCGGGCCCATCTGGGGAGCGCCAGGTAGCAAACCATCTCACGAGCCATTGCAGCTAGGCCGCCAAGTAGTAAGCCTTGAAATCTGGAACTGCCATGCCTCCTCTCAGTGTTGGACGTTGAAGTGTTGTAAGTGCTAACCGCTTGTGCCCTGTGCCCCAAATAAAGGCCTTGCCTATGGGGTTGAGGTCAGACTAAAAAGTACGTGGCGGCCACAGCAGGAGGGACCTGAATAAGTGTAAGAGGCGGGGCAGGGCCACCATCTTTAGGAGAGCGATGCGACCCGCCAATGATAGGGGGAGCGTTTGCCAAAAGGCAGTGGACGTTTCCAAGCTCCGAATTGCCACTCTGTAGTTCCCTTCCAGGGTGTTTGCAAGGGAGTGGTAAACCTTGACCCCCAAGTAAGGGAGGCAGCAGAGCTCCAAACGCCGCAGGGGCTCCCTGGGCCTGGTGGTCTGGGCAAAGGGAAAGAGTTTCATTTTGGACCAGTTCACATGTAGACCTAGGATCGTGGCAAAGAGCTCCAGCAGCGCTCTCACCCCATTGAGGTCTTTGTCAGTGACGCAGAGGAACATGAGGAGATCGTTTGCATATAACACGATCTTCTGTAATACACCTCCCAACTGATGACTTTCATAATGTAGGGCAGAGCAGGCCCAGTCCTCTAATGGCTCCATGGCTAGGGTGAACAACAAGGGTGACAGCGGGCAACCCTGCCGTGTTCCCCTTTCTGTGATGAAGCTGTAAGAGATGACTTGGCCCATCCACACTTGCGCCATAGGGTTGGTGTATAGTAGGCACGTCCATGCTACAAAGTCAGCACCCATCCCCATGACCTCCATGACATCTTATAAGTAGTTCCATTCAAGGCTATCAAATGCCTTTTCTATGTCAACTGCTAGCACAGCGGCCATTTCTTTGTGATAGGAGCTGTCTTCTAGGACAGCCATCAGTCATTGAATGTTGAAAGCCGTACTGTGCTTAGGGATGAAACCCGCTTGGTCTGGGTGGATTAGCCTTTCCATGTGCGGAAGGAGCTGAGAAGCCAGTATCCTGCTCAGGATTTTGTCATTGGTTTTGAGCATTGACAGTGGTCGATATGCTTCAACTTCTGAAGCCGGTTTCCCGGGTTTCAGTGGCGGGACTATCAATGCTTCTCTGCTTGTTGTATGTGGAAGGAGCCCCTTTGCTTTCGCCCCATTGTATAGTTTTTTCAACTGAGGGGCCAGTTCAGCAGCATATGTGCTGTGGAACTTACCTGTTTGGACATTGGAGCCTGACGTTTTCCCCCTGGCCAATCCCTTGATTGTACCAAGATCCTCTGGCAGGGTGATTTCCACTCTAGAGAGAGGGACGGAAGAGTTAATTGCCAAAGGAAGTGGGAGTGCTCCAGCACCCCGGGAGCAAGTTGCTGGTATAAAGAGATTGATAAAATGAAGTAAAATGCTGATTAATCGCCTCCTGAGTTATTAGTAAGGGCTCCTTGGGGTGCATAAGTTCACCACTGGTGTGTCCTTTCTGGCTGGATTAGCCAGCCATGTCAGTAGGCGGCCTGCCCGGTCAAGCTCAGCGTGCGATCTTTCAATATACATCTTGTAATCATAGGAGCATAGGTGCTCAGGGTGTTCCCAGACCCTCTCTCGGGCCTCCAGGAGCTTGCGGTGCAAGTCATGGTGGCCTGGTCCGTTCTTCTCTACCTAGTACAGTTGGTATTCTGCTTCACGCATGAGGGTGGAACGTGCTCCAATGGACTCTGCTATACAATGGCCCCAGCACCTTGAAGACCTCCTATTTGATCTGGGCAGCAGAGGCTGTGCCTTCATTGTCTAAAAATATCTATCTTTCCCCGTATGGCATCGCGAAATGGGGGATCTTCTCAAGCCTCTGGTTTCAACTTCTAGGTAGGGATCCTAGCTAAAGGTGTATCCTAGTTTAGCTGAAGCATTATAGGGTTATGGTAGAAGATGGTGCGGGACAAATACTCAACACCCTTGATTTGCGGATATACATTGGGGGAACATTAGAAATGCATCAAGACGCACGTGCAGCTCATGGAGTGGTGAGAAAAATGAGTAGTCCCTCTCCTGCGGGTGTTGTTGCTGCCAGACATCTCAGCTATCCTGCCATCCCCTAAGGGCATGCGCCGACCGATGGGTCGGGGATTCCGGAAGTGAGGGGTGTGAGTGATCTAAATATGGATCCGCCATGCAGTTGAAGTCCCCGCCCACCACCAGCGTGCCTGTTAGTATGTCAGTGATTTGGGAAGATAGTCTGTCAAATAAGTCAGGCTGATTTACTTTGGGGTCGTACACATTCACCAAGGAGAAGTCCCGCCCATTCAACTTGCCCACCACCACTACATACCTATCCTCTGGGTCTACAAAGGAGTTTTCAATTTGAAAGGTCACACGAACCCTGATCCATATCAGTGCCCCCTTCCCCCCCGGCATATACTGAGTAGGTTGTGTAGAATGCCTGTTCCTTCCACCACCGTTGTAAGGCATCCCCTTCTTTGGCTGTGAGGTGAGTCTCTTGTAAGAAGGCTATGTTGACTCCCCACCTCTGGAGATAAGAAAACACTTTGTAGCGCTTGTGCATAGTATGGATGCTCAAGACATTTCAGGAGATTAATTTATAGTCGTGGGCTGGCACCATAATCTATCAGTGGAGTTTACCCAGGTGCCCCAGACTAGGCTACAAGTAGAAACTGATCTAAAGTGCTGCACAGGGTGTATGCTGTGGGTTGTTGCTATACATGCTCGACTCAGGGGAGTGCCCTCAATAACCCAAGTTCCAAACAGCAACTGAAATGCCCAACACCCACACCCCAGGACAGGAAGAAATAACCCCCCCATCCAAACCAAGAACATGGTACCAATTGTTAGCATTTGCTCTTCTGCGTGGGGTTGGAAAGCAGCAGCACCCACTCCCAGGAATCCCAGCCGCCCATCTAGCCCACTCAATGCATTGTAGAATCATAAGTGTGTACGCGCCCTCTCTGGGCGGGGGGGTCACTGTGAGAGTGGAAATAGACTGTCAGTGTCTGCCAGAACTAAATAGCAACCTTTCCCGTGTCTGTGTTATCAGAGCAGACAGTACCCCTTTGCATCAGGGTCTTAGATTATATTAGATCGTCTGCAGATCTGGGGGGTTACCTCCGGTAAGTGAGTTCAACAACTTGCACTCAGAGTTTGATTTCTCGCTGCTGTGAGGGGGTTGGGGACTGGATGTCGTTCCACTCATAGAGGCCAACACAGCAACTGCCCTTAGTCATTCTCGTTGTGCCTTTTCTCCTGATGGGGGCCCCACCGGGGCCATTGATTCCCGCCTTTGGGTTCGAGTTTGGCAACTTCTCTAATGCCCACCAGTCGGGCCTGGTCGTGGTTGACACAATACCCATGCCCAAGCCTCCCGGGCGTGGTGAAGAATTGCGCCCCTTCTGGCGTTGCTACCTTGAGCCTAGCGGGTAACTGCATGGAGTATACAACCCCCAATTCCTTCATCTTCTTCTTCACTTCGTTAAAGGCAGCACGTTGGCGTTGCACCTCATGAGAAAAATCAGGGAATATGAATACTTTCTGATTTTCAGCCAGGATGGACTGCTTATGTCTGGACTGTTGAAGGATGAAGTTACGATCTCGGAAGTACAATTGGCGCACCAACACCAGTCGTGGCACAGCCCCCAGAAGGAGCGAGCAAGCTGACACTCGGTATGCCCTTTCTACGGCAAAAAAAGGTGTCAATCCCCCAGGTGCAATATCACTGCGGAGCCAGTCTTCCAGATAATGGAGCATGTTAAGGCCTTCAGTTCTCTCAGGAAGGCCCACCATGCTGATGTTGTTTTGGCACACCCTATTTGCCACATCCTCTGCCCTGGTTTCCAGAACTTTCAATCTTGTTTCAATATCAGCCATCCTTGTGCCAGATGTCACCACCATTAGGGTGGTTTCAGACAGTTATCTCTCAGTTGCTGTGACCCATTCCGCTAGACGTCGATGGTCATCTTGCAGGAGCCAAAAGCCCGTGCTAAGCGTGTCTATTTTAGTTTTCAGGGCCTCTCGAGATGCAGCTATGGTCTGTAACACCTCTTCAAGCGTTGGAGTGAAGGGAGACTGCCAAGTAGGAGCTGGTGCTGTGTGTTCCGAGCAATCAAGGGCAGCACTAATTCAGAGGGTGTTCCCCAGGTCTTCGTCTCGCTTCTTCGTGCTCTTGCTCAAGATGGAGGGTCAAAGTCCAGTACAAAGACAGCTGGGCAGTTCAGCTGCTTGAGTGTTCAAGCACGCTCGTCCCCAGACGCCAGTCCAGGTGGTGGGCCCAACCGACCCGCTCACTTCCTTGCCCAGGTGGTAGGCACAACAATCTCTGCCCCAACCATTGTGTAATCACCACAAGGTCAGTGGGGCGCTATAGCGTGTGAGAGCAACACTCAGCGTCCCCTGTCCTTTCATCGTATGAACGGGCTCCTCATAGTTATTTCCCCTGGGCAGAGGTGTCACAAGTCCCTCCTATCCAATGTCCACCAGGAAGAGCAGGAGGAGGGGGCCCCCCTTCCTCCAGCCTGGCTCTCTCTCCTTGGGGGCCCCACTTGTGATGATATCCTTGCCTGTGGGGGGGAGGAAGTGGGACCAGGGACATCAGTGTATAATGGACTGTCTTTTAGTGTAGAGGCCTCCCCCAAGATCTGCCTCCCCCTAGTCAGCCGCCCCTGTTGCTACCACGGGCCCAGGTGGCTGCGTGCTTCTGGCAAGCAGAGCGCAATCTGGAGCCTCCAATGGACTTAAGTGAAAGTCACAATATTGGTGGTTTGGTCAGTAGCAATATGTTGTGTCCACTGGGTCTCCCTTTGGCGGAATGGATGAGTATGCACGGCCCCCCTGTGTACAGCTTTTCCAAGAAGTCGCTGAGTCTGGATCGCTGCCCTATGCCCCCATCTATGTTTGAGGGAGGACCACAGCTTCAATGCAATGTGCACTCGGTCGCCAGATCCGCCATTGGCAGGCGGGAAGGCCCAGCCCCTGCAACCCAGCCGTCGGAGTAGACACCAGACTGTTTAGCACGCGTGATGTTGGCCAGATCCGTACAGTTCTCTTTTAGGGTAGGGGGCAGGCCCCCTGGTTCTAGTGGTTCACCTCTCCCCCAAAAAAAAAACACCTCCCCCAAGCCCCACCGCGCTCCCCTCCGTACAGTTGTGCGGTCGCACCCAGCTCTCCACACCACTCGCAGCCAGAGGCCCACCCGCCGTGGCCACAGGCAGGGCCGGCTTCAGCGCTGATGGCACCCTGTGCGACAGTCTTTTTTGGTGCCCCCCACCCCATGACCACCTCCTCAGATTCCCTTACTCCCACCCGGTAAACGGCCCCTCATCTCTCCATAAGCCCCCCTTTCATATACATTCATTTGTTTTAAAGCGCTTGTAAAGGCTGGCTATACTAATCCACTCAGCTATCCACATAAAATAAAGTTCTGTTCTTTTCAGCAGGAATGTTAACCTCTATGCCACTTTATGGAGAGTCAAAACTGCCACAAGACAAAACTCCAGTCTCTCTCACTAGCAGGAACTTTCATCACAAGAGGTATCTTGACATTTTAATTGCTTCCTGAACGCTGGATGCACAAGAAACATTTCAGCAGGTGCTTTTAAATCTCAAGTTTCTAAGTTATTGCTAAACACAGCACCCCTGTGAGGTCAGAGCCCCCCAATTCAGGTCAGCACCCGGTACGACCACACCGCTCGCACCGCCCTAAAGCCAGCCCGGCCGCAGGCTCTGGGTCAGCCGCTCCGTCAGCGAGCCTCTGCACCGGCACCACTCCCAGGCTGTCACTCACTCCTCTCCTGTCTGTCCGGCATGTCCCCAGTGCTGAGGGTATTGGAGTGGGCCACCGTACAGCACAGCCCTCAGTGCGGAAGCCGCGCACCTCTGCTGCACGCCCACCATCAGCTCCCCAACTCAGGGGGTCAGCGCCATTTTGGGCCATCTTGCGCTCTGGGCTCCTGCAGTCACGCTCACCCCTGGCACCTCTGTCGGGCTCTGGCTCGCACCAGAGGGTTCCCACCACCACGGGGGCCGTTGCATGACACTCTATCCCCCTGGGGAACACGGAAAACGGTCAGGATTAGGCCGGATGTGGCCATGTCCTGGAGCTCTCTGACTGCCTGCCTCACTCCATTTCTGTGCGACAACCCCCTGCTCCCCTTGAAACCCCTTTCCCCCCCCCCCCCAAACTTAGATAACTTTGTTGTTACAGATATGCCAGGGTTTTCTGCATTTTCTGTCTTTAGGGAAATTGTGAACTCACAAAAAAGAGCTTCATAGATAAGTGACAGCTGGCCCAGCTCCTAAATCTGAAGGGGACGTTAGAAATGAGTGTCCTGAGAGCATCAATTTTATTTGAGAAGAAGGGTATGAGGTTGTCTGGGAACCTTTCAGAGGAGGCAGTTTGAAATCTAGATGGTGGGTTTAGGGTGTTCAGAAGTCACCATTTCTTTAAAGAATCAGACTAGCTCTTTGATAGAAATCTTGTCCTTTGCTTGGAAGTATTCCTTTTGCTCCTGCCACTAGCTAGTGCATAGCCTCTGCAATGTAGAAGACATGCTGTAAAGTACAATGGTTATTTAGGTGTGTTGAACCACCTCTCCAGAGTGCTGGCTTAGCATTTCAACTGGTAAAGGCCAACTAGGAAGCATTTGATTTTCTTCTTGGTATTGGACAGAGGTTACTATCCTTTCAAATTGTGGAAGGGTCTCAGAATGAGATTCTAGGTATGGCTCAAGCATGTCAAGAAACAACTGAGTGATGACATCAGGTTGACTTGTATTCAGGTTTCCCCATGAACCAAGGTAGCCATGGCCAAGGAGGTGTTTGGGATCATTGTGAAGCTTTCTTTCAATGTAGAAGTTGGCTACAAAGTGGTCAGTCCATGTAACTGATAGAAGCCATTGAGATGGAGATCAGATATCATGGAGAACTGAAGCTCAAGGCTGTATCCTCCTGAGTGAGTTTGTTAACCAATTGATAAAAGCAAGAATGTTTACTTGAGGATGTACTTGCCAGATACTCAAGTCGCCAAGAAATAAATACTGGATTGGAGATGAGTTAGATCAGAAAGTTTACAGACGAATGAAACAGGATTTTTTTTTCCTTATAAGAATTGTAGATATGTGAGCAGTCAAACAAATTGGATGGGTTGATTGATAACCTTAACTACAAGATACTTGAATGAGGTGAAGGAGCTGTCACGCATCTTGAAAAAGACTGAGTTGTGGGAGACAGTGGCAGCTTCACCTACCCTGTCCAATTCCCTTTCTTAGTTTGGATGTTATAGTTAGGTGGGACGAGATTGTCTCTTTTGCAGAAGACTTTGTGAACCATGTCTTGGTTACATTGTGGTTGGAGTGTTTTCATATACGATTGTAGGTGCAATAGACACTTTTACTGCAGATTTGCTGTCAAAAATGCCTATGACATCCATGATCCTATACAAAACTTGGCCTTCCTTACTGAGAAGGATGCTGACTAAGGTGTTTGCAGGAGTTGAGAAGTCAGGTGCGTTAATAGAAGCCACAAATCACTGAGGCATTTTCAGAAGTTGAGAAGCCACTACGCACTATCTAGATAGAGCCCCACGAGCAGCTGCTGGAGTAGTCTCAGTGAGGGAGCCAACAGAATGAGAGTCCTAATATTCAGGTTGGTGTGTCGATTTAGTGAGGTCTTTCCCAAGGTAAGCTGAAATTGACTTTGTTGGTATGAGTTCTGGGCTGGCCCGCCCTGATTTTGCACAACTATTTATTTTTTGATTTACTATGCCAGGTGCCGTCTCCCATCTTGGATCGGCGAAAAAAAAAAATGGCCTCTGCATTATTTTCCATGAATGCACATGCGCACGCATACACAATGATGCCACAATATGACGTGTATGTACTCATTTGTCAATGCTGTACAGAATAGGCAGAAATCATTTTGCATTTGCTTTCTGCACAGCATGGTCAAATAGGAATTTCAGGCTTGACCAGAGTTGTAGACGTGATGAAGGACGCAGAACTGGACCAGTTTCACTCCAGAACACATACTTAATTAGCAGTAGGCATTCTGTTCTAAAGTGCCAAGGCCACAAAAGCACAAAGGCTACCCCTCCACACAATTCTCTTATTTTGTGTCGGGCCCTCTCTCCATTGTCCAATGTTGTCAGATGTACTTTTATCTTGGTCACTTGAAGAGAGAAGAGCTATGCAGAGTGAATGTGTACTTTTTAATGTAAACTTTCGTGCACTCTCCCCAAACAAGGCCAAATTTATCAATATCAAGCTTTCTGTTACACTTACTAATCACAGAAACGCTATCAAGTGATGTGTTTTTGAATGTGTAGCTGTAATTAACTAGTACATTTCCCTTAACCTGTTCGTAGTTTTCACATGTTGCTATGTACTGTTTCTTTTAATTGCTTAAAGTGTCAGGGAATTGCACCATTGTTTTTCATAATTTTATTTGTTCTAAACTATGTTAAAATATCTCCCATTAGACACATTTTTGACTGAATAAATAAGGAAATTGCACCTTATGAGGCTACAACGATTTACAATGATTATTGCATTACTCGTGCCTGTTTATTATTCCGCAGTGGAAGCTTTGCAGACTTTCATAAGCAGTGTATAATATTTTACAGGTCTTGCCTAAAGAATAACATTAGAGCTTCAATTTGGCCTTATTTTGCCAGAGTAAACGCATTCTAATTTGATCTGAATGTTGTTTTCTATTCCTAGTTCTTTGCTTGTTTTGTTTCTGTGCAGGCTCTTTTGCAAGGCACCATTGGTGTTGCACCATAATCGGTGGGAGTTAGGTTTTGACCTTTGAGTGCAAGAGACCGGAATATGGGAGGATTTCACTTGTTCTACCTACTGAGTCCCAAAATAACTCCGAACTGCAGGCTTGTCGATAACAGCGTACACAAAACTCTCTCAGATCGAGCATTACAGCAGAAACTTCTTGTGCTTTGTATGATTGTATCCCTTATAGCCTCATTCTCCTCTGTGATGAGCCAGAGCTTGGGATTTTGTCACAGACCGTCCTCTTCGATGTAATTGAGGTACACACAGCCACCACCATCATCGGGCGCCTAACCAATGCAGGGGATGAATTGCATGAATTCTCTAAATCAAGATACAAACATTCATTTTAATGGGAGTTATGGCGTGTTGGTTCCTCTCAACACTCCATAACTGATGACATCTACCATTGTGATTTTTGGAGTCATGTATATCAAACGTATCCATACCAGAGGTTTGCTGTTTACAACCTTTCTAACTAGCATAACCGGAAAACAAGTAATAGTGCCTGGCCGTACACAGTATGACCTCACTTTCAGGTGCTAACCAAGGCATAACTGGCATCTGTATTATTTCCAGCTGTCTCTCCATTACTTTACTTCCACTTATTTTATTCCTTTTATCTGTTTTATTTTGTTCTTGTCCATATCGCCAACATATTTGGAAGATAAGAAAGAGTCTCCCCAATGTCATTGGCTTAATGTGTGGGTGAAAATATATAAATATTTTTAATTATTATTATTGGGCTTACTATAGCATTGATAAACCAAGTAAAGATGGGTTAAAATCTCTAGCTATCTATCCATTCATCCTGTACACACCAACCTCTAGGAAGTTTCTTGGCACTGGTCATTGTGCCACCTAGATGGGATGTAGCTTTATTTATTTACAAAATATGAAATAGCTGGTAGCTAGCCTGAGGGTTTTTGGCAGAGAATTCCAGACAATTGGACCTCACACCAGAAAGACTTGGGCCCTCAGGACCACAGTGGAGGTCATACCGTCACCAAAGAAGCAGTTCGGCCTCCACATTACGAAAGTGGTGGAGCCGCCGCGGTCGAACTGCCAGCACCCCCAGTTGACAACCTGGCAGTGCCGGCGGACTTAATCCGCCAGAGCAGCACTGGAGTCCCCTCTCTGCCGGCTTTTGCATGGCGGTCCCACCTGCATGCAAAGGCTGATGGTGCCGGGGGCCGAATTACCGGCAGTGAAAAGCACGACTGGTGCTTTCGCACCTGACGCACCACAATGTTGCCGCTGGTTCGATCACGACCCGTTGTCAGTGTTGTGGTGAGTTTTCCGCTGGGCCAGCGGGCGGAAATGCTATTTCTGGAGTGGCGGTTTTCCGTCCTAAAGAGTTTGGCGGACGGCCTCCGCCACCCGCCAAGCTCAAAATGAGGCCCCTTAATCTCTTTAGATTTTGTTTGTTACACGGGATGCAGAGGAGATGTTGAGCATTTTGAGCCCTCTGACTGCAGTTAATCTAAGTTGCCGGAAGACCTGCAGGGAGACAGTTGCTGCAGTCCACGCTCATTGTAATAGCAGCTTCCACTGACAATCCTTTGTGTGAAGGAGACAGCAGAGGCAAGATTATTCTAGCCTCGGGAAGTCGGAGAAAGGATCTGCTAACTACATTCCTAAGCTGAGTGTTCAGGGTCCTGCAAGCATTGAAGGTGGGGTTGTATCCCGTTAAGGCAAACGTAAGGCTTTGATCTAGAATGGCTGGCGTAAGGAGGGACGCTAACATGAATTTACTTCTGGTCCCAAATTATGAGGTCAGTTTTATCACCCTTAAAATGATCATTATTTGTATAACTAGCAGGGAGTAGAGAGCACGGTCATCAAGAGGGACTCGGTGTTGAAATGGGACAGGCGTATGGAAAGAAAGATAACATGGCAAGTGTACACGTTACGTTTCACAAAGTCAGTAAACTTCATGTGGGACCATGTGTTTTCCACCTCAGTTTACCAGGAAGCTGTTGAAGAGAAAGATGTTTAAGCCTCTGCAAAAATACATAAGTATTAGTTATGTCTACAGATCAGCAAGAAGCTGAATTGCGGCTGAAGATACCTGGGACTAACACATAACCTATTTTGCTTCTGGTTCTAGGGGTTATGAAAAACAGTTTGTGCATCTCGGGCATGTTGCTCCTCTGGATATGTGTAATTGTATATCTGCCAGTAGGATGGTTTGGCCAGATATAGCCCTACATGTGCCCGGCAGACTAGTCTGACTTTAATTACTGCTTTGAGCAGTTATTACAATAGCCTTTGAGCACTTGTATGATGTGATTATATTTCGTTTTGCCAGACGGAAGTCTGACACATGACTGCACGCCCATTTTTAAATAAGCTAGGATGAATTGAGGTCGGGTCCGTAAGCATGTCACAGCCAAAATGAATATGTGAAAACTGATTCTGACATTTAATTAGTTAATGGACTGGCATTCATTTTAACATTAAAGGCCAGCAGTGTTGCCTGTTTAGAGAATAATGGGTGGAACTATACACTTGGAGTCTGGCCACTCATTCTGGGTTCAGATGTTTTGTGTTGAGGTTTTGGGGATTTATGTATTAGTACTTTTGTTATCCAGAATTGGCCTTTCTCCAGGCAGGATGTAAGGCGGATGTTTTAAGTTTTTGAGTGTTTATATTTCTTCTATTGGTGTTTCCTACATGTAGCAAACCGGACTAAGCCAGACCTGCAATGTACAATTGAGCATGCTTGCCTAAATTCAGTGCTTAATTTGTTCTTGTTGTTTCCGGTGCTGAGCACCAGCACTTATTTTTGAGGGCCAGGGCTTATTCTTCAGGTTCAAGCATTTTCTGCGAGCAAAAGACAGATATGGGAAAGACGGAGGAAGAGAAAAACGAAAAAGCGTCACAAAGGGAGAAAGTAGAAAGCTGCAAGAGTGAGCTGAAGGGGCAGGGAGTGGTTTTATATGGATTAAAGAGGCCCGAGATGGCTTCAGGATTACGCCCCCTCAGTAGTCCTTGTTCACATAATTAAATGCAGCAGCCGCGTGTTTAAGAGGAGTGCTTTGGGCACCAGCACTGTTTTCTTTACAAATTAAGCACTGCCTAAATTACATAATTGTGTTAGATCAGGCCCATTAATCCAAATGGTGACTTGAGCTGCAAACATTTCAAAGAAGGGATACGACCTACTGCTCTGGATTAACGCCAAATTGTCACCGTTAGGAATGGATCAGCAAACACAGTTAAATGAGTAGAGCCGAGCCTGTGTAACGTTTTAAGGGTGTAGATTTCGACTATTGCCCCTAGTGTGAAAGTGGTCAGTGTTAAGCAGGGGTTCACTACCCAACGCCGCCAATGCTCCAGAAGGTTCTCATAGGTGGATAACCTCTAGTCAGACAAGCCCTAATTAGGCCTGCATCTTGTACATCCCAGGGTGAGATAAGAAAAAGACTATAGGTGGTACATCCTTCTCCGTCCAAGCAGCCAAACTATGGAATTCATTACCCCCAATTATAAGAGCCACAGATAACTTTCTTGTCTTCAGAAAACTACTCAAGAGTTGGCTCTTTCCTTCATAACCACCTTATTCAAACAACTATGAACTGCATATGCCTATGTTGATAAATACTTTTTTCAGATTATATGTATATTTCTATTTATTTATAGTTTCTTTAGAAAATATGTATTGCTACTATGTCATAACAATAAAATACACACACACTCTTTAAACCTGTTTGACTAAGTATTTTTTTACCCATGGTTCTAATTATGTATTGTATGTGCATATGTGTGTGTATGCATGTGTATGTGTGTGTGTGTATATATATATATATATATATATATAGATATATATATATATATATATATATATGTATGTATGTGTATATGTTGTTTCTGTGCTTGGCATGTTCGTGGATCATTGCATGGCACCTGGTTGGGTTGTTATACTAGATATCTATGAATTCCTGCTCTCATCTTATCACACTTATCTACTAATCATCATATGTCATGTCTCTATCAAACTATCCTCCATTCTCACTCTGACTCATCCCAAATCCCTTCTACTACTTTCATCTCCTAAATATCTCTGCCTAAGCTCCTCCCTCCGCTTCGACATCTAACTCACCAAACCTCACTCTACTACTGTGACCTCCCACACAACCCTACTATATTCTCCTGCATTTATCTCACTGTTAACTCATCCAAAACACCTCCTGCTACTATGCTCTCCCTAACCCTTCCACATACTCTTCCCCCTCCGCCCCCCTTTACTCATCCCAAGCCTTTGGGTTGAGTAAATGAAAGATATACTCCCAATTAACACTTCTGGATTTCTTTCCTCCTCCACCCCTCCATTACTCCAGTCAATCTAACTAACAAACTCTCATATCCGCAGCTCAAATGAACTCATAATAATACTAAAACTGTACTCATTATTTAACGATACTAACCCATCACTAATTCTTGTTGGGTTCCAGAGTAGCGTGCTACTCATCGAAAAGCGCTTCAACGCCTCGTCAGGGGTACTAAGCGCTATATAAATACGATTACAATACAATACAATAAGAAATGGTCGGCATGCTGTTCCTTCCCCGCCACCAAACTGATCGGGCCACCTCTTATAATCCTGTATGATTGTTATAGCATGTTACCTATAAAACGTTTTATTTTTTTTTAGTAATATGAACACCATATAACGTAGTTTGATGAGCTATTATAACATTTGTCGGAGTAAGTGATGAAGTACTATGTGCATTTTAGGATTCGGTCTCTAGTATAGCTAGGTTGGCAGCACTAGAGGCCTGTAGGCAAACTGTTACATAACACGTATTTCTGAGAGGGTTTGCTGTGTTGAATTTCTGTTTGCGTGCAGGAGCAGGAGCGGTGCGATGATGAGTGCAGGTGCCTTGTCCCTGCTACAGGAAATGCAGTGCCAGATTTATTCATAGAGCTCTTTTATGTTGTATTGGTTCGTCGTGAAGTACAGACAAGACAGTTTTATAACAGAGTTTTTTAGTTGAGGTATTAAGTACAGTGGCAGTTTTTGAGGAGAAAATAGTACCCAAATAACTTAAAGGTTTAAGGTCAGCATTACAGGGTTATACTTTCTTGGAGATTTTCAATGCTTGCCTTTTACTTTCTTATCAGTAAAACCTTGAAACCCAAATCTGGGAGTAATTTACATGATTCTTACATAATCCTCATATATTTCATAATCATGTAAACGTCAATACAATGCATAAAGTGCAAAATGTTTTACCTACAACCACCCACTGCGTATTAGATTTATTAATATGGCTGTGAATTGCATTAGCTTGTCTTAGTGGTCCAGTGAGAACATTTGCTCCACTCCATGTGTATGTAATTAATACAAATGTGGGTTATTTGATTTTTAATTTAAAAAACGGAATCATTTTAATACAATTTTATCCTTGTGTTCTAAAAACCCCAGCGTATTCAGTGCTTCCAACAGATGGCACCATTAGAAAGTTGTGAAGAATTTATGAGTGTCTGACTAAGGCCTCATCGTTCCTGACCAGTTTTCCACTAAATGTTAAACCAAATCTTATATTTATTTGTTTCTTATTTTTTCTATTTTTTTACGGTTTGACACAGTACAGATTCAGAATACAGGCCTTGATAACGGTTCTTAGGTTTTCTGTCACTCAGAAAATAATAGCTGTTGCTCATTTGTGGAAGAAGGTGGTCATGATTTTGCTCAGTTCTTTTCAGTATGTGTATTTTCAGAGGGGAGCGTAAAATGTTGGTTCAAAGTCTTCATTTCAGCATTGTCTTTACCCGCGGGGTATTTGTAACATTTGCTTAGTAATATGCCTTTTATGTATTTATTTACTTTTTTAATGTGCAACAGCTGTACATAGTGTTGTTCCAGTGACATGTCCATCAGAATACATTACTTTAGGTCACAGTTTAGGCTGCACAATGCTTGGTGGTTGGAGGAGAGGAGGATTTAACTGGTTTGGGGGGTTCTGTATCCTCTCAACCTTGCAATAAACATATTGAAATGTAGCCTTCTCACACAAACCCATCCATCCAAGATCTTGTTCTCAAGTATTTGACATTAGAAAAGTTGGCATATATTATGATTTTCTCAAGACATACAGAAATACTTCATATCATTTGCCGTAGGGAGTAGTTTCCATGTCGTAATTAGAATGTGTTATCTAGAATTTTTATGAAAACACTTAGACTAGAAATACAAAATGCATAGAGTCCCGTTCATAATTTGCATTATAATATAAAAACATATTTTCAAGCCATTACAGTCATTTTTTACATTCAGTATCGCACTTTGACTGGATTCCACATGCTATACTAATTTACATGTTCAATGTTATTGGCTGGATACCATGGATTTAACAGTGCTTCATATTAAAGCGCTTCCCATGCATGACTTTTTGTTCGCTACATCAGAAGAAAACATTCCTTCCCTTGCACTTAAAAAAATGATCTAAGGTTGTTCTTCAGCTAGAAAGAATGTTCCCAATAAAAACAGCCTCATACCTGCCCCTGGCCAGGCTCACGCTTTGTCTCCTACATGTTCTCATTAGAGGAACCTGCCCTTCTCCAACCTTTCTAGTGCATGTAAAAGTAACAGGATGAAACCGAAGCAGAGATTTGCTATGTAGTTTAAAAACAACCTTTGGAAAAAATTGAATCAGCACTTTCCAAATATGCACTTTTAAAACTGCACATTTTCATATAAAGAGCTAGACCAATTGGTGTGCCTTTCCCATCCCAACCTTTTCTATCATCTCTCACACCAAATTTTACTACGTTCCTCCCAACACTCCATTTCTGCTGACTCCGTAGCCCCCTATAGTGTCAACTTATTTATAGCGCCTGGTTTCATCATGTCTAAAACACCAGACATCCTAAATCAACGATCCCTTTCCCTAGCGTCATCTTGCCTATGAAATGTGAGTTGTATCTGTGTAGATATCACTTACCTTTGTCATCTTACTGAAATTATGCTTTTTAACCTTTGCCAAGTAGTTGCTAGCCAGGAGGGGCGTGGGGGAGAGGAAAGGGAGCTATTGCACTAGACTCACCTCTGCACCGAGTATGTAAATAAGTAAATGTTCAGTATTGACAGGTCGAGGCTGACTGCCTGCGACTGAGCTAGTCTGTTTCCCGGGGCCTGAAAATATAACAGAAGCCAAGAAAGTTAACGCTGTTTTCCGGTGACGTCACCTTGCTGGCGGAATCTTGAGATGCTTGTTTTGGAAGCAAGAAGTGAAGAAACGTTAACGCATAAAAAGAAGGCAGGTATATAGTTAGAAAGGCGTGCAGTCACCACCAAAGGAACTGGTGTCTGTTCAATTCTTCCAAGCCTTGCTAACCGGACCCACTTTATTGTGGGAAGTGAGGGGCCCCTGTAACAGTGACATGTGATAACCAGAGGGAAGTGGGGTGTAGGAACTGTTAACAGCAGCTTTGAAATCTAGGACCAAAGGAAACATGAGGATGGCAGATGGGAATCTCTCTCCTGCCCGGACGTGCAGAGAGGCTGTGTCAGGAAAGGTGAGGACCCTGGCGAGGGGCCGCCTAAACTCGCACGCGCTCTTCACATGAAGACGCTTGATTCAGTCTGCATTTCTAAACCTTGTAATTTACAAACCGCTTTCTAGCTCGTCGAAAATCCAAGGCAGGGTTGATAGTATGATTCCAAAAGCTGCTCAAGAAACCACTCCTTCTGTAAACTCGAGTTGGCCACATTGATTGTGGCTGGCCCTGGAGTAAGAACCAACACTGACACTAAGTGTAGGGCCATAGGGGCACAGAACTCTGGAAAGTGACCTGGGAGAGATTGTTCAGGCATTTCCACTTGACACGGAAAACATGTTACATAGAGCCAGTCCTGGTCACTAAATGGAAAATATCCATACTGTACCATGCTTACGCAGCTATAGTAATGATGAATAGGTCAACTTTATTTTTATGAAGCTCATACTATGGTACTATGTACCATAAGCATTGGGGCAAACCACTTATCCAACTGATTGTGCACTATTTTACTACTAGTGAGACTTAAGCAAAATTATGGTGAGATGCTCCTGCGATTCCCCGCCGATGACATTTGTAGAAAAAAGTAGTGCATGTTAAACCCAGTTGGTGCATAACATTGGTAAGTACACGCTAGGATCCACTGCCTGTTTGAAGCTTTCTTTTCTCAATGAAGGAGCTATTGTACTAATTTATGTGTTCAGACTTGTAAAGTGCAAACCTCACTGACAAGCAAGGGAGCTGTGTCCATAGCAGAGAGAGGAACAGATCAGGACTGTCTACAGTTTAGGGCAGTGGTTCCCAACCTTTTGACTACTGTGGACCCCCACTTTATCATTACTGGAACCCAGGTACACCCACTGAATCATTAATTGAATTCAGGGACCTCCCCACTGAGCCATTACTAAAAGCTGGAGACCTAATCTATTAATAATATTTCATTTGTAAGCAGTCGCGGACCCCCTGATGAGGCTTTATGGCCCCCCAGGGGCCCCCAGACCACAGGTAGAGAAGCACTGGTTTAGGGTGTTCTCTTTTAGTTGGCCAAGCCCGGGTATGCTTGAGGTTCTTTAAGGTTTAATCAGCATTGAATGCCCGATACAGTCTTTTCAAGTCTCCATTTACCTAATAGCACCAGTTGACATTTTTACGTACCTGGTAATATGGAGTAACACCTTCCACTTGCTTAATATCGTTTAGGGTTAAGGTTAGTGTTGCTGCTGAGACTGTTTCTTGCTTGCTATTGTGTGCCCAGGAGTTGAAGAGCTGTGTTGGCAGGAAGCATTGGGTTGCAGAGACCATCCTGGGGTAGTCAGAGCCCATTGTAGACACCAGGCTTGTCTGCGGATGTTAGTTACATTACTTGTGTCATCAGTGAGACACTGTAGTCCTGTAACATCTCACTCACCTTTGGAACACTTTCTACATTGGACATTAATATCTAGTGTGAAATATACAGATGTATTTATTGAATTAATGTATTTCATATTTGTATATCACAAACCTAGACAAAAGCCAGCAGAGTGCTGTACAGTGTCAAAGGCAAAGATACACCCCAATCCACTCCAGTCCACTCTCCTATAATCCACTCTAATCCATTCCACTCCAGTCCATTCTTCCTAAAATGGAGCAAGATTGGGGTGGTTCTGATGGGTACTTGGATGTCATTCAGATCCGGGGTGCCTATTTATTAATTTTATATTAAGAGTTTTAGAACGTGCAAACATGGCCCCATGATATCAGAGTGCTGTCCATGACAAAAAGATACACAATGCAATAAGACATAATACAGTATGACACAATACAGGATAACATGAAGTAGGGACAAAAAGGTGAATAAAAGTCTATAGAACTTAAAGAGCTGTCCCAGCCTGAAGTGCTGGTTAAACCATATGTTAGGATAGCGCTGAATCATCATGCTTAGGTGATGGTGGAGTTCTATGACTATGATGATTGATCTAACAGTATCTCTCAAGCTGCTTGTAGGCTACGATAGACCTGGTGGGGGGTCGCAATGAGCTCAGGGTAGGTAACTGTCCCTTATGAGGAGAAATCATTGTGAAAAAAGACTGGTCATCAGCATCATTTTGACTTCCTTCTTGAAAATAGCAGCTGATGGGTTTTGGCGAAGGTCGAGGGGAGTTTCATATTCTGTGGTCTGTGCCAGAAAATGCACAAGTGTATGGGCTATTTTTCTTGAAACCTGGTGGTTCCAATCTTAGAGACTTGGTGCTGCGTAGAGATCAGTTTCTGCCTAAGATGGTCAGACTGCATGCTAGGTATTTAGGCTTACCCGTGTGTAATGCTTTGTGAGTTAAACAGGCTATTTTGACAGTGCTTCTGGCTTCAGTGGGGTGCCACTAAAGAGCTATGAGAGATGGAGTAATGTGGTCAAAGCATTTTCCTTCAGTCATCAGCCTCACTGCAGCATTGAGGGTTGTCCTAAGAAGCTCAAGGTGAGTTTTTTGTATACCATTTAGGGTAGCACTTTCATAGTCCAATCTCAATACTACCAAGGCTTGCACTGCATTCCTGAGATCTTGGAGTGGTATGAATGGACTGATCTTTTTGAGGAGGCTAAATTAGTTAAGAACAGCAGATGGAGGTACTGACCTATCTTATAGAGACTTCTAGTTGCAGATTCCTTACCTTAGAATTTCCCCCAGGTGTCAGTCTGGATCAAGAGATTTTTCTCGAGCAGTACTCCTGCACCCCGTTTGGTGGTGTTGGCTGATTCCACGTCCGTCATTGGCGTCATGTTCACCGGATATGATGTTGCGAGTCCTACAGAAACACCAGCCTACGTGCAGATCCGAAGCAGAGGTCCCTCTACAGTCACTTTTTGACTGGACTTACTTTTGTTGAAGCTTTTTTGACATTCTAGTGCATCGAGATGTTGTCACAGACTCCTGTCAGTGGATGATGTCCGTGGCTGAGCCGCACCTCGCGTGTTTTGGTGTTTGGAGCACGACTACAACCCGAAGTTGTGCTCTGAGTGCCGTACCATGAATCCAAAGGCTTTGAGAGAGCGGTCCCTAAAGCTACTTGCGGCCATGCACTTGACTCCACGTCGTTCCTGGTCGAGAGGACGGTCCCGATACCGCTCGCAGAGCCCACACTCTTCATCGTCCCACTCAAAATCTTCAGGACTTTCTAGTAAGCACAAGAATAAGTCGAAGAAGAGCAAGCATTCTTTGACTTCATTCCTTCGGTCGGTTGACGACAAGCAGGATAAAGAGTGTTGTTGCTTTAGGCCTCCGTCCTCAGGGCCTACTTCTGGGTCGGCCCGTGCCTCCCCAAGTATCGTGGAGCCAGAGCCACCCTGCCCAATGGCGAGAGCTTTATGAGGCCATGCGCCTCATTTTTGGTCAGGCTAACCCTGCCTTTGGGTCCTGCACAGTCGGCATGGGCCCCCTCGGGTTCTGCGCCAGCGGCTTCGGCCTCGGATCCGGAAGGCACCAAGGGGTCCATTTCTGGATCCTCATCGACATTGGTCGTGCCACCGCAACCCTCCCCAATGACGGTGCATACATCGACGCTCCAGACGCTGCCCGGACCCACAGTCGCCGTTGATCCCATACTCATTCCCGACTCCAACACAGAGCCAGACCAATGACGTTGGATGCCGATTCCAACTTCGACAGGGATGGTGCTCCCTAGGTTGGATCCTGACCCTTATTCTTATGGGTACAGGTACGTTAAGAGGGTGCAGGGTTTCCTGGACCCTTTAGAATACCAGCTTGATGACCTCATGGACTGGGCTCTGGACCTGGGAGAAGCCAGTGGTCTGGACACTTCCCCAAATTCTGGCATGCTTTCTCCCCTTACCTTGGCTACGGAGGAGGGAGCGTCTTATTCAGTGGTGGTGAAGAGAGCAGCTGAGGTCATGGGCCTTGAGTTGCCTTCAGAGGCCATCAGGACCAAACTCCTGACTGAGGTGCTTCAGCCTGGGGCTTCCTCTTCAGAACCTCTTTTGGCCTCACTGAAATCCTGCTGGGGACCGGGTGCAAACTTAGCACAGGGGCTCCTGTTAATAGGACATTGCCTGCCGCCATAGGCCAGTGCCTAATGACCCAGTGTTTCTGACCCAACAACCCACCCTTGAGAGCTTGGCTATCCAGGCCTCTACATCCCTAGGTGCATTGCCTTCCGCACCCCTAGATAGGGAATCCAAAAGACTGGATCAGCTTGGGAAGATGATTTCTTCCTCCAATCTGGCACTGCGGTCCGTGAACACAGCTTGCCTTTTGGGCCGTTACTCCCATGCTTTGTGGGACACAGTTGCGCAGGTGCTGCCACACGTCCCGGAGGAGGTCTGGGACAGTCTCTCTCAAGCTGTTGTTGACAGGAGAGACACAGCAAAGTTCTCCATAGGATGTGGACTGGATACAGCTGAGTCACTGGGTAGATAGGTTGCATCGACAGTGGCCTTGAGGCGCCACCCTTGGTTGGGTACGTCTGGCTTTTAGAGGATTGTCCAAGCAGCGCTTCAGGACATGCCCTTTGATGGTAATCCAGGCCTCTACATCCCCAGGCGCATTGCGTTCTGCACCCCCAGACAGGGAATCCAAAAGACTGCTAGGGAAGAAGATGTTTTCTTCCCCCAGTCTGGCATTGTGGGCTTTAAACACAGCATGCCTTTTGGGGCGTTACTCCCATACTTTGTGGGACACCGTTGCGCAGGTGGTGCCACAGGTCCCAGAGGAGGCCTGGGCCATTCTCTCTCAAGCTGTTGCTGACAGAAGAGACGCAGCAAAGTTCACGATATGCTGTGTACTGGATACAACAAGTCACTAGTTAGATAGGTTGCATTCACAGTGGCCTTGAGGCGGCACACTTGGTTGAGGACGTCTGGCTTTTCAGGGGATGTCTAAGCTGCGCTTATGGACATGCCCTTCGATGGCACCATCTCTTCAGAGACAAAGCAGACTTGGCGCTCAAACGCTTTAAGGAGTCCCCAACTACGGCCCAGTCCTTGGACCTCGCAGCTGCCCCTTGCGCTCCTCACTCTGCTTTTCGCCCCTTTCGTGGCTATGGAAGGGGCACCCAGCCACGTCCCTTTCCCTCCAGCCACTGTGCCGTTCATGCTGCCCAGCCTCTGCATGGCTGAGGACGTGGGAGCCAATGTCCTCATGGATCAGGGGGCCAGTGGTCTGCCCATTTCACGACCCCTTCCTCTGCAGCCTCCAAAGCTTCCTAGTCTGGCGCTTCCCCATCAGGGACCAATTGGAGACAGGATTTGCCATCATCTGTCCGGGCTCGGATTACATTATGTCAGAAAGGTGGGTTTTACAAATAGTTAAAAGGGGCTACTCCCGCTCTTTTGAGACTACCCCTTCATACATGTCACCATCGTACGATTGGATGACGGAGGATCACCTGGCACTTCTCCGTCAGGAAGTTATGGCTCTCTTGGCCAAGGGAGCCATAGAGAGGGTCCCTGTGCCAGAAGTTGGTCGTGGTTGTTATTCCCGCTACTTTCTGGTGCTCAAAAAGGACAAGGGCCTCTGCCCTATCCCATACATTCATTCCCTTAATCTCTTCCTCAAGAAGGAGAAGTTCAAAATGCGCACTCTTGCTCAGGTCTTATCTGCCCTGGAACCAGGAGACTGGATAGTAGCGTTGGACTTGCAGGACGCATATTTCCATATTCACGTCCTGCCTGCCCATAGATGTTACTTACATTTCATGGTAGGCCACAAGCATTTTCAGTCTACGTTGCTCCCCTTTGGCCTCAACAGAGCCCCTCGGTTGTTCACCAAAGTGATGTCAGTGATCGCAGCTCATCTGCGCAGGTCAGGGGTTTAAGTCTTCCCCTACCTCGACGACTGGTTGTTGAAGGCAGGCTCACCCCAGGCTGCCGCCTCCCACCTCCAGACTATGGCAGGTCTCCTGCATTCACTGGGATTCACTATAAATGTGGCGAAGACACACCTGACTCGCTCTCAGACACTCCCTTTCATTTCAGCTGTTCTGGACACAGTGCAGTTTCGGGCCTATCCTCCTGAGCAACGAGTTCAGGATATTCAGGCTATAATACTGATGGTTCAGCCTCCATTCTGGATTTCGATGAGAATGACTCTGAGGCTGCTGGGTCTTATGGCCTCCTGCATCCTGCTGGTGACACATGCCCGATGGCTCTGCAGTGGGACCTGAAGTTCCATTGGGCGCAGCATCAGGGGATTCACTCCAGTGGTGGCTATTGAACCGCAATTGGGTCAGAGGCAGATCCCTCTCCCTCCCCAACCAGATCTGACAGTAGTGACAGATGCTTCACTCCTGGAATGGGGAGGCTGCATGGGAGAGATGGAGATCAGAGGTGTCTGGTCTCCAGCGGAGTCTGGGCTCCATATCAATCTTTTGGAGCTCAGGGCAGTCAGGCTAGCGTTGAAAGAATTCTTTCCCTCTCTCAAAGGTAAAGTGGTGCAGGTGTTCACAGACAACACTACCGCCATGTGGTAATGCAACAAGCAGTGTGGGTTGGGGTTGTGGACCCCTTTGTCAGGAGGCTCTGTGCCTCTGGACATGGCTGCAAAATCAGGGCATATCCCTGGTGTTTTAACATGTGGCGGGCTCTCTGAACGCCAGAGCGGACAAACTTTGCCGCCTGGTCAAGCACAAATGGCATCTCACCTGGAGGTGGCAGAAGGCCTCTTTTAGCAGTGATGAGAGCCTTGGTTAGATCTGTTTGCCTCTGCACAGAACATGCAATATCAGCTGTTTTGCGCATTGGAGTTTCCAAGGCAGCACTCACTTGGCGATGCTTTTCATCTTGAGTGGATCGAAGCCCTCTTTTCTGCCTTTCTGCCAATACCACTTCTACCCAGAGTTCTCAAAAAGATCCAGAATGACCGGGACCAAGTAATTCTTGTGGCTTCGGACTGGGCATGAAGAGTCTGGTATCCCAAGCTCTTGAGCATGGCCATCAATCCACCAATCAGATTGCCCCTTCGGTAGGATCGTCTGTTGCAGTAGCAGGGGACGGTTCTCCACCCGAACCTGTCCAGTCTCTGCACCCCTTGCGTGTGGAGATTGAGTGGCAGCAGTTGACAGCTTTTGACCTTCTGCCCAAAGTCTATAATGTTATATTGGCAGCCAGCATCCCTCCACGAAAACGGTATACGTCTGTCGTTGGAACATATCTGATAGATACTTCTAGTTGCAGATTCCTTACCTCAGAATTTCCCCCATGCGTCAGACTGGATCCGGAGATTTTTCTTCAAGCAATAGCCTTGCGTGTCAGTAGGTGGCGTCGGTCAACTCCGCGGGCATCGTTGGCATCATAGTCGCTGTGATGATATCGGGAGTAGTACATAGATGCCACCCTCATGTAGTGGCGTCAGTTCTTTTCTTTCCATGCCATGCGCTGATCCGGAGAAGAGGTAGCCTGGCTATTTTTTGGGTGAATTCGACCGGTTTGTTGAGTTTTTCTGTGAACGTTTGGTAAGTCGAGGATGTCCCTGAAGACCGGGTTCAAGTCGTGCGAGGACTGTCATCGTACGATGTCAGTGATGGATCCTCATCAGGTTTGTCTGTGGTGTCTTGAGCGCGACCACAACCCGAAGTCGTGCTCCGAGTGCCGGGCCATGCACCCGAAGGCTTTGAGGGAGCGGTCCCTAAAGCTCATGGCAGCCCGGCACTCGACTCAGCGTAGGTCCCGGTCTCGCTTGAGAGGAAGGTCTTGAGATTGGCCGCGGAGTCATCACCACTCGTCTTCTTCAAAATCCTCGGGTCAAGGTAAGAAGAAGAAGTCGAAGAAGTCCCATCGCGCTCCGGCTTCGCCCCGTCGCTCGGCCGTCGCGCAGCAGGAGGAGTGTCCACGCACAAGGCCTCCGTCCTCGGAGAATGCATCTGGATCGGCTCTGCGCTTCTCCGACTTTCCCGCCCAGCTTAAAGAGTTTTATGGGGCCATGTACCTCATCTTTGGGCGGTCCGATTCTGATACGGTGCCTTCGGGCCCAAAGGGTTTGGCTGAGGGGCCTTCGGGTTCTGCACCGGTGGTTTCGGCTCCGGCCACCGAGGTCACCTCCGGATCCGCACCGGCACCGGTCGCACCCTTGAGACCTTCCCTGGCGCCGGGTCATTTGTCGACGCTCCCGACGTTGGTAGTGCCCACTATCGACGTCGACCTAATTCTTATCCCCGAGGACTCTGAGTCGGAGCAGTGTCGGCTGATTTTGACTTCGATTGGGCCTATTCACCCCAGGTCAGATTCGGACCCTTTTTCTTATGGATACGAATATGAGGAGGAAATGGAGGGGTCCCTGGACCCAGGATGACCCTTCCATGGACTGGGCTCAGGAATTGGGCGAAGCTAGTGGTCTGGATACTTCCCCTGATGCTGTCATGCTGTCTCCTCCTACTGTGGCTATGGCAGAGGGAGCAACTTATAGTATGGTGGTCAGTATGGCAGCTGAAATCCTTGGTCTCGAGCTTCCCACTGTTGAGGTCAGGTCCAATCTCCTGACGGAGGTGCTTCAGCCTGGGGCTTCTACTTCAGAACTCCTTTTGCCCTTGTCCCCGCGTTGGTTGGATGGTTGGACTGGAAACCTCTTTATATAACTGTAGGAGGGATTCTAAATCAGCCCCTGAGAGTGGTTGTTAGTGGCTGCTCGACTGGGGATCCGGGGGAATGGTGTGGTTACTTGCCTTCTTGTGGTCTTGTGGACGAGGTGTTCAGATGGTCCGGGCACTTCTGAATTAGGTTCAGCAATATTGTCTTCATGATGTAATGAGAGGAGACCCGTTGCCTAGGTGTTTATCTAGGTATTGCAGAGTTGGGTTGTGCGCAATAGGGGCAAGGATAACAGGCAATTGGCTTTGCACAAGATTTGTGGTGGTGAATTGAAGTGTGGTGCATCTCTGCTTTCCATACGATATTAGTTTGTTGTAATGAGATGAGATCATCCAATCTCCAGAACTATGTAATTAGATACCATCCTGAGATGAAAATCAGCCTGTCTGTTTGACGTTACAGAGATGATGTCGTAAAGTGATCTGAGTAGATAGTGTTGAAAAAATACTTCAGAAAATTATTAGATCGTTATTTGAGTGACGGATGTCGCATGGCAGATCAGCAGCTGCCACTTCAACAATGTATGAGGGCAGCCCCAATGTTAGCCTATGAAGGGAGCAGGCCTCACAGAAGTGTAAAAACGAATTTAGGAGTTTTACACTACTAGGACATATAAACTACAAAGGTACATGTCCTGCCTTTTACCCACACAGCACCCTGCTCTAGGGGTTACCTAGGGCACACATTAGGGGTGACATATGTAGAACAAGGGGAGTTTTAGGCTTGGCAAGCACTTTTAAATGCCAAGTCGAAGTGGCAGTGAAACTGCACACACAGGCCTTGCAATGGCAGTCCTGAGACAAGGTTAAGGGGCTACTAAAGTGGGTGGCACAACCAGTGCTGCAGGCCCACTAGCAGCATTTAATCTACAGGCCCTAGGCACATATAGTGCACTCTACTAGGGTCTTACAAGTAAATCAAATAGCCAATCATGGATAAACCAATCAACAGTACAATTTACACAGAGAGCATATGCACTTTAGCACTGGTTAGCAGTGGTAAAGTGCCCAGAGTTCAAAAGCCAACAACAACAGGTCAGAAAAAAATAGGAGGAAGGAGGCAAAAGGTTTGGGGATGACCCTGTCAAAAACCCAGGTCCAACAGGCTTGAACTAGCATCTAGAATGTCTACTCTTGTAAGGATAGTCTATGACTTTGTTAGAGAGCGATACAGCCTAATCTTTCGTCTAGCTTCAGGTCAGAGGATCTTGAGAGAATAAGTTCAAATTTGTGATTTCCTCTATTTAGGCGGTGAGAGGAGGCGTGGTGGTCTCCATTGGGTGGAATTGAGGTCAGGGGTGGCAGACTTTTTGTCTGGACTAGTCCTCTTTCTATGTTCATGAGGAAGGAGAAGGCAACTTCTCTACCTTCTAAACCACAGGTGGAAAAAAGAGCAAAGTCCGAATTCTGTGTTCATGAGGAGGGAGAAGGCAACATCCTTTTTCATTTTTATGGTTGATTTGTAACCTCAAGTTAGGCCAAATGTCTGGCTCCTTAATGTGAGGGAGGAATCATTCCTGTGGGGATTTCCGATATTGGATTAATACTGATTTCCCTTGCCTTTGTCCTGCATTACTGTTACTCTTCTTCAATAAAGAATGCTCCTTACTGGGTTCCAGGCTAGGCCCGCCTGCGATTAGTATTAAGGAAACATGACAGCAGTATTGTAGCAAAGGTGAAAGTTCTGTGTATGATTAAACACATGTCTAAAGAGAAACATTCCCTCTACCAATTGTCAATCTGTTTTTCAAACAAAGAATAGTTGGGCATGGGAAGTGAGGTCCCTCTATAGAGCCTGAACTTTATTGACAAAGGCAAACTGTTTAATTTCCAGTAGGGTTATGTAAAAGATGATTAAATGTTTCCCAAATAGTAGGTATCTTTCCATCTGGTTCTGTACTGCTGACAAAGAGGGCCCAACCAGCCTATTTCCAAATTGCAACTATTGATTAATCAGCTGGTTTCAACATGGCGTCCAACTTGAGTTGTACCACAGAAAATTGACATAGTGTAATCCTGAATGTACCGTGATGTCTGACCTTTGGCATTTAGCTCCCAACCGATCTTGCAGTTCTATTGACTTTCCTTTTTGGAAATGTTTCTAAGTCTGTGTGTGCTGTGAGTGGTCTCGGGTAGTAGGAAGGACTCAACACTATCTGTGCTGCGTAATGTATTGTATTGTATTGTAATCGTATTTATATAGCGCTTACTACCCCTGACGAGGCGTCGAAGCGCTTTTCGATGAGTAGCACGCTACTCTGGAACCCAACAAGAATTAGTGATGGATTAGTATCATTAAATAATGAGTACAGTTTTAGTATTGTTATGAGTTAATTTGAGCCGCGGATATGAGAGTTTGTTAGTTAGATTGACTGGAGTAATGGAGGGGTGGAGGAGGAAAGAAATCCAGAAGTGTTAATTAGGAGTATATCCTTCATTTACTCAACCCAAAGGCTTGGGATGAGTAAAGGGGGGCGGAGAGGGAAGAATATGTGGAAGGGTTAGGGAGAGCATAGTAGCAGGGTGAGATGAATGCAGGAGAATTTAGTAGGGTTGTGTGGGAGGTCACAGAGGTAGAGTGAGGTTTGGTGAGTTAGATGTGGAGGTGGAGGGAAGAGCTTAGGCAGAGATATTTAGGAGATGAAAGTGGTAGAAGGGATTTGGGATGAGTCAGAGTGAGAATGGAGGATAGTTTGATAGAGACATGACATAAGAGTGATGAGTAGAAAAGTGTGATAAGATGAGAGCAGGAATTCATAGATATCTAGTATAACAACCCAAAGAACCAGGAGCCATGCAATGATCCACGAACATGCCAAGCACAGAAACAACATATACACATACATATATATATACACACACACACACACGAATACACACACATATGCACATACAATACATAATTAGAATCATGGGTAAAAAATACTTAGTCAGACAGGTTTAAAGAGTGTGTGTGTATTTTATTGTTATGACATAGTAGCAATACATATTTTCCAAAGAAACTATAAATAAATAGAAATATACATATAATCTGAAAAAAATATTTATCCACATAGGCATATGCAGTTCATAGTTGTTTGAAAAAGGTGGTTATGAAGGAAAGAGCCAACTCTTGAGTAGTTTTCTGAAGACAAGAAAGTTATCTGTGGCTCTTATAGTTGGGGGTAATGAATTCCATAGTTTGGCTGCTTGGACGGAGAAGGATGTACCACCTATAGTCTTTTTCTTGTATGGTGGTGTTCTAAGGCGGGGTGCCAATCTTGAGCGGAGGGTTCTTTGTTGGATGTATTTGGTAATTTTCTTTCTGATAAAAAGCGGTCCTGTTCCATGTATAGCTTTGTGGGTGATACAAAGCAGCTTGAAAGTGCATCTTCTGGCAACGGGTAACCAGTGTAGTGCTCTCAAGGCAGGGGAGATGTGGGCTTGCTGCTTTATATGTAGTAGTAGCCTGGCTGCGGAATTCTGGATACGTTGTAGTTTTTTCATAACAGATAGAGATGATCCATGGTAGAGGCTATTGGCATAATCCAGTTTGGATAGTACAAGCGAGATAGTAGCTTGCACCTTGTGTGGAAATCCGAGGTGGGGGAAGATGCGTCGTAAAGTCTTTAAGGTGATGAAGCTTGTGCGTGCTAATTTGTCTACTTGGGCATTCATAGTTAACTTGGAATCCATGGTGATTCCTAGGTTTTTAACTTCCTTGGATAATTGAGGAGGTGGTCCAAGATAGTCAGGCCAGACGCACAGAGGGTCATAATTGGGGTCTTCTAATTTAAGTAGTATCTGTGTGTCATCTGCATAGTTGTAGCATGTGAGATGGAAATCATTGATCAGTTCTGGTAAAGATATCATGTAGATGTTGAAAAGCAAAGGTGAGATGATTGACCCTTGAGGGACCCCTGCTTTTGTGAAGTAGGGTTCGGACGAGAAGGGGGGCGAGTGGATGATATTTGCTCTTTTTTGAAGATAGGAAGTAATCCAGTCGAGAGCAATCCCTTGTATGCCTGCTTCGTGGAGTCTTTGAGTTAGGGTGTCATGGTCAACCGTATCAAAGGCAGCTGAGAGGTCAAAGAGAAGTAGTGCAGCAACTCCATTTCGGTCGACTGTGTTTTTAAGATCGTCCCAGATTGCCATGAGTGCCGATTCAGTGCTTCTTCCTGGGCGGAATCCAGTTTGGAAGTCTGAAAGTATAGAATTGTCTTCAATGAATTGTGACATCTGAGCGAATGCTGCTCTTTCTATCAATTTGCCCAGGAAAGGTCCATTTGTGATTGGTCTGTAGTTGTTGGGGTCTTGCGGATCTAGGTTTGTTTTCTTTAATAATGGTCATATGTATGCCTTTTTCAGGTCTGCAGGAAAAGTTCTTGAAGTTAAAGTGTGTAACACCACTTAGTCAGGGTGCACAGACAAGAATGGAGGCTTTGAAGAAAGAGCTTGAAGCTCACTTACTCTGCGAGCTGGAGTGATGGCACCCAGAAAGACAGTTTGGAGGGTTTGGAGGATGCAAACTCTGGTTCCCTGTCCCATGCCCACTTGAGATTCCGCATCCCCGGCCATGCAGCAGCTGAACAGCATGGGTGACACGGTGGCTGGGTTGAGGACACAACAGGGAGGCAAGGGGCAAAAGGTGGAGTGTTGGAGGCGAGGGGCAGTGGAAACGCCAAGGGACTGAGCCGTAGCCCGGGAGTCCTTGAATCTCTCTAAGGCCGGGTCCCCCTTGTCTTCAAAGAGACGGGAGCCATCAAAGGGCATGTCCACAATAGACTGTTGGACATTCCCCAAAAAAACATAAGTACGCAACCAGGCGTGGCGCCTCAAGGTCACCGTTGTAGCAACTGATCTGCCCAGAGAGTCGGTCGTGTCCAGCCCACATCGGATCGTGAACTTCGCCACATCTCTCCCATCGGTGACAGCTTGGGAGACGATAGCACAGTCCTCCTCCGGTCTCGGTGGCAGAACTTGTGCGACCGTATCCCACAGAGAGTGGGTAGAGCGGCCCAAAAAACATGCGATGTTCACGGACCACAGCGCGAGACTGGAGGAAGAAAACATCTTCTTCCCAAATTGTTCCAGCCTTTTTAAATTCCCTATCCAGGTGTGCGGAAGGCAATGCACCTGAGAAAGAGGAAGCCTAGACGACAAGACTCTCAGGCGTGGGGTGTTGGGACAGGAATTTAGGGTTGTTTGGGACGGGCCGATGGCAGCGTGCGATAGTCCTGTTCACAGGAGCCCCTTTGTTGGGTTTGGGCCAAGTACCCAAGAGGACATCGGTGAGGGCTTCATTGAATGGCAAAAGGGGCTCAGATGTGGAAGCGCCTGGCTGAAGCACCTCCGTCAGGAGATTTGACCTGACCTGTACAGTAGGCAGCTCAAGGCCATGGACCTCAGCTGCCCTGACCACCGTAGCATAAGTTGCTCACTCCGCTGTAGCCACGGTAGGAGGAGACAGCATGCCTGCAGCTGGAGAAGTGTCCAGTCTATTGACCTCGCCGAATTCCTGTGCCCAGTCCAAAGTAGGGTCATCCTGGTATTCATAATTCACCCCTCCATTCCTTCCCCAAATTCGTAACCATAAGGGAAAGGGTCCAAATCCGACCTGGGGTGAGTAGGCCCCATTCAAGACAGAGGCGGTGTCGGCCGACGTCATTCCGACTCCGAGTCATCGGGGAATGTGGATCAGGTCGACGTCGATGGTGGGCACCACCGACATCGGGATCGTCGACAATCAAACTGGCGCCAGAGAAGGTCTCATTGATACGACCTACATCGGTGCGGATACGCAAGTAGATTCGGAGGGGACCTCGGTGGCCGGAGTTGAAGTTGCAATAGTGTACTGGAAGTTCACAGACTATCACTTATTTCGTTACTGCTGAAGTTGTTTGTCTCTACCAGAATGGCTCATTCAAGCTGGTCTGGATGATCAGTTATCTAGAAAGTAAGGGTCATGGGAAATCACATATTTTCAAGTGAGCATGCAGTGGCATGCTGTCTAGAAATATTAATGCTGCAGAGACAAGCCAGTGCTTGGTTTCCCCAATTTCTTCAGTTCCCATCTTCTCCCTCTGTTTCATGAATACTGAACTGTGTCCGAAGTTGTTCTAGCAATAGTTATTCTGCTAGTCTTCAGGAGAATACACCTCCTCTCCTCTCCCTTTCATAAGCATTCCCAGTCTATCCCAAGATGCATATTTCCATCAGCTTACTATTACAAAGTCACCTTCTATTGCATCCATAACTCAGGTAATTTGATTTATAGCTCCCCCCCCCTACTGGAGTTGGTGATGGCGTGAATAGGGTAATGCTGTCTGTAGTGGGTACTTTTAGCTGAATCCTCCATTCATACTTTTGAGTTAGCTTTCAAAGCACAAGCATGCGAACCTACTCTGATTACATCAAAACTCTCTTCTCTACTCCCATTACCCCTTAGGCCACCCGTGTACAAATAACCTGTTTATAAAATGGAATTAGAACACATTTATACTAAATGTATATAAAACTTGGTTGCTTGCGTTGTTTTACCTCTCACCCAGTATGTTTTTTTTCAATTTACATTCTTCAAAACAATGCTGCTTCTAAAGAGCATGTTTTTACCACGAGCATCATTTGTGCTACAAATGTTTTATTCACAGAGTAACTTCACAAAGAACCAACAGTGGACAATCCCTTGGTAAATAAAGATGCTACTCAACTTCACTTCCCAGATAATATTGCCCCTGTCAATAACTAAAATTTTTGTCATGAGCCCTGAAGCTAGGATAATTTAATAGTTTGACCGGTGTAATTCCTGTTGCAGACCAGGTGTGTGTCATATGATTTGTTTTTCCAACATCCCAATACAGTATGGTACCATCGGCACAAATGCCCACGCATTCCTTGATGTTTTGGCAGAATAGAGAAATAATGGCCTTGACATTTTTCTCATGTTAATCAGAAAATGGGGTAGTCTTTAGTGAAGAGAAAGAAGTTGGCCATGTTGGTACTTTTTCGATCTACTGCTTTAAAAGTTAGGTTCAAGGGAGCAGAGCTTGCTGGGCACTGAGATGTCTACTTCTCTTGGGAGTTAGGATATACCTCCCTTTCTAGCTCAATGCTGAGTCTTCAAGAAGAGGAAGCACCAGATGTTGGTGTGTCCCGATGTAGGGAAGTTTAAGTCCACCTGTTGATGATCACACCCTAATCACACATAAGCACTGTAATCCACAGATTGTTCACACCCTCCACAGTTTATTTGGGTTTTAGTAAGAAAGCAAGATGGTGGCATGGCCTCTGTGAGATGTGGTGCTACAAAGATCTGAGGGAAGGAGAGATACATGTTCTCTTGGGTGATACTGGAGCCAAGAGGGGTTCTCAGAACTAGACTTCACTGCAGCAATGTAGGAAGCTGGGGGAATCTGCAAGGAGGTGTGCAGGTGTGGTGTGACCACATTGCTGGAGACAGTCTCCTGTGGAGGGATGACAAGTTGGAATATGCAGTGGTTGTAGACAGTACTGTCTTGTTGCAATAATATAGTATTTCAGTGCTGGGCTGGAGGTGGTACCCATGTCACCAAAGACAAACAAGCAGGTGACTGCAAATAACAAACCGAACGTTTTCACACTGAAGTCCACAAATCGTAGAGGGGTATGCAGAGCTGACAAAAAGGTTGGTGAGTCAGTTGTCCTAATACTTACAGATGGGGAAGCTTTAATAATGTTGGCACAAAATATGCAAAAATTACTTTATCGAGGCCTTCGCAATCACCTGCTGGTCTCCCTAGCACCACTGCAGATTAAATGGGAAGAGGATTTAGACTGTGACCTTAGAGACAAGGAATGAGCCTTACTTTTAGAGTATCACCAAAAAATTTCATGTAATTCCTGATTTAAATGTGTTCAGTTTTCCATCCCACATCGAACTTCTCTCACACCACATAAGCTCCACACCATGTTCCCCACAATTCTGTCTACGTGTCTACAATGCCACGCCTCAGACGCCAAATTGTTACACATCTTATGGGACTGCCCATTAATATTCTTTTACTGGGCTCACATTGGATCGACCCTAGTAGACCTCACCAAGCAGAACCACTGGAACACATGAGAACACTGTACTCTGGGCCTGTTTCCTAGACCCAAAAGCGAAGGGGTATTGACACGATTCATGAATTTGGTGCTATTGCTGGCAAAATTCGTTGTGATGAGGCGCTGGAAATCCTCAACAGCACCTCTGGTCTCCCAATTGCGGGCAGAAGTGGAGAAATGCGGACTTGCAGAGAGAGGAGCACTTCACAGAGAGGAATACAGGAGGTTGAGGAAGAGACCCATAGCGCGAGAATGGGATGCCTTGCTGGAATCCTTTAAAGCTATGGACCCCAAGGATAATTAAATTGCACAACATACACAACATTGCATACTCTCCACATCTGAGGTATGATATCATTGATACACCTTTAGAGAATATGCTCAATACTACCTAATTAGGATTATTACTTTAACAAGAGGCTTTAGGCGCCATTGGAGGTCAACATTAGATTTATTCTCATATAATCTGGACTAGGTCATAATAGCCCAACCCAGGTACAGCTGTTGACATTGACATAATTACTGTTCACAATGACGATGCATAGTTTAGGGATGGGTGAGTTGGGTTTAACAGGGTTCATGTCGCATTATTTGTATTTTTTTTTAAGTAGTTTGTCTGAGCCACAAAATGGTTTATTAACTTCTAGTTCATTAAGATATCACCATACCATGTGATACTAACTACATTCACTTCTCCTGAACCTTCTTACACTGTCTTAAGTTATGGATTGTCTCATCCTATCAGGTATGGCAAGCAAAACATGCAATAAAGTTTGGGTTAAAAAAAAAAGATATGCAAAAATCTAATATATGTACTGAAGCCAAAGTATCCTCTCTGAAGGGGGTGCTGAAGAGTGCAAGTGCCACATTGAGCAAATGGAGAGTGATGTGGTTCAGCAAGACCAGTGGCACAGAGCAGGGACGCAACCAGACCCAAACTTTGGGGGAAAGGACTAACACTTCGTCCAGTAGCACGGAGCCAACTTCAGAGCCCGTCAAAAGTATTTGTGTGTGCTCTCGTCAGGATTCTGGTACATTGTGTTAGATGGGTTGTCATTTTTCTTAACAATATGTTGTGTACATTGAATTTTAGAACACATCCTTCTTACCATAAAAGATTTAACAAGTTCTACAGTAAGTTTAGTGTTCTTTCTCAAGACATTTTAGTGAAGGAAATTACAAATGTTGAATTCTAAGACACACTGGTCTGTAGACTTAACATGAAGTGTCATTTAAAGTTTTAGATTCTGGGGCAAGCAATGGCAAATGCTGCATTCTAAAAACACACTGAGGCAGTTGCATAGGTGTCACCCTAATAAGGCTTTATAAAAACAACCTTAAACAACCTTAAAACGATATTTGAGTGTTTGTGCACCAAGTCAGTTTATCCAAAAAATGGTGATAAATTGCGCAAGTTGATTAGATTTCTTTGGGTATTCCATTCATAGTATATTTACAAGCATACAAAAACTTTCATCATATGTATGAACACTGGTAGCAGCAGAATACTAAAAAGTAGCACCATTTGTGAAAATATTTGGCAACAGTGCATGGAATAAAACTCAGCTATAAATTGAGTCTGTTGATCTTTGGGGGATGCTATAGTGAGTCGGGCAAAGTAGTAGTGTAACAAAGCTCTTGCAGGGAATCATGAATCTGCCCATTAGCAGGTGTGGTGGTGGTCTGAACTGCGTCAAATTGTAAAGGTTTTTGACAAGCAGGAGTAATTGTAATATGAAAGAAAACGTTATTTCCAACATTCTGATATCATCTGTTTTGTAGCTGGCAGGAATGGGGGCAAAACGTACAACTTTAGAAATCTTAACCCGAGCCTTATTTGATTATCAGCGTCAGAGTACTTGAACTTCAGACAGGGAGCAGATACTCCAAAAGAGCAAAGTCTGCATTTGAGATTGTCAGTTTCATGCACTGCCGTACTTGCTCCTAAAATAGCTGACATCTGTAAACCTAAAGCTGTCTGTCCTTCAAGAGGTGCTCTCTAAGCCGTCTCCATCTGCAACTGTGAGCAGACAGCTAATTCTAAGTATCAGCAAAAGGCTAATGCGAGGTCGGACTGCAGACCCCGAGAAGTGGGTGACACTTCCACTCCATGGGTGTACCATGTGCTGCCTCCTAGGGGCTCTCGCTATCCAGGCCAACTGTATATTTTACAGCTAGAACTTTAATTCTGAGCCCTGAATGGGCACCTTATGTGAGCCACAGGACAAAATTGACTACTGTGTTCCAGCTGTGTCAGTTAGGTCCATTCTCCCTGTTGTCCTAGACTCTACGGTTGCATCCAAAACTCAACCTCAAATATACCCCTTTGGCGCTTAACCAGGAGGATAGGAAGCCAAAGCAGCGCAATGCTTAATCGGGAAGGTGATGGGAATTACACAATCCGAACAAAATGATTCCCAACATAGCATTTAGTAAATCAGTGTCCAGTTGGTGATTTATCTTAGCTAAAGACAATGTACTATCTTCAAGACACAAAACGTAATACTTAATGGGGAAATGTGGCCGTGCTAACCACTACCTTTAAATGTACTGGGAAATAGCAAACAGCGGTCTACAATGAAAAAAACTTCCCCCACAAGACAGCGACGAGGATGGTGTTTAATGGGATACCATAGGTCTAGTGTACAGAGTTGTCATTTCTCCTACCAACTTAAACTACATCCCATACTGCTTGCACTTATGTTTGTTGTGCTTCTCCCCAGACCGGGACTCAAGGTGACATTCGTTGCCTACCCACTGTTCATTAGCTCATATATTAATAAATTGTTCATTGTGGCAAGACAGATTCACGTCTATTCATAATATTGTACATGCTCACCCTCCCCCCCCCCCCCCCCCCCCCCCCCATAATTTTAGAATAGTCATGTTTGTATGTCAGCCAGGGTAGGGAGGGTGGGTAGGTTAGTGGGTTAAATGTTATGATTGCATAGCACACTGATTCTGCTCATTCTTATAGGCTATGGTATCATTTTTTTTGTATATAACACTGCTGTAAATGTGGAAAATGCAGACCAGACCTCCGGTAACTGTTGTGACCGGATACTGTTTGAACATGCTATTACACTTGTAAAATGTAAAATGCAATAAAGTTGTGTTAAAAAAAATGGTTTACAATAGACGTACAACAACAAAGTGGCAAATACATCTTAAGTACCAATAACACAGAGTGTAAGATTCATCACATGTTGCAAGTACCTCCTATTCTGAGTTTGAACAGGAAAATAAGGCACAATATGCAGAAGCAGTTTTAATACACCGAATTCTGTATGTTTTTGCCTTTTTTTCTAGGCTTTACCCCAATAATTTCATCTAGTTTGACTTGCTGTAATTTAGCAGTGGAAATTGCGAGGGTGTGATAGTTATCACATATCTCATAATTCTGATCCCTATGCAAACATTTTTTTGCACACGGAAGAGAACTTAGTCCTTAGCTCTTAAAGAGGGTCTTAATGCCACTGAGTCTTAAATGCCCTACACCGTCAGGCTAATGAGGGTTGTAATGAGGTTTTCACTAATTCAAAATGTGCTCAGGTCCGTGGGACGTTTTAACCTTTGAAAGGTACGTTGGATTTTAAACTTACATGAGGGTCCTATGAATTTCTTTAGTAGGGCATTTGTTCCTAGAGATGTTTACACTGTGCCTTTTTTAAGCAGGCTTGCAATACTGTAATTACCAAGTGCCCCATACTCAAGGCTGTGATAGCCATGTATTAGGCCTCATAAGGTGTAAAGGCTGTGATATCCATATTGAGACTCAAACAGAACCCTGGAGTTTACAAATCCTACAGCCACAAATATATGGTAATATTAACATACATACACATGCTCATTGTGTGCATTAAGTACAACAATGCATATAATGTGGTTATACGCCTTTTTTTAAAAATCTTTCTTTATTGGTATTTTTATCACATCTGTTGTCAGTCATGATTTAACAATACAGTAACATGAAACATAACAAGCAGTGCATTTTTGCAGTTCAGTGAAGGAGCGTTCTCAAGGGCTTGAGCATGAGCGAGGGCAACACATACAACCAAGATCACACTGCCACCGGGACTGGGCCCCCTGTGTTTCACAACACATCAGTGTCCAGGTAACCCATCAAGCACACGCATGGGGACATCTGGTAACACTATTAGTCATCAAATACCACAGCTTCAAAAACTGCAACAGTGTCCACACATCACTCCCCCCTCACTGGAGCCGTCCATAGAATCATCCTCCTCTGTAAAGTTGTGCAGTAGGGACCCCCACAGCAT
This sequence comes from Pleurodeles waltl, assembly GCF_031143425.1. Classification (NCBI taxonomy): domain Eukaryota; kingdom Metazoa; phylum Chordata; class Amphibia; order Caudata; family Salamandridae; genus Pleurodeles; species Pleurodeles waltl. The sequence continues at coordinate 622,809,636 of NC_090437.1, read as the reverse complement.
GATGGCCTCCGAAGCCCCCCCTTTCCCTGCGGGTATTACGCATATGTATCTCTTCCGCTACGCCCCATTCAAGGAGATCCCTCTGCCACGAGGCCACCTGGGGAACCCGGGCACTCATCCATCATATGGCCACTCGTCTCTTGACCAGCATCAATGCCAGTTGGGCCATTTTATGATGTATCTGTTGTCCCTTGGGTCTAGGCAATTCCTTTTCACAATGATGATGCATAGTTTAGGGATGGGTGAGTTGGGTTTAATAGGGTTCATGTCGCATTATTTATATTTTTTGAAAAGTAGTTTGTCTGAGCCACAAAATGGTTTATTAACTTCTAGTTCATTAAGATATCACCATACCATGTGATACTAACTACATTCACTTCTCCTGAACCTTCTTACACTGTCTTAACTTATGGATTGTCTCTTCCTATCAGGTATGGCAAGCAAAACATGCAATAAAGTTTGTGTTAAAAAAAATAAACGATATGCAAAAATCTAATATATGTACTGAAGCCAAAGTATCCTCTCTGAAGGGGGTGCTGAAGAGTGCAAGTGCCACATTGAGCAAATGGAGAGTGATGTGGTTCAGCAAGACCAGTGGCACAGAGCAGGGACGCAACCAGTTATATACATTGTTGTACTTAATGCACACAATGAGCATCCCTGTCAGGAGTTATTCTATTAAGACACCCAGGGGTTACATATGTACGGTGCAGAAAGTTAAAATGGAGCAATTTAAATCTGTGATTGCAGGACACTTTCCTCACTAGCATACATGTTCCCAATCAGCATCTGTTACCGGCTCCCCCAACTCCCTGGTCCACGCAGCACGTGCAACACACTGGGGTAACACCTGATCACCTCTAACAGCTTCATAGAATAATGAGATGAGGGGTCCCCCCTCTCCCCAACGGAGCAGACCGCCCAACACTCTGGATGGCTGTGGGGCAACTGGGAACCCAACCCAAACCTCCCACGCCACACTTTCCAGCTTAGCATACTGCAGAAACTGGCCTGGCCCCACCTCAAAAGTTTCCTGAGCCTCCAGGAACTCAATGAACACCTCCCCAGGATAAAGATCCCCGCCAGTCTGGTAGCCCTTGGCCCTCCAACAATCTATAGATATGTCTGCATCGATAGCCCTGAACGGGCCAAGATCCCAAATGCGCAGCTCCCTGTCGAATGGTGCCCTACCCAACACTTTACCTACGAATGCCTCCCAAATTGCCGCGGTCTGCCTCACCAAATAGGGAATTTCCTCCGTTGATCACCCTCCCCTCATCAATAATTTCACCAATGTATCACCACCCAAGATACCTAGGAACAACCTCTTCTCCCAGTTGTCTCTTACTGTCCGCCACCGTGCAGCATGTTGTAAATTGGCCACATAATAGTAGTATTTCACATCAGGCAGGGCGAGACCACCATCTTCCATATCCCATTTAAGAACCGACAAAGCCACCCTATTACAACGTCCAGCCCAGACCAGGGAGATAAGCAAATTGTCTAACTTCCGTAAAAAGGAACGGAAACATGGCATTCTGAATCAGATAAAGACAACGTGGGAGACAAACCATCTTCGCCACAGCCACCCTACCTATCACAGACAGGGGCAGTCAACTCTAAAATGCCACGGACCCTTCGAGGTTAGTCAGAACTCTATCCTCATTGAGACGTCTATATGTGTCCTCCGTATGGGCCACCCATATACCAAGATATCTAAAGCCTTCTCATTCCCAGCAGAGGCTGAGCTCAGGCAATCGATCAGCAGGAACCCCCACTAAGCTGCCCATCGGAAACAGGAGCGACTTACGGAAGATGCGGCGGATTTCCGCCACAATTGTGTTGCTTCTATTTCGCAATTTTCTTCTCTCTCACAGGATCAGGTTGCCTCTTTCCTTTCTTCTCTTAAATCAGGATCCCCTTTGGACCCTGCTCCTCCTTCAATACTGGCCCTTGGGGCTTCAGTCATCGTTCCTGTTTTGACTGAACAAGTAAATCTCTCAATATCTAGGAGCACCGTTCCCAATCAGTGGAAACAGGCCATAGTCAAACCCTTGCTGAAAAAACTGAACCTGGATGCAACAGTGCTTAAAAATTACAGACCTATATCGTTACTTCCATCCCCTTCTAAAATATTAGACAAACACATTAATGCTCAACTCTTGACATTTCTAGAGGATAACAACATCCTTATCCTACCCAGATGGGTTTCAGACCTTTACACAACACTGAATCCGCCTTGGATCACTGTCATGGAAGAGACCAGGAAGCGTATGGATCAGGGGTACCTGATGGCAATTGTACTCCTTGATCTTAGTGCGGCCTTTGATACAGTAGATCACCATTTGCTGTGTCAGAGGATGAAGGAGATTGGAATCGAGGGAGGTGCTCTAAGCTGGCTCTCTTAGTTTCTGAAGGGAAGATCATTTCAGATTCTTGATCGTTCTGATCTTTCCAGCAGGTTTAAATACAACTGTGGTGTGCCACAAGGCTCCACCCTCAGTCCTACGTTATTCAATATTTATATGGCCCCCCTGGCCAAGATAGTGGAGCCATTCGGAATCTCCCTAGTTTCTTATGCACATGACACCCAGTTAGTGGTTTCGTTTTCCTCTAATTCAGGTCCTTATGGACTCTCATTGTCTTTGTTTACAGGCAGTGTCAAGATGGATGAATGAAAGCATGCTCCAATTAAATGGAGATAAAACAGAAGTAATGACACTGGGGCAATGTCCCCTGCTGGGCACAAACCCCATGCTGCCTAGATCTTTGGGGGAGCTGCCTGCCCCTAAGAATGATATTAAAAGTCTAGGAGTTTGGCTAGATCCCCAACTTACTTTGGAACATCAAGCTAAAAAAATCTCTGCTACCTGCTTTGGTTTAACGAGGCTTCTGAGGAAGATTTTTGCAATACTCCCATTTTTGTCAAAAAGACTCATCATTCAGGCTCTCATTATTTCCCGATTGGACTATGGCAATGGACTGTTTCTTGGTTCCCCTAAATATGTTAAAAGGAAATTACAAGTGGTTCAAAATGCCGTGGCCCGCCTTCTCTTAGAAATACCTAGGCATGCCTCGGTTAAAACCGCCCTTTCCTCACTTCACTAGCTCCCAGTGGAACAGCACATAGGCCCTCATTACAACCCTCGACGGAAGCACCGCCAGGCTGGTGGTGCTTCCCATGGGATTACGACTGCGCGGAAGCGCCGCGGTCGCACGGCCGGGACCGGCGGTTTCCTGCCACATTGGTCCCTGCGGTTGTAATCCCCCAGGGCAGCGCTGCTTGCAGCGCTGCCCAGGGGATTACGAGTCCCCCCTCCCGCCAGCCTTTTCATGGCAGTATGAACCGCCATGAAAAGGCTGGCGGAAAGGGGAGTCACAGGGCCCCTGGGAGCCCCATGGAGCTTTTCACTGTCTGCATAGCAGACCGTGAAAAGTGCGACGGGTGCAACTGCACCCGTCGCACCGCCGCAACACCACCGGCTCCATTTGGAGCCGGCTCCTGTGTTGCGGCCAAGATCCCGCTGGGCCGGCGGGCGGAAACTAGGTTTCCACCCACCGGCCCAGCGGGGATCTCCAAATAGCCACCGCGGGAGTGTGGCCGCGCGGCGGATTCAGCGCCGCCCGCCAATGTTGAAATGAGGGCCATAGTGTTTAAAACCTTGTGCTGTATCCTTAGGCCACTATATAATAGAGGTGCTTTCCTTCTAAAGACCCTCACATTTTTCTCTACTCCCATCAGAGATCTTAGGTCTGCATCAGCAGCGCTGGCCACTATACCCAGAGTTAAAAAATCTAGATGGGGAGGTACCATGATGGCTTATCTTGAAGCTAAATTGTGGAACTCCCTCCCCCGCAGCCTTCAGTTAACCAGTCATTAACTTAATTTCAGGAAAGCATTAAAAACCTGGCTGTTCTAGAATGTGTTGTTTTGTAATCAGAATTATAGAGATTGCTGGGCGGCCTTCAGGTAGCCATGTGCTATATAAGCAACTTAACATAACATAACTTTCCAACATTGACACAGAAGCTTGAGATCGTGCCAAAGGTCTCAAGAAGCACCATCAATACTGGTACCGCCCGGGCAGGTGTATGGACACACCAGATCATCATCCACATATAAAGATAGAACATGGGTGGAGTCACCAATCTTAATCCCCCAGCGCTCCATCTCCACACGCAGCAGAATCGCCAAAGGTTCAATAGCAAAGGCGAATAGCAGTGGCGAGAGGGGACAGTTCTGTCTGGTGCCCCTCCCCACGTCCCACTCCCCTGATAAGTCTCTCCCAATTCGAACACGAACCGAAGGGCTGCTATACAAGACCACAAATGGCAGGACAAAATCCCATTCCCTGCACAGCCATAAGGTACGGTCCCTCGACAGTATCAAACACCTTTTCCAAGTCAAGTGATACTAAAGCCAATTCAGAAGCTCAGTCCATTGTTTTGTGCAATATATGAGTGAGTCTGCGAATGTTAAGAGTGGTAATACTTGCCAGCATAAAACTGCACTGATCTTCATGTACTTGTGTGTGAACCACTGTCGATAGCTGTGTTGCCAATACTTTGCATAATATTTTAACATCAGTATTAAGCATTGTGAGAGATCTGTAGAAAGATGGGTCGGCAGTATCTCTCCCAGGTTTGGGCAACAGACAGATATTACCATCTCTCATCGTATGCAGCAGTTTCCCACTGTCCTGAGCCTCACGGAAGACCTCTAACAACTTCCCTTTCAGAGTGGCAGAATAAGCTTGATAAAACTCTGTGAGAAAGCCATCCCCGCCTGGGGTTCTGGATCTGCTGAGGGCCTGAATAGTTACTCCCAGCTTCTCCATGTCTATCTCACGCTCCAATTCCTGCACAAGCCCAAGGGCCAGTCTGGGCAACCCCACTCCATTCAGATAACCCTCAATCCGCTCAAGCGGACCTACTACCCCAGCACTGTACACTCCACAAATTTTCTCCACGAATACATCCAGGACATCCTGGTGATTAGTTTGCAAGGTCCCCATCCGGTGTACAGATCTGCAGAATAGGAGAAAGTTCCTGCTCCCGTCTCAGTATCCATGCCAGGAGTTTCCACGATTTGTCCTCCTCCCTATGGAGTTGCTGACGATACGCCCTAAGCGTGCACCTGTCCAGTGAGTCCCATGCCAATTGCACTTCCCGCTGCACCTGTAGCAGTTCCTGTCGCACCTCCTGAGACGTCTCCCCAAAGCCCTGCAGAACAGCTAGTCGGTGTTCCTGCACCCCCCAAGGTCGCCTCCAGCTGGCGCCAAACTCCATATGTCGCACCCATGACAGCCTTAAGCACCTCCCAGCCTAATGCTTTGGTTGTAGCAGAGTTCCAATTAGTCTCCAGATAGTCTGCTAGCACACCCGCAAGAGCCTTGCGGCATGCCGGATACATTAAGAGATCCGGGGGCATGCGCCAGCTGCGTACACGCCGCATAGGCGGACCCCACTGCAGCGCCAGTAACACCACCGCATGATCAGATAGGAACCGACCCAAACGTGTCACCTCCACCAAGGACTGCAGATCAGTGCCACTCACTAATATGCAATCCAAACGACTATAAGTATTTTATGTGTCAGTGAATGACATGTAAATTCATGGCCCTCCGGGTGCAGATCCCTCCAGCTATCCCTGAACTCCAAATCAAGCATAACTGCTGTAAGCGAGGCCGACATCAGTGGTTCATTGCCCAGTTGGGGCGGGTGCCGATCCATTCGGCCATCCACAATACAGTTGTAGTCCCCAGCCCATATCATCGGTGTCCCTATACAGCCCTCCAATAACTCTTGCATACGCTTGAAGAAAAATGTATCATCAATATTGGGTGCATAAGTGTTAAGCAGTATAACCTCTTTACCATCTAGTATCCCCTGAACCAGTACTTACCGTCCCTCTACAGCTGCCTCGCTATACGTGTGTCTGAATCCAGATGGAACCCCTTGCGCATAAGAGGAGTAAGTGGCGGAGTACGATTGCCCCATCTACTTCTTTCCCAACCGCTGCACCTCCACTCCCACTAGGTGGGTCTATTGCAGGTAAGCTATTTGTACCTTATTACGACGGAGGAAGAAATGTACCCTATAACGTTTAGAATAGCCCCTTAAGCCGTGGACATTCTAGGTTAAGATGTTCGTATGTTCAGCCATAATGACCTGTGAACTTCACACAGCCCTAAAAAACTGTACCGCCTCTATGACCGACTACCCCACAATGCTCTTCCAGGTATCTGGTATGTGTATGAATTTGCACATGCACTGTATGAATACAGCCCCTCCTTAAACCTAGGAGCAGTATTGAACAAGTCAGAACACTCAACACCGCCTTCCCGGACAGCAGCATAACATTTGAAACAACAATCACTGCTCATCCATAAAGTACCATGCTGTCAGGACCCACAGCCTAACCCTCTGAAACATGGCCTACCACTTATAGTGGAGAGAGGCGTTTTCGCCCCACAACATATAACACCCTAACAAGTGACCAATTATTCCAATTCGTAGCATCCGTGTTACCATCAGCACCCCCCTCCGATAGGATCCGCTCCCCTCCTCTGCAACGCCAGAGCAGGCAAAGAGAGAGAGGACAGAAAAAACAAAAGGGGGGAGCACATCTGAAACAAGGTGTACACAGTACAGCTAGCAATTATACAATCAAGTGCCAACAACTTCTGCCTCGTCTGCAACAGCCATCTTCATTGAATCAATTGTCACATCTTGACGCGTCAGCGCCATCGTGCCATCTTCCTGAATTTCATCCTGGTCCGACTCACCCCTCCACTCTGCGACAACTACAACTGTCCGGCCGGCTCCCGAGACGTCCAGTTCTAGTCATGGGCTCCCTGTGCAGTTCCATCTTCCTTCCTCTGGGGTCTCGCCTCTCCACGATGTACCTTGTCCCATACCTCCAGCCATTTCCACACATCTTCCGGCATATCAAAGAAATGGGACTTGCCGCCATGGAGGACCTTTAGCCAGGCAGGATACAGCAGCATATAGCGTATGTTCAGTGAGCGTAGCTTAGTCTTGACCTCCAAGAATCCCTTCCAAGACCCATGTACTTTGTTGGTGTAATCTGGATATATTGAAAGCTTATGGTTATCAAAGTGAACAGACTGGCCGAAGGATGCAATCTCTGTCCTTACAGTTTATAATGTGGGCTATAATGACCTTCGGCGGTGCCCCGGGCTGAGGGGGAGCCACCAACGCACGGTGCGCCTTTTGATTGCAAATATTGGGGACAGTCCAATGGGTTTCAGTACCTCTCGAATCCAACGCTCCACAAAGGCCTCCGTGGCTGACCCCTCAGCCCGCTCCGGAAACCCAATAAGCCGGATATTGCGGCTGGACCTGCCCTCTGCGTCCTCCACCCTGTTCTCTTGGGTCTCGCCTCTGGATGTAACCTCCGCCGTCTATTTCCACAGTACGTCAACCTCTGCTCGGAGATCGAGCCCTCCATGATTTGCACCCTGTCAGATACCTTCTGGATGCCTGCCCAGAGGAGATTAACCTCGATTCCCACTAATTCGATCTTCCCCTCGAGTGCCTCCCTGGATCCATGAATCGCAGCCAGCAGTTCAGCTTTCGTAGGCTCCACAAAAGGGGCATCTAATCCCGCATCAGTCCTGCACCCAGTCAGGCATGTCTCCCGCTGCACAGATGGGGCAAGGGTGGTGTATACGTCCAGAGTGTTGCCCTGCAGCTGGGCCGATCGCTTGCTTTTCCCCATAGGTGGGGTTCCGCTGGAAGAACTCAGAGTCCCCCCTAGGAGAGACAGCCAATATGTATCAGCTGGATTAGTCACAGGGGAGTGAGAGGTAACCCCTGCTGGTCCAACAATTCCTGGCAACCACCAACTGTCTCCAGTCACTTAGGTTCACATCCTCGGCTCTAGTCTAACAACAAGGGCGCTTCCACCTCTAATGGGGTCCATCAGGGACCTGGGAACCAATCACACCTCCAGGGTCCAGTGTCCCCTTACTGCTGCCGTGCTACATGGGGACCCTCCAGAACAAGTACACTCACGGTCAGCTGCCGCTCCTTGAAGCGCTCCGAGCTCCAAGCCCTGTGGGCCAGACCAGCCCCAGACTAGGGCCCTCTGCGGTCCTCACGCCCCACAACCAGGGCCCACCACACTGTGCTCACCTTGGGGCCCCAGCGTCGCCGCATTGCGATCTCCATTGGAGGGCCCAGCATCTCCACGCCCAGACCGGGCTGCGCCTCTCTGCCTCGTCAGCTCCACGTGTCCCAGTCGGCCCGCAGACTGCGTCTGGGTGCCAGGCCTGATCCACCGGTCAGCGCACCTCACGGGCAGGCGGAGGTGACCTTCTCCCATCTTTGCCGCATTCGCCTCCGGCCCCCTCTCCTCCTTACCACGCCCCCTCAGTCCACCTGCCCCAGCCGCGACCGGCCGACCAGGCCCAACACCGCGGTCCAACACCTGAGACCTCGGCTGCAGCCCTCTGCCAGGTCACGAGCACTGGCAACGCGCCCACGGCCTTCCGCTGTCAGCGAGCAGCCCCACAAGACTCCAGGGCACTCAGGGAGCCCCAGCTATTGGCGAGTCTTCATGATATGCCCGGTTGGGCAGGATAACTGCAGGATTTTGTTGAGGACGTGGGAACCTATCTAAGGCTCTTCCTATCGGTCATCTTGCGTGGCCACACACCCCCAACATGGTTATATGCTTGATGCTGAAATTATGTGAACGTTGGGTCAAAAGTCTGAATGTAGCAAGGGAGATTCAATCATTCATCCTTCTGAGTTGGGTAAGTGAATATCAGTAAATTGAATAACAGTTACATTTGCTATTTCCAGTGCTTCGAAACAGCATAAAATCAATATGAAAATGTAAACAGCATATTAAAAGATTGCCTTTACAGATTCAAGTGTGGGGTGCACATTCAGACATCCACTTTAAATATCTGTCCAAGCAATTTTAAACATTCGGTGTGTACAGGTGCATATATGTACTCTAGGCCTGTGAAATTAAACATGAGCTTTAAATAAGTAAATATTAGCTTTCAAGAGCGGTTTGCACAAAATAAGCTTTCCGCATTAAACATTCACTTTACAGTGTTAAACTTGTACAAAATGCCCTAAATATCTAGATACCAATTTTGAATAGGTGTCCTAGCATTTTAAGCTCTTAGTTTGCGTAGATAAATAAAGGTACAGTGGCCTGTCACATTAAAAATTAGATTAGGTTTATATGTGCAAAGTAAGCTTACTTGCCTCTTTAAACATTCAGTTTACAGAAGGGGAGGGTATCTCCTTATCCATTAAACATTCCTTTTCCATATGTATGTATGTCTGTATATAAAGCCTTGACTGCTAAATATTCATTTTACAAAAGTATATTTGTACAAGATGTATTGTTTTTCCAAGTAACCCAAAAAATGTTGCCTCCTATCTTACTAGCAGCTGAATACCTCCTGGGCACATCAAGTCCACCCACATAAACTGTCAGTCCACAGTTTCTAATGCCACAGCCATATCTGCTCTCATTCAGAATCATGACTTTAACAATGGTTCACTCATCATCTTTACCACTATTTGATGTGATCCTACAGTCATGATACAACATTCTTCACCTTGGTGGAGTTAAGAAATCAGCTTGGGCGGCTGATCTTGTGAATAAATGCAAAGTGACCAACTCATTTAACTGTCCCATTTTCCTGTGTTTCACTGTTGAGATCAACATCAAAAATATTTGATTCTAAACGTCCCATTATGCCCATCTAGCAATAAAAAGATTTTTACTAAGGCCTTGTTGATTAGAGCAGAGATCAGTTCATCTCCTTGTTGAAGCACATTTTCCTCTACGATTTCAACCTCCTCAGGGGAAGAAGGAGTATAAACACTTCTCCTCAAATCCTTCCTATCCGAGAACAACGTATTTACAATTGCTCCACCCTGGCGTTTATTTTCACTAAGAAAGGTCACATAAGATCCTCAACCCTCTGCAAGTAGATTGGTCAGTCCACTTCCCCATTTGCTTCAAAATACTTACCTTAATACATCTGCTACACAGTGTGCCTTTACAGCTAAGGCTATAGTGGAAACCTTAAAGTCCTTAGGCCCCTCAACAGAAAGGTCCTATACTAGCATTTCCCACTGTGTCAGGACCCACTGGTTGGTGGCCAGGCCTGCTAATGCAGAGCCTGTGTGCAGTTTTAAACTGCCATTTTGACCTGGCAAAATAAACATTTTGCCATGCTCAAACCTTCCCTTTTAATACATATGTCACCCCTAGGGTAGATCCTGGACAGCCCAGAGGGCAGGGTGCAATTTATGTAAAGAATGGGGCATGTACTTTATAGTTTTACTTGTCTTGGTGGTGAAAAAGTCTTAAATTCATTTTTCACCATTTCAAGGCCTATCTCTCCCATAGGTTAACATTCGGATTGCCTTATTACACTTTATAAGCGTGCGTTCCAAATAGGAAGAGATAACCCCTTAAAGTTTGGTGTTTCTGGAATCACAACGTAAAATCCTAACTTATGGTGAAGATCGATTTTAAATTGCAATTCTGAATATGCCACTTTTAAAAAGTTAGCATTTTCTTGTCTTAGCTATTTTGTGTCTGCAGTCTGTTTCTGGTCACATGACTGGATGTAGTTGGCAGTTGGGCTTTGTGTATTCCTCCTGGACAGTTGCACACAATGGGATCTTAGGTGTGATTTGATGGACCATCCTGGGCAGGATGGGAGGATGGCTGGATACAGCCTCACTTACACATAAATAGACAGTGTCCTGTCTCCACAGAAAGGGCTGCACAGCCCCTGTAGTTAGTCTGGAGCCATGACAGGGAGGGCAGGACATCTATGCACTTCAAAAGAACGTCTTTTTAGTCTCCTCTACATCAAAGGCATCACTGTGCATAAGAACTGAACCTCAGACACCATCACTTCAGTACTCTTCTGGACCTGTGGATACTCTGCCAGGACGAAGGACTGCCACTATGCTGGACTGAACTCTGCTGGACTCCTAATTTGATGTGCCGACCTGCTGCTTGCTGCCCTCTTGCCTGGGAGTGAGAAGGACTGGACCTGCATCTCTACAACCCAAGAGCTAGTTGACTGACCTGCTTATCTAATGTCTCAGGGACATAAAAGACTTCAAAACACCCTGGCTCTGCACCTGGACTATGCCATCTGAGTGTCGTATCATGCCAAGTGGTGCCACCCGAGTCCTGGACCCTTGGAAGTGGGCCTAAGGTACTTCCCAGTGGAACAGACGCATACTCCCTGCTCAGTGGGACATCCCTGAGCAGAACTGACGCATATCCTCAGCTGAGCGGTGTATCCTCAAGCAGAACCGACTTATCACCACTTCTGCATGAATTGGACCCAGCACAGAAGACTCACATCACCTCCGCATCTTGGGTTGGATGCATCGCCTCAGGAACTGCTGCTGTACGATGCTTCCCTGGAGCAGGTCCTCTCATCCCTCGTTGACAACAGCCTCAACGATGATGCCAAAGCTCCACATCGCAGCTTCACCATTCATCGGAACCAATGCGTCGCCTCTGTTGCGCAACCAACAACGGTCTTTGCATTGTAGGCCCCACTGACAGGATCCTCGACGTTGACGCAACATGGTCTTGCACCACAGCCTCACTGCATCTAAGAACCAAAGCATTGCACTGACTGTGCGACACATCTTCAACTCAGATCCATGCAATGCTCCACCACCAGGATCCTTGCTCCTGCCTAAAACCTGACTCAAAAACCTTCCCTGCCTCAAGACTCAGTTTACTATGGAAGGCCTTCTTGGCTGATCCACCTTGATGACGCCTGCCCCACCCACTCATCCCCAGCTTAAACTCTGACTCATGCATGCTCTGCAAATGAAAAGTATCATCGGGTAGTTTGGTCAGTAACATTGGCGGAGTGAGCTTCAGATTTTCCAGTAATCAGATGGGCATATAATGTTTAAATACATTATACTACACGCAGGGTGCATGAGAGGGGCCTAAGGGGCAGTGGATAGGGAGATGAATGTGGTTTGGTAGGAGTACTAAGAGAGAAAACACAATATTTTGAGAAATAACCAATATTTGTGAGGACTTTCTAAGCAGAGTGTGTGTGTGTTTGTGTGAGAAATTCCAGCTGAAATCGGACTGACATTTCACGGCGCCCGAATGAAAGCACCTGTACCCAACTATTTATCATAAAATAAATGTATGGGGGTGTAACATCCCTCCTAAAGCTACCCCCTGGAGTATCATACGCAGTGCGCTGCCCCTTTCTTCTGCAAGACATCTCACTACTGACCGAGGCACATAGCGTCTGTACCCCTGTGGTAGCAATCTATGGTCGAAAAGTTCATCCCATGAAAAAAAAAAACAATAGGAACACACGGACAGTCGGTTTGTAGCGTTAAGGCAGTTAAATAAATCCGAGGCAAGTGTGTTATAGATTCGTAGCGCACTTCCTACAATAATGTGTGCGTAATATGCGCCTGGGGTGTTGAGTACCGTAGAACAGACTCCGCTCGGTATTTGGCGCCCGCACCCCACGCCCCCTGGCCGTCCTGTCATGGCAGAGACTCCCACGAGGTATTTTGTTCAGCCGGGCTCATTGAAGCCTTCCTTCCCGCTTCCTGATGGCACAGACAGATTGCTGAAGTGGGCCGCTCGCGCTGAATAGGCCGCCATTCTCTCCGGTGCCTTTGAAACGGCCTGCTGGAGCTCGCATGCTTTTGTCCTATAATTTGTTTATCATCACTTCCTTCCTTCCTTCCTATGAAACAGAATCCAGGCTCGAACAAAGGCACGAAGTGCACATTTGGAGAGGATGCGGCAGTTTAAAGAGCGAATGGGCGCGCGAGGAAAGCTGACATTAAACAGCGTTGCTTGGCTTTGTTTCATTGCCATGGCAAAAATAGACTTTGGGGAATGCTGACTCTAAAGTAAAAAAAAAAAAAAAAAAAACTTGGCAGGCATTCATGCGTTGAGCACATTATTCTAGTATTGTTGATGGCGGCAGAAGGTCATTGCGTTACAGGGGAACTTTGGGGATATCTTGGTAACTCTAGCAGTGCCTAGAAAGGAAACAGAAAAGAGACAGACGGAAATAAATTATTTCATAACTTCCTTAAAACGTAGAAAATGCTGTTGAAATGAGAAAAAAAATCTAAAATAGTTATAACAGCCCCAAATTAGGACAGTAACTCTGGTTTGTTTATTGCATTTGTATAGCACATCACCTCTGAACAATATAAGTTCTACTTGCATCCTGCAAAGACGTGCATAGGTTTACAGTGACGAATATCTTTCGTTACTATTAGTTCAACCTTACGTAAAGCGCATTAAAAACTAAGTTGCAGCTAGGCGCTAAAGCAGTAGACCATTATTTTTATATATGGTTGTTGCGTAGGTCCTAAGTAGAAAATAAGAAAATAAACTGGGGTAAGAAAATCTATAAATATGAGCTTTTGCTGGCGAAGGATTTGATTGATCTTACTGTAATTCTGCATGGGGGTTGTGTGATGAAATACATACTCTATTTAATTTTAGAAACTTGGTAAAAAGTAATACCGCGACCCTAGCATACGAGCAACGAAACGGTTTGCAGGGACTTTTTTTTTCTCACCACAGAAGTAACTTAAATATGAGGTTCAGTACATAAAACAAGATGGCGTCCTCTGGTTGAGATCAGTTTACAGACACGAGATATGGAGGGGGCTGTATGGTACTAGTGTACAGCACTCTGTAAGTTTTTTTGGTTTTTAAAGGACACATTTACAGTTGCCATTTTGAAGAGAACCCTCTAAACTAGTGGTAAGCAGTGGGTGGGCTGCAGGCCCCTGTATGTTCTTAGTATGTCCGCAATATGTCTTTTTGCAACCAGACATCTTGTGCTGTGTGGTAGATTCGTCTTAACAAGTGCCGCGGCCCACCAACTGGCACAAATTAAGCACAGCATTTTTCACTGCACGCGTTCCTTTGAAGATTTGTCACTTTTTGTTAAAAGGAGCAAGTTTAGCTATAGGGGCAGCAAAGCCCTGCCCCGCCCCCTTACCCCCATCCCCCCCGCCCCCCCATAAGCTATGATATGTAGCTGATAAAGGGGGATGTCAGAGAGGGTCAGGTAAGAAAACGTGAGTACCAAGGCTGCTGGGTAATATCAGTCCTGTTGGAGACTTGGTAAAGTTAATAACCCTAGGCCAAATGATATTGTAGTCTACAAGTATAGAACTATTACTGTTTTGTCAGCTGCAAATTATGTATCAAACTATTGTCATGGAATATTTCTTCTTCCTGAGACGTTTCTTTCACAGCTGAAGGGGGTGGGGGTGTACTTATCTGTGTTCTTCTACTCTCCACCGTTGTTCCCATTATAGAGCTATGCAGGATGTACAAGAATGCTCGTTCATCTATTCTTTAGAAGTATAGTGTATTATTTTTGCTCGTAATCAGTACTTAATTTGAGATTTGAGCCGATGGTTGCCGGTGGACAATAAACAGGGAAATCTCTAAAATGTACATGTCAGGTTTCACAAGGAACATTGACAACATATTTAGGAGAAAAGTAAAAGTTTATCTCTCAAACAACAGAACAGGACAGAGCTCCTTGTGGAAAAAGAGAAGTCATCTGGCTCACCCCCAAAACCAGGGGTTTTTATACACATTTTACGCATAAACAGCAGAACTGCAGATTCAGTATGGCACTAGTATGTTTAGCACATATTGGACAAATCAGAAGCGAGATCATCATTTAAAGTCCTATAACTCTAACCCATTTCTAAGGTAGAAGAATCCTTCCATTTGCTTCTACAACAACAGCAATCCGGAGATGTACACAATATGAAACATTTTAAACAAAGACCCTTGCGCTATTGTGCTACCAAGCCCACATCAGAACTTCCAGCAGTAGTGTCCTTGAGAAAGATACATCAGGAGCACGATGGAAAGGTTTTTTCATAGTACATGCTCTCTAAAGAAAATAGCCAATTGTGTCACAGTGTGCTGTGCTGGAAACTGTGGGGAGCGAATCCTCGCAGGAACTCATTGACTGGGAGGGGACATGAGCAGTAGTAACATGAGCTAAACACTTAGAGCTGCATCCATCTTTTAAAAAAATGTCATCACAGAAATGTGGCACAATTAAACTGTGTTAATAAACACGCTTCTAGATATGGATACATTATTTTAAGTGCAACATTATTAATCGGTTATGACTATATTCATCATAAAAATCATTAATATGCAAAAATTATGTGTTACCCAAAATTGCACATTAAAAAAAACTTCAACTTTAGGCTGATGCTGCTCAAAAACTCCCCCTTCGATACCTAGCTAGCTGCCTCCGACAGGCTCCTGTCCTGTTTGCTGGGCAAGGAGCCCTTCCAAATTTGCTCCTTTTTGCATCAATGGCTAGAAAACAGGGTTGTTGCTCCTTGGCTTAGTTGCCGGAACAGTATTGGGAAGGCCTATGTTAGCAGTACAACACAGTAAAATGCAAATGTTTGAGTTTTTGTAAAATGCTGATTGTGACTGTTGAAGTGCTATATTGGCCTTAGTCTGAGAGGTCTCACCAAATTAATAAGTATTTGAAAATTGAGTTATCTCACTCTGTCTTTTTGACTAATTTATTTATTGTTTTAATTCCCATATGCATGAAGCACCGAACGTGTATTGAGCATGTACATGAGTGGCGCTACATTTGCAGCGACACGACCAATCAACCCCTGTGTAAGGATCTCATGCACCTCAGCCAACTCTTCTCAGATAGGTCACACAACAACCACACGCTTCTGCAACCGAACATGCCGGGCAGGCTACCGCATTACCGGCGGATGTGTGCCATTAAGGTACTAGATACGGACACGCATTTAAATAAACCTAAAACGTACCTTGCATCTCCGATTTTATATTTCCGATTTTATATTTGTCCCCGTACTTTTTCTTACAGTCATTCTTAAAAAAGAATCCTAAACATGCTTTACCTAAATGTGAATTTTGAGCTTCTTTCTATAATCTATTGATATTCGTGTGCCGGGAAGGAAACAGGGCAGAAAGTTATGCCGGGGGGCGATAATGGACGCTAAAGGGTTTGGCACTTGAGCCAGGTCGCGCTGTTGATAGAGGCCTTCAGGGACTTGGCCTGTGAAGTAGAGGTGGAGCGAGAGCAGGAGATTCCGGAAGCGGCGCGTGTTTACCCTTGCAGGGCCCGGGTGATTAGCTGCTGGCGGGGAGCTGATATCGAGTGATAGTGTGGAGCGCGGCTGTGGTAATTGCTGTGTTGTCCGCGGCCCCGGAAGGGGTGTGCCCGTCTCTGGCCTGCAGTAAAACTGATGACACGGCCTGATAGACAAGTGCTGCACAAAGAAAGGCAGGAATTTATGGGCACCTGAAGGCAATTGGCAAGGCACTGATGAAAGGCGCGCTCAGTGTGGGACGCTAATTCAAAGTGAAATGAAATCCTCGCCGGGGCTTTGTGTCTGTCCCGCTGCCTGCGAGGATGAAAGTCCACCTCACTTTTTTTTCTCCATATGGCAGCAGGTTGTAAATTCTAGTGCGATTTGGTGCCACAACAAGGTTCACAGAAGAAAATTAAAGCATTAATTAGACCGTAGCTACACACCTATTACTGCAATTTTTCTTTGAGTCCGATTCTTTGCGGGACACTTTGAAGTGCAAGTTACCACGTGCTTATCTGAAAATGTTTACTTTTACTTATGTGCTTTGTGTAATTTCCTTGTTACATCAAACAAATGTACAGCAGTTATTTACCTTTTCCCCCAATGCCTATACGATGACTCCGTAAGACACGCTCGCAGCTTTATAGATTTTATACTATTGGCAGCGCTGCATTTTGGTCTGCAGCTCGCCAGTAAAAATCTAGACATGCGCATTGGACACTTCATCCTACCGAGATGGGTACACTGAAGACCATTCCCTTGGAATATTGTGGCGCCTGTAATTAATAGTACTTAGAGAACGGCACACGTACGGTATGAAGCACTATGCACCAACAGGATATTGCCACCTCTGATGATTATAATGGGTGTTCTCCTTCAGCTTCTGACTTTTGGGCCTTGGTAAACGCCGTCAAATAACACGCTTCAAGATATTCGGTAACTCATGTAAATCACATCATAGTACAAAAGACGGACTGTGCTTATTAGTGAGTCACATTTTCCCTTATGCATCTACTTTGTGCATAGATCATACCCTCGCCCGTTTTATATGCGAGTAGTTTACTCTGTTCTGTAGGTACCTCATCCCACACTTCCTAGAATTATCTGCGCCTACCCAAAAAGCCATTGCCTTGAATGGGCTCCCCATACCCTGAACCTATTAGACTTGCCTGGATTCCAGACTTCTTGGCAATGTTTTCTGAATTACCTGTGATCTCATGCGCTATGTGCAGGTTGATCATAATAGTAGCTATGAAATGTACATAGCTCTGAATAGTGGCTATTACCGCCAACCCTCGAATGATGTCACTGCCATTTTGACAGATCTGGTTAAAACCTGCCCTCCCCCCGATTCTCCAAGCAACCTGAACTCACTATTTTGTGGAGTCTGCGCCTGTCACGACTACGTCTTATATAGGGAGTTTGTATTCCATCTCTGTTAGGCACGCACTATGCGTTGTGGGTTTTTGCACTCCATTCCAGTTAGGACGTTTTTGTCCGTGGTCTGTTGTGCAAAATGGCCATGATGGGAACATGTGTTCTGTAACTCTGTTGTAATGTGGAACTGGGCCACCTAATGCCCCTGACTTTTCCAGAGGTTTACTAAAGTTTTCATACTCAAAGCGTAAGCGTACCAAGAGCTTAGCACTCCCTCAAATGGCACACTGAATCCCGCAACACACATTAATGAATGGTGGAATAAGGCGTGGATCAGAGGCCATGTTTTGTTGGCTTGAGGTGTAGTCTCCTATAAAATTCTCAATTGGGGTGATGTGTGGCTGTCCCTATATGTCATTATGCATGCATGCCGTTTTCTTTTCTTTTTTTACCGATCCGATACGAATTCTTAAAATAAAAAATAAAAAGTAGTAGTGCGAAAGCCTTTTCTTTTAAGTAGAGGGGCCGGCAGCAATTTGCTCACTGATGTAGTGACTGTTGTACAATTATTTTACGTCCCACTCCATGGAGTCCAGTAGCACTTAAGTACATCCATTTAGATGCCCTCATTTCCACCAGCTTTCACACAGATCAGCTTTTGAGCGAGAAATCGGAACTTAGGGCCAGATGTAGGAAAGGATTTGCGAGTCGCAAACGGCAAAAACTGCCGTTTGCGAGTCGCAAATCGCATTTTCCTATGCAGAAATGCATTCTGCGAGTCGGGACCGACTCGCAAAATGCATTTCAGAATCGCAAATAGGAAGGGGTATTCCCTTCCTATTTGCGATTCCTAGTGGTATGCAATACCATTTGCGACAATGGTGTCGCAGTTACCATCCACTTCAAGTGGATGGTAACCCACTCGCAAATTGGAAGGGGTCCCCATGGGACCCCTTCCTCTTTGTGAATGGACCCCAAATTATTTTTTCAGGGCAGGTAGTGGTCCAAGGGACCACTACCTACCCTGAAAAAATACCGAAACTAAAGGTTTCGGATTTTTTTTAAGTGCAGCTCGTTTTCCTTTAAGGAAAACGGGCTACACTTAAAAAAAAAAAAAAAAAAAACTGCTTTATTTAAAAGCAGTCACGAACATGGAGGTCTGCTGACTACAGCAGGCCTCCATGTTTGCGAGTGCCCATAGTCGGTATGGGGCCGCAATTTGCGACCCACCTCATTAATATTAACGCAAAATGTTTCTTTGCTACATCTGGCCCTTAATTCCCTGTGCGTTTTAAGCCTCAGCAAATTGGCTTTGCACGCTGCAGTCCTTTTCTCTTTTTCTCACTCAGAGGTTCTTCCTTCATCTCATCACACACTGACATAGCCACACATTTCTCTTTTTCACAGATCTCTCCATTACTTGCCCTGACCATCACTACCATAACCAGCTCAGTTAGCACCGACGGTGTCACTCTGGAGATGGGCCAGGATGGTCTGCATTAGGCCCTGCTTCCTGCCGAGTAGGCCTCCTGGGTCCCACACGACAAGGTCGCACGTCTGTGGAGGCCTCCAGCGCCCACGCTGCCCCTTCACTGCCTTTCACAGGCTGTAGCTCCATACCCTGCATTTGCTTTGCAGACTAAGTCTTGGTCGAATGGAGTAGTGTGAACTCTAGAAAAACTCTGCTATCAGTCGGCAGTGTCCGTGCATACGGGTTTATCACTTCATAATTATGCATAGCAGATATATCCACCAGCATTGCTTTCACTGTGGTAGCAACTCCAGCCGTACTTTGCTAAGGGTGGTGTATGCACAAGCATACTTTAGTACATCTTCAGCCATAACATGAACCCATTTCCCTAATATTTTTCAGCTGCTGAAAGTCGTGTTTACAATCCTCAGGCATGTGCGTTTTGACAGGGTTTGCCCCAAGCAGTGCCAGCTTCAAGCTGAGCGCTTCCGTGTGTGCCAGGCCCGGCTAGCACATTCTGCTTTGTGTCGACGGCGACTGTCTCCCGTCTGACAGATGTCGCGGCCGGGGCTTGATTGATGTGACACTGCCGGGCGTTCAGTGCTGCAGCGATGAGAGCTCCTGTCCAGCTCTCGCAGGGACCCCTTTCATTGCGGTGCTTTAGAACGGAAGCTGGATTACACAGCATTGCCAGGCCGTTCATGCCTCGGCAACCAGTAGGCACTTTACAGAACCTGTTGGAGTTGGCTGGACAAGAAATCTATAAAATATACATATTGGTGCTCAGGCGTGCAAACAGATTACATAAGCATGCATCCCTAAAACTTATGGTTCCGGTGTACGTGCTTATGACTTTTTTTTTGCATGACCTTACTTAGTAACACTATATATTTTTTTCTGGGTAGATTTTTGCTTTATAAGTGTCTGGCCTTTTATCTCATTGCGTTACAGTTTATGTCGATCATTCAGCGATGCTGTGTGGTGACACCCCGCAATCCAAAGCATCATTATATTGTGAACGAGGCCTTTGTGGGCTGAGCTGGATGGAGCTGACGTGCACAAATCCTTGCAGTTGTACATGGTGTGTTCAGGTCAGCTCATGTATATGCAGGAGGTGGGTAATGCGGCACTCACAAAAGGAGTGCTCCAAAGGAAGGACCTTCCAAAACATCTGCTCTTCCACCTTTGCCATATACTCATCTGTAGATGAGATGGGCGGCACAATGAGAGTGGTCTTTCTTGATAGAATTGTGCCAGTATACCTAGGGGCATTGATGATCCAGTGGTCGTCAGGCCTGGCAGCAGTGTTAAGTTGATAGGCCTTGCCCACTTCTCGATCAGTGAGAGGGGACATTTGTGTGCTGTCGCTGTGAGCTTATTCTCCACCAGGCACTTTGGTGATCTGCTACAGAGGGTCAAAGATGAGTTGATTCAAAGAACTAGAACAGAAATGTAACAAGATGGTCAACAATGAGTCTAAATTCGCAAAATTGTACCATTGAATGACTGAATACCAGGCGCGGCACATCCTTTAGGGCAGAGGGGCCACACCCCCCCACCTTTTGCCCCTCATGAACAGTGTCTGTCAGGCTGAACAAAGGTCAGTCTGACAGACACTCTTCATTTTCAGCGCAGACAGCCAGGAGTGAGACATGCGCGATTTGCGCAGACTCCTGGCTGCCTGAGCTGAACTTTGCTGGGCTGAGGAGGTCACAGCTCCTATGGGCGTGACCTCCTCGGCTCAGCAAAGGTGCCTCGAGGCCTTCCCCTGGGTGACGAGGAAAGTGCACACACAGACCCTGCCTCTTCCTGTCCTGGTCCCAGACACACTCTAGAGCAGAGGTCTTCAAACTGGGGGGGGGCCTCAAGTAGTCCCATGGGGGGCGCCAGACTCTAGCCAAAAGAAGCATTATACAGATAACAGGCCTTTGTTTTAAGCAAAAGCTTGTTATTGCATTTTTAAAAAGTAACAGTACTCAACGGCAATGTTTAAATAGTTCTAGACATATTTAAACATTGCCATCTTCATAAAATAATTGTGAAAAATTCTGGAGGGGGCGCCAATGATTTTTATTTTTCAACTGGTGGGGCGCGGCATTAAAAAGTTTGGTGACCACTGCTCTAGAGGGTTGGAGACTGCATTGTGTCAGGACAGGCACAGCCCTATTCAAGTGCAGGTGTCAGCTTCTCCCACCACTCTAACCCAGGCAGACCCATTAGGATATGCCGGACACACCTCAGCTCCCTTTTTGTGACTGTCTAGAGTGAATTCACAAACAGCTCAACTGTCAGTCTGACCCAGACATGTATTCCACAGCCAGGCAGAGGCACAGAATAGTTAAGCAAGAAAATGCCCGCTCTCTAAAAGTGGCATTCTCAAATGTGCAATTTAAAAACCACCTTCACTAAAAGATGGATTTTTAAATTGTGAGTTCAGAGACCCCAATCTCGATATCTCAACCTGCTCCAAATGGGAAATTACACTTTAGAGATATTTCAAGGCAATACTCATGTTAACATATGGGAGAGATAGGCCTTGCAATAGTGAAAAACGAATTTGGCAGCATTTCACTATCAGGGTATGTAAAACACACTAGTACATGCCTTACCTTTTAAATACACTGCACCCTGCCCATGGGGCTATCTTGGGCCTAATTTAGGGGTGTCTTACATATACTGAAAGGGAACGTTTGGGCCTGGCAAGTGGGTGCACTTGCCAGGTAGACATAGAAAATTAAAAACTGCACACACAGATACTGCAATGGCAGGTCTGAGACATGTTTACAGGTCTACTCATGTAGGTGGCACAATCAGTGCTGCAGGCTCGCTATTAGCATTTGAGTTACAGGACCAGGGGACACATGGTGCACTATACTAGGGACCTACTAGTAAATCAAATATACCAATCATGGATAACCAATCATAATCACAATTTACACAGGGAGCATTTGCACGTTAGCACTGATCAGCAGTGGTAAAGTTCCCAGAGTACCAAAACCAGCAAATACGAAATCCAGCACACATTAAAAAACATACAGGAGTCAGAGGCACAAAAGACAGTGTAAACTACACCAAGGATCATAGGTCTAACACACCCCGATATTTTACCAAAATGATTTGGGTCCAGGGTCTCTAGTTGATCTTGCGGTTGGAGACTACACTCCTCATCAGGAAAACACAATTTAGCTGAGTTAAACAGCATACATTTTGGAAGCATAAAGAACTGAGTTTTCAAATGTATCAAAAATAAGGCAAAAAGTGAATTTGTTACATAATAGTTAAGGTGTGGTACAGAGAAAAATGTGTGAAATGTTATGAAGGCTCTATTACAGAAGTAAAGCAAAATGCAAAACTATAAAACATAATAATCCCTATTTAGGCAGAATCTAAGTAAAACTCTGTCAAACTTATAGGGTACTGACAGCATTTCATTATCAAGTCCAAGTGCAAAAAAGAGTGTAGCAAGTCACCATTGAGGAAAATAGTAAAAGAATCTCCAATAACAGTTATGAGAAAAATGCCACGAAAGATGAACACCCAAAGGTTTTATAGACAAATCACACAACCTATTAACGTATTCTACAAATTCAGCATGGTATAGTTAGGGCTCCCTGGCAAATCAGAAACAACAGCGTATTTTCTAAATCTTTAGTACTAACCCATTTCTTAAGATAAGAGTTAAGGGTACTTCACTAACACTTCCAGCAGAGGTCTGTGAAAATGATACTTTGAACACAGGATAGAAGCTCAATTCAGAATACGAGTTTTCTAACGATTTTGTGTATCGCTAATGTCATTTACTTGATGTCCCGGGAAACAAGGGGAGAGATGGCTTTGCAGTGGAACACTGATAGCGAGGGGGAATGGGCAGGAGCAAGCTGATGCGAACACCAGAAACGACATCCATGTAAAAAATAATTACATATTAACTGAAAATGTGGCATAACTATTCATTGCATTGTTAACACTTCTAAGCGCCCTAGGTAACTTGTTCAACGTGCAACGTCATTAGTTGATCAGTTACGACTCTACACGTCATTAAAAACACTAATTATCAAAAATAATTTTCACACGACAGTTGCACATTTTGCATATATGCATATTTATAACATACTACAACAGACAAACACAAGAAGAGGCAGGCAAGTCATCAAATAAGTAAACAAATGAGAGTGGTAATAAAGCCAACCAATAGCAGAGGGTGGGCTGTAAGCCCACTGTTAAGTTTGTAGTAAGCCCACAAAAGTTATTTGCAACCAGACTGCTTGCGCTGTCTGGTATGCGAGACTTGATATAGCACTTCTCTCTCCTCGCAACACTATAGCTGAGCTTACTTCTGTTGGGCATATCCTCTTGCCTTTCCTTTTGGGGTGCTGCACCTTATTCTTTTGGCTCACGTGCCCTTTAAACTCATGGCATTCCTCTTTGCCGGAACAACCCATTCGCTCTGTTGCACGCTATGCAGCTTCTCATACCGAAAGGTGTTTCTCAGAAACTGTTCTCTTTAACCAAGTGACATGTTGGATATTTTTATGAATCAGGAAATGGTGCATTCGCTTTTTCAGAATCCCATGTGGAGGCTGATGGTTCCGATTACAAATTAGAGCCCACAAGGACTGTCGGGTTTTATTTGGATTGGCCACGGTCTTCAGACAGGCTCGTATGTTGGCTGTTACCTAGCAGACGGGTCTACAAGGATGCTGTTGTACTTTGGGATGTTTGTAGTAATTCGTAATGTCACCCTACCGGGTGGTACGCATGCCTAGGGAGTGTATGAGTGAGTGAGTATCCTGTAAAGAGTGCTCCACATAAACCACCAGAGTAGCACCCGCCTCACCTACTTGAACTGTATTAGCGAAGAAGAAACATGACGACTGTCAAGTGTTGTCTCAGCATTTATAGTTTGAAAACACACCATAAGTCACATTGTGAAAAAATGGATGCAGAAGCACCTTTTTAATAGTTCATTTTTTGCTCCACTATATTTTGGATTCTCCTCATGGTGTCGTGATATGTAGACGGAAAGAAACCAACTGGCGCCAGTTTTAGGAACTCTGCTGTTTGGGAAGCATATGAGATCCCAATTAGCTCCATCTGGCGCCCACATTCAACTGTTTGAAAGCGCCTCAGGTCCTTAGCTGAAGCCAAAGGATACTCAGGATGTCATTAAGTGGGAGGATGGCGCTCCTATGGGAATATAAGATGCTGGTAGCTCCCCACACACATACGCACTGTTGGTTTTTAAATGAAATTTTAAATTTAAAAATACAAACAGCACTATCAGTAGGCTGTCCCAAACGACTTGTTTCTTAACTCATTAGCTCATCGTTTGAGTTGGTTGCAAAGCACAAGTTAGAAAAACAATGATTTCATCAGTTGTACATAGTTCCTCCTTTGAGAAATATTTTCTGGTATGATTTGTCCTATCTAATGTTCTTAAAGAGCACATTTAAAGGAAGGGAAAACATGGAGAGCTACGCAAAGATCTCAGGATTTCCTCATTATGCATTTTATTTGCAGTATAAGCGCGCGTATAGGGTACTTATGATATTGAAGTGTCATTTCTGTCGAGTCCCGCTGCGCGTGACGTAACGGGTAACCGCACGTTGCACGCACGGCTGTCGATAGGGTTTAAGCTGCTTGCTGGCAGCATGCCCTCCGTCCAGGATTTGTAGTTTAGGAAGCGGACTAATTAACACATAAACACTGCACCACGGAACGGCTCCAATTATGCCCTCTTCAGCAGTAAACAAATGTAGATGCATGTCAGTGTTTGTCCCGACAGCCTGGCTTCAGGCGTGACAAACAGAACATACCACATGGCACACAGCACGGGCTGTTGATCTGAGGAGGATGCTGCCTGACTTTGTAAATGTCTGAGCTGCTCAGTTATTGGTTTATTTAAACAGTGTATGGAAGTTTTCACATTTCACCATTTTTTGCTGTCTCCCAAGCGCTTGTTATAGATGTTAGCATATGTGCAGCATATAAACCTTTACCGCCTGGTACTAGTTACTCAATTAAAACTTGTGTGCTCATAAATTGGAAGCACAGGTTCCGGATTCACCTGGAGTTAGAAAATACAAGAATTGGAAATGTACCAGATTCCGAACAAGCCTGCTCTAGGAGTATCACCTTAAAGCGCATTTGTACACACTGCATTTTAGTTATTCCCAGAAGAGGAGGTGCTGTTGTGCTGTACTTACAACAGCAAGTTATGTGTCATACAGATATTCGGCATGATCTCGGATGGGTTTGAAGCCCAGCTTTCACCCAGTGACAAGGCTCTTGGATTCACCCTGGACACAGAGCTCACTCTCAAGGAGTACCTCACCAATCAAAATGTGACTGACTGGCACCAGCTCTCTCTACTAAAGGAGGTGAAACCATTTTCCCCAGAAAGCAGCTTCACAACGGCTGTTGAAGCCCTTGCACTGGTTCTTATCCTATCTTCGGCCAGAGCACTAGGAGACTGAAGATGAAGAATAAAAAAAAAAAAAAAACCAAAACAAGGTAACATGTCTTCTCCATCTCTGCACCCAGAATCTGGAACACCATCCCTGTATCCATTTGGGCTGCCTCAGCAGTGGTGTAACAAAGGCCCATGCAGCCTCCAACGTGTGTGAGGGAGCCCTGAGCTCCAGCCCCCCCACCCCCCTCACCACCACCACCACCACAGCATCCTGACATGAAAGCTGTTCATTGAGTACGGAGGGGTCTCCGTGTACTTTTCAGGGGTGCCCCATTAAGTGCTGTTATGCCACTGTGCCAAAAGAAGCCCTTTTAAAGAACACTATATTATGATGCAGTCACAGTGCACTTTCACCTTTTGACTGTGCCTTTGAGAGGAACTTGAGTCAGTTCCTGATGACTGTTAACTGGGCTCCAGCAATTTCGGATCGAAGCATTGCCAGGATAATTTGGATAGCTCGGGACAGAGAGCTTTGCTACAGTCTAGCAATGATGTAATGGTGTGGGTTTATCAGGCTTCACTGTCTCCCTTAAAATAAAGATAATTTCCAAGTGTGTGGTCTGTGAGCTGCCAGTTTTGATGCTCCCTCATAGTGAGTTTGGAAGTGCGTGTGTGTTTTTTTGTCTTTGTAGTGTTGAACTCCACAGATAAATATGTGCTGTGCTCTCTTTTATTTATGTTCATTAATCGAGTGTCAGACTTGTCGTGTGACCCCATTCAGGGTAAGGGGTCCAAAAAGTTGAAGTGGCTGACGGAGAGGACGAAAACGCATGGATTGATTGCAGCCACTAGGAATAACGCTTTGCCGTGTTCTAAACCATAATTTTTACCTCAAATGTCAAGTTAAAAAAGGAACCAACCATATGCAAGTGTGTCTTGGGCGCGTTCCAAAAGGGATATCCAGCGCAAACTGTTAAGCCACACCTGACAGATGGAAAGATCTTGGTGAGTTTCTCAGAGCAGAGGGCAATAGTAGAGTTTTCAGAGCCCTTCCAAACTCCACGTGACCTGGTTTGATTCTGAGGTGCAGGCGAAGTGTGTTCAAGAGAAAATAGCTTACAATATGGGGCATATGCTACCAAGCACTTGCATTGTTGATGGTATAGGACAAGCAGGTTTTTGGAAGCTTGAGATATTTGTATGGTCTGCTACTATGATCTGGACTGTGTTTGTTGGTGTATTAAAGTGCATGGCAGCATATGGACTTTTGAGACATGAATTCATTGTGATCTTTCATTGGTAGCTAGTGCAAAGTCTTTTTTGCTTTGAATATGTGAACTGAAAGTTTTAGATGAAAGAGAAAATGGGCAGTATGGGTTTATAAATACACCCTGAGCTACTCTGCTTCACACCTTGAGAGCATACAAATAGATTCTACTTTACTTTTTTCCTGCTGTTCTAGCTAGCCTTGCAAGTACTGCTTGGAGATGTTATGATAGGTCTGTTAATAAAGCACGTGATCCTAAAAATTAAATACCCATCTTCATCATACTCCTACGCTTCAGGTGATTCTGAGATTGACAAATGTTCAAAGATGATTTTTTCCCCCTCCATTTCCAGACAATGTTCTAGTATGCATCTTTTTTCTGTTAGTATAGGAAGCCTTCAACATGTTCAGTAGTGATTTGGTCTGGTTGGTGTAATTGATCTTTAGAAACGTAGACTGTCCTCCAATAAACTCCAACAGTAGTTTCCATTATTGTGAAGTTAAAGGTTTTTTCATGTGGCTGCCCTGTTTGTGTAATGCCACATTTTAGGTTTATTCTATTTTTCACAGCTCCACAAAGATTTTTATTGTAGGGTCTTTTATAGCCTTAGAGCCCGCCGTAGCGGGCTATACCAGCCATTAAAGGCCCACTCCAGCATTTAAAAAGGGAGCAGGACTTTAATTGCTGGTATAGCCCAGCTACAAAGGGCTATGGGACAATTAGAACATTCCGCCACTAGAGGCCAGAATATTCTAATAAATAAAACAAAGACCTCACTGGAGCCCGAGGGGTCTTTGTTCACAGCTGCTGCTGTGAACAAAGCACATTAGAATGTTGAGGCTCCGTGCTTTTACCAGCCATTAGAAGCCAGGAGCTCTCCATTGTCTCCGATGGAGCCCCAAACATTCCAATGCTCTAATATGCCTTATATAACGAGTGATATTCTCAACCTATACATGCAAATACAAAGACAGCACATCTTTTCAAAAGTGTTAATGTTTCTGTGTTCAGTATCCAGGATCGTGAAGCAGTTTCCCAGCTCATGGATGTTGTTGCCTGATGACAGGCTAAAATAAAGTTGTGTGCTGCTGGCATACCGATGGATACGTATCAGCTTGTTTCCGGCACAACTCCACATAGTTCCATACATAGGTAAAGATTATTGGCTATAGATGGGAACCCAGGAGGTAGTACAAGTCCGTGGGGCGGAGGGTTGAAGGACTGAGATGTCCCTTTGCATGAATTGTTGTCTTCCAGCAGTGGGAACCATTATAGCCCTGCCTTAGTGCCTATCTGAGAGACTACAGTGATTGGGTGGGCTTGGTGATCTACAGTGTTGAAAGCCACTGCCAGGTTGGAGAGAACAAGGAGAGAGGGTCTTGCCTTGTATGGGTTTCGTATGGAAACCTACTAGCCCAGGTTTGTGCTGCACAGTGAGAGAACACTGACTGTTAGGCCACGAGCAGATGGTGCTAACTGTCTTGGGCATGCACTTTTGATGCAGCAGTTCTCGGATTTTCTCAGGGAGAGCAGCTGTATGATAGGACAATACATGTATATTTCGTCAGTGTTTAGCTATGGTTTCTTCAAAGGGGGAATTCTTTACTAGTTTTAAAGGAGGTGTTTCTATAGTCAGTAACGATTAGACAATGTCCAGGTAAGGAGCAAATGCTTTAAGAGGGATTGTCTTGATGATGGTAAATGGAAGATGTCTTCCACTCAAGTAGTAAGCGAGTTATTGATATTGAGTAAGTCAGCTAAGAACAGTGACTTGAAAGAGGGTAATTTGGAAATGTATTAAACGGAATATGCAGCAAATACGTTGAGGGCCCAGTCACGCCTTGCATTGTAATGGGAGACGGGGTAATTCCGCACCTGAGTATCCTCATGTTTTCTCTTAGACCAGGCCAGTTACCAGGCACATACATATTCAACCCTGTGCTTGGGATTTGCATCTGTGTCTGGATTTTACCGTACCCAGTGATCTTGTTTGGGATAAAGGGGCGCGATCCGTACTCCCAAATCGGCCAAAAAAACAAGCGTTTTTGGCCAGAATAGCCAGGGGACTCCCACCTCTCTCCTTCCTTCAGAGCATCCCTGTGCCTGGAAACAACAGTAAGTGCTATGGCTGAAATGAAGCTGATTAATGATAATGTTTTGCTTTGCATACAACACGAGTTTAAAATGGACCATTAATAGAACTGGGCGCCGAGTGTGTTTCATTCATTGTGTGGTTCGTGACAGGCTGTGAATAGTAAGCGGGAGCGCACGCCGGTGAGGTTGAAGCTTGTATGTGGAGAGGGCAATTGCGCTGTTTTGGTGTGATCGCAATACTGACATTAACAATCGTGTTAATGTGTTCTGTTTTTTTTCCAACCCACAACAAAGCAGTTCTCAAGGAAATATCAGTAGCTCAGTTAAAACCTTACTGTGTTTTTTTCAGTAGAGACACAACATAACAAGTGACATTATAATCCGCATCACACACACCTCCTGGTGCAAGATGCTGTAAACTCCACTGTTTTCTAATTGTTCCCGTTCCCTCGCTTGTAACCCGGGGTTAGCAGTTTGCCACATGCGTGAGCGACGGCAAGTATTTTAACCCGTGACAGATGCATGCTTCATCCGTGGGGGGGCGCAGAAGAATCTGAGAGTGGATCCAAGAACCTTGCGACTGCATGTCTTGTTATGTTATTACCAGTGCTTGAAATGGAAAAATTAAAGTGCAGGTACTCTGTGCTAGAGTACCCGCTTGTTACTGAGAAGTGCCGGTACTCTCCAAATAAAAGTATTACGTTTTTCTTGAGATGTGCCGGTACTCTCCCTCGCAAAATAAAAAAGTGCCGGTACTCAGTACCCAGTTACATCTGACTTGATTGAAAGGTGAAGACGTATGGACCACTAGATCGCATATTGACGTTTTACTGAGAGGAAGCAATGCCCGTTGTGACTAATAATGGGCAGAGTTTGGGCATAAACATACTTGACATGATGGGTTTCACTTCTGAAACTCTGCAAGGTAGTGTTTACCTTCAATGGCACTACCTAATGTATCTAGTTGCCATTATACACAGAGTGTATTGCCCAAACTGGGAAATGGAAGGGATACAAGTTCCTAAGGAGATGCCCCTCATCGTGCTGATTTGGCACCTATACTTCCTGCATGCCTCTCTTGTAAGGCATGGTAATGTCAAGCTTGACAACTTCGCTGTCGGTTTCGAGAGAGAGAGAGAGAGAGATCGAGAGAGAGAAAAAAAAAAAAAAAAAAAAAAATGGGTGCTAGTGAACGCAACTGTTTTTGAGACATATGTGTGACAAATAAGGACTCATCAGCACCAGGTAACCTTCTGCTACTTACAAAATAACCCCAAACATTTTTTGTTAAGTAATGGGACATGGCAGCATCCACTAGAGCTCTTTACGTAGCTTAAACCAAATTGAGGTTTGACAGTGTGATGAGTCTAGTAGCTCAGTGGATGATGAAGAGATCTGAGTTTGATCACAGCCTGAGTACTTGGAGGGACTCAACCCTTTAACCTTTTCGGCCAGTTAAATGAGTGCTGTCGAATTGGCCAATAATATTACATATGTCAATACCTCCAGGAGACCCCTCGCGGAGAGCTCAACAAATCTGTCAAATTTTTTATATAGTGCTGTGCCTAGTGGATCTTCTTTAAGACGTAAAGCTGCTTCCTTCTGTTGTTTCTTCGTAGTAGTGCAGCTCGAGGTGACTTGGCCGCCTTTTCGAAGAGAGACACCTTTAGAGCATCTTCACTACTTAGGTTTTTGTTGAGCCCACCAAAGCTCAAAGCCACTGCTTCTCTTCTGTGGCAGAAACCTCACTATTTTAGAATTTTAGGGCACTTCGCCCTACAATAAATTATTCCTGAAAGAAAAGGCAAGGGTAAACAAAGCATGTCATCATACTTTCAGTGACGATTTGGGCGAAAAGGTGAGTCCCCGTTAACCTCATAAGGCTCATTGAGGCTGAGGGTCATTGTTCTGCTTTTCAGCCATGCAACATTAATCTGAAACTACTAATCTTCTTAGAGCATTGACACAAATAAGCAAAATGCCATGGTATCTGGGAAGATGACTTTTGGAAACAAAGTCTGGAAATACTAGGAGAACTACATTCTTAAATAGCGAGCCCGACAGTGTGGAGGAGCTAGGCAGGACAACATGCTCAATTGGCCTCATGCTTTGAAGACACAAGTTCTCTTCAGCACGCTCAGGGACATATGTAGAAACCATGTAATTGTGACAAGCAGTGGCATTAGACATACCACATTGAGGGATAGAGTGAAAAACAGGAGTAGTTCTGGAATTGGAAACAAATTACTCGGGAACATATAAATTGGCGGTCAAGGTTTGGTAGAGGAAAGAGGGTGAAGTCACGAGGGGCGTAGCTTCAAAAGCAGAGTCTGACAGTCAGCTTATACATTTTACTTTTTAAAAAAATCTGCTACAAAGAAAATTGCAACAAGGACATATATATGACAGTAAACCTGTAATGATAACTTAATTGGTCACAAAGTGGCTGCATTTTAAAATATCTTACAGGGTTCAGACACCTGATGGACAGATCATTCGTGTGCCCAGCAATTTCTGGGAATTATAATTATAACAGTAATATAATTCTAGTGGTTAACAGAGTTCTGTTAGAGTCGAGTGAGTTGTCTGGTCACAATTTTGACTCATACAATAGCATAGAGGGTTAATATGCCTGCTGCAAACCACACTGTGTAACATACAGATCACAGATTTTTATTTTACTTACATAGGATTATTGGGCTACTGCTTTTGACACAGAAACAATTCTGTGTTGCTTCCATTACATAAATTGCAATCCTAATATAGCACAGTAATCTATCGACCGACATCAAGGAGCTGCATGCAAACTGTAAGTCATTGGTTTAG
This sequence comes from Pleurodeles waltl, assembly GCF_031143425.1. Lineage (NCBI taxonomy): Eukaryota > Metazoa > Chordata > Amphibia > Caudata > Salamandridae > Pleurodeles > Pleurodeles waltl. Next base: position 622,778,024 of record NC_090437.1, on the reverse strand, counting down.
ATCCTTATTGTTTTTCTCTCAATCTGTTATTGTTCTGAGATTACAAAGAAGGGTTCCTTTGTTAAGTAATAAAGTCTTGTTTATACAGACATCTACAATCACTGTGTTAGATTTTATGTCCCAACTTTGTGTTTCTCTCAACCATTTACTCAACAAATAGTGTTTAAAAGTATGGATGGTATGTGATTCCTATACCTTATAACCCTCATTATCTTATGTAACATTCCCTGTACGTTGATTTACACACAAGTATGATTTATTATGCCTTTATGCTTCATGTAAAGTGCTCAGTCACCCTACACTGTGATGACTAGCACCATAAAAGGATCACATAAAAAAGGTGCCATTTAAATCATATGTTTGTGAATTACTCATACAGACAGATACAACTTCCGTTCTTACGGTGCAAAATCATCTCTTACATTCGGAGTTGAGCAAAGTTAAAAAGCTTCACCCAGTGGTTTCTTTAAATGCTTGTGAACTTCTAATACACTGTCTGCAGTTGTTTCCTTCCGTTGCATTGGTGTCTATGTGTTAGGCTCCAGATGGCTCCCAGCCAGGGTGTTATTTGAACAAAAGGAGGGCTAATGGCCTGTTGCTTCAGGCCTTTGTTTTGGGTCTAGCTGGATGCTAAAATAAGAAACCCCCTTCGATACCTGCTGGTTGCTGATCTGTACGTGATGCAGACAACATGTGGGTGCTGCTGAATTATGTTCTGGTGTCAGCAAATGACACCAGGATTAATTCAGCATATTTTACTACGTCAGGCAGATCCCAGATCTGGCCCAGAAATAGCTGCTGTAAATGGGATCTGGCACGGTCCAGCACTGTACACGAAGAGTAGCAGTACACGGAATGGACACTAAAAATGAACAGTTGCAAAAGAGCACAGGTACGGACAAAATACTGCACCCTAGAGCTCATCCCCCTTTTCTGTGGAAAAGAGCAAAGACAAGAGAGAAATAAAAAGTCAAACAAGTAACTTGACAAGTACAAGGCTAATAAGACACTTCAGAGTAAAATAAATAAATTACGCATCGTATTTAGAGTGCCTGGTTTGAGTGAAGTTCCTTGTATTCAGGCAAATTTTGTTACTCTTCTTTGTTAACATCTCGTTATTATCAGAGTCTTCTATAGAACTTGATCTTTAAAAGTTGGTAGAGGGACTGCAGGTAGTAGAATTATTAACTGGGGTAGACTTGATCAGTTTCCACCAACTTACCTGAGCAAACCTCTGCCTCAACAGCTTCACTAACTTGACCGATTATGTAGTCTTGGTAACGGTTCAGTATGGTACAGACAACATAACATAGCATTGTCCTTACATACCAAACACGTGTTTTTCACATTGGCCCAGTCCTCCATTTTATGTTTGGATTTGCTAAAATGTTTCTTGCAATCGTACCATTTTTAACTTTTTGTTGTTTATGCATCACACTTTCAGCTGCCGTTTCATGCATGTTCTTGTTAACTGAAGAATCTTTAGATGCAGGCATCCAGTTAATATTTCAGCGCGGACCATGGGTTTTCAGCAGCTCAAACAGAACACACCATAGGATCCTATGAGACACCTGAGGATAAGCCAACATTTCCTTCAGATGAAACCCTTTACTTCTCTACCAATAACTGATGCATTTTTACCTTTCACAACATACTATGCAAGACTATTGCAGCTCAGACTATACAGAGTGGTGCATTTATGAATAATCACATTGTAGACGGGTCTCTTCGACCGCGTCTCTCACTGCCCGGAGCTGGCAGCCATCGCCCCTCCTGCCGAAGCGACGAGCGCGTTCCCATGGCGACATGGGAACGCTAGCTGACGCATCGGACCCGGACTTCCGGGTCCGACCTAGAAGAGCAACGATGGACTTCACAGGGAGCGCGGAATGCCGGGAAGAAGAAGACGAGGAGAAGACGAACGACGGGAGGCTGATCACGGGAGACCGAGCGCGGAACCCAAAAGAGGAGTGGAATATCGAAGTGGAGAAGAGCGCTGGAGCGGAACCAAAAGACACTCGAACCAACGCGGAGGAGCCCAGCCACGACCCTGGAGGTTCGTGGCTTCACAAGGTACGGTCCTTGATAGGACTTCCGAGATTCCAGCATAAAACAGGGAAGCAGGGAGGGGAACCAGGCGACAGGGAGAAGGCAAGGGAGGGGAGCGAGGGGAAGGGCACGGGGTGCACTATTTCAGCACAGGGTCTATGACCCAGGGAGGAGAAAGTCCCACTTAAAGTAATTGCACGTGTGACCCACACCCTGCACCATTGGACACTCCCAGCCTAATTTTCCCCATAACCCAGCATATTGTTTCCCTGCATGTCACTAACACCAAAAGAAACCCAGAAACCCAGTTGACTTACCTATCCTACCATTTCTTTTTACTTTTCCGGCATCCTCGGAACAAGACGCGCGGTCAATCACCATACCTAGAAAGACAGAGAAAAGAAAAGAAGAGACAGCGGACCACAGGACGGAGAAGGCGATAACCATTCGTACTTCAGTGAACTTAATTCCCTGTACTATTATTATTTGATTTTCTCACATCCAACTCACATAAATAAACCCACTTACCGTATCATTGTAGCTGCGTCCTCTGTACCTACTGTAGCCTACTACACACATTTTCACTAAGAAACATTCATTTTGAAAGAGGTACATAGCGCATAATTTTCTGTTGTGATTAAAACAGATAACCCATCTCTAGAAAAAAAAATCCCTAAGGAATTGTAGAACTATTTCCATTGTGGGATGTTTTGCAAAACACCAATGAACCCAGTTATGTATTCATTCTCACTTCTGAGGCAATGAAATGGAGTGGCAAATCCATACATAGTTGTTGCAAGACCCCTATGGAAGCAATACAGGAATTGAGAGAACATTGTAATATCACAAACTTTTTCAAATTTGCAATACTTATTACATGGTTTGACAGAACTGGAGATCTTAACAACCATGTAGACACACCAAAATTCAGATCTAACCATTCTTTTTGTAGCGGTTTCCTCCAAATTACAATTGAGAGCTGTGGCCTAGCAAGGTGGCCAACAGAACAGACTAGAGCTCCGAGACACATAAACAAAATCCTATAACATCCTGTACATTGCCACAACAAAATTATCTGAACGTACCCCGAATGCCGGCAGGACTGCGGACGGCCACTTTCTGCTGCCGCTGAGGAATCGGTTTGCCTCTCACCTGGTGTGCTAAGGCCTGGTGCCACTTTGGGGTCAAAGGAGGTAAACGCGCCACAGACGACATGCCGAAGTTGGGCCATGTGGTACGGAACCACCCTGTTGACTGCAGTCACTCGCTCGAGCTGCTCCTCATTGGGGGCATGGAGCAGAGGTCCCTGGCTGCAGCGGGCGTGCTGGTAGTGCCACAGCAACACCTGGAGGTAGCCCCTATGGCTGTAGGAGACACTGCAGTCGGAGCTGGGCCACGCAGCAGAGAGGGTGTGGCTGCCTTGGTGCCCAAACACCTGATCCGGACTGCCCTGGAGTGGGTGTTTTGAACGGGCTGCACAATTGGTGGACTGGAAATGAGCAGGGCGAGCCCAGGATGTGAGAGAGATCGCATGGGGCCCACGCTGGGAAGGAGGCAAACTGCTAACACGGTGAGAGATATTGGGCTCCCACTCTGGGTTATGTGCAGGCCTACATAGTGCTGGAGCTGGGAAGCAGTGTAAGTTGGGGGTCTGCATACCAGAGGAGAAGCAGGGATCTATTACCATACAAACTACCATTAGGGGAAGGCACCAATATTCAATTTTGTCAAATTCTCCTGGGTCATATATATGTCTATCAACAGTGGATGGTGACGTTTTCTTATCTCATATATAATTGTCCATCATACTTCTATGAAAAGCAGAATCTCCATGTGTTTGGGATAGAATCTTTATTCCAAGTTCTTCACTCAAAACAGTCCCTGCCAACGCGTTTCATCTCTTAACAGAGACTTCATCAGGGTCTAAAAACATATATGTAAATATGCAAATCACCATAGAAAATATGTATCACTACTATGTCATAACAATAAAATACACACACACTCTTTAAACCTGTTTGACTATATTTTTACCCATGGTTCTAATTATGTATTGTATGTGCATAAATGTGTGTATTCGTGTGTGTGTGTGTGTGTGTGTATATATATATGTATATATGTTGTTTCTGTGCTTGGCATGTTCGTGGATCATTGCATGGCTCCTGGGTGGGTTGTTATACTAGATATCTATGAATTCATGCTCTCATCTTATCACTTATCTACTCATCATCATATGTCATGTCTCTATCAAACTATCCTCCATTCTCACTCTGACTCATCCCAAATCCCTTCTACTACTTTAATCTCCTAAATAACTGCCTAAGCTCTTCCCTCCGCTTCCACATCTAACTCACCAAAACTCACTCTACTACTGTGACCTCCCACACAACCCTACTAAATTCTCCCGCATTTATCTCACCCTGCTACTATGCTCTCCCTAACCCTTCCACATACTCTTCCCTCCTTCGCCCCCCTTTACTCATCCCAAGCCTTTGGGTTGAGTAAATGAAGGATATACTCCCAATTAACACTTCTGGATTTCTTTCCTCCTCCACCCCTCCAATCTAACTAACAAACTCTCATATCCGCGGCTCAAATTAACTCATAATAATACTAAAACTGTACTCATTATTTCCCAATACTAATCCATCACTAATTCTTGTTGGGTTCCAGAGTAGCGTGCTACTCATCGAAAAGCGCTTCAACGCCTCGTCAGGGGTAGTAAGCGCTATATAAATACGATTATAATAATAATAATATAATAATATAGTTCCAATGAAACCTTATGATTTTCAATTTTAAATTTTTTTAAATTAAATTTTCTTTTACATAAAAACATGTACCCAAAAGCATCTTTTAATTAAAGCAGTTGCTGTTCCACACCCATACCACCCCATGGACCATATTCCAAATCATTTTAGGCACTAAAGGAAGTCCCATACAAAAAGACACAGAGGCTCGACGGCCTTCGTCCTGAATTTTGTAAAAGCTTTGCATCCCTGGTCTCGTATAAATTACTTCAAGTCTATTGTGAGGCTAACACTGCATCTAAACTCCAACTGACCATGAGGGTGGTGGTTATAGAGATGGTCCATAAGCTGATAAAGACCTAATGCAATTGTGATCCTAAAGACCGCTGTCTATGATACTTGGTGATGCTAAAATATTGTCCTAGATCTTGGCCAGTAGGCTACAACCAATTATTACCACATTGGTGTTTGACGATCAGTGTAGTTTCATCTTTGGGAGGAGCACCACATATAATTTTTGCAGACTTACACACATACTCCACTCTATGGCAGGTATGGATATGAATGGGGCTCTGGTGGCCCTAGATGTAGAAAAAGCCTTAGACACAATGAGATGGGACTATATGTTTGAAATACTGCTGAGCATGGGCCTGGTCGCTCACTTAGGGGTTGGGTGCAACAGTAATATACAATGCCCACAGCGAGGGTGTGGTAGGGAGCATGGCGTCTGAGGCCTGGAACGTGAAAAGAGTGACCCGGCAGGATGCTGTCTGTCACCTTTGCTGTTTGCTTTGAGACTGGAGCCACTTGCAATACACCTGTGAAAGATCAGTAGAGGGAAACACATTGTCTCGCTGTATGCAGTTGACGTCCTGGTTTTGCTGAGGGACCCTTGCGTCTCAATGCCCCTGCTGCAGGATGCATTAGAGCAATTCAGTGGGGTGGTGGGGCTGAATTTTAATATTGCAGAGTCACTTGCCTTCCTGCTGGGATGCCTGGCGAACGCTCCCACAGCTGGTCTCCTCAGAGACCAGCGTGGGGCTAGCCTGGAAAATGCAGCAGTTCAGGTACTTGGCCATAATGGTGAGGCATCAGGGTGAAAGACAATATGCGCGTAACATGGGCAGGATCATAGAGGGGCTTAAAAAATCCATAGCTTTATGGAATACCACTATTGCTGGCTGAACTAATGGCTCTTGGAAAGGTGGTTTGCTGCTGCAGTGTCTATACCATCTCCAGAGGTCCCTCTGTGAGATCCCCAAAGCCACTTTCCAAGAACTGGGCTCCATCCTAGTTAAGTTGGTCTGGGCTGGTAGATGCAGCCGGGTTGCACTGACAACTTTAAAGCTGGACAGGAAAGAGGTGGGGACCTTGACCTTCCTGATTTAGAATTAGATTATTGTGCGGCACACCTACAGCATGCCATTTGTTGGTGTATTCAGACAGACGACTATGAGAAACGGTTGCTTGATGGTTTCTGTGGCAGACATGCTCTACAAAAGGTATTGTTGATGGGGAAGGAGCATACTGATTTCTTGCATATGACATGGACCTGTGGATGTTGCAGCGCTACTGGGCGGATGTGGTAGTGAATTCACCTAGAATCACTGGAAGGGCCATCAATTGGTCTCCCCAACACTGCTTACAGGACACCATACCATTACCCAGGTGGAAGAGAATACAGTACCGGTTTCCATTGTTGGGGCCGGTGACAGTGAAAAGGCGAATAACAATCAGATGACTGAAGGCAACAAGCCCAGATACTAAACCCTGGGAGAGAGACCTCATGGAGTGGGCCGTAGCAGAGGAAATACGGATGTAAACGGTCTGAGTATTTGCCTGATGACTTGGAGGACTGGTTGGTCATCAATGAGCAGAGATTTGATGGTTGGGGGAGACTAAGGAGGCTAATGTAGGCACACATAAGTGTCAACTGTGCAGTATATATGAGTCATGGATATCCAGGCCAAGTAATATGTCATGATACATGTCGCAATTTGTTTCTGCTTCTGGTTTATGTCAAAAGCATAAATAAAAACATTAAAAACAAAATAAATTACATTTGTGAGCGACATGAACAATTTTCATTCTTATGTTTTCCAAGGGAGCAAGTGTATCCTCTCAAAATGATTTCCCCTTTATCTTCCAGAACACCTGAGGATCTGAAGTTAACTTATGTTGTGACAGACAATTACTTTGAACAGATTTCCTCACTTTTTCAAAGTACCATTAAGCTCCCTTTATGTAAGCCACTTCTGAGAATTACATGGCTACAGAGTAAGAGGCATTTACAATGCAAACCACAGTTGCATGCTCTTCAAAGACTATACTGGTATTGCCTGGTTCACTATTGATTAGCCACTTGGACAAGCCATCTACTGTTATACCAGCAGTATCTTCTATACAAAAATTGAATTCATACAGCTTTAATAATATTTAAACTAGCATAGACGAGGTGTTCTCGCTGCCATTTCCTTAAAGAAGACATTTCCCCAAATAAATGTTTATCCTAATGTTCTACTGCCCACCTGCAACCCAGAGCTCCTCTTTGTCTCATAAAGTATTTCAACTCAGTTTCATAAAGTTCTGGATGTAAACACAACTGTGTTGCTAGAATGTTTTTCCCTACTTATTCTCTGCATGAGTTCCATGTCCATTCCCCTGCCCCTAACCCGCTGGCATCCACTTTGACATTGCAGTTGATATCTTCCTTGAACGGCGTTAATGCAGATACAGTTTATAATTTTATTCTTCACTTACTCAAAATCGTCTGACATTTCTTTTGTCCAATCACTTGGTATTCTAATGGAAGCTGTTAACCTAGAAAACCTAGAAAAAAAGTGAAGCCAATATGAAACCAATTGTTCCTTGCTTTTGAGAATTGGTACTTCCTTAACAGCCTTAACAAGGGATTCATAAGGACTTACTCCCCTGCCTGAAATTCAGTGTTCTAAACAGTGTCCTAAATATTCTACTTCCTTTGTCGCGGAATCTAAATTTCTACTACATATCCTGGGGAATTGTCAATACCTTACGCTCTCAGTTGTTCTGTTCTTCAAGAGAGGACACAAAACCGGAATGGCATCATGAAAGGCAAATATCACCTTCCAAACTTCCAAGAAGATTGTCTATAAACCTTGAGAAACAGACACCTTTCATTCCAAACTAAAAGGCATGAACAAATCACGGAATACTTCATCGGGAGTGACAAAGTTGACAAATGTTTATAATTAGAAGTTAACTGGATTTGATGGCAGGTGGGCCATATAGATCAGTGGTTGAAAAATATTCGGCATCTCTCTTGGCCACAAGTAACTTTAGGGTAGTGTGTAGGATATGGCAGTCAGCTAGAGTTTGTTCATTAGGGGATCTGATTTGAAGTGCCAGATTTCAAGTCATTCATAGTTCACCCTGAAATGAAACACCCAATCGTGTATGGCGTTGCCACAGCTTGAAAAAGTTCTAAGACTGGATTTTTTAAAGGATTTTATCCTATAATTCTTTTAGTATATCTGGCATGACTCTGTGAGGTGATCCTGGATCCTCTAACACTTGTGAAGAAACTTTATCAGTGCGAGTTTCCCAAATAGGAGAAACATAAGTATCTGAAAGTACTTAACTTATTTCATTGAATTGAGTCAGTCTGCTTTACGTCATCAGATACACTCAGTATCATGTATATTTTTTTACCAATTTCACCGTTTTTCCATTTGTGTATCAAAACGACTATCCTGGAGGTGCTTTAGCAAACTTTGGCAAGCTGTCCAACTTTTTTCCACTTAAAGCATTGGTTTCCAGACGCTGGACAGTTCTTGTTATTTGTAGTGCGATTTCTGTAGCCATAACGATGTTATTTCTTGTAGATGTTTGAACTAGGTAACGCTCTTAATCTTAATCTTTTATTTTTATTTTTATTTTTTAATATTTTTATTGGGGTTTACTGTGCGTTCAATATTTACATGTGATAGGGGTTGGCTAACAATAATAAAGTTGGGCATAAGGTGTAGACTGGTTATACATGGCAGGTATAAAACAGTACCAGCTTAAATCATGTAAACGGACAAAGGTTTGAAGGGTCCACATTGTGCTTTCGATTTGAGCAGTAGCATATCGACATAATGTCGTAAACCAGGAACAAAACAAAAAATTGGGGTGCAAGGTAGGTGGGGGGATGTGATGACAGTGGTAAAGTATAAAGGGCAATGAAGGGGCAGCGGCGCAGGTGGGTGGACAGACGTATGGGGTTGTGCTTACTGTGAGAAGGTGGGTGGAAATAGTTAGCTGGCGCGGTAGCCCCCAGCAGATGTAGCTCTTGTGGCGTGCGCAGGGCGGCCCAAGGTTCAATCATGGGGGAAGATTATGGTTTCCTATCTCTGGTAAGAGATGCGTGAGGAGGATTGCCCACTGGAGGGGAAATGGGCTGCTTGCACAATTAGCACACCTCCTCATAGTGGAGGGCATCTTCTTCCCCTGCTCCATGCCATGCGCTTGTGTAATGTGGGCATGCATTTTGCAAGAAGTAGTGGGTGCTAGGGCTGTAAAGCGGGTACTTACTTTTTGTTGTTTCTTACACTTGAAAATGCCCAGGGAGCATGCCTCCCACTTGTAAATATCTGGTAATTCCGTAACCTCTCGCAGAGTGGTGTGGACCAATTGCCAGTAACTCTGTAGGGTAGGACAGGACCACAACATGTGCCTGAGGCCTACATCATGGGCTTGGCAACATGGACATCCGATCACTGCCTCGTGGAAGTAACAATTTATCAGGACTGGCATTAGATATGCCCTGTGAATTAAAAATAATTGTATATTCCTAAAGCGGGAGTTGCAGGATTTCAGTCAAGGGAATTCTAGTTCCTTTTCACACCCCTGTCATGCATTACCTGTTGGGGTGGAGACCTAGAAGATGATCCAGGGAGAAAGAGCACATCATGCCGAACACTTTGGTGATGGTCCCATCATCCTGGGACTACCATAGGCTGAGTTGTAGGCAACAACGTTAAGCAAATGAAAAAGGCCCCTCAGTGCATTACAGGGCGTTTCCCCGAGTGCAGTGAATAACATAGTAGCGGCTCTCCCACTGTACCAGGGAGAGCCGGTCTGAGGTTTTCCTTCATTTTTCAATGTAGAATGCGGCCTTGCGTCGTGTTTTTAATTTTTTGTTCTGGTGGGGGTGCCTGATCCCACACCGGTGCCCCAGAGATAGCCACTGCTGGAGAGCAGCTAGTGGAGTCCACCCACAGCTGCCCTTGCTGGCAGCATGTCTACGTGTTGCTGCTGGGAGCCGGCGGTCCTCCTGCGTGTCTGCCTGCCCCACTGGGCAGACTGGTGATGTTGGGGCTCCTCCCTGGGGCCCAGGGATGGGGCCCTGGGCCCCTCCTGCCTCGTCCCGGGGAAGCGTGACGTCACTTCCCCATTATTTCATGTACATGGGGGTCGGGATGGAGTCCCGGTCCCTGCAAGGAGAGTCTGCCCAGGGGGTGTGGTCCCCGGAGAGTTAGGAAAATGGGGAGGGTGCCCTCTGACTCCCTCACCCCCAACAAAATAGATTTAGCTTCCATTTTCCGTCCCCCAGGCCCCGGCCCTCCCGGGGGAAATTAATGAAACAGCATCAGAGCCCCACTCGCTCCGTGGGAGGAATTAGGTCAGAGTTCGCCAAACTTTAAAATGCCGTAACTCGTGGCTCGTTTAGCTTATTTGAGTGATCCTGGGCTCATTTTACTTCTAGCTGCGAGCTCTATCCACCAGGGACTCTCCTCAACTCCAAAGTGGTGTAGTCCTCCAAAATCCGGTCCTCCTGGCTCCCCGCGCCTGTTTTCCTTTGGTGGGCGTAGAAAAGTCCAGGGCTTTCCCCCATCTGTTCCTCAGGGGGAGTCATGGGGCCAGTCTCACAAGCCCTTGGGAAGACCCACTGGTCCTGGGTTCAACTGGACAGAGTCCTGGGTCCTGAGTGGGGATCAGGGGGTTCCTCCTTCCATTTCTCTGTGGCATTCCCAGGATCCAGCAGCAAAGCAGGTAGAACGTTTGCAGGCAAGAGAAGAATCTTCACCTTGTGCAAGAGTTTATAAAGGGGAGAGGAAGGTTCCAGAAGACAGGCACCCCTAACCAATCCTTGGGTGCCATATCACCTCTCCACTCCTGTCCCAATGCCCCTGAACAGCATGTTGGGGGAATCCAAAATGGCGTCATCAAGGAACCATTGGTCACATCAGCTTCTGGGGTCTCAGCTTCACCCCTCGCTGACATTACTGCCAGGGAGCTGCACACTGTAATTACTGGACACAGCAGGGAGACAACAGGCCGGCAATCTGATCCTGAGCTAAGCCAGGGGAATATGATAATGCTGAATGAACCACAGGATATACAGTTATCAATTTGGAAGTGGCAAGTTTGATTTTCCTGCACAGCTTATACTTTGGTTAAAGACTTCAAGGGTCTCTCTAGGCCAAGGAGAAAGGAAACTGCACTCTAAGGCAGTTCCCTCCCAAGGTGTATAATGGAGTGTAACTATAGTTCTACGGTAAAGCACAAAGAGTTTCCCCTAATAGTGTGCACTTCCCTTATGAGACCTTTCCCAAGTGAATACCTATACCTGCAGAGTCCCCATTGCGCCATGCTACCTGTGCACTGTTACCGGGCTGCGCACAACAGTAGCCTTCCATGCGCAGCCCGCACATGTGTACCCACAAGTGTGCACATGTTGGGCGTGGGTAAGCATCGTATGGAGTAAGTGGCAGGGCACTGGAGCTCCAGGACCCGCGGCTGCATCGGAAACCCCACTGGCCATCCTGAAAGGGGGCACCACTCGGTGGTCCTGTCCCAGACCCCTGAGACATTTGGGGGCTTAATAATGAGGCATTCCAAAGCCGGCAACTCACCGAGCCCGGGATCCGAGGTAGCGAGGTACAGCCTATCCAAGATGGCGCCGTTCATCCTGACAGCGACCCCCGAGGATGAAAAGGGAGGCAGAGGCTGCAATGGCGGTTGGCAGTGAACGAATAGGGGGGCTGGTCCATAGCTCTGACTGCCGATGAAGAGAGGTGGAAGGTGAGTCCGGACAGATCGGAGCACCTGAGTCCTCGGCAAGCTGCCGAGCGTTGAAGTCCTGCGACACCAGCAGGTGTCCGCGCGGGCTGTGGTGTGTTCGGAGGCAGCATTGCGACGGCAGCGTTCCCCGTGCCCGGCGGACCAGAGGTGAGTGCAGCATGCCCAGCTCTGGTGCCGGTGCAAAGGCCCTGACGCTGCAGGAACAGGCCGGCAAGAACAGGCAGAAGCGCATGGGGGCCGTGGGCATGAGCGGCCTAGTGACAGTGACTCTCGGTCTGGATTGAGAGGAGAGCGGAGTGCCTGCACAGGCAGCGCACTGCATACCTGCATCGATGCGAGCCAGCGCCACACGCAACGGCAACTTGCTGAAACTAATTGAGGGCCTAAGGTGTAGGAGGCCCAAGTAGCGCATGATACAGCATCGAGTCCCTTGGGGGAGGCCCTTGGCGGTGGAATAGTAGTGGAAGAAGAAACCACCTAAGATGTGCCCTGGCAGCAACATGAAGAAATAAAGTTGTAGGCCTTAATATTGTAAGACTACAGGAGGCCTATTGAGAGACCTAGCCTACCTGGACGGACAGGGCCACCTGACAGTGACACAGGACAATACAGAGTAACCCTGAACCAAGCCCTAAGGTCAAGTAACCCTATCTGATATGTAAGGCACACTTGGCAGAAGGACCAGTGATACCAGAAGTATTACAGGAAGTAGTACCCAGACAAGGCTGCCCCCTCTCCCCATTGCTTTTCGCTTTAGCAATCGAACCGCTAGCTTGTATTGCCAGGGCAGGAGGCACCTACTAGGGCATAACGATGGCAGGCAAACTCACCACATTGCTCTGTATGCAGATAATATCCTTTTCTTCCTAAGTGATGCAGGGGACGGTCTACATGGAGCTCGCAGCCTGTTGGAGCGATTTGGAGATTTATCTGGCCTCAGGGTAAATTGGCAAAAATCCAGTTTATTTCCTGCGATGGAGGGAAGTGCAGCTCCCCTAGACCTTGGGGACTTGCAGTGGGAACCGCAGTGCCTGCCTTACTTAGGGGTTCAGGTTTACCATAATATCCTGGATATGCTAGAGGGAAACTTGGCACGGACTCTGCGAGGACTTCGTAGCAATATGACTTTCTGGGCGACTATCTGTGGCGGGACGAGTGGCACTCTTAAAAATTATAGCACTACCCCGCCTGTTGTACTTTTTCACCACTCTCCCGATATGGATCCTGAGAACCTTCTTAAAAAAAACAGGCTTCCTGTGGGGGACAGGCAGGCGGCGATTGGCACTCACAGTTCTCCGGCGACCACTCGAGGAGGGAGGACTAGCTGTTCTCGACTTCGAAGCATTCTATTTAGCGGGCCAATTACAATGGCTGACCAGATGGCTAGCCAGCCGAACAATGCCTGATAGGGTGATTACCCCTCTTACCCCAGACCTTGACTCACTGGCTAGGGTGATCCTCCACCTGGGCCCCCAACTACCTCCAGCTCCAATGACTTAAAAGTGATGCACAAATGCTGGCTGCCACAACTCCGCAGATCAGTGTATCGCACCCTATGCACCTGAAATACCACTGAAATGTCTTCTGGCGTTACCGCATGGAGGGGATTGCAGGAGAATCTCACGGTGGGAGACGGCGGGAGCAACCACTATGGGCACCCTATATGAAGCGGATTCTCTCTTGCCCTTTGAAGACTTCCGCAACTGATATTGGATCCCCAAAGGGCGTTTTCTGCTCTACAGAGCAGTCACAGAGATGATCATCGAACACTGGCAGGTAGGACGAACAGAGATACCCGTATCGGAGACGGCTCAGTATCTGGTAAGCGCCACGGGTACCCATAAAGCAGTGACCTGTCTATATAGATAAGGTCCACACTATGCAAGCCACTAACAGCACTTAAGCAGAAATGGAAGACAGATTTGGGAGCCCCATCACAGATGACGATTGGGAGGGAATATTAGCTCAAACTCCACGGGCCTCTAGGAACGCCCGATTCAAACTTATGAATTTATACATCTGATAGAGACTTCTAGTTGCAGATTCCTTACCTTAGAATTTCCCCCCCAGGCGTCAGACTGGATCCGGAGATTTTTTCTTCGAGCAATACCCTTGCTCATCGGTAGGTGGCGTTGGTCGACTCCACGGGCGTCGTTGGCGCCATGATGATGTCGGGAGTAGTACATAGGTGCCGCCTCAGCACAGTGACATCAGTTCTTTTCTTTCTGCACCATGTGTTGATCCGGAGAGAGCTACCCTGGTCTCTTTTTAACTGAGTTTGACCGTTTTGTTGAGTTTTTGGGGGAGTTTTTGGTGCGTCAAGATGTCCCCAAAGAACAGTTTCAAACCGTGTGAGGACTGTCACCTCATAATGTCGGTGACGGATCCGCATCGAGTCTGTTTGTGTTGCTTGGAGCACGACCCGAAGTCATGCTCCGAGTGTCGGGCCATGCACCTGAAGGCCTTAAGAGAGCGGTCCTTCAAGCTCATGGTGGCCCGGTGCTCGACTCTGCGCAGTTCCCAGACTCGCTTGAGAGGAAGTTCTCGAGTCACCCCATTCTTCTTCCTCCACGTCTTCTGGCGCAGGTAAGAAGAAAAAGTAATCAAAGCGGCCCGGCGCCCTTCGACTTCACCCTGTCGCTCGGCTGATGCAACACGGGAGGAGTGTTGACGCTCGAGGCCTCCGTCTTCAGAGCCTGCTTCTGGGTACGCTCCGCGCTTCCCTGAATTTCCGGGAGTCGGAGCGATCCATGCCCAATTAAAGGAGTTTTATGAGGCCATGCGCTTCATTTATTGGCAGACCGACCCCGATACGGTACCTTTGGGCCCAAGGGGGTTCAGATGAGGGGCCTCTGGGTTCCACGCCAGCGGCTTCAGATCCGGCCATTGAGGTCCCTTCTGGATTCGCTTGCGGATCCACACCGACGCCAGTCGTACCACTGAGCTGTTCACCAGCACCGCTTCAGTTGTCGACGCTCCCGACGTCAGTAGTGCCCGCCATTGACGTTGACCCAAGCCTTATCCCCGACGACTCTGAATCAGAACAGCATCGGCCGCCGCCGCCTCTGTCTTCGATGGAGCCTGCTCACCCCAGGTCGGAATTTGATGTTTTTCCTTATAGGTACGAATTCGGGGAAGGATTGGAGGGTTCCCTGGACCCTTATGAATACCAGGATGACCCATCCTTTGTCTGGGCACAGGAATTGGGCAAGGCCAGTGGACTCGACACTTTTACAGACGCTGGAATGCGATCTCCTCCTACCATGGCCATGGCAGAGGGAGCGACTTACGCTATGGTGGTTAGTAGGGGGACTGAGGTCCTTGGCCTTGAGCTAGCAACTGTACAGATCAGGTCCAATCTCCTGAAGGAGGTGCTTCAGCCAGGGGCTTCCACATCTGAGCCTCTTTTGCATTCAATGAAGCCCCCACCAATGTCCTTTTGGGTACTTGGTCCAAACCCAACACAGGCACTCCTGTAAACCGGACTATCGCACGCCACCATCGACCCGCCCCGAATGACCCTAAATTCCGGTCCTAACACCCCACACCTGAGAGTCTTGTCATCCAGGCTTCCTCTTCCTCAGACGCATTCCCTTCCGCACCCCCGGATAGGAAATGAAAAAGGCTGGAACAATTTGGGAAGACGATGTTTTCTACCTCCAGTCGCGTGCTGCAGTCCGTGAACACTGCATGCCTTTTGGGCTGCTATACCCACTCTCTGTGGGATACGGTTGCACAAGTTCTGCCGCAGATACCGGAGGAGGGCCGTGCTATCGTCTCCCAAGCTGTCAACTATGGGAGAGATGCAGTGAAGTTCACGATCCCATGTGGGCTGCACACGACCGACTCTCTGAGCAGATTGGTTGCAATAACGGTGTCCTTGAGACGCGTACTTCTGGTTTTTCGGGGATGTCCAACAGTCTCTTATGGACATGCCCTTTGTTGGCTTCCGTCTCTTTGAAGACAAGGCGGACTCGGCCTTGGAGAGATTCAAGGACTCCCGGGCTACGGCTCAGTCCCTTGGCATTTCCGCTGCCCCTCGCTCCCAACAGTCTGCCTTTCGCCCCTTTCGTGGCCACGGAAGGGACTCCCTGTTACGTCCTCCAACCATCCACCGTGCCACCCATGCTGTTCAGCCACTGCGTGGCTAGGGACGGTGAATCCCACGTGGGTGTGGGATGGGGAGCCAGAGGTCTGCCCAGTCCACCCCCACCCCCGCTGCAGACTCCAAACCCTCCTAGTCCATCCTCTCACTCCGATCCAGTTGGCAGCAGGATTCGCCATCACCTGCCCCACTGGGAATCCATCACTATGGACAGGTGGGTTTTGCAGATAGTTCGAAAGGGCTATTCCCTCCCCTTTGAATCTGCCTCACCAGCCATGCTTCCATCAGTCAGCCAACTTCTGGAGGATCATTTGGCACTTCTCCGCCAGGAAGTCGTGGCTCTCTTGGCCAAGGGAGCCATAGAGAAGCTCCCTGTGCCAGAAGTAGGTTGTGGTTGTTATTTCCGCTACTTTCTGGTGCCGAAAAAGGACAAGGTCATACGTCCTATCCTAGACATTCGGGACCTCAACTACTTCCTCAAGAAGGAGTAATTCAAAATGCTCACCCTGGCTCAGGTCCTGTCTGCCTTAGACCCAGAAGACTGGATGGTAGTATTCGACTTGCAGGACGCTTATTTTCACATTCCCATCCTGCCTGCCCACAGATGCTACCTGCGAGTCATGGTAGGTCACGAGCACTGTCAGTTTACCGTGCTCCCCTTCGGCCTTACCAGCGCCCCTCGGGTGTTCACGAAAGTGATGGCACTGGTTGCAGCTCATCTGCGCAGGTTAGGGGTCTCAGTCTTCCCCTACCTCGACAACAGGCTGTTGAAGGTGGACTTGCCCCAGAAAGTTGTATCCCACCTTCAGACTACGGCAAGCCTCCTGCACACGGTGGGGTTCACTATCAATGTGCTGAAGTCACACCTGACTCCCTCTGAGATGCTCCCTTTCATTGTAGCTGTGTGGACCCAGTGCAATTTCAGGCTTATCCTCCCAAAAAGTGAGTCCAAGATATTCAGGCTATGATTCCGATCTTTCAGCCTCTTTCCTGGGTTTCGGTGAGACTGACTGAGGCTGCTGGGCCTCATGGCCTCCTGCATCGTGCTAGTGACACATGCCAGATGGCATATTCGGGCTCTGCAGTGGGACTTGAAGCTCCAGTGGGCGTAGCATCAGGGGAATCTGTCAGACAAGGTCCAGATCTCAGAGGGGACTGCCAAAGACCTGCAGTGGTGACTTTTGAATCCGCATTGGGTCCACAGCATATCCCTCTCCCTTTCCCAGCCAGATCTATCCATAGTGACAGATGCGTCGCTTCTGGGTTGGGGTGGCCACATGGGAGAGGCTGAGATCAGAGGCCTCTGGTCTCCGGCGGAGTCTGGGCCCCATATCAATCTTCTGGAGCTCCGGGTGATCAGGCTTGCGTTGAAAGCATTCCTTACCTCTCTCAAAAGGAGTGTAATGCAGGTGTTCACGGACAATACTACCGCCATGTGGTACTGCAACAAACAGGGCAGAGTAGGGTCCTGGACAGTATGCTTCTGGACATGGCTGAAACATCATGGCATTACCATGGTGGTTCAACATCTGGCGGGTTCTCTCAACACCAGAGTGGACAAACTCAGCCGTTGATGCACAGTCGAGAACGAATGGCATTTCCATCCAGAGGTGGCGCATAGTCTCTTTCAGCAGTGGGGAGAGCCTTGGTTAGATCGGTTCGCCTCCGCAGAGAACGTGCAATGTCAGCTGTTTTGCGCGTTGGAGTTTCCAAGGCGGCACTCGTTCTGAGTCACTTTTCGTCTTGAGTGGAACTTCGGCCTCCTTTATGCCTTCCCGCCTATACCACTTATGCCCAGAATTCTCAAGAAGATCGGGAACGACCGGGCCCAAATCATCTTGGTGGCTCCAGAATGGGCACGGAGAGTATGGTATACAGAGCTATTGAGCATGGCCACCGATCCTTCACTCAGACTGCCTCTTCAAGCAGATCTTCTGTCTCAGAAACCGGGAACGGTTCTCCACCCAAACCTGTCCAATCTCCACCTTCATACGTGGAGATTGAGCGGCGGCAGTTGATGACTTTTGATCTTCCGGCCAAAGTCTGCGATGTTATCCTGGCAGCCTGGCGTCCGTCCACCTAAAGGATATATGCCTATCGTTGGCATACATTTTCATACATTTGTGGCATGGTGTACCAACAAATCTGTTGATCCCCTCTCTGCTCCCCTCTCTGAGGTTCTTTTGTTCCTTCTTTGGGCACCCTAAAAGTGTATTTATCTGCCATTTTGGCATTTCTTAGTCTACCTGATCAGCCCTCACTCTTTAAATCTCCTATTGTGAATAGATTCCTTAAAGGTCTCACCCATTTATTTCCTCCCACTCCATTTATCATGCCCCAGTACGACCTTAATCTTGTCCTTACTTAATGTGTACTCCCTTTCAGCCCAGTTGCGGCTCCTCACTTTCAAGACTGTCTTTCTTGTTGCCATCACTTTTGCTCACAGAGTGAGTGAGCTTCAAGCTCTTTCTTCTAAGCCTCCATTCTAGTCTGTGCACCCTGACAAAGTGGTGTTGTGCACTAAGGTTTCCTTCCTTCCCGAGGTTGTTACGCCTTTTTATGTAGGCCAGCCCATCATCTTGCCTACTTTTTATGCACCCCCACATCCTTCCCATGAGGAGGATAGTGTTGTAATGTGATGTGGCTTTATGAAAAGAATCTTCCAAGTGTTGTCATGGGAGCCGTGACATTCTGCTTCAGACGGTTGTAAGGAGCTGGCTGAGGTAGAGGTCACATCCATTTGTCTGGCTTATTAAACCACCTGTTTGATAAAGATACAGCGTTGGTGTGTCCTTCACAACAGAGAGAGACCACCGTCTGGACCCAAAAAGTGCATTGGCATTCTATCTTAATCGTACTGAAGATTTCGGATCAACGTTTTGTCGGGTATGTAGGTGCGAAGAAAGGGAAGGCGGTGCAAAAACGTACCATCTCTCAATGGTTACTTCTTTGCATTAAGATGTGCTACGCTTTGGCTAAGAAGCAACCCCCTGTGGGCTTGCGTGCTCATTCCACTTGAGAAACTGCTGCTTCCACTGCGTTAGCACGTGGAGTTCCTGTCCTGGATATCTGCCAGGCAGCTACATGGGCATCCCTGCACACGTTAACTAAACATTACTGCCTGGACAGTCATGTCTGTAGGGATGGCTACTTTGGTCCTTCGGTCCTGCAGGACTTTCTAGTATGATCTTGGGTCGCAGCCCACCTCCGAGGATAGCATTGCTTGGGTATCTGTTCTAAGGTAAGGAATCTGCAACTAGAAGTCTCTATCATGTGTATAAGTTACTTACCTTCGGTAACGAAATATCTGTTAGAGACATATTCTAGCTGCAGATTCTTTACCGACCCACCCATCCTCCCCGCTGGTGAACGGATTTCTAGGGACAGGGATTCCCCCTTCAGGTCCTTAGCTCTGGCGCACCAATCTCAGTGTTCTCAGCGGCTCTGCGCTCTGGTGTGGAAAGTTTTTAAAAGAAACTGACGTCCCTGCGCTTAGGCGGCGTCTATTTACTACTCCCGACATTATCACGGCGACTACGATGCCAACGACGCCCGCGGAGTCGACTGACGCCACCTACCGACGCGCAAGGGTATTGCTCGAAGAAAAAATCTCCAGATCCAGTCTGACGTCTGGGGGAAATTCTAAGGTAAGGAATCTGCAGCTAGAATATGTCTCTACCAGATATTTCGTAACCGAAGGTAAGTAAGTTGTACGTTCTGCATAGAGCATACCTGAGGCCAGGCAGGCTTAGGGGGCACTTCGACCTCGCAGAGGCCAGGTATCCTGATGCGGAGAGGAAGAAGCTGAATTTATCCACATGTTTTGGTCCTGCCCAAACATACGAGAGTTTTAGAAATCGATTACACAATGCCTCGCAGACACGATCAAACGAGAAGTACCCATTGACACTGCTTATTAGGAGGCTATCACCGACAGGCCCGACACAAAGTCACCGACCAGTTCCAAGATTTGGCCTTAGTTCTAGCTAAACAAAGAAATAGCAATGACTTGGAAGGCGACACTGGGCCCCAAGAAAGTGCATGGAAAAGAGAAGTGTTGAAATGGGCAAAGGCGAGGCACAGGGAAGCACGGAGAGCCCGGAGGGAGCGCGGGTATGGGGTATTCTAGTTTGCAAATGGGAACACCTGGAGGAGGGGCCACAAAACGGAGTGACATCCCCCTGAGCACTCAGAGCCGATACCCAATGCAGGGGCCAAGTACCTGAAGAAATTACCGATAAGGGACATACAGAAGTTGTATGAACAATGGAATGAACAATGCAAATGAGGAGCTAAAATGCAGATGTGGTAAAGACAAAACAGTGCACACTACAACAATAACACTTTCACCTGTGCCAGCATAAAGGTTTATGTTGACTAAAGCTGAGTGGTATGTCCCAAGTTACCTCTTCCTATGGCAGGGGACCGATGTGTCAGGTCTTTAGGGGCAATCAACCATCCTTTTGCTGGTGAAGCTCTGAGTGTCTGCCTAGTCCTGCTTTGACGTAACACATGGGTACTCGCAAACATTTTCCCAGGGGCCACGAAGTTTGGTTTGTGATGTGACCGAGGGCCGCATTGATGCTAGCAGGGTGGCGGCCGTCGGCGGGGAGGGTTGGGGGGTGTTTGAGGTGGTGGGGGGGTGTGCAGTATGGTGGGTGTAGGAGAAGCGAAGCATATACATCTAGTGGCTGAAATGCATAAAGTGAAACCAGAAAACCTGCTATGAATCCTGGCTTCCCCACTTTACCAAAATGTGTGATCCTAGACAATTCTTTTATTTCACTTTCTCTCCTTTTTCTTCATTAGTGCATATACGAGAATCTCAAAATACATGACTTCAGGATGTGCACTGTACAAAACCTTCTCCCTTGTTTGATTTAATAAACTATAATAATGTTCATGTGTAATAGGAACCCAGGCCACCCAAAGAGTGAATATGAAAACCAACTTGCCTCTTAGTTCAATATTGGCATTGTTTTCAAGTGGGACGGAATGAAAGTTTCTATATTTATGTTTGAAAACCATCACTTAAAAAGAAAATGCTTCTCCATGCACTGATATAATCTGATGTACTATGTTGAAACGACTCTGCATGTTAATGATAAACAGTTTTGATTTTTGAAGAGCCCTTATTATATTTTTCAAATTTTGGTGTAGCATGTCTTTAAAAATGAAGGTGTTCCTACAGGTGCTGGACAACGTAGTTACTTACTTTCTTTGCCTCCGATTAACATTTAAATAAAGGCTTGCCTTTTATTTAACATATTTTTAATCATTGTGCAGAGTTAAGTAAACAGCAGCCCACTCCACTCTCTGCCACTGTACTCTGCAACAGTCTTGCCAATGCACTCCACACAAGTCCACATTACTCTATTCTGCTCCAGTGTATGCCGCTCTGCACAACTCCACACTCTTTCACTCCAGTACTGGACAGACTCTTCCACTCCACTCTGCAACACTCTACACAACTTTCACCATTCCATTTTCCGACACTCCACACAACTCTCCTCTATTTTTTTCCATAAATCTGTTTATTAGCTTTTTGTTAAAACTTTACATTGTACATTTTGTCGTAGCTGGGGTTCGTTTCAGTACAACATATTTTATCTTGTAGTGTTCACATTGTTAAATGATGTTTAGTACAATGACAACACGGTTATATGGTATATGCTACATGATATTTCTGCAATTATTCAGTTGTTCATCACAGTCGCAACTTTTATTGGGATAACATTGTTACTGTCACAAGTATCCAATTATTGCGCTTTGTTTAAAAAAAGGCAGATAATATGAGTTTTATATAGGTTAACCTTAAAGTAAAAGAAAAAAGGAGGAAAGAAAAACATCTATAACAACAATGTGTGCCGAGGTCAACACCTATGTAATTATTTTAGACTTAGCTATTTTGGTGTCAGGCTGGGGATCAATTGTGGCGAATCAATTTGCAGGTAGGTGGGGTTGGGTCGTTTGTCAGGTTTAGTGCATGCGATTTTCCCATTCCTCAATGTCATAGCATGTCCAGTAGTGTTCTGCACCTTGTCCTCCTGTATGGTGTGACCTTCTCACCCATGAATACTAGTTCGCTTTAGTCCAGTCCCTCCCCTATCAGGTGTGCTTCAGTGCTATGCAGTTGTAGTAAGAACCCCTTCCAGCAGGCGGAGATTGGAAATTGTCGTAGTCCCAGGGTTTCTTCTTGTGTAAGTGCTAAGCCTTCTGCACCCGCCCACACCTCAAGCGAACGTCTCCAGGCCTGTATCGGCGGAGGGTCTGGCGATTTCCACCTTCGGGTCACTAGTCGTTTCGCGACAATGAGTCCTAGGTCTGTGAATCACGCCTCAGCCCTGTGGTGTTTGTCTCTTGGGAATAGTCCCAGGATACATGTCTCCCATGTGAATGGTATTTGTTGTGCTTTGCAGTTAGATAGGTTGTCGATTACCGCCCTCCAGTAGATGCTTAGGCTGGGACAAGACCACACCATGTGTAGCATATCCGCTCCAATCTCGCGGCATCTGGGGCAGACCGCATCTTGACGAGTAAAGTATTTGTTCACTCGTGCAGGTGTAAGATAGGCTCGGTTCACTATGTAATATTGGATTAGTCTGAATCGCGAGTTACGTGGTATGTTGAGGTGGCCTGAGAGAGCAGATCTCCATCGCGCTATTGCGATGGAATCGCCAGCGTCCGCTTCCCATGTCACACATAGTGCATCATTGTCGGAGGCAGTTTGGATTCTCAAGGCGTCCGCCAGCCAGCTGACCTGGTGTTGGCCACGGCCCACCACCTGCAGGTATTGTACCAACAGGTGGGTAGGTGGAGCCATTGTGATGTCTCCCCACTTGGAGTTCAGAGCCCTCACCAGTGAGCAGTATAATAGCAATTGGCCAGGCGGGAGTCCCATTTCTTGGAGTCTAGCGAACGGCAGTAATTTGTTTTCTTCATAGACGTCTCCTAGTGTGTGTATTTCTAATTCGTGCCACGTGTTCAGTTCTGAATTTGACGTGACCCTAGGGCCCCTTGGTGTACCCACCAACGCTAAGGCGGTTGCAAATGGGATCACTGATCTCGTGAGGTAGAGCGATCTGCGGAAGCATTTATGAGCTGTTCTAAGGAACAGCTGCCGTGGGGTTTGTACCCGTGTGAGCGGGTGGAATAAGTGCTGTATTTGTTGGAGCAGGCATGGTCTTTCCTCTGTTGCTGTGTCTGCAAGCTGCATACCAGCCAACCATCTAGATATCCATTGAAGTTGGGCTGCCAGATAATAGTGTTCCAGGTTGGGGACCGCGAGTCCGCCCTTATCAGGCGGTAGGTACAGTTTTTTAAGGGCAACCCTGCAGCGGCCGCCGTTCCATATAAATTCCCTCAGTCCTGTCTCCAGTGCCCTGAAGAAACTGGGGGGAACGTAATGTGGGAGGTTAGAGAAGAAATACAGAAGCTGTGGAAGTATCACCATTTTTAGGAGTGCTATCCTGCTCGCCACAGATAGTGGCAATGTCCTCCAAAACGCCATTTGGGACCTAACTGAGGTTACCGCCTTTACAAGGTTACCCTCAAATATGTCTTCTTCGTTATGATAGACTCGGATGCCCAGGTATTTGAATGTGCTTGGCTGCCATGGGACAGGACTTCCGGTCAGGGTAAGTCCCGGGTCTGGCAGGTCCGGTTCAAATGGGAAGAGGCATGACTTAGACCAGTTGACCTTTAGGCCTGAAGTGTTGTAGAACCGAACCGGCCCTATGTGGGATCTGTGTGATATCTCTGAAATATAGCAAGAGGTCATCAGCGTACAGTGACACTATGTGTAAGCCATCTCCCAGAGGGATTCCCCAGCTGTTTCCCGCCTCTCGTAAAGCGACCGCCAAGGGCTCCATTGCAAGTGAGAATAGTAACGGTGAGAGGGGGCAGCCCTGTCTCGTACCTCTGCACACCCGGATTGGCTCCGATTTCTCGGACGCAACTCTCCTCTATGCTACTAACTTTTATCCATGCTGAACAGTAGCCACGTTGGTAAACAGCATGACTAAAACACATTGACAAAGCCAAAAGCTCTTACATAGTCGAGACCTAATGGTTTGCCAGTGCTTGTCATGTCTTTGATGTCAGTCAGTTTCAGTACAGGATCTTCTCTCAGAGCCATGATGCGCTTAACGGGAAAATAACAGTAAAATTGTGCCTTCCAGTTTTGTGAGCATAAGCAGCTGTGCAAATAATACGCTATTTTACTAATTCAGGTATATAACCATTACAAAAATAACATTTTTACACTTAATATTTTTTTCTTTTTTAACAAAGGTTTCACAACATTACAATGTATACATCCGTCTTCTTTAATACTTGTGCTCCAGATACGAAGCCGCACTCAAAGTCAAGTAAATATTGAAGGACTACATATAGATTAAACTTAATTTTACACATCTACCGTCAGTTTCCAATCTGTTGTAATACATTTCCTTTGAGTGAAAAGGAAGCAAAATGTACCAATGTAGTTGTTCCTTATAATGTAGTCACCTTCATCCTACCCAGTGAGATTATTTAATACTTCCTTTTCATGGTGTTCTACTAATGTAAAGGGAGTGATTAAACACTTTAGTACCACTAATTGAGTGTTCGATCGGTCCTTTTATTATTGTAAAATAAGTTGTCACACAGTCAACTATCAATAATGTAAGTCTTATTTTTACTAATTGCAGTGTATCTGTGGGCTCATTCGGGAATGTACTGAAATACTTTCACTTTAGTTTTTTTTGATTTTCTAGACACTAACGATTTCCGGCAGGTTTCTTTAAGGCATGGCTAAATCAAAGATAATATACTGTTTTTACTGTTGACTATAAGGTGGAGGTGTAAGGCAGACAATGCAAGCTGCTGTGCCAGCAGATTGAGGTTGCTGGTGTAGCATTTTGTTGATTGCCTGTTTCATGCACAACTAATATATTTCCAACATGGGAATCCACGCAGTAAATTGGAGATTTTTCTATATTTGCAGCGATCATGTGGCTGGTTATACCCTACCCTTGTGATTTTTGCCTGTGATTTAAGTAATAAGTTAAATTCCTTAGGCCTTCTACTCCTCCTTGTCCACCTTGGATGTCTGAAGATTTAATGGAACCCTTTAAGGGTGCCCATTATACACCTGCCAGTGCTGGGCTTGCACAGCCACGTGGGTGCAGGTGGTGATGGGGTGGTGGAGCTGTACATGGTTAGGGGGTGGGTGTATGAAATTTGTACCTCACCTTGTGGATCCCACCGGTGCGCCTCTTATAAAGGGTGCTCTACCAAAGACTCAAAAAAGGCTCCCGTTTTGAGGGTTGTCATTTCTTCTCTCCCTTTAATGCTTGCTTATAGTAAATTTAGTTTATTTCACTTTTTGTAAATCTCCTCCTACGTTGTTCTCAGACTTTGGCAAATGGTTGCTGGCCAATAGTGATAGCTTCCTGAACCCCAAGGAAAGATTGAAAGACTCCTGAAGAAGACTATGGTACTGAAGTAGCACGAACATAGAGCTGGGAAGAGGTGCTTTGGTAGTGCTGCC
This sequence comes from Pleurodeles waltl, assembly GCF_031143425.1. Classification (NCBI taxonomy): domain Eukaryota; kingdom Metazoa; phylum Chordata; class Amphibia; order Caudata; family Salamandridae; genus Pleurodeles; species Pleurodeles waltl. Next base: position 622,752,541 of record NC_090437.1, on the reverse strand, counting down.
TATAAGGGTTCATGTCAGAATAAAGGTGCATTAGCAGAGGTGTTTGTGAGCTCTCTGGTAGGCAGGAGCAGAGGAAGGGAGCAACAAAAGGCTTCTGGTATACTGGCACAGCACATATGAGAGATTTTGTGATGGAATAGAAGAGCTTAAGTAAGTGTTACATCTTAGTGCATTGGCAGATTAATTTGCAAGTGAATAACAAGATGAGCTGCAGAGCAGCATTGATTGCATTACCAAAGCTGCTTGTGAGAGCCATATGCATGCTTCTTGCGACTGAGGTGCATTGATAAAACTGCTTAAAAAGGCTCAGATACTGGAGCGTTAGGCCAGTTTCACAGTGGATTTGCAAAGCTAATTGTGAGGACTATTTTGTGAAGAAGAAGGGGGGCGGGGTTTGTGTGAAGACCAGGAATGAGGTGCAGAACTGCTTGTGAGAGGTTCTTGCTCTGAAATAGCAGCTGGACCGCAGGCCAGGATGAAAACGAATGCCCTTGGTGAGGTTAGTCTCTCACCTGCTCAGCACCAGGATACCCTTCCAGGTGATAGTGCACTATTAAAAATACAAATAACATTAAGAAAATTCTCCAAGTAGAGGTGAATCTTAACTTGCAGTTTTTATACAGTGCCCTGAAGTGAGGTTAGTCTATTTCTAAGAGATCATCATTTTGAGAGATTATGGCAATAAAGAGGCGAGGAGAACAATCATTGGCAAAGCCAGTGCGTCTGGGTTTAATGCACAAACGCTTTTTAGTGTCAGCAGGAGCAGACAGATTGGGCTATAACTTTGAAGTATTCTGTTTGTGCAGTTCAGTGCAAGCACTAAAGTGGAAGTTGATAGATGCAGCCAAACAGCCAATAACATTTGTTAAAAGACGAAAACTTCACTGGGTTGATCGAGGACATGAATGACAGTTTGAATCAGCCAATGGCTGAAAGAGGCTGGTTGGAGAAAGCCTATGACTGAAAGCGATTGTCCCAAAGCTCACTCTAGTATATTGTAAGTAATAGGTCTATTTGACAGCTGTACTGTCAACACCCACACCTACCTCAAAAAAATGTTGTCACAGTTTGGCCATTCAAAATCAGAAATGTTCTCGTTTTTAGGTCTCTGTTCTAGACAGCGCACATGCGCTGTTTCAAAAAGAGACCTGGTGTATGTACTTTGTGGGCTTCATCCCGCCCATAGGCTTCCTATTTGCTGCCTTCATCATTGCTCCATTATTTGTTCTCCCCATTTGTCCATGGCATGTATGCATCATGCCTCTTCCAAGGTTTAGCCTTCCATGAGAGCCTGGACCAACTACTTCTAAACATATGCAGTAGCCATTTTAAGGCATTGTTTCGGGACTCATTTTTTTGTTTGTTTTGAGCACTTAACATGAGTACTTATGTTTTCAGTCACTCTCTTTATGTAAACAGGACTGTAAATCTTGTTCTTATCTCGTTGAGGTACTCCGTTGGCTGAATGTTTTCAGTGCAGTGCTTTCACCGATCGGGCACTTTGAATTTGTATTGCTGTTCTGTCAGATGCAAGCTGAATATAGAAAGCTTGGAAGAGGTTGCAGGCAGCTTTACCGCAATAGTGCACTGCTGTCTGACAGAGGGTGTGGCACCAGGGGCTATCTATAAAGGTGCTCAAAGACTTTAAAAGGATAAATTACGTGCATGTTAGTTTGCAGGCAGCTCCAACAGCTCCTGGCCACTGTCACCTAAAAACCAAGGTTTAAAGAAATTAAAAAGAAAATTGTGTGGTTACTTTATATGCCACAGGTGAGTTAGTAATATGACACTTCGGATTTAGGGGATTCACCTGAAAAATGGTCTGGCCTGACCCTGTCTGCCCCTCGTGGTTATGGCCCTGCTAACATCATGCACTCCTGCAGCACTGGCCACGCCCCTTCAGCTCTTTCTGTCTGATGCTCTCTCCCACCTGGTTCCCTCTCTCTGTCTTTCGATTCCTCTCTTCCCCATCTTTTCCCTCTCCACCAGCCCTTCGGCCACTGCCACTCCCCCCACTCCCTAAGTCTGGATTTCTCTCTATGCATCCGCCTCCCTTTGGCTCTGCCCCTGGCTCTTCACAGTGCACATTGTTCTGAAGCTGCAGTCTCACCAGCGCAGTCGCAGGCTTCAGGGCCCAGAGCCCGCAAAATGACTTAAAGTGACCGGAAAGGGGAACACCTGAGCAAGTAAGTGCAGCACATGCTGGGGTACCTGTTTGTGCACAAGGGGTTTAAACTCACCCGGCACCAAAGAAAGTAGGAGAACCATCTGTGCTTGCAGCATGCTAGGCATCAGGTCTGTGGTGATGCCCCTCGGTTGCAGAAGTGCAGAGCCAAAACTTTCCATTCAAATGCACTGACTCAATTAACATTTTAGAGGGTCACGTCAGGAAATGGGCGTTTTTAACCAAGAATTTGCGCACCAGAGCCCGCAAATGAGTAACACTCTGACCATACGTCTCAGGCGCCTCGTTAGGGGTAAGAAGTGCAATATGAAATACATTCAATACAGTGCAGTATGGGCACATATGCTACTCAGCACCTGGAACAGCCGGGCTAGAGCCCAGGTGCTAAGTCTGCACTATAGTCACCTTTACGGGATAGGGTGCTACACTTCCAATGTGTACTTTCAATCGTTTCACTCAAGAAGTGCAGGCTCCCACATCGGTGCATTGTTTGCTCACCCAGTACAGTACGCTATATCCATCAATTGATTTACTGTTAATACAGACAGCTAAACGTGTGCAGACGGGTCAGTTTTGTATAGTATAAGAAGTTATATTTTCAGTCAGTTCACTTGCATGTAGTACACAGTGCTCTATCTGTGCACCATAAAGTTCCCCTTGTATAGTACAAGAATTTGTATCTGGAAATGGATCACAGGACACTTATGGATTTCACGGCGCTACATCTATTCAATCGGGGACGCTATACTTTTTAAAGGAGATGACTGCTCGTACATGGCACTATAATTCAAAACCTGGGCACTATCTACAGGAAGGGCTCTTAGCAGATCAGCTGGAGGAATCAACCAGAAAAGTAAGTACTGACCAAGCCAGGGGCGATTCATATAAGCATGCACAAAGTTTGCTCCCGATAGTACGTGACAAGAACATTGACTTTGACAAAGCCAATAGCTCTCGCATTGCTGAGACTGATTGGCTTTGCCAATGCCTTTTCTGTTTTTTCTTTCAGTTCTTTATAGCGCAGACCTGGCCCAAGGACAGTGGAGTGCTTTAAAACAGAGGCAGACCATATTGCACATTTGTTCTTTTTAGGCACAGGGAGATTACGTGGTTTGCCCAGAACTACAGGCTGTTGCGCAAAGGCCAGGAGTCAAACTTAGTTCCCCATATTCTAAGGTCCGGAGCTCAAGCCACTAGGCAACATCTCCTCTTTCCAGAGAGGTACAGACTGAAACATTTTTAGTGGTCTGGCAGAACGTTCCCCAGGCAACCCTGCATGGTGTAAATGAGCTGTGGAGAAGGATCTGTGAAGAGCCAGTGTTTTGTTTAGTACAGGAGAGCTTCAGCACAGAAGGTGCAATGCACAAAATTGCTTTAGTAATTAGCTTTACAAATGCCTTTAAGGAGAAATGTGTCAACTTCTACAATGAAATGGTCTTGAGCCAGCAGGATACGACCAGTGGGCTTTAAGTGAGGTGGGCCCTCATGAAGCAATTAAAAACTGACTTTGAAATGGGTCTCTTTTTTGTCTGTATTTTCTAGTCTTTACCTTTAGTGGCAGAAACACTGATCGAGTTCTCAACTGGCTTTGAAAACTGTTAGGTATTCCATGGCAGCGATGCAATCCATAGTTATATCTCATATTTTTTATTTAATCTTACTCAGGGGATATTTGATTTTTTCAAGATGTAATGTTTCTGTAGTTTTTTCATGCAACCCATGACTCTTGTATTGTGCATACTTTGAGCTGAATCGCCATAAGTTGTTTGAGTAAGCACCATTTGTGGGTGGGTGTTTATTCCAGTCTACAATTGAGAGTTCTGAACTTGAGGCTGAAGGCAGCATGAGTTTCTCACATTGGCTGTCAGTGTGTCATAAAGATGTGCGCAGTCTACATGCACATCTATTTGTTGGCCTCTATTCATATCACACAGGGCAATGGTTACATGTGTCATTTGTAATTGTGGAAACATGTAGATGAAGGAGTTAAGCCACACCTGATTAAGGATGTCTGGCTTTCCTTGGGGATGTCCAATCACCCTTATGGACATGGCCTTTGATGGCACCTGTCTCTTCAGAGACAAATCAGACTCGGTGCTCAAGTGCTTTAAGGAGTCCTGGGCTACGGCCAAGTCCTTGGGCCTCACAGTTGCCCCTCATCCCCTTAGTCTGCTTTTTGCCCCTTTTATGGCTACGGAAGGGGCACCCAACCACGTCCATTCCCCACCAGCCACTGTGCCACACTTGGTGCCAAACCTCTGTGGCCGGGATGTGGGATCCAACGTCCTTGTGGATCAGTGAGCCAGCAGTCTAGCCAGTTCACTTCCACCTCGCAGTGGCCTCCAAACCTTCCTACTCTGATGCTTCCTTACCAGGGACCAGTCAGAAGCAGGATGCGCCATCAGTTGCCCTGCTGGCAGTGCATCACCTCAGACAAGTGGATTTTGCAAATAGTCCAACGGGGCTGCTCACTTCCCTTCAAGACTACCCCTCCATCCATGCCACCATCCTACGATCGGATGACGTAGGATCACCTGGCACATCTCCGCAAGGAGGTTACTGCTCTCTTGGCCATGGGAGCCATACAGAGGGTCCCTGTGCCAGAAGTAGACTGTGGTTGTTTTTCCTACTACTTTATGGTGCCCAGAAAGAACAAGTCCCCACCTCCATTATACTCCGGATCACAGTTTCCATATTTTTATGCACTAGTTAAGCCACCTGTTTAGGTGCTGTGCAAGCTTTTGACACTGCTGAAGTCTGGCAAAAAACACATACCACAATTTACTTTTGGGTAGTCGGGTGCTTCCTGCTGCTTATCCTCCTGGCTCGGGCCTCAGGGCTGCTGAACTCTTTGGAGGCAACCAATTAAATCCTTCAACGTGTCGCAGAGAATCGCCCAGAGCCAGAAAAGATATTATTGGCCCCTGCATGCGTGTGGCAGTGTTCGCGTGCCCTGGATTTTAATTGGGCATTGGATTTATCATCAAGGCTCAGTTTTGCTTACAAGTTCTACAGTTTGGCATGCAGAACCTGCTAATGCCTTTTCAATCATAGACATTCCAATCATAGACATTTTGTCCCTCAAGCTCTTCCTCAAGAAACAGAAGTTGAAAATGCTCACTCTGGCTAAGTTCTATCTGCCCTGGACCCAGGTGATTGGATGGTAGCGTTGGACTTGCAGGATGCCTATTTCCATATTCCTGTCCTGCCTGCCCACAGACGTAGGCCATGAGCACTTTTAGTTCCATGTGCTCCCCTTTGGTCTTACCAACGCCCCTCGGCTATTCACCAAGGTGATGACAGTGGTCGCAGTTCATCTGCGCAGGGCAGGGGTTTCAGTTTTTCCCCTACCTCGACGACTGGCTGTTGAAGGCAGGCTCACCTCAGGCTGTCGTCTCCCACCGCCAGACTACAGCAGACCTTCTTCATTCACTGGGATTCACTATAAACTGGTCGCAGTGGCACCTCTCATACGCTTCCTTTCATTTGAGCTGTTGTGGACACAATGCAGTTTTGGGCTCATCCTCCTGAGAAGTGAGTCCAGGATATTCTGGTTATGATACCGATGTTTAAGCTTCTATCTTGTATTTCGTTGAGAATGACTCTGAGGCTGCTGGGCCTTATGGCCTCCTGCATCTTGCAGGTGACACATGCCAGGTACCATATGCGGGTTCTGCAGTGTGACCTGAAGTTCCAGTGGGCGCAGCATCAGGGGAATCTCTCCAATATGGTCCAGATCTCGGAGGGAACTGAGCAAGATCTACAGTGGTGACTTATGAACTGCGATTGGGTCAGAAGCTGATCTCTCTCCCTTCCCCTACCAGATCTAACAGTAGTAACAGATGCTTCACTCCTGGGATGGGGTGGGCACATGAGGGAGGCAGAGAGCAGAGGTGTCTGGGCTCCGCATCAGTCTTTTGGAGCTCAGGGCAATCATACTGGCATGGAAAGCATCCCTTCCCACTCTCAAAAGGAAAGTGGTGCAGGTGTTCAAGACCTGGTGGGCTCTCTGAACGTCAGAGCCGACAAACTCAGCAGACAATGCCTGGTCGATCATGAATTGCATCTCCATCCGGTGGCATAGGGTCTCTTTCAGCAGTGTGGAGAGCCTTGGTTAGATCTGCTTGCTTCCGCAGAGAACGAACAATGTCAGCAATTTTTCACATTGGAGTTTCCAAGGTGGCACTCACTCTGCGATGCTTTCCCTCTCAAGTGCTCAGGCCTCGTGTACGCCTTTCCGCCCATACCACTTCTGTCCAGAGTTCTCAAAAAGATCAAGAGTGACCAGGTCCAAGTAATCCTTGTGGCTCCGGACTGGGCACGCAGAGTCTGTTATCCTGAGCTATTGAGCATGGCTATCGATCCTCCGATCAGACTGCCCCTTCAGGAGGATCTTCTGTCGCAGCCGCACAGAAGAGTTCCCTACCTGAACCTGTCCAGTCTCCGCCTTCTTGCATGGAGATTGAGCAGCGGCAATTGACAGCTTTTGACCTTCCGCCCGAAATGTGTAATGTTGTCTTGACAGCCAGGCATCCCTCCAACAAAACGGTATACGCCTGTCATTAGCATAAATTTGTTGCATGGTGCACAGACAAGTCTGTTGACTCTCTTTCCAAGGTCCTCTTGTTTATACTTTATTTGGTCCAGCAGGGCTCGGCTTTGGGCACCATCAACGGTTATTTGTCTGCTATCTCTTCATTTCTGAGTCTGCCTGACCAACCCTCTTTGTTTAAGTCTCCTGTTGTTAGTAGGTTCCTTAAGGATCCTACCCACATGTTTCCTCCATCACCATTCAGCATGCCTCAATGGGATTTGAATTTGGTTCTGACATTTGTCATGTGTTCTCCTTTTGAGCCTCTTCACAATTATCCTCTCAGACTTAGAACATAAAAAAACAACCTTCCTTGTGGCCATTGCATCTGCCCGCAGGGTGAGTGAGCTGCAGGCATTGTCATCTAAGCCACCCTACTTTACCATCTATCCTGACAAACTGATGCTTCGCACCAGAGCTTTCTTTTTGCCAAAAGTGGTCACACCTTTTCATGTAGGCCAATCCATCACCTTGCCTGTTTTTTACGCACCCCCATATCCTTCTAAGAAAGAGGAGAAACTCCACCATCTAGCCATGAAAAGAGCATTGGCGTTCAACCTTGATCGTACCAAAGAGTTCTGGGTGGATGATCATCTCTTTGCTAGGTATGTGGGTGCAAATACAGCTCGGCAGTTCTGAAGAAAACCATATCTAGATGAGTCGTACTACACATTGCCTAAAAGCAACCTTTGGAGGGTTTGCACGCTCATTCTACCAGAGCGAAAGCTGCAAGCACTGTATTAGCATGCGGAGTTCCAGTCCTGGACATCTGTCAGGCTGCAATGTTTAACTTGCTTATATTTTTCATTTAAGAATGTTAGCATTACATTTCATATGCAGTTACTTGTATGTGAAAGGCCAAGAAAATGGTTACAAAATGTTTGTCTTATTTTATGTGTCAGTCCCCACCTCCATTATACTCCGGATCACAGTTTCCCTATTTTTATGCACTAGTTAAGCCACCTGTTTAGGTGCTGTGCAAGCTTTTGACACTGCTGAAGTCTGGCAAAAAACACATACCACAATTTACTTTTGGGTAGTCGGGTGCTTCCTGCTGCTTATCCTCCTGGCTCGGGCCTCAGGGCTGCTGAACTCTTTGGAGGCAACCAATTAAATCCTTCAATGTGTCGCAGAGAATCGCCCAGAGCCAGAAAAGATATTATTGGCCCCTGCATGCGTGTGGCAGTGTTCGCGTGCCCTGGATTTTAATTGGGCATTGGATTTATCATCAAGGCTCAGTTTTGCTTACAAGTTCTACAGTTTGGCATGCAGAACCTACTAATGCCTTTTCAATACCTGTTGTGCAGTCAGTAAATGTTTGATCCACCACTGGGAGAGAAACTCTCTAAGTAAGATTGTAGACAGCCTTTTCACTTTTGAAGCTAACCTTTTCTTTTCCGAAGTAGTTTGTCCAGATTTAATTGTTATTTTTGGGCAGATTTATTGAGGGTAACGTTAGTGTATTTTGTGTTTTAAAGTGTTGCTTTAAGTTTTGTAACATTTAGAATGGCGACAAATATATAATCAGTTCTTTGAATGAAAATATAAAAGTGCAGGTACTCACTGTTTAGAGTACCTGTTTGCTCCTGAGAAGTGCAGGTACTCTACCCATTAAACGGATTGCATTGGTGCTGAGAAGAGCTGGTACTCTACCCATTAAATCTATTGTAGTAGTGCTGAGAAGTGCCAGCACTGTACCCATCAAATGTGCTGCATCATTGCTGATAAGTGTTGGTACTCTCCCTTTCGAATTCAAGAAGTGCCGATACTCAGTACCGGACAGTACCTGCCCATTCAAAGCACTGTCTATAATAATACAAAACAATGTACAGCACAAACTGTCCTTACATGTGCAGGGCTTAGCAACACGATTCAGTCAGATGCCCCTTCAGCACAACTCCCCTGCTCAGCTGCTAACGTCAAACTACGTAACATAGCAAAACAAGTTACCATGCAGTTTATCATGCTTTTGGACCAATGTCATCCCTGTTTCTGTCGCAATTGCACATTCTAACAGATAATTTTTCCAGTAAGCCATCGTGGGTCTATGCGGCTTAAATGATAATACAGCGGTTGCTAACACCAGTCCCAGCAGGGCAAACTTAGCAATGACCTTTGTTTTTTTTTGTTTTGTTTTTCAAACTTTGTTTATTGGTTTTTCATATAATTTAGTAATCATTAATACATGTGTATGCTCTTCTTTACATGCCATGTGTTCAAACTTATTTTATACAGACCACAAGTAATTAGTGGTTCATTGCCATATTCCGCTAGTCACTGTTCAGGCCATCCACATGTGCATAACATTGACACGTCTCACTTACTCTCATTTTCAACTTCTGTTTGCACACTCTGTATCCCCAAATAAACTGTAAACTTATTCAACAACAAAATGATAATAAGGAAATTACTTAAAACAAACTATGCGCAGGTTAATAAATTGTGGCACACTGAGATTAGGTCCTGCCAGTATATCTAGGTCGCTCTACCGGCAGGGTCATCCTAAATGTCTTCCCGTCTCCTTTTCGTTTGTATGACCTATCCCATTCCACTAGGGTCCCTCCACTCCTCAAATATGGTCATACCTCTTATCTATGAATATTAGCGTCACTCATCCTACCCCAGAGTCCATCCATAACCACAGAGTAAGGAAGCTCCTTTGGCGTATGTCCCATGTTCATCTTGCCCTCCCGTTCTCCTCCCGCCCCATCATCTATCTCCTGGGTCCTCTTCCACTGGCGTCACTTCTTCCCCGCATTCGGATACCCTCTCCTCCCCCCGCTTCCGGTCTTCCCAAGCCTCCATTATTTCTGTCCACAGTGGGTCTATAGGTCTCACTCGTATCCCCTGTGCCTCCTCTCCCTGCAGTGCCTGCTGTTCAGCCTGAGCCCATACCGACACGTCCTTCCTCCAATCCTCCAGTCTCGGGCACGTCTGAGACCTCCAGGCCATTGTGATGAGGCACCTGAACAAGACCAGAGGAAGATCCAGAAGCCTGCTACCTACTTTCTTGGATGCTGGTCTCTCATGTAGACCCACCAAGCACAGGAGGGGGTCAAGGTCCAGCTACACCCCCAAAGTCCCCCCAAGTCCTTCAACACTCCCATCCAGCCTCTCTGTATGTTGGGGCAGTCCCAGACCATATGGCCAAAGTCCGGATCAGCTGTCTGACACCTGGGGCAATCCCTGGGCTCTCCCCTGTATATCACCCTAAGTCTGTGTGGAGTGAGGTATGTTCTGTGGACATAGTTTTATTGGATATATCTGAACCGTGTATTTCTGTACACCTTCTGAGGGTATGCTAACACTCTCTGCATCTGTTAATTCTCTGCCCCCTGTCTCCTCCCATTTCGACCTCAGAGTCTGTACGGATTTTAGTGTAGTATCGGTAAAGGCCATGTAAAGTTTGGTGACCAGGTTGTTGTCCTTTCCCCCCATCAATAGTAAGTGCAGTATAGCATGTGTCTCTGGCTCCGCATTCACTGTGGGCCTTAATCGTCGTACAGCTAGGACCCGTGCCAGAAACTGTCCCCATGGGACCCCATCCTCTTCTACTAGTCCCGCAAAGGTACGGAGAACCACCCTCGCGAAAAAGGTCTCCCAACATCAACACACTTGCCTGGGTCCAAGCCCCCATCTGGCTTCCAGCCAAAATGCGGCCTGGTACTCCCAGTGGCAGCCAGGGGAGTAGGCCACCACCACCCCAGTGCGATTCAGACAGGTTTTCCAGCAAGAGAGGGCCAGACTGCCCAGGCAGAAGGTTTCCAGTGCCCATCAAACCTGCTATTAGGCGATTTGGCGTTTTTTCGTCACCAGTTACACTCAATCCCGTTCAGTGCCTCCCCGATACCCATCTAGCCACCCACTGGCGTTGGCATGACAAGTAGTACAATTCAAAATCTGGGACCGCAAGCCCCCCTCTAGGGCAGGTCGGCATAGAGTGGAGAGACGTCCGCTGACGTCCCCCATTCCAAAGTAGCCCCCTAAGGAGCACATTCAGTTCCCTGAACCAGCTCTTCGATATAGTCACAGGTAGATTAGTGAAGTAGTATAGGAGCTGTGGTAACATGACCATTTTAGACAAGGCCACCCGGGCCATCATTGGGAGTCTCAGCGAGCACCAGAACGTCACAGAGGATCGTAGAGAACGGAGAGCTGCTCCAAGGTTCCCGTCACGTAAGTCACTTAATTTGTGGTAGATCCGAATACCCAAATACTTGAAGGAGCGAGGTGCCCATGAGAGATCGACCGGGCACGAGGACGAGCATCCAGCGCCCTCTGTCGGCGGGAAAGCATACGTCTTTCCCCTGTTAACCCTGAGACCCAACCGGACACCAAATCCCTCAAGGAACGCCAGCGCCCAGGGAATCCCGGACACGCCATCCCGTAAATAGATCAGCAGGTCATCTGCATTAAGCGAGATAATGTGTTCCTCCCGACCCAACAACACCCCCCCCACCCCGCCCCTCCATCCGGAACTATGCTGCCAGGGGCTCAATAGCAATCGTGAACAGTAGGGGTGAGAGGGGGCAGCCCTGTCTGGTGCCACGGCATATGGGGTAGGAGTCTGACACCACTCCCCCTGCACGCACCCTAGCCACTGGGCGACGGTACAGCAACTCGACCCATCGTATCCAATTCTCTCCCAGCCCGATTCTGGTCATCACTGCACAAAGCTAGTCCCACCTCACTGAGTCGAACACCTTTTCTAGATCTACAGATAGGAGCAGAGCCTCCAGACACCGCTCCCCAAGTGGCCGATGTAGTAGCGTGAACAGCCGTTTTAGGTTCAAGGAGGTGCTGCGTTCAGGTACAAAACCATTCTGATTCTCATGGATGAGGTGAGGGATATGCTGTAACAGACTATTAGCCAGTACTTTACTTAGGATTTTGAAATCACAATTCAGCATAGATAGGGGGCGGAAATTGGTCATGGGTGCCTCAGTTGACTTCCTCTTGGGGAGTCGAACCACCAACGCCTCCCGCAAGTTCCCCAGAAGGGTGCCCGTCTCAAAGGCCTCTGCATATAGATCAACCAGCACTGGTGCCAGGATGTCCACGTATGCAGCCAATTGTGAAATAGCAGTTTTCACCTCCTCTAGAGAGATCTTCTCCCAAAGGCCCCCTGTCATCCGCCCCGAGGGTGACCAGTGGGAGAGATTCCAAGTGGCTTCCCAATGACCGCGATAAATAGTCTTCAGGGTGCCTATACAAGGACGTATTGTAGGATTTAAAAGCATCATTTATCTCAGACGGTGTATAAGCATGATCCCCAGACACCCCCGCACGCTTGTTATCGGAACGCTTCCTCCCTCAGGCCGCACCAACCAAGCCAACAGTCTGCTCGCTCTGCCCTCTCCTGCCTGCACAGATGTCATGTGCTTCCAGTAATCATGGCACCGCAGCCTCTCTAGTGTCTGGTTAGACGATTCTCTAACCTTGAGAAGCCTACGCTGTGCCTCCGGCTCTGCTCCCTGCTCAACCTCCGTATCATGGAGTTCGCTCTCTATCTGGTTCAGTTCATAAGTAAGGGTCCACCTAATCCCCACCGACTGTCCCATACAGTGACCCCTTGTCACCACTTTAAGAGCCTCCCGTTCCGTACTGCTTGACCCCGTGGAGCCCTTATTAATCCTAATGTTTTCCCTAAGGTGTGTCCTGAGCTCCTCTCTGTACACTGGGTCCTCCAAGGCCCTCGGCTGGAGCCTCCATGTCGGGATGGGGGACCTCTCCCCTGACCCCCGCCAGGTGATGAGCAACAGGCTATGGTCCGATAAAGTACGGCTCAGGTACTCGGATTGGACTATCTTGTGGGTGACGGAACCAGAACTCATTACGTGGTCTATTCTGGTGTGCAGGTGGTGAAGTCCTGAGTAAAAGGAGTAGTCTCTAATTTGTGGGTGCTGTAACCGCCTTACATCTTCCAACCCCCAGTGTCTCGACCAGTCCCTGAGGTTCTCTGCCATTTTGTGCGCCGTTGCCCCAGGCAGGGGGAAAAAGGAGCGGTCCAACCCAGTGTCCAGCACGCAACCCCCTATCATGAAGCGCCCCCCTGAAAATCCGTCCATTCGCCTAGAGAGCGCCCGCCAAAAGGTAGTTTGCTCCTGGTTAGGTGCATACACACAACTATAGGCCTACCTTGTAATCTGCCCTCCACAATAACATATCTACCGTCTGGGTCCAAATCTGTGGAGAGGGGTTCAAACGGGACCCCAGCCCTATCCCAAATCAGTGCCCCCCTCGCAAACACCGAGTGCGCGGTGACAAAGAGCTGCCCCCTCCATCTGCACCTCAATTTATCCACCTTCCCGTGGTAAGGTGTGTTTCCTGGAGCAATGCTATATGTACCCTCTTCTCTTTAGATAGGACAAGATCTTATGGTGTTTAGCAGGTGACCCCATCCCCCAGATATTCCAAGTTATCAGCTTGTAGTCTATCTGCATGTATGAGTTAGATCAGTCGGGATCGCCACCCCCTTCCCTTCCGGTGACCGTCATTTCTTTTCCCTCTTCCACACCTCGCTTGTGCCTTTAATGTTAATTCCACTATAACTGGTCTCTTGCGCATATGATATAACAAAACCATCAACCCCGACTTCCTCTTCCCAGGGCAATACCACAACAGGTGGTTGCCCAGCATATGCTCAACAAACGGAACAATAGCGTTAAGTCATATAGTGTTCTCGCCATTCGGTGGTTTGTGGTCGAGAATCCGGACTGATTGGGGGGCCATGTTCGCCTGCAGGCCCTTATCCAAGTCGCAGCCCAAGAGGAAAGCTCAACTCCCTTCCCCGGTACTCCCTAGAAGTCATCTGCCGTTTGGGGGGGGGGGGTCACCCTCGGAGCCTCATCAGACTGGTGGGAATCCGAATCTGTGGAGTGAGTTTGGTGGTCTGAGTCCCCACCGCTGGCTTCCTCAGCCATATTCCCTTGTTGCAGCGATGCCACACCCTCCAAGGCCGATCGTCTGTCCAGATCCCTCTGTGCTGGTGTTGGTCTGGTTCTCGGGCGAGATCTGTTCTGGTGTTTTCTCTCCCCCCTGTGACTCAGTCTGTGATGTGCTCCCAGCGGGGCACCAGAGACCCCCCTCTGCCTTATGCGCTTCCCGTCACTCCCAGGCCTCCTCCGGTGTCTGAAAGAACGTACTGTGTCCCTCCTGAATCACTCTCATCTGGGCTGGGAATAAGAGCGAGTATTGGATACCTGCATCTCTCATGGCCCTCTTCACCGCCATGTAGGATGCTCACTCCTAGCAGTGTCTCCTCCCTTCCTCCGAGCAGTCATCCACTGCCCGGAGCCACCACTTTGCCGCTGTTCCTCTCCCAGCGCACTGTCTTCCTGCGACACCACCGCAGCCTCGGGGCTGTCTCTCAGGAGCCTGCCGTTACCAATCGGCCTCCAATCTGCGCTGCTGGGCTGCCGCCTGCGGGATCCGCACCATCACCGTCCCGGCGCCCCGCTCCACGAGCCAGCCGCCGACCGCATCATCCCATCAGGCCGAACTCCAATCTCAGCTGGTGGTCCCCCAGCGGGTCTCCGTTCGGAGCTCCAGCCAGTTGCTCACGAGGCTCCGGGCTTCTCCTCACTGCCACGCAGTCCCGATTCTGTCGCGGGATCCCTCCGGGGCCTAAAAAGAAAGGATAACTAGCAGGCCTCGGCAGAGCAGTGCATTTACACGTCTGCCATTGCTGCCACTCAGGCCACGCCCCCAACTTAGCAATGACTTAAGGGAGACAGCGTTGGCTGGACAACTCAAGAGGCTGAGTTAAGTTATTGTTAAACTAATATCTGCCTGGGGTGTTTGTTTTACAGATCTCCCTCCCCCCATCCCCGCCCTGCACTACGACCATTCACACTGCTAGGGATCTCTACCATGCTGCTCCATCCTGACTGCTTTGACGATTGTTCCAACAGAAGGGTCTCCTAAGGCCTCACCCGTATTCGCCTGCTTCAGTAGGTTCGTAAAGGTGTCACTGGCATACTTCTCAACATTCTAGAAGAGGGAAGTGGGAGATTTAAAAAATGAATCAGAAGAATGTATTTCTCCCATTGACTTCTATTGAAGCAGGGGCAATCGGGTCTATTGGCATGTATGCACTGGGTAGGCAATGTGCAACGACGATAACACAAAAAGACACCCTATTACGAGTCTGTGGTTTTACATATTAAGATTGTTTTTTTGTTTAATAAGTACTGTCAAAAGTCCAATTTGCGCGTGTTACTTGGCAGATGAAGTTGCACTTTGGACTTGGTGAGGAGTGGATGAAGGTCTGATATGTCTTACTATGTAAACCCATAGACCCTTAAGAGGGTGTAGTTTCTGTTTCACATTACTAGGTATGCATTGTAAGGAGATGCAAGCTGTGGCCCATTGTTGGTATAGAAGAGTGGTTTGCCCAGTGCACAGCCAGTGTATGTGTTCCCTGTTTACCTCTCAGGTCAGTAATGGCATATGCGTGGCCATCAGTGGTCTGTCAGTCATTTACTTAAGGCGTTCTTTGCTTTCGTCCCAGCTATTCCTCTAGTCTCTAGTAGGTCCACCATTTGAAGGCTTTTCCATCTTTCTAATCTGCCTATGATAACAGTACTGTTGAACAGACCAGGATTCACCTTCAGTCAGTGAAGCACCAGAGAACTCTGCCGTCCAAGCCAGACTGCTTTTCTATGCTGCCACCTGTACCGTCCCAACTTTCAAGACCTCTTAGGTGGTCAAAAGCACTATGCCATGCTCATAAGATCCATAAATAAATAACTCTGTGGAAGGCCTGGTCACTACGCAATTGAGGAGGAGCAGGCGGTGTAGTCTAGTTGAAGGCCCTATATAACCTCTCAGTTAGTTAAATGCAAAGACCGATAATATGGTCTACACAGCCTCTGTGCTGCAATTACCTTGTAGAAGGGACATATAGTTATGAGGTCACATGGCCCTGCACGGACACCCTATTGTCTCCTGCAAATTACCATTGTGCTCTTCTATGGCACCTTGAGCAGGGATTGTTTTAATGCCATTAGCATTGCAGGGATTGGCTAAGCCAGTTTTTTACATCAGCAGTATTGTTTTTGTAGTATGTACAAGTTAGCAGTTGGAATGTCAATATAAACATTATGAAATTGAAGAGTGATGTTAGGAATCATTTAAAGTTGCTTAAAAAGTTAAAATCCTTGCATGACAAAAAAAATCCTTGGTTATAGAGAGAAGTTCATGCTTTGTCCTTTACTACTTTGTGATGACATCGTTAACTCTTTGTATTATCAGCTGAAACAGCTATTTGGTTTAGGGATGGGAGAAGGTGACTGTTGCTGTCAAATTCTGTTGGGATGGAAAAGTGCCTCAACTGTAATATCTGGATCCCTGATGCTGATTTTTGTTGTTATGGATGAACATGGATCATTCATGTGTGCTGTGATATAGGCCTATCAGTCTTTTTGGACCAGGAGGGGCACACAAAGTGCTACCTTCATAGTAGTGAAGGGCTACTATCTTTGCCAGGAGTTAAGCAGCACGAACAGAGTGGTGGCAGCATACCATGTGTTGATAAGTAGGAAGGAGGAGGTCATTTTAACTGTGTCTTTGAAGTGAGCTCTGCAAGCTCACTTATTTAGAGTTCCACTGCTGTGTTCTTAACTTATATTTGACCTACACCAATTTGGTGTAGTGCTGCTCAGTGCATGTGCATTTCACATGTGTTGAGTGTATGTGTGTCTCTGAATGGTACAGTGCATAGATGGTGCAGTTCTGTGCAATGCTTGTGTGTTCTATGAATGTGCTGGGTTTGTGTATGTGCACCTGTGAATGGTGCAATACATGGGAGATGTGCTGTGCCGTGTGTGTATGTTATATGCATGTGCTGGGTGTATATGTGCCTGTGAATGGCACAATACATGGAAAATTCTGGGTTCCATTTTGTGAGACCCTCGGCTAGCTAGAGGAACACGAAGAGTTAGAGGAATCCCACCAGACAGAATTATGGATCAGAGGATGAGGCCAGGCCAGCGACCAAGATGGCTGCCTGGCTGTGATGCTCCAGATCAGACGGCCCCCATTATGCCCATTTTGGGTCGAAATTACTATCTGCACCCATCGGGAATGTGCGAGCTGTTGTCCTGTTGAAAGTGGCATGGTTTGATATCATTTGTGAAAGATCAGAGCCCCGGAGTGCACCAATCAAATTGGGGGGTGTGGGGTTGCAGTGGCCTATCACTCACTTAGGAGGCCTCGCTGCAACAGGGGCTACAGGCGAGCCTGAAGTCTGAGGCTGCTGAGCCTCGCTGGACCATATGCCCCTGCCCAATGTTCCTGGGAAGCTCCTCATTGATGATGAGGGGAGATTGAAATCACTTGATGGCCGCTACTGCTGGAGCCAGCCCAGACCACGTTGCAAGGCCTACCAGGATGCACTGAGCCGCCAGACTCATTTTTGATTGGGCCTGGACGGGAGCCGCATGTGTTCCTGGTGTGGCACTGGGGAAAAACGACTGCCATGCTCCCTCCTTGCTCCGATATCCAGGGAAGGCACATGATGGAACTACCCACACAGCAGCAGGACGAGGTAACTACACGACTTGCGCAGCTTGCATTTCCAGCTGGCATGTTGGCCTAGGTTGGTGCGTAATGGCCCATACGGCACCACTGGAGCAGCCCCCCACCCCCCTTTACTGCTCTTTGCTTGTCCCAACAGGGCAGGCTGTTGGCACTGCCATACTTGCCGGGCACCTCTCCAACACTATATGGACATGCAAGATGCTTACACCTGGGGGCTACCACAATCATTGCTTCTTGGACAACCCGCCAGCTGTTGGGGGAGCTGCTTACTTCCCTGCCCTGCCGAGGCCGAACCACCTAGCTTGGACATCCCGGGCAAGATTCCTGAAGTGCACCTCACTACAGTCCCTTTGAACATGGAATCTGCAGCCTCTCTACCCCCCAGCAGACACCTGAACTCTACTTAATCTGGCAGCCAAAACACTGCAAGCTTCCCTTTGAGAAGCCTAAAATTACGTGTCGGCTGGACCCCACGACTGATGCAGAGGAGGCTGCAGTGGGTTGCCCAGATGCGAAGCAGATGACTGGTACAGTGGCTATGATGGCAGTACTCCGCACAGACTTCGTTCAATCAGTTCTTGCTTTGACATTCTACCAGGCAGTTTGAACTCAAGGGTTTAAGTCTAGGTCAACAGGGCATATAGTGGGATGGTGTGGGGGCACGTATATCAGGCCTGGAAGATAGTGCCACAGCGTTTCTAAGCAACTGGAAAAGATGGAAAGACTTCTAAAACTAGTGCTGTTAAAAATTAAGACTTGGAAGCAAGATCCCGCCCGAACAATATCCACTTTATGGGCATTGTGGAAACCACAGACATGGGCTGCGAGGACCAATTTGTGGAATGCTTACTTGCTTACCTCTTTGACCGCCAGAATTTTGCTTCCACATTTGTGGTTGAGAGGACCCATCAATCTTTTGGCCCGCGCCTCCACCCCCTCCTGACGCCCCACCGTGCCCTATTATAGCCTGCCAACTTAACTATAGAGATTGGGACATGGCGCTCTGCCTGCCACGAGAACACGTACTCTCCAATTCCAAGGCACTTCCATCTCCTGTTGTGAGGTTATTTGAGCACTTATGTAGGTACATTTAGTTTAGCTTGTGTCTGAGGCCTGCGCCCTGTCACCTCTGTCACCAGTCTGGCTTGGACGGCATAGACACTTTGAATCCTTCGGGATCTCAGCGACACATACTCTTTGAGAGATGCATGGCGCTAGGAACACGCTAATGGGTACTCATTCTATTCTGAGCCGCTTGGGGTTTGGGCTTGCATAGACTATTGCCTCTTACCTGCCACCACCTCCCCATGGCTGGTAGATGTGAAGCATCTCCTGCATACGTTATCGGATTACTCTAAGGTAAGGAGGGTCCTGCAGGGGCAATATGGGGGAGGCCTAAAACACCAGTGGCGCTTTCTGTGCAATGCTCTCCATGAAGAAGTTTTTCATTCTGAACTTTGAGAGTCCGTCATGGAATACTTTGCAATCAGTGCTGGTTCTGTTGCCCAGCAGGCTACACTGTGGGATGCCTTTAAGGCATAAACAAGCAGTGTGTGTATTTTCAAACATGCCAGACTGCTGCAGGATATACGTAACTGTTTAGCCCGTATAAAAGCCAATCTAAATGATATTGATAGATAGATTCTTAACAGTGGCAAGGGCTGCAGTTGCACCACTGCGCATTATTACACTATTACTAAGTACATTTTGTGAACTGGCTGAGCACAAAACAGCATATTTGGGGAAATACGTGAGAGCCCGAGAAAACAGAGAGGGTGAAAGCCCTGGCTGTACACTGGTCAGGATCCCGCATCCAAATCGTGGTAATGGTTATGTACACGAGCTACAGTTTGACGATGGGGGGCTGGGTTGGATGAGTCTCTGATAATAAAGGTATTGTCAGTGCTTCTTGGATATGACACGCAACTCTACATGTAGGGAGCATGCGGGGAGCACTGCTGCTCAGGCATAGTACTTGGCGGGTAGATCCAGGGTCCCTGGCCTTAATGGGGTCACAAGTGTCTTTTACAGAGCGTACTGGCATCTTCTTGAACCACATCTACTTGAGATGTATGCTGAGGCTCTTGAGGCCGGAGCCCTCCTTCTGTTGCTGTGAGAGTCAGTGATTACTTTATTACTGAAGCCTGGTAAAGACCCATCTCTCAGCACCTCCTATCACCCCCTATCGCTACTTATTTCGGTAATAAAATACAAAATACTGACCAAGGTCCTCAAGACTCTGCTGGACAAGATTATCTTGTCTATGCAAACCGGCTTTGTCCCCCATCGATCAACAGCCCTGAATTTACGCACTATCTTTGCAGTTCTGAATAGGATAAGTGCAGGCAGTGGTGACCCTTTTGGATGCAGAGAAAGCATTTTACTCTTTAGAATGGGTCTTCTTTCAGGCTACATTCTATAAGTTAGGAATGCCCCTTCAATTCAATCACTTATCCTGCTATTATATGCTAACTTCAGGTCAATAGTTCCTTTTCAGATCCTCTTCCAATTACCAGGGGGACCAGACAGGGTTGCCCTCTATAACCACTCCTTTTTATTATAGGATTGGGTCCTCTGATCCGTCTCTTACAAGAGAAACACATTTATCGAGGTATGCACTTTTGACCTAGTCCCTTGCTGTATGCAGATTATATTTTGATTTTGTTGTTTATCCATCATCCTTCAGATAACCTAGCCCCCATTGTATGGGAGATCATCCGGTTTGGTGTCTTCTCCGATTTCAACATTAACTGGGCCAAGTCTGAATTTCTCCTCTTCACTGATACTACTTTGCCTATCCCAATTGACTAACCCCCTGAACTGGTGGGACTGGTCTACTAAATATCTGGGCATTAATTAAATTGCACTGAGACAAGGAGCAGGTGATCCACCTAAATTATAGTCCAGCCATTGATAAGCTGACCACTCAAATAGAACAATGGCTTTGGTTCCCCCTTTCTATGTCAGCCCGTATCGCCACCATTAAAATGAGGGTACTACTTTTTGAGTGACAATTTCTTTGCCTCTCTAGGAAGCATCTTGTTGAGGCAGGCCAGCTGTCTAACCCGGATTAGGTGGAACCCAGTGCTTCTGTACGATTGTGGAAGGTTCGGAGTGCCAGATTTCAAACTATACTCCATACCCAATGTCAATTTGCATATCACTGGTATCACCCGGACACACGTCTTCCTTATGCCAAGCCTGAAAGGGATCGAGCAAGAGCTGTACCCTTGCAGTCCATACTTCACGTGGGCATCAAGTTAGATGCAACTGTCATCCTAGCACTATCGACAACAAGTTGGGTGTGGCAGAAGCAATGCTTACTCTTAGGGGAAGGCCTTCTATACTCACTCGCTCTTCCTCTGGCTAATAATACATGGCTTTCCATAACCCAAGAAACTTTGGTCCAATCTACTCTATTGCATCACGGCTTATGTACATTTGGGGACGTTTTCCCAGATGAACATTGTTCATGCTGATGATACCTGCTTCACGACTGCCACACACATGGACCACATTGTCTTGCGGCGCCTCCATAGCACACTGCAAGCACAGATCCCCTCCTATCCATTACTCTTGAGACTTTCCCCCATTAACACTTATGAGAACTGACACAGATGGAAGGCAACTGGTCTCTAGTCTCTATGACACCTGCGTGGCCATGATAATGGCGCGAGATAGAAAGATCAGAGCAGCCTTGGGAACATGACCGTGGCCACCCCTTACCTGACCAACTGTGGTATTATTGTACTCAGATGAAACTGGTCTCTCCCAACCATAGGCACAAGCTCCTCTAATATAAATTTTTGCATACGGCATACATTATGCTAAGTGCTTTGGCTAAAATAGACCCCACGAGATCCTCAAAATGCCCTATATGCCATGTGGATGAGGCAGATTTTGCACACTTGACATGGACATGTATACACATAGTAGTGTATTGGGACAAGGTATTCTCCCAACTCTCTTTGATGATAGAAGTTACACTCTTCCCCCCCATTCTCTTCCGCCCCTCCTGGGATACGTTAAAGGTGTACTAAAGGGGGTCCGGAGGTTCACTGCAATAGCGTTATTGGTGGCCAAAAGGGAGATTGCATTGCATTGAATTGGGGTAGTGGCCTGCGCCCAACCGTTGATGCATAGTTGAAAAGTATGATCCATTGTGACAATACAAGTGAAATTTATGCTATGTTGCAGCATCCTACTTCCAGACCCAAAGATATTTGGCAGCTGCTCAAGGACTACCTGCTTTCACCGGAAGGAACAGGGCAGCCCTGACCTGCTGTACTCTGTGCACGTTGGTGTCATGGACTGTATACCATTCCTGCCTTTACGTACGGACTGCCGTACTATAAGGCCCCTCGGCAATTCTGATACCATTTGGTCTACTTACTGTGATATGAATATATGTTACTGTTCTTAATAGGGTCATAATGGCTAGGTTCCCAGATGTAGATCTTTGCTGTTTTTTTTAATCACTGTGTGATTTTGTCTTTTACTTTCTTATTATATTGATGTATGTTCTTACTTATGCCAAAAATGAGAAATACATTTCACAAAAAAAACAGATTTGTGGATTGCTGCATTCCTGTGAACTGGGTGGGAATCACTGGGGCAAGGGAGAGCCAGGCTCTTTAGTGGACTTCAAAGGGTAATCTTTGATTCAGCGAAGTGTCTCTAGGAAGGAGACTGGGCACACCTCAGGAAAAAGATGGGGCTGATATGAGAATCATAACGAGTCAGCTGAGGCCCTGGCATAACCTTTTGACACACGCATCACAGTAGCTGACATCCAGGCGTGTTCTAGACGCTCCCATGGCCTTTGTTGTGGGGCTATCAGATTTGGATCTGCTCCTGCTGTGACAGACTGCTTTGTGGTGAAAGCGTTAGGCAGAGGAGAGGGCATTTCAAATGAAAGCAGACCTCAACATAAACTTCAAAGACTTAAACTCTAAATCATATTTGGTGCCTGGACATTGGACTATAAGAAGGGGAGCTCGAGGCCCCCAAAAGTTGCATATGCTCCAGGGAGACCAAATGCAAGTTGGTCTGCTGCAGACTCTCCTAATTTTGTCACAGACATAAATTGTTTTATAGTTCTTTACCACAGTAATTAACTACAGGCAAAACAAGTTACCTTATTTCCAGCGTGTTCTTTTAGATAGTAGGGTTGTTTTAGTATTTCTGCTGCTTTAAATTAGCTAAAGTAGACCATATCTCCCCACAGGAACTAGGTTAAACTGATTATAATACAGAAATTGTCCGGTGGGACTCATTTGAAAGAATACACTTTTAAATGCTTCTCTCCCATGCATCGTCGACCAATACTGCTTTCTAGAATTCTGCATATCACATCCTCAAGTGGAAATACATAGTGCCTCACAATCTCAAGTGCTTTAAGTGTTTCCCAAATCAGCACTTCCATTCCAGTATCCAACTGTGTGGTTCTCATCAGGTATCGAACATTGATGTTGATCAATCTGATAGAGACTTCTAGTTGCAGATTCCTTACTTTAGAATATCCCCCCAGGCATTAGACTGGAACCGGAGACTTTTATTCTAGCAGTACTCCTGCAAGCCATCAGGTGGCGTCAATCAGCTCCACGTCTGTTGTAGGCGTCGTGGTTGTCATGACGACGTCACAATCGTACTTAATCGCTACCCCGGCGCACTGACATCAGTTCTTTTCTTTCCACGCCACATAATGATCCGGAGAGAGCAACCCTGGTCATTTTTTGACCAAAGTCACCTTTTTGTCATTTTTTTAAATTAATTTGATGTGTCGAGATAATGTCATCTACGACTGGATTCAAGCCCTGCGACGCCTGTTACCGAATGATGTCGGTGACGGACCCTCACCTGGTTTGTTTGTGGTGTCTGGAGCGCAACCACGTACCGAAGTCGTGCTCCGAGTGCCGGGCCATGAACCCGAAGGCTTTGAGAGAGCGGTCCCTAAAGCTTATGGTGACCTGGTGCTCGACTCCACGTCGCTCCCAGTCTTGCTCGAGAGTAGGGTCTCAAGACCACTCGTGGGGTCATCACCATTCCTCTTCATCCCATTAAAAATTGTCTGGACATTCAGGTTAAAAAAAAAGTTGAAGAAGGCGAAACGTTCTGCGACTTCACCTGGTTGCTCGGCGGGAAGAGTTTTGACGCTCTAGGCCTCGGTCTGCGGAGTCTGCTTCTGGGTCCCCACTCTGACTTTCCAGGAGCCGGTGCCACCCCTGCCCAGCTTAAGGAATTTTATGAGGCCATGCACCTCATTTTTGGACAGACTGACCCCCCTGTGGCGCCTTTGCAGCCTCTGGGTTCAATTGGGGGCCCTTCAGGTTCTGCGCCGGTAGCTGCAGCCCCAAAGGTCCGTCTGGATCCATTGTTGGATCTGTGCCGGCGCTGGTCGTACCATTGCGACCTTCCCAGACGCTTTCTATGTTTTCGACACTCCCAACGCCGGTTGGGCCCTAATTGACGTCAACCCAATCCTAATCCCGGACAAGCCGGAAAGCTGCTTTCAACACCCCAGGTTGGATTTGGACCCTTATTATTATGGGTACGAATATGGGGAAGGATTGGACCCTTTGGAATACCAGCTAGAAAACACTGACTTGTACTGGACACAGGAATTGGGCGAGCCCAGTGGTCTGGTTACTTCTCCAGACGCTGGCATGCTTTCTCCACCTACTGTGGCTACGGTGGAGGGAGCCTCTTACTCAGTGGTGGTCAGTAGGGCGGCTGAGGTCCTTGGCCTACAGCTTCCTACGGTGGCAGTTAGGACTAATCTCCTGACTGAGGTGCTTCAGCCTGGGGCTTCCACTTCAGAGCCTCTCCTCCCATTTAATGAAGCCCTCGCAGATGTCCTTCTGTGCACTTGGTCCAAACCCAGCACAGGGACTCCTGTGAATAAGACAATCGCCCTCCACCATTGGCCTTCCCCAAGCGTCCCTAAACTCCTGTCCCAATACCCCATGCCTGGGAACCTTGTCATCCAGGCATCCTCATCATCTGGCGCAATCCTCTCCGCTCCCCCAGAAGATGCTTTCTTCTTCCAATCTGGCATTGCGGTCCATGAACACTGCATGCCTTTTGGGCAGCTACACTCATTCACTGTGGGATGGATACGGTTGCACAAGTATTGCTGCAGGTCCTGGAGGAGGCCCGGGCCATCATCTCTCAAGCTGTTGCTGATGGGAGGGATGCGGCTAACTTCACAATTTGTTGTGGGCTGGACACGACCAACACTCTCTGGGTAGATCGGTTGCATCTACCTTCTGGAGCCATGCCTGGTTGAGGACATCTGGTTTCTCGGGGTATGTCTAGCAATCCCTTATTGACATGCCCTTTGATGGCACCTTGTCTCTTTGGAGGCAAAGCGGACTCTACCCTCAAGAGGTTCAAGGAGTCTCTGGCTAGGGCTCGGTCCTTTGGCCTAGCGACTATCCCTCGTCCACCACAGTCCAATTTTAACCCCTTTCGTGACCAGGGAAGGGGCTCCCTGCTGCATCCTCAACCTGCCAGCCACAGCGCCACGCATGCTTCCAAGCAGTCTGCCCAGTCCACCCTTGCCGCAGCCTTCAAGCCTTCCTGGTCTGTCCCCCCCATCTCAAACCAGTTGGAGGCAAGATTCACTATCAACAGCCCCCTAGGAATCCATCACGATGGACAGGTGGGTTTTGCAAATAATCCGAAGGGGCTACTCCCTCCCCTTCAAAACTACCCCTCTGGCCACGGCTCAATCCTATGGCTGCTTACCGGAGGATCATATGGCACTTCTCCGAGAGGAAGTCTGGCTCTCATGACGAAGGGTGCCATAGAGAAGGGTACCTGTGCCAGAAGTAGACTGTGGTCAGCAACAGGGGAATCTCTCTGACATGGTCCTGATCTCGGAGGGAACTGGGAAATACCTGCAGTGGTGGCTATCGAATCGCATTTGGGTGAGGCAGATCCCTTTACTTTCCCCAACAAGAGGTCACAGTAGTGACAGATGTGTCACTTCTGGGATGGGGCAGCCACATGGGAGAGGCAGAGTTCAGAGGTCTCTGGTCTCCAGCGAAATCTGGACTCCACTTCAATCTTTTGGAGCTCCGGACGATCAGGCTTGCATTGAAAGCATCTCTGGTACAGGTGTTCACAGACAACACTGCTGCAATGTGGTACTGCAACAAGCAGGACGGAGTGGGGTCATGGACCCCCTGTCAGGAGGCTCCAAGCCTCTGGATGTGATTGGAACATCAGGGCATCACCCTGGTGGTTCAACATCTGCTGGTCTCTAAACGCTGGAGCAGACAAACTCAGGCCTTCAATGCATAGTCGATCACGAATGGCGTCTCCATCCAGAGGTTACACAAGGCCTCTTTTCAGCAGTGGGGAGAGCCTTGGTTAGATCTGTCTACCTGCGCACAGAACACGCAGTGTCAGCTGTTTTGCGCACTGGAGTTTTCCAAGGCAGCACTTGCTCGGCAACGCTTTTCACCTCAAGTGGAACTCAGTCCTCCTTTACGCCTTCCCGCCAATACCACTTCTGTCTAAAGTTCTGAAGAAGATCACGAACGACTGGGACCAAGTAATCCTTGTGGCTCTGGACTGGACACGAAGAGTCTGGTATCCAGAGCTACTGAGCATGGCTACAGATCCTATGATCAGACTGCCCCTTCAGGAGTATCTTCTGTCGCAGCAGCAGCAGGGGATGGGTCTCCTCTGTTCGCAGAGTGACTGAGCTTCAAGCTCTGTCTTCCAAACCACCACTTTTGTCCGTCCACCCTGACAAAGTGGTGCTTCATAGGGCCTCCTTTCTTCCTAAGGTCTTTACTCCTTCTCACGTAGGCCTATCCATCACCTTGCCTGCTTTTTACGTACCCCCCACATCCCTCTCATGGAGAAGCGAGACTCGACCGACTGGATCCAAAAAAGAGCGTTGGTGTTCTACCTCAATCGTACCAAAGATTTCTGGGTGGACAGTAGTGAATTCTTTGTTGGATATGTGGGTGCGAAGAAAGGGAAGGTGGTGCAGAAACGTACCATCTCACAATTGGTACTGCTCTGCATCAAAACGTGCTGCGCTCTGACTCTTGCGTACTCATTCTAAAGAGCAACTGCTGCTACCACAGTGTTAGCACACGGAGTTCCTGATCAGGACATCTGCCAGGCAGCAATGTGGGCCTCTCTGCACACGTTTACAAAACATTACTGCATTGGCAGTCAGGTCCGCAGAGATGGCTTCTTTGGTGGTTCAGTCCTGCAGGGCTTTTTAGTGTGATCTTGGTTCGCAGCCTACCTCTGAGGATGGTATTGCTTGGGTATCTATTCTAAGGTTAGGAATCTGCAACTAGAAGTCTCTATCAGATGAAAAAGTTACGTACCTTTGGTAACGATTTATCTGGGAGAGGCACATTCTACTTGCATACTCCTTACCGACCCACCCATCCTCCACGCTCGCGAACTGATTTCTATGGACAGGGATTTCCCTTTCAGGGCCCTAGCTCTGGCGCACCAATTTCATTGTTCTTCATGGCTCTGCGCTGTGGCGTGGAAAGTCGTGAAAAGAAACTGATATCAGCACTCCGGGGTGGTTCTTAAGTACGACTGCATCGTCATCATGGCGACCGCAATGCCTACAACGGACGTGGAGTCGGCCAACACCACCTGAGGTTCGCAAGGATACTGCTCGAAGAAAAGTCTCCAGATCTGTTCTGATACCCGGAGGAAAATTCTGAGGTTAGGGAATCTGCATCTAGAATATGTCTCTACCAGATAAATCATTACAGAAGGTCATGATTTACGCAGTGTCACGCATGCAAAAAAAAAAAAGAGGTGAATGCATCATTCAGAGACATCATTTTTCATATATTCACAATAATGAAACATGGCACCAACTTGTTTAAAAATGCATTTGCTTTTCCGTTAGGTTTTTTATTTAATAAAAAGAGTGTGCTGCACACTGCTGAATTTATTTATTTTAGATGCTAACAATTACTTTCATTTTGTCAGGGTTGGCATTTTGCCGTTGCTTCTTCCCTTATGCGATGGATGCCACCTTAGCAAAAAAGAATTACATACAATATGTCTGTGCCAGAATTTAGCCATTGCTGCTGTACATATACCATTAGAGGCCCTTATGTTAAAAATTACCTCTTGTATGTAAAGGTTACAATTTTGTCACGGTAGCCACGGTTATCCTTTATTGTACCAAGAATTGCCTTCTGTATGCAAGTGCCAGCATTTTGTTATAGATTCCACTGTAAGCTGAGAATTGCCATCAGTATGCCAGGGCAGTGGCAGGGTTGCAAACATAACACTGCGTTCTTACTCATGCTCACATACTGGCACTCTCACGCTCTCACTGTTCTTTTCATTCATTTATCAATTCTGTCAGCCTGACTCACTCTTTGTCATCTAGTTACACTTAATCAGTCACTCTTTCTCACTCACACTTTCTCACTCTAACACTCCCTCACATTCGCTCTTATTCACCTACACCCACTCTCATTCTCACTCACTCTGACTCACATTTACTTAGTGATAATCTCACTCACAACCTGCCACTCACTCACTTTCATTCAGGTACAAACTCAGGCTCGAACATACACAATGACAACTTACATTTAAAAGAATTTCATTTTACCTACCTCAGCTGACAACGAGGGTCCCATTCCAGCTTGCGGTGTTCATGTTTTTTTATCACACTAATAGTGAGTAATAGATTATTACTCGCCATTAGTATAATTAAACATTGGGCAGAAAACGTGAAAGCTGGAGCCCCTCACGCCTGTAAGGGTGAGCCGCCCCTGTGTTCTTGGCACTGGATTTTGACACCTCTGAGAACAGGGACCACAATGGGCAGGTCGGGGTCGCAGGTGTGACCCTTAAATGAAGTCCATGTCTGTTTACTGATAGTGGAAAGACCATCTATATGCTGAGAATGGTACTGCAGCCTTCCACCTAGTATTGAGGGCTGAATGTACATGTATTGCTGGCGACTGCTGCACCCTTTATTGTCTGTGTACTCAGGTAACATCTGAAATGACGGCAGAGGCATCACTAGTGAAATTGAATATCACATCCCCATTGTTCCCATTAGTGACACTACTGAAGAAGTACACAGGTGCACTTTACCACATCTGTTTGCTGCAGTTGATATACAGCCTTGTTTCTGTCCCCTGCAGGGTCATTTGTGTGTTTAAGTAATACTACGTCTCCTCAACTATTATTAATGTGTGCCAATGTGTGGAAGTGCAGCTGACTTTACTTGCTTTAAACAGTGATGAACACTCCAAAACGCTTTACTCTGCCACATGGGTTGGCTGACGGCCCCGCATGACTGGCGAAAGTAGCTATCGCCCCACGGGCGAGGGAGGACTAGGGATTCCACACCTACACAGGTATTATCAGGCAGCCCAGCCCGCTACCTGGTGGAATGGTCACAGATGGAGTCAGAGAAACATTGGCTGTTTATAGACTGGGCCATCACAGATATCCATTTATGGGAATGTCTGTTACTCCCACACCAACAGCGAAATGGGTTTTACACCGCCCTAATCACGAGGGTGACCTTACGGGTATGGGACCTAGCTGCCACGCGTATCGGACTGATGACATTTGGTAGGGAACACTGACTCTACCCAGGCCTCGATGAGGTGGCTTTTCATCGCTGGCTTCAATCTAGATGCCGGTCTATCAGTCATCTTTACAATTTAAAGAGGGTCTCATGACATTTGACCAACTGAAACTTCATTACGACTTGCCAGAAATGGAGAGATTATGCTATTTCCAGCTCAGCCACTGAATTTCCCATAGCACCGTTAAACAAGGGGATGTGTCCCACCTTGATGAAGTATGAACAATGGCTCCTTCTGAAGAAGACAGACCACAAGCTGATGTCTGAGTTATACGCCCTTCACCTCCCACCACTCACTCCTAATAAGGACCCTTCTCGTTGATGTTGAGAGCAGGAACTGGGCAAGTTGTTTACGGCGGAGGGATGGGGGACATTTATTTTCATGCTAAACACACAGCATCCAACACGGCAAGCACTGAAACAGCCACAAAAATAGTAACATACTGGTATCTTACCCCACTCCGATTACAGAGAGGCAACACAAGTCGGAGCCCTGACTGCTGGCGCCACTGTGGGCAGACAGCAACCCTACTACACATGCTGTGGGAATGCCCGAGGTTAGTCGTATTCTGGGACGAGGTCCTGAAAGACACTGACACATTCCTAGACACGTCCCTCCCTAGATTCCCTGCATACACCATTATGGGCTTGCCAACCCCCTAACACAGGGGTCTCCAAACTTTTTTATGCCGCACCCATCCCCTCAGTTGAAAAATAAAAATCATTGGGCCCCCCTCAGAATTTTTCAGTCATTTTATAAAGATGGCAATGTTTAAATATGTCTAGACCTATTTAAACATTGCAGTTAAGTAGTTAACTTTTTTTTAAATGCAGTAACATGCTTCTGCTTAAAACAAAGGCCTGTTATCTGTATAAAGCTTCTTTTGGCCAGAGTCTGGTGCCCTCCCTGGGATCACTTGAGGCCCCCAGTTTGAAGACCTCTGCCCTAACATATCCTCTTAAATCACGGAGGTGCCGACAGATAGGTCTCACCTTAGGGTCAGCACACCAGACGATTCTGGCAATGTGAGGGACCGACAGAATTCCTGTACACCGGCTATGGCAACACAAGCTATGGCGCATCCTTGGGATGGGGAACTAATTCTCAGTCACAGAGCAAGCTGATACCTTTAGAGAGACATGGGCCCCATTTTTTGCCCTGTTAACAACTGAGTTTCGCAAACTAACTTGTCCTAGGTATTTGAGACTTCTACGCCTTGCTGAGCCGCCCACGTGATATCACCTAATTACACGCCTCTTGTACACAGTCGCTCACTCACCAACAACATTGTTACAACACGACAACCTTGGGCACTCTCACTCCAGTTGGGTTAGGAAAGGTGGTGGTGTTTGGGGGAATAGTTTATTGCACCATTATTTGCCTGAACTAAAGCTGCTGTCTGCCTCTGCCGGCCGGGCGATGTAGGCAGTTGTATGTGTATGTTTAATTTCAATAAACAGAGTTGAACTGAAAACACTGATGAAATCAGAAGTGACAATAACATCATGACTCTTGACAAAGTACACCACCATTGCTCCATCATGGATCTGAGGCCTGTTTACCGACATGCAGGCGTATTGATGACATAAGCCAGAGTCTGTGGAGCATCGCCTAGGGGACAAGGCACATTCCACTATTTTAATGATTATGTCCCTTCATCTGACGTTTTAATTATACTATTTCTATGAATTTTTATGAGGTTGCCAATCTTAATGAAAACCCATAAGGCCCTTTACGTTTTTGTGAACTGTAGGGATTTGTATGTTTATATTCTTTAGTAGCTGCTTAGCCCTGTTGGCCCTGCAGCTATGCTGATTTGGCACTGGACACACAGCGTTACCTTTGGAAAGTTTTGCTCTGTACCCCTGTATGAAACCCAAGGCCTCCCCAGCACCCCTAGAACGCCTTGTTAGTGCCTGTCTCCATTTGAACATCTGCCCCTACTCACCTTGTTGCCGGAGCCCAGTTTGCATTGCCAAGGGCAGTACCTGTCAGGTTTTGTTCCCTGGCCATTCCTCCCACGTAGCCCCACGCCCAACCTTTGATACATCCAGTGGGTTTTTAATATAATTCGTTGTCTTTGACCATATCCTGCGTCCAGGCATCCGGTGCACTATAGGTTTTAGACTGTCTTAACCATCTCAAGGACTTCCATACATATCACCCTCAATGTAATGTGTTTTATAACATTGTGCGAATTAAGTGTGAACTCCTATAGTTGTGTTTACGAACCAAGAAGTAGTTTGCAGACTGGTTGATGAAACTAAAATATTACATATGATTTTTAGATTTGTGGAATGGAATTGTTAATTCCCTACAATGGATCCCATCATGTTGAGATCTGCTCACCGTGTCTGCACGTAGTTCCCACAACTTATTTACTGGATGCGATTCTTGAAACGCTATATCAAATTCACTAACTGCCAGGGGCAGCTGGTTCATGAACTTTACAGTTAATATTAACTTTTTGAGAGGAGGCATTTTCCGCTCCTTTTGCTTGTGCCCTAGTACTCCCCTGCCCTAGGGGTATGCCACTCATACTCTCACCTTCTCTCGGCTAAAATACTATTAGATCTATTGGCAACAGCAGCATCTTCTTTCACACTAGAGGATTGTTTGCCCACTGCTGAAACTTGGTTAGCAGCAGTGCATCTGTTAGCATCTTACTTTTTTTTTAACAATGGGTTTACTATTTTGCAGCCCTAAAAAAGCCGAGAGCAAAGTCCTTAAGTCCTCTCCAGCATGGACAACCCCTCCTCACCTTGTTGCCGGAGCCCAGATTGCATGGCCAGTGTCGCTCCATTCTCGGCCTGTGACCCGCATAAGCAGTATATAGTAACATCTGCACTGTGTTGCAGGTGAAAGGCATGCCACTCGCTGGAGGCGGTGGTAAATTCAGCATGAAAACGGCCCAGATTTACAGCTAAAGAGAAGGACATGTGGCAGCAACAGTGGATTCCCTCGTTAAACCTGATTAGGCTTCCATGCAAGGCATAGTTGTATGGGAATCAGGTCATATAGTGAGCAACAGAACAGGATGCATCAGAGCAAGCACTCAGTACCGCTGGTTGATGGTGGTCTCCAAAGTGAGGAATTAAAAAGGGAGCTGACATAATCTTCATCGGTACTGAAGTCCGAAAGAAACGAGTCATGCAAGGGCATCATGGCTGAGGGAATGCTGTTCCTTCAGATTGTTAAAATGCTTCCAAAGAGTAGTCGGTAGGTAAGACTTAAAAGGACAAAGTAGACTATGTATCCATAAAATCAATCATTGCTTTTGAAGAGCCTAAGAATCAATCTGAGAAGTGAGAACCAAATGTGACTCTTCTAATGTATGGAGACAGTGATGATAGAGGTTCTGGAAGATTCACAACAAAACCACACAAAATACTGAGTGTAAGCTCATTCGCGGAGGGCACTTCAAGCATTGAAAGCCAGAGTGGAGCTCATGATGAGCTAAAGCAAATGCTGACCGAAGGAATGGCTGCAGCCAAGACGAAGACTTCAAAACACAAGGAGGATACTGCTCAATATAATGTGTTGAGACCATACAAGATTACTCCAGTTTTCCAATTTGCATGCAAATAAAATACATAGAAAATTAAATAAGAGAGTGGGAAATAGGGAACTGGATGTGACCCTGTTAGCTGAGAAGGAAGTGATAAAGTAATTTCTTACAGTGGAGAATGTGGGTGAAGGTGCTTCCGAACTTACGAAAGTCCTGAAAGTTGTCAGGCTGCCAATGGCACTGAGCATAATTTATAAAAGCAGGTGTCAACAGCCCTAAACAAAGGAAGAGAATCACTGTGTATCAGCCACAAAGATGGATCTCTATTTAAGAGGTGGTACTGACAAGCCAAGCCACCCAGCTCAAAAGCAAGACCTACTGAGAATAAAGCGAGAGTTGAATATTTTTAAACGGCGATCTCCCTCTGATACCCAGCCAGGCTTCCGGTGACCCACCCCCCTTCCACTCACCAAATCTTCAAGCCTGGAATGTGGCCAGGGACCCCAGGCAATTTTAGACGTTTTTAAAATGTGACAAGAGGTTGTATTCCAGGTTCGGCTCCAGAACGACATTGAATCAATCTTTCTACTTGATGAAATTGGATGAAATTCTGTCAGACTTTGGATTCACCCTTTGGGTGTATGGGACATGCTACTTTTTGGCAGTGCTATGGGAAGGCTGTTAGCCCTAACATTTTTGGCCTGGCCACTCTTTCAGAGGCTGGCCCTGACAGGGTGGTAAAACATTAATTTGTTAACTTTCATTCGGGGCAAATTCAGTAGGTGAAGGTAGGGACGTTTCCTTTCTCAAGTTCAGATACCACGTTAATGGGTCAAGCGAGGCCATGAACAAAGCAAGAGATGCTACAAACAAAATACGTGTTTTTGCTGCTTGAAATCTGTACAATTAAGACCACAGCAGTTTTTGAGTCTTTTCTTAGTATCTGCAGGCACCCTCTGGTGCCTCCCAAACACTGCCTTACTATGCTTTATTGAACAACGGATGGTTCTTGATGCTTTCTCTGGGGTTGCCAAGGCATACAGTGGAGTTTCAGATGTATTTAAAACAGTGTCTCGAGTTCAAGGTGCAGTCCCTTTGCCATTGTGCCTTGTAGAACAGGGTCCCCACTAATGGAAGTTTTATTTTCTTTATTTTCTTAACTAGAGGCCAACTATTATAAATTCAGGACTGTGATCTTGAAATGGCTAATCGGCCACATTGACTTGGAACTTACAAACAAAAGAGGGGGACCTTTGTTTTTTAATTCCTCTCGGAAGCGACATGTGGCACACTAATACTGCAGACTTGTGGCATCTCCACTCACACTGAGTTGTGGTCCTGGAGAGCTAGAATAGGTAGTATACAAGTGTCCAGCAAGTTCGGGGGGAGCGTGTGTTGAGCAAGGAAGCGGAGTCGGTGAGAGAGGCTTTCTGGACCGCGGTGTGGGGAAACAGGTCTAATCTGTGTGTGGGGATCCATCTGACATTGTGCTGGTTCACCCACAAAAGGCTAAAAACCTTGCAAATACAGGTGCTGGTTATACCCCTCCTGGGCCTAGTGGCTAATTCCTAGTGAGTCACAAGTTAGATATACCTCATGAATATTTATGAAGTAGTTCTCAAATCGATAGACACTAGGAATCGCAACCTTCACAAGAATGGTGATGGCCTGCTGAGATCAGCAGACCACCATCATGTGATTGCTTTTAAATTAAGCAGTTTTTTAAATGCAACCCGTTTTACTTTGTGTAAGTTTCATTTTTTGAAAGTAGAGAGTGGTCTGGCCCACTGCTTACTCTTAAAATTGTTTTTGTCAACATTTATAAAGGGCAAGGGGTCCTTTGTGGGACCTCTTCCTATTTCAGGATGGCTTACCATATCCTTTGAGAGGGTGGTTAATTATTAATGTTTTGCGACCTGAATTTGGTTGCAAAATATTTACACATACCAATGCGAGCCGGTATTTGGAAGAGACATCCTAAACACGCCCCTGCCAAGTACCAAATCAGACTTTGGTCGCAAACCCAAATCGTGATTCGGTAACATGCTTCTAAGTCACAGAAATCAACTTCCCTTGGTCTCCTATAGTGCATATTTGGTCACAGGTGTTATGTCTGGGTGGCTCTTCTAGTCCTGTACCCCATTGTCTACGAAGAGTCCTAGCAATTGCGTTAAAGGTTAGGAACAGCCCTGGTGGTATCTGGAACCTTTCCTGCAGTTCTGCATAAGTGCACAGTTTCCCGTTATTATATAGAGCCCCTATGGTGTCGATCTGAAGTGCCATGAATTGGGTGATACCCCTTATTACATGATTACCTGTGACGGTTCCTATACAGATCAGGGGGGCCTCTGGCGAGTACGGTGTTCTGGTGTGTGTTCGTTTTAGGTATTGTTCCCAGCAGTGATGTGATGCTTCCCATTCTATCGGAAGTGTTTTATTCTGTTTCTTGGGGTTTAGTAGAATGCCCAGAATTCTATCACGGGGGCAGTGGAGAGGGGTTCTCAGTGCTTCCCCCACTGGGGGTGCTCTGATGAATCGCGCCAGCCATTGGAGTTGGCTCGCCCAATAGTATAATTCAAAGTCAGGAACAGCCAAACCACCCTCTGCTGTTGTTCTCTGGAGGGTGCGCAATGCTATCCTTTGTCTGTTGGTTCCCCATATAAATCCTGTAATCATGGACAAAATTGTTTTAAATACCACCCTCGGTATAATGAGTGGGATGGTTGCAAAATAATATAACATTCTAGGTAACACTATCATCTTAATCAGTGCAACTCTCCCAGTAACCGCTAGCGGGAGTGTCTGCCAGAATATCATGCTGTTTTTGATACTCCTAATTGTGCTCTGAATGTTCCCTTCTAGTAAATCCTCAGCGGAGTGATAGATATTGACCCCTAAATATTTGAATGTGGACGGGGACCACGGAAGACCCCGATTGTCCATTGGTTCTTCGATACCCCTAGCAGCTGGAAAAATGGACGACTTCCCCCAGTTTATCCGGAGTCCAGATGCGGCTCCAAAGTTGTCTAACATTGTCATTGCTCCTGGTAGATCGGTCTCTGCGTTCCGGAGGAAGAGTAACATGTCATCCGCATAGAGAGCAATATGATGCATCCAAGGATTGATTGTAATGCCTTCGTAGAACCTCTGGGACCTAGCTGATTGGGCGAGAGGTTCAACTGCCAATGCAAAAAGCAAAGGTGAAAGCGGGCATCCCTGTCTTGTACCCCTACCTATGGCAAAGGAAGGGGATATTGTACGGCCAGTGCGTACTCTCGCTGTGGGGTTTGTGTAGAGAAGCCTCGTCCATTTGACAAATCCTTCTCCTAGTCCTAGCTGCAGCATCACTCGTTCTAGGTAGTCCCATCGTAGGCTATCAAAAGCCTTCTCGACATCTATCGAGATGATTACTGCTCTATTTGCGTCAGGGGGTAGGGCATGAAGGAGTGAGATCAATCGACGGATATTTTGGGCAGTGCTTCTCTTTGGGATGAATCCCGATTGGTCCTGATGGATTAATGAGGACATATATGGTAGAAGTCTATTAGCTAGTACCCTGCTTAGTATTTTATAATCTAAGTTCAACATTGATAGTGGGTGGTATGATCGAACTTCTGTGGGGGGTTTGGTAGGTTTCAGAAGGGGAATCATTATTGCCTCTGTAGTGGAAGGAGGTAAGCTGTTGTTATTCCATGCCTCTGCATATAAGATGCTGAGCTGGGAGGTTAATGAGTCCTGATATGTAAGGTAGAACTCCAGAGGGAGACCATCTGCTCCCGGTACCTTGCCCCTTGCCATACTCTGGATTGCAGCCTTTATTTCTGTAAGTGATATGGGAGTCGCCAGGGCTATTCTATCTTCCCCTTTCAATGCTGGGAGGTTGAGGTTCCCCAGATCTTGTAATTGAGCGTCGCTGAGTATTTCGGAAAGGTGGTATTGATCTCCTTCTGCCCATATACTTTTATACCCGGGGTGGTCTCCAACTCCACCACTATGGTTTGAAGTTGGGGCGGTTTGGCCAGCCATGCCAGTAGGGCGCCTGCTCTGTCGCCCTCTGTATGTTGCTTCTGCAAGAATTGTTTGTAATCGAAACATGACAATCTAGTGTTAGTTTCTATTATTCTAGTCCTTGTCTCTTCTAGTTGTGTTGAGAGGTCGGGTTGTGATGGGTGCTTACGTTCGAGTTCCCTAAGAGAGTTCTCGAGATCGGTTAGTTGTCTCTAGCACTTTCCGTACTCCCACAGTAGTGCTAATACAATATCCCCTGATCACTGTTTTAAAGGATTCCCATTCGACAGATCTGGATGAGGCAGTTCCAGCCTTGTTCTCGAAGAATTCCGTAATCTGCGTGCCCAGTTGGGTTCTAAAAGCTTCGTCTTCAAGTGACTATGCTCTCAGGTGCCAAGTGGGAATCAAAAGTCTCTTGCCGCACCAGGCCAAAGAGATCAATAAGGGATTATGATCTGAGATGGTGCGGCCAAGATACTCGGCCTTCGCCACCACAGATTGCACCTCTGGAGATGCCAGAACGGTGTCCAGTCGTACATGCAGGTCGTGAACTGCTGAATAAAAAGAGTATTCTCTATTGGGGGGATTAAGTTTGCGCCAACAATCCGTTAATTGCCAGTGTTTTTGCCACTGCTGGAAGTGCAGTGCTGTTTTATGAGTTACGGATTGTGACAATGGTGGGTGCGATCTATCCATTGCGGTATCCACTACACAATTAAAGTCTCCTCCTATTAATGTAGTGCTAGTGAGAAGTGTGCTCATGGTCAGTGATAATCTGTCTAGGAATTTTCCCTGTTCGTGATTTGGGGCGTATAGTCCCGCAAGAGTTATCTCTCTCCCGTCCAATCTACCAGATATTACTACGTATCTCCCCTCAGTGTCGATCAAGGTATGAAGAACCTGTAGTGGAACGCCTGGTATGATCCATATCAACACTCCCCTCGCAAATGCTGAGTGGTTAGTGGCGAATATTTGTCCCCTCCAGCGCTTTTTCAAGGCCTTGATCTCCTGCTCCAACAAGTGAGTTTCTTGTAAGATAGCTATGTGCACTCCCCTTCGTTTAAGAAAGCTGTGAACTTTGTACCTCTTGGACATGTTATTTAGGCCCCTGACATTCCATGTGATTATCTTGTATTCTGTGGTCATAGTTTAGGGAGGGGTGTGGAGGCTGTCCGCTAACACCGCTCTATTACTACTACTGGACAAACCTATTGAGTCTCGTAATCTAAGGTGTGAACCGTTTGGGCTGTGAGATAAATGTGCCTGATAAACCCTGAAGACAACACAACCAAAATCAAACCCCCTTTGTAACTCCCTCTCCCCAGGACCGGTACCTACAAATCTCCCCGTCCAAACCATTACAATTATTGTAATCCTAATTATCAACCTATTGGAGGGAGGCGTGCCAGAGACCAAGAGGCAGCGTCCCGGACTCTCCCCCAGGCCCGATTATATGTAATGTGCCGGTTAAGAAATGACATCTAGGTTCCTATAGCTCTATATTTACGGTTGGGTCTTATCAATGTCCCTAACCAGATTGAGATTCCCCCACAATTGTCCGCTCACTTGCCAACTTCTTCTTTTTGCGAGGTCAGATAATCTTGTCTGCCGTTCCTGGGGTGATTAAAGGCAACCCGACGAGAGTGTCCTGGGAGGATATTGAGGACTGTTCGCAGTTTGAGTCAACATCTGATGTAGCATCTGGGGTCCGGCGTGTGTGGAAGTCTCCCCCGCTTAATGCTGCTGCTGTTTCCACCGCATCACGCATCTCCTGTTGTGATTGACGTTTCGATGGAGCCGCTTCTGTGGTCTTTTTCCGGGATCTGCTACGCTTGTTCCCGGGGTTTCGGAATGTCCGGTCGCGGGTTGCTCTGCAGTGGATGTTCAGCTATTCAAGCCATTCCATCGCCAGCTGAGGTGTGAGAAAAAAGTGGGTTCTGTTATCGTATTCCACTCGGAGTTTTGCCGGAAAGAGCATGGCATATTTTATACCATGCTCTCGCATGGTTCGTTTTACTGCGATGTAGGATGCCCTTTGCGCCTGTGTTTCTCTCGTAAAGTCTGGGAATATCATAACCTTTTGGCCATCCAATTGAATCTCACCTAGCTGGCGGGATTGTGACAGTACGTAGTCTCTATCTCTGTGGTGGAGTAATCTAGCGATTATTAGCCGTGGCCTGACTCCTGGTGGGGGTGGTCCGCCAGGGATCCTGTGGGCACGTTCCACCGCAAAGAATGGTGAGAAGCCCTCTGATGCTATCGTGTCTCTGAGCCACTGTTCTAGGAATACTTCTATATTAGCTGCGGAGGCCTCCGCCCCCTCCGGAACCCCCACTAATCTGATGTTGTTCCGTCGGGCTCGGTTTTCTGCATCCTCTGCCCTTGCCTCCAATGTTTTCAGCCGGGTGGTCAGGTCTTTAATTTCTGAGGATGAGCCTTTGTGCCCTGCTAATACTCCTGTCAACGTGGTCTCGTGCAAACCCACCGTTTCTTTTAATTTACGGTGGTCGTCTCGCAAAAGGGAAAGATCTGTGGTGAGGTTATCGATTTTACGCTCAAGCGCTTCCCGGGAATCTTTAATAGCCAGTAGCACAGTGTCCAGAGTTGTTTCTTGTTGTTCGTGCCCCGTTTGCGATTCTCTGGCGGGCGTTGGGGGTGGATTCTCAGTGTGCGGGGAGTCATAACCTTTGTCTTGCTTTTTTGGTTTTACCATTGTAACAGGTCTCAGATGCTTCTCTTCACTTTTTGAGATCTTAGGTTGTTATTATCGCAGTATCTAAGCTTTGGGCCTGGATTGTGGCCCGAGGGCGCTGCCCTACACTGTATTCGCTGATGTTCCGTACTGTTGCTCTCGTCGTTAGTGGCAAAAGTGACTGAGTCCTTTGCGCTCTTCAATGGATCGAGGGCCGCGGCTGTAGCTGATTTCCTGTTCCGTCGCGGCCGTCATTTTATGTCGTGGCAGCCGCGAACTTGTCAGGGGGAGTTTTTTTGGGGCGATCTCTGCCCCAAAGTGGAGCACCGCGGTTCCTACTTGTGCTGTATATTCTCCGATCGCTTCACTACAATTTTTAAGACCTCCGGTCGTTATTATGACAGGATTTAAGCTTCGGGCCTGGATTGTGGTTTGAGGGCGCCACCTTACTCGCATTCGCTGATGTTCCGCTTCGTAATGTTGTTCTCGCCGTTGGTGGTGAAGGTGTCTGAGCCCCTTGTATTCCTCGATGGATGGCGTGAGGGTTCCCACCTCCACGAGACCCTCGTGTCCTCACAACCGAGGGCCGCGGCCGCAGCGAGCTCTCTGTTCTGTTGCGGCTGCCATTTTGGGTTGCGGCAGCCGCAAAGTTTTCAGGGGGAGCTTTCCGGGTGATCTCTGCTCCAGGGTGGGGCGCAGAGGCTCCTACTTGTGCTGTATATTCTCCGATCGCTTCTCTTCAATCCCCAAGACCTCCGGTCGTCACTATGGCAGGTTTTAAACTTCGGCCTGGATTGTGGCCCAGAGGCCCCACGCTATGCCGCTTTCGCTGATGTTCCGCTTCATACTGTTGCTCTCGCCGTTTGTGGCGAAGGTGTCTGAGCCCCTCGTACCCTCCAACGAATGATGTGGGGGCCCTCACCTCCACGGGACCTTCGTACCTTCTCAGCCGTGGACTGCGGCTGCTGCGGGTTCACTGCTCTGTCGCAACCGCCATTTTAGGTCACGGCAGCCGCGGAGTTGTCGGGGGAGTTTTCTTGGTAAACTCTGCCCCAAAATGTATCGCCTCGGTCTCTACTTGTGCTGTATATTCTCCGATCACTTCTCTTCAACTTTTAAGACCTCCGGTCGTTATTATGGCAGGATTTAAGCTTCGGGCCTGGATTGTGGTCCGAGAGCGCCGCACTACGCGTGCAGCTCCATTGGTCCCAGGCCACGCCCCCCCGCTTCCCCTGATTGTTGCTTGCTTTCCAGATTTTTCAAAACTTCTATCAAGCTGCTTTTCTCGACCTAGTCTTTTCCGAGCCACATAAAAAATGACTTATTAAATTTTTAAAAAGTTACATGTTGCAGCATTCTCTAAGAATGCATTTGTTTATTACTCGTACTTGTTTTGTTCACTTTCTGTGGAATGCCGCCCTCCTACCCAATCTGGGAAAGCCAAGGTAAGTTGCCTGTTTGTAAATTGTACCAACTGGTGATATCGGCATTTCCCTAAATGTATGCGTGCTGTTAGCAGTTTATAGGTTTTACACCTCAATAACCCCCATACCATACTCACACCATCATATAGTGTACAATAACATGCAGTGACATACCACACCATACAATGCTATTCAATAACAGACCATATCATATTATAGAATATCAAGTGCTACCATACTATACAATAACAGGCCATACGCTAACCTACTATACAGTAAAAGCCTATACCATACCATAAAATGACAGCCCATAACATACTATACTACACTGTACACTGCCAGGCCATACTATGTCAAACTATCCAATCAAGTCACCCACCCCTGCTTTTACCTCTCCCCACCCCTGTACCCTCGGTTCAGCCTCATCTCCCTTTACCCAAACGTGAACTCTAATGTCACAATCATCTCCCTTTACCCTCCCCTGAACACTTAAGTTAACCTCAACTTCCTTCACCTCTGTTCACCCCGAAACCTCGTCACCCTCACCTCCCGTTACCTGTACCCAGCCTCAACGTTAAAGTCACCCTTATCTGTCTTTACCTCTACCAATCCCTAAACCCTAAATCACTTTTTTAAATAACATAAAAGTATGCTGTTTAAAAAAATACTTACACTGCATGGTAAAAGTATCAGTACTTACCTGTCGGGTAAAGACTGCTTGATAAAGGTCCTCTGTGGTGAAGGCTACGATGTACAGGCTATTTCCCCTCATGTGCGCACAAAGGTTTTGGGGGCACTGTTGGTTGTTCTGTGCCTTTCAGTATGTTTGGGTATGTTGGGTGTGTGGCACATTTGCCTCTTCAACAGTTTTTCTTTTACCTTAGGTCTCACCTGTGACAGTGCATGCACTGTTCCTTGCGAGACATTTTGTTTGGGGGGCTTCTACACAGTAGCCACGCTGCTGTATAACGTGGCTAAAGCCAATAGCTCTCCAAAAGGTGAGACCATTTGCTTTGCCAATGATTGTTAATCTAAGCCAAGGAAAGGAGACTGTCTGTTGAGAGATGTCCACATTCAGACATGTTCAAGTTTTACTGTTGTTGCAGCTCTATGAGAAATGGTAAACTTGACTGGTGTGTAAATATGCAGGCTGTTAATAACTGCTAGTATTCCTTCGTCTAAAGTGAGTTCAACACCAAAATTATCTTTTAATGTCTTAGAGCATGAGAGACTCCCCATAACTTTACCTTTCAGTGAACCTGCTGGGAAGGGACGTCCTAACCATGTAGGAAAGTATTTTGCGAGGTAAATCATCATTACTAACTAATAGAGTACCTGTTTGCTCCTGAGGAGTGCTGGTATACACTCATTGAATGCATTGCAGCAGTGCTGAGGAGTATAGGTGTTGTAGGCTCTGTAGGGGCCAAGAATCCGATGAGGAGCGAAGTCCACATTCATAGAAAGAGAGCTGTGATTGTAGATCTCTGATAGTAGGCAAAGCAGCCTTCCTGATTATGCTTTTCAACAAGAAAAGTTATTATATGAAAGAGCAACCCTGTATCTGCGATGCACCGGGGATCACAGAGCAGCCAGAGGTTGAGACTGACAGCGGCGGTTTCTCTTTTAGGGCTGAGGGGAATTCTTATTAAAAAAAATTAAATAGATCGATTTATTTAGAGATACGATCGTATCTCTAAACAAATGGATGCATTTAAGTCTGGGCTGTCTGTCCCAAAGTGCCTGCCCTCCTCGCTTTGAAGCACCAGACGGAAAACAGGTAGTAAATCAACTTTCTACACTCTGACGCAGGACACAGTGCTGACTGCTCTAAAGCCCTTAATTACCATTGTGGTCTATGTCAGTATCCACTATAAGCTAGTGACGCTTTTAGCGTCATGATTTTGTGCGTCTGAGTTTTTATCACTGCGTGAGGGCAGCCATCTGTCATTAACAGGCATAGATCCCACCCTTTCCCCATTCTTCACACAGTAGGAGTAGATGCAAGCATGTGTGATTTTGTGCCTTTTCTTCGGTAATGGTAAGTGTTATGATGGTAATTGTGTGTTATTTTTATTCTACTGAGTCCCCTTGTCACGCTAACCTCCTCTATGTGACACCCCAGGCCCTAGCTGCAGATCGCTGGCTCCTTCAGAAGTGGAGCTGCTGTAATTGGTCCTCCTGAAATTGTTGCAAAATGACGAGCATGGTTCTTGCTACCTTGCGAAATGGATCCAAATATCTGAGTCAAGAGCAACAGGAGAAATATGTCCTTACAGAAAAGGCAGTTATCAGCTGTATGCATTAAAACTGGCCCGATCTTCATGGTCTTAACAGTAATGCCACAATCATGATTTGATATGCAAACAAAGAATGTTAAAATGTGTCTCAGCCATTTAGTTCCTCTTATTTCACATGTTTACTTAATGTTGCATTATTTTCCCCAAGAGTTAGCTGTTTTATCCTGCTCAGTTTCTGTGCATTGTATTACTCTTGCATAGTGCATACTTTGACTCGTGCTAGGTGTTTATGACCGGCTTTGATTGAGAGTGCGTGTGCTGAGACAGAATGCAAAGCAAAGTGCTTAAGAGTGGGTTGGTCTCACTGCAGAGCACACAGAACAATGGTCATGTATTGCAGTTGCAAATAAAATTCAGTGTAAAAGTGTGTGAAGGGTGGCGTAGAGGTCAAAATATTTAGCAGGCAAAAGCAAAATGAAATAAAATGCTTACATGTGAATGAGTTCAGTGTATGTTTGGGGTGGTAAAGTGAGGGAGTGCATTCAGGGAAGAGGAAAAAGGGCGTGCTGAAGAGGAAAGAGAGGAGGTAGAAAATGTGTTGATGGATGAGATGTGAAGAGAAAAAGGGCATACATATCTAACGTAAAGCACGCGTAACTGAAGGCCATACTCTTTCCATAGGCATCGATAATATTTAATTCACATTCTCACAATTTCAGAATTGAAACATTTCCACTGTTAATTATTTATAACTAATCATTTTTGCTACTCATGTTATAAACAGCTAACAACCATTGACAAAGCCAATAGTATTGACAGGTTTTATGTGTATGTCAGTTGTTGTGTTATTTTTCTGGATGCAATAACATCTCAGAGACAAACCAAAATACAGGCCGGATGGCACACTATGGGAATCCCAGATATATATTTTACATATTCCCTTTTAGAGAGCTCACACCTTTTTCATCCCTCTTAAAGATCTGTCTGCACATATTTCTGTATGATTAGTTGAAGCCAGCAACTGTGGGTGCTTCCTGATGCCTGGTTAGAGCATTTTCTTCTAAAGTTGATGCTGCATGCAGTGTAAGACACTGGGCAAGCACACACTTTAGAGGGCCTGAAGTTGTTGCGCTGTACAATTTGCACATTAAAGTAACTGTTGAACGTATTAATGCAGTAAGCTTTGGGGCAGTTTTTAATGTGTTAAGTATTTCAAGACTATAGGTTCCCACTGTTTTATAAACCTTGCTTTCTCACTAAATTCATTTGCTTTCAAATGCACTATTTGTCAATCTTTTTTCAATTTTTTCTTGGGTGGAGGGCTCACCTTGGACCCCACGTTTGTCCATTAAGCTTGCTCGCTTCACTCGCATATAAAAGTCATACCCAACTTTTATGCCCCACTGCTTTCAAATGTCACCGGCTGCCACTGGAGACTGAACCAACCACCGTTCCTCCTCCCACTGCTGGACTGGGGACCTTGTTACGAGTGCCCCTCTAATTCTATTTGGACCAGTAAGGCCTGTTAACTCTCCCATCGGTATTACAAGGTTCACAAGATCCACAGTTTTCTTCCTTGATATGTGACCTGCTGAAAGCAGGCACAATCTCTGAGAGTATAAATTGGGGGTTGGAGGGGTGTTATGGGTCCTCATACATACACAAACACAATTCAAACTCCTCATCCAGAATTGCAAGGCACTACATAACACTGGTCCAGTGTACCTCAACAATTGCATCTGCTTTTAAGAACCTTTCAAATACCAGCGCTCATCTGAACTCCTACTTTCACACATCCCAGACATGCAGAAAACCAGATCTGGCATTCAATTTTTCCCCTACATCACTCCTGAATTGTGGAACGTCCTACTGCTACACAGAAGAGCCTCCTCGTTTCTTGAACTCTGCAAGAAGTTGAAGACCTGGCCTTTCGGGTAGTTCCACTAGATA
Source organism: Pleurodeles waltl (assembly GCF_031143425.1). Classification (NCBI taxonomy): domain Eukaryota; kingdom Metazoa; phylum Chordata; class Amphibia; order Caudata; family Salamandridae; genus Pleurodeles; species Pleurodeles waltl. The sequence goes on along the minus strand of NC_090437.1, from coordinate 622,707,792 downwards.
ATAGGCTTGACTAGACTCACCTGCTCAATGCCAGGATACCTTCCCAGGCAATAGTGTGCTCTAGAGATCTGCTTAACATATCATGCATCTTAAATTCTCTCGTCCATACATTTATAACCTATACACTCATATAATGTGCTCCGCTTGTGCATTTTAACAAACCCTACTACACATTTTTACCTTTAATCACATTTTCATATTTTGAACTTCTCATATGTTTTCTGCTTGCTAGATTCAAATTAACACCTTTGAATTTAGTCAGCTATTCACAACTTTATCAAATAATCACTCTATATTTCAATTATCATACGCATATTTTTTTGATGTACAGGTTAATTTCACATCCTTATACTATACCCTCACAGTATAGTACATCTCTTTCTGTATGTATACGTATGAGTTTTAAAATCTCTGATCCATATATTCATGTCTTACACAATTGCGTTGTATACTCTGCTTCCGCCTTTTAACAAAACCCTCTTACACTTTTTTGTTAACTTTAACCACATTGCCATTTCATGAATTTCCTCTATATCTTTACTTAATGAAATGGAATCCATACCTTTGGATTTGATCAGCTCTTCCTGACCATGTCAACATATCTTCCTTGTATGCATTCTGTTCATTTTGATTTCTCCTCCTCTGTAAGATACAGAGAGAATGGAGAATGGACATGTTTTTTTTGGTTGGCCTGAGCTGTTCTGCAGGGCTCTGTTTTAGATCCAATCCTCTTTTTTGTTATACATCAATGATCTGTAAGGTGCCTCAATTAGGAATGAGGAGCTATGCCAATCAGTAAAAGTAGGCCGGTACCCATTTTATTGTATGCAGATGATGCAGTACTCATAGCTAGCCCCCTCATCCTCATGGCCTAAAAATTCTATTAGACACTTTTGTAGAAGTGATGGAGTAATTAAACTTAAGAGTGCAACCTCTCCAAAGCAAAGCTTTCAGCCAAAACACCTTGAATTCCTCAGTTTCCCCATCTGGGGCAACCTCATAGGAAAGGTTCATCGGTTTTCCTACTTCGGGATCACTTTTGACTCTCTGGGTTCATGAGCCCAATGCATCCAGACTAAAAGGCAGCTCTTTACGCAATATTTTTGTGTTCCTTTTTAATCTTTCTTCGAGTATAGGTAAGAAGCCAGTTGGCCCTCTTTTGGAAAGTGCAAAAGGACATGTATCCCTGAATTGACTTACAGGATGCGTACATGTGGGTACCGGGACGTACAGAGCCTACAGGCAGGGAAAAACAGTGTATTCATACACATTCTGGTTATTCCCATTAGCAGTCCTCATTTTGCAGCTCACCAATAATCGGGGCTGTGGAGGGCCAATTTAAACTAGCTCCACTTCTCCTGTTATCCTCAATTTGGTGAAACGATCATACATCACCAAACAAAAGTATAACTGAGGATTGCTTATCCTGTGATTTGGAACTCACATCTCTTGGCGCTGATGTATCATGACAACTACAAAAAAAACTAGGTAAACCATCTTTATTTTCAAAGCTAATAGAATTTATGAAAGCTGATCGAGTATGGCTCACAAAAGCTGTCTGAATATAAGACGCGGTGATAGAGAAAGGGTTGAGTTGTTAAAAACCCCTAATTGAGACTATATCATGATCCAACCCTCAACTGGCTTAGGGCCATATCTGACTTGGTGCCAAACCCATGGGAACAGACGCTTCTATCCAAATTTAGATTGGAGCCAATCGGATGCCAATTTGCAGCTGCCCATGTGATCAATCCTCACCTCAGACACTTTGTATTTTTTGTAAGCATTATTATCATTTTTCACATAACTTCTTAATCCCAATGTTGAGGAGGTTCAAATTCTACATTACACTTCTTACAAATCCTTAACTCACCTGAGGTGTGCCTGAGAGTATGCCACAGAGGTTCTGTCTTCAGAATCTTACTTTAAATCTTTAAATAGTCAGCTTGGACAATATTCTTCAGTTCAACTGCAGTCAATTTATCTTATCTAAAGCTATAAAGAAAATGTATAGTTTGTTGGAGAGGGATGGGCTATGTTTTTATGAAACAGCATTATTTATGCAATCTGTGTTTTAGAAAGAGAAGTACTACAGCTTTGTCATAGCTTCCTTTCTGCTGGCCACAGAGGAATAAACTTTAGTGTTAACTTCAAAAAGATTCTGGTGGCCTATTATAATAGAAGATGTCAAGTATGACGTTAAAATATGTTCGACGTTTGTTCAAATTAAAATTCACCGTGGGCACCTAAAGGTTTGTTTACAGCTCTTACCACATGCTCCAGCAACCATGGCGCACAGCCTTTATTGTTGAATTACCATCTTCGAAGCGTAAAACTATGATTATTTTCCATCTTCATAGTTTTCCTGAGATCATCTTTTCAGATAAAGAGACACAGTTTATATCCCATTTCTGGGCTTTTTGTCTGGGGTTGGGAATTTCCTGGGCTCTAACCTATGGATTTTATCCCCAGACTAGCGGGTTGACAGAAAGGACCAACCAGAATCTGAAGCATTTATATGTAATAGAGCTGATGATAATGGGGCTTTTTCTTTGCCTTACGCCAAGCTTGCTTTTAATGGTGTACATCAGTGGTTCCCAACCTGTGGTCCGGAGACGCTTTGTGGGTCTGCGAAGCCTCCTCAGGGGGTCTGCAACTGTTTAGAAAGTGAAATAATATTAACAGATGAATAAAGTGTATTAAACTTAAGTGGCAAAATCTACAATTGCAAATTTTAGAATATATTGAAATGTCAGGGAATTTGGAATTGGAGGCTAAAAATTAATTTAATATCCTCAGATTGTTGGAGCAATGCAGGAGCACAAACAGAATATAGTACGAACGATGTGTGGTTTCATCTGAATTTAGGAAAGCTCCAACCTTCCTATTAAAAATATCTATATATTTTGTTTAATTTATATTTGTTTGCAAATTAAATAAAGTGAGTTATCATTTGTGTATGTGTTTGATGAATGCTTGTTTCTGTATTTTTTATGTGTTGTTTTGCAGTTTTAATAATCAACATTGTTTAGACCAGGGTCCCTGGTTTCCAGTAATGACTCAGTGGGGGGGGGGTGTCCCAAATTCCAATAATGATTCAGCAGGCTCCCCATGTTCCAGTAATGATGAAGTGAAGAGGGAGTCAACAGTAGTCAAAAGGTTGAGAACCACTCGTGTACATAGCACCGGTAAAACAACACCTTTTTTCTGTATATAGGGTTCCATCCTAGAAGTGATCTAGAATTCTTTAAGACTACAATCTCTGTACCAGCAGTTTCTAATTTTCTTCAACAACTGTCCAAAGTCAGAAAACTAGTTCATGATAATCTACTAATCACCCAGAAATAAATGACAAAGATAAACATAGACAACCTGAACCAAAGGTGGTTGACACAAATTAGGGCCCCTATATTTTGTTCATTCACTGCGGCTCATAAAATTAATCTGGTAACTGCCTATTTAAAACTGTCTTCCATTATTTTTAGCTGGAGCCATTTGTTCCACTTCACTTTTTCAGTAATCTATCTCCTCAACCTCCTATTGAAATTGTCATCATAAGTAAGAAGTTTCTGATATCGTGGATTTCCATTTTTGTCATGGGAAATTGCACTTTTTTGTGTGGTGGAAAGAGTATCAAATATGTGACCAGTCCTGGGAGCTAGCCTTGGTAGCTCAGGCCCTCCTTTTGATTTGTAGACTTTATTGAAATCATCCAGCTAGACTGAGCGGAGGGTAACCTGTTAGGAATGTAACCTGTACCCAACCTCTTCGTGGGTGAGCGGTATACGGGGTTCTCTGGTAGCTGCTCACTTACTTGAAAATGTGCTTAATGCTGTGCAGGCATGTGCAGTAACAGAATCATGATAGGCCCACCTGGTGACGCTGAGAGCTCAGCATCGTGACAGAAGGATCACTGGATGAAGATCAAAAAAGTATTGTGCTTTTTGTGGGTCATTAGAGGAAGAATGCAGAAAAGGATTGGTGCCATCTTAAAGACCAGGTGTGGACTTTAAGCCTAATACAGTATAGCTCCTCCTTCCCTGTTAGAGGGTTTATTTTCCTAACCAAAATGCTGGTATTGCTTCCAGTGGAGCCATTACTTCTTAGAGTGCAATCTAGAGTAGTTGAGGCAAAAGGAACAGTGAGTCACATTGCTTCCCATTACATTTTTCGTTTTTCTCTAACCATTATGTTATTGCCTTATAGTTTATTTTCCATATATTATTTTCTTGCTATCTTAATCTTACATTAGTATTCTTTTGGTTCCTGCTGTCCTGGATCTTTGGTCCTCTTTGCCATCTCTGACCAAGTCTACTGGAGGTTTCTTGTGCCACAGGATTTTTTTCTCCACCAGAAGTGATTTCTTTTTATGGAGCACTTACTGATTGGGTGTTGCATAGTCATCTGTTGATACAGTGGCTACTGAAAGAAATTGCCCTTTTGACAGCCCACCCCATATAGCATATATTGAGTCAATCATGTTTAAGTGACCGGGCATTTACTAGAACACCTTCTGGTATAGTCCAGTAGAGCATAGGGTACTCAGATCGTCTACTCAGTTTCACTTAGGTGAGATTGTCAGACCACAATCTCATGGAGTTGCAGCAACAACGTTTAATCTCCAGAAGGTATATTCACCACCCATGGTAAAAATGAGTGAAGGGGGTGTACAAGTGCTTTGAAGGAGACAGAATGGCAGTAGATTGATTTCTTAAGACAGAAGTGTTTCAAAGCTGTGCGTTTTCCCTTTTGTAATTGAAATAGCTCTATCTGTAAAGCCTAGTTATTGATGTGTCATCCTACATGTGGTCCAAAATTGCAACTTCATTTTAAAGGGACCATCCAGTAAAGAAAAACACATTTTCTTTATTCCGGCCTTTGTTACTAACAATCACCAACAACAGGCACTCTGGAATGTTTCAATACCTGACATTTTCTTACTGGGTTTTGAGCTGTATTGTAACATATTTACTTGATGTGCCAAAGAGGCTTGGGGAACAGAGCAATCTTAGGATGCACATGCTCCTTATTTGATGTTCTGATGATGTAACTGTATAGTTAGACCCCATCAAACTTTGCTTTTAGGAGCGACCAATGTATTATAGACGAAAGATTTGTATTTCAAATATTGCAATAAATCATGTATATTGTGGGGTGGAGGTATAGCGGTAATAAAAGCGATTAAGTTAAATTTTAGACAACCAGTGATATTCAGGGCCATATTTATACTTTTTGACGCAAAACTGCGCTAACGCAGTTTTGCGTCAAAAAAATTAGCGCCTGCTAACGCCATTCTGAAGCGCCATGCTGGCGCCGTATTTATTCAATGACGTTAGCCGCCGGCGCTGCCTGGTGTGCGTGAAAAAAAATGACGTACACCAGGCAGCGCCGGCGTAGGGGGATATGGAGCTTGGGCGCCAAAAAATGGGGCAAGTCAGGCTGAGGCAAATTTTTCGCCTCAACCCGATTTGCGGCATTTTTTTCGACTCCCAACCCCCATTGAAATGACTCCTGTCTTAGCAAAGACAGGAGTCATGCCCCCTTGCCCAATGGCCATGCCCAGGGGACTTCTGTCCCCTGGGCATGGTCATTGGGCATAGTGGCATGTAGGGGGGCACAAATCAGGCCCCCCTATGCCACAAAAGAAATTAACAAAAATACTTACCTGAACTTACCTTAATGTCCCTGGGATGGGTCCCTCCAGCCTTGGGTGTCCTCCTGGGGTGGGCAAGGGTGGCAGGGGGTGTCCCTGGGGGCATGGGAGGGCACCTCTGGGCTCCTTCCGAGCCCACAGGTCCCTTAACGCCTGCCCTGACCAGGCGCTAAAAAACGGCGCAAAAGCGGCTGGACGTCATTTTTTTTTTTACCCGCCCACTCCCGGGCGTGAATTTTGCCCGGGAGTGTAAATACGGCGCACATGCCTCGGAGTCAATTTTTTAGACGGGAACGCCTACCTTGCATATCATTAACGCAAAGTAGGTGTCCACGCTAAAAAATGACGCAAACTCCATGGACTTTGGCGCTAGACGCGTCTAACGCCAAAGTATAAATATGGAGTTAGTTTTGCGTCGGAATTGCGTCAAATAAAAGACGCAATTCCGGCGCAAACAGAGTATAAATATGCCCCTCAGTGTTCTACTACCTCTGGATACTGGTTTAGGACCTTCTTATTAGTGGAGCAGGCAAAATATAGCAGGCTGCTGTGTTAACAAAATATTGTTGGCTAATCTAAAAGCACAGGATGAGATTTATTAGCAGTCATTGCTAAGTGTTGAATAGGACTGTGGAGGAGGTGGGAAAAGGTGTTATTTTTCCACTAGCCAATCTATAGAGGCTATTGATAAGTCATGGTTTAATGTGAGGCAAACAACTGTCGCAATAAGGTCTTATTGTTGTCATAAACTAGCAAGTTCTCACTCTGGCCTTGACAATGATAGTGACACATTTTCACGGCAAGAGCATACTATTGACACCTGAGAGATGCAATATGTTGCAATTACCAGGACAATTTGATTTATTTTCGAGGCATGACTTTTATTAATTTATTGAAGATTTTAATTGACTTGAGAAGGACCTCAACATAGGTGGCAGAAAGCTTTACAAAAACAGTAGTTGCTTACAAATTAGCAAAAAGAGTATCAGATGATTGTACAAAGCAGAGATGGCTAGAGGCCTATTGCTTATAGTAATTAAAAATTGAACATTGCTTGAAGGATATTATTGGGACCAGAGTGCTTTCTGAACAACTGAAAGTTTGGTTCATGTGAGATTCATTAGAAACGGCACTGCAGAAGACGACTATTGAGAAGATAAAAGGGATAAACGTGAGTTCTTTGACTATCTTCTGACACAGTTGGTTAGTTAACTGTGTTCCGAGGGGGGTGGAGGTTAACATTTTAGGAGCATTGCCCGAGAAGACTTGTTCCTGTTTTTTTCTTCCTTGAATGCCAGTATTTGAAGCAGCAATTTGGCTGTCTTCTGTAGGGAGCACAGGCCACCTGAGATGTTTTTTCTCTGTGTCAGGTTGTTGGTGACTCCAGGAAGTACAGTATTTATATTTTAAATAAAGCAGGCTAGTTTGAATTGGCTTCAGGATTCTGTTCAGAACCAGTTGAGTGAAATCATCAGAGGGGCATAGTAGTCAAGTTTACTTGCTCCTGAAACAAACCTGACTGCTGCATGTAGTGTGGTGTTGAGAGTGTCAAGGTGGATTTAGACTATACCCTGTGGTAGGGAATTTATAAGGTAGAGTCTTGAGCACACTAGAGACAGGATTGGAAGTTTGTGGTCTTGTGGAATGAAAGGTTTGACTGTTATTTGTTTCAGCAAGTATTGAGCACCTTTAACTTCAGCATTTCTATGTGCCTATAGGTTGAGGTTACTAATATAAATATGTGAGATTTTGTATAATTGTAATTGTAAATGGTATTTATATAGTGCTTACTCCCCCTGACGAGGTATTGAAGCACTTTGCAGCGAGTAGTACACTACTCCGGATCCCAAGATTAGAGGTTAATAGATTAGTAAATGTTTTTTTTTTTTTGCATTAGTTGTGTTAGGTTTGGGCTTTTGAAATTCTTGTGTGTTTAGTAGAGTTTAGATTAGGGATAGAATGATGGTAATGGATTTAAAGTGGGAAGTAGTAAGGAGGTGAAATTTTGGAAGGATGTCTGTGGTTTCATAGAAGTCAGAATGGTTTGGGATGAATCACAGAGACAAAGGATCGGCGGACGTTGAGAGAAAGATTTTTTATTATAACTGCAAATATATAATATAGTGGCAGTGGCCACCAGGTAGTTATAGTTAGGACCTAGTTGCTATAGAAAAGCATTTTTTTGTTTTGTTAATAACTTTGGCACTGTTTGATGAATCTTCACAAACTTTTCCTCAAAAATGATGCTCACTTTAGCTGCTGTCTAAAATGTTTCAGGGTGATCTGTCAAGCAGGGGGCTGAGAAAAGGGGGGGTGGGGTTGGGGGTGGGGGGAATTTGTTCCCATTCATTTTTCCATAGGGATTTTGAAACGCGATAGCCCCCGAACCACTGGACGGAATTACATCAAATTTGGCAAATCTTGGCAAATTTGGCAAATCTTGGTCCAAAAAGAGCCCTTTTTGTTATTTGGTGCAAATCTGTTCAACAATTTTTTAGAAATTAAAGAAAATCCAAATTTGTATATCTAGGGACGTGAAGGGTCTGCGAACCCTCCCGATCTAGTGCTGAGATCTGATTGGCTGCCAACACTTCTACAAAGAAGTGATGGCAGTCATCTTGGGACTCGGCTTTAGCTTTAGCTGAGCCCCAGGAAAAGAAAAAAATTAAAATAAGAGAAGGGGCCAGGGTAGTGACACCCTGACCCCTTAGCTCTAGTGCTGGGGTCCCAGAGGGATCCCCTCTCCCCCAAGAGTAAAAAAGCATTTTTTAAAGAATTTTGCCACGAGTTGCGAGCAGATCTGGCACAAATAAAAAATAAAAATAAACCAACTGAGGGCTCCCATGCTTGTTTCTTTGAGACCCCTGGGTAGACCAGGCGCTGGGGGAATTCATATTTTCAATGCGGGGGCTACTGGGCCAACCCCACAGCACCTGGGGACCACCACCTCCCTGGGACTTTAATCTTAATGGATGCAGTGGTCCACCCAACCCCACCCACTGCCCTGGACACTGCCACCTCTCCAAGGCTTCAGTTATTATGGATGATGGGGTCCACCTGGCCCGCCCGCTGCCCTGATACTGCCACCTTCCGGGGGCTTTAGTTTTTATGGATTCGGGGGACCATTTGGCCCCACTGCAACACCGGGGACTACCACCTACCAGGGGCTTTAGTTATTATAGATGCAGGGGACACCCAGCCTCATTCACTGCCCTGGGGACCACCACCTTCCCGGGGCTTTAGTTATTATAGATGCGGGTGGGCATGCACCCCTGGGACCACAACCTCCCTGGGGCTCTTTATTGTTGGATGAGGGCTACGCGGCCCCCCTCGTGGCGCCACAGATGACCCTGGGGACCACCACCCCCCAGGGATGGCTCCTGCTATGTCCTAGCGTGCCCACCCCTGGGACATAGCTGTTTGCTGTATCTTTGCGGCAGCATTGACAGCAAAGATGCAGGCAGGGAAACAGAGGAACCATTGCTCTCACAGAGATGGAGCTGCTCTGTGACAGCAATACTGGCTCGCGCTGGAGGCAGGTAGCTAGCTGGGACTGTGGGGGCCTTCAGGCTCCCATCACGGTCCCCATCATAATCACTGGGTGCCCTAGGAGGTACCCAGGTCACATGGCTGGGCCCCAGGGGATGGGGTTGCCATGGCCGAGATCTGCCTTGGGAGGGGGTGCCACACGGCCCCTCTCCCCCCAAAAAAATACAAATAGTTTGGCCACACCGTGGAGGATGGGTTCGCCTGGGCCGAGATCGACCTAGGGAGGGGCGACACGCGGCCCCCTCCCCAAAAAAACAAAAAAAAATATTTAGGCTCTGGGGTTTAGGATCCCAAGGGCCAAGATGGGCCTGGGGAGGGGGGCTGCACAGCCAGGCCATACCTTGCTGCACATGGCCTAAGGCTGTGCGCACTTCGGGTTGGGTAGATATAGGGGTTGGCCGCAGGGACAGGCTGCAGGCCAGGACCTGTGGCCAACCCCTGCCATGCACGGCGGAAGATGAATTAATGTATAGTAATGAAAATTATCCTTCATTAAAAAAACGATAGAAATTCACTGAAAAAAACAAAGGTTACAAGGACGTTATAGTTAGGAAATAGAATTTCAAAAAAACAGAAATGTACTTTTAAAAAAAAAAGGTTTCGGGGACGTGATTGTCGCTCACATTTACTGCTAATTATCCCACAAATTACGACACTCATGACATTTTTGATAATATCATTGATAATATCAATGTAATATTTGCATTAAAATTTCTAACAAAAAAAGCTGTGCATGGCGGGGCGCAAGTTATAGTTACCTTAGGGCACGAGTTATCGTTACTTGTTACTAGTTACTTTGTTATAATTGGTAAATGCTTTATGTTTGTTCCTCCTTGGAGCGGTTTTGTTACCGCCTTGAACACCGACCCTGTTACATGGATAATTGCAGTTTTGCCAATACATTTCACTATGAGCAAACTTCTTTTTCCTTTTGTGTTTCTCCTTTGTGCTCATGGCAGCCATGGCACTTTGAATCGGCTCGCTTATGTCAACTGTTTTACTTTTAATTTTCAGTTTATAAGGCAAGAAAAGTCCAGTTAGGAATTTACAACGCTTACAACGCTAATAGCTCTAACTCGAGCAAATGTGCGACCCATTGCATTGCAAATGCTTGTTTAATTATATTTCCTAAATATAATGTCCCTGTAACCTTTGTTTTTATTGGTGTATATATATATATATATATATAAATATATATATGCACATGATAATGAATAATCTCCGAGTTGTGCTCTAGAATGGTCAGCAGTGACTCTAATGCTCCATATTCGTGCTAAAACTGTTGGAGGTGTAACACGAAGTGTCTAGATCTGGTAGATATTGTGGTTAGTCCTTGATGAGAAACAAGCTCTTGCTCCAGTATTATACTTATCTCGAGTCCTTTGAGCACTGCTCTAAATAAGTCACTACCTTCACAGTAGTCATGATGGGGATCCGCCTTTGCTCCACTTAAAGTCAGTGCATTTCACCGAATAGCTGACAACGCAGCCGTTCTTTTCTGAAGTACAGTATTATTTCACAATCGCGATGTCGTCATTCGTTTTTTCACACTGGCTCGTGTTTCCCATGCCATAGAAATGATTACCGATATGTTTTCACTGTCAGACCTTCTCACAGCAGCAGAATGTAGACCACAGGAAAAGCAGAGAACAGTTCACGGTGGTTCGTAACCGCAGTAGCGGAAATTGTGGCAAAATGACAACACTGGACATACATTGACTCACGTAAAAGTGGGAAACGAAACAAGTACAGTTGTAACAGTCATATAAAATGAAGTGTTTGTCAACAGACCTACACATCCGTGTGTGGTCTCTTTCATCCAACCGTGATCTCGAACCCTTGTCCGGCTTTAGGGTGGTGCGACTGGTGCGGCCGTACTGGGTGCTGACCTGTGGGAGGGGGGGCCCGTTTAGCAATATTTTACAATTTAAAAGCACCTGGAGCAGAGTTCCATGTGCGTCTACCTGTCAGGCAACAATAAAAATGTCAAGATAACTCTTGTGATTGTTTCTGACGGAGAGACCAGGGCTTTGTCCAGTGGCAGTCTTGACTCCGCATACAGTAGCGCAGAGCGTTAGTATCCCCACTGCAAAGAACAGATCTTAATTTTATGTTGATAGCTGAGTGGGTTAGTAAAGCTAGCCTTTACCAGTGCTTTAAAACGAATAAAATGTATGTGAGAGAGGGGCTATAGAGAGATGAGGGGCACTTTGCAGAGTGGTAGTGCGGTAATCCAAGGAGGAGGTCGTGGGGATGCGGGGTGTGGGCTCCAAAAAAGATTGTTGCACAGTGCGCCATCAGTGCTAACTCCGGCCCTGCACGACCTATCCATATATGCATTCATACTTACAAACCCCTTGTTCCATGGAATCTCTCGTACATCCCCTGTCATGTTTGCATGCATGTGTAAGTGTGTTTGTGAATATGTGTGTGTTGTCTGCATGTATGTGTCCGCAGTGGTTGAATACCTGCCGGTGCTGGGCGCTGTCTTCACGTATCCTTGTTCTGTTTGTGTCCAAGGGAAGCCATCGCCTTCACTCAGGGCCCACCCACGTTCTTGAAAATACCTACATTCCTCGCTTTTATTGACCCCTAGCTCCCTGCACGTGCCAGCGAAAAGAGACTGTTCTCCACAGACAAGCCCGAGCATAAAACGGAGCAGTCTGAACAGAAAGAAAAATATAATAATTTGCATTTTTGACGCTAAACATCGTACTCATAACCAAAACCGCAACAACACAGCTGTAATACGGGGCATCAGTAGAGCAGGTGAGAAGCACGGCGCGTGAAAAGTAAGCCTCTGGAATTCAGTATAGAGTTTCTGCGTTACACATCTAGGACGGCGAATTCGTGCTTTAAGGACGATAAATTACTTGATGTGCATGACAGACTGCACTTGTTGAAAAACCTGCCCACACAGATCGTATTCAGCATTTTACTTTGTGTGTGATATATAAGTAGATGTACTAATTCTTCTGCGAGAGAATCAGCACTGAAATATCCTCCCCAAGCGCAGGACCCTTGAGCACTTCATCTATCTATCTATCTCGAAACAATGGCTAATATAACGTTATAGTTAGGTGAAAATGTCAGTTAAAATGCTACATTTTAAACTCTAATAACACTGATATTCACCAGTTGCAGCAAACTCAAGGAACTATAATTTACACCCCAGCCATGCACGGTGATGTAATTCCACGTGTAATCAGCGATGTTATCAATGATCTGATAGAACAAGTCATGAAGGATGTAATATGTGAGGTTATAAGTAATGCACAGCAAAGGCGCAAGTTATCTGTAACTGGTGAATTTCAATATACGTTTTAAGTGACATTTTCACCTAACTATAAGGCCACTTCAACTTTTGCTTTTTTCCACCGAATTTTTGAGATTTTTTTGATGCAAAGTAAGATATTACATTACCTGACTATACCATCACCTTAACCTTTGTTTTTTTCAGTGAATTTGTAGTTTTGTTTTTTTTTAAACAGAAGATATGGACATAATTTAGGGATCGCCAGAGGTCTCAGCTGTGACCACTGGCTTGCCCTTTGCAACCCCTGACCTCTGAGGTGGCAAAACCAATGACAGGAGCATAGGGGCAGCTTGTCCTTATGGACTTGAGTTAGGGCTCCTCTTCCTTTGTTTTCTGTCAATTTATTTTATTACACTTACAGTGAATAATATTACTCACTATTAGTGTAATAAAAAATGGAGTACAATTAGCTGGAACACGACGCTCCCGTTAGCTGAGGTAAGCAAAACCTGATTTTAAATGTGTGTGTGTATATGTAAGCGTGTGTATGTGCGTAAAATTAAACATCAAATAGCTTGTGTTGTCACTTCCGCTACACCTGGCATTCTTGTGAGTTGATATCCATGATGTCAAGTAAACTGCATTGTGCCAATCTCCATCCCCCCCACACACCATGCACAGTCTTTGGTGGTGCTCGGCATGGGTAAGCCGCACGGCCTACTAACCACTACTATAGCTAAACTTACCACAGACACTCATTCCCACCTTTTTTTAAGGGTTTTCCGGTTCTGCAGGACACTCGCGGAAGGTAGTGTGGCCTCTGCTGGTCCGTTGTACTCCTGCAGGAGCAGAGGAGTCCCGCTGGCTACCACAAAAGTCCTGAAGCACTTAAAAAAACAGTTTTTAAAATTTGGCCCCAAATGTGATTTGATGTCCATGATGTAAAGTAACCTGCACTGTGCCAAACCCCCCACAAGCAGTCACTCCATGCTGTGCACAACCTGTTGTCTTGTGCAGCCTTGGGATCGCTGCAGGGTATGGCCATAGGGCAGGCTCTATGTCCAACACCACACAAGCAGCAGTCAACATCTGCTGTGCATGCAATTTACCTGTGTGCAGCACGGTTTGGGCCGCAGAACCACGAGGGCAGCAACCTTAACACAGACACTCATTCCCACCTTTTTTTAACAGTTTTCTGATTCTACAGGGCACTCGCGGGAGGAAGCGAGGAGTCCTGCTGGCTCCCACAAAAGTCCTGCAAACTTGCAGCAAAATTTTAAAAAACTTTTTTTCAATGTTGCCGAAACAGGATCATACAAGGTCCAGGGGGTCAGTGTACCCCTAACATTCTCACTTATACCTTTTTCTTCAAAGTAGTTCCAGACACGGGGACTGAGTCCCCATGTCCTGAAATGGTGACTACAATGTTTTTCCTAGTTTTACAGCCAACCAATCACAGTGTGAGCTCCTCCAGGACTCTCTCACTCCCACAGGTACGAGGACACCAACGGGGGAAAAAAAAACCTGTGGTATTCAGATTGCTCTATTATTTGAAGTTGCCTACCTGTGAGACACTTGTGAAAGTCCTGTGAACTTAACCGTCTAGATATACAAATATTTTGACCCTTACTTTTTTTTAAAGCTACTGAAAGGAACTCGCTTTCTAGATCAAGATCTATCTTTCTGCCAAATTTGGTGTAATTCAATTCATCCATTTTTTGGCGGTAGTGCTGTTCAATAATCCCAATGGAAATTGAATAGTAAAATTGTGTTTTGCAACACCCCTTTTTTCTCTGCCTTCTTTTGACAAATAACGCGGAAACTTTACAGAAAGGAGCTCAGGTGGATGAACCTACTTTTTGTAATGTTTCCTGAAGATTATTCAACCGGTGCCAAAGTTCTTAGCAAACTGAAAAATGCTCTTCCTATGGTAACTACTTCCTAACTACAACTATCCAGTGCCAAAAAGTAAGCAGTTTCTTTAAAAAAACAAGCAAATGGTATTTTATTTAAAGCACTAACACAAGAGTAGTGGGGGTAAACAAGGAAAGGAAGGCTTTGTACACATAGAGGTTGCAGAACCTAAAGACAGAAGAAGCGTTGGCGTGAAATAGGTCTGGCTCAAAAATAAAGTGACTCCTCAATCTTTGATGAATTCAGGTGCTCAGTAGCTCATCATACATGTGCTATGTCAGTCATCCTTTCACTCGTACATTGTCATCCACTTTTTGTCTCATTCTTGTATTATACCACTTACACTACCATGATAAAACTCACACAAACTCAGCAACGTTTGTAAGATAAATAAAACAGTGAGTAAGAAAAAGAAACCATGCTTCCCCCTAAATATTGTGGTTGTGTGCTTGCAGTAGCAAATAAAATTAAACAGCAGCAGGTGGCAGTCTTGCAGTGGTATTGTACATATTGTTTGATTGTATTCATGTACTAGCAAGGCTGCCCTCTTTACAGTTAATCTTTTGGCTTTGTGGTCATGTTAAAAAGTTATACTGTGGACAGTATAATTCCAGGCTCGTTGCCTGGTACAGAGGCAGTGGTTTTGCTGGACGTAGTGCACTGCAGATTTAGTGAGCAGAAAGCATGCGGCCAGTTAGCTCTATCTTGGGAATTGTAGTCTGCTCTAAAAAATTGAAAATGAAAAGAGGAGAAGGAATTAAATGAAAGGGGAAAAAAGAAATCAGAAACACCAAGCAATAAAAATTTGCCCAATTGTTTTTTTGTTTTTTTTGGTTGATCCGTGGATCCACAGTGGCACACAGCTCGACCCTCTCCACCCCCCAGTGTAAATCCACAATGGATCCAGGTATCCATAGCCCAGTGGGGGGTGGCCCCTGAGGCCAACACCCCACTCACTGTCAAAGGCCGTGCTCGGCAGTGGTTGTATTAATGTACGGTAATTATATATTACTTTACATTAAAACATAGAAATTCACTGAAAAAAACAAAGATTATAGGGACGTTATAGTTAGGTTGACGTTTTACCCACACAAAACCAATAAATTTAGCAGTTATAGTTATACTTTTCTGAAGAAACTCTAACTCATGCCTTTAAGTAACTTTAGGCCATGAGCTATAGTTTCTTAAGTAGTTACTTATCAATCAAAGACGTTAGACAGCTCCAAACCCTTATAACTGTAGATTCATAGATAATATTTACATTTCATTTACCAGGAATCTCAGAGTTTCACTGGAACATAGAGAGTTGAAAATATATAGCTATGCTGAAGGTATGTTGTTTGTAATAGAAAGTGTTAGACTCTGGAACACGTTGATAAGATCCTAAAGAGATTACTCTTGTCTTTAAATGTCCACGATGACCCAGTAGAACTCAGTGTCCAGGTGAGTGATGAATCAGAGAAATTATGCAGTGCCTCTGTTTTGTCTTTTATCTCATTACTCTTCCTTTGGGTTTACTGCTAGTGAACATATTCCTCTTATGTACGGTAGGGTGTGGATTCAGTTAGGTGCAGAAATATTCATTCTGTGGATCTGAACAGCAAGGTTAGTGTTTTGTGGTAGACTGCTTAGCTTGCATACTCATTTCATCCTGAGCGATGTATTCAAGTACTACCTTGTCCCAAATTCTAGACAAAGTAACAAAGTTACAATAGGAGGTTAGCTCTGAAAATACTACCTAGCTGTCAGAATTAATTTAAAGCAAACCAGATTTAGATGTCATGGCAAAAGAGACTCTGGGGGTCATTCTGACCCTGGCGGCCGGTGGCCGCCAGGGCCACCGACCACGGGAGCACCGCCAACAGGCTGGCGGTGCTCCCACGAGCATTCTGACCGCGGCGGTTCAGCCGCTGCTCGGGGGAATCCTCCATGGCGGCGGAGCGCGCTCCGCCGCCATGGGGATTCTGACACCCCCTACCGCCATCCTGTTCCTGGCGGGTCTCCCGCCAGGAACAGGATGGCGGTAGGGGGTGCCGCGGGGCCCCTGGGGGCCCCTGCAGTGCCCATGCCAATGGCATGGGCACTGCAGGGGCCCCCGTAAGAGGGCCCCGCAAGGTATTTCAGTGTCTGCTTTGCAGACACTGAAATACGCGACGGGTGCAACAGCACCCGTCGCACCTTCCCACTACGCCGGCTCCATTCGGAGCCGGCGTCCTCGTGGGAAGGTAGATTTGCCCTGGGCTGGCGGGCGGCCTTTTGGCGGCCGCCCGCCAGCCCAGGGCAAATCTCAAAATACGCTCAGCGGTCTTGTGACCGCGGAGCGGTATTTTGACGGGGGAACATTGGCGGGCGGCCTTCGCCGCCCGTCAATGTCAGAATCACCCCCTCTGTCATCTGCCATTTCCTTCAGATCTTAAAATTACAGATCCTTAGGCCTTATCAACTCGGTTACGAGACTCTAAGTTCTATTCACATTTATAGCCACTAGTAAACCTCATAGTACTATTAGTGCCCCCCCTGAGAAGTTTATTGGATATCCAAAATGGTTTCCGCTATCTGGGTCACATTTCCTATGTAAAACTTAGACATTTCAGAATGCTGAAACTAAAGTAACCTTCTTTTTTGTCATAGTTAAACATAAATGTTCTGTGGGGACATACATACATGTCAAAGCAGTCTTAAGACGGTTTACAGATTACAAGCCTGATGTATTAAGATTCCCATTAAAAAATTGTAAATCACATCCTATAACTATTTACAATTTCTTTATATGAATCTAATAAAATGGATTTCGTGGAAATGGGTGCAATTTGTACACCGACTTCTACAGAATGCACTCTTATTTTGTGAACCAACCTATGTATTAATAGGTTGGTTAACAAAATAATGATTGATAGCGGTCACAATTCTACCTGCCTCATTATTATGCATGTGGAAGGTCGTAGATCACCGGACACATGTAGACGGGGATAAGGCCAGGACCTTGCTAGCGCTTATGATACAAACTCCCAGGGCCCCTACCCCTGTTCTTCAAGTGATATCGCACTCAGGTCAGCAATGCTCCACACAACTAGAGGTGAACTGGTTTTCCAAGAATATTACAGGTCCATATACACCGCCACTCCCATTTCCCCCCTGAATATTGTGCAGAGTTTCTCTGAGACCTCCGGTTTCCTCGCCTGTCTAGTGACTGTTGTGCACAATTGGCTGGGCATATAACAGAGGAGGAGGTAGGTCACGCCGTAAGGGAGATGCCACACAGTAAGTCTCCAGGTATAGATGGGTTGCCAATCGAATTCTACTAGACATTCGCATCACAGCTTACTCCAAAGTTGGTTTCAATGTACAGAGCTGCACTAGAACATAGGGAGCTCCCCGCCACCTCGATTCAAGCACTAGTCACCTCCTTATTAAGGCCAGGATGAGCACCCTCCAAGCTTTCCTCTTACAGACCTTTGTGGATAATAACCACTGATTATAACATTTTCAGCAAAGTCCCTGCACAGAGGCTATTGCTGCTCCTCCCTCAATTGATTGACATTGATCAATGTGGCTTTATACCCCGTAGGAGCTCTTCCTTAAACACTCCCCGTCTGTCCCAGGTGATGGAGACAGCGCAGCCAGTCTATCCGAAGGCGAGATGCTATTCCCTAGATCTGCAACAGGCGTTTGATTCATTAGAATGGGAATATCTATTCACAGTACTTAGGGAATTCAACATACCGGCTGACTATATTAGATGGGTTAAGATACTATACTCTTGCCCTACGGCCAGAGTGAAGCCAGGGGAGCATATCTCTCCAACTTACCAGATATCTCAGGGCACTTGGCAGGGCTGCCCGCTGTCCCCATTACTATTCGCGCTGGCAATGGACTCCCCTTGCCCAAAAGCTGAGACAAGAGGGAGGCGGGGGGGGACACCTGATGGGTGTATAATGCACACGGTGTCCCTATATGCGGACGACATGCTTCTATATGTACGCAACATGAGCTGGGAGCATGAACTAATAAGCCACACCCTCGAACAATTTGGTGCAGTCTCGGGCCTGAAAGTAAACCATTCAGAGTCACTTGTGTTTTCATTCCAAGAGGGGTTAGTCACCTCTGATACAGTCCCATTGGGCATGCTTGAGATCCCAGTGGACCAAAAGACATTTAGATATCTTGGTATACAGATATATTGCTTCCCTACCATCCTAATAGAGGGTAATTTGAACAAAGCAAACATCATTTAGAGCACAGATCCAATTCTGGACATCCCTGCTCCTCTCAGTGGCTGGGCGCTTGGCACTGGCCAAGATGGTGATGCCTCCCAGGCCACTGTATTTTTTTGTGAGCCTCCCAATCCGAACAACACAGTCGACCTTCAAAACACTGAACATCTTTCTGACAAAATTAATATGGGCCCCAGGACACCGCCGGATTAGTCTTCAAAAACTACAGCTGCCCACGGATGAGGGGGGATGGGCATGCCTGATTTTCAGACATACTGCATTGCAGCACAGCTGCAGTGGCTAGGCCACTGGCTATTGGGTATTCATCTGCAGGAGATAAACTACACATAGACACGACTAGATAATGGGAAATTACAATCGCTGCTCCTGCCTGGGAGGCTGACACTCACACGATGGCTGCCCATACTATTGCAGAATGCGCTGTGGTACTGGCGCATGACGCTCAGGTTTATCAAGACTACAGCACCATATGCACCCAATATACCCCTATGCAGCTTTCCCACCCCAGCTGGAGTTCTCTCCATGACACGGCTGAGGTATTTAGAAGAGAGTGGATTCTCAACCTTGGGGGATCTGTTCGAGGACAGTCACCCCCTTTCCCATAGGAAGTTTATAGCCCAGATTCAGCTACCAGGTACCCAATATCTAACACAGGCCAATTTGTTGCATTTTATATGCCAACAATGGACCCCATCTGGGGAAGAGTCCCAGACGCATTCCCTAGTACAAACACTTTATTATATGGGGTCAGGGAGGCACCTGGTAAAATGGCTATATAAAGCGCAGCGCTCGCTTTATCGTATATCACTGTCCCTTCTGTGGGAAAAATGGGAAACAGAGGTAGCACGCCCATTACATGATAAAGAATGGAAATTCCTTAAGGAACAAGCATCCTATATACCACACAATGCACAATTTATATTTATCCAGTTTGCAATTTTTCATAGAGCCTACTTGACTCCTCAAAGGGTTCACTCTCTTTTCCCAACTGCAAAGTCCACATGTCCCGATGCCATGTGGAAGAGGCCAATCTCCTCCAAATGTTGTGAGCCTGTCCGTCCCTGAGACACTACTGGAATGGCATTTACAGCACACTTCGCGAAATCACTGAGTCCTCTTATTGGGATTCGGCTGATCACTGTATATTGGACCTTTATCCTAGGCCGGGGAATGCGGTAGTGACTTCTAGATTTGTTGACCTATCACTTATACTAGCCTATCGGTTAATCATAATTCTTTGGAAATCCTCGATTTCTCAGTCGGACCTAACATGGAAGACAGACTTTGGGGAGGCGGAGGGTGCAGCCTTACGCAGGGAGGATTACTGGGGACTGCCAAAACGCCCTATATCAGCAGAATGGGAGACATTATTCGAATACCTCTGACAACATGGTTTAGATGACACCCAGGAAACTGTAGAGGGTACAGGAATGAACCTGGCAAGCTGAAATGTGATTACTTAGGTACGCAGTTTACATATCCCATCCTCACTCTACACACCATGCCAAGTCAAAGTCCTAAGTGATGGGGCCGGTCTGTTGGTTTCTCCTCCCCCCTCATAAAGTGGAACTAATATTAATACTATTTCAAAAGGAGCACGGAGCAGGTTGAGGCTAGTTGGGGCGATGGGGGACAGAGGGCTGGTAATTCAACTTTAGTTAACAACAGCTGCCAGGGAAGGCCTACATGCCAGGGATTGTAACACACCGAAGCAGCAATGAGAAAATAGTTGACCAGTTCTACATTCAACATTGATATGGGGTTGATTAATTGTTAGTGCTCTCCCAATCTGTAATGGCTCTATGACAGTATGGATGCGACTCTTTGCAGATGGCCGGTTGTTTTTACAATACCACATAAAACATTGTTTTAGGTGGCACTTGGGAAAAGTTGTAGCGAAGGGAAAGTAAGCGGAACTGCAATAGTCAATTATTTCTGTAATTACTCTCACCTCACTTGATTGCTTGGGCAATGTTAGAATGTCAATTATGTGTATATAGGCGGCTTCCAACGGTATAACAGTAAACATGTCTCTAATGCCAAATGTACTGCAATGTCGCGTCCACACTGTAATAACTGTTTTAAAAAAACATTATTAAACATATGATTAAAAAATAAATGTGGAAGGTCGTAGATTAGGATTCTCTCTGAAGTCAAAGGCACGGTGGCCTACTGGGGTCAGCAGACCACCATGTTTGTGATTGCTTTTAACAAAACGCAATCTTTTATTTATGCAGCCCGTTTTCCTCAATGGAAAACAGGATGTATTTCGAAAAGAAATACTTTTAACGTTGCAAATTTGGTAATCTCTTTACCTCTGCATCCATTCAATATTATGGACACAGTCGCAAAAGCAAAGATGCTATCAGGAGGTGCACTGTCAGTAAGCCTTCTTACAGCACCTGACCTTGACGTCTGCATTCCTTGTAAGCTATTACCTCAGGTTGCAGAGTCAGTGAAATACAGGCCCTATGCTACCACAAACCGCACATTGCACTGTATAAAACAAGGTGGTTATGAGGACCCATATGAGATTTCTGTTCAAAATAGTATCAGATTTTCATGTCAGTGAGCCCTATCTTAGCAACCTTTTTTCAGAACCTATTTTCCACAGCAAAGAGCTTTTCACACACTTGATGGTAAGAGATTTCTGACATTCTGCCTGGATAAGGTTACTGACCTTAAACAGAACATTTATTCCTATACTATGGGCCCGTTAGAGTAGAGTTTGCCACAGCAAAACAATTAATTTTTAGGTGGATAGTGTCTTGATTGTTACACTTTTTGACCAAATGGCTAACAAAACTCTTCCTGGAGAGCTATATCCTACTCTACTAGGGGCAAAGCTGCCTCAATGACTTTATTAAGAAATGTCCCCATTTCAGAGATATGTAAATCTCTCTTGTGAAGGCCTTTTCACATATATACAAGATATTAATGCCTGGAATTAGACTCCAGTGGCACCCATTAGGTCACACTTATTTAAGGAACCATTTTTAGTTGAACGCACATCCCCTTATGTGGGATGGCCTTGCTCTTCTATCTGTGAGGGAGTGTGGTGCCGGTCACGGAGTCACACTGACCCCAGGTACAGTACCTTAGAAACGAGGCAGAGTCAAAGACGTGGTGCGGGTCGGGGAGATGAGGCGTTACAGGGGCCGGTGCGGCGTCGGTTCTGTACTGCTACTGGGAAGGTGAGGTGTTGGTTCCGTACTGCTACACAGGGGAGGCAAAATGTTGGTTCCTTACTGAGGCAGCGGAGTTGAGGCGGCGGCAAGGCATCAGTTCCTTATGATCCGGTGGGGTCGGTGAGTCCAGCGGGTCAAGATTCAATGTGTTGCGGTCACAACACAGGGCCACATGCACCATGGCGAGTCGGGTGTAACGACTTCAGTGGCACGGCACTTGGGAGTCGCAATGTTGCAGGACTTCAGAGGCACTGTGACAGTGGCAGTCGCGATCACCGAACTTCAGCCGGGACCACGGCTGCAGGTGTAGGCAGCGGTGCGGAGTCAGGCAGCCGCGCCAGTTCTAGAGTCGTTCGGAGTCGATGTGCCTGTTTATTCTTGTTTTATGCCCGATTTGCCTCCCAAGGGCCCAGGAACTTGAGTGGGCACCTCTTAGCAAGTCAGGGTCCTCAGCAAGCGAACCCAGGGGTTGGCAGGTGAAGTCTTTGATGTCCCTGAGAAGTCTTATCAGGAGGCAAACTCAGTCCAGGCCCTCAGAAAAACTTCACAAGCAGGATACACACCAAAGCCCAGTCTTTGTCAAAGCAGAAGCAGCAACTGCAGGCCAACCCAGAAAAGCATACACATCAAAGGGGCAGTACTCCTCCTCACAGATTCTCTCCTTGGCAGAGTCTCCTCTTGATCCAGAAGTGTTCTAAAAGTCTGGGTTCTTGGGTCCAATAATTATACTCATTCCTGCCTTTGAAGTAGGCAAACTTCAAAGGAAAGTCTTTATAGTGCACAAGACCCTGCCTTTCATGCCCTCGTCCTAGACACACTATAGGGGGGTTGGAGACTGCATTATGTAAGGACAGGCACAGCCCTATTCAGGTGCAAGTGTCAGCTCCTCCCACCACTGTAGCCCAGGAAGACCCATCAGAATATGCAGGGCACACCACAGCTCCCTTTGTGTGACTGTCTAGCATGAATTCACAACCAGTCCAACTGTCATCCTGACCTAGACGTGTGTTCCATAGCCAGGCTGAGGCATAGAATGGTCAAGCAAGAAAATGCGCAGTTTCTAAAAGTGGCATTTTCAAAAACACAAGTTAAAAACCATCTTCACTAAAAGATTTATTTTTAAATTGTGAGTTCAGAGACCCCCAAACTCCAAATCTCTATCTGCTCCCAATGGGAAATTACACTTAAGAGATGTTTTAAGGCAATCCCCTTGTTAACCTATGGGAGAGCAGACCTTGCAATAGTAAAAACCGAATTTGGCAGTATTTCACTATCAGGACATGTAAAACACACTAGTACACGCTAGTACATGTCCTACCTTTTAAATACACTGCACCCTGTATCTTGGGCCTATAAGGGGATGCCTTACATATACTAAAAGATTATGTTTGGGCCTGGCAAGTGAGTGCACTTGCCAGGTCAACATGGCAGCTCTGATGGACACTTCTAGTTGCAGATTCCTTACCTAAGAATTTCCCCCAGGTGTCAGACTAGATACAGAGATTTTCGTTAGACCAGTACCCTTGCGTGCAGTCAGTTGGCATCGGTTGACTCTGTGTCTGTCATTTGCGTCGTGGTTGCCCTGATGACGTTGCAGTCGTTATAGGCCCCACCCAGCTGCACTGACGTCAGTTCTTTTCTTTCTGCGCCAGCCTACGTGCAGATCCGGAGAGCGCTACCCTCAATTGTTTCTTGACTGACTTCGGCCGTTTTGTCGAAATTTTTGACCCGTTTTGATGAGGTGAGGATGTCACCTGGTTTAAACTGTGAGACTCCTGTCACCGAATGATGTTGGTGACAGATCTACACACCTTGTGTGCGTGTGGTGTCTGGAGCGCGACCATGTCCCAAAGTTGTGCTCCGAGTGCCGGGCCATGAACCTGAAGGCTTTGAGTTAGCGGTGCCTGAAGCTCATGGTGGCCCTGCTCTCGACTCCGTGTCGCTCCCAGTCTCATCGACCCGGAGCCAGAAAGGTGTCACTCGACGCCAGATCCATCTTCGATGGAGTCTTCTCGCCTTAGGTTGGATCTTGACCCTTTTTCTTATGGGTATGGGTATGAGGAGAGTTTGGAGGGATCGCTGGACCCTCTAGAATACCAACTAGACTATCGTGAAATGGATTGGACACAGGAATTGGGCGATGCTAGTGGTCTGGATACCTCCCCAGACGCTGGCATGCTTTCTCCTCCTCCTACCATGGCTACGGAGGAGGGAGCGTCATATTCCATGGTGGTCAGAAGGGCTGCTGGGGTCCTCGAACTCCCTTCTGTGGCAGTCAGGGCAAACCTCCTGACAGAGGTGCTTCAGCCTGGGGCTTCCACTTCAGAACCCCCTGTTACCATAGTGCAATGGCTCCTGTGAATAGGACAGTTGCCCGATGCCATTGGCCTGCGCTGAACGACCCTAAATTCTTGTCCCAACACCCTGTGCCTGAGAGACTTGTCCTCCAGGCTTCTTCATCTGGCGCATTCCCATCTGCACCGCCATATCGAGAATCAAAGAGACTGGACCACCTTAGGAACAAGATATTTTCTTCCTCCAGTCTGGCATTGCAGTCTGTGAACACTGCATGCCTTTTGGGCCACTACAACCATGCCTTATGGGATACGGTCGTGCAGGTGCTGCCGGAGGTCCCGGAGGAGGCCCGGGCCATCCATTCCCAAGCTGTTGCTGATGGGAGGGATCCGGTTAAGTTCCCAATATGTTGTAGGCTGGACACGACCGACTCACTGGGCAGATCGGTTGTGTTGACCGTGGCCTTATGGTGCCACGCTTGGTTAAGGATGTCTGGCTTCTCGGGGATGTCCAACAATCTCTCAGGGACATGCCCTTCGATGGCACCCGCTTCTTTGGAGGCAAAGCGGACTCTGCGCTCGAGCATTTTAGGGAGTCCCAGGCTACAGCTCCGTCCCTTGGCCTTGCAACTGCCCCTCATGCAACACAGTACAGTTTTCGCCCATCTTACGGCTATGCAAGGGGCTCCCTACGACGTCCTTTCCCTGCAGTCACTGAGCCGCACATGCTGCATAGCCCCTGCGTGGCCATGGATGTGGACTCCCATGGGCTCCTGGGACAGGGAGCCAGAGGTCTGCTCAGTCTACCCCCACCCCTGCTGCAGCCTCCAAACCCTCCTAGGTTGTTACACCATCCCGGACCAGTTGGAGGCAGGATCCGCTATCCCCTGCCCCACTGGGAATCCATCACGACGGACAGGCGGGTTTTGCAAATAGTCCGAAGAGGCTACTCCCTCCCCTTCGAGACTACGCCTCTGACCATGCTACTGTCTTATGACCATTTACCGAAGGATCATTTGGCACCTCCCGCGAGGAAGTCGCGGCTCTATTGGCCAAGGGAGCCATAGAGAGGGTCCCTGCACCAGATGTAGGTCGTGGTTATTATTCCTGCTACTTTCTAGTGCCCAAGAAGGACAAAGGCCTTTGCCCAATCCTAGACCTCTGGGCCCTCAATCTCTTCCTCAGGAAGGAGAAGTTCAAAATGCTCATTCTGGCTCAGGCCCTGTCTGCTTGGACCATGGAGACTGGATGGCAGCGTTGGATTTCAGGAAGTTTACTTCCACATACCAGTTCTGCCTGCCCACAGACATTACTTGTGATTCGTGGTAGGTCACGAGCACTTTCAATTTACTGTGCTCCCCTTCCGCCATACCAGCGGCCCTCGGGTATTCTCAGAAGTGATTGTGGTGATCGCAGCTCTTCTGTGCAGGATAGGGGTTTCAGTCTTACCCTACCTCTATGACTGCCTGTTGAAGGCAAGCACATCCCAGACTGTCACCTTTAGACTACGGCGAACCTCCTGCATTTGGTGGGGTTCACGATAAACGTGCCTAAGTCACACCTGACTCCCTCTCAGATGCTCCCTTTCATCTGAGCTGTTCTGGACAAAGTGCAGTTTCAGGCCTATAATCCTGAAAAGCGAGTCCAGGATATTCAGGCTATGATTCTGATGTTTCAACCTCTGTCCTGGATTTCGGAGAGAATAACTCTGAGGCTGCTGGGCCTCATGGCCTCCTGAATCCTGCTGGTCACACATGCCAGATGGCATATGCGGGCTCTGTAGTGGGACCTGAAGTTCCAGGGGGTGCAGCATCAGGGGAACCTACATGGTCCAGATCTCAGAGGGAACTGCATAATGTCTGCAGTGGTGGCTTTCGAATCGAGATTGGGTCAATGGCAGATCCCTCCCCTTTTTACAACCAGACTTCACAGTAGTGATAGATGCGTTACTCCTGGGATGGGGCGGCTACAATGGGAGAGGTGGAGATTAGAGGCCTCTGGTCTCCGGTGGAATCCGGGCTCCACATCAATCTTTTGGAACCCAGGCGATCAGACTTGCATTGAAAGCATTCCTTCCCTCTCTCAAAGGGAAAGTGGTGCAGGTGTTTATGGACATCACCACTGCCATGTGGATGTTCAACAAGCAAGGTGGAGTGGGGTCGTGGACCCTTTGCGAAGAGGCTTTGCTCCTCTGGACATGGCTGGAACACCAAGGCATATCCCTGGTGATTCAACATCTGACAGGTTCTCTGAAGGTCAGAGCAGACAAACTCAGCCGTCGAAGCATAGTTGATCACAAATGGCATATCCATATGGAGGTGGCGCAAGGTCTCTTTCAGCAGTGGGAACAGTCTTTGTTAGATCTGTTTGCCACCAATGAGAATGCGTAATGTCGGCTGTTTTCTGCACTGGAGTTTACAAGGGGACACTTGCTCCGCAGCGCTTTTCGTCTCGAGTGAAACTCAGGCATCCTTTACGCCTTCCCCTTCATTACCACTTCTGCCCAGTGTTCTAAAGAAAATCAAGAGCGACCGGGTCCAAGTAATCCTTGTGGCTCTGGACTGGGCCTGAAGAGTATGGTATTCCAAGCTCTTGAGCATAGCCACAGATCTTCTGATCAGACTGCCCCTTTGGGAGGATCTTCTGTCGCAGCAACAGGGGGTGGTTCTCCACCCAAACCTGTCTAGTATCCGCTTTCCTGCGTGGACATTGAGCGTTGGCAGTTGACAGCTTTCGACCTTCTGCCCAAAGACTGCAATTTTATTGTGACAGCCAGGTGTCCCTCCACCAAAACGGTATACGCCTGTCATTGGCACAAATTTGTGGCATGGTGTACCAACAAGTCTGTTGATCCTCTTTCTGCACCTCTGAGGTTTGTTCTTTCTCTTGCCCAATATGACCTTGTTTTGGCTACCTATCTTCCAAACCTGACCTTTCTGAGACTTCCTTATCAACCTTCCTTGTTCAAGTCTCTCATTGTTGGGAGGTTCCTAAAGGGACTTACTCCTTTGTTCCCACCTACCCCATTTATAATGCCTCAGTGGGATTTAAACCTTGTCCTAATTTATCTTATGTGTGCCCCTTTTGAGCCACTTTATAATTGTCCTTTGTGGCACCTCACACTAAAAACTGCCTTCCTCATTGCAATTATCTCTACTCGCAGTGAGTGAGGGAGCTTCACGTTTTCTTCGGCGCCTCCATTTTTATCTGTCCATCCTGACAAAGTTGTGCTTTGCACATGTGCCTCCTTCCTTCCTAAATTGGTGACACCCTTTCTTGTAGGCCAATCCATCACTTTGCCTACTTTTTTCCTTTTTACCTCCACATCCTTTTCAGGAAGAGGAGAGACTCCACTGTCTGGATCCAAAAAGAGCGTTGCATTCTCCTTCAATCGTACCAAAGATTTCTGGATGGATGATCAACTCTTTGTAGGATATGTGGGTGTGAAGAAAGGACGGGTGGTGCAGAAGCGGACCATCTCGCGATCAGTGGTGCTCTGCATCAAGATGTGCTGCACTTTGGCAAACAAGCAACCCCCGAGGGTTTACGTGCTCACTCCACCAGAGCAACTGCTGCCTCCACAGCTTTAGCATGTGGAGTTCCTGTCCTGGACATCTGCCAGGCAGCAACATGGGCATCTCAGCACATGTTCACAAAGCATTACTACCTGGGCAGCCACGTCCGTAGAGACGGCCACTTTGGCCGTTCGGTCCTTCAGCACTTTCTAGAAAGATCTTGGTTCGCAGCCCACCGCTGAAGATGATATTGATTGGTTATCTATTCTAAGGTAAGGAATATGCAACTATAAGCCTCTATCAGATGAAGATGTTACTTACCTTCGGCAACAAATTATCTGGTAGAGACATATTCTAGTTGCAGATTCCTTACCCGCCCGCCCATCCTCCCCACACTGTGAACTGATTTCTCAGGCCAGGGATTCCCTTTTCAGGGCCCTAGTTCTGGCGCACTATTCTCAGTGTTATTCATGGTTCTGCGCTACTGGTGCGGAAAGTCGTGAAAATAAACTGATAAATCAGTGCGCCGGGATTGCGCCCATATATGACCGCAACGTCATCATGGCGACCACAAAGCCAGCGACAGACGCGGAGTTGACTGACACCACCTGATGATGCGCAAGGGTACTGCTTGAAAAAAATCTCCGGATCCAGTCTGACGCCTGGAGGAAATTCTAAGGTAAGGAATCTGCAGCTAGAATATGTCTCTACCAGATCATTTGTTTTACCAAAGGTAAGTAACTTGTTCTTTTAAACAGCAGACACTGCAGTGGCAGGTATGAGACATGTTTACAGGGCTACTTATGTGAGTGCCACAATCAGTGCTGCAGGTCCACTAGCAGCATTTGATTTACATGCCCTGGGCACACATGGTGCACTATACTAGGGACTTACTAGTAAATCAGATATGCCAGTCATGGATAACCAATCATAATCACAATTTACACAGGGGGCACTTGCACTTTAGCACTGATCAGCAGTGGTAAAGTGCCCAGAGTACTGAAAACCAGCAAAAAACAAAATCTAGCATACAGTCAAAAATACAGGAAGCAGAGGCAAAAAGACAGGGGGAAACCACTCCAAGGATGCCAGGTTTAACAGTGCAGTTCAGGCCTTTTCCACTGCTGCAACAAGTGCAGTACATTCAGACAATGCCAAGTTCGATCCTGGATCAGGGTGAGTTTTATTTCAAGGCTTATAGGCTTCTTGGCATCCTGCATCCTCCTTGTCAGCTATGCCAAGTGGCACATGGGGCTCTGCAATGGAACTTGAATTTCCAATTAGCCCAGCATCAAGGCAATCTGACCAATGTCTCGGAGGACACAGCTCCAGACTTGCAGTGATGGCTGCTTGGTAGCAGTAGTCCAGTGGTTGACCCCTCTCCTTTCCCTACACAGTGTTGACAGTGATGATGGATGTGTCTCTGCTGGGCTGCAGAGGCCATCTGAGAGGTGGGGATAAGGGGACTCTGCTATCCACATCAGACCTGGCTCCACATCTATCTGCTGTAGTTGTGTACATTTAATCTGGCTCTGAAGTCCTTCCTTCTATCCACCCAAGGCAGGCTAGTGCAGAGTCTCAGAATAGCACAACCCATGCTGAATGTGCACAGTTCCCCAGCACTGGAGCCAAAGCCTGGTTCCAGCATAAGAAAACCTGACCCAATCCATCTGCTCTATGCCCACATTGATCCTCCTGAAGGAGGACTGTATTTGGAGCTCTCCTTAGTGACCTTTACGAAGTGTCCACTGTCTTTGTGCTCGAGACTTGGCATCCATGTATAAATTGGAAGTCAGCAGATCTGTGCATGCATACTATAGGGTGCAGATCTGTGACCATGTTGCAAGTGTGACAGTTCTGTGCAGGGTGCTAATCTGTGCGTGTAGAAGGAAGCCAGCAAAGTTGCATAGATGCGGGTAGCATGCCAGCTCAGGCACATATCAGGGAGAATAGAAGAAACAAGTAAAGGAATACATGGCATCCCATATATCTCTTACCTACAAGACCTGGGGTCCGATTTACAGTTTGGCGGAGAGGGTACTCCGTTTCTGAGGAAGGAGACGGGCAGACCTTCAGTACGTCAATGATGGAGAGTACTCCGTCTCTGCTGCCAACTTACATCTCCAGCGGTCTGATGTAAGTAGGGTGACCAGATGCCCCAGATTTCCCCGGACAGTCCCGGTTTTTAGAGGACTGTCCCGGTGTCCCGACGCTTCTCTTCATTTTAAATAAATGTCCCGGTTTTTGGGACAAAGGTCAGATTATTAAATAAATGTCCCGGTTTCTGGGACAAAGGTCAGATCATCTAGGGAACCATAAATTAAAGGTATGCTCTCCTTTAACACACGCCTACAAGATATGAGATAATGTAGATTTTCCTAGTAGATTATGACGGAAAGTCTTAATTTTATTAAAGACACGGAGGCGAGTATTATTATGCTTCTCTTACTTGCTTTAATTTTCAATAGCAGCAGTCAAGAAAACTACAACTCCCAAAAGGCTTACAACAGAAAAGCCAATGGGAGAGAAAAACGTAATAACAAATGCACCAATCACAAACATGGAAGCTATGCATACACCAAGCTTGACTGCGACCAGCCCTCTTTCTTGATGCGAGAAGGCTAGGAATTACGAGAAAACAGTGGGAAAATGGCAAAGATTATAGCAATTGCTAAAGTCAAAGAACAAAAGTCCTGGATCAATGCTAGGCAAAACCGTAGTGAAGCAGGAGTCCGGAAAGGAGAAGAAGGAATGCTTCGGACAGAATCTGAACGTCCAGCCGATATGTTGGAGTTTGGCAAACACGTCTTTTGATCAGGTAGAAGTTTGAGCTGGAGTGGAAGTAGCTGCAAGGGAGGGAAAAAACAAGACAAATCAGATATATCTCCTTGTTGAGGCAGGATAATACTCGCCTCCGTGTCTTTAATAAAATTAAGACTTTCCGTCATAATCTACTAGGAAAATCTACATTTTATGTCAAGAACGGAGGCCTATATTATGCTATTTTAAAGCATATAAATCACTATTGACGTAGCAGTATGAACTGGTTTACAATAAAACGTCCTAAATACATTATCATTGGACCAATCAGCCGATCTCAGAATGTCCTCAATCCTGGATCCAACCCAAAAGGCCTTGGAAGCCATAGCACCCCTAGCTGAGTGAGCTCCAAATATGGAAGTATCAATACCCGCAAGGGACATCACCTAACGAACCCATCTGGCTAGAGTTGCAGCAGACACAGGATTATGTGGTTTTTGGAAAGAAATTAACAGTTGGTAAACAGAGGACTTTCTGAGATTAGCTGTCCGTTCTTCGTAACATTTGAGACATTGCCCCACACAGAGCTTAGGTTGATCTGGAAAATATGGATAAAAGACTGTACGTAAATTGGTTTTTGTGCATTTGTTAATGGAAAATAGTACACCTGTGGGGGCAAATTGACGGGAAGTAACATCAAGTGCTCTAACATCAGATAAGCGCTTAATAGAAACTAAGTAAAGCAACATAGTAAGTTTCGCTGAAAGCATTTTCAAAGACAAATCAGCATTGTCCTGCCAAGATAGGAACAAATTCAAAACCAAATTGACATCCCATAACTTTGAATATTTAGGTAATGGGGGAACTGAAAATCTTACTCCCTTCAACAGTTGACAGAGTAGGGGGTGTTCACCTACCGGTTTGCCGTTGACATGGGCGTGATGCATGGAAATAGCAGACCTATATAAATTAATTGTCCTGTAAGACTTACCTGCACTAGCTTGCGCCGCCAGAAAGTTAATTACATAATTTATATCTGCTGAAAAGGGATTGAGATCCCTTCCCATACACCAGCTAGACCAAAGGGACCAGGTGGAAGAATATGCTTTCCTGGTACCGGGGGCCCATGCCTTATTGATGAAGTCAGTAGCTTCTTCCGAAATTGGAATGGAAGATGAGGTATTCCTGATACCTTCCATGCTGAAAGGGTGAGTGTACTGTTGAGTACCAAGGGATGGGGATTCCCAAAGGGATCTAGCAGAAGGGAAGGAAAAGAGGGGAGCAGGAAGGGAAAGTCGATTGCCAATTCCAGAAGAGGGGGAAACCAAATCTGGGATTGCCAAAAAGGTACCACGAGGACCAGAGTTGCTCCCTGACGCCTGACTTGGGCCAGAACTCTGGTGATCATAATAAAAGGAGGAAAGGCGTAGTTGGTCGATTGGGACCAATCATGAAGAAACGCATCGGAAGCCAATGCCGAAGGATCCGGACGCCAACTGAAAAAGAGGGGGAGTTGGGCGTTGAGGCGGGAGGCAAAAAGGTCTATATTGAAGGGACCCCACTTGTGGAGGATAGATTGAAATGTTGAGGGGTGGAGTTTCCAGTCGCTGTAGTCCCTGAGGAAGCAAGAATGCCAGTCCGCCGTCTGATTGAGGGAGCCGGGGAGATATTCGCTGTGAGCGATATTTCGTTGCTCAAACAATATTCCCACAGGCTTTTTGCCAGGTCTGCTAACGGCTTTGATCTGGTTCCTCCTAGATGGTTTATGTATCGGACAGCCGAAACATTGTCCATGCGGAGGAGGATGGTACACTGAACCCTGCCTTTTGCCAGACTCTTTATTGCAAAGGAGCCTGCAAGCATCTCTAAATAGTTGATGTGCAATCTGGACTCCCATAATGACCATGTACCGCCAGTCGAGATTGGTCCACAGCGGGCACCCCAGCCCGTCAGGCTTGCATCGGATTCTAACACAAGATCTGGGGCTGATGGAAAGATAGTTCTGCCATTCCAGGCATCTAAATGGTCTATCCACCATTGGAGTTCGAGGCGGGATTCCTGATCCATAAAGACCATATCTGAATAAGCTAGACCTTTTCTGAGATGACGGATTTTTAATCTTTGAAGAGCTCGATAATGTAAAGGGCCGGGAAATATGGCCTGAATTGAAGAGGACAAGAGGCCCACAACTCTGGCTAGGGATCTTAGGGAGATCTGGGTTTTCCAAAGCGTTCTCCGAATCTCCGATTTGATGGAGTTCACTTTTTGAAGGGGAAGATGAAGGGTGGAGGAAGAAGAATCTATTTCGAAACCCAAAAATTGAATTCTTTGCGAAGGAATCATGCTTGATTTCTCTTCGTTGACTAAAAACCCCAGTTGGGAGAGAAGAGAACAAGTTAGTTGTAGATGGGAAAGAAGATTCTCGCGATTCTGATGTAAGATGAGGATATCGTCGAGATAAATCAGTAGTCTGATGCCCAAAGATCTGAGGTGTGCTGTTTTTGGTTTCATCAGTTTTGTGAAGCACCAGGGTGCTGATGACAGACCGAACGGCAGGGAAGAAAACTGGTAAGTCAGACCGAGCCACTGAAACTGAAAGTACTTGCGGTGACCCTTGTGAATGGGAACCGAAAGGTACGCATCCTGAAGATCTAATCGTACCATGAAGTCCAGCGGGAGGAGAATATCCCGTAAATGAAGAATTGTCTCCATTTTGAAATGTCGGTAGACGACAAACTGGTTGAAATATTTTAAATTTATGACTGGCCTGAATTTTTTGTTTTTCTTCTGGACTAGGAATAACGAACTGAGGAAACCTGAGGGATCTGGAGATGAGATTTGAATGGCGTTTTTGGAAAGGAGAGATTTTACTTCTTCTGAAATAAGAAGAGACATTTCCGTCAAGAAACTTGGCAGTGGGGGAAAATAAACTTGGTGAGGGTTGTGAATAAAATTCTATTTGGTATCCCTGAATAGTATTTAGAACCCATGGATCGGAAGTTAAAGAGCGCCATTTTTGAATGAAAGAATTGAGCCTGCCCCCTATTGGTGGAGGGCCAGAGGTAAGGCTTACCTTGGGTTTTATTGGATCTGAATCCACGTTGTCCAGGGCCCCTGTAACCTCTGCCTCTCTGAGGGTAGAACTGGGGCTTGTAGGATTGGTATCCGTAATTGGAATATGAGAATGAGGAGCCTCTGAATCCTTGCGGATGATTGAATCGGCCGGTAGAGCGGCTCCTGCCTGTACCGGCCCTGGCGAAAACCCGTTGATTAAATACTTTTTTGATGTTCTGCTGAGCCTTATCGATAGAGGAAAAGGTTGCGACAAACTTTCCTAAATCTTTGATAAACAAGTCTCCGAAGACACGACCCTCAGCTTTCACCCCAGGATCCATGGACGCCAAATTAGACAGCTTGGGATCCAATTTAAGTAACAATCCCTTCCTTCTTTCATGTGTAATGGCAGCATTGGCGTTGCCCAACAAACAGAATGCTCTCTGAGTCCAGAGGGAGAGTTCTGAAGGGTCAATGTCTGCATTGTCTGTTTTGGCAGATTCTGCCAGATCCAAAATACGAGCCAGAGGACCCACCAGATCAAGGAGCTTGCCCTTTACGGGGATCTTTGCCAAATTTAGAAAAGAATGTCAAAAGTGATTCATCAATCACTGGGGTAGTAGTGATGTTGGAAGAGAGAGAGGGTCTGGGGCATTCAGACCTTAACTTAGCTCTTGTTTGTTTATCCAGGGGAAGCCTTAACCTGGAAGCTATGTATTGCCCAACATGACCCACAGGAGACCACTCAGTAGAGTTAGGATGGTGAAGGTATGAGGGATCGAACATGGGGTTACCTTCAGAGTCTAGAATAATTTTTGCGGAAAAGGGGTTAGAAATTTCCAATTTAGGCTTTTTTGGAGGAGAAACCTGCGAGAGCGAGCCCCATACATCAGAATCATCGTCATCATCATCAATATCACCGATGTCCTCATCGGATCCGAAATAGGTGTAATTATGACTTGTTTTGGCGCTGGAAAAGTATTTTTTACTTTAGACTTACGCTTTCCAGAAACGTTAACAGCATTCCCCTCCTTAGAAGGAGGCCTGGGAGGCATATCATCCTCAGTCACGGGTGAAGAAACTTCACTAACCAAAGCGCCATCTTTTTGTATTAACAAATCCTTATTTTTTCTCTTTCTGCTATCCCCCGCAGATTGGGCCAAAAAGGATTTGAGAACCATATTTTGTACCGAACTTTCAATGTTCTTTGACATTTTGTTCATGGTGGCTGACACAGCCTTAGTCACAGCCTCGTTAATAAAGGCTCCAATTTCATTGTTGTTGGATAATTCGGAAAAAGGGTCTTGCCCTTCCATGATATAAAGAAATAGGGAAAAGGGAAAAGAAGAAACCAGGCTAGAAGGGGTTAAAATATCAGCAAAGCTGAAGGGGAGGATAAACACGCCCTAAAAGGCGTGGCCCAGCATAGAACACCGAAGGGAGACAAACCAGAAACTCTACACCTCATAAAATGAGGTCCGGGAAGAAGAAACGCTGAGCCGGCACACCGAAAATTGTGAAAAACAACAGTCCGGAGCGATGAGGTAAGCGGTGAACTGCACCGTTCAACGGACGCACTTCCAGTGAAGCGCGTCCGTTAGAACGTTCGAGGCAGAGAAGCTGCCTCAGACGCGCGCGAGCGCGCTGTACAGAAACGAGTTCTGGAACACGAATAAAAACAGCGTGCGCTGTTAAAGAACTAATATTAAAGCGCTGATACACGCATAACCATAAACATACCGAGGTAATAAACAACAAATACAATACACATACACTAAAAGTATAAATATATGGAAGTGAAAGGAACGTGACTTATCTTGACTGCAAGCAGCAAGAAAGAGGGCTGGTCGCAGTCAAGCTTGGTGTATGCATAGCTTCCATGTTTGTGATTGGTGCATTTGTTATTACGTTTTTCTCTCCCATTGGCTTTTCTGTTGTAAGCCTTTTGGGAGTTGTAGTTTTCCTGACTGCTGCTATTGAAAATTAAAGCAAGTAAGAGAAGCATAATAATATGAGCCTCCGTTCTTGACATAAAATTAAAGTAATTTATCTGTTACTGTCAGGCAACATAGTCCCCTGTCTGCTCCCAGCAGAGGGACTGAGTGGAGAGCAGAGAGATGTGGGTGGGGGCGGGTTGGGGATGCAGGGTGGGAGGCCAAGCCATAGCTAATTTTATATATGTAGTCTTGTAAATGTGTGTGTATGTATATATATATATATGTGTGTGTGTGTGCGCGCACACACACACGTATAGGCACACATTCACAGAGCTACACAAAAAAAACGGGACAGGCCAGATATAAAGTTGAGAGTAAGGTCTTTAGTCCTTCTTTTATCTCTGACCTGTCCTGGTTTTTGCTCCTCAAAATCTGGTCACCCTATATGTAAGGGCCATCGTAGGTTTGGCCATTTGTCAGTTTACCCTATTTAGCGTGTGTGGACAAATGGTCCGTTTTCACGGTCTCTAACCGTCAGGTAAAACGTGGCTGTGAGAGGACAGTCAAAACTGCTCAATGACCACAATGTCATGAGAGAAAACATCCAAGGCAAGGGAGTCATTGTTTGCATTTGAAAGTTGCAATTGAAAGTTTACAGCTCTGCTCCATCATGTTGACAGAGCCTCTGTCTGTAAAACTGTCAATGCATTTACAGGACCCACAGAGGTGGCGGTTACTGTAAACGCACGAGATGTCGGCTGGGCCAGTGGAGAGCTCTAATTTTGGTAGGTGGGTACTCCTGCAGGGCGATTGAGTACTTTACTCCGTCTCACTGATGGAGTAAATATCCATCCGTCAACCTCTAAATCAGGTCCCTAGTCTTTTCTTTGTTCATGGAAAAGTAAACGACCTACGCATACACACACGTGGTTTTCATTACACCACTGAACTGACACTAACTGAGCTTCATCAGAACTGGAGAAAAGAAGGAAGACCGGGAGGTGCCCGGGAGCGGAGTCTCCCCATGAGAGAAGGTGCTGAGAGGTGAGCTATCACCAGTCCCAGGGGCCTGTAGGCGAAGGGACAATGAAGGAGCTGGGCCCGACATATTTTTCATGAGACACGATTCATGCCCGGTTTTGCAATGGGGCAGGTTAGTGATACAG
The DNA here is from genome assembly GCF_031143425.1 of Pleurodeles waltl. Classification (NCBI taxonomy): domain Eukaryota; kingdom Metazoa; phylum Chordata; class Amphibia; order Caudata; family Salamandridae; genus Pleurodeles; species Pleurodeles waltl. The sequence continues at coordinate 622,671,271 of NC_090437.1, read as the reverse complement.
ACACTCTACCTGCAATCGGGCTAGTAATACAGACACCGTACCTACCATGGGACTAGTGACCCGGAGCACTGTCAGTGCGACGTGGCTGACGATTTATGGGCTCTGAACCCGCTCACAATATTTATTGCAGAAACCATACATCCTCCGACATTCCCGTTTAATATGGTCGCGGAACGTGCACGTTTGAAGCCAGTGTGATGAGAACATAGAGAAATCACCGAATCGGATTTTTTCTTCTCGTGTTTTGATTGCGCCTTGTTCGGCCACCCCTTCATTGTGCTTTGGGGGTAAGGGGCAATTGGGAAGAGTTGTGCTTCGGGTTGTTCTGCTCTCAGATAGCAGGCTTGGGTTTACTTGAAGATTAATTGCAGCTCTCGGATATCAAAGGCAGAGGTAACAGGAATCATCCCAAAATAATGATAGCCTCGGCAGGTCTTGTCTTCCTCTGCAGGTGTCCCTGCTGAACAAAGGGAGGCCCTGACACCTCGAGTCCATCGGTCACGAGCTGCGTCATTAAAGTCTTAGAGGGCGCGAGCGAGCCAACGGGCAGTGCGCACTCGCTCCGTTGCAGGGGCTTAGCTTTCACGGTGAAGCAGGTGCAGTGGCACCGGGGCCTAACGGTGTGAGGGGCAACTCCTCGCAAGCCTTAGCGCCTTTCGAAAGTGTACAACTAGCAAAGGTGAGGCCCATTTCCTTGCTTGCAGTGCGACACTGCTCTGTTAAGGGCCAACACAATCTTTCCGGGGCACGAAAGGGGGTGAAAGAGGGCCGTCAGCTGCTGTTTCTTTGTACTTGCATTTATATAACCCTTCATTCAGTATAACACCCTCCCTATAGCCCTCCGTGCGACACTTAGTGGACTTCTGTTCACAGTCTCATCATATCGTACGAGGACAGGTCTCCTGGGAAAATGTGAATTCATGGGACGTATTAAGTGGCTTGATGCATGCCGTGTACATAAATGCAACTTAAAAGTATATCCCCGTGTTTATCCAGCCCTGTCAATGTGTTTTTTTCCACAGAATGATTTTAATTGTTACCACAGTCTCTGGCCCCAAAGTGGTGCTGTGAAGTGATAAGGAGGATTCCTTGTATGAAGACGTCTACACTTAGTAAACCGGTGCAGACGCACAGAGGCCTGCAATCCTTCATCAAACGGATAGCAAGGATCCTCTGAGTAAGCCAAGCCCTCTCTTCGGCAAGGCATGAGATTTTACACCTAAGTAAAATAAAGAATGACTAAAGATCTCCTCTCCCCACGCCAGACCACAGCAGTCACTACAACACACAAACCGCATGTGCACACAAAAGCGCCACACTAAAGATGATCCACATCAAACAATCAGAAAGCAGACTTCGGGCTGACTTGGGAATCCTTAAGACCAGGGCGTGAAGGACCCCAATTCCGGCAGTTCTTTACGGTCATTCAAGTGTCAATAAAGTGCAAATCTGCCTGGCATAAATATTTAGTATTGCTTCAGTGAGAGCGCATTCCTTTCACTGGTGTACCGACGAAAAGCTCGCCAAAAGGTGGGTGGGGGACACCTGAAGCACGCTTTGACAGCAGGTACCAGTCATGAGTGGCGCCTGGGTCAGGTACTTTCCTCATAGGCTGCAACAGTATCTATGGCAACGCAGGAGAGGACACCTCTGCAGCAGAAAGAGTTTCAATTAAGCTAGGTTACCTTTTTAGGTTTAAATCCGTTTATTATTTTTAAAGACAGAAGCGAAGCAGTACACCTCACCTACACCCACCGGCCGGTGAGAAACAATAGGGAAGAAACAGACAGTAGAAAGGATTATCTAGAGAGAGATATGGGGGGTTGGGTGGAGTGAAGTGGGGAGTAAGTTACCTATCAAGTGACTTTGAGAATAGAGCGGTGTGTGTCGATCAAACAAAGGTGTCTTAGCGGCTCTCTACAGAGCTAAATAGGTTACTTTTTTGATGTCCTGATTGGTCGACTAAAAGAAGTTGAAACTTCTTTTCCAGAGTTACTTCCCTAGTCCTAGTTAACTGGTGTCTTTAGATGAATCCCTTCCTTTACGTCATTCTCTCTTTAATCCACTTCCCTTTCTCCTCCGTGTTTCGCCTCGTGCTTCTTATTCCCTTCCTCACTCACGCTTGATTTAGCAGGTTTTATAGAATTATCTCGTATCTTTCTTCCAGTTTCATGTCACTTTTCTCTCACTGTTCATTCGTTCACTTCATGTTCTCACGGCTATTGTGTCCCCTTGATGTTTGCTCTGCTTGTGCTTAGTTCTAATTGTGTGTTCTCCATTTTATATCGCTCCTTTATTTAGTAATTCTGTATTCTCGTGTATCCTATGTAGTATAGTCGCACCCCTTTTCTTCCACAACTTTTTCTTCTCATTGTGAAACTCTCAAAAACCCTTGGACCATATATACGCTATATACAACTACATAAATATATACACATTCTTGTATTTATCACCTACTGTGGTTTTGGCGCGAGAAGCAGAACCCTTTTCCAGCCGAAGAAACGTGAAATGGTGCGCATTAAACATGCAGAGAGCAATGTCCGTGGTTTGTAGTGGAGTTGAAGGGTTCCTTTTAAGAAAAGGCTGCAGGGATGGCATGCGTTGTGAAAGATCGACGTTTACTTGTATTTCCCGGGTGCGGTGGGCTGTTACTCTGCATTTTAACCTAGCCCTCGGGTGTCTAAAATGATTAAAACAGCAGATGTCACGCAGGGCGCCCTGCCCGGTGCACCTGGAGCACTGGTTCCTCCTGGCGCTTCCCGCCAGATGTGCCTGCCGGGCCTTGTTTACTTCAGCTGCACAAGGTGCGCACCACCCAGCGGGGCACTTCCCCCCGTCGACCAACGGTCCAGCCACAGATGGCAGATCCTGGCTCCGGGACTAGTAAAATATCTGCTAACAGTTACAAACCCGAATGACGGGTGAACGATGGCCCACTTCATGTTGGGCAGCAGGATCTGACTGGCGTGTCAGGCAGTCTGGCGGTGCCCAATGAGCGCGCTGATAGGGCAGTGTGTGGGACGGTATATGGCTGTTTGTGAGAAGCAAGGTTATCTGCGGCAACCTCGAACCCATTCAGTCTTCCATACCTTGGAAAACACACAGCTTGTCTCTACAAGTTTAAAACTGCCCTGATTTGCAGATGTGGGGCACATTTCTACCTATCAAATTCACTAAAGAGGTCCACATTTATTTTGGTGCCCGGGCCTATTTTTGGTCCCAGTCCAACTATGTTGAGCAGTCATAGGCTGGATATGGAAAAAGAATGGGACGCCTGTAAAACAGATTTTGGAAGCAGGGCAAAGCGGAACATGCCTTCACTGCCGATTTAGGTAGGAGGTCCCCGAATTTTTAAAACCAAAGTATTTTAATGTAACTCTTTTCCTCTTAAAAATTCCTCCACTTAAATTTGAGCTGGATGTTAACATTTAATGCCTATGATTTTTCCTCTAAGTCTCCCTGGGATATGTTCTCAGATGTTGGCACAGATGCAGCGTAGATGTAATTCACTTCATCATCCATTGTGCCAAATCTACTGCACAACTCAGCACTCTTAAATGATGCGTTATAAAAATCCTAAATAAATAGAGGCAATTCACCGCAGGCTGGGCTCCGAGGAAAGTAAACACTTGGCAGTTCAGGTTAGGCTGTTCCTATTGGAACAGGACCAAAGCTAGTTCGCATACGGCTGGGGTCGTTAAACTACTTGCAATCATTCCTCCAGTCACGGTTTGTGTGTTTGATGTAATAACCTATGTGGTCAAGGTTATGCCCTGACATGGATACCATGTTTACCTAGTCACTGGAGCCAAGCTGCTCTTGACTGAAGAACCCCAACTAGGGTGACACCCGGTCTTGGGTTGCTTGTGTTCTGTTTCAGGGAAGACCTGGCTTAGCAGTTCGAACTAGAATGAACCTTTTGGAGCAGGACCAATGTTGATTTGCATATGGCGGAGTCTAATCTGAGGTGGCATAGTGGGCAAAAACAAACGATGGGTCAAAATGTTATCCTTAAGCGAATGCCAGTGGTTAGACTATTTGCAAGCATTCCTCCCATCAGTTTTTCTTTGATATAAAAAAATATTTGGACAGGGGTGTGCCCAGGTATGAGTCCCATGCTCACTGTGCCACTAGCACCAAGCTGCACCTGCCTGATGAGGAACAACTAGGCTGACAATCTTGGGTTGCGTGTGTTATGGTTCAGAGATAACCTAGGTTGGTAGTTTGGTCTGGACTGCTCGTACTAGAGCGGGCTGAAGGCTGATTTGTATATGGCTGGGTCTAATCTGGGGTGGACAGTTGCCAAAGAAGCCATGAGGTGGAATGCTACCCTGAGTGACTGTCAGTGGTTAAACTATTTGCAAGCTTTGCCTTCACTCCTTGCTGCATCTGTACTGTTTCATGCTGTGTTTCCATTTGTCACTACTTCGAAAATAACACTGTATAAATAAGAAAAATATATCTACAACAATCTTCCTACGTTCCCTGTCTTTTAATAGCCTTTTTCGGCACATGCAAGGCCAGTGAGCCCTACTGGTGCCATGTTTGTGGCATCTAAACCCAAAATATCACTTTTCCTTCTATTCACAAATTGATTACCGTAACTATTGACATGCTGTATGTAGCATGATCATTGGAGAAAAGGCTGCTAACAGTTTTTCTCCCAGGACCAAGACGTTGGAGTACATCAAGTATTGTCATGTGGCAACATGTTTGTTAAACTGGGAAAGAACCCCTTCAGCTTCAACTATGCCCCCCTACACTTAACCACAGACACATTTTATATGCTTTTTAAACATTTTTGTTCAGTAACAGGCCCTTTCTGGGTCTGTTACAAAATGCAATTTTTATTGGAAATTATTAGTGTCCACTCAGGTTAAATGCAGCATTTTTTCACGATGGAGCCTGGGATATTTAGAAGGAAACGTGATCTTGTCAGAATGCTGCCCTGTCTCATTGAAGGAATGTGTTGCGCATAAGAAGGGGTTTTCCCTGTACCATGGCAAACATAGAGTGCATCAAGAATCAGTAGTCTAAATGTTCACTTTTATATTCAGTGGTTAAATGTGGGCAGTTAAGGAGAATGGGGTACAGTACGATAAAGTAATGTGCCTTTGATCACCAAGTTTAATATTCGGAAGAAAAAGTAATCTCAAGGATTTTAGGGGCCCCGGAGAAGAAAGTTTTTGGGGCCCCCTGTTTGGAGCGACTTTCATAGCCCATTTTATGCATGATGCTGACGAAAATTGAATTATACTTTAAGCTTTCAGAAACTAGGTCAAACTGATTTATGTCCTACCCAGGTCCCAAAAATCCTTAAAACAATACTGGGTCCAGAGGCAGTGAGAGATAAAAAGAGAGGCTGAAATAGAGAAACAGATGGGGGATATAGATAAAAAAAACTTTACCAAGGTGCTAGTTGGAAGGTGGGGGCCCTGGACCATTGCCCACTTTGCCCATGCTTTAAAACCTCTCTGAAGAAAGCCGTCTTCCCGTCTTACACTCGCGCCTCCCGTAATAAGGGAGTTTGTCATCTGAAAAGCACGTAACCATTTGGGGACATGTTTTTCAGATTTCTGCAGAAAAATGGTAGCCCTTGTAGGGAAAGATTAAAAAATCTTTGGAAGTAACAGTGAAATTGTAGATTAATATTTCTGTATGGAGTTGGGATTTACTTGGCTCAAGTTTACCTGTCAGGCAATAGAGCACGTGTGCCTCTCGTACCATAAGGGGTGATTCAGGAGTTTGTACAGTTGGCCAAGGGCTATAGTTTGTTACAGCTTGAGTGCTCAGAAGAGTTTGTGGTCCTTTATCGGTGGACAGATTTCTCCATGCACTGCTAAATATAACAGACTAGGCTGCAGCAAACTACATTGTTAATTTCCAGTATTCCAGAATGTTTAGAAGGGAGACCATTTGAAATATTTGGTGGTCTCAGTCAGATACATATTGCATGTGCGCCTGTTTAAGTTTCCTGATGTTGAGGCCGCAGTTGCACTCGAACATGTCTCCTATGTCCCCATTGCACGTTTATGTCAGGGTCTTGACCCTCCTCCCCCCCCCCCCTGTCTGCCTGGACCTGATATATTCGTACATGTTTGAAACCACAGAACACCTTGCCCATTTACTAAAATGAATGGCTGACAGAAAAGGGCACCCTTCTGCTGTATAGGAGAGCGTCCACTAAATAGCATAGACTTGTAGCTTCCTTACAAATATTCACTGTTGAAGTGGCCACTGTACAGTTTAGTCTGAAGTTCAGCTGAACAGCCATTACAGTAAAATATACCTCTCCCAGTGGTCCTAGCCAAATTTAGTCAATTTATTTTAGATAGTCGTTATAGTGTGCACCTACTTACAATGCACAGAGGCTCGTTACAGGGAAAACGTTGTTGCACCTCTAACGTGGCCTCCTGTGCATGTAATATTATTTAGCATTTGTACAGCATGCCAGTGCCAATAGTGGGGCTTTGTAGGACCTGCATATTTGATTGGAAAGTGTGTATATGCATATATATATCTTAAACCTACCCAAAAGGCAATGGAGTGCTGTACAGTGTCAAAGACCAGCATAACATTTACTAGTGACAAAAGAGGTGTCTGGTTTGTGGATTGTTAATGCATTATGATGTAGTTTTCTTTAAAGAGATGCTTAGTAAAATGTTCCTACATTGGAGCAGCATTGTGGCAGTCCTGATGGATAAGGTGATGTTGTTCCAGATCCTGGGTGCATAGATGAAAATTCATGCTGCCTTATTTTTTTTCTTTTTTACACTTCTTTAATACGCTGTCTGATATCCTTCCTTCAGGTGTGCCGAGAGGCACCAGAGATGGTTGTAATGGTTTTGTAAATGATGCAGCTGGCTTTGAAGATGGTGCGAGCTGGCAAGGAGAGATAATGGAATTCCATCAGGATGGGAAGAATATGAGGCCATGGATGAGACATGGTTTGGGGTGTAGGATGCTTTTAACGGGTGTCATTGTGGTGTCTGGAAGGCTATGAAGCAGGACATTCCCACCATCCAGATGTAAGAGTATGAGGGCTTGAATAACGTTCTGAAGTTGCTTTCTGGAAGAGACAGTTTACATTTTTAGAAGAGGGAGCTGGTACCAGGCCATCTTTGTATTTTTCGGCAGTGTGTTTATTGAGGGTGAAGTTGGTGTCCAGGATGAATCCAAGTGACTTGACATTCAGTGAAAGTTGGATTTCAAAGCCATCAAGGTTCTTGTCATTGAACCAGGTTCACACTGTTTCTTGTTTGTTGCTCTTGGCAAGTAACAGGAATTCTGTCTTAGTTGGGTTGAGCTTCAGGTACATGCTTGACATATCCAGGTCTGGATGACTTGCAGGCAGTGTTTAAGACATTGGAAATCTGAAAACTGAGGAGAATTTGGTGAATCTGGATGCTGTTATCTGTGAGTAGAGCACCAAGTAGCTCCATGTAGAGGTTGAGATGGCAGGGGACAGTATGGTACCTATGGGACTCAGCAGGTGACAGAGTTCTTTGAGCCCTGGAGTTGCCCATTTGAACAAACTGGTGTTGTTTGGAAAGGAGGGAGAAGAACCAGTGAATGACATTGTCAATGAATCCCATTTGAGACTTCAGGGCGAGTATGAGGTTGGGAAGGCCAACTGTGTCGAAGGCAGCAGAGAGGTCCAGCAATATCATATGGCAGGGGGTCATCTACATCTGTGGTTAGTAGGGCATCGCCTACGATGTGTAAGGAAACTGCCTTTATGCTGCGGTGTAGAGGGGATGTTTAGTATAAATGTGATCTTGGAGTTGAACACAGACTGCTTTTCCAGTGATCCTGCCTGTGAATGGCAGCTGAGTGATGTGCACGGTCATCAGGGTCTAGTGAGTCTGGTTGTAGTCTGCACCGCTTGGGAAATTTGGATGTAATGCTTGAGATCCTGGCATGTGATCTGGTTGTGTCGCAGTGAACTTGACACTTCTGGTATGCATATGGATGTTAATAGAGTGGTGCGAGAGGAACAGAGCGCCCCTCATGCAGCCTTTATTCTGCGTACCTGATTAAAGAATCTTTACAAAGGTGAACGTGCTGAGCCATCAATTCAATCATAGATGTTTGCAAGGCAAAACAGGATAGCTTGTTTTGGGGGAGCTGCTGCCTGAGCTCTTGTTTGTGCCACAGCGCATTTTATTTTTTAAACTGGCCTACTGTGCAGCACTACTGCATTGAATCATCAATGTTTGTGCCTGGTATAGATGCTGTTGGTTACAGCCACCAGAAGGCATTGGAAGGGCTGTGGGGAAATGCCTTTGAGTTAGTATTACTTGATATCAAATTTTGTTTTTTTCATATTTGCATGGCCACTTGTATATTGCATGTTATGAGCTTGCGATTTGAAGTACAGGGCACAGAGTGATATAACCAGAATCATACATTTTGTGCCGAAGCTGGGATTAGAACTTCACCTTCCGGGTTCCAAGATCAGCGATTTAGCCATTAAAACACATTTCAGCCTCTGTTAAGTTTCACTGTTTGGATTTATTGCACCCTAGGCAAAGTGACATCTTGAATGTGCTCTCCGTTTACCCTCTCCCCTCTAGCAGCGAGTCACATTCAGTACTTTTAATGGCAATTTGGCGCCCTCCCCAGTGGTGGTTGAGGCGGCCGCCCATAATTGTCTTGCTGTTGCACTGCCACTGAATAACTTCATAGCTACTTCCCTGCCTTCTTGACTTGAGTTATTTCTGGTATTTCTGAAAGTCGCTGGTAATAACCAACGTGTTCGATATCTATGAGGTATTTAAATAATGTGTGAACTTTTACCAACCTGCATTTTCCTCTGACAAATGTGTGGTGCCAATTGGGACCGTCCCTACTCCTGAATATCATAATCTTATGAAAGACAGTATGTCTACTTTTGCGTTTTGGCTAAATTTGTTTAGTTTAGTCATGCTGATAAAGCATTGTTGTGTTGCCTCCATTGGACAGTGAATGGAGTGTTGGTCTAATTCAGTGTATCGTAAATTAACTTGAGGATTAGAGCAGTGGTCCTAAAACCTTTTCATGGCGAGCCCTATCAACACCCTCAAACCGATTTCATATGTTCGGAAAAACATTGTCAGACATAAAAAAAAAAGTTGTAAGCATGAATTGGTGGATGGGGGGCTGGTGTTCAGTAGCTATTTTCAGTTATGCGCAAAAATGTTATACAGTGTTAAAAGATTGCTAGTGAGTCAAAACGTTCAAGTGTGACCTGATAGGGGATATTTTAGAGGAAATGCTCAAGGTCTATGCAATGGGTTGATTTCTTTGTTAAATTAAATTCTGCTTGTGACATTTGTAAGTGAGGCAGCCTCTAATGGTTTGGTGGATTGGTGAATAGAAATAGACTAAAAACTGATGTTCAGTGTTATTGTTAATATTCTCCCATTAACTTACTTAATATTTCAGACATTGCAATATAGGATTATCCGTTTTAAATGCAAACTTTGATAAGTACATTAGAAAGCTGCTGCTGGTTTCTAGTAACACTTGATGTGGCCGATGAAGGCTGGGACCTCCATGTCACAGCCTCGAGCACTTGAGTTGCCTCGCAGATTGACAAAAAACTTCTGCCTTGTGTAAATATGACTCGCTGTTTGTGATGGGGGCGTCTGTGGTGCGCCTAGTTGCATGTTAGAGGGAATTAAAGATTTCCGGGCAGTCCAGGATCTTTGGAATCTCCTACTCTGCTCATTCAATGGTATTTTGAAGAGAGCAGGTTTTTCAGTGATATCACAGATCCTCCCCTGCACCACGGTCCTTTTAATCCACTTTTTATTTTATTTTAGCAAGTCAGATAATTCAGTGAATTAAGCTCTCACTGCTAAAATATGTTTGACGTGCAGCTCACATGCTTAAATCCCGGCAGGATTAATTCAGCCTTTCATTCATCAGGGGACCATACAATGCTGATACTTAAACTGAACAATAAATCACTTGTGTTTTTAGCAGTAATGGGCAATTCAGTTTGAGCGTGTGCGCTGTAAATTGTGTTTATCACCACGTCTAGTCTCAGTGAGTTTGCAATGTGTTCCTCTTTTGTACCTCTAAAGTGACAGTAACAGCTTCAAAAGGATTCGCTGGTCGGGCCCAAGGAGAATAAACTCTGTGACATTAAGTCATGAAAAGGTGGGGACGCCTCAAGGGGATTGCTCGTCCTGAAGTATGGTGTGAATTCTCAAACTGAGCTTGTAAAGTCTTTCTGCAGTTAACGTAGCTGTTTGGATAGATATTTTGGAACATGCATTGAAGATAGCAGAGCATCCACGTGAGGGTCACCTAGAGCTGCGCTACTTACAGAATGAGAATGTGTTTACTGTGCCATACACCTGTTTGGAGCATGTTCTGCTGTATTTGAGCTGAACGTAGAAGCGGCGGGGCTGGGCTGGGCAGCTGTTCATGCGCGTGATGGGGGAAATTAGAGGCATGGGCCGGAAGAAGCGCTTCGCCTTCCTGCGGCCTCGGGGCCGCTGCTTTCGAGGAAACCCCCTTCCTGAAACCTGCAGTGAGAGTGCAGACGCGTGGGACTGTGGAAAACGAGGGTGTGGCGGGGAGGAGGCGCAGAGGAAGAAAAGCCCACGTCCGTGTTTTGCCAGGTGCAGCTGTTGAACGCCTTACTTTGTAAAACAAAAAAGGGAGGTTGCAAACCTTGTCATGACTCGGGAAGATAAGTGATAGTCAAGGCACGGCCTCTCTACACTTCTGGTAGCCGTGCGCAGAAACCTCCACATTTTTGCATGCTTATTTTGATGTCAGGATATCAGTTTTTTCTTAGTTTCATTGTATGTGAAAAATGCCTTCGCCCCAAAGAATAAATAAATCTGTATTCTTGGCCGAGTTTTACATTGTGTTTAGATTCGAACCTGCGAGTGCATGCGCTTGCCCCTCGTATGCTAGACGCTGTTGTGTTCAGTAAAGGGCATTGAGCCCGCCTGTAGCTCACCATTTGTTGGTTTGAGTGGCACTCTTCTTTACAGCCCTGTAATTCCTCAAGGCATGACTGGCATCATTTCCATTCCTGTGTGTGGAGCAGGGATCAAGTACTGATAGATTTCAACCGTCCACTGCCCCCCACATGACCGTGGTACTGTTTTGTTCTAACTTCCAGTACCCTGCAAACAGAAGGCTTGTGACTGGCTAAAACGTGCCCAGCAGGACACACAAAATTGCAAAGTTTTATTTTTCAAAGCTAACTTTATTTTATTGTGTTAAGTCGTCTTTTCTCAGGTTCCACTAATTATTTGTTTTTGCTCGTGGGCGCTGTTGGCAAAAGATGACAATTAACTTGTTCGAAATATGCGAGACCTATTGCATTGCAAATGCTTGTTTTTTGTCGGCACTTACTAGGAATGCTTCATTGGAGGTGTCTGTCGAGAAGGTGGTAATGGAGAGTACCTGTTGTAGCATGTGCTAAGGGCATAAGAAGCATCCTGCAAACACTGCACATGTTGTCTCGCGAGTTTAGTGTAGACAGATACAAATACCATATCATGTACTGCATTGTATAGCACTTAGAGCAGGCTGGTAAAACCACAGGAAGGAGAGCACCAATTGAGACTTTTACTTGCAAAAAGTTGTCTTTCAGAAATTCCTCTTACCCATTGCTTAATTTGAGCTTGTTGTTTCCGGTGCAGAACGTCTGCACTTATTTTTCAGGGCCAGCACTTATTTTTGTGCCAAGTATTTTACTGCGAGCAAAAGACATATGGTGAAGACGTAGGAAGAGAAAAATGAAAAAGCGTCACAATGGGAGAAAGCTGCAAGAGTGAGCGGAAGGGGCAGGGAGTGGCTTTCAATGGATTGAAGAGGTCCGATATGGCTTCAGGATTACGCCTTCTCAGTATTCTGAGTTTGCACGTTTAATTGCATCAGCCGCATGTTTAAGAGGAGGACTTTGGGCACCAGCACGTTTTTATTTACAAATTAATAGCTGCTCTTACCGGATACAGATCACTTTCTTTGAGTGCCCCTGTTCAAGGATATGTTGCCTAGAAGTGGGTCCTGTGTTCGCTGTGCCACTGAAACAAGGATAACCATGGACAAAGTGCCCCAGTCTGGGCAAAACTGGTCTTGGGTTGCTTGTGTTCCAGGTCAGGCAGGGCCTGGCAGTTCAGGCAGAACTGTTCCAATTGGCACAGGGTCAAGACTGATGTTTCTTAGGACTGGGTCCAAAAATGAGGTGGCATGGTGGGCTACCCGAAGTGATTACTAGAGGTTCGACAAAATGCAAGCATTCTTCCCATCTCCTTTTGTGTGGTTGAATCCCCTATTAGTTCACCTGAAGACTCTGGATTTTAACCTAGGACCAATTAAGAGATATTGCTTTCGATGTGTATTCCAGAACGCATCTTTCAAAAACATTTCTCCCACAAAATTTGAGAAAGTTTATTTAAAAAGTAGGCTTATTTTGGTTTGTCAAGAGATTACCAATCATCGCTAAAGAAAGTCAAGTTCATCAGCAATGGTAAAAGCGTAGGGCCTTGCCAAAGGACTGTGACACTGCTCCAATCTAGTGATAACTAATTTCTATCCTTAATCACACCAACTGCAGTGTAAACCGTTGAAGTTGAGGAAAACTTGCATGGAAAGCATCACTTATTTCAATTATATGTGTTTGTGTACTAGGCCAGACGTAAAACTCTTACGAGAGAGCATGTCTTGTCTATATTTCATTCCATTGTTTTAGATCACACGTCTTAGTAAAATCTTTCAGTTACTTTAACTAGACGTGCGTGTTAAGTTGTGATGCATTAAACCTAGATGTGCAATGCATAAAGCTCTGAATTACATAGGCACCCACACGTTTGCATACTTCTTGAAAAGCATTATCCCCATCTGCTGAGCAACAGTGATCTGGGTGAGATTTCCAGGTCACAGTACAATGCAGCTGATGAAAGCCTCTGTATTTGTTACATTCGCTGTGGCAGGCGTCCCCCCTGCATCATTGCTGTGCAGGTGACGTGTAGGACAGCGTACTTTTCGCCCCTGTCTTGAAGACTGTACAGGAAAGACCAGCTCACTGCAGGATGAATGGGCCACTTTGAAGTATCATCTTTCCTGCTATACCTGCTTCTTTCCTGCACACGGGTGCGTGTGTGCATGTCCCTGGTGCTTCCGAGAGAAAGGAGAGGGCCTGCAGGGCTACTGGTGTCTACTTTACGCTCCCCAGATCATCCCCTGCCAGTGAAAGAACATCCTCTTAATTCAGTGACTGGCGGGTTCATAATACCGTCCCTGTATTATGCACATGGATGAAAGAGGATGCTGCGCAGCTGGGAGGACTCAGGTGGGCTAAAGGAGGGGCAGCTCAGGTGTTGCCACGTAATAATTAGAATCATGGATGCTCAGAGCGCGCGTTACCTTCAGTTTTTTTTCCATTCATGATTACAGAAAAACAGATAAACAGACAATACTGTCAGAACCTTTTAACAGGACTCCAGAATGCAGTACGTCGTGCATACAAACAAGTGCTTCTTTAAACTGATGATAAGAGATATGCATTAAGCAAGTGGATAGCCATATGATACAGACCACAAAGGGGCAGGAGACGCGAGCTGAGCATATCTGTGCAACGAGTAAGGAAAAGATTTAGCACAGTAAATCGCTGTTTTTGTGAGTGTGTTTAAGAGGCGGCCACCCATATTGCTCAGTTGCTGACAGGAATAAAAAAACATTTTCATTAGTGTTGTGGAAATTTTGTGTTGTTTGCTGTCACATAATTTCATAAAATTTCGGGAAACACATGAAAATTTACATACGATTATGTGTAATTATTCGAACTGCAAACCCATCTTTTTGTGCCATATTTTAGCGCAAAATGTGCCCTTGCATCAATTTTTGATGAAAGGACACGTTTCTGACTTAAAAAAACAGTTACAAAAAAAAAAAAGCATTGCAGACTACAGCTGCTTGCATTCTGTTGTTTTCATGTTTTCACTTTAAATTTTTACTATGAATGTCGCAAACATGGTAAATTGTTTCAGTGAATGGCAAGCAATTATGCAAAATGTTGTAATGCATAATTTTGGGAATTGTGTTTATCAACCGATCATGAAATTACCGGACTTTTCATAAATTTCGCCTTGGCCCAATTTTTAGCCAATCTCATCTGTGGCTATGTGGAGTCTTAGGACTACTAACAACCATCAAAAGTTGAATTCAGTGTTGTGATGTTCGCGACACCAAATTTTAGAATCCTCAGATTTAGCACCCACCTCCCATGCACCTGTGCACCCAACCTTATTTAACATAAAGCTGACATCCAGAAAATGATGTCACGCAAGATATCGTAGCCTGGTAAGATATCTTCGAACAAAGGAACATTTTGAAAACCTTATTACTGGTGATGCTGCAGTGGGCAAAGAGAACCGTTTTTCTAATGGATACTTATTCCCTGAGATTGCTCATCTACGGAACTGTCACCAGCCATAAGATTGGGTTCAGACTTTTTCTACAGGTTGCTGTCTGAAAGTCAGTGTGTTTGAAGAGTCTGGCTGCACAACCCAGAAGTGACACTTTTGCTTCATAAATGTGCCACATGCTGCATCCGTTTTCTTTCTGTGTGTCACACGTGCACCAGTTTGAATCTGTCATGTTTTTTGCTTTTTACATCATTTTTCAACCCTTTTGCTGAGGATTTTTTCATGCCTTCGACAGACTCCAGGCATCTGATGTCTTTGTTTGACCCACACTATTATAGGTGTATGTTTTTTAAACTTTCTAATTTGTTCAGCTCTTGCATCACAAAAAATAAAATCCCTGACTCCTGGAGAGGGACAATTCTCCATCCAATTTACAAGAAAGGACCATATGGGAACCCCAACAGCTATCGCTTGATTGCCCTCCTCGACACTGATGCAAAAATATTTGCAGAGTGCCTACTAGTTAAGATAAAAGACAGGGGTACCAAGCAGAACCTAATCCCACTGAACCAAACAGGTTTCCGTCTCTCATCATGCACCACTGACAACCTGGTAGCACTAGCATTGCTGGCGGAAAAATATACAAAAAAGAATATGGCCTTGTTCACAAACTTTGTGGACCTTTCTAAAGCCTTTGATTCTGTGGAACGGCACAAGTTGTGGAAAAAAATAGTTGAACTCAATATACCACCAAACTTGCTAAAAGGAATTTAGCTCTCATATTCTGACAACTGGGCCATTGTAAAAGTTGGCTACAATTGAAGAATCTCAGTGAAAATTCTGACAAGAAGAGGAGTAAAGCAAGGCTGCATCCTAGCCCCAGATGTTATTCAATCTATATCTTGCAGACCTGTGTGCACAGCTGAACTCTGCCAGTTCCCATCCCCCCAAATTAGGTTACCAACTTCTAACCACACTTCTTTATTCAGATGACATCATCCTCTTGAACCTATCAGGCACAGGGCTGCAAAAAATGCTAAACACCCTGGATCAGTACTGCAAATCCAACAAGTTGATGTTAAACTTGGAGAAAACCAAGGTAGTTCTTTTCGGCAAGTGCATAATAAAGAAAAAGCAGTGGCTCTGTGGAAACCAGCTTGTGGGCAGAACCAATAGCTGCAAATACTTTGGCGTCTGGTTGCAAGGAAGGTGGTCTCATCGCCTGCATTTAAGCACCCTGAAAGCCAGAGTGGCTTCGCAACTTGCAGCACTTCAAAAACTATTGACAAAACTGCAAAGCCCAACCTGGAGGTCCCTCCTCACGGTGATCAGAGCAAAGTTCTTGCCCTCCGTGACATACAGCTTATAATGGTATCCCAACAAGTTTAATGCTTTCTTAAACATAGCTCAGAGAAAAGTTTTCGGACTTCGCTTCAGTCTACCATATTGCACCACACTAGCACAAATCAGATTGGAATTCAGGCTACAAGACCAAGCCCTGGTACAGAATGGAGCTATCCTCAAATATGCCTCTCTTTTAAGATAAGCGCCCCCCAAACACACTAAAAGCACTAATCTGGGAGGAATCAGACCTGAACTCGCCTGGGGACTCAATTTCACAGTCTGACAAAACTGCATTAGCAATCAAGCAACTTCAGGCAGAAGAGCTGTGGCAAAAGTCCTTATCACAATAAAACATTTCAGAAGCTAATAAATAAGCAAATCAAACAGCTTTCATGGATCAAGGACAAAGATAAGTTCAGGTCATGGTCCCACTCATGGATGACTATAAACATGTACAAGACACCGACAGCACAGGCATACCTGGGAGAAACTCTAAACAAATTCCTATAAATAAAGGTGCTGCATGCAAGGTTGGGTCTCCTCCCATCACTAGACATGGTCCCAAAATTGCGCAATCCCTCACAAAATGGGAAATGCAGGCTATGTGCATATCATCAAGAAGACTTTCTACACCTTCTAAGCATATGCCGTACACTGTAACCCTGGCGCAAACAGTTCCTCAAAAACATGTTTAACGCAAATAACATTCAATCATGCAGACAAGCCATTTTATTTTGTCTCAAAGGATTGACACCTCAGCACATGGAATCTTAAAGCAGGACTCCGTTTAAAGCATGCATTAACAAACTCTGGAAACTGAGGGAGACATTCATCTCATGATTAAACAACCTCCTTCACGGTACTCTTGTTCAGCCTAGATGCCTAACATTACGGTTAGCATGGAATGCGAGAGGCAGTTTTTAAGTAATCATCACCCCTGATGAAACAGCCATCCTTCTAAGTGGACTTCTACCCCTTGGCTAGTGTCCGTTGTTTTACACTATGTGAGCTTGAAATACTGTTGGTTGTTTCTGGCCTACCAATTTTACCATTTATGTAAATGCTGATTGCAATGATTTTTATTAATTATGCAATAAAGGTTTGTCATATCATTATCAGGTGTATGTTTTTCCTAGGCCTAGATCATGATTATGGTGCTCGAGACTTGTGTTTGTCCATATATTTCGAAGCCATTAGTGAGTGGGAATCAACGTTTTTTGCTGCCATAGCAGAGCAGTTCCTTTAGGTCACCATTCAGGATGAAGCAGACTTAAAAGCATACCTGGACGCCGCTACGGAATTTAAACATAATGAGGATTTTGTGAAGTGCCACAGGAAGATTGTGAAGAGGTTGCAAGTACATATTTCACCCCCTGTGGCATGGGGCTTTTCCAAGGCAGGAGAGTTGCGGATTGTTGACCTTGAAAGGACCACGTTGAACACTATTTCCAGACCACATTCTGTCCTATGACTGCTCAAGAACGCAACATACCTGTGCATAATGGATCTGGCGACAGCTGCTGTCCTTATTTGTCTTATTCGATGTAACAACCTTACGAGGGCACAGATTCTCCTGCCTTGAATAAACCAAACAAAACCCATTGCCTGTTACCGATCAGAACAAATGTTTGAGCCTTGTTATAATCGAGAATCAACAAAAAAAGAGCAGCAAAACTACTGCTAATGAAGAACTGAATGAGCTACCGTTATATTGAAGTTAATTTCTTGATTGTCACACTTACATTTAGGTGTTTGCATTCTACCCCATTGTATAACCATTTATGTACTATTAAAACTCTACAGTGCATTATACAGATTTTACCCAGGACACGCAGAGGAGAATACCAGTGAGGCATCATTAAATCACCAATGAGTTTTATGTAGAGTCTTCCCCGGAGCTACGGAGGAGCAACCCCCTGGAGGCACTGTTAAATAACTGAGTATAATATGGAGTTACCAGGAGTGCTGGAGACAGTCAGTACAGGCACTCTTAAACCAGCAAGGGGTATTATAAGCAGTATAACCCTTAACATCTGAGGAGTCAAATCCTTTTTAAAGCACTTTTAAATCATTAGAGGGTATTATATGAGGTCTAACCAAGAGTGACAGAAGAGGAACCCGTTGGAGGCACTGTTAAAACTTCAAGAAGTATTATATGAAGACTACCAAGGAGCAGCAGAGGACAACCCAATTGCAATTTGCAAGCAGGAAAGGCCTTTACCTAATGTACAAAAGCCGATATATGAACTAGACAAACTTTTTCTGACTTTTTGAAGGGCTTCTGCAATCCTTTCTGAATCGCAAATAGGAGAGGGCGTGAAAGGGCCCCTCCCTTTCTATTTGCGATCTAGAAAGGAATGCATCAGTGGTTTATGACTGCAGCTGTGGTCAGAAACCATTGATGAGTTATCAACCCCCAAGGTGGGGGTGGTAACTGATTAGCAAAGAGGAAGAGGTATCCTAGAATGTTGTCAGTGGCCTCCAGGGAAGAAGGTGGAGGAAGCAGGCAGAGATCCACAGGTAACTTATAAATATTTCACAGTTCTGAAACAAATTGTATTTAGTTTAACTTTGTTGCCTTCCAAGTGAAGGGCAGTCTGTAGAGATGGACCAAGTTAGAGTACTCTCTTGCACATTAAGCTGTACAGAGTAAGCTTGTAGCAGGTTTCACGTGCTTATGACTTTTTGTGCAGTTACCGATTCTAGAGTCGATTCACAAAGCACAGTAAGTGCAGCGATTTCACTCATGCCAGTGTATTCATCAAGAAAGTAGTCACACCAGGGGTGTAACAGAGGCGCCGCAGCCTCCACATTGTGGATGGTCTCCAGACTTAGCCATACTGGAAGTGGTCCCCTCAGCCTCTACTGGTGTGAGTGTGGGGGGCCCCGTCAGTATAACTTGCAGGGGTACCCCCACACAATTTGTTACTCCACTGAGTCAAGTCTGAGATTCCTGCATTGTAGTTTACAATTACATCATTACAATTCGCTTACAAGTGCTGTGCCACTGTGCTAAATGGTAATCAAGGTAATGCTTGGAACGAGTTAGGTATGGCCCATGCATTGTTTAGCAATATTCAAGTATGTATTTGACTTTTAAATATGATGCGCAGCATTTTCCTTAGCCATTCTAAGATGCCGGAAATAAGACACCAAGATTCTGAACAATAATAAAAGATAATAACTGCCTGCATATTGTTGGGGGAAGGGACATGTTGTTGGATAGTACATTGTGCTTACTCTTTGGATGCGCATGCATCGTAAGCTATGGTTTCAATTTTAGGCCCTTCCAGAGCTCAGCACTGCTTTGGGGTGTTTAAGGGAGTTATGTTCTTTGCTCCCTTTTGATTCTCTATGCTCTTCTCAGTGGTATCACAAATAATATCACTGGTGGTACCATCTGTGAGGTCATTGATTATATCATTAGGTGGGGTCACGGTGTCATTGATAGGTCATGTGATATTAGCTATTGGTTGAAGGATATGGTTACCCCACTACCGTACCTCCTACATTTATCTGCTTTTGATGGTTTAGTAAACTTATATGGTCAGCATGTGACCAACTAAATGTAGTTGGTCAACATGTGATTTTACTTTAGTTGAAACGCTTGGGTAACGTTTTTTGCACTTAATACATATTTGTTTTGCATCGATGCGCTTTGGCATATCCTCCATCGAGAAAGCAGTTTGCTGTTCATTTACCAGCCAGTGGATACATGATTTCACTCTTAACAGCTTATACTAAGGCAGAAGTGCAGTGCCTGGCAGGTCTCTGGAGTAAAGTTTGACTGGACGGGTTATACGGCGCTAAAATGAAGTATCAGGGTTCCAATTTAGAACTAAAAGCCGTGCCTCTATTTTAACTCTGTGTAGAGCAAGACACGACCGACCTAAAACCTCGTTTGACAGTTTAAAAGTAAACATGCATCATAAGCTAACATCTCTCGAAGCAAAGTTAACACTCTGGCAACTTGAATATTGGATCGAATGCCGTAAAAGGCGGCCGGAGTCGTGCAGAGACGCGCCATTTTGGACGCGAAGTGACCTGCATGCAGCAGGTCGAGGTTTCTTGCGTTCAGTGTCTCAGTTTACTTCAGCTGTTTCCTGGGGTGTGAAAGTCATTATATTTCCCTGTGGAATCCCAACACGCTGCTGAGGGAAGGCTAGTGGGGACTTGTGCGAGGGATCGTTTTCTGCAGAGAGCAGTATTGTAACACCCAAACTGACACTAAGAAGTTCCTTTTACTGAGAACACATGTTGTATCTGAGCAGATGTGGCGCAGCTGAACCGGGAGGAGCTGCCACGAAGCAATGCAGGATATCTGCTTTTTATGGTCAGACATTCCTTGAAGATCAGTCCTTTCTTTCATAGTCTGAACACTTTTTTCTTGTTTTCGGAAACTGTCCTGTTTACTGATGGTTCGGAGAACTCAGTGTATCCCATGTGGGGTATGAGTACTCATCCAGTTCTGAATCCTCCTTTGCAAGCTAGGGTTTCTAGTTTTGCTTCTATGTGTGTTATTAAAGCAAAAAAGATTTATGTATGTCTAGAGCAATGCTGTGGCCGCAACCTGAGAGGAAAGCTGAGGCCGCCATTTTGTTCTTCGGGACCCGGTTCCCAGTGGGAAAAATAAAATTTATGAGTGGTAAACGTGGCCAGGTTAGAGATACCCTGACCCATGGGACTGATGAGAGGGGTCTTTGAAGGACTGATGGGCAAGAAATAGTCCAAAAGTTTTTTTTTTTTTTGGAGCACCCAAGGATCCCCAAATACACCAAAATCCTTATGGATTAAGGTGGACCCCAATTAAAAAAACAACACATACACCCACTGACAGAACCACACACCTACTCACTCACTCACTCACTAATACACCCACTTACACACCCTCACAACCACTCACACACCGAATCACAGACCTAAAAAACCACTCACAGACCCATACAGCCACTTACACCCCCATATAACCACTCGCACACCGATACAGCCACTCCCACTCCTACTCACAGACCCACAAAAACACTCACATACCCACTCACAGACCCACACGCCACACACATCCACTCAGACATCCCCTCACACACCCCCTTACACACCCATACAGCCAAACACCCACCCACTCACAGATCCACAAAACCACTCACACAGCCACTCACATACCTACTCGATCCCCCATACAGCCACTCCCACACCCACACAGCCAGTCACAGGTGCACTCACACACTCACCAGACACTCACACACCCACTTACATACCTAAACAACCACTCACACACCCAGGTTACAGGGACGTTATAGTTAGGATATAGCATTAAAAACATAGAAATTCACTGAAAGAAGCAAAGGTTACAGGGACATCATAGTTAGGAAATATAATTTAAAGAACCTTATAAATTCACTTGAAAAAAACAAAGGTGACGGGGACATTATAGTTAGGTTATGTTATGTCAATTTGTAAAGCGCATGGCTACCCAAAGGCCTCCCAGCGCTGGAAGCGAGAATCTGAGAACTAAAAGAATGGTTATGCTTTGAACAGCCAAGTTTTTAGAGCTTTCCGGAAAGATAGTTCATGGCTGGTAAGAAGAAGACTGAGTAGTAGGGAGTTCCATAGCTTGGCCCCCTGAAATGCCAGATAACTTCCACCCCTTCTATACTTTTTTACTCTAGGAATCAAGGTTAGGACGGCTGTGGAGGACCTAAGCTGTCTAGAGGGTGTATAAAAGGAAGCCAATGTCCTAAGCAAAGATGGACCTCTATTATATAGGGCTCTGTGGCTGTAGCACAGTGTCTTAAATTCTATGTGGTGTGCCACAGGAAGCCAGTGGAGAGAAGAAATTGCTGATTTGACTGATTCATGCCGTGGTATATTTTAAAAGCAGACGGGCCGAGGCATTCTGCACCACCTGCCGCTTTCTAATCACAAATTTGGGTGATCCAATGTACAAAGCATTACCATAATCCAGGTGCGAACTCATCAGGGCCAGTATGATAAGTCTTTTGGCAACAAATGGAAGTATTCTAAAAGCCTTCCCCAAAAGCCTAAGCAAGCCAAAAGAGGTAGAAAAGACCTTATTGACATGATGTGCCATAGTGAGTTGAGGATCGATCCAGGCTCTTGATGAGTTCTTTAGGGGGTGGAAGATTTCCCAAACCTTCCAGGATAGGATTAGATCTCAGCTGTGAGTTATGCCCAAGTATCATAACCTCATTCTTATTATCATTGAGTTTCAGCCTACTTAGGAGCATCCAACCCGCCACAGCTTGAAGGCATGGGGCAATTGATTGATGAAGCGTTTGTGCTGGAATTTGTAGATAGTAATACTGCCAACTGTGTGTCGTCAGCATACGACACTAAGGACAGCCTAAATGGCTTAACAACCTCTGCAAGAGATAACATATAAATGTTAAATAAGGTGGGGCTAAGAGAGGACCCAAGTGGCACTCCACAACTACTCTTAAGAAGGTCAGAAAAGTCGGACCTGTCCAAGACCTGAAAAGATCTATCGTTCATAAAGGATGTGATCCAGTCCAGGACAGCACCAGATATTCCGACCTCTCGTATTCTACCAAGTAATATGTCAGAATCAACAGTATCAAATGCAGCACTAAGATCCAAAAGAATAATTGCCGTTACAATACCCTGATCCAGACGCCTTCTAGCCTCTTCTGTGACTGCAATCAAAGCTGACTCTGTGCTGTGAAGGGGTCTAAAATCCATCTGAGTAGAATGAAGGATAGTGTCAGAAAGCAGGATAGTTGAGTATTAACATGCCTTTCAATTATTTTAGATAGAGCAAGCAACAATGATATGGGTCTGTAGTTACTGGGCAATGCAGCATCTAAGTTAGGTTTTTTCAAAAGGGGTTTGACGATGGTATGTTTCCACTGTTCCGGTACTATGATCCAGGACAGTGAGAAATTCAAAAGATTAGTAATAACAGGTATAATAACTGGAGCACCTAATGCCAACACGTAAGGAGGGGCTGGTTCGAGGGAGGAACCTGACTTAAGAGTGGTAAATGATTTCAACACCGAATCTTCGGAAATAGTAAGAAATTCCAAAAAGGTGGTGGGATACAAAGACTGCTGGCCTATCACCTCCGAGGACTGAACAATAGCTTTAGGAAGAGTGGAATAAATATCTGAAACTTTTTATTGAAAGAACCATGCAAGGTTATTACTGTGTTTTTGGGAAGCCTCCATAAGAACAGAGTTCTGCTGCGGCTGGATAATTTCTTTAAATATCTGAAAAATCTCCTAGGGGAGTTTGACGCCAGCTCGATTTTGGCAGCGTAGTAAGTAGATTGGGCTACTTTAATTTCTGAGTGGTAGGCCCTAATGGCTCTCCTATATTCATGTTTTAAGGAATCATCATAGGATTTTCGCCATCTTCTTTCCAATTTCCTACATTCTCTTTTGAGGTGTACAAGGTGAGGGGAAAACCGAGGAGCGCCTTTCCTACAACATCCTCCGGCTTTAGTAGAACAGGGAAGAAGCTTGTCTAAGCTATTAGTAATCTACCCATTAAAAGTTTCTAACTGGCCCGTAATATTATCATTGAAAGAAGGTTTCAACCTCTCCAAGGTGTTAATCCAGGCGCTGGCTTTGAGATTAAGCCAGTGTTGGAAGGGTAGAGCTGTAATATGAGAGGGCCTTCTGTGAATAGGAATGTCTAATTTGTGGGTTATAAGGAAGTGGTCAGACCAGGCCAAAGGAAGGGGAGGCATGGGAATCATCTCCTCAATGTTTGTGAAAACTAAGTCGATAGTATGCCTCTTCACATGTGTAGGGCCCTTAATCAATTGCACTAGATCTAGAGCATCCACATCCAAAAGTAAGGATCTGTTAGTGAAGTTATTTGAGTCCTCAGCATGAATATTAAAATCACCCTGCAACGTAAAGTTGGGTTTAGTGCAGGTTAGCTCAGCAATGTGTTCTGAGAGGGAATGTAAAAAGTTTTCAGGGGCACCCGGGGGATGATAAACCAGAGCTCCTGAAAAGGTAAACTGAGGATTCAATGTGATAGAAAAATACATACTTTCACAGCCTACGAGCTGCAAAGGATATGAAATAACCTTTAAATTGTGTCTATAGATAATCGCAATACCCCCACATCTGGCGGACACTCTATCAGGCCTTTTTATTAGATAGCCATATGGTATGGCTAAGGCAATATCAGGGTCTGAACCCTCATGAAGCCAGGTCTCTGTGAGGAAGAGGACTGTAGGTGAGAGTTTGTCCACGAGCAGATGAATATCGCTAGGGAGCGACAGTTTGCCAGGAGGAGCGTACATGTGTTTCTCTCCTGGATCAAAGATTCATTATCCAATGTTGACCGGGGGACCAGTAGCATTTGGAGTAATGGCCCATGATGTTGTGGGGTGAAAACTATGAGTACAAGTGCTCAGGGAGGCTGGCCTAATAGCATGGGGAAAATCGGAAGAGTACAAAATTACTTTCCTCTTCAAAAGGACAGGGGGCCAGACCCCAGGCCCGACCTGGCTAAGACAGGCGCAGATGGGCCTGCTGCGAGCATCCGCTGCGCGTTGACTGCATTGGGTCTAGATATAGGCCAGAAGGTCACAAATGCAGCAACTAGACCGCTGAATTGTGGCTGGAGGCGTGCTAGTGGGGATGAGGAAAAAGGGTGACCTCCGTGAATGAGTGTCCACCAAGGTACTCCACTAGCCACCAACAGCAACCAAAAGACAAAGAGCAGGCAAAAAGGAACCGAGACAAACTCTGCCCCGAGGCCACTGAACATGGATTAGGGGGGAGTAGAAAGGAAAAGGGTATGGCCTAAAGGTGCTAGAAAAAGCAACAGTCTGCCATCCATCACACCAGCAAAGCTAGGGTAGTCTATGTGTGTGTGTGTGTGTGCGTGTGTGTGTGTATATTAATAAACACACTAAAAAGCTTAAAGAAATAAAAACTATACAAAGTTTAAAACTGTTAAAAAATGCTAGCCGAGTGGCCACCTGTCGACTCACTCAGTGTCATCCGCTCTGCATTGACTGCATCGGGTCTAGATATAGGCCGGAAGGTTGGAAGTGCAGCAACTAGATTGCTGAATAAGTAAAATGGCGGCTGGAGGCGTGCTAGTGGGGAGGAGGAAAAATGGCGACATCTGTGAACGAGTGTCCACCAAAGTACTCCACTAGCCACCAACACAACCAAAAGACAAAGAGCAGGCAAAAAGGAACCGAGACAAATAAACTCTGCCCCAAGGCCACTGAACACGGACCAGGGGCAGGAGAAAGGAAAAGGTTATGGCCTAAAGGGGCCACAAAAAGCAACCGTCTGCCATCCAACACGCCAGCAAAGCTAGGGTAGTCTGTGTGTGTGTGTATATTAATAAACACACTAAAAAGCTTAAAGTAATAAAAACTATACAAAGTTTAAAACTGTTAAAAAGTGCTAGCGAGTGGCCAGCTGTCAACTCACTCAGTGTCATCCACTGATTTTACAGACACAAAACCATAGAAATTCAGCAGTTACAGTTATCTCTAGTAACTATAACTTTTACCATTGCCATGAACTGCTAATTATCCCACATATCACATTACTCATCACATCATCAATGACATCATTGATATCACTGCTACATTTGCAGTGAAATTATTGATGAGAAAACTGTGCTTGGCAGGGGCACGAGTGATAGTTACCTTAGGGCACAAGTTATAGTTACTTAAAATAACTACATCTATAACTGCTGAATTTTTATGCTTTTGTGTGTGTAAAACCTGAACTAACTATAACGTCCCAGTAACCTTTATTTTTTCAGTGATATAATTAATATATATATATAAACACACACACACACACACACACACACACTATCTCTCTCTAATGCTGAGCCCTACAAGATGTTTCAATGGTACGTTCTTTTCTTGGAATGGATAGCTACTGCTCAGGATACATAAAGGACTTTGCCACTGTTTGTATTCCATTATGAGAGTTAACAAAGAAAAGTGTTTCTTTTAAATGGTCTTGAGACTGAAAAGAGTTTTAAGAGCATCAAACACACCATCAAAACTGCTACAGAAATGGCATACTTCAATCTAGAGCTACTTACCGAGATTTTGGTTGACACTAGCCCCATTGGGTTAGAATAGTGGATGTCCAAATGTAAGACAACATATTGCAGCCTATGGTAGTAGAAGTTTGTCTTAACAGAATGTGCTTACTCTCATAGCCTTAAAAAGAAAGATTGGCTGTAGAATGGGCATCAAGATTTGCTGAGCATCTTTGGCACTCCAAAAGCCAAGTTGCCACCTCGAATGGAACAATGTGGACTATGATTGTAAGAATACGATTTTACAGTTGTGCATCTACTAGGAAAGGATCAAACTCCTGCTGATTACTTTTTGAGAATGTCTATTCAGGGTCATGGTATTCCAACCAAAACGGCTGAGGTCTACATCAATTTTATTGTCAAGTACACCAGCTGCTGTATTCTTAGCCAATATTTTCATTGCTACGAGTCATGACAATGACCTACTAAAGTTAAAAGACATAATTACGCATCAGTCATGGAACAAACACATTCAACCTCTCTGTAATGATGGTGAATACCAAAAGTACAAGAATGTCAAATATGAATCGTCCATAACTCAGGAAGGAGTTATACTACAAGGATCCTGATTCCAGAGAGTCTACTACAAAAGGTGATAGAAGTAGCTCATGAAGGAGTTCATGGTACTGTTGCTACAAAGAGAGCTTTCCGAAACCGAGTTTGGTTTCCATACCTAGATGAAAGAGTTGAAAAGGAACTCAAAGCCTATCACATATGCAATTGTCTGTCAACCAAAGTCACTCAATATACTCTGAACATGGCAGAACTTCCTAAACATGCCTGAAGGAGAATCACCATCAATTTCTTTGGTCCCCTTAACAATGTATATTGTTTAATGATGATTTTAGATGGATATTCATGTTTTCCTTTGGTCAAAGATTTTTCATCTACAACACATGAGCGAGTAATTTGCAACCTAGGGCTTGCTTACAAGCCATTGTGAAGTATGATAATGGTCCACCCTTCAACAGCAAAGCATCTAAGGAAATTCTGGGGCATCTAAACATAAAGCATCACACGATTACACTTATGGCCATAGGCCAGTGGCCTTGTTCAGCGGTTTATGAGTATGCTAAAGAAAGCAGTGCGACATGCACTTCTTGAGAAGCTCTTTCTAAAAAGAGTACTGAACTCTACGAGCTTAATGTTCGACACCCCACTTGACCACTGGTGAAAGTCCGCAGTTTTGTTGTTTGGGAGAGCAGTGGCAAGCAAGAAACCCCAATGGACCACAGAAAGAAATAGTAGTAAAAACTTGATTTGTACAAGGGACTTGGTTCAAAAAAAGAAAATGAAAATGTATGCAGACAAGAGACAACATGCAAAAGAGCTCTCATTGTGAAAAGGAGATTTAGGCCCTCATTCTGACCCTGGCGGTCTTTGACCGCCAGGGCGGAGGACCGCGGGAGCACCGCCGACAAGCCGGCGGTGCTTCAATGGGGATTCCGACCGCGGCGGTAAAGCCGCGGTCGGACCGGCACCACTGGCGGGGTCCCGCCAGTGTACCGCGGCCCCATTGAATCCTCCGCGGCGGCGCAGCTTGCTGCACCGCCGCGGGGATTCTGACCCCCCCTACCGCCATCCAGATCCCGGCGGTCGGACCGCCGAGATCCGGATGGCGGTAGGGGGGGTCGCGGGGCCCCTGGGGGCCCCTGCAGTGCCCATGCCACTGGCATGGGCATTGCAGGGGCCCCCGTAAGAGGGCCCCTACATGTATTTCACTGTCTGCTGCGCAGACAGTGAAATACGCGACGGGTGCAACTGCACCCGTCGCACAGCTTCCACTCCGCCGGCTCGATTCCGAGCCGGCTTCATCGTGGAAGCCTCTTTCCCGCTGGGCTGGCTGGCGGTCTGAACGAGACCGCCCGCCAGCCCAGCGGGAAAGTCAGAATTACCGCCGCGGTCTTTCGACCGCGGAACGGTAACCTGACGGCGGGACTTTGGCGGGCGGCCTCCGCCGCCCGCCAAGGTCAGAATGAGGGCCTTAGTGATTGCTCGACAGTTACTGAAAAGAAAATCTAATGCTCCTTACAATGCTGAAACTTTTCAAGTAGTATTACCCAAAGGACCAATAGTGACAGCCCAACAACCTAGGAAGTCCCTTACGAAATACTTTTGTCACTTTAGGCCTGTGTTTCATCGGTCTTCAACTCAAGATGGTGACAAAAAGGCCCGAGGGCCTTATTTAGAGTTTGGCAGACGATTTACTTGGTCACAAACGTGACATATATCCCGTTCACTCTATTACTATCTTGATAGGCTATAATGTGATCGTAATATGGTGGCCGGGACATCCGTCACGTTTGTCATGGAGTAACCCCGTCTGCCAAACTCTGAATCAGTCCCCGAGTCTGAAATTTCAATGACTGTTGCTGATTCCTTAGCTTCATTGGCAATTTCCGACATTGAAGACGATTGTTTACGACTCCAGGTAACCAGATTAGGTCAACAGATCAGAGTACCAAGAAGATTAATTGACGAGCTATAATTGTACATGTTTCTCTATTTATGTATTTATTGTCATTTTACAGAGGGGTATATGTAGTGTCTTGCTTGATTTAGAACATAAACTTTCTGGCTCCCTGAGGACTCTGTATCAGTGTGTGACATAATCGTTAGAATGTATGAGCGCTTGGTTTAGAATTTGGGAGTTCACAGGTACACGCAGAGGAATAAAGCAGTGTGATTTACAGTTCTGTGTGTGGCCTAGTCCCTTAGCCGGTACCAGGTTGGAAAAGATGCTACAGTGAGTACACAATTACATACTTACAACTCAGCAGTGCTAGCTTCAGAATGGCACTACTAAATATGATGCTTCAAGGTTTTAAAAGATGTTTTGCATTAAACTTAACTTACCAGTCCCATTGCATTAGACCCAACTTGTTGCTCAAGTCAAATTTAATATAAAATTTGCTTAAATCGTAACTTTAGAACGTTTTCAGTGACAAGTAACGGTTGCACACAAGCTGTTGTCCTCAAGACAGCCTTCTGCTCTCCTGGGGGGAGCTCTGAACAACTCTCAGGAAGGAACACAAAGGGCCTGCTGTTCGAAGAAGTGTGACCTCCTCCCAACAAGGTGGCTAAACGGGGTGTAAGCCCAAAAGGCAAGCTTTAATGGGGAAGCCACATTTGTTGGGTAAATTGTAGTCACACATGAGAGGGCCTGCTCTTTTTGTTTTAGCAAACAGGCTGGCATCTCGGACAGTGAAGGGGATGTCTCTTGCCGAACTGACTTTCCCGTGGGCCTATAGCTCTCAGTTAGTCACACCTTTTGGTTTGACAGTGGAGCACCACACATCAAGAGAAGAGTTCTGCCACAATGGGAGTGAGCACCCTGGAATAGCTAGATGCCACATTTCACAGGAAGATGTCATCAGGTTGGAGGGACCTGGTAGTCCGATTGGCTATTAGCTGCCTTATCCCCCTGGGCTTGTAAGGGGCATAAAAGAGGCACCCAGACCTCAGATCACATTTGTACTGGATAGAGGACCAAAGGAGGTCTGCCCAGATGTTCTCTGGACCCAGCAAAGAGAGGCAGCACCAAAGGCTGGACTGCACCTGCTGCGCCTTCGGCTAGCAAAGAAAGGATGTTGCCTTTGATGTCTGACTTGAGGAAAAATTGCCCCCAAGCCTCAGACAGAGAAGTTGACTGTAAAAGTCAGTTGCCTGGCTCCCTGTTACAGCCACCGGCCTGTAGAAAATGACGAAGCTTGCCTTGAAGAGTTGGTAGCCAGAAATACCTGATCTTCACTGACTGCTGAAGTGCAGCCAGGGAGACAGAGTACCAACCTTCACAAGTTGCACCAGACTCTGCTGGACTTGGGAGAGTCATCAGAGTGTATTTTGGTCGCCCAGCAAGGAAGCTACTGCCAGTTAAAGGGAACCATTGATTTATCTCTAACCAGAGACCAGTGGCGTAGCGTGGGTTGTCAGCACCCGGGGCAAGGCAAGTAATTTGCGCCCCCTAACCCGGGGCAAGGCAAGTAATTTGCGCCCCCTAACCCGTGGATTTTAGCACTCGAGTCTCTTCCAAGATGTTGCGCCCGGTGCGGCCGGCCCCCCCTGCACCCCCCATGCTACGCCACTGCCAGTGGCAACTAGTTTTTGGCTAGATTTCACCTGGACTTCATGGGACATCAACCCCTGAGGCCAAAGTCGCCCCTCTGTGTTTGTGGATCAATAAGTGGCCTCCGGAAGACCTCTGACACTGGGTCAGCATCCTTGAGCATCTTCAGCATCCTGCATTCCTTGAACCAGGACCACTCCATTGATTCCTATGGTGGTTTGCTCGTAGACTCCCTGGAACTGTGCTGGAGACTGCTCTTATTGTCACCTAACTGTTCAGCTGGATCTTATAGGTCCCTGTAACACACAGTAATATTTCATTTTAAGTTGGTCCAAGCAAGAGTGCTCTTATAACTGTTTTCAAGTCACTTATCATGGCTAACCCTAAACTGCAAGCTGCAGTAGATTACAGTGATTTATTTGCGCTAAGTGAAAAGCTGTGATTTATTGTTGCTTTCAAAATTCATATCTCCAGAACTCTCCAGTGAACTTTTGTCATCAGAGTGTCTACTCAAAGATACAGATGCAACCTATTTTTTATAAATTGGTGTCAGATTTTTATTTCATTGTGCTTTCTTCTTATTCAACTGTATTGGTACTTCTTAATGCTATACACTTGTTCCTTTCATAAGCCCTGAAGGCACTGAGTAGGACTGAGCTAAGGTTTTTCAAGCAAACCTTACTCGACCTTGTTAGAAATTGGGTCTCTAGTTGACAGCCGGTTTGCACCCTGTCCAAGTAGGAACCCTCACTCTAGTCAGAATGAGGGAAATACCTGCTCAGATAACCCCTGCTCACCACCTTGGTAGCTTGGCACGAGCAGTCAGGCTTATCTCAGAAGCAATGTGTAAAGCATTTGCACGTAACAGACAGTAATAAGTGAAAACACTACAAAAGGACACCACACCAGTTTTAGAAAAATAGCCAATATTTATCTGTGTAAAACAAGACCAAAACGATAAACATCCTACACAAAGTGTTAAAGATATGAATTTTGCAAGATTTACTCAAAAATACAGCTCCTTGTAGTCGATAGCTCCACCTGGGGCTGTCACGGCATCGTGATCAACAAAACCAACAGTTCAGGCCGGCCACAGCGCCGCAGGCTACCTATGGTGTCGGGGAGACCCGCAAACAGTACCTTTTGGAATTACAGGGCATAGTGATCCTTGCAGTGAGCTCCGGACAACGGCGTCGCTGGTGTCAGTTCCGGAGTCGGTGCGGTGGTCGTCAGACCCTTGAAGTCACATGTGTTGTAGATCGAACTCCGGGTTGATGAAGTCAGGAGCGCTGGCGTGGATGGCGTCGGGGCTGCAGTGCGAATCAGGACAATGCAATGTGTGGTGCCCACAGGTCACGGTGCAGGCAGCGGCTCGGTGACGGCATCCAGCGGCATCAGGGAGACCTGGTCTGCAGAGTGAAGCGGGCGGCGTGACATGTGGTGTCACCCGGTCTCGGTACAGGCAGCGGCGGCGGCGTTGCTGAAGCGCTGTCGTCGGTAGGCCCAAGCTGGTAGTACGGGATCCTTACGAGTGGTGTCCATAGGCCACGGTGCAGGCAGGGATGTCTGGTGACGACAATAGAGTCGATGGTGCTGGTATCGGTGGACCAGGGCTGCAGTGCGGGATGGGACAGTGCTTCCTGTACCACACGAACAGTGTCCACAGGCCACAGTGCAGGCAGCGGTGCCGGTGTCAGCAGGAGCGGTGGCGTCTGGGATGCCCAGCCTGCGGGGGTGAGCAGGCGATGCCGGAGTGTGGGGCCCACAGGTCGCTGTGCGAGCAGCGGCTCGGTGAAGTCGTCCAATGAAAGCGTCAGTGAGACGAGGGTCGCGGTGCGAAGTGGGGCAGTGCGGCTCTGAGCTGTGTCAGCAGGTCACAGTGCAGGCCGGCGGCGTCGTTGGCGGCATCGCAGTGGTTTCTTCTCTTGAACAGCACCAAACACACACTTCCCAGTGCTGCAGGTCGAGGAAACTGAAGTCTTTGATGTCCCTGAGACTTTCAACAGGAGGCAAGCTCTATTACAAGCCCTTGGAGAGCTTTCTCAAGCAGGTTACACAGCAAAGTTCACCCTTTGCTCTCTTTTAAGGCAGAAGCAGCAACTGCAGGCCAACCCAGCAAAGAGACAGTACTCCTCCTCCAGTTCTTCAGCTCTTCTCCTTGGCAGAGGTTCCTCAAAAGTATGGGTCCACTACTTACACCCAGTTTTGCCTTTGAAGTAGGCATACTTCAAAGGGAAGTCTCTGTCATTCACAAGATCCTGCCTTGCCCAGGCCTGGCCACAGACACACTCCAGGGGCTCGGAGACTGCATTGTGTGAGGGCAGGCACAGCCCTTTCAGGTGTAAGTGACCACTCCTCCCTCCCTCCACTGTAGCCCAGATGGCTCATCAGGATATGCAGGCCACACCAAAGCTCCCTTTGTGTCACTGTCTAGAGGAGAGGTGTGAACAGCTCAACTGTCAAACTGACCCAGACGGGTAATCCAAACAGGCAGAGTCACAGAATGGTCTAAGCAAGAAGATGCCTACTTTCTAATAGTGGCATTTATAAAAAAAACTCACAATCTAAAAACCAACTTCACTAAAAGATGTATTTTTAAATTGCGTGTTGATAGACCCCGAGCTCCATATTTGTATCTGCCTTCAAAGGAAATCTGTGCTTTAAAGTTATTTAAAGTCAGCCCCCATGTTGACTTATGAGGGAGATAGGCCTTGCAAAAGGGAAACCCGAATTTGGCAGTATTTCACTGTTAGGACATGTAAAACACACCAGAACATGTTCTACTTTTTAAATACATCGCACCCTGCCCATGGGCCTACCTAGGGCCTACCTTAGAGGTGCCTTACATGTACCAAAACAGAAGGTTTGGGCCTGGCAAGTGGGTACACTTGCCAGGTCAAATTGGCAGTTTAAAACTGCACACACAGACACTGCAGGGGCAGGTCTGAGCCATGTTTACAGGGCTACTATTGTGGGTGACACAACCAGTGCAGTAGGCCCACTAGTAGCATTTGATTTACAGTCCCTAGGCACCTCTGTTGCAGTTTACTAGGGACTTACTAGTAAATGAAATATGCCAATCATGAATAAACCATATGCACTTTAGCACTAATTAGCAGTGGTAAAGTGCCCGGAGTCCTAAAGCCAACAAAAATTGGTCAGAAAAATTAGGAGGAGAGAGGCAAAAAGATTGGGGATGACCCTGCAAAAAGGGCGAGGTGCAACAGACCTGATATGGAATTGTGTCTTTATTACACATTGAGGTTGCACAACCACACCATCGAATAAACCAATTTCCTCACTGGTTGCAACTAGCTGTCTTGAGAGGAAACATATCCAATGCAGTTTGGATAATATTTAATTGGGTTCACTGTCCACCACCAGTGTGAAGTTGTTACTTGTGCCCCTCCATCAGACTGGCGGATACCATGGCTAACCATAAATCAGCCCCTTTGTGCCTCCTTGACATTAGTCTCGTGGAGAAACGCAACCCTTTGTAGAGTAAGATGTTAAGGAAAAAAAACTCCACGTGGAGAATATAAATTACATGGTAAATGCATAGCCATCTCACAGAAGTGTAAGAGGTTACCCCAGACTCAAACACTTGGGATAATGTTTTGACTGTGATGGTGACCATCACTAGATTGCAAGGATGATTCTGGGCGTAAGGGATAATGTTTTGACTGTGATGGGAACCATCACTCGAATACAAGGAGGATATTGGGCAGATTCTTCTTAACAGGCTAATAGTATGAACCCAAAGGCAGTTTATCCAGTACTAATCACAAACGTGTTTAACAAACTCGAAACCCAAATAGACGAGAAAATACAGCAGGACCACTCACAGATGTGCAAAACGTTCTATACAGACATGCATTTCAGTTGAGCACCTTAAAAATGTTAGTGTTCTTGATAATGTGGGTACAGTAGTTCTTTGTGCTCCTAAGGTAATTGTGAGGTCTGTCACTTCTGGAAATAGAAAATGGATAATTGGGATACCTATATAGGAAGATGGCAACATTTACAGTTTTGTGGTAGACTCACTGCAATGGTAAACCTTTATAGCACCCCTGCACTAGGGGAGATGAAACACTCAAAGCCACAGCAATGCACTGCCCAAAATCGTACAATTATGCAGTATTACAGGGGAAGGGCAGTGCCTTTTGACACGAGACTGCAGTGGTTAGAATGTCACAAATTCAAAGTAATATTACTGTGTGGCACACAATATCAGCTGGAACCCCAACTACAAACGGGGTTTCCAGCTCCTGCGATAACGTTCTACACAGACACAACCATTACGGCTTCAACAGCAGCTTCCCATGCCTCGGGGACACGGCAGGCTTCTTCTGAAACCTTTCTGTCTTGAAAGTTGGGTAGGAGTAGTTGCTAACATAGTGTCTTCACAAACCCTACTCTCTCTCTTTCTCTGATCCTGCATGGAGTGAATGCACCCCTTCACCCGGCTATACCCCTCCATGATTGCTGTTTCCCTCACACACAGTGGTATTTATTTTTAAGTTTCGCTGGTCTGGAAACCTCCTGACCCACACAGAGCCCATTCACATTCAAATAAAGCCTCTGTTTGTTTTTTATTTTTCATTTAATGCTTTAAGAGGGTTTGTAGGTCCCACTCTCTCTGCCTAGTGATGCCAAATGCATACAAAACAACAAAGACTTGAGAGTACACGACGTTTATGTCCTCTGGGAACATAAAGTCCAGGGATATTTGTTTGTATCAGAGGAAGAAATGGACAAAAACTATTGGCAGCATTTAACAAAACAGTTTCCATAATTCTTGTGAAAGAATAACCATTCCTGTACGGCCAATTACATCCTTGGGTTGTCTAAGGTTGAAAGCACCGTGAAGATTTGTTTAGCTTGCAATTGTTTTTCATTTAAGGTGTATGCTTATATTTTAGGGTCTGTTACCAGAATATATATATATTTTTTTTAGTTATCCATTGGATCCGGTCACCTCAACTCACTGACCACAGGCTCATTGGGCTCATGATCACAGTTCCTATACTTCTTTTGTGCACTTTGACCACTGTTTTCTATTGCACAAAATGAGGTTTGAGCGGCCCACTGTGATGGTGTGCCTTGCCTTTACCCCTAAATAATGGCTCAACAGACTTTCTTGAACCCCTGCCCCATGCCCAACTCCGCCTCCCCCGGGGGGGGCAGATATGGGGATTTATTCACAATGTGCAATCCTGTGGGACGAAGGGAAGCAAAAAGCCCACGAGACATCAGTCATTACTAAAAGAACGGGATTTGTTGAGCTTTTTAAGGAGTAGGGATCAGGCCTGACATCTGGTTCAGTATTTTTAGAATTTCAGCAATTAGTTTCTTCTGGAAAACCATGGGTGAATTACACAAATGACCATGAATTTTCTCTGCTTTTCAGAAATGTATAGCTTTCCAGGTCCAGTATAGGCTGCAAGAAGGTAGTAACCAATTAAAAAAAATCGGAAATATTGACTACCACTTAGAAAAATTCAAACACTGTATTAAAAATGTTTTTTGTTTTTGTTTTATTTATTTATTTAATTTACAATTCCTCATTAAAATAAAACATGTTGCTGCATTTTGGATGTTCTTTTGGTTCCGCACAGAGGAACCCACAAACCCAGGGTACCTTAGTACCTTTTTTGGAAATGCATTATGAAGGCTTCAGTGGAAAGTGCCCCAAACATAAAACCACTGAGAGCAACAGGGTCAGCAGTTAACAGGTTAATGTCTGTGTGGTAGATGTGACGTTTGAAAGCTGATGGTATCACACCCCTCTCCAAATAAATAGCAATGTTCCCCACAGTACTACAGTAAAAGCAGAAGGTGTACGACCTAATCAAAATATAAGTTAAAAACAAATTCCAAGAAATGTAGAAAGCAACCTAAAATGGATGTAGTTGCCTTTACCAAAAAAAAATCCTAAATTGTGTCACAACATGATGTTTAACTTAAACAAAAAGAGAAAATAAGAAATATTGCATCCTGACATTTTAAACAAAGACTAGTGAATTCATATGATATTCATGTGTTTGTACACCTCTATAAATGCCAGTATTTTGCCTTCCATGGGGGTATATGTACAACTGTTAAGGCGCAGTTTTGAACCCCAGCAGAAACATATTTTCATTGCCACTTCCTACGATTAACAAAAAGAGGAATACGGAGTTGACTAATAGGACCACTTTATATTTACAGTGCCACAAAACAACAAAATATACAACAATAAATTCTACAGAAAACTCAAGTTATATATTTATTTAATAAAAGGTAAAGGTTCAGTGTTAGTTAAACATAGGAAAAGAACAAATTTCAGGAGAAGATCATAGAGGAGTACGGAAAACATTTTTTAAATTGTCAAATCCTTGCTCAGTGTTTGCCAAAATTACATGCTTAACTACAATTACAGAAGGCTAGTCTGGTAAACCATAGTTTAAGATTTCTTTCCATACCTTAGCACAAAAATGATTTTGAATTCCCCGTGGAAAGTCTAATGTATCCTCTACAATATTGGCACTGTTGCCTTTTTGTGATATTATAAAAGCTGTGTGTATCTGTACACAGGGAGGCTGCTATCAATCAATCAATCTTTTTTAAAGCGCAACAATATCATCTCTAGGGTTATCTGGGTGCTGTGGTTGCTCTGCGTGCGTGGAACAGCCAGGTCTTGAGTTGCATTTTGAAGTCTGCCAGAGAGGATGTCATTCGGAGGTGGAGGGGAAGGTCATTACAGGCTTTGGAGGCAATGTAGGAGAATGTGCGGACCTGCTGCGGGTGCGATGGACGTGGGGGACATGTGCGAGGGCAAGTGAAGTGGAGCGCAGGAGTCTCGATGGTAGATGGAAGTTATGGATTATGAGTCCCTGTAAGGGTGTACAAAATTGCGAAGCTTAGCATGAGTTTTTCCCCAACTGTATTTTATAAATTTTTGCATAAAAAATAAAAAGCAAAATAAAAATAAACCAACCATACAACCTATAAAATGTACTCTACAGTAAATAGTTGGGTACAAGTGCTATCAGTCGGGTAATGCCCACATTGACAAAAACACACACACTTTCGTGTATGTATTGAAGGCCTTAAAAAATGTTGGTTAGTTGAAAAAATATTGCTTTTTAAGTACCCCTAACAATTGCATTCCCTTCTTTCCACTGCTCTTTAATCCTCCTCTGCTTCTCACATACTTGTTTTAACACAATGTCCCAGCGTGATTGTTGGGAAATCTGAAGCTTTCACCGGCCTCCGCTGCCCCCCCACCAATTATACCGACTAAGCTATGCCCCTGTGTAACAACTTGAATCAGTTATTGCAAGATGCAGTGCGCACCAGTTCCGATGCATGAACCCAGTCAGTATTGAAAGTTGGCCTGTCCTGTTCCTCCTCCCAAACCTGTCATGCTGCATAGGTTTTTTTCAACATATCCCTTCGGAGTGCTATTACAGGGTAATTAAGTGTTGCCCGTCTCCCCACTGAAGAAGGCCACCAAGCACCCCTGAGGGCCACTGGCTTAACACGATTTAAAAAATAAATAAAAAAACAACCCAGCTTCACAAAGTGTGAAACTGGCATTTATTTTCCAGAAAAAATGAAAGAATATCAAAAGAGGGCCCTGCAAAGCAAAAGGTACGTTCCCCCTACCAAACAGGTCTACAAGAACACTTCCTCTTCTCGGATGATCTATGCACCTTTCCCCCTTTGATTTTCAGTGTTCCAGGATGAGATTCCTGGATCCAGGAAAGGGGATACATGTGACTTGTCAGGAGGTGGCTGTTGTGTTCCTAGCTGTCATACAGAGCTGGCAGCCTTGAGGGACAGCAAAGAAAAGTTCCCTGTAGCCAAATGTCCCACTGGGCTTCCAACTGCTTGAAATAGCACGGAAATAGTGCAAAAGTATGCAGCAAAGTTTATAATTTGCACATGCCTAATTGCCTAGCCAATGTGGATTTCTCGCAGCATGATAACTAACTTCGAAGCAGTGTAGATTCTAAGTGTCTTCAGAACTCCATATCACATTTGAAGGAGGAAAATGCTTATTATATCTACTACATACATAAAACAGGTGAATACAGCAGTATTCTATACTACTTTGTGACCTCATTTCTTGAAATATGTAATTCACAAGGCTGATGAAATGTCCATTATTTTTGGAAAATAAATAATGTTTATGATATTCCCATTAAATCTCAGTGTTGACTACTACTGCATGGACATTATAATTTATTTTACAAACCCTATAAAACGCAATTTATGGTTAGCTGTGATGCTGTAGCAGCACTGAATTCACAGGCCGTGCACTTCAAACATAACTTGCAGCTCAAATGTTTGTGCCTCTGGTAATCTTTTGGCTCTAACTAGTGGGAACTGAGCACATGCTATGGCCTATGCCAGTGGCTATGCCTAGTAGCCTGCTCCTATTACCCATCGGGTATGGGAAGCAGCAGCACTCATTAGGCACTAGGCGTGGTCTGCATCCTGACTCACGGCCCAGTACCCCTGCTCTCAGCATACCTTGGCCAGTGGTCATTGGCCATGTCCAGTGGTCCAATCTGTTAGTTCCAAGATTATTAGAGATAAGTCAATTTCACTTCCTATGTATGTCAAACATGCCATTGGCTACAACAGCAGGTCTCTAAAACGTACCTGTACTTTGACATAGTCCTTCCTGACCTAGAATCAAAGAGCTGTGTCTCTTTGATGTTCTTCAACTCCAGCTAACAGCTGTAGAGAGAACACACACTGAAGTGGTGGAACTTACAAAGAGTAAAGTGAACACAGACTTTTCTATGGAGAGAAGAAAAGCTACTCTTCAAGTTCTTGAAGTTAAGGAAAGCACCTGATGGAGTGCTATCTACCAGGCCCTATGCTCTGGATTGATCATGTCACAAGATCCTAGCAGATACGCACTGTTTGGCCTAGTTAGAACGGTATGAGGAGACCTCTCTTGGCAGCCTTTTGATGATTCCTGAAGTGCTGGTGGATTTGCTTTTAGTTTCTGACTCACCACTCTGCACATGGATATACCTCCTTGTATGGCAGCCCCCAAACCGCCCCATGCAATTGTGCATAGTAGTGTAGAAGCAGCAGGACTACTCTCAGCTGTACTTTACTGATCTGGGGCCATGAAGTTGTGCGGCATTCCTGCCCATTCGAAACAATCCTCCTCCAGCTTATCATCCATTCTAACCTCTTGCATGCAGCGATCTTCGGCTAACGCCCATTCATCCATGTCTCTGCCATTGTGCGTACGTGGGACCCGCAGGCAACAGCCATCTAATAGCTGTATGTCTGGTTGCTAGGACCAATCCCAATAATGCAGCTCTATAAAGTACACCTTGCTTCCGTCTGGTATAAGACATAAAAGGCAGAGATGTGCAGCGTAGTTAATGCTGAGGTTGGTCACCTGTCCCAGTCTGCATGTAACATTGTCCCCTTAGGGTGTCACGTTCATCCCAGGTGATGTAGAGGAAATGTAGAGGGCAGCTGTACACGTCAGCATATTCCTCTTATGCAGGGAGGTGGCCATGTGGATTTCCCCTGGGTTCCGTTTAGACATATAGAGGCTCAGAGCAGATGTGGAGGGTAGATACTTGCTTCTCATGGGGAAGCCGGATGGTAGGGACCTGGCCCTACTTTATGTGTACGCCCCTAATTGCAATGATAAATCCTTTTTTTTTCAAAGTGCTAAGTGTCTTTGCACCTCACATAGATACAACCCTCATCTGGGCAGGAGATTTCAATTGTATCTCGCACAGTGGCCTGGATAGAAACACAGTATGAAGGTGGGCATGACTGGGGCACTGGAGGATGTAATGACGACAGTGGGCTGTGTCGATGCCTGGAGAGGACTACACCTGGCAAAAATGGAGTTCACTTTCTATTTCGGCATACACAGCATGCATGACCCCCAAGTCGTGTAGAAGAAATCCGTCCCCCCCTCTGCATCTCGGGCAATAGTCTGGCCTAGCCGGGTACATGCTACACAAACATAATGGCAATAAGAAAACTCAATGCAAGATGTAGAAGTGCACCAAATTGAAACGGGCATTACAGGAGACATGTCTGACAAGTGCACGAGCCTTGTTGCTCACTGTATCCCCAGGGGCTCCGTCAGATCCCTGTCCCAACCCCGTTATGCCAGCAGTAGAAACATGAGTGCTCCTTGTTTGAGTACACTATATAATCGAGACATCACTCTCCCGGGAGAGCCCATATCAAGCAGCACTTCCAGCGTGTCCGGTGCATTCAGGAAACCAGTCCAGATCTCACTAGCCATCTTGGTCAGTATGTCAGACTGTAAAAACTGACCAGGGCCCACATCAAAAGCACTGCTCCCAGAGCATAGATCCCTGAGTGTCTCACAACTGTCATCTCTTCAGTGTGAGACGGACACAGCTTTCTTAATCTGGGCTAAAGCCACCATAGCTGCAAGCCCCTGGAGAATGGAGGTTTATGCAGAACAGATTTTATTGCCAGTTCCCACATCTGTGCCACCTCTCTCACCTTGTAAGGGCAGGGGACATGCAGACGAGCCCCTTTATGAGGCAGCACGGCTAATTATCAGCTCCCCGTGTCCCTGCCAGCATCCTTTATCCCCGTTGGATCCAGCTGCAGACCACTTGGCAGCATGCTGGAGCTGGGATGCTATGTAGTAGAATTCCAAGTTTGAGGGCCCCTTAGCCCCCCTCCTCCAGATCAAGCCAACCCTGCTACGCTTGCTAACCCATGTAAGCTTTACCAAGAGACTATCCATTCTCCAGAACGTACAGTGATCTAGGGGGCACTGTGTGTTCTGGAGCATATAGAGACTTCTGGGTAACAACACCATCTGGCCGCCACCGCAATTCTGCCCGCCACTGATAGCAGGAGAGTGTTTCAGAAGGTTACTAAGGACTGCAGGTTTTCATATTGTATTACAGGTGTGTATGTCATCTGCATTCCCAGGTACCGAAACCTTTCCAGTTCCTATCGAAACCTCAGGTCAGGGCGGGAGACCAAACCCTCTCCAGACATCCTTGAGAGTAGGAATTTAAGGTTTTGTCAACATTTACCCTGAGCCCTGACATCCTCCTGAACAGTTGTAACACAGACAGCAGGACGGGTAACGAGTTCTATGGCTTTCACACATACACCAGTGCATCATCCGCATAGAGGGAAATAATATGCTCAGAATGTCCCACTTATATCTGCATTCTGCGAAGCCTCGTCCGCAGAGGGACCACAAGCGGCTCCATAGCGAGAGTGAACAGGAGGGGGCACAGGTGCACCTCTGCTTTAGATCCGCTGTGCCACTCCAGCTGGCTGAGGTATCTCCCAGAGTGAAACCTGGCAGTCGGCTCTGAATACAGCACTGCTGTTCAAATCAGGAGGTTTGGACCGAACCCCATATGCTTCAAAACAGTCCATATAAAATCCCACCCAATCGTGTCAAATGCCTTCTCTATATCGAGGGCCACTACTGCCATCTCCTCTTTGAAGTCCTGCACCCTGTACATGACATGAGTAAGCCTACAGAGATTCAGGAACACACTCCTGTTAAGGATAAAACCAAATTGGTCCTCATGTACCAACTGTTCGATAACCCCCTGTATTCTGTTTGCTATGATTTTGAATAAGACCTTGACATCCAAGATGATCATAGAGAGCGGGCGGTAAGAGCCAAGCTGCTCCAGGTCCCTGTCAGGGTTCAGGAGGATGCCGACCAGCACCTCGCTCATAGACCACGGACGGACCCCCGCCTCCCTCGCCTTGCCAGAGACCTCCGACAGCTTATCTGAAAGCACATCAACGTATACCACATAAAAGTCTGCTGGGAGCCCATCCGTGCTGGGCGTTTTACACCTGGGCATATCCTTAACAACCACCCGATCTCCTCACTGGTAAGTGCCCCTCCAACTCCTCCCTCTTTGAGGGCTTCAGGTGTGGTATTTCTAATCCTCCTCTAAACTGCTCCACTGCAGTCTGCTCACAGCCCTTCCGCCTCTAGTAGAGTTCCTGCAAATAATCACAGAGTTCTCTATTAACAGATGCCTTTGTCACTACAAGTCTCTTGTCGGTTGTCCTAAGGGACATAATTAAGTGTACCAGGTTTCCCGACTGAGCAACCACGCCAAAAGTCTACCCAACCTATCCCCTTCTCTGTGCAGTAACTGCCTCTATTTTGTTCTTCAGGTGAATCTACCTAGTTGTCCCACGTCTCCCCACTGCTCGCCTGGCTGCTACTGTATCCCCCTGTGCAGCAAGACTGCTCATGCTCGCCCTTCTGGAGTCATGCTAACTCGTCCTCCTGGGCCCTTAGCTCCTTGTGCAGTCCTTGTTTTATCCCGTAGACCTTGGTGAGGCACTCCCCATGTAAGACAACCTTCAGTGCATCCCATTCATTAGCTTTGGTCACAATGGTCCCCCAATTGTGCGTGAGGTAATTTTCCAAGACTTCACAAATTTCTGCATAAAAAACTCCATCCTTCAACGCCTCAGGGTGCAGGCTCCAAGTGGAGATGGGAGGAGTCACATGAAGCCGCACATATGTAAGAAGAACCGGGGCATGATCAAAAAGGAATCTACCCAAATGTTCCACAGGCTTCAAATTCCCATGTTACAAGTATTCTGTCCAAGCAGCTATGCATGCCATGTATGCCGAAATGGAAAGTGAACTCCGTCTTTGCCAGGTGTAGTGCTCTCCAGGCATCAACACAGCCCACCGTCGTCATTACATCCTCCAGTGCCTCGGTCATGCCCACCGTCGCATTGTGTTTTGGAGAGTGACCTATCCAGGCCACCGTGCGAGATGCAATTGAAATTTCCTGCCCAGATGAGGGTCGTATCTATGTGAGGTGCAAAGACACTTAGCACTTTAAAAAAAAAAAAGGATTTATCATTGCAATTAGGGGCGTACACATAAAGTAGGGCCAGGTCCCTACCATCCGGCTTCCCCATGAGAAGCAAGTATCTACCCTCCACATCTGCTCTGAGCCTCTATAAGTCTAAACGGAACCTCAGGAGAAATCCACATGGTCACCTCCCCGCATAAGAGGACGTGTACAGCTGCCTCCTCCATTTCCTTCTCAATTTCACTGCCTTGGGCTCTGTAAGATGGGTCTCTTGTAAGAAGACAAAATCTGCCCAATTCCGTCTGAGGTATGTGTGGACTCTATAACGCATTTGTATAATCATGTAAACCCAAGACTTTCCAGGTAGGTATTTTAACTTCTCCCACTATCAACTTGCCATTTTAAGCCACCACCCCCTAACTCCACAGTGTGGGGTCCCGAAAGCTCCCACCTGCGCCCAATGGCCCAGAGGAGGGGACCCTGTCTGTCTCCAAAGTGTGTCCCGCTGCCCCTCCAGAATCAAATTTGAAGCATCTTAAAAGGGCTGGAATTAAAAAAGTTAATTAGATTCCTGAACTATTTGCATTTTTCAAATATTCTAGGACTAGAGTGAAAGCACAGCATGTGCTGGAGCCATCTTGAGTGACCATTGTTTAAAGAGTTTGAATCACAACAAGGTTGTCTCACCCTTTTACCTGTTATTGGCTGGTAAATTGAGCAGCATTAAAAAGCTGTGAGAAATGGCAAAAACTGTGGTGCAAAGCACTGTATAAAAACAAGCTATTATTTTGCCTATTTGTGGGTAAATTATGATACAGATCTTGATTGTGGTGTCTTGTGAGAGCTGTACAGATGTGCAAGTAGTAGGTGCCCTTGTTGCAGAATAGAGCATTTTGTGAATATCTCTGTGGAGGGATATTAATACATGCTCCAAAACAAAGTAGGATGATGTGAGAGTGATACAGGCAGTGCTTAATTTGTAAATAAAAATGTGCCGGTGCCCAAAGCTCTCCTCTGAAACATGCAGTTGCTGCTATTAAATGTGCAAGCACGGAATACTGAGGCAGCGTAATCCTGAAGCCATATCAGGCCTCTTTTATCCATTTACAGCCACTTCCTGTCCCTTCAGCTCACTTTTGCAGCTTTCTGCTTTCTCCCTTTGTGACGCTTTTTTGTTTTTCTCTTTCTCCCTCTTTTACACATGTGTATTTTGCTCCCAGTAAATGCTTGAGGCAGAAAAATAAGTGCCAGCCCTCAAAAAATAGTGCTGCTGCCTCACACCAGAAACTACCGGCTCAATTGAAGCACTGGATGCAGGTCACGGTAGCGGTGCACTATGCAATCTCTCCAATACTCCCAGTAGTGAGGCCGCTGTGCATGTCGAAGAGTAGGTAAAACAGGAGGCCTTTGAGAATGCCTCTTTTGTATAGACGTGTATGGTTCAAGCCAAAATAGAAGTTATTGAGAGTCTATTAAATGCATTTATGTTGTGAAGGGACTGGCATAATGTGACTGGATATATTGTAACATTTGTTAAATTCCAATACTCTGCTACTCACACTTTCCTTTTTTTTAACCATTCCTTACCATTGGTTGCTTTTATTGTCACTCCCATTTGATTGCTTCATATTCAGTGGCTTGCCTTCCTGTTGTCTTTGCCCGCCCCTCCCTCCACCCCCAAGTGTAGGGCCTTAACTATAGTTGTGTTTAGCAGACTTTCACATCCCACTGCTTGCTTTAAGGGTGCTACTTTTTTCTTTTTGGTTAAGTTCTCCATGAGAGTGCATGTGTTTTCCAGCTCTTTCCCTAATGTGCCTCTCCCCTGCTACATACCCTTATTTGTGTTCCATGTTGCTCTCTCTCTCATGTGCTGCTTGCTCTCTCTCCTGTGCTTCTTCCCCCAAATTCTCCTGCCCGACAGACACTTTGGCCCTCATTACGAGTTTGGTGGTATTTGGGCAAGACCGCTGTGCGAAATGGTGCCACTATACCGGCAGCAGTGGCAGAATAGCGACCGCCGGATTACGAGTTACAAAACACAATCTGCCAAAATACAGACACAAAACCAACACCTGCAGGCCAACCCACAGTGAAAGAGTGACTGATCAGTCGCCGTGCCGGCCACGCCGACACCATTCCGACTGTCCTATTATGAGTCAACCTCCAGCACAGCGGAACATGCACGGCGGACACTGTAGGCAGTTCGCACC
This sequence comes from Pleurodeles waltl, assembly GCF_031143425.1. Lineage (NCBI taxonomy): Eukaryota > Metazoa > Chordata > Amphibia > Caudata > Salamandridae > Pleurodeles > Pleurodeles waltl. Next base: position 622,626,360 of record NC_090437.1, on the reverse strand, counting down.
ACGGCGGAACAAAAATGGCTCAGCCGAAAGTAGTTAACACCACATTGGCTAGCTCAAATATCCCACACCTGATAACCACACACACCTGACCACTCCACCATATAACCTCCTCCTCCCCAACAATCAATAGCGACAAACACGAGCACCCACACACGAAACCAAGCACACACAAAACACAGCAAACAAAGATCACACAGCACACATTGCACAAAGCAACACCACATCTCACCAGCATACACAGACATACACCCCCACATCACCACACAGCCCGTACTCCACCCTTCACGTACAACACATTCCCACCCTACAGCATGTCACGCCAGAAGCACCCATGGTTCACCGACAATGAGTTGCAGGTCATGGTGGACGAGATCATCAGAGTAGAGCCACAGGGGGGGCGTGGCCAAGGTCTCGGAGATGGCGCACGCCTAAATTCCGAGCTCCGGAGGGGCCGGTGAATAATTGAGCAAAAAAGCGCCTCTGCCGGGCCGACCGAAGTCCGGACTGAGGGGTAGACTCACAGGAGGGGGCTAGGCGAGAGAGTGCCCCTCTGGTGACGGCGAAGTGAGCCCGGTGCCGAAATCGGCCTCCTGGACGGCTCGGGGGACGAGAGGCCTGGGTGCACGACTGCATCCGCGGCCTCGCGCTGGGCTGTGGCCGGGCCGGCCGGAGAGGGAAGGAGGCGACGGGACGTGAAGGTGCGGGGCCCTCGGCGTGGCCTTATCAGACGGTGAGAGAGCAGGGGGCGGCCGTGCCCGCGGGAGAAGTCGCGCCCAGTCGGGTGGCGGAGCTGACCTGCCGGCGTGCCCAGAAGCGGGCGGCTCCAGCGGAAGACGGCGGCACCATCCCGCGGTAGGAGCGGGCAATGCGAGGCGCGAGGGGGGATAGTATGGAGTCCCCTCCTCATAGCGGCACAGGTGCTGGAGGGGCCTGAGAGCCCATGAGCTCCCGCACCGGAACGGGTGCGGCGGGGCAGCGCCCCGGGAGGCGATCGGCCCCGGGTGGACTCGGAGACCTGCTCGAGGCGGTGATTGAGACCCGGGTAGGGCTGCAGGCCGGGGCTGTGATCAAGCGTCTGGTCATTGGACCCCAGGGGACAACGGAGGAGTTCTCCTCCATCGCGACGGTGCAGCCGAAGAGCGCCCAGCGGCGAAGAGTTATCGGGAGGCTGTAAGAGGGGACCAGTGCAGCGAAAGGCCGGAGTGATAAGGGAACACACGGAGAGGTCACTGGAACGGAGACGGAACCCGGGGCCCTGACATTCCCTATGGCGGCGTAACGTGCAGTAAAATCGGTCCCTTGAGGACTGCTGTGGACATTGACGAGCCTGCGTGGGACTGGTAGGCTGTTTTGGGGCAAAAGTTGAAAAAGAACGATCTGGACCCGCACCAACGTGGGGCCCCTGGGGGGCTGATCTGATCCCTGGGACGGGGGGACCCATTTGTCTGGACTGCAATAGGGGAGCAAAGGCGCGGAGCACCCAACGGAGAGACTCAGAAACAGTGGACCCTGAAGGGTACGAGGACCCGGCTGAGGAAAAGCCTGGGGCAAGGCAGCGGCTCATGGAGGGGAGGGAGTGACGTCTTGGAGAAGATAGACAAACACCGCCGAGGCTGCTGTCAGGGGTCCCTGGAGCGGGGCCTGCGGCCGCGCTGATGCCCTCCAAGGCTCGCCCCAAGGCCAGAAATATGGAGTCCAAGGCTCAGGCCGAGTGCGAAGAGTCGGGCGCGCAGGACCACACACAGGTCAAGGTCCAGGACACGCTAGATAAAATTCTTGGAGCGATAGAGGACACCAAAACAACGCTGCAGCGAGAGATCAGCCAGGTTGCGGTTGAGGTGAGCTTGCTGAGAGCGGAACACCACAAATTGGTAGATAGAGTCAAAGAAACAGAAACTGCCCTGGCGGACATAGCACCGAAGCAGGAAAACCTGACAGCTGAAGTGTCCTCCCTGGTTGACAGAGTGACGCGCCTCGAAAGGAGAGTTGAAGACGCAGAGGGGAGGAACAGAAGGAATAACGTACGTGTGGTGGATCTCCCGGAGGGGACCGAGGGTACGAACATGGTTGAATTTTTGGAGAGGTGGTTCGGTGAGACGGTGGCTCCGGGGCGCCTGACCCCCTTCTACACGTTGGAGCGGGCGCATCGGGTACCGGCGAGGCCGCTGGCCCCGGGCAGGCCCCCCCGGGCCGTGATAGCTAAACTGTTACATTATAGTGACAGGGACACCCTCCTGCAGAGGGCCAGGGAATCGGGCCCTTTTAAAGTCGGAAACGGGGAGGTGACATTATTCCCGGATTACACTCTGGAGGTACAAAACAAACGAGCTTCGTTTCTGGCAGTCAAGAGAGCCCTAAGGGAGGAGGGAATCCAATATTCGCTACTCTACCCAGCCAGATTGAGAGTGATTCTGGAAGGGAAGACATCGTTCCTTCAGTCACCTGAGGAAGCCTGGGAATGGCTAGAGTCACACAGCTCCCGGGCAGGAGGGTCCACAGGAAGGGTCGCGCTTGGGAACGGGGCGCGCCGAGCGCTGAAGGGAAGGAAACCCAGAAACCGCAGACGTATGGTACCTATCCAAACACAGAAAGAGAAAGGAAGGAAGGAGGCATTGGAGGCAGCGGCACGCATGAGCGGAGAGGCGTCACCCCAGGAAGAATCCGGGAACGAGTCTGACGACACGATGGTTTCATCTGCAGGTGAAGCGGATCATTCAACCCGAGCCCCGAAAGTAACCCCGCAAACAGCTGACGAACTTGGCTCGCCTGGACGCACGGAAGGCCCTGGAGACAGGGCGCGTATTGGGATCGACCGGCCCCTCCGGGCAAGGCCACCCCCCAGACCAGTACTCTGCCGTTTGACAATAATGGCGGGTACTGCTAATCAGAGACTGAACAAGTTGCACTGTTGCACAATTTGCTGGGCGACCTACAAGTTCGGAGGCGCCCTGGGGACTGGGAGTTGGGTCATACAGTTAAAAGTTAATAAGGCAATGTGGGAATTGGAATTGGAATGTGACAAAGTTATAGATAAAGGGAGAGGAGGCTCCGAGGCTTGGGAGGGCCGGGACAGAGCCACCAAACCGAAAATGGGCAATGGCAGATTACAATCTCATGACCTGGAATGTTAGAGGGATGGGCACTCCGGCTAAAAGGCACAAGATACTCTCCTATCTAAAGAGAAGGGGTGTACAGGTGGCTCTATTGCAGGAAACTCACCTGGCGCCTGGAGAGGGAGAGAAGCTGAGACGTAGGTGGAGGGGGCAGGTATTCGCAACAGAATACTCTGTATACGCTAGAGGTGTATTGGTATGGATCAGGGCGGGGGTCCCCTTCACGACGATCTCTTCCAATATTGACAAGGAGGGTAGATTTGTGATACTGGAGGGGAGGCTGCATGGTGTACCGATAGTCTTGAGTTGCATCTATGCCCCTAACCAAGACCAGGTAGCCTTCATGTCGGGGTTATCGAGTCACCTTACATGCCAATGCACCGGAGAGCTATTAGTAGGTGGGGATTTTAATGCGGTGCTAGACACTGAACTGGACAGGTCTACCCCTCCTATACAGGGGGCTGCGGCAATAAAAACAGACAAAAGGGTAGGGGAGTGGTTGGACGGGTGGGGGCTATCGGATGTCTGGCGAGTGCATCACCCAACTGACAGAGATTATTCTTATTACTCGGGTCTTCACCAGGTACATACAAGAATCGATAGAGTAGTATGCACTGCAGGCCTGTTAATTAACATGACACGCTCGGAATACTTGGCCCGCACCTTGTCTGACCACAATCCCTTGTTAATAACGATGAGGGTGCCGGAGGACAGACCCCCCATACCGTCTTGGAGGATGTCCCCCTCAACACTTGAGGACCAGTCGTACAGAGAAGCCTTACGCTGTCATTTGACAGAATACATCGAGACAAACAACGGGTCCACCCCCACTAGGGCCCTGGAATGGGAGGCACTTAAGGTGGTGACGAGGGGCTTTTGCTTGGGGCAGTCGTCGGGGGTTAGACGTACACTTGAAAGGGAGCTAAATGCTCTGGAGAAAGGCATACACAAAGGGGAGTTGGGACAGGGGAGAACTGCGCAGGAGAAGGAGGATTACAGTCGAGCCCGCAGGGAACACTCCCGCATTGAAGAGCAGCTTAGATGCCATGATAGACAAAAGTACACAGCATCCCTGCAGGCGGAGGAGGGTAGATCGGGGAGAATGTTGGCGTGGTTGGTCCGCTCCGGGGGGCAGGGTGAGCCTATCACATGTGTACTAGATGGGGAGGGTTCACGCAAGCTCAGCCCGGCCCAAATAAACAATGCATTCAGGGAATATTATATGCAGTTGTACGGGAAGCCCAGTGATCTGCGGACAGAGTCCTTCGACGAGTACCTACAGCAAATCCCGCTACCAACTCTGAACGCAGTGGATAAAGAGGCCCTGGGGGGCCCAGTGTCAGTGGAGGAAGTAAACGAAGCCATAGCACAGCTAGCGCCAGGGAAGACTCCGGGAACAGACGGGCTCCCCATGGACTTTTACAAAAAATATAGGTCACTGCTGGCTCCCCAACTGACTGAGATGTACGCGGAGGCACGGCGACAGGGTGAACTGCCACAAACGTTGCGGGAGGCTGTGGTGGTCCCTCTCCCCAAAACTAAAGACAGGGAAGCACGGGTGACGGAGTTTAGGCCTTTATCAATGCTAAACAGTGATTTCAAAATTCTTAGCAAGATCATGGCTGCTCGATTGCTGCCCCATATGACCAAACTAGTGCATACTGATCAGAATGGCTTTATTCCGGCCCGAAGCACCTCATTGAATTTAAGACGGGTTTTCTCGGTGCTGCATATGCCCAGGGCTTTGAGACCGCCAGCTGGGGTTTTGTTGGCGGTGGACTTCGAGAAGGCCTTCGACTCAATCAGGTGGGATTACTTAAGGAAGGTGATGCTCAAAATGGGACTAGGGGAGGAATGGGTGAAGTGGGTGGACCTACTGTACGCTTCCCCCCTGGCTAGAGTTAAGACCGGAAAGTCGATCTCCAGTGCATACCCAATATACCGCGGAACTAGGCAGGGCTGCCCCTTATCACCGATGTTGTTTGCCCTGGCAATTGAGCCCCTGGCGGCACAGTTGCGGCGAGAAGGAGTGGGCAAGGGAATTATCTGGGGTCCGGCTGAGCATATCGTTTCTCTATATGCCGACGATATACTCCTTTACCTGAGGGACGGGGCGGGAGGTGTCGGGTGGGCGCTGGGGATTCTGGAGGAATTCGGGAGTCTATCTGGACTCAGACTTAACAGGAGAAAAACATTTGTATTCCCTGTTCTGGCAGGCTGCGCTCGTCCGGACTCGTGCCCTGCGGACGTAAACTGGGCCCCGCAGACTTTTAAATATTTGGGCATACAAATATTTCACGAACTGAGCGATCTTAGGGACGGCAATCTCGGCAGGACACTTAGATCCCTGCGCACCTCGGTGGAGTTCTGGAGGTCATTGAAACTATCAATAATGGCCAGAGTGGCGCTCTCCAAAATGGTCATGCTGCCACGCCTACTCTATTACTTTGCGAACCTGCCAGTGCAGGTCCCTCCTACATGGTTCCGAGAGTTAAATGCACTGCTTAGAGAGTTGATATGGGATGTGGGTCGCAGGAGAACGGCGCTAACAACCGTCTGTAGACCGGCGCGTCTGGGGGGACTGGGTGCCCCTGACTTCGAGGCGTATTATTTGGCATCTCAGCTCCAATGGGTGGCCGGCTGGATGGCGGGCAGGGGACAGCTAGACCTGGCAACAGCGCAAGGAACAACAGACACAGCTCGTATAGCGGCAAATATGGCGGGTAGGAAGGTCGCCCTCATAGGTGACAGCATAATGTGTAACATGGCGTTGAAATGCTGGAAGCGTTGCGTGAAAAGGACCGGGGTCGGGCCGCCATACTCTCCCGCTTTACCACTGGAGGTAGTCGCCCTAGAACTACGGGGGCGTGAGCGAGGGGGGCTAGGATTGGGGCCATGGGTGGGAGCGGGGCTGGGGGCAGTGGGGGAACTATTCAAGGAGGGGTTGCTGAAGAGCTTCGAGGACTTAGTAGTAGGAGGGGTACCGCAAGGTCAATTCCTATTCTTCAGGAAGCTGATGCACACCCTAAAAGAGCACTGGAGTACAATTAATGCAGAACCCACAATCCATGGGGTGCTGCACCTCTTGTTGACGGCAGGAGAGGAACCTCACATGATCACAAAAATATACCGTGCCCAAATAGTCAGCTGTGGACCCCCTGCACTCCCTAAGAGAAAAATGGGAGAAGACAGCCGGGCGAGACCTGTCCGAGTCGGAATGGGCCAGGGCTCTAGCTCATCCTAGAACGATTTCACGCAACACGAGGCTCAGATATATTCAATACAATTACTTACACAGAACTTACCTCACCCCACATCGGTTGCACCGCATATATGGGGGGGCTCCCAAGGTATGCCCCAGATGTGAGGGCGGGGAAGCTGACTTTGACCACATGATGTGGGTATGCCCGAGAATCCAGGTGGGTTGGTTCGAGATGATGGCTACCCTCACGAAGTTATTCGGCTTGGAGCTCCGGCCAACCCCTGATTTGTGCCTACTGGGTCTTCGAACCGGGATCAGGTGGGGCAAGGTTTGGAATCGTTTCCTTGACCTGTCTCTGGCTCTATTTAAAAGACTGATCACGAAGGGATGGAAGTCCCCAACCCACCCATCACTAACAGAATGGAGTAACGATGTCACAAGGTGGTCCAGGGCAGAGCTTCAGGTCCTTAGGGCTGAGGAGGCGAGGGGGGTCCTTCAGACCCCAATCGCGGCGGAGTGGGAAAACCTAATGTCTAACTGGGAAGACTTAACAAAGAGTCCGATGGAGCCTGAGGGAGTGGGATGAGCTAATGGACACGGTCAGAAGATCCCAACATAGGGGAAGTTCACTGTAACTAAGACTGAATGACTACTAAGAATCAGTTTGATCCGGATGCGGTATGAGTGTGAGGGGGAGAGCGGGATGGTATAATAAAAAGGATAAGGGAGGGTAATGACGGAACGCAGGGCAATAAAACACGACAAGCAATACCCGGGCAAGCTATCTCCCTTTTTAGTAATTCAGCAATTAAACAGTTCCTCCCACATAGGCCTAAAAGTTGATATACAGTTTGAAGTTGAGTTAAGTCTGTTAACAGGTCACAGAATACAACAGTAACGTAGGATAATGAAAATGTGAATGCCATTATAAAGTTTCAATTGGGCGAAGAAATAACTGTTGATAAGTTAAGTAAATGCGTGGTAAAGGCTAACCAAATGCATAACGTACTGCATGGACCGCAAAGCCCGGAAATGGTATAATTAGCAGAAATGTATAATCACGACAATACGTTACTGTAAGAAGAATTACACTTGTAAAAACAGCAAGTAGTTGATAACAATAAAAACAAATAAAAAAAAAAAAAAATCAGAGTAGAGCCACAGCTCATAGGAGTCCAGGTTCTACAGACATCAATAGCCAAAAAGATGGAGTTATGGCAGAGGATCATCGACAGGGTCAACGCAGTCGGCACATACCCACGCACAAGGGAGGACATCAGAAAGAGGTGGAACGACCTCAGGGGTAAGGTCTGGTCCATGGCCTCCCAGCAGAGGATAGCCAGTAACAAGATCAGAGGTGGGCTCCCACTATCTCCCCTGCAGCTGACAACCTGGGAGGAGAAGGTCCTGGACATCATGTATCCCGAGTGCCTGACTGGCATCAGCGGAGGGCTTGATACTGGTAAGTCAGCAATACCCCCCAAGCACCAACCACACATGCCCAGCATGCCACCCCACCACTCACCCACCCACTGCAATCCACCCACTGACCCTCTCCCAAACACCCCATGCCCCTCCTCTGCATGCCACACCACTCCACTCCCACCATCCCTACTCACACACCCCGAATGCACGGATGCCAACCACAATGTGAAGAACCTCAGCTCCCTCAGTCCAATCCAAACCATTGTCTGCAGTGCAGCAGACGTTATTGCTAACACAGGGAAATATGTTGTGCCACTGCATGCTTACACAACAGGGACACAACAACAACAGTCACACAACTAAAATCTACCGTATCCATCCACAGGTACCCCTACCATTGACACCCTGCAGAGGATTCCAGGCTCAGACAGCCCTCCCCAGTATGAAGGCCCCACAGGATGTCTGGATGAGGACGACTTGCCTGAGCCAGCTGGGGCCACTGGGCAGTCCACCAACAGCACACCCACCCTGGACACACCGGAAGACCCTACCCATGTGGCAACAACACCACAGCCAGACCCTTAACCCCAAACCTGTGCCCCAGGGACCCAACAATCAGAGGTGTGCCCCGTATTACAGCAGCCAGGGTCAGGGGCACCCACCCCAGACAATGATGGCCCTCCTGATACTGGGAGTGGGCACACTGTGCCAGGTGCACAGGGGGCAGGGCTAGTGGGAGAAAAACCGTGACCCAAGGATCAGGACAGCCACACCAAATGACTGCCTAGGAGGGCCTCAACCAAGTCCTGGGTGTGTACCAGCACACCCAGGATATAGTGGGCCAGATTCTCGCCACCGTGCAGGAGACACAGAGGCTGCAGGGGCAATGCCATCAGGAGGCCATGCAACAGTGGCAGGCCCACAATGCCACCATCGCCTCCATTGTAGGGGTGCTCAAGGACCTGACCACTGTCATGCGTGAGTCCACCACCCACCAGCAGGCCCCTACCACTGGCCACATCCCATCCCATCACAGCCCTCCACGTCAGCGGCAACCAGTGGCATGGAGGTCCCCGCCAAAGGTCTCGCAGGACACCAGCATCCCTACCCCTGTAGATGGGGAAGCCCCATGCAGGCGAGGACGTCCAAGTAGACACCCAGCAGGACATGATGACCAGACCAAGACCACCGCCATGAAGTGGCCCTCTCCTGAACATTCTCCCTTGTGTATGAGACCCTGTCGACTGTCCACTCCTATATCTCTACCCATGGCCAGCAGACTTGACCTGGACTACCTACAGCTGGCCTTAACATTCTGATGATCACCGCCACCATGACCCCAATCATCACCCCTCACAATTGTACATCACAAATAAACTACAACTGAGCACAGTCCATGTCTACGTGTTTATTTGCCATGAGTGTGTATGGAACTGACAATACCATGTACAAGTGGCAGCCCATCGTCCAGCACATACATGGGAGGGTGACAGCGGGGGCAGCAAAATGCCAGGAGGTTGATCATGTGGAGGCAGTGGCTGGACATATGTGTCAGTGGAGGCTACAGGCCAGGCAGGGAGCACAGAACACCACAACATTGTCCTGAAAGGAGAGCAAGACAGTGACAACAATCACTGTAGGAGTCACAGATGCCAACTCCACACAAATGCACTGTAGGAACAGGTTTCCAGGGCAGATATGCCAGGCAGGTCCTCACCATATGGCCAGTACCAACACACATACCAACCCAATGGTCCCACCATCACGACACCCAGCGCCCGGCCTGGACCCATACCCACTGCCACCAATGACAATGTTGCACTGCCACCCAATGTTGACTCCCAGGATGGATGCTGCACACATGCAACATCCCTGTGTGGCACACACATAGCACCTGCAGTGGCAACTCTGGGAACTTTCCACTTACACATTAATGACACTAGTGCACCAGCACAACACCTGGCAGACCATGGACATGCCTTGTACACTGTGACTACCTCAGTCATGGACACATGTGATACCCCCCCAACCCACCCATAGTCTGATCTGCAACCATCACCACCAGTGGTCACAGACAACAAGTGACATCAGAGAGATGGCAAACTGTTGTAGAGGACACATAACACACAGTTTGCACATACCTGCATCTCAGCCGAAGTAATGTCGAATCAGCTGCATCCACATCATCCTCCTGTTAATAACTCCCCATGTCCCCTTCCTCAGCTACTAGTACAGCTACCCCCTCCTCTGCGTCCAGCAATCAGATGTGACGCCTCAGGGCCAGATTGTGCAGCATGCAGCAGGCCACAGTGATCTGGCACACCTTCTGTGGGTTGTAGAGCAGGGCAACCCCGGAGACAAGCCTACACCGGAACCTGGCCTTCAGCAAACCAAAGCATCTCTCAATGACCCGTCTGGTACGACAGTGGGCCTCATTGTAACTGTCCACTTCAGCTGAGGTTGGACGCCTCACAGGTGTCAGGAGCCAGGGCAGGTTGGGATAGCCAGAGTCACCAGTGTGCATAGAGGGAAGATACATATCAGGACCAGGAGGGCAATAGGGCAGGGACACAAGGGTGCAGTGAGCTGAGGGGCACATACCGATGAGCCAGGCCCAATCCCTCTGGAGTGGTGCCATCATGTGTGGGGCACTGCTGTTCCACAGGATGTAGGAATCATGCACAGAGCCTGGGTACTTGGCCGTCACCTGGGAGATGTGCTGGTCCACGAGACAAACCACCTGCACATTGACCAAATTAAAGTTTTTGCGGTTTATGTACACCTGTTCATTCCTCGTGGGTGGCACAAGGGCAATGTGGGTGCCATTAATGGCCCCAATAACATGAGGGACTTGTGCCACAGCGTAGAACACAGCCTTGACAGTGGGCAAATCTGCACGTCTAAAGGAACTGGATGTAGTTGCACATATGTTTAATCATGGCACACAGTACATCCCTCAGGACGGAGCTGAACATGGGCTGCGACATTCTACTTGCGAGGCCCACTGTGAGCTGGAAGGAGCCTGAGGCAAGGTAGTGGAGGACCGACATTGCACTGTGGGAGGGATGGCATTGGGATTGCATATGGCAGGCACCAGATCCGGTCCCAAGAATGCCACCCTACAAGAATGTGTTCTTCTGTCTGTGTCATCCATGCAGGTCAGCGTCCATCAGAAGAAGGGGATTTGGCGTGCCATCGTCAAGCAAGTGCGGACCCTGGGTGTCCATGCCCGGCAGAGCACCCACTGCAGAAAGCAGTAGGAGGATCTGAGAAGCTGGGCACGGAAGACCGCAGAGGCCCAGCTGGGGAGGTCTTCCCAACGAGGGAGAGGTGCCTGTCGGGCCCTGAACTCCCTAATGGCCCGCAAATTGGCAATGGCCTCCCCTGAGGTGGATGGGCGCTTGAGGGCAGCACAGCAGCCACATGGGGATGAATACTCACTGTCACTTGTGACATGTGTTGACATGGTGGCTCTGGGTGGGCACCATTGGGTAGCTGTGGCGTGGATGCTAGGTACACTGATGTCCACCATGGGTTGTGTCCATCTGGGCAGGATTTACATCACAGGTGTAAGTGATGCCATGCTGTCAGTGGTAGAGGGCCAGACTGCTTAAATCAAAACTGTGTGGCCATCTACTTGCTGTACTTGCTTACCAGCACATGACAACTGGATCTTCCGAGCTGGGGTGTCAGGGCATTTTGATTGGTCCCGACCAACCACTGTGCCAGGGGTATATCCATGCCACAATCTGCTGACAGGCACTGCATGAATGGCGGGGTGGGAGCACAAAGTGGTGACAGTGCTTCTTGACATAAGCCAAGGGGGCCTGCCAACTAGCCGTGCAGGATCCTCTTGGGTATCCAGTCCTTTGCATGCCTGTATTAATGGCCATAGGTGTGGGCAGGTGTTGCATAGATGTGGCAGGTATGACACTCCTCATGTAGAGAATTGCCTCAGTCAGACCATCAGTGGTTGACATGTGCATTGTTGCAGTTTCCCCCATGGTGTCACCAAGTAATAGGATGTTTAGAGGTGGGCATCAAGTATAATGTAATGGCATCAAATGCTGATGTTCTACCCTGTGTGACAGTTGTGCTGGCAATGACCAATTGCACCCTGTCTCTCTTTCTCTCCCTCCCTGTCCTCCTCTGTCTTTGTGTGTATCACCATAATTTGACGAAGGAGGAGGGGCACCGGCGAGTGGGGTAACTGCAGCCCACGGGACCCAGGAGGCTGACACCAGTGGAGCTGAGGGGACCAGTGGGACAGAGGGCGAGGGGAGTGCTACGGGAGACATAGGATCGACCACTGCATCTTCTGATTCTTCCTCCGATGGCGGCTTCCTGGCGATGGCGGACCCATCTGGGACCACCCCAGCACCACCCTTGTCCGCCACACCCCATACCAGCACCACCCTCCCTGTAGCTCCCCACCCAGTTGCCTGTGCCTGTTCACCCAAGAGGGTGGGAATCTCCTTTGCCGCAGGCACCTCTGCTCCTGCCCCAATCAGCCCTGCTGCCCTCAATGAGGAGGCTATTGACCTCCTGAGGTCATCTCTGTGGGGCAGACAACTATAGTGAATGCTATCCAGGGACTGGCATCCCAGATGCAACAGACAAATGCGTTCCTGGAAGACATTCACAGTGCCTTTTCTGGCCTACAGAGATCGTTTCAGGCTCTGGCCTCCTCGTTGACGGCAGCCAGTGTGCCTTTTTCTTCCATCCCCCATCCAGCTACCTGTTCCCAATCCCACATACCTCTCCCCTCACCCAGCCAAGGTTCACCTACTGACCCACACCCATCCACATCAACAGACATAGTACGCATGGACAAACATAAGCACCACAGATGCCACCACCAGATGCCACCACCACCATGCACACACTCAACATTCCCATGCAGACATGTCAACATCCACACCCTGCACCGACTCCCCATCCACCTCCCCCCTCACTGTCGACACACCACTTACACCTGCAGTCAGCATGACATCAGTCACTGTTCCTGCCACATGTGCCCTCACTGCCACCGTCACCACATCTTCTGACCCCGATCCATGCACCACATACACCACAGGTGTAGACGCCACAACTGGCAAAACACCTCCATGCAGCACATCCACCATACCTGCAGGCACCACCCCAACATTCACTCACACTTCCCCCCTGCCATCTCCCTTCATCTCCTCCCCACCTCCTCCCAGTTCATCCAACCAGGCTCCTGCACCCATGGCACATCCATGTATACACCTCACAACCATTCCCACTCCCAAACGTTTTTCCAGTGACCTCCCATGTGTACCCAAAAAACGTTTCCTGCGCATGTTTTCTATATTCCCCACCACTGACCCAGTCCCTGTTCCCCCAAGCGCCCTACTACCCTTCCTATGCCCCTGCCTTCCGCATCCCAGTCTGCTTCTGCCCCTGCCCCTGCCCCTCCACCATCTGCCACTTCTGCCCCTGTCACATCCAACGCTCGTGCTACCAAACCCAAGTCCACTCCCTCCACTTCCATTGCCAAGTCCATGCCCACACCCCTTGGTCCCTCCCCGCCATCCAAGGGAAAGCCCAAAAGGCAGCCCACTACTAAGCCCACTCCATCCAAGGGCAAGCCCAGGGACCCCCCCGTCTAAGGGCACGCCTAAGGGCATTCCCCATTGATGCCCCTGCCCTGTGGAGGTCTGCACTTTTCAGTCAGGAATCAAGTTGGGGCGTCATCTTGTGCCCAGTGTGCTTGGGGCACTATGGATTTTGGACTGACCCTTGGCCCTGTATGCACATACGTTTTATATCTTTGTTAATATATGGTTATCATGTGGCACTTCACCTTTGGTGGTGTTGTTTCCTACCTAGACCTGGCTTTCATTCACCATGTATGTGTAGGGGTGGTGGGTATTGGTGTGTGTTGGTACGGGTGTTAGTTGGCGTGTTAGTGTGAGCACGGCTTCCTTTGTCGTGTGTGTGTGTGTACTAACGTCATTCCCTCCAGTGTGTGCTAGGCTGGTGTACATACAGTTGGTGTCTTGGTCGCTGTCGCCGGTCTGGGAGTTGCGGGCCAGGTAGAGTATTGGAAGGAGTTGCATTTTGCATGCCATGGCGCCAATGGACGTGCCTGTGTTCCTGAAGGTGGGTGTTCCCTTTGTTTTGTTCGTTTCCGCCAGGCTTTCGGTGGTGGTGGTTCCACCCCGGAAATCCTGGCGGTGTGCAACCTCGTAATATGGATGTGGGATGCTGCATGTCCGTCAGGCTGGAGATGGCTGCTGCCTGCTACACCGGCACTTTCGCTGTGGCGGACCGAATAGTGACTTGACTATGTTCTGCAGGTACCTTTCCAGGAATTGTAATATGGTGGTCTTCACCTCCGGGCCCGTGGCAGTGCGGCCACCAACTCCACTACGGCGGTATGCTGACCACCAAACTTGTAATGAGGGCCTTTGTGTGCTTTCCGTAATGCACTTCTCCCCTGCCCATGTGCTCCCTCCCTCGTCTGCTGCTCTCTGCCGTGCATTTTTCCCCTGCCAGATTTCCCCTCCCCTTCCACTCCGTTTTTCTTCCCCTTCTGCTTAACCCTTGTTGCTCTCTCTCCCTCATGTACTGCTTTTTCCATCTGCCCCTACCTGCTCCTCCATTGCTCCCTCAACTCAGTGGTATTTTTTTATTTGTATTTAGTTTTCAATTTAAAAACAAATAATTATTATTAAATAAAAAAGGAAAATAGGCCACACATCATTCTGTATGCATGCACATACATGATGACAAACGCATAGCCGACAGAATGACCCGACTACCAGCAGTCACGTCCTCACAAGACCTGCTAGCTATTGGCTTTGCAAAGATTCCATCCAGTGAGTGATGCTGATTTTACTTGGCATGTCCTTTAAAATTACATGCTATTTCTGTGGTTGTGGTTTATTTACCAATTTATAGACATTTTCTAAGAGCTGCTAATTTTGTCCTATATTTTTCTTGATTTACAGAGCATGCGAATCCCTGCTAAGTTGTCTTGGCGACCAATCACAGGTTTTTTTAACAAGCTCTATTGATGCCTGTTCTCTGATGTTAAAAAAAAAAAAACGCCAGATAATTTCATATTGGTTATAAAAGCTTATGCTGGCACGGAGACCCAACTCAGATTGGCATCTTCCCAAACAATCCCATCTTAAATACTGTCCCACAACCTATTTTACTTGAAGACTGCTGTCAACCCCGTATTAAGGAGTCTTTATGTTAGTTGTTTGCATGTAAATCAGGGATAACACAGCTCCAGACCATCATTCAAGTGATATCGATGTCTAATAACATTGAACAATTACAGAGTCCTTTTGGCCCTGATGCAGAAATTAATAATAATACCAGGGATCAGACGTTTTGCATGTGTGCATACACACTTGTAGGCAAGCTGTAACTGTTTGGGCGGAGATTCAATCCTCCTGGTTTGCCAGGGAACCAAATTTCTGTGCCTGGCGCAAAAATGGCTCAGTGATTCGATGCACCAAGGGCCACAAGAAGACACCAGGGCAAAAGCTAAATAAAGACCGTTAGAGATGGCCAACTCACTACCCACTTTAGCTAATGCATCAGGCAATCAATTAAGCTTGCAGGTTTGTAGGCTATGCACAAAGCACTTGCACTTTTATTTTTAATAACTAAAAAGTTTGTGCTTCGTTGTAATAGGTATTAAGCTAATTGCTTAATTGTTGTCCAATCATTTTTCAAAGACATTTATATTGTAATGATTTTAATTAATCATCAATAAAACACTGGCTGACTACCTGGGATCTCGACCTACTATTCTGATCTAATGGGTTATTTGGCCCACAACGTATCTACTACACCAGTGGTTCCCAAACGTTTGACTTCTGTGGACCCTCACTTTACCATTACCAGACCATGGGCACACACTGAATCATTACTGCAATCTGGGGACCTTCCCCCCAATCACCCAGGCCCGTACATTGTTGATGATTTGAACCGCAAAACAATACACAAAAAATGCATAAGCAAGCACTCCATCAAACACATACAGAAATGATAACACATTTTATTTGATTTGCAAACTAATAAAATTTAAAGTTTTATATTTAATAGGAAGGTTGGAGCTTTTCTGAATTCAATTGAAGCCACACATCGTCTATGCTATATTTTGTTTGATGCACCAGCACTGCTCACACGATACTAATTTAATTTTTAGCCTCCAATTTCAAATTCCTTGAGATTTACAGTACATTTTAAGATGTTCAGTTGTGGATTTAGTCACTTAGTTTATTTATCTATTAATATTACTTAATTTTCTAAGCAGTCCCCAGACTCTAAATTGGGAACCATTGTACTAGGCCTCACTCTTGTATGTGGGTGTCCTCCCCTATTAACTGTCTAGCATTTTGGATGCCTGCCAGATTCTTATAAAGGATTTACTATCAGGAAACATTCATTCTAAGCACTCTCATGTCTGGCCTATAAAGGAACAAAGGCATAGAGAGAAAACAGTTTGGCACCTAGGCCAAGATCATTACAATTTAGTCAAGTGAAGAAGCCAGGGTATTTGGCTAAGGTGAAAAGATTGGGTTAAGTGTGAAGGTCAGTATTAGAATTCAGGTCTTCATCTCCATTTGCCAGCAGTTTACTCACTAAGGTTATTGTTTGTTCTAACAAAGAGCCAGAAACGTCATGAAATAGCTTGACAGCTTGAAACACCACCGGGTTGCAATTGCAAATTAAAGCTTCAGAGCCTTTTCATTACTGTCACATTAAACCCAGGTTGCCACGTTTAGCAGGCACGGCGCCTGCACCTCACAGGGGTGGTTATTGTGGACATTGCATTATGTTCATATGAGGTCCCGATGTAAACGCAACAGTTGTAGTACTGTCTGATGGAGCCACAAAACTGCCCTGATCACCAGGGACCCAGGTGTCCGGGTTCAGGGGCCTCCAGACGTGTGTCTGTGAAAAGGCAGCGTATAGTGCTTTGTCAGTGACACGACAGTGCTTAGTGTCTGCCTACTTTCTTGGGACTGATCGTGATACACCTTGCGGTGGAAGGGGCCTCAGAATGTAACAGCAGTATGATGGCGGCAACAGTGCAGATGCTCCATTTTGATTGTAATTATTCTCGCAGCATTACTTCCAACCCAGTGCGAAGGCCACCTAGTAATGTGGAATACTCAGCATTCTTCAGTGGGAGGACACGGAACCGCTCTACCAATCAGAATGCACACTAGAGGCCTAGGCCTTATGTCACTAACATAATGATCAGTTTTAGTACCTGTCACTGACTTTTTGAGTATTAGCCCTTTTCTACTCTACTGTCCCAGCTTTGTCTCAGAGAGGAGTCTCTCCTCGCCCAGACCTTACGCCCGGGGTTTACACAAGGGCGTGTAATAATAGTGTTAGCGCAAAGACATAATTGTACACTAGGTCATGCCTGTGGTGTTGAGGCAGGTAGCAAAGTGGATAGATTAGATGATGGTCCTCAGCTTCCTGCAGGGTCTTTTTCTCTACGTCACCAAAGCCTCAGTATTGAGTGCAAGCAGCAAATCCCTTAAGTACTGTAAATGAAATCATATTTGTATAGCGACAGAGACTACTTTCTTGTGTGCTCGTTCAGGTAAGGCCTAAATATATGTGCTTGAGAATAAAGGATTTTAATGGCGGGCGAGTATTGGAGCGGGTACGAGGCAGGTCCCACCTCCTTGTTATGTGAGGGCTGTTTAGCTTCCCACTCTGGTTTGTGCAGGTGGCCAGCCATGCTAAGCTTGTAGCCTTGAGCCGACTAGGGCTAAGCTTCTGAATATGGCATTGTCTTTTTTATGAGCAGGGAGCAGACATGACTTTTCCCGTTCCAGTGTGAAATATATGCCTTCAGATGTTTGCATACGTTCTCATTATGCCACCATCTTTATTGCTGTTCCAGGCGATGTCTTGCTTACCTATTGTAAACGTGCAGAAAGAAGTATGCCGTGTAATAGGCACTGCCCCTGTTACCACCTGCTTCTGATGCTCACATTGCTATTTTGTCATTTGATATCAGTGCACAGCAGTAGGCAGTATCCTTACCTTAAAAAGCTTTTGTAGTGTTGGTTAGCGTTAACACCTGGGTTCCTGGAAATACTAGGTTTTCATTTTTGCATAGAACACAAAATAACTTTGTTGCCCCTCCGGCTGTTTGCATTATATAGATGCTGGTTTGCAAACGAAAAACACCAAAGCAGTAATGAATGATATGGCAAAGATGTAAAAAAAATCCTTACGCAAGGCAATTAACATAACAATACATTTTATTTGCATCTGCCGATTCCAAAAATGCAGAACAACGAACATGAAGTATTGCTTTCCTTGAAACAAGATTTACCATCAGGAACAGTCGCAGGTCACAGAGAGGGAAGGTAGGGGCAACACGTGGGGGAGAGAGAGAGAGATAACAAACAAAAAAAGTAATAATACAAAAAGTACTTTCCTTCCCACCACCTCTGTCGCTCCTCGGTCCTCACATTCTGGTGGCAGCATGAAAGCAGTGTTAGGATTGCCCAGAGTGCCCTGGTTTGGCACTCTGAGGTAGAGTGGGCACCTCTGCCTGCTGTCTCCAACCCAGCAACACAGTGCCGAGTTGGAGAGAGCCCACTGTGCATGTGTGTTTGGCCGGCCCGAGACGGCTGGCCAAACATACATGCGCACTGAGGGGAGTGCTGTCCCTGTCACACTCCATGGCCCATCCTCTTTTACAGTTTGTAAAAGGTTTGCAGCTGCTGGGGGGTGGGAGCGGAGGAGCTGCTGCTGATAAGGAAAAATATTAGTGCTGATATTATCGGAATTATCAGTTAGAACCGGAGAAAATAAATCAGAAACATATTAAAAAAGAACCAATATGGATTGTGCAGAATATGTTGTATCAAAGTAATTGAATTACTTTTTCTTACAAAAATACAAATATGTTGGAAAAAAAGGGATACAGTTGGCTTGATTTACCTTGACTTTAGTAAAACAAGGGATAATGAGACTGTAATGAATTCTATGGTAAAAATCAATTGGGAATGGATATTGTGCCACTGGATCAATAATGTATTCATCGGCCACAGCACAAATGCAGTGCTCCATGGAGGAGTTTGATACTGGGAGACAGTTACAGGGTGAGTATGTAAAGAATCTGTACCTTGTTGTTAAATAGCCAAAAGGCACAAATTCATATAACTGTTGTTAGATGGTCTGATGGCACAACATTGCGTGAGGTAGGAAACACTGCACATAGAGGAATGACTAGAGAGCTGAACTGGAATAAATGCTATAAGAATGCATTTAGATACATATTGCACCATGCCCCCTTCTATGGAAATATGAGTTGGAGATGTTGGCAAATTATGTCAGATTCAATTACCTTTAGCACCAAGTGTGCTGCAGCATTCTACACAGTGGAGTTGGGTTATTTGGTACATTGGCAGCTATTGAATCGAGTTGATTTAAGGTCGCCTCTTTTCCAATTTTTTTAACCAGTGAAAAGTACACTGCCCCAATGTGATGACATGCTTCAAAATGCAAACCTTTCGATGGGTCACTTAGGAGTCCTTTAGTTCTGTTGGATGGCTGTCATCAGGGGAGGCAGTCTGGGCAAGAGCAGACATGTCCCTGGTTTGAGGCCGGTAGATCCTCTCAGAAACGCAGTGTACTGGGTTTCGGGTGGATAATACAGAGCCTGTGGCACAGGTTGTAATCGGAGTTGATGCAATGAGTCCTATTGGCAGCTTGCCAGGTATGGTATTAGGTCCAGATCCATTTCTTTAATGTTCAAGTAGGCCTCTGGCTAGAGATTCTGCTCGAAGGGTAGTTTGAGAAGCAAGATGTTCAGCTTCTGCCTGAAAACTTTGAAAAATGAGGCTGGTTCCTATGATTGGACAAGGTTGTTCCAGAGCTCTGTGCATTGCGCCCTTAAAGCTCTTTAGCCATGCTTCTCTGCCCTCGTCTTCTATCAGCAGATCAAGGCAGAGGGGTGTGTGGTTAGCTGTGCACAACTTTGTATGTAGGCGCAGTGTCTTGTGAATGGTTCATCTCACTTTAAATTACATTTTGTTTCACCAGGTGCCAGCGCAGGACTTTCTAGAGAAAGATTGCACAGCTCTGCTCTGTATGTTGGCATTTTGATGCTTGAATGGAGAAAGCCCCTCTGTGGCCTTTTGTAATATAAGTGAACAATCCATTTGTTTTAAATGAAAAATAATAAATGTAAAACAAGACACTCAACATTCTTTAATTATATATTTTTAAAACAAAATATGTTCATTGAAGATATGCTACAAGATCAGTTCCATTACTATCACCTACCACCTCCTCCGTGACAGCTAAAACGGGAAAGCCTAGTCTGCCAAACCAGTGTCTCTAAGCCTGGGTGAAAGGGAATAAGGTTGCTTGCTTTTGATTTGATTTTGTGCTCGCAGCAGATGTTAGTGCTATTATGTGAAGTAAAAGCAAGCGTTAGTATTATCCAGTGCGATGGCACATAGCTTTTCGATTTTAGAAGGATGGCTATCATGCTTCCTTAATTGCAATACTTTTTCAAAGGATGGATCGTGCTACCCAGCTGTTTAACATCCAATTTGCATAAATACGTAGATGCTGCCTTGACCTACAAACTTTTGTACATTTCTAATCGCCCTTGCATTTATGCAATATTGTATTACAGACTTATTAAAACAATTAACATTCCTGCCATTTAGCTTTCACTGCAGTTCACCAAATGAGTACTTAAAACATGAAATGGGTCGGTCAGATTAGAATCTCAAAAAGTTTAAAAGCCTTAGTAACTTGTTTTGTTAGCATTAATGCCTGAGGTATTTTTTAAACTGCACTTCCTCTCTCATCGTTCTGTCCAGGGGATCACACAGGCTTGCCTCGCCCCGGCGGTCCTGGTGGCGGCAGCCAGTCTGACCTGAGAAAAAGCTGCCACGCCAGAGGTCGTCCTTGAAACACGGAAGTGTCAGTGACGGCTCCGTCCCTCTGTTTACATCCAGGGTATCGAGTGGCCCTTTCACCTGTCTCCACAACAGCGTCTCCGCGTAACCCTGGGCTCATACCATGCAGTCCCAGGCCTCCGTAATTACCGCCCTCCTCTCTTGTACCTATATATTTATGTGGAGTGGTGCCGCATGTCGCGTCCGAAGACACCCCCCAGTCTAAACTACTCCCTGGAAATTCTTTTGTATTGTATGAATAAGGAAACCAGCTAGCCGTCGGCCCTAAGGCAGACAAGGAAAACGTGCGCCCAGGTTTGGTAGTTGTAGGCGGCAGGATCGGATTGGGATCAAAATTAGGCCCGGGCACAAACCGAACGAGCATTTGCAATGCAATGGGTCTCGCGTTTGCTCGAGTTAGAGCTATTAGCATTGTAAACTCCTAACCGGACTTTTCTTGCCACATACATTGAAAATGAAAAGTAGAACAGTTTCACATAAATAAACGGTCTTTTCTTACCATATAAACTGAAAAGTAAAAGTTTCACATAAGCGAGCCAGAGGCCGCCATCAGCACAAAGCAGACAAAGGGAAAGAAAAGTTCTTTCACCATGAAACTTATTGGCAAAAGTGCAATTATCCATGTAACTGGCAAAAGTGCAATTACCTATGTAAAAGGATCAGTGTCATGCCAAGCGCTCGACTACTGCCCAGCGAGATCGCACTGTGAAATAAAGAGAGAAAGTAGTCTAGAAACCAGACAGAAAACATCAAGCCTCGTTTGTTTTCAGTAGTTGGTCGGTGCGCTCAAGGAGGGCTAAACACTGGACAAGGCATGATGTATGCATGCCTTTCACTAATGAAAGCAAGCAGGTTTTAAAAGGCAAGCCCACGAACCAATGAAAGTGACTGATGTGACATGGGCGTGGTTAGAAGCCCAAAAGTGAGATTACAACAGGGGATGGAGCGTTTTGCGCTCGCCCCAAAAAGTGTCCCACTCTTGCAGATAATAACGTTTCATAAAATGTTGCTAAGTGTCAGGAGAGTTATTTTCCTCTCCCTTGATTTCCTTTTCTGTTCTCCTCTTTTTGTCATTCTTCTGCACTGTGCTCGTCTTACTTTTCCTTTTGTCTCCAAGCTCACCCCTTGCTCTTTCCATTTTGTTGCACTCCTGTCCTGTCTATCCTTCCTCTCCTTTGTCATTTCGTCCCAGGATGAATGTTTTTCACAGTAATGATGTAGGAAAATACAATTGTTTTGAGTTGTCAAACTTTTCTTTTTGCTCAGTTTGGTTGTTAGCCTTTTATCTCTCAATGGAAAAAGTAAGCCTCCTTGGCCCACCAGCTGGCCTTTGCCACAGGCCCCTCGGGCTATGACTAATTGCCCACCCTGCCAGTCCGACCCTATAGCCATAACCAGGTGAAAGGCAGGGGAAGGGTAGACCTTTCACACTTCGGGGTGCCACTGAACGTACTGCTCCAATGATAGCTACTCTCATGTAAAGTTGCCTTATTTACACATTTTTTAAAATTATATTGCGCCTTTTTTATTTACCCTTTATTGAGGTACATGATATGCCAGGTTAAGATGCATTGAGAGAACTACAAATGTAGTTTAGTGACACTTCGCTCGTAATAAGCCAATCTCATTAACTGCTGCTAACATAAGGAAACAGCTTATTGAATGCTCCTCTTATACTTAAAGGAAGCGGGCCTCGCAGTGGGGTTGCGTAAAAGTAACGCAACGTTTCTTTGTCCCCGTGTTCACAGGGTGGAATCAGAGGCACGTCACATAGTCTTGTTCCAAGAATAAAGTACAGCTTCCTGCTGATGGCCAGAGACGCTTCATTGAAACACAGTTGCGTCACAGGATCTTTACCAAATAAACCATTCTGCCTTTTGTGGTATTTGTTGCCTTTGTATACCCCCGTTTGCCAAGCCTTGGTATAGTCAATTCGGGTAGACCTGTGAGGTACATCTAAATGAGGAAATATATCAGATGAAATACCACGTCTTGATGATTTTTGCAATCTGTGGAACCAGTGAGGAAAAATTATCAAGTGAAATTCCAAGGGTCCTCCCTACTGATGGCGGTGGAGAAAACTGTCCCGTGACCGGTTGTGTTCAACTAACATGGACAGCTTTCCTAAAGTCAGCATTTCTGTTTTGAAAGGGTTCAGTTTTAGAATTTTGACCCATCCGTGCTTTAAATGTTATCATACCAACTGCAAATGTGTGATCTTCATTTCCTTTAACTTACACAGGGATTCACACATTTTTGTGTTACAGACTGATAAGGTTGCAAAGTCAAAAGAGAAGAACCAAAAGTGATTGATTCTGTAATTAATCTTAAAGTTGTACACTATTTTGGATCACATCCCACTGCATTGGTTTTGCTCATTGTGTCATTACAACAGGGACAACGTACGCAAATCTGTCTTGGCATTTTCCCGAAGGGACAGTTCAGCTCGAGACTTTGCGACGTTAGAATGCACGTCAGTACAACACAGGAAAATACCATATATGCCACGTTTGGCCTCTTTACAATTCAGTACTTTCCCACTCGTATTTTTTTAATCACAAATTTTCAATGTTACTTAAAAAGGGGGACTTAAGGGTTAACAGATGGGTTTTTAGGTTACAGGGGCAGGTAGGGGTAAAGAGACAAGAGGCTGTTTTTTAGGGTTCATGAGTGGGTGGAGGTAAGGGGCTAAAAAACGAAAAAAGGTGGTTTTGGATGTTCCCCTCAAAATAAATAAAAGAAAGATATATGTAAATAAACGTGAGCCTATGTTATAGATGTAATATCCTGGTTAAGTACACACATATTCAAAGTATATATATATATATATATATATATATATATATATATATATATATATATATATGATCAGCGATCCCAAGAAAACAGCAGTCACCCATGTTGATGTATATACGTATATAAAATCATTTGTAACAACACATGATGTGTTGGATAATACCATGTTGTAAAACAGTGCTTTGTAAACATCACATTGTAAAAATCTGTATATACGTTTGAGATTTTTATTAGTAGGTTGTAACAGATAACCACTACACCAGTCGGATACAGAGAGTGACCAAAGATGTGGAACATACAATGTGCATTACAGTCCTCACAATCCATGCAATCATACGAGCATGAACATTTGGTAAAATATCAGACATGTAAGTGCATTAGCGCTTACAATGACAAATCCAGTTTATAGAATCTGAGTGGCTCTCAAAAATCTTATGGCGGAGCCTGAGGGTGCACATCTGCGAAGTAGATTTCAGTCCGACTGCTACAGTACATCATGTCTTGGAACCACTGATCAATCTAGATACCTTCCTCTGCACCCAGGACATTGCAACATTGCTTTTACTCAACACCATTGCTAGCAATGGCGAAAGGCACAGAGGAGTCTCCACCATATCGCTCAACGATTCAAGCACCTTAGTCCAGAACCTGAATACTTAAGTGCATGACCATGTACGTGGAGAAAATCTGCGTTCGCCACCCAACACTTCTATAATTTACTGTTTAGTTTGGAATAAGCTGTCTGTTTCGGGGTGTATTACAAATTGTTTACAAATTTAAATTAGATCAGCTTGTGCTTGTAATTAAACAGCAGGTCCCTAACCTGAGGACAGCAGTAAGACCAACATGTATTAGTCAATTGACAACCCAGCTCCCCTTCCCTCCCCTACCTGTCTTTAAAGGGGGGCGGTCTCAGTGTTCTGGCAACAACTCCCGAGTATAGAAAGGGGATAGATTGACCCATTTTGGCTCATTGTATGAATTTAGAGAGCCTTTAGTTGTGCAGGAGGGTTGGGGACGTATACAAACGCAGCTCTCGCTGCAGATCACAGATGAGAATAAAACAGGATGGGCAAGGTTGTGTTGTCTTCTTTGAGTTTATGATCGTGGGGGCTCATAAATGCCCCATTAGGGTGTAGGTCACCCAGTGTTTGTATAGCTAAGGTTCCCAGAATCTTCACAGGACACTTCTCTAGCGTGGGAAGGAGTAACATTATAAATCGCTGGTAACAGAAGGGATTGTGGCATCACATGTTTAAATAGCACAGCATTTCCCTCCATGCTTGGCTTGTCACCTCGAAAACGTTTACGTTGTCTATCAGAACAGATCGCTGCATTCACACGATGGGACTTTCTATTGTGTGTTCCACCAGTGCCTGTGCTGATTGAGCCAATACTTCACGTAATGTGCTACAAGATAATATACCTACAAGTCTGGTACACAGGGGGACCCCCGTCTTTCAAGGGATGTGTAAGGAACGAATACTGTAACCACAGCTGCCCTCCCCAGTACCACCCTGCGGAGCAACTGATGGGAATATTCTGATGGAATGCGCCCAGTAATGCTTGCAAACAAGTATAGAAATATTGGCAATATTATCATTTTAATTAGTGAGATTATCCCCAGCATAGAATTCGGCAATTGTATTCATTGTAACCAAAAGCCAAATGAGAAGGATATCTCCGGATGTTGTGGCGACAGTTTCAAGTCCTGGGAAAATGCACCCTGAATCTTAGTCGGTATGTTACGTGCTATATATGTACACTTGGACATAACCCATCTCTTTATGACGAACCACATCTTGCAAAAACCGCCATCTAAGGCTCTCTTTTTCTGCAGTGCCCTCTAACTTTATTAATATTTTTCCATGTCATGCGCAGGACCTATTATGCAATGTGAATACATCAATACCAAATCACTTCTAACTTAGTAATCACAAATATAAAAGTAACAAAATATAGTCATATTTACTCCATTCAAAGTTTCCAACTGGTTCAATACCTTATTAGCATGCCGGTAGAGAGTATGCAGTGATGAATGTTGCTGGAAGGTATTGATATATCCGAGGAGACCGTAGCAAGCTCCCATCTGTGCTGTGTGTCGGCAAGCTTTTAGTTCGTCAGTCCTGCCAAGTCCTTCGTGCAACCTCCATCACAGCATACTCTCTGCCGGCATATATACTTGCCGCATTTATACACATATTTTATACGGAAGATGCCATTGTTGCATGGGCAATTTTTAAACAGAATTACTATACCTAACCTTTTTCACTTTTCAGCCTTGAAAAAGTCGTACAGACGAAACGTGTCAGCTGCCTGATGTTGTAAATGCTAATAGTATATTGGACCAGTTGGAAACTTAGGTTGGAATAAGTACGACTATATTTCGTTAGTTAATCCTACATTTTGCAGTTTTGTATTTGTGATTACTAAGTTAGGGTTGCTTTGGTATCGATTTATTTGTAATTGATGCATGTTATACCCTAGGGCTTACTACCTGCCCACACTCAGTGAGTGGCAGGGTTTGATACCAAGAGAGCAACACCACATACTTTGACGACAGTTTTCACCTATATCTTATCCAATACATGGGCAAACCAGGAGCCACTCAAACTTAGAGTATTATGCAATGTGGCATGTCATTTTGAAAATTCAGCTTGCTTCAGGTTTGCTCCCTTCTTCCTTTTACTGTACTCAGGTTGCTTTATTATTTTATTATTCTCTTGGCTCCCATACTTATCGTACCCCCAAACAAGGCTTCAACACGGGTGTGTTTACCCTACAATCATTTTTTTAAATTTCTCCTAATTACATTTTTGCTGGGAAACACCAGTGGGGTGCAGCAATTGCCATAATATGTTGCTTTGCCTACGAATATGACTTACCACAGGACTCCTAAAGAGGCCCATAATGTTTTAACTGGTACTGATTTAATAGCCCAGGCCATTCTGAGCAAATCATTGTTAAAAGACCCTACTTTTGCTAGGTAGAGAAACTTATTGCAGATGGAAATATAGCAGATTTGCTTCGTAATCTGGTATATCTATATACTTTTTTTAAATTTGAACTGTAATTGTGAAGGATGGCACTGATGTGAGACGAAGGGTCTCAAATTAATAATTGTTTATTGTTTACTGCTACAATCCAAAGACATGTTAGCAAGGAGGTGAAAGACATTGGTAAGTGAAGATTGTCCCTTCGATGAATCCTCACTAGAGTGGCTCTGACTGCCTGGGGTCACGGTCTGATGAAAAATTCCTGAGCCACAAAGCCATCCATATGGAATTTCCAATCAGCAGCCATGTTGTAACAACACACCTGGCTCTGGCTTCTCCTGTTATTTTTTTTCTCTTCCTCTTCTTGCTGGCTCTGCTCCCTAGATTCTGGGGCCACGTCTATGCTACCACATTATGTACTGAACAGCTGCGGGCATTTTGCGCTCCCCTATCATGCCATTATCAGCCCAGAAGACTAGAAGACAATTGTGCTCCTTTGACACATCCCCTTTCAGGCTCCATTCGAGGTGATTTGAGGCTTCTGGGTGGCTTTGACAGAGGGTCAGGGTTCCTCATTATTCCGAGCAATCATCCAGCTCAGCTCCTTATAAGGTAAGAGGCCCCGGCGGCCCTCAATGGTCAAGCCCTCCCCATGGGCTAATGGAACCTAGTATGAAATTCAGAAATCCTTGGCCTCCTGGACATAATTTAGGTAAGTTACTCAATCATATCTCTTTTAAGTCACTGCCATCCCAACCTCTACCAGGAACACCTTTGTTTGTTTTTTGAGCAAATTTATTAAAGCTTCCATGTCCAAAGGCATTGTTCCTCACTTCCTACAATCTGGTTGAGTAACCCCATTTCTGAAAAGCCTAGGATATGATTCGGAAAACCAGAATAACTACCACCCCGTATTTGTTTGTCTTTGTCTGGCCCAAATCCTTGATAGCTGTGTTAAAACTCAATTATGATCATTCATTAACAATAGAAATCTACTTGACTATCTGCAGTCTAGTTTCAGAGAGGGCTACCTCATCAAGAGGGCAGTGCTTCATATTGTTGCTACTGCTTTCTTTATCAAGGACATTGGTCACTCCTTGTTCATCACCCTCTTTGATCTCTTTGACACCATCACCCATCCTACCCTTCTCAGTATTTCTGAAGACAGGCTAGGTTTGAGAGGTTCAATGCTATACTGGTGCTCCTTGTACCTTGACACATGCATCCAAACCATAAAAATTCCACCACTTCTAAACTCATACCGCATCATCAAGATGTCCTTTAGGTATCCATCCTCTCTCCCACTCTTTTCATTCTATTCTTGAAATCTCTGGGTGCTGTTTTTCGGAACTCCAACATCTTCTACCACTTCTATGGAGATAACACTCAGCTTTACTTGAAATCTGCCTCGGCTAAGGATATTGAATTCCTTCCTCAAACTGTAGACAAGATGCAACCCTGGATGTCCCAACACCACCTCAAACTGAACGCCTTGAAGATAGAACTCTCCTCCCAACAGCATTATGCTGGTTCAATATTTGGTGAAATGCCGCCAACATCCTCAACTGCCAATTCAACATTGTTTATCATGCTAAATCTCGAGGCTTCACCTACGTAAGCACCTGTATCTTAAGTTCCACCTAAGCAGTTTAGCAAAGGGAGTCCGATTACAAATGGAACTTCTTTGTGGGATGAAACGTTTGCTCCTGCCTGAAAATTGTAAATATATGGGACAGTGTTCTTTCCAGATTAGACTGTGGCAGCTCTCTGCCAACGGAGATCCCCAAACGAACACAACTCCTCTGAAAGTAACTCTCCGTTCTGTTAATAGGTCACTTTCACGCTCTATGATGTATGATTACATCACACCTATCTTAATAGTGCAAAACTGTCTGTCAGTCAAAGAAGAAGCATCTTGAAATGGGTGTCTATTATCCACATATCTCTACAATTGAAGACCCCAGGCTGCCTCTCTGCTTACATCCAGAGGACGACGCCATCTTCAAAGCACCAGCATGCTCTCACCTAAGGACCCCAACTGCAAAACGGAAAAGAACCCTTGAACAATCCTCGTCATGAAGTGCACCCAAGTTATTGATCACCATTTACTCATCAAAAAGAACAGACCATTCCCTCACGGTCTTTAGCGCTGAACAGACCCTTCTTTCAAAGTCTTTAGCACTGAAATGATAATACTACTTTTGCAACAAAACCTCCTAGCAGGCCATGTTACCTTCTTTTTATGGTATCTCTTTCACAGCAATAATTGTTTGATTGGAATGATCATCATCTATCCTAAGAACAGATATTATTCCTCAGGCTGCAACTGGCTACACGCTTCCCTATGTGAAATTGTTTCTCTGAATATAGTTTTTATTATCATTCCTGATACTTTCTATCAGACTTGAGCATTTGCATAGTGCTCCTGCACCTGTTGGACTGTTTGTGCCACATCTTTGCGACACAACGTTTCAGTTACTATATGTGGTCCCTATCAAGTTGGATGTTATCTATCTAACTCGAAGCCTTGTTAAGTTCTTCGACTCACCTTTGGTTACGTTTTGCCATATAAAAACCTCAATATATAGATAGATAGATAGATAGATAGATAGATAGATAGATAGATAGATAGATAGATAGATAGATAGATAGATAAGGTTTGGTGGGCTCTTGTCTCCAAGACAACATAATATTTGTACGATAAAAGACAATATTATGTGGCCCCTAGATAGTTGTTAGTGTGGCCAATTTTTAAGAAGTCAATTTATTTCTCAGCATACAGATCGTCCTATATTAAGTTGTCGACACAGTTAAGGGAGACGAACGCATGAAGAACACAGTCTCTTCTGTGCTCTTGTGATAATGCACTTGAAAAATTATGTGGTTACATTATATTCATAATAATATTAAACCAGTCTGTATAGATAGCTGGCAACCTTAGCAAACACGCCTATAAATGGTCAGGAAAAGTTGTATTTCAGAATATAGTTTACAGAAATATCATATACCTAAATGTTGTAGTTGAATATAACTTACAAAAATATCATCCCAATTGCTATACATTTTCTCTTAACCGGCAGTGATTTTGTAATCAGTATTTAGAACATGATATTTAGATCAGATGATATTCGTACAAAGGTATTTTGGTACCAGACATCTGGAAAGAGCAACGGCATAGACAATGGCTGTTCCATGAGGAACATTGTCAAGGCGGTGTGGAGCAAAATATTACAGTAGTAAATATTGTTTCACCAAAAACACAAGATCATCACATTTTAGAGTAATTGCAGACCACATCCGTGGTGTAAGCCCATTGAGCTAGACTGTGAAACCTGTTTTTTAGACTGGGAAGACGACAATCCTGGTGCGTAAGTGTCACCTATTGAGGATGACACAATGTTAGTGTGACATGGGCATACCGGCAGTGCCCTCTCGTGATACACGTACACTACCCTGATTTAGTCCACATCCAACACTGCTGCCGCGGCTGTTCTAAATCTGAGAATGAATGCGACATTTCAAATTCAGTGTTTTCATTCTTAATAATCTTACACTCAAGTGGTCAATCGCAAATGTATGGAATCCCACTAGTTTAGTTTTTGTTATCAACACTCGTGTCGAATCTTAGAATTGCACACTGAAGGGCCTTGCCCTGAAAGACTCCCAAACATGCCGAATTCGGATTTTATGCGAGGTCGAGTGGAACTGTATTTTAGGTCATTGGGAGATTCTTGGTGACCACTACCTTAAAGGTTTTATATTTGCGGACTTTTAGGTCTTGTATGTGCAAATGTATTGTGGCTACGCCAATGCGCAGAGATCCCAATCTAGGAGGTGCGGACCTGCAGCAGCCGGAGCTGTCCATGACCTGCAGATTCTGCTTGTGCGGCCTTTTAGCCTCGCACTCTTTTCACCTGAATTGCCTACGGCTTTTACTGGATGCTGAACTGTGTCTCGAGGACTTGAAAGTCAGTTGTCTGCTATGTTTAGGCCCCGTTTCCATACTAAATGCAGAGCTTCCTTCTCTGGTCTGTTCATCATGGAAACCTCAGAGAATGCAAGGCATTTGCTGCACGTCCTCGACTAATGTCTATTCAAAGTGCATCCCCAACACTGAGCAGTAGCATAGTTTCAGGCCTCTGGTGCAAGATGGTGGGATTCCAGAAATAGCACCTGTATCGCACCACACACATCCTGCTGCTGTCCACCAGATGCCACAGACAAACAAAAACAGTTTATGGCAAGCAGCACGCAGAAAATGGTCACTGAAAGCAAGAGGTAGTCACGCTGAAACAGTTTTTTTAGCATGCTTTCCAACATTCGGCACTGAAAAAGATGTAGGATTTTTCAGCTTTCAAAATTACTGCTAAGCATAATGATGGTGTCACCAGGAATTGTCATATGCCCTTTGCCCCTGTGATGTCAGCATAGTAAATTAAACCGTATGTCACTTGGAAGAAAGCTACTCCCCTGGAAATCCTTGTCCTTGTTGCAGGACGCAGTGGCTGGCAAGTGGTAACATGCTTTTCTGGCAGCAATATGAGATGCACAGGCCCAGCCTAAAAAAATATAGCTAGTGCTCACAGACCTGGCCACTAGTCACACCATACCCAATCTCTGTCACTCACAAGCTGGTTCCAGGGCGTCCTTTTGATATGTTGACCAGGTTCCCTGCAGCAGATCCATCTCATAGAGATGAAGATCCAGTAGGAAGAGAGGTGTGGAGTAGCTGGAAGCATTCTGGCAAAGGCACCGCACCTACTTTAAAAGAAAGAAACCTGACACCCCCAACCCACTTGACTATGTAAAACTTTATAAGAGGACAGTAGGAAGGGAATTCGGAAAGGCAGGATCCCATCTCAGTAGAGACCTGGACAGACCCCAACGTTGTATATTGCCCTGTATGTAGTTGAATCCAGTCCATCAAACACTCTGCCAAACCATGCACACATGCTTCACTCTCACTCCTGTCACATACAAAGTCTATATGCACCTTCCATCAGTGCTTAATTTGTAAATAAAAAGGTGCTGGTGCCCAAAGCCCTCCTTTTAAATAGGCGGCTGCTGCAATTAAATGTGCTATCACGGAATACTGAGGCAGCATAATCCTGAAGCCATCTCGGGCCTCTTTACTCCATTTACAGACACTCCCTGCCCCTTCAGCTCACTCTTGCAGCTCTCTGATCTCTCCGTCTGTAATGCCTTTTCGTTTTTCTCTTCCTCCGTCTTTCCCAAATGTGTCTTTTCCTCACATAAATGCTTGAGGCAGAAAAAATAAGCGCCGGCCCTCAAAAATAAGTGGCGGTGCTCAGCACCGGAAACAACAAGAACAAATTAAGCACTGTATTCCACATGTGACCTACATACACAGAGGTAGGAGTCCATAGTTATGTGGGACTGACACACCTGACCAAGACACCTTTAACCAAGAGAAGTCAAAATGTATATCCCTCAACACAGGGAAAAACAGGGAGCACTTTTAGTGCCCCTTTGACCTCAGAGCACCGCAGTGGATTCTCAGTCTTTTTTACAGGGAGGCCCCACACTAGGTCGTATGAATATTGACCCACTGGAGGGAAAATAATAACACCACTGTTTACTCAGGAACAAAACCAGAACAGCACAACTTTCCTGAGCTATGCAAGAAACATTCCGCACCACAGTTCCACAGAAGGGAGGACTGCGAGAGTAGGAGCAATTTTAACAATTTGTTGTGATAGAAGTCTGTTAGATGGTTGCAAAGAGCTGCTGAGTTAATTGTTCTCGTTTTTATTTGGTGTGATCTTTAGTAAGCTCAATGTATTAAGCATTTGAAGGCTGTTGTGATTTAACTCTGCAGATGGACCAAGATATCAGTAAAATACTTCAGTGTGTTATCTATGGCCTAGGAACATACTTTAGCCCAGGAGACAGGGAAAATTTTGACCAGACCTATTTATTTCCCTTCTCACCAGTACTGAAGGTATGAAGAACTTTGTTACATCATGAAGGCCTGAAAGTGGGTGAACGGCAGTGTAGGAATCAGGAATGAATATGAGGTCCAGGTTGTTTTCCATGGAATGTTTTGATCCACTAAATCCCGGGCAGTCCAAATTATTATATGAGCATAAGTATTGGACCAATTGTTAGCTTGGCTGCTCTTAAGCTGACAACCCTATTTGAGAATGAGAGAATGTGTGAAGCAGTGTTGAGGATGTACCTGGGAAAAGAGAGTATGCACTTTATTGAGAGGTGTAGCACACTTAATTATTGGGTATTCAAAAACATATTGAGGACTTTTGAGTTTAGTGCAGCTAAATGATGTATGATAAGGAACAAGCGCTCGCCTCATCTGTGTCTGATGCGGATACTGTGTACGGAAGAAGCCCATTGGGTCTAGTGTTGAAGAATATTGACCTACATCTGCTTCATGTAGGGTAGATGAGGGGAGTCAGTTTCAACTAGATCACTCTTGTTAGTTCTGTATTTTGAAATAGATAATATTAATGAGGGGAACTGCAAAACAAAGAGTTTATTCTCAGTAGGTATCTTTTGTGCAATATGTTAAGTATCGAAACTGTCAGCCGGATGATTAGAATAGTCTATGTGGACATAAATGATATGTTGGCATGTGATGACATGATCATGCCAACTTAAGTGCCATGATTTGTGGTTCGGGGCTGGCTGGATGCTCAAAGCTGGCACTTCTGGCCATTGGGGAGGGGGTCTTGTAAGCAAATAGATAAGACAAAACATTGATCAGTTTGTGCCCCCCATTGTTGTAGTGGGTAACATCAGATCTGGAACATCAGTTATCTTGGTTTGTGTTTTTATTGTTCAAGGGTCTAAGCATATAACCAGTGCTAGGGATGGCATGAACAGAGGAAAACGCAGTAGTCAGTGGCCTACATAATTTTCTTATTAAGGAATCAAAGTGCTGCAGAGTCTGTGATGAAGTAAGCCACAATGGACTTGAAGGAAAACGATGCGGCACAGTGAGCCACTGCCTCATTCCGATGTGGCCGCTGCAGTATTGTCTTTATTGTTGCAGCTTTAGCACGTCCCAGGCTGACTCCTTTGATACTGTGTCCACGCTTTGGAAAAAGAAAATGTGCCATGACCCCTGGGTCCTAGAGCTTATATCGTCTCTATTCCAAAGTCACCTCCCAACTGAAGATTTGTTCACGCAGCCCCAGCCAGATAACTCAGCAATTTAGGAGAGAAACCACAGCAGCGTGGTGGATAGTGGATCTGTAATGGTAAAAGGTTGCATAGCCCCAGAGTCTGTCCAAGGGACAGCATGCAGTGCCAAGCCTTTCCTTATGGAAGCTGAGAACCACAGACCCTGGAAAGGTAGAATTAAGGAGAACGCAAGAGAAGAGAGCCTCCACCTCTCTGTCAGGAAGGAGCCTGCAGAAATGGTCCAAGCTGTGAAGCAGTCCTACAAGCATTTCATTAAGAGAAAGGTGTGTTTTTTATACTGAGGTTGTAGTCCACACATCCATTTTTACTTTAGTCTTAAAATGTCGGTACAGATCAAAACTCAAGACTTTGGTCCTAATCTTAGTTGAGGTCTACAAGTCATAGAGACGTTCATGTAGTCCTAACTGCTAGCGGTTTTCCCAGGTTTAGAGGGTGTCATCACTTTGTTGTCCTGTGAAAGCAGTGGGGATGGGAGTCCTTTCTTCCTTCAACACCAGTCTTCATTTATCACTCTGGATTCTTAGGTTGTATTCATCACAGTGGCTATGCTTCATTACTGTCACAGGCTTTTCCAATGAGTGCCAGAGTCTGGCAAAGGTCCTTCCTTATAGAGGCAATTGTCTGCACCTTCTTTCCAAATACATCATAGTCAACAGGAAAAATCTGTCTAACCCAAGAGCTATACAGTCTAAATCACTTTCTTAGGCTCATGAAATTCCTTCTTTGTGGTTAGTGTACTGCTCATTACATTATGTATGACATAAAGCCATGTTTTCACAGTGGTTACATTAAAGCAAAAGACCACATTTACACTACTAAATGCAGAACAGTGGCTGCAGTTGCACAAGCAGCTATCTTCACAAAGTCTTATGTGATGATGTCCTTAACGATTATGTGGAACAAATGGCTGCCTTTGCTTTGCCAGAAAATAATCCATTTGAAATACATGGAGACCGAATTGTGCAGTACCAGAGTCAGCAGTCCTCTCAGAAGTTAAATAGAAAGGAATTATTGCAGTTCTGTCAGGCTGATGTCCTGATATTGCATATTTAGATGTAAAAGGATACAGCAGACGCAAACACTAGCCTCACAGACTTGAATTGTAAATGCAAACCTGCAGGACATATGCCAGTAATTAGGTGCCTTTTCAGGGATCATTTAGAGGGAAAAGGCTACTGCAGTCACTCTCTTAATTAGTAGGCATGCACACAAAGGTTACACAGTATCACTGTCAGTAACTAAATGTCTTCAGAAAAATTATGTGAGCGACAGTGGTAATGATATTACTGTTTATAAACACGTCCTCACAAACATTGCCCGAAGATGTACGGGTACGTATAGTGAAAAGCACGCAAATGGGAAAAAGTTTAATGGTGTGTTCTTTCTGTAATGTCATAGAAGATGTGATGTCAACCATGATTTCATAACCAAAGCACAGGGTTTGAATTATCGATAGATAAACATAACGCCCCTTTAACTGAAGTTGTTTCAGTGGAATTTTTAGTTTTAGTAATTGATCTCAAGCAGTGATGATATCTTTTAATAAAATTATGTAGTGAGTTGTACAGTTTATTTATATACCAGCCCCCACTACTGGTAGGGCACTTGAAACATTCCATAGTCTTTGACCATGACCCATGCACAAATGGAGGAGCCCCTAATAGGCTATGGTCATTAATGCAATATCCTGTAAGCACCCTTTGACCTGAAATTTCCCTAATATGGGGCCCAGCAGGCACCGTGCTTAGCTCATGGTCTTCGGCCACATCCTGATGCTAGTAACTTGGTCCCCATACACCACTAAGCATTGGCCTGCAGCTTTAGCAATGTTTTGTTTGGCAAATGCCACGGCTCTCTGCCATGCCCTAGTCACAGCGGTTACTTGTCACTTGTCATGGTCTTAGGCCATGCCAATCCCTGTACCGGTTACTCCTTAACCGAGTTGGCATTGAGTCTTCATCCCCTTTTATGTTATGTTTATTTGTAAATTGCATTGTTACCTATGAGGGTGTCCTAGCGCTGAGCAAGTGTGTGTGCCTAGCCTGGCTTGGGCTAGGGAGTTATTCAGAATGCCAGGTCTTCAACATCTTGCCAAGTTCAAGAAGAGGGGAGGAGGCTCTGATGTGTAGTGGGAGATTGTTCCACACTTTAGGGGTGATGTATGAGAAGGCCCAGCCTCTGGAATTGTTTCTGTGGATATGTGGCATGAGTGTGAGGAGTCCAGCGTAGCAGAGTGGTTGTTGAAAGGAGATGCAGCTGTTCAGGTAGCCGGGATCTATTTTGTGTAGTGCCTGGAATGTGCAAATGATGAATTTGAATTGAGCACATTTGGGTATTGGGAACCACTGAAGCTCCATAAGGTGAGGTGTGATGTGTGTTCTGCTTGGACAACTGAGGTTGAGTCTGTCTGCCAAGTTCTGGATGGTTTGTAGTCTTCAGGTGAGTTGCTTGGTGATTTCAATGTAGATGGTGTTCCTGTAGTCCAGCTCGCTGACCACAACGGCATGAGTGATGTTTTTTCTAGTGTTGTTTGGGAGACCTTTGAAGATATTCTTTAGCATCTTAAGGGTGTGGAAGCAGGATGCAGTGACAGCATTGAATTCTGCAGTCATGTCCAGCTTGCTATCAATGATGATCCCAAGCTTTCTGGCTTGGTGGCTCGGGGTTGGTGAGAGTTCAAGGTTGACTTCCCACCAGAAGAGGTCCCATGGCGAGGTGTTTTTTCTGAAGATCAGCACTTTTGTCTTGTCTCTGTCTAGCTTGGGACAGTTGGCCTTCATGCAGGGGGGTGACTTCGACCATGCAGGTGGTGAACTTGCGCCTTGTGTTTAGAGATTTGTCCAAGAGGGAGAGAATGAGCTGCATTTCATCAGTATACGAGAAGATGTTGAGGTTGTGTGTGTGGATGACATTGACCAGAGAGGTCACATAAGCGTTGAAGAGGGTTGGGCTGAAGGATGAACCTTGAAGCACTAAGCAAATTATTTTGCGAGCCTCCAAGGAACATGGTACCAGGCTGACCACTTCTGTTCTGTCCATCAAAAATAAGCAGATCCATTGGAGAGCACGTTCTTGGTTGTCAGTCTCGTTTAGGTATCCAATGAGGAGTGGCGGTGAACCTGCGTCAAAAGCTGTAGAGAAGCCTAAGAGGATGAGGGCCATCACATCTCCTTTGTCCATGATCATGGTGATGTTGCCTGTGGCAGGATGAGTACTGTTTCTGGAGTTTGATTGGGCCTGAAGGCAGACTGCACAGTGCTGAGGAGCTAGTGGTTGTTGAGGTGGGCAATGAGGTGTTTGTTGACAGGCTTCTCAGGACCTTTGCTATGTGCGTTAGGAGGGAGATCGGTCTGTAGTTGGTTAGCAACACTGGGTCCGCAGACGTTTCTTGAGCAGAGGAGTGACCCCTAGCATCTTTCCATGCATCTGGTAAAGTGGCTGAGTCATGGAGGCTTTAAGGATGGTAGTAAGAGTTTTGCTGATTGGTGTGACTCCTTTGGTGAAGCTTGGTGGGGGCAGGAATCAGACGAGGCCCTGGAGTGGATGGGCTTCCTGGTTGCGGCAGTCTCATTTGCGGTCTTGGGGGACCACATGGTCAGAGTCAGTTCTTTGGGTAGCATGGGGAGATGAGTAGCGAGGGCAACAGAATTCTGGTTGAAGTTGTTGATGTGTTTATTTTGATTTCTTAAAATGATTTTAAGGGTAAAGGTTGAGAGTCGAAGTTGTAGACCCCTGAATTTATTTTTATATCATAAAATTATTTTGTGAAGATTTCTATAACATTTCATGAACCGTGAACTACAGTTTGTGAATAGATTTACAAACCCAGCATCGTAATTGTTTATTTTTTGTGAAAATTGGCATTTCCAACACTCTGGAACTGTGTTATGCCCCACCTTACAGGTGAGATGGCCTCCTCCTACTTCACAAAGCTACAGCAACATTTATTTTCACTATGAGCTTAATAAACCGAAAATAGCTCTGTTACTTACAATGATCATCGTTTCCAACCATTCGGACTCTGAGGTTAGATTATAATTTTAGGTTTGTGAACCATTCAGAAACCCAACTCATTATTTATACATTTTGTTTAGCTCTCACAGAAACTGGTGAACGTATTTACACCAAATCAATCAAAATATTTAAATTGGACCGCCTGCTCCTTGTGATGGTCACTCCCAAAGTCTTTGCTGCAGCTTAAAGGAACAATTCCTATAGGAAATTGAATGAGAAATGCAACTTTTCTGACCCCCTCAACAATATACACTGAGGCCATTCTACATGACACTTTTGATAATCAACTGTACATGCATGTTACGTTTTAACTTGTTAAACAAGGGTAAAGTTGTTGATTTGTTGATTTGTTCACAACTACATATGTTATTGTGACTAATTGTGCACGCTCCCACATGCAACTTGTGAGACGCAATAATAAATAAATCGACCTCGTAGAAGTTTCATTAGAGCTTTGCATGCGTGTAGGAAGCTGGCTATGTATATTCCATATCAAATTGAGATATAGGGCCTGATTCTAACTTTGGAGGACGGTGTTAAACCGTCCCAAAAGTGGCGGATATACCACCTACCGTATTACGAGTCCATTATATCCTATGGAACTCGTAATACGGTAGGTGGTATATCCGCCACTTTTGGGACGGTTTAACACCGTCCTCCAAAGTTAGAATCAGGCCCCCAGTGTGCAAAGAGTCCAGGGTTCCCCATAGGCTTGACAGAGGCTGAAATAGATATTACTAATGATCTATTTTTTATATAGTGTTTGAGCAGTTACGCTTATCAGAGGGTAGTGTTAAGCATTTGTTGTACACACACAAGCAATAGAAGAAACACACACTCAATGACTTAACTCCAGACCAATAGGATTTTACATAGAAAAATATGTTTTGTTAATTTATTTGCAGAACCACAAGATTCAGTTTGCAGGTAAGCACATAAAATGAAAGGTACTTTGCATGTATATGTTCAGGACTTTGAATAGAATCGACAATGTATACAGTTTTTCTTAAAATGGAAAAAAGCTATTTTAAAAGTGGACACAGTGCATTTTTCAACAGTTCCTCAGGAAGAAAAGATAGTACAGTTTTACAGGTAAGTATTCAACTTACAGTTCTTATCTCCGGGGTTTAGGTAGTCCATTGTTGGGGGTTCAGGTTAACCCCAAACCCCACCACCAGCAACACGGGCCGGTCAGGTGCAGTGGTCAAAGAGGAACCAAATTAACCTGGGTTCTTATTGAGATAGGGGCTAATCTGAATCCGATCAGCCAGCAGGTAGGTACCCGCTACTCAGAGGGCAGACCGGGGGGTGGGTTCAAGAGAGCACTGGAGAGGCCCCAAGTAGGCACCAAAAACGCACCCTCAGCGGCACTAGGGCGGCCGGGTGCAGGGTGTAAACAGGGTGTTTGGTTTTCAATGCAACTCTATGATGGGACCTCAGGGGTCACTCTGAGGCTGCAGACGAGGTCCGGGGGGCTTTTTGGGCAAACCACCAGCTGGACAAGGAGGAGGGCCGCCTGCTGGTCGATTCTGCACAGGGGGTCAGTTTCTCCAAGGCATGGGGGCTGCGGGTGCAGTGTGTCCTTTAAGCATCAGATATCTTCGTCCGGAGTTCGCGGTCAGGGAGGTCATCGGGATTCCCTCTGCAGCCGAAGGTTTGAAGGGGTCAACCCAGGCTTTTGCTCCCAATCGCCTGGGGACCCTTTCTTGCTGGGTGGACCACCTGGACACGTGCTGTGGGCGTCAGGTGCACAGGGGTCAGGACTCACGCCTCTGGAGTGAGGTGGGAGTCCTTAGTTGTAGGTTTCTTCAGACAGAGCCGCTGTCCTCAGGAGTTCTTGGTCCTTTTGGGTGCAGGGCAGTCCTCTGGAGTTGGCAGAGGTCGTTAGGCCCACTGTACGCATTGCTGCTCTTTTTGCAGGTTCTTTGAAGCAGGAGACCAGCCGGTAGGACTGGGGCCAAAACAGTTGTCATCTTCCTTCTCTACTGGGGTTTTCAGCTTAGCACTCCTTCTTCTTCTTGTAGGTCACCAGGAATCTGGTGAGCTGGGTTCAGGGAGGTCCTTAAATCCTAGATTTAGGGGCATGTTAGGGGTTAGAGGGCAGTAACCAATGTCTACTGTCCATGGGTTGGCTACACCCTCCTTGTGCCCACTCCCTTTGGGGAGGGGGGCACATTCCTATACCTATTGGTCTCTGTCCTCCAAATAAAGATGGAGGATTCTGCAGGGAGGGGGTCACATCAGCTCTGGACACCCTAGGGGTGGTCCTGGCTGGGGTGGTCACTCCTCCCTGTTTTTCCCTAATTTTCCTGGGGGGCGGGCATTTCCATTAGCTGGGGTGCCCTAGGGCACTGTAACCCGGGGCTTGAGCCTTTGAGGCTCACTGCCAGGTGTTACAGTTCCTGCAGGGGAAGGTGTGAAGCACCTCCACCCAGGACAGGCTTTGTTTCTGACCACAGAGTGCACAAAGGCACTCACCCCATGTGGTCAGAAACTCGTCTGAAAGTGGCAGGCTGGCACAGACCGGTCAGTCCTACACTAGTAGTTGGGCTAACATACAGGGGGCATCTCTAAGATGCCCTCTGTGTGCATTTTTCAATAAATCCCACTCTGGCATCAGGGTAGGTTTATTGTGCTGAGAAGTGTGATACCAAACTTCCTAGTATTCAGAGAAGCTATTATAGTGCTGTGGAGTTCGTAATTACAAACTCCCAGACCATATACTCGATACGGCTACACTGCATTTACAATGTCTAAGAATGGACTTAGACACTGTAGGGGCATATTGCTCATGCAGCTATGACCTCACCTGTGGCATAGTGCACCCTGCCTTAGGGCTGTAAGGCCTGCTAGAGGGGTGACTTATCTATGCCACAGGCAGTGGTTTGTGGGCATGGCACCCTGAGAGGGGTGCCATGTTGACTTTGCCTTTTTCTCCCTACCAGCACAGACAAGCTGCCAGGCAGTGTGCATGTGCTGAGTGAGGGGTCTCCAGGGTGGCATAAGACATGCTGCAGCCCTTAGAGACCTTCCCTGGCAACAGGGCCCTTGGTACCAGGAGTACCTTTTACAAAGGACTTAACTGTGTGGCAGGGCTGTGCCAATTGTGGAAACAAAGTTACAGTTTTAAGGAAAGAACACTGGTGCTGGGGCCTGGTTAGCAGAGTCCCCAGCGCACTTTCAATCAAAGTTGTCATCAACACTAGGGAAAAAGTGTGTGTGTTTCTGTGGTGGGGGTGTAACCATGCCAACAGTGGCACTTTCCTACAATGCATTGTTATATTTTTTTGTACCCATTTTAAAAATGTTTCATGTACATTCCAATTCCTGGATAACCATGCTTTGGTCCGAAAACATAGAGTTTTCAGTTGCTTTAGCTTATGTGAGAGACAAGTTCAAACAGTGCGGATACCAAGGGTAAGTGTGCTGCTTGGTGGGCAGTCGTGTCCGCCTCCAGCGTACACCTGGAAAAGCTCGACTCACATGGAGCTCTGTTTTGTTAGAAAGTAAGTACGTCTTCTGGGAGGGGAGCGAAAGGTCGTGTCCTGACAAACCACGAGTTGGCAGGAGGTAAGGGGTTTGTGTTCTCCTGTCTAGGTGTGCCAGGGTACACAGAGCATATGGTTTTTTAGGTTCCAGTGCAAATGCCACCAGAAATGATAAGGGCTTTACAAAAATATTCTGCTTCAGTTTTGTTATCACACTTGATTGCTTCTCAGAACACTACACCTCAATATGTAAAGCTCTTAAACGTAGCATCTCGAAGCTAAGTACTTCCGTAGAAATCTTTGAAGAATACCAGCGGCTCTAAGCCCAGTGTTCTGTAAATTCCTTGTGTATGAGATAAAATGGGCTGCCACACTGAAGCTCTGCCTCAGCTCCTGTTTTATAAAATGAGAGCTTTGTTGGCATCATATGCTAGAGGCAATTCCACTCATTTCCCAGATAGTTTACAGAGCATCATTTTGTGATAATACAAAAAACCTACACGACTGTGGTTCAAAAGGCTGGCAGACTTGTTTTTAGGTTAGTTTGATTGGCCACATAGTTTTTTCAATAAAGGTGTAAACCCAAAGGTTTTCCACCAATAGGCGCTAAATTCAAGCACATATTTTTCAACATTGATGGATCATTTATAGATTTTTATCCATGAATATTCCACTAATGGGGGTGGGGCATAGACCTATTTTGTTCCCTTTGCTCCAATGACCCCATTTTGGGGCAATAAAATCCACACAAAGAAAGAGAATGGGTACCATAAACGTTTTTATAAAAGTGTTAGGTTTCTCTTAACGCTCTTTACAACCAGCTAGGCCTAGTTGTTCCACCAGTGGGCAGATTCCCCAAGGCTCTGTTTCAGGTGCCCGTTCTCAGAAGACAGAGATGAATGCAAAGGTTTAAAATTAGCACTGCAGTAGGATATCCACTAACTTGGCATAAAGACTAAAATGTATTTTTTTAATGTGTTTTTTCTAGCTTTTAATGGAAAAGATTGGGCCACAACATTAATGCACACGTAATGTAGTTCGTTTTTTTGTAAGGCAGTAGGAGAATACTTTCTGTTTTTATCTGTACCACACTCCTAAAGCACCAAACCTGCAATGGCATTACCATTAGCACACCTAGCCTATAGGATAATGAACCCACCACTCACCTGCTATGACATGCATCATCATTAGGCAAGCCAAAGAAAACTCGTGCCACATTAGGTGAATGAGGGTTCATCATATGGCACTGTGTGGCATGATTTGTCATTAGTTTCCCAACACTGACACATGCCACAGTGGGTGAGTCTGCGTTCTGATATTCTAGGATTGATTCTTTGGATGAAGGTGCCAGACAATTTCACACTTAGATACTCAGTAAGGTTTAAATGCTATATAATTTAACCTGACATTATAATATCAAAACACTACCTGGTAGAAGGAGTATATTGATTCAAGGCACATTTTTAGTTAAGGTAAGACATGTCTGAGCAGTGCCACTCTCAAACTCAGTAAGTTACTGTGGACAGCGCATATACATTTTAGCTAGAGTACTGGTTTTACTGGAACATATTGTATAATGTTTTGTGATCTAATACATGAACATTAAGTAAATCATGACATATCGTCCAGCTTATTGCATGTATTTCTTCAACACTATTCACTATAACAAGTAAAGCAATGGGTCTTGCGTTTGAAGAGTTAGAGCTATTAGCTTTGTAAATTCCTAACTGGACTTTTCTTGCCACATAAATTGAAAATGAAAAGTAAAACAGTTGACATATGTAAGCTGATTCAAAGTGCCATGGCCACAATGAGCATGAGCGGGAAGGAGAGACACTAAAGGGAAAAGAAGTTTGCTCACAGTCAAACATATTGGCAAACATGCATTTATCCATGTAACAGGTTCAGTGGCCAAGGCGGCAACAAAACCGCCCCAAGGAGGAAGAAATGTGAAGCATTTACCAATGATGATAAAGGATGTTTGAAAGGCAAGCCCATGAATTAGTGATACTGATGGGCATACGGTGGGCATGGTTAAAGGCCCACAAATAGATTACATCAGGCCAGAGCGCTTCCGCGCTCGACCTGAAAATGAAGTGTTGATGATGTATTTGAGCATTAAATCTGCAAAACATAGGTTGTGTAGTAGTGCTGCTCGAGTGGCTTAACTTTCTATACAAATGCATATGGCTGAACTTGGAGTGCAAAATTGTTGGTCTGTTCTAGCAACAGCTTTAGCTGTTTCACCAGCCTTGTGTAATCAAAAAAGCTTTGAATAAATAATACATATGTAGAGAAGCTTTGTTTCCGTTGTATTTATCAATTCCTATGTTGATCTGTCATTCTCATTTTTCTTCCTCCCCACACTGTATCGCATAAGGCACTGGGTCAGCCCATTTCAGCCTTTGGCATTCTTGCAATGAAAGTGACTGCATTTTCCTCATTACATTTGTACATGTGCCTAAAAAGAAGTGCACTTCAGCGCCACAGCTGGTAGGCCAATGCTTAATTTT
Source organism: Pleurodeles waltl (assembly GCF_031143425.1). Classification (NCBI taxonomy): domain Eukaryota; kingdom Metazoa; phylum Chordata; class Amphibia; order Caudata; family Salamandridae; genus Pleurodeles; species Pleurodeles waltl. Next base: position 622,582,675 of record NC_090437.1, on the reverse strand, counting down.
TCCAATCCATTTTTCTTTCTATTCTTTATCTCTTTTCATCTTTTTAGTCATTTTCGTTTGTTTAAACTGTGTGTCTAAGTAATGGTATTTCAAAACCAATAATAACTTTTCTTATAGTCAGGCCGTATCATTTTACGGTCATGAACACTGAAACTACATTTGAACCTACAGCCTACTGAGTGACAGTCCAAAGGCTTTACTAGTCGACCAGAGGTGACTGTGTTCTGCTGTGCATCAAGACACAGCTGCGATGTTCAAACCTAACATTTTGTTAGTTTGACGCTGTGAAGTCTTTGGATGGAGAGACCATAGCAATAACAATGTCTCTCTCTCTCTCTCTCTCTCTCGCTGTGTTTTCCATCTCATTATGTGATGGGAGAGAGAGCGGGATCGAGAAAGTGAGAGATTGAGAGAGAGAGACTGACAGAGAGAAATAGTGGGAGAGAGATTTTTTAGGCTTTGATGAATGATACTTAGAATGCAAACATTTCCGGACAAATTGAGAAGAAAAATGTATTTGCCAAGTAAAAAGACACCTTTAGTATTTACCTTAAATATTTGAAGTTGAAATGCAATTAAAGCAGGGAAATGACCACTGGCACATCTAGACTGGAACCCTCAACCTTCAGTGTAAGGGTCTGAGACCTTAACCACTAGGCCGCAGGGGACTCCTTCCTGTGCAGTGTCCAGATGTCACTATGACATTCAATCCAAATACTATGATGGAAAAAAGACGCAAACGTTCAATCACTAGGAATGTTTAACATTCAGAACACGAGTAAATAATCACACTGCCATGAGATACCCAGATTTGAACCTACTGAGTGACAGTCCAAGAGCTTTGCCAGTGGGTCAGGAGTGACTCTGTTTTGGTGTGCATCAAAATGTAACTATAATATTCGTAGCAAGCATCTTGCCAGTGTGACACTTTGAAGTCATTTTATGGAGAGACCATTGCACCCAGTGGGCACTTGAAGGCCTCAGACGAAGACCCTGCTGCAGTGTGGGCTTGGCTGCCTTAGAGGGGGTTGGCCCTGTGGCCAACCGCCAACGCAGAAGGCCAAAGGGCGAAAGGCACACAATTGGATGCATGCGGGGGGTTGGCTGTAGGTCAGGCCATGTGTCCAACGCCTCACAGTGCACGACAGAAGGCCCTGTGCTGCACGGGGTTGGCTGCCTTTTGGGAGGATGGCCCTGTGGCTAACCCTCCAACGTGCAGTGTGGTGTTGGCTGCATGCAGAGGGTTGACCACAGGTTAGGCCCTCTGGCCAGCCTCTCACCGCGCAAGGCCATACCCTGTGGGGGGGGTTAGTTTTTACGTAAAGGTAATAAAATATTACTGTAGGTTAAAAAACAAAAAACGAAATGTTAAACTAAAGTTATAGTTAGGTGAAATGTTCAGTAACAGCACAACGTTTTAAACGCTAAAAACCACAGAAATTCACCGGTTATATTCATCTCAAGTAACTATAGCTCATGCCCTAAGGTAACTATAACTCGTGTCCTTGCCATGCACTGCTAACTACCCCACAAATTAGATCACTCATGACATCTTCTATGACATCATTGATAATATCAGTGAAACATTTTTTTATGAAATTATTGCTGAGAAAACTATTCATGGCAGGGGTGCGAATAATAGTTACGTGAACATTGCACCTAACTATAACGTTGCTTTAACCCTGTGTGCGTGTGTGTATATATATATATTTATATTTTTTATCATTGTTTGTTTTATGTATAGCTAAAAAGTAATTTATACATGTATACAGACAAGCCCACACATTTAACTGTGTACATATATAAATATATATATATATATATATATATATATATATATACATACACACATATATGCGTTACACTTAATAATATTTCTGTATGTTGATTAAATCTCTGTATAGCTATACCCATATGTACATACATGTAATATTATTTATATAGTCAGACATACACATGTATATTGTGTAAAAATACTCCTTTGTTGTTTTAAATATCTAAGTATATGGTTATATTTTAACAGGATATCCATATTTATATGATGTTACATATATTTTTTGTTTGTTTTTTGATATATTTTTATTTTATTGCAAACTTAAGTTTTAACATCCTACATGCCACATCAATACATCATTGCAAATCTATTTGCACAGTACGTTAATAGATGATTGTTCAAATCATTGATGTACGGTCTCATCGCTGCTGCCGCAGATAATTCTCACAATCGTTACATCCAATATCAGCATATTGACGATGTTTCCCTCTCCACTTCCCTACTTGGCCTTGGCCTGTCCCTTCTCCCTTTTTCCTCTCAATCGAACCTATACGACTGATTTGCAAATACGTAGGAGTATACAACATCACTCCTCCAGCTTCATAGTTGGCCTTAGGGTTGCCCGCTTAGGTGGTTATAGTCTGCTTGTCAATTGGGTAGTGGAGCAGGTACCAAATGTCTCTGGGTCGTGAGCTGGGTGGCAACAACTCTGCATAAATCTTCAGCTGGTCTTTACAATATATCAAATTGCTCATACAGTCTTTGAGTTTTGGCACGCACCCTCTTCCCCACCTACATGCCACTTTGCTTCTTCCTAGCAGGAGACTGAGGTCTTCATATCTACAATATCCCGCTGCCATCTCCTCAGTATATCTTAACAAAGACATATGCGGTGTGAGCGGTGCGGATATCATGAGGGATAGTGCGTTCTCAACCTTTTCCCAGAAATGCAACACCTTAGGACAAGCCCAAATCAAATGCAGGAATCCCGCGCACTCTGTACCACACCGCGTGCAACAGTCGTCGGACTGAAGGCCATAATTATGGAGATTCAGTGGTGTGTAGTATAGTCTGTGTAGAAATGTATAGTGTATGATACGCAACCTGCTACTTGAGGTGATCCTGCCAGTTTGTTGGTAGCAGTACGCCCATTGTTTATCAGTCAATGGTACCTGTAATTCTCAATCCCATCCCTCCCTCCCTCGCACCACCATATGCTATCGGCTGCTCTTGCTAAACGGTTTGATATAGTGTTGAAACTAAGTGTCGCAGGCTGTCTGCTTATAACAGTGTGCGAAAAGTCTGTACCCTGGGTGGTTCTAGGAGGAAGTCTGGCATAATGGCTCTAATGCTCCATTTATGGGGGATGAACAAGAAAATATCTAGTGGCATCCTCAACATGTCAATCAGGAGTGTTTTGCGCTCCTGAAAACGGCCGTCTTTATATAGGTTGCCCCATGATTGGATGCCAAGTCTTGTCAGCAGCTTTCTACCTGCAGCTTTACACAGAACCGGGACTGCCCCCTTGTGAGCAAGCGGTTTATCCAGTAAGTATAACAACGCTTACCCATCCAGTTGACTAACTTGAGACAAGCCGTCTGTGTGCATGCCACCGTGGAGTCCTGGGGGAGGTAACTCCCATCCCGGGTCCCAGATATGAAGAGAAGGGAGTCTGAGCCATGTAACCCTGTTTTACTGCCAGATGCGGCATGTACGGAGGTGGATGATACCAGTATAGAGTAGCATTCCAAATCAGAGGCTTTGAAGCCCCCTTGGGCAAACGGCTGGGTCAGAAGTTCCCATTTTAACCACGGCTGCTTACTAACCCACGCCAATCGGATCAGCTGCGTTTTTAGCAACTGGAAATAGTGTCTGCTCAGCGGGAATGAAATGTTTAGGAATAAGTAGGGAGTATGACTGTTTTCATTAGGGAGATTCGGCCTACCAGTGGTAAGGGTAGGGTGATCCAGCATGTGATGCTGGACTGTATATTTTCTAGTGCTGTCCTGTAATTTGCACGCATTATTTCATCCCTGTCTTGGGATAACTCAATACCCAAGTACTGAAGACTTGTGTCGCACCATTGTAGAGATTAATCCAGGCTGAAGAGGTGAGCATTTGCCGTCAGCAGGTAAATATGCGTTTTCCCCCAATTTATCTGAGTACCAGATATATGTCTGAAATTGATAAAATCCTGCAGCACTAGGTTGAGGCTTTCTGTGGGATTTCTGAGATATAGTGTTACGTCATCCACGTATAATGAAATTAGTATATGTCTGCTGGGTGCTCGGATAGCAAATGCATTATAATGCTGGCGCAGTTTAGCTACAAGTGGCTCCATCGCTTGCGCGAATAGCAGGGGTGACAAGGGGCAACACTGCCTAGTCCCCCGAGCTATGTGGAAGGGTGCAGACCGCACGCAGTTGATTTGCACTCATGCCGAGGGACTAGAATAGAGCAATGCAACCTAGGCCATGAATGCTGGGCCATTAATTAATCCCTTTCAAGGAAATCAAAGGCGTTAGTGCTGTCTAAGAAGACAGCTGCTGCCCAGAGCTCAGGGTCTAAACTTTGCTGTACTGCAAGGAATGTGCGTAGATTATGCGAGGTAGCCCTGTCCGGGATAAAACCCAATTGGTCTGGCCTGGTCAGAAAAGTCATTAGGCTTAGTCGATTGGCCAAAACGTTTGCCAGTATCTTTATTTCACAGTTAATGAGTGATAGTGGCCTGTAGGATTCACAACTAGAGGCTCATTTATTTGGTTTTAGCAGTGTAATGAGCAGGGCTTCCCTCATGGAAGGTGGGAGCAGCGCCACCGGTCTGGCCTCAGTGTAGACCTCTTTTAATAGTGGGACAAGTCCGTCCGCAAATGATTTATAGAATTCGGCTGGTAGGTTGTCAGGGCATGGGGCTTTTCCCGATTGCAGCTGCATTACGGCCTCCCGTATCTCATTGTGCTCGATTTCAGCTGCTAGAAAATCGTGAGTGAATCGCTGAGCCAACCCAGTGCAACGTCCTATAAGTAATTGTCTGTGTCTGGCGGGATTTCCCTGGTTGAGGAGTAAAGGTGCTCATTATATGTCGCAAACACTTTAAGAATATCTGGGATATCTTTGAGGAGGCGGCCAGAAGGGTCGCGAACCTCCAGAATAGTGTTTTCGGAGCATATCATATGAATTGTAGTGGCCAGCGCCCTGTCTGGTTTTTCCCCTTCTCCGTAAGATCGCACCTGTGCGTATTTTCCCCTGAAAAGGGCCTCCCGCTCAGCCGCCTCTTGAGAGTCAGTCAAAGCTGCCCTGAGTCGCTGAGCTATGTCAGCAGTTTCTTTTGTTGCCAATATAGTCTCTAGATCTCTGATTTCTTTCTCCAGTCGAGTTAAAGTGGACTGAATATCCCACAGGACACTGCCACTTTTTGCTAAGCAGAGGCTTTGCATTTTGACCTTAAAGGCCTCCCACATTGTGCCAACTTTGGGCACCGTGCCTCGGTTCCTATTGACAAACTCCACTATTTCCCTCCCAAGTTCATCTCAGGAGAGGACGTCCAAGGGTAGCGTTGGGGATAGCCACCAGTTAAAAAGTGGGGAAACAATGACTGGCAATTCAAGCTTTAAGATGACCAGAGAGTGATCTGTGTATGTGCAGGCCAAATGTGAGACAAGGAGGAACAACTTGCAAATAGTTGGTATCCCAGAATCCACAGACACTGGTCACATGGAACATTAATTGGAACCCCTGCTCACCACTCTGTTTGGAATGGATGCATAATGAAAGATCCTGGTTGTAGAACGAGCGCACAGGTCCCTCGCTGCAAGGCCGCCACCGGGCGCACCTCGTCGCCCGATAATTGCACATCACTTGAATTATGGAGACAAGGATGCAGCGCTGAGGATGGTTCATGAGCAGCGTCCCCTAAAATTTAAGGGTAATGAACTGTCTCTTTATCCAGATTTTACATTGGCAGTCCAAGAAGCTCGCAGAAAATGTACCAACATCAAACAGAAAATGAGGCAAGCGAATATTCCCCACACAATGTCATACCCAGCCCGACTGAAGATCACCTACAAAGGAAAAGATCACATCTTTGCTACCCCTTAGCAGGCCGGCGAATATCTGAAACGCAACCAGGAGTGGGAATCACAAGATTGTGGGGACCGCTCCTCTCCAGGCTCATCTTCAGCCAAAAAATATATTACTGAAAAAAAGGTCCCTCGAGGCCTCAGGGTAATTATTTTCCCTACTTTCGACGATTTGTCAGTCAAACACATGCTAGAGTGGGAACGACAAGATTTTGAAAGAAATGCTTGACAAACATCAAATGTATATCAAGAATAAAAAAATGTCAAAATTACGAAGAGATGATAGAGATTATGAGAGTGGTAGGGTATACACGTTCGCCAGGAGATTTGATAACTTCATTCATAAAGGACAAGCTGCAGGAGTGAGGGGCACTTTGGGAACTATAACCAACGAATCTGACTTTTCAATCACGTCAGATGAATCAGACAGTACTAGCGTCTCTAGTGACAATACAAATTCAAATGATGACCAAATGCCCACCACTAGTTTTTTACAGGAAGCAAGAAGGTACAGATTAGGAAACAAGAGGTATGCTTACAACCAACCTTTTCAAAATGTAAGGCCAAAACACGTAGAGGCAAAAGGAGAAGAGGAGGCCAAAAATCAGCCAGCAACAGGGATGCAGACCAGAGCAGCAAGGAACAAAATCAAGAACAATTGATACCCACATCCAATAAAAACATGGTAGATGATGTACAGGACTGTAGCAGCATCTCGATTGTTAATTTATCTAAACATATTCTCACTGAAGATCAACAAAAAGTGTTAGGTAAAGGATTGGGTTACTGTGTGTCGAATCTTTGTGACATGACGCAAGTACATATTGATTTTTTTAAATTTCTTCGACAATTGAAACTTAATAAATACTTTGCAGATAAGACAGAAATACATATGGAAGCAACTCCTGACACCACGTTGAGTACTACAATGAGTAATTACACTATCAAAGATATTACAGATATTGAACTCTTACTGACTTTGGAAAATATGGATTATAACAACATGGATAGGCTAGACTTACTAAATGACCTTAAAATTGTTCAGGACACATCTTTAAATAGTGGCCTCAAACCAAAATCTATGTTTACCCCTAAGTTACCTAGTAATAATGCCATAGAAGTGTTTGGAAAATTAGTAAAAGAAGATCTGTTTAAACTTCAAAAACAGATAAAATGTGGCAACTTTCACAAATCATTTAATGTAACTAACAAACAGAGATTGGCCTTGAAAGAACTGGGGAGTAATCAAGACATAGTGATCAAAGAGGCAGATAAGGGGGGAAACATTGTGATTTTAGATAGAGCGAACTACGTTCGAGAAATTGACAGACAATTGGCTGATAGTAGTGCATATCTGAAATTGCAAGGTAATCCCATTAAAAAGATTGTTGATGAATTGGAGCAATTGTTATCTCTATGGTGTAATCAGGGCTTGATTTCCGATCTAGAATTCAAATATATTTTCAATCCTTACCCTACATCACCATGTATATATACTTTACCTAAATTGCATAAAAGTGCCATTTCACCGCCAGGTAGACCTATAATATCAGGAATAGGATCACCTACGGAAAGACTTTCTGAGTTCATTGATAGCTATCTGCAGCCGATTGTCAAAAACATTCCTTCATATCTACAGGATACGAAGGATGTTCTATGTAAACTGGAGGACGTGAATTGGACTCAAGATATGATGTTGGTCACTCTAGATGTATCATCCTTATACACATGTATCCCCAAAGATAAAGGTTTACAGGCAGTGCAACACTTTCTGTCTGGGAGATCGGCATCTCACATGGAACATACTGAAATGATACTGTATATGATTGAATTTACATTGGAAAATAATGTATTTTTACATGAGGGGCAATGGTTTAAGCAATCACAAGGAGTAGCTATGGGCTCACGATTCTCTCCATCATATGCAAATATATACATGGGTTTCTTTGAGGCAGTACACATTTGGAAAAAGGGCCCTTCTATATTCACTGATAACATTTTCTTCTGGGGAAGATTTATTGATGATGTCTTAATGATTTGGACTGGATCTGAACAACTATTAATGGAATTCTATGAATACATCAACTGCAATATCTTCAACATTCAAATGACGTATGAATTTAGTAAAAATAAAGTTTGCTTTTTGGATCTAGAGATATCCATCATGGATAATAAGATCCACACAAAAATCTATCGCAAACCAACAGCATGTAATTCTGTACTACATGCAGAAAGTGCGCACCCCAAAAGTCAAATCTTAGCTATTCCCTTTGGGGAAATGACAAGATTAAAAAGAAATTGTAGTGATCCAAATGTATGTAATATGGAACTTAATAAATTGGAAGATAGGTTTACACAGAGAGGCTATTCAAAGCATATCATTAAAACATCAAGAAAAAAGATTGATCAAACATGTAGATCTACTCTCTTGGGTCAAAACATGAAAATGCGAGATAATTCGGCATACAAAGCAACAAGTTTCTGTACGGCGTATAGTCAGAATAGTCACAATATATATCGTATTTTATGTAAACATTGGAACGTACTACACACGGATGAGACACTTGCTGCTCTACTTCCTAAGAAACCAATAATGGTTCACAGAAGAGGAAAAACTATTAGAAATGAAGTCTGTAAAAGTTTCCTACCACCTATAATGGAAAGCAAAGCTACATGGCTTCCCCAAAAAATTGTGGGTTTTTACAAGTGCGGGAATTGCAATATGTGCAACATGGCACTGCATAAAACTTCTGAATTCAGTTATAATGGTAGTGACAAATACAAAATATCCACCTTTATCAACTGTAATACAAAATTTGTGGTATATATATTGGAATGTATATGTGGCCAGATATATGTGGGCAGTACAATCAGGCCCTTAAAGGAACGAATCCAAGAACATATCAGAGCCTTAAGAAATTATGATACAGCATCTCCATTAGTACGTCATGTCAATGATAAACATCCAGGAACTGAGGTCCCATTAGTAAAATATATGGGTATAAATCATATCCCGACAAATGTTAGGGGTGGTAATAGAACACTGGATTTGCGAAAAAATGAGGCAAAATGGATCATTAAATTGAGAACGATCGAAATGGGCATGAATTTGGATGATGAATTGTATCATTTCCTTTGAATGTATTCACTGGGTATACTATTGATGAAGAATAACATACATATGTATGAGTAATTGACTCTGGTGATATACAGTGTATTATCATTTTTAACTTTGGTGGGAGGATCTTTCCTTCTTTCACCTTAGTTTTTCTATACACTGGGGGGACCTCTTATTTCCTCTCACTGCATGAGCATTGATGTTGATACATCTGCATACACGTGAGGGCATTAATTATGTTGCAATTCATGGAATGTGATGGTTAAAAACTAAGGGAGAAGTGATCTCTTTTGTTGGCAAATAGATTTAATTGACACTTTTCCATACACTTTCAATAATTTACCGGCTTACTATTAATGGTGATTTTTTGGCAAATACATATAATTTGTTCATCGAAATCTCTCCTGTCTATTTGGAGTGGTCTACTAGCAAAATGACACGATGCATTATAATTGCCATTCAGTAATGGCTGCCGTTTTGGCATGAGTTTGGATCTAATATGTTTATAGACTGGAACTGTGACATCAAAATGACCGCCATATATACACACAAATAGTCCACCCTTGCTGTCCAGTAATTCTATCCTGATCAATGCACCACTTTAAGATGGCCGCCATAGTCTGGTCGGACAGGCGGAAGTCCATCTTTAATGTCTAGTACTCTGCTTTGAAAATCAACGCGGCATTTTAAATGCCGGCGCGAGGGTTTCCGGCAAGACATAATGGTCGGAGGACTCACGGGGGGCACGCGATTCCCTCCGTCACGGTTATGAACAATCTCGTTTCTAAGAACTAACGCGGCATTTATCAGTGCCGGCGAAGGGCTCACATTGATGTCTGGGCTTACGGAAGGCACATAGGAGGCATAGATTTCCCTCGACGGGCTGTGCCTAGATATATCAACAAACGGGTTTGGAAAGCAAATGAAAGCTTAGGAAGAGGGGTGGCTAGGTAAGTGAACAGTATGAATTTGGTAATGGTATTTAGTGCAAGTATTGAAAAAATGGGGCCATAGTAATATGTGTGTTTCATTGTTGGAAATTATGGAGACACTGATTTAAACTTTGTTAGGTGATTGGATGGTGATAGGAATTAAAGGCTATTTGATTTAGTAGAAAGGTTATTAGAGATATTGTATTTGTTTTGTATTTCAGTCGACTCACCAATAGATGAAACTAAGCAATGTCCATTTTTTTAAATTGATGATGAAGAAGGAAAAGATGTGATTGACTTTGGTTTTGAAACAGGTCAGTAATGGCATTATAAGGAAAAACTCTCACAGTTTTGAGGAATACCTAGGATAAAGAAAAAGGTGACTAATGTAATGGCCTTTCTTTCTCCCCTCTTGCTATAGAGTGTGGTAGATGTGACATGAATATAATGGACATAGAAGTGAGCAAAGGTACACAACTTATTTTACACTAAGGTATAAAGAGGGGTCACTTTAGGCATAGAGCGGTCTATTTTTGACGAAATATAAATTTTGGTTATGTAATGGCAGAATGCCAACAAAAGAGAAGTCTCTTTTACACTTGGGTGTGCATGTGGTATGTTGAACTTTGGCTATGGAGGTGATGTACCAATTCTTAAAGATATAGGGAGTATTCTATGCTATATCTTTGGACACCAACTAACGCTTTGCCACTAAGACTATGTGGTGGTGGTTCTCTTTTCTTCCTTTGCAGTCTTTGGTCTAGATTTAAATTAATATTATAAATATGATATGTATATAACATTTTGGACACCGAACTGACCAAAAGAACATTTTTGTTTGGTTATCTTGGACAATAATAGTATAAAATGTACATATGTTTTCATTTTTTGTGTAATAATTGTATATATATGTTTGTAATGTATTTATTGTTGCTTGTTGTGATTTTCTCAGCCTTGAAGAAGTCCAGTCAGGACGAAACACGTGTCGGCTGATGGCTATTCATTTGTTGTTTCTATGTTTTGTATATATATGTATATGTTTTTGTATATAAGAAGAATTATTTTCTGTGTATTAAAATTTATATCTGTATGGACATATAATTTTTTTGGTTAGTTGTATATCTATATACAGTATTTTTTGGTCTGAATTATGATCGTTTATTTCATTTAAGGAAGAAAGAGAATCAAATAAGCATTTTTAGGGATATTGATCATGATACGTCATTTGGTCTTTTCAAAATATTAGATTATCTCTTAAATAGAGATACTGTTCTGTTTGGTGTGCCCCATTGGTTTGTTTGTGTATCATCTTCAGCCATGTCAGATCAGGACTAAATGAACAGCTGGCATATGACACAACTAGATGTGCCCAGGGCAGAGGTCACCCTGAGTGGACGGCTGGGTGGGGGTTCATCATTCGGTTAATTAACCCCACCCACACGACAACGGAGGCTGGAAGATGGAACTTAAAAATTGCCTGAATGTGGGTTATCCCGCCTCACTGCTATTTCTAATCTGCACTCGCTGTTACAACAGTTTTCAGACCAGCAGCAAGCCTCCACTGTTGCCGGATAATGCAGAGGTGCAAGTAGGTGTGTGTTTATTCAATCCCTGGGAAGGATTATGCTGGATAGGAACCTGGCCTGCAAGAGCCTCACAGAGGTGTGGCCATGTTGCTTGCCGGCTCTGTAGCACCCCCGCTGCCACATATATGTATTGTCATAGAAAAGAACACACATCTTACAGGTACCTTTCTTTTAGGTATATTTCTGTGCTTTTACTTATATTTATCATCATATAATGGAGCACAAATCCATGTACACACACTCATCTATATATATGTTATCTATATACAATGACATAGTTATAGCAATAATACATAAACATACAGTTGTTACATATAGAAGAAAACGGTTTATTTTTCAGTATAATATTTTTTATATTTGTATTCGGACACAGACGAATATACAGATATATATGTACGTATACCTATGTATCTGTGTTTTTATAAACTTTCGATATATGTTTTTGTGAATACACCTGCATAAACAAATAACACAGTAAAGTATCCTAAAAAAGGTGGGGTTGTTTAGTTGTTACAAGCCTACAATCTTTAATTGTTTGTTAGATCTTCACACACCCTATTCTTGTCATGCTTCTTCATCGGATCTCATCCTTGTCCCTAAAAACCAGGATTGACTCAACCGTAGCCCAGGGAGCAGTTTGATATAATATCTTGCCGGGGTCTGTTAAAAATACCTCAGAACACCTAGGTATCCCTTCATTAATGATGCTGTTGGTACGATTAATAAAGTTTTAAAGGAGGGGTACCTATGGAAATAATGGCCCTACACCTTACATAAAAGTCGACATGTTTCAGCCCTAAGCAATAGGCCAAAGAGTCCAGGGCTTACTTCGGTACTAAACCAGTTATGTGCCCCAGTATAATGTCAATGTTAATTCTTCGTCAGCCTAACTGCTAATACAGTCAGGACACACTTGGCTTACAAACATATATAGAATGAAAAGGGCTGGATTGTCCTTCCTCGCAAAGTATTCGTCCTGGGCCTTGTACAAAGAAAGAATGAGGGACTTGTGTATAATCAGGATTGTTCATGCCTTTCAGTGCATCATAACCTCAGTCAGCGAGAAAAATATGGTTGTGGCTAAGAAACCAATTTGTGATGGGAACCGAACCCAATAAACCATTATAGGTGTGGTATTTCAAGCTGGTGTAGTTTCTTATTATCTCAATATCTGTAGCCTGTGAATATTTCATCATTCATAACCGAAAAGATACAACGTGCAAAAAGGTAATGGTTTCTTCTCTGTGTTCGAGAAATACAATGAACGGTGCATAGTTTAGGAACATAATAACAGCAGTGAAGCACCTACCATGAAATTTCAGAAAGTAAAACTACATGGGAGGGGTGTGGGACACGTCCCTCTAGTCACACACTGCTTGGAGAGCATCAGCAAACATAAATAAGGGTAAGAAAAATAAGGAAACAAAACCAACCATTGTCCATATCTTCAGTCGCCTTATTGTCCTATGTCTAGCGCCACGGATGCCAGGATACGTCGTCCAGGATGCATGTCACCTTTGCGCCTATTTGGGCCTCTCCTCTGCCGATGAAACAAAATGGTGCCGTTTAGTGTATTTTGTTCCAGGTTGGCTTAGACAAGGCGCTTCATTGCAGCCCGTCATTAGTGTGTAAAGTCTTATGGGAGATGTAGTCCCAGTGGCACGAACAATAACACGTTAACATGCAGAACCCAAATCGTGTCCCATAGTTTCTGTGCTTCGTGATTTATTTTTCACAGGTACTCGTTTAAATTCTCAATCTTGTATTTCAACTATATACTTTTTAGTATAAAACCTTTGAGTACATTCATGCCTCATGGCAGACTGTGGTTCAGTTGGTGACAGTGTTTAAGATTTTACATATCTTAATGTTTACCCTGAGGCATTTTGAACACCCCAGTGCACCTAGTCGTGTCAAGAAGTACCCATACATCCGCATATACATGTATGCAGTTATATTTCTACAGAAGCTCAAACCCATACTGATGCACGGATGTTTACAACAACTATTATTTATATATTTATAGGCAATATTTTAAAAGTTTTTGTCTAATTTTTAAAATGTTTGATCTATATTGGTTTATATCTTTGTTTATAGCTATATATAGACATAGAAACATACAGACATATATATGCATATATTCACACATACATGGAGAAAACAGTGCCATCCCAACACAACGTATAGATCTAAATATCTCCAAATATCCATAATGATGTATTGATATATAGGTGTATGTATATATATATATATATATATATATAACAAAGATGTGGTCCTGAACAGCGACGTGCCTAACTGCCGGTGCTGCGTCAGGGCAAGGACCAAGCATATGTAACATAAAAAGAATTACGCTGCACTCCCAGAGACTGTAAAATAAGCTCTTAATTTATTCATCTTAATTAATGTCATCTCCATGCCAGACAGTGCTCAATCCAGCACCACTAACGCGTTTCAACTTTTCTGTCTTTTTCAAAGTGGTTTCTGCTTTCATAAAGGAGGCAGCATTTCATCAGCAATAATTCACGGTATCTTTCACAAACGAGGCAATCCTCCGGTATCAAAGGCCCACATACGTTGCAATTACGCGTTAGTGCAGCGTAATTCTTTTGTAATACATTGTTGTGTTGTGAGTATTGTGGTTATGCAGGTGAGAGCCATTGCTTGATTCATCTTCTGAATCTCAGGTGGTTGGCAGTGGAACCTTTGTTGGGTGTAACAAATTCCATAGTTGGCTGATTGTACAGAGAAAGATGTTCCACCCATGTGTTTTTTTTATTGTTGTTTTGTGATTGTATGCTAGGAGTTTGAGATGGGGAACCAGTCAATGACAGTTTGTAGTTTGTGTCTTTCTTCCTCATGAAACGTGGCCCTTTGCCATGTATTACTTTGTGGGTGATACAAAGCTACTTGAAGGGGGATCGTCTGGTAACCAGTGTAGTGACTTCAAGGAAGGGGAGAAGAGCACTTGTGGCTTTGCATGTAGCAGTAGTTTGGCAAGGTAGCTCTGAATTCTCAGTAATCTTCTCATGTCTGATGAAAGGCAAGATGTTATTTAGGCCATTGGGATAATCACATTTTTATCAGACAAGAGAGATTATCTTTTGGACCTTGTGGGGGGAGTTCTCAATGTCGGAAGTTTTGTCACACTGTTTTTTTGGGAAAAAATATTGCTATGGTTACCTTATCCACTTGGACATTTATGGACAGCTTCGAGTCCAAAGTAATTCCAAGGTATCTTGGTCATTTCAAGATATTTTGGTGGTGCTTCTAGAATGCCAGGCCGGGTGCAGAGAGGGATCTCAAGTTTTTCTGCCGCTACAGGTGAGTATTTCAGTTTTGAACACTTTCAGTTTGAGGTGACACAATGTCATCCACTGATCAAAAGTCCAAAAGAAACTGAAGATTCTGGAATTTACATTGTCCTACGTATTTTCCAGTTTAAGATGTATCTTCTTGTCCCCTACTTACTTATAACAGCTAAGCTGGGTGAAGATGTTGTGCAGGGGGTGTGGCATTATACCTCTAGGATAACTGGGGAGGGGCTACCCGTGGAGTGCCTATGTGTCAATGCAATGGAGATGAAAAGATCTAATTAGCATTGTTGTGTATACACTCTACATCGTCCGTCTTGCCAAACCATACCAGCTATGCTGTTGTTTTGTGTTGAGATGTTCTTTCTAAAACTGAAACATAAAGTTTGTTTTAAAAACATTTATAGCAATTAAGCTGAAAAACAGCCTTTTCCGGAACAGATTTCATGTAGATGCTGAAATGTATAGGTGAGATGACAGAGTCTGAAGGGACTTTTGCTTTTATGCTGTAGGGTTTGGATGAGAAAGGAGGATTATGGATGACATTTGTTCTGTTGTGTAGGTAAGATGTGATCCATGCAAGCCTTTGTGTCTGCTTCCTCGAGGTTTCTGATTAGTGTGAGAAGATACGGAGGACAGCAAACCCATTCCAGTCCACTCTGTTTTTAAAGTTATTTCAGAAGGAGTTGAGGGTTAAG
Organism: Pleurodeles waltl; assembly: GCF_031143425.1. Taxonomy (NCBI): domain Eukaryota; kingdom Metazoa; phylum Chordata; class Amphibia; order Caudata; family Salamandridae; genus Pleurodeles; species Pleurodeles waltl. Next base: position 622,567,174 of record NC_090437.1, on the reverse strand, counting down.
TCACTGTTTCTTCCTGAATGGAATCCATTTGGAAGTCAGAAGCTAGGGAAAGTAGGAAGTTATTTTCAATGAACAGCAACATCTAAACACAGTCTACTCTTTCTATAACGTTGCTGGAGTATTTTGTTGGGAATGGGTTATTGCTGTTGGTTTATTTGTGTAACAAGTTCGAATCCAACATGTTTACTTTGCTTGTGTAATCATTTGCCAGTTTGTCACAACTTTCTTGAGAAATGGGATGCATTTCTTCTGTGCATTTAGTATTATGAAATCCTGTGAGTTGTTTACTAAACTTACATTGTGAATTCTACTCGAATAGTAGCTGTTTTGATTGTTGACTTGTACATTCTGTTATGTCGACGGACTTTGTCCTAAGGGTTGTTTCTTTTGAGCCAGGTGCTTTGAAAGATAGCAATTTGTTGTTTTATCTTTTGAGGTGCCACCTACATAGCAAATGCACTGCTGCAAGACATTTTGTTTCCAATTCAAGGGGCTTACAAACTGCCCACAGCATGCCATTGCATGTTTTCATTGTCACTCTCATTTGTAACCCCTGGATTGCTTATCTCCCGTAGGCTTCCCAGCCTTACTTGCGCAAGCTGCTCCCTGGAGCATGGACCAAATACATGTGTCCTTCCTCATCTTTGTTATTCCTCATCTCTATTCAACTCCACTCTACCCCACTCCATGCCACTCCACACAATACCACTCTACGCCACTCTACTGTACCCCACTCCACTTTACTGTATGCTACTCAGCGTGACTCCATGCCATGCCACTCTATGCCACACCACTCTAGGCTATGCCACTCCACCTCACCTAATGCCACTCTACTCTACACCAGTCCACGCCATTCAGTTCCACTTTGTCACACGAATGCAGTCTAGTCTATGCCATGCCACTCTGCTCTGTGCCACTCTACTCTATACCACTCCACTCATTGCCACTCTACACCACTCTACTTGATGCCATTTTCTCTACATTTCTCTACTCTATGCTACTCCACTCTATTATACTCCACGCTACATCACCCAACACCTCTCATTCGACACACTCGACCCTATGCTACTCTACTTCACACCACTCTTCTCCAAACCACTCTTCTCCAACCCACTCCATGCCACTCTATCCTGCACCACTCTGAGCCACTCCACTCCACACTATGCCACTGTATGCAGCCACTACACTTCATGCCATTCACTTGACACAGTACCACTCCGCGCCACTCCACTGTACACCACTCCATTGTGTGAACTCAAATCTACATCACTCTACGGCAATCCACGTCACTCTACATCACTCTATGCCTTGCCACTTTAGTCTACACATCTTCACTCTATGCAACTCCACTCTACCATACTCCACTCTGCGTCACTCAACACCACTCCAGGTCACTCCACTCTTTTCCATCCAACTCTGTGCCACCCCACTCCAGGCCACTCTATCCTACTCCACTCTGAGCCACTCTACTCCACACTCTGGCACTGTACGCCACCACTCCACTCTGTGCCATTCCAACCTACACAGTACCACTCAATGCCACTTCACGCCCCTCTACTCTGTGCCACTCAAATCCATGCCACTCTACACCACACTACTAAATTCCAATCTACTCTGTACCACTCTACTTTATACCACTCCATTCTACTCCATCCCACTGTATGGCACTTTACACCATGCCACTCTGTGCATTTCTACTCTAAGCCACTCCACTTTAATCCACACTACTCTGACACTCCACACCAGTCCAGTATACACTACTCCTCTCCACACAAATCCACTCTTCAGCACTCTACACCACTCTGCTTTACACAACTGTGCTCAGCACCACTCCATTCCACTCTGCACCACTTCACGGTAAGCCACTCCACTCTGTGCAACTAAGCACTCTGCCACTCCACTCTTTTCCATTCCGTGCCACTCTACTCTATGGCACTCCACTCTGTGTTACTCTATTGTATGCCACTCAACACTATGGCACTCTACCCTATGCTGCTTTACCCTATGAAAATCCTACTCCACTCTAGGCCACTCTACCCCACTTTATGCTACTCCAGGCCACTCTACTTCACACTCCTTTACACTCTTTTACGTCACTCTCCTGTATGCCACTCTGCTCTGTGCCCCTAATGGTTAGCCATACTGACCAGTAGCCACGCAGCTGTACAACATGGCAAAAAGACGTTGGCAAAGCCAGTAGCTCTCACATATGCAGGACCTATTGGCTTTGACAATTCTTGTTTAATTCTGCATTCATCTAAGGAGATTGTGTTTTTGTCATGTTTAGATGGTTTCAGTGGGATGAAGCCATCAAAAGCTTCATGGAACCATCCGTAGTGAAATTATTGTGTCCTGTTATGTATTGAGGGTAATCTGGGCTTCTCTGTCCTCCAAATTAGGCTTGTTTCAAGACTGATATTTAGCTGTGGGTAAAGTGAGCTTAGCTGGGGTTAGTTGTGGTGTCTTGTGTTAGAAGGCAACCCGTTGGTGTTCTGACCACATAACTGAAGCAACCCTTTTGAACATGACTTGTTTTGGTTGCCAAACATGACCTCTAAGGTGTGCTGTGCAATGTGCCTGGGTTTTAGGATGAGTTCTTGTTGGTTGAGTGTGCCTAGTGCTTTGCTGATCGTTATGAGGTGGGGAATATCTGATGGAGACTTCTAGTTGCAGATTCCTTACCTTAGAATTTCCTCAGGTGTCAGACTAGATCTGGAGACTTTTCTTCGAGCTGTACCCTTGCATACCGTTAGGTGGCGTCAGTTGACTCTGCGTCCGTTGTTGGCGTTGTGGTTGCTGTGATGACGTCAGGGTCGCATATAGGTGCTGCCTCGGCACGGTGACGTCAGTTCTTTTCTTTCTCTGCCACCTGCTGATCAGGAGAAGAGCTACCCTGGTCACTTTTTGACCAGCCTCAACACTTTTGTCGAATTTTATGGTGACTGTTGGTGCGTCTAAGAATGTTCCCGAAGACCTGGTTCAAGCCTTGTGAGGATTGTCACCAAATGAGATGGGTGACGGATCCACATCGGGCCTGTTTGTGGTGCCTGGAGCGCAACCACAATCCGAAGTCGTGCTCCGAGTGCCAGGCCATGCACCCTAAGGCTTTGAGGGAGCAGTCCCTAAAGCTCATGGTGGCCCGGTGCTCGACTCCACATTGTCCCCAGTATCGCTTGAGAGGAAGGTTCCGAGACCGGCTGTGGAGTCACCACCACTCATCGTCCTCGAAGTCATCGGGACATCTGGGTAAGAAAAAGAAGTCATCAAAGAATGCCGGGCATTCTTCAACTTCACCCTGTCGCTCGGACGATGCAACATGGGGAGGAGCATTGACGCTATAGGCCTCCATCCACAGAGCCTACTTCTGGGTCCGCTCCGCACCCCCGACTTTCTGGAAGCCAGAGCGACCCCCTGCTCAACCAAAGGAATTTTATGAGGCCATGCCTCTCGTTTTTGGGCAGTCCAACCCTCCTGCGGCGCTTTTGGGGCCTGGGAAACGGAGGGGAGCCCTTCGGGTTCCACGCTGACAGCTCCAGCTCTGGACACCGAGAGTCCCTCAGGACCCGGATCTGTGGAGATTGTACACTTGAGACCTTGTCCGGCGCTGGCAAAGTTGTCGACGCTGCCGACATCGGTTGGGCACACAATCGACATCTACCCGATCCTGATCCTCGACGACCCGGAGTTGGAACGGCATCAGCCGACACTGCTTCCGACTTCGATGGGGCCTAGCCGCCCCAGGTTAGATTCAGACCCTTTTTACTATGAGTATGAATGTGAGGAGGGGTTAGAGGGGTCACTGGACCCTTATGAATACTAGCAAGAAAACCCCAAAATGGACTGGGCTCAGGAATTGGGCGTGGCCAGTGGTCTTAATACCTCCCCGAAAGTAACTACTGCGGAGGGAGCTTCTTACTCCATGGTGGTCAGTAAGGCAGCTGAGGTCCTTGGCCTTGAACTGCCTACTGTTGTGGTCAGGACTAATCTGACGGAGGTGCTTCAGCCCAGAGCATCTGTTTCAGAGGCTCTCCTTCCTTTCAATGAAGCCCTCACCGATGTCCCTCTGGTTACCTGGTCCCAACCCAGCAGAGGGGCTTCTGTGAATAGGGCAATCACTCGCCTCCATCAGCCTGCTCCGATTGACCCTAAATTCCTGACTGAACACCCCACACCTGAAAGCTTGGTCATTCAGGCCCCTTCGTCATCTGGTGCATTCTCTTCCGCTCCCCTGGATAGGGAATCAAAATGACTAAACAATCTTGGGAAAAAGATGTTTTCTTCTGCCAGTCTGGCATTGCAGTCAGTGAACATTGCATGCCTCTTGGGCCGTTATACCCACTCTTTGTGGGACACGGTCACACATGTTGTGCTGCAGATCCCGAAGGAGAACAGTGCGATCGTCTCCCAGGCTGTAGCCGGCGGGAGAGACACAGATAAATTCATCATACGATGTGGGCTGGATATGACCGACTCTGTAGGTAGATCGGTTGTGGCATTAAAGCGCCACACCTGGTTGAGAACTTCTATTTTTTCGGGAGATGACCAGCAGACCCTCATGGACATGCCCTTTGTTGGCTCTCATCTCTCCGAGATTAGGTGGACTCGGCGCTGGAGAGATTTAAGGACTCCTGGGCTATAGCTCAGTCTCTTGGACTTTCCACTGCCCCTCACTCCCAACAGTCCGCCTTTTGCCCCTTTTGTGGCCACGGGAGGGGCTCCCTGTCACGTCCCTTCTCCAGCCACCGTGCCACGCATGCTGTTTAGCCTCGGCCGTGGATGTGGAATCCCACAGGCTTGTGGGACAGGGAGCCAAAGGTCTGCCTGTGCACTTGCAGCCGGTCCACTTGCAGCCTCCAAACCTTCCTAGTGTGTCCCCCCACCTCTGTCCAGTTGGCGGCAGGATATACCATCACCTGCCCCACTGGAAATCCATCACAGTGGACAGGTGCGTTTTGCAGATCGTTCGAAGGGGCTACTCCTTCCCCTTCGAGTCTTACCCTCCGACCATGCCTCCATCTTTTGGCCACCTTACGGAGGATCATTTGGCATTTCTCAGCTAGGAAGTTGCGTCTCTCTTGGCAAAGGGGGCCATAGAGAGGGTTCCAGCACCAGAAGTAGGTTGTGGTTGTTATTCCCACTACTTTCTGGTGCCCAAAAAGGACAAGGGATTACGTACTATTCTCGACCTCAGAACCCTCAATCTCTTCCTCAGGAAGAAGTTCAAAATGCTCACCTTGGCTTAGGTGATTTCTGCCTTGGACCCAGGAGACTGGATTGTGGCGTAGGATTTGCAAGATGCTTATTTTCATATCCCTGTCTTGCCTGCCCACAGGCCTTACCTACGATTTGTGGTAGGTCACGAGCACTTTCAGTTTACCATGCTCCCCTTTGGCCTTACCAGCTCTCCTGGGGTGTTCACGAAATTGATGGTGGTGGTTACAGCTTATCTGCACAGGTGAGGGATTTCAGTCTTTCCCTACCCCGACAACTGGTTGTTGAAGGCAGACACGCCCCAGAAAGTCATCTCCCACCTTCAGACTACGACGAACCTCCTGCACATGCTGGGGTTGACTATAAACATGCTGAAGTCACACCTGACCCCCTCTCAGATGCTCCCTTTCATCTGAGCTGTTCTGGACACAGCACAGTTTCGACCTATCCTCCCGATCAGCGAGTCCGAGAGATTCAGGCTATGATTCCGATATATTGCCTACTTTTTATGCACCCCCACATCCTTCTCATGAGGAGGAGAAACTACACCATCTGGATCCAAAAAGAGCATTGGTGTTCTATCTTAATCGAATTAAAGATTTACGGGTGGACGATCGACTCTTTGTTGGATATGTGGGTGTATAAAAAAAGGAAGGCGGTGCAGAAGCCTACCATCTCACAATGTGTGTTTCTCTGCACCAAAATGTGCTAGGTTTTGCCAAAGAAGTAACCTCCAGAGGGTTTCCATGCTCACTCAACTAGAGCAACTGCTGCTACCATAGCGTTAGCAATTGGAGTTCCTGTTGTGGACATCTGTCAGGCATTACAAAGCATTACTGCCTGGACAGTCAGGTCTGCAGAGACGGCTACTTTGGTCATTCAGTCTTGCAGGACTTTTTAGTATGATTTTGGTTCCGAACCCTCCTTCGAGGATGGTATTGCTTGGGTGTTTATTCTAAGGTAAGGAATCTGCAACTAGAAGTCTCTATCAGATGAACAAGTTACTTACCTTCGATAACAAATTATCTGGTTAAGACATATTCTAGTTGCAGTGTGCAAAACATCATCAGCAAATAGAATTGGCAAAGCAAAAAAGGTCAGTTAACACCATTGGAAGGCAAGATTTAGGGACTTTGTAAGGCATGTTACTATTTTTGTTTCATATTTATGTTTGTTTAAGTATAATTGATATCTAAGTATGTAAGCATTCTAAGAATAGAGTAAAGCCAGCTTCTGAGCCACCCATGGGAAGACTGAAGTTGCAGAGGACTGGGCTGGATTTCTGCCAAAGGAAGAAGAGTTTACCCATTACTATGTGAAATAGCTTAGCATTCATCCTTGTTTTTAATAAAGGTTGTTAGTGCTCGACCATGGTATGCAATAGTTCACCAAGAGGGCTGAGACACATCAATGGTTCCAGGCTACTTTGTGCAGCTTTTGATGTCACCACACTTAGGGGGTTATTCTAACTTTGGAGGAGGTGTTAATCCGTCCCAAAAGTGACGGAAAAGTGACGGATTTACCACCAGCCGTATTACGAGTCCATTATATCCTATGGAACTCGTAATACGGCTGGTGGTATATCTGTCACTTTACCGCCACTTTTGGGACGGATTAACACTCCTCCAAAGTTAGAATAACCCCCTTAATGCTTGTCACTGTTTTAAAGTCTTCAGCTGTGGACTCAGTTCCCAGTGACCGTTTGGCAGGTGTTAAAGTTGGTGGGAACTACTGTGATCAGCATTCCCTTACTTCTTAATTTATTGCAAATCAATTCCAGTATTTTGTTTAAAAAAATAAGTCTCCTATACAGCCCTGTATAGACTATGCTCATCCAGTAAAAGGGACATTAGCACAGAGCATCATGCGTCACTGCTTCTGCCGATAATGTCACTGGAGGGGAGGGGATGCAGGGGTTCTTTTCTACAGTATTTACTGTAGATGGTTGAGCACAGTTGATCATCCACAAGGGTGTTTTCGTGCTTCCTACCTTTATTCCAAATACTGTTGCTGTTGTGGGTCTGACGACTGAACTGCTTTTCCTTTTTAGCTTGCTTTCTTCTTTGAGTTATGATGATTAGCTTTGGGAGGTTTTTACTGCAAGTTGCTGGAAGTCTTTAAGGACTTTAAAGAAATTTAGATTGCTCTCAGTAGGTCTAATATGTTTATAGAATAACCTTCACAGTGTTTTTGTTTTGTAAAAGTTGGGGGGACTGTTATTAAGAGGTCTAACAGTGAAGGTGAGATGGTGCCTAGTATGGTAGCTGTAAATGATTGATTGTAAACACTTCAGACTATTTTTGTGACTTGCCCTTTCAGTTAAACTCATTGTCTTAAAAGATATTCTTTGAGCAGATGGGAGCCATTGAAGTACATTTGGGGCATTTGTACAGCAAAATATGCAGCTTCATGAAAAGCATACTACTGATTTGCTAAATATTGTCTAGGTCAACATACGTTGGGGAATGTAGATTTATTATTCCAACTCCACATCTACTTGCCTTGACGATATTTTGCTGGTCAATATCTTTCAGTGGATATTGATGCAGTTGTTTTAAAGTATATATTGTGATAGCACACAGTTCAGAGCTGGGGTCCTAAAGTTTCTTAATTGCATCATATTGGTTGAGCAGTTTTGAACGTGCAGTTTGAACAAGTAATCTGCAAATAAGTCACAGGTGTTCCTGTTTTTTGGAGCATTTATTATATATCCAGGCCATACTTGAGATATATGGTGCACATATCGGTAGGAATAATGTACCATAACACGTTACATTGGAAAATGTCACTGTCCAAAACACAGGATGAGATAAGCAAGACCTTAATTTGAATCCAATCGACAATGTAGAGCAGTATTGGCATGCAGGGGGCAGTATTATTATCACATGATACAATCAGTGACAGAACTGTGGTCATCTGGCAGTAAGAAAGGAATACCACTCAAGATAAACCTGCTCTAAAATTACACCTTTTTGGGCAAGACGGCATGGGGGCAAACAAAAACCAACAAGCAGGCAGTCTGGGATACCCAGTGCTGCTCTACTCAATATGTAGGCTGCATGATTTTGCGCCAGGAAAAGCGTATCCGACAGGTTGTTACTGGTTCGAAAAAACTAGGATAAATTAGAAAGGCATTATAAAACCAATGGGATGGGACAGTTAGGGCAGCAACTATAGAACCATTCTCAAGACAGATACCATTGAGTCTCCTGGGGTATAGCTATAAAAGCAACAATGGGGTGCTGTTTGGAGGCATACTTGCAGGGGTGGATGTTGGCTCCACATGGCATACTGACATGAGTATGTGGACCCCGAGGTCTCATCAGTCTACTCTTATTCTGTCAGTTGCCTAAATGCCCAGCCATAAGTCCAGAAGACCAGCAAGAGGTCCTACAGTACTGAAAGGCTATATACAGGAAAGAATGTATGTTTCCTATGCATGTATTTTTCGGCTTATTTTCAGGTCTGGCCCCCACCTGGATTGGCTAGGTGGAGCTCCAGTCAGAGCCTGTTTTCCACCTTCCTCCTGACTTCAAGGTTGCGGACGCTCCAGTCTTAGGTATTGGGTGTTGCCTGACCTTGATGCTGTTGCTGCAATCACTGCCCAAACATTTATTTCCTTGTAATTTAATCTTCCAGCTAAGGGTGGGCGCCCCTTCAGACTTTTTTTTAATGACAAATGGCCCCTACTTCTACATATTCTGCAAGTCCTCCTTCATTTCCACTAACATCTCCCAGATAGTTATCACAACTTTAGGGGAAAGTAAGGGGTCCCTTGAACCTCCGAAGTAGGTCAGCACTCCTATGCTCAGCAAAACCTTCACTTGACTCTTAACTGCTGCAACTTTAATGCTAGATCTTTTCCCAGACACAATTTGCAAATCTGAGATCCAAAGTTCCACACTGGATCTCTGCTTTGTCACCGAAACTTGCCACAGCTCCACAACGAATACAGAAATGTCTATTGCCATCCCACAGGACTATAATATCATCAGGCTTGACCACCCTCACAAAGGGGACTAGGGTTTGCTATCATCTTTGTTCAAAAGTATCAGTGTACTATTCTAAACCAGATTGTCCCGGATAGTCACAAAATGTGTGTTTTTCAAATATCTTTAACTCGCTGCCCTCCATGGTTGGAGCCTAACTTTGCAGACCTAGGCCAAAAAAGATTGTATTGCCACGCTAACTGAGATACAGGCACCTCATACCATTACATATGATAATTTCTGGTCCCAATAGACTTTTATTTTCATTTTGAAGACAGTAAGGATATTCCAGCCATAACATTTACGAACAATGTAAAGGCCGTTGGCATCTCCCAAAAAGTGACTGGTGCTAGGCACACCTTGGATCTTATTTTCACTAATCTTACCCCCTTTATTGTGCAGCCCCTTTGCCACTTAATTGGTCAGCCCACTATCTCCTTAATTGTTCCTTTACACTGAGGCATTGATACTCCACAGCTCCCAGCCCCCAAACTTTCCAGGACTAAAGTCAGATCTTGGAAGCACATGAACAATACAGATCTAACTATTGCTCTCCGCCTGCCTTCATCTGGCCAGTCTGACAATATGGATACGGGTGTTGCGTACTAAATTGCAGACATCATAGACCACTAGACAAAATGACTCCTCTGAAAGTATGCAATTAGAGTAGTAGATCTATTGCCTCCAAGTGGTACACTTCTGAAATAAGAGAACGAAAAAAGACATTGTAAGTGTCTGGAGCACAGTTGGTGCCGTTCCAGATTGGAGTCTGAGAAACCCACATATAAATCAGCTCCAGGTACATATAGCAGAAACATCCGTCTCTCGAGCTAGAATCACTTAATGGCTCCCATCGAGAATAATCCTTCAGATTATTAAAGAAGTCACCTACCTCACAGTTTGCACCCACATCTTCCCAGTGTGCCAGCCTCTCCATTTTCTTCCAAAATACAATAAAAAATCTCTAGGGCGGCATAGCTCCCCAACCTTCTCTTGATTCCCTCACATACATGCACGAGTCACCTGATTGTAATATGATCTGTTTCTTGGCCAACATCGAATAAATTAACACTACGGAGGTGAACAGTCTATAAACTTAATGTCTCCTGACGATCCCCGCCACATTACATAATTTCTACAAATGCCAGATGCTTCATTGATCCTTTGGCAGACTTTTTCAACATGCCTCTCATCACTGCAGATATTCCAGCAGCCTGGAAACATGCCAAAGTAGCCCTCCTTCTGTAAAAAAAAAAAAAAAAAAAAACTTATGTGGACCCCTCCTTACGTTCTAACTACCGGACTGTCTCCTTTCTTCTCTTTTCCTGTTAAAATGCTGAAAAAGTTCATCAACACCAGATTACTATACTGCTTGGAGCGTAACACCCTTTTAAGTACCTCACTATACCACAGTACCGAGACAGCCCACTGCAGCCACAGATAACATCAGGTACAGCCTGCATCCTCTCTGCAGCATTTGACACAGTACCACTTGCTATATTAATCAAGCGTCTGCATGACGGAGGCATTCACTCTAAAGCCATCTAGGGCCAGATGTAGCAAAGGGTTTTTCCCATTCTGTGTCAATGGGAAAATGTGTTCGTACATATGGCCCCTAGTGATTCCAGACCTTCCTTTCAGATAGAAGTCAATCCATCCCTGTTCCTCCCTTCAAGTCAGACCCAGTCTCCATTAACCATGGAGTAACTCAAGTGTCCTTTTTAAGTCCTACCCTTTTCAACATTTATATGGTGCCTTTGGCTGCCAACGTGGTTTTGAAATGTTATTATATGCCTATGACAAGCAGCTAATCCCTTCTGTTGCAGAGAATGTTGAAGAGGCCAGGTGGAGGCTTCTGGACTGCAAGCAAACCGTTCCCATATGGACAAAGGACAGCTTTGTTAAGCTCGCTGGCGATGAGACTGAGGTAATCCTATTTAGCAAGGCGCCCACCATATGGTTCTCCGACTGGTGATTTAGCCAGCCAGGCTCCCCTCTTGCCCACCAAAATGGCAAGTAACTTGGACATTGATATTAATAATATTCTCCATGAAAGAGCAGATTACCGAAGTCTGAGGATTTTGCTTTGCATGCTGTGCAAAATCTTCAAATGGTTCCCCCTCGGAGAGCTGTTAAACAGTCACCTGTGCACTAACACCCAGTCAGCTGGAAGCTCTTTACAAAGGTATTGCCGAGGAGTTAATGAGAATGTCCTCAACCACTCAAAACACTGCTACTCATCTTGATACTAAACCTGTCCATCGTTCCCTGTCAGCTCCAACCTTATAAGCGTTCACTGCTTCCTGCGCTCAAATGGTCCTTTTTTAAAAACTTCTTTGCCACTTTCATAGAGCCATCCACCCTATGGTTGTTAAAAGAATATCCTTGCACAGATTGGTTAGAACCCTTACATCTTACACACTTGCCTTGGCCCAGACCTCGCCTGTACAGCCCTCTGCTCCCCCCCCCCCACCCTCCACATCTGCCTCACTAGATCAGGTGACCTATGTTGTGGCCCACCTGTGGAACCCGCTACCTCTAAGTTCGGCAGCACACTTCCTCGCGTTCAGGAAATTGACGTCACCCTATCTCTGCTCCTTTTGGGAGCTGGATCTCCAGTCAGTGCATCTTTCGTATGATTCCTGCTGCACCTAGATGCCCTACTCGGAGTTGAGTTTGGCACAACACAAATTGACCTAATATAACATAGTCTGTTGGCACATTTTATTCTGGGTAGGTCCATGAGATCACAGAAAGAACTTTCTTTTGGTTAGGCTAGGAAATGCATGATTTATTTTAGTGATTTTAAGTCACAGAAGTTTTGACTACTTTATTTGCAGTGCGAGAGGGTAGCATTGGAGTCCCTTAGGATCCCCCAGGCCTTCTTACTCGAGTTACTGTTAGTCAAATGCGGGTTTTATTTGATTTCCAGTAATCAGTTTGAATTTTTAAAAATAGAAAACCTGACATTAGGTAACTAAACTCTACCAACTAAACATTATATAAGAACACACCGAGAAAACAAGGGGACAGATACAGCCAAAAACACTGCTCATGATAAAGGAATGTATTGCATCAGCATAAATGAGAAAACCTCACTCCAAGAAAAGTGAACTAACCTGTCTAATGGGAATTGAAGCGGGATGGTTTAAGCATCTTGGACATGACATCTTGCCTCTTTGCTTAGAACGCCTGTAATTTTGGTCAGAAAAGTATTATTATAAAGCACCATTTCCTTCTCTGATTTAGGAGTTACTTTAAAAGAAATGGTTTATAGAGCTGTTGCTGCAGGCAGATGTTTGAAGCATCGTTTTATTTAATTTTTAGGTTGGGTTAATATATTGCTTAGTGCTTGTAGTTTTAAAACCGTTTTTTCTGGTTTCGGAACATTTTATTACTTTTTTTTCACAATTATGGTTTATCTTTTTTCTGTAGCACACTCTTTTTGGGTTCCCAGGAGTAGAGCTTTTGTACCTTAGCTTTAGCGTTGAAAATGTGGAGGCCCTTGCGGAGACCGGTGACACTTTTCTGCCGAAGGTTTTACAAGCATTTCCGGCTCAGTGGTACCGACTGGAGGAGTGACTGACATCTTGGAATAAAGGCCAGTCACCGAAGACCAGCCTCGAGGCTGCGTTCCTACCCTGTGGTTGTCTTCGGATGCTACCCATTAGCCAGCAAGCCTCCAGAGCTGAAAGTAAATCATTTTAATTAAAAGGAAACAACGTTCTTAGTAAACCACAGAAAATCTTCCATTTCCACTCTAAAAACGTTGTTTAGATGCTTTCCCAGTTCCAGACAACAAGCTTAAATTAGCACCCAGCCATTGCCGCACAAGTGCAAGAATTGATTCCTAAAGCATTTATGTAATTTCAGTCGTGTTTACAGTTAACCGTTTTACTCAGGTAATGCATTAACATTTAGCATTTAAAGTGTTCATTCTGCGCAGTTTTTGCTAGAAACAAATGGATTCCAAAAGGAGAAATCGGCTGAGACTCTATCTGCTAAATAGGCTGGGTGCCCTCTGAACTGCCAGAACACCAGACGTGGCCTATCATTCAGCCAGCTAATAGACGCATCGCAGGTTGAAATCATGAGTTCAGCATGGTTCAGTGAAGGCAGCCCTGGGTGATCTACGTTTGGGCACTAGAGTGCAGCCGCGCTTTGCCAAATGCCTCCCACAGAGACATTTTTACTTAATTACTCATATGCTTGTGCGCTCTCTCTCACTGAAGTGCCCACCTCTCCTGCAGAAGTAAGTCAATTATTCCTTACTCGCTAAGTCTGTTTTTATTTAGCTATCACATTAGGTAAATATTATCTTTTTCTTTATAACACTTTTATTTTATTGGCATTTCAAAGTATGCGAACAGAGCATAGTACAGCTTATTCAACCAGTGCATACAGTCGACATTAATATAAGCAATTGCTTTCAGGACGTATAACATTTTGATCAAAATGTAACATCTATAGCATTCTCACTATCTTTATATCATAACACTCATCTGGTAGGGTGTCTGGTGCAAACAAATTAGACACTATGGTTGAGAGAGGGTTAAGATATAAGCAGTGGTGGCTCCTCCATTTGGGCGGAGGAGCGTTGCCCCGCCCACGCCAACAGTGGCAGCTGTAAAACCTTTTAAAGAAAACTGTAATAAACTATGTTTATTATCGTTTTCTTTGAAAGGTGCGGGCCACGGGGTGACGAGTGTGAGTAGGAGTGCTCAGCACTCCCCCTCAGAGCGAATGTGTGTTTGGCTGGCCGTTTCGGTGCTCCCAGCCAATCCTGACACTGCTCTGAGCAGCATCAGGATTGGCGCAGGGCAGGCTGGGAGACTGTGCCTGCAGCCAACGAGGAGCGTCGAGGGACAGAGGAGCGGCGAAGGAGGTAAGTGATTATTTTTGTTTTATTTAATAAAATGTTTATTCTCTCATACCTCCATCCCCTCCCCGCTGCCCCGCCCCTTCCCCGCCCCGTGAGCTGCTACTGGATATAAGTGAGCATGTAATACAGGTCCACCGTTCATCCTTTCAGCTGTTTAGCACATCCCATCAGAGTAATACTAATCAACTTCTTTTTTTTCTTTTTTTAAAACAAAAGAAACAAGCAACTGGTAACTTGCCCGTGATGTATACATTTGTGCAGGCAACCAAGTTGACAGCACCAAAAGTATGTTTTATCATTCATGCAGTATCGCCCAGGTGCTCCGTGAGGGTATTTCCCTAAGGTAGTGTGTGGGAGGTGTCACTCTGGCCATGCTCCTACCTCATCCAAACCTTTGGCTGTCCTAGAAGCACCCTTCCATTGGGCCACTCCTATCAGATTGTCTCAGCACTCCCTGTGTCACTCTCGGAATCTAACTCTTTTCTCATACTTGTGCTCTCCCAACTATTGATGACCTCTCTCCACAGTGGGGCTATCGGCCTGCGCCTCATCCCTTTACTTTCTTCTCCCTAAGCCTAAGTCCATGTGGGGTAAGGTAAGTGAGTATAGTTGTACTGTATGTATTTTAGTCAGGTGTTTCGGGAGACCAAGGGTGCATACGCCAAAACTCTACTCCAGTCTGCAACTGTGAGGGGCCTGTCTAAGTCTATCTCTCACTTGGTCCGAAGGGCGCCCAGTGGCCTATCCACCATTCCCAATGTGCTTTATATAGCCAAGAGACCAAGTGAGATCCCTCTCCAATGGACAACATAGTCTGTAGAACCCTGTGTGTAGGTGGCTCACCCTCCACATCGCTCCAGAGGTCCCGAACAGCCCCCACCACTGCCTCATAAGTCAGAAACTGCCCTCGAGGCAATCCGGTCTCAGCCACGAGGTCCTCGAACTGGATCAGCATTTCCTGGCAGTACATTGCATCTAAAGTATGTATTTCTACAGCCGTCCAGTGATTAAGCTGGCTTTTTGTGAAGCAGGAAGGTGGGTCACTGTGAGGGATCCCCACCAGTGGAGTAGCCGGCGCGTAAGGTACCTTAGTTTTTGTTTTCCGAAGGACTCTCTACCAATTGGTGAGGGCTGCTGTTAGTAATATACCACGCTTGGACCCTGCAGCTTAGGCATAACCATCCCGGCCAAGAGTCTATTGTGGCCGGGGTCCCCCCCATCAACCGCCAATTCCAGAAGTCCCGCCCCACTGAGCCAACACGTAGGCCACTGAATTTGAGCCACTGAGAAATAAAGCTTGAAATCAGGGACTCCAAGCCCCCAGCCTCAGGAGGTAGACGGAGAGTGGCCTAGGCCACCCGTTGACACCCGCCATCCCAAAGCAATTTCCTAAGGAGCACGTCTAATGAGTGAAACCAAGAGGCCGGGAGTGCAATGGTAGGTTAATAAAGTAATAAAGCATCCTGGGGAGCATCACCATTTTAACAAGAGACGCACGCCATAGTAGGCAAGCAGAGGGAGCGCCAAAAAGTGATAGAGGATCGCAATGCTCACACCACTCTCCCCAGGTGCCCTCCCTGATATCCTGCAACTCATGGTAGACCTGAATACCCAGGTAGCGGAATGAGAGAGGTGCCCATGTCACATCTTCAGGGCAAGAGTCCAGGAGATTCACTCCACGAACCATAGGAAAGACACAAGTCTTCCTTCTGTTTAACCGGAGGCCCAAGCAGTCACCAAAGTCGTCTAACAATTTAAACACTTGTGGTAGGGTTTCTGGGCCATCCTTAAGATAAATAAGGAGGTCATCCGAGTATAGGGAGACTATGTGAAATTGCTGTGCCTGCCCATGCCCCTTTCTTCAGCCATTTCCCTGAGTCTCGCTGCCAGTTGGTCTATGGCAGTGGCGAACTACAACGGTGACAAAGGGCACCCCTGCCGGGATCCTCTACATATGTTATAGCTACAGGAGATCAGCCATCCTGTCTTAACACATGCAGTGGGGTTTCTGTAAAGTAGCCTTTCCCAGTCTCACCAAGCACTTCCCAGACCCATTCTCGACATGGTAGCCCCTAGAAAATCTCAGCTCACAGTGTCGAAGGCTTTCTCAAGATCCACCGACACAATCATTGCCATCGGATCTGGGGGGTGAAGATCGTCATAGAGCAGGGAGTATAATCTACGGAGGTTATTAGAGCTGCTACGGGTGGGAAAGAACCCACTCTGATCCACTTGTATGAGGTTATTCATATGGGGTAGCAATCTCATGGCGAGTGCCTTGCTAAGGATCTTAAAATAAGTGTTAAGCATGAATAAGGGCCGGAAATTGGTAACCCTCCTGTCGTCTGGCTTAGATTTGGGTAAGGGGATCACCATTGCCTCCCTTGTCGTGTTGGTAGCATCATGGCGTCGTAGGCTTCAGCATACATCTCCACAAGCCCTGGTGGCTGGACTCCACAGCCCAATTTATAAAACTCTGATGGCAAGCCATCAGTGCCCGGAGTCTTACCCGTCGCTAACGTTCTAATGGCTGCCTTGACTTCTACCACCGATATTCACGCACCCAGTGCATCCCTGTCCATATCAGAGAGAATACTCTGAGGTAGTATGGTCAAGAAGTCCCCCCCTCTTGTCAGACGTGTCCACCTGTAGGGGACCGTACAAAGATGTCTAATCGGTCGTGAATTCATCATTTATCTGGGTAGGTGCGTATATTGTAACACCCTCCATGGTTGTCAGCCGAGTGATCGGTGTCCTCCTGGCCTCTGGATGAACCAGCGATGCCAGTAGCCTCCCTGCCTTCCCTTCTTCCTCATGTACTTTGGCGATATATGTCTTGTAGTCATGACATCTAAGACTTTCTAGTGCAACCTTACTTGCTCTCTGGTCTCCAGCAATTTTACCTGTGTTTCTGGAGAGCCATCAAGGTCATTTTGTCGGTGCAGGTCATCCTCTAAGCGCGTGATGTCCCGTTCAAAGTCTCGCCTAATACCCACAGTCTGTCTGAGACAATGACCCTGTATTACTATTTTTAGGGCCTCCCACTCAATGCTCCTACTAGACACTGACCCAGGATTCAATGCCAGGTACTCCGTCAACCTATTGATCAGCGCTTCTTGGTAAACATCGTCCTCTAATGCTGTGGAATGCAGCCTCCATCTTGGGACAGGTTGGCGAGTCTGTCATTTTCAAAGAGATCAACAGCGGGCTGTGATCAGATATAGTCCGGCCTAAGTATTACGCTTGCGTTAACATGCCGCTGAGGGGGGCAGAGCAGAGGATTCAATCTATTCTGGTGTGCACTTGATGAAGGTGTGAGTAATATGGGTAGTCTCTATTGAGAGGGTTCTGAAGGCGCCAGACATCTACCATATCCCACTGGGATATCCAGATTGCCATACCCGTTGCCACTCTAACAGTTGCTGCCCCCCGGAGTGGTGGGGTTGAGCAGTCTAGAACAGGGTCCAAGACTCCATTAAAGTCCCCTCCAATGAAGAATGGAAAATCAGTGAGTTGCACTAGTCGGGCAGACAAGGAGTGCAGGAACTGGATCTGGTCTTAGTTCAGGGCATAAACACTTCCCAGCACCAATGGTCTGCCATGGCGACGTCCCTCTACTAATACATAGCCACCCTCTTTGTCCACATCAAAGGTAGAGGCCTCGAAGGGTACACCCGCTTTTACCCGTATTGCCGCCCCCTTTGCAAAGGCTGAATATATAGTTGCGAACAGTTGTCCTCGCCAACGCCCACGGAGGCGGTCTGCTTCTACCTGAGTGAGTGTGATTCTTGCAACATGGCAATATGTATCCCCCTGCGTTTCATGTAAGAATCTTGTAGCGCTTTGCCATCGAGCCCATGCCCTGGATATTCCAAGACATTATTTTGAAGGGGAGGTGTCTAACAGCCATACCATCTAAGAAGGTTATCAGGGAACATGGTCCTCACCCCTCCATAATTCCCCACAGGGCACTCCAGTAGTGTGTTGCGTACTCCTAAGTGACCACGGGCTAAAACAAGCAATGCAAACAAATCCCAACACCCCATACCAAGAGCAGACAAGCAACCGCTGGCCGCCCAAACCATAGAAACCATTATGTAAATGTGCTTTATCATCATCCAACTGGGTTGTCCTGTGGTTGATCTGGGGGTAGACACCAGGGGCATGAGGACGATCCGTCCGAGCCCAGGTCAGCCTGCATCAAGAGTTCGTTAACTGGTCATAGTTGAAGGTAGGGCCCTGTGGACTCAAACTATGTCATCTGATGTCTGGGGTGTCACATGGGGGAGCCCCGCCATTACACTAACTACAGAGTCTACATCAGAGGAGTATTCCATGTCCAAGGGTTCAGGTCCCGACCCAGGGTCCCCGTAGGAGCTTCTCGCCTCCGTCAGGGAAGACGCTGCCTGAAGTGCCACCTTCTTCCTCTGGTGAGCCTGTTGCTGTGTGGGCTGTGTCACTTGCAGACTGCTTGTGGGATCCTGTGTATGTTTTCTCTTGCCACGTCGCCAGGGTGGCCTGTGTTCTGTGTGCTTGACGCTCTCTGTGCCTGCGCGGTATGTCTCGAGCCAGGCCCATGCTTCTTCGGGTTCCTGAAAGATATGGGTGGGGTCGTCTAGGATGATCTTCAGTCTAAAGGGGAACAGCAGGGAGTACCGGAGCCCCTCCTCACACAGAGCCAGTTTTACCCCCATGAAGGTGGCCCGCCAGTACTGGACCGCCATTGTGAAGTCTGGGAATAAGGTGGCCCGGCCCCCCTCTACTTGGAACGGGCCCGCTTCGCGGGCTCTCTGCAGCAGCAGATCTCGATCCCGATAATGTAGGAGTTTTGCTACTATTGGTCGGGGCAGCCTCCCCGGCTCTGGTCTACGAGGCGGGACTTGATGCGCTCTTTCCAACGTGAAAAATGGTGTGAGGTGTTTCTCGCCCATAAGTGAGCGCAGCCAAGACTCCAGATAGGTCACTGCATCAGGCCCTTCCACTCTCTCCGGCATCACAACAATACATTGTTGCGCTGGCTGTGTCCTTTTGCATCCTCAGCTTGGTACTTGAGTCTCTGGATCCGATCAGTGAGGTGGGTAACTTGGGACCTAAGGGCCTTGTGCGCAGGTTGCAGTCCCTCCAGGGTAATTTCTGTATCTTTCTCCCTATCAGGCAGTTTTTGATGGTCCGTACGTAGGTGGCTCAGTTCAGTAGAATCCTTTCCGATCTCTTGGCTCCGAGTCAATTTGGTAGCCTCAATCGCTCCCAGAATCCTGTTGAGGGTGTCTTGCATAGTGGTAGGCGTCAGGTTCTTCCCAGCATCTCTGTCTATCAGCTGGTGATCAGGTGCCAGATCTGCCAAGGGCGCACATCACGATTTAGGTCTGGGTATAGTCAGCATATATCAGATAATAGTTGGAACTCGTAGTTATCGCACCCTCGTCTAAGGTCCAAGTGAGTGGCGTGACACCCCAGCGCAGGGCTCCAGTAACTGCCTGTCCTGTAGGCCTCTGGCGCAGTAAGAAAACTCTCCAGTTAGGACCGGTAGCAGGGGGCCAGTCTTTTGGTTACACTAGCCTCCAATCACATGCTGCCGCCATGCCCTCACGCCTCGTCAAATGGGGCCCCGTTAGAACCCCAGTGGTGTTCCACCTTTACGGCCGCTCTAAGTGCAGCCTGCAGGTCAACTATTCAGGGGTTAACCATGGTCCAGTGTTCCACGAATGGGGCTAAAGTTCAGGGCGAGCCCCCTGGATATGCCACTCCTTCTTAAGCGGTGCCCGCCTCTGGGTCTTCCGACAAGGTCCTCCCCCTGGCGTTAATGACTGTCCCTGTCTACCAGATCAGAGGGATATGAGGCCACTTGTAGTGCTGAAACCCAGCTTAGGCATCTCCATGATGTCACTCTCATTCCACGCTTTTGAGGGTGGGGGGACGGGGTGTGTAAAGAAATGGCTCCCTGTTGCAGTTACCCCCCCACTTTTTGCCTGATACTGATGCTGACTTGACTGAGAAGTGTGCTGGGACCCTGCTAACCAGGCCCCAGCACCAGTGTTCCTTCACCTAAAATGTACCATTGTATCCACAATTGGCACACCCTGGCATTCAGATAAGTCCCTTGTAACTGGTACTTCTAGTACCAAGGGCCCTGATGCCAAGGAAGGTCTCTAAGGGCTGCAGCATGTCTTATGCCACCCTAGAGACCCCTCACTCAGCACAGACACACTGCTTACAAGCCTGTGTGTGCTAGTGAGAACAAAATGAGTAAGTCGACATGGCACTCCCCTCAGGGTGCCATGCCAGCCTCTCACTGCCTATGCAGTATAGGTAAGACACCCCTCTAGCAGGCCTTACAGCCCTAAGGCAGGGTGCACTATACCATAGGTGAGGGTACCAGTGCATGAGCACTGTGCCCCTACAGTGTCTAAACAAAACCTTAGACATTGTAAGTGCAGGGTAGCCATAAGAGTATATGGTCTGGCAGTCTGTTTTACACGAACTCCACAGCACCATAATGGCTACACTGAAAACTGGGAAGTTTGGTATCAAACTTCTCAGCACAATAAATGCACACTGATGCCAGTGTACATTTTATTGTAAAATACACCACAGAGGGCACCTTAGAGGTGCCCACTGAAACTTAACCGACTGTCTGTGTAGGCTGACTAGTTCCAGCAGCCTGCCACACCAGAGACATGTTGCTGGCCCCATGGGGAGAGTGCCTTTGTCACTCTGAGGCCAGTAACAAAGCCTGCACTGGGTGGAGATGCTAACACCTCCCCCAGGCAGGAGCTGTGACACCTGGCGGTGAGCCTCAAAGGCTCACCCCTTTGTCACAGCCCAGCAGGGCACTCCAGCTTAGTGGAGTTGCCCGCCCCCTCCGGCCACGGCCCCCACTTTTGGCGGCAAGGCTGGAGGGAACAAAGAAAGAAACAAGGAGGAGTCACTGGCCAGTCAGGACAGCCCCTAAGGTGTCCTGAGCTGAGGTGACTCTGACTTTTAGAAATCCTCCATCTTGCCGATGGAGGATTCCCCCAATAGGGTTAGGATTGTGACCCCCTCCCCTTGGGAGGAGGCACAAAGAGGGTGTACCCACCCTCAGGGCTAGTAGCCATTGGCTACTAACCCCCCAGACCTAAACACGCCCTTAAATTTAGTATTTAAGGGCTACCCTGAACCCTAGAAAATTAGATTCCTGCAACTACAAGAAGAAGGACTGCCTAGCTGAAAACCCCTGCAGCGGAAGACCAGAAGACGACAACTGCCTTGGCTCCAGAAACTCACCGGCCTGTCTCCTGCCTTCCAAAGATCCTGCTCCAGCGACGCTTTCCAAAGGGACCAGCGACCTCGACATCCTCTGAGGACTGCCCCTGCTTCGAAAAGACAAGAAACTCCCGAGGACAGCGGACCTGCTCCAAGAAAAGCTGCAACTTTGTTTCCAGCAGCTCCAAAGAACCCTGCAAGCTCCCCGCAAGAAGCGTGAGACTTGCAACACTGCACCCGGCGACCCCGACTCGGCTGGTGGCGATCCAACACCTCAGGAGGGACCCCAGGACTACTCTGATACTGTGAGTACCAAGACCTGTCCCCCCTGAGCCCCCACAGCGCCGCCTGCAGAGGGAATCCCGAGGCTTCCCCTGACCGCGACTCTTTGAACCTAAAGTCCCGACGCCTGGGAGAGACCCTGCACCCGCAGCCCCCAGGACCTGAAGGACCGGACTTTCACTGGAGGAGTGACCCCCAGGAGTCCCTCTCCCTCGCCCAAGTGGAGGTTTCCCCGAGGAATCCCCCCCTTGCCTGCCTGCAGCGCTGAAGAGATCCCGAGATCTCTCATAGACTAACATTGAAAACCCGACGCTTGTTTCTACACTGCACCCGGCCGCCCCCGCGCCGCTGAGGGTGAAGTTTCTGTGTGGGCTTGTGTCCCCCCCGGTGCCCTACAAAACCCCCCTGGTCTGCCCTCCGAAGACGCGGGTACTTACCTGCAAGCAGACCGGAACCGGGGCACCCCCTTCTCTCCATTCTAGCCTATGTGTTTTGGGCACCACTTTGAACTCTGCACCTGACCGGCCCTGAGCTGCTGGTGTGGTGACTTTGGGGTTGCTCGGAACCCCCAACGGTGGGCTACCTTGGACCAAGAACTGAACCCTGTAAGCGTCTTACTTACCGGGTAAAACTAATCAAAACTTACCTCCCCTAGGAACTGTGAAAATTGCACTAAGTGTCCACTTTTAAAACAGCTATTTGTCAATAACTTGAAAAGTATACATGCAATTTTGATGATTTGAAGTTCCTAAAGTACTTACCTGCAATACCTTTCGAATGAGCTATTACATGTAGAATTTGAACCTGTGGTTCTTAAAATAAACTAAGAAAAGATATTTTTTCTATATAAAAACCTATTGGCTGGATTTGTCTCTGAGTGTGTGTACCTCATTTATTGTCTATGTGTATGTACAACAAATGCTTAACACTACTCCTTGGATAAGCCTACTGCTCGACCACACTACCACAAAATAGAGCATTAGTATTATCTATTTTTACCACTATTTTACCTCTAAGGGGAACCCTTGGACTCTGTGCATGCTATTCCTTACTTTGAAATAGCACATACAGAGCCAACTTCCTACATTGGTGGATCAGCGGTGGGGTACAAGACTTTGCATTTGCTGGACTACTCAGCCAATACCTGATCACACGACAAATTCCAAAATTGTCATTAGAAATTGATTTTTGCAATTTGAAAAGTTTTCTAAATTCTTAAAAGACCTGCTAGGGCCTTGTGTTAGATCCTGTTTAGCATTTCTTTTAGAGTTTAAAAGTTTGTAAAAGTTTGAATTAGATTCTAGAACCAGTTGTAGATTCTTAAAAAGTATTCCAACTTTTAGAAGCAAAATGTCTAGCACAGATGTGACTGTGGTGGAACTCGACACCACACCTTACCTCCATCTTAAGATGAGGGAGCTAAGGTCACTCTGTAAAATAAAGAAAATAACAATGGGCCCCAAACCTACCAAAATACAGCTCCAGGAGCTTTTGGCAGAGTTTGAAAAGGCCAACCCCTCTGAGGGTGGCAACTCAGAGGAAGAGGATAGTGACTTGGAGGACAATTCCCCCCTACCAGTCCTATCTAGGGAGAACAGGGTCCCTCAAACCCTGACTCCTAAAATAATAGTCAGAGATGCTGGTTCCCTCACAGGAGAGACCAACACCTCTGAAATCACTGAGGATAGCCCCAGTGAAGAGGACATCCAGTTAGCCAGGATGGCCAAAAGATTGGCTTTGGAAAGACAGATCCTAGCCATAGAAAGGGAAAGAAAAGAGATGGGCCTAGGTCCCATCGATGGTGGCAGCAACCTAAATAGGGTCAGAGATTCTCCTGACATCCTAAAAATCCCCAAAGGGATTGTAACAAAATATGAAGATGGTGATGACATCACCAAATGGTTCACAGCTTTTGAGAGGGCTTGTGTAACCAGAAAAGTAAACAGATCTCACTGGGGTGCTCTCCTTTGGGAAATGTTCACAGGAAAGTGTAGGGATAGACTCCTCACACTCTCTGGACAAGATGCAGAATCTTATGACCTCATGAAGGGTACCCTGATTGAGGGCTTTGGATTCTCCACTGAGGAGTATAGAATTAGATTCAGGGGGGCTCAAAAATCCTCGAGCCAGACCTGGGTTGATTATGTTGACTACTCAGTGAAAACACTGGATGGTTGGGTAACTGGAAATGAAGTGCATGACTATGTTGGGCTTTATAATTTGTTTATGAAAGAACACATTTTAAGTAACTGCTTCAATGAAAAGTTGCATCAGTATCTGGTAGACCTAGGTCCAATTTCTCCCCAAGAATTGGGAAAGAAGGCAGACCACTGGGTCAAGACTAGGGTAACCAAAACTTCCACTGGGGGTGACCAAAAGAAAGGGGTTACAAAGCCTCCCCAGGAGAAAGTGGGTGACACTAGAAACAAAGAAAAAGAGTCCTCTGTAGGCCCCCAAAAACCAGAACAGGTGGGTGGGTCCCAAGACACAACCCAAAACAAAGGTGGGTACCAGGGTAAGAACTGGGATGCCACTAAGGCATGGTGCCATAACTGTAGACAGACAGGGCACCACACCAAGGACACTTCTTGTCCCAAAAACAAACCCCCTAGCAAAATCCCAGGGGTAACCAGTGTAGCCATGGGAGATGACTCCTCAGATGAGGAGGTCTTCCTAGCCTTCAACTGGAAACAGGGCCCAACAGGTGAGTTGGAGATTCCAGAGGGAAGCAGACACTTCCACCACCTACTGGTGAATGGAATCCCAACCACTGCCCTGAGAGACACTTGTGCCAGTCACACTATTGTGCATGACAGGCTGGTGCTCTCAAACCAGTACATCCCAGGTGAGACTGCCAGGGTAAGAGTTAGCCTAGACAGGGTCACTAAGAGGCCTGTGGCTTTAGTGCCCATAGAAGTGGGTGGCACTCTTAGCTGGAGAAGGGTAGTAGTCAGTACAGACCTCCCCCTTGATTGTCTCCTTGGAAATGACTACCCAGAGGTTAGTCAGAGCTCCAGAGAGGAACTGGTCCAGTGCCAGTCCTCTCCCAAGGATTCTGGAAGTCCTGCCTCTGCAGTAAATGCAAGCAGGCCCCAGAAGAAGAAGAAAAGAAAACAGAGTAGGAAGGGTGGACAACCTTTAGCCAAGGTTACAGCAAGCCAAGGAGATTCTGCTCCAGTAGGGGAGAACTCCAAAAATGGCCCTGATAAAGTCCAACCTGACCCACAAGAAGTCCTGGCTAGTCAGGCAACTGTTAAACCTGAGTGGGTGGCTCCTCAGCTAACAGAAGAAAGAGTGGAAGCAGGGTGTTTACTACAAGATGTGGTAACCCCCCACTCCAATACAGCAGACAGGCAACCTGAACCCAAAGAAGCCTGTAACTTAGCCCCTTCCCTTTTAGGTGAAGAGCTAAAGGTGTGGTTCTGGGCACTGACAGCTGTCAGTGGCCTCTGCTGGGTGTTAGCCTTTGTGGCTGCACTGTCCTTGGCATGGTGGTCAGACCCCATGCCAAATAGCAAGTTAGGCCCCCTGACCCTGTTGGTCATGGTGGGGTTACTCCAGCTCTGGGTAACCTCTTTGGGTAAGCTAGGGATGACCCTGGCTAAGATAAGATTAGCAGAGGTGGATACCTCTAAACCCAAAATAAAAAGAATGGGTGGAGACATTGAAGAAGCAGACAAGAGGCAATTCAGACTAGGTCCTATCACTGTGGAAGTGGGTCAGTTCCCCAAAGGGAATGACCTGAACAGAAGGATGTAAGGCAGAGTAGGCCCTGCAACTAACCAGCCTATTTCTCCTACTCTTCCTCGCCTGACAGACTAGGAAGACTCTCCCAGCTTGGGCTGAGTCTCCTGGCCTGTGGGCTGGGGGGGGCTTGTGTAAAGAAATGGCTCCCTGTTGCAGTTACCCCCCCACTTTTTGCCTGATACTGATGCTGACTTGACTGAGAAGTGTGCTGGGACCCTGCTAACCAGGCCCCAGCACCAGTGTTCCTTCACCTAAAATGTACCATTGTATCCACAATTGGCACACCCTGGCATTCAGATAAGTCCCTTGTAACTGGTACTTCTAGTACCAAGGGCCCTGATGCCAAGGAAGGTCTCTAAGGGCTGCAGCATGTCTTATGCCACCCTAGAGACCCCTCACTCAGCACAGACACACTGCTTACAAGCCTGTGTGTGCTAGTGAGAACAAAATGAGTAAGTCGACATGGCACTCCCCTCAGGGTGCCATGCCAGCCTCTCACTGCCTATGCAGTATAGGTAAGACACCCCTCTAGCAGGCCTTACAGCCCTAAGGCAGGGTGCACTATACCATAGGTGAGGGTACCAGTGCATGAGCACTGTGCCCCTACAGTGTCTAAACAAAACCTTAGACATTGTAAGTGCAGGGTAGCCATAAGAGTATATGGTCTGGCAGTCTGTTTTACACGAACTCCACAGCACCATAATGGCTACACTGAAAACTGGGAAGTTTGGTATCAAACTTCTCAGCACAATAAATGCACACTGATGCCAGTGTACATTTTATTGTAAAATACACCACAGAGGGCACCTTAGAGGTGCCCACTGAAACTTAACCGACTGTCTGTGTAGGCTGACTAGTTCCAGCAGCCTGCCACACCAGAGACATGTTGCTGGCCCCATGGGGAGAGTGCCTTTGTCACTCTGAGGCCAGCAACAAAGCCTGCACTGGGTGGAGATGCTAACACCTCCCCCAGGCAGGAGCTGTGACACCTGGCGGTGAGCCTCAAAGGCTCACCCCTTTGTCACAGCCCAGCAGGGCACTCCAGCTTAGTGGAGTTGCCCGCCCCCTCCGGCCACGGCCCCCACTTTTGGCGGCAAGGCTGGAGGGAACAAAGAAAGAAACAAGGAGGAGTCACTGGCCAGTCAGGACAGCCCCTAAGGTGTCCTGAGCTGAGGTGACTCTGACTTTTAGAAATCCTCCATCTTGCCGATGGAGGATTCCCCCAATAGGGTTAGGATTGTGACCCCCTCCCCTTGGGAGGAGGCACAAAGAGGGTGTACCCACCCTCAGGGCTAGTAGCCATTGGCTACTAACCCCCCAGACCTAAACACGCCCTTAAATTTAGTATTTAAGGGCTACCCTGAACCCTAGAAAATTAGATTCCTGCAACTACAAGAAGAAGGACTGCCTAGCTGAAAACCCCTGCAGCGGAAGACCAGAAGACGACAACTGCCTTGGCTCCAGAAACTCACCGGCCTGTCTCCTGCCTTCCAAAGATCCTGCTCCAGCGACGCTTTCCAAAGGGACCAGCGACCTCGACATCCTCTGAGGACTGCCCCTGCTTCGAAAAGACAAGAAACTCCCGAGGACAGCGGACCTGCTCCAAGAAAAGCTGCAACTTTGTTTCCAGCAGCTCCAAAGAACCCTGCAAGCTCCCCGCAAGAAGCGTGAGACTTGCAACACTGCACCCGGCGACCCCGACTCGGCTGGTGGCGATCCAACACCTCAGGAGGGACCCCAGGACTACTCTGATACTGTGAGTACCAAGACCTGTCCCCCCTGAGCCCCCACAGCGCCGCCTGCAGAGGGAATCCCGAGGCTTCCCCTGACCGCGACTCTTTGAACCTAAAGTCCCGACGCCTGGGAGAGACCCTGCACCCGCAGCCCCCAGGACCTGAAGGACCGGACTTTCACTGGAGGAGTGACCCCCAGGAGTCCCTCTCCCTCGCCCAAGTGGAGGTTTCCCCGAGGAATCCCCCCCTTGCCTGCCTGCAGCGCTGAAGAGATCCCGAGATCTCTCATAGACTAACATTGAAAACCCGACGCTTGTTTCTACACTGCACCCGGCCGCCCCCGCGCCGCTGAGGGTGAAGTTTCTGTGTGGGCTTGTGTCCCCCCCGGTGCCCTACAAAACCCCCCTGGTCTGCCCTCCGAAGACGCGGGTACTTACCTGCAAGCAGACCGGAACCGGGGCACCCCCTTCTCTCCATTCTAGCCTATGTGTTTTGGGCACCACTTTGAACTCTGCACCTGACCGGCCCTGAGCTGCTGGTGTGGTGACTTTGGGGTTGCTCGGAACCCCCAACGGTGGGCTACCTTGGACCAAGAACTGAACCCTGTAAGCGTCTTACTTACCGGGTAAAACTAATCAAAACTTACCTCCCCTAGGAACTGTGAAAATTGCACTAAGTGTCCACTTTTAAAACAGCTATTTGTCAATAACTTGAAAAGTATACATGCAATTTTGATGATTTGAAGTTCCTAAAGTACTTACCTGCAATACCTTTCGAATGAGCTATTACATGTAGAATTTGAACCTGTGGTTCTTAAAATAAACTAAGAAAAGATATTTTTTCTATATAAAAACCTATTGGCTGGATTTGTCTCTGAGTGTGTGTACCTCATTTATTGTCTATGTGTATGTACAACAAATGCTTAACACTACTCCTTGGATAAGCCTACTGCTCGACCACACTACCACAAAATAGAGCATTAGTATTATCTATTTTTACCACTATTTTACCTCTAAGGGGAACCCTTGGACTCTGTGCATGCTATTCCTTACTTTGAAATAGCACATACAGAGCCAACTTCCTACAGGGTGCAACCCACCAGCCGCTCTTCGGTGCAGGGCCTCTCACAAGGGATATACCTTGCTGGAGACCCAGACAAGTCCTCACCAGTAGCTCTCACCAGGCCGTGGCGGCCTGGATGGGGTGGGGAGGCTGTCTGTCCCTTTGTGCTCCTCACATCTCCACCGTGGGCTATTCCTGCGCCCCCCTGGTCCTCTCCCCCAGACCGGGGGATCGTTCCCCATCTGGTATTCCCCAGCTATGCTATTCAGAGCAGCAGGCAGGGCCAGGCCTCCGCCCACTTCCCGCTCTCCTCCAGGCCAGGCTGCTCTTCCTTTCACAGAGTGGGCCGTCACCGGTCGATAGCGCAGGTGGGCTCAGCACACCACGCCTCCCCTCCCCTCCCGGTCAGTCCACTTCCATCCAGGCCTCCAGTCTTGCGTCCCTGCAACAGGTGCCTCCCGTACTCCAGCAGCTCTCAGCTCTGACAGCCGGCGCAGCAGGCGGGCCAGGCCTCACCTCCCCAGCTGGTTGGGTCAGTCGTTGGCTTAATTAAGCCGCCAGTGACGTCCGATGCCTGCAGACTCCTCCGCCTGCAGATCTATGCTTGGGTGGTTTCCCGCCTCACTTTTGTACAATTGAGGCCCCCTTTCGTTGGTTACAAAACAGGATTATTGGCGGGCCGGCCTGTAGCTCCAATAATAGGCGGCTGCCATCTTTGCTGGGCAAACTCCGCCCTTCAGGTAAATATTATCTTAACTAGTTATCTACAAGCATTTCAATTTTGAAATATTGCGGAAAGATAAAATAACGTTATAAAAGTACACAAATAAATTAGCTTCCAGTACTGCTACTCTTGAAAGTCTGTGTTCATACAATACAACTTTTAATCTCAATATATTATATTCCTAACAATATATTTCCTTACTATGTAATCCTTTATCTATATATTTGCTACTTTAGTTTTGCTGTACAAGAGGAGAAAAAAATACTCTCTTGAAAGCTTTACTCTATCTCACAATCACCCTGTACCTCTATCAGTCTATCCCCTTCCCACACCATCTGACACATCCCAAACCCGTTCTGCTACTATGATTTCCAAAATAATCCTCCTAGACTCTTCCCTCCTCTACCTCTCCCAGCCCACCCCAAACCTCAGTTTACTATGATCTCCCAAACAACCCTAATAAATTCTCCCTCATTTATCTCTCCTTTAACTCATCCCAAACCCCATTTTACTACTATGATCTCCCTAACCCCTTTCTACAGACTCTTGCATCCTCCACCTCTCCTTTACTCATCCCAACCCCTCAATTTACTACTGTGATCTCCCAATTAACACTTCTGAATTCTTTCCTACTCTATCCCTGCATTATTATACTTAGTCCAACTAAAAGTCTCACATGTCCCCCACTCAAATTAACTCATACCTCCCTTTACGAATACTAATACTGTACTCATATATACCTATTCTAATCCACCACTAATCCTTTTGAGTTCAGAGGTAACATGCTCGCAGAAAAGCGATTAATGCCTAGTCAAGGGTAGTAAGTGCTATATAATTACAACTACAATATGATGCAAGCAATGCCCAGCCTAAACAAACCGAGCTGTTTTCATTTTACCGTGTTTTGTATATTGTTTTACATTAAGCAACCGATAAATTACTTTGCTTATTCTAAGCTCTTCTATTTGATTTCTGTTAGCAAGTTAAAATGTCATGAAAATTAAAATCTAAACTACAATAAAACGCTGAGTAGTTTTAGTTCCATTGTAGTTGTCAGCACAAAAGAGGCCATCTTATCAACAGAAGTGCCAAAAAGAATGTAATGGACTCAAAGCACATTACAAGCTGTGAAAGTGTAAAATTGGGTAGGCTATGAAGGAAACGCCTCGTTATAAATAAAAAAGAGATAGAGGATAGGAGAAAGGAGAGGCACTCCCGAACCCCACAGCCCAAAAGAAAAATTTATGGAACTTGATGTATGCTTACATGTATGTTTTCACACACATAGAGCCAGATTCTTAAGGAATTCCAAGTAAGTTGCACAGCCCTGCCTGCCATTGAAGCAGGTTCTAGTGGGGGACCTGTGACAAGAATTTCATTTTAAGTAGAGATTAAAATGTTAGCAGTTCTTCAGTGCTCTGATTGACATAGCCCGGATGTCAAAGCTGGCAGAAGCTGCTGGTTCTTTTGCATAGTTTGGCTCTCAAAGTTGGTTCAGGATACCAACAAGAGTTGTTGTTTTGATGTTGGTCTGTGTGATGCTGTCATGTTTTTAATTTTGAACTTTTCTAACTTGAGCGAGGAAGTCTTTGAATCCTTTACAATTGAAGGTGCTGGTTTATTTGTGCGTGTAAATAAAGAAGTCACGCTTCCTTGTGTGCAAGAATCTGATTTAAGGACTAGCACACGGACCAAAAGTGAACAAACGGCCTTCCAGGACCAATCTCCTCTGTGTGCAAAGGTAAGGTGCTTTTACTTGTGCATTAAAGCACTTCCTTTCGTGTATCCAGTGCCTTGCCCTATGCGTGGAGAAGAAGCCGTGGCACTAAAGCCACTGTTCTTCACTATTAACTGCACACCACATGGCTTTTACAAAAGATATTACCCCCAAAATCCAGACATGACCAAAAGCTGCAGTGGGCAGTTTATCCTGATGTAGCTACAACGGCGATAATTCCATACAACCTTGGTGCTATAGCAAAAGAATGAGGGAAAAACACATTGCATTCAGTTAAATAAACAAGCATTGGCAAAGCCAATAGGTCGCACCTATGCAATAGCTATTGGCTTTGCCGGTGTGTTTTAGCCATGTTGTAAATGAGCGTGGCTGCTGTTTCAGCATGGTATGTCTTACAGTTAATAGCGTGGAGGAGAGTGAAGTGGCTAGGAGTGGAGTGTTGTGTCCTGGAGTGTCATGGACTGTAGTGTCGTAAGAGTGTCAAGGACTGTAGTGTTGTGGAGTGTCATGGATTGTAGCGTCGTGGAGTGCTGTAGAGTGAAGTGGCATAGGGGGATAGGGCGGTGGGGCGTAGAGTGGTAAGGTTGTAGAGTAGAGTGTCGTAGAGTGAAATGGCATACAGTGAAGTGGAGTGGAGTACAGTGCCGGAGAGTGGAGTACAGTGTCATAGAGTGGAGTGGTGTGGAGTGGCATGGAGTGGAGTAACATAGCGTGTCATAGAGTGAAGTAAAGTGTTGTAGAATGGAGTGTGATGGAGTAGTGGAGTAATGTGGATTGGCATAGTGTCTAGTTGAGTAAAGTGTCATAGAGTTTAGTGGCATAGCATGTAGTGGTGTAGAGTGGCCTAGAGTGAAGTGGAGTGGGTTGGCTTAGATGGGGTGTGCATGGTGTGTTAGGGCACTGCCATTTCAGGCAACACATTTGAAATGACCATTACATTTGCACGAGCAGTTTTACTGAGAAAACTATACAGCACACAAATGATAATGTGTGGAAACGGCATCACATAGTGTACTGATTTCTTTTTATTCTATTAAAATATTTGTTTCCACCAAACTTCAGATTTACAAAGAATGTAATTCATTTGCGCTTTCCTAATTCTGACTTATCCTGAAATATTTGCCCGTTCATTTACAGGAATTTAAATTATGTTGTATGCTAGAAAAAAAAAGTTTTCTTACCCAGTACCCAGCCAGGTTGTCACATAAATTCTCTAACTTTGAAGTCGTAGAAAGAAAAGTAAACACAAAGCCCCACGGAAGACAGAACCTGACGTTTGTCCTCTGTCTTCAAACACATAGCAAATGTGACAAGCTAAAAACAAAATGTAAGTGTCTGTTTACAGAAAGTGAGCTCTCGTTCAAGAATACAAGGAGCGCTGGTGAACAGACTGTGCATCATTAGACTGATGAAAATATGCTGGACAGCTTAAAATAAATAAAGCCAGCAAATAGAAAGCCAGAAATTTTACAAACCACACTGCCAATGGTAAGCAATGGGTGGAATGCATTCCCAGAGAAACTTTAGGAATGCCCACAAGAAGTCTCTATGCAACCAGACAGCTGTGCTGTCAGGTAGACTTCAACTTAAAATGGCGAGGGGTCTATACAAATGGGCATGACCAAAAAAGTGTATCCAGGAATCCTTTACCAAAAATGTGGCCTGTGTTAATAAGGTAGGGTGGCCATCTTTCTATTATCACGTTGCTTGTGTGGAGACACATTGAGTATGCAGAAACTTAAAAAAGATATTTGTTGGGAGATGCTGTGAGTGGTGGTGCTCATTTTTTGGGTTTTATTCTAAATCACACTTGTCTAATTCAGGCCATCTTAAAAATATGTATTATATATAAATATACATTGGCTGGAGATTTTGCATATCAAATGTGAATACTTGTCATACCATATTTGAGTTGTAATCCCTTTACCACCTTCTGGAGTAAGCCTTAACTGCTGATTGTTGCAAACTTTGAGGGGCACATTTTAAAAATTAACAACTCTGTTATCCAAATGGAATGAAAGAGTCTTTGGCATTGGAATCCCAGTGGTAAATATTAGTATTCTGCCAAGACTACTGTTGTTAACCACCTCCTGGCACCAGACCTGGTCCAGTGGGTACATTGTAGTTATTGAACTAAGATACTTGACATCTAATTGTCCACTTCATCTAAGTATGCTCGAAATAAACACTGTATTCTAAAGCTTGGCAGAGCCCACAACATACTGACATTGCCTTGGGAAGGGGTGGCCATTGGCCTTATTATCGGAAACACTGCCTCTCCAGTCGTCATCTAGTGGACTAGTTGGAATTGTAGAACCAGGAGATGCAGGTTTTTATAGCCGGCTTCCCTTTTGGCCAAATTAGGTGCTATTAAGCAATCATTTTTTTAATGTATTTGTCTGCTCTCTTTTGTGAGTGGCTAGTAAGGGTTTGGTTAAAAAAAATGGACCAGCAGAGAGGAAAGGTTTCCGATCTAATGGCATATTGCAAAACGGTGGTAAATGTATTGCCTCTGCCGCATGTAGCAGAGAGCTTAAGTCTTGGGCTACTTTAACAAAATTGTTGGGGCCTGGGCAAATTACACGCTCCATTTGCAGCTCTCCACTGTTCTGACAATTTGTTAGCACTTTAAAACAGGCTCAGAGGAAGAAACAAACACCAACAGTATACTCTCGGAACAGGCTACCAGCATAGTTGTGTTTCACACATTAACGGCTGAGTATATATTCATAGTTGCTGTGTTTGCATCTCAAAAACTGGGGATGGTGCTGAAGGTGCATTGTGCTGGATCACTCTGGGGCTGCAGCTCCTCCATCTTCCCCGCCACCTAAAGGTACCTCTTTTACCGCTCATAATGGGCTGAAAGTGTCTGAGAATTGCCTACCCTTTGAGAGAGTTGCAGGTGACGGGAAACCCAAATGCGGTACAATGGGCATCCCGCAGTACCTCTGTGGAGAGTGGGACAGAAGCTACGATTGCAAGACAAACCTGCAAAATGAGGGATGGTTGGACACCGTGAATTCGGGCATGCCTTAAAACATTTAAATCAACATACTGTGCCTCACACAGCGTGCCCGAGGTATTTGTGTGCCTCTCTGTCAATTGTTTGTTATTGAATCTAGACATATCACACAAGAACCGAGCTTTGCCTAAAACTAATCCTATTGAATTTGCTAATGCCTGTTAACAGCGTCAATTAATGAGTGACAGCAGTTATTTTAGTGTGAATAATTAGAATTGAACATGTTTAAATTCTGAAAATATGAGACCGATTCAAAGATTACTAAGGTCTGTGGAAAATGTTGTGGTCCTCAAAGGGTCTCACAGGCTCCCGTTCTCCATTTGGAACTCATGTAGACACTTCCTTTTTCTACCCATTTCGTTCTGAAACCATCCATATGCCTATCTCACACATCACCTCTTTCCTCTCCAGCACTTTCTTTTCACTCTCTCCTTTTGCATGCACTTTAAATCTCCTCCACTACACCATCACAACCCATACAACCCATCTACTCAGTTATCAGTATTGCATTTTCCTTTCCTTTGGCGCTGTTCATATTGCAATAGGAGAGCACCTCCTTCACACACTTTCCTGGGTTACAACCCATTTGAGACCATTGCCCTTTATACTGTGCGGAGAGGCCAACACTGGACCGACCACAGCTGCGTCCACTTCACATTCCGACGCGAGACCTCCCACCTCCGCACTCAACCCACCCCTCGTCGACAGTGGAACAAGATCCCTGAAGAGCAACTCTTCTCCGCTCTCGCCGCCAACCAACCGACCCTCACCACCGACCCCAACGACGCAGCTCTCAACCTCACAAACTGGATCTCCAACTGCGCTGACAACCTTGCTCCCCTCAAACGCACGCATCGACAGACCAACACCAAAAAACCTCTCTGGTTCTCTGACACCCTCAAAGAATCAAAGAAAACTTGTCGTGCCCTTGAGAAGGCCTGGCGCAAGGACCACACCGCGGACAACATGACCGCCCTCAAGAACGCTACACGCGAACACCACCACCTGATCCGCACTGCCAAAAGGAACTTTTTCACCGACAGACTAGACAAAAACAGCCACAACAGCAGAGAACTCTTCAGCATCGTCAAAGAGTTCTCCAACCCCAGCGCCAGCGCCAACGCCGTCACGCCCTCACAGGATTTGTGCGAATCCCTCGCCACTTTCTTCCATCGCAAGATCAGCGACCTCCACGACAGCTTCGGACACCAGACCCAACCATACACCACTGAACCCGCTTCCCCGGACATCACCCTCAACAACTGGACCCACATCAACACGGAAGAAACCAAATCCATCATGAACTCTATCCACTCCGGCGCCCCTTCGGACCCCTGCCCGCACTTCATCTTTAACAAAGCCGACGACATCATCGCCCCGCACCTCCAGACCGTCATCAACTCTTCTTTTTCTTCTGCTACCTTCCCCGAATGCTGGAAGCACGCTGAAGTCAACGCCCTACTAAAGAAACCTACGGCTGACCCAAGCGACCTGAAAAACTTCCGCCCCATCTCTCTTCTACCTTTCCCAGCCAAGGTAATAGAAAAGACCGTCAACAAACAGCTGACCACCTTCCTGGAAGACAACAACCTGCTCGACCCTTCACAAACCGGATTCCGAACCAACCACAGCACGGAAACCGCCCTCATCTCAGTCACAGACGACATCAGAACCCTGCTGGACAACGGTGAAACAGTCGCCCTCATTCTCCTCGACCTCTCGGCTGCCTTTGACACCGTCTGTCACCGCACCCTAATCACCCGCCTACGCTCCACCGGGATCCAAGGCCAGGCCCTGGACTGGATCGCCTCCTTCCTCGCCAACCGCTCCCAAAGAGTTTACCTCCCTCCGTTTCGCTCAGAACCCACCAAGATCATCTGCGGCGTACCTCAAGGCTCATCGCTCAGCCCGACACTCTTCAATGTCTACATGAGCCCCCTCGCCGACATCGTACGCAAGCACGACATCATCATCACCTCCTACGCCGACGACACCCAACTTGTACTCTCCCTCACCAAGGACCCCGCCAGCGCCAAGACCAACCTACAAGAGGGTATGAAGGACGTCGCAGATTGGATGAGGCTCAGCCGCCTAAAGCTGAACTCTGAAAAAACGGAAGTCCTCATCCTCGGCAACACCCCGTCCGCCTGGGACGACTCCTGGTGGCCCACGGCCCTCGGCACCGCACCGACCCCCGCAGACCACGCCCGCAACCTCGGCTTCATCTTGGACCCTCTTCTCACCATGACCAAGCAAGTCAACGCCGTGTCCTCCGCCTGCTTCCTCACTCTCCGCATGCTCCGCAAGATCTTCCGCTGGATCCCCGCCGACACCAGAAAAACCGTGACCCACGCCCTTGTCACGAGTCGCCTGGACTACGGCAACACCCTCTACGCCGGGACCACCGCCAAACTCCAAAACCGCCTGCAACGCATCCAAAACGCCTCGGCCCGCCTCATCCTCGACGTACCCCGCAACAGCCACATCTCCGCACACCTGAGACACCTGCATTGGCTCCCAGTCAGCAAAAGGATCACCTTCCGTCTTCTCACCCACGCACACAAAGCCCTCCACAACAAGGGACCGGAATACCTCAACAGATGCCTCAGCTTCTACGTCCCCACCTGCCCCCTCCGCTCCGCTGGCCTCGCACTTGCTGCCGTCCCTCGCACCCGCCGCTCCACGGCGGGTGGGAGATCTTTCTCCTTCCTGGCGGCCAAGACCTGGAACTCCCTCCCCACCAGCCTCAGGACCACCCAGGACCACTCCGCTTTCCGGAGACTCCTAAAGACTTGGCTGTTCGAGCAGCGATAACCCCCCCCTTTCCCCCCTAGCGCCTTGAGACCCGCACGGGTGAGTAGCGCGCTTTATAAATGTTAATGATTTGATTTGATTTGATTTGACATCCTACTGTTTGGGAGAAATATGCAACATTCCAAGTGGCCTTAATGGTTCCTGCCTTTAAACAAGAAGCAATAGATATGAAGCAATTGTCTGAGTAAGAAAACTCCCTCAACACTTGTATATCTAAGTTCGCTGTCTGGCTGCCACCTATGTGAGCATTATTAACACAGCATTGCAAAGTAGCCTCAATGAATGACTTGAGAAATTGTAAACTGAAAAGTGTATTTTTATAGCACTTACTACCCCTGATAAGGCATTGAAGTGTACGAGTAACACTGTACTTCGAAACCTAAGGTTAGCTGTAACTATGTAGTAGATTAGTAATATGTGCTTCCTTTTCCTTGTAGGATTAATTGTGCCAAGTATTTTAGGCTTGTGCTCTTGACATCTTATGCCTTTACTTGATCATTTTGAATAGGGATAAAAATTATTGAAATGGATTAGTGATATGAGGATGTGAGATATTATTGGGAGTGGGGGACATGTGTACCTATTAGTGGGATGAATTGAAGAAAAAAAGAGGGAAGAGTTTACAAAACATGTTTGGGAGTCCATAGTAGTCAGAAAGAAGTCTTTGAGATGAGTCAGAAAATAATAATAGGACAAGACTCTTAACTTCCAGGAGGTGCAGCCTCAAGTCCACAAGTGGAGGACACAAGGTTGCATTGATCATTTCTGCTCAACCTCTGTACAAGTAAGATGCCCAGTAAAAATACCAGCTGAGCTCACTTTCTAGGGTTGCTCAGTTGCCAATGCACCTATGAATGGTCTCTCATCTTTACCTTGCAAGGTTGGACACAGCTTTGGGTCAGTCATATCAACTAATGTCCTCGTACTGCTCTGCCTGTCTTATCTTCCACTGAGTAGACGAGTGGGGTGGCTATATACAATGACATTCCTTTGCTAGGCCTGCACCACCTTGCAGCCCAGTACTTCAACATGCTCAAGTCACACTCTGGCTAAAGCACTACACCAAAGCCATACGCAAAAGAGTAGCACATAATGAAAGAACAAACTAGCAAGATGTGTACAAACAATAGAAGGATCTTTATTTGAAGAAGAAACTACTCATGGCCCCCTGCCATGCACAGTTATCTCATCAATAATTTAATTGCAAATGGTGCAGTGATATTATTAATTATATTATAGAAGTGGTAATTAGTGATGTAATATGTGGGGTAATTAGTAGTACATGGCGAGGGTGTGAGGTATAGTTACCTTATGGCACAAGCTATAGTTACTTACGATAACTATAACTGGTGAATTCCTGTGTTTTTTATAGTTTAAAACGTTATGTTGTTACTGAACAATTCACCTAACTATAACATTTCTTAAGCCTTTGTTTTTTTCTGTTAATTTCCATGTTTTTTTTTTTTCACATAAAGTAAGCAGTGTGCAGTGGGGTCTTGGCTGCAGGGCCTGTGGCCAACCCCTCACAGGTAGCCAACTAGGGGGGTCGGCCATAGGCTAGGTCCAGCAGCCAACACCCCCACGCAGCCAAGCCTCATCTCCCCACATCTCCACCCTGTATACAAATCACATCTATCATTATTCTCCACACACTAGCAATCATTTTAATCAAATTCATATTTTAATAATGACGTAAAAATATATAATGAAGTGTTTTTGAACTATGTGTTTGTGAAACTTTTTACACAGTTTTTATTATTACATGTAGAGGGTGAATGATGTGAAAATAAATAGTCAGACATACATTATTTTTTTTTGCGAGAAAAAAATACAAATATATATCTGTCCTACCTCTTAACATTTTATGCCCCATACAATGTAATGGTAAAATAACGTCATGAAGGCCTTATATTTTATGTGATACATCTGCAACACATAAAATACAACCAGCCCCTACACGGCAATGCAGTCCCAGCTATAGAACTAAAGCTCCAACCTGGGAAAGGCTTTTTAACAAGTATAGTAAGTACTCCTTGGGTTATAGTTTGAATGACCCAGGAGACTGATTTTTTCCCCCAGTGTTGCTGGGGAGTTGCAGACGTTCCTACAGCCCCCCCACAAATAAAAAATAAAAAAAATGGTGATGTCCCTGTCCCTTTAAAAGACATCACCAAAAGAAAAAAACTGTAAATAGCATTCCCAGGGCATTATGGGGCACTCTTGAAGGAGCAGTGAATAATAAATGAGTGTCTGTGGCTGCTCATTTCTTATTGCCTTTTTGTGTCCTTTGATATTTTTTACGGGTCCCACCCGGGATACCCATTTAAAAAAAAAAAAATTGTACAATGTGCTGGTGTGTGAGCCCGAGGACCCCTCCGGCATGCCAACTCCCTGGTCCTACATGAGCCGGCCTAAAGTTTTTAAAAATATATATATATTGGGATGCCCTGGTGCCCTCCCTGGGTATTCCACAGATGTAACCACATTGGGGGCTGCAGGAGGAGGGCCGGGGCCCTCGCTGCCCTGCCGGCTCCCTGTTCCTGCAGGAGCCAGCTTGTTTTGTTTGTAAATGGCGTGTCCTCATGCCCTCCCAGAGTGCACCAAAACTAGTTGTTCCTTTTTAAAATGTATTTCTTACAAAACAGGGGGCATATTCAGGGCAGCCTACAGCTAATTCCACTTTGGGGGCTGCAGGGGGAGGCCAGGGGCCCACGCAGCCCCTCCAGATAGAGCAGCTTTGTGTTCCCGCCCGATGGGAGAACAAACACGATGCCACATGGATTAGGGAACCCAGGGCACCGTCACTGAACTGGCCCCAGAGGATGAGGTCTCCAGAGCCATAGCATGGCTCGGGGGGCTGTGCTCCCCTTTATTCAAAAGACGGCCCCAGGGGATGGGGTCCCCAGGGCCTCTGCTGGCCCAGGAAAAGGGGCTCCTAGCCCTTTACTTAAGTTATTTGCCCTGGGAATGAGGTCCCTGGAGCCTCGGGGGCGAGCGGACATGCAGCCCCTCCCTCCCCTTTATTAAAGATATCGGCCCCGGAGAATAGGGTTCCATGGACCTTGAGGAAGTAAGGGGGGGGAGGTGGCTGCACCACACCCGCTCACTCTAAAAAACAAAACAAAACATGTACAAAAAAAAATACCTCACACTTTTCCCCAGACCTGGCCTGCTGTGAGTTTGCAGCAAAATTTTAAAAAAATTGCCCCAGGCACAGTCCTTTTGGGTTTCCACCACCAGGACTGTGTGGTGACGGTATCCTTACCATGCGCCTTGTGTTTATGTTTGTTTGTTTACTTTAAGACTCCTGAGTCCTAAGATGGCTGGCTCCATTTCCTGGCTGAGGTGGTGGCAGCCAATCTTGCACATTTTCTGTCCACGACCCATTTCCCAATAGGAACCTAGCAGCTGGTAAGCATTTCCTGTTTCAAAATGGTTCAGGCCAGAAACTGCAAGATTCTTCTCAAGTTACAGGTGTGGAAGGCTGACAATTTGGTGAAGTCGCTCTTCATCATCCACAAGCATTCTGATCCATACAAAAGTGTGGACACAACATAGCTCTGGTAAAGCCTCTGCTGTTGGTGCTGTACTGAGATTATCTCTTCACGTTTTTCAGCATCCTGAAGGCATTCCTGGCCTTGTTCAGTCTGCTGTGTTAACAAAGTGTTTTTTAGCCAAAACCTAGGATGGAAATGGATAAGTTGGAACAGTAAGGTAAAATCACATTGAAGAGGCTCTGTGACTGTTAAGAGAGAGTGTAAAGTTATTTTTACATGCAATCCGTAGACTGTAGAAAGTGCTTTTGTAATGCTGGACTGTGGTAATAAACTTATTTGTGACCTTTGCGCTATAGTAATAAATGTGTGAATATGCGTTAATTAATGGGGTTGCTCTAAATAACGTGTTAGTGAACCACGTTTATTTTCACTTCCGTAGCATAATGTAAGTCAACCAACCTTTCTGCATCCTAGCTTGTGCTGTTGTGCTTGTCAATGAGTTTTACATTAATATCAAACGTATGATGCTGCATTGCGAAAATATAGTATTTACATGTAAAGAGCGAACCTATACCTCCTACTTTATGCTAATTAGTATTCTGAAACACAAAAGGCTCTTGGTAGAGACGTCCTTTCTACCTTGAGTCAATTAAAAAAATCATACTTTCTTCTAAAGATACTTGTGCCCTTTAGATGCTGAGATCATGCCAGATTTTGGGGCGGAACGGTTTAGTTCTCGCAGAAGAGGCTGCCAAAGGAATTACATAAAACCTTTTTCAAAACACCCATTTGTCTTCTTCAAGCATATAAGACATCATGTTAGCCTGTATTTCTTAAAATGCTATAGTTTACTTTGATTTAGTTGATGTTCTGCGGGGTTCGGGGTGTGTGATCATTTTTAGCAATTTTTCTCTTCACACTAACTCGTCTGTGACAGGCAAAGTGAAGAGAGTGTGATTGTTTCTAGTAGTGAAGAAAGGTTGCCAGAGGGCCGAGGTGAATGCATCTGTGACAAATGTGTCTAGCAGCAGTGAATGCCTCCGCATTCAGGGCCTGCCAGTCTGCCCCCCGTTTCTGGGAGAAGTCTGTGAATAGCGTAGCAGATCTGCCAACCTTTCCTGCAAAAGAACCAATCCTCCACTTTTGGTAAACAAAATACCCATTCTGTCTTTCCCTCCAAAAAGTTAGCATAGCCCAACTCATTTTAATGCAGGGGACGTCAAGGCTTGGTCCCCCCTTTTACTCCCAAAATGTCCATCATGTAGCTTTTTGTAAGAGTGGCCACCCGGGTGCCACTGACTTATTTTCTACTGGTCCTTTCAGTGGACGTGAAGTCTCCTTGCCAGGCCTCATTTCTAAGAAGTGCGTTACAGCTCAGACATACCAACGAAGTCTCGATAGACGCATGCGCATCCAAAGTGTTTCATAGATGGAGCTGTTTTAGGAACTCTGTTGCCTTCAGTTACACCATTGGCAGGTTGTTTTTCAACTCCCGCTTGCAGGAACAAAAAGCGGAGTGCAGCCTAGATCTTCCTGGTGCATTGCTGACTCTTTCGCGTGAATGGTGCAATAACATAAAATGTAAGGTGTTCAGTAGAAGCATCCTTTGTAATACCTTTTGCCCCTACTGCCTCAGCTCACCTTTCAGAGAAAATCTGTGGGGGCGAAAGTGGTGCAGAGATTATGAATCCTTACATTGTGCAGTCTGTCAGGGAGCAGACTTCGGTTAAAGGCAGACCTCTATGGAGCCCAGCACTGATCAGTTTATATATGAAGCGTACGTCCCGTTGTGTGGCTTTGAAGGGGTCACAAGACAAGTCCTCCCGGGCGTTCCTCACCTCGCACTGAATTAGTGAGCACATTTTTGTAGAGTTACATGCAGCCCTTTCTTCATTGTATCTCCTCTGAGCTTCTGTGTTGAGTG
The DNA here is from genome assembly GCF_031143425.1 of Pleurodeles waltl. Taxonomy (NCBI): domain Eukaryota; kingdom Metazoa; phylum Chordata; class Amphibia; order Caudata; family Salamandridae; genus Pleurodeles; species Pleurodeles waltl. Next base: position 622,525,304 of record NC_090437.1, on the reverse strand, counting down.
CATGGCCACATGTGCAGGTTAGGGAATATCTTCAAACCAGGTGTGTCCCTTCGCCCTAACCTTACCAGCTCCAACCCCATTATTGTGGCGCCTTTCACCTGCAGTCCCTTCTTGCTGCAGCACGGCTCACATGCAGTGCAGAAGAGTACAAGAGCACCCCCCTCCCAAAACAAAAACAATTGGCTGCATTCCAGTAAAAGAACCGAGGGAGTCTTTTTGGATCGTTAATTCTGCACAAATTCGTAGGGCTTCATTTTATTTTCTCCACATTGATAACATGGCCCTGAAACAAGCTGTCACTCAGATTTCGAGTTTTGGATTAAAAATGTATACTTAAAAGTCATTATCATTTGAACTGTAGGCAGATTTGTCTAATATTTGTATTTAATGTTTAATTTCATTCCTTTGAAGCTAACTTGACGATCACAGGTCTTCGGGACTGGATTGTTCTCTGGCTCGTGGTGCCATATTCTGGCTTTGGGAAGTGTGACCCAAGCACAAATAGTTGTTCTGTGACCCGCTCTGGCACACTTTGTGTTAAAATGCACAAGGGACAGTGCAGAGATCTCAGTCCACAGCAGAACCTCAGATTAGTATGCTCTTCGCCTGATTTCTTGCAACTTGTAGCGCTTTTACCGTTCGTTTTTTAGAATTAAAATACATTGACAGACTTCCCAAATATTCTGCCACCAAACGCATACAAGAGAAATGTGTATTATCACAGTAACACGTCCCTAGAATTGAAGAGAAGTCTGGCAAGTTTCCGTCCCTTTTTCCCTTCTACTGGTTGATAATGCTACGCTGCTTACCAAGCCAACTCTTTAGCCCATCATAAGTGACACCCATCTTTACTTGTGGGAGAGAGTAAGGATTTATTTCTGGGAAAATACAAACTTATAGCATTGAGGTTAGTCGTACCGAAAAGGTCACTCTTTCCTAAACCGCACACTCTTTCCCTAACTCTCCCTCGCCTATCGTCGTGATATGTGGTACCCCCTGATGTTCCTTCTGCCCTCATTTGAGTAGATGTTTCCGTGTCCGTCAATGATGCCCAGTTCCCTTGTACTTCCTACTTTTCAGTGCCTGGTTCTGATATGTCCGCCTTCATATTTGCCACTTTCTCAAACAAATTTCCTCTCCCAAAATGTGACAGAATAATTTGCCCAAACCCATGCCTACGGGCCAGCCCCAGAAGCCATGCGCCAGTAGTGAAAGGGTGTGGAAAAGTCAAAGCGAGGAACCCACATAAGTATAGCTTTCCTTTCGAAGCAACCTTTCTACTGGCCTGCTCCTCCACACAGAGGATGCAGCACCTTCTGACCCGGTCAGGGTAGAGTGAGCAGCGCAAAGATCCAGTTGCACAAGAGCATCGTGTACGGGATAGGATGACTCCATTTATCACCATTACTACTGTACCCACCCGGTCCCGTGCCCATCCTACATTGCCATGAGTCTTTTCTGTTTTTTATTCCTTATTTTCTCACATGTCCCCTTTGTCAGGCTTTGTCCTTTTGTGTGACTAGTGCAATGAATAGTGACACCCATAAGTTGCCCCACGTCAGATGGTGTCCTTTCAGTCCCGGTCTGACTTTTGGGTACACTGACTTGCTGTCCTGATCACAGCCCTACCTGCTATCAAAGTTGCAGTACATCTTTTAGTCTCAAACAGGTGAGCCTTATATCTTCAGGTTATAGCTAAGCGTTGCCATCAGGCCTTTCTGCAGCCAGTTGTGCTTTATGACCAAGTTGTCCAATCTGAAGCAGCAGTTTCAAGAGGCTTCCGTCACACATGACTGATCTTCCTCTGACACCCCGATGGCTGCAAGATTCCACATCGCAGAGGTCCTGCTTTCTCCAAAACCAGGAGGTGTGTAGTATTTTTGTACGACTGTATTGGTGCTTATATAGCACTCTTCTACACCAAGGCTTTTCTTTTGCAAGATACAACAAATTGGATAAAAAAATGAAAAGAAATGGCTCCCAAGACTGAAGGATGAGACTTCCCCTTTAAATGTTTATTTTGAACACTGCTCAGGTAGACTAGTATCTTTGGATACTCTTTAAGTACTTAATTCCTTAAGTAGTCAAAGTTGGAATGAGGTTTACTTTTGAGCTTTTACCAGAAAGGCCCCATAATTTATTGTCCTCTTGCTCTGCAACCACCCACAGTGCCTCTCTCCCCCTCATCATAGTTCTCAGGACAGTGTCTCCAGTACTGTAACTCAGATTACCATGCAAAACGAAAGCCCACATCATACCATGTATCAACTGTCTCGTCATAACAACATCATCACCGCATTCCCAGTGCTTCCTAATGCATCACAGTGATTACCATGCATGTATCACCACACGTTTTCACAGCACTGAATGTTGTTCTTACTTGGTTGCCACAGCACTCGTCACCAAAATTATCCACATATTTTGTGGCACATGTTTGATGTTCTATATGAAGTAAGTGGCTTATATCAGTGTTTCAGTCTCTCCTTCCTCGCTGGACGTGACTGGCCCAATGAAGCTTAAATACCCCAGTTCAGCTTAAAAGTAATGATTACCTTGCAAGCAGTGTGTGTATGGTTTTGCACCATGGTGTGTGGTTGACTCTGCCAGGGTGCCTCATGTGGAGGAATTGAGTAGAAACACTGCAACAAGCACGAAAAATACAGGGGGGGGCGGCAAGCACAGAATCTGCACCTAGAGAGAAATAGCACAGTCTTAACTTGTAGCAAAAATAGTTGTTATCAACAATAAACAATCCAGAACATGATAATGCAGATATGGTCAGATTGAGCACCCTCCCTGTGGACTATTAGTACGGCCACAGAAAAAAACTGTGCATATTACTGCAAACCCCCGTGAAGATGTTCTAACCGTTTTGCTCTAGTAGTGTACTCCTACCTGGAACGTTAGACTTGTTGGTGCCCAAAGGCGGTGTGCATTGATTAACTGATGTCCTGAGTTACTGTAGATCGTAGTAGGCATTACTGTTGATCTTGTGACATTTGCAGACTGTACATGAGGTGCACTGTGATTAGAAACTGATGGTACAGCCGAATGAACTTTCAGCACAGGTGTTTAAGGACTAATGATGGTGTAGGCAGACTGGCAATCACAAAGTGTTTCTGATAAGAGATTGCTGGCTGGGCTTCTAAATGTGACGGGGAACCAGAAACCAAATGTGTGCAGCAGTCAATTGGATATGGAGGCCTGTTCCTGGGTTGTTGTCCTTTACCTCATTGTGGGTCCTCCACCTCTTCCAGCTAATGCAACTCTTCTGCCTCTGCCACCCTCCTTAGTCTTATCTTGTATGAGTAACATCAAAAAGATTACAATGTGTGACAGTTGTACCCCAAGACGATGCATACACATTGCGTTCATGTCCCATAACCAACTCCGATAGCTAATACATGCATTTACTCAGTTAAAGAAAATACCATGGAAATGAATGAGACCATACCAATTTTCCATAGGAAGGAAATTATGTTGCAAGCTCAGTAAACAAGGTAATCGGTTAACATAAGTGGGAACAAAGGGCATCCAATGATCATATGAACTAAGCCGACTTGCCTGCTTTGCCAGCAATCGGCAGGAACAGTCATCATCTGGTGATGAAATATTCTTGGACTGTGTGCACATCTGCAGTCAGTAGCTCAGGAAAATGTAGCTCCAACACAGGGCAGCTACCTCAGTTGGTTAGTCTTCCTACTTCCCTAAGGAATAACAGGGTGCTGTTGCTTCCATCCTAGAGTCTAACGTAACAGCTCCTGTTGTGCTGACTCACAGCCCCCTTCGGGCTCTTGTAGGTGCTTTCTTTGCAGACGCCCTTTCATAAAAAAATAAACTTAGCAACAACATGACATTTACTTTGCATTTGCCCTACAAACAGATTTCATGAAATTGCAGATCAGATAAGGGTCCGAGGTAGGGAAGGTTTCCCATTGCAAAGGGGAAGAACCTGAAGATGTTCGGTTTAGATTCTCTATCAATCCCTTGACTGCTCAACCCCTTCCCCTGCGTCCCAACCCACACCCCGAGAAGATGGTATGACTCACCACCATGTTCTCACGAGCCCCTGTGGCTTTCCCTCCTGCCCTGCCCACATCCAGAGGAGCATGTTGTTTCTCCCGCCATATTGATACAGCGCTATGGTGCTGCCTAACAATTTGTCACCCGTTGGACATTGTGATCACCTGTGTTATGGTATGGTGGTATTGAAGTAGCAGGTTGAAATGGCCCTCACTTATTGGAAAACAAGGCCCTTCTTCTACATGTGTCCAACCAATCTGTAACGGCACCTCCACACAGTTTCCATTACAATGTTAAGAATAAGGCATCATTCCTCTAGAAGAGTTCACATTTGATCAAGTTTTTGTTGCTCAGATACCTTCATTGCATTGGAAGTACACATTTCTATAGCACTATGTACCTTGCTAGCATGATCTTCTCATAGTACTTGACTGTGTGCAAGGTAGTATCCACACCAGGCAGCCCTGTGCTCCCCTAGCACCTGACCTTATTTCATCGTAACCTTCATACCAGTCAATGCTGCTGAACAACTCTGAGATCATGATTGGCCCGTTACTGTTCCTGCCCATTTCTGCAGTACTTCTCCCAGTGCCACCAATATATATGTATATTATATACAAGTGTTGCTCCACATGCGATGAGCAGCAATTTTACTGCATTGCAGTACACTGCAGATGTTGATATGCCAGCTGGACCAATGAAAAAAACTAATCACACAGTGCAGGGCTAATTGCCACCTTTATCCTGTTCGGTGTGATATTCCCTATTTGAACCAATCAAGTTAATACTCTGCAGAGCCGGTGAACTATAGCACATGTATCTGCTCTCTGTGACTGAGATATTCTGCTTCATTACCCAAAGGTGTATGCCTTCCTTGTTTTCAAAATGATAAAGGTCAGAGGCTACATTACATTTCTCAAGTTGGGAAATAGACTTATTAACGGGAAGAACCCAAAGAGTCAGGCTGCTAGCCTTCACACCAGAGACCAAGAATCTGATATGCGGTGTGTTACAGGGATCATCCCTCACCCCACCTTTTCCAACAAGCACGTCACACAGCTAACATCATCCGATCACAAGACACTATCGTCCCCTCCTATGCCGATGACACCCAACTCATCCTCTCCCTGATGAACAAGACAAAATCCATTAGAACCCACTTCACCTACTGCATGGCCATGGTAGCAGACTAGATGCGAACGAGCTGCCTGAAGCTCAGCTTCGACAAGACGGAACTACTGGTCTTTGGCTACAAGACCTCCCCACAGGATTTCACCTGGTCATCTTCGGAGCCTGCACCTACACCCAGAGACCATGCAAGAAATCTAGAGATCATGCTAGATGTTAGATGCTCTATGTTACAGCTCAAGTCAACGCAGTGCGCACCGCCTGCTTCCACATACTATGCGTACTGCAAAAGATCTTCAGGACACCAGACGGACCATCAGGCAAGCACTTATCACTAGCAGCTGGACTATGGCAACACTCTGTATGCCGGAATCTCCAAATACCTCCTACACAGACTATCCAGAATGGAGCCGCAACACTCCTACTCGACCTCCCATGCCACACCCACATCACACGTCTTCCCATTCACAAGCACAGACAATTCAAACTTCACACCCACAAATTCAAAGCCCTATGCAACTCTGGACCAAAATACTTTAACAGCTGCATACACTTTTAACCAACCCACCATACACCTATGCTCTGCCTCACTATCACCACTCCCCGCATCTGCAAAACCAAAACGGGCAGTCACACATTCCCCTACATCGCGCCCAAGACATGGAACAACCTCCCTCAACACATCAGAGCTCCTTGTCACTTCTTGAGTTCCACAAGAAGCTGAAGCCCTTGCTCATCAATGGAAATTGGAGCTGAGCCATAAGCATACAGTGGCAAGCTAGTTTCCATAGGCAGAGCATTTTTTGTTTTGTCAATAACTTTGGCGCCGCTTGAAGAATCGTCATGGAATTTTCAAAACTTATAATTTTGCCAGTTCAGCTGCTGTCCTGAAAATTGTGGGGTGATCAGTCAAGCGGGAGCCGAGAAAAAGGGGGGGTTCCAAAACGTATTTTCCCCATGCATTTTCCAATAGGGATTTTGAACACAACTACCGCCTGAACCGCTGGAAGAAATTACATCAGATTTGGCAGAAAGCTAGCTCTTCTTCCAGAAAGTACACTTATTGTGATTTGGTGTAAATCTGATCAGTGGCTTTAGAGATATTAAAGGGTAAAAAATATAGATATCTAGGGATGCAGAACCTCCACAGATTCAACTGTCCCATGCTGGCATCTGATTAGCTGTCAGCACTTCAACAAGGAAGTGTTGGCAGCTATCTTGGGAATCAGCTCCAGCCGAGTCCCAGACAAAAAGTTGAAAAAAAGAAATGGACCAGGGTATGTTCACCCTGAGCCCTTAGCTGTGGTCTAGGGGTCCCTTACGGACCATGCCAGGGCAAACAAACCTTTTTTTTTTTAAATGTCGGGAAAATCTGTGGATCCGTATTTTCCAGACATTAAAAAAAAAAAAGGGGGGTGGTCTTTTAAAAAAAATGTTGCTCCTGGGTGGACCAGGTTTGGGGGCTTTAAAAAAGGAGAGGGGACGATGGTGACAGTCTTAGGGCTTGTTTTAGCCCAGAGACTGTCACCTCCCCAATCAGAAACAAATATGCAGGGTGCTGCGGTGCCCCCCATGCACTAGGGACCACCACCTTCCTGGGGCTAAACAATAATTTGATATGGGGGAGGGACGTATGACTTCCCCCAGAGCCCAGGTGTGTGCCACCTCCCTGGGGCTACAGATTCCATTAACACGGGGGGCGCAGGCAGCCACCTCCCCCTGTAGCGCAGTGGACCGCCACCACCCCGGTGTAATTTATTTCACATTAAGGAGGGGCGGCCACAGTCCCCTACCCCCGCAGCCCTGGGGATCGTCACCTCCCAAGGGCTGAAAAAAAAGGGATGGGGTCGATTGCGGACTATCTGCCCTGGGGATCGCCACCTCCTTGGGGCAAATTTCAAATGTTGGATGGGGGCTGTGTGATCCCACTCAAAAAGCCAATAATGGCCCTGGGGACCACCACCCTCCAGGGCTGCCTATTGCTATGTCCCGGAGTGCCCACCCGCAGGACGTAGCTGTTTGGTCTGACTTGCTTTGACAGCTCCCGCCAGGTCAGAGCAAAAACTCTGGTATATATTAGCTCCTCAGTCATGAGAAGGTCAGAACATTCTAATAACGAATCTCACTTTAAAAAAATGTTTGTTAGAGTTACTTATGTGATTATGTCACAGAAGACACAATGTTCCGGTCTTTCTTTTCACAAACTTCAAAAATCTGTTAGTCCAGTTCATGTGGAAATCACTTCCAGAGACACTGAGTCATCTGCTTACTCCACCATCAATAAAAGTATGTGATAATTTGTAAATTTCGAATGAAGTGCTTATATAACTTGTTAGGGCTGCCTCAGGTTACAGAAAGGGGTTTACATATGTGCATACTTTTTCAAGTGGTTCATTACCATCTTTCTGTTTTGGTGAATCCATTTTGTTGTCCATAAGATCTAGGTCATATGGCGTTTATTGGAAAAACAGTTACAGGTGCGTAATATACTATGTCACTCTGGCATTCATTTTGCGTGTCTTATTATAGATTCTCTACACACAGCACACTTACACATTCTGTAATAGAACATATCACAGCAGCCTGCATCTCCGAAGCCTCCAAAAGAGTTTGCCTGAGAATCACACAAACATGTATGCTTTGGCCTTCTGAACATGAACATCTCACAGAGAAGCAGCAGGGTTGTGTTGTGCGCATGTGATTTGTGTTATATCCAGCATGTACATTTGAATGTTGGGTTGCTGTGTTTTTTTTGCATTCTTATATAGTGTAAATCCACCAGAGCAGTAGTGCTGAAACTTTTTTTTAGAGCAGGGATGCCCGCAGTAACATTAACTCACTAAAGGCATTGGGGATTATGTAGTAGGTTGCCTTTGAAAACATAACAAATACATACAAAAGAGAAACAAACATTGACAAAAACTAATAGGTCTTGCCCATGCAAGAGCCATTGGCAATGTTTTTTGCCATGCTAGACACTAGTGTGGCTGCTGTTTAGCATGGCTAAAAGTTAGTGGCGTGAAATGTCAAAGTGGAGTGGGGGAGCAGAGTGTTGAGGAGTGGAGAAGGGGAAGTAGAGGGGGGTAGCTTTCAGTTGTTTAGTAGCAGAGAGGGTCATGGGGTGGAATAGGTTGGAGTGGATTGAAGGAGTGGGGTGGATTGGATTGGGCAATAGGTGGATTGAGTGGGGTGGATTGGATCGGAGTGGGGTGGGGTGAATTCAAATGGGGTGAGGTGGATTGGATTGGGGTGAATTAGATTGGATTGGGGTGGGTGGTTTGAATTGAAGTGATTGGGTTATGGTGGATTGGATTGGATTGGGGTTGAAGGGAGTGGGGTAGATTATACTGGACTGGAGTGGGGTGGATTGGAGTGGGGTAGATTGTATTCACTGGATTGGAGTAAGTTGGATTGGACTGGAGTAAAGTGGATTGGACTGCAGTGGGTTGAATTGAATTGAGTGGGGTGGATTGGACTGAATTGGGGTGGACTGGATTAGGGTGGGATGGATTGGGGTGGAGTGAATTGGATTGGAGTGGGGTAGATTGCTATCACTGGATTGGAGTGAGGTGGATTGGACTGGAGTAGGATGGGTGGGATTAGAGTGGGGTGGATTGAAGTGGGGTGCAGTGGTTTGGATTGGAGTGGGGTGGGGTGGATTGGAGTGGGGTGTATTGGAGTGGGATAGACTAAACTGGGGTGGGGTGGATTGTAGTGGGGTGAATTGAATTGTCGTGGGCTGGACTGAACTGGGGTAGGATAGGTTGTATTGGGATGAGGTGGATTGTAGTGGTGTGAATTGGAGTGGATTAGATTGGCATGGGGTGGATTGGATTGGGGTGGGGTAGCCTGGATGGATTGATTGGAGTGCGGTGGACTGAACAGGGGTTGATTGGATTGGGGTAGAGTGGGGTGGATTGGGGTGAGATGAGTTGGAGTGGGATGGTTCAGAGTGGGTTGGATTGGCGTGGGATAATAGGATTGGAGTGGGGTAGATCAGATTGGGGTGGATTGGATTAAAGTAGGGTGGATTGGATTGAATTGGGTAGATTGGATTGAGTGTGGTGGAATGGGGTGGGCTAGATTGGCTTTGCTGGATTGGAGTGAGGTGGTATGGACTGGAGTGGGGTGGATTATATTGGCGTAGGGTGGATTGGATTGAATTGAAGTGAGGTGGATTGGTTTGGGGTGGGGTGGATTGGAGTGGAGTAGGTTGAAGTGTAGTGGATTGTGGTGGGGTGGATTGGATTGGTGTGGGGTGGAATGGATTGGAGTGGGGCATATTAAGGTGGTTTGGAGTGTGGTGGGGTGGACCGGAGTAGGGTGGATTAATGTAGACTGGATTGGAATGGGATTAAAGTGGATTGTATTAGAGTGGGATAGATTGGCTGGTGTGGATGGATTGGATTGGAGCAAGATGGGTTGAGTGGCGGTAGACTTGACTTGAATGGGGTGGGTTGGGTTGGAGTGATGTGGTTTGGATTGGAGTGGGATGGGTTAGATTTCAGGGGGTGGTATGGGTTGGATTTGAGGGTGTGGGATGGATTGGGGTGAGTTGGACTGGACTGGAGTGGGGTGGATCAGACTGGAGTGGGGTAGATCAGACTGGAGTTGAGTAAATTGGACTAGAGTGGGGTGAATTGGGATGGAGTGGGGTGGATTGGGGTAAGAGACTGGAGTGGGGCAGATGCTTTTGAATTGGAGTAGGTTGTTTGGGGTTGGAGTGGGGCAGATTGTTTTGAATTTGAGTGGGACAGGATGGTTTGGATTGAAGTGGGGAAGATTGTTTTGGACTGGAATGGGGTAAGTTTTTCTGGATTGGAGTGGGGCAGATTGTTTTGTGTTGGAGTTGGGCAGATTGGAGTGCAGTAGATTGTTTTGGGTTGGAGCAGATTGAATTAAGGTGGATTGGATTGAAGTGGGGTGGATTGGAGAAAGGATTGGTGTACGGTGGATCGGACTGGAGTGGGGTGGATTGGTGTTGGGTGGATTGAACTGGAGTGAATTGGGGTGGGGGGGTGGATTGGATTGAGGTGAGATGTATTGGATTGAAACAGGATAGATTGGATTGGGTGTAGATTGAGGTGTATTGGATTGTTGTAGGTGGACTGAATTGTAATTGGGTGGATTGTTTTGGTTTGGAGTGGGATGAGTTGGGCTAGAGTGGGATGAATTGGTGTGGGGCACATTGTTTTGGATTTGGGTGGGCTGTTATGGATTGAAGTGTGGCAGGTTGGAGTGGGGCAGATTGTTTTGGATTAAAGTGGGGCAGATTGGATTGGAATGGGGCAGGTTTTTTTTGTATTTGAGTGGGTAAGATTGTTTTGGATTTGAGTGGGGCAGACTGTTTTGGATTAGAGTGGGGCAGATTGTTTTGGATTAGGGTAGGGCAGATTGTTTTGGATTGAAGTGGGGTGGATTGTGTTGAATTGGAGTAGGGCAGACTGATTTAGGGTGGATTTGAGTGGGGTGGATCAATTAGCAGTGGGGTGAATCGGGTTGGAGTGGGGTAGATTGGATTGGATGGGGGTGGGATGGATTGAATTGGAGTGGGGCTATTGTTTTGGATTAGAGTTGGGCGGATTTGGAGTGGGAAAGACTGTTTTGGATTGGAGTGGGGCAGACTGGATAGGGACAGATTGTTTTGGATTGCAGTCTGACAGCTTGTTTTCGATGGAGTGCAACATATTGCAGTGGGGAGGATTGTTTTGGATTTGGGCATATTGGAGTGGGGAAGATTGTTTTGGATTGGAATGGGGCAGATTGTTTTGCAGTCATGCAGATTATTTTTGGATTGGAGTGGGGTAAATTAGATTGGGGTGGGTGGGGAGGATTGGGGTGGGATGGGTGTGAGTGGATTGGGGTGAGTGGTTTGGATTGGAGCGGGTGGATTGGTGTGGGGTGAGGTGGACTGGATTGGGGTAGATTGTAATAGGGTGGATTGGGGTATACTGCAAGATTGTGTGTTGAAGCATCATTTCAGAAGTTAAACACATTAAGAAAACAATGTCTTTTTGCAATATTTAGAGCAAGATAATCGTCATCTTTGGATGACAGTGCCCACAAGCAAAAGAAAACTTGAGTGCAAAGCTAGAAAGGACTTGGCAAAGTAAAAGAAAGTTAGCTATAAAAAATTGTTTGCCCTGCTAAGCCCGTTCTTGCCAGTAACAAGCCTTCTGTTTGCAGGGCACGAGAATTAAACAAAAAATAGTATCTCAACCACGTTGGGAGCAGCGGACTGGCACTGGTTAAGTTGAATCATTGACGGGCACTGATTAAGTTGAATCAATCAGAGCTTTGTCCCTACTACACACAGAGAAACAGAAATGATGCTTGGCCTGCAGTGATGAATTACAAGTCTGGAAAGAAGAGTGCCATGCAAGGCAACAAATGGTTAGCAACAGACGGGCACCAAGCCCTTTATTGTACACAACAGAGTCTCGCATGTGAGGCGCATGCGCCAGCAAGCCCGACCCTAAAAAATGAGTTGTTCTTTCTGAATCTAAACTCTCAAGTTTTATGGAAGTGCTGCAGCACCTCTCACACCCCTAGTTCCGGCACCACTGCGCCAGAAGACATAGGCACTCTTTACATAAGCACCAGGACAGAGTCATATTTTTGTTTTGTGTTTAGGCACAGGAGTATTAAGTGATTTGCCCGCTTATGTTGGGCACACGCCGGACTCGAACCGGTTTCCCTAGCTCCAAAGTGGGCAGCTCTGGCCATTAGGCCACATTTTCTTCTGCTGACTGGTGTGCTCAAGTGTAGCCCCATACACCAGTCCACGTGCACCCTTCCAGCCTGTGTGAAAGCCTTGTGAGCCACACAGCTGCAGGCGCATGGGCCTTCAATGACCTTGGCCTTGAGATCACTTCTGAGTTGATATTCGTAGACTTCCCTTGAAATGAAATACGAGGCCGTGCGTGACAGGAGATGGTCTTCCCGGAAACAAGCATACGGATCAAAGCCACGTCTTTTTCTGGCCGACAGGAAGGGGAAACAACGTACGCATAGAATGCCCTTCTTATTTCTTTGTTTCTGGTGCTTTGCGACTCTCCAGTTGCACAGTAAATCTTACACGGATTGCGAAACCAGCTGACTGCAGGAAGCTTGCGCGGTCCCAGAGGGTTGTGTTCTGGTTCCTGTACTTGGGAAGTCCACTAAAATAATACAGCAGATGTTCTTTTTAATGTATTACTGAAAAAGATTTAAAAGTAAAGTACTGTACCAGAGCAGATTAACACGTACGCCAGCATTTGGAGTCTGCACAAGAGGTACCTTTAGAAGAGGAAGGGAAAACTTTTTTAACGTTTCGCTAAACAGTACTCTTTTCTGTCATAAATTAGTCATATTTTAGACTGGAATAGCAAGAGACCAGTTTTAGGGCTGTGTCTAGGGGTGCTGACCCCGGAGGCTGCCTGCATCTTTGAAACAGGTATGGGCACCTCGGGGCTGAATGGATTCCTCCAGCCAGAAACAATGGCGTTCTTGGCATCTGCATACAGAAGAAGTTGACGATCCAGGTGCCAGTGGTCATACCTTCAAATGCAGATGGTGCAGGATGTGGGCGAGCCAGCAACCACAGTTCCACTACAAAGACGTGAAGCAGCATTGGGCTCCCTTCCTTCAACATTATTGCTTAAAGCTACAAAATGTGTGTAGATCTGTCTGACCATCCTTCAAGGCAACACTACCAAAAATATTATAATTTAAAATAAAAAAGTACATTATCTGATGAAGTGCATTGGAATTAGTTAATCTAATCTGTGAAATGTAATTGAAATAAAACCTTTTTGTACTTTAGTAAAAACAGGGTTATTTTATATTATCACCATTTCTATATTGTATTGTAATTGTATTTAGTGCTTAATAACCCCAACGAGGCGTCAAAGTGTTTTCTGACAAGTAGCACTCTACTCCGGAACCCAAAAGGATTAGTGTTAAACCTGACAGCTTTAGGGTGGTCACCCCTAACTTTGTGCCTGACCCTCCCCTTTTTGACACTGTTTTTGCTGGTTTTAGGACTGTGCACTTTACCACTGCCAACCAGTGCTAAAGTGCATACATATGCTCTCTCCCTTAAAACATGGTGACATTGGCTTATACCCAGTTAGCTTATTTCATTTACTTATAAGTCCTTAGTAAAGTGCACTACATGTGCCCAGGGCCTGTAGATTAAATTCTACTAGTAGGCATGCAGCACTCTTTGTGCCACCCACATAAGTAGCCCCTTAACCATGTCTCAGACCTGCCATTGCAAGGCCTGTGTGTGCAGTTTTACTGCCAATTCGACTTGGCATTTAAAAGTACTTGCCACACCTTAAACTCCCCCTTTTTCTACATATAAGTCACCCCTAAGGTAGGCCCTAGGTAACCCATAGGGCTGGGTACTATGTAGAGAAAAGGCAGGACATGTACCTGTGTAGTTTATATGTCCTGGTAGTGTAAAACTCCTACATTTGTTTTACACTGCTGTGAGGCCTGCTCCTTTCATAGGCTAGCATTAGGGCTACCCTCATACTGTTTGAGTGGTAGATTCTGATCTGAAAGGAGTAACAAGGTCACATTTAGTATGGCCAGTTGCATGATTTATTACACAAATACTTTACAAGTTAAGCCTGACTGCTCAGTGCCAAGCTACCATAGGGTGGGCACAGGATAATTTGGATTGTGTGTGACTTACCCCGACTAGAGAGAGGGCCCCTGCTTGGACAGGGGGTAACCTGACTGCCAACCAAGGACCCAATTTCTAACAATTAGTGTAAAGGATTATGAATACAGTATTAGTATAGGAGGGAATGATTTAATTTGAGTGGAAGATGTGAGTCTGTTAGTTGGATTTAATAAAATAATGGCGGTATAGAGGAGGGAAGAATCCAGAAGTGTTCATTGGGATATCTTAGTAGCAAGATGAGGTTTGGGATTAGTAAAGGAGAGAGATGGGGGCGGGGTGAGTCTGTCGAAAGGGATTGGGGAGATCGTAGTAGTAAAATGGGGTTTGGGATGAGTTAAAGGAGAGATAAATGAGGGTGAATTTAGTAGGGTTGTTTGGGAGATCACAGTAGTAAACTACGGTTTGGGGTGAGCCAGGAGGGGTAGAGGAGGGAAGAGTCTAGGAAGGGTTATTTTGTAGAACATAGTAGTACAATGGGTTTGTACTGAGTCAGAGAGTGGAGATGGAGGATAAATTGATAGACATATAGGGTGATAGTGAGACAGTGTAAAGCTTTTGAGAGTCATTTTTTGTTTTCCCTCTTTTACAGAAGGCCTAAAGTAGTAAATATATAGATACATGATTACATAGTAAGGGAATATACGTGTAAGGAATATAATATATTGAGATTTAAGTCATATTGTATAAACACAGACTTTTAAGAGTTGCAGTATTTGAATTTAATTTAGGTGTGGACTTTTATAACATTATTTATTTATTTCACTTTATTTGATAAAACATACCTTAAAAGTACACATGATTAATCACAATCAATGAAATACTACAAATAAATTACATCACAGTAAAACTCATAAGAACCAGTAGTCGCTTATATCAAATGAACTTTTGGATTTTTGAATTATTCACAATTAATTAAAAAAACATCTCTATCAATCAGTATTCTTCCGTTAATATTACCACTTGTCACCTATATCAAATTAACATTTGAATGCTTAAATTATTCACAAATAATTCAAAAGCATCTTTATCGGTCAGTATAGTTCAGCTAATATTACTCCTACATGCAGATTTATGATTTAACCATGAAATTCAGGCACTTGTAAATATTTCTCATTAAATTTGTCTAAATATTCCTCTCGCTTATACCAAATACTAAGAAGGAATCGTCTCACTTGGTACATGATGTGTTCTGTTCTGTCAGTTTTAAGTATACGCAGTGCCATCTGATATTTGGTAACCGCCAAAGATAAACAGATAGCTGCTAAATGTTTTCAGAGGCAGGTAGCCGAACCTAAACCTTAAACAAAGGCTTTTGGCAAGAGGAGGGGTTACAGTATACAAAAAGTGCTCAAATGTCAGGGCAATTTTAAGCTCGAGGAACCTTTCCGTTAGATGCCCCAAATTGTCCCTGCTAATTTGATGCTCCAATACTTAGTGCCAATACGCTGATCTTACAACCTGCCTATCCAACTTGCTGATTCACTCAGGGGTATCCCAAAAGGGATCAATCTTCAGAAGCCTCTTGAAGATTATCTAATAGACTGATAGGACGATAGTTAGCAGGGCGACCTGCATCGCCTTTTTTAAACACTGGAATAATTTTGGCCCCTCTCCAGGTATGCAGCATTTCGCCTCCTTTTCCAATTTCATTCAACAAAATATTCACATTAGAAGCCTATAACTGAGGAGTGGACTTATATAGATCCTTTGTTATTCGATCTAGCCCTGGGGCCTTTATGGGTTTCAAACTCTTTATAGCTGACAGTGTTTCCTCCAGGCTAAAAAAAAAAAAAAGTGGCTCACTTAAATTATGTGCAGAAATTGCTTTATTATTGCTAAACTCCATCTGCCCCTCAGTTAAGGAGTGCTCATTAGTGTTACCTATGGAATATAATTCATGAAAATGATCCTCCCATTTATCAGGCGAGATATGAAAACGCCTAGGGCTATAGTGCCCTTTACACCCATTTGCAACTAGTGACCAGAAAGTACGATTATCCTTCGCTTTAAGGGCATGCAATAAATCTTGCCAGTTGTTTTCATCCCATTTGCGCTTTGTTGCTTTAAGTACTGTTTTATACCAAAGGTGTACAATTCTGATTTCCCCCTGATTGCAATCCCTGACTGCTCCTCTTAATAATCTTTTTGCCTGCTTGCAATCATGTGTAAACCACTAAGGCGCTTTCCTGGATGGCCTTTCTACACCCTGATATTCCCAATAAAAAATAACCTTTATTTTTTCAAAAAAGGTCCTGTAAATGCCTAACATGGAATAAGGGTCCGTAGTAGTTTCTTCAAAGCCTGACATGAAAAGTACAAAAAGTTGGTAGATCTCTGCATGCAATTTCTGGTTTCCCATAACACTGATCCACACATCTCTGTGACAGTTATTAGCAACGATAGGTGCAGGGGTTCCAACAAGATCAAAACAAAGTGATTTACAGAACTCTTCTCTTCCCCTGTTAGAGTGGTGATCAAAGGATTGTGGTGCCTGTCTGTGATTTTTACCACCTTCATATCGCTTAGGTCAGGCCACAGCCTAACATCCAGCAAAACATATTCAATAATGCTCCTCTGACAACCTCTCTTAAAAGTGGATGCCTTACTTGGATCCTAGTGAGTTCTCCCATTGCATACCCGCAGGCTGTGGGCAACCACTATAGAAGCTACTTGCAAAGCAGCGTTAGTGGGAAAATGCTGTGAGCTACCTGTCAGGCTGGGAATCCCCCAGATATCATCCTCTTTCTCCATTACTAAACTAATCGCAGATGAGGGCTCGAAAGAGGCATTAAAATCACCAGCCACTATTACTTTGACTTCCTATTGGTAGGTTCCAATAAGACTATCTAGCATACTTAAAACAGGCGAGTCACAGTTTATAGGCATTGAGCTACCGTAAACATTCAATAATATTAATAACAAGCTCCTAGGAAACTTAAGTTTGATGCTCATTAGATCCAACAAATCTATTGACATAGAATTGTGCAAGCAAGCAATCTTATTATTTACCAGAATCATAAGGCCACCCTTCTCCTACCCTATTCTTGCTGGAGGAATTGTCTCCACACTGAAGGTGGTAAACCCACTTAAAAACCTTAGTTACAACCCAAGTTTCCTGAAAAATGCTTACATCATGCATCTCAATAAAAGAGTGCCAGTCCTTATCGGCCGACCTAGATTTGAGCCCAGCCAGGTTCCAAGATATTAAGGAAAGTTTTAACTTATACACAGTTTTTGATTAAGAAAAAGAATCTGCAATCCGCCTAGTACCATCAGAATTAATAAGCCCTGGTTCTGCTACATCACTATTATCCAGAATTGCCTCTGCTGTGGGTTCAGGGGTCAAAATATTGCTGCTGCACAGGAAGTTGCTAAAAAAAGAAGTACCCAGTGCTTCAGTTTTTGATGGGGAAAAAAAGAATCGGCAATTCACTCAGTACCATCAGTATTAGTTTGCCCTAGTTATGGTAGATCACTATTAACCAGAATTGCCACTACTACTGGCTCAGGGATCAAAGATATTGCTGCTGCACAGGAAATTGCTGAAAAATAATTACCCAATACTTCATTAACACCTGGCCCTGGGACCAGTCAATCTATCCTATCAAGATCAGAATTCTCACCATTATCGCAAGGAACGGAAGAGTGTGCACTAGGTGCACTCAAGGGGGTGGTCAGAACATTCTGTGGCTTTAGGTTTGAAATAACAGATATTTGTTGACTCAGGGGTATAACATTATTTTATCTTTCCTCAATATTTCAATTGTGAAATGCCTGTAGATAAATAGTTAACATAATATTTACCTATTGTGAGAGGTAAATTAAAAACAGAGACTCTTAAGCTTCTAATCAAACAACTCATGCAGTCCTTTGCTGTTTGAGTATGGTGGTTATGTAGGAAAGAGCCAACTCTTGAGTAGTTTTCTGAATATAAGACAGTTATCCGTGGATCTTATATTTGAGGGTAATGAATTCCGTAGTTTAGCCGCTTGAACACCTTTTGTCCTTTTCTTGTATGGTGGTGTTTTGAGGCGGGGTGCCATTCTTGAGTGGGGGTTTATTTTTTTGATGTATTTTGTAATTTTGTTCATCATGAAAAGAGGTCCTGTTCCAAGTATTGCTTTGTGGGTGATACACATTAGCTTGAAGGTGGATCTTCTGGCAACTGGTAGCAAATGTAGGGCCCTGAGGCAGGGGAGATGTGAGCTTGTGGCTTTAAATGTAGGAGTAGTCTGGCAGCCAAGTTCTGAAAGCATTGTAGTTTTTTCATAGTAGGTAGAGATGATATTTGGTACAGGCCAGTGGCGTAATCCAATTAGATAGTCAAGAGAGATAACAGCCTGCATCTTGTGTGGAAATCTGAGGTGGGGGAAGATGCGTTGCAGAGTTTTCATGGTGATGAAGCTTGATCTTGCTAATTTGTCCACTTGAACATTCATTGCTAACTTGGAGCACATGGGTAATTCCAAGGTTTCTAACTTCCTTAGATAGTTTAGGGGGTGGTCCCAAATTGTCAGGCCACACACAGAGTGGGTCATAATATTTCCAATTGCTACATGCGAGTATTTCTGTTTTGGAAGCGTTCAGTTTGAGATGGCTCCATGTGATCCATTGACCAATGGCTCTGAGGCATTTGAAGATTTGTGAGTTGCCAATGTTTTTAGGGCATTCCAGTTTAGGGATTATTTGTGTGTCATCTCCATAGTTGTAGCATGTGAGTTGAAATTCATTGACCATTACCAATAATGACACCATGTAGATGTTGAAAAGCATGGGTAAGATGATTGAGCCTTGCAGGACCCCTGCTTTTGTGAAGTCTGGTTTGGACGAGAAAGTGGGGGTATGGATGACATTAGTTCTGTTTTGAAGGTAGGATGTGATCCAGTCGAGAGCAGTCCCCTCTGTGCTGGTTTCATAGAGTCTTTGTACTAGGGTGTCATGGTCAACTGTGTCAAAAGCAACTGAGAGGTCCAGGAGAAGTAGTGCAACAACTCCATTGCGGACTGTTGGGTTTTTAAGATCATCCCAGATGGCGATAAAGGCAGATTCAGTGCCTCTTCCTGGGTGTAATTTAGTTTGGTAGTCTGAAAGCATGGAGTTATCTACAATGAGTAGTGACATCAGGGCGAAAGTAAACCTATCTATCAGTTTGTCCAGAAAAGGTCCATTTGTAATGGGTCTATAGTTGTTAGGGTCATGCGTCCAGGTTTGTTTTCTTTAATAATGGGCGAATGTATGCCTTTTTAAGTCCTTCAGGAAAGATTCCTGCAGTTAAAGAATTATTCAGGATTTTTCTTACTGATGTGGCAGCAGGGGTATATAAAATATTGTTCTTGGAGATGTGTGGTGGACAAGGGTCATAAGGGCAGCCTGAAGGCTTGCTTGCTTTGACCAGATCTATAAATTCACTTTGTGATATTTGTTTGAAGGAGTGCAGAGGCTGGGTTGGCTTACTCTTGGAGGGGAGTTTTGGAAACTAGTTAGTTCTGGTGGTTTTCCTTTGCTTTAAATAGGAGTCCAATGTATCTGCCTTGGTTGTGCACAGATTTGCCAATTAGTCTGTGAATTATTGAGTAATGGGCTGAGTTCTTTCTATGTATTTAGGTTTTCAAAATTTGTTAAGAATTTTATTAATTTCTTTATTTGCAGATACATCATTTTGAATTTTGTCTGAGTAATACTTTTTTTTAAGCTTTTTTTAAATTAATTTGTATATTTTTGATGAAGTATATCTTTAATGTTGTTTGTTTTGAGCCATTTGTTGCAGCCTTCTGGTTTGTTGTTTTATCTTTTTTGGTTCTGTGTTTCTCCAAGGTGCTTGTTGTCTTTTGTCTTGGTTTGTTTTTCTGAGCGGTATTAGGACAGCAAAAGCTTCCTGTAGCCACTCCTAATGTTTTTTAACTTAATTTATTATGTATAGATCTGTATTGGCTGTTAGTTTTTTTTCCAAGTATTCAAAATTGAGTTTGTTCTATAGTCGATAGGTGAATGTATGTAAGGTCTTCTTGGGTGTGTTGATTTGTTGTGTTTTATGTTGGAAAGTTACCAAATGGTAGTCTGACTATGTGATTGGTGTGATGCTTTGAACCGTAACTAGTTCTGGGTTTGCATAAATGATATCTAAGATGTGTCCAGCGATGTGTGTGTGATCATGTAAAATCTGATGTAGGTTCAATGTGAATAGGCCAGTGATGATAGTTTTTGGATGGGGCATATTGGGTTTGTCATACCAAATGTTTAGGTCCCCAAGAATGCACAGGTTGGAGTATAGTGTTATAAGTTTTGAAACTTTGTCTAGGAATGTGTCTGTGAATGTTGACTTGCTAGGTGGTGGTCTGTAAAGGAGGAGGAAGTTGGTGTAGGGTTGCATATGGTGATGAGGGCTTCACAACTGTGTATGGAGATATCTGTTGTGCTGAGACTTATTGCTTGTTTGAATATGACAGCTAGTCCATCTCCTATTTTGCCTATACGTTTTTGTGTGATGGTTTGATAGCCTGGAGGAATGGCTTAATTCAACACTAGGGCCATGTCATCTCCAAACCATGATTCAGTTGTGAAAAGTAAGTCAGGTTCTGTGTCAGTGAGTAGATCGTAAAAGTGGTACTTGTTTTTAGAGAGTGATTGAGCATTTATGAGTAGGCAGTTTAAATATTGTGTTTTGGTGGTGGTGTATTTGTTTTTGTAGAAGAGTGATCAGAATATTTTGAACTTGTAGCCGGTGTGTCATTAGTGCTGATATTAACTGCATGAGGGTCATAATAGTGTTGTTTTTCTGTATTGTGTTCCTCATCCAGCAGGCTTAGAAGGCATTTTGTTAGGTCTGTGTGTGTTGGTGGTGGAGATGGTGGTTGCGAGTGACATGGTGAGTTGTGTTCTTTTTCTAGAGTAGCCTTATATAATAGACATGGGGATGTGAAATTGTGAAGAGTGGCATGTTGTTTATTTCGTTTGTGTCTGTTTAGGGTAGAAAGAGTATGGGTTGGGGTGGTGGTGGAGCATGTGGGTCATATTCTGAGGCTCTAAATTGTGCAATGGATAAGAGGCGGGGTGTGTTGGGGTGTTTGTGGTGGATGTTGGTGAAGATTGAGAATTTAGCCATTCAGAACCCTACCCCGAACAGCATCAGAATCAGAAATGTAACCCTAAACTCTCAATCCAATAGAAATACTAGCCCTAGCAACCAATCACAGCAACAGATGCAACAACCAATAGATACTTACATAAGGGGGCAAGTGACCTTTTAGCTCAGGCTGCCGGGGCTGAGTCATGCAGGTGATCCTCTGTTCAAAATCTCTTTAGCTACAGACAGGCACAATCCACAATTTCTAGCTACCAGATTCTACTTTTCAGATAAGGTACACAAATGAAACCACTGAAATTCTGTTTCTCAAGTGCTTAAACTAATCACTTTTTCAAGCCAAAAATGAGTGCCTCACATACTTTCCAAGCACAGTTTAGTTCACAGAGCAGATTAAGCAGTCTCCTAAACACATTCTGGTTAGCCACTGAGGTGTAGTTAGCCGTTTTCAAAACCTTGTAATGGTTTTGTGGGGAAGGGGAGGTTGGTGATGCTTAAAGCAGTCTTTGTGGAAAACTAGGTGGGAAATTCATACTGTCACGGGTAGCACAAAAACAGCAGTTTTTATGGTACCAACTTTGCAGGTAGACCAGAGGTAAATTCAGACAGCCGCAGGCAGAACAGAAACAGAAGTTTAAAGGACAAAGTTTGCAGAAAACCAATATGTAAATTCATACAAACATGGGCGGAGCAAAATAGCAGTTTGAAATACCAAGTTTGCAGAAAAACGGAGTGCCAAATGTAAATAGACACAGCTAGAGAAGAAGCACTTTTTATTAAAAAAAATTACAACAAAAAACAGAAAGTCTGTGATCCTACCACCTGCTTTGACTCTTGCTCACTGGGCTGTTTTGGGTGAAAAGAAGCTAGGCTCACAAAATATATCATATTGTAGTGCTTTCAGCGTATGGGCACCGTTTCTCTGTGGGGCCGATATTTTCATTGGCTGGATGTGTTCGGTTAGTCAAACTATTTTTTTTTTTTCAATAATAGCTCATGTTGAATACAGTGACAAAATAAAACACATACGTTGGCAGAGATCTTTGTATAGTGCCATGTGTATTTAGTTCTTCTGGAGTGAACGGTCTTCTTTTGCTCATCCATTACAAAGGCAATGTTGTGCATGTGAGGGTGTGGTATGTTTAAACCAATTTATACTGAGTGGTGGTAAGACATCTATTGTCGTGGTATGAGGGCTATGCAGTTGAAGTGGCAACACTGCTAGTTTTATAGTTTCAGTGCTGTCGTCAATCTGCCAGGACGTCTGTCTAATGTGAGAGCAAAGCTAAGTACATTTTGACACGACTTAATATACAGTTTTTAATAAGTTCGATTATTGCGTCAACTACATGTAGTTTTGTTACGAGCTGTAAGGTCTGTGTACTGATCGGTGATTATGTGGGATTTCTTAGTATTGGGGTTTGCTTTTGGTGGCATTTGAATAGCTGATTATATTACACATCTTTTCTATGTTGGATGCATGTTCTATAGACCATCTTCTTTAGAATGTTGAGTTGCCCTGTTGGAGAAAAGCTAACAGGTCTGTCCATTTTGTTCTGTTGCAGATTTATGTTTTTTTAGCACTGTGATACCCAACTGTATATCTTTGTTGTATTGAATGTACGTGTATTGTTCTTTATACTGCTTCATATTAGATTATATAAGTCTTGTTTTCTAGTGTTTAGTGTTGCCGTGAGCACAGTGATATCCAAGTATATTGAATATCTGGGTCTTGTTGGATGCTTGTCTGGTGTTATGTCCAGTGTTTCCTTTTTATAAGCTAAATAGTTTGGTGGTAGCTTTGTAGGCAATAACTTACATTGCTTAAATGGTCACAGTGTGCTTTGAATGACAACTGTTTAGTGATATCAAGACGGAGGTATTTGCTAAGTAAGTAATTAATCTGATTTGTTTTCTCTGAAGGAACTGTGCTTCATTTATTTAATGCATAATATTATAGTTCAAAATGTTCGTTTTTTTTTTTTTTTTGTAAAAACATTTTATCTTTTTCGCCAACGCACTATCATTGTAATGGCAGCATGTTTAGAGGAACATAAAAAACAAAGACAAAAGAGGATGATAGCACCTTAGCAGAAAATATATATTTTTAGAGGTTGTCGAAATCTGTGTTAATGGGGATCCGGTGAAACAGGAAGGCAATCCATGGTTGTGGTCCAAAGACTGTAAAAACACTTTCGCCCTCTCCCCAAAATGAACTTTTTAGAAGCAGAACACTTTTAACAGATAGCCAACTCTAGACCTCAAAGCTGTTTATAGAACCTGTGCAATTATTAAATGAGTAAGAAACATTCTCTATGTCTATAGTATTCCTGTTGCGTGAAATAGATTTAAATTGAATGCATTGCTTTTGGGCAGCCAATGGAGCAAGAGGCCAGTTCTATACTAAAGTTCATATTTAAGTAGGCCGCACACATGGTGTGCTACCATGCTTGGTAGTCTCTGCTGTTTTACCTGTAAAGGCCTCAGAAATCGATATCCACATTCCATTGTTGGAATCTAGACAAATCTAAGTTATGGACTTAGTGATGGTGGCCTACTTCTCAGGAAGGATAAATGTAAAATAAAAACCTGGTATGCTGGTCTGTTGGCACTAAGCCGCCCCCTTCTTCTCCCTTGAAGAGCAGACCTGATTTAGGAGCATGATGGCCAGGTCCTCTATCCCAGTCTCTAAACACTGTGGCTGCATGCATGGAGATTAAGTAGTGCTAGTGAGCCCTTTGGTCCTTATGATGAAGTCACAAATGTTATCTTGGCAGCCAGAAAGCCCACCGGACCCATCTATGCATGTCACTGAAATAAGTAAATTCAAGCAGCAGCCACTTTAATCCTAAACTTTCTAACTTCTTGTGATTTGCCTTGTTCTGTAACGTCATCAGGGTCTTGTGATTGTGACAATTATGGACTGTTTGAAGGCCTGTCGGCGTTCATGCTCCTGCATGAACATGCTGTGCTGCTTAGATAGTCACTTGTGGCCTCTTTTCTAAAAGGTTTGCTTTACTTAGTTTGTTCCTCAGTGAGATTTGAATCTTGTTTTGCTTTTATTGATGGTATCCCCATTCAGGCCATTGCACAGTTTTCCAGCATCACTTTTTACCCTGAAGACATTTTGTTATGGCTGCTGGGTCAGAGAATTTCAATCCCTCCCAATTCATCCACCTTTTACATTGTTCTTCCACAATAAATTGGCCCATTGTGCCTGCTTGTCCTTCTTACCAAAGGTGGTTTCTGCTTTTTGTGTGGACCATCTTTCTCCGCTCCTTCTCATCTAACCAAGGGGAAGGAATGACTACATATACTTGACCTCGGTGTACAGTGTGTTATTACATTGACTGCACTCATCAGGATTGAGTGGATGTTCAGCACTTTGTGGTCATCACACTACATGTTTGTGGAGTAAAGAAGGGCAAGGTGGTGACCAAACACAGCATTTTACAATAGGTCATCCTCTGTTTCAAGATCTGCTTAGATTGGGCCAAAACACCATTCCTGTGCTACTAGAGCCATAGCTGCCCCTCCCGCTCTTTCGAGAGGCATTGTGGTTGTGATTTCTGCCAGTAAGTTAGGTGGTCATTTTTGCATACTTTTGCCAAGCACTACTGCCTCACACCTCAGGAACT
This sequence comes from Pleurodeles waltl, assembly GCF_031143425.1. NCBI lineage: Eukaryota > Metazoa > Chordata > Amphibia > Caudata > Salamandridae > Pleurodeles > Pleurodeles waltl. The sequence continues at coordinate 622,500,760 of NC_090437.1, read as the reverse complement.
CAATGGCAGATACTTTGCACGAGCTGTATTGCAGGATATGCTTGGTCAAGTGCCACTACTCCATTTAACCTCCTAAGTAAATATTGCTTAACAACTCATTCAGAAGGAGATGAATATTGAGGAAGCTTTATCCATCAGAAGAAAAAGTTACTTACCTTCAGTAACAATATTTCTGGTGGGTATATAATCTTCCTTTAAGGAGCTAGTGCTGTAACTGAAAAGATCCCAAGGTATGCAAACATGTGTGCTGTATTTCTTATTTCTCTCTGTTGTGGCCTTCCAGTTATTCCTATATTGTAATTTCTTTGTAATTTTATTTATATATATATATATATATATATACTCGCCGAAAAGCGATTTGACGCCTTGTCAGGGGTAGTGAGTGCTATATATATATATATATAGCACTCACTACCCCTGACAAGGCGTCAAATCGCTTTTCGGCGAGTAGCACGCTACTCCGGAACGCAAAAGGATTAGTATAGGGAAATAGGAGTACAATATTAGTATAGGGAGGTAGGAGTTAATTTGAGCAGAGGACATACAAGTGTTTGTTGGTTTGAATAGAATAATGGAGGGATAATGGGCAAAAATTCATAAGTGTTAATTGGGAGATCATAGTAGTAAGATGAGGTTTGGGGTGAGTAAAGTAGAGATGGAGGATGGAAGAGTCTGTAGAAAGGGATTAGGGAGACCATAGTAAAATGGGGTTTGGGAGTTCATAGTTGTAAACTGAGGTTTGGGGTGAGCTGGGAGGGGCAGAGGAGGGAAGAGTCTAAGAAGCGTTATTTTGGAGATCATAGTAGTAAAATGGGTTTGGGGTGAAACAAAGTGGAGATAGAGGATAGATTGATAGGGTGACGGTCAGAGAGTAAAGCTTTCGAGAGTAAAATGATTTTTTCCCTCTTGTGCAGTACGATTAGAGTAGTAAATGTATAGATGCATGATTATATAATGAAGGGAATAAATGTGTAAGGAATAATATATTGAGATTTAAAGTTGTGTCGTGTAAATACAGGCTTTCTGGAATTATGGTATTTTAAGTTAATTTATTTGTGTAATTTTATAACATTTTTTGTTTCCTCAATATTTCATTAGTGAAATACTTGTAGATACATCTTAGACATGCTGATGAATGAGTAACTGTGGATAAAGGGTACGCTGAAATGGCTCAGAGGCTCCAATGAGGTGGTAGGCAACTTTTCCAGGGGAGATTCCATATTATGACGTACTACGCTCACAGTCTCTGGAAATAATTCCTTTTCAATACATCTTACCCCCGATCTTACGGGACAATTTCCATCTATTCTTCCCTAGAAATAGGCCAAGAAGAACTAGATAGAGAACGTTTACATAATGATAATCTACTTGGCATGAATGCACATAATGTCAATTCGACTCAGCATACCCCACAAAGTAACCAGAGTCCAAAAGAACATCTCTTTTATTACAAGAAGAATGTGCATATAATCTGAAAATGCTTGCATGCACAGAACAACTGGCCAGTCTACGTGCATGCTCAAGAATTCTTCTTTGAATCATATGCCTACATTCCAGTGTTGTACCTGCAGCTGTGCTCATCTGTGTGACTTCGCTTCAACAACTGGATTATTGTGCGTCATACACATAAGAGGAAGACACATGTTCTTATCTAACAGTGTGCTTTCAACCATACCGTAAAATAATAATAATGATAAAATAAAATAAAAAAACACTGTACTATGTACTCTGTAAAGGAGAGAGTATTCAAGATTTTCTGCCACTACACCAGCTTCAGTGTTCCTTAATCACCAAAAAAGACAGCCAGCTCCTCTGGTGAGGTTAAAACAGCCTCCCATCCCTAAACAGGTGCCACACTGTTTCTTCATTGTGCCTGGCACAGAAGGACCCCCGTATGACGTCCCTGACAGACTCCCTGAGCACCTCCAACTTGCTATCCCCACCAATCTCGAACAACTGTGTCAACAGCATTGTCCCCATCAAGAGCAGCCACCAGAGAAAATCCTCCAAAAAGGCCAGCTGGTACACCCAAAAACTCAGAACAGTGAAACGAGACAGCAAATGGCTGGATAGGAGATGGCGCACCAGCAAGGATGACTCAGACACAGCAGCCTTCAAGACCTCCCTCTACCTCTACTACTGCCTTTGAGGGGAACAAAGAAGACAGCCCTTGCTGCACCCATGGAAATCAGCACCAACACCACAGAGGACCGTTTCAACAACCCGACTGCCAGTGAAAACAACATCACACCTGTATACCTTGATGAGGTGTGGGAACCTAAGTGCGCATGTGTGTTTGGCCGGCCGTCTGAGGCTGGCCAAGCACGCATGCACTTAGATTTTTCCAGCCCAGCTGTATACAACAGCTGGGCTGGAGAAAGTGCACAGACACAAGGGCTGTATCCGAGCGGCAGTCACTGTCGCTTAGACCAATGCTGGTGCAGCTTTCATGCAAGGTTTTGCAGTGCCAGGATTGCTGGGGAGCCTGTGCTGGTGTCTCAGCAGTGAATGCTAGGACACCAGAAGAAGAGGAGCGCGAGGTGACCGGGATGGAGAAAAGGTAAGTGCTTATTTTCAACTCATCTCTTTCCCAACCACCCACCTTCAGCCCCCCCCCCCCCCCCCCCTTCCCCCCCACACACACACAAGTTATGCGGCGGCCGCCGCTGTTTGAAATAATGTGGTGTCGGCCACCTCTCCTGGCGCCCATCACAGCCATGAGCTCACAGGACAGTATTATATACGGTAAGAGTTCCATGCCCAGATATCGCAAAGTCATTGGCAGATGTGCGTCACATAGATCAAACTGCCTGACAGCCCTGAAGTAGTCCCCACGTCCTCTCTTCACAACACGAGGAAAACATCTGCAGAGTTCACTTCTGCCTGCAGTGTCCAGCCCTTCTGGATCTTGAGAAATGTTTAGAGATTAGTTTGCCTCACGAATTCCCAGTGCTTGTGAAAGCAGAAGACATACGGCAAAGGTATTATTAAACCGGCAGAGACAGAGCTAGGGTATTATGTACTTAGCCAAGGAAACGGGGCTGGCCTTCTGAAAGAAAGACTCCGGCACTAAAATGTACTCACTAGCCTATGGAAACACATAGGCTACCGACTTAAAATGCTGGACTCTGCCAGTGGCATAGACAGTGTGTCCTGGGTCCTAGTGCAAAGAAGGAAATTGGCCCTCTGACTGTTGTTTGTATTGTTAAATATATCAATCATTAGGATTTGGTGGCCCCCTTGTGCTGCTGGGCTCCGGTGCCACTGCACCTCCTGCACCAGCGGAAGCTACGCTCCTGGACTCCGCGGCAGAATCTGTTTATGGACTTCGAACGCCTCCTGAAAGATTTCTAGTATTTCTTGGCGAGGGTTTAGTGCTCCTTCCCTCCCTTTCATTGAAGGTTCTGCAGCGCTATGAGGCTGTGCAGTAACATCTGTCAGGCTGCACTAACCTCTGTCATCCAGCTGCTGCAGTTGTGGCATTTTCCTCCCTTTGCGTCGCTGGCTTCTCTCTCCCCCCCCCCCCCTCCCCAACTCTCTCGCGCCTATACAAAACTTCAGGTGGAATGAAGTGGTTATAAAAGCATCTGTCAACACACGGAAGGCTTGCCAAGTCAAGTATTTGGGTTGGAAGTCATGCCTTCCCAACTGCTTGAAAACAGGAAGTATCTCTGCGCGGTGATGGATGGCTCTACTTTGCTGAGAGGAAGAGGAGACCTGTTTTTTGGCCTCTGGGCCTCTCGGCGAGCTGCGCAGTTACATGAATGTAAGGAATTGCTTGAAAGGCACCGAAATAAGAGCAACTTAGTGCATGTGGAGTCTCTGACAAAAGCTAGCCCGGGCGCGTCTTACCAGGGTAATTCCTGCAAGGCACTTTGCATCAACCAGAAACTGTCTCCAAAACTGTGAAAGGCCCACAGTGATTAATTGTCGAGAGAGTTTAGTTCCAAGATTCGGAATATAAAATAGTTGCTTTTCCCGCTCTCACGAAACAAGATTTTTTTTGTAATTGTGCCTTAGATTTTTATCATCACAGTACCAAATAAGACTGACATATAAATCATGCAACAAACATCATGTAGAAATATAACATCTATTTAAACTTTAGAAACGGTATTTAACATGCGGAAACGTTTCGATTTAGCACATCAGATTATGTGACTGCATTGGTAGGGACTTGTTAAATAGATCGATTTTAAACATGCATTAAAAAATATCTTACTGTTATGATACAAGAAGCAACGTTATAGTCTGTTAAACCAAACACAAGAGGTTTTTGTAAAGTGCCCTTCCTGGACTCATATATTTGAATGGGCTATCGTATAAGATAGTAAAAAAGGAGGCTCTGTGAAATAAAATATTTACCTAGGATCACACAATTTGGTCAAGCTAGGATTGACACCAGATTATGTGGTTTCACATTGAGTAGTTAAGCCACTGTATGTCTGTTTCTCGCTTCTGTTTTACAGTAAATGTTAATGCTTGGACTTGAATCCTTTGGGCATGAGGTTAGAGCGCAGGTGGCAGGTAGAAGCTCAGCTTCTTTTGGGGTCGAGGATCCAAGAGGACTTCGAGTTGAGGCCAAAGCCAGACATGTGGCTTGAGCCTAGCTCGAGCTTTTAGTGGCTCGTCCACCTCTAGAAAATGGTTCTCCTGTCCATGGGTTGTGTGATTAAAATTTAGCACTTGTGGGGGTGCAGTGGGTGACTCGCTCTACCACATATCTCGCTGGATTGCATGACACATTTGCTGCATCTATCTGCGCTCATTGCTCACACAGTACATCACAGGTCTTTAGGCTTACTTAAATCTAAGAGGCAGTGACTTACTCGTTAGTTAAATCCACTAAAGTTATCTCAACCATGCGCATTGTGTAAATAAATGCCACACATCTTTTATTTCTCACCACGTACATGTACAAACAAAGCCACACATTTTCTTCCAAACTCTTTATTTAATCGGAAAACTCTCTGAACTGTTACTGGGCCTTAATCAGGCAGACTGCTTCATTTAAGTCCACTTCTGTCTTGATTGTAGAGAAGTTCTTGAGTCGCTTCTGGCTTGCTGAACTGCAAGGCAACTCACTTGCTGGAGACAACTTTCCTAAAGGCTGCAGTCTCCTGCTTTTAGATCTTCATGGTCAGAATTGCTCCTGGTCACACTGGGCAGTACAGTATACTTCTTCACAGTAGCAGGACATTCTTCTAGGTAATTGACCTAAAGTTGGTACTGCAGCAACCAGTTGTGACCATGGCAGATGTTCCTCTGTCCAAGTGTACAATCATTCATTTTAGGTCTAGGGTACATGCAAGTTATTAGCTCAAGAAGTTCAGTATTTATCTCGCTTTGGAAGCACTGGCTGTATCCATGCCAAATCAAAGCCTAAGATTTTTTTGAACTTTAACATCTTCTTAAAGTTCTGCTTCCTGTGCTTTCACACTTCCTCTCGATTTTTCTGAAGAACAGAGGAGGGGCAGATAGCAACTGGTCAAGCTCTGTGTTTTAGCAGTGACCTAAACAAGCCTTTCTCAACTAAGTTTTCTTGAATGCTAGGTGACCAACATAGACAGCTTAAGCAGGCTTGAGTACTTTGACTAGGCGGTTGCTGAACTTTGAAGAACTAGATATGTATTTCACCAGCCCATTCACACAAAATCAGGATCTAAGGAAAAGATCCTATGGGGCAGCAGCAGGCAGGTTACCACGTCCGTAAAAGAGGACTACATTTTCTGCAGAAGAAATATCTTTTTGTGCAGCATCTACTTTGTCCTTCACAGAATACCAGTCACTCTGCAAACACCTACCAGCCACACAGCACAGTTTAAACAAGCCACATAAAGTGCACATACATGTTACTTGGGATTTTATTGTGTTTTCAAGGAAACACGTGTCATTTTCCCCTGTGGTACAGGTAAAATAGGTTGGACATTTACTTTAAAATGAGCTGCCACCAGCTGTCAGTTTCCATCATACCCTTGTAGAAAGGAGCAGGCAGTACCCTCATCAATAGAGGGGACACCTTGGGTATGTATCTAGACCATCAGTGCAGTTCCCTCTGTTGGTGTAACTCACCATAAATTATGAAGAAAAAGAAGGCTTGTCAGAAGATGTTGACCTTGATCATGCAGCACAGCTTTCCCAGCCATGTGAGGATTTTCATATCTACTGCTTCAGTGATGTCAGTTTGGGAATAAAACCTTTGCTCCATTCAGTTCTATGAGGATTTTATCATTTGTAAGTAAGATTTGTTGTTCCCTGCTAATAGTCCTGTTGAGGTGCCACTTGACACACAGTCTAATTTTGTCACTCACTTGGGTTTTTTGGGGGCAACAATTGGTGATACGCATAATGTGTATAATTACTGTGCGGTTAGTTATATCCATTGCAAACAATAAAATGCTGAAAAGTATGATATAACAATGCATTCCCAAGTACAATTAACATACTAAAAAGCATATGCCATAGTCACAATTTGCCATCTGTGCTGTACCAATGCTACCAAATCACCATAAAAGCAGGCACTACACAGATATGCTTATGGCACATTTTGAAGTTATGAAAAAACATTCTGGATGCAGTTCCTGGTGTCCATAATGATATTGTGTTTGAACTCAACAATTTAAAAATAACTGTACAGAAAATACGGTAACGTTTTGGTGCAAGGAGTGCACAAATGGTTGCCACAATCCAGATAAAGTATGTGCTAGAACTGGCTCCCTAGCTTACATACCCCCTGCAGCAATAATTCTTTCCCTAAGTGTCTAAAGTTAGAGGGATAGGCAGGGCTGGTCTATCTGGATGCCAAGTTAAAAGCTTATTAGACACAAGGTGTAGTCTAGGCAGTTTATTCAGTGGATGCCCGCCCCTTGCCAGTGTAAACTTTAGGACACTGTTGTGCAAATTCGCAAAGATGGGCAGGCAAGAGGTAAGTGGGATGTGCAAATATTGCCTGTCGGAAGAGAAGTGCAAGAGAAGTGAGTAGTAAACAAAACTCCTCTAGTCAGGTTCCTGATGGTTCAATCTTAGATGATAAAAACATCGTATTCAAATTAAATTACTGGTTATATGCAATCATCTGTGGGGCGAAAAGACCTAAGAGCATCAGGGCGTGCTGTCCAGCCCCAGCAGTGTTGGTTGTGCCACTATTTTCCTTTCCCCCCGTTTGAAGAACTTCACTAAGCTACAGTTCAGTTGCGGATCCAGTGGGGCGAAACAGGCCAGCACGGCCTGCCTTCGTGTGCAGATTCCTCTTTGATTGGAAAATGCTTTTTAAACATAGTCTCCTGTTCCATGTCAATTTTTTGCAGGTGCATATTAGGTGAGGCAAATCCTCCACTGCTTCGTTGCATAATCAGCACCAGCTTGGGCCTGTATTCTTATGCACGGAGGTAAGTGTAACTGTGATGGGAGCAGTCCGAAGGGATATTCTCTTTTACACTGTTACTGTATCCTACGTCATAAAGATATGGTTGGGGCTTAGGCGTTCTGTAATTATTCAGGACTAGCCATGCCTGGGTTCTTTTGGAAAAAGCAGCTTTGTCCTGTAGCATTGAGAGCGACTTGATCATTTTGCTCACTAGTTTTTTGAAACACGACTCACTGGTGGGAATCTCTCACACTTGGCTTAATCCGGTTTTAGTTAGGGACTCCTTGAGATATTCTGTGGCTGCACTGGAGTCTCTGGTCTGTAGTTCTTCCCAGAGGTGGAAGTTCAAGGTGTTGGAGGCTGGCTTCCTGAGTCTACTGCACTCCACACCAAAGTTTGTCTCTGGGGACCAAATTCCAGCCTCATCTGCGCCAGTGACGTAGGCGGGAAGGTTGAAAATCATTCTGTATGTTTTGGTCAAAATGTTGTCCAAGCTGTTCACCTCCGTCCCTCTCCTGTAAGTTCCTGTAAGCTATAGTAGGAATCAGTTTTGCGTGAACTATGCGAAGGAGTGACGTCATAGTTGGGGCGGATAATTTCATCCTTAGTTTTTTTTTTTTAAACAAAGACAAGTGCGATTCATTTCCTTCTCATCACCTCATCCTTCATTTCCTTCTCACCCCTCCTCTGTGAGGTGACGGATCAAGCTTTGTCAATGATAACCCCCAGATATTTTTATTTTTCCACGTGTCAAGCCTCTTCCTGTCCAGGAACCAGTGCAGGGACCTTCTCCTTGGGCCGTTAATTGTCATAGTTTTTGTTTTTTCAAAATTGATGGCTAAGCCATTTTCTCCAGAGTTTTCCTGCATGATGTTAAGTAGGTGCTGTAGCCCTATCTTGGCACGGCTTATTAGTACCAAATCATCAGCATATAAAAGGTTGGAGAGACCCATTCTGCCTAGTTTGGGAGCAAGTGAGTCACAGAAGTTTAGCTTTGATTTTAGGTCTGCAAGGAAATGATTGAACAGTTTGGACGCCAGTACACACCACAGCTTCAGTCCTGTGGTAGTTGGAATGCGTCTGGATAGATCAGATGCTGTTCCCAGCTTGATCTGTACCCACATATTAGTGTGTAATAGGATTAGCTGGCTTGAAAGGGCAGATGGAATGTTCCAGGATGCCAGCTTCCGCCTTAGTATCTCCCAATTGACATGTTTGAAGGCGGACCTGTAATTGATGAAACACAGTTGCTGGGAAAGCCTATTTTCTTTTTTTTCTTCATCGATCAGGAGTAAAAAGGCCGTTATGTTTGATGTGGTGCCAGTTAGTTTCGAGAAACATGTTTGATTGAGTGGTATGATGGCATTCTCTGAGGCCCAGGTTACTAACTACTTAAGAAGTGTAACTGCAAAGTATTTAGTTTCATTATCAATGAGAGCTACAAGACATTAGCATTAGGCAGATGATTTATCTCCCCTCATGAAGATAGGAAATATTATCAACCCTCTTCACGAGGCCGGCAATGATCCTACTGTACAAACTTGCTTAAAGACCGGTGTCAATTATCCCGCTTAATAAGTGGGATTGAGTTTAAAGAGAAATGGAGGAATTCCATTTGGGACACTTCTGCCCTTTGTTATCAACATTTTGATTTGTTCAGCACTTATAGGGAGAGCGCTTGTGAGCGGGACTGCTTTTGGCTGAAGAGAGGAAGTTGGTATGTAGGTTCTTCCTGGTGTTTAGCAATTGATGCCTGGTGTTGATCGATCTTCGCTTGTCAGGCTGGATGCTCCCCCAGGGACTAGCTGATTAAAGTGGTTGGTCAAGAAGTTGGCTTAGGTTTCCTCGGCTAGGTGTGAACTAATCCCTCAATGGCCAGAATAAAACAGTCTGTTTGCTGTGGCTCAGAATCGAGCGCTATCATTGTTCTTTACATCACAAAGTAGTTTAGCACACAATGTATCGTCCTGCTGCCTTTTTATGGTCCATTTCAGTTTCTTTAATTAATTTTTACTCGTCCTCAAAGTTGTTTTTTGTTCAGCATCCCCAGAGTCTTTGGTGGAGGCTTCTTATTGCCTTGTTCACAGCCCTTTTTAGCGATTTTAGTTGCTTAAGTTGTGCCTGGGGGATAAACCTGTGTTGTTGGCTGCTTTGGGTTTGGACCCCTGAGCTTACTTGAGTTGTGAATTTCTCAGCAAGCCCTTTGTGATTTGCTCCCAGATTGTTGTGGCTTCATCAGATGTTGATGAAATTAGGTAAAGTAATGTTTTTGCTGAATCAAATATGCTGTTTATCTATGAGGAGGAAGATTTGATCCTTTTGGTGTTGATGGTAAAAGTTGGACAATTTACTTTCTTGGACCATTGGAATTCTCCAGTGGCTGACTTGAAAGGTCACATCTTGGGGGAAATGGTCACTATCCTCCTTTTCGCCAAGATGGAATGAAGATACATGAGCTAGTAATGGTATGGTGACAAAGGTATAATCTGTTGTGGAGCTGGCGGGGTTTGAATGGTATGAAGCGGCCGGGAGGTTGTCCCCTGGGAAATATCCGTTGAGATCACATAGACTCAGATATTCAAAGTCACCCAGGAGTGATTTGCCGGTTCTGCTTAGTTTGCTAGTTCCATTCCTTCTTTGAGTTGGTATGTTCCAGTGCAAGAATTGTGCTGATGCAAATTTATCTCCAGAGGAGAAGTCCAGAAGGTGAAAATTAAAATCTCATGAAACCACAAGCTCTGTGACCTGGTCCTCTTGCTGGAACCTCAGGACCTTGTCTGAGTAACATTAATCCAATACACCACAAAAGTGATGATGTAGAAGAGGCTTTCTTTTTGGCCACAGTCTTCAACAGCTACTACATCAACTGTCAGTTGCAGACTCCCCAAGCTTACCTCAGCACTCTACATTCCACAGTCCAGCATCAAGAGCCTAGAATGCGGAATGCAAAGAAAAGAAAAAATCGCCACAACATCTTCCTCCTTATATGATATAAGTAAATATGTGAATATGTCTACAACATTAATATACTCACACAATTAAAATGGTATACAAATATACTTAAAAGTATGCATTACGATATATACACCAGGTTTAATACCTGCTTGTTTGCTTTATGATTAAGTTTACAATACTGTGCTTCCACAATAAACATAGTACACAATTGTACTAAAAAATATGCATTTCAATTTGTAGCTGGTTTTTTAATTACCCATTTGCTTTTGGGTTGCATAGGATTAGTATTCTGATCCTCCTTTGAACTATTTTAACTTGACTCCTGTTGACCATCTAATACTCCTGTTTTCTCTTTATTTTCATGACGTGGTGTGTTATAATTTGCTGATAACATTCTATCTCTTCCATTGACTTTCACCACCCTGTTTCTGTTCCATCATTCATAACCTTTTATATGAATGACATTTTTTGAAACAGAATCAACTTTTTCTGGGGTTCTGAATTTGGACAGTGCTTTAGCAACATGTGTAGGATCTCTTACATGCACGAAATCACCTATTTTAATTTCTGATCTCACTTCTTTGACTTTATGCTTGGTAACATACTCATCTTTCATTTTAATTTGAAATCCTTACACACAAGGCTGTATGACCTCATCCAGAGATTTAACTCCATCAGATTTCTGTTGAAATTCTCTCAGCCATGCTGGACACAACAAAGAAGCTGGAACACGACCTCCCATAATTTTGAAAGGACTGAAACTAAAAATAGCATTAGGACTTGAACAACAAGACAATATCATGCTTTCCATAGCTTCATTCACATCAATTTTATTTTGTGTCGCCCAATGTATGCATTCCACCAGTGTACAATTCATCTTTTCGACTAAACCATTGCCCTGTGGGTGATATAATGCTATCTGTTTGAGCTGAATAGCATTTTTCATTAAAACTCTGTCATCTCCTATAAAACAAATTGCATCCCATTATCAGGTACAACTTCAGTGGGACATCCTTTCTCAGGAACAGTTTCTTCAAACATTTTATAACCGCACTAGTATAAAATCAACTTCCCTCCACATGCTGTAATAATCTACCACAACTAAAGCAAACCTTGATCTCCTTGACAAAGTGCTGAATGGACCTATGAAATCAATGGCCAGTTTAGACCATGGGCCTTCGGGTAAAACACTAGGTTGGCCACCAATAACTTTCTCAGAGTTTCCTCTTAGTAATGGTTTTCCCCAGATAATTTTACCTCTCAAGCCCCGGGGGGCGGGGGGGCACATTTATCACATCTCCTTAACATACCATTTCTCTCAAGAGATAGCTCATTAGTCATTTTCACTTAAGCCTGTAAACCTGTTGGCAAAGACTTTTGCTTTGGCCATCCTTCCATAATGTGTTTTTTTCTTAAACATCTGAAATCTTCATCTCTCAGCATTTCAGTCTTCCATTTATCTTCCGTAAATGTAAAGCTATCACACACATCTATGGTAGCACTCAAACATTCTTCATCCTCATCATCCCAGTTTACAATTTTGTCTTAACACTTGATTGGCGAAAGAGGCAGGTAATCTGCTCTGATATTCTTCCCACTTGAGATATATTTGGCACTGAAATCATACTGTAATAGCTTTTAACTCAACCTAGCTATTCTGGGAGTGTGATCTTTGATGACTGAACCACCAAGAATGTTCACTAGTGGTGTATGATCAGTTTTGAGAATGAACCTTTTACCCCAAATGAAACAGTTGAAATGTACCACAGCCCAACAACAAGCTAATAATTGTTTCTCTATCACAGAAGATACTTTTTCATTGCATTTCAAACAAATTGAGGCAAAACCTACAGTAACGTCATCTCCATTTGCATTTGCTCCCATCAACGGTGATGATACATCCTTTACTGGAATTGAAAGGTGCCAATAGTCAAGCAGTTCCTTTATCATTTTTAAGTGACACATTAATTTTGACATGCTTCATTCCACACAAACATTTGTTTAGACATTCTTGTAAATTTACTGTCTTTGCAGTTTTTTAAATTAATTTGGAGTAAGATTCACACAGACCAAGGAAAGATGCTACTTGTTCTTTTGTTTTGGGTTCGTGAGCCTTAGTGATTTCTTCTCCAAACCAGGTCTCCGTTTAGCCCCTTTTTCTGAGATGACATGCCCTAGGTTCTCTGTTTTGTTAGGCAAATTCAAATTTTTTATATTAGCTACTACACCAAATGTTTTGCAGTCTCAGGCTGTAATTCTGACCGCGGCGGTCGGCGGTCGCCGCCTGCCAAGCGGTTCCCGCCGAAAGACCGCGGCGGCCATTCTGGCTTTCCCGCTGGGCCGGCGGGCGACCGCCAGAAGACCGCCGGCCGGCCCAGCGGGACAGCCCCTTCAACAATGAAGCCGGCTCGGAATGGAGCCGGCGGAGTTGAAGGGGTGCGACGGGTGCAGTGGCACCCGGCGCGATTTTCACTGTCTGCACAGCAGACAGTGAAAATCTTTGTGGGGCCCTGTTAGGGGGCCCCTGCACTGCCCATGCCAGTGGCATGGGCAGTGCAGGGGCCCCCAGGGGCCCCACAGCACCCGTTCCCGCCATCCTGGTTCTGGCGGTGGACACCGCCAGAAATAGGCTGGCGGGAAGGCGCTCGGAATCCCCATGGCGGTGCTGCAAGCAGCGCCGCCATGGCGGATTCCCTGGGCCAGCGGGAAACCGCCGGCTCCCCTTTTCTGACCGCGGCTTTACCGCCGCGGTCAGAATCGCCCAGGAAGCACCGCCAGCCTGTTGGCGGTGCTTCCGCCGCCCTCCGCCATGGCGGTCATGGACCACCAAGGTCAGAATGACCCCCTCAGTCTTTTTAATACTCTATGGATCAATTTATCATGAGAATATTTATCTTCCTTCACCTGCCACAGGGATGTAATCTTAAAATGTCACTATCCCTTTTATGCCTTGGAGTACATTCTCTAATACTCTTTGAAACACTGATGCAGCAGATGCCAATCCAAAAGGCATCCTCTTGAATTGGAAAGTGCTAACCGATGAGACAAATGCTATGAAATGTCTAGAAGACTCATCTAGTTCAACTTGGTGGTATGCTGATGCCAAATTGATTTTGCTGAAAAAATGCCTGCAAATGTAGTTATATCATCCATGTGTGGTAGAGGATGAGAGTCCATCCATATCTCCTTGTTTATACTTCGTAAATCAATACAAACTCTCATTTGCCCATTCTTCTTTCTTGCTGTTACCAGAGGCGATAATCATAGCGATGATTTAATGGGCTCGATAACACCATCTTTAACCATCTTTTTGAGTATTGCAGACAATTCCTCATGAACACTGAAAAGTACACTCCTTAATTTGTGTTTCACAGGCATGGCACCACTTCAAACCTTGATTTTATGTTTAAATCCTGTGATTCTCCATCGCTTATCACCTCTTTGTACTCTTTTGCCCAACCATTTTGTAGATGTGGGTCATTGACTTCTTGATCTATAGATGAACCACCAGTGACTAAAGAAACTTGGTGCCTCATTTATTAAGAAGCGGCGCAGCACAGCGCTGTGCCAAATTTGGCAGTGCTGTGCTGCATCACTTCAGAAATGCAGGGATGTACTGTATTTAATACAAAATGACATGCCCCTATGTTTTCCCTAGCGTTGGTGCTAAAATTAGGTGCCTAGCGCCAAGGCAGTCACCTTTTCACTGGAGTGCAAGGGTGCATGCGATGTATGAAATGATTGTTTATGTGCAGAAAGGTATCCCTTTCTGCACATAAACAATAAAAAATGGCAATTTGCTAGCCCTATGTGTGCTGCACAATGCAGCACACTTAGGAGTAGCAAACCATCATTATTTAATGATTGTTTATGTGCAGTAAGGGGCACCTTCCTACACATAAACAATCATTAATGGTGTTTTGCTCTTCCTATGTGTGATGCAGAATGCAGCACACATAGTAAAAGCAATTAAGAGGAGAAATAAAAGTATTTCTCCTTGTTGCGCCATGCTAAAGCCATCCGTGGGGTGGCATTCGTTTTTGGAGCTGCCTCTGGTTTACGAATCCTTGTAAATGTGGGGCAGCGTCAAAATGCAATGGATGTTGCATTGCAACGCCCACATCAACATCCATTGCACTCCCCTTTCCACAAAGTGATGCCTGTAAAGGGGCCGTATTTACAAAGCAGTGTTAAGGCACAAAAAGTGGCTTGTTGCCGCTTTGTAAATGCGGGGCAGGGCATTTGGCCACTGGAAGGTCAGTAAATGTGATGTTCTGGTGGTGCAATGCCCTTGTAAATGAGGGCCTGGAACTCTTCTTCTAGGCCTCAGTGTCATAGCGAACAATCCTTGGTGATACCACCCTAGTATGTTCAAACCCTTCCTTGCAAAGTAAGCCTTTCCAAAAATTACTTTTGCTTTGAATTTCATGTGACATTTAAAATACCCAGTGAGATCAATTTCCTCCCATCATACGTCACAGGATTTCTGTCAGGAGGAAAGAGTTTTCTTTCTCCCCATGTTTCCTGGAATAATTCCTCAGTAATCAGTCATCCTTGTTCCTTAATCTATCAACAAATTCAGTACTTTAATTTCAACCTCCGTATCTTCGGTATGGATCAACACAATTGGATCCACCATCCCGTACTACCAATATCATATCCTTCTCAATACCTTGTTCATCCTATGAACTTTCATTATAACCCTTGTCATGGATAACATTTAACTTATCCTTATTTTTAACAGCTTGATACACTTTTGCAAAATGTCCAGTTTTGCCACAAGATCTGCACTTCGCATTTTTAGCATATCTAATGGACGAGCATTAAATCCATGCTTAGGATTACCACACCTAAAACCATTTTTTTTTTTAAATTAAAAAAAAATCCTTATTTTCCTTCTTTATTCTGTAAGCCCTTTTTTCTTTAGTCTTTACTGTTATCATTAGGGTTTACTTTGATCTTGACCACACCTATTCTATTTTGTGTCACCTCCTTACACGACTTTCTTGAAAGTTCCATACTTTTCACAATATCTATTGTTTCTAGAAGAGTAGGGTTTTTTAATGTCAATAACACTTCCTGTACTTTCTGTTATCCCGACAACATACAACAATCTGATCACGAATAAGTTGTGAAGTGAAATTTTCAAATTCACACTCAGCAGCAAGTGCCCGTAATGTTGCAACATGACCGTCAATTGATTGATCCTGATGTTGTTCTCTAGTAAAAAAAAACATATGCCTCTTTACAATTAAACGTGGCTGGACAACAAATTGCTTTTCTAGCTTTCTTACTGTCAATTGATATTCATCACTGTCTTCTTCACCGTCGAGTAGTTCGTATGGTGGTAAATTATCATTCCCTCAAAGCCCAAATTGTATTCCAAAAATAATATTTTTCTTTCTGGACACCCTCTGTTGCCACCAATAGCTCCAAGATATTTAATGAATGCCCTATACCAATTTCACCAAAAAATAGGTAGGTCATCCAGTGTCTGCAAAAATGGTGGACGGGCACTGACACTCTGCATGTTATTGACAAGGGATGTGAGAATCACTTAAATGAAAACAAATATGTATTACCAAAATTATAGAACTGTTGCAACACAATGTGTTGACTGAAGACTACTAGCACCTCAAATTCAACAGATAATATTGAAATATAAGAAAAAGAATATTATTGGTGACTGTGTGCATATCACATATTTCATAAAAGGGGAAAATGTGTTCCAGTGTGTGCGTATCACAGTAGTAGTAGTAATATGCTGGTCTAATGTGTGCGTGTCAAAGTAGTAATAATAGTAGTAGTAGTAGCTGTGACACGCTGGTCCAATGTATATGGATTTGAACAAACTGTAGTGTTCCAAGTCTGAAATATGATAATGTTTATCGCTGAGGGTTAAGCGCAGGCAATTATGCTTGTAAGTATTGAAAGCATGCCAATAGCTGTGTAAAATCGAGCCCTTAGTCACTATGAAGGCATGCTGATTGCCAAAACGTGCTTAAAGTAGTAAATTCTTGTCCCAAAATATGGCTGCCATATGTGGTGGACATAGTTTTCTGAAGAATAAAGGGCTTGTCACATAGACAGAGGAGTGCTTGGGGGGAAAGCAGCAGAGTCAAGTGGCCGGTGTGAGTTCTGTAACAAACGGTGAGTCACACACGAGGAAGCCGTGGTATTGCCCAAAATATCCACCAAAACAGGACTCGAAAAATCCACTCGAACCACTCACCACTCGCATTGGCGAGTCTTATTTGATTGGGTCCAGCTATTTTTAATACTTACTCATCCCTTCTGGTTAGTTGACACTGAACAGGTTTTCTGTTCAGTGGAAACGTGGATGGGCAATAAAAGATGCCTTTAAATCTTATTCTTAAATCACATTTGCTCTGTGTTCAGAGACAGAGGTCAAAAGTCAGTTTTTCTTACAATTAATTTTCCTTCTGACTGCAGAGTTCCAGGACTTTGTAAGATGAACTGTGTGACCTGCTGCTGCTTAAAATGTAAAATAAAAGGATATAGGGTGTCAGGTTTTTCCTAACACACAACATTTAAATGACTAGGTCAACTGTGAAACATTTCAAAATATATTTCAGTAGTTGTGAAAGCCCTTTTTTATATTTCTGTGTGAGGAAAAAAATATTCTAATAGGATGAAAACAAATCGGAATACTTTACCTGTTGATGTGCAAAGGATATGTTTTCTGAAACCCAATTTTCAAAGATTGTTAATAAACTATATAGTTTGGTCAGTAAATCTGCAAGTTAGTGGAGAGGTTTTTAGACATTTCTTGGAAAGTTACTGTGTGTAAATGTCAATGTGTTAACTCATCATGGTTTAGTAATCTATTTGTTAAAATTGAGTGTTTAAACAAACTGAGAAACACTCCTGCCCTGATGCCAATGTTGTTAGTAAACTAAAATAAGTGCTAGATTATGTGGGATAGACGTCATGGGTATATGGCCTAGATTCTTGCAATGCATGCAGCAAACTTTAGTCTACTTAATCAAAAAAAGAGGGTTTTTTGTACTGCAGGAATGTTGAGCTCACATAATTGAAGGTGCAATCATATGTGAGAAGGAAGAAAAAGGCGACTCTGTAAACTATTTGAGACCCGTTTACAGGTCAAGTACATTACAGTTAGGTCAGGTAGATTATTTAAATTACTTGACCTGCAGGTCTAGTAAAATCTTTATGATTTTTCGAGCCCTGCAAAAGGTTGACAAACACAACCCCGAGCGAACAGCCACAGTGTGTTCCCAGAAGAATGTGTACACAGCATGCGGCACACACCTCAATTAGGTCACGGCAAACACCTGAGGTGCTCCTCAATAGTCTTTGAGTGCGTAACTGTACAGATGTACTCCACAGTCTCGGATTAAAAGTCCACGGCCACAAAACAAACAAACACAAAGATTTTCCGGTAACACCAGAGTGGAGTGAAAACACGGCTTCAATTCCAATCCTGATGATTAGTGGGTTCTCGACTGTTCCCATGCTCGTCCCTAAATTCGTTGTAGTAATATTAATCAAATATACCACAATAATGATGATGTAGAAGAGGAATCTTTATTGGCCACAGACTTCAACAGCTACTACATCACCCATCAATTTAAGTCTCCAACCTTTTCTCAACACTCTACATTCCACATTCCGTGTGTGTCATGAGCCAAGAGCCTAGAATGTGGAATGCAGAGAAAAGAACAAATAAGCCCAGACCTCCTCCACCAGCGATCTGGAGTCCCTTCACTTGCCTTTGGGATGTAAGTAGACATTGATAATTGTGACCTGGGATTTGACTTTCTGGCAGTTAATTGGAAATGTGATTGCTTTTATGGCCAGTGACTTAGAATGTAATGCCCTATCTTTGTCTGTCCTTGTTGTAGAGATGTATATCGCTAGCCCACCCCTCTCATGGCCATACTTTGCTTCTTCACAAGCTGACATGGAAAACGTCATAAACCCCTGTAAATGGAAAGGGTCTTTAAGCCATGTCTCCTATATGAGAATAATATCAAAGGATTGCAAGCATGTTAAGATTACAAAGTCCAGTGTTTTGCTTGCAAAGTCATTTATATTCCAAGAGCACAGGCGAAGAGGTTGAGATGATGTTTTGATCTTTGTGCAGTTGTCCAGAATTTGTCACAGGTTGCATGAAGTGTTGTTTATTGCTTGAAGAGCCATTGCCAGTCTGGATCAAGGGACCCAAGTATGTGCGTTTGTGGCCCTGTCAGGTCACTTGGAGAAGCTTTTGGTGATTTGCCCAGTGCTCACTTAAGGACTGAATCTGTAGCAGCAGGTGAACATGTGTTATTCTTTGTTTGCCCCTCAGGTAGTAAAGGGAATGTGTGCCATGGTGTGAAAAAGGGCCTTTCTGAGCAATATTGACCAATCTCCGGGTTGTTTCAGTTGATGCCCATAATGTGGGACTTTACACTTTTGCAGAGATAAAAATGTCCTCATGTTTGTCCAATTTCTGCTCTGATTGTATTCGCAGGAGGAATGAGCTGTGTCTATGAGCTACACCTACGGAATGGACTGCTTCAACAATGTGTAAGATGATTTGTGTTGCAGATAAGCTTTACAGTGCTAGTGAAGAAGTTCAAGAATCTCAGCTGCTAGATGACCTTGAAACATGGAGTTGAAAGATGTGTGTGCTACATTTAGATATCTGACTGGCACATGAAACTCACAGACACTCAAAAGGTGTTTTCTTCAGATCTGGTGGCAGAAGCAACAGTGGCTGCAAATCAGCTACCTAGTTCGAGCTCTGCTATGCTTATCGATTTGTAGATTGTAGTCCATACTGCTACAAGGAAAGATCTTGGTAATGTTGGGAAACAGAGAGCCCAGGATGTGATATTTACTGAGGTTTCAGTGTAGATGATAACTTAAGAGTTATCTCCCTTTTGCTGACATCTCAGCTAGATAGGAGAAACTAGGTTGAGAGGTGGTGATACCAAAGGTGTGTGCATCACGCTAGGTCGTAATGGTAGTGGGAGGTGCTGGTGTTAGGTCATCGTTGACAAGTGAGGTGCCTTTCTTTGAAAGTGGGATGATTGTCCTCCATGGCAGTGTTTAACCTGAATTGTGCAATATCTTCTGGACAAGGTTCTGCCAATGTAGATATAAACTGACAGTGCTGTGAACTGTTTCTGGCATTTGTTCACAATGCAAATAGGCACCCCTAACAGTGATCACACGTTTTGGGCGATGGGTGCCCATATCAGACTGAGTATGTTCCAATGATCCCCTGTTGAGACGTCCTCTGACGAGTGATTGAGCTTTGCTTTTACCCTTGAGGCTTGAATTTCATCTACTTCCTGGCCTCAGCAGTGACACTTTTAGGTGGGCTGAGTATGCATATGTGCAGGCGAGGAGATTGGTCTCCGGTTTTATTTATTTATGTAAGCTCTAATTTTCAGCAGACTCATAGATTGCGCATCATGAAGCACTGTAGTGCAAACATGCTAAAGTAATCTGTGTGCTGAATTGGGTCTTGTTGAGCATTGCTTAAATTGACGCGCTCATAACCTGGCTTGGTTTGAGGCTGGAAGTGAATGGAAAGTGAGTTGTTTGAAACTGTCTGCTGTGACTGTGACAGACAGTAGGACCACAGTCCTCCATCCAGACGTTTTGTGACAGGAGGTTCTTCTACTATACTGGCATCATGATATCTTCTACCATGAGTAGCTCCTGAAGTGGTCATAGTTGTATGCAGTGATGACATGAAAGGTGGGAGTGCTGTTTAAGTGAATTCCCTTGCACTCCATTACCCCCTCTCCTGCTATTCAGTGAGCGGTGAAGTGTGTGTGCTGTAGCTGGAAGGTGCAAGTAGTCATCCATCATGGTTAGAATGCCACGGCGGTGATGTGACTCATACAAAAGGGATAACCCAGTATACCCTTGTGGGCGTGGTTACTAAAATTCAAACAGGTAAGGGTGCCAACAAGGGATATTACTATGAAAAATGTTCTGTATTTTATAGTTATTTAGTGATGCACATCACTGGCATCTGAATTCAACAAAAACCATGACTGCATGTCTCTTAACTAAAGCATCTGTATTTAGAACAAAATGCAGCATCAGGCAGTGAATACAGTAAATCGGGACAGCAAACAATGATAGGGGTTATCTAACAATGTTTGTTCCAGTACAGACCATTTTCTCGACTTCTGTAAATATACTCAGCACCCACTTTCAGCTCTGCCTACGGTCGTCTGTTGAACACATATAACAGAAAAACCAAAAGAATATCCAAAGATGTTCTGTAGAGAGATGGGTGATGTGTTGCATCTGGATACTGAGTATGTTCTAAATACAGATGCTTTAGTTAAGTTACCTGTATGAATTACAGTAGTGGTGTGGGCACAAGAAATGAAGGGATCAGTGTGTTTATTCTGTCATCCTCAGATGTCTTTCCTGTCGACCATAACTGTGCATGGTGCAGGCTGTTCAGTGTTTTCTTTTCCTCTCTTCTTTTTGTGTCCTGTGAGGTATCTCTCTTAGTTCGAGTGTAATGTTCTCACTTGTTCAAACTGTTATTCATTCTAGTTATGTTACTTCCTTTTGACATGGAGGAGGACCTGGTGGTGCATGTACCCAAGACCTGTGGTTGGCATCTACCTGGGAACTATAGAAACATGCTGGTAGCCTAAGAAGGACATTGTAACTTTAGATTGCAGATCCCCAGTGACACTGCAAACAGCATTGCCAACTGTACAAGTTGGGGGGCTAGTAGGAGAGCAGGCATGTGTGTGTTAGGATACTTTCTGCTGGCCTTATATCTTTTATTGGATGAGGTGTGTAGACTTCCACTCATGCTGGATTCAAAAGAAGCTAGATTGGCGCCCAGTGATGGCTCACTGTGAATTCCACTTTACTGTTACAAGCACTTTCCCAAGTGCCATACCTGGTAATTCGAGGCCTCACCCTCTATGAGGAACATGGTTCTAGGTTTCATGACAAATTGCTGGCTGTGTCTTCCTGTGGGATGAACCAGCATTTGCAGAGGTGAAGCATGGCCCTGTTCAGTGTGAGGTGCATGTATGCCTTATGCACATAATGGGTAAACTGGTAAGACTTTGGATTCAACGGACACAGGGATATACTTGGAGCAGAGACAAAGATGTCTGTCCCCTTTTTTAATTAACTTCTCTCGCACTAAAGGTTACCCCCATCCTATGGATTGATTCCACCTCCCTTGAGACTGCCACCCACAGCCCAAATCTTTACAGAGGAACTCAATGCCTCACCTAATTCCTGTAATTCAAAAGTAACTGCCAAATCTATACCCCCATCGTCTTTTCCTCACCCCAAGTTTATATATTTGTTTGTTTTCAGGGATGCAGAATTCCTATCACTGAAGGCCCAAGACAAATTGTTACGGGTCAGGGCAAACAATATTTAATTTATTTTGTCCTTGGACAAGTAGGCCTAATCCCCTGCAGCATAAACGATTTGGCTGCCAGCTAAAGTACTGCATTACGCAGCTGTGAAAAAGCATTGTCTGCAACTAAGGTGACATTTGTAACCATATGAACAAGTTGTTGAACCTTTTTTAAAACAGATTTTATTGAGGTTTACATTCAACATGTAAATAGCAACCTTTGCTGCTCAATACAATATGTTCAGTACAACATGAAAGTTCACTCCTTTAGTTGCTATCAGAACCGTGTTAACCCTTCGAACTTCCGGTCCCCATGCCTCCCTCCTCCTGTGATTAGTTGTAGTCAGTGCTGTAGGAGCTCCTGACGGCAGGATCTGTTAGTCAGTGCTTATTAGTCTTCTTGCTCATTATATGTGTTCCTGGTCCCTAATAAGTATCTTGACAGCTCACATCTCCTTTTTAGGCTACCCGTTAGGGTATGCTCCCTCTCCGTTACGGTATACCCTTTGATGTCCCCGGTGGGTGTGTTCCGGGTGTATCAAGCTGCCCACCAGTGCCTCCCATGCTCTGGCCATTTCCATGGACCCTTTCCAGCGTTTGGCGTCCTGCAGCAGCACCGCTCCCTCATAACCTGCCCACCTCCCAAGCTCCTTTTTCCATACATTCAACCTGGGGCCCACCGGGGCCTTTCAATGGCATGTTATTTTCCTCTCTGCTAGCAATAAGGCCAATTGTGCCTTTATTTTTGGCTCGGTGCGGGAACCATTGAAGCACACAATGCTGAGGGGTGCATGGTATATCCCTGTATATATATGTAAGTGTAGCAGTAACCTGCACCCAGTAGTGTGTTAGCATCTGGCACGTTCACAACATTTGTAATAGTTCAGCTCCCTGCTTGCCACATCATGGACATTTTGTACTTGTCATATGGAAATACCATTTAAATATCCCCGAGGTTAAAAAAGCACAATGAAAGACACAATAGTTATTTAGCTTGAAGCGGGCATTCCGTGAAACCTTGGTCACCCTTTCTAAAATAGCAGCCCAATTTTTATCAGGTATGGGGTTCTCGAGGTCCGCCTCCCATTTTG
The DNA here is from genome assembly GCF_031143425.1 of Pleurodeles waltl. NCBI lineage: Eukaryota > Metazoa > Chordata > Amphibia > Caudata > Salamandridae > Pleurodeles > Pleurodeles waltl. The sequence continues at coordinate 622,477,959 of NC_090437.1, read as the reverse complement.
TTTAGAACTCCTGTAGAGGCGCCCGTCCGTCTTGCCCAACCATTCGGTATAAACAAGTAACAACTTTATATGTCCCGAAAGATGTGAAAATATATTGACAGGTCTTGTGATGTGGTGGCTCCTCTAAGCCCCCTCCCCAGTGCTTCCTTATCGCTGCAGTCACTGCCCTTTGTAATAAAAACTGGCTCCCAGGTAGGTAATAGTCAGTCCTAAACTCCTCGAAAGGTAGGAGAGCTCCCTCTCTGTACAGGTTCCCGATCGTTGATGCCCCTGCCTCCACCCATATCGACAAGTCACTGCAGTTCCCTCCATGAGGTAGTAACAACAGATCCCTCAATGGCATGTCTGGCATGTACGGTATTCACGTACAGGTCCCACAGGTCTTACCCAACACCTGCTCAGTAGTCGGAATTCCATTGTATCCTTCCCACTTAGGTTCTGGAGCTTCAATATGGTGCAGAGCAATGTGCAGGTATTTGGGGCCCTTGGGGACGGTATGCGCCCAGGTGTCAATCTGCATGCCACCCACTATGTCAGCTATTGCAGCTGAGCTGCTAGAAAGTAGTTTTCAAAATCTGGCACAGCCAACCCCTGGCATCACTTGGCTGTGTAAGTATATTCAGTGCTACTCGCCAGCAGACCAATCTCTTCAGAAAGGCTTCTATAAGGGAATTCAGCATCGTAAATAAGACTGTCGAAAGCCACATCAACAGAACCCCAAAGTAATAAAATAACTGCAGCAGGGCCATCATTTTTACCAGTGCTGCGCTACCTGCCACTGATTTTAGGGGATTTGGGGGGGGAGGGGAAGGTTTGGAGTGTGCTACAGAACTCCATGGACCACTTACGATTCCTGGTCTTCTTCTCTATGTTCCCTTCCAATAAGTCAACCGGACCGTGGTAAATTTAAATGCACAGGTAGCCGAAAGCATTAGGTTCCCATTGCACCCCTTTCAAAGTGGGCGGCGGAGGTCGGTGAGCCTGAGTGGGGAATACCTTTGATTTCTGCCAATTGACCTGTAGGCCAGAAAAGCGTCCAAATCATTCCAGCATCCCCCTACCATGCACCAATTCCATCAAGACGTCCTGAAGGAAAATCAGGAGATCGTCAGTGTATAGCACTATATAATGAGTGCTGCTCCAGCTTAGAATTCCCCTGGAGATAGTTCTGGCCCTAGCATATATCGTTAGAGGTTTTTTAGCCAACCCAAAAAGTAACAGGGAGAGATGACAACCCTGTCTTGTTCCTCTCTCCACCCAGTGGCATTCTGATACTAAGCTCCCAGTGTGCATTCTGGCCGTAGGAGACGTGTACAGAACATGCTATGAAATTTTCACTCAGTCGGAACTGATCCATAACCCTATAAAGATAATTCCATTCAAGGCTAATCAAATGCCTTCTCGGTGTCTACTATAAGCACTGCTGTCTTCGCACGGTCAGAAGTATCGGCCTCCAAGAGGGCAAGGAGCCGTCAAATATTAGTGGCTGTATTACGGCCAGGGATAAAACCTGCTTGATCTCGGTGCTCTAGGGTGGTCGTTTGGGAGAGAGGTCTCATAGCTCGGATACTGCTAAGGATCTTACAATCTGTGTTCAATACTAACAGAGGGTGGTATTGTGTGCTAGTGTCCCAGGCTTGAGCAGAGGAACCACCAGTGCCTCCCTAGTGGACTCCACGAGTATTCCTACATGGTTAGAAATATTGTGAAGATCATCCAGGTTAGAGGCCAGGGTCCCACCATAAGCGGCATAGAACTCTACTGGGAGTCCGTTGTAGCCTGATTTCTCCCCCTCGCCATTGCCTTAATAGCCGCATTGACCTCCAATAGCATTATGTCCCCAACCAAGCTTTCCGCAACTGCAGGTACCAGGGTTGCGAGTGACAAGTTGTTCAAACTTGTATATATTGTTCATTAATGCAAAGGTTTTGAGTGCTGTAAGGAAAAAAGGAAGGACATACAGGGCCTGATTCTAACTTTGGAGGACGGTGTTAAACCGTCCCAAAAGTGGCGGATATACCACCTACCGTATTACGAGTTCCATAGGATATAATGGACTCGTAATACGGTAGGTGGTATATCCGCCACTTTTGGGACGGTTTAACACCGTCCTCCAAAGTTAGAATCAGGCCCACAGTGTACTGTGACCTTGGCTTGTATTACTGACATCGGTTCCAGTTTAAAAGGGTGTTTATATTTTCTGCAAAGTTTAACAATTTGGAACACTCCCAGAGTGTTCACTGATTAGATGCATACATATGTAGAAGCTTCAAAGCACGATTGGTCATTGTTTGCTTTCAGAACAAAATGTACACAAATCTATGAGTCTGGAATAAAAGTGTTTTGCTAAACGATTGTGATTTTGTAGGTACTATCTCTTTGGAACATTATTTAGTAAACAATTTCTGATGAATGCCAGTATTTACAGTAAAGATTATAATGGAAAATCAATGTACAACCAGTTTCTGTTCGATTATAGGAACATGACAATAAACAAGCAATTGCAATGCCAGTAGGTCTGATGTAGATTTCCATGCTTTGTGCTTTCTCAGTGTGTGTTTTGTTTTGACATGGATGTTGTAAAACTTTATTGTTGGGGGAGCTGCCAAGCCTTCACGAATAGGAAAAAGTCTAAAAGCAAAAATACGTTTTTGGTCTCAAAAAGGACACATTGCCATTGGAGTCTCTAGCCCCGAAGGAAACTAATTTAACTTTGCAGATGTGCTCCTTGTAAAGCGCAGTATGACATAATTCACAGTGAAGATAGCCAATGGCTGATGTAACCTGACCCATTCTGTAGTAGGTGGAAATAAAATGTGAATGAAACACATATATATTATATATGTGTGTGTGTATATATATATATATATATATATATTTTTGTGTATATATATATTCACTTAAAAAAACCAAAGGTTAGACTTAGAGTCTGAATTTCCTCACACTAAACCATAGAAATTCAGCAGTTATAGTTATGGTAAGCTCAGGTAACTATAACTTGTGCTTAAGGTAACTATAACTGCTAATTACCTCACCCATTACACTTCTTGTGATTTGATGTAAATCCGTTGAGTAGTTTTGGAGTTCTTAAAGAAAAAAGATTTATGTCTATCTAGAGCCTCAGACGATCCACAAATATGACAGATCTCAAAATGAGTTCTGATTGGCTGCCACCACTTCAACCAGGAAGTGGTGCCAGCCATCTCAGGACTCTGACTTGGCCGAGTCCCAAGAAAAATAATTTTAAAAAACACAGGGGGCAGGGTAGTAATGCTCTGACCCCTTAGGCCTGGTGTCGGGGTCCCACAGAGACCCTGCCGGGGCCAAAAACCTTTTTTTTCCTCAGCAAAATGAAAAAAAAAGAAAAAGCGCAGTAACCCTCGCTTTCGTTTTTTTGGTCCCCAGTGGGCCATGTCCCGGGGGAATAGATTTTATAATATATAATATAAGGGGGGCACATGGCCCCCTCCCCAGGCTGATTACAGCCCTGGGGACCCCATCCTCTGGGACCTGGCCATTTTGAAAAACAGGGAGGAGGGCCACATGGCCCCCTCCCTGGGCTTATTTGGGCCCCAGAACCCCATCCCATGGGTCTGGCCATTTTGGAAAACAGGGAGGGGGTCTTTGATTCCCCCTCACAGACCCCAAAAATGATATGGTAGGTGCCATGTTTTTTGCCGAGTGGGAGCAGACTTGCCTACCCTACCCGTGGTCCTGCATGCAGGAAAAGTCATGTCTGCTCCCACCTTGTGGGAGATTTAAAATGCTCCACTAATGCGGGAGCAAACAAATGTTTCCCTGCCCAGACTGATACGATGAGGGAAACTACTGTGTCCCATGGGTGGGCTCCCTAAGATGCAGTAATTGAGCCAGCCCTGGGGATATGGTTCCCTTGGCCTTTTTAGGTTCAAGGAGGGAAGCCACATCTCCCCCTTCCCTTTATAAACATATCAGCCTTGGGTGATGGTGCCCCAGGGCCATTTTAGGGTAACGGAGGAGGGCTGCGCCGCTGCCTCTCCTTCATTAAAATAATGGCCCTTGGGGATGGGTCCCTCCGGGCCTCCCAGAGACTTTGGGATGGACCTTCCACTTGAAAAAAAAAAAAAATATATATATATATATATATATATATATATATATATATATTACCATGGGTTTGTGGATCCACCACGAATTTGCAGCAAAATTCAAAAAGCAAAAATGTTTTTGGCCTTAGATGCAGTCCCTCTGGGACCCCACCCCCAGGCCAATGGGGTCAGACTATCCCTACCCTGCCCCCTTATTTCTTTTTTTTCACTTTTTATGGGCGAGTGCAAAGCGCTGCGTCCATTCTGTAATCCCTCTGGGCTTCAAACCATGCCCATGTCACGTCAGTCACTTACATTGGTTCGTGGGCTTGCCTTTTCAAATCTGCTTGCTTTAATTTGTGAAAGGCATGCATACGTCATGCCTTTTCCGGTGTTTAGCCCACCTACACAGCACCGTTAAACTACAAAAAACATACGAGGCTCAATGTCTTCAGCCTGGGGTCCGGACTACTTTATCTGTTTATTTTCCACGCAGCGCGATTGCGCTGCGTTTTTTTCTCTTTACAATGCTAATAGCTCTAACTCGAGCAAATGCGAGTCCTGACTCCTAAGATGGCTACTGCCACATCATCTTTGATGTGTTGGCAGTCAGTCAGATCTCAGCGTGAGATCTGTCAGCTGCACCTATCCTCCGTGGCATGATATATACAACGTTTTTGAGCATTAATGGCTCAAAAACTACTAAACTGATTTACACTAAATCACAAAGGTGCTCCTTTGAGACCAAGCTCTAGCTGTCTGGCAGATTTGGGGTAAGTCCGCTCAGCAGTTTGGGCTGAACCTCTGTTTAAAGTTGTGATGGAAAAAGATATAGGGAAAACATATTTTTGGACTCCCCTTTTTCTCAGCCCCCTGCTTGATGGATCCCCTTGAAATTTTTGATGCGCAAACTAGTCAACATCTGCCACTTTTTTAGAAAGTTTCATGGAGATCTGTCAAACAGCGCCAGAGTTATTAGCAACACAAAAAGGAATTTCCTATGGAAACACAATCCTAACTATGACTACACCATTGGGGGGAGGGGTGTATCTGTGTGAGTGTGTGTGCGTTTTTTAAAATATATAATTACATACTGGTGATAGCCAGTAGGTACTTATAGTGAGGACCAACTTTTCCCATAGATGAAGCGTTTTTTGTTTTGCTAATAACTTTGGGGCCGTTTGACGAATCTTCATGAAATTTTCAATCTAGTACGCAAGTTGGTTCAGCTGCATTCTGGAAAGTTATAGGGTGATTCTTCAAGTGGGGTGCGAGAAGAAAGGGGCGGAGACCCAAAACGCTTTTTTCCCCATTCTATGTCCATGGGGATTTTGCAATCTTTAGACAGTGCTACAGCCCGAACTACTGAACAGAATTTTGCTGGAAGGTAGATCTTGGAGTGGAAAGAGTACTCACATAATTTTGTATGAATCGGTTCAGTAGTTAGGGAGTTATTAAAGAAAGAGAAGTTTAGATATCTAGGGATGCAGATCCTCCGCTGATCCAAGGGTATCCATGGGTACCCGCGGCTCCTAGCAAAAAGCAAGGCCCTAAATGGCTGGCCGCAACTTGAAAGGAAAGTTGGAGCTGCCATTTTCTTTCTTGACTGGGCCCCGGGGTGAAAGTGTAAAGAAAAACAAACATAAGGGGTCAGGATAGAGGCATTCTGACCTAACAGGACACATGGAGGGGATCTCCTATCTGCACATTTACAATGGCACACAGCTCAACCCCCAGTGTAGATTTGTGATGTATCTGCGGATCCGAAGCCCAATGGAAAACAAACCCTCACCCTCTCAGACACCATAACCCCACTGCGCACATGTACAGCGTGGGTTGGGTGCATGGGGGGGTTGGCCTTGTGGGGAATCCCCACTGTGCATGACCAAAGGCAGTGCGCAGCAATGGTTGTAATAATGTAAGGTATTTATATATTACTTTACGTAAAAAATACCATAGAAATTAACTGAAAAAAACAACATTAATATTCCACATTCTGCCCTTCCCCATCTTGTCAGTTCCCACAGCCAGTGCTTCCTGGTTGGAGACCGCTTGGTCATCCACCATAGTGCTATGCATTTCTTTTCAACGGCTAAACCTAGCTCCAGTACCTTTTCGGCATGTTTTGTATGCTTGTTTCGAGGCACAAGACCCAGAGGGCACATCAGTATTGTGGGGGACACTTGCATATCAGTTATATTTCCCAGTATCCAGGTCACTGTCTCTAAAAAGACCCCCAGAGCCGGGCATGTCCCCCACACGTGAAGATAAGTCCCAGTGGTCGATTGGCAATTGGGGCAAATTTCCTGTTTGGTTGGGTCTAATCTGTGTAGCTACTGCATTGTTACATAATCCCTGTGTATACATTTGTAGTGAACCAACTTCAACTTCGCATTACGAATCACCCTCCTGCAGTTACTCAGCATGGAGGCACATTCGCACTCGCTCAGTTCCTCACGCGTGTCCCCCTTCCATAGTGCCTTCAGTTTCTGCGAAGCGGGCTGCCGCACGTGGGTCAAGAAGGGCGTATATGCAAGATACAAGTCTGCACGCGTCCTCCATGTCAGGTAGTGCTTGATTCTGTGTCTGTATCAGGCTCCTGAGGGAACCCTAGCCAGGCCTTCCTGATGGCCGCCTCTAGTCCGGCATATGATAGAAAGTATCCACCCATGAAATCCCACTGGCTACAATATTCTGCATACCCCAACAGTCTGCCATCCACATATAAATCCCTCAAGCACTGAGGGCCAGTGACTCCCGCACCCCTCCCCCGTCTCCCCACGTGTAGTGTTGTGGAGAGGCTTATAGTCGTGTACCAAGGCACCAACTGTTCCAAGAATTTGTCTGCTTCCCTCTTCCTCCTTGTCGCTTGATCCCAGCTATCCAATAGCGTCTTAAGTTGTTCTGGTATATCTAATATGAGTTTACGTGCTGCCAGAGTTAACTCCAATAATTTCCGGGGTCTGACTAACCTGGTGAGCAAATCTTCAACAGGTTCCTTCTCTTCATCCTGAAACCACGGTATCACGTGTTGATGATGAGCAGCCTAGTAGTACATGTTAAAATTTGGTGCCTCCCACTATCCCAAGGGAGCTACAAGACTCGTAAGCTGATTTTTTGCCCTCCTGTGTTCCCCGTATAGTCATCTCAACAACTCATTAATTGTATGGAAAAAGGTCTCAGGGCTGTGCATTGGCATGTGCTATAGTACATAAAGTATGCTTGGGAGCATTATCATCTTACTTATTGCTGTTCAACCCATCAGCGACATTGGGAATTTTAGCCATTTATGTATGCTCTTTTCAAGACATTTCAATAGAGTTCCTACGCTCGAGTCATACGTTTCAGTCATATCTGAACTTAAGTGGACCCTTAAGTATTTAACAGGCGTTATCTGCACTTTAATATTGGTGAGGTGCATCCCCTCAGGCTCAGACTTCTGAAAGGGATAAAGGCTGAACATATCTGCATTTCATTTAAATTCTGAATAGGATCCCACTGTTCTTATAGTATCATGTATTGCGGGCCATGTGTCAGTTGGGTTCCTTATTGTGAACAATATGTCATCCTCATAAAGCGATATGACCTCCTGTTTTCTTCTCACCATGATCCCTGTGTCTTCATGTCTGGATTGGTTAATCCAAGCCAGTGGTTCGATTATCATGGCAAAGATCAATGGCAAGAGGGGGCATCCTTGGTGGATCCCCCTCTCTATCGGCCAGTCCCTGGAAATCCTATGACCCACCTTCACTGTGGCCCTGCAGTAAGTGTATAATAATGTCACCCATTTTATGTAGTTAAATCCTAAATCGTATCTGCGTAGTCTGTGTTTCATGAATGTCCAGTTTACGTTATCATATGCCTTGTGTGCAACTAAACTGGCTACTGCACAAGGCTCAAACCTCTTTTTTGCTTGTACAATGATCAAAAAGGCCTTTCTGATATTAGTGGTAGTGATGCAGCCACCCACAAATCCTGATTGGTCCGTATGTATGACACTGTCAGTTATCTTAGACAGTCAGTACGCCAATATTTTTGCATCCATATTGATCATCGATAGCGTACGATAAGATTTATATTCGGTGGGTCCTTTACCGGGCTTGAGTAGTACTACAATATTGGCTTCTTGCAGTGGCTCTGGTAGTATGCCCCACTCAAAGGCTTCAGTATACATTGGCAACAGCGGTCCCCATTACAAAGCCACAAATGCATGGTAAAATTCTACACCAAGGCTGTCTATTCCCATTGTTTTGCCCATATTCATTTTTGTAATTGCCCATCTAATGTCAGGTTCCTCATTTGGAGCATTTGCTGCCTTTCGCGTCATTACATCTACCATGGGGATGTGTGCCTCATCTAATATTGTTGCAATCCCTGCCCCATCATCCTAGCCTGCTTGTGCATACAGCTGTTTATAAAATTCCACAAAGCTGTGTAGTATATCATCTTGGTTGGCCAGGGATGCCCCATGTGCATACTTAATAGAAACCACTGCATTCCCACCTCTCTCCTGATTGACCAGCCATGCCAGGAGTCTACTTGGCTGGTCGCCTTATTCATGCATCATTTCCATATGCATCTCATAATCATGTTTCCCAAGTGTATCCCGGGCTTCATCTAAGTCCCCTTGGAGTCTGTGTCTTGTCTCCCAAATCTGTGTTGTATGTGGGGCCTGTAAGTATCTGCTATTTGTCGCTCAAGGGTCGTAACTGTGTGTCCCAGTGTTTTGCATACCCTGTAGGTTGTCACCATACATTTCCCTCTTTTAGTAACTTTAAAAGCCTCCCACAGTGTTTCGGCTGATTCTACTGTGCCTGTATTAACTGCAAAGAACTCTTGTGTTGCTTCCCTTATTTCTTCCCTATATGCTCGATCCAATAATGCTCATGTTGCAGCTGCTATTGTGATACAGGTACCACATACATCTGATTCACCATCTCCACAATGACAGGAGTGTGAGCCGATAACGTTCGATCTAAGTACTCCATCTTCCCAAACTGGCCTAGCTGTTTAGGGTGTGTGAATGCATAGTCTATTATAGAGAATAGAAAGAGTATCCTTTCTGGTGCACGTGCTATGTTCTCCATAGTTCTATCAGGTTGAGTGTGTCCATGCCTTACAGGAGAGCTCTGGAGGACCATCCAAGTGGTCTTGGATTGGGTCTAGAACTATCTAATTGCCTGTCCAGTACACAATTTCAGTCGCCCATCATGAGTATGTCATAGTTTCCATACGGTGTTCGAGTGTATCTCTCTGTTTCAAAGAATTCAAATGTGTCTATGTTTGGGGTGTATGTGTTTAAGAGGATCGTAGGTCTAACTCCTATTTCGCCCACAGTGCCCACATAATGACCATATGCTGTCTTCAGCTCAGTTGTTACTTTGAGTGGGATACTTACATTTACCCACAACAGCATCCCCCTTGCTGAAGACATAAAGCTAGAGTACCACAGCCGGGCCCCCCATTTGAAACGTAGCTTCTTGTGTTCCTGTCGCAATAGATGGGTCTCCTGCAACATCAGTATTTTCACCTTTTGTTTTTGTATATATTCTTTGTCTCTTAATGGGATTCTGTATCCCCTTAATGTTCCACAACAGTGTGGTCACCCCCATGTGTTGCTCATTCGATTCTCCTGTGTAGATCGATGTATTAACACCTGTTTGGCTTCAACATGTGTGTAGTCTACATCTCTCCCCCTGGCTTGCTGATGCCCTTGCCCCCCAACCAAATAACCAGTGAAACTGAACAGTCCCCTGCCCCCCAACCCATGTGGCTCTTCCCAACTCAGCCTCCACAATTGACACAGGCTGTGTCTCCCTGCTTTCCTTCTCAATAACACATATTCTACCGTCTCCTGGAGTGCTGCCTCTAGAGTCCCCATGAGGGGTTACCCCAGTGGCCTCACCCTCAGGTCTCAAACACATGTGGAGTGCAGCTAAGACTTTAAATACTTCACTGGTTCCCTCCGACTCACAGCATATTTCAATCAAGTGTACACTGCCCCCCCTCGGACTTGCACATATTCACATCTGTGTCCCCTTCCCGCATCTTCCCTCTCATGTCAGTGATTAGTTGATTGCCATCCGACCAATTATTCATGGTTTTCAACACCAATTATCCATGGTTTTCAAGAAGCGTCTTGTTCCCTGGACGTCTATGCGAAGGCGCGCCGGCGGTAACAGTGCATAATCTAATCCTTTATCCCTGAGCTTGTGCTTTACTGCCATAATTGATCTCCGTCTCCGTTGAGTGGCCACACCATAGTCTGGGTAAAAAGAGATTCTATTTCCATTATATTCCACGGTTCTTGTTTTGCGTGCCTCTTTTTGAATGTTCATCTTGTCCTTGTACCATAGCATCCACATTATCAGCAATCGTGGCGGGGAACCTGGCTTGAGTCTACCTCCCAGTGTTCTGTGGGCTCTGTCAACTGGTAGTTTACCGTCATTTCCCAGCCTAGGTAAGATCTCAACTAGACAGGATTCAAGAAACTGCTCCACCAGAGTAGCCTCAGTTCCCTCGGGTAATCCCAGGATGCGGACATTGTTACGTCTCGATCTGTCCTCTAAATCCGCTAGTTTAGCCTCATGTGCCTGTAGCTGCCTCTCCTGATCAGCTAATTCCATAGTGTGTGTGCCTAGCACCTCATTCATATCATCAGTTATTGTTCCCAGATCTTCCACTCGACTCATTTTACCCATGTCTTGGTGCAGTAGTGCTACTGTGATGGCCACCACGTCAATTTTCTCAGTGATTGCTTTGCTACCCTCCAGGATTACTTTTTTGAGTTCTAGGTTTGAAGGAGGTGAGGGTGTCCCCAGTCCAGACTCCTCATTGGGTGTGGCATTGTCCGCCATTATAGGTAGGCCTTCTTCGATAGTGTGTTGGGCCTTCGAGGCCACTCCCAGCCCCCACTTAGTTTTTGGTGGCATTTGCACCCACTTCAGGGGGGGGCTGGTTAACTCTGGGGTCCGTGGCAGACAAACCTGCCTTCCTCTCTTCCTGGGGACACCCCTAGTATATCTGCAGCGGGCACAACCTGATGGAACACTCTGCTGGGTCTAGGTTCACTTTCCACAGTCTCAACACTGTGCTTCTCAGTGCAGCGTCAACAAAATGGAGCTGTATGACATAATCTGTTTCCAGCTGATTGCTATCTGTGCGTGTTTAGGGGAGGTTCTATTTCTCGCCCCCTTTGTCCATGTAAGCGCAAACTTATGTGCCTGTCGCTGCCCCTTTAGGGCCACAGCACTCTCTTGCTGCGACTGTCCCGGGGCCCCTGGGTTGGGTTGCGCTGGCCCCCACTCCAGCTGCGTATGCCCCGGGAGAACACAGCTCTGCTCTTGTTGTTTAGTCTCTGTGGGGTGCCTCGCTGCCCACCCCAAAAGCTCAAGAGGTCTTACGCAGGACAGGAGGGGGGGGCACTCCTTCACCATATCCCCTCACTGGCCCAGATGTTTACCGCTCTCTCCCCCGGCCAGCTGTGCAGGGCTGAGAGCAATGTCCCCAATATCCTGTGGCTGGCCTCTCCAGGCCACTGTCAGTGTTGTGCTGCAGTGCAACTCACCTCTCATGGTCCAGTTCTCATCCAGTCACCTCTGTAATTTTCTCAGCACCTGCATCTTGGTTTGGCCGTACCGCAAAGTGCGTCCTCTCAGGTGGCCATCTTGGCTCCTCCCAATAAGTGTCCGCTTCTTAAAGAAAATCACAGAAGTGCATACCAGGTATATGTTCTTCCATTACTATTCTCATGAATTCCAAAACTTTTACAGAATAAGGCCTGAAAAAACGTTTCAGGAATTCCAAAGAATTCAGAGAATGAAGCCTGAAAAACGCACACCTAGAAAAAGTTTGAGAGTTACATTTTCACATGATCTAATGTGCATATGTATATTTGCTCATCAAAAAAAATCTGCTGAGTGTTTGGAAGTTCACTTTTTATTTAAACCTTTTCTTCTTTTTTTCCGCTCTGGAAAACCTTTTACTTCTGCTTTTGAAATATATATTTTTTTTTTAAACAAGTATATTCTTGAAGAAACCCTTCCCATGGAGAAGATATTTTATTAAATTCCACACCCCTAGGTTTGTATATAGCACAGACAAGACCCAATGGGTCACAGAGAGCTTTATTTAAAAGTAGTTTCTTACATGTGAAGCAGACAGTCTCAAATGGATTGTTGGACAAAATACCAAAGTACAACATTTTAGTTAAGGAAAACAAATAAGACCATCTTCTTCCTGTCACATACAGTAGTTCCTGTCCCCCTTTCCACTCCCAGGGCAGTTGCTCTTAAAAGTGTGTGTTTGTGGGAGTAGCAGGAACAGATCAAGGAAGACAAAATACCTTTTACCTGTAGATTAGCATCGGCAGTTTCCTCCCTTCAACTCTACCACTTACCAAAGGGCAGTGCTTCTAGGAGTCTAATCAGCAGCCCCTGGCTGGCAGGTCTTCATTACATTTCTGTAGAGAGCCTGTCACCAACCCCATCACCTCAGTGTCTGGATCTTCACCCTCCTGCCCCAGGAAGGTGGACAATACAGTACCACTGTCTGGGAAGCAGTCCATGCCCTCTATCTTGAGCCACGTCAAACCAGAGTCATCAAAACTTAATCCAACTTTCCTTTGGTAATCAATACTGTGAGCCAAATTGGAGGATGAACATCAGAACAAATCTGCAAGCATTTTAAGAATCTTGTTTTTAAGTGTTTGCTTTACTTACCCATATATTTTCTGACATGGCTGTGATCTGAAGATTATTGCTTCCTTTGAGAGCCACCTAAATCTCTCCATATTTCCCTATATATGCGTCCAACCATTACTTTACACTTCCAAGCCCTGAGTTCATTAGCCGACCTTGCTGGAGAAGTGGTCTAAGGGTAGCCTGGAAGTGGACAGACTATTTGCTTAATTCTAGTGCCTGTCAAAAGTACCTAATATAGCACTATCTTCCCAGACTTACGTTGCTTCTTTCTATTGTCTTGCATCCACACACCACATGCTATCTTAAAAAATATCCTCTATATTCCCAAAAATTGGAATGGATATCTACCTTTATTTAAAACTTTTGATTGTCAACTCTTCTTTTCTCTTTAAAACACCCTCACCTTACTTTTCTTGCCCTGCATGCCTCTTCTCTCTGAGCATAGCCTACTGTAAGTAATGTGCATGGCCTATAATCTCTCTTAATGTATTTCTGCAATTTGGCCAAATTCATTTCAAAGATTTCAACCTCGCCGTCTTTGAAATTTATACCCCACTAACCTCGCAATAACTAATCTCCTCTAACCCATCTAGTAAGCCCATCAACCATCTGTATTAACTCACATACCACATAGTAATGTTCACACCTTCCTCATATTCAATTAATCCACCACAAAGAAACTGGGGAGAATAGATGGAATGGTTTTCTTGAGAACACAAGATTAAACTAATCCAAATAACAAACACTAGCCAATAACCATTGGATCAAGCACTAACCTTGGTTTCCGGAGAAGCCTGCTACCTAGCATAAAGTGCTACAGCTCCTCGTCAGGGGTAGTGACTGATATGCAAATGCAATTACATTGCAATACAAATACGGTAGTTCCTGCTTGAAGGGTAAGGGCTCCCTCCATTCTCATTGCTACACTCTTCCGGCCAGGTCCTGGTCGCACTCTCATGGTGCAGCACCTTGCCGGATCTGCGTTTAAACCAGAACCCAACTCTAAACTAACCAGTGGCAGGCCTGTTTTCTGAGGCCAGGCCCAATGGCAGGCTCTTGCATGGTCCAGTGTATGTCTGTGAAGTCACTAATAAGTAGTTGACCAGACTAAAGCTTTTGAAATTCATTTTTTACATTTTTTTATTTATGGATTGTTTTTCTTTGTTTTCATGCAGTCAGGTCTGAGCCCAAACAGGGACAGGCATTTTTGTACACCTGTCCCGGTTATAGAAATATCGGCTGCCTCTTTGGGGCTATTAATTAGTTATTGGCTCACACAAATCAATTACCGGTGATACCGCTAAAAATATTAGTAAGGGGGGTACCTTGCCATCATCCATAACAATCAGACACTGGGAGAATGATTGCGCTCATTTCTTTGCTAGACGCCACAATTTTCAGTGATACAAGCAGCAGGAAGGGGGCTCATCCAATGCAAAGGACATGCTTCCATTTAAAAAGTATATTTTTTCATAAATTGTCATTGATAAGTTATGTTATTTTTATACAGTGAATTGCAATTAGTATGCATTGCAGCACTGTAAGTCCACAGAAGTTCCTTGCAGTTTTAACCTTAATGTGTCTGTCAAAAGTGAAATATAATGAAAAGAGCTGTGTTACATCACTCACTGTGCTGGACTGCCCTGTATGTTTTACAGTGTACAAGAATTTATTTCTTTTGGCATGTCGCCAACCAGGGCACTGAATAAGGGAAGGTAGCATTTTAGATCTTTCAACCAGCGTGGGGTCATTTGAGTGGCATACTTGTCCATCATGCACAGGGTGCTATGTTTGGTCTTCACTTGGCAGTGCTTCTTCCACCATTTCAACTCACTTTACAGGAAAACATCCGTGCACTGTGCTTTCACTAGAGCGCTGCAATTACATGCAGTACTATGTTCGCTATTTTTTTGCTTCGGTGTAGGAAACCTGTGGCACTTTAGTCGGCCTGTGTCTTAAACTGTTCGTTATCACTTGCCTTAAAGGTGCTAAGTGCCACATCCGACATGTTGGCAAAATGTTGGCTAATTTAGGGAATATACGTTAGAACGTAATATTTTTTTAGCCTTGGGTATTTAAAATGAAAAAAGCGAGGTTATAACCGAAAGCTGGGGAATAGAAAGAAAATACAACACTGTAGATGTCACCTGGATAGCAAGACAGATGTTTGTAGCAAAGTGTCTCTAAAACGCTAACGGTACATCGGCTGTCACTCGAAAGGCAGCCTGCGCTCTGAAACGCAATGCAGAGGCCTGCATTTGGAAACGGAAGCAACCCTCCAACCTGGTGAGCCTCCCTAGACATCTCCAAGGTTAAGCAAGCTCGGACTCATGCTCATGACACTGGGTCGCTTACAAATTACTTATTCAGACTGAAAATGTTGCTCTATTATTGCAAATCCTGCAGGAGGCTCCCCGTGTCCCCTTCACCTTTTGTATGCTTTGTGTTACTGTATTAATCTCGCTGGTGGGACTCTAAGCGCAATACAAACGTGCTGCAGTCCATTCATCCCTTCAGTATCAAGGATCTCATCTATAATCCTGCCTTCCATCTCGTCCCCCAATGTGATCCTCTCTTGCTAAGTTGTCAGTTTCTCCTCTTGGCTGCTGTTTCTCACTTCCTCACATTGTCTTGCTGAGAAACTCTATCCAACTTCGAAATCTGTCACAGCTCTCATCTTCCTTTACTCACTTTCCATTCTTTCTTTACGTGCAGTCTTTACTGTCTTAACGATTCACCTTAATATGTTTGTGTTTAGCACATATGTTTATTAGCAATTTCAAATGCTGTACCTTTATGAGAAGATGCTTTCTCAACAGCATTTTGGTGAATCCCGCCACTCTGCTTCTTCCAGTGATGCATGGTAAATTATGACCAAGTGTGGAATATACATATAATGAAAGAAAAAACAATAACACACCCTCACCTCACGAGTAACATCAGTGCTAAAACTGTTTGACAGCATAATCTGTCCAATCTTACTTTATAGATGTTAAATGTGTCAGGCCTCAAACCCCCCCAACCCCAACACGTACTCTGCACCTGAAGTTCTGCAAACAGATTCTCAAAAAAATGCCCACATCTTGGATGCAGAGCAGAACTGGGGAGGCTTCTGGTATTGCCAAATACCCAAAATCTCATCTTTACATTCTAGTGCCTTATCAAGAAAAGAGAAAGACCAAGTACGCAATCCCTCCAATAGAGTCATTTGAATGCTATATCAAATGCCTAAAATCTGTGTATAGCAGCCACCACTGGATTCTAACATAGGCCACCACGGGCAGGAGGCGAGACTCCCCAATGCCTTAGAACAGGCCCAGATGAAACTCTCCACGATGCATTGGGTGACACAAATGGGGTAAAGCAACACTCCAGCATGCTGTGGATCAGGAACTAAACTTGTTGTCTTACTGCACATACCCCACTGTGCTGAGAACTCAAAATCACAAACTAACACTTAGCGAATACAGACTGAATGAACTCATTAAAAACAAAGACTGTCGAATAAACATTAGTTCACAAACCAAGAGAGGTCAGAACTTGCAGTAACTTTGACTTACGTGATTTAGAGACTGAGACAGCTTCTCCTACACTCCCATCCTACAAACACACCCAAGACACCCACTTCCCCACGATTTGCAAAGAAAAGGGAATGCAAATGAAACCAAAGAATAAAAAATGTCCATAATTCTAAGAGACTTTGCTTGAACCAGCATAATCTATGCATCTCATCAAAAAGACATTGTGCATAAAACAGACTACACGAATCATGGAAAGTGAAACGACCACTAGTAGAGAGACTGTTGCTAATTATTCTACATGTTTCGTTTGGTGACACGTATATGACTTATTATGCCAATACAGTATTGTTTTGGTTAAGAATGGGGACCTTGGAGAGGTGAAGTGAGAAATGCGAGAGAGGCTGAGTACATGACATGGGCCTGTCCGACCACTCCCCTCTTCTGGTCAAAGTAGGGCAGACTCAGATCTGGAAGGACACTGTATAGAGGCTTCCCGCATGGGAATTACAAGATCAGAGAGTAGGTAACGGCCTCAGATTGGACACACAGCTTTATTTTCAAGAAAACCAAGGTACAGTGGAATCCAAAGTGGTCCTATGGGAGGCCTTCAAAACAGTACTTCATGTTGAGGCATGCTATAGGATAGCTTACAGAAAGAAGGCAGAGAAAGCGGAAATTGAAAAACTGAAAATGATCATCTTAGAACTAGTGGGCTCTCATGGTACGGACCGCACCATGCTGCTCTTTAGCAGCACTCCAGGCAGAATACAGGGACTTGGCCCAAGAGAAGACCAAGAAACAGACACTAGCAACTCTACATTGTTTGTACGAGGTCGGAGATAATGTTGGGAGGCTCCTGGCCTGGCTGAACAAGGGGGAGAGGGCGGGGTGATGGGTGGGGTCATTTCAAGGATCAGAGGGGGACACCTTAACTGATGACACCCTCATTGCGAGTGAATTTGCACGATACTATAAATAACTTTACAGGGCTCGACCGCTCCCCAACAACACAGACATTGCACACTATTTAGAGGGAGTCCCCACACCTGTCCTAGATTAGGGGGCCTGAGAATTTCTTGAGGGGGAGTTGACTCTTGGCGAAATAACAGCAGCGATAGCTAAACTTCGCCCTGGGTAAACCCCAGGACCCAATGGGCTCCCAGCTGAAATTTTAACCACTATGCTAACCTGCTAGGCCCACACCTTCTTGGCCTCTATAAGCAAGCTCTAGAGAATGGGAAACTCCCTCCAGACCTCTGGAAAGCACTCATAATAGTTATCCCTAAGGATGGAAAACCCAGGGACCAATGCGACTCATACCACCCAATATCATTGATTAATGTTGAGACTAAGATACTGGCAATGGTCGTAACTGCCAGACTTGTACAGGTGATCCCCCCGCAGATAAATTGGGATCAGACAGGTTTCATGCCCGGCAGGCCCACTCGCCTAAATCTCAGGCAAACTCACAATTGGCTTCATGACACTCATCACTGACCCGCCCCCCACTACTTCCTCCCTTTGGATGCTGAAAAGGCATTCAACACGGTCCATTGGCCTTTTCTTGAGCAGGTACTTGTCAAATTGGGCTTTAGCCCTTACTTTATGAAATGGGTAGTGATACTTTACAAAACCCCATGACTGCAGTTAGAGTGAATGGGACAATGTCGACATTGTTCCCGGTAGGCAGGGGCATGAGACAGGGATATCACGTATCCCCCCTCCTGTTTGCGCTAGTCCTAGAACTCTTGGCATGCAGCATAAGACACCACCCGTAAATAACCGGCTTTCACATTTCAGGGAAGGATGACACTGATAAAAAAGCCTCGCTGTATGCGGATGACATCCCGCTTTTCATCACCAACCCTGAGCCCACTGTCCCAACTCTCCTTTAGACACTGGGGAACTACAGCATCTACTCTGGATACCCAATAAACTGGGACAAGTCCTTGCTATACGCCCCGACAGGCTTGACTGACCCGCTCATGCTTCCTCGGAGATGAAGGGTGGTGACGGAAGAGTTGAGATACTTAGGGATATTTATCACTACCTCGTCCGAGCTATGTATGCATCACAACGCTGGACGAGTCCTTAAGGACTTCAAAGACGATACAGACAGATGGAGAATCCTACCATTGACCCTGATGGGTAGGTCAGCCATGGTTAAAATGATCACACTTCCAAAATTTCTATATGTACTCCAAAACACATACCACCCGTCCCTTCTACTATTTTTGTTAAAATAAATAAGGTCCTATAAACCTTACTATGGGACGGCCAGCATCCGAGAGTATCTTTAAAAGCACTCCAGGTAACCAATGCAATGGAAGTCTGACCCTTCCAGACATTGAAGGATACTTTTTGGCATCTCACTTAGTTGTCATTAATGAATAGATTCATACACTACAAGATCACCCCACATACCGCCTGGAAAGGACCCGATTGTCGCCAAAAACATACTTGCACTACCTGTACGTGGGTAAGGGAACCCAGTCGCTGCTGCCAGCTCCCAGGGCAGCTTTAGAGGCCTAGCACAAAGCCATGAAAGCCATGGAATGGCACTGTAGGGTCACTAGAGAGACGCCCCTTTGGGAATGTAACTGGCTTAGACAGATACAAAATTATCTGGGTTTGAGAGCTGGGATGACATAGGGATCTCCATGTTAGCTGACATCCTACAACGTGGAGAGCTGATGATCACATCCATGCAGTCAGAATACCACCTTCACCACACAATTTTTCCAATATGCTCACCTGAAACATGCTTGGCGGGCAGAGGGACTACGGCGGGGGAAATGTGCCAGACTACACTCCACTGGAGGGACGTGCCCTCATGGAGGAGCTGGGGCAAGGAGCGGTGTCCACCGCATACTTCACAATTAACAATAATATGCAAGATATCCTAGGCCCTTTAAGGGAAAAGTGGTACCAAGATATCTGCGACATGGAAGATATAGACTGGGAGGCTGCTTTGATGCTCCCGCAAGAAGTAGCTATCAAGTCAAGGCTACGACTGACACAATATAAAATACTACACAGGGTCTATTTTGACCGCTACAGACTACACAAAATGGGCCATGCACCATTGCCACGCTGCTTACGCTGCAATGCGGCAAATGGAACATCCGTCCACACATTCTAAGTGCGTCCACATAAGACAATACTGGGACGCCATTACCACTGAATTCTAATGCATACTGGGTACTCCAATACCCACTTAACCGGGGTTTATCTTACTGGGGATCCCAAACGAAGTTGGCATGCCGCATGCCAAAATCCTATTTTGCTCCCACGCCCTGGTGGTGGCTAAGTGAGATGTGGCCAGACACTGGGGCGCAAAAGATCTGCCACGAAACAAGAATTGCAGCGAGGGATGGACTGCTACATGGCAGCTAAAAAGGTAACCTACCGCAGCAGGGGATGCCCCCGGAAATTTTAAAAAGTATGGGGTTGGTGGCGAGAGTACTACAGACTTGATGTGCTGGAAGATATTGCAATACCAGTGCATAGCCATCCTCCCCCTCGGGACACATCGTGACCAAGGGGCTGCCCCTTCAGGGGTCACATATTAATACACTTGCTGCACTCTGGGGCACTATGTTGGTCGAAATACCCTCCAAATGCTATGGAAACAACTTTATAATGGTTTATAGGCCGCTGATTGTGCTATTTGACCTTGCTGTTCCAATGTTGGTATGTATATGTTATACGAAAAAATATATATATATATATTTATTTAAAAAAACAATGGGGAGCTTAACTGAAGGAATCCTACATTTTAAGCCAGCTCAAAATTCAAGAATGGATAAAAGAGTAAGTCAATTGTACCTATTTTGCTCCACAATTGAGGTACCGAAGGAAGTTTCCTTTCCCTTGGCTAGCAACTCCTCAGTACTCTAGCACCCTTAGAGTCAGAAACTTGAGCGTTAGGCATTACTTTTATTCATCCTACAGTTGAAACACTGGTTTGATAGGAGCTTCTAGCTTCACATGTTTAAAAAGCAAGTGACTATGCTGGCTGGCTTCCAAGTTAAAAAGCACAAAGTACATTCATTTCGAATTAAACAATTGAATTTAGGGTTACAGTTAATTTTGGCATTGGCCATTTAGATTTCTGTGTACAGGAAGATGGCCCCTGTACACCCTTGCTATTCCTTGTATCATTTCCCTCTATTCTAAGGTCTTGCTACATGTTACAAAGACACTTCATACCCACTCCTCACTAAAGGGCCTTCTTGTATTTCCAGTCCCTGTTTCATGTGTGTTATGACTGATGATCGAACTTCTGTCATATTCCAGGATTTTTGGTATGTGACAAAAGCTTGAAAATGTGGGGACTGAGCCGGTGACAAAGACAATTGGTGTGAGACTGGAATTGGTTAAGTAAGGCCCATTGTTAGCTGGTGTTTTATACATGAACATACAATACGTTTTGTCTACAGCTTACCTGCGTGGTAACTTCTTCTCATTTGGCATCACGCAAAGAGCGAGCCATCGTTGTGCATTAAGCTTATGATGACCAGCATCAACACGAACATTTAAAAAGGGAATATGTGAAAGTATTACTTTGTTGTGTGTTTCGGTGGGAACTGAGAGTTGATATGTCTATTGTGAGCCTGCATTCTGGGATTTACAACAATATTTAGGTGCAGCCAGATCCGTTTCCCATTGTGGAAGACAAAGGCAGGAAGACCTGCAGTTGGGTGGACACAGTTGGATAAAAGCTTTTAAAGCTATACAATTGCAATTGATAGGAAAACATTTGAGATCAAATACAAGTTTGTGATTGTGTATAGTTGTTTAGGCACAGAGAGACAAAATATATTCTACTGTCTTCCATAAGTGGATATCAGTAGTGAACACTGGAATGAGTATTATGAAGCTTTGGCAGCACTGAGTAACCATTTTGCACAAAAACATAACATCGTAGTATAAAGACATGATTTTTTTTACAAGACAACAGCTGGCTCATGAATCCATTGCTAATTATCTAGGAGAGCTTTGTATTCTGGCGTCCTCTTGTGATGTTGATGGTTCTATTGATCAGTACCTTTGTGATCAAATTGTGGTGGGTTGTTATGATAAGAAAACGCAGGAGCAATTATTGTGCAGTAGAAACCCAACTTTATTATACACAATTGATAATACAAAAGACATTACATAATCAGCTTTGGCTACTAAGGAGCTAAATAAACTTGATGCACCAGGTTCAGTATCTTCTATTGGTCTGGTAACTGAGACTCTGAGACAAGCTGAAAGCATAAAAGATTTGAGTAAGAGTACAGGTTCAGTTCAAAAGTAAGGCTATTGTTTCAGCTGTAGGTCACAGTTTCACGGTGCTCATTCAATCAGTTGTTCTGCCAATAAATCTTGCAACAAATGCAAGAAAATAAGACATTTCACTAGAGAAATAGTATAAGCAAAGAACTTACTCTCTTTCTCAAGATATAGAGAAGTGTACATTGATTGCCAAGGAAGTTTTTGAAGACAATTTCGGATTTGTGAAGGGATTAA
The DNA here is from genome assembly GCF_031143425.1 of Pleurodeles waltl. Classification (NCBI taxonomy): domain Eukaryota; kingdom Metazoa; phylum Chordata; class Amphibia; order Caudata; family Salamandridae; genus Pleurodeles; species Pleurodeles waltl. The sequence continues at coordinate 622,456,155 of NC_090437.1, read as the reverse complement.
TGCATAGCATTGTAGTTAGAGTCAGCAATGCCTGTATGTCACACGTTGAGAAATATACTTAGCATACTTAGCATCAGATCGCAATTATTTGAACATTTATGTCAATTATAAAAGTATGGGTTTATAGAAAAAGTAGATTCTTCTGAATGGGTTTCACCTATTTTAGTAGTTTAGAAAAAACCTGGTGGAATCCATTTGTCTGCCAATCTCAGATCACTGAATAAAAATATATTGGTTTATTGCCAACCATGGCAATAAATGTGGGACATTTTGCAAATTTGGGCAGTGTGCCTTACGTTTCTAGTACTGACCTGAGAACAGCATATCCTCAAATAGAACAATGTGAGAAATCTAGGTCTTTCAACACAGTTTTGGTAATTCCATTTGGTGCTTACTGTTTTTTTAGAATGCTGTTTGGTTTAGCCAGTGCAGCATCAATGTTAACGATACTGATGTTTAATCCATTCCAGGAAGTAAGGGTGGTGTGTGCTTTTCACAATGATATACTTATTCATGTAAGCACTAAAAACGAACACAATAGAATTGTAGATAGAGTATCAAATAGCCTGAGTGAATATAGAATGACTGTTCAATTAGAACAATATACATTTTTTAACTCAGCAAGTTGAATATTTTGGGCACTAGCTCACTCCTGATGAGATTAAACGAAAATAAAATTTCGTTAAGGCAATCACTATGGCTCAGCCACCCATACACATTGACCAAGTGAAGTAATTTCTAGGGTTATGCGAATTTTATTTGTGTTTTGTGGAGGGCTTTGTGGTGATTAACAAACCACTCAAGAAGTTACTGCATAAGGGAACATCTTTTGTGTGAGCTGGTGAGGAATTGTGAGCCTTTGGTATAACAAGAAAATTAATTATTGTTGCTCCTGCATTGAAACCATACCAGGAAAATAAATTATCTATTATCACAGAGGATGCTAGTGCAATTGGAACTGGGCGGTATTAAGCCAGAGAATGGGAAGTAGAAACCTCACTTTAGTTTTTGGTTTGAGATATCTTTGCAAAGCTGAATTAAACTATAGTACAATTGAACAGGAAGCATTGGATTGGTTGAGGTTTTCTGGACATATGGCTGCATATGTATGGGACAGACACTTCGTGATATGTGCAGATCAAAACCTCTTCAGTACTTACTAGTGGAGAGAGAGTTATAGGTAAGGCTTCTCTGCGATTGGTTAGATTGCTACCTGGTTACAAGAGTTTCATTTTCATATTATACACGTAGCTGTGAAGAATAATGCAAGGGTGGATTTTTTTTTTAGGTTTCCTTTGAAAAACGAGGATCTGTGTGATGATCTTGAAAGTAAGTTTAATTGGTGTACACAAGCATAGTGATTAATCCATTTTAGAGCAAGAATGAATTAGATGTACTAATTCTGACAATTTTGTGAGACAGCTTAAGAACTTTATAGTCAATGGTTGGCACAAGGAGCGTTCTTTAGATACAGAGCTGCAAGGTTTTTTTAAGGTTCAGGCTCACTTGAGTGTGAACGCTAATCTACAGGAATAATACTGGTGTTGGGCAATAGATTCTGTTGTGGAGTAGTGTATTGGTTGTTGCAGTGTTTGTCAGAGTGCCGAAAAACGTTTTACCACACATACTCTTGACTAATACCTGTAGAGTTTGGACAGTATGCATGGGAGAAATTAACTATTGGCTTTGTTGTGGCAATAGAGGGTTTACATTTTGGGAAACAATCTGCCATAGTTTTGGTAGATTATAATTTTAAATGGGTACATTACGTTTAAGTGAGGGAAGCTGCTACACAGGTTGTTATGATGTATTTTTTTAGAAAATGTTTTTATTATTGAAGGTGATCCCCATCATATTATGTCGGACAATGGGGTACAACGTGTTTCACGACAAATAAAGGAATATTTAACTAGTTCTGATATGAAGCAATTAAACGTCGCTTTGCATAGTCCACAGAACAATGGATAGGTAGAAAGTGTGACTAGAAAGATAAGAGATCCTATACAGTTAGCTAGGTGTAAGATTAGCATGTGTTACCTCACTCAAAAACAGGTGTTACTCCTTCCTGGTTGTCTCATGGAACCCGTTTCTAAATTGATACAATTTTTCTTTCATGATGGATGTGGTATAACATATGCAGTTGACATACAAGATATAAGAAATAAAGGGGGTCATTACAACATTGGCGTTAAAACCGCTTACCGCCGTGCAGAAGACCGCCAATACACCACCGTGGAAAACCGACACAGCTATTATGACCCACATCTCAGAATCTGCCGAAATTCAGACACCCACACAAGTCCGCCACACCAAAGGTCAGTGATAAACTGGCGAAAACAAATCCTCCACCGTCACGCCAACAGAAACACGCCCATGCTATTACGACCCACGAATCCACGCGGCGGTCTTTCAACCCCGGTATTCCATTGGCGGTACACACCGCCACGCTCAAAATACACACACATCTCCAAAACACCGCCACATTGGACATTTCGAAATACACACACCTGATACAAATACAAACACAACTCCCACACACCCAACACAATATAAAACACACACCCACATCACCCACAAACCCCTACGACCAAATAATTGAGACGAAGGCGACAGAGAGAGCACAGCAATAGACATCCCCACCACACAGAGGCACACAACACCATCACCCACACAACATCCACGCACAAAACACCACTACACATCACCACACTCATCACCACATACACCACCCCACACATCACCTACACCACCCCATGGCACGCCAAAGACACCCCAGGTTTTCGGAGGAGGAGCTCAGGGTCATGGTGGAGGAAATCATATGGGTAGAGCCACAGCTATTTGGCTCACAGGTGCAGCACACCTCTATAGCTAGGAAGATGGAGCTATGGCAAAGAATAGTCGACAGGGTCAACGCAGTGGGACAGCACCCAAGAAATCGGGAGGACATCAGGAAGAGGTGGAACGACCTACGGGGGAAGGTGCGTTCCGTGGTCTCCAGGCACAACATCGCGGTACAGCGGACTGGCGGCGGATCCCCACCTCCTCCCCCACAACTAACAACATGGGAGGAGCAAGTCTTGACCATTATGCATCCAGAGGGCTTCGGAGGAGTCGGTGGAGGAATGGACACTGGTAAGTCAAATCTTAACTATCATATCCCCCACCCTACCTGCATGCTATCACACACCCCCACCCTCACCCCCTCCCCTATCACTCAGACTCCTCACTAATGTACTAATAACACAAACCACCCATCCCAACACCAAGCCCTGCATGCAACAACAAAGCATGGACACCCATCACTAAAGCATGCCCACTGCACATACCCATAACACCCCCTAACCATCATCACACAAGCCCACACACAGGAATGCTAGCACTGGGGTACACGCTCACCCACCCATTGCACACCATGACACACACACATGCAATAATCATGCTTTTATAGCCCTGCAGGACCACTACCTAACGTCACCAGACAGGAGGGTCCAGACATCTCTACCCCACCCACAGAAGAGGCCCACAGTGATGACAGCAGCTCTGGCCAACTGGATCCAGATGACCAGCCCGGACCATCGTGGGCCTCGGGACAGTCGGTTCCCCTCGCACAGGCACAGCCCAACACTGACCTTCCACCCTCTGGTAACACCAGCACAGCACCCACCCAGCGGGCCCATACCTCCGTACCCAGGACCGTCAATCAGCTGTGTGTCCACCACTCCAGGGAACCCAGGATAACCCACCACCCCAACAACAACAGGGACCTGGGGGCAGTGGTAGTGGGCACACGGTCCAGGGGACGGAGGCACAGGAACACAGGGGAACTGGGAGGGCTGCTGTGCGACAGGGGGTGGACAGGCCTAGGGAGCCCACTCTCCACGAGGCCCTCTCCTCCATCATGGGAGCATACCATCACTCCCAGGAGACGATGGCGACGGTCCTGGCCAAGTTTCAGGAGACCCAGCGCATGAGGGACGAACTGTATTTGGGGTTCAGGGTGGAGCTCAGAACCATCAGCTCCGCCCTGGGCACCATCGTAGGGGTGCTGAAGGACATACAGAAGACCATGAGGGACACCGTGGCACTCCAAGGGGCCCCTGACACTGGCCTGGATGATGAACTGCCCCCCACCTCCGCCGGCGCTAGTGGACAGGACGCCCCGCCTCAGGACCACCACACCAGCACCCCACCCCCTGCAGACGGACAACCACCCCGCAAGCGGTCCCTGAGATCCAGGAACAGGACAGAGCAAGATGGCAAGACCCCGCCAGGAAATGAGACCACCCTGATTGTCATCCCACTGTCCCACTTTGTTACCCTGTCCAGATTGGAACTGTTCCAGCTCCACTTCCTATGCCCATATGGGCAGTGCACCTGTGAGACTAATAGACTGGACTCTGCCATGGACATTCCTCCACCATCACCCATCACCATTTTCCCACCCCCTCCAATAATTAGCACTTAAATAAACACCCTTGAACCACAAAACAATCTGGAGTCAGTCTGTGATTATGAAAATGTGTATTAACTATGACAATGGCCAAATCCGTTCGAAAATGTAATGTCAACATACCTATGTCACACATCACAAGTCCATGAAGGATGCAAGCAGATGACACACGTTGGTAACCCCACCTGTGAAACCGTAATGGAAATGTACCACTCAGTTAGCAAATAATGCTTCAAATTGACAGACAGGATAGAGGTAGAAGTGTGAAAGTAAATGTAATAGTCAAAAAATGTCACTGGAAATATTGCTGTATGACAGAGTCCCTGTTATCAATGTCTTCTTCCTCTGCTTCCTCCTCATCACTGTCCACAGGCTCCACAGCTGGCACAACACCGTCACCTGGACCATCCTCCTGCAGAAAAGGCACCTGGTGTCGCAAAGCAAGATTGTGAAGCATAGAGCAGGCGATGATGATCTGGCACACCTTCCTTGGTGAGTAGAATAGGGAACCACCTGTCATATGGAGGCACCTGAACCTGGCCTTCAGGAGGCTGAAGGTGCGTTCGATCACCCTCCTAGTCCGCCCATGGGCCTCATTGTAGCGTTCCTCTGCCCTGGTCCTGGGATTCCTCACTGGGGTCAATAGCCATGACAGGTTGGGGTAACCAGAGTCCCCTAATAGCCACACACGGTGCCTCTGGAGTTGACCCATCACATAAGGGATGCTGCTATTCCGCAGGATGTAGGCGTCATGCACTGAGCCAGGGAATATAGCATTTACCTGCGAGATGTACTGGTCTGCCAAACATACCATCTGTACATTCATCGAATGATAACTCTTCCGGTTCCTGTACACCTGTTCACTCCTGTGGGGGGGGGGGACCAAAGCCACATGGGTCCCATCAATGGCACCTATGATGTTGGGGATGTGTCCAAGGGCATAGAAGTCACCTTTCACTGTAGCCAAATCCTCCACCTGAGGGAAAACGATGTAGCTCCTCACGTGTTTCAGCAGGGCAGACAACACTCTGGACAATACGTTAGAAAACATAGGCTGGGACATCCCTGATGCCATGGCCAGGGGGATACCTGTGGGATGGCGGATTGGTGACATCAGATCTGGCTCCAACTGGGTACACAGTTCCTGGATTGTGGCACGGTCAAACCTGTAGGTGATGATTAAATGTCGCTCCTCCATTGTCAACAGGTCCACCAGAGGTCGGTACACCAGAGGATTCCGCCATCTCCTCACATGTCCCAGCTGACGGTGCCTAGGAAGGACAACAGCGACCACAGAGTCAACCAATTCTGAGGTATGTACCCACAGCTACACAGAACACGACACAAAATACAAATATCTTCCTGTATGTGTGTTGAGTCCAGGCCTAGGTATGTGTGACGCAGTTGTAAATGAAGCCATGTGGGTCCCTGAAATGGCAGATGCCTGACCTCTAAACTGGGACAATGGGATGTGAGGTAACTGCGCTGGCGTTGTACACCGTTGCGGTAGGCGGTCGAAGACCGCGGCGCAATGCTGCATTGGTTAACATTGGACCCTATGGGTCCCAGGAGCCAATGACGAAGTGCGCCGGCGGTGATGATACGCACCGCTGCGGACGTCACCGCCGCCGACGTGCCCGCCATTTTCTATCTGTTCAATCACTCGATACCTGATCTTCGACAGGAGAGGACCTACACTGCAAGTGCTGCTGTGACCTCGGTCTGGAAGAGACAATGGCACGTGCGTCTGGGGAAAGGGCCCCTGCCTTCACTGCACAGGAGTTGGAGAAGCTCGTGGACGGGGTCCTCCCCCAGTACACGCTACTCTACGGTCCTCCAGACCAACAGGTGAGGACATAGGGTGCAAGTTGTATGGGCTATGCCTGGTTGGAGAGGGCTGGATGTAAGTAGGAAGGGGGCAGAGTAATGCGAGCATGAAGGACTGTGAATGCATGTGCCACATGGCAAGGGTAGGGATGTGGGCCAATCACTTCGACGGTGCAGTTGTTAATGACTTCTCTTTTTCCCCTGTACATTTCATGTAGGTCAGCGCCCACCAGAAGAAGGATATTTGGCGTGCCATCGCCAAGGAAGTCCGGACCCTGGGGGTCCACCAGAGACGGAGCACCCACTGCCGTAAAAGATGGGAGGACATTCGCCGCTGGAGCAAGAAGACGGCGGAGGCTCAGCTGGGGATGGCCTCCCAACGTGGGAGGGGTGCCCGTCGCACCATGACCCCCGTGATGTTCCGAATCCTGGCAGTGGCCTACCCGGAGTTGGATAGGCACATGAGGGCATCACAGCAGACATAAGGGGGTGAGTACACTCACAATTTCCTGACTTTGCACGCAGTGGAGGGGTCTGGGTGGGGGAGGAGGGCTGTGGGTTTCCCCAGGCCAGGGCGAGTTCCGTAGGCTAGGCCCCTCCGTAATGCAGGCAATGTGGCACTCCACCCCACCTCTGTAGAGTGCCAAAAACAGGTATACATGCCCCTGTGTCATCTATGTGGGCAGATGACACTCATAGGCAAGTAGGCCATATCCCAGGAACTGCATCTGTAGAGGCCAAGGGCACAGCGTAGTGCAGGGGGCTGCTGTGTCTGTATTGTCCTCCAACGGTAGCGGTAAGCCATGCACTCAACCTGTCTTTCTTCTGTTTCCCCACCCCTTTTTGTGCTCTCCATGTTCTTTTGTGCATCAGCATCATCAGGCGGAGGTACAGGGGAACCGGAGCACGAGGGGGCTGCGTCCCACATGGCCATGGAGGGCCACAACACGGACTCCGAATACACCAGTGGGACGGAGGGCGAGGAGAGCACCACGGCGGTCAGCGGATCAGCTAACAGCGACACAGACTCGTCCTCCGATGGGAGCTCCCTTGTGGTGGCGGCACCATCTGTGCCCCCCACTTCTACAGGTACAGCCGCCACCCCCCCTACCAGCACACTAATGCATTCCTGGAGGGCATTCATTCCGGTCAGGCTGCCCATCATCGAACCCTGCAATCTCTGGCCTCAACACTGATGGCAGCCATTGTCCCTGTGTCTAGCCTCCCCCTCCAACTTCCTCCACCCAGACCCAATCCCCTGTACCCCAGCCTATCCCAGGCACACCATCAGACCAGCCTGCACACACCTCACCACACAAGGGCAGCTCAGGCAAACATAGACACCACACATCCCACAGGCACTCACACAAGCATCACCCACATACAGACACAGCAACATCCACTGTGCCCCCCTCCTCCTCGTCTCCCTCCTCCCTCCCAGTCTCGTCTACACTCTCACCTGCATGCACTACCACAACAGCCACTAGGACTCGCACCAGAACACCCAGCACCACACCCCGCTCACCTGCACTCACCACCCCCACTACCATTTACACGTCCCCTCTCCCAGTGTGTCTGTGACGCCCCCTCCCAAAGTACACAAACGCGGGCACACACACACCCAACATCCATCCACCTCACGACAGCCTCCAGAACATGCACCTGCACCCAAATCACCAAAAGTTACACCTCTTACAACCACCTCCTCTTCCTCCACTCCCAGACCCCCTCCAGCTACCCGTCCCAGTGTTCGTCAGAAAATTTTCCTGAGCAACCTTGACCTCTGTCCCATCACCCCCCCCCTCCAATTCATAGGTCCTGTAGTAGCACCTCAGCCAAAAAGATTCCGGTACCAGTGGTGCCTGTTCGAGGTATGTGGAGTGCACCGGGCACCAGGGCAGCCAGTGTGACACGGAGCCAAAGCACTGCCAGTCCACCCCCTGTGAAGCACCAGAAGTTGGACAGTGCCCGACGGGAGAGGGGGAAGACACTTGCCGGCAAAGCCACCCACAAGGGTCCGGGGGGGAGTGTCGAGTCAGCTGTGACTCCTCCCAAGGTGGCGAAGGGGCAGAAGAAGTCTCCAAAGTCTGGGAAGAGCAGCACAGCGGAGAAGGCCGCCATCCTCCCCGCTGCCCAAGACGACACCGCCAGCCCCCTCGTCACTGGTCAGGAGACCACCGCCAGAGTCAGTGCCCAGGAGGGCAGCACTATCGTCACTGGTCAGGAGACCACCGCCAGAGTCAGTGCCCAGGAGGGCAGCACTACCTGGCAGCCACAGCCCCGCTAGGCAATGAGGGACCGCCATGGCACACACCGCAGCACAGGTCAGAGACAGCAAAGTCAAGCACCGCTGAACAGGGCAAAGACCGCCATGGCAAGCACCGCAGAACAGGGCAAAGACCGCCATGGCAAGCACCGCTGAACAGGGCAAAGAGCGCCATGGCAAGCACCGCTGAACAGGTCAGAGACAGCAAAGGCAAGCACCGCTGAACAGGGCAAAGACCGCCATGGCAAGCACCGCTGAACAGGGCAAAGACCGCCATGGCAAGCACCGCTGAACAGGTCAGAGACAGCAAAGGCAAGCACCGCTGAACAGGGCAAGCACCGCCAACTCAAGCACCGCTAGCCCATGAGCAGCAGGGGCAGTGACGCAACTGGGACCGTCACGGGGTGAGTGATGCACTCTGGGCACCAGTCCCCATCCAGAACCAGTGGAGACCTGCATCCACTCTGTCTGTCCTTGGCAGGATGAAGCACTCTGGGCACCAGTCCCCCTCCAGAACCAGTGGAGACCTGCATCCACTCCGTCTGTCCTGCACAGGATGAAGCACTCTGGGCACCAGTCCCCCTCCAGAGCCAGTGGAGACCTGCATCCACTCCGTCTGTCCTGCACAGGATGAAGCACTCTGGGCACCAGTCCCCCTCCAGAACCAGTGGAGACTGTTATCCACTTGAGAGACTGTGGCTTTGCACTCCCCAGGATACAGCAGTGGGCAAACCACCCACTGTAGAGACTTGTGAGACTGTGGCTCTGCACTCCCCAGGATGGTACAGTGGGCAAACCACCCACTGTAGAGACTTGTGAGACTGTAGCTTTGCACTCCCCAGGATACAGCAGTGGGCAACCCACCCAATGTAGAGACTTGTGAGACTGTGGCTTTGCACTCCCCAGGATACAGCAGTGGGCAAACCACCCACTGTAGAGACTTGTGAGACTGTGGCTTTGCACTCCCCAGGATACAGCAGTGGGCAACCCACCCACTGTAGAGACTTGTGAGACTGTGGCTTTGCACTCCCCAGGATACAGCAGTGGGCAAACCACCCACTGTAGAGACTTGTGAGACTGTGGCTTTGCACTCCCCAGGATACAGCAGTGGGCAACCCACCCACTGTCGAGACTTGTGAGACTGTGGCTTTGCACTCCCCAGGATACAGCAGTGGGCAAACCACCCACTGTAGAGACTTGAGAGACTGTGGCTTTGCACTCCCCAGGATACATCAATGGGTATGGAGCCCCGTCGTGGATCTGGCGTGGTGCAGTCATCCGGCTGAGGTGCCCCCCCTTCCCTTCCCCCTGAGGTGCCTGTTGTATTTCTATCTGATGCCCCTGCAGTGTTCTCTCCGTTCCAGGACAGGTATCGTGTGTGGGCCTCGCCCATGCATTTGGGGCCCAGTGGTCCACGGACATTGAAATGTGCATACCTGTACTACTAATCGTGATGTATATATTTGGAATGTGTATATATTGATGTATATATGAGCTAACTGTTTTTTGATGCATTACAATGGTTGAACTCATTTCCTTTTGTCTTAGCATTCTTCCGGGGGGGTTGGGGGTTGTTACTGTGATGTTCGGAAATGCATTGGTGTGTGTGTTGTAGTGGGTGAGGGTCGGGTTGGGGGTGGGGGTGTTCCATGTGTGTCCGTGACTTTTGCCTCCCCCCTCCCCTATGTCATAGGTGCAGTACTCACCGTTGTCTTCGGCGACGCTGTTGCTGATGTTCGTAGAGGAGCAGGAAGACAAGCGCAGGGAGTATTTGGAGTTCCGGCTCCATGGTGCCCTCCTTCCTCGTGGAGTTTGTTCAGGTGAGCGTTTTCCCATTGAAAAAGCTTTTTCCGCTGTGTTTTTATCCACGGTGAATCCGCCCCGGAAAAGGTGGCAGATTGGCCTGTTGTGATACTGTGGGCGGTACTTTGTCTTCCGCCTGTCTGTTGCCGGTGACCGCCGCGCTGCTTGTCTGTACCGCCGTGGCGGTCGGAGTGTTAAAATGGCTGTCTATGTTGGCGGTTTCCGCCACGGTCATAATTCCCTTTTTTTTTTGCCGCCGGCCTGTTTGCGGTGTTACCGCCGCTTTAACTCCGTCCGCCAGGGTTGTAATGACCCCCAAAGTGTCTGCATTACAGAAGAAACGTTTTAAAAAAACAATTTGACTCGTATAAAAAAACACATGATTTTAAAGTTGGTAATGTGATCAGGATTTGCAAACCATTTACTCTGGCTGAAACTGTTTCTGTTTTTTTTTTGTTGCTAAAACTTTCAGATTTTTGGGGGTAAAACTAGGATTGTAAGAGTGGCTAGAGCTTCAGTGCAAACACAAAATGTGGAAGAGGTGCGTTAAGTAAGAGGTGTGAAGTAAGAGGTGCGTTAAGGTTGGAAGGAAAGTGAGCATGATGACAATGCAAGCAAACGTTAAGGAAAGGGATTTCCAATTACATCTGTAATTAATATCAAAGATCTAGAATCAGTTCTGCTGAAGTTGTGCATGAGTTAAATAGCTTGTTGGATGTAGAGAGTGGTAGTGTTAGTAGATCTCAGAGTAAAACAAGTTCATGGAGTATAGTGGAGTTGAGTGCGCAATCCAACAGGCATCAGAGTTTGAACGAAGATGACAGTAATTGTGAAAATATTCCACAAGTTCTTTCTACCAATGGTGTCATCAGATAAGAAAGAAACAAAGAAAAGCCTTCAATTGTTTGTTTAATTCCTTAAGCATTGTTATTTTAATGTATAACAGCTACAGGGTTGGAATGTGTTTATTTTACTGTTTTGCAAATGTATCCATGTTGTTGTTTTAAGGGGGAGAATGTATGTTATGAATGATGATCAAACATCTATCACATTCTAGGATTTGTGGAACGTGACAGACCCTGGGGACTGCTGGGACTGAAAAGGTGACAGGAGGCAGTTGGTGATAGAGTGGAAATGGTGGATGAAGGCCATCATTACCTAGCATTTTATCCAGAAACTTACAATAAAACTTATCGACACCTTAATTACATGATACTTCTTCACGATGTGCTTTTCTTTTCCCTCATCTTTGTTTACCGCATCACTCTGCCCTATACTATAATCCTGTGTTTAACGTACAAGTCTTACTGGGGCGAGTCCACAGATACCTAGGGGCCTAAGAAGTCACCTATAAACCAATATGCTGATGATCAGTCTAATTCTGATATTAATCTGTACATAATGCATATTAGTACTCCTAATTATCCCTATCCACGTTATTCTATCCAGTGTTGGTCTTCCTTGATCAGAGTAGGTCACTGGTATACAGTGCACCTGTTTTTGGGTGACAAAAGGGCAAGATAATGTGGCTTTCTATGGATCCATGAGCAATTTACCTGTTGCCTATGTGGTATTTGTGCTTGGAATGTACGTGTGTAGTCAATTTTCATAGTGCACATATGGATCCAGACTCTTGTTAGGTCTGGCTTGACAGTGCTGCTGCCGCTTTACCTTATGTTATCAACTTAAAAAAGAGCTTTCAGGAGTACTGCAGAGAGGGGCTCTGCTCCACCTACATGTTGATGGACAGTGCAAGTTTTGATTGGGCAGATGTTCTGTGCTTCCACTGAAGAAATGCCTAACTTCCAAGAGCTGGCTTCAGTTTTTTCTTAGCCCTTAACATTGGCGTTTTCTGAGCAGTAAAACACCCTTACTATTCCTTACAGCTTCCCTTCTCTAAACTCTTAAAATGTTACTACCCATTGCAGCAACCCTTCCCTGGATCCTAAAACCCCATACTGCTCCTTAACACTACCTTTTCCAGACACAGGAATACCTTACTACCCCTTAACACTAAGCATCCTAACTGTAACAACTCCCACTGCTCCTTGACACAGTGTCATTCTCTGAACCTAAAAATTCCTTATTACTCCCTAATGCTACCCTTCCCTGAACCCTACAAATCTCATCACACTCACAATCATTCAACCCTATAAGCCCATTAGTACCTCAAGTGAAACACTTCCCTAAACCCTGCAGGATCCTTCCTACCTCTTAATGCTACTCTTAAGCCTAAATCCTTACTACTCATTAACACTACCCATCCCTGAATGCTAAAATATTGTACTACCCCTTAACGCTACTCTCCCCTAAACCCTAAAAACTCCTACTTCCCCTTAATTCTACCCATCCCAAACATCTTAAAAACCCTTACCCATTAGAGCTTCCCTTCCTTGAACCTTAAAAAAGTCTATAATACCCCTAATGATACCCAAGCCTTAACCCTACAAGCCCCTTAAAGCTACCATTCCCTAAACCTTTCTAGCCCCTTAATGCTACCTTTCCCTGAACCCTACAAACCCTTGACACTACCATTTACTGAACCCTAAAAACTCCTTAATGCATCTTACAGCTTCACTTCCCATCATTGGAAACACTGATGAGAAGTGGAAGCACTTTCAAGGCCACATTCCGCACAGTGAAACGGCACTGCATTGCCGTTTGGGAGAAATGGGCACCACCCCAGTAATGGAGCCACTTACAAAATATCAGTTGTTTTGCTGTTATATCACATTTTAGTAATACTGTTACCGTGACCGGTTATCATGACATTACAGCAGTTTAGAGAGAACTGTGCAAGCATGGTTTCTTTCTCTTTTTCCGCAATTTTTGATGTAAAGGACCGGCTTTTTCCTTGTACTCTAATATTATTTGTCACGGAATGCAGTACTTTTTTCTTAAAGAAAAATAGCATTAAATGCACTGAAACCAACTTGCCACACATTTCACCAGATTATTATTTTTTTTTACAGCTTATCCCACACATTCAAAATAACCCACAAAGTAGCATGCCTCTAAATAACAAAATTACACAAAATATTAGTGCACAAATATTCTGGTAGCGTTCCCTTTTTAGGTGTGATAGGCAGATGTCTGGATGACTTTTTTTTGCATTTTTTTTAAATATGCATAGAGTGGGCTTTGGTTTGGCTCCACCCAGGGTTTACTCCCTCACCTCATGCTGTTAGCTTGCTATTTAGCATTCCACCTTCCAGAAAGTGCAATAAGCAATAATTTTGCTACTTTTTTCCCAGCATTGATAAAGTCAGGAGTAGAGGGTATAATGTGATAAACATATCTTACATCTTTGGAAAAAGCATTAGCATTTGTGAATGCCTTGGTACTGCCTGCCCCCCCCCCCCCCCACCCCGCCACCCACCTTCCGCTTCCAAAGTTTTTTTTGTCAATTAGGCACAACTGTAATTTATATTTTTCAGCAGTAGGAAGTACCCGTAGGATTTATATTACCTCTTTGTGAATGATGAATTATGTTTTCACTTGACATGTACACACGTGCTTGCGCTCACATCAGTACTACCATAGATATGTGAATTTTAAACCTTTTTCCAAAAGAGTCTAAAGGATATGGTGAAGTGAAGAATTGTAGAGGATTAATTAATAATCCCTCCTCCAGCATTTCTTCTGACAACAGTCTAACAATTCTGGCCAGCGTTCCTGCCTATGAAAGATGGGAGCCCTTGAATGAGAGACCAGAGGTGGTTAGAATAATTGCAATGGAGAGTAGAACAAGACATGTAGCTTTTGAGTTGTGAACACGGGAAAGAGAGAGAAAACATGTCACCTTCTGATGAAGGTGAGAAGAAGAGAGGCAGAGCACCACTGGTTTTAGGGATTAGGGGGTGGAGTGTAGACATGCACATAAGCACACACATGGCTCCTTTCCAAATTGAGTCAAATAAAGCCTCAATCCTCACTTCTTATCTATATCATTGTTTTACCGGTGCTAGTGTAGCCCCCTGCGTAACTCTCTGCTTTTATTAATGGTGTTTCTGCTTGGAAGAATACAGCTTTTTCATGCGTATAGAATAACAAAGCCGCTTGGAGTTATGATGAAATTTCCAAAGCCACTTGGACTTTCAGATGTTTGGTTTACTATGTCAGCCTACACCCAAAGTGGGTTCAGGGTTTGGCAATCTTCCTCATTCAGTACAGGGTCTCTGTGAGGACAGAGCTTTCTGGATGTGGCCATATGTGGACTCTAGGGTGCTAGGACTTTGATGGTCTACAATGATTTAATCAATCTAAGTGCTGATGTGAAACATAATATCACCTTTGTTGTTACAAATAATGTCATTGGTGAGGTCATGGGTGCGTTAATGCTCAGGACACTGCGGATTAATAACATTTGTGTACCTCAAAATAACCGCTGAATTTCTGTAGGTTTTTGATTGTAACCATATTGTTCTTGAACAGACGTTTTTAGGGAAATTTCAATGTTATGACAGATCTAATGATCTGTAACTTCTCTTTAACATGAGTTTTTCACCGATTTTATTTTTTATTATGGACTCTGTCCCTGGCCAAAATGTTTGCTGTACACTGCCTCTTGTGTGGCCTTTGTTTATGCCCTATGCCCCCCTCTACTGGAAGTTAACTGCACCTGGTCACAAGCTGTAATAGGCACTAAGCAGAAGGCATGTCCTTCGGCCACTTCCTACACTCAGCCCCCTTCTCCTCAGTGCCTTGTGTAAGCTTCCTTCAGTCTTGTCCTGCATCCAGTCTCTCTCTTGTTAGTTCCTGCTGTTCACGGCCTTTAGCTGTGTGCAACAGTCACTGGCCACAGTGTGTGATAATCAGTTGCACCCTGTGCCCAGACCCCTTTGACTGTGAGGGGCAGGCACTATTCACAGAGTGTGGATGTCATCCACAACCTGTGCCACCATCCTCAATGCCCATTTGATTTACTAATTCCATACAATGGTTACAGCCTGTTCTTGAAACTATACTCTAGACTTCTTGAGGAGGCCACTGGCAGCAGCACGGTTCCCTTAATATTACCGTAGTCTTGTTGGACTACTTCCATGAGTTTAATTCATTCATGAAGGAGGCGTTGTAGGAAAGTACCATCTTGCCTGGCATGTTACCCCCATTTTTCACTGTATATATGTTGTTTTAGTTGTATGTGTCACTGGGACCCTGGTAACCCAGGGCCCCAGTGCTCATAAGTGTGCCTGAATGTGTTACCTGTGTAGTGACTAACTGTCTCACTGAGGCTCTGCTAATCAGAACCTCAGTGGTTATGCTCTCTCATTTCTTTCCAAATTGTCACTAACAGGCTAGTGACCATTTTTACCAATTTACATTGGCTTACTGGAACACCCTTATAATTCCCTAGTATATGGTACTGAGGTACCCAGGGTATTGGGGTTCCAGGAGATCCCTATGGGCTGCAGCATTTCTTTTGCCACCCATAGGGAGCTCTGACAATTCTTACACAGGCCTGCCACTGCAGCCTGAGTGAAATAACGTCCACGTTATTTCACAGCCATTTTACACTGCACTTAAGTAACTTATAAGTCACCTATATGTCTAACCTTTACCTGGTAAAGGTTGGGTGCAAAGTTACTTAGTGTGAGGGCACCCTGGCACTAGCCAAGGTGCCCCCACATTGTTCAGAGCCAATTCCCTGAACTTTGTGAGTGCGGGGACACCATTACACGCGTGCGCTACATATAGGTCACTACCTATATGTAGCTTCACCATGGTAACTCCGAATATGGCCATGTAACATGTCTATGATCATGGAATTGCCCCCTCTATACCATCCTGGCATAGTTGGCACAATCCCATGATCCCAGTGGTCTGTAGCACAGACCCTGGTACTGCCAAACTGCCCTTCCTGGGGTTTCACTGCAGCTGCTGCTGCTGCCAACCCCTCAGACAGGCAGCTGCCCTCCTGGGGTCCAGCCAGGCCTGGCCCAGGATGGCAGAACAAAGAACTTCCTCTGAGAGAGGGTGTGACACCCTCTCCCTTTGGAAAATGGTGTGAAGGCAGGGGAGGAGTAGCCTCCCCCAGCCTCTGGAAATGCTTTGTTGGGCACAGATGTGCCCAATTCTGCATAAGCCAGTCTACACCGGTTCAGGGACCCCTTAGCCCCTGCTCTGGCGCGAAACTGGACAAAGGAAAGGGGAGTGACCACTCCCCTGACCTGCACCTCCCCTGGGAGGTGTCCAGAGCTCCTCCAGTGTGCTCCAGACCTCTGCCATCTTGGAAACAGAGGTGCTGCTGGCACACTGGACTGCTCTGAGTGGCCAGTGCCACCAGGTGACGTCAGAGACTCTTGCTGATAGGCTCCTTCAGGTGTTAGTAGCCTATCCTCTCTCCTAGGTAGCCAAACCCTCTTTTCTGGCTATTTAAGGTCTCTGTCTCTGGGGAAACTTTAGATAACGAATGCATGAGCTCAGCCGAGTTCCTCTGCATCTCTCTCTTCACCTTCTGATAAGGAATCGACCGCTGACCGCGCTGGAAGCCTGCAAACCTGCAACATAGTAGCAAAGACGACTACTGCAACTCTGTAACGCTGATCCTGCCGCCTTCTCGACTGTTTTCCTGCTTGTGCATGCTGTGGGGGTAGCCTGCCTCCTCTCTGCACCAGAAGCTCCGAAGAAATCTCCCGTGGGTCGACGGAATCTTCCCCCTGCAACCGCAGGCACCAAAAAGCTGCATCACTGGTCCCTTGGGTCTCCTCTCAGCACGACGAGCGAGGTCCCTCGAATCCAGCGACTCTGTCCAAGTGACCCCCACAGTCCATTGACTCTTCAGTCCAAGTTTGGTGGAGGTAAGTCCTTGCCTCACCTCGCTGGGCTGCATTGCTGGGAACTGCGACTTTGCAAGCTACTCCGGCCCCTGTGCACTTCCGGTGGAAATCCTTTGTGCACAGCCAAGCCTGGGTCCACGGCACTCTAACCTGCATTGCACGACTTTCTAAGTTGGTCTCCGGCGACGTGGGACTCCTTTGTGCAACTTCGGCGAGCACCGTTTCACGCATCCTCGTAGTGCCTGTTTCTGGCACTTCTCCGGGTGCTACCTGCTTCAGTGAGGGCTCTTTGTCTTGCTCGACGTCCCCTCTCTCTTCAGGTCCAATTTGCGACCTCCTGGTCCCTCCTGGGCCCCAGCAGCGTCCAAAAACGCCAAACGCACGATTTGCGTGTAGCAAGGCTTGTTGGCGTCCTTCCGGCGGGAAAACACTTCTGCACGACTCTCCACGGCGAGAGGGATCCGTCCACCAAAGGGGAAGTCTCTAGCCCTTTTCGTTCCTGCAGAAACCTCAGCTTCTTCTGTCCAGTCGAAGCTTCTTTGCACCCGCAGCTGGCATTTCCTGGGCATCTGCCCATCTCCGACTTGCTTGTGACTTTTGGACTTGGTCCCCTTGTTCCACAGGTACCCTAGATTGGAAATCCACAGTTGTTGCATTGCTGGTTTGTGTCTTTCCTGCATTATTCCTCTAACACGACTATTTTGTCCTTAGGGGAACTTTAGTGCACTTTGCACTCACTTTTCAGGGTCTTGGGGAGGGTTATTTTTCTAACTCTCACTATTTTCTAATAGTCCCAGCGACCCTCTACAAGGTCACATAGGTTTGGGGTCCATTCGTGGTTCGCATTCCACTTCTGGAGTATATGGTTTGTGTTGCCCCTATCCCTATGTTTCCCCATTGCATCCTATTGTAACTATACATTGTTTGCACTGTTTTCTAAGACTATACTGCATATTTTTGCTATTGTGTATATATATCTTGTGTATATTTCCTATCCTCTCACTGAGGGTACACTCTAAGATACTTTGGCATATTGTCATAAAAATAAAGTACCTTTATTTTTAGTATAACTGTGTATTGTGTTTTCTTATGATATTGTGCATATGACACTAAGTGGTACTGTAGTAGCTTCACACGTCTCCTAGTTCAGCCTATGCTGCTCTGCTAAGCTACCATTATCTATCAGCCTAAGCTGCTAGACACCCTATACACTAATAAGGGATAACTGGGCCTGGTGCAAGGTGCAAGTACCCCTTGGTACTCACTACAAGCCAGTCCAGCCTCCTACAGGCGTGTCCTTCAGTCATCCACTTAAAAGATGTTAAACTAAGCAGTGGATGTTCCCTTGTTTATTCCGGAGCTGGGAAAAGTTGAGTCATTGTCTTGAAAGCATATGGTAGTGGTCTACGCTCCAGTAGAAGCCACCAACTGGACTTCTCAAACCAAGAAACTTCAAAAGCAATTAACTAGCCTCAGGAAGTATTCTGGGTAGTTCAAATGTTCTCCCTTTTTTCTGCAACATCTCAAAGATTGCGCCAAATATAAACTGTTTTAATGGGATGTTTTGGTTTTCCAAAGGGATTTTCATGCATGGAGAATGAAAAAGGCATGGTGAATGGCTGAGAGTAAAGTGTCAATCCGCCTACAGAGTCTAGGTTTCTCACTGGTTGAATCATGGTGTAATGTATGTGAATCATGGAAAATGATGAATGACGTGACATAATTACTGTTATGAATTATGGCTGCTCTTTGTGTGATAACATACATTTAACATGTATATAAAAGAGTTGGAGATGGCGACTCTGTAGTTATGGTGAATCATAAATTACAAGGAAAACAAACATTTGGTAGTTATACATGCCCTTTTCATGCCCATCCAGCCCAAGCTCTTCATTTCAAAGTGTGTGCAGGTCAGTGGAGGGGAAGGCAAAGATCTTTGGGACACTTCAAAAGTAGCATTTTCCATTTTGGGCCGCAGAAGTATTTTGGTCTCTATTAGGGCAACAATGGCCAAATGTATTAACATCAAAGGCGTCAAGAAGATGGAACTTTTCTCAGACTAGGTTCTTATTTAGTTTGGTATAAATCCATTCCGAGGTTTTGGCTCTACTTATTTTACCTAAGGTTTCATTTATGTTTATTTGGGCACTATGTTTGCAAATCACATTCAAACTTTAATTTGTGAATGTTGATGAACGGCATTTCATACCTTGAACAAATCTGACTGCCAAGACAGTAGTTTTTCCCATTCTGCTTATTGTAAATCACAAAATATATATGACCATTGGGAAGATTTGTGAATTGTTCTCAAACTCCTACAATCAGGTTGGCATTTTTTGCTTCATCTGTAATGACCTCTATGTTCTGGACAAGTGTAAACGCCTATAAAGAAACGCACAGCGCTCGCTAACCGCCAGGTAGTCTTTAAACCAGCGGCCCCTCCCCATTTTGGAACAATAACTTGGACATTAGTGTAAGTAGGTTGCAAATGAATTGCAAAATATTGCTGTTCGTAACTCAAGAACTTACAAAAATATTATAAGACTTCAGTACACATTTATTATACTTTTGAGCTCTGCCCATGTGATGTAAACCAATGCAAACAACACTATAATTCAACTTTGGCGCACTAAAGTTTTTTGTTCTTGAAGATTAATGTGAGCACACTGCAGAATTGCTGTGCATCGCATAGTGTCAAATACCTGTTATTGTATGCAGAGGGGGCATGATGGGGCAGAAACAGTGCAAGCACCTTTAGGAATCCATGCATCATAGCTCGACCTGGCTTTGCATGAAATCCACCTGCCAATATATGTAGATGAATGTGCATAGAAATTGGTACTGAGGGTATCCCTGGGATACATATCTCATGCAAGACACTACATGATCGCTTCTAAACTGTGGCGCTGTACTTGGCGTTGCCAAACATGTTTTTTTTTAGTTGCAGAAGTGCCACTTAAGACATCAGCAGAGCTGCACAATCTATTACACGTTGTGCAACAGAGCACTGCACACATTGTTGGCAGTTGTAGATTGGTGATTTCTAGAGAATATAAAATGGAAGGTCAAGAAATTCTTCAGCGTCGGTCTTACCCAGATATTTCATCCTGTTTTAGAAGTGGCATGATATGCTTAAGAGGTTTCTAAGATGTTTATGACTATATTTAGGTACAGATAGGTTACACCATCACTGTGCAACTGTCTACGTGTGTTTACTTGCCTAATTGTATACTCTCTTGCACACACTCACCATGCGCTGGTTATGACCTCACATATTGCATCACTCATGACATGTTCTGATGGCATCTGAAATGACATCATTAATGACACTATTGTGCATGGTGAGTGTTCAAGTTATAGTTACTAAGTTTAAAATGTTGTTTTGACTTACATTTTCACCCATCTGTAACATGATTATAACCTTTGTTTTTCATAGATAGAAAGATAGAGTGAGGAGCTCTAGTAACAACATAAACCAAAAAGTTGAAGGCTGGGTGATTTGTGAAGATTTGTAAATATCACCAGATTGCGAACATGTCTTTATTTGGTCAAAGTATACACGTTTCCCCATTTTGAATTTTTCATGTTACGATTATTTATGTTGTGTGCAAGGTACGGCCAACAGTGGGTTCGATATGGTTTTGTTTACCTTTCGTCATGAGGGTGTTGATTAAACAAAGAGCAGTGGTGAAACTCAGCAGTGTGGTTTGGGGCTGTCATCTAAATGCTGTGTCATGCTTCGAGACTAATTAGCTGGAGTGAAGGAAACTAGAACGAGACTCCCTTCTGATGAAATCCATACTTAACGGCAATTATGTCAGAAATACAAAAAAACGTACTAGTATGAATATCGTGCCCACACGTAATGTGTGTGTGTTGCTGTACAATTGCAGATCTATGCATTAAGTTCTTCAGTTGTATGACTCCAGTACAAGCTAGCAAGATACTGCCCCATCTTTCATGAAGAAAGCAATCCCTAACTCAGAAGCTCTTAGGCCCTACTTCCTGATTAATATATCTGTGTATAACTCTACACATACATCACAACAGGTGTTTGTATGTTAAAACGGAATCTTTACGTCTAACTTTGGTTGCCTTTTTTTCGAGTTTTTTTGCATTGCAGGGTAATTATTCCTGTATGCAGTTGTTCGTATGCTTGACTTTGCATTGAGGCAGACCGTTTATCTTACATTAAATTTCTTTTTGAAACAAGCAAATGTATAACAAAGAACGACAAAGTCGCCGGTAAGTGTCTAGGGAATTCCCCGTCGCCAGCTGTAGGTCTGTCTGGCATGAAGGAGGTTTTGTCTACAGTTGTTTATCACTTTAGCAGGTGTCAAGTGCCTTGACTAATACAGCCCGAGGGTTCATTTTAGTTTAGGAATTAGTATCTCCCACACAAACACACGCCACAAGTCGCTGTCTAAGATTCTGTTGCCAAATATCTGCCTCTTGAATATTTTTTTTTACGCGTCAGCACATTTTTACGGATTAGATTCCCAGCAAACCATGTTTTTTATTCAATGAGTAGATAGTTATATTGAGTTCTTCATATCGGTTTCTTGTATCGCGTACGCTCAACGTCATCATCTCCGCGCACTGTCCTCGAAGAGAAACTCTAGGGGCAGAGGCAGAGATTCCCGGGTCTTGCCATAAAAACCTATATACTATATCAGTATTTTCTATTATTTGTATAAATTCTGCTCTTAGAGAAATTGGCAGCCGGAAGTGA
This sequence comes from Pleurodeles waltl, assembly GCF_031143425.1. Taxonomy (NCBI): domain Eukaryota; kingdom Metazoa; phylum Chordata; class Amphibia; order Caudata; family Salamandridae; genus Pleurodeles; species Pleurodeles waltl. The sequence goes on along the minus strand of NC_090437.1, from coordinate 622,434,298 downwards.
TGATAATACTTTCTATTAACTTAAGGTTTTCCATTTTATATATGCTGTACTGCAGGCAGTGTCCATTTCATTTGCATAATGTAGGCAGTTACACAAACTACTTTGTAGCATTGTATATGCCGTGTCTAGTTGAAATCTAATTACGCAAGCCAGAATAAGAGATGGGACCAAGAACAAATATTCACAGCAGAATTACACACCATAATGTATAGTCAGTTCACACATAACATACTGCTTAACATTGGTTTACATTGAACATAAATACAACTTATAATATAGCAATATTTGGCCATGTTCCAAGGCCAGGATTACAATTCAGGACTGCAGGTTACAGGGTCCAAAAAGTACACTTTGATATAGTAATGATGAAAGCCAGCAGTTGAAGTACATTAAAAAAAGAATGGGAACTGTGATGCTGTGCACAATAGGGGCGGGTAAGTGAGCTTGGGGACGGGTCAAAGATGTGGGTAAAAAAACAATTCAGATAACTATATATAAAATAATGCACATCTTAAATGCAAGGTCATTTATTCATTGGGAAATTAACTATGTACATTATGTAATCCCGATTAGTTAATGTGCTGCAGAGATCTGTGTGTGTAACCAGAAAGCCACAGAATTGATTCCTATTTAGTGCAGTGGCGAATTTTGACTCTCTATGTTTGAGTGCTACCCAGTATGTGACAGGAAGCTCTGTGAATATTTAAGTCATTATTTTAAACTTCCATTACATATACAGCATAAAATAGACTGCTTCAAAATGCTCCAAAGGGTTCAAGATAAAAAAAAAAGTGCTTCGAAAATGTAGTTTTAGTAATACCAAGACTATATACGTAGTGCAACTTTTTTTATAAATGTCCTATAAACGCACTCACTTCGCAGCTCAGCTGGTAACTCCCTTGCAATACCACCCCAAAAAAAAATCTGTGTCATCAGAAAGGTTGAAGTGATTCCATCAATTAAAGCCAAGGCAATACTGACATGCAGGCACCCTTGGCATTTGCAGATTGATCAGTTGCGCACATTTACATTTCTTTGAGGCAAGCAGGCACCCTGGCAAGAAGGCTTCTTTAGCTGTCTGTCCCTCCCTTGGTTTCACAACACTGAATTATGAAAAGCACTAATTGCCTTTTTCACATCCAAGAAAAGGGGTTGTATGATTTTGTTCGGCTCTCAAAGCTCCCACCCCACCTGCTCCCTTGAAGAACATTTGCTAAATACACAGAGAGCCACTGGCATTATTTTGGTCTCACCTACCAGGCAGTGCAAGCTGTCTGGTTGGGAAAGGCATTTTGTGGACTTAGTGTAGCCCTACAGTTTGATCATTCCTTTAAATTTATTGGCTTTATTGTCACTCTCATTTGCTTGCTTCTGATTCAGTGACTTGCCTTCCTCTGCTTGTGTTTGTCGTGCCCCTGGAGCACAGCCTTCTTACTGTTCTTAAGCACTTCCTAAGATTGCATGTTTTCCAGTTCTCTCCCTTGTGTGCTTCTCCACCCTGCAAATTAGCCATCTCCTGGCACTCCATGTTGTTCTTTTCCTTGTGTGCTTCTCATTCTTTATCTTGTGTGTTTTCTCCCTACTCCATGTTTGTCTGTCCGTTGTGTGCTGTTTTTCTCTCCCTCTGGTTTTATTTTTATTTTCTCCTCCATCATCCAATCCTTGCTGCTTCACACCACCTCTGCCTCCATTGCTCCCCCACCCAATTACTTTTTTTTATATTTACATTTTTTCTTAGTGCCAGCCAGACAATTGCTGCCAATTCCTATCCTTTAAAAAATGTATTTGTGCTAGTGAGCTCTATCTTGGATCAGTAAGTCAAAAAAATGCCACAGCTTCATTTCCTAAGGGCGCACATAAGTAGTGATGCTTGACCACGTATATGTGCACATTTATCATCACACATGCACATGACTGTGAAGTTACGCAGCACCGATAGGTCCCAGAGTCGAGACCCATTGGCTTTAGTAATTCTTATTTATGCTTGCACCTGTCCATCACAGCCAGTATACTTTGGCAGTGTGTGTCTGTGAACCTTCAAGTAGCTGAGCAAAAACAACCTTCCTCTTTTTGTGTTTGCGCCACCCCTGGACCATAGCCTCTTTACCATGTCCTAGCAGGTCCTAAGCCCAGCTCTCCCTATGCTGCTGCATAACACCTGTTCCTTGCTTTTCTTTTTGTGGGTCTTCTTGCTTTTCCCTCTTTTTTCACTGCTTTCTCCTTGCTTTCCCCCCCTTTTTTCTGCATTCCTTCTGCTTGCTTTGCCATCGTTTTCACTGTTTCCCACTGTTTCCCACTGTTTTTGTGTGCTTTCTCCTTGCTTTGCCCTTGTTTTCATGCTTTCTCCTTGCTTTTCCCCATTTTTTGTGTGTCCTCTCCTTCCTTTTCCCTCATTTTCGCTGCTTTCTGGTCTGCTTTTTCCCTAATAGCCACTCCCACCTTCCGCACATTATTTCCCACCACATCCCAGTGCCCCTTCCTCCTCCCAGGACCTACTTAATGGCAACTGTAATGCGGCCGCACCGCCGGCACGTCAAAGGCAAGCCCGACTGCGCTCATCTGTGTTTGGACTGTGCCCAGTGCCAGGAATCCTGGTCCCCGGCCCACCCACAGTTATGACGCCGCCACCCTCTGTGCCCCTAAACACCGCACAAACCAGCGAACACTGCTACCACACCGCACTCAATGGTAGGACCGTTCTCCTTCTGCAGAGGCACCTTCTCCTGCATGACTACCATCAAGCCGCACAGCACCACACTGAACTGTCACCACAAGACGCCAAAAACAACAAACCAGCTACACTGCCTGCTCTTCGACACACACTTGGTGTGGAAGCACTCCACCGAACTTTGGGACCGCATCACTACCCACACACCTAACATCCTCTTCCTTACCAAAACCTGGCTCTAACCCTTGTGCGCCCCAGCATTGCCACAACAATCCCCGATGGATATGAAAATGCTCACGAAGACCGCACCAGCAAGCCAGGAGGAACAACCATAATCCACAAAGAAATCATACAGTTCATCACCTCCACCGACAACACTGTCACCTCCATTGAGCACCTCAACTTCAAGCTCTGCGCGGATGACAAGACTACTATCAGAGGTACCCTAGCATACTGACGCCCACGCCCGTGCGCCAGCTTCTGCAACCCCACTACAGACTTAATTTCACCCCAGCCTTAAAATCCAAGAACGACATCTTCCTCAGTAACCTTAACTTGCACATTCACAACCTCAACGACAACACTACTGCACACCCCCACGACAGTATGAGCTGCCTCGAATTAACCCAGACTGTCCACAACCCTATGCACATCGCAGGGCACACACTGGACCCCGTCTTCACCACCAACAACCGCGTCATGTACAGCCACATCACCAAACTCACATGGACTGACCACTCCGTCATCCACTTCAGAATCTCCAGCCTCCGCACAGACACCCCCAGGACATCCAGCGCCTCCCACCGAGTGTAGAACAAAGTTTCAGAGACCAACTGGACTAATGCCCTCAACACCATCATTCTCGCCAACAACCTCAAAGGAGTAAAGAACTTCAACGCATGTATCACCCACTGTGCCAGCAGCATCGTCCCTGAAAAGCAGCATCCAGAGAAAACCCTCCAAAAAGGCCAGATGGTACACCCCTGAACTCACAACAGCTAAATGAGACGGCAAACAACTCGAGAGGCAGTGACTTCCCAGCAAAGACACCTCTGACAGGGCTGTTTTCAAGACCTTCCTCAACCTCTGCCTCCTCCTGCTGAGAGCAACAAAGAAGAAGAGAAAAAGCATCAAGTGGTATGTAGAAGGGAACAATCGAAAATGACTATTTTCATCTCTGAACACATTGATTAATTCCTGGAATTATCCTATATTTCTTTAGGCTAAAACATTGTTTTTTATTCTATTCAGATGGCACAATGTACTAAACCTCAGTATCATTACACGTGAAATTAGAGTCAATTTTATTGGATTCTGTGTCAACATAACATACACAACAAATTATATGTAACATGACGAAAACATACAACAAGCCAGACTTCTGGCTACATCAATAAAATGTGGCGGAAAACGCTTGACTTCAGTCTTCCAAACTGTTTTTTGTGATGTTGCTGTGAGTCTCTGTTTGAAAAAACAGTGCACAAATGAGGTAGTTCTACAAAGAGTCACACAGTGAGGACACTCACAACCTCAGGTATTCAGTGTGAGTCCCATATCTCTGTACAGTTAATTTCTGAATCATAGCAACTCCTCCAATGAAGGTGTTGACGTGTTTCGCCCCTGCCAAGTATGGGCCTTCTCAGGACAATGGAAGAATGAAGAACCTAGTAAACAAATGATACATGTACATATGCCCTCTGACCCTTGTCCACCACAAAAGAACATTATTTTATCTACCTCTGCTGCCATACCAGTAAGAAGAATCCTCAATAATTCTTCAACTACAGGAATCTTTCTGGAAGACCTTAAAAAGGCATACATATTCCCATAATTAAAGAAAACAAACCTGGACCCACATGACCCCAACATCTACAGACCAATTACAAATTGACCTTTCCTGGGTAAACTGGTAGAAAGAGCAGCTTTTGCCCAGATGTCACAATTCATTGAAGATAATTCCATACTTTCAGACTACTAAACTGGATTCCGCCCTGGAAAAGGCACTGAATCTGCCCTCATCACCATCTGGGATGATCTTGAAAACACAATAGATCACAATGGAGTTGCTGCACTACTTCTCCTGGACCTCTCAGCTGCCTTTGACACAGTTGACCATGACACTCTAATACAAAGATTCTACGAAGCCGGCATAGATGGGAATGCTCTCGACCAGATCATATCCTACCTTCAAAAGAGAACAAATGTCATCCATACTCCCCCATTCTTGTCCAAAGCCTACTTTGCTAAAGCAGGGGTCCCTCAAGGCTCAATCATCTCACGCATGCTTTTCAACATCTACATGATGTCATTACCGGCAGTGATCAGTGAATTTCAAATCATTGCCCAAAGACATTGCAAACTCACAAATCATCAGTTGCCTCAGAGCCGTTGATAAGTAGATGACATGGAGCCATCTCAAACTGAATGCTTCCAAAATGGAAATACTCATGTGTGGCAATTGGAAAAATTATGACCCACTCTACACCTAGCTTGATGATCTAGGACCACCTGCTAAACTATCTGAGAAAGTCAGAAACCTTGGAATTACCATGGACTGCAAGTTAACAATGAATTCTCAAGTGGACAAATAAGCATAATCAAGCTTCATCGCCATGAAAACTCAGCGACTTGTTTTCCCCCACCTCGAATTTCCACACAAGGTACTGGCTACTATCTCTCTTGTACTATCTAAACTAGATTATGCCAACAGCCTCTACCATGGATCATCTCTATCTACTACGAACGAAACTACATCGCATTCAGAACTTGGCTGCCGGACTACTCCTATATGTATAGCAACAAGTCCATGTCTCCCCTGCCTTCCGGGCCCTACATTGGTTACCAGCTGCCAGAAATTCTACCTTCAAGCTCCTTTGTATCACCCACAATGCAGTATGTGGAACAGGATGGCTTTTCATCAGTGATAAAATCACCAAATACATTCAACAAAGAAACCTCAGCTCAAAATTGACACCCTGCCTCAAAACTCTATACAAGAAAGACAACAGGCAATACATCTTTCTCTGTTCAAGCAGCCAAGCTATAGAATTAATTACAGCCAAATATAAGATCCACAGATAACTATCTTATCTTCAGAAGACAAGAGTTGACTCTTTTCTACAAAACCACCATCTCAAACAGCAATGGACTGCATATCCCTGTGTATGTAAACATTTATAATTTGATTATATGTATATATGTGTATTTCTTTCTACAAATATGTCTAGTAACTACTTTATCTTAAAATATATACCTACGCTTTAGGCATGTTTTAACAAATGTATATTTTACTTATGGTTAAATGTATTTATGTATGTATGTGAAGGTGTATGTATATGTATATATATTATGTATATGTGTATTTCTGTGTGTGTGTATATATATATATATATATATATATATGTGTGTGTGTGTGTGTGTGTGTGTCTGTGTATATTATTCTACGCTAACATGCTCATAGGTGTTAGAAATAGGTTCTCTAGTTGGCAGTGATTTGCACCCTGTTCAAGTAGGAACTCTCACTCTAGTCCGAGTAAGGGAGCCAAACAGCTACGATAACACCTGCTTCATTCACCCCCTTGGTAGCTTGGCTCAAGCAGTCAGCCTTATCTCAGAGGTAATGCTTAGAGTATTTGTACATACATACACACACACACACACACACAGTAACACAGCGAAAACACCACAAAAGTACTCCACACAAGTTTAGACAAATAGCCAATGTTTTTCTGAGTAAAATAAGACCAAAATGACAAACATCCAAAATACACAAGAAAATCTATCACTTTTTAAAGGTTTAAATGAGTCTTAGTCCATAAGAATCAATGGTTGTATCTTTTTAGCACAAAGTACGTGGGATGTGTCAAACACAAAGACAATATGGGCATCAGCAGAGGTGAGGTGCCGAAAAAGTCAAGCGATGCATCGGTTCCTTACTGTGCGGGGGGTGATGTGTTGATTATTTCCTCGCAGGTGGTGCGATGCATCGGTTCTTTACAGTCAGGGGAGGTGATGCGTCAATTCTTTTCTTGCAGAAAAGGTGATGCATTGATTTCCAGATATGCAACCTCGGTTCTTTACTGCGGTGTGGGTCGATGAGAAAGTGACGCCAAGAGATGATGCATGGAGAATCCAGATGCGCTGTGATGATGGAACCACTGTGAAACAGGTGCTGTGTCGATTTTTCAACCATGGAGTTTTGGTGTGTGGATTTTCTCCTTCAGGCCACCAGTTTGCACTTCCAAAGGCCCAGAAATTGGAGTTGGCACCACTTGACAAGTCAGGACTATCAGCAGAACAGCCCAGGCACTGGCAGATTAAGTCTTTGATGTCCCTGAGACTTCTTAATAGGAGACCAGATCAGTTCAGTCCCTTTGAGAATCAAGGAAAGCATTATGTAGAAAGCAAAGTCCAGTCCTTTCACTCCCAGGACAGAAGTAGCAAGCAGCAGGGCAGCACAACAAAGCAACAGACAGAGTAGCAATACCCCCTGCAGCATCCATCTCTTCTTCCTGATAGAATGTCCTCAGTCCAGAAGTGTTCTAACTTTGCAGGGAAGTAGGACCAGTATTTATACCCATTTATACCTTCGAAGTAGGCCAACATCAATGAAAAGTTTTTGTAGGGCACAAGACCCTGCCTTTCCTGCCTTGGCCCCAGACACACTCCAGGGGGCTGGAGACTGCTTTGTGTAAGGACATGCACAGCCCTATTCAGGTGCAAGAGTCAGCTCCTCCCTCAACTGATGCCCAGGAACACCCATCAGGAAATTCAGGGCACACATCAGCTCTCTTTGTGTGACTGTCTAGTGTGAATTCACAAACAGCCCATCTGTCATCCTGTCCCAGACGCGTATTCCACAGCCAGGCAGAGGCACAGAATGGTTGCCAGTTCAAACTGGCAGTTCAAAACTAGCATTTGATTTACAGGCTCTGGGCAGACACTGTGCACTGTACTAGGGACTTACTAGTAAATCAGATATGCCAGTCATGGATAACCCAATCACCAGTACCACTTAGAGTACTTGCACTTTAGCACTGGTCACCAGTGGTAAAGTGCCCAGAGTCCTAAAACTAGCAAAAACTAAATTCAGCACAGGATCAAAAACAGGTTGTCAGAAGCAAAAAGACAGGGGAAACCCTGCAGAAAGGGACATTTCCATCAATCGGTCATTGCATAATTTCTACATAAGTTGTTTGATTAGATGCTTATGAGACCCTGTTATTTTTATTATATCTACCACAGTAGGTAAATATTATCTTACCTATTTATCTACACCATTTCACTACTGAAATATTGAGGAAAGATAAAATAATGTTATAAAAGTACACAAATAAGTAAGTTATACTGCAACTCTTGAAAGTCTGTGTTAATACGATACAACTTAAATCTCAATATTTTATATTCCCTACACATATAGGCCCTCATTATGACATTGGCGCTATAAACCACCTACAGCCATGGCAACGGCTGCCAAAGCACCGTCGCCGTGGCTACCAGTCGACCGCCATATTATGACCGTAGCTGGAATTCCACCAGAAGGATGGTGGAATTCTGGCGGCGGACGACGGTAAGGTGGCGCTTCTGTCAACAGCAGTGCCACACCAGTAGACCACTGCAGACCCGTATCATGACCCATGATACGGCCTGGCGGTGTTCTGTTGGTGGACGCTGCTGCTGGCAGCAGCGCCCCATCCCGTCTCCTGCCAGAGGACCGCCTGAAATCAGGTACGTTGGGTGCTCCGACAGGGGAGGTGAGTGGTGTGTGTGGGGGGTGTGTGTATGTTTGTGTGTGCGTGAATGTGGGTGTGTGTTGCGTGTTTTATGTGTGTGCATGTGTAGATGTGAGTGTGCGTGTATTATTTGTTGTGTGAATGCGTGGGTGTTTGTATGAATGTAAATGTGTGTGGATGTGAGTGTGTGAATGGATGTATGCATGCGTGGATGAATGCGGGTATGAGTGTGTGTATGCGTGTGTATGATGGTGCCTGCAAGTGCGTGTGTGTCGGGGGGTTGGGAGGGGAAGGGCGGGGGAGAACACTGGGGAGGGGGACGGGAAAGACCCCTATCAGTGACAGGGAAGGAATTCCCTGTCACTGATAGTGCCTACCACCATGCTTTTCGTGGCGGTACGTAAGCCACAAAATCCATGGCGGTAGGCGGGGGTCATAATCCCGCAGGTGGGACTGTGATGGCCGCCTGGCTGGAGACTGTAGTCCCCAGCCCGGTGGCTGTTACCGCTTGAGCCAAACCGACAATGTCATATTTTAGGGAAAGGTACCCCCAGCATGTTGGCAGTACTTTCTCTCCAAAATACCGCCGTCTGCCAGGGTCGTAATGAGGGCCATAGTCCCTTACTATATAATCATATATATATATATATATATATACATGTATATATATATATTACTTTAGTCCTACTGTACAAGACGGAAAAAAATAAATTGCTGTCTCTTAAGCTTTACTCTGTCTCACCATTACCCTATACCTCTATCAGTCTACCCTTTATCTCCTCTCTCTTCACTAATCCCTAACCCATTCTACTGCTATGATCTCCAAAATAAACTTTCATAGACTCTTCCCTCCTCTACCCATCCCGACTCACCCCAAACCTCAGTTTGCTACCATGACTTTGAAAACAACCCAACTAAATTCTCCCTAACTTTTCTCTCATTTGACTCATCCCAAACCTCATCTTACTACTATGATGGACCCCCCCCCCCATCCCTCCATTATTCTATTCAATCCAACTAACATACTTGCATGTCCTTTGCTCATATTAAATCAACCTCCGTATACTAATTCTAAAATTGTTCTCATATTTCCATATACTAATCCTTTTAGGTTGTTGAGTAAAGTGCTACTTGACAAAAAGCACTTTGACACCTCATGAGGGGTAGTAAGCACTATATAAACATAATTACAATTACAATATATGCATAAAAGAGAATTTTTCAAGTACTGAACATACTTTGATAGATGATGCTCAACAGTCATAGTAAGTGAAAACACAAGTGATCATATCATCTCAGAGCCTTAGAAAACCTGCAGGGAAATGATTTAAAGTGGCCAGAAAAAGCAAAGTCAAAGAGCCTGTATACTGCTGTTTTTTGCACCATGATCCTCATGTGAACCCAAGATAGTGATTTTTGTAGAAAGCTGTGTAAACTGCATGCATTATCAGTTAATACTCAGTTACGTGTCACGCTGAAAACCTTTTCTCTCTGCGGCTTAGCAGGTAAAACAAGCATGTACAATGCAATGGGTCTCGCGTTTGCTTGAGTTAGAGCTGTTAGCGTTGTAAATTCCGAACTGGACTTTTCTTGCCACATTATTTGAAAATGAAAAGTAAAACAATTGACATAAGCAAGGCGATTCAAAGTGCCATGGTCACCATGAGAATGAGTGCGAAGGAGAGACACAAAAGGAAAAAGAAGTTTGCTCGCCGTCAAATGTGTCAGCAAAGTGCAATTATCCATGTAACAGGGTCAATGGCCAAGGTGGTAACAAAACTGCCCCAAGGTGGGGCAAACGTAGAGCCTTTACCAATGATGACAAAGGTTTTTTGAAAGGCAAGCCCATGAATGAGTGATAGTGGTGGGCGTGGTTAAAAGCCCACAGATAGGTTACAGCACGTCAGAGCGATTGTGCTTGACTTAAAAACTGACTCAAAGTACCCCCCATTCACATGCTCGACCATGCCATCTATCCACATGAAAAATACTTATCTATGCCTGGACCTAGAAACCTTTTTCAAAACGCTAGTCCACGAGCAGGAGGCGCAAGGACACCACATTGCGTCAGACTGGTCGTCCGTACTGAGGCCTCTACTGTACCAAGGCAAGCAGGCATACCAGCATCAACATCTATGAAGGGGGCTAGACTACAATTGCAAAATATCAGAAGCCAGAAATAGAGGGTGACATCTGAGGAGACTACCACTCAGTGGCAGCTGGTGACTGTTGAACGTGGTGGGGCATAGTCTGGGTATGACTTTTATCTAGCAAGGGAGCAAGCTCAGTGGACAAACGTGGGTCCTCCTCACAAGAAAATTTTTAAAAATTATTTACAAATGGCGCATTTGAGAGGAAATAAATCTAGTGACAAAGCAAGGTTTATAAAGCAGTGTGAATGTATAGTCTTGAAATATTAAAAACATTAAAAACTGCTTTATAGCTTACTGCATTAATATGTTCAGCCTTGAATTTAATGTGCAAATTGTACACTGCAACAACTTCAGGCCCTTTAAAGTGTGTGCTTACCCAATGTCTTGCACTGCATGCTGCATCAACTTTGGAATAAAATGCTCTAACCAGGCATCAAGAAGCACACACAGCTGCTGGCTGCAATCAGTCATACAGAAATATGTGCAGACAAGTCTTTAAGTGGGATGGAAAAAGTGGGGGCTCTCTAAAAGGGAACATGCAAAATAAATGTATGTGATTCCCTTAGTCCACCGCCCGGCTTGTATTTTGGTTTCTCTCCAAGATGTTATTGCCTCCAGAAATATAACACAACAACTGGCATACACCTAAAACCTGTTATTACTGTTGTTTGTTAACTGTTTAAGATAAATGACTAACAACAATGATTAGTTATAAATATTTAACATTGGAAATGTTTCAAATCTGAAATTGTGAGGCTGTGCGTTAAATAATATTGAGGCCTGTGGAAGGAGCAGGGCCTTCAGTTTTGTGTGCTGTATGTTAGATATGTTTGCCCTTTTTCTCCTTACATCTCATCCATCTGTACATTTTCAGCACCCTCTTTTTACTCTCGCCTGAATGCACTTCCTTGCATCTCCCTCATTGTACCACCACAAGCACATACTGCACGCATTCATATTTAAGCACTTTATTTCCTTTATGCCTTATAAATATTTTGACCTCTGTGCATCCCCTTCACACACATTTACACTGAATTTCAATTGTAACTGGAATACACGACCATTGCTCTGTGTGCTCTGCAGAGACGTCAACACACTGACAGGCACTTTGCTTTACCTTCAGCCTCAGCACCAACGCTCTCAATCAAAGCCACTCATAAACACCTGTGCATTATGCAAGAGTAATACAGTGCACAGGAACGGAGCATGATGAAACAGCTAACTCTGTTGGAGAACCCAACATTAAGTAAAACATGTGAAATAAGAGAGGACCTATATCGCTTTTTAACATTCATTGTTAGCATTAATGCCAAAAAACATGGATTGATACGCAAAGGGCATGACGATGGGGCCAGTTTTAAAGTCATAGAGCAGATAAGCACCTTTACTATAAGCACATATTTCTCCCTTTGCACTTGAGTCTGATATTTGGATCAGTTTCACAAGGGAACAAGAACCCCGATCATCTTTTGGGTTAATTTCGTGGAGGAGCAAATACATCAGCTCCACTTCTAAGGAGCCAGCGATCTGCAGCCAGGGCCTGGAGTGTCACCGTGTGGTAGGGTAGTGTGACAAGGGGTCTCAGTACAATAAAAATAACATGAGATTAGCATTATGACACTTACCAAAGCCAAGACAATAAATCACACAAGCTTGCATCCACTCCTACTGCACGACGAGTGGGGAAAGGGTGGGAAGATGCCTGTGAATGACAGATGGCTGCACTCATGCAATGATGAAGACTCTGACTCACGAAACCATGACGCTAAAATCATCACTGACCTGTAGTGGATACTGCCAGAGACCGCAATGGAAATGAAGGGCTTTGAGGCAGTCAGCCCTGTGTCGTGCGTCACAGTGCAGAAAGTGGATTTACTACCTGGCTTCTGTCTCCTCCTTCAAGGCGCGGCGGGTCAGGTAGCCTGGGACAGACAGCCCAGACTTAAATGCATCGATTTGTTTAGAGTTACAATCATTACGATTGCATCTCTGAACAAATCGATTTATTTATTATTTTTTGCTATAAAGGTGTAAGAATTTCACAGGGATGCAGTCCCTCAGCCCTAAAGGAGAAACCTCCCCTGCTGCCACTTACCCACATCCATTGGGCACTGTGTGCATAGGGCAGCTTCAACGTAGTCTCCCTTTCACAGTGAGACAGACACAATCCCAGTCCGTCACGGTCCTGGATCGCCAAACAGTGTGAGGCGGAAATCATAAGTTAAATGGGAGTACAGCAGGACATGGTGTCTGAGTCTTGTGGCTCCTCCCAACGAAGACTAGATTTGTAAAAGGAAGTACTTGACGGCCATGATGGAATGTGTGTAGTGCGACATTTCAACTCAATCTGTAAATGCGCCAACCATGATTGCTACTCGTACTCAAAACATAAAAGTTGGCTTAATCCAAGTATGCAAAGGAAGGCCTGCACACATATATGTTTAAAAAATATGAAATAAGTGAGAAATGAGTTGCAATGGTGCAAATTTGCAGAGGAAGGCCAAAAGAAGAAAAAAATAAAGGAAAATTTTAAATGTAAAGTAGAGGAAATATATACGTTAAACGTTATGGGTGCTACAACATTCATTGTAGGCAGTATACTGAGGGAAAACCCTTTATCCACATGGACCGAACATAAAACCCATATAGCACACCTTAATCTGCCTGTCCTTTAGACCAGTTACGAGGACATAAATATCAGTACGTCTATTTAGAGGAGTAATATTGCCTATAGAGGGACATGTGCAAAAATCAGGATTCTCCTTTCATATCATAGGGACATGGCAGGAAAGAGAAACCAAATCATATAATCAATACAAACACATCTTTAAATAACGGACCACATCTCATTGATATCATTAAGGTTGTGCCATGCTGTACCATACATCTCAGTCAATCTAGCTTCTGTCTAGTTCAAGATCACTGAAGCTAGTGACCCTCTGCCCTTGTTCTGGGCTACGAACAGCACAGGCCACTATATGTCGTCCTCTGAGTAGTTAAATAAGACTCATGTAATGTTCTACAAGGGGAGCACCCCGCATATTATCCTGGATCTATGTTAAAGTATAGGTGACTTGACCTACATATATTTATGTAGATGGGCACCTCACATAATAGACTACATTTTTTGTGTTGCAGTTTGAAAATGTGAATTGTTTGTGGTAGTTGCCGTTCACCATATTGGTTTTAGTGTCTTTGGTAAATCGGCAAGCTGTGCATTTATTACATCTGTAGTGACCACTCATTAGAGGTAGTTCCAGCATTTCTCTAAGATTTCTTTTCTTTTCTGTCAGAAAAGCTGCTTTCACTAAAAGATCTCATAAGTTCTTACCTTTTTTCAATGAGAACACGGGTTTGGAAATGTCTAGCAGAGTCAGAATTCTCCAGTTTCTTCAAATAATTGACCTCAACTTGTTGGCCTTAGGGTTATATGTGGTAACGCATGTCAAGGGAGACTCGTTAGGTCAATTCTTGCTGACCAACAGGCCTTCTCTTGGAGTATACCATGCCCTTTTATTGCTCCTTTCGCAAGCTTCTGTTTTTTGTCCGCGTTTAGTGTGGTCACCGGACGAAGCCACAGGATTCACCTACCTCCTTTCACCTCCAAACCAAAAGACATCACCTTCTGGGTCCTCCAAGGATCACTTCTCAGTCCCATGCTTTTAACACATATGTGATCCCGGTAGCCAACATCGTCAGATCCCAAAGCCTCAACACAATCTCCTACGCAGACGACACACAGCTTATCCTCTCACTCACCGAGGACCCCACCACCACCAAAGTCAGCTTCCACAGATGCATGATAAGTGCTGCCGACTGGATGAAAGAAAACTGCTTGCAACTAAACATAGGGAAGACTGAAGTTCTGAACTTCAACAGCGCAGTAACACATGGAACGACTCCTGGTAGCCTTCAGATGTAGGACCTGAACCCACTCCCCCCGAGCATGCCAAAAACCTCATATTCATCATTGACAGCAGGATCACCATGGAATCACAGATTACTACATCTCCTCTGCCTGCTTCTTCGCTCTGTGCATTCTACGTAAGTCCTTCAAGTGGCTACCCCCGCACAAAAGACGCACCATGACACAGGCCCTCATCACTAGTTGACTGGATTACGTGAACGTCCTCTATGTAGGAATCACCTTGCCACTTCCACAAATACTTCAGACAATACAGAACACTGCAGCCAGACTCATCCTCGACCTTCCCACATCACACCACATCGCAGTCAACTCTACTGGCTTCCCGTGCTGAAGAGGTGCATATTCAAGCTGCTAACCCACGCACACAAAGCTCTACACAACCAAGGACCCACGTACATTAACCACCACCTGAATTTCCACCAACCGTCAAGAAGACTACGCTCCGCCTCCCTAATGCTTGCCCACACTTCACGCATCCAATGAAGCAGAAGTGGAGGACCTGCCTTCTCCCGCATAACAGCCCAAACCTGGAACAGCCTCCCCACACAGCTCAGGACCATCACCTCACATCCTGAGCTCCGTAGAGCTCTCAGGACCTGGCTAGTCGAATGAGCTGCTGAGATGTGCAAGCGCATGGATACTCTTTAGGGTGATTAGTCGCGCTTTACAAATCCTATTTGATTGAGAACCATTCTTAAGCACTCAATAAAAGTAAGTGTTTTCCAGATCTCTCCGTCGAGTGCTTCTCCGCCCTTTGAAATACCCACCTCTCAGTGCTCCATTTTTTGCTCTCTCTTGTGTTCTTCTCATTCTTTCTGTCTTGTGGTTCGCTCACCCCAGGTTGCTCTCTCCCTTGCGTGCTGCTTTTACCCTCCCCATCTAGGTTTATTTTTATTTCATCCACCCACTCCCTGTTGCTCCTTCAAACAGATGGTCCACAGCATCAACAGGTGAGGCCCATTGGCTTTGCCAATGTTTGTTAAAGCGTGCACGTCTCCATCACAGCCAATATGCTTTGACATTGTGCATCTTCAACCTCCAAGTATCTGACTAAAAATTCAACAAATAAAAACTTCCTGGGCAGAGAGAATGAGGAACAGATTTACAGTCTGAAGAGTTTTGCTGCAGCAGTTTATTGCCAAGCCATCAGCATGGTCTTAATGTGTATTCATCACTCCCTTTGTATTCTGTTACCCCGTGGTGTGTGGGAGGTCAGGGGCTGGGCAAAACAACACTTCAAAATGTTCAGATGGACACATGTCTGTGCGTATAGTGTTGCTGACGTCTGATCAACGCCAAACGCAGACATAATCAATCTGACTCCGAGGCCAAAGCCTAACACGAGAGTTTAAATGTGGAGTTACAGGGGGTAATTATTACTCCTGTTTGTGTTACTGCCTTTCATAGCAGACAGCACCACTTCTAGCTGTTTAGGCAAAATGGGTGTGCCTTTTAGGGTAGAGCCTGCATTGCATGCGCTCGCGCATGCGTATCGCAGAGAGACGCTTTAGTGTTTAGAAAAGGGCTCGGAGCCCTGTCGACGTCATGTCAGTGTTTTTCATTGGTTCGTGGGCTTGCCTATTAAAATCTGCTTGCTTTCATTAGTTGAAGGCATGCACATGTCATGCCTTTTCCGGTGGCTAGCCCTCCTCGAGCGCATCGACCAAGTACAGAAAACATGCGAGGCTCGCTGTTTTCTGTCCGGCTCATGTACTACTTTTTCTCTAATTTCATAGCGCGATTTTGCTTGGCAGAAATCGAGCGCTTTACATAGTTAAATGCTCTTTTCCGGGTTACGTACATAAATGCACTTTTGCCGATAGGTGAAAAGTTGGGTTAGGAGTTTACAACGCTATCAGCTCTAACATGAGCAAACGCGAGACCCGTTGCATTGCAAATGCTTGTTGTTGCTGTTGCAGTCCTTATCACCGGGCCTTCATGTTCCCCTTCTCACTCTGCTGACTGGGTTTTCTCAGCAGGCAGGCTGCATGTCCATGGCAATAACTCCTGTGTATTTTAGTGTCTGCACTCAGTCGGTTTAATTAGCGACTCACCAAACCTTAACGCTGAATGGAATCTTGGGGTAAGTGTACCTTCTGGTGCCAGACGTTATTTTCTCACTCAGTTCCAGCACTAAAGAGTGGTGAATGGAAAGCGAGCAGAATGACAGAGAGCAACACAAGTTTCCCCATAGCACAGAGCCTCATCATATTACAAAGAGAGACCATGGAATCAGATTGGGTTAGTGTGACAAGCAGGGGGTTACAAGAGTTGAGCTAGAGACAGAGACGAGCGGAAGTATCCCTGTGTCACTGTCTGACAGCAAGAGCCCAGGAGTTCAAGGGACCTGAGGAAGAAACTGAGAGCAAGAGAGGGGGGGCACAGCCTGACGGTGAAAGACGAAGGCAGCTGGATTGTAATCTCAGGATGATTGAGAAGGAAAACCTGGTATCTTAGCCAGAGAATCAGATCACTGCAATCACTGTAACCTTTAATAGTCTCTTACAGGAGTGAGAAGAGAATGAATGTAATCAGTCTTGCATCAATGGGCAGGAGTATCGTATCACTCTGGTAAAAGCAACTTTGTTAATAACAAATAGTTTAGTAAGAAGGTTACCTCTGTTAGACACAGGAGTGCTCCATGACCCTGATCTAAAATCTAAACAGTTGGTCGGTTGTGTGGTCGGTTGACTCAGAAGAGCAATCACAACAAGGAGACCAGTCTCACCAGCAGTGTCCAAAGGACGTTGCTAGGATTTTGATTCCACGCCCTCTTTCAGAGGCCTGGTTCTGAAGTTGTGTCAATGGTGATCCTGCCAAATTATAAGGCTGTCTATGCTGCCCTCAGGAGCTAGTTGTGCAAACTGAAAGAAATCTGTTTTTCCAGAACTGTTGTTTCTTAAGCTCCCGAACACTTGTTTTAGAATGTCAGTGTTTATGATAAGGAAGATAATTTTGCAATAACTAATAATTTATTGTTACAGCTCTTAATCATAGTTTTGAAGGCCTAATGACTTAACCTTACAATTAACCAGTTCATTTGCATTATTTGTTTTCAGCAAGGGAAGGTAAGAGGCCGAGTTGACATACAATTTCCACACCTGTCTCTTCCGCATGTAAAACCTCCTCCCCCCCAGGTGCTCTCTTACTAAGCTGTGTTTCTTGGTTTGATGTGAGTAAACCTGTGTTGTTTTCTTGGCACTAAAATGTCAAGTCTCCTAAAGCTCCAATGGCTCTAATCTCCCAGGAAATGACCGTTGGGATACATGGCCAGTCTGGTCCTTCCTGATGCCCTTGCCAGGAGCATCAAATGATCTGAGAATGTTGCGAGTCACCTCAAGAGGATTTCACTTCTTAAAATAGGCTGTGTTTTCCACAAGACACTTCTGTGGCTTCATGACAAACTGTTATTCCCGGGATGCTAAGGGAGGATTTCCCCTCTAGAGAGAGGATGTGGACTCTTCCAGCTTTGTATGAAAGATTTGGCTGGAAACCACCAACATTCATTGCAAAGGAACCCGTGAAGTTGCAGAATGATGCCATGTTTTGCTTGCAACACACTGAAATGATCCTGCAGAACATTTTAAAATCTGGAGGTTCATATGAAACATTTAGGTTCTTAGGTTAGAAGTTAATTTTACAAGCAGTAGGTCCCCAACAACTTGAAAAGCAGGTTTTGGATGAAGGTGTAGCTTATAGGAAGAAGTTTAGGTGCACAGAGTCCTTTCGCGTCATGCATCCTAACAACAGGACATGTCTTACCAGGCAGGCTCCGTTTTTCCACCATAACAGTCTTTTTAAGGAAACACTCGGAAGGGTGTTCGCCTGATCAGTGCTTTTCAGGAAGGAAGGCCCTTTCCGACAATTTTGTCGGCACAACTTTCACTGGGGTGACCAGGCTGGGAAAGTATTGTTGGCTGACGGCCCTGGGCAGTGTTTCAGTACAACTAGGTCTCTTGATACCAGGACTGCTGCAGTGGAGGTAAAATGGCGATAAAAGAAGACGTTATACAGGGCCACAGTTTGCCATGTTGCTTTTGTTTGTTTGTATAGCTGAATCACAAAGGTGTTAATGTTAGAAACTGTCTTAACCACACTTTATACCTAGGGTCAAAGTGCTGTTGTTTTGACAGAGCTGCAGAAATAAGGTGTTTTCATTTGGAGACTACGAACATGGCGAGAACCTGTGAGACAGCCATCTTGATGATGAGTGGTTTCGCCAGCTGCTTGTCATTAGTACATTCTCTAAATAAGTGCTGTTGAATCAGCTGCAGTTCACATTTTAAATGACCTACATTGATCTCTGGCAAAATAAATTGCTTCCAGATATTTGTCAATTAAGGGGCCAGGCTGGGCTAGGGCTAAGGGATGACTCTGCAGTAGAAGTATAAGGCATTGATGCCGCTGTCTGCTTGAGGTGTTATGGTGACTCTTGGAGAAAGCTGAAGGTTATGCCAGAAGTCTGGAGAACTAAGACTATTTTCAGGATCTTAGGTGTTGAGGGAAGTGATACCTTTTTGTGAATGCCTTTTTTTGTTAGGTTTTGCGGCCGCTGCAAAAAAAATTGGACTGTAGAGGTGCAATTCACTTCCTAGGCTGCTCCTAGGTAACCCTTTGTCCAGGACCAGATGCATCCTAATATAGCAAAACAATTCTGCGTTACGCTTCCCTGTGCCTCTATGGTAAGCTCAGAAGAGAGTGGGTGGGACTATACTTTTAAATGGGGCTAGGGACCCTACCATTACACTCGTTGCAAAGGGGAGCCAGCTCTAAGGAAATCGCATTGACTCATTCCGCACATACAGATGTGAAGGCCTTTTCTCCACAACCAGAAGGGCAAAAAGGTGGGACAGCGTGTTGTTTTAGTATTGATTGCATGTGGTCATGTATTCTTTAAACGGTATGGCACTTAGATTTCATTGTCAACGTTTCATTGGAAAAGAAGGAATTCTGCATCATCTTCATCTTTCTATTATAGTTTGTTAAATCTGTGGAGAGAGGGTATGGATTTAAAATAAATAACCAGTGGTCACCCTAGGGGCTTGAAATGGCACCAGTTAACAGTGTAGATTTCTCTTTATAGCATCAAGCTTCTTTATGGTATATAAATGATATATAAGCTCAGATGAATGCAGTACAATGACCTTTCCTATTTACTGTCAACTGTATGTTGCTATCTTTTAAAAGTCCATACCATTGGAGGACTGGACAAGGCAAGTTCATAAGCTGGAATCAAGGTTTTCCAGTAAATCATCAACTTTTGTGTTGATTGTCAACCAACATGTTTACATGCCCAAGAGGACAATCATTCTTACATGACTGCCAGATGGAGGCTGTACTCCACAGAGACTAACTGAGATAGATCCATCCCACAGCAGTGGCACCTGCCCCTTAGGGCCACCAAAGGTTAAGGAGGAAGATTCTTGTTGTATGGAAATGAACAATAGGAACCTTCATCAATGTAATAAGCCATATCTTTCTTGGGCCTACCCTAATGTGAAGTAAAGTCCATCTAGGAAAAGGATGTGGGATCAGATGCCCACAAGCAGTATGACCCATTCTGGTAAAAGGAAAATTCAGAACTTCAGTTTGCTCTTTTCTTGAAGCCACCAAGAGGAATTGTTTCCCAGGTGCTGGCCAAACCAGACCAAAAAAAAGATTAAACCAAACAGGAATTCCACTGACACCCTTCCTGTATAACTCCTTTCCTGTGTAGAAATGTTTTTGGGATGAATGCTGTAATCATAACAAGAGTGTAAACCGGTAGTGGTAGTCCACATATCCCAAGATATATCAAACTAGCCACACTCTAGAAATATTTCCAACAGGCCATTGGATCTCCAAATTACCTTTGATCAGCAGGATCAAAGGCTAATGACAGAAGACAATTGATTAAACAGCACCACATGCTCTCACATAAAGGAAATGTGACCCTTGCCATCCAGCCAGAGCCTACCAAGTATTGCCTAAATTGTTTGGTAAAAGCAGGGGTGCTACTCGAGAATCCCCATAAATCACTCAATCAATCAATCTCCTCTTCAACAGTCCTGCAGCAACCCACCACTCCCCTCCAACAGAGCTCAAACAGGTTCTTATCATGTTGGGGTTGGTGCCAAGGGATCCTAAAGTGAAATGGTTTCTAGACTGCTCTTGAATGAGATACTAACCTTTGTGACTTCACATATACTAATACTGCTTCAGACTGTGCTTTGTGAAAATGTTTCATTGTACAACAGATGGCTCATGGCCTCCTAGGGAACTCTGATACCAGATGGGCATGCGTCATACACATAGGAACTTGTGATCTTAGAAAAAAGAAATCAACAACAAGCCCATCCACTCGATTCCTAGTTGTCTTCACAGTTAACACAGCCGCCCTACACGGCCAGTTGTATTCAATAATGCAGATCATTTTCCCATGACAGCAGTTCTGAAACAAGCACCTATCAATGGTCAAGTCATTACCAAACATATTAGAGTGTGTTATTTCTAAAATGGACTGATTGGAGGAGGAAATGGTTTAGAGGATAGAGGGCAAACAGGATTTACTGGCCTCCAGTTGTATTGGTTGGTTCCATTTGCTGCTCCTATCCTGGGGTCCTCCTATTGCTACACCCAAATCATAACACCAAGTACACCCCTTTAGCACCTGACTCCTGCAACATTCATATTACATTTCTGCAACCCAGAAACAAACTCACCCCATGCCTCTGGGACAACCCACGCAGGAGCAATAATCTCTCAGCCCTCAATGTAAGTCTGAATTGGGGAAGAATTTACCACTCTTGATGAGATACTGGAGTATGTGGTACCATATGTGGCGATTCCAAAAAAACAGAACAAAGAGGTGACTATGGTATGCAGATGTGGTGGGCAATTTGCTGTCACTTGTGCCCCTTGTTAGTCACCACAGCAGTTTGGGACACTGTGGAATTCATTGCCCCATTTAAGACACTCCCCTGCTCGCGATGCTCTGGGACATTGGATGTGAAGGCTGTCGGATGCTGGGAGCTGCCTGACTGGCTGGTTGGATCCAAATGTAGCTTGGGTTGTCTGCAGTCACTACTGGGACACGTTTAAGCTCTTTCTTTGCTGCCAGAGAGGAATCCAGATTGATCACTTTGGAGGTGCGCTGGAAGGTGGTCCTGTGTGAGTGGATTGGTTTTGGGTTGTTCCAATGTGGGGTCTGATAGCTTGTCCTTCCCTGCACTGCTTTTATCATGGGTCACATGAAGGTCACCTTGAGGGACCCTGTTTCCCTGGCAATATTTAAACTGCTAATCTGCAACCTCCATCTTTGAATCTTGGAGACCATGTTTGAAGTATAAATGGCCACCCGCTTTCTTCTCTTATTTGGTTTCTGTCTTTTGGTTTACAGTCATCACTTATCTACATAGCACATGTTATAGCACTTGTTTAAACTGATGTAACTATGTACGTTGTTTTACTTTGTGACCTATGAAACTGTTCATTTTTAAACTGCCTTTATGCCATAGTAAATATTCTCATATAAAGTGTCCAGATACCCTTTTGGGTCTTGTTCCCGCTACATAAAATTACAAAAATCAATAAAAAATATACCCTCTCACAGTAGTGTAATAAAGCAGTCCAAATCATACTATGGGAGGTAGTGTGGTCTAAAGCCTCTGTACTTAATAATGCAGAATAATGTTGAATAAATTCAATGCCCAACCAGTGCTTTTATCTTAGACTAAAGTAATGCACTTTATTCTGTTTACATAGCTAAATACCAGGCATATGGAGAAAATAGCACTAAAACATTATTCAGAATGGTTTGACAGATAGTGTGCTCCTGTGGTACTGTAATGGCTGGCTTAGACAATCTGTGCACTTTAAAGTGGGAGGGGACCAGCTTTGAGGAAGGTCAGTAACTGAGGTGTTAAGTCAGAGGTTGTGCTAATTCACTAGTGGGTTGCCCTGCTTGGCCATACTCAGTTTGCAGTAACTTCTACCTTGTAACTATTGCTGCCGATGACTCAGCACGGGTGCTCTGCTATTGTGCCACTTGTTCCCTTGCCACATCTCCCATTGCTTCCCCTCTATCGGTGCACAATGTGTCCCCTTCTAAGTGAGGTTGTGTTGGAGGGAGGAGCGTTGTGGCTGAGTGCAAAATCTCAATCAGCACAGTCACTACCGCCCAAAGAGAGAGCCCCTTCTCCAGCAGGATGGTCTTACAGAGGCTGCATCTGTATGTAAAATGGAATTTAACAAGGGACTACAGTTGTTCCCTCGAGCTCACACTCCAGGAATTCCTGGCCTCGGTGGTGAAGGGCCATGTTTGAGAGGAGCACCTTGCAGTACCTCAGACTAATAGTATTGCAGTCATGGAAGACCTCTGATCCTGGTTTGGTTGTGAAAGTTCTGTGAGGTTTTGGGACATTGGACACAAAACTTGTTAGGCTCTCTGGGATTCCACCACAATGGGGTTCCTTAAGCACAGTTAATTCCAGCTAAGAGGTAATATTGAACACAGCTAAGGGGTGTTTTAGAGCTTCAGTTCGCATTGGCAGCACCACCAAACTCAAAGGCCAGAGGCAAGGGTCTAGACTTGAGGCCTAGTTTAAGAACAGCAGAGACATGTAATTTCATGACGGTTTCGCATATCACAAATCTGGCCCCTGAATTTTGCAGTGAATGTTATAGTGTCAGTCAAATACTCCCTTTGGTAGCTCCTCTTCTTCCAAGCATTTGGTCTGGATCTTCTTCAACCATCATGCTTCTCTAGAGAGGTTACCTCCCATACTTCTCTTTGATAACAGCAAGGACAGTATCATCTTGTGCCTGGTCCTCAGCATTTCCACCAGAACCCTTGGCCTTTAGGTTATGTTCAGTAATCAGGCTGTTTGTCTGCCAGTGACACCAGCTCAGGATCTCAGAAGTCTCAAAAATGTTTCTCCAGCACCTTGCCAGGTGTTGCCTCGCCACTGATCTCTCTACAGTTCCTGGAACGATGCCCCATACTTACACTCATGTTGCAGACAGAAACTGTATTCCTATGCCCAACTTTGAGACTGGTTTTACTCAGTTCTTGCCCTTTTGTGAATTGGTTCCAGACTCGTCAAGCCACAGTCTGTCTTCCAGGCTTGCTTGGAAGAATGCATGGTTCTTGGAGCTCTTGTCAGAGAAACCCAAAACAAAGGCACAAAAAAGGGAGATGCTACCTCACTAAGTTGTGTCACATCCTATTGAGTATGACACCTCTGGGGACAACTGAAGTAGGAAGGGGCCAGTGATTTTCCCTACTCCTTCAACAGGGCCCTTTGTCTCCTATGTTTCACATCATAGAGTCTGTTTCATTTCAGAGGACCTCAGGAATGTTTTGGAGGAGTCCTGCAATTCAGATTGCTGTTTGACAGTCTTCCTCCACACGCCATCTTGCGAACCATTCACACACAGGGTATGCAGAGTGGATTATTATGCTTTAACAGTCAAGAATAGCACACGTTTCATACTCACCTTGATACGAATACATAGTGTACACATTAATGCGACATTCACGTCCCACAAGGATAGATAGAGAGACCCAACTGGCAGCTCATTTTTAACCGGAGATGCCAATAGGCAACTCTCCGTGTGCAGGTAACTGGTATTGAAGGCCTTTCCTGCAGCCCTCAAAAGCCTCGAGAGCTCACGCTCGTAAAGGGAGGGGAACGCTTCATGTGGCTCTCTGGACCACGAAGGCAAGCTCCGGATCTCAGTTAATTTCCAAGCAGGCTCTAACATGATTGTTGTGTGTGCTGAGACTAAAAATAATCGAGGTTTTCTTTGGGGAATCCAAAGCAAGGGTGCATGCTCTACCAACCCGTGCCAGAAAAAAATCTATCCCCAGTGACTGAGAGACGTCATACTGTAGCTTCCTTCATGCCACTCTCCAGCTGAGAGAATGCTGCCTTCTTCTAAATATGAATTAAAAGAGTTGAACTAGAAATCGACTAAACATCTGTAGAAATATTGGGCGTTTCATTTAAATGTTTGCAATAGGTCAAAGAGATGAAATCATGTTTATATTGTTAATTTTGTGTGCCATTTTTTTTGTCTTAAGCATTGACAAAATGTTTCACAGACTTTTTGACGTTTCCCTGGAAAATGGAAGGGAGTCTCTATTACGAATTTTAACATAATATATGTGTTCAGTTTATGCTGCCCTTGTAAGCCTATGAAACACTGTCATTGCATTGAAAGTAGTAGTCCATTTTCATTCACTTTGACCCCTTGTGGGTTGTAAACTTTTTGACATGCAGTGCTGTTATTTCAGGCCTTGATGCGTCCTGGGCGAATTGACAGAATCATCTACGTGCCACTACCCGACGAACCCACCCGAAGAGAAATTTTTAGCCTTCAGCTTCGCTCGATGCCAGTAAGCAGTGACATTTCACTGGACGAACTTGTGATGAAGACTGACAAGTATTCAGGAGCAGAGGTAAGGAATGGCTATTGAGGAAATTGTAGCATTCACTTCAGATGCATTGGTGGCATGGCAGGGGGGCGAGTTATAGTTACTTTAGGGCACGGGTTGGCGATACTTCAGGTAATTGAGTTTAAAATGTTACGTTGTCAGTGAAAGTTTCACCTAACTGTAACGTCACTTTACCCTTTGTTTTTTCCAGTGGATATGTGTGTGTGTGTGTATATATATATATATAATTATAATAATTAAAATGTGTGTTCATTGACATGAATCTGCATAAACTATATGAACGAAACACCTACTGCTTTGTTAATATTACTTTCATCTTACTATAGCTCATCTGAATGTGGCACCAAAATCGTTCTTTGATTACATTGTGGGTTTTTCATATACCTAAAAGTGACTACCGAATTTAGAATGGACACGTCTTTCTCCTTAGTCTTACTGGCTACGGTATTTCCAATCACTGAATCAATGATTCTCATTCTTTCCTAATTCCTACAGCACTGCCAAGTAACAGTTAATGACTGTAGCGTGCCACAGGTGAATCCCTTGATAGATAGTCTTTTTGAGCCAAAGTTGAGAACATTATCTGTTCTTATTTAATTCAAGATTTCTTTTTATCTTTTGCAACTTCACCTGGCTGGGTTATTTGGGCTAGCTATTTATTTTCAGTTTACCTTTTAGGTCTAGCTAAAGTCAGCTTTATTTGTCTATATAACCTATTGTTATTACTTTTATAAAATGTACAAGAAGTACAACGAGAGAGTGGCCTTTGGATCAAACCCCTTCAGTCGCTGGCTTTCATGCTTTGTCATTGGCTGGATGGAATCTATCAAACCCATGCCATTTCAAGGATAGGGACATTATTCCAATTGTATTCCCATAAGGTTTTGGTGATGGCATCAAGTAATCTTTTTGTTAGATTGCACTTTCAACATGTGTTTTCTTCGGTGCATCTACTATACTGGCATATCCACATTTTAATTGCTGATTTATGGCTTCTTTGTTTATATGACAAGTGCGCTGCTTAGATGTGTTTAGCCTGTCTAAGAATATCGTGCTGTTTACCACACACCCTCAAACATATTTAGTTTTACTTTGCTGTAATGAATCATGTTGCTTTTTTTTTTTTTTTGTTCAGACAGCAAAGGCGTGTTCTTGTATATGCTTTTCTAAAGATCCACGACATACTGACTCTTCTTTTCTAAAGTATCCACTATGCAATATTTTGTTGTACATGCCTCGTAAATTAACCACATGCACCTCAAATTTAATCTTCTCATAACACTCTTCATTAAGGATACTGCTTAACTCTGCTAATGCAGTGTGCAAAGGAGCCATACTTGCGGTTTCCATATTGTTGTAGTCCAAGATTAATTCATTCTGGAATTTCATTTCTAGAGCAGCTGGGGTTAACACATTATGACATCCAAACCATCTCAAACACTTCCCTTATCAAAAAACCTTCCCTTAACAAAAGGCGACGATTATTACATTTGCCAGTGCTTGTTAGATAATTAAGTTTTCACTGCATCATAGACACAGTCCTAGTCCTTTTACTAACACTTGATTTCAAGGTCACCTATGCTGCTAAAATAAAATCTTAGCCCAAGGAGAGGGGCTGTTATTGCAAACCCACATTGTTGTACCTTCTCTATACAGGAAAAAAGCTTTCTGGAAGAAGTGACACATGAGCTTTTTTTCTGGTAGGAAGCAAGTCTTTTTTTAAAGTTGTTCTGTAAGCTCTTTTTTTCCTGACGGTTTCAGGGGAACTCTCTTAAACTGTTTAGGAAGGAAGTAGAATACGCATGCCTGCTGGTATAGTTTGCTGATACATCCTTTCACCTTTCTTTCATACTCAATGTATTTTCCTTATGATTTGGCAAGAATTGGACCAACGTTTTACAGCATAGTTTTTTTTTAAGAAGAACTGATGCTAGGCTAATGTGTAATGCTGCATGTGTTCAGGTGATGCTATAGCACATGGCCAAGACCAGAGCCCCAGTGCTTCTTTTCTCATTGATCTATCTGGGCAATTTTTTAACAACCCCCATCTTTTTTTTGCTATAAGCCCCTTTTTCCATTCTCTTTTAACAGGGGTTTTCCCGAGATGAGGAGAGAAGAAGATGGTGGCATTGTAGGCCCTCCTTCTGCTTCTTCGTTCTCAAGATTCTCTCTGCATATCTAAGGTTTCAGAAATATGTGGATTGCCTTTCTCTGAGGCATTTCCTAATTTGCTAAGGTGCCCTAAATAGCACTCCACCACCCAGTTTCTCCAGGGATAGCCTTGTAACCAGCATTTGTGTTGGCACAGGGGCCTTAGAAAAGGCGGGCCATAGTTCCTGTGCTAGAGGAGCAATCTTAGTGTATGGCAGAAATTGGACTGTTTCCAACACAAATGTTGTGAACGCTTCCAGCATACTGATAAACCTTGCTGCAGGGTAAAGATCTGTCAACATCCTACAGCTGCCATCTCGTCAATGATTGGTTGCAATAGTCTGGGCAATCATTGTGAAACGTCTCAACATCCAGAAATTGAAACAGCACCTTGCACACGACCCCCTGAACCACCCTCTCCAACATCTGACATACCTGTTGGATCACATATTTTGTAGTCGTAGGGATTCTCTTGCCGCTCATCAGTAGCATCCCTAGGTCATGGTCATCGTGGGTCCTGACAAGTAAGGACTTCTCCCAAGTCCCTCCCTCATCTAGCCAATGAATAGCATGCTGGAGCTCATCCACCAGGTAGTAGAGCTCAAGATCAGAAACCTCCATACCCCCTTTATGACATTCCAGTTTTAATGTGGCTAATCCCACACCTTTTCCCTGCCCACAAGAGCTCCACTAGGGGACAGTTCGGCTCCCAAGACATCCAGTAGGGGATTGTATACATGGTGCCCGAAGTATGTACAAAACGGCGTGTTAGCACTATCACTTTGATCAGCACTACTTTTCCTATCAGGGAGAGCTTGAGCATATCCCAAAATTGTATAGATGAACAGAGGTTCTCAGTGACTCTTCCCAAGTTCAAATCATGACATTGTTGCACCCTGCGGGCTGTTCGTAATCCCAGGTATCAGACACTCCCTGTTTCCCACTTCAGCCCTGTTGTCGGCAGGATATTTTGATCTACTCCCCTCAATTGCCCTAGTGGAAAGAGGGCACACATATAGGTATTTACATGAAGTGCGGAGATCTCCCCAAACTCCCGCATGGCGCTTAGTAAGATCGGGACACACAGATTACTCCAATGGAGATATATCATTGCATCATCTGCATACAGTGTCACTACATGGATCGTTCGGCCCACCAGGTTTCCCACACCATTAGACCACCTTGTGTAGTTGACATGCCATTGGCTCCATCATCAGGGCAAACAGCAGGGGAGACAAAGGGTACCCCTGCTGCACACCTCCTCAAAGGGGCAGCCTGTCTGACACGTCGTGCAGTCCTCACTCATGCCATCAGGAGCATTTTCCGAATCTGAATCCAGCTGATATATTTGGGGTGCACCCTTGTGGTTTCTAGAACTGTCCAGAGATATGCCCAACTGACCGACTCAATGGCCTGTTCTATATCCAGAAAGTATTGGTCCCTTTCCACACAGCGGGCATGCATCACATGAGCCAGGCGGCATAGATTACAGAGTGCATTCCTCGTGGGATGAACCCCGACTGGTCCACATGCACCATTTTCAGGAGGAACATCAGGAGACGTACCACCAGAACCTGGCTAAGTATTTTAGATCCATGTTCAACATTGAAAGTGGACGATAGGAGGCGACCTCTAAAAGGTCCTTTCCTGGTTTCATCACCAGATGATAAGGACCTACCTCATGGAATCCGGCAGGCCTCCCCTCTCTTATGCCACCTCAAAAACGGGCAGAAATGTATCTGCCAGAGTTCCAGGAAAGGCTCTATACAACTCAGCTGGGAGTCCATGTGAGAAAGTAGCCTCTTTCTAGCCTTGTTACCCCCACTTTTGGCCTGTTTGTGCGTGTATCTCAGGGTGTTTTCACTGTCTCACTGGGATCCTGCTAGCCAGGGCCCAGTGCTCATAGTAAAAACCCTATGTTTTCAGTATGTTTGCTATGTGTCACTGGGACCCTGCTAGCCAGGACCCCAGTGCTCATAAGTTTGTGGCCTACATGTATGTGTTCCCTGTGTGATGCCTAACTGTCTCACTGAGGCTCTGCTAACCAGAACCTCAGTGGTTATGCTCTCTCTTTGCAAATTGTCACTAACAGGCTAGTGACCAATTTCACCAATTCACATTGGCATACTGGAACACCTTTATAATTCCCTAGTATATGGTACTGAGGTACCCAGGGTATTGGGGTTCCAGGAGATCCCTGTGGACTGCAGCATTTCTTTTGCCACCCATAGGGAGCTCTGACAATTCTTACACAGGCCTGCCACTGCAGCCTGAGTGAAATAACGTCCACGTTATTTCACAGCCATTTACCACTGCACTTGAGTGAAATAACGTCCACGTTATTTCACAGCCATTTACCACTGCACTTAAGTAACTTATAAGTCACCTATATGTCTAACCTTTACCTAGTAAAGGTTGGGTGCTAAGTTACTTAGTGTGTGGGTACCCTGGCACTAGCCAAGGTGCCCCCACATTGTTGAGGGCAAATTCCCCGGACTTTGTGAGTGCGGGGACACCATTACACGTGTGCACTGTACATAGGTCACTACCTATGTACAGCGTAACAATGGTAACTCCGAACATGGCCATGTAACATGATCCCTCGAGTCTCTAGCACAGACCCGGGTACTGCCAAACTACCTTTCCCGGGGTTTCACTGCAGCTGCTGCTGCTGCCACCCCCTCAGACAGGTTTCTGCCCTCCTGGGGTCCAGCCAGGCTTGGCCCAGGAAGGCAGAACAAAGGACTTCCTCAGAGAGAGGGTGTTACACCCTCTCCCTTTGGAAAAAGGTGTCAGGGCTGGGGAGGAGTAGCCTCCCCCAGCCTCTGGAAATGCTTTTATGGGCACAGATGGTGCCCATCCCTGCATAAGCCAGTCTACACCGGTTCAGGGATCCCCCAGCCCTGCTCTGGCGCGAAACTGGACAAAGGAAAGGGGAGTGACCACTCCCCTGACCTGCACCTCCCCTGGGAGATGCCCAGAGCTCCTCCAGTGTGCTCCAGACCTCTGCCATCTTGGAAACAGAGGTGCTGCTGGCACACTGGACTGCTCTGAATGGCCAGGGCCAGCAGGTGACGTCAGAGACTCCTTCTGATAGGCTCTTACCTGTGTTGCTAGCCTATCCTCCTTCCTAAGTAGCCAAACCTCCTTTTCTGGCTATTTAGGGTCTCTGCTTTGGGGAATTCTTTAGATAACGAATGCAAGAGCTCATCAGAGTTCCTCTGCATCTCTCTCTTCACCTTCTGCTAAGGAATTGACCGCTGACTGCTCTGGAAGCCTGCAAAACAGCAACAAAGTAGCAAAGACGACTACTGCAACCTTGTATCGCTGATCCGGCCACCTTCTCGACTGTTTTCCTGGTGTTGCATGCTGTGGGGGTAGTCTGCCTCCTCTCTGCACTAGAAGCTCCGAAGAAATCTCCTGTGGGTCGACGGAATCTTCCCCCTGCAACCACAGGCACCAAAAGACTGCATCACCGGTCCTCTGGGTCCCCTCTCAGCACGACGAGCGTGGTCCCTAGAACTCAGCAACTCTGTCCAAGTGACTCCCACAGTCCAGTGACTCTTCAGTCCATGTTTGGTGGAGGTAAGTCCTTGCCTCACCACGCTAGACTGCATTGCTGGGTACCGCGTGATTTGCAGCTGCTCCGGCTCCTGTGCACTCTTCCAGGATTTCCTTTGTGCACAGCCAAGCCTGGGTCCCCGACACTCTAACCTGCAGTGCACGACCTCCTGAGTTGTCCTCTGGCGTCGTGGGACCTTCTTTTGTGACTTCGGGGGAGCTCCGGTTCACTCTTCTTCGTAGTGCCTGTTCCGGCACTTCTGCGGGTGCTGCCTGCTTCTGAGAGGGCTCCTTGTCTTGCTGGGCGCCCCCTCTGTCTCCTCACGCAATTGGCGACATCCTGGTCCCTCCTGGGCCACAGCAGCATCCAAAAACCCTAACCGCAACCCTTGCAGCTAGCAAGGCTTGTTTGCGGTCTTTCTGCATGGGAACACCTCTGCAAGCTTCTTCACGACGTGGGACATCCATCCTCCAAAGGGGAAGTTCCTAGTCCTCTTCGTTCTTGCAGAATCCACAGCTTCTACCATCCGGTGGCAGCTTCTTTGCACCCTCAGTTGGCATTTCTTGGGCATCTGCCCACTCACGACTTGAGTGTGACTCTTGGACTTGGTCCCCTTGTTCCACAGGTACTCTCGTCTGGAAATCCATTGTTGTTGCATTGCTGGTGTTGGTCTTCCTTGCAGAATTCCCCTATCATGACTTCTGTGCTCTCTGGGGAACTTAGGTGCACTTTACACCTACATTTCAGGGTCTTGGGGTGGGCTATTTTTCTAACCCTCACTGTTTTCTTACAGTCCCAGCGACCCTCTACAAGCTCACATAGGTTTGGGGTCCATTTGTGGTTCGCATTCCACTTTTGGAGTATATGGTTTGTGTTGCCCCTATACCTATGTGCTCTCATTGCAATCTATTGTGACTGTACATTGCTTGCATTGCTTTCTATTGCTATTACTGCATATTTTTGGTATTGTGGACATATATCTTGTGTATATTTGCTATCCTCATACTGAGGGTACTCACTGATATACTTTTGGCATATTGTCATAAAAATAAAGTACCTTTATTTTTAGTATATCTGTGTATTGTGTTTTCTTATTATATTGTGCATATGACACCAGTGGAATAGTGGGAGCTTTGCATGTCTCCTAGTTCAGCCTAAGCTGCTCTGCTATAGCTACCTTTTCTATCAGCCTAAGCTGCTAGAACACCTCTTCTACACTAATAAGGGATACCTGGACCTGGTGCAGAGTGTAAGTACCCCTTGGCACCCACTACAAACCAGGCCAGCCTCCTACAGTCCATCTCCCCACGGTGCCTTAGCAGTCTTAAGGGAATGTATTGCATAAGGGTTTGCTACTTAGCCACTGGGGCTTCCATCTCAGCACGCTCTGTGCCCCAACATAGACAGCAATCGTCGGGTTATCCGGCTGCATAGGTTGTGTATAAACCCATCAGGTATCCACAAACAAGTTAGACATACCTTCCTGTGTAATCCCTAACGGACAGAATTGGCTGGGCATAAGCTGTGTTTTTTCACAAGTCCTTCCAGCATGTGCCCTGCCCTATTGCCCTCCCTGTGCAGTCTACGTCGAAAGGATAGTCAGACATGTTTCTCCAGCTCCTTCCATATTGTGATGAGTTCTGTTATTACCACTCCTTGATAGTGACTTTTAGAAGAATGTATGTTCTGGCTGGGTAAAGATGTGTATAAGCCTTTCTGGCAAAGAGGAAAGCGGAGCACTCAGACATAGGATCTCTAATACCACTGACAGAGGACCATAGTTCTTCTGACAGTAAAAGGCCCTCCTTTTTCAGAGATCCTCTTTGTTCAAACAGTGCAGGTCCAAGCCAACAGAGGCCCGCTCCTCACAAATCAGAGCAAGGCTGTAGCCAGAAAAATGAGATACCCCCACTTTGAGCCACAGGGAAAGAAATGTCGTAGCAAAGAGAGCGATCCTGACACTTTCTATTAAGAAGTCAGTAAATTGTTACCCATAGGAAAAAGCTTCATACTTATGCATTTCACACCATAATTTGAATACAACGTGGCCAAAAAATGTGCTACCAGCGTTTACTTCTTTCTTTGATTTCCTTTTTCCTTTTTTCCTCTCTATCTTTCTTTCCTACTTTCTTTTTATTTATTTCTGGCTTTTCTTTCTCCTCTCATTCTGTTTTTCCATCTTTCTTCTGTTCTGTTCATTGTTCTCTCATGTGTCTTTCGAACTTTTTGTCCTTGTTTATATTCATTTTTAATATTCCTTCCTGCTATCTTTTTTCCTTAGTTCCATTCTCACATCCCTGTTCCTTCTTTTCTTCTCATCCTCCTGTCCTTCATGTGCCCCTTCTCTTATCCCTCTTTCTAACTGAATTCCTCATATTTGCTCATCCTTTTTTCTTTCCTTCCACCATTCTTTCACCCATCTTTTATTTTTTCTTTCCATTACTTTGTTCTATTTTCTGCTTTCATTTATTTTTATCCTCCCGTTTTTATTTCTTTGTTTATTCCTTTTTTCTTCTTGCTACTCCTTTGTCCAAGTTTAATTCTCTCCCCCTTCCATTCTTTTTCCCTTTTCATCCGTTTCTGCTTCCTCCCATTCTCCTTTAGTGGCTACGTTCAACCTGTTTCGTTTTAACTTTCCTTCTTTAGTTTCTTATTTGCATTCGTCTTCCTTTCCGTCAAGCTTTTCATTGTATTTGCCACTCTTTTATTTTATATTCAAAACATTTATTTTCCATTCTCTCACAATTTGAAGCTTTCTTGAAGTCCTCCACCCCTTCCCGCATTTCACTGGGATTCATTCTTCTAAAATGTATAGGCCGTTCCTTCTGCCTTGCAACGGCCTGCAAGCCAGAGATGAAGGATGGGCCGAAAAAAACCCGGGGGCCACCCCTGCTTAAGCTGACACAGGCGGGCTTCTCTACGCCCTTGAATCAGAGTGATCCAGGCAAGGCCACTTCCTGAATGGCGGTGCTTCCTGCTTCACAAATACCTGATTGTCCATGAGTAATTTTATACCAAAGGATGTTTCCAACACCGATTTCTTCACTGTCACTGTAGTTTGGAACAAAAGATGGGGCGTCTCAAAAAGCCTTGTTTACACTAGCCTGGGACGCGCCTCCCTCAGCCGGGCGTGTAAATAGAGAAAGTTAAGAAACACTTTTATCACATTGCTGCATGTTACTTGTGACTCAAGTCCAGTGAGTTCCTGGCAGCATCTTTATCATACTGTTGAAGAAAATCACGGGCATCCAGTAGGTGAATAAAAATGTGCCTTTTTACCGCAGACATCACCTTCGGCTAAGAAACGGCAAACATAAGATGCTGTAAGACCTAGGAAAGTTTCTCCTTTTAGGTCGAGCCAACTAGACAGCGTTTTGCGCGACACATTGTGGCTTACCAAGAACATAGAGGAGCTCAGAGCCTGTTCATTGCATTCCATTACTTGTCAGTCTCATTTGCCTGCTTCCTATGTGTGTCCCACTTTGTCAGTCCTGTGTTTGAACCTTCATGGATCATTGCCTCTTTACAACGCTTTGATTGGCTGGCATCCCTGTTTCCATTGCTTGCTTCTCAAGTACCAATTATTACTCTTGTATTGAGCACTCCATGAGAGTTGCATTTTCGAGCCATCTCTCTCAGGTACTAGTAGTAAAATTCCCAAACTGTCGTCTTTACAGTGAAATGCTAGTAGTCCTATTGGCAAGTTTAAAGTTACAGGCTGACATCTCAGCTCTGATAACTTCTGAATGAGACTACTAAAATGGGTACTTCAAGGTATCAGATTAATTGTGACATTAAACATGGCTTGATTCCCAAGTCAAATTTAGTTTCACTTTTATGGAAAGGCAGCTTCTAGAAGTTGCCTCTCTGTTGCCCAGTTTTTCAGGTGACCAAGCTGGCCAACAAGCAGCCTTCTGCCCCCTAACTAGTTCAAACAACTGCCAAGTACAGAAACAATTTTGAGGTCTGCCACAGAGGTAGATGTTACCTTCCCCCCTCGCAGGAAGCATATCACACAAGGTGTTGGCCCAAAAAATGAGCTTCAAAGGAGAAACTGCCTTTGATTGGCAGACGACAGCCGCACTCGAGAGAGGTAGATCGACTGACGGCAGGGACAGAGAAGGAAAAATAGTTGCCAAACAGTTTTTTCTGTGGGTGGGTAGCCCACAGGTAGCCGTACCTATTAGGGTTTAAACATCATGGAGTGAGCAGAATAGTGCATTCTGGGATTGCTAAAATGCCACACATAACCGAAAGTCATCATAGGGTGTGAGGAAACTGGCAGCTGATTGGCTAGTGACTGCTTCTTTCCCCGAGCACACGTTCTGAGCTTAAATATGGCACCCTGAACCTCATATCACATCTGGATTGCAGAGAGGACCAATGAGAGATTGCCCTGCTGACCCTTGGACCTGGCTAGAGAGACTGCATCAACTGCTGGACACCTGCTGCGCCATGGGCTAGAAAAGACTGGATGTGCCTGAGGTTCCTGACTTATGGAAAAGTTGCTCCTGAGCCCCAGATAGAAAGGGTGAACTCCAAGAGACAGTCGGCTGACTCCCAGTTTCAGCACCAGTGCCATCAAAGCTGAAGTAGCCCGTTCTGGCTTGTAGATAGCAACTTTCCCAGATTCACTGCTGACCACCAATGTGCAGTCAAGAAGACCACTCCTTGGCACTCAAAGGTTGCACCCAAGTCCGTTGGATCCGGGAGAGTCAACAGAGTGCAAATTGGTTGACCAACACAGACATTATCCCATACCAAATGACACTGATGGACCTGCTGTGACCAGAGACCAGTAGTCCAGTCATAACTGGAATAACTCCAGATAGGCCCCTGTAGACTGCATAGCACCCAGAGCATTTTTCAGCATCCTGTATCCTCAGCATTAGGACCACTCCATTGAAGTCTATGGTGATCCTTGTGTAAAATGTGGAACTGGACTTGAGACTTCTTTGGTGAACAGGTCAATGACCAGTTACTCCTTACTGGTCCTCCTGACCTTCTCATGTCAGAGTTGGCAACCAAGCCCGGGCCACAGCAGGCAAAAAAAACTCTTCAAAACTCGGAAAATGTTTCCAAACGTTAAGGTTACCAATGCTTGTTTATGTTTTGGACTAACCGCTGAGATTTAAGTATAACTCAAAGATCTATATCTCCGAGACCCTCTGGTGTGATTTGTTGCTTGTGTCTAAAAATCCATAAAAATATCATCTATTTTTATAAATTGGTGTTGGATTTCGTTTGTGTTGTCTGACATTCTTATTCTGTTGTCTGGTGCATCTAAATGATTCACACTAGCTCCTTTATTTAAGCTTTGTTGCTCGAAGCCCCAACTACCCAGGGTTGAGTTAGAGGTTTTCCAAATGAGCCTGACTAGACCCAGGATGGTTTTGTGGGTGTATTACACAGTGAGGTCACATAACCAAAACATATAATACACCACAATCCTCACAACCCACTTCTCACAGCCGACCTTAGCAGACCCGATTGCCAGATAAGTCCCTGGTGGGTATCAGTGGAATAAATGAAAAGCCATCCTAATACATCTCTTTCATCAAGAAGTTGAAAAGAAGGTGTTTCGTATCACTCTCATTGGAGCAAGAGGGGACACGACTCTTACTGAAGAGGCCTATACAGTAATTTTAAAAAAGAGGACAGGGAGATTAATGGTCCAGTGTACAACCTCCCGGATATAACCTATGCAACAAATATAAGGTACACTGTTCCAACAAGAAAAAACGAAACACAGGGAAACTCTTCTGTTAGAAGCAAAAGCCCTCACACATCAAATAGGATGTCATGCTTCATCATTGGGCATGCTCCTCGTCAGACTGGCGCTGCAGTGTCTGACGGGGCCCCCTATGGAGGGGGCTCTTAACCAGAGATCTTTTTCCCAATGTATCTGTGCCGTGGTCATTCACAACCTGCAGGTACAGGTAGGATAGGAGAGCAAAATAAGGGTAAAATTGGCTCAAAACCTAGTAAGTCAACATCAATTTTATTAGATCAGCAAGAAGGTTCATGCCAAGATTAAAAAATAGAAAAGGGAAAGTGCAGGAAGAGATAATGCTCATATGTGCTCTCGAGTCAGGAAAAAACAAATGAGGAGAGAGATTCAAGGATTCCCGGGCTACGGCTTGGTCCCTTGGTCTTTCCTCTGCCCCTCGCCTCCTGCAGTCTGCTTTTTGCCCCTTTCATGGTCACGGAAGGGGCTCCCTGTTGCGTCCTCTACTCAGCCACTGTGCCACCCATGCTGTCCAGCCTCTGCGTGGCCGGTGACGCGGAATCCCACGTGAGCGTGGGACAGGGAACCAGAGGTCTGTCCAGTCCACCTCTGCCCCCGCTGCAGCCTCCAAACCCTCCTAGTCCGGCCCCTCACTCCCATCCAGTTGACGTCAGGATTCGTCATCACCTGCCCCACTGGGAATCCATCACTACGGCCAGGTAGGTTGTGCAGATCGTTCGAAAGGGCTACTCCTTCCCTTTCAAATCTGCTCCACCAGCCATGCCTCCATCCTTCAGTCACCTTCCAGAGGATCATTTGGCACTTCTCTGCCAGGAAGTCACAGCTTTTTTGGGCAAGGGAGCTATAGAAAAGGTCCCTGTGCCCAAAGTAGGTCTTGGTTGTTATTCCCGCTGCCTTCTGGTGCAGAAAAAAGACAAGGGCTTACATCCATCCTAGACCTTCGGGACCTGAACTACTTCCTCAAGAAGGAGAAATTCAAAATGCTCACCCTGGGTCAGGTTCTGTCAGCCTTGGGCCCCGGAGACTGGATGGTAGCGTTGGACTTGCAGGATGCTTATTTCCACATCCCCATCCTGCCTGCCCACAGACGTTACTTACTATTTGTGGTAGGTCACGAGCACTATCAGTTTACCGTGCTCCCCTTTGGCCTTATCAACGCCCCTTTGGTGTTCACGAAATTGATGGTGGTGGTTGCAGCTGATCTGTGCAGGTTAGGGGTGTCAGTCTTCCCCTACCTTGGCGACTGGCTGTTGAAGGCGGACTCGCCCCAGAAAGTCGTCTACCACCTTAAACGTGCCAAAGTCACACCTGACTCCCTCTCAGATGCTCCCTTTCATCAGAGCTGTTCTGGATACAGTGCAGTTTTGGGCTTATCCTCCCAAAAAGCGAGTCCAAGACATTCAGGCTATGACTCTGATCTTTCGGCCTCAGTCTTGGGTTTTGGTGAGACTGACTCTGAGGCTGCTGGGCCTCATGGCCTCCTGCATCCTGCTAGTAACACATGCCAGATGGCATATGCGGGCTCTGCAGTGGGACTTGAAGTTCCAGTGGGCGCAGCATCAGGGGAGTCTCTCCGACATGGTCCAGATCTCAGAGGGGACTGTGAAAGCCCTGCAGTGGTGGCTTTCAAATCCGCATTGGGTCCACAGCAGATCCCTCTCCCTTCTCCAACCAGATCTCCTTTATAGTGACAGATGCGTCACTCTTGGTTGGGGCGGCCGCATGGGAGAGGCGGAGATCAAAGGCCTCTGGTCTCCGGCGTAGTCTGGGCTCCATATCAATCTTCTGGAGCTCCGGGCGATCAGGCTTGCGTTGAAAGCATTTCTTCCCTCTCTCAAAGGGAAGGTAGTTCAGGTGTTCACAGACAATACTACCGCCGTGCATGTCCAGGACCCTACTGCAACAAACAGGGCAGAGTAGGGTCCTGGACCCTTTGTCAGGAGGCACTACGCCTATGGACATGGCTGGAACATCAGGGCATTACCCTGATGATTCAACATCTGGCTGTTCCCTCAGCGCCAGAGCGGATGAACACAGTCTTCGATGCACAGCTGTTCACAAATGGTGTCTCCATCCGTTGGTGGCACAAGGTCTCTTTCAGCAGTGGGGAGAGCTTTGGTTAGATCTGTTCGCCTCCGCAGAGAACCCGCAATGTCAGCTGTTTTGCACATTGGAGTTTCCAAGGTGGCACTCGCTCGGAGACGCTTTTAGTCTCAAATGGAACTCCGGCCTCCTTTCCACCTTTCCGCCTATACCACTTCTGCCCAGAGTTCTCAAGAAGATCAGGAACTACTGGACCCAAGTCATGTTGGTGGCTCCGGAGAGTCTGGTATCCAGAGCAATTGAGCATGTCCATTGATCCTCCACTCAGACTGCCTCTTTGGGCTGATCGTCTGTCGCAGCAACAGGGGACGGTTCTTCACCCGAACCTGTCCAACCTCCGCCTTCATGCGTGGAGATTGAGCGGCGACAGTTGAAGACTTTTGAGCTTCCACCCAAAGTCTGCAGTGTTATCTTGGCAGCCAGGCATCCTTCAACCAAAACTGTATACGCCTGTCGTTGAAATACATTTGTGACATGGTGCACCAACAAATCTGTTGATCCCTTCTCTGCCCCTCTATCTGAGGTTCTTCTGTTCATTCTTTCTTTGGCCCCCCTTATATGGTATTTATCTGCCATTTTGGCCTTCCTTAGGTTACCTGATCAGCCCTCACTTTTTAAATCTCCTATTGTGAGTAGATTCCTAAAAGGCCTCACCCATTTATTTCCTCCCACTTCATTTATAATGCATCAGTGGGACATCAATCTTGTCCTTACTTATTTAATGTGTACTCCCTTTGAGCCTATACACAATTGGCCCTTGCGGCTCCTCACCTTCAAAACTGTCTTTCTTGTTGCCATCACCACTGCTCGCAGGGTGAGTGAGGTTCAAGCCCTTTCATCTAAACCTCCATACTTGTCAGTGCACCCTGACAAAGTGGTGTTGCGCACTAAGGCTTCCTTCCTTCCAAAGGTGGTTATGCCTTTTCATGTAGGCCAGTCGATCACCCTGCCTAATTTCTACGAACCCCCATATCCTTCTCATGAGGAGGAGAGACTCCACCATCTGGACCCAAAAAGAGCGTAGATGTTCTTTCTTAAAAGTACTAAAGATTTCCAGGTTGACGATCAACTCTTTGTTAGGTATGTGGGTGCGAAAAAAGGGAAGGCTGTGCAAAAGCATACCATCTCTCGATGGGTGCTTCTTTGCATCAAAATGTGCTACGCTTTGGCCAAGAAGCAACCCCCTGAGGGCTTGCATGCTCATTCTATCAGAGCAACTGCTGCTTCCACTGCGTTAGCACGTGGAGTTCCTGTCCTGGAGTTCCTGTCCTGGATTTCTGCCTGGCAGCTGCATGGGCGTCCCTGCACACGTTTGCTAAACATTACTGCCTGGACAGTCAGGTCCGTCGGGACGGCTACTTTGGTCGTTCGGTCCTGCAGGACTTTGTAGTATGATCTTGGTTCCTATCCCACGACCGAGGATGGCATTGCTTGGGTATCTATTCTAAGGTAAGGAATCTGCAACTAGAAGTCTCTATCATATGTACAAGTTACTTACCTTCGGTAACAAAATATCTGATAGAGACATATTCTAGTTGCAGATTCCTTACCGCCCACCAATCCTCCCTGCTTGCGAACTGATTTCTAGAGACAGGGATTCCACTTTCAGGTCCTTAATTCTGGCGCACCAATCTCAGTGTTCTTAGCGTCTCTGCGCTTTGGCGTGGAAAGTCGTTAAAAGAAACTGACGTCAGTGTGCGAAGGCGGCATCTATTTACTACTCCCAGCGTTATCAGGGCGACAACGACGCCCGCGGAGTCGACCGATGCCATCTACCGACGCGCAAGGGTATTGTTTGAAGAAAAAGCTCCGGATCCAGTCTGACGCCTGGGGGAAATTCAAAGGTAAGGAATCTGCAACTAGAGTATGTCTCTACCAGATATTTCGTTACCAAAGGTAAGCAACTTGTACGTTAGTGTTTATCCACTCTCCCATTGAGTCTTGGTTTGCTTCTCTTCTCTCATTTCTATCTGTGGAGCTCATCCCCACAGACTCGCAGCCATGGGGAAGCATACAAACCTCCCCCTCGAGCTCCACAGTTGGTCCCAGGGTTGACCCTTTAAGTAGATGTAGATGGTATACCCACTGGATTCTAGAGCAGATATGTGTTTAGTGGCCCCCATCTATCTCTAGGGCGTGAGCTTGGAAGCAATAACTCAACATAAGTCTCCAGCTGGTCTTTACAGTATTTCAAGTCAGATATCCAATCTTTGAATTTGGGTGCCCATCCTCTTCCTCACCTACATGCCACCCTCCTTTTTGCCAGCAGGATTCCTAAGTCTGTGTATCCACAGCGTGCAACCTCCAGTTATCCCATGTAACCCAGCAGGGCTATCTGCAGTGTGAGTATTAGTAGTATAGAAATCAAGAGGGATAGGATGCCTTTGACTTCTTTCCAGAATTGCAGCACCTGGGGACAAAGCCAGGCCAGGTGCAGGAAACCTGCACACTCCACCTTGCGCAACTGTAATTGGTCCGTGGGACATATTTATGGAGCTTCATAGGCGTATAGTATAACCTGTCTAGGAATTTATAGTGTATGATTCTCAGTCTCCTGCTTCCTATGATCCTTCTGGTCTGTTGGCAGTAATATATCTATTGTTTGTCCGACAGTAGGATCTGCAGTTCTCTATCCCATCCCTCCCATGATCCCCCACTAGTTATTGGCTGTTCTTGCTGAACAGATTGGTAGAGTACTGAAACTAAATGTTGTGGGTAGCAATATGTGAAAGCTGTTCACCCTGAGTTGTTCTGATGGGAAGTTCGGTGTAATGTCTCTAATGCTGTGTTTAAGACAGATAAACAGGAAATTATCGAGTGGAGTCTTCAACATGTCAACTGGGAGTGTATTTAGCTCCTGGAAGTGGCCTTCTTCATATAGGTCTTCCCATGTGAGGAAGCCAAGCTTCTTTAGTAATTTTGTACCTGTGATTTGGCATGTAACTGGCCCCCTGGTTCAACAGTAGCATGTCCGTGAGTACAATAAGCTCCTTCCTGCCCAGTTGACTAATTTGTGCCAGGCTCTTTGCATGCAGGCCACCATAAAGTCTTGGACGGAGATAATTATCATGTCAGACCTTAGAGATGTGGAGTGGGGGGATCGGAGCCATGTAACCCTGCTCTATTGCCAGATGTGGCATGTATGGGGGAGGCCGGTACCAATAATGCGCTAAGTATGCCTGCGCACAATTGTAGAAGAGTTCCAGGTCAGGGGTTTCAAAGCCCCCATCTGGCTAATGGTTGAATGAGGATTTCCCATTTCAAACCCGGCTGCTTACGAGCCCATGCCAGCCTGATCATTTGTGTTTTTAGCAATTTGAAAAAGTGTACAGTTGGTGGGAACGGTATATTTAGGAATAAGTAGAGTAGTTTGGGAAGTCTGACCATTTTCATTAGCAAGATATGACCAGACATCGATACTGGTAGGGTGATCCAGTGCGTAAAACTGGACTGTATATTTTCCAGTGCTGCCCCATAGTTTAACTGCATTCGGTCTTCCTTGCCTCGGGTGAGCTCTATGCCCAGGTATCGAAGATTTGTGTCAGTCCATTGTAAGGGAAAATCCAGGCTGAATCGGGGTGTGTTTGTAGTCAGTGGGTAAATATGCGATTTCCCCCAGTTTATTTGGATACTGGACATGTGACCAAATCTTATAAGGTTTCTAAGATATAATGTTACGTCATCTGCATATTATGAGATTAGTATATGTGTACGGATCACAAATGTATTGTAGTGCTGGCAATGTTTGACTGCAAGAGGCTCCATCGCAAGCCTGAAGAGCAAAGGTGACAGGGACAGCCCTGCTTGGTCCCGCTCGCTATGCGGAAGGGTGCTGAGCGCTCGCCATTTATCTACACGCATCCTAACAGGTTAGAATAGAGCAGTGCGACCCAGGCTCTGAAAGGGGGTGGGAAACCCATATGTCGCAGTATGGCCATTAAATAGGTCCATTCAAGGGAATCAAAGGCCTTCGTGGCAGCTAAGAAGACCGCTGCTGCAGGGGTTTCAGAGTCTATGCTTTGTTGTATTGCAAATAATGTGCATAGGTTATGCAATGTGGCTCTGCCTGGGACGAATCCTGATTGATTTGGTCTGGTCAGGAATGTCATTAATTGGCTTAGTCGATTAGCTAGTACTTTTGCCAGAATCTTTATATCGCAGTTGATGAGAGATAGTGGTTGATAGGACTCGCAGCTAGAAGCTGTTTTAATTGGTTTTAGTAGTG
Source organism: Pleurodeles waltl (assembly GCF_031143425.1). NCBI lineage: Eukaryota > Metazoa > Chordata > Amphibia > Caudata > Salamandridae > Pleurodeles > Pleurodeles waltl. Next base: position 622,391,589 of record NC_090437.1, on the reverse strand, counting down.
TAATTAGCAGGGCTTCTCTCATAGAGGGGTGGAGTAGCCCCTCCTGCTTTGCCTCAGTATAGACCTCCTTAGCCATGGGACGAGAACCGCCGCACAAGTTTTATAGAAGTCGGCTGGTAGGTCATCAGGGCCCGGGGCTTTGCCTGACTGCAGCTGCATTATGGCTTCTCGTATTTCGTCATGTTTGAGTTCAGCCGCAAGAAATTCCTGCTGCGAGTCGCTGAGCCAACCCGCGCAACATCTTCTAAATAGTGTCTGTGTCTGGGGGTGTTGTCCTGGCCGAGGAGCATAACTGCTCATAATATGTCTCAAATGCCTAAGGTATATCGGGGTGTCTCTGAGTATGCGGTCAGGAGGGTCACATATTACCAATATGGTGTTGCCTGAGCGTGTGTCATGAATGGTAGTGGCTAGCGCCCAGCCTGTTCTCTCCCCTAGCCGTAATATCGTGCCTGGGCATATTTGCCCCTGAAGTGACCCTCTCGCCCGCCCTTTCCTGATAGTCTGTTATTGCCACGGAAGACGCTGAGCTAAGTCTGCAGTATGTGTTGTAGCCAATGCAGATACTAGATCTAATTTCTGTTTCTATACGAGCTAAGATCTAATTTCTACGAGCTAGGGTGGACCTGATATCGCGTAGGATTATGGTGCCCTTTGCTAACCAAAATCCTCACACTATAACCTTGAAGGCCTCCCATATTGTGCCTACTTTGGATACCGTGCTCCTGTTCCTATCCAAAAACTCTCAAGAAAGGGGTCATCTAATAGCATATTTGGGGATATCCGTCATTTAGTAAGTGGAGAAGTATGGCAGGCAATTCAAGCTTGAGAGTGACCGGAGAGTGAACAGAATGAGTGCGGGCCAGGTGTGTGACTTCCCTAATCCAAGGTACCAAAGATTGAGATATGAACCAGTAGTCCAACCAAGACTAGCTGGAATGTACGGTAGAGTAAAAAGTGCCCTCCCTGTCTTGTGGGTGCAACCAACAGTCTACCACCCCGTGTGCAGCTATGTCACCGCACAACAGTCCAGTCCGCAGCTCTAGTGCGGGAGGAAGCCGCGTTAGTCCCTCTGTCCATGAGAGGGTCGAGGGACAAGTTAAAGTCCCCACCCCAGAGTACATATGTCAAACCTATATCCACCACATGGCTCCAGATGGTATCGAATAATGAGGGGGTCGTCCATGTTTGGCCCCTAGCAGTTAACTATTATGATGGACTGCTGCGCAATCCTGCCCTAGAGGATTGTGTATCAACCCTGTGGGTCATTTCTAACACCTTAAGGTATGTATGGAGTGCCTGTGTGTATTAAAATTGTGGTTCCTTGGGAATAGGAGGAATAGGTGGCAGATTGTCGCTATGAAGCCAGCACGTCGCGAATGAGACCTGCACCCCAATCGCGAAGTGGGTCTCCTGTAGCAGTACCAGGTGAGTGTCGTGTCTCTCTATATATGCTAGTATTTGTATTTTCTTGCGTGGATCACCTAGCCCCCTTACGTTCCATGTAAGGCAGTTTAATGAATAGGCAGATTTATTTGGCTGATTCTCCACCCTTTTTACCGACATCTAGTGATGAGTATGTGGGCTGGTCATTGTCTGGGGGTCGCAGCGTATATACAGTCAATAACGTCTCGTGTGTAGCTGAGGTGTGTGAATATGTAGCCTTGGGTAACTTTTAAACTTTCCCTCCCTCCCACACTGCTGGCCCGATTCAGTCAGGTACCCTCCCCTTGAAATCCCAAACCATAGCAACCTAACAACCAACCTTGACCATTAAATCTCAAAGGGTAAAGGGGTATTCCTAAGTAGGGTCATCCAGAGGGCTGCACGGGAACCTCTCTAAGAAGAGAGGGTGCCCGGGTATTCTGTAGTGGGCCCAGGAGAATCCAGTACTAACGCGCCATCTTATATCTCCGGTGCATTGTGGGCCGCCTGCCGCTTTCCGCATTGACAGTTTTTGGGCATTTGAAGACGAGCAGCTGAACGGGATGCAGCAGCTCTTCTATGCCTCCCTTCGTGAGTGCCGTGAAAAGTTGTCCTGGGTACGCAGTCCCAGCCTCCTGTGTGTTCAGTCTTGGTCTGACATAGCAGAGGATGATCCCGGTCCAGAGTGCGCTCGGTGTTGCAGTGATTCCCTCTCTCGGTTGCCTTTAAATATTCGCTAGCCTGTTGCGGGATGGCAAATACCAAGTCTTTTTCCTTGTGTGTGATCTTCAGGCGAGCTGGGTACAGCATTGCATAGTGGATATTCACTTGTCTCATTTTCTGTTTAACCGTGGTGTATTTATGAGCTTCCTGGACTACCAATGTGAAGTCCGGCTAGAGTGATAGTTCATTCATTTCAAATTTCGGGGGGTGCCGTTCACGAGCCATTCTTAGCGCTGCGTCCCTGTAATTCAGCAGGCGTGTGATTATCGGACGGGGAGGCGCACCTGGCGTCTGTCTCTTCATCAGGGCTCTGTATGCTCTCTCCACCTCTAAAACCTTGGAAAATGCCTCTGCTCCAAACAGCGTGCTGAATAAGCATTCCATGTACTGTTCCATGCGCCCGGTATCAGTGGACTCCGGGATGCCCACTATTCGCAAGTTATTCCTTCTGTACCTTGCTTTAAGGTCTTCATTTTTGGCCGCAATGATTTTTAAAACTGTGTCCATTTACAATAGCTGTCTAATTTGAGCTTGCACTCTGCCTTCAACACTTGAGATTCACTGTTCAGCCTCAGACAAGCGCCCAACGTGACTCTCCAGCTTCTTGGGTAAGCAAGTCCAATCTGGCATTCATACTATCCATCTTACTGTCTATTGAGGAGAAGCTGGATTGTATTGTGAGCAGAAGAGCTTTCATTTCTCCCATTTCTGAGGATTCCCCTGGTGCTTGCCGATTGTGTGTGTCGTTGTCCATATTGTCTGGCTGCAACCTGGTCGATTTTTTTTTTGGCCCGAACTGTTTGGCATCTGATTTCCCCATCCCCATCCCCACTGCCATTGAAGTCAGAGCCTCAGCCCGTGACTCTGCAGCAGTCCGGGGCAATTCCCGGTCCCCTCGATTGGGCTGCTGAGCCGACCAGAACCAGACCTCAGCTCACCCTCCTGCTCAAGAGCCTCTTTCCTCTAGCGCGAAGTTCCTTCTACCAATGCCCTTGACTTCAGTAGGCAGTCCTTACGTCTTAGCACCGGCCTCCCCCAGAGGAGGGGCCCACCGCACGCAGGGTTCAGTCTTACACTCCATGTTCACACAGGGCCGGGGTCCAATCCGAGTGCCCAAAGTCGCTGCAGCAGGACGCCCCAGCCCAGGCAGCGTGCTGCAACCGGGGCCGTAGTATCCGCAATTGGCCCCACTCCAAACCGCAGCTTCAGGCGCACAGAGAGCACCACACTCCACAGCCTCTCACTCCAACCAAAAGTCAGGGTCCGGCACGCTGCTTCCACATCACTCACACGCCAGGCCAGCTCAGCCTCTCATTCTTGTGGATCCACAAGCGGGCAGGCGGGAGCGACCCTCACCTCTCTACTGACCGTGCCCATGGCGCGCAACTCTGCTCCTCTGGCCTGCACCTCAGCCAAATACAGGATCCTCAACTCGCTCCTAGACCGGGGCTCCTCCCTCGCGTCCCCCGACTCAGCGCTTCCTCCTCCCATGCTGGGGAACAGCTGCGCAGGTCTCTTCTAGGCCTCACATCTCCATGGCCGCCGATGCATGGGGGTCCCAGAGCCTCATCACCGTCTGCCCCACACGATCCCAGGGCTCTGTTGGTAGCTTCTCCGCCTCCCGCCGGTAGAGTCGCCGTGCTCTCTGGCCACCGAAAAGTCCCGTCAGAGCTGTGAAGCGGCTGGCGAGCACCACTTTTCCCACCGTTCCGAATAGGCCCGTCCGCCCCTGAGCAAGCCTCTGCAGCAGCGCGTGTCTTTCTTTGCCGTCATGCAGATTTTTTAGCCCAACCGCATTCCTCCGCTGTTTTCAAACCAATATTGAGGCGCAAATTTGGTGGCATTTCATTTCTCCTGGGGAGCATTATGATGGCTAGAGCATCCGGGCTGCGAGAGCCTCACAGGAGTGTGGCCATCTTGCTCGCCGGCTCTCTAGCGCCCCCACTCTTCAAAATGTTTGTCCTCCTGTAACTCTGCCTCATAGTCTTGTATCACTGAGTTACTTCAGGCAGTGTGACGTGTCCAGGTGCCTACACCAGCCTCAGTTTGCAATAATTGACCCCTGGTCTCTGTTTTTCGCTCCATAGATGTTTCAAGCATTTGAAAGTTTTTTTTGCAAGTCCCTCATTAGCACAATTAGCATTGCTTGCTGTTGAAATGGCCCTTTCTGCAGGGTTATCCCTAAACTTTTTTGTCTTTCTCTTCCTATTTTCTTGACTGTCTTTTTGTTGGCTTTAGGACTCTGGGCACTTTACCACTGCTAATCAGTGCTAAAGTGCATGTGCTGCCTCCCCTAAAACTTGGTATAGTTGGATTACACCTATTTGGCTTATTTAATTTGCTTGTAAGTCCAGTGTAAAGTGGTATACATATACCCAGGGCCTGTAAATTAAATGTTACTAGTGGGCCTGCAGCACAGATTGCGCCATCCACAGAAGTAGCCTTTCAAACTTGTCTCAGGCCTGCCACTGCAGTGCCTGCATGTGCAGTTTACTACCACATTGACACAGACAGTCAAACTACTTGCTAAGGCCTAACCTCCCTTTTTACTGTACCTAGGTCACCCCAAACGTAGGCCCTAGATAGTCCTATGGGCAGGGTTTAGTTTAATTTACGCGTTTGTATAGCGCATGGCTACCCAAAGGCCTCCCAGTGCTAGAACGGAAGCAGAACGACAAGGAGACAACTTATGCTATGAACAGAAGGATCTTCAAGCTCTTGCAAAAGGAGATTTCTTGTCTATCCTGACAGAGCTCCAAGGGAAGGGAGTTCCAGAGATTTGAGGCTCTAAATGCTAAAGATCGACCTCCTCATCTTGCTTTCTTAATCTGTTGAACGTTAATTAGGGAGGCCATCGAGGATCTAGGGTGTTGCAGTCTGTTTAAGGAAGGCCAGACCCTTATAATGCAGAGCTCTGTGCAATGTGCAGAGGGTCTTGAAGTCGATCCGTTGTTACACAGGCAGCCAGTGAAGGGAAACTAAAGCAGGTTTTGCGGACAGGTGTCTGGGGATCTTCATTAGTAAACGTGCTGTGGTGTTCTGCACCAGCTTTTTAGATTGATAGTCCATAGTAAGGCTGAAGTCCAGCCAAAAACCCAAGGACTTTATGTTGTTTCTTGGTGGAGGCAGGCCTTCCAACTCATCAGGGAGCAATGAAGAGGATTTGAGTGGGCCATAATTACCCACCAGCAAGACTTCTGTTTCTTCTTCGTTCAGCTTAAGTTTACAGCTGGCCATCCATCCAGCTACTGCTTGAAGGCAGGGTGTCAGGTTGGGCTGACCTATCTAAGAGATGGTTGAAAACGAGAAAATCCAGCTGTGTGTTGTCCGCATAGGAAACAAGGGACAAGCCGTAAGGTTCCTCAGTCTCAGCCAGAGGGGACATATAGATATTAAACAACGTGGGGCTGAGAGAGGGGCCCTGGGCACGCACAGCCGAGAGGAAGGCTGTTTAAAAAAAAAAAAAAAGGTGCAATCGAGAACTTCAAAGGTTGTGTTCCTCAAAAAGGAGGGTGCTGTTTATGTAAGAGGTAGGGCCTATATTTTTATGTGTTACATGTCCCAGTAGTGACAAACACCCTATTTCGTTGTTCACTACGGTGGGTGCTGCTCCTCTCATAGGTTTGCATTGCGAATTCCCCTATATATGTGTAAGTGGTCATTTCTGATCTGTGAGGAGTAGCGTGGGTATGTTTGGAATGGTAGTGAAAAATCATGCTTACTGATGTTGGGAGATTTTTCATTACCATTTTAGAAATTCCACTTTTAGAATGTGGGCATTTCTCGGTGCTTGGCAGCCTGACTCCAGTCCATGTCTGAGGAAGAGTGACAGCTCCACTTGGTACATACTTTCCAGACAGTCATAACACAGGAAAGGCTGGGTGTGACAGAAAAAGTATCTGCATTCTGATAGTCATCCTGGGCTGGGAGGAGGGAGGGTCGTTCACACCTTACATGAAATTGTCTGTGTCCTGCCCTCACACAGTGGAGTGATTACCCCCTACTGATGTCTGGAGACAGGGCTGGGTTGAAGGGGTATTGTGCCTCACTTGAAATGGTCCCTTTGAAGCTATACACTGAACAAAGGCATGTTTGAGTATAAGTAGAGAGGCTCTTGCCCCATGATTTTAGAGCACTTTTGGGACTGGGACTGGACCTCTGCCGGAAGGACTGCCCAAGGGACTCATCTGGACTGCTCGTCTGTGGTTGCCATGCTACCTGGGGCTGGTTGGTGGCATAAAGGATTCCCTGGATTGCTTTTCTGTAAGTTGCCCTAATGCCAGCTGCTCCCTGGTCTGGCTCTGCTGGACTGCCAGAATGTGCTGCCACACTTGCTTTGGTGAGCTGGCCCACTGCTCCTCTAGTGCTCCCCCCCCAATCTTAGTGTTCTCCTAGGGACTGGTGGCCTGCTCTATGCTTTTATAGGAACTAGCACACAGTGAGTGCTTCGTTCTCACTCGCAGCGCATGAGCTGTGTGTCTACCACCCTCAAAGGATGTGCTAGGAATTACTGGGCTGCCATCTAGGCAGTGTTTGCCAGCTGTTTGCCTCAGGAAGCCTGTGGCCTTGTCCAGCACAGGAAGACATGCTTCTCCCAGGCATCCCGAAGAGAGCGGCGTGTGGACAAGCAACTGAGGGCCTCCACCCCACCCTCCCCCCCACTACCTCTCCCAAGCGAGGGGTCCTCAACGTGCTTTGTGGGGGGAGAAATGTGCCAGCAAGCATCTCTCATCCCTGCCATGATGAGAATCATATGCCTGTCCAGGACAAAGCAGGCTGTCAAAGAGCTCCTTGGCTGGCTCCCTCTGCCGTGGGAGACGTAGAGAGTAGGGCTTGCTTTTTTAATGCAAATGGAGCACCTCCCCTGTCTGGCCTGGCTTCCGCCTTGAGGGAATAGAGTGAGCGTCTCTCCAGGGAAGTGGGGACTGTTGTACGGAAACCACAGGCAGGAAACCAGGTACTGCTTTGTGGGCAGCTGCACCACATGTTTGCTGGCAGCCCACCTTTGCTGATTCAGCCTGCAGGGGACCGAGCAAGGTCTCCCTGCTGACATGGGCAGTGTGTGGTCCTCACCTTTAGAGACCTACCTTGGGGGCACTTGTTTAGTTTCTGGCTCTGCAGGGTCCCCGAGTGGGATGAGGGATTGTCGTTAGTACAGACAGTAAATTAATAGGAGCACTGGTGACTTTATGTTCTACACAGCAAGCTCATTGCTAGAGGAACCCACCAACAATTACCATGTAAGGCCTATAAAAGTCCAAGCGTACTACTGGTGGTCCGTAGTGCCTCATGTAGTTGGCCCCAACCAAGGTTATATTATCTGAACTAATAGAATGATTTATGTACCTTCTTGTTTCTTAACTGTTGAGGCTTATGCCCAACATATGTCGGGAGATGTATCATTCTGCTGTACATTGCTGAGAATAATCAGTACTTTGAGTGACCGCATCAGTGTACACAGTATTTATGAGTTATGGCATTTTTACCCAGTATGATTAGGATAACAAGTACTATTTCAGTATTGGTAGAATTTGCACTGTAATTATGACACGTCATCTTGGTCTTGTAAAATGTTTACAATATAAGACCTATATTTTTATATAATCTTGCGTATAACCTCTTTATAGTGCATTCATTGTATCGCTGCTGTGAGTGAGTTAGGCAAACGCTTTACACATGACCTCTGGGGATAAGCCTGACTTCTTTATGCCAAGCTAACGGGGTGAGCACAGGTTATTTTGGGTGGGTAACTGACTTGTCGTGACTAGAGTGGTGCATTCTGCCTGACTGAGGTGCATACCCTAGCTAATCAGAAACCCAATTTCCAACACTTCCGTTCTTGTGAGAGCATCTTCAAAGATGCTGTGGTTATCTTGAGATTCTTTGGTGTGAGCTAGGTTTGGAGAGAAGTTAAGTTTTTCTCTTGCAGCTTTGTGTGTTTTCCTTTGGTGCCATTTTGGGGTTGTTTTAATTATTACTTCTGATTGTAAAAGACAGCAGAGTAGTGGGGAAATCCGACCAAATGAAGCAAACGTACACTCCCAGTTCTAATTTGTGTCCATCAGGTTGCCTTCACATGCAGTGGTCTGAAAACCAGCAACCAACTGGGAGAACTTGACTATCCATTCCAAATGAATGCCTGTTTAAGGTTTCTCATTACTACCGTTGCTGGACGTGCCAGGAATTTTCTCCTTGCAAACTGGTGACTTCCTCTCTCTTTTGGGTTTAATGCAGCAATCTTGTGATGAAATAGCATTTTGAAGTCTTGGAGATCAAGGTTTAGAAAGAAGTCTATGTCCCAAACAAACTCAGGGAACTACACATCACCTTGGGCTTTGATGCCACACAGTGGTACGACTACCATCTTCCTACCATCTGCCCCCATTTACAGCATTGCACACATGGCTTTACTCTGTCTCAGCACTGCCCTCTGGCCTAAGAAGAGAGTTGTGCCAGAGCTTCAAAGAAATAAAAGCTTTCGTGTGCATCTCCGGCCCCCTTCCCCAGGCTGTGTTTTTGTACAACATGTTCATTTCCGGACCTTGCCAAGTATGGTTCCCAGGTGCAAACGTGTTCTTCACTGGTACCAGACGATGCTTACAAGAATTTCAGAATATATCACAGAAAAAGAACCTTGCAATAGAACCTACTCCATTACACATCAGGTTGATGGGGGTGAAACATTAGGACATAGAAATGGCATGTTGACATTTCCATTGTCTGACCAGAGTAAAAGGATTCTGAGGGGAAAATAAAATTGCTTTGAATCCCATAGTTGTGGTTGTCTCGCTTTGATGGGCTGTTATAAGTGCCTACCCCAGTTGACAAGTCCCATCCTTTATAGTATTTGAATGTTGTGTTGCCCTTTGTAGCCTATAGGTCATTTAAACGCAAGCCATCCAATGATCACATACAGGTTTCATGGTGAAGTCCTTGTTCGACGCAGTCACTTCTATTTGCAGAGTACATGAATCTCAGGATCTCTCTTATTCAGTCAGGCATGATTTTCACAAGGATTAGTCAACCATACTGACATAGGCTTTATTCTTTTCTAAATTTGTTTTAAATTTCCATGTCCTGCAAACAACTTCGAACTGATAACTTGGAGTCCAAATGTGTCATCCACTTTTTCCTTCATCAAGAGAGGAAAAAAGATACTTCCTTCCAGAGAGCATCGGTGAGCTATGGAGGTCATTCACCCTTGCTGGGTCCTATCTTGCACTTTTAAATGCTATTTGGTAAATGTTACTCATTCTAGAGGCCCCAATGGGCATGTGGTTAGAGCCAGAGTTTGCTTCACTATCTTTTCCGGGTCTTGTTTAGTTGTATGTCATTTGCAGGTGACCACATGGGATGCTCAAAATGCTTGATCAGATATTCAGTTTTTCTGATAGAGGCTATTAACCACAGATTCCTCACTCTTTGAGTAAATTTCCAAACACCAGATTACATCTGGAAACTTTTGAGCAGTACCTCTGTGTGTTGGTATGTGGCACCTTGGGGCTCTGCACGGTGTTCCTGTCCGAAAATGAATTGTGGAGCCAATATGGGAACTCCTCTTGCCTGCTGATGTCATTTCCTTTTTTTCTGCATCACCAGGCACAGATACAGAGCTACCCCGTGTCTTTTCAAGACCATTTACCTCCAAAAAACTGTAAAAACCAGTGTGTAATGAAAAACATCACCTTCCAAGATGACAAGGTTTTAACTTAGTAAGGACTGTCGGAAGCAAACGCCTGTGACAGATCCCCATCAGTTTTGCCTGTGGCCAGCTCTAAGGCCTGCAGTGACTGCTGGTCGATTAATCCAAAGACCATTGAAGACCACAGAGTGAAACTCAGTCGCCAAACATCGGAAGACCCGCTTCGGGACCGGTCCAAGTCCAAAAGTCAGTCTTGTTCCCATTCATGGTCCAGAAGTCGATCCTGAGGCCAATCAATGCTGCACTAAAATCCTCAGGTAAGTCCATACCCTCCCAGGTGAGATGTATGTTATACAAATTCACATAACATAACAATGCGTAGGAAATCCTAGCCAGAATTGACCCCTTTTCTCCAGTCCAGTACACCTAATAAAGCGTGAGCACTTTGCCATGCCTCTTGATCTCACTCCTAACATCAGAACCAATCCCACAACGTGTCCTGGCACACCACGAGTTTCTGGGGCTGTCTGCAACACCAACGGAGATCCAGGGGTTCCACAAGGACATGCTCCGATTCTTGAAACCCTTCCTGACTTTCTCAGGGGCACCTGTGGACCCAACAGAGCGGAGAGGTCCTCCATCTGGGATACTGCCAGTGGGTTTGCCGGGGCGTCATTTGGAATCGCTGATCCCCCCACCGGGCTCTTATTGATGCCTTTGCCGACTCCAACTCCACGTTCCATGCCTGCATCAACACAGTAGGACCATGCATTATTCATTGTTCTCGCGGCCAGGTGGGAGAAGGATCTTCCTCCAGTGGTGGTGCGGCCGATGTGGGGAACGGAGGCAAGGGTGAGGCTGGCGGAGCGGAGTTTGCGGGTGGGGGTGTGGAAGGTAAGTGTCGTTGAGGTAGGCTGGGCCTGTGTTGTGAAGGGCCTTGTGTGCGTGGGTGAAGAGTTTGAAGGTGATCCTCTTGGGTATTGGTAGCCAGCGTAGGTCTCTGAGGTGGGGGGTGATGTGGTTCCGGTGTGGTACGTCAGGAATGAGGCAGGCGGATGCGTTCTGGATTCTTTGCAGTTTTGTTTGGTTGTTGTTCCTGCATATAGGGCGTTTCTGTAGTCCTGTCGGCTGCTGACCAGGGCGTGGGTGACAGTTTTCCTGGTTTCGACGGGAATCCACTTGAAGATTTTGCGGAGCATGCGGAGGGTGTTGTACCAAGAAGAGGAGATGGCGTTGACCTGCTGAGTCATGCTGAGCGTGGAGTCCAAGATGAATCCCAGGTTACGTGCGTTGGTGGTGGGAGATGGTGCGGATCCTAGGAAGGTGGGCCACCAGGAGTCGTTCCATGCTGAGGGGTTGGCGCCGAAGATGAGGATCTCTGTCTTGTCTGTGTTTAATTTGAGGTGGCTTGATTCAATCCAGCTGGCGATGGCTTGAAGTCCAGTGTGGAGGTTGTTCTTTGCAGCTGTAGGGTCTTTCGTGAGGGAGAGGATTAGCTGTGTGCCGTCTGTGTAGGAAACTATGTTGATGTGGTGTGTTCGTGCGATGTTGGCGAGTGGGGCCATGTAAACGTTGAAGAGCGTGGGGCTGAGTGACGAGCCTTGAGGGACGCCACAGATGATTCTGGAGGCTTCTGATAGGAACGGTGGAAGGCGGACTCTCTGGGTTCTGCCTGAAAGAAATGAGATCCAGTTGAGTGCTTTATCGCGGATTCCGGCGTTAAGGAGGCGTGTGCGGAGAGTGTGATGACATACCATGTCGAAGGCTGCGGAGAGGTCCAGGAGGATGAGTGCTGCTGTTTCTCCTTCGTCGAGCATGGTCCTGATGTCGTCTGTGGCAGCAATGAGTGCGGTCTCGGTGCTGTGGTGTTTGTGGAATCCGGATTGGGAGATGTTGAGTGCCTTGCTGTCTTCTAGGAATCGGGATAATTGGCAGTTCACTATTTTTTCGATGATTTCGGCTGGGAATGGGAGGAGGGAGATCGGTCGGTAGTTCTTGGGGTCATCTGGGTCTGCCTTGGGTTTCTTCAGCAGGGCGTTGACTTCTGCGTGCTTCCAGCTTTCTGGGAAGGTGGCTGACTCGAAGGAACTGTTGATGGTGTAGCAGAGGTGGGGAGCTATGATGATATTTGCTTTATTGAAGATATGGTGTGGGCAGGTGTCCGATGGTGATCCGTAGTGGATGGAGGCCATGGTGTTGGCGGTGTCTTCTTTGTTGATGGGGGTCCAGGTGTGGAGGAGGTGGGTGTTGCTTGGGGTGTTGGGTTCGTGGGTGTTTGTAGTCAGCTGCTGGGTCTGGGGGTTGAAGCTGTTGTGGATTTCTTCTATCTTTCGACGGAAGTGGGTTGTGTGCGGTGGTGGTGGGTGACTGGTTTCTGGTAGGAGAAGTGGATGCAGCAGTGGTCTGTCCAGCTGAGTTCGGTGGTGTGGCTGGTAAAGACGTGGTTGCTGGCTGAGAAGACGGGATCGAGTGTGTGGCCTGCGGAGTGGGTGGGTGAAGTTAAGAGTTGTTTGAGGCCGAGGTTGGCGAGGTTGTATATCAGGTTGGTGGTGTTGGCGTCGTTGTTTTCAAGGTGAAAGTTCAGATCGCCGAGGAGGATGTGTTCTGTGGAGTCAAGGGCGTTGGTACTGACAATGTCGGCGATGGCTTCGCAGAATTGAGAGCGGGGACTGGGGGTCTATAGATCAGACTTCCTTTGAGGGTGGTGTTGGCGTTGATGTGGATTCTGAAGTGGAGGTGCTTGGCGAGGTTGAAGGTATCATGGGTGCTGCTCGAGACTTTGATGGTGCTTTTGTGGACTATGGCAATTCCTCCTCCTGGTTTGTCGGTGCGGTCTCCTCTGGTGATTTTGTAGCCTTCAGGGATGGCTATGGCTTTGTCGGGTTCTGAGGCCGAGTGTGTCCAGGTTTCGGTTAGGAAGGCGATGTCCAGTGAGGTTTAGGTCAGTAGGTCCCAGAGTTCAATTGCATGTTTGTGGATGGAGCGGGTGTTGCTGAGGTGGTTGTCAGCAGGTCTGTCGTGGTGCTTTAGGGTACAGGTGAAGTGGCAGGCTTGGCAGGATAAAGGTCCCTTGGTGTTCCTTGGGGAGGACTGGAAGCAGGTGGAGGGGCGTTCTGGATTGAGGGCGTGGAGATCACTGGCAGTATAGTGGCGTGGGGAGGTGTGGAGGCCTTGCGGGCTAGGGGGAGTGTCGCTGGGCGCGGTCCAGGCGCGGATGGGCGCAGACGGGCTTGCCTTTGGCGTACCAGCGGCACGTCCGTGCCGCGGCTGCCATAGGAGAGAAGGGGGGAGGGAGTGGCAGCTGGGAGGAGGGAGGGCTGGGCGAATGGGAATGCTGGGGGGTGGGGCCGCAGGTTTCAGCGGCGGGAAAGGAGGTGGAGGGAGGAGGTTAGGGGGGGTGGGTCCACGGGGACACAGCAGCTGGGTTTTGGAAACGGACGAAGCCCAGGAAGCCTAAAAATAAAACAAAACAGCAGAGTGGGGGCGGCAAGATGATGCGGGAGACGAGTTTAAGAAACCCTACCAATAAGAAAACTTGTGATATGAACTGTTCTTAACTGTAGTCTCTGCCACTGAGGAAAGTGGAAAGTGCCTTCTTCGTAATGGTAATGTGGAGGGCAGCTTTGATTCTCATCCTCCAGCTTCCCACCTTGGAAGTCAAAAAAGTTCTCCAACCATGGCAGATGAATACGGAATCCTTGCTGCCCTTTAATGAGGCCCTCACTGACACTCTTTTAGGAGCTTGGGCATAGCCTTGCTCTGGTTCCCCCAGTGAATCACCAGATTGCACTGCACCATTGCCCTCTTCCCAGCGATCCTGCTTTTCTGACTCAGTGCCCTTTCCCCAAGAGCTTGGTGGTGCAAGCAAAAGGACAAACTTGAATGCCTTCCCTACTGCTCCTCTGGGTAGTGAGTCACGAGGGTAGAGACCTTTGGGAATAGTCTATATTCTTATTCCAGGTTGGCTCTCCAGTTGGTCAATGCTAGCTGCTTTTTAGGCCGCTATTCACACACTCTCTCGGGCTCTGTAGCTCAAGTTCTTCCAGGGGTCAGGAAATCATACAAAATGTCTGTGAAGCTGCAAAATTTGCAATCTCTTGTGGCCTAGATTCCACGAATTCCTTGCTACTAGCTCTCCTTTATGGGGACAAAGTGGACTCTGCTCTGCAGCATTTCAAAGAAACAGGGCCACAGAGTGCTCCTTGGACTTGTCTTCCCTGCCACACCATCCACACCAGCCTTTTCGACCCTTGTGTAGCTCTGGCAGAGGCACCTCATACAGACATCCACTTCAGCCTCATCAGGGTTGTCAGCCCTTTCATGGCCATGGCCGTGGCACCACTGATCTTAATGTCATAGACCATGCACTATTTAGTCTATCGTCCCCTCCCATCACCACCACCTTCTCCCCCCACAGCACCACCTGCCAAACCCCCATAGCTTGCCCTTCGGGGAGCACAGCCACCCAGTTGGAGGTAAGACCAAGAATGTTTACCAGGCCATAACATTGAACATTTGGGTCCGGCAAATTAAACAGAAGAGGTATGCCCTGTGGTCCTGCCTACTGTGCCACACCTTCCACTATTCCCGGAATGACTATCCATCTTACGGCAGGAAGTACTAGCCCTTTTGGATAAAAAAGCTATTGAGAGGGGGCCTGCATTTCAGGTAAGTTGTGGTAACTGCTCATGCTACTTTCTGTTGCAAAAGAAAAACAGAGGCCTTCATCCCATTTTGAACATGCACACTCTCAATGCCTTCCTTTGGAAGGACAAATTCAAGGTGCTCACTCTAGCCCAGGTCGTGTCTGCCTCCGACCCTAAAGACTGAATGATATTGTTGGACCTACAGGATGCCAATTTTCACATCCCTGGCCTGCAGCCCGACAGGTACTATTTATGGTTCATGGGGACACAGGAGCATTTTCATTCTGATGTGTTCCCCTTTGGCATCACCAGCACTTCTCGGGTGTTCACATAAGTGATGGAAATGGTGGCAGCACAATTTTGGAGGTCAGGGTCTCAGTCTTACTGTCTGCTGAAGCCAGGCACGCTCCAGGAAGTCGTTACCCGTCTCCAGATTTCGGCGAACCTCTTGTCATTGGAGTTTACTACAAGGGTGCAGAAGTCACGCCTGACTCCTTCTCAGATACTCCCCTTCTTCTCAGCCATTCTGGATACAGGACAGTTTCATCCCTTTCCCCCGTAAAGGAGTGTCAAGAATAGTAGGCTGTCCTGGATTTCAGTGAGGTTGACTGTAAAGCTTCTGGGACTGATGACCTACTGCATCCTATTAGTCAAGCACGCCAGGTGGTATATGTGGGTTCTGAAGTGGTAACTGAAGTCTCAGTGTGCCCAGTATTAAAAGGATCTCTCCAATCATGTCCACATCTCGGCAGAGGCTGCAAAAGACTTGCAGTGGTGGTTTCTCAACCGCAGTAGCAGATCCCTCACTCTGCCCCACCCAGAGCTGACAGCAGTTATCAATTCATTGCTTCTGGGTTGAGGCAGTCACCTGGTGAAGATCAGAGGCCTCTGGTCTCCGGCAGAGTCCTCCAGCAGAGGCCTAGCTCCATATCAGCCTTCTGGAGATGAAAGCGATCTACTTGGTATTGAAATCCTTCCTGTCCTCCATTATCGGAAGGCTGGTGCAGGAGCATGCAGACAACACCAACACCATGTAGTGTATTGCAACTATTGGGCAAGGTAACGTTGTGCACCATGTGCCAGAAAACTCTGCGCCTCTGGAAATGGCTAGACCATCAAGGCATCTTCCTGAGAAGAACTCCACCATCAACATCTAGCAAACCGTGAGTGGCAACTGCACCCAGAGGTGGTGCAAGTTCTCTTCCATGCATGTGGAGAGCCTTGTCTCCATCTCTTCACCACCACGAGGATGTGCAATATCAGCAGTTCTGCACGTTGGAGTCTCTCTGAGACGCATTATGTCTATGGTTAATCTCCGGACTCCTGTATGCCTTCCTTCTGAT
The DNA here is from genome assembly GCF_031143425.1 of Pleurodeles waltl. Lineage (NCBI taxonomy): Eukaryota > Metazoa > Chordata > Amphibia > Caudata > Salamandridae > Pleurodeles > Pleurodeles waltl. Next base: position 622,375,810 of record NC_090437.1, on the reverse strand, counting down.
ACTTCTCCTGCCCTGAGTTCTGAAGAAGATCAGGAACAACTAGGCCCAAGTCATCCTATGGGGCTTGGATTGGGCACGGAGAGTATGGTATCCAGAGCTCCGGGGCATGAGCCTCTGTACTCCGATCAGGCTGCCTATCTGGAAGGATCTTCTGTAGCAGCAACAGAGTAGGTCCTTACACCTGGGCCTCCGCAATCTTCACCTTCATGCTTGAAGATTGAGCGGTGACAGCTGAACTACTTTGACCTTTCTCCGGAGGTGGTTGATTTATCCTTGGCAACCAGGCCTCCCTTGACAAAAACTGTTGGTGGGGCAATTTTGCGTCCCGGTGTGGCACACAACCAGTGCATCTGCTCCAGGCCAAGTTGTCTGATTTTTTTGTTGTTATTTGTTCTTTTCCTCCCCCGCAAGGCTCGCTTTGGGCAAATTTTAAGAGTATCTTTCAGTGTTTTCTGCTTTTTTGTGAACCAGCCCTCTTTATTTAAATTACCTGTTGTGATGTGTTTTTAAAGGATTCCAACATTAGTTCCCTACTTCTCCCTTTGTTATGTGGCAGTGGGATCTTAAGCTGATCCAGACACATTTGATGTGCACTCCCTTTGAGCCTGGACAGCTGTCTGATGCAGCTTCCCTTTGAGCCTGGACAGCTGTCCGATGCAGCTTCTCTCCCTCAAGACAGTGTTACTGTAACATTGGTGTTACGACTGAGTGAACTCCAAGCTTCTTTGTTTCAACCCTCTGTATACCACCTTTTTGTCAGACAAACTGGTTCTGCGGTCTCCGGCATCCTTTCTTCCACGTCAGTCAGACCATCACCATATTGGCTTTCTATGGTCTGCCTTAACACTCAAGCAGGAGTACAGACTCCATCACTTAGACCCCAAAGTCCTGAGTGGACGAACACCTCTTTGTGAGTTTGCAGGAGTGAAGAAAGGAAAAGGCATTCAGAAAAGGACCATCTCTTACTGAATAGTGCTCTGCATAAAGAGTTGCTATGAACTGGTTAAGAAGCAGCTCCCGTTCACTATCAACAAACCAAAGTTGCATCTTTCCCATTGGACTGTAGAGTCTAATTCATTTGGACTATGATGTCGATATTTCAGCCTTTGTCCTGGATCTCAGTGCAGATTACTCTGACACTTCTTTGATTTTGCACTTTTGCGTGTTGCTGGTGACACTTGCTAGATCGCACTTGCGGGTTCTCCAGTGGGATCTAAAATTACAACTCGCACAACATCAGGGTACTCTGTCAGATTGCGTCCAGATTTTGGAGGAGCTTGCATAAGATCTACAGTGGTGGCTGCTGGACTGCAGTTGGGTCTGTGGCAGACCCCCTTCTTATCCCACACCGAGCGGACAGTGGTGACATTGGATGAATTTAGCCCAGCGGATAGGAAATTGCAGTTGCACCCAGGAGTTAAACAGGCCATATTCCAAAAATGGGGAGAGCCTTGGCTCGATCCTTTCACTGCTGTTGAGAATGTACAATCTCAGCACTTCTGTGTGCTACAGTTTCAAAATCAGCTCTTGCCCAAAGATACCTTCTGTCTAGAATGGAGCTCCTGACTCCTGTATGCCTTTTTGCCACTACCTCTCCTGTCCTGATTTCTGAAGAAGATGAAAAACAACCAGGCACAGGTCTTCCTAGTGACATCTGATTGTACCAGGAAAGTGTTGTACCTGGAACTCATGGGCATGAGCAGCTGTCCTCCGATCAAGCTGTCGCTTCAGGAGAATCTTCTGTTTCTGCAGCATGGCAGGGTATTATACCTGTGTCTGCACACTTTGCATGTCTGTGGTTGGAGATCGAGCTACGACAGTTGACCTCCTTCAGCCTGCCCCACGTGGTTGTTGATGTCATCCTGGCAGCGAGGCATTACTTCAGAAAATCAGTGTATGAGTATTGGTGCTGCACCAGACACAATGACCCTTTATAGGCAAAGTTGTCTCAAGTTTTGCTGTTTCTTCTGTCCCTAGCACAGCTACCACTTGCTTTGGGCATTGATAAGGGCTACTTATCAGCTTTTTCATCCTTTTTGTAATTGCCGGATCAGCTTTTGTCATTCAAATCACCCATTGTGATGAGGTTTTTGACAGGTTTGCAACTTTCGTTTACACCAAAACCCCTTGTGATGCTCCAGTGGGACTTTAATTTAGTCCTCACTTTCCGGAGGGGCACTCCTTTTGAGCCGTTTCACATTTCTCCCTTGAAACTTCTGACCTTCAAGACAGTTTTTATCATCGCCATAACATCAGCTATACATGTGAGTGAACTTCAGGTTCTCTGTATAAATCCACTTTATACCTTCTTCATTACTAACAAGCTGGTTCTAAGGACCTGGGCTTCATTTCTACACAAAGTATTCATTACTTTTCATCTTGGTGAGGCTATCAACCTCCAGCTTTCATTGCTTTCTCACCCCTCTAAGGGGGAAAATCGACTCCATCAGTTAAACACTAAAAGAGCATTGAGTTTCTATATCAGTCGTGCCAAGGATGATCAAATGGACAATTGGCTCTTTGTAAGGCTTTCTGGAACAAAGAAGGGTAAAGTAGTAAAAAAGCTGCCATCTCTCATTGGATTGTTCTCTGCATCACGGTATGTTATGTATTTGCTAAGAAGCAGCCTCCAGCAGGTTTTCAGGCTCATTCTACCAAAGCTAAAGCATGTGGAGTTCCTGTCCTGGACGTTTGTAAGGCTGCTATGTGGGCTCCATCATACATGTTCAAGAAGCACTGCTGCCTCAATAGTCAGGTCCATCAAAAGGGGCATTTTGCCTGCTCGGTCCCGCAGGATGGGTTTGTATGAGCCAGTTTACAAACTCACCATCACTATGGTGGGTACTGCTCTGGTTTCTATTCACAATGTGAGGAATCTGTGGTTAGAAGAATCCATAAGAAGAGCAGGTTACTTACCATTCGTAACAAGCTTTCTGGTGACTACTCCATCTAACTGCAGATTTCTCATGACCCTCCCCATTCTGTGAACTGTACTCTATACCATCTAAAAAGGACCCAATCTAGAGATCATTGCACTGGCCATACTAATTTGCCAGTTGGCTCTGCGTGAGAGAGTGCATACAGCCTAGTAATCAGTTGAGGTCAGCGCATCTGGGTGGTCGTTATATGTGGTTTCACTCCCGAAGTGACAAGCAGAGCTGCACTACACCACCTATTGGTGTGCAGGAGAACTGCTCTAAAAGTTTCAGGAACCAGTCTGACCGCTGGGGAATGTTTGCAAGTTATGGAGTCTGCGGTTAGATAAAGTATCCACCAAAAAGATTGTTAAAGGAGGTAAGTAACTTGTTTTTTAGGTTAACTTTAATGGCAATAAGATTTAGCGGTGCCCTGGGGAAAAACACCTTGATTTTTACTTTTAAGTTTTTGAATTCTTAATAAGCCTTTAACATCTAATGGTCATCCGGAAAAGGATCTATTTGCCAATTGGGACAGTTAAAAGTTAAAACAGACTAGACCTGGCATAACTTGTGAAAAGCATATATCAACAAGTATTTTGAATCATGGACCATTATAAATTACTCCAGTGGGCAAAGGGCTGGTGTTGGTGACACCTTTTCACAATTCCTGTGGTAGAATAGTTGCACTGTGAGAATGTTTGTTAAGAGGGATGTATATTTTTCTGCCAACAATAACGTATAGATTTATCATTTTAGAGCAGCATGCCTGATAGTTGCTTTGTGGGAAAGGTTATGCACAGTGCAGTAGGCCTGGGTTGGTTAAGGAAAGAAGCCAGTGAAAAAAGTTGTAGGCTTTATTGACTCATTATAAAATTATATGCAAGATGCCATTGGCATAATCTGTTTATTATGAAACGTTAAAATAAAGGCAGTAAGCTCAACTTAATTCTTGAAAAAAGAAAATGTCAGAGCTAGTAGGTCTTCAAAGGTGGATTGTTATTACAGTGCTTTAAAAGCTGTAGACAGGTATTGTGTTGCACAGATTCTCATAGACTACCTTTGTAAGAAGGGTTTTGCTTTAATTACCCCCTTTGACAAAGCCTGCGGGTAGAAGATTTACTGTTATGTACATACATAGATATAAATAAAGGGTTTGTCTTGGTCCTCATTTTCAATTGGTCTGTCAAGTGCCGTTTACACTTCTGCCATGGGTCAGCCAATTTCAGTCATTGACTCTCTTGTCCTGTGAGTGGTGGTTTTCCTTGCTCACAAAAACCTGAAAATGGGTGTGCTTCAGTGCCAAGGCTGTTGGGCCAGTCTGTTTGTGTCCAGTTTTCTCTTTTTAAGTGCCCCTTTTATTTCTTTGTTTCTCTTTTGTAGGGTCAAGGATGAGAGTGCATGCACTAGCGAGACTCTGTTGGGTACAGTAAAGTGCTTGGAGCCTGCCTATCACTTACCATTTATTGACTTGCGTGGCACTATTCGTTACAGCTGTATAATTTGTCACTTCAGGCCAAACATAATTTACGTACCTCTATGTGAACCAGGAACTAAGCACTGATTGATTCAACTTAAACAGTGCTCGTCACTGCTCCCAACATAATTGAGGTACTGTTGGTACTATTGTTTTTTTTTTTTAAGTTCTAGTGCCCTGCAAGCATACGACTGGAACAAAATGTGCCCACCAGAACAAACAAAACTCCATTTTTTTTTTTTTATAACTAATTTTCTTTTATTTAGCCAAGTCGTCTTTTTCTCACTTTGTACTCCTGTTTTTTCATTTGTTTTTGCTGGTGGACACTGTTTTAAATGTTGCAAAGCAACATTGTTTCTTTATTATGTGTAATTTCTGAAATGATGCTTTAACACATAATCGTGCAGTACACCCCAATCCACCCCACCTCACCCCGCACCAATCCGCCCCACCTCACCCCACTCCACCTCACTCCAAACCCACCCATTCTAATCTGCCCCACTCCAGTTAGCCGCACTCCAATCCAAAACAATCTGTACCACTCCAAAACAATCTGCCCCACTCCATTCCTAAGCAATCTGCCCCACTCCATTCCTAGGCAATCTGCCCCACTCCAATCCAAAGCATTCTGCCCTACTTCTATCCAAAACGAGGTCTCACTCTAATACAAAACAATATGCCCCACAACCATCTACCCCACCCAATCTGTGCCAATCCAAACCAATCTGCCCCACTTCAATCTAAAGCAATCTGTCCCACTCCAGTCTGCCCTAATCCAAAACAATTTGCCCCACTGCAATCTGCTGCACTCCAGTCCAAAACACTTTGCCCCACTGCAATCCAAAACAATCTGCCAAACTCCAGTCCAAAACAATCTGCCCAACTCCAATCCAAAACAGTGTGCCCCACTTGAATCTGCCCCGCTCCAATCCAAAGCAATCTGCCCCACTTCAATCTGCCCAGTCCAATCCATGACAATACGCCCTACTCCAATCCAATCCACCCTGCACCAATCCAATCCTCCCCACACCAATCCAATCCACCCCATTCCAGTCCAATCCACCGTAATACAGTCTGCCCCACTCCAATCCAGAACAATCTGTCCCACCGCAATCCAAAACAATCTGCCTCACTCCAATCCAAAACAATCTGCCCCACTTTAATCCAAGACAACATGCTGCACTCTAATTTGCTCCACTCCAGTCCCAAACAACCCACTCCAATCCCAAATAATCTGCCCCACTCCAATCAGTCAACTCACCCCTATCCAGTCCACCCCACTCCATCCCAGTTCACCGCACTTCAATCCATCCCAATCCAACCCACTACCATCCAGTCCACCCACACCATTTGAATCCACCACACACCAATCCAGTCCACCCACTCTAATCCAGTTTAGTCCAATCTACCCCACTCATGCGCCTCATCCCACTCAAATCCTTCAAACCCACTTCTGTGTAGTCTGCCCCACTCCAGTTCAAAACAATATGACCCATTCCAGTCCAACACTATATGTCCCATTCTAATCCAAAACAATGCACACCTACTCCCATCCTATCCACCCACACCGATCCAGTCCACCCCACTCCCATCCAATCCACCCCACTTCTATGCAATCTACCCCACTCCGGTCCAATCCTCCCCACTCCAGTCTACCCTAATACAGTGTGCCCCACTACAGTCCAAAAAAATCTGTCCCACTGCGGTCTAAAACAGTTTGTCCCACTCCAATCCACCCTACTCCAATCTACCTCCCCACACCAATCCAAAACAATCTGTCTCACTCCAATCCAAAACAATCTGCCCCACACCACTCCAAAACAACCTGCCCCACTCCAATCTAAAACAATCTGCCCCACTCCAATCCTTTTCAAGTCTGCCCCACTCCAATCTTCCCCACTTGAACCCAAAATAGCCTGACCCCACTCCAACCTGCTCACTCCACCCTGCCCCACTCCAATCCCAAACAACCCACTGAAATCCACAACAATCTGCCCCACTCCAATTCGCCCAGCCTCGATCGAATCAACTGACCACGATCCAATCTACCTCACTCCATCCCAATTCACCCCACTCTAATCCACCACAATCCAACCCACTACAACCCAGTCCACCACTCATCAATCCAATCCACTCGACACCAATCCGATTCAATCCAGCCCAGTCCATCCCACCCTACTCCATTCCATCCTACCCCACTCCAGTCCATCCCTCCCCACTCCAAACCAGTCGACCTCTCTCCAATCAAGTCCACCCATACCACCCCAATCCATCCCACTCCAGTACAGTCCCCCCCACTCCAGTTCATATTAATCCACCCTACTCCAGTCCAATCCATTTCACTCCAAACCATCTTAATCTACCCCACAACAATACAACCCACCCCACTTCAATTCAGTCCACCCCACCCCAATACAACCCACCCCACTTCAATTCAGTCCACCCCACCCCAATCCACTGCACACATTCCACCCCACCCTAGTTCAGCCACCCAATCCAATCCACCCCACTCAATCCAGTTTACCCCTCCCCAGTTCACCCCACCCAATCCAATTCACCCCACTCCAATCCAGTGCACCCATGACAATCCAGTTCACCCATACCAATCTAGTCCACTTCACCTCATTACAATCCACCCACACCACTCCAATCCACCCTCCAGTTCACCTCATCTCAAGCAACCCGACCTCAGTTCAATCCAAACCACCCCACTCTTCCCCAATCCACCCCACCCCATCCCATTTAAATTCACCGCATTTCAGTCTAATCCATCCAGCCTACCCCACTCCAGTTCACCCCACTCCAGTTCAATCCACCCCACGCCAATCCAATCCACTTCTCGCCAATCCACCCCACCCTGTCCCAGTCAACCGCACTCCAATCCATCCACCCCACCCCTCTCCACCCTATTCCAATCCACCCTGCTCCAGTCAACCCCAGTCAATTTCAGTGCACCTCACTCCAATCCTTCCCGCTGCAGCCCACCACACCCCGATCCAGTCCACCCTCCCCAGCCCACCATATCCCAATCTAATCTACCCACCCCATTTCAATCCACCCCAGTCAAATCCACCTCACCTACATCAGTCCACCACAGTCTATTCCAATCCACCCCACTTTTTCCCAATCTACCCTACCCCATCCCAATTCAGTCCACCTCACTCCCATCCATCCCACCCTACTCGAATCCACCCCAACCCATCCAATCCACCCCAACTCATCCAACCCACCCCACACCAATCCAGTCCACCCACCCCACTCCAATGCATCCCAATCCAGTCCACCCCACTCCAGTCTAGTGAATTAAATCCTCCCACTCTAATCCAGTTCACACCACTACCTCATTCCAATCCACCATATTCCACCATACTCCACTCTGCCACTGAACCACTCAACTCTACTCTCCTCAACTCTGACATCTACTCCCCCCAACTCTGACATCTACTCCCCCTACTCCATTCTGATGCTCCAACAAATCCACTCTGACACTCTGCTCCCCCACTTTACTCTGACACTCCACACCATTGACTTTTAACCATGCTGAACAGCAGCCACACTGGTGTACACCATGGCAAACCACATTGCCAAAGCCAACAGCCTTTGTATAGGTGGGACCTATTGGCTTTGCCAATGCTTGTTTATTTGAAAGTATTTTTATTAACATTTTTGAAATTTCAAACATAGGAGTTACCCTAAATAGGGTCAGCAGTCCAAACGGTCTCTGCAGCACCTTGGCAATAAGTCCGTAGTGAAGGCAAGGCATAGTCTCTCCAGTAATGTTACGCCCTTGGGACCTCCCCTTCTGTCGTGCTCATGTCCATTAGGAGCACCACTATTCCGCCTCTGTGCCCCCTCTGAGCCTCTGTGATATTGTCTCCAAAGTCCCCAAATCTTTAATACTTTCCTCCTGCATCCTCTGGCCCGATATGTCACCTTTTAGACCTCCTTTCTCCAGTGTGGGCAGCTCCGGCACCCCCCAATATTGTGCCACGTCCCTCTTGTCCACCACTAGTCCCAGATTGGTGAAGAGAATTGTTTGTCTCGGGAAATCAATATCTGTGAATATCCCCAGTAGCACATATTTAGGTTCTGTGAGGATTTCTGCCTCCAGTACCTGCCCTAGCTCAACCAGTATAGTGGATCAGATTGCCTGGATAGTGCCATATTCCCAGAGTGTGTGGTAAAATGTCCCTCTGTGGGTCTTGCATCTCAAACAGTTTGGTGACTCTGCTCTCCCATAACTATTGAGTCTGGCTCTATCATAGTATCCCCTTTGTAGTACCTTAAACTGGTCTCAAGCATATTCTGATTGCTACTTCCTGCAGGTGCATTAGGGTTGCATCCCAATCAGTGTCTTCTTTCCATCTCTTTCTCAGGCCTCCCAACATATTTGGCATATTGTTATTGATCGTTCTGTATGTCCACAACACTGATGTTTGATCTAATTGCCCCAATAATAACCTTCCTTGTAGTGGAGCATATTCGGGGAGCTCTGTCAAGTCTATATTCTCTGCTTGCTATGTATATGTCAGCTGGAGATATTTATAGTATTGTGTCTGTGGCATCTGGTACTCTGTTGGCAGACCATCAAATGTCTTCAGTCTCCCTTCCGCTATCAGGTCTTCTATTCAGGAGATCTCAGTCATGTCCCAATTTCCAAAATCTTTCAGCTTTCCGGTCTCCTTCGGATGACCCCATTCCCACAGTGGGGTTTCTTGTGTGAGCCTTCTGTGACAGCCCTTGCTCTTTCCTACCCTTTCTCAGGCTGTAATCACTAATTGTGTGGGCCCTAGGAGTCCCTCTACACATTTCCCCCCATATAGATAATGCATCTGGGTGTGGTCTTCAAATTGGCTCCTCTCCAGTAAGTAAGTGGGGTGATTTCTCTGTGCATAGAGTCAATCATTGATGACTATAAGATGCGCTGCCCAGTAGTAGTCTCTGATGTCTCTGAGAGCGATCCCCTCCCTCATATGCACTATGTTGGAGTGTTCGGAGGGAAACCCAGGGCTCTTTCCCACCCCACAGCATTTTGTATAATGCCGCCCTTCAAGATGGTGTCAATAGTAGCTTCTCCCATCTCTCCATATCTACACCCAATTCTCCCATAACTGAGAGAATGTTCTGGCTTAAGGACCTTTCTGTGTCTTAGGTTACATACATCCCCAGGTATTTGAAACCCTCTTCTTCCACCTTGAGGGCTTCGGGTAGGGTCAGTTGTCCCATGCACCCTCCTACTCAATAGAGGTTCAATATCTGGTCTGCTTCTTTTTATATATGCGGCTACCAGCCTCCGCTTTACCTTGCTACCCAGCCCATTAACATTCCATGACAATATCGTAAATCTATTCTCATCGCCCTGTTCCTCTACATATATGTTCCTCATATGTGTCTGTGTCACTTAGAGCTGTGTGCATTCACTGCCCAGTTCCCGACCAATAGTGCAATCTTTTCTGTGCTGTGCCAACCTTCCCTGTCAACATATTGTATTCCTCTCCAACTCCCCACGCCCCACCCCCTGTCTCCACAGTGAGCATACACATTCCCCAACATACAACTACTCACCAAGGGGAGCAAGTAGGTCTGTAGGCCCTCCCCCCATCCCTCAACATTCATAACTTTTAGATTAGATCAGCCATGATAAAACAGGGAGAGAATTTATCCTGAGGAAATGTTTGCTTGAGCCAGTTCAGTCAGAAACATGGCATATTGACCCCTTCCACGCCCCCTGGGAATCCCACGAATTGTAGATTGTTTCTTCGCACCCTGTTTTCAGCATTTTCCACTCGCCAGACTACAGCTCCCGATATCGTGTGCATCTCTGCCATTTCTTTCCTGAGGGACTGGACAGTGTCTTTGAGTTCCGAGATCCGTGACTCTGCTGTCGTGACCTTCTCCCCGACGTTTCTCAGGTCATGTCTGAAGAGGGTAATTTCAGATTTCATCTCACCCAAGCCCCCTTCCAGGGCTTCACGAGACGACTCTATGGCTTGCAGTAATATCGCTTTGTCAGGTCCAGTCTGTGTTGGTGGTTGTTCACCATCATTTGAAGAGGGCACCACCCGTATTTGTCCAGTTTTCCCTGGTGCGGTGTCCGTTGACCTTTCTCTCTTGTCATGTTTCCTTGGCTAGTGATTGTAGCACCTTTTGCTGTGTTCAGGCCCGTGTGCCAGCTACACCGTACAGTATGATGCAGTCCGAATGTTACTACTCCAGCCGGTGTGGAGAGAGGAGACGCGTGATCCCAGATCTCCTCTCTCCGGAACCCTTTATCTCTGCTTTCCATCTCGACCCTCTGACCCCTGAAAATTCCGTCGCAAGTGTCAGACCAGAATGGTAAACAACGCTCTTCCTGGGTCGACAGGTCTCATTATGTTAGGGTCCCTTTTAAGAGGGCTCCTCTATTTCCCAAGAGTGTTCTTTCCGTGCTTCTCGGGCCCCCTAGATCTGGTCCTTGTATGCACTCGGGCTGTGTGCCCCGCCATCCACCCCCACACCAGTCTGCAATCTCCTACTGTTGTAGGTAGTAAGATGTGGTGGCAGCCGGCGACAGCCAATCCCTGAGTGCGGATGACTCTCTCTCCGCGGCCTAGGTCTTTGAGGGTCTGACTTTTCCCCACCTACCTCTCTGTTGGATAGACAGGTAATTCTCTTCTCCGTCACGCGTGATCTACGGCCCCTACCACTTCACTGGGGCGGTCTCATATACCTAACCCACCTCTGATCTCCCCTCTCTGTAGGCCAGTGCCCGTCTTATAAAAAATACTTGGGGTGGGCCGAGCCTCTGCTCCACTTTGGGCCTTCTCAGGAGCCTGTCAAGCACAGAGGACCGCCACCTGCCATCTTCCCCCTTCAAGGCCTCCCCGGGCACCCCATACAGGCCACACCTCTTCGTCCCATTCTCAATGGGCAGCAGCCTGGCTTCGCCGAAACTGCCAATCACTCGGGCAGCCTGTCGGTCGCTCTGATATCTGTGCCTTCTCTTGCTTCACTCCTTCCAGGCCACTTATCTCTTTTGGCCTCCTGCTCTACTGTGTCCCCAAGGCGGGTCACAGTCGGCCCATCCCCCGTTGTCACAGATCACTGCCTCTCCGCCTCCTCAGTCTCGAGGGCCACGGGGTGACTTATTTCTCCATCGCTGTTCGCCCCCCACCCCAAGGCACGCAGGCAATTTTCCTTCTCTGCCACCGTCACCGGGGGGCCTCCACCTCGCTGTCTCTTCCCCTGGGCCCAATAGTCACTGCACTTCTGCTGCTACAACCTTGTCCCACCTTCAAGGCCTACCCGGGCACCCCATATAGGCTGCACTGCTTCGCCCCAATCTCCGAGGCCCAGGCTCACAAAGCTGCCTCATGCTCAGGTGGCCCGTCAGTCTCTCCGATGTCTGTGACGTCTCCTGCTTCATTCTTTCAGGGCTGCTTGTTGCAGTGAACCTCCTGCCCTACTGCGGCCCCGGGGCAGGTCGAGATCAGCTCATCCTGTGGCGCCTCAGATCAATGCCTCTCCCTCCTTTCTCGCCCTCAGAGCCACAGGCTAGTTTATTTCTCCTCTGTTGCTCGCCTTCCCTGGGCCAGTGGCCACTTCTCAGCCTCCGTCGCCAGGGGTCTCCACCCCGCCTTCTCTTTCCCCAGGCCCAACGGTCACCAGGTTCATCTTCTCCGCCGGTGCGGCCCTGTCACACCTTTGCCGCTTTCCATCATCTGCTAACCAAAGGGTCACGTCGATTCAGGGATCTGTGCCTCGATCTTCCTCCCTCATCATGGGCCCCGCTTTCAGGGTATCATAACTCTTCAGTCCATCTCGGATTTATTTTCTGACTCAACAGATTTTGCAGGATTATTGGGATTTCAGTCGGAGCTCCGTTTTACGCGTCCATTCTCGCTGCCATCTTCATGCTTGTTTAATTTTGTTAGAGTTCTTTTTTAAGTATACTACAGCTGCCCAGAAGTGCTAGTAGGCTCCTCACTTGCTGCTCATTTTATCTGGCATTGCACCATACCCTACAAGGCAAGTGCTTCTAAACCAGGCACCCATCTTGGAATGGTATTGTCTCAAGTGTATCCTTATTTTACTATTTCAAGATGGTCAAAGGCTTGCATCTAACCATGGCAGCCATTTTGGAACTGTAAAACAACAATACCCTAAATGCAGTGCCACTGCAAAAGCATCTGCTGTTACGTTTAATGTTATTTTGTATTGCAAACACACTCCTGCCATGTTCAGGCAATGGAAAGTTTCCTCTTTTCTACTTTTATTCAGTTAATTTATCTTGTGTGTGCTTGCCAAGTTTGTCTCTGTTTTGTTCTGAGTGAGAAAGTGGATGAATACAAGAATGAGTCAGTGACACAATGCAAGTTTATTGATTTATTGAGTGCATTAACTCACCAGTGACAGAAAGCACTTCCAGTTATAAGCCAAATCTTTTGCCATTGCCAGTGCTTGTTTAACTTGGAGGGAACTAACAAGCATACAATGTGCAAGGTGGGTTGCAAGTGAGGTATGACAATGGTTATGATGTTCTAGCATGTGAAGGATGTTTAGTACACAACTATACTGTAGAAGCAGTTTCCACAACCATCTCTCAGGGGCTGCGATCCACACAAGCTGATAATGCAAAAGAGCATTAATTAATTACGATTGCAACTTTATCTTTTTTTTTTTGCTTGCCAAAAACCACATCACCTTTTAACCATAGTGCAGTAGTCTGAGCACTGTACAAATTAATAAAAAAAAACTGAGTAAATGAGCACAGAAATAAAGGACTGTTCGCATACAGCACCCTAAAGCTTTACACTGCCATTCAGCAGTGCATTGTCCAGTGCCCTAGCACTAGAGTTTACTCTGCAGCACTCAATATCTCCACCACCTGAAAATTCCAAACTGCATTTCTGTGCCTAGTGGACCCACTCTTCATTTAGCAACCCAGTTCTCCAATCCTACTATTAAACCCTCCAGGTGTTCTCAGAAGGATTGTAATTGCATTTATATAGCCCTTACTACCACTGATGAGGCATTGAAGCTCTGTGCGATGAGTAGCACTCTACTTTGGAACCCAGGGTTAGTTGTCAGTCTTCTGGTTTTGTTGGTTATTGGGCTTAGTCATGTCCTCTCAAGGAAGAAGAAACATTCTTCTGATAGGCACTTCTCACTGCAGATTCGTCACCTTTTGAATATTACCTGGGCATCAGACTGGATCCGGAATATTTTGAGCAATACCTCTGTGTGTCACGAGGTGGCACCATGCAGCTCTGCACTGATGCCTGGAAATTACGTACAGGGTCCATATAGATGTCTGTGACAGATCCTCATCAGCTATGCCTGGGTCAAGTCACAACACTAAGGTCTACAGTGACTATGCATCAATGAACCCAAAGGCCATTCAAGACTGATATACAAAGCTATGCTATGTCGCCGAATATCGAAGACTCTTCAAGTCGAGACCAGTCCAAGTCCAAGAGTTGATCTTGGACTCGTTCCATAAGTCACAGGAATCAATTCCCAGGTTGCTTGTTTTCACAGTTCAAATCTTCGCATAAGTCGAAGAAAAAAATATAAAAAATCAATTTGGGGCTCAGCCCCTTTCCACCGTTCTTGAAAGGTGTTAGGGCATCTCCATTCTTCTTTGTTGCTCATGAATTTAGTCAGTGTTGGAGCCCATTCCACAATTTTTCCTTGCATATCCTGAGTTTTCGTAGCCGTCTGTCACACAGAGGCAGATCTCGGAGTTCCGCAAGGTCATCGTCTGACTCGTTGGATATCTTCTAACTCCCTTGAGCAGGCCTTTGGGTCCCATGGAGTTGAGAAGCCATCCATCTGGGGTACCTCCAGCAGGTTTTCACTCATCCATTTGAACCCTCCTAACCCATCACCAGGCCATCTCTGGCACCCCTACCAAATCCATGATCCATGGCTGCTCCCGGAGCATCAGTATAGGTGCTGGAAGACAAGGTGCTCATTGTGCAGTTTGACTCTCGCGCAGGTGCTGCTATGACCTCGACGGAGGCTGCACTTTGTTCCTGCTGAGCTACAGCCTTCTGACTTGGACCTACTAAGTGTCCCTCCTTTGCAAAGCAGTTCCCACATGTTAGGACAGATTCCAATGACTATGATGCAGGTAATAAAATTGGCCAGCCTTATCACGAGGAAAACTGATATGATGACCCTCCAGGATGCCAGTGGCCTTGACATCTCCCCTGATTCCAACCTCATCTCATCCCCTGGGCCTGCCACTTAGGAAGTGCCTCCTTTTCTTTTCACATGTGGAAGGCAGCTGAAGTTCTTGATCTCCATATTCCCACCTTGGAGGTGAAATCTAATATCTCAACAGAAGTTCTCTAGCCAGGGCAGACTCATTTTGAGCCCCTGCTGCCTTTCAATGAGGCACTAACCGACACCCTGTTAGAAGCCTGAGCAAAACCTTGTTCTGGCCCCCCATTAAATCAACAAATTGCAACACCCCTCTGCCCTCAACACTAGTGAACCCACATTTTGAAAGAGTGGAGACATTCGGAAAAATAGTGTTTTCCTTTACCAGTTTGGTCCTCTGGTGCGTTAATGCTAGTTGCTTACTTGGTCGATATTACCTTGCTCTCTGGGGTGTGGTTGCTCAAATAGTCCCAGGTACACCGGAAGACTTTCATCCTATACTGACCCAGGTGATTTAGGAAGGCCATAATGTGGCCAAATTTATGATTTGCTGTAGTCTGGACACCATTAACTCCATCAGGCGACCTATTGGTACTAACATTGCTGTTCCCCACCATGCCTGGGTGCAATCGCCAGGCTTTTTAGGTGATGTTCAGTTGCCCTATGGACATGCCCTTTGACGGGATCTGTCTATTTGGGGGCAATGCATAATCCACCTTGAGGGCTCCGAAGCGAGCAGGGCCACAGCGCGCTCCTTGGGTATTTCTACTTCGCCATGCTAACTGCATCAGTCTTCTCACGTCTTTCTTGGCTTTGGCACAGGTACCCTGTACAAAATTGCCACTTGTACCAAGCTTTTTGTATTTGAGACCGTAACACCCATCGGCCTGCAGTCAGGGACACTACTCCTCCTGCAGTGGTGGCTTTAGACCCCTCTCCCTACCACACCCAGAGCTGACATTGCTGACCAATGCATCACTTCTGGGCTGAGGTGCCCACCTGTGAAAGGTGATGATCAGAGGTCTGTGGTCTCCGGCAGAGTCCTTGCTCCATATCAGTCTTCTGGAGCTGATGGCCATCCGCTAGAAATTGCAAGCCTTCCTTTCATCATTTGGAGGAGGCTGGTACATGTGCTTATGGAAAACACCACCACCATGTGCTGTTGCAGCAAGCAGGGAGGAGTGGGTTCCTGGGCACTGATCCAGGAGGCACTATTCCTATGGAAATAGCTAAACCATCAAGGGATTTTCTTGGTGATGAACCACCTGGTGGGACCTTTGAATGCCAGGACGGACAAGCTCAGCTTTTGCCACCTAGTGGATCATGAGTGGTGGTTGAAACTAGACGTGATACAAGGTCTCTTCCCTCCTGGTGGAGTGTGTGCATGTCGTCACTATCTAAAAATTTGGTAAGGTGTTAGGATGCATTCTTCTTATTTGGAGCCCGCCATCTTGGAAGG
This sequence comes from Pleurodeles waltl, assembly GCF_031143425.1. NCBI lineage: Eukaryota > Metazoa > Chordata > Amphibia > Caudata > Salamandridae > Pleurodeles > Pleurodeles waltl. Next base: position 622,359,813 of record NC_090437.1, on the reverse strand, counting down.
TTAGCACTCTAGTGCTGCGACGCGTCACCACGTTGCAGCACGCCGAGATGAGAACACCGGAGTTTATCAAACCCGGCTCTCACTTGTGCTCGCAAGATTCAGACCCTGGGGAGGTGAGCATTAGGTACCGAGCGGAAGTGTCGCTTTGAGGAAGTATGTGCCATTTTAATTTGTTTACATCGCATCACGGACGCTGACAAAGAAATAAGAAGAGTGCATCCTAGCACTTTACCAAATATTTAGTGTGTGACTACAAGCTCACCCCCCCTTTCCGGAGGATCTATGATACAATAACAAGCATACTATGGAGTAGGTCACGCACACACCCTGTGGGCTTTATGTGTTATTATGTGCAGTTTGTCTTGTGATGTCCATTATGAGGATGCATTGGCGCTCATATCTTGATTATCACATGTGCCTTTTCCACAAGTGGGGTGTAGTTTTCAAATATGTGGCACCACATCCACAAGCAATATGTGTAGTAGCCCAATATGATAGAGGGCTATGATAACTGTATTCCTTTATATCTTCACAGGTATCAATGGCGGACATCATATACGATAGGTGTCATTTAAAGACACCACATTAGTTAGGTGAATTGCACCTTATCACGCAGCATGTATTATTTATGCTTATAATAGTGGTAGTTATACAAGGAGTACAAGGAGTGGAACCAGAGAGTCAACCTTGGTCCTTAAGAGGAGCCTGTAGACCTGGAAGGAAGGTACATGATATACCCAACTTCCATAGCTCCTTTTTAACCATACCGGCTCCAGGAAATCCATTAAACCATTGGAACCACTAGGAGTCAGGTATTTTTAACTTATGCAAAGACTCCATCACTCCTATTCTCTTCATTTGATTCACATTGACGTGACTACATCAGTGCTCCCATGTATTTCGTCGGCCGTAGCACGTCCCATTCCGTAGCGGAACGGGAAGGAACCCAATGATGAAGCATGCCACCAAGGGGTAACCCTGGTGGGTGAGGGTTTTTCTAAAAGGAAAATCCTTTTTCCTCATCATTCTTGTGGGAGTTTATTTTCCTTTCTGCCAGGCCTTTTTTGTAATGTTACTCAAACCATTACCCTGCCAGTGTTCTGTACTCCACCTCACCCCACTTGGGGGGAGGAGAGACTCCATCGCTTTGACCCCAAAAGAGCCCTGAGCTTTTACATCACTCATACCAGAGAACACTGGGTGGCTGATCAGCTCTTTCTTGGGTGTGCTGGAGTGAAAAAAAAAAAAAATGATGCAGAAGTGGACCATCTCCCAGTGGATTGTCCTCTGCATCAAGATCTGCTATGCTATTACCATAAAGCAACCTCCAGAAGGACTGCGAGCTCACTCTGCCAGAGCCAAAGCTGCTACCATTGCCCTGGCACGCAGAGTTCCTGTCCTGGAAATCTGCCAGGCGACTTTGTTTGCATCTCTCTGCACACTCACAAAGCACTACTGTCTGGACAGACAGGTTCACTGAATAGGGCATTTCAACCGCTCAGTCTTACAGGACTTGTTGGATTTAAGCCAATTCACATTCCCACCTCCTGCCGCTCTTAAATCTATTCAAAGGGGGAGGAATCTGCAGTTGGAAATCTCTATCAGAAGAACAAATGACTTACCTTCGGTAACACTCATTCTGGTAGGGACTCTGGCATATGCTGAAGTGAGGACAGAGGAGACAAGGCTCCTTCAGAAATGTGTTTTGGTCTTTTGCTGAGTGGGGCCGCTGACAGGTTTTCCTGGTAGATGGAGAGGTTGAAGGATGGGACTGCTGTCTATTTTGTTAAGGGTGAGAAGGGTCCTTTAACTGAGGCCAGCATTTTGTCTATTTACCTGATCACTGTTGTGTGGCTGTTGATATTCAGGTGCTGAAGGCTCACACCTCTTTGTGACTTAGATACTCCTACCTAGAGACTACCCCGCTGCGGAGGGCCTCACTCTGAACAAAGGCTTTGTCTGCAGAACAGCCTGGATTGGCTCTTGAAACAAGGAAACCACCTCATCCCAAACTAGTTCTGTGCATCTAAAATGTATTAAGCAGCAGTTTTCAGCGTGCATCTAGATGGTTTTATTTTCTGTTGAGTTTCTGTTGAGCATTTAGTTAATTTCTAGGACATATCACATTAACAATTCATGCAACTGTGTGTTTCTCTGATGTTCTAGTTTCTTAATAGTACCACCTGTCTCCCCCTCCTTCTAGCCCCCGAGAGGATGATCACAGTCGCTGTTCTGAAAACGAGGCTGCCCAGCAGCAAAAAAATCATTTACATTGCACCGAGCCACAGAAAGCTGAAGGAAGGAAGTGTGGATGAGGGAAAGGTTGCGAATGGCTTCTGATTACTGGGAAGCTGCTGAGCCTCTGAGGAGGGCTGAGTCAGAAATCCCTGTAAATTCTCACAGGTGTTAAACAGAATGATGGCAACACCACAGGTCAGGGAACACGCCGAAGACTGAGTCACCCAGAGAATGATGTTGAAGCCAAAGATGAAATACTTGATGTAACAGCTGACCCCGGGTTCCTTTTAGTGCTTGCCTGGCAAGCTGTGGGGTTGGGAGGAGCCTGCTCCGGGGCAGGCCTCAATGACTGATGGGGGGGGGGGAGAGAGGTGTTGAGTCCTTTTGCACAGTATTATCAGGGAACGCTCTTTCAAGGCCTACCTAGGAGTGACTTATTAATATTTAATGGAAGTTTATTTCCCTGTCAAAAAGGTTATTTTAACAGGTTGGGTTAAAGATTTAAACTACATTGGTAAGCCTAAAGCCATGTTTTCTTTGACACTGTAGTGCATGACACCATTGGTACTGCAGCCTGCAGGTGATATACAACTTTCTGCACAATATACTATCATCTTACAGGAAAACTAACTATAACAGTTGGCGGTTAGCCAATTTTATCAGATGTTAGGGGTCAAAGCACATGCACTGGGCCTGATTAGTAGTGTCCTAGTGCACAATAAACAAAAATGCAGCACAGTCCCAAAAGTACCCTCTTTGGTATGATCCAGTGATAACACCAAAAAGGGCACTTTTACTCACTAGTTAATTTAACTAAAAATATAGCGGTGGAGCAAGCACTCGTCCGTTTGCAGTTATCAACAAATTATAATGTCCTGGGCCTTGTTAGCTTATATGCAACTTATCCATAAAAGACACGAGATTCACATACAATACTTTACTTGAACTCATTTTTTAAAAACGTATTGACGTTAGGTACACTTTCATTCCATTAATAAAAATTGCCCAAAATCAAAAATCTGGCCTAGTCAAACATATTTGCACAGAACCAGTAAGGTCTTCAGAATTCGTGGTGCTCTGCAGAAAAAAACAGCATGTGAGGCAGCCAAATGGGGTAGCTGCACTCACAAAACGCCTACATATAAGAAGCTTTAGCAAAGCCAATTGGTCGCATCTATGAGATCTTTTGGCTTTGGCAGTGATTTTTAGCCATGCTGTACAGCATAACTGACGCTTTGCAGAATGGCTGAAAATAATGTTAAAAAAAGGGTTGAGATGAGGCCATCACATCACTTTGCAGGTGCTTGCCAACAAAGGTGCTTGCACCTACAAAATGAGGTGGAATGTATACTGAAATAATTAATTTAGGTACCTCTGAACTATAAGCGAGATATTAAGCTGCCCACACGACAAGTGTTCAGTTTTCATGCAAAGTGAGGTGGGCATTTTTTATTTACCAATCTGAGATGGAGTAGTGAATAAAAGGTTGCACAAAATGTGTTTTTTTGATCTAGCACTAATGCACTTTTTAGATATAGCATTAATGTGCTTAAAAAAAAAAAGCGGGGGAGTTGGGAGCAGATGGTAGACAAGGCATCAGGAATGGAGGAAGGGGAGGAGGGAAGGATGCTGGTGAAGGGAGAGGAGGACAAACGAGACAACATTGGGGAAGGACGCGGACAAAGGAGACTGGGGGCTGGAGAAGCACATGGACAACGGAGTTTGGGGGGTGGACAACAGAGGACAGCAATTGGGAACCACCCGGAACTTGGAGGGGTAGGTGGACGGGCGGGGATGTGGAAACAGACAAGGGAGGTGGACATGCAGGGGTGGAGATACAAGAATGGCAACGGAGGGAGGGAGAATGAGGGGAGAAAAACAGGCAAGAAAGAGGAACATAAAGTACAGGAGGGAGACAACAAAAAAGAAAATGCACTCACATAGAGTGCTTAGCCAAAAATAAAAAAAAGTAGTGCCTCAAAAGAGCGCTGTGGAAGGGCATAAGTAATGTTTCTATGCTCCATGGTTGGGACAAACATCAGAAGAGGAAGAAAGCCCACGGAAGATGACCAATAAGAAGAAAGCAAATGAGAGTGACAAAGTCAACAGTGGGTAAACAATGGGTGTCCTCTAAGCCAACTGAAATGTAATAATACCTCTCAGAATGCTGCTTTAGGCGTGACCTAATAAATTATAAATACAATGAATGAAATCCCTGCTGATCAGTGCGTGAAGATCTTTCCTGTTTGAATTCAGTTTTGTTGTGCGGTAATTTTTTGTAGGGCTATTGAAAGTGTCACCTCCAATCAGGACTGGGCACCACACAGCCATGAAATTAAATACTAAATTAATCCGTATTTTTAACATTCATAAAATGCCTAAGGCTGAACCAGTTTAGCGAACGAAGAAGAGTTTTTGGAACTGCAAGCTTCTGTGATGTTGAAGGGCAGTATTTTTGTATTCTGCTTTCTTTCCTTAAAGGCCATTGCGGAGGACAAAACTGTGTATGTGTGGCACATTCCCCAAACCTTCTTTAAGGGACAAGAAAACTGAACAGGCGACTTCTTGCAAGATAATGTTGTTATAAATTGAGGTGGTTCAGGTACCTCAAACTGCATGAAATTAGGGCCACTGTGGCTACGGGACCTTCCTGCTTATTGCAGTACATATTGTTTCACTGGGGCATGTTACTACCCAAGAGAACAAGTCACAATCCATAAGAGCTCTGACCTGGTTCTGCTCCTTTTCACTTTCTGAGGGGACATCGGTACTTTTCCTCTCAGGTAAGATGACAGCAAGAAAGCCTACAATATCGGCGGAGCCCCTCAAAGAGTGCTGCAGGCTCTAAGGGAGTCAAGAAATGCATTGGTCTGTGGTAAGGGTAATGCACCACCTTTGGACAAACACCAAACGAATGGATAGAAGCCATGTGGCAGCCAGTAGCCGCTGCCATCCTCTGACAGGCAAGGAGTATTTATAGGTTGCTTAAGTGATTAAAATAACTATATGATTTTGAAAGAACATTACAGCGTTCCTTGACAAGACTGTGCTGCAGGGCACACCTAAAAGGATGAACAAAATAATTTTGGACTATTCCTGAAGTACTGCTTGAATTTTGCAGATATTTGTTGACGTCTGCTCATCTGATCTACAAGATTACCATCCCCATGTGCCCACCTCTTTTGTCCTTGAGTATTCTACTCAAGATGTTGTAAAAACATTCTTTAAAGTTAGCTTTCGTTTAAATAACCAGAAGGCCAATGCAGCCGGGCCGCAAAAACAACCATTCTCAGGAACACCTTGTGCTATCTTCGCTGTGCACGTGACTGCGCGCCCTTCTTGTTGAGCAGTTGTTAAACTGGCGCCATTTTGCCACCTCTGCCTCCTGCTCGCTTCCCGTCCTCACGGAGGAGCCACCACACCCCCTCCTTCAAAGCTTCATAAAGGCACGCATACCCACCGTAACAAGGCTTTTAACAAGAGGATGTGGGCGGGGCAGGCCCAGTAATCTTGTGAATGCGCCATATCGTTGCTCTGAGCCGGGGTGTTGTATTTTAATCAGATAGCTCCCTGTTTGCATTCTGTTGAGGTGTATATCTGTTGGACCCGTGCCACTCGCAGTCAGTGGAACCATTGTTCCTGTTGTGCAAGTTACAAATCCATTAATCTCTGCAGCTGACAAAATCTGCCGAGCGCTCCCGTCTGATGGAAGCCACTTTGAGTATCGTGTTTGTGTATTTTTCTGACTATGCAGCTCACAGCATTAGTTGTCAGTGGAGTATATGTTCATGAAGGTCAGTGGCCCCACTAGGTTTACTAACCTTCCATGGTGGTGGTAACAGGCCTGAAGGCCTTGGACTACAGGTCCACACCATTCACTTTTAACATTGTAAACACCATAGTGAGACCTTGCAGCAGGCAGCTGGACATTTAACATTGTAAATACAATAATACGTTCTTGCAGCAGGTAGCTGGACAGCAGTGAGAAGGTCATTCCTTCGTACATTAGGGAATGGATGATGAATGTAGGCAGTGATTGTTCTGCGTGTAGGAACACAGAAACAGAAATGAACGTGTCCATATACATCGTGTACACTATTTTGGCTCCGAATATCACAAAAAAATTAAAAGCAAATAGAAATTTTATCTGTAGCCAAATGTATACCTTTATGGTCTCTTTTAGCAGTTACATTAGCTTGTGAGGCGGATGTGAAGCAGAGCATATTATCAAGTGTCCAGACATTCTCAACAATTATTTTCTCAACAAGAATAGCTTCTCAGAATGGTGAAGCAAGACTGTGACTGACTGTGAAAAACTCAGACAAAAAAATAAGGCGAATGAGCCATGTCCATTCAGCAGGATAGTGGTGCGGGAGCTGTATGTGCTAAGTGGTGCATTTTGGAAAACATTGTCCTAAATATTTGACTAAAGCGTGGTGCAGTGGCAGGAATGTGTAATTCCTATAGCCGGATTCCCAGGACATATTGTTTGGGGTCAAAGACTAAATGTTTTCATGTCTGTTTTGTCCTTGGGCAAGTAGGCCCAACCCCCTGCAGCACAAACCTCTTAGCTGCCAGTTTAAAGTACATTATGGATCACGGAAGGGCACTGTCTGCAGTTAAGGGAATATTTGTGTTCATATGTTCATGCTGTTTGAACTTGTATTTATGGTTCATTAATGCAAAGCCTTTATTATTAGTGTGAGCGCTCTAAGTAACTGTTGTAAGCCTTGGACTGCACTACTGATAGTGGTTCTAATATAAAAATGTATGCACACGTTTGCGAAGTTTAACATTATGAGGTTATGTGTAATGCTCCCACAATGCTCTCTGATTAGATGCAAATATCTACAGAATCTTGAAAGCAAGATTGATAATTCTTTGCCTTCAAATTAAATAATTCAGAAAAATTTAACTGGGGAAAAAACGTTTTGCTAAACTACTGTGAAATTTTAGGTACCATTTCTATGAAGCATCATTTAGTAAAATGTGTTGATGCATGCTGGTATTTTCAAACAATAATCATAATGGAATACCAGGGTAACAAGTCTCAAGGGAATTATGGAAAACATGAAACTAAACAAGCATTGGCAAGGGCAAAAGTTCTGACATTGATGGTCAGCCTTTTGGTTTTGTTAATGCATGTCTTATTTTGACATGGTTTTGCACACCTTTATAGCTGTGGGAGCTGCCGGACTACCATTATAAAAAACACTGGCAAAAAGAAAAATATTTTTGTTTTCAAAACAATACACATTGCCACAATGTTCCTGGCACTGACTAAAATGTCTTTCTGTGGCAATAATCTCCTTGTGAAAGAGCAGAATGCTGTCACTCACAGTGAAGCCATAGAAAAAGAGATGGAATTTTAATAAAAACAAAAGGTCTTGGTTAACACCAGACCAATTTATGAGCTTAATTCTTAACCCCTTAGCTGCTGGGCCGTTCCCCCCCCCCCCCCCTCAGTGCTGAGCCCTTTTTTGGCTATTTGGGGTAGTTCGCGCTTAGGCCTTCATAACTTTTTGTGCACATAAGCTATCTACGCCAAATTTGCGTCCTTTTTTTCCAACATCCTAGGGATTCTAATGGTACCCAGAGTTGTTTGTGGTTTCCCCTGGAGGAGACCAAGAAATTAGCCAAAATACAGTGAAAATTTAGTTTTTTCCAAAACAATGGGAAGAAAGGGCTGCTGAAGAAGGCTTGTGTTTTTTTCCCTGAAAATGCCATCAACAAAGAGTTTCTTGTGCTGAAATCACCATCTTCCCACCTTTCAGGAACAGGCAGACTTGAATCAGAAAACCACATTTTTCAACACAAATTTGGCATTTTACTGGGACATACCCTATTTTTACTATTTTTGGTGATTTCAGCCTCCTTCCAGTTAGTGACAGGAATGGGTGTGAAACCAATGCTGGATCCCGGAAAGCTAAACATTTCTGGAAACTAGACAAAAATCTGAATTCAGCAAGGGGTCATTTGTGTAGATCCTACAAGGTTTTCCTACAGAAAATAACAGCTGAAATAAAAAAAATATTGAAATTGAGCTGAAAACAACAGCCATTTTTCTTTATGTTTTACTCTGTAATTTTGCCCTGCGATGTCAGATTTTTTAAAGCAATATACAGTTATGTCTGCTGGACTCTTCTGGTTGCTGGGATATAAAGGGCTTGTAGGTTCATCAAGAACCCTAGGTACCCAGAGCCAATAAATGAGCTGTACCCTGCAGTTGGTTTTCATTCTATACTGGGTATACGGCAATTCATTTGCTGAAATATGAAGAGTGAAAAATAGGTATCAAGTAAACCTTTGCATTTCCAAAACGGGCTCAAGATAAGCTTTTGAGGAGCAGTGGTTTTTTGCACATCTCTGAATTCCGGGGTGCCCATACTAGCATGTGAATTGCAGGGCATTTCTCAAATAGACCTTTTTTTTACACACTCTCTTATATTTGGAAGGAAAAAATGCAGAGAAAGATAAGGGGCAATAACGATTGTTTTGCTATTCTATGTTCCCCCAGGTCTCCCGATAAAAATGATACCTCACTTGTGTGGGTAGGCCTAGCGCCCGTGACAGGAAATGCCCCAAATCACAACGTGGACACATCCCATTTTTTGACAGAAAACACAGCTGTTTTTTCCAAAGTGCCTGCCTGTACATTTTGGCCTCTAGCTCAGCCGGCACCTAGGGGAAACCTACCAAACCTGTGTATTTTTGAAAACTAGAGACCTAGGGGAATCCAAGATGGGGTGACTTGTGGGGCTCTGACCAGGTTCTGTTACCCAGAATCCTTCGCAAACCTCAAAAAGTGGCTAAAAAAACAAGTTTTCCTCACATTTCGGTGACAGAAAGTTCTGGAATCTTGAGAGGAGCCACAAATTTCCTTCCACCCAGCGTTCACCCAAGTCTCCCGATAAAAATGATACCTCACTTGTGTGGGTAGGCCTAGCGCCCGCGACAGGAAATGCCCCAAAACACAATGTAGACACATCCCATTTTTTGACAGAAAACACAGCTGTTTTTTCCAAAGTGCCTGCCTGTACATTTTGGCCTTTAGCTCAGCCGGCACCTAGGGAAACCTACCAAACCTGTGCATTTTTGAAAACTAGAGACCTAGGGGAATCCAGGATGGGGTGACTTGTGGGGCTCTGACCAGGTTCTGTTACCCAGAATCCTTTGCAAACCTCAAAAAGTGGCTAAAAAAACAAGTTTTCCTCACATTTCGGTGACAGAAAGTTCTGGAATCTGAGAGGAGCCACAAATTTCCTTCCACCCAGCGTTCCCCCAAGTCTCCCGATAAAAATGATACCTCACTTGTGTGGGTAGGCCTAGCGCCCGCGACAGGAAATGCCCCAAAACACAACGTGGACACATCCCATTTTTTGACAGAAAACACAGCTGTTTTTTCCAAAGTGCCTGCCTGTACATTTTGGCCTCTAGCTCAGCCGGCACCTAGGGAAACCTACCAAAGCTGTGCATTTTCGAAAACTAGAGACCTAGGGGAATCCAAGATGGGGTGACTTGTGGGGCTCTGACCAGGTTCTGTTACCCAGAATCCTTCGCAAACCTCAAAAAGTGACAAAAAAAACAAGTTTTTCTCACATTTCGGTGACAGAAAGTTCTGGAATCTTGAGAGGAGCCACAAATTTCCTTCCACCCAGCGTTCACCCAAGTCTCCCGATAAAAATTATACCTCACTTGTGTGGGTAGGCCTAGCGCCCGCGACAGGAAATGCCCCAAAACACAATTTAGACACATCCCATTTTTTGACAGAAAACACAGCTGTTTTTTCCAAAGTGCCTGCCTGTACATTTTGGCCTCTAGCTCAGCCGGCACCTAGGGAAACCTACCAAACCTGTGCATTATTGAAAACTAGAGACCTAGGGGAATCCAGGATGGGGTGACTTGTGGGGCTCTGACCAGGTTCTGTTACCCAGAATCCTTTGCAAACCTCAAAAAGTGGCTAAAAAAACAAGTTTTCCTCACATTTCGGTGACAAAAAGTTCTGGAATCTGAGAGGAGCCACAAATTTCCTTCCACCCAGCGTTCCCCCAAGTCTCCCGATAAAAATGATACCTCACTTGTGTGGGTAGGCCTAGCGCCCGCGACAGGAAATGCCCCAAAACACAACGTGGACACATCCCATTTTTTGACAGAAAACACAGCTGTTTTTTCCAAAGTGCCTGCCTGTACATTTTGGCCTTTAGCTCAGCCGGCACCTAGGGAAACCTACCAAACCTGTGCATTTTTTAAAACTAGAGACCTAGGGGAATCCAGGATGGGGTGACTTGTGGGGCTCTGACCAGGTTCTGTTACCCAGAATCCTTTGCAAACCTCAAAAAGTGGCTAAAAAACAAGTTTTCCTCACATTTCGGTGACAGAAAGTTCTGGAATCTGAGAGGAGCCACAAATTTCCTTCCACCCAGCGTTCCCCCAAGTCTACTGATAAAAATGATACCTCACTTGTTTGGGTAGGCCTAGCGCCCGCAACAGGAATGGATCACACAAGGGTCAATGGTAGTCCTTGCTTGAGGTCTACTGTTAACCCTGGAGTGATTTATTCCTGAAGCAGGCACTAGGCGCAGGCACACAAGTGGGGTTGTGTTTTTATCAGGACAAGTGGGGAAACACTGGGTGGTAGGAATTTTGAGGATCCCTGCAGATCCCTGGACTTCTGCTCATTGGAATGCAAGGAAAATGTGTTTTTTAAGCACATTTTGTGATTTCAAGGGGATTCCAGGTGAAGGAAAACTGGTGAGAGCCACGCAAGTCCTGCACCCTTGGACTCCCCTGGTACTAGTTTGTTAAAATTAACCCACCACTCACACTGGTTGGTTTTAGCACCTCCAGAAATTATGGTTTCAAAGCATGATTATTTATCAAAGTATCTGAATATTGAAACCAAGCCTTCTGAAGGTGGGCCATAAAGCCGCGTCCAGGCACCAACCTCTTTATGGTCCATTCACACGCCATTCACGCACAACAAACAACCCTTTCATATCGCCAGCCACGGGCCCAATCCAACCAATCACTGCACTCACATTAACTTGCCGCTGCCAGACAAGGGCCCATCACATTCACACGCCACAGAACGGAATAAGTTTGACTACATTTTACCACCTGTCAAGTAACTGCCTCCTTCTTCCTTAACATTACCAAATGCATGCGTAACGAACCTTTACTAATGACTCCTGTGACAGCCACCTGAGGCTCAGGAAGACATGTTTTTCATGCGCCTTTAACGCACTCACTGTGCTAAATCCAACTCCTTCCAGTTTGTGGATGCAAGTTGGGGGTGTCCGAGTATGCCGTACAAAGCGATTCCTCAAACTGAGTGAGCATATCTAGCATTGAAACTAAGGGAGACATGCTGGGGATTTCTCATGATGTTACCTAAAGAGAAGGTCATAGGCTAACTGCCTCCTTCTTCCTTAACATTACCAAATGCATGCGTAACAAACCTTTACTAATGACTCCTGTGACAGCCACCTGAGGCTCAGGAAGACATGTTTTTCATGCGCCTTTAACGCACTCTCTGTGCTAAAGCCAACTCCTTCCAGTTTGTGGATGCAAGTTGGGGGTGTCCGAGTATGCCGTACAAAGCGATTCCTCGAACTGAGTGAGCATATCTACCTTTGAAACTAAGGGAGACATGCTGGGGATTTCTCATGATGTTCCCTAAAGAGAAGGTCATAGGCTATGAAAAAGGGTAGTGTTTGGTAAATAGGGGAGTCCATGAGAACGTAGCATATGTCCCAGCCAACATTATGTGCAGTGATGTGACTATAATGCACTTATACAGCAAACTGAACATCTACTAAGTTCTGATGGAGGATGAACATGAAAAGCAGGTCAAACACTGACCTATACAAGTCATTCTCCTTCAGTGCTGGGATGGCACCAATGGGTTTGAATCCATAGGTGTAGATGATGTACATCTGTACTACCTTTACTATCTGCCTTCTACCTGTGCAATAACCCTGTGAAGGCACTCCTACCATAAGCTTTCCTTACCCATCCATGTCTCTGTTCTCATCAGAGTCCTGGCTAATCCTGTATAATAGCCAAGTGAACCTATACTAGTTTGTGGAAGCAAGTTGGGGGTTTCCAAGTATGCCCTACAAAGTGATTCCTCGAACTGAGAGAGCATATCTACCGTTGAAAGTAAGGTAGACATGCAGGCAAAGAAAGGGTACTCCGTGGCAATGTGGCATATGTTCTGTCCACTAGTATATGCAGTAGGGGGAATATAATGCATGTTAATTGAACAGAACACCGACCACGCCAAAAGGAAGTCCATGATGAAGTAAAATTCTGTGGCTCCTTGCCTAACGAAGCAGTGGCCCATGGACGTTCGGTATCCATGCACTGCCACTGAAAGGATTACCCAACGGCAGCTCAACCTCAGTCGATTTCCCAGAACTTTGCTTTAGTATGATACAACGTAAAGCAAGTAGGGATTCAGAGGCCTGGTTGTGATGGACACTGGGGACAGTAATACCGACTCACCTGCCGCTTTCCATGCTTCGAGCACACTTTACAGCGACGACATGGACGATCCTTTTTGGGTGTTTTAGGAATGCGATCAGCAAAGTGTCGCTCCTGCAGCCTTGCCACATCCTCCAGAACATATGAGGTGGAGGCTGCTGCTTCTTCTGTAACAGCAGTGAGGCTTTCTATTACAGACAACTGGAAGTCAAGGAAAGTCATGAGTCTTCCTGTGGTTGTCTGACGGTAAACAACATACGCATTATATGTTGCCATCTGAATCAGGTGGGTAAACAGTTTCTTGTACCAAGTGCGAGTTTTACCACACGCATTGTATGGTGGAAGAACCTGGTTGTTCTTGTCCACTCCGCCCATGTACTTATTGTAATCAAGTATACAGATGGGCTTGTGGACTTCGGCCATCTGACCCCAAACCGTGATGGGAGAAGTGCTCTCATCATGAATTGTAGTGAGCACGTATACATCACGCCTATCTAGGAACTTGACTGCGAGCAGTTCGTTAGACCGCAATGCAGTACTCTGGGATTTCTGGAGCTTCTTGCAAACAAGCTCCCGCGGGAATCCTTTGCGGTTACAACGAACTGTACCGCAGGCCACAGTGCCAGCTTTGTAGAGCTCACTGAACAGCTCTACTCCTGTATAGAAATTGTCCACATAAAGGTTATAACCTTTGTGAAGAAGTGGCTGGACAAGTTCCCATACAATCTTACCTGTGACCCCTAACGCGGGAGGGCAATCTACAGGGTTTAGGGTAGAATCCTAGAGTAGAGCTCTCACACAGCATGTACAGCTTTATGCCATAGCGAGCTCTTTTGCTTGCAATGTACTGTCTGAAAAGCAGCCGTCCTTTGTACAGGATCAAGGACTCATAGACTGCTATATTCTTTCCAGGAGTATAGATCTCTGGAAACCTGACAGAGAAATGTTCCACGACAGGCCAAATTTTGAACAACCTGTCATGATCTGGATGGTCCCGGGGCAATGCAGCAGAATTGTCATTGAAATGGAGCATGCGCTGCAGTAGCAAAAAACGATCTCTGCTCATGTATGGTGCGAAGATGGGAGTTACCCAAACCGTGCGAGTCGTCCAGTAGGACTGCAAGGTGGGTTTCTGCACTAACCCCATTTTGAGCATAAGGCCCAAAAATATCTTCAACTCCGCCAGCGAAGTGGGAGTCCACTGGCGTGTCCTAGAACGGGGCCCTAGAGTGCCTCCGCGCTCCCTCAGAAATTGGTCTGCACGCAAATTTGTTTGCTGCACAACTTTCTGAAGGAAGTCAACATCCAAAAATAGATAGATGTAGTCGACTGGCAAAAAGTTAGCTGTATCGACTTTACATCCAGCGTCACCAGTAAAAGGTGGAATTTGGGGCTGAACCAAACGGGGGCTGCCAAGAGAGCACTCTCTCTGTGCTTGCGGCAGCAAGCACGTGCTCTCTGGGTTCGGCTAACCCAATGTGGTCCCGCTGCCCAGAATGTGCTTGCGAAGGGACAGCACGGATGTCGTCATTGTCTCCTTCAGACTCACTGGAAGAGGTGTCGTCGGATGGGATTCCGCCAACTGAAAAATCACTCCCAGAATCTGCCCCATTGTCCTCTCCCTCAGATGCTGTCTCAGTGTCTGCTGTCTCAGTCTCTGAGCCTACATCAGAACTGTCCTCCAGAATCCGAGTTAGGGCTTGATCAGCAGTCATCCAACGAGACGCCATCTCTGCAACTGGCTAAACTGTCCCTCTAAATTACTAGCCTACGTAGAAGGCAGATAGTCACAAAATTGCATGTGGGTATGTTTGTTGTGTACAGTAGGAAATGTCGTCACCTTACCTTCGCTTCTTCTCCAATTCTGCAGATTCTCTGAAAACACTGAAAAAAACAAAAAAAGAATGTATTACTTCACCTTACCACACACCCTGTGCAACAGTAATTTTTGGTGCACTGCCTCCCATTACCTCCTCTTCTAATTCCCTCAGTACTACCCAGCAAAAGTGCCACTCATATCTCCATAGTCCCCCTGGCATTACATTTGTTTTAAAGCGCAGGTAACTCTTGCCTTTACTAATCCACTCAGCTAAATACATATAAATGTATCTCCTTTGCAGCAGGACAATAAACCATCTGCGCTACTTTATGGCAACTGCCACTACAGAAAAGACATGCATGCATATATATATATATATATATATATATTAATATATATATATATATATATGTTTAGAAACAGAGTGGTTGAAGGGTTGCTGGGCGGCACACTCCACTGCCGGTGCCCAGTGACAGAGAAGACCAATCTAGAAATTATGTAATGCCGAAAAATTTCACTGCACTCCACGAGGTACAAATAAACGTGTATTTTATTGCAGTCAATAACCACCAACGTGTTTCAACTCACCAAGGAGTCTTGATCACGGTCCTCGTGGAGTGTGGTGAAATTGTTCACCATTATAAAACATCACACAAAAGAAAAACAAGCATTTACAATGCAATGGGTCTCGCATCTGCTTGAGTTAGAGCTATTAGCGTTATAAACTCCTAACCCAACTTTTCTTGCCACATAAATTGATAATTGAAAGTTAAACTCTTTCACATAAGAGAGACGATTCACAGCGCCACGGCCACCATGAGCATCAGGTGAAGAGATACACAAAAGGAAAAGAAGTTCGCTCGCAGTTAAACGTAACAGCAAAAGTGCAATTAGCCATGTACCAGGGGCGATGGCCAAGGCGGTAACAAAACCTCCCCAAGGAGGGACAAAGGTAAACCATTTTCCAATGTAATCAAAGGATTTTTGAAGGGCAAGCCCACGAACGAGTGGTTAGTGATGGGCGTGAGGTGGGCGTTGTTAGAAGCCCAGATACACACCAACAAGTCAGAAAAGCAGCGCATGGGCGCTGCAATGCTTGACCTGAAAAAAAAATATATATATATATATATATCTATCTATATATATATATATATATATATATATATATATATATATATACATATATATGAGAGAGAAAACAAGACTCTCATGTCACAAACTTTTTTTTTTTCATACATGTGTGCTTGCCCTTGGCAAAGCACACATGTATAAAAAAAAATGGCCCCATTGATGGTCACCCTAAGGGCTGACCAGCAACAATTTGTTTATTTTTCCTGTTTTTACCCTGGGGGGGCGATCGCCCTCCCCCAGCCCCCAGGCAAAACGACACTTTTTTTTTTGCCCCTGGGGTCGGCCCGTGTTCTAAGGGCCGACCCTGCCATTTTGTTTTCATTTTTTTTGTTTTTTTAAAACTTTTTTTAAATTGTGGGGGGCGCGATCGCCCCCCAAAACAGTGGGAATAAATAAATAATGCCCCGGGGGGGGCTCCCTTTTACAAGGGGGGCGACCCCCCCAAAGAAGATCCCTGGTGCCGAGGGGCGTTTCCTGGCCATGGATCGCAGCCGCGCTGCGATCCATGGCCAGGAAACGGTGCCAGGGAGGCATCGATGGAAAGGGGAGAGCCTCCCCTTTCCATCGATGCCTCCCTGGCATCTGGTGAGGCCGTTTTGGCCTTTTTTTCCCCACCGGAGAAAAAGAGGACGCTTACCTGCTTCTCTTCTTCTCCGGTGGGGAAAAACTGTGACGTCTGCGTGCCTCGCAGCGCGCTGACGTCACAAGGGGGCGGGATGGAGACGCAGAAGTTCTTCTGCGTCTCCGACGGGGGTAAAAAAAAATCAAAAATCCTCCGGTGCATTGCACCGGAGGATTTTTAACCCCCTTCCTGGTGTCGGTCACTGGTCGTGACCCGCACCAGGGAGGGAGTGTGGGCGTCGGCCAGTGGCCGACGCCCTCAGTAAAAAGGTTAAAGAAAGTCACAAAAGTGCATCTATGGTATACTTCCTTGCATTAGTGCAGATTTACAGCTTTCACAAATTCACAAGAATTTACAGAAGTAAGCCTGGAAATCGTACTCCTACAAAATATTTGTGAACTGCATTTTAGCACGAGCCAGTATGCGTGTGTCCATCTGCTTATGTGATAATCTGTTGAGTATTTACAAGTTCACTTTGTCTCTGACCACTTTTTTCACAACAGTGGAAGAAATTTTATTTCTGCCCTTGTCTGGAGTAAACTTCCAACTTTTCTCAGTATGGGAAAAGACTGGAAAATAGCTGGTGAAAATCCCTAAAATATGTAAGTTAGTAAGTTTGCACAGACACAAAAGGGCATTCCAATCCTGGAATTATTTGTTGCCTCTACCTCCAGCCCCAGTAGGTAGATCTGTGGAAAGGTGGTAATATAAGGGATTTGCTAATGTTAAACCCTACTATAGTATGAGCCCTGGCAAAATGAGAGCTCTTATAGAATATGATTGCTGCCATAATTTGTCGCTGCTCTACGTTGGCACCTAAGGAGCAAGTGGATTTTTTTACTGGCAAGTAAATTTATGAAGCAACCTGTCCCATGGACAAGTAGATATTCTATTAAATTCTACACCTGTGTGATGGGTAATTGACTAAAGTGTGGTGCAGTAGTGGAATGCCATTTACAGAGAGCATATTTTCCATTTAAATGGCCTCTTGAAAATGACCACTAAATTTGCATTAGACATGCAATTTTACTCCTAAACCTATGTGGCACACATACAATAAAGTGCGTATTTATCATTTCCCATCAAACAAGTAAAGTATCTTGGTTTGTTTTGGTTCTATTTTATCTTTGTTTCCATAATACTCCAGAATTGCAAAACAAAACAAACTGATTCATTTGTATTTTCCTTGCTGCTGGTATATTTTGAGACATTTGTTTAGCTAATTTATAAGTATTTACATTTTGTTGAGTGTTAGACAATTTTTGAGATACTACAGCCTTTCATTTGGCACTCCTTGTATCCCATCAAGATATTGTCACTTGGTTCATGTTACAAAATTCCCTCCCTATGCAGTCAGAGAAATAAAATGAGAGCATCAATCGCCATGTTAAAAGAATGAACCACAATTTTTTAAAGGCATTGCTAATGCTTGACTGCTGTCTTTGTACTCTCAGCACATTTGATAAGATAAAAATTGAAAAGACTCTTTATTACTTATTTTCCTTCTGAACTCTGGCTTGGCTATTTTGGGTATGTTGCAGCATCTCCCTCACCCTTACTTTCAGGTCCCTGCACCTCTGCTTCCAGTGCCCATCACCCCTCCCTCCCTCGTTCAGCAATATTCTCCCCACTCCTTGTGTTGAGGGTGCAACACTCTTAGTCCTTGCTCCTCCAATTCATGACCTGTATGCAGATGGCTCCCTGCTCCTCTCTGAATGTTGACACCCTAGCTGTGGCCTAGCTTGCCAAGGCCAAAGGCTGGCTCTGCCCAGAACAGGAATCTGTGATCTCTGCCAGCACCTACAGTTCAAAGCTTGAGCTGTTATAACCACTTTGCATTCTACAGCTTTGGGTGTGACTTTTAGCAACAACTCATAACAGTGTACCTTGTAGCTTTTAGAAAACAAGCATCTAATCTTACACTTCTGCCCCGCGTTCTTTTCCTCCCTATTCTCAGAGGTTATCTTTTCTTTCTGCATCTGAGTTATTTCTTATAACTTTTAACACTTTTCCTTAATTCTGTTGTAATCTTTGTACACACATTTGAACCTTTCTTCCTCACCTAAGCATGCCTGGGTACTGATCAGTGATGTTATATGGAACCTTGTTTGTGAGACTTGACAGCCCATGAACTGTTTATGCATTCACCATTGTCCTTTTGAGTCTCCATAAACCTTTAAACCACTCTTTTCCAATGTTTTAATTCAAGTGACTTGCAGACGTGTCAAAGACATGGTAATGGAGGTCCATTATCTGTCTTGACTACATCTTAGATTCCCAACATTATACTGTATACCTCAAGGATGGCCATTAATGAACTTGTCAGCAACAGATGCTTCAGTTGAGGGAGGCTAAGATATTTATTTGTTGCTAGGAGGTGCCTTCTACCTATTAACATATCAGAGGCATTTATTCTTGTCTGTCTTCTGTTCCAACAAATCCCCCTTGTCCTCCAGGACCATGACTTGCAGATTGACATGTCTGGTTTTTGTCATGTGTCCTTGATTTGTTGTGAAACAACCTAAAGTGTTGCAGAATTTTCAGCCTTGCATACTTTAATTGTTTTGGCTTGGTGTTCACCTTATCAAATCCATCCATCCCCTCTAGTAAAACGTACTTGTCCAGGAGTCTGTGGTAAATTTCCTCTGACTGGCAGTACTTAAAATACCAAAGCAGGGGGGCATGGCCATGGACGTCAAGATGGCGGTCGCACACTAAGAGTGCTCGGGACCCCTCCGTCATCTGTCCGGAACCTGCCACCATAATCAATCCCTGGAATCCTCGGCCGTGGTGTGGGGACTGCCTGAGTACTTCCCGGCTCCCGTGGGTCCGGGAGGCCGTAGCAGTGCCAGAAGAGGAGCGACCCCAAGCGCCGGGCCGCGCCCCGGAAGAGGAGCGCCGGACGCCCCGGGCTGGGGCGTGAGTCGCGGACGGACGCCTCTGGGCCGGATCTCCCGGGGGCGCGAGGGTTGCGGAGAGAGGTGCTATCCCCCTCGGCGTGCCTGGGGGAGCCGCGGCTGTTCGCAGCCAAGCGGAGGAGGGGCGGGGCCGGTGCCGCGGAACTCCGTGGCCGGCCCGCCTGAAGACGGCCTGGGGAGCGGTGCGGGGCGGCCGTGGCCGGGTCGGGCAAAACAAAGAAAAAATCAAATTGATCGCACCCCTGGGGCTGGAGCCCTCAGGGTTTCAAAAAAGATCCTGCCAGGCGGCGCCGCGGGCCCGACTGGGCGCGGGCTGAGAGGAGAGGAGAGGTACCCGCCCACCCGGGGGAGCTCCCGGACCGGTGCCTGAAATTTGGAGCGGCCGGACCCACGTCGTCGCAGCGGGTGAATATGCAGAGATGCTGGTATACAGGGATAAGAAAGTAAGGAGCGAAGGAGAGTTTTAAGCTGGCTTAGAAATAAGGGGGACTCTGCCCGACCCTGATTCAGGCGAGGCCAACGGAGAGGAGTGGGGAGTCACAGGAGACCTAGGCGACCGGGGCCCGGGCGTTGGAGGGGGTTGCCCAATGACTTGTGCCCACCGAAGCACCAATTACGCCAAACTGGCCTGGAGACTGAGGTACCTATGGGGTCCAACGGTTCACCAACCCCCCTGGCTTGCAACCGGAGTAGAGAAAGGCCCCCCCGCCGGCCATCTTGGTCCTGAGGTCGCCTTGTGACAACGCAGCCGACTCCAGTCCTCTCATGGACTGACTGGAGGCCCTGAAGCCCCTCCCGGAAATATTGCCCAACCAATAGACCCCCGCCGGACTGGACTCCGCCTCGGGGGTGGTCAGCTGGACTCAGAGCTGCCTCGGACAGAAGGGACGCGAGATCCTAACCGCGACCGGAATCCACCTTAACGGGGGCGTAACTGTGCTTACTCTGCAACACTGACACAATGGGGAAGGACAGAGCCCCCAAGCAAACACATCCATCCCAGCAGAAAATTGACCAGTTCACCACGCCGGCGGCTCCACGAACCGGAGGTGACACCTCACCCACCGATCAAGCCGCAGAAGGGGTCAACACTATCCTGCTTGCAATCCAAACCTCACAACGTGCAGTGGAATCCAAAATTGGAGAGGTGAGAGAAGAGATGGGCCTCGTGAGACAAGACCTCAGAAACGCGGTGGGCCGAATCACAGAGGTGGAGACCCGTGTTTCGCAAACCGAGGATGACCTGGCCGATCTAAGATCCAAGGTAGCCCACCTGCAAACACGGACCGGAGAACTCCATCGCAGAGCTGAGGATGCGGAGAATCGCTCCAGGCGCAACAACCTGCGCGTCGTTGGCATGCCAGAAGGAGATGAAGATGGCAAGGCCACCGAATTCCTGTAAAAATGGATTAAATCCTGGATGCCAGAGAACTCTCTTTCGCCATGGTTCGCGATAGAGCGAGCGCACAGGGCCCTGGCCCCAAGGCCTCCGCCGGGGGGCCCCCGGCATCCCCTGATTGCGCGCTTCTTCAACTTTAAAGACCGTGATGCCATCCTCAGAGAAGCTAGACGCTCCCCCAACCTCCTCTGGGACAGTCAGAGAATCTTGATTTTCCCGGACTACACACGTGAAGTCCAAGCTAAACGTCGATCATATGAACAAGTGAAGCAGAAGCTGAGAGCTATGCAACTCTCATATATGCTCCTCTTCCCGGCTCGCCTGAAGGTGATCCTGGCTGATAAAGCGCATTTCTTCGAATCGCCCGAGGAGGCATGGGACTGGCTGACGGAAGAGGGCCTGAGAAGTCGCAAAGGCCCGACCGGTCCGCCCAAGGACCCCAAAGGGACGCGCCCGAGTATCCATGCGGACGCAAGGAGGGGTCGGAAGTGTACCAGATCCAGGCGTGGCAGACTCAGAAGTCCCAGCAGCCGAACAGAAGAGGAGGCCTGCGTGACCCGAGATCCCCCACCGGAGTGGGGCCCGACCGACAACCTGGGAGATCAGACCGCGGGAGAGGAGAAGATAGATGATCGCTTGAGCCAGTCCCCCGACCTTGGTTGAGGGGGATCCCGCGCGCGTTGGACTCCGGCTCATTGGGACCATCCGGCAGCACCAGGTACCGCTCCACGCTGATGGAACAGGGGTGCACGGGGGTTACCACTCTGCTGTGCGCCCCAGTGACTTTACCAAGGGTGAGGGTCTCCCACTAAGTTAATTGCAATTGATCCGACATGCAGGAGGGGTCCACCACTCCACTCAGAGGCAGTCTACATGGCTGTATTGCCCCGGTTGGGCTTTAGGGCGACAGATGCTTCAAGGGTAGAAGTATGGGGAGGGGGGAAGTTGGGTTGTTTAAAGCTCACGTTAGGGCTTAGTGTAGTGGTTAGGATAAGTCACCGAAACAGCACCGACACCTATCGTATAGATTCCTCTCACTCAATATGTCCGTCTCTGGGTCCCAAGTTGAGTCCCTAATTTCCCAACACACAGATATGGCGCAAGTGGACCTCCCACTGACACAGATCTTATCCTGGAATGTCAATGGCCTCCTAGATAAAGTAAAAAGATCTGCAGTGTTTAGTACGCTGCGCAGATACACCCCCACAGTGGTCCTTCTACAGGAGACCCACCTACTTGGCACCAAGTGCCCCATCCTGGCGCGTTCAGGTTTTGACAAGGTTTTTCACGCAGGATTCGCAAGGGGTTCCAGGGGGGTGGCCATCCTATTCCACCGCTCACTGCCAATAGTAATTACCTCCACTACATCGGACCCACAGGGCAGATTCGTAACGGTGACCGGTACATTACACGGTTCAATGGTTAATTTTGTGTGTGCATACGCTCCCCCAGCCGGCTTCGAGGCCTTTCTATCAAATCTACACCGGACGCTCATTGCCCTCCCACAGGGGCTCACACTCATAGGGGGAGACTTTAATTCAGTCTTGGACCCAAATATAGACGTAACCGGACCTGTCTCCTCGACCAGGGAGAGCATCCATCCTGAGCGGGTGGATGATAAAGTTGGGACTGTGTGAGGTATGGAGGACATGGCACCCCAGGGCACGACAGTACACCCACACTTCGGCGGCACACCACTCTCAAGCAAGAATTGATCTGGTGTTTATGCCTGCCCTGGACATCTCTAAAGTCACCGGTGCTGAGATATTGGCTCGAGGAGTCTCAGACCACTCCCCAATCCGCATCCGACTGGGGAGCGTAACCCCCAATCAGCGCCCCACGTGGCGCATGAATGCATGGTATCTACAGGACGATGATTACACCTGTGAAATAAGGGACCACCTTACCCAATATTTCGATCACAACCTGGGGTCCGTTCAGTCCCCGGGCACGATCTGGGCAGCGTGCAAAGCCACACTTAGAGGCTACGCGAAGCATCGCGTTCGCGCCCGTGAGAGAGCCCGGGACCGACAGGTGACAGCCCTCGAGGCCAGAGCCCTCGCGCTGGAACGCTCTACGACCACTGCCACATCAGCCTCAGTTCTGAGACGCCTAACGGCAATCAGGTAGGAACTAAAGCAATTGGTACTCGAGGCTGCAAAACACGCTTGGAGGGCTTCGGCGGCTCGTGTGTATGGGTGGGGTGATAAAAACGGCAAACTCCTTCATTGGTTGGCCACGCGCCCACTGGCCAACAGAGTTGTCCCCGAGGTCGTGGACGAGGCAGGCTTGGTCGCGAGAACCCCTAGTGATATAGCGAGGAGCTTTGCGTCCTATTACGCTCATCTATACACGGTGCTTCACCGCCCACTAATTGAAAGGGAGTCCCCTCTCCTGAACGACATCACTCTCCCTAGCATCCCACATACAACTAAGATGCTCCTGGATGAAGCCATAAAATTGGCCGAAATCATGACAGCCATCGCAGGTCTGACGTCAGGTAAAACACCCGGACCTGATGGGTTCCGGGCTGAGCTCTACAAAAGATGCGGGGACATCTTAGGCCCCCACCTACTTAATATGTTTAACGAGGCAGAGAAGATTGGCCGCTTCCCCGATGGGATAGACCAGGCCACAATAGTGGTGATCCCAAAGACCCAGCCACCCTCACGTCATCTCTCGGCCTATAGACCAATCTCCCTGCTGAATGCAGAGATTAAGGTACTATCAACTTTACTTGCTACAAGACTGAAAGCGGTGCTCCCCACATTGGTGCACCCGGATCAATGTGGCTTTATGCCCTCCCGCAGCACCAGACATTGCATTAGGAGACTACAAGTCGCACTGGTCAGCGCGGCGCCCTGGCTGGATCCCCTCTCGCTTTACTCCTAATAGACTTCGAAAAAGCCTTCGATACAGTGGACTGGTCATATCTAGAACAAGTCTTAAGAAGGAACGGATTTGGACCCAAATTTCGAGGCCTTGTAAAATTGCTTTACTCCAACCCAACTGCCCGTGTTCAGGTAAACGGGGTGGCCTCTGATCCATTCTCTATCTGTCGCGGAACCCGCCAGGGATGTCCGTTGTCACCGCTGCTCTTCGCCCTTGCGATTGAGCCACTGGCCAAGATGTTGAGAGATGACCCGCTGATAACGGGCTGGGCGTGGCCCACAAGCCCAGAAGACCGAGTAGCATTGTACGCAGATGACGTACTCATTTACCTTTCCAACCCAGCAGCGAGTGGCCCTCGTGTCTTAGAACTCCTGGACCTCTTCTCGCAAGCCTCGGGTCTAACTCTGAATCCCAGTAAATCCCTGCTGATCCCCCTACACCCCTTGAGAGACTGCATAGACTGGCAGGAGAGCATCCCAATCTGTCGTAACAGTTTCAAGTACCTAGGAGTCCACATAACTCTGCTGCCCGAACTGACATGGGAACTGAACATCACACCACTTCTTAGGAAAACTAAAAAAGACCTCCAGCGCTGGCGGGACTTACCACTCAACACACTGGGTAGAATTGCACTATACAAAATGATGATACTCCCCAGCTTCCTATACCAGTTGCAAAACTTCCCATATCCAATCCCCCGGAAATGGTTTAACGACATCGAGTCGAATGCACGCCTTTTTCTATGGCACGGCTCCCGATCTAAGCTATCCCTTACTACATGTCAAAGAGACGTAAGTGAAGGAGGTATGGGAATGTCCAACATTTATTTCTACTACCTGGCCATGCGCCTACAGGTGATCAACGACTGGCTGTCAGGAGGCTGGACGGACCCTGCATATAGACTAGAGCTCCAGATGTTAGGATATGGAGGGGTTTTCGACGCTCTATACGGAGGAGCGATTCCACAGACCACCCCTGAGGTTACTAGGCTGGTATTGACGGGGTGACGGGGTGGCGAGCGGCACAGAGGGCCACGGGGTGGTGGCCTCGACTAACTCAACAGACACCTCTTTGGCAGGGGAGATGGTTGAAGGAAGTTTCTATGCTAGAGGGATTCCAGAAATGGGACACTATAAGAATATCCACCCTGGGTGACGTTTGGGGGGACTCACAAATCCGGTCCTTCGAGGACCTTCAGAAATCGCACTCTTTATACAAGACCCAATTTCATAAATACCTGCAACTTAGGCATGCCTTGCTAGTACACCTACACCCCGGGGATAGCATCCCAGATCACAGCCCACTCGAGGCGAAGGTCATGATGGGACACCTAAACAAAGGAGGGGTCTCCCAGGTTTACCGAACTATCCTTGCAAATGCAACTCCCCCCCCTTGAGAAGCTACGCCAGAAATGGGAGGGTTGGGATTTCCCATAGAAGACCTAGATTGGAGAGAAGCATTAATAGCCCCCCGGAACCTGGCCATATCTACACGATTTCAGCTGCTACAAACCCTCTACTTGCACTCAGCTTACCTTACCCCTAAAAGGCTCCACCAAGCCAATCTCCGCCCCACAGACGAGTGCCCCCGTTGCT
Source organism: Pleurodeles waltl (assembly GCF_031143425.1). Classification (NCBI taxonomy): domain Eukaryota; kingdom Metazoa; phylum Chordata; class Amphibia; order Caudata; family Salamandridae; genus Pleurodeles; species Pleurodeles waltl. The sequence continues at coordinate 622,334,714 of NC_090437.1, read as the reverse complement.
CTCAACCAAGAGCCGACTTCTTCCACATGATTTGGACCTGCCCAATTATAGAGTCATACTGGGGGGTCGGTCCTGGGGGAGATCTCCGAGGTCCTACAGGCCGAGATAGAGTTATCTCCGACTCCAGTTTTGTTGGGGGCCATGGGCGAGATAGGGCTCAACAGAGCGAACCGAACCTTCCTGGGAGTGGCTTGCTTGGTGGCAAAGAGAGACATCATGTCAGAGTGGAAGGCCGTAAAAGCTCTGTCCCTCACCAAATGGAGACGAGGAATGGACTGGTGTGCAAGATGTGAAAAACTTGTATACGAAGTGAGGGGGTGCCCAGACAAGTACAACAGAGTATGGGGGAATTGGGACAGTCTACTGAACATTTGATTAACCTATGAGAATAGATTTCCCCAAAACTATTTGGAGAGGCCCTGTGGCTGGTGGGAAGTGGCGCATCTAGATGCAGTCCCTGCTTTGTAACGAGGGAAGGACCAAGCCCACTGGAGACAGTATGAAGACGAAGCCGGACTTTATTGAGCACTGTGATAGGGGGGTCGGCAGATCCGGCGCTATGGAGATCGGAGCATGCCTAGACCCTAATCCCTGTCCCAGTCACATGGAACCCACTGTTTTCAAAAGCATTAAGACTGGAAAGACGATCAAGTCGGATGTGACAGGTGTTACATCCCAAAGATGGTGTCGGGTTGTCGGTATTTGTATTGGTATCACTTGTTGTTATAATATGTTTTTATTGTTTCTTTTACCTTGAATAAAAAAAAAAATCTTTATAAAAAAAATAAAAATACCAAAGCAGATTCTTTCTTCATTTGCGATCCAGTTGAGCTGCAAGTGTTCTACTAGGTTGTTCTACCAAATATCAGAAGTCATCCATCAATTCCTCTTTTTCTTGAACAGCTGATTTAAATGTTGCTCTCATAATTTATGTTCTATGGGGTAAGATGTTTTTTGTTTAATGCATCTCTTATACAGCTTCCATTCACTGACCTCTTGGGAGACTTTCAGAGCTGTGACTCACTCACTGCACTACAGGGTACTGAAATGCAGGATAAATGATCACAGGACACTCGCGTCAGTAGCTGCTACTCTAGGAATTGTGAAAACTCTGTGTCAAAGCCATTCTGATGGGTACTACTGCCTACAGGTTCCTTACTTATTGAATATCCTCAGGCATCAGACTAAATCTGGAAACATTCATAGCTCTCTTGCTCCGGTAGGGGACATTGGCTCCACCTTCGTGATGGAGATGATGCCATGAACGATGTCACTGGAACCATAAAGCACCCACCCTGGTGCACGGATGTCAGCTTCCTATTTTCTGTACTCTTCAATGTGGCTATGGAGCTCTCTTGCCTTTCAACTTTACCAGCTAGTGCACTGCACAGGGATATCTCCTCCTAGAAAATCGGGGTTCAAGCACTCTCAGGGCTGTAGTGAAAATTTAGTCATTTCGGACCCACATACACTCTGGCCCTCATTACGACTTTGGCGGCCTAGTTGCAAGACCGCCACGGTGGTGGGCTTCAGAAAACTGCCATGTTGGCAGTAATCCAACCCGCCGTATTAAGAGTCACACTATCAAGACCGTCATAATACAGCCACAAAATCGACACCATCAGGACTCAATAGGACGGGAGTGAGGCGGTTCCTCTATCAGCACTGCCACACCGACAACTTTCCACCCACTAGATTACGACCCTCAAATCACCACAGCGGTTCTACCATGGCAGAAAACCATTGGCGATCTGAACCGCCATGCTCAGATTACACTCTTGCCAGAACACACCACATTGGACAGTTTGAATATGCACACCTGATACACATACCAGACACACCTACTCACAGCACTGTAAACCCCCCCACACAACCCACAATCCTTTGAGACTCAAACGACCACCACATACACTAAGAGGCCACAAACCTATTACTTAGCACTCATACACCATAGGCACATTTACACTTCACACTCATCACACACCACGCAACTGCACGAGCAACATTATACACACATCACAACTAAATACAAACAACACAATCAACTAGCATTCACAACAAAACACTCCCACCCCACCATTCACCCTACACTGCACCCCACCGACAACACAACCACCATGTCACGTCAAAAGCACCCGCTCTTCAGTGATGATGAGTTAAGGGTCATGGTCGATGAAATCATCAGGGTTGAGCCACAGCTGTTTGGAGCACAAGTACAGCAAACATCCATAGCCAGGGAAATAGAGTATGGCAGAGAATAGTCGACAGGGTCAACTCAGTGGGCAACCATTCACACACAAGGGAGGACATCAAGAAGAGTTGGAACGACCTCAGGGGAGGAAGTGCGTTCCATGGCTTCACAACACAAGATAGCCGTGCACAAGACTGGCAGTGGTCCCACACCTCCTCCCCCAAAGCTCACATCAAAGGAGGAGAAGGTCATGGACATACTGCACCCTGAGGGCCTGACTGGCATACCAGAAGGACTGGACTCTGGTGAGTAACTAACACTCCCCTGGCACTAAACGACCTGTCCAGCATGATTCCTCACGACCTAAACACTCCCCATTTCACCCCATCTCCCCCTACACCTCCCACCTTATCCCCTAATGCCCCTCTCCTGTTTGCCACACGCCATCCTGGCCCAAAACCACACACTCCCTGCCAAGCGCATGGACAGCACAGCCAATAATAATCACTACCACTCCCACAGTGCGCTAGCCCATCCACAGCAATATCTGCAATGTGCACTCAACATCACATCACTTGCACCAGCTACAACAATTGGATGCTTTGACTGAGGACCACGACATGGCAATGACAGCGATGCAATGGCACTACACAATTCAAAACCCTTTGGAGCATGGTACACTTCACAATCCACCATCCACAAACTGTGTCAGCAGAGCTGCACCTGTCATTGCCGTTGCTGGGAATCAGGTCAAGCCACTGTATACACCAGACAAATATACAACCCATCACACCACTACAATTTAACCCTTTCTCACTCCATCCACAGGTGCCACTGCCATCATGGAGAGGATGCCAGAGGCAGCCAGCCCTCCTCAGGATGAAGCTCCCAGTGAGGACAGTGCCACAAGATGTCTGGACATTGACGACCTACCAGGCCATCTGGGACCCCTGGTCAGTCTGCCACTCCCTGCTCATATCAGACCCCCCCACACTGTGGCACCAACATCATAGCCAACCCTCCGTCCCCAAACCTGTGCCTCACGGACTGTACAATAATTTTTGTGCCCCACAGTACAGGGGCCTGAGTCACTCCCTCACACCCAAGACAATGAACTATCTGCTGACACTGGGAGGGGGCACACTGTGCCAAGGGTACAGGCACATGGGGTCAGGGGGCGAGTGAGGGGACCAGTGGGCCAGTGCACAGGGCAGCCAAGGCAGTCACCTGACCAGGAATCCATCTCCCAAGTCTTGGGAGCATATCATCAATTCCAGGCAGTATGGGCAAAGATAATAACCATTTTGGGAGAAAACCAGAGGCTGCAGAGTGAATTCCACCAGAAGTTCATGCAGCAGTGGCAGGCCCACAATGCCACCAGGGCCACCATTGCAGGCGTGCTAAAGGACATCAACACCACCCTGCGTGCTTCTCCCATCCACCAGCAGGCCTCTTCCACTAGGAACATCACATGAGAGCCATCTACATCTGCAGCTGCTAGTGGAATGGAGGCCCTGCCAGGGGAATCTCAGGCCTCAGGCAACCCCTTTAGCTAAAGAACCTCCCCGCAAACATGGTCATCCATCCAGACATCGGGATGGAGCAGATGCCAAGACCAAACCTAAAAGTGACCCTTTCCTGATAACACTCCCTTGTGTGCCACTGAGACTCCCTGTTGATTGTTCACTGACATTACTCCATTTTCCAATGGCCCTTGGACACTGGACCTGTGCTACCAACAGCTGTGCCACCTACTATGAGGGTACCATCTACCATGATCCTACTAATCACCTGTTTGCCACTGTATGCACAATAAACACTTTAGTTCACAGCAACTGCATTTTTGTCTTTATTTGCACACATCCAAATGTTTAGTCTGCAAAATGTCATGTGGGTATGGCCTCCTAATCCAACAGGCAGTGAAATGGACTGCAGAGGGAGGCATCCTCTGCAGGAGACACAGTACATCAGAAATGGCCCAGGGTAGATGTGAGGGAGTCACCAATACAGCCACACACCACAGTAAATCCAAATATCCAACCTACAAAAAGGTCATGACAGAGACTACCATCAATCTTGTAGGCATGCTACCACACAAAGCACATAAGCAGTACATGGATGTCCTGTCCTGTGAAGGTACCCAGGGCACATCAGAAATCACTTCCACATCACCTGTCTGAGGTAATAGATCACAAAACACTCTAGCTGCCATCTGTATTGCGCTAAACACAACTCTGTGAACAGTAACCAAAGGCCAATTAACATGAATGGTTCAAGCAATAGGTAGGAGTGGCAGGATGAGCAGGACACATTCACTTGCTGAAATTATATGAGAACAGGAGAATGCAGGGACGAACCACATTACAGGGCTGTCATTAGGAGATGTGAATCTTGCAAACTGCAGAGTGTACACATGGTAGAGAAGATACATATTCAGTCAGCAGCTCACCTCACACAACACACACATAGGGACAGGGACAGGGACATAGGGACAGGAACACTTTACACCACCACTGATAATCCAAATCAGGAGGACCATTGACAGCAAAGTATGTTGAAACGGTACACTTGCAAATACACTCACAGCATACCCATATGTTACTGGAAGTACTGATTGATGAGCTCTGCCCTGGAGTCAGCTGCACCTTCCTCATCTGCCTCCTCAAAACTTTCCACTACTGCGCCACCAGCCACTGGTCGAACTGCCTTCTCATCATCAGCAAGTAAGGGTATCTGACGTCTCAGGGCCAGATTGTGAAGCATGCAGCAGGCAGCTATGATCCTGCATACCTTCTGGGGACCTTAGAGGAGGGTACATTCAGAGACGTGCAGGCACCTGAATCTGGCCTTCAAGATGCCAAATGTTCTTTCTATTACATACCTCGTCCTGCCCTAGAGTTCCCCTTCAGTGGCAGGGTACCTCACTGGTGTCAACAGCCAGGGAAGGTTAGGATAGCCAGAGTCACCTGTGTGCACAGAGGTTGGACCTATCACAATACAGACACAGGGAAGATTGTGATGACAGGTGCATTACAGAGATACACATCCAATTACATACATACCAATGAGCCAAGCTCTCTCTCTCTGTAGCCGTGCCATCATGTGGGGGACGTTGCTGTTCCCCGGAATGTAGAAGTCATGCACAGATCCAGAAAGCTTGGCTGTCACTTGGGAAATGTATTGGTCTGCCACACACACTATCTGAACATTGATGGAGTGGTAGTTTTTCCTATTTCTAAACACCTGTTCATTGGCACTGGGAAGGACCATAGCTACATGTGTGCTATCTAAGGCCCCTATCACTTGAGGGATGTGTCCCACATCATAGAAGTCTGCCTTCACATAGGGCAAATCCCCTTGTGGGGGAACCTGATATAGCTGTCCATGAGTTTCAATAAAGCACTCAGTACATCCTTCAGCACAAGACTGAACAAGGGTTGTGACATCCCTGCTGCCAAGCCCACTGTAATCTGAAAGGAGCCTGTGGCAAGAAAATGTAGCACTGACATAACTTGAACTGTGGGGGGGATGGCATGGGGATTACGTATGGCAGGCAATAGATTAGGCTCCAACTGGATACATAGATCCATGATGGTCTGACTATTCAGACAAAAGGTCTGAATTATATGCCTCTCCTCCAGGGTTGCAAGGTCCACTAGCGGACGGTACACTGATGAATGTCTCATAATCCTCATGACACTGTATCTAGAATAGAAAGGATAGATTGTACAATGTGATATGCACTCCACACGTTAGCACTACATATCATTGTCGCACACACCTAACACTGTTGACATACCAGCCATATGAGGCAGCTGTGTCAGGCATGTCACATGTATGAGCCAAACCAAGATGGCACAACATAGGCCTACTCCACATTCAGCTGTTAAAAGTGCGTGGCACACTTATTTAGCTGTATCAATGCAAGAAAACTGTCCAGAAAATGACAGCCGCCTGTCCTGCAGCACTGGACAGACTGAAATGACTTAAGTTCGCTGGCGTATGTCGTCATGGCGGTAGGCAGTCACAACTACTGTGCAACTTCTCGTTGGTTAACATTATTGCCTATGGGGGACTGGGGCCAATAGCAATCACCGCCAGCAGTGACGGTCCTGTATGCGATGTCCGTGACCACCATTTTCTACAGCCTTGCCACTTTACTCCTGGCACTCCTGCAAGCAAGACCTCCACTATGTGAGCTGCTTTGTACTGTCTCTGGGAGCCATCATGCCACGTCCAGCAGGTGATATGGCCCCAGCTTTCACCCAAGATGCGCTTGAGAAGCTGGTGGAATGGGTCCTACCCCTGTACGACCAGCTGTATCGGGCACCAGAGGAGCAGGTGAGCCCAATGCCATAGCCATGTTATATGGGGTGTGTGTGAGGATGAATGGCGTACGTGTTCTGGTCAGGGGGTAAATGCATGCAGGGAGCATGGTTATGTGTGGGCATTTGGTGGGTCTGATGTCTATAGTCCACTGCTGTTGGTATGGTGCCTGTCTACACAACTTTCTCCCTTCTGTCTGTGTCACCCATGCAGGTCAACGCCCATCAGAAGGGGATATGGCGTGCCATCAGCAAGCAAGTGCAGCCCCTGAGGTCCATGCCTGGTGGAACACCAGTTGTCGCAAGTGGGGTGAGGACCTGAGACACTGGTCCCGGAAGACCATGGAGACCCAGCTGGGGATGTCCTTCCTACGAGGACGGGGTGCCTGTCGGACCCTGATCCCCTAATGGCCCGCTTTTTGGCAGTCGCCTACCCTGAACTGGATGGCCATTTGATGGCAGCATAGCAGCCACAAGGGGGTGAGTAATCACTGTATTCAGGGACTTGCCTGGGCTTCAATGGGTTTGTGTGCCTCATTCCTGGCAGAGTGGCATTGTAATATTGCTACATGTGTATCAACATTAGGAAATAGTAAATTGGCACCCTGGCAGAGTATATTTTGTATATGTGTCTCCATGCATAACAGTCATTGGATGTAAATCTCCCTGTTCCGTGCCTCTCCATATCAGTAATGTAGTGATGCACTAATGACATAGGCACATGTGTGACTCCTTCCTGGCCATACAGTGGATTTGAGTGTTAGTATCACCCTGAGCATTGTGTATGACCACCTCCTGCCATCTGCATCAGTGGCTCTGAGGGGTCCGTCCACTGCCATCTGTGTAGCCTACCTGCATATGTGACTATGTGACTCTCCTTTATCACTGGGACGTGATAAGTCATGTACTGGTACTGGATATTGACAGATTGTGGGCATGGCATAACAGTCCTCCACAAAACTGGCCTTCATTGGACAGGTTTATTGGCCTGATGGCTGACTGGGTATATAAAGGTGATCTGCTGGCTGTAGGGAATGTGTAGGTAGGCAACGTGGGTTTCTGAAACATGTTGAAATGATGAAGTCTGATTGCACAGAATATGCATTCCTAGGAGCAGTACTTGTGGGGGTGTGGCCTTCCAAACTATGGTTTAGTATTGGAGGTAGTAAGTGCCCTGGGAGGACCCTTAAATGTCACCATGCTGAAAAAGCCATAGCTAGTCCAGTGCTGCATTGCTGACTGACTGCCTGCTTCATGTTTACATGGATATCTGAGGGCACTTCTGATGACCTGTGACTCCTACAGCTTGCCTTGGCTATTAGGTAGTGGCAGATTGGGAGTGGTTTGGGGATTGCATGACACATGGTGTGTTGAGGTGAAGGTGATTTTGTATTCTGTTTCCTCAGGCTCCTTAAGTGTTAGTGGGATGTGTATTAGGTTTACTGGGGGTGATGTGTGTCCGTGTGTGCCTACTACATGCAAGTATTTACACCATGTGATGTGTGTTGTTTGGGCTCAGTGACAGGTTTTGCCATTTGTAGAATGGTGTGTTTGAGGGTGGAGTTGTCATTGGTCCTATTCCAGCTGGTCTACCTGCATATGTGGTGGCATGGGGAGTGGTCCATGATGTGGTATGTGTGTTCTAGATGTTTATATGTTGTGACACTGCACTCAGTGGATGTGTAAGGATGGTGAACATGTGGTACATGGCCCATTGTAGATGCACTTGGCAGTATGCTGAGTAGTGATGTATGTGTTTTGTGTCAGCAGCTGTAGCTCTGTGATAGGGTCTGACTGCTCACATGTTTGTACCACATATCCACATTGTACACATCTGATGTGAAGTGTCTGACTGGTACTGGCTAAGTCTGAGTTATCCTCCATAATGCCATTACTATACTGAGTGGGCAGCCATGTCTGGGGAGGAAGGTAGATGGTGTGTGGTTTGTGAGGGGAGTTGTCTTCACTGTAATGGACATGTTACAGAAGACATGGACTAACCAGGTAGTGTCACTGTAGAGGCCAACTGTGTTATGTTGTGTCAGCTGCACATACAATGGGTAACACGAGTATGGAGAGGTAAGATGTGTATTCAGGCATTGGTTGGTATCCTGGGGATGGGTGTTGTAGTGCTGTCCTACTTAGGTATTGCTGTCGGTGTGAGGGTTGGCAGACGGGTGTGGGTAGTGATGACATCTCATGACGTTATGTAGGTTATGTGTATTGGCAAATATGATTGCCTAGCCATGATATGTATTTGAACATATGTACATGTTTATCTGTGTCAATGAGAGGTATATGTTAACCATTTTGCCCCTTACCTCTCTCTCTCCCCCTCTCTCTCTCTCTCTGTGCATCAGCATCGTCTGGTGAAGGGGAAGGGGCACCAAGGGTGAGTGGGGAAGCAGCAGTCCTCGGGACCCAGGAAGCGGGCACCAGTGACACCAAGGGACCCAGTGGGACAGAGGGCGAGGGGACTGCCACAGGGGAGACCGGATCAGCCACATCTTCATTGGAATCCTCCTCCAGTGGACACACCCTGGCGGTGGCGGACCCATATGGGACCACCCCAGGACCAACTTTGTCCCCCCCTTACTACCACTGCCATTCCTGTTTCTCCCCACCCAGTTGCCTGGGCCCGCACACCCAGGAGGGTGGATGTCTCTTTCGCCGCATGCACCTCTGCCCCTACCCCTGCTCCAGTGAGCTGTGTTGCCCTTGGTGAGGAGGCTGTTGACCTCCTGAGGTCTATGTCTGTGAGTCAGTCGACCATTGTGAATGCCATCCAAGGACTGCCAGCTCAGGTACGACAAAGCAATGCGTTCCTGGAGGGCATTCACAGTGCCATGGCTGGCATACAGAGATCCTTTCAGGCTCTGGCCTCCACTCTGACGCAGCCAGTGTTCCTTTGTCTACCGTCCCCCCTCCAACTACCTCTTCCCAAACCCCTCTCCCCATACCACCCAAAGCACACATTCACATAGGCATGCATCCACCTCAACAGACAAGGTTTCCACAGACAAACATAAACACCACAAGACCCACCACCGGCATGCACACAAGCAGCAACCACCTGCAGACACAACAACATCCACTTTTTGCACTGACTCCCCCATCACCCCCTCCATCACAGACACTACACCTGACACACCTACAGCCACCACAGCATCATTGACGGATCCAGCCACAAGTCCCATCTTACCCACAGTCAGCGCAATATCAGACCCACAGACATCCACTCCAGTCACCACATCCGCACCCACCACAACCACTGATACCCTCACATGCAGCACATGTACCATACCTGCAGACACCACCCAAGCAGACATTCACCCATCCACCATGGCAATGTGCTTGTGTTGATTGGTATTGTGGTGTTATTACGTGTTGTTGTATGTATGTGTTGTCATGTGGAGGTGTGCTGTGTGAGTGCTTTGCGAAGCGTTAGTGTAGTTGCGGTTGTAGATGTGGTTGTGTGAGTCAGTGGAGTTTTGTATGATTGTGTTGGACAGTGGCGGTGCTGTGTGTGAGGTTTGGTGTGTGTACAGCACGTGTGTGTTGGCCGTGGTTTGTGTTGTTTGGGTGTACGTTTGTGTGGTATGTGTGTGTGTATGTAGAGGTGTGTGTGTGCTCATATGGGTGTGTGGTTACGCATGTGTGTATCGCAAGCCATCCCTGATGTGTGTGTTGCGTGTGGGTTTGGACTAATGCCTTTTCCTACAGTGTATGCTAGAAGTGTGTACTTACGGTTGTTGTCTCTGTCTCTGTCGCCGGGTCCAGGGTCATTGTGCGAGCAGGAGCAGTGGGAGAACTTTGAGTTCTGGCTCCATGGCGGGTCTAGGCATGTCTGTGTTCCTGAAGGTGGGTGTTTCCTTTGATAGAATTAGTTTCCGCCAGGGTTTTGGTGGTGGTGTAACCGCTGCATATACCCTGGCGGTGTGCGGCCTCGAAATGTGTCTAGCGGAAACATGGTCCCCATCGGTCTGAAGGTGTCTACCACCATCTGTGGCGGCCTGACCGCACTGGCGGTAGTTTGGCTATATTCTGTTGGGAACACCGCCAGGGTCATAATGTGGTGGCCATCACCGGCGGGCCGGCAGCAGTACAACCGCTGCCACCACCACGGCAGTCCTGAGACTGCCAAACTTGTAATGACCCCCTTTGTCTGTGGTGTGTGGGGTCGAGGCATAACTCAGGGTTATGTGACAGTTGCAGCCTCATGCTCTCAAAGGCCAAACTTTGTATGGACTATGCCCATGGTGAGCATTGGTCTATGCACAATTAGTGTTCCAGGCCAACGTCTCCATCTAAAGCCTTTCCGTCATCAACATCCTGTAAGGAAAAACAAAAAATACAAATAAAAGACGAGACATGGAGATATTACAACAGAAGTTGCAGACCTGCTGCAGAAAGGAGCCTGGGTAGTTGGTGCCAGAATAAGGTATTGGGCAGGGGTGCTACTCTTTATACTTCCTGTTTCCTCAGAAGGATGGGGGTCTTTGCCCAATCCTAGACCTAAGGCCCTTGAACTTTTACCTTTGAAAGGAAAAGTTTGAGATGCTGTCCCTGGATGGTGTCCCTTAATTTGCAGAATGAGTATTTCCACATAACGATTCTGCAGTCGCACAGGTTTGGGATCCTTTCATTTGGAATGACATTGGCACCTCAGGTGTTTACAGAGGTGATGGCAGTGGTGGTGGCGCGTCTCAGAAGGTCAGGGATCTCTGTATTCGTGTACCTGGACAACTCACTGCTCAAAGCCAGGTCATTGCAGATGGTGTTGCAGCGTATGCAGGCAACAGCATCCCTGTTGTTCGACTTGATCTTTTCCATCACCGCGCCCAAGTCTCACGTAGAGGCCTCTCGGTGCCTCCTGTAAATAGGAGCAGTATTGGACATGACATTGCTTCGAGCCTTCCCTCCCCCCAGAGAATCCAGGACATTTGAGGTATGAATCCTATGTTTTTTATGGGGTGGAATGCTGTCAGATTTCAGTCCTGATGCATCTTGGCCTGCAGGGTCTTTGGTCTTCTGGCACAGGTCTGATTACATATGCATGGAACATTAGGGCTCTCCATTGCTGACTCCACAGACAAGGGTTCCAGCACAGGGAGAGTTCTGGCAAACACCATTGTTATCTCCCAGGATACTGAAGCAAAACTAACTTGGTGGTTGGTGGAGGAGAACATGTCTCAAGGCATGCCCTTCTACCTTCCCCAACTGTTGCGACGGTAGTGATGAATGCATACGCCCTTGGGTGAAGCTCATCTAGAGGAACTGGAGATCAGGGGCTTTTAGTTTCCTTAGGAGCAGAGTTTACATGTCATCCTGCTCAAACTGACAATTTAATTGGTGCTTAAGACTTTCCTCCCTTCCCTTTGTAGTCAATCTGTCCGGATCTTGGTCAACATCACAACCGCAGTTTTGAACATCAGACCTCCCATGGGGAGTTGAGGTTCTCTCCTTCACTGTCGAGAAGCTTTAAACCTTTGAGACTGGGCACACTAGCATGGGATTGACTTGTTGCAAGCTATCTGGCAAACTCTCTGAGCACCAGAGAGGACATCCTCTGGCAGCATCACCTTTCCTACCACGAGTCGGATCGCCATATGGAGGTGGAACATTTCATCTTTGCTCAGTGTAACACTTCTCAGGTGGGTCTGTTTGCCATTTGCAGCAATGTCCATTGCCCAAAGTTCTGCTCTTTTCAGTTCCTGCTGCAGGGAGGCTTGGGGAATGTTTTGATTGAGGTGGGCCTTTCCACTTCATTAGACATTTCCTTTTATACCCTTGGTTCCTCCGTTTCTGCAGAAGATCTGCTTAGACTAGGCCCAAGTCATCATCACACTGAACTGGCCATGATGTGTGGCCCTTTCTCCATCTTCTCCATCTTCTTAGATTGGACCTCCTCTCTCAATTGAGTAGACACGTTCCTGAACGAAGCACAAGAGAGCTGAGTTATCTTTTTGAGTAGTGTTCCATTCTAGTGAGCACATCATGGCAGACACACACAGATACCTACTGTCGCTGGAGCATCTGTGTGCAGCGGTAGAGTGTGATAATTCTCCTGCTCTTCTGTGTGAACTGGCAGCCCACTGCTGCTCCAAACATCAGGGACTGTCAGTGTATAGGACATAGGGAGGAGAAAAGGGAAAAGCAGCATGCAGATGGTTGGGCAAGAGAGGGCAACACATATTAGGAGAGAGAGAGAGAGAAGCACACAGGAGAGACAGCTGTAAAACACATACAGTCTTGTGGATAGCTTAAGCAAAAAGAATAAAAGAAGCTTCCTGAAAATGAGCGGTGAAAGAGCACAAGTAAAGAGGCTATGCTCTAGAGGAGGGACAAACCCAAGATGGATAAGGCAAGTCATTGAGTAAGAAGCAACCACAGGATGAGTGTCAATAAAGTTAACTAATGTTAAGAAATGAGCAAGCTTTAAGCCCTCTGGAAGATCCTGGTAAGCTGACTGTAGATCTTTTGCAACCTGGCAGCTTGTGCTATCAGTAGGCTCAACCTTAAAAGTGTTTGTATCACCTACAAGACCCTGCATGGGAGTGCCCCAGTCCACATAACCAAAGTCTTAAATAGTGCCAGATGACCAGAAACCCATGTAGGCTTCAGTGGTCGTGCTTACTATTAGACCAAACAAATGGAAGTGGCATTTTGTGAGATCTCTTAACTATCAATGCTGTTCCCTCTGGAGAATTATCTCTCCCACTCAGAAATTGGCAGGATTCTTCAGATTAAGAAAAGATTTGAAAATGTATCTGGCATTGGGCTTCATCACACCTTGATTGACTGCTATTTAATAGCAGTTTTGCTTTGAACCTCTCCACTGATAGCTGCAATCTTTGTTTTGATATCTGTTTACCCCGTTTTACCGGTTATCCCCGTTTAGTGTTTTTTTTTCCTCTGGTTCTTATTTTGGATATCTGTTAAGGTTTCCCAGACTTTTGATTTTGTTGCCAAAGTTCACTAAGGTGTCCACTGTGTAATGTCAAACTTTTCCAAAACTATGTGAGACTTAGATCAATTTCCCAACTTTCCCTTTCCAACAGTTGTATTATTTACTCTACCACTGAGCGCTCTTTTGCAAATTTAATTTTAAAAGTCTATAGCTGGGGATGTAACGGGCGTCAAGATGGCTCTCGCACTCTAAAAGTGCTCGTGACCCCTCCGTCATCCGCCTCGTTATGCCCAGCCATCCCTGTGCCTGTTTGGTCCCTAAGTGTTCCTCCGCCTGCGGGAGAGTCGGCTGAGGCGGCGGGAAGAACCGGACCCACCACGGATTCGGGCCAGGGCGAAGGTCCGTGCAGCGGCCAGGGTGCGGGCCAGCCATTGACAGTGGAGAGGGAGCCCGCGCCGCGTGGAGTGCTCGGGCCCCTGAGACTGAAGGGGCCTGTGCCTGACAGGAGGTCGGTCAGTCCTACCTGGCAGCTGGAGGCAGAGCGACTGCTGGTGTTGGTTCCGGTGGCTCACTTGACTTGGCGCCGTCCGCGGTGGGCCCGATCGGGCCGCTGTGAGGATGGCGAGGCGCGGCATGCCCAGAGAGGGGTGGCGACGGACTTTGTGGAGGAGGGGGGTCTGCGGAGGAGGGGGGGTCCGTTCACCCCCCGACGATACCGGGGCCGCGTTGGATCTGCGGCGGCCCGGGGGTGACAGCCAAAGGCCGGCAGCCAGCGTGTGCGGGCCCCGCAGGTGCGGCGGGGCCCGTGGTGAGGTGACCTACCTCGAGAGAAGCGGAGAGTGGTGGAAAACAGCGGACGAAGAGGGGGCCGCCCCCGGCAAGACCTGCACTGGTGCCCGGACCGGGTGTGATCCAGGTGGAGTACCATCGTTTGGGTGGACCCGGATCAGCCGAGTCCCCAAGGAGGCTGCAGCCACCTGCGGCCCGGCCCGGTTACCTGCTGGAGAGTGGTCCTGGGAAGCCCAGGGTGTGTCAACAGCAGGTTCGCCGCGTGACTTTTGGTGCCTGGATCTTCGGAGGGGGTCCGGGTTGCACCGGCGCCGCCCGGACCAGTGACATTCATGGGGAAAGATAAAACAAGTAAGCGGCCGCCGGCGTCGCAGCAGCACATTGACCAATTTGCCAAGCAGACGACCCCTCGCATGGTGGGCGACCCGGCGTCGGAGGCTACCGCAGCAGAAGTGGTGAATACGATCCTTCAGGCCATTCAATCCTCACAGTTGGCAGTAGAAACCAAAGTTGGTGAAGTGCAGGAGGATGTTGCGACAAGACCTTCAGACAGCGGTGGGTCGTATTAAAGAGGTTGATGACCGGGTCTCCCACGGGGAGGATGAGATTGTGGACCTCAAGGCCAAGGTCGCCCAGCTACAGACTCGCACGGGTGAGCTTCACTATGACGGATGATGCTGAGACCCACGCTAGACGTAACAACTTGCGCTTCGTGAGATTCCCGGAGGGAGTGGAGGCGGGCCACGCCATCGATTTCTTGGAGTGCTGGATCAAGTCATGGATCCCCGATCAGCGACTCTCCCCCTGGTTCGCCATTGAGCGTGCCCATAGAGCTTTGGCGCCCCGACCTCCGCTAGGCAGTCCCCGGCAGCCGATGATCACATGGTTCCTCAACTTCAAAGATCGGGACATTATCCTTCGAGAGGCGAGAGCACACCCAGACCTTCGGTGGGACAACCACAAGATCCTCATCTTCCTGGACTATACCCGTGAGGTGCAGGCCAGACGCCGCTCGTACGAAGGGGTCAAGCAGAAACTCCGGGCAATACAACTGACCTATATGCTCCTCTTTCCCGCACGCCTCAAAGTTCTGCTTGACGGAAAGTCCTTCTTTTTTGACTCACCAGAGGCTGCGTAGGATTGGCTCACCGAGGAACATTGGATGGCCCGGAGGGCCCCCCCCCAGGATCTGGGGATGATCAGTAGGAATCCCTTCCCGGCGGCTCCCCAGTGGTGCGGGGGAGACACAGGTACACCCGGTCCCGCCGGAGGGGGTGGGGCGGCTTGTGCAGCGGATCGGCGGAAGATGGCCGGACAGGCCCGGGTCCCTCTGGAACGTGAGTACACTGGACGACCCTGATGGAAAGAGATTGGTTCCGGCTCCGGAGGGGGAGCTCCTTAGTCAGTCCCCCCGCTCTCCTGCGACTTACTTGAACCTTGTGCTGGTAGGGAGGGCATGGATGATGGCGACCCCTGACACTGGGCGCGGGGCGGCAGACGGCCATATTGCAGAACTCCGTTTTGAAGGAGAGGGTCCACCACTCCACACTCACTATTGACACTCTATATTTACAGTTTTGGGTGACAGATGCTTCTGGGTTGGAAGTATGGGGGAGCAGTTAGGGCGGACTTGAGGGAATGTTTATTTGTAGTTGTCCATGGTTGAATTTGTGTTATGTTCTCCTGTTCTTGATTAGTTGGTCACAGTGGGACGTTCAGACGGACACACTCCACACAAAACGACTGATTTTGTATCCATGTCAGAGCAAACCAAGCGGGTCCTCTCCTGAAACGTGTATGGGCTCCTGGACAAAATTAAATGGCCTGCGATCTTCTCCACCGTCCGTCGCTTTGCTCCGTCCATGGTCTTGCTCCAGTAGACCCACTTGCTGGGTACCAGGTGCGCTATGCTCATGAGGGGGGGCTATGACAGGATTTACCACGCAGGATTCTCTAGGGGCTCACCTTTCCCTACCTATGGTGGTCGCAGTCTCCCGTTTGTATCCGCAAGTAAGATATGTGACGGTTTCCGGCCTGCTCGGGGGCACCCAGTCAATATCCTTAGTGTCTATGCCCCTCCATGTGCACAGGAGCGACTTTTTGTGACCCTCAGGGACGTGGTGGCGAGACTTTCCCCAGGTCTAACCATATTGGGAAGAGACTTCAACTCTGTCATGGACCCCGAAGTTGACATCGCCGGGCCCTTGTCTTCAAGCCGAGTAACCAGGGCGACTGGACTGCGTAGATGGGTGGAGGGCCTGGGTCTCTGCGATGTGTGGCGGACTTGGCACCCCCAACAGCGACAATACACTCACATGTGAGTGGCACACCACACTCATGCAAGGATAGATCTTTTTCTTGTGCCAGCCCTCGATGTAGCCCGAGTCTCGGGAGTGGAGATTCTCCCCCATGGGGTCTCGGACCATGTGCCGCTCATTCTTCGCCTGGATGAGATTGACGCTGCCAGACACCCGATATGGCGGCTTAATGCCTGGTTCTTGCAGGATAGTGAGAATGCTCAGGCCCTCGGGAACCGGCTCTCTGACTTTTTTGCTGTTAATCTGGGGTCTGTGCCATCTCCGGGTACAATTTGGGCGGCCTGCAAGGCCACCCTAAGAGGGCATGCCAGGCAGCTCCTTCGGGTGCGGGAACGTGCACGTAATCAAAAGGTGTCGGCGCTCGAGGCTAGAGCGGTGCACCTTGAGGGCCAGCTTGCTGGGTCTGCATGTGTGGCGGTCACGCGACAGTTGGTCTTGGTCATGGAGGAGATTAGACACCTTACGCTTATGAGACTGCGAAGCGTATGTGGTGAGCCTCAACGGCCCAAGTGTACGGGTGGGGGGACAAAAACGGAAAGCTCTTATACTGGTGTGCCACTAGACCGATGGCAAGCAGAGTTGTTCTAGAGGTCGTTGATGACTCAGGAACCATTTTCCGGACACCGTACGAAATAACACAGAGTTTCGCCACCTACTGTCAAAAACTCTACGAAGAGCAGCCTAGGCCCCAAGTGGAGAGTGCGGCCCCTTTGTTGGAAGAAGTGTCCTTTCCAAGAATTACCGCGGTGGAAAGGCAGGACCTCGATTAGCCCATTGGCCTCGAGGAGGTTGCAGTGGCTATATCTGAGTTGGCTGCGGGCAAGACGCCTGGGGCCGACGGCTTCCCGGCAGCATTTTACACTAAATTTCGCAACACCCTAACCCCCCACCTCCTAGGCATGTTCGAGGAGGCTGAAAAGTCTGGGGCTTTCCCCCCGGGTTTAGACCAAGCCACCATAGTGGTGATTCCCAAAACTACCCCTCCCTCGCGGAATTGCTCTGCGTACCGCCCCATATCACTTCTCAATACTGAACTTAAGATTTTTTCTACGGTGTTGCCCACCAGGTTGAAGAGGATGTTGTCCTTGCTGATTCACCCAGACCAATGCGGTTTTATGCCTGCTATAAGCACCAGGCATTGCATTAGGCGACTGCACGTGGCGCTGGCCAATCGGGTCCTCCTGACCTCTCCTCTGGTGCTTCTTCTCTTGGACTTTGAAAAGGCATTCGATACAGTAGACTGATCCTACCTTCGGCGAGTGCTTGTGAGGGCCGGGTTCAGGCCGCGGTTCCGTGTATTGGTGGAACTCCTTTGCTCTAATCCAACGGCCCGGGTGCAAGTCAATGGGGCATTGCCAGACCAGTTTCCATTCCGCCGGGGAACCCGCCAGGGAATGCCCCCTGTCCTCACTCCTATTCGCTTTGGCAATGGAATTGCTCGCAAAACTAATACGGGAGGATCCTCTGATTGATGGTTGGTTATGGCCCACCGGGAGGGAGGACCGCATCACGTTATATGCAGACGATGTACTCTTGTTCCTGCCCAACCCGGCCAGTAGTGGACTTAGGGTGCTGCAGCTGTTGGGACTGCTTGCGGAGGCGTTGGGCTTGATAGTTAACTCTAGTAAATCCTTGTTGATTCCGCTCTGCCACTCTAGGGACTGCTACGATTGGCAAAATGGCATTCCAATCCGATGTAATTGCTTCAGGTACCTAGGAGTGCATATAGCATTGCTGCCCGAGTTGGCATGGTCTCTTAATGTTGAGCCCCTAGCCCGACGAGTCCTGGAGGACCTCCAGAGATGGAAGTCTTTGCCCCTTAATATCCTGGGTGGGACAGCGCTATACACAATTATGATGCTTTCCCTGTTCCTTTACCTACACCGTAACTTCCCCTATCACATCCCTAGGCATTGGTTCAAAGATATGGAGGCTGTCGCACGGCAGTTCTTATGGCATAACTCCCACCCCCGGCTGGCTTTTCGCTTCTGTCAGGGCGATGTGCATGAGGGTGGCCTGGGGATGTCTGATCTCTACCTTTACCACCTTGCGATGCACCTGCTGGTGGTCAATGACTGGTTGGGGGAGTTGGTCGGATCCCTCCCACCTACCAGCTAGAACTCTTGACGATGGGCTTTCCCGGTTTGTTTTGGGATGCTGTACGGTGACCCTCTGCCGCGTAGAATCTCAGAGGTGACGAGGGTGGTGCTGATGGGGTGGAGAGCTGCGCAGTGGGTGTTGGGGTGGTGGCGCCGTCTCACTCAGCAGACTTTACTGTGACAGGGATCGTGGCTGGGAGAGGTCTCGGCACTTGAGGGGTTTCACAAATGGGACCTCATTGGTATATTGTTGCTCGGTGACATCTGGGTGGGGGCGCATATGCGGTCCTTCCAGCAGTTTTCGCTCACCCGGACACAGTTCCACAAATATCTGCAACTCCACCATGCACTCCACGTGCATGTTCAAGTGGGGACAACTCCCTGTGTTTAGCCCTGTTGAGGCCAAGACACTGATGGGACACCTGGGTAGTGGGGGAGTATCACGTATATACCGCATGTTGGTCACTAACACAACACAGACACTTGATAAGCTCCGAGAGCGGTGGGAACAGTGTGTGGGTCCAATGGAAGACGAGGACTGGAGGGACACCTTGATGGCCCCGAGAATGCTGACCATGACCTCCCGTCTCCGTGTGGTGCAGACCTACTTTCTCCACACGGCATACCTCACTCCCGACAGGTTACATAGAGTGGGCCTTCGGCCTCAGGCGGACTGTCCCCGATGTGCAGGCCCTAACGTGGACTTTTATCACATGGTATGGACATGCCCCCACATTGCGACCTATTGGCTAGCAGTGGTGACAGAAGTTTCTAGAGTCCTACAAATGGAGATCAGCCTGTCCTGTTGCCAATCCTATTGGGAGTCCTTGAGGGGGTGGGATCCAGCAGAGCAGATCGAGCCTTTGTGGGAATGGCTTGTTTGGTGGCCAAGAGGGACATTGCATCGAATTGGAAGGCAGAGACAGCTCCAGCGATGGCAAAGTGGCGCCGAGGGGTTGACTGGTGCGCTCAGCAGGAGAAACTTGTTTATGAAGCAAGGGGCTGCCCCGCTAAATACGAGAGGGTGAAGGTGAAATGGATGGAGTCCTGGGGGGATGGGGCCACAAGCAAATCTTCAACATAGGGATGTCGGGTGCCTTGCCCTTGAGTACCACAGTGGTTATTGACTGTATGCTTCTGTTACATGCTTTAAACCTGTGCAGTGCTCAGTCCGTGGAGCGCAATTGTGACCTGTTGGGTTCTATGTTGTTAAATAAAACTAATAAAGCTGTTTATTAAAAAAAAAAGTCCATAGCTAAGAATATGAGGTGATCTTTCTTTATCTGTCATGGCTGATTTCTGGTGACCGTGGCAAGGGTTTTGATTACTGATTTACACATTTTGGTAAGAGTGCATTAGATTTTTCCATGTTAACGTTGCATGAGTGCAATAGTTTTAGGGCAGTGGTTCCCAATCGGTGCCCCATCAAAACTAGCAAGGGGTGCTGCGCACCAAGCACACAGTTTGGGAATCACTGAAGTGTAACTGGGCAGAATCTTTAGCGACACAGAGGTCTGTGTGAATCAACACAATCAATTGTAACATTTATAAGAGTATTCAATAGAACGTTATGGCAGTAAGTGTCCATTTCTCTTATGTGACCCTATTTCTGGGTCAGAGCTTTTGGCTTCCGGTTTGGACTGCGTCTGTAGTGTGCAGTCCTTATCTCGGATGCAGATAGGGCCTCTTCCTGTGCACGCTTATGTGCGAGCTCAAGCAGTGACTCAGAGCATGCAGTCAAGCTGCTGCATGGCAGGCTTAGGTTGAGAAGCAGCGTGGGTCCTGGCCGTGGAGGGACACAGTGTGGCCTGTGTGCTCTTACCATTCTTGACTCCCAGAAACTAGTGTGCATGCACGCGGCTGCCGCTGAGTAGGGGGCATGTAGGAGGGTGGCCTGGCTTATAGTCGGTACCAGAGGTACTTACACCTTTTGCCAGGTCCAGTTATCCCTTATTAGTGTAGAAGAGGTGTTTCTAGCAGCTTAGGCTGATAGAAGGTAACTATGGCAAAGCAGCTTAGGCTGAACTAGGAGACATTTAAAGCTCCTACTATACCACTGGTGTCATATGCACAATATCATAAGAAAACACAATACACAGAAGTACTAAAAATAAAGGTACTTTATTTTTATGACAATATGCCAAAAGTATCTCAGTGAGTACCCTCAGCATGAGGATAAGTTATATACACAAGATATATGTACACAAACCAAACTTAGGTAAGTAATAGCAAGAAAAGTAATGCAAACAGTGTAGAATTACAGTAGATTGTAATAGGAGCACATAGGTATAGGGGCAACACAAACCATATACTCCAAAAGTGGAATGCGAACCACGAATGGACCCCAAACCTATGTGAGCCTGTAGAGGGTCGCTGGGACTGTAAGAAAACAGTGAGGGTTAGAAAAATAGCCCACCACAAGACCCTGAAAGGTAGGTGTAAAGTGCACCTACTACCCCCAGAGAGCACAGAAGTCGTGATAGGGGGATTCTGCAGGAAGAACAAACACCAGCAATGCCACAACAGTGGATTTCCAGACCTGAGTACCTGTAAGACAAGGGGACCAAGTCCAATAGTCTCAACAGTGTTGAGAGTGGGCAGGAGCCCAGGAAATGCCAACTGAGGGTGCAAGGAAGCTGCCACCGGATGGAAGAAGCTTGGGGTTCTGCAAGAAAGAAGAGAGCTAGGGACTTCTCCTTTGGAAGACAGATGTCCCACGTTGCGATGAAGCTTGCAGAGGTGTTCCCACGCAGAAAGACCGCAAACAAGCCTTGCTAGCTGCAAGGGTCGCGGTAGAGGTTTTTGGGTGCTGCTGTGGCCCAGGAGGGACCAGGATGTTGCCACTTGGAGGAGGAGACAGAGGGGGGCGCCCAGCAACTCAGGGAGCCCTCACAGAAGCAGGCAGCACCCGCAGAAGTACCTGAACAGGCACTTGGAAGGAAAGTGAACCGCAGTCCACGCGAAGTCACAAAAGGGAGTCCCACAACACCGGAGGACAACTCAGAAGGCTGTGCACTGCAGGATAGAGTGTCGGGGACCCAGGCTTGGCTGTGCATGAAGGAAATCCTGGAAGAGTGCACAAGAGCCGAAGCAGCTGCAAATCACTCGGTACCCAGCAATGCAGTCTAGCGTGGGGAGGCAAGGACTTACCTCCACCAAACTTGGACTGAAGAGTCACTGGACTGTGGGAGTCACTTGGACAGAGTTGCTGAGTTCCAAGAACCACGCTCGTCGGGCTGAGAGGGGACCCAGAGGACCAGTGATGCAGTCTTTTGGTGCCTGCGTTAGCAGGGGGAAGATTCCGTCGACCCACGGGAGATTTCTTCAGAGCTCCTGGTGCAGGGAGGAGGCAGGCTACCCCCAGACCATGCACCACCTGGAAACAGTCGAGAAAGCCAGCAGGATGAGGCGATACAAGGTTGCTAGTAGTCGTCTTGCTACTTTGTTGCGGTTTTGCAGGCGTCCTGAACAGTCAGCGGTCGATCCTTTGGCAGAAGGTGAAGAGGGAGATGCAGAGGAGCCTCTGACGTCACCTGCTGGCACTGACCACTCAGAGCAGTCCAGTGTGCCACAAACACCTCTGTTTCCAAGATGGCAGAGGTCTGGGACACACTGGAGGAGCTCTGGGCACCTGCCCTGGGAGGTGCAGGTCAGGGGAGTGGTCACTCCCCTTTCCTTTGTCCAGTTTTGCACCAGAGCAGGGCTGGGGATCCCTAAACCGGTGTAGTCTGGCTTATGCAGAGATGGGCACCATCTGTGCCCATCAAAGCATTTCCAGGGGCTGGGGAAGGCTACTCCTCCCCAGCCCTGACACCTATTTCCAAAGGGATAGGGTGTTACACCCTCTCTCAGAGGAAATCCTTTGTTCTGCCTTCCTGGGCCAGGGCTGCCTGGACCCCAGGAGGGCAGAAACCTGTCTGAGGGGTTGGCAGCAGCAGCAGCTGCAGTGGAGACCCCGGAAAGACAGTTTGGCAGTATCCGGGTACTATGCTAGAGACTCGGGGATCAAGGAATTGTCCCCCCAATGCCATGATCTTAGACATGTTAACATGACCATGTTCGGAGTTACCATTGTGACGCTATACATAGGTAGTGACCTATGTATAGTGCACGCGTGTAATGGTGTCCCCGCACTCACAAAGTCCGGGGAATTTGCCCTGAACGATGTGGGGGCACCTTGCGTAGTGCCAGGGTGCCCACACACTAAGTAACTTTGCACCCAACCTTCACCA
Organism: Pleurodeles waltl; assembly: GCF_031143425.1. Classification (NCBI taxonomy): domain Eukaryota; kingdom Metazoa; phylum Chordata; class Amphibia; order Caudata; family Salamandridae; genus Pleurodeles; species Pleurodeles waltl. The sequence goes on along the minus strand of NC_090437.1, from coordinate 622,311,850 downwards.
GGTGAAGGTTAGACATATAGGTGACTTATAAGTTACTTAAGTGCAGTGGTAAATGGCTGTGAAATAACGTGGATGTTATTTCACTCAGGCTGCACTGGCAGGCCTGTGTAAGAATAGTCAGATCTCCCTATGGGTGGCAAAAGAAATGTTGCAGCCCATAGGGATCTCCTGGAACCCCAATACCCTGGGTACCTCAGTACCATATACTAGGGAATTATATGGGTGTGCCAGTATGCCAATGTGAATTGGTAAATTTAGTCACTAGCCTGTTAGTGACAAATTTGGAAAGCAGAGAGAGCATAACCACTGAGGTTCTGATTAGCACAGCCTCAGTGAGACAGTTAGGCATCACACAGGGAACACATACAGGGCACATACTTATGAGCACTGGGGCCCTGCCTGGCAGGGTCCCAGTGACACATAGACTAAAACAACATGTATACAGTGAAATATGGGGGTAACATGCCAGGCAAGATGGTACTTTCCTACAGGGCACGCTCAACTTCCAGTGCCTGACTAGAGCACAACACTTGGATAATCAGACGCTCTCTCACACTGAAGTATGTGTAAGCAGATGTTCAACGAGCTGCGTTCTGATTTCCTTGCCATGCGTTGCATTATATGCACCATATCTCTGGGGGTGCTCTGGAAGCGCTGAACTGCACATTTGCACATGCAAAGTGTGGGACAAGTTTGCTAATAGTCATCTCTGGTTGTCTCATTGTGCAGAATGCTGAAACGAGGTTCATTTTACGTCGAAATACTGTCTTGTGGCTGCATTAGAATTTTAGGGAATTGTGGTATAAAGATGTTTTCCCAACAAAAACAAACCTTCTTTTAGATAAAAATGAACTGAAATGTTCTGTGCTTATGTTTCGCGCTGCATGTGACATCTGTAACCCGCATAGGTTGGCAAGCCAGTTTTTCCTGCACAGTGTGCCACTTTGGGGTGAGGGAGGTGTTGGCGCCAGAGAGGGGGAGGGTACCAGTGGCAGGGTGTTCGGCTTCATGGTGGTATGTTCGCCCCTGCATGCAGCTTTGACTCTGAACACATTGTTTGCCTTTCTTCTGTTGTTGTTTTCCATGAATTGCACACCCATATCACTGCAGTCCCTCCTCCTTACAGCAGCTCTGACCTGCAGTTCAGCAAAGAGAGAGATGAGAGCCTCAACTGCTACACTTTTGCATGTGCATGCAGGAATGAGACTGGGGCACAGGTCTCAAAAAGCCATCTTGAAAGGTAATCAGAAGCTTGGGCTGCCCTTTTTCTCCTTTAAGGCAGACAGTGTCCTGCTGCTACTTAAGGAGCGGTGCCTTCCTCAGAGCTCAGAGTGAGGGGCAAATCTGAAGGGATAATGTCCTCATTACATCTATGCTTATAATACCTTCATCAGCTTCTTCCCAATTATTTTCAGGGAGAAAATGGAAGTACTTCCAAGGCCGGTCTTACATCCCACCACCCACCAAATAAAATAACATAATGTGGAGCCGTGGCCAAAGCCAGTAGGTCAAGGGAGTCGCGTGTTGAAAAAGTTTGGGAACCACTGGTTATAGGGAATATTTTTATTATGATGCTGGAAGAATTCTTTGTCCACTGCTCTCATTCGATTTGGATTTGTCTTCCCATGTGGACCATGATGGACGCAAATTGGTTTCCCCTGTCCCTAACAAAACGTCTTACACTCTAAGCCTCAGCAAGAACCCTCTTTGATCACCCTCCTTAAGGCCTGTCAGAGAGTGGGCTGCAATGTTCCACTGTGTCGAGCCCAGACCACTGCAGCTTGTCTGCCTTGCTGCCATCCCAGTGTTACTTCGCCGCCACACACAACGCCTCAGTGTCTCCAGTGTGTGGCATCAAGTTCCTGTGGTGCTTTCTAGTCTCCACCCAGGCCACTGTTTACACCATTCTGACTGCGCCTCGCTGCTTCCATCCCCTCCGGCTCTGTGGGTCCGGCTACAGCTTCGGGTCTCCAGTTATGGACTTCTTCCTGCACCTGCCATGATGTGCACTATGTGTGGGACAGGACCTGGTGACATCTCTGGGATTCTGTCATCGCTGTGTGGTAGCACATTTTGATGCAACATAACTTGCATCCTCCGCGGTGGTTACGTGCTGTCTCACCAAGTGCAGGTTGTGGAAAACAGGGGGCTCCACATGCTGACCGGAACCTCAGATCTCTATGGCCATCTTGCGGCTCGGTGAGTTCCATTCCGCCGCCACCGCCCGCCCCCCATATCCCCTCGCGCGATAAATGGTTTAAGCATATTTTTTATTTTCTTTCGTTGAAAAATAAGGTTAAAGGTCAAAGGCATATCGTTAAGTGTTCAGCACTTGAGCTGAGAGAGATTTTTCAACCATAGCTTCCACTTTTAGGCTATCAGGAGTTACCTAACAACTGTCCTCTAGCTTAGGTGTCCCTTCTCCATGCCTTCTACTCTGTTTGCGAACTATGCTACTGACAGACGACTTCCTCTCTCCTCCCGTTCCCTTTCAGCTCCGAGAATAAATTAATGTGCTTTCCATTTCTGGGAGGAATGTTTCCTTTTTCCGGAATCTGCTCAAAATATATGTACTGTTTGGAAATCGGCTGTAGGACACTACAGGTCAGCCGCTGGACTCCACTGGGGACAAACAAAAACGTGCCTTTCTTTGGTAGACTGATTTATTTATTTATTATTTTTTTAGCGTAGTGTTCATGTTGAACAATTTCCTTCCCAGCCAGTGACCGCAAGGAAGCCTCGGGATATTTACCTCAAACGTTTAATGTTTTTTCTCACAGGAAAGCTGTCTACAGGCACCATATCTCACACTCGTGTTTAGACTGCAACAGAAAACAAACATGCCCAATTGTCATTTATTTCTCTTCACATTAAACGAGAATACATGTGCTTTGTTCGCTTAGTCCAATTCTTTGTTTTCATTTGCTTTCATAATACTGCTATATTAATGGAAAAATAATTCATGTACAGTTTACAAGGCATGGAGCTCGGGTACACCATTTTCATTTACACTAACAAGCAATGTTGCATCTGAGAGGATTATGGCGCTAAAAGGTGGAGCAGAGTAGATACATCGATTCATTGCTATAAAAATTAAATAGGATAGAAGACCACCTTGATTCATAAAAAAATAAAAGAAAACATATTGCAAAACTATCACTTTTTGTACGTTCAAATCAGCATTGTATATCGCACATATTGCACCATTTTACTCTCTTCGGTTATGCTCATTTACTTTCTAAAAGCCCCCCTCTAACAAACACATTTGAAAGCGCATAAATCTGTGTTGGGAGGCACTGACCATCAACAAGGTCACCCTCACTACTCCGTTATCTCTCTGCCATACACATTTGTGTTCATATATTTATAAATTTGGAAAGGGCTTAAACTCTGTTGTACTCAAGTGCTAGACTAGATGGATAGAATGAGGCGAGACCTTGAAATTAGTAAATAGGAGATTGCTAAGGGTGAGTTCCATTTCTTGGGGCCTTCGTAGGCCTAGCAGTTTTCACCAGGTTTTTTTCTGTGGATGCTTGGTACAATAAGGAAGTCCTTTTTAGGTTGAAGCCTACCAGACAGCACAGCTGTCTGGTTCCGAAAGATTTCTTTTGAACATTCTGAAAGCTTCCCTGGGAATGTATTCCACCCATTGGTTTTGTGACTCGCAGTTATTTACTTTCTACTTGCTGTCTTTAGCTTTGTTTGTTTTAGTCTGACCAGTATGTCTTTGTCACTCCCGTGGAGCATAGCCTGTTTACCTCGCTCCTTATATTCTTCCACAAGTGGTCACTTTCAGTAAACAGGCCTTTACATTTTGTTCTTATCTTGTCACATTGGCTGTGCTTTCAAAGACAGAGTTCAAATGTCAGCCTCTGTCTTCCAAGGGAGCTTGGTGTTTACTTCTCTTTCTCTAACTTCAAAGTGAGATGATTTATGTGACAACCTTGCTGAGTACTCGGTGTGGGAATGGAAATTCTTTTTTCATAGCACACTATACCATTTAACTGTACACGAACTGTGCAAATATTTCAGAATATTTTAGAATTAGGAAAACACAAATGAAGCACCTTTTCTGTTTTAGTTCTGGAATGTGCGGGAAGCAAATATTTTAATATGGTAAAAAAATCAATACACTAGGTGATGCAATTACCACACATTATCTTTTGTGCGCTTTATAGTTTTATGAGTAAAACTGTATGTGCAAATATAATGGTCATGTCATTTGAAAATGTTTTTTGTCTCTAATGGTAATGCACTACCACACCATGCATGCTCAACTTCACGACACGTTACACCTGTGAAGAGCCTCGTTCCTCAGGAGCAGTACCCTCACAAAGTCAAATATTGGTACCGAAGCACACAAACAAATTAAGTCCCAAATAAGTACAGCATCAAACACAAATAATCTTGTATAGATGTGATTCATATTCGTTGTTTATTGTTCAAAATCCTCCATGGTTAATCAATTTTTTTATATTTCAGTGGAATAAATGTACTTTGGGTACACAAAGCAGCTGACGTGTTTAGTGTTAGAGACTTTTTCAAGGCTCCAAATAATATGTTCAGATGATAAAGAACATTAACCCTTTCCCTGCTAGGGTACCCTCCCCCCACCAAGTGCATAGTGGTAGTTTGTGCATAGGCCTCCATAACGTTTTGTCCACATAAGCTATCCATGCCAAATTTGTATCCTTTTTTTCCAATATCCTGTGGATTCTAAAGATGCCCAGGATTAGTGAATTTCCTTGGAAGGGAAAATAGTCAATTGCAACCAGTCGCGGCTTGCTGACCTGTAAAGGGGCGGGTGCAGTAAGCACACGGGGGGGGGGGGGGTTAACAATAAAAAAAAAAAAAAAACATACCTCCTCCGTTGCTGCGCCTCTCCTCTCTCTCTCTTCGTCACTGCAGGCAGGCACAGGCTCCCAGCCTGCCCTGCGGCCAATCCTGATGCTGCTCACAGCAGCATCAGGATTGGCTGGGAGCACACTGGCTGGGCGCTCCCAGGCAGACTTTGAGCCTGTGCAGGCTCTCTCCAGCCTGGCAGCACAGTGCCAGGCTGGAGAGAGCCCTGTGCGCATGTGTGTTTGGCCGGCCCGAGACGGTCGGCGAGCAAACATGTGCTCGGAGGGGAGTGCTCTGTACACTCCCCTCACTGCCTGTCACCTCCATGGCCCTGCCCCTTTCACTACGAAGGGATAATAAACATAGTTTATTATCCCTTCGTGGTGAAATGTTTGCAGCTTCTGCTGCGTAGATCCCTCAAGGTTTTCCCAAGGGAAATAACTGTTGAAAAAAGAAATACTGTAAATGAGTAGGAAAAAAACGGCATTTGTGACAACTTTTTCATCTGTAACTTTTTGGCATGATGGAAGATTGATAAAAGCAATATACCATTATGCCCACTAGACCCTTATGGTTGCGGGATATATACGGTTCATAGGTTCTCCAAGAAGCCAAGGTACACAGAACAAACAACTGAGCTGCACAGCACAATGTTTTTTCATTGCGTACCAAGTATAGACCTATTCTTATAACGAAATAGGCAAAGTGAAAAATGCGTATCAAGAAAACTTATGTATTTCCGAAATGGGCACAAGATATAGAGTTTAGGAACAGTGGTTAGTTACATATTTTTTAATTTGTAGGTACCTATAAGAGTATGATTTGTAGGGTATTTTTCAAAATGTCATCTTTCTTTTACACCAGCTTACATTTGAAAAGCACAAATGCAGCGAAATCCAATTCGTAATAACAAATGTTTTACTAGTCCATGCTCCCAAAAGTATGCCAATAAAAATGGTACCTCACTTGTGTGGGTAGGCCTAGTGCCCGCAGCAGGAAACTGGTCAAAACACCTCATGGACATGTCAAATTTTTCCACCCAAAACTGACCTTTTCTTTCCAATGTGGGTTGCTCTGGATTTTGGACCCTAGCTCAGTTGGCACCTAGAGAAACCTAGCCAACCTGTACATTTTTTAAATCTAGACACTTAGGGGTATCCAGGTTGGGCTGACTTGCTTGACTCTCGCCAAGTTTTTTTTTATCCAGAATTCCCTGCAAAACCTCAAACATTGACTAAAAACACATTTTACTTACATTTCTGTGATGGAAAGTTCTGGAATCTGTGGGGAGCCACAAACTTCCTTCAACCCAGCATTCCCCCAAGTCTCAATATATAAATTGTACCTCACTTGTGTGATTAGACCTAGTGCCCGCACGAGGAAATGGCACAAAATGCAACATAGACAAAGCACATTTTTCCACCGAAAACTAACCCTCTTTTTCCGATGTGGGTAGCTATAGATTTTGGCCCTTGGCTCAGGCAGCACCTAGGGAAACCTAGTTAACCTGTACATTTTTTAAAACCAGATGCCTAGATTAATCCAGAATGGCATGATTTGCGTCTGTGCCAATTATGGTTTCCATCCTCGACACTTGCCACTACTTCAAACTATGTCCCAAACTGAGATCCCAGCTTGGTTCAGCGCCTCCATCGTATTGTTCACCTGGTTCACAACATCTGTGAAAATCTAAAAGCAAAAGCTCATCTTGGAGACCTCATTTGGTTATCCACAAAGAACTTCATCTTTAAACATCATACCAGTTTCTGGCCCCATTTTGTTGGTCCTTTTGAGATCTCCTATCAGGTTAATCCTGTTCCCTTCAGGCTGAAACTCCAACAGACTATGACGACCCACCCAGTTTTTTACGTCTCTCTTATTAAACCAGTCTGGGGCCGGCCCACACCTCGTCTTCCTCCCGTATTGGTCAATTCAAATTGGGTGTATGAGGCTCGAACTATCCATGCTATGAAGCCCCGGTGCGAATGGCCCTGGTACCTTGTCTCCTGAGCGGTTATGGCCCTGAGGAGAATTTGTGGGAGCCTGCTACTGCTGTTCACGCTCCTGGCCTTCTTTGCTGTTACTCTACACCCAGCACTATTTCTGTTAGTACCTCCCGGGTCAGGTATGATGGTCTATGGGGGAGAGGGGTTAGTGGAGGGGGAGTTTGTGATGTCACAGTTTTTTCCCACTTGGGTGCATGCTTGGAGGATTAATGCCCTCTACTATTCTCCATTCCACACTGTGCATTCATCCTGCATGCTGCTGTGTTTGTTTCTCCTTTATTACTTAGAGAACTTACGGTCGCAAGTTCTCGAGAGAGACTCCTTCAGGTCCGGGTGTCATGTTGAATTGGGGGCGCCTATATTAGGGCGCTGATCCCAGGAGAATGTGGCCAGTTCTTGGTGCTCTAGCTTCAGCACAGTATTCTGAACTTCCATCGGAACCCCGATTAGAGATCAGTCTCCACTTCCAGGTTTGGTGCAAGTGTACAGTCCCATGGACTTGCAGTGTGTATGTGCATTTGGAGAGAGTCATGGTGGATTTTATTATAAGCAAACTCCACTTCCACCAGCAAATCCACCCAGGAATCCTTGGCATTGTGGACATAGCAGCGCAGATACTTTTTCAACTCCTGGTTAGCACGTTAGGTCTGGCCGCCTGTCTCAGATGAAAATTGGTGGACAGTTGGGGTCAGATTTTGAAAGCTGAATACCACGGTTTCCAGACTTTGGAAGTGATCTGGGGGGACCATGGTCTGACATAATGTCACTGGGTAAACCGTGTAGATAGACCACCTGATTCAACACCATGGACACTGTTTCACTGGCTATGGGAAGACCTTGGCAGGCAATGAAGTGTGCCATCTTGGAAAGAAGGTCCACGATCACCAGGAGAGAGTTCTTACCTTGATGTGTTGGAAGGCCATTAATGAAGACTAAGGAAATGTCCTCCCACACTTAGGTGGGAGTGGGCAGATATTTAATAGGTCTACTTTGTGGGTATGATCAGGTTTGGCCTAGCTACAAGTAATACAGTTCCGAAACGTAGATAATGATCTCCTGCCGCCATCCGGGCCACCAGAAATTGTGGCTGAGATAGATATGTCACCAGTTCTATAGTGTGTCAATGCTCTGAGTTACCAACCACCGGGTGATCACGTCACCCCTGCAAGATCCTTTGTTGCAGAGTGGGGGTGGAAACAAACAGTTTGTCCCCGTGGAAGGGCAACCCATTACTGATTGAGAGCACTAGATCTTGGACTTTTGAAAGGACAGTTCTTTTTGATTCAAGTGTTTTTTCACTTGGTCCAGAAACAAATCTATAGTGGTGGCACCCATGATTTGATTTGCTGGTACTTCAGGAGAGGTGTCTGTCTGATAGTCTTTTTCTGAGTAGCGGGATAAGGCATCTGCTTTGTTGTTGTCACTTCCAGACCAGAAGGTGATAACAAAGTCAAACTCAGTAGAAAACAGTGTCCACCGCAGTTGTCTCGGTGAGAAAGCCCTGGCACACCTCAGAAACTCAAGGTTACAATGATCTGTGTAAAAGGTAGTGGGGTGTTAGGCCCCCAATAAATAGGGTCTCTATTCTTTAAAGGCAAAACAAATGGCCAGTAGTTCTTTCTCTGATACAGTGTAATTCACTTCGGCTGGGAGCTGTTTTTTGGATAAATATGATACTGGATGGAGCACACAATTTTCGAGGCCACTTTGTGAAAGGATAGCCCCTGTTGCTCTTTCCAAGACATCTGCCTCACCGATTAATGGTCGCGTGGCATCAGGGTGACTTAAGATGGGTGCTGAGGTGAATACTTTGTTTTTAGATTCTGGAAGGCTGAATCCTGGTCTTTATTCCATTGAAAGGGTATGCCTTTTCTCTGCAATTTGGAGATTGGGGAAACCTGAGAGGAAAAATGTTCGACAAACCTCCTGTTCAAATTGGCAGATCCTAGGAATCATTGCATGTCCTTCACCTTCTGCGGTTGGGGCCAATCAACAATAGCCTGGATCTTGCGTTCTGCCATCGAGATACCAAGGAATTCCTTTGTGGTGGTATGAAACTCCCATTTAGTGAGTTTACAAAAAAGACCATGTTGGCGTAGCGTGGCTAGAATAGGTTTGAAGTGGCCCATGATGTTTATCTAGGGTCCGGGTATAGCTCAGTATGTTTTCTATATATACAAGACAAATTTGTCCAAAAAGTCCTATAAGATGTAATTGACTAGGAACTAGAATGCTGCTGGAGCATTGCGTAGCCAGAACAGCATAAGCCAATATTCAAAAAGCAAAAGCCCATAGCATATTCCAAACTCTGTCTTCCATTCATCTCCAGTACGAATTTGGGCGAGGTGGTAAGTTCTTCTTAGCATGGAAGTCAATTCACCAAAATGCTAGGGGTAGGGGAAATTACATCACATGACCTTAGACCTTTACTTTCACACACACACATGCGTTCTTACACATACACACATGTATACTTACATACATACTCTCTCTCACACACTCACCCGCATGCACGCACACAACATACATTTAAAGGCACTTTTTTTTTTTTTTACCTCAGTTGCCCGGAAAGGCTATATTCCAGCTAACTGTACTCCGTTTTTTAATACACTAACAATGAAAAATGAAACATTATTCACTGTTAGTGTAATAAAAAGGGTGAGAGAAAACAAATTGGAGCCCTCAACTGACGTCTATAGGGACGACCTGCTATTGAGTTTCTCGCACTGATTTTGCCACCTCTGGGGCCAGCGGTCACAAGGGCAAGCCAGGGGTTGCAACTGGAAATTGCAACCTCTGGCAACTCCTAAATGACACCCATGCCTCTTAGGTCAAGCTTTGTGTAGATCTTGGCAGCCTTGACTTGGTCTAGGAGCACTGGAATGAGAGGAAGTGTTACCTGTTCTTGATAGTGATATTGTTTAGGGCACATATTCAATGCACAGTCGTTGTTCTCCATTGGCTCTCTGGACAAATAACAAGGGAGAGTCAGTAGAGGATTTTGACAGTCTAATAAATCGGTTCTTCAGATATTTGTCCAGGTACTCCCGGGAATGTTGATTTTCTCATTTAGTAAGAGCGTATATCTGACTGCATGGAATTCTGGCTCCAGGGACCACATCTATTTGGCAGTCATACTCCCGATGTGGTGGAAGGGTTTCGGCTTTGCTCTCGCTGAACACATCGAGAAAGGGAGTATACTTGGATGGTAATAGTGTATTGTTCTGCTACTGTCACTAATATGTGGGCACATTTAAAACCTCCTTTTGGGGGGTGGTTGGGATGTAAAACAAGTTTGATTGCACCAGGTCAAGGTGAAACTGATGCTCCGACTGGCCCAATCTATCCTGGGATTGTGTGTTGTGAGCCAAGGAATGCCTAAGTCAAATTGAGGTGCATCAATTAGTTTGAAACTCAGCTCCTCCCTGTGTGTCTGTGAACCTTGGTAACAGTTCATTCATAAGGGGTGTGTTTGGTGAGTTATAGGCCCAGAGGTGAGCATGGTCCCATCCACACCTCACTCTACTTCTGGTTGGTTTGTTTTTTGTGCCAGGATTCCTAAACCTTTACAATACTTAGTATCTGTAAAGTTTCATATAGCCCTGGAGTCAATTATAACTACTAATGATATGTTCTCCTGATGTATGGTAAGTGCTAAAATCAGCATGAGGTGGGGGCTGAGCTCTAATGTATTTGCAACTGATTGGTCAGGAGTTGATTGTTGTTTGCCGAAGGGAGTCTCCTAGGTAGCCCTTGAGCTGGCTAGTTACCCTCTTCCTTTTCGGCCACGGCCACATTGACATGTTTGGTGGTCTTAGGTCTTGTGGTACATTTCGGAACGAACTGTCCTTTTTTGACACAATATAGCAATGACTTTTCTTTCAGGCGCAGTTTCTTTTCTTTTGCTGTCAAGGTCCCTCGAATATCACTAATTTCCATTGGCTGCCGGTACTTAGAGAGTTTGTTCTTTTCTTTGGGGTGAACAAGAGGTCTCAGGTTGGTCTTCTGTCACCTTTGCACTCTGCTATGCATTGGTCTAACTGCAAGGTTGGGTTAATTAAGTTTCTACAAGTTATAGGCTGTGTGTCGGTCTGAGCTAGAACGTCTTTTAATTCTTCCCTGAGGTTGCAGTAAAAAACTGCTGCTTTCTTGTCCTCAGGCAGTGGGTTTCAGCAGTTAGTCACTTGAACTGTGATAGCTATGTCACCATATCCTTGTTCCCTTGCTTTAGATCGAGTTATTCTGTCAGCAGACCCAGTAATAGTTCTTCTACCAACCTTTTTTTCAAATGCCCTATTAAAACCTCTCCAGTCATATAGAAGGGGATCATCTGAATTGACAAGCGGCATGGCACACGTGGCAGCATCTCCAATGAAATACGAAATAAGGAAAGTTATGCACGATGGCCCATCTGAGAAGGCCGCTGGACAGACCAGATAATGAAGCTAGATGTGCATGAGAAAAGTCTGTACCTTAGTCGAATCTCTCTCGTGAAACCCGTTCTGAAGATTCCAGTGGAACGGGTGTCAGTACCACAATGGAGACTGCAGGTACAGTCTTGGAAGAAACTGGTGTGGTGGATGTGGGACGAGTTGGTTCGACATGGGGTGGGATTTACTGGCCCTAAATCTGCGCCATGTGGCTGGCCAGGGCTGCGGTCTCTAATCTAGCTGCTAAGTTCTTTTGCATGTACGCAAGAAGTTTGTATGAGTATTCTATGTTTGACATCCTAAAGGCACTGCTCAGGAGGCACTAATACCGTAAGGCCAGTTCTTCTGTCAAGATCCTTGTTCCTCAGGAGCAGTACCCTCGCAAAGCCCACCTACAGGCAGCCCCTACTCTGATTCAAGAATTTACAGAGGTTGGAAGTGGCCAGAATGTGGGGGGGGTGGGGGGGGGGAGAGGTATTTAGGGAGGGCACTGTGGGGAGAGAGACCTGAAAAGGAAAAGGTAAGTAGTGTATGTACAGTTTCAGTCTCAGTATCTAAACCTTATTGTAGCTACTCCAGCAGATTTCATTATATATACACACAATCTTGGTATTCAAACTTTCTAGTAGCTTCTCCAACAGAGTTAATATCTCAGCACATACACTGCTCAGCTCCTTTCTCTTGTTTGTTCATTTTAGGGATTTCTTTCCCTGATTTTACCATACCCTTTGAGACACTGATCTACCAAGGTCAGCTGAGTCTTAAGAGTTACGAGTAATAGCCAGGAGGAATGAGCCGCATAGATAAGCAATAAATATTTGCACACAGTAGATATTGCATGCCTTTCCGGGATTCTGCTGAGTTGAGGAGTCTCTTAGCACTTCCTCTGTGCACATGCACACTGCTACTCCATGGGACTACCCGCTTGTACCAAACTTGGAAGCAGGACCCGATCTGTAATCGGGCTTCCGAAAGGAGTTCAGAATGCTGTGTTGAAGTTAGAGTACAAAGAACTGGCACTTTCTTTGTGGCTCAGCCTCCTATTATAGACCTGCCGATCCAGCATAGCGCCGGAGTCCTGAAGGAGTCTCTCGCAAGACTTCTCAATCTAATAAAGGAAAAACAAACTAAAGGATATACATAAAAAAAGAACGCCTCTGTTCAGAAACCACAAACTATCCTGTCAAGTAAATACATTTATGCATGGCAGCGCTTTGTTCACTGTCATGGGGTAGATATGGAGGTGTGAGAGCAGTGCATGTTGCTAGTCAGTGCTTAACAGGGAGACTGTATTTGTGGTATATGTTGGAAGCACATTGCTGTATACATGTGGGTGAAGGGAGAGTAGCAACACCTGTTTGCCTGCACAGTGCTGACTGCCAGGAACAGACCTGGGAAGACGGACTGAGGATATGTTATTCCACGCATGTTTACAAAGCACAGCGTGGAATGTCACAAAAGGAGGGAGAGGCAGCATGCATGGTGGCATGCACAGCAACGTACAGGATGGCATGCACAGCATGGGATAGAGAATGGTTGGTTGCTTTTAATCCTGCAGGCAAGCACGCAGGTGGGAAAAAAATGTAACCGCCACTGTACGCTACAACACTCCACTCCATGTCTCTGCACTTTGTGCCACTGTATTCAAGTCTATGCCACTCCAGTCTACAACCCTCTACAACACTCCATCTTACGACACTCTTCTTCACTCTACAACATTCCTACTCCACTCCCTTCCACTCTACTCCCTTTGTCTCTATTGCACTCTACAACACTCTACACTACGCCACTTTGACACTCTACTCCACTCTGACACTCTATGCAACTCCCTCTATGCCACTCTACTCTATAACACACTATGCCACTTTATTACACCACTCCACTCTACGACAGTGCATTCTACGATACGCCATTATACAACACTCACGCCACCTAACTCCTCTCCACTGTTCCACTCTCCACCACTCCACAACACTCTCTGCTGCGCCGCATTTAACCATGCCGAGCAGCAGTAACGCTGTGGTACAGCATGGCTTGCCTTGGCGTGAGCTGTTGGCTTTGCCAATGCTCATTAGATTGAGGAAGGACTCTAACTGGGATATGCTTCAAGATTACGAAGCAGAGGCAGGGTTTAGCTCCCATCGTAAATCATCTTGTGTATTATGGTCAACCCATTGAAGGCAGTTTGGATGTGACTAGAAGCTTTTGTAAATTTTTGAACTCATTTCTAGGAGCACCGTTCTTGCTCCAAAGTGTGGCAGAACGATTTTACTGAGAACATTTTAATTGTTCAATGAGTGTCACTAAATTATGTGGTTTACATAGGATAGTATGGTGTGCACCCTTTAATATATACCATGCTCAGCTCTGTAATTTCTAAGAGCACCCTTCTGGCACAGCACTGTAATTTCTAAGAGCACTCTTCTTGCTCCAAACTGCAGCAGAACGATTTTATTGAGAACGATGATGTGGTTTACATAGGATAGTACGGTGTGTTTGGATCCTGTTTAGACTACAAAGCAGAAATCTGTATGTGATTGGGTTGGAGCGGTGGTGATGGGATGCATAGTTTATATATTCCAGACATCACCATTTTCAGTGTATATTTTCATATATTCCATTATCACGTGCTTGACTTACGTGCTTTGTTTACTCCAGTGGAAATATCCGGGAGCTGCATTTTGGGTCTTTTGCACTCAACTTGCTAGTTCGTTTTGACTTTCATTTAACTAGAATTAGATAGTCTAGTTGCAATTCTTCTTAGGTATTCTTCAAAGAGGAAATACACTAGGGTATACCCTGCTTATTATTGTCGCAAGGGGCAGGGAAAAGCCAGGGAGCTACAGAAACCCGATCACACACCCCTCTAAAACACATCTATAACATTTATTGTTTCCTAAAAAAGGGGGCGAACACAAAAGGAGGGAAATAAGCTTGAGGGCCTAATGGTCCAAAACTGAGCTGTGCACACAATATAGACAATTCGCCTCATTATAGTTACAGAAGAAAATATTTTCTGCTTCTCATTTCTCTAGACGTGACTCCTATATCTGTCACCCCCCCATCTAAGCATGAGTGTACCCTTTAATATATGCCAAACTTAGCACTGTATATCCCCAAGTACCAGTCAATGTCTCGCTCCTGTGCTGATATCGCCTTCGCTGGACCTGGATCATATCCTATCCCCAAGGATGACCATCTAATCTATTGTTTCCAATCTCCGGGGGAATAAATCTAGGCCCCAGTCAGCCCTGGATAATCCCACATTCATCACCTTGACAACTAGTCTCCCTAGTGTAAGAAAGGGGAAGGAGAAGCAGAAGAAATGAGAGGGGGCAGATCACCAGACAAGTGGCCCTGTGCAGATCCATCTATTGTCTTGTCTTCTGGGTTTTAGAAAACATTCAGTATTACTTCTGAGGTGATAGCAATCTCTGTTTCCCATCGCCTCACTCCGCATCCTTATACAGCACCAAAACCTCTTATACACCCCATTTCATAACCTTCCTTTGCTAGGCTTCCTCACTGGGCCAACCTGTCACCTTCCAATTTATAGCTAGTTGTGTTATAGCCATCACCAAGGCCAGGATTGAGTTAGCTAACTGATTGTTAAAACTACCTCAGCCTAGAAGTCCGGCAAAAGGTAGCACTGCCATCTCATGTGAAAAAATTCACCCCAATTTCCCCAGTCCTGCCCTCAGTGTAGACTTATAGATTCTGCCTGAGGACATGTAAGTTCTGCATATATCGTAAAATGAATTAATTGGAGCCTGGTAGGACATGATATATTTGGAGTGTTCCCCAGTAAAGATATCTAGTGTTCCTCTTTAAGCTGTCTACATAATTCCACTTCCTGTTTCTCCATCAGTTTGTTAAGCATATTTTAGTATGCCCCAACCCCATTTTGTAGAGAATACTGAATGGCGTTTGCCACTGGTGGTCCCCATGACTGTTTAGCCCCACATGAAGAGGCAGTTCTTTCTTTCATTTATTCCAAGCAGATTTCAAAGCACCCACCAACTGGCAATCCAACAAGAAATAAGCTTTCGGTAATTCATGTTCCTCGCAAAGTACTTCAAACCTAATGATTTCCCCTACATATAAGCCACCTACTCTTTCCAGCCCTCGCTCCTTTCAGATTTGTAGTTCCTGCTGCATACCTTGTGCAAAGAGAGTCTAAATGATCTCTGACAATATTGTTGTGGTGCCCTTCTGAAGATGCCTTGCCCAACAATATCTAAATACCCGACAATAAAAATCTCATTGGCAAAAGCAATATATTAAACGGCTCTAAGGGGGGGCGTCGAGCCTACTCATTTCCTCAGGGTTGCTCATCCTGTATTGAAAGCATCTGGTTAACCATTCTAACTGGGCAGCAATGTAGTAGTTGTCATATTCAGACAATGTTACTACCCCCTCCCAAGTGGGTAGTTGAAGTGTGGCCAGTGCAGTTCTTCACCTGCCTTTCTCCCGTATGAAGTCGGACCCTATTATCAAGTGTATTTCTCTGAACGAATCACAGGGGTACACAGTGATTAAAGTTGAGAAATAATACACAATCCATGTTGACAATGGCTATCCTGCTCTTGAGGTACAGGGGAAAAGTTTTCCAAAATCGTATGCTGCACCTTTGGGCTGCCACTGCCGGGTGAAGATTCCCATCTACTAAATTTCTCTCAGTCTGGTATAGCTGAACCCCCAAGTATTTCAGGGCAATAGGTTCCCAGTGAAATCACTCCAGGTAGAGTGGCACCTCCCCATCATCAACAGGCTTCCCCAACTGGTATGCTCTTAACTTATCCCAGTTTATCCCCACACTGGATGTATTTCCGAAGTACTCCTAGGCTCTTATGACGCTCATTGTATCTCTTGTAGCTGCTGTATTGCAGTTTTGAGGAACAAAATGTTCGAGTATGTGGAAAGTGTTGCAGTGAGATGATTTAAGAGTAAATTTTCGTTCAAGGCCTGTTTGTTGGTCCTGCAAAGCCAAAGAGATATTGAAGGAAAGGTGGACTGCAAGGAAAATGTAGCAATGTGGACAGCAAATAATTGGGGACTGGGTTGGTCAAGTGTCGAGACATTTGATTTAATAGCATCTGTTCATGACTGGGCACAACCTTCTCTAGCATGGACATGAAGTTCTTGAGACCCTCAGCCCAAACAGCTAAGTAATTTAATAAGGGCACATAAGTGTCTCCCATTAATGGTGTGTTTGACTAAGGAAAGGATAAAAAAGAAATCTCATCACCGCTGACTACTACGGCTGTGTTCTGAATCTGACAACCAGAAGCTGGAGAAGTGAGAACATGCACACAATGAACTCTCTTCTGTGGTTTTAGATGCTTGGAGTATCAGGCGGTTATGGGTTCTCACCATTACCCTTACTGGCACTGTTTCTTGCCACCACCAACACTCTGGCTCATACAGTGAGCAGATTCAGCTGAGTAAAGGATCTCTGCCCTGATCATGCCTAGTGCCAGTCTGCCTGCCAGTACCAGGTAACCTCAGACTCTAGAAGCATTGCCAGAATTCTTACTACTTTAGAGTGAGAAACACCCTGGTGCCATAGAGGGTCTGTAATAGTGAATACCGCTTTTGAACTGCTCTACAAGTACAGTAAGGTTCTGCATGCTAGCAGGTGAAGATGTATGACAAATTTAAAAACTCAGATTGTAAGAAATTGTGCCCTTTGCTGTAACATTAGTTCTTTAGGTCCAGAGAAAGATACTTTCCAGTGTTATTTGTAAACAGTCCCTTTTACATATCTTCTTTGGCTATCCACTATGGTCCATACTCAATCCCCTCCATTATCCAGATACTGCAGTTTATGCCCGTTCAGTTCCTAAACATCTTAACGTCTTCATAAAAGGGAAGATATACATGAAATTAACAGTTGGCATCCTCTGGGAAAAGCCAGAGGCTTCTGTAAGAAAAGCCCCGCTGTTCCATTCCCTTGCTCTGGGTTTATTATTTATTCCTGGAACAAGCAGGTTGAGAACCTAAGAGAGTTGAGCTTATTGTTCTTATATTTTTGGACCAATTTCCTCTCAAGTCATAAATCTAGTTTGTCTGAATGTGGATTTTTTAATTAAAATATATTCTATTTAATTTGCTTCCTGGTTGGGATTACCTTTTACTGTATGCATCAGCCAAATTTACTATTTTATCACAACTTGAAACCATTGGTTTTAAAGATTGTGTTGTCCTTGCAGAAAAAGCCAGAAAAGCAGCAACTGACTGCTTTTCTTGCGAATGGGTGGTGTTTTGAGCCAATGTTTTTGTGTATTTTCTACTGGTGAATTATTAATGACAATTACTGAGGCAAAGATTTTTTTGCAGGAAATTCTGTTTACTAAATGCTGCCTCCCGCATCTGTGCACAATATGAGCACGTTTGTGGCCCCAGGGCAAAAACATACCATATATATCATTGAGGACTGACATAAGTAACTAACATATAAAAATAATAAAAGGTACAGTGAAACAGAACGCAGTTTAGCAGGCGGGTAATGATAGTAATTGGTGTGAAATAGGAGACACACCATCTTTTTTGTCTTTCTGTCAGAGAAAGATAAAGAGAAAATGTAATCAGTGAAGGAGTACTCAAAAGGAACCTTGACCCAGTTAGCTTCCATCACGGTAAACATTCTGTAGGTGTACTTTTTTTTAATTCTTTTTTAATGATGTGCAAATAACATACAGAAGAAGTATACAGTTGTTGTAAACATTTGTAACCGACAACATCACGTGCATTTATCTTGCACTGCACACACCAAACATATAAAATCTACAAATAAAACAACAGGTTTCTTACATATAGGATTTCGTGTTCACACCCATGCACGTGCGGGTGTTGGATTGACTTCCACCCTGATAGGCAGGGCTGTGTACTAGCTATGCAGTTAAAGTTACTGACATTTGCCAAGACGGAAAAGAAGATGGCCCTTGTCCTTTGATGTAGGGGTCAGGGGTAAGATTGATAGCCGCAAAAAAACTGTGGACACAAGAAAGTCTCCTTGTTTGTCTCTTCCATAAACTTAGTTCCAAGGCATGCACTATTCATTAGAACCAAACTCCGGCACATCACCCTCTCCAGCCTAAACTGTTGGAGAGACAACCGCCTACTTTGCATTCCTCGGTTCCGCGTCTCATACTCTGGTGGATAAGCTTTCACCATTATGCTATCTCAGCCCTAGAGCCTCGTCCACCTCCACCCCAAATAAATGAACCATTCCCAGCCGCCTTGTCTTTTGCCAGGCTCTTGGAACTGGCCCTTCCAGCTCTAATGATCCTTGGCTTGTTACCTCCACTCTACCTCCTTTCTTTACCTCTGCGCTAAAACATTACCTTGTTTGTCAGCATCATGCTGTTTGATTGTTGACAGTAGCGAATGCGGAAAGCAGATGGTTGCTTGGTCTTTGGATATTTTATATGTAAGATTTAGTATGCAAGGATCATCTTTTTTCATATATATTGTAGTCAACCATTTGCAAGGGCTCTTTGCCTTCCTGTGATTGAAGCAGCATATCAGTGGGAAGTCAGTTCCTCCAGCGGATCACTTGGGCAGGGCAGCTGTATGCCTTGTCCTTCGCAGATCTGTTCAGTATAGTATGAGGGCACTTAGAAAGCACCTACCTATTAGTATGCAGTGTGTCCTGACACTGACCATTGGAAATGTGTCCAAGAGGGACATTAGAATAGAAAGATTGAAAAAGTCTGTTTTCTGCTTACCATCACCAGGGAGGGTATTCCACTAATGGCTCCACCAATGGCTTAAACTGCAAACTTATACTGTGGAAAAAACAAAAATAATTTGCCTGACTGTAGGGCACAAGTAGAAGAGTAAATGATCTTTTTGTACTTGCAGGTACCTTGCTTTCGTTTGAAAAATTAGAAAAATTGTTGCTTAAACGCGGAATTGGTGAAGGGCCCCTCCTAGTGTAAGAGGCTCGGATGCATGATCCCTCTTCATGAGGATGGGAGCCAAAAGACTCTCTGTAGAAGTGGCAGAATATTTTTGATCCACATGTGAGGCATCCCTGCAGTCGAGTCTAGAGTTAACATTGGTACTAATCTGAATAGCTCTGAGAACCGAAGGGAAGAATTTGCATATATATCTTTTTAATTTTTGTCGACTTTTATTTTATTTTTCTGAACCTTGGTCTTGGATGCAGTTGCTTGGCGTGGCAGGGTTGTGCTTGCAATTTGAACACACACAAACAATTAAATATGCATTCAGGCGTACAAGCAAACATACATACACACAGTTGCAGGAAGTCACACAGACATGCACTCCCCAACACACAGACAAACACACACTCAGGCTTCTAAACAAACTTACCTGAGGCAGTCTTCAACATGAGTGTACATGCTCTTTGTCTGCAGGGTAGGTCCTCGATTTCAGACTCTCTTGTCCATCTGCAGTTTACAAGCATACCAGAGGCAGGTTCACGAGCTCCTTAAGCTGGACTAGGGTTTAAGGTTCCAAACTACACCTTTTTAATCTGTTCCAATGTTGATAGGGCAAGAGGGCTACAATTGACAAGACACGAAGCTCCATAATCTGACACATTGCACTACCTGACGCTAGTGCAACATGTCAGATATATAGTCAGTCTGTGTGAGAGTGGGCTGTAACAGTCCCCACCTAACGAATGAGTAATACAACCAGTGAAACCTCCTGCTGGAAAGGTAATATCACAGATTTTACAAGCAAACAAATGGTCCCCGAGATTGTTTGTTTTCATGTAAAAGCTGTAGCATGCCAGGCAAATACTGGCAGAGCCAGGCAGTGGGTCATGCCCTCGCACCCCCTGTGGGCAGCCGCCATTGGGCACTGGTATGTCAAGGAGCAGTGCACCCTTGTTCCACAGTTTCCACTATTGCAATATTGGTTCTGCTTCTAAGTCAACAATTGGACGGATTGTCGTTTTGTATGGCATGGTTACGTAGGTGGGTCTGTAATTGTGTAGTAACTACTTTCTCTAACACATTGCTCAGTGTGGGAATCCCAGAAATAGGTCTGTTATTATTAGGATCACCAGGAATTTTGAGTGGGTTTTTCTGTAGTAGCTTACCTGTGGCCTGATTTAAAGCTGAGATAAAACACCTGCTCGAAATGGATCGTTTGCAAATGATCACAGAGAAAAATAAGAAATTTAGCTTTAAAGCCATCTAGGGACTTAATCAAAACCATAATCTGTTTACTGAAAACATTTCAAGATGGAAATTGTTCTTTCCTCAGTTACAGATGAAAAATCAGATGGTTTCACATTAGGTTAAAGGTGAAGTATAAATGTCTTCATTGTAGTACTTTCAGGAAACTGCTGTCACAGATAATGCACTTTAATGGTAATGCAAAGAGAGGTTTACTCCCTGGATTTGCATCATAAAGGAGACCACTGAGATGATGTTCTAAGGATATATGTGGTAAGATTTGTTGACAGCAAGGGCAATGCATTTTCAGTGGAAACCATAAGCCTATTTAGCCCAGGATTTTGAACCTGCATCAAGAACGATTTAGGCCACACTTAAACCTAGCGTCCGGCTCTTAAAACTTTTCTCTTCAAACGTTCATTTTCAAGACCATGATATTCAATAGTTGGACTTAATTCCATTTTGATAAATTAGTTGCTTTTATGTGAAAATGATATGTCAATTCACTAATAATGGAAATTACTCATAGAGCAAACAATACTGCCTTAGCTATCAGAAGATGGGGGAAAGGATAATTTATGTTAATCGGAAGTTGAGGTGTTATGTTTGGCTGTGACAGGAGGAGGACAGGGCAAGGTAGGGAACACAAATTACTGTCCCTAGTGACCTCACAGGAGTGTCGCGTGGAGTCGGATGACCTCCAGCCCTTGACCTTTCCAGGAGGCCCTAGTTCCTACACCACAGCTCCCCTTCTTATTCTGAAAGTACAATGATGTCACGTTTCTTCTATGAGTCAGTGGAGTCGGATGATGGTGTGCTCCGGTCACTGTTGTTCATAAAATGTCTTGATGCATTTTGCCTCTGCTTCCATCAAAGTCTCAGTTTCCATTATTCCTTGAGAGACAACACATTCTTTGCTCTTCTCCTCAGCTTCTCCTTCCACCTATTCACAAGGTTATAGGGGCTTGGACTGATATATATTCAAAGTCTTGCGTATGCGAGAGGCTGTTATCATATTACCTTTTGTCTGAAATACGTTTAATGGTTCTAAATCATAGGGGGTGTCTGATTTTCTCCATTGAGGTTGCTTGAGCACTACCAAGTCATCCTCTAAGATGTCTATTTCGTTGGCATGTCTTCGATCAGCCAAATAGGATTTCATTTTCTTCTTGTCTTCCTCTTCTGTGGCTGTGATATTTGGGTCTTCAATGGGTTACAGTCTCCCAGATGTGAAAGTGACTAGGCATTCTCACATTGTTGAGAGTGCTTTCAAAATCTGGCCCAGCGTATTGTTTAATGATGTGCCTTCAGGTTCTGCTCTTTGTACTGTCTTTTTGAGAGTGTGTATGAATCTCTCGACAGTGCCATGCAGTAGGATTTCAGGAATGCCTCACTAGTATCTGGGATAGTTCCTGATACATTTTTAGAAACTTGTATTTGCCCTTTACTGAAAAAAAGCCACAATGGACCCTGAATATGTAAAATTACAGATTGGTTTCACTGCTGCTATCCCATTGAGTAGAAAGTATTCAATCAACTGTCCCAATTTGTTAAGGGTATATTAAACCCAGCACAAGCTGAGTATCGCACTGACTGCGGTACTGAAACGGTATTATCAACTGCTTTGGACAACTTGCACTTGTGTGCCAGCCAGCATATCTTTGCTGCGCTGATTCTTTTACATCGTGGATGACTAATCCTTACTAAACCACTTGGAAGAATATGGGTATCGGTGGCTTGGTGTTGGAATGATTCCAGAGTTTTTTGCCAAACAGGCTGTTAAAAGTCACCATGGAGTCAGCTGTTTCTAATACTAAAAAACTGACCTGTAGGGTTCCACGGGGATCTATAATATCCATGCTAGGTTGACATGTGGATGACAAGGAGTCAACTGAAAATAAATGGCAACAAAATAGAGATTTTGGCACTGTTCAGAACCTCTTTAGTTTGGAGCTCTCTTTTGAGCCCACCTCATTGGGCAAAAACACTGTGCCCTCGAACTGTGTGCAAAATGTGAATGATGATCACATAACAAATGATAATTCGTGTTATGATCAGTGATAAAAGCATGCCTTTTTTAACTACGTCTGTTAAAATGCATCATTCATCTGTTCACACAGTGACAGAGATTTCAGATTTTACATGCATTATCTCTGCCATGTTAGACTATTAAAACGCAGTCTTACTTGATCTTCCAGCCAGATGACCTAAATAGAAAATTGAACTAGTGCAAAATTAGGGGTCCAGATTAGCACAGAATTGACAAAGAAACACTCCATCATTCCAACATTGAAAACATTACACTGGCTTCCAGTCAGCCTCAGAATTATATTTAAATCTCGTTTAGTGGATAAGATTTTGTACAATGTCCATCCAAGTCCATTATTACAGTGATTTTATTTTTATAAACCCAATTCCTGTATTGGATCTGAAAGAGCATGCTAGTTTGTAATCCTCAAATTCTATCAGTCTACCTTACGTAGGAGAGACACTTCAGTCCAGCTGCAAATCTGTGGAAGAAGCTTCTCGCTTTCTATAAGGAAGCAAGCGCTCCCAGTTAGTATTGTGAGTTTTGGGTAGTGTACACAGTGTCCTTTTTAACCACTTGCAGTTAGAACGAAGATACCTTCAGGTGAACATAGTTCCCGATAAATTTTATAAATAAAATTGAATAAATAAAATGTAACCCCCAAACCCAGTGCAGTATCCTGTGGTGAAACAACAGCAATTTGTTGCTGGGCAGACCTTTTCTAGACCATCAGTGGCAACTGACCATGATCACAAACGCCTCTCTTGTAGGGTGGAAAGCACATCTCAACCATGTGACTGTTCATGTGACCTAGACACAACAATGACAAGCATACTACATCAATTTCTTAGAGTTTACAGCAATCCAATTGGCATTCAAAGAATTTTAATCTCTCATTCAATGTAAAACAGTCCTCATAAAGACAGACAACCTAACTGTGATGTATTACAGAAGCAAGTGCGATTTACTCCTCAAAGCTGTCAGAATTGGCCCAAAACATAGGGCATGCGGCTATTCAGAGTTACATAGCCCTTCCAGTGGAGCACCTACCGGGCGCAGACTACGATTTTGTGGATGTGTTAAACGGGATACATCAACAGTTCACCAAATGGGAGATGAATCTCCAAGCACTTCCACAAATACAGCACTCCCACAGCCGGTCTGTTTGCTGCCATGCAGAAAGCAAAATGCCAAAACTTTGCCTCCAGTTATCCCCAGCATTCAGAAAATAATTACTTGGATTTAGGGTGAGAGAGCCAATCAAACATGTTATATCTAAGCCTAAGAATCAGTTTGTCCCTTACATTAAACTGCTATGAAGAAATGTCCAGTTTATTCAAAGTGCATCTTGAAACCTGTCATTGGTGTTTATTGGTTGCAGTAGGTGTTTTTAGCTTAATTTATATGATAACATTTCCATGTCACTTTTTACCATTGGAAAAATTGTGCTTAGGCCAAAACCCACATGCTGCAACCTAATGCGTAGTTGGCAGCAAGTAGAGGCTGAGATAACAAACTGGTTATTACTTTTAATTTGAAATCCGGAACAATCAGTCATTTCTGTTGTCTCCGCTGCTCTTAACTGACCTTGTGTTTTTTTTTTTTAAATAAACATCACTTGACACATTTTTGGCTTGCACTTGACATATTTTAAGATTTCATTTGTTAATGCCTTAGGTATTAGCAGGAGCTTTGTCTTGTACAGTGTAGTTATACATTCTACATAACTTTACCTGCAGTCAAAAATCACAGTCACAGCCCTTGTGACATTTCTTTTCATTTTTGTAGAGAGAGTGATGACTTCGGAAATGACCTGATTCCTAGTAACGTTTATTACTCTGAGTCCAAGTCATCCTAGTCACGGTCCATACTAAATGAGGCCTCGCCTTGGACAGCCAAAAAGTGATCCATGGAAATGCCTGAATAAACCAAGTCATTGTTAAATACTATGGTTACATTCACTAGCATACTTTTAGCTCATCTGTCTCATTACAGAAGTAAATGAATCACATGCAAATCAGCCTTGGTCCTTCAGTGCTATTACTCCAGTCCTATGTCCCCTCGGAATGGGAACACAAGCGACCCTGAACCAATTTTGGCCTTGCTGAGCCTCCTCAGTGAAATGCAGCTTGGATTCCTTTTGACACAGTGAATAATGTGCCCACATCATACCTAAAATGCTTAGGGCAACTCATGTGGCAAAAAAAATTACAGACCAAAATACTTACATTGATCCACTTATGCTCCTTCCGTAGGAAATGTCGCTAGCTGTTTGGGTTGGGATGTTCCTACTGGAGCAATCCAACTGATTTACGTATAGTTGCCCTATGTCTGTAGTGGCATAGTGATCAAAAGGCAATGGACTGGAATATGGCCTGGATCAAATACCTGTGACTTAGATTAAAACAAGCATTTCACCAGCTCTTTATTGTTTGTGTGATGGGTAGGCACATATGTTTGTTCCATAGCTCACTGTTGTTGTAGCATTTGCATCCTTTGAAGGAGTCAATGCTCTTTGAGGTGGATGGATCTTTGGACCCAGTAAGTAGTGTGGTAGAACCATCAACAAATGTCAGTACCACCCCAAACAATTGAAACACCATGTCCAAGGTGGCCACAGAAGAAACACTGCAATCAGGAAAGAAAGTTAAAAATGTTATTTCAAACACAAGCTCAAAGTCATGTAGACAGTGAGCAAAATCAAATTATAAAGATACATAATCACCAAAGGTTGCCCAATAGATTTTGCGAACTAACAGTAATAAAACTAAGCATTCAAGGAAGAATAATGCAAAGCATCAACAAAAATATCTGAGTTACAGAGATGATACGTTGCTTAGAGTTGATAATCATCAATCAGTTCAAATTAGCAGAGTCAAACACCTTTGGCTGGGCTCAGGTCAACCCTACAGCTAACCAAATCAGGGAAATACATGTGTTGGGAGAAACATGTGAGCAAAACACAAAAAGCATAAAAAGGGCAAATATAATTTGGTAAAAAGATAATCACGGACTGCAGGTCACTAACTAAGTTAGGCAAAAGGTAAGAAAAAAGGGAAAGCGTCAGCATGTTAGAAGCTCGATCAAGAGTCTTCTGAATGGGGAAAATAAAAGGATTTCTTAGTCTAAAAGGGCATTTCAAGGGGCAAATGGCAAAGAGAAAGACGCATCTCAAAGGGTACAGCATTAGGGGAATCTTCATCTGCAAAGCATCAGGATAGTATCTGGAGACAGCATGGATCTGTCAGGAACTGCTCAGGACTGCACAAAGTTCAAATGTCCATTGATATTTTAGAATTCATAAAGCATTCTGATTTGTCAAAGGTATCAGTTCATGTCACGTTGAAGGGGCATCATTCAATAGAGGTCAGTGACCAGACTCCCAAGTTGTAACAGTCCGATTCTTTCCCAGGTCTGTCATGGAAACAGCTTCCATCTGTGTGACTACACACAAGTTTGAACCAATTGTATACAATACCAGTCCACATATATAATGTTCTTCCATCAAGGACACTACACTACATTCTCTCTGTACTTTAGCAATAGAGTCCATTATCAACGACCTAAACTTCTCATGAGAACGTAACCTGAAAGAAAGTTCACATTAAGAAATGAATCAGCATTTCTAGCACGGTCAAAAATTACAAGCTTCAACAGGCCTCACTCATGCTAACACAAGGGAATCATACTAATGCATTTATTTAACAAGTTTTAGTAAAACACATGTAATATGAAAAATTACAAAATGAGCATTAATAATTAATTCAGCATTAATAATAATTCATTAATATGGCCCCACACACAAAGCAAGACACATGCTGTACCCCATCTTCACATCCAGCAAAAAAATCAGCGACAGCCACACCACGGAACTCACTTGGCTGGACCTCTACATCTTACACTTCACCCTCCCTGGATCCCCCACCACTGCCCCCATCGCCATAGTGCCCCCTCCCGCACTGGACAAAGGGCACTCTGCAGCAATGGACCAACGCCCTCAGCACCTCACAGCCCAACATCACTACCAACTTGGATCAGGGAGTACAGAACTTTAAAGACTAGATCATCAGCACCGCCGATCTGGTCACCCCGACCAAACGAGGCAAGACCCAGAGAACCACCAGAAAAGCCCGCTAATAAACCCTAGAACTCAGCAAGTCAAAACGCAGGTGCAAACAACTGGAGAGAAGATGGTGCATCATCAAGAACCACTCTGACTGAACCACCTTCAAAATGGCTCTCAGCGCCAGATCAAAGCCGCAAAAAAAAAGAGGTCCTAACCTGCCAGATCGAGAGCAGCATCAACCAAACTAAGGAACTCTTCCCCATCATCATAGAGTTTGCTTGCCCAACAGCAATCGAAAACTCCATACCCCCTCACAAGAACTCTGTGAAGCCCTTGTTGACCACTTCCACAACAAAATAAAAACCATCTACAATAACTTTGCTCACCAACCTTCCACGGCTGGCCACCCGCTCACCGCATGGGAACAACTCAGCACACCGAACACAACCACACTCATGAGCTCCATCCACTCGGGAGCACCCATGGACCCCTGCCCCCACAAGATCTTCAACCTCAAAAGAAACAAGTTCATCCGCCAGCTGGTCACCATTCTCAACGCCTCGCTAACCACAGCCACTTTTCCAGAAGTCTGGTAACAGGTAGAGATCAGACCCCCCCTCAAGAAGCCCTCTGCAGACCCCAGCGAGCTCCAGAATTATTGCCCAATCTCTCTGCTCCCGTTTCCTGCCAGAGTCCTGGAGAAGGCCATAAACCTCCAACTCACCGAACACCTAGAGAGAAACAACCTCTTAGACCCCTCCCAATCAAGCTTCAGAGCCAATCATAGCACCAAGACAGCTCTGATCGCTGCAACAGATGACATCCACACCTTGCTTGACAAAGGAGAAACAGCTGCCCTTATCCTGCTCGACCTCTCTGCCACCTTTGACAGCATCTCCCACTA
Source organism: Pleurodeles waltl (assembly GCF_031143425.1). Taxonomy (NCBI): domain Eukaryota; kingdom Metazoa; phylum Chordata; class Amphibia; order Caudata; family Salamandridae; genus Pleurodeles; species Pleurodeles waltl. Next base: position 622,284,418 of record NC_090437.1, on the reverse strand, counting down.
CACACTGATCAACAAACTGTGCCGGATTGGGATCACAGGCAATGCACTCAAATGGATGGCATCCTTCCTTATGGGACACACACACAGTCTCTGCCTCCCCACTTCACCTCACAGGTCAAGCAAACCATATGTGGCATCCCCCCAAGGCTCCTTCCTAAGCCCAGCACTCTTCAACATCTACATGATACCACTTGCAGACTTTGTGAGATCACACAACATCAACATCATCTACACTGACGACACGCAGCTCATACTCTTGCTCTCAACAGACCCAACTTAGAAGACCAACTTCCACAACTGTATGAAGAACGTTGCACCTGGATGAAGGGCAACTGCGTGAAGCTCAACATGGAAAAAATGGAAGTTCTGATTTTTGGCAGACACTCAACCCTCTGGAGTGACTCCTGGTGGCCAGCAGAGCTCAGGCCCACCGTCACACCAGAAGATCACACCTGCAATCTCTGCATCATTCTGGACAACAAACTCTCCATGAAATGCCAGGTCAACACTGTTTCCGCAGCTTGCTTCCACAAGCTCCACAAGATCTTTAAGTGACTCCCATCAGCACGAGGAAGACAGTGACGCAAGCCCTCCTCACCATCTGGCTGAATTATGGCAACGCACTCTATGCAGGCACCACCACCGAGGTCATGCAAAGATTCCAGACGATCCAGAATGCAGCTGCCACACCGATGCTCAACCTGCCCAAGAGAACCCACATCACCCAGCACCTGAAAGACAACCATTGGCTCCTGATCCAGAAAAGATGGCCCTTCAAGCTCCTGACCCATGCCTACAAAGCCCTCCATAACCAATTACCCGTCTACCTGAACCACTGCCTTTGCCTCCACCAACCGACCAGGATCCTCCGCTCAACACACTTCACCTCACAAAGATACCACACATATGCCGCTGCCGCACTGGAGAATGCTTCTTCTCCCACCTCGCCGCCAAAGCCTGAAACGGCCTCCACCTTCGCACCGCACCCTCGCTGACCCACTTCAGAAAGGGACTGAACACCTGGCTTTTCGAATAAATACCATCAGCAAGTGACTGGATACCCACTTGGGTGACAAGCCGCACTATAATTACATCTGATTGATTGATTGATTAAATAATACATTTCATTTCAAATTGAAAGCTTTGTTACTGCATTTCATTAAGTACAACTGAGAACTGCATTTCTCTCACTTTTGCACATATTTTTTTAACTCAGCAATAATTTGCTAATTACTAGAAATTGAATATCATTTCCATATGTACTGTTAGTCTAGCGTCTAAAGTACATGTGATTAATTCAAATGCCACCTAAGTCGAACTCTGAAATCCAAGTAAGTGCACATTTAAATTGTGTATCACTAAAGCTTTCTACAGTTAGCCATTAAAACTACGATTAACCTAAAGCATAAACTGTCACATTCTGATGACCTTTGTGACAAGAGGGTCTCTACTAAAGGTTAGACTACATCACTGCTGTGCTAAAGGACTCAGGCTGCACCTCACTGAGGAAACCCAGTAGGGTCAAAACATGTCTGAAATTACTTGGGATCCCATTCAGATAGGGCATCGCCTAGCCATTCAAGATGGACAGTTCCATTTGTCTAATTTGCATATGGTTGATCTGTGGCGCAGTGAGCCAAAACTGAAGGACTGGAATACAGGAGATTATAAATGCCTGGAATTAATGCAGGCAATCCATCCAACAATTACTCATTTTTATCTGTGATATCTCACCTTGGAAAGCATGAACTTTTACCCAAGATTTGTGTTCATCTTTTAAAAATGATCTATTTGAAAATGTTAGATTGATATTGGTTCATTAGGATTCTCAGACAGGTCTAAAACATATGTTTCCTCTTCACAAGCTAATCCTGTCACATGGCACGCTGAACTTGTTTGTGGTCGTAATCTACTCAGAGTGTCCAGGAGATAAGGATTCAAATTCTATGATGAGTAAAATGTGGACTTTGCCAGTACGTAATCAAGCCATTTCCAGCTTATCTTTCTTTATTACCTCAGTCCTTACTAAGTAAGGATATACCCTAATAGTAAAGAATGCAATTTCAGTGAATCACAGAGACTAACAAGAAATTCTTCCCCCTCACTCACATTTCCAGAACCAGATCACTGAAAAGTAGACCATACCCTTCACTGTTTAAAGGGCGTGTGAGAAAACCACTAGAACTGATTGAAAGCGGTTCTTGCAGACTTCCCCCTGCTTGCTGGACCCACATGCACTAATCACTGAAGAGAGAGAAATGAGACAAAACAAAGTCAGATGTGAGCCCCATACGAGATGATAAGAGCAAGCCAGACTGACAGGGCCCTCTTGAATGGAAACAAAAGGCCACAAAGGAAAAACTAATGCGAGAAGAAAAGAGAGTGGAAAGCTTAGAGTATCTTGGCCACAGGCTCCAAGTACACTATTGTTCTGAAACCTTTGACACCTTCCCCAAGGCATGGAACTCAAAAGTTGTGAGATGACAGAAACTTCAGTCAATGAAACTGGTCCCATAAAAGCCTAGCCCAATCGTTGTGAACAGGAAGGATGAAGACAAGCAATGAGACTGTACACTCTGCATATGTAAATAATGTGAGAGCAGACCTACTAAATTATAATTGTATAATATATGGAAGCCTGCCATAACGTACTTCATTTCAGTTTAGTTATAACATCACAACTCACATACAGTAATACAATTATCTAGCTACTCTACTGTAATGAGTTTACATAATTTAATTATTTATTTGTTGGCTAATTAAACCTATAAAAACCCGTACCAATAAAATAATAAAAACAGTAGAAATAAAAATCACAATCAGTAAGTTTTATCTTCACCCTGGCCTATCTACAGAAGATACAGTCATGATAGTCACGGGCTGAACAGGATAACAATGTTTGTTGAACTATTTTTAAAAAAGTGTTAAATAAGGCTCGGTATGTTAACATTTTTAATACAGCAGCGAGGAAATAATAACATAAGAATTAGATTACTGGGTGCATTATAGATGCTAAATTAAAAGTATGTGGACCATAACCATAAAGACCATTTCGGAGTAGGATGATGTCTAACAATCCAGGTATTCTGCTGAAGCTGCTTCCTCTCTGTTGTAAGGTTAAAAAGTACCTCCGAGCACGCTATGGCAGTGCCACTGAAATAAGGAAAAATGGCAGACATAGGGTGATGGAAAACAAAATAGCCTACGTCTTAAAAACAATACCACAAGTAACACTGGTGGGTTTCTCGTGATCATCAAAAACCGTAGAAGCACAGAGTGTGTATTTTCTAAATAGATTTATCATGCTTCATGTAAGATCAACAAAATGCGGCATTATTGGAGCAATAGCTTGCTGCTGACACCGATAATTGGAAGAATCACTTCTCTGTCGGATAGCCACATGCAAACCTCTTCCAAAACACCCAGAGCAGGTTTGTAAAGGCAAAAGCTTGAACTGAGTCGAGGTAAAACCTACTCCACCCTCGCCCTGTCGCGGAATTTGGAATGATGAACCTTACTCAGCAACTAATAGCAGCCTCTGCTCTTGCTCGTTTTAGGAGTGTGGTGGTTGAGTGGTATTTCTAGATGCAATACCAGGGGCTCCCCAGCGCTGCTCAGGTGGCATGTTGAGTGAAGCACAGGATTTAAGTTCACTTGTTTAAAGCCATGTCCTTAATTACAAAGGCCACGCCTCTTGGAAGAATCTCCTAATTATGCTTCAATGGCCACAACGCTTTTACAGACACCCTTTTTATCCTACCTGAAGCACCATTTGCAATAGACCGTAGCTATGATGAAAGGAGCGTTAGAACTAATTGCTCAACGAGGTGATAAGATGGTCTGATGGGGTCTGATGCCCTGTAATCGCAGGTAAAACTAAGACTGGGTAAATGATTGCTACACCAGCACCTCTTCCTGTTTCTCCATTCGGATTGATGATATAATATGGAGCAGGGTGATAGTTCAAGTTTGCCACAGCTTAGTCTGTAAGCCAGTTCAAATTTAGTGCTGCTACTTGCCATAGTGTGCATTCTGAATTCTAAGGTGTTTTTATCACTGTACGCGTGACATCTTTCAGTTGGATTAACAAAGCCTCTCACTCCATACAGATATAGTCTGTATTTGTTTGTAAATGTTTCACAGCCGTGCTATCTCCCCTTAGTGCTTGATACATGGGCCCCATGCTGTCAGCTATTCTGGCAGGCAGCATCCTGAAGAATATCGTCAATTTGTAAACACTTGACCCTGTGTCCAGTTACTCTTTCATTATTTATTTATGTATTTTGATATAGCACGGACATTACTCAAAGGTGATAGAGTGCTTTAAAACAAGAGTAGATCATTACATAATGCACAAATACTGCATTACACAAATAGGTTAGGGCAGTTACAATATGCCAAGAGCATTTGAGTATTGTACATTGCAACAGTCATAAATATTAAGTAACAGGATGTTGACTGGTCCCATGTACATGACAGCCCATGGAAACCAAGGTAGAAATGTAAGCCTCTAGGCATTAGTCAGTACTGAGACTAAACCAACAAAGCCTAGAATGGAGAAGGGAGATTAACAAAAATATCTTTATAAAAGTAGGGCTTTCAATTCAGATTTCAAGATAGTTCTCAAGTTAGTGGTGCGTATTTTCGGAGGTAAGTTGCTTCATACGCTGGTCATTCTGTCTCAAAATTTGAGCCATATACCATTCCTTTTTAAAGGTTGAGGGCTCTAGCTGTAGTGCTTTGGTGTTCTTTGATGGCCTAGCACCACCCTGACTTGTGAGTCAGGTAACGTGTAGTAGATGTGTTTAGCGCATTGGGAGTGATACATGCTGTCTTGTATACAGCCCTGGTTTCAGTGGGCAGGCAGCAAAGCATAACAGAATTGGTCAAATATGGTCATTCTTTCTAGCTCCAAAGACGTCTGTGCTGCAGAATGAGGACTGATTTAAGAGAAGTGAGCTACATATATCTTGGGAAGACCAGTCCAGGAGAGAGTTACAGTACTTGAATTTAGATCACTAGTGATTGAACAAGAGTTTTGAGATCTTGCTCTGGAATGAAGTGGCAAGTTCCTCAGAGAAGATGAAGTTGAAAGCACTCCTTTCTGGCCACGATATTAATTTATGATTGTAAATGGAGTCTTTTGTCTAGTATGACTCCTAGGGACCTGGGATTGTCGACAGTCGGTTTTACTGTCAAGTATGTTGAATGTATCCATCCAGGATTGTACTGGTAGTGGTGATTTCATTGAGAAAATCAGTATTGGATGTCTTCAGTTTAAAACGATGGGGAATCCTCCAGGCTTGAACTACTGTGTTTATTAAGTTGGCAAGGTGTGAGATGTAATTTGGAGGGGAGGCCTTTGAGTACAGCAGGGTATCATCGGCATACAGATGACAAAGAACACTTGATTTTCTTAGTAAGACCCCAAGGGGTTGGGTATAAAAGCTGGATAAGGTCAGGGCTAGGATAGCTACCCATGGGATGCCCTGAGTGAAGGCCCTCGTTGTTGAGAATCATACGTTTTAATCCTCTGAGACCTGCCCATGAAGTACGATTAAAACCATTCGAGGACCATGCCTTAAATGCCCATCCTTTTTTGCGTGTGTCAAGAACTATACAGTGATTAACTAGATCAAACTGGCGATTGGTGGAGAGAAACCAGGAGGCATGAGTTGTCTGAGTCCAGGGCGCAAACGTGCATTATCTGCTTTGTTTCTTCCATCTTTCTCGACACATAGGAACTAATAGCTTATGAGAAAACCATGTACCCGATGTCGACCCACCTTTCCATGTGGTCTTATTTTCCCATTTTCCACCTCTCGGCTGACTCCCTGTGCTTCGCTCAAATTACTTTCACATGGGGCTGAGGTTAAGCGTTATTTCTTTTGGCACATCCCTGCTGCAGTGCACACTTCCTTTCCGCCTCAAAGAGATGACAAGATGTTCAGCTGCCTGGTCTCAAGCCCGGGCCTTGATTTATACATTATTTAATTTCCGTCAGAAAATTGGAAGCAGGACTCTTCGGGCTGGCCGCCCCTATTTCTCATTTGTTTTCGAACTCTTTTAAGGCCGAAAGAATCGCTAGTAGCGGATACCGCGATTAAGCTGATAAACTAATGCCAGGTAAATAAATAAATAGCTCCGGGTCAGACTTTCCGCAGAACGAAAAGGAGAGAAGGACAGGCACCAACTCCTTCTGTCCGTTCGACGTTGACTAGAAAGACTCGATTGCCCTGTTGTGGATGATATGAAAAAAGACAAGCCCTATTTTTGCTGTTGTGTAACGTGGGTGTGTTTTAACTCCACAAGGCAACACCTGGAAGAGCACAAAACGCTTCACGGCTAGCTAATGGGAGTTGTTGCTGAAATCAGAGTGGTTTTCTAATCGCTTTCTTGAATTGCGCACCGCATGCAGCGCTTGTGGAACAGAATTCAGCGGCACAGCACGCTCCCTGAAGCCCTGTGGGGCCGCCTGGAGGCTTCCCTTCACTCGGGGTCGAGCCTGCCTTCACTTGTGCAATTAGGTCCACACATGCCACGAGGTGACTGCCAAGTCTGCTTGAAGACTTCACGTGCAACCAGGAGGCCGGAAATTAAAAATTAACTCTGGAAAGGCGATCCTATATTGCTTGGCACCACGGCTTGAGTAATGTGTCCAGTAGGGATTGTAGGTTGTCGTTTAACCCGCATGGGACGCGCGCAGAACCAAATTTCGGTTTGCAGGGGTCACGGAGTGTCTGCATGCGAGTGTAGCTTTAAATGTGGGACTTAAAAAGGGATTATATTTCCTTGTAGCTACATTTTAACAATTGCCCAGGTTCCGTGTACTCTATCGTCTTGCTTGCTGCTATGCCTAATTTGTGAGAACGCCACATCCCGGAAATGAGGACCAGAACTCCTTTAATAGTGCTTCAGCGAAGTGGGGCACGTGCTGACCCGCCACTGGATAGGCCAGCCTCACTTAGGCCCTGATTTATACTTTTTGGTGCAAAACTGCACTAATGCAGTTCTGCACCAAAAAGTTTAGCACTGGCTTGCATCATTTCAGAGCACCAGCTGGGCACAATATTTATGGAATGGTGAAAGCCGGTACAAAGGGAGGATAGCGTAAAAAATAAAAAAAATGACGTTAGCTGGGTGAGACTGGCGGTATGCAAGAACGGGGTTTTGCACCCAAAAATGAGGTTAGGTAGGTTAGAGTAAAAAAAAAAAAAGACTAACCAGCCTAGCGTCATTTTCTGACGCAAAACCAACCATACCACATGACTCCTGTCTTAGAGAAGACAGGAGTCATGCCCACCACACCAATGGCCAGCGCAGGGGACCAGTGTCCCCTGGGCAAGGCCATTGCACCCAGTGCCATGTAGGGGGCCCCATTTCAGGGCCCCCAAAGGCATTTAAAAAAAGAAAATAAAATACTTACCTGTACTTACCCATACTTACCTGTGATAGGGTCCCCCATCCTCCGCTGTCCCTCTGGTGGGGGTGTCCCTGGGGAGGGCACCTGTGGGCTTATTCCATTGTGTTCCACCATGGAAATAGGCCCACAGGTCCCCTAACCCCGGCCCTGACCCAGGCGTTAAATAATGGTGCAAAGGAGGCTTTGCACCATTATTTGACCCCTCCTCCCCGTGCGTGATTTTAGCATGGGGGATAAATATAGCGCTAAGGCCATAGAGTCATTTTTTGCACAGGAATGCCTACTTTGCATCTCATTGACGCAAAGTAGGTTTCCGCGTCCCAAAAATTACTTTAACTCCATAAATTTGGCGCTAGACAGGTCTAGCCCCAAAATATAAATATGGAGTTAGTTTTGCACCGAATTTGTGTAAAAAAAAAAAAAAACATGCATATTCAGCGCAAAACAAGTATATATATTCCCCTTAGTTCAGTTCCTTTGCACCATACAACAAGCAGTGCATCACTGTCTCTTTTTTTGCATCAAAGGCTCTCTTTTCTTGAGTGCAGGGGGTTACTCTAAGAAGGCACAGTATTTTGTTTTGTGTCCCAGGTGTGTCCTGTCCAGTCCTTATTTGTCCATCGGCAGCTGCTTTTGGCTGACCCCCACAACACAATGCCTGATGGACATTCTTGGATCAGGTCATCTAGAGCCCGCTCTGCCCTGAGATGACTGCACCTTATGAAATTGCCTTTAGCGGGTAAAGCAATCCAAAGCATTATTACCTCAGGCGACTGGGGACTCATGTTTTTTCAACACTCAGTGTAAACCCTCAAATAATAGTGGCAACTTCCAATGATTCGTGGTATTTTAACAAAACTTGCTCTTGCGTTACGAGCCTTGCAACTTTTAAGACCAATTTTTGAATATCCTTTCGTAATGATTGCTTTCTTGTCTCTAATGACAAGCTGAAAAATACTGAGACAAGTCAAACAAATTAATACCCTATTTTCCATTGTAAGGTAGATTCTTGTATCCCTGAGTCTCCCATGTAAATACAGTGGGGCAGTGAGTGAGCACACACAATTTTTATTGCCTCCAAGAACGTTGAAGGATTAGTCCTGTCTGCGTTTAGTATCTCACTCCTTTCTTTTGCCGTTAAAAGAACACATTGCTTTTAACACCACGAAACTAAAATTCGGTTTGAAAAAAGGGATGGGATTCTCATCCATGTCACAGTCTAGTCCAGTGGTTCCCAACCTTTTGACTTCTGTGGACCCCCATTTTTTTCAATACTGGAACCCGGGGACCCCCACTGAATCATTATTGGATTCCGGGGACCCCTACTGAGTCATTACTGATAGTTGGAACCTAATATTATTGCATGTTCTAAGCAGTCGCAGACCCCCTGAGGAGGCTTTGTGGACCCCAGGGGTTCCCGGCCCACAGGTTGGGAACCACTGGGCTAGTCAATTACTAATCTAATAGCAGAGCAATACAGGCAAGTGCATGTCAGTGCCATTCATTATTGGGACCTAGTCAGCATGTTAATTTCCTTCTCAACCACAAAGAACACAGATAGTGGTCGACAAAAGTCCTTTTTATGAATACTGAATGCCCAGAACATCACCTATTGATGTCACCGCATAGTCTTTTCCATCATCTTAGTAGATAATTCTCAGTAACCTGCTAGTCCTATATTGATATCTGCACTCCATAAGCAATGGCAAGTTGCCACCAGAGTCTACAAGAGCTTTACTGGCATCATCTTAAGTAGTATGTCCACATGTAGTTGGGGCAAGAAAATGCCCTTGATGCCATTGCCACGTAACATCACCTAGCCCTTTAGAAAAATATGAAAAAATGGCTACTCCAAGCTTAAATCCTCCCTGGTGTAGACCTCTGACCTGAAAACTTTGCATTATCAGTCTCTCGGCGCTTAGAAGCTCTGCAGGGGGTAGACACAAGGTGCACATTTCTATAATCAAATGTAAGTCTTTTGTCTCATCTGATATATGAACCATCCCAAAACCACTTAAATGTGTTCTTGAGAGTATTAGCTTCTCAAAAGTGTGTTCCTTCTATTTATTTGATATCATACGGACCTGGCTCAAAGGAGCGGTGGCACACCTTATTGTGCTTGTGGAGCATTTCAGCTATAGGGTGCTGTACACTGAGCAGCTTGTGCAGGATACGATTGAGACTGGAGTACAGAAAACAGCACATGCTCAGTGGTAGGAAAACATTCATGGGTAGCCTCTGTAAGGAATTGCAGAGCATTGAGCAAAATGACAGTTTTCCACATGGATGCTCCTCTTCCCTCAAGTACTAGACATCGCAGCATACAGTTGGTTTTCATATAATTAAATCATAAGTATCTACTGTTTGAGAAGGGGGGGATAAGTGAATCTACCAGAATCATGAGTGTAATTTGGTCAAGTGCCAAAACTGGGATTCGCGCTCAGATCTACAGGCGCCAAAGTTAGTAACTGGCCACTAGACCACATTTATGTAGAAAGACTCACAAAGGCTGAAAGGTTGGTTGTCAACTTGTATCAAAATTGGTGATAACCCCTTCGCTGCCAGGCCTTTTCCCCCTCCTGTGCCGATACTTTTTTTGGCTATTTGGGGCAGTTTGCGCTTAGGCCCTCATAACGTTTTGTTCACATAAGCTACCCACGCCAAATTTGCGTCATTTTTTTCCAACATCCTAGGGATTCTAGAGGTACCCAGACTTTGTGGGTTCCCCACAAGGAGGCCAAGAAATTAGCCAAAATACAGTGAAAATTTAGTTTTTTTAAAAAGAAATGGGAAAAAGGGGCTGCAGAAGAAGGCTTGTGGTTTTTTCCCTGAAAATGGCATCAACAAAGGGTTTGCGGTGCTAAAATCACCAGCTTCCCAGCTTTCAGGAACAGGCAGACTTGAATCAGAAAACCCAATTTTTCAACACAATTTTGGCATTTTACTGGGACATACCCCATTTTTACGATTTTTTGTGCTTTCAGCCTCCTTCCAGTCAGTGACAGAAATGGGCGTGAAACCAATGCTGGATCCCAGAAACCGAAACATTTCTGAAAAGTAGACAAAATTCTGAATTCAGCAAGGGGTAATTTATGTAGATCCTACAAGGGTTTCCTACAGAAAATAACAACTGAAAAAAATAATTATTGAAATTGAGGTGAAAAAAACAGCAATTATTCTCTACGTTTTACTCTGTAACTTTTTCCTGCAATGTCAGATTTTTGAAAGCAATATACCGTTACGTCTGCTGTACTCTTCTGGTTGCGGGGATATATAGGGCTTGTAGGTTCATCAAGAACTCCAGGTACCCAGAGCCAATAAATGACCTGCACCCTGCAGTGGGTTTTCATTCTATACCGAGTATACAGCAATTCATTTGCTGAAATATAAAGAGTAAAAAATAGCTATCAAGAAAACCTTTGTATTTCCAAAATGGGCACAAGATAAGGTGTTGAGGAGCAGTGATTATTTGCACATCTCTGAATTCCGGGGTGCCCATACTAGCATGTGAATTACAGGGCATTTCTCATACAGACTTCTTTTTTACACACTCTCTTATATTTGGAAGGAAAAAATGTAGAAAAAGACAAGGGGCTATAACACTTGTTTTGCTATTCTATGCTCCCCCAAGTCTCCCGATAAAAATGATACCTCACTTGTGTGGGTAGGCCTAGCGCCCGCAACAGGAAATGCCCCAAAACACAGCGTGGACACTTCCCATTTTTTGACAGAAAACAGAGGTGTTTTTTGCAAAGTGCCTACCTGTAGATTTTGGCCTCTAGCTCAGCCGGCACCTAGGGAAACCTACTAAACCTGTGCATTTTTTAAAACTATAGACCTAAGAGAATCCAAGATTGGGTGACTTGTGGGGCTCTGACCAGGTTCTGTTACCCAGAATCCTTTGCAAACCTCAAAATTTGGCTAAAAAAAACACATTTTGCTCACATTTCGGTGACAGAAAGTTCTGTAATCTGAGAGGAGGCACAAATTTCCTTTTCACCCAGCGTTCCCCCAAGTCTCCCAATAAAAATGATACCTCACTTGTGTGGGTAGGCCTAGCGCCCGCGACAGAAAATGCCCCAAAACACAACGTGGACACATCCCATTTTTTGGCAGATAACAGAGGTGTTTTTTGCAAAGTGCCTACCTGTAGATTTTGGCCTCTAGCTCAGCCGGCACCTAGGGAAACCTACCAAACCTGTGCATTTTTTAAAACTAGAGACCTAGGGGGATCCAAGATGGGGTGACTTGTGGGGCTCTGACCAGGTTCTGTTACCCAGAATCCTTTGCAAACCTCAAAATGTGGCTAAAAAACACATTTTCCTCACATTTCGGTGACAGAAAGTTCTGGAATCTGAGAGGAGCCACAAATTTCCTTCCACCCAGCGTTCCCCCAAGTCTCCCGATAAAAATGGTACCTCACTTGTGTGGGTAGGCCTAGCGCCCACAAAAGGAAATGCCCCAAAACACAACATGGACACATCACATTTTTTTCACAGAAAACAGTGCCTACCTGTGGGTTTTGGCCTCTAGCTCAGCCGGCACCTGGGGAAACCTAGCAAACCAGCACATTTCTGAAAACTAGAGACCTAGGGGAATCCAAGATGGGGTGATTTGTGGGGCTCTGACCAGGTTCTGTTACCCAGAATCCTTTGCAAACCTCAAAAGTTGGCCAAAAAAACACTTTTTCCTCTCATTTCGGTGACAGAAAGTTCTGGAATCTGAGAGGAGCCACAAATGTCCTTCCACCCAGTGTTCCCCAAAGTCTCCCGATAACAATAGTACCTCACTTGTGTGAGTGGGCCTAGCGCCCACGAAAGGAAATGGCCCAAAGCACAATGTGGACACATCACAATTTTTCACAGAAAACAGAGGTGTTTTTTGCAAAGTGCCTACCTGTGGATTTTGGCATCTAGCTCAGCCGGCCCCAGGGGGGGCAGAAATGGCCTAAAATAAATTCCCCCCCCCCAACCCCCTGGGGAGCGACCCTTGCCTACGGGGTCGCTTCCCTTGCGTGACGGCGCAAAAAAAAAGATCCCCGGTGCCTAGTGGTTTCTGCCCCCCTTGGGGGCAGATTCACCTAAAATCGGCCGATTTGCCCCCAAGGGGGGCAGAAATGGCCTAAATACAATTTGCCCCTCCAGGGGAGCGACCCTTGCCTAAGGGGACGCTCCCCATCTGTAAAACAACAACAACAAAAATCCCCGGTGCCTAGTGGTTTCTGCCCCCCTTGGGGGCAGATCGGCCTAATTAAAATAGGCTAATCTCCCCCCCTGGGGGGCAGAAATGGCCTAAAATAAATTTTCCCCCCAGGGGAACGACCCTTGCCTAAGGGGTCGCTCCCCTTACGTGAAATTCACGGACAAAAGAAAAAAGTCCCTGGTGTCTAGTGGTTTCTGTCCCCCTTGGGGGCAGATTGGCCTCATAAAAATAGGCCAATCTGCCCCCAATGGGGGCAGAAATGGCCTAAATATAATTTGCCCCCTATGGGAGCGACCCTTGCCTAAGGGGTCGCTCCCCACCTCTAAAACAAAAAACAAAACAAACAAAAAAAAATTATCCCTGCTGCCTAGAGGTTTCTGCCCCCAGGGGGCAGAAAAAAAAATGCCCCCCCTGGGAGCGACCCTTGCCCAAGGGGTCGCTCCCTCATGCCAGTTTCCTTTTTAAAATTAAATCCCTGGTGTCTAGTGGGCGTTTTGACAGCCGGATTGCTTTCAATCTGGCTGCCAAAACGCAGAGAGAGACTTCAAAGGGAAGGAAATAACTTTCCTTCCCTTTGAAGCCTCTCTCGGCCTCCCCCACGTGATCGGAAGAGAAATGCAAAGCATTTCTCTCTGCGATGGGAGGAGGCCCTGTGACAAACAGCGCGTGATCGTGCGCTGACGTCACGGGGGTGGGGGGGTGGAAGGGGAAGGGCTTCCCCTTCCATCCCTGCCTTGGGGGGAAACCCCACAGAGGGAGCGCTAGCGCTCCATCTGGGCTGTGTGCCCAGGACGTAATGGTTACGTCCTGGGCACAGCAGCACTGTGCCGCAGGACGTAACCATTACGTCCGCGGCACAGAAGGGGATAATAAGGAGACCCTGTGATCACTCAAGACAGCAACAATGACATTTTGTTAACTGCTATAAGACTTTGGCTCTGGGAAGGAACATTATGTTGTGTAAGAGGCTATCTGTGGATGCAACCCTAGCTGTCTCAATCCTCTTGGGTTCCGACTGGGATAATTAATTGATTTCATGGCTTTGGTGGGCATTATGGTGTGGGTGGAAACATTAGGGAGGGTTCATTTGCAAGTTAACTTGTTACACCAGGTATCATTTTCTAACTTCTCTAGACATATAGCCCATGGTCTTATCTTCCACAATGCTTTTTATGTTTACTGGAGTTTTGGGGTATCTTATAACTTTCCTTGTTGGGTTACCAAGTAATGCTATTCATCTAATTAAGTATCCTTTTATCTCACAGTGATTAATGACCTGTGATTAATGGCCTATAGGAACGAAAGTGTCAACTAGTGTGTATCTGCCACAAACGTGGAAGAAGAACCCAGGCCAACATGTTTACATGCACCTCAGTGACTTCTTCAATGCAAAAGCCACAACCAGCCAGCATCCTGCTGCTAGATTTCTGCTTGCCTTCTTATTGCATTTCTTGACAAAGGCCAGCTGAGTTATTCCATTTTAGTTTCTGTTGTGAATGGAAAACGTGCCATAGGTGCCAAATGTGCTATAGCTTTATAAGCATAGCTCCCAGTTTTATGTCATTTATTTTGTAGCCATTTAAGTCTATAATAATCCATATTTATTTTTTGCTATTTTTATCTGTATTTATCCATATTAATTTTGTGTTTTGTGAAAAAACTCTAAACTGGTATATATCCACATTTTTTAAAACGAATCAAGGTACAGTTGCAATTGCATGCCTGATGGGTTTTAGTGCTACAAGAAACCATATTTAATGCATGATTCATATGCATTGCACTAATTCACAAGTTAGTACACACCTGCAACTATTTAAAGTTTCATTATGAAAACGTGTCCCTTTTTAGGTCAAGCCTGCAACAGCGCATGCACTGCATGTGCTCTCGCTTTCAAGATACTAGTGTTTACAATAAAGGGCTTGGAGCCAGCCCAGTACTTGCCATTTGCTGGCTTCAGTGTCACTCTTCTTTGCAAGCTCCTAATTGGCCAGCACAGGCCAAGCGTCACTTCCATTTCTTTCTGTGGAGCACGGATTAAGCACAGATTGATTCAGTTTAACCAATGCCGCTTCTCCCGACGTGAATGAGTTACTATTTCTTATTCCCCCCATCCCAATCCCTCTGCCCCATCTGGTACTCTATCCTTCCCCTCGTTTTATTTTCCCTGTAAGCACTGTCCATTATTGCTGCTTCCATTGCCTCCTCGCTTGTGTTGTTTCCCCTCCCCCTCTTTTTATTTTTTTACATATTGCACAGCTATGCAGCATGGCTTTAAAAAATTGTTATGATGCGATCAATGTTGGCTCCGCCTGCTGTGCAACATGTCTTAAAACATTGACAAAGACAGTAGATCTGACGTAGGTGAGACCTTTTGTCTTTGCCAATGCTTGTTCAAATCCCTTCCCTGTTAGTCTCACAACCAATGGCCTAGAAGTCATGAGTGACCGCATCAAATATCACTGAAAAAAGAAAAAATTTCCATGTTTTTCCATATTTAAAATTCAGTGGACTGAAAAATGGTTTTCTGCCTCTTTCTATAAAAATTAATAGAAACAAATTAAGCCATCCTGTTGGGGAAACACTCTCTTTGACTGATTGTAGCCTAGGAAAAAGACTGAGCGTATTCCTTTCATTATCACAATTAATGAGTGGAGGGCAAGATTATGCTCCCTCGAAATGTCCGTTAATCATCATTTTCAGCCATACGTGCAATCATCCAGTGCCCAAAAGCCCACTCTCCAGTCCCAGTTCCCAACCACTATCTATATCATAGAATAAAATATTTGCTTTTTTGGAATGTGATTAACCAGCATGGTCCACCCTGCACAGAATACCTCTGTGTTCATTGTGTTGGAGGTTGCAAGCATATAGCAGGACTGGTAAATGTCTATGAATAATAACAGTGAGTCAACCATTGTGGCGGTGAAAAACAAAAATCAGTGCCAGGGCTCTCATCAAGAGGCCACTGATGCTTGCACCCCACCATGCCCTTACCATCGCAGCAAATGACAGCATCAACACAACTACTAACCATCACACACCTAGAAGTGTGGGTTATTCCAGGGCCCCAAAGCTATAAGAATAGCTTGAGTGGCAGGCATTAGTCATTTTTAAAGTATATTGAATTAATAAACTACTGTTGTCATGCTGATCTCTAAATTGTACAAACAGCACCACCATGTGGCAGAGTGTCATAAGTGCCGGTGTTCCCAATTAAGTGCCTGTGCGAAGCACTGGAAACCACTGGCTCAAATTAAGCCTGAAACTGCCGATCGGTCAGAAGGTTTCCAGCTAGGTTTGAAAATGTGTTTGGATACAGAGCCCTCAAACAGTGACATTTTCCTTCTTGTCTCCCGTTTTAATGTTACCACCAGAACAGAGGAAACAGTAATGAAAGACTTAAAGTAAAGTGAGAGTAAACACACAGTTAAGAGAGACAACCGGTAACCGTCTCTCTAATGACTTGCCCCATAACAATCACTAAACAGCCTTGACTAGTTTAATTTTGGGTCATTAAGTTTCCTGGCTGGGTCTACGAGAGTCCAGAGGGACTATAGCTACTATCACATATACGCTCTTTCAATATGCACTTTCACCTTCAGGAGCCAACCTTCTTACGATCCACCAGGATACTTGTACTTTTGCTAGACAAGGATCTGAGGATTCCCACGTGCACATCCATTGCCGAGGCCAAAGTGCTTGGTCTTTCTGAAAAAGGCAGATCACTGTTTCTCCAAGTATTTGGGACACAGCAGCTCACAAGTCCTTCCAATTTGCTATTCTGCAACACATCTCAGTCCTGGCCATGTAGCTTTGATACATGGGCTGAAACAGTGAAGTGTGTAATTATTCAGTCTTGTACTCCAGTAGCAGCATGTTTACTCCTGTAAAACCTTCATTTTGATCACCTGAAAAATGTTCAGACTTTCTGTTAAAAATAACGTGGGTGAAGAAGAGTGTGTTGTTGCCTTAAAGAATGATGTAGGCAGGATAAGACTGAGTGGTTACTTCATTGGGGGCTTGGGATTTACGGGCGAGAAACGTTTTGACTTTGACGTAACACTATGTGCCTGATAACCTCTAAAGTTAGTGTGAGTGTAAGATATCTTTAAAAAAAACATGTATGTCACGGAGTCAATCAAAACTTGAGGCAGTTACCAGCACAAGAACGTGGTGAACTTCAAATCAATTGCCACGTAAATTATCCTTTGTGCACATTGCAGTGGCAAATCATGATCTTTGCAGAGGAGAAAGCCAAGTACCTAATTTGAAGTCCTTCTATTTCAGTCCTAAATTCGGTTCTGGCGATAGTAAAACCCTGCAGGAAATGGGACTTTAACTTGGATTAATCTGCTACTTCATTCATCGAAAATCAAACACAGAAAATGTCTTACCATACCCAAACAACTAAAGTAGTCAAAATAGTATCCCATTCTGCTTTGCACTTAGGGTGGGTGGAACTCACAGAATTTGACTCCATGGAATTTTGCAAAGCTACAAAAAAAACTCTGCCAGATTCCGCAGAGTTCAGCCAGCGGGCAGAAATAGATACATCGCACTGCTCGCGCTGTGATTTAGCACCTGCAGTGCGTTCCACACTGTAAAATCTGTGTGAATGGCACCACACAACGTTCCAGAGGGGGCAGCTACTCAAGTTGATTTTGCTGCCACTCAAGTAGATTTTCTACATGAGCGGAAGCTTTCTGACTGCAAATGGTTGCAGCTGCCCGACTTGGAAAAATCTCGCAATATGCCCTCCTTGAAACTCAAAATCGTGCCAGGGGGACGCTAAATCTCACTCGTACTCGCCAACTTACCATTTTGGCAAGCACACAAGAAAAAATGTCACCATGCTGGCATTGGCAGAATTTGTCTGGAATTCCGCATTACAAGAGCAATGCGGAGTCGCCAAAATCCACCGGTGGAGCAGATTATATTGCCAACACCTATCTTACGCTAATTTGTTTTTTGTTGTTTTTACAAGATAAAAAACATAAAGCAGTTTTGGTGAGCCAGGCAAGTAAGATGCATACACTTCCCTCAGCTTGGTTGCATGCAAGCGTGTAGGATCTTCAAACAAGGAAAAAGTTTAGACTGCCCCAGAGGCTTTCATTGAAAAGTTGGGGGCTCACCTAATAGAGAGACCAAGGACATGGAATGAAGCATTGCATGAAACTCCATGTTATCCACCTGGTCTCAAACTAGATTGGTATCTGTGGAGGATACACCTTTCTTTCCACCCACAGCATAAGATCGTGGTGTAAGATTGTTAAGTGGGAGTGGGTCTTAATGTTGACGCTCGATTCTCAAGAAGGCAAGCCAGACTTTTTCTTCATTGAAGCCTAGATGGAGTAGCTAGCGTATCGTCTTCACTGACTTTTCTTTCTGTTGTTGTACACAGATTATGTGGTTTAACAAGAAGAAACAATTGAGCAGATAGGGGGTCATTACGACTTCAGCAGACAGAAAAGTCTGTCCGCCGAAGTCCTTTCGGGTAGGTTGCCGCCAGTGCAGCCGCCTCCCCTCTGGCCTCATTGCGAGTTTCCCACTGGCACAGTGAGAAACGGCCTACAGCTTTGTCTCCGGCTCGTAATAGAGCCAGTAGCAATACTGTAGTGCGTAGGCTCCCCAGCGCCCGTCGCAAGCTTCACTGACTGCAAAGCAGACAGTGAACATTGCAACGGGACTGGCCAGGGAGGCCCCTGCACTGCCCATGCTTGGTGCATGGGCAGTGCAGGGTCCCCCTTGGGTGCCCTGCACCGTGTCTTCGCCAGCTGTTTCATGGTTGTGCTACCACCATGAAACCGCTGGCGGAGAAGGGAGTTGTAATCCCCAAGGCAGCGCTGTTTGCAGCTCTGCCCTGCCAGATTAGAACCGCCAGCCCTGCCATGCTGTGGTGTAGACGAAAAGTTGCTGTGCTGGCAGTTTGACCACGGCGCTACAGCCGCAGCCTTAATGTGGCGGGAGGACAGACCGACGCATTGGTGGCAGTCCGACCTCCACCGCGATCCTGGCAATCATTGGACCGCCAAGGTCATAATAAGGCCCATAGTCTGTTTAAACCTTAATCTAACAGATGTAATAAAAAAATACTTGAGGCACATATTTCGATCACTAGATGTTAGAAACATTATAGAACGTGTGTAATCTAGCTTCCAAGGAGATAGTAGGAAGCAAATTGGGTCAACAATTACATTTTTAAACTTAGTGCATAGTCGACTAAAATAATTGTTTTTTATTATTAACATTAAATGCTGATATGTTTGAGAACCATCTTTTTAATCTCTTTTACATATGAGGTTAGATGTTTTATTATACATTTTTTAAGTAGCTTATAAAGTAAAGAGTTTGCGTGCGTACTTACTTACAGATACCTTTCCCTCATTCCTGGCAAGCCATTTCAGCTTTTAAAGGTCTGGCACTTCTGAAACAATCATCCCCTGTTATTCCCTTTATTGCAACTTTAACAACAGTTCCGGCTGGACTGTTCCCATGGGGAACAGGGTCAAGACTGATTTGCATATGGTTGGGTCCAAATTGGGGTGGCATAGTGAGCAAAAGAATGATGGATTAAACCCAGATCTGTGACTGGGGGTGAGTGTTTGAAAAGTTTTAAAACTCCGTCCATCATCCTTTTGTGTTGCTAAAGTTACCCTAAGTGCGAAGGGTATGCCAAGACGTGGGTCCCTTGCTCACTGTGCCACTGGATTCAAGCTAGCCTAGCTGATGAAGGCTGATACCCTGAAACCGGTCCTAGGATGCTTGTTTACGGTCCAGGGAGGACCTGGCCTGGGAGTTCGGGCTGGACTGTTCCCATGGGGAACAGGGTCAATGCTGGGGTCCAAACTGGGGTGGCATAGTGAGCAAAAGAACGATGGATTAAATCCAGATCTCTGACTGGGGGTAAGTGTTTGAAATGTTTCAACACTCTGTCCATCATCCTTTTGTGTTGCTAAAGATTCCTTTTATTGCCTCACCCTAAGACATAAGGATGCAATTCTGTTTCTGACACTATGCCTCACCCTGCGTCCACGTTCCTGTTTCCAACACTATGCCCGCGTCCACGTTTCAAGCCTTCAGTGCCACTCATGGCCTTCATCTGTAATGCCTGGCAAGAAAAGATTGTTCTTTAAGGAATACACCTTATCTCCAAAGGTAACTCTGGGGATTTCAGGCCACTTGCATCTTCATTATTGAGTAGAATGTCAGTGAACTCGGCACATCATTAGAGATTAACTTCACCAATAAGGTCCACCAGAAGAGCTTTCAGCCTTTGCTATATAGACGTTAGGTATCATATTGGCTTCCTCTGGACACAAAGTGAACAGAGTGACACAGATTCTTGAAATTTCAGGCCAGCTATCTAACCTTTTACTATCACCTCGCTAAGTTCAGTCCAGCAATTTGGAAGAAGCCATCTTCTGCTCCTTTTGTGAGCAAAAGTGTGTCAACAGAAATATCAGTGTGCTCCTGGGGAACCCAAGATTTCTTAGAATTCACAGTAGCCTCAAAGCCTGGTGGTCTGTGGTTGGTGGGCGCAATGGTTTTCTTTCCTTTCTCCTTGGCAGCATGCCTTATACAGAATGAGTTTTGACTGCAGCAGTGCTCTTCTGATTCCATCTCATGCTTGGTGGAAAGCTTTAGCTACACAAAGTGTGGGATGTCTTGTTCCATCACAAAATTTTCACCTGACCACCTGCTTCCTGTCTCTGCCTAAAGGGCATTAATACAGACCTGTTGGGTATGGGAGCTGAAACATTTATGTCTGACAGTATTATGGCAGGGTGGATGGTAGGGCAACATACAAGCATCTAACTGATAACCACTTTAAAGGGAAATATTTTTTGGGGTAAAAAAGGTGAGCCACAGAAGCTCCTTTCACATTAGCGAAGTTTACCAAGCAGATGCCATGTTTAAAGCAACAGTTTGTGAAGCTTTTTTGTTCAGAGAATACAAACTCCCAAAGCTAGAGTTTTTTTCAGAACAAAAAGTAAATTACCTTGATGTGCAAGAAGTGTTTTCCTTGCGTGTATGGGCATTTAACATGTTCCCTTCCAATTTTAGCCAGGCCTTGCATGGAACACTCCAGTACGGAAAATGAGAAACAGTAGTCCCATTCTAAGTAGTGTGGCTGGACCACATGGTCAGGGGTTACCATGGGCGGAGCCAGCAAAGGCTTGGCTCACAGCAAACCAGGGACTCCCAAACTCCAAACAGAGTAGGGGAACTATGGGTTTGGTGAGGCAGGAAAACTGCAGGTTTACAGCTTTTCTCCCACTCCACCAAACCCTAAATAAGACCTTTAGTTTTCAACTTTTTAATGGAGGCACCTGCCGAACCAATACATTCTTGCGCCTTAAAAATTGACAGTGCTTGCTGCGTTTCCTTCAGTGCATGAAGGAAGAGAGACTCATTCTCTTTGCGTCAAAGGTAGTGCTTAGAGTAAGACAGCCCTCTTGCCTTATGTACTTTCACTTGGCACAGACGATTCAGTTGCTGGTCTTTTCCTTCTCTTCATATATCAAATGCAGACAGAAATACTCTGAGTAAATATAAGAGGCTCACCTACATACGCACTTAAAGTACTCCTGCCTGGAGCCCAAATGGGTTACCGCCTCCTTTGAAAAATCGGTAACCTTGCGATGGTTTGAGACCAAAATCGCATTTACAAACTGTTAATATACTACATTGCAATTTGAAAGCCGCTCAGCAGTCACAAACCCTGCGATTTAGCAAGTCACAGTGTTTTTGACTGCTAAGTAGCCTAGCACATCTGGTCCCAAGTCACTTACCTTCATTAATGTATTTCCTGGTGGGTATCATATATTTCTGTAAAGTAATCTTCACGCTTCTAAATCCAATCATTCGAAGGCTGGTGATTCGCTACGAGTTGTAATGTTTATTTTCACTCCTATTGGCATTTTAGTGCCTTACACCTTTGGGATGAGTCATTATTGCATAACTAACATCAGAGGCGTAGAGGCCATCTTCTGTCAACTATGCAAAGCCTTTGCTGCTTTCTGGCTCAGGTCCGCTGGGATCTTTATTGTTTCTGGATTTAGTCTGTTGCCTGGGGATGTTTCTGTAGATGAGCAGTTGGCAGGAAGAAAGGGTATACATCAGGAAATAATAGGTTTGTAAACTGTTAGCAGGTCCAAACATTGATCCTTCTTACCCAGGACCCGAGAACAACCAGCAAGGTAGACTTCCTTTATGCGCATAAGGTAGGTTGGGTGGGGTGGCTCTTTTACCAGGAATTATCCCACCTGGTTATCATTGTAGTCTTTTTACATAGGCAGCTGATACTGGAACGCGACATCCGGGAAAGGTAGTGAAGACTTCCCACCCATGTGATCTGTTTTCCTGGAATTGAAAGGCCAAGCTTGCCCTAGAATATTGCCTTGTAATGTTTTGTTAGATTTGCTTTAAAAGATTTTCAGTTGTACAGTTGTGTAACGTGCTGTTATCTCTACACTTGAATGTGTGAGCCGAACTCTGTACAGTGTGTTGAAGCTTCCAAGGCCCTACCTCAAATGTTAGGGAATATTGATTAAAAATAATAATGTCAAGAATAATTTTTCTAACCATCAGATATATTATCAGCTTGACTTACTGGTGTGAGTGTACAGGAAGTACCAAGACGCAAGGCTTTAAGCTAAAACATGGTAAACGGCGAGTGCATTAGAAAAAAACTATTTGGTTCCTCATAGCGAATAGTGTGTCAGTGCTCCATGGGATCCTCACCATCTCTAGCAGCTGATGATTCTGCTGATTTCAAGGGTGGGAAGCCATTTTCTTCGTGGGAATGCTGAACCATGATTTCAAACTACAAATGATGTAAACCAGCCATCACACCCAGCTGGGGGTTTGCAGTAGCTTCTCTAGTTCCCTCTCCAGGGTCTGTGCTTATTTGCCTTAGTATATTACCACTGTATCACGCAGGTGGGTTTGTGGTGGTGGCGATATATGAAAAATATTTGTGCATATTTAATCAAACAGACTGCAGTTAAGATAAAACATATGCCATTCCTCCGAAATAACATAACACACTAACACTAGAATTGAGCAATAAAACCATGACACCACAAATATAGAGCACTGTGCACCAACAACATACATTTCGATGATAACAATATGAAGCTAATAACACACAAATACAAAACACCAACACAATATCGCATTACAACACCATGCAGTACCAAAGTAACAGAACAGCAACATATCAACAAAACACAATGATACAACAGCACAGAACAACACAACTCTGTTGTAGAACAATGTGATAGTGTTGGGCTTTGTGATATGTTTTTGTGTTAGGATGTGTCGCGCCCTTGTGTTATATTGTGTTTTGCATCAGTGTTGTTGTCATTTAGTTCTGTCACTATTGTAATTTATTATTGTGCTGCATTGTTGTGATATTTTTATGAAATGTTTTGTTTTCTTGCACTGCAGTTGTGCAATACTGCTCTTTTGTTCTTATGTTATATAGATGTAGTTGTGTTTTGTTTTAGGTGCTTTTTTGTTCTCTTGTAATTCTGTTGTAGAGTTGTGCTTGCATTGTGTTTCTGTTTTGTGTTTGTGTTTTCGTATTATGTTGTATTGTTTTTGTGCCTGTGTGCTCTTTTCTATTATTGTGGTGTGGTTGTGTTGCAGTTGGCTTGTGTTGGTGTGTTGTGTTTGCAAAGTTTTTTGGGTTTTTAGCCGTTGTGTTATCCTGCTATGCTTGGCGGCATTATTAGTGTGCTGTGATTTGTGTTGAATTGAGTGTTTCGTGCCATCGTGTGTTTGTTTTGTTGTTTTATTGTGTTCCTCTGCAGATGAAACACATGCTGCTTCGCTTCCAGTCAAAGGCAACATATTCAATTAAAGTACCAGTTGAAACAAATATTTTCCAGGGCCAAAGATGTACAGTTGCTAACGCTCGAGCGCTGTAAAAGACACCAGTTTAAAACCATATCGAAGACTGAGCCCCAAACATAGCGCTTACAAAGCTCACTTTGATTCGGGCCCTAATGTTCGTAGAGTTCAGCACACTTTATTGATTAATTGAATGAAACAAAACGCATTCCATTAACTGCCTCCGGGTGTTTCTGTGTTAAATTCCGATGGGAAATATAGCCAGACTTTACTCCAGTGGCAGTTTTTTCAGCTTTCCAGAATTGCAATTAATTAGAGGCTTTCTTGAGTGAGGTAGAAAGCTCGTGGTGACCTACAAGGGGCCTTTTGACCAAACTAAGCCCCTGCCTCTTGTGGAGGGCTTAAAAAAGGATTACATGTAATGAGGATGGCATTAATGGGGGTCCTGTGAGAGAGCACAGGGTGCATTTCTGCCGGTATTTCGTGATTGTATCATATGCATTAGGCAGAGCCTTTAAAACTCGAGTCTCCCCAGTTAGAGAGCCCCACTCCTGGATGCGCCAGTCTTTGTCTTCTTTCTCTGAAGGTGAGGTGATTTGTCCTTGATGTCGCCTGCATTATTGGAGTCCAAGCAGGCTTCAGGTGCCATTAACCTCCATGAGCCTGTCCTTGGACAACAAGGGGCGCTCTTCTCATTAGATAAAGTTAATACCCACTTCCCATTAGGCATCCGTTTGGGATAGAGAAAGAAAGTGCCAGGCTTTCAGTCCTGCCTGAAATTCTAGGTAAGGACTTATATATTAAAGCAGTTGAAGTGGACCAGATTTAGGAAAAGGCATCTATCTCACAGCTGTTCAGGTTAAGCCATGTTAACTCAGTTCACTTTGACAGCAGGCAGCACCCCAGTGAGGAGTTCTCTCAGAGGTACCATCTGGGCGAATGAATGTGTTAGTCAGCTAGGTGCACGCTGGCTCACGTCTGCAGTCCGGGAGGCTGGCACACTTCCTCTCTTGCTTTGGAAAGATGGTAAAATTAACAACATCTGGGACAGACAGAGCTCACAGTGCAAATATTAATATTTGGAGTTTTACTGGAAAGCGCAAAGAGAGTCCCATATGGTTGATGGTGCAAAGGGCACGTTCGGCAGTGACGGCCTGCCTTAAAAAACAGCCTCTGGGATTAAAACGTTAGTTGGGATAATATTGGTTTTTGTTCTGTCATTCATTGCCAGTCAGGTTGCAACCAGTGCTAGTGTTGTTAATACACAAATCACTTGTAATAAGGTAAAAGTTGCAATTCATAAAAGACAGTATGTTTTAATCTCAAACATGTCAACATTTCAACCTGGCCAATAGGGAGATATTTTGAATTAATATTATTTGGGGAAAAGGGGATTTTTAACTTGCCATCCCATGGTATGTTTATGAAAATCAACATTTGTGTACACCTACAGTATAACTTCATCCTGTAGGCATAAGCGGCTGCATAACTCCAAGATTTAGAAAATGAATTTGATGTGCTAATTTGCTTGGAGTTACGGCTGTTTCAATCAATCCAAGCTTCCTCACAACATTCTGTCAACATTTCGATCCTGGTTCCAGGAATGGAAGTGCAGCTAGTACCTATGTATGCAATGGTCGGCCTTGCTTTAAATCCTGAAAGCTTTATACAGCAGTAGTCAGGATCCCTGTTCTGGTAAGATACAATTAGTCCTGAATATGTAGACTCACTCAGATCTGTTTCTGTTGACCAGCACTTTCTGGCAAGAGTCTGACAGACTCGTCCAGGCTCGAGAAGGCTGGCATAAAGATCTCTTTTGAGATCATACAATTTGTTTGAAAGGAGGCCCTAACTAGGTGTTAGAGGCTTCTTTCCAACAAAATGCATAATTTGTTTGGAAAGGAGGCCCTAACTAGGGATGAAATCTGTGGTACCTTCTTCCATTTCCTGGGTGTGTAGTTGGAGAAGGTCTGCCTTCTAGTTTTTTACTTCTTGCACTTTTTGATCTCCCAGCATTGTCAAGTATATCGGGGTATCATTTCTGATCGCCTCATAGGTGGTGCAGTTGGTGTTGAAGAAGATATAAGCCTGGAGAGGAAGCCAGTTTAATTCCTTCTACTTTGGAGTAATATGGTCCAAGTTCTTCAGACCTCTGCTTAGTCATGTTGCAATGGGTCTGTGTGTGTAATGCCTTTGAGAGGCGTGAGAGTGATATGTGGGAGGTTTTTGAGCAGAACGTTGCTTCCATTCTGGTGGCAGAGGACTAAGAGCTTCACTGTTGCTCTGAAATTGGACGCTGGAATATAGGATTTCACTTTCTTGAGGAAGATTCTGGGCAAACCCCTTAACCTCCTCCTCCCTAGAAAAATGAACATGGCCTTGTGTAATGCCGATGGTGCTCATGTAAAGTGCTCAAGTACCTTCATGTCGAGTTTGCACGATATAAAACTGCAAAAAAAAATGATTTAATGGTACAATGCTGGCTTGGTTTTCCTGTTGGTGTATTTTTTGAATGTGATATCTGTGTCGAGGGGAAATACAAATAATTTTTTGCACTGCCTTTCAGCTGGGGTGAAGCCATCTAGTGTTAGAAAACCTGGAATGAATCAGTGATTATTAAGAACTCTTGGCCAACAGGATGAATTCAGTCTTTGTCAGGCTGAGCACCCAGTCCTGGATTGGTTTGTGATAGAATTTGAGCTTCTGGATGTCATTGGTTGAGGACATTTTGAAATAGAATTGACTGCCAGCAGCATACTGCTAGGTCTTGATGTTCCACTTATTGTGGGGTACACATCAGAACCCAATGGACTGTTAGCGTGTCGGTCCTTAATAAGTAAACTTACAAGGGGACGCGTATAGGTTGATGAATCTTTTGACTCGTTTAAGATGTTCTTACTATAGCTCCAGAACAGAATCAATAATCAATACACAATAATCATTACCATTAGTCAAGTCAATAATCAATGGAGTCAGTAATTTTCACACACCATGACCTTTCAGCCATGAGTAACCACACCTATAGTATAAGTTCAGTAAGTTTAGTTCCCTTATATTAACAATGCTAAGATCATGTAGATTAATCGCAAAATCAGATAAAACACAAATAATACTAATATTGGTTAACCAAAAAGATGCAAGAAACATAACCTAATCAAAGCTTTAATCACAATACATTCTAAAGCATCAGTGCAAATCCTTATCAAAGTCAACTTTAATAGTGCAACATAATCCATAAAATTCAACAAAGTAGTTTGTCATTCATTGGTCTCTGCAATTTGTCAGTAGTCATGTAGATACCCTCAACTAATTCAGATTAGCATCAGCACGTGGGGCTTCATGCAAAACCATTTAGAACACAAATTTAGGAAACATCTAGTTAAGGAAAACTAATAAAACAGTGCAGTTGGTACCTATAAAGAAAAGGCATAAAAATACATTTCAGTCATATTGTCTTATCTACCTATCCACGGTATGGGTCAACAAACAGAATCAGTCTTCGTCCTCAGGTATTCAATCGATCCGCAACACATCATGCGCTCTCAGTCTCAGAGAGTATGAGCCCAATGACATAATCTAGAATCTCTTCTTCTCAATATTGCATCTTGTAACGGGGTAAGGTCTTCCTAAATCTGGTCTCTCTTCCCTCCGATAGTTGTTATATCAAAGTCACCCAAACTAACCCCTAATTTCCAATTGGTCAATTAATCGTACGTAATTACTCTACCCAAAAGTGACTATATATCAAATCTAAGAATTCTAATATTTCGTCTTTCACACAACGTTGATTGGTCCGCTTTACGATGTTATCTTCCAGCTTGTCAGGTATCGAATTTGTTGCATCTTCGTCTCCAGTCAGTGTCTTCATTGTTCACGTCCTGGGAAAGAACCTCTAGCACATATTGCATACAGTCCAATACATTTTAAGGACACTGTCTCCTGTTAGTCGGTTCTCATGGAAAGCTTCTGCTAAGCATTTTATTAAACAATGAACATTTTACAGTTAGTTCACTCTATCAGCATTTTCTATTAAATGCTAAGAAATACAGCTTCTGCATTAGACCTGGCAAAACTAGGCCAAGACATTCGCTAAGTTAAGGCCTACAATTATTAAGCAAGAACATATTTCCTAACTCTCAATATGACACATTAATCTAATACATTTTCAATATTTCATACGTATTAATCATTTAATTAGTACATTTCTTGAATACTGGTGGCCATTCTTCGAGGTTACAATTTTAAACGTGCACATTATTTTTCTATGTTATTCATTTTCTACAAAATGTATTATTCAAAATACATCAACACTCATTAATAATTTCTAATCAAGACATCTGCTTCAGCAGGACCATATTGGCTGGATGGGTGAATGGCGAAATATTTGCTTGAGGGGGAATTATATTTTCACAAACATACAGGGGAATAGACCGACTAATGCACTGTTGATTGGTATCCTGGTCGTCTGGTGGTTGACAGTGTCAGCTTAGGTCAAATGTAGTGGCAGGTTCGGATAGGGCTGTATACCCAAAATTTTATAAAGTAGTCATACTTCTGTTCATACATGAAATGTGAATGTAGCTCAGGCATTTCTATCAGCAGGTGTTCTAGAGAACTCATCACTTAGTGTTAGGTTTAGTGGTGATCATTCACACTGAATGAACACCAATTTATATGGAATGATTATGAGATTTCATAACATTGTACCGAATGAAAAGTGTGCCTTAATATCTAAAGCACATGAAAAAAAACACAAAGAACCTGTGTGGTTCAAAGGTTTTAAGAGAAGAACAAAATAAACAAGGAAATAATTAAGTACTCCCACACGTTTTCATTGTGTAAGATATCTTGTTTGATTAATTACCGATTTGAGGGTGGGCATATTTTATCTCTACAGCCAGCTGTAGTGGGCTATACTGACCAATAATAGCCCACTTCCATTTATTGGCCCGAGTCGAAGACCAATAACAAGGTTCAAGCAGGTGTTTAAGAATCTGTACTCACATCATGCAGTGCACAACCATTTTTGTCTCAGACAATCCAATTTTTTGTTTTTTTTACATTTATAATATGGTTCTCAAACTGATTGAAGAATAAATGGGGAGACAAGTCTTTTTTTTTTCTTTTATAATGTTTTAAAATATATTGTATAGATTTACAGTATATCAGAAGCAAAATCAGTGTGTTTCTATGTTGTATTTTCATGTAGAATTTAGTGTAAATCCATCCAGCAGAGTATGTTGGAGCGGAAAATAGAATTTCCCATGAGAACCCTAGGGAATTGTAACTCTTAAGACCTCCCTCTGCTCCACTTGAACAATAGGCACAAAATAAATGTGAGAT
Source organism: Pleurodeles waltl (assembly GCF_031143425.1). Classification (NCBI taxonomy): domain Eukaryota; kingdom Metazoa; phylum Chordata; class Amphibia; order Caudata; family Salamandridae; genus Pleurodeles; species Pleurodeles waltl. Next base: position 622,255,593 of record NC_090437.1, on the reverse strand, counting down.
GTATGAGCTTAGTCTTAGCAAATGTTCTTGAAGATTTATCAAAATAGGGTTAGAATTAGTAGTAATCAAACACAGTTTTCCTCTGGACAAACATCCCAGCCATTAGTATGTTATTACTTTTAATTCTTTTGTGGATCCAGGTTTTGTTACTATGTATGTATGCATGTGGTATTTTTGCAGTGCAAACCTAGCCACAAGGCAGTGGAGCATTGCACAGGTTCAAAGGCAAAAGTACAATCAGGAGTGATTGGAGGGTAGGCTGTGTTCTGAGAGTGGAGTTGGGCTCTTATTTCATTGTGATGTAGTGTTCTTTACAGAGGCGTGTCTCCAGCTTTTTCCTAAATTGCAGCGGTATTGGAATGATTCTGATGGATGCAGGGGTCATCATATTTCTTGTATGCATAAATGGAGAAGACCTTGGCCCTTATTATGAGTGTGGCAGTTTTTAGACCACCACAATCGCAGTGGCGGTCGGACCACCATATTACGACTGTGGTGGAGCCGCCACAGTTGGACACCCGGAACCGCCAGGTTGCCGCCGGTCGATACCCTGGTGGTGCCGGCGGTCTTAATCTGCCTGGGCAGCACTGCAAGCAGCGCTGCTCTGGGGATTACGACTCCTCTCTCCACTGGCTTTTGCATGGCGTTCCCCCCGCCATGCAAAGGCTGGCAGAGGTGGGGTGTGGGAGCCCCCATGAACAGCCCCGTCGCACTTTTCACTGCCCGAATTACGGACAGTGAAAAGCGGGACGGATGCTGTTGCAACTGATGCACTGCAACATTGCCACCGGCTCAATTACAAGCCGACGTCAATGTTGTGGTGATTTTCCCGCTGGCCCAGCAGGAAAGTCGTAATAGGGCCAGCGTGCACCAGAGTGGCAGTTTTCTAACCCAAAGAGTTTGGCGGGTGGTGAAACTCTTAATAAGGCCCCTAGTGTCTGTTTTGTCGCTTTTTTGGGTTTGTTGTTGGCTATTTTTGCTTTTCTTCTTCTCCAAACTGATGGTATCTTGGCTGTGATTTTGCAGAGAACCACAGAAGTGGTAAGCATGTCAGCCAAATAAGCAGAAATTAGTCATGATGGTTTTGCAGGTAATGTAGCTGATCATGTTATTGAATGTATGTTTTAAGCATTATATTATTTGATGATTACTTATCACTTGCTGCAATTTATAATTATTTTAGATAATATCACAGTGAGCACCTTAAAATTGATTTGCTTTGGCATTTTTTTGCACTATATAAATGTGGTAAACACAAATACAGAGGAGCAACCTACGACTCTGAGATTCATTTATTTTTCGGCTGCAGTCGCATGGAGAAAGACATTTTAATGCACAAGCCATGCCACTGCAACTCAGAAAGGAAGCTTAGTTGTGGGCTTGTCGAGACAGTATACAGAGGAATCTGCTGTGTTACATGCATAATGTGTTGCCTTGTAAATACACCTTGTTGAACCAGGTTACTTATGTTTAAGTTGGACACCTGTGGGAAAAACACCTACACAAATCAGTTTTTCTGGTTATACATCTGGTGGGTATCACAACAGGAAAGCTATGTGACTGTGGGTACATGTGTTTATGCATTTTTAATAGGAACTTCTAGCCTGCAATAAAAATTCTTGGCAGATTTGCAAATATTTATTTTATCGGTGGGGATCGCAGTGCTAAACTGTCCCTATTTCCCATTTATTATAGTTGGGTGTTGGTGTAATATTTGAATTTCTAATAGACACAAACGTTGAGCTAACACAAAGTGAGCATTAATAACATAGATTAAAGCTTTATTGTTTTTAGAGATTGGCATCGCTAGATGATTTAAAATTAAGATTCTTTTCATAAGCAATGTATGTGATTACTACATGTTGGAATGATTGGGCAAAATCATATTTTGCCTTAGTAAAAATACAAGCATTTGCAATGCAATGGATCTTGCATTTGCTCGACTTAGAGCAATTAGCATTGTAAGGTCCTAACCTGACTTTTATTGCCACATAAAATGAAAAGTAAAACAGTTTTACATAAGCGAGCCTATTTAAAGCACCACACCGTGAGCGTGAAGGAGCACACAAAATGAAACGGAAGCTCGCTCGCAGTCAAATGTATTGACAAATGTGCAGCGAGAAATAAAAATAAAAAGTAGTGCAGAAAACATGAAGCCTCGTATGTATTTAGTAGTTGGCCGGTGCGCTCGAGGAGGGCTAAACACCGGAAAAGGCATGACGTATGCATGCCTTTCACAAATAAAATCAAGGGATTTTTTAAAAGGCAAGCCCACGAACCAACGAAACTGATGGGCGTGAGGTGGGCGTGGTTAAGAGCCCACAGAGAGATTACAGCAGGCTAGAGCGCTTGTGCGCTTGACCCTAAAAAACGAGCTTCCATCAGTATTTTTATCCTATTCATATGTATGCTTTTAGGGTCTTATAGATTGTTACGAGCAGAGCAGTGCCATTCTGTTAATAGTAAGTTAACTTGGTTAATGTTCATCGCTTCAACAACCCCCTTGTATAACAGGAAATAACATTTTTTGTGAAACATATTCAGGTCTGTATTAAAAAATAAATGTTAGTTTTGCAGCTGTATCGGTTGTCCTTATTTTGTAATCGTTTTCTTGTGGATATTGTGGGCCTGATTCACAAACTGCATTTTGCAGTACATAAAGTTCTACTCCAGTAAAACTTTTTACATAATTACATATTCACAAACCTACCGGGGGAGAGCTCCAACTCCACCTTCCCTTCTACTATCTTTTCTGTACAGAGAGCTCTACCACAGTAGCCCCACAGGTAGTAATGTTAAATTAATTCTAAATTTATATTGTATATATTTATTTTTTGTGATAAAACAGTTATTCTTTTTTATAAATACACTTAATTAAAAATTAAATGAAACGTTTTAACGTATTTTTAAAAACATAAACAAATAAAGTTAAGTACATAAAAAACTTTAAACCTAGGTTATTACTAATTCAGCAAAAATATAAATGTTAGTGAATGTGGGTAATTGTATTTTTAAAGTACGGTGTAAAAAGTAATATTTATAAATAAATTAGTTTATTTAAAATATTTTATAAATTAATACAAATATAATTTGAGGAGGTAACTATTTCATTAGTGCAAGGTTAATTTTATTTTCCATTTATATTTTTCATTACAATATTTTTTATTTAATTAGGAAAAAAACCTTAAGAAATGTCCCTGTACTTTTCTATAGAGAGATCTCCGCCTCGGTGCGGTGGTGGATATCCCTAACAAGAGGTGGGAAATTACTAAGTTTAATTTTACACTTATAAATTCAATTGTAGGCATCTCCATTCCTTCATTGGAAGGGGTGAGTTAAGTTAGTGAGCACTTAAGTTGTACCTTTCCATTCAGAAATAGTGAATGGCAAAAAAGTTACACTTTGTTGTAGGAGTAGATCCATACATGTAAACTTACCTTTGTGAATCAGATCCTGTGGTTTTATCTCCAGGAGACTGCTACCCAAGGATCCATCCAGGCATTTGTGGGTTTGAATATTTAACTGCTCACAAACCGACACTGCTGCACTTTTGAGTTCCAAAATGAGTGAAATATCACACATGACTTATTCGATGACATCAGTGTTCACATTCAGTTTTCTGCAATAATATAAGAGGGCACCTGTGGTCATCACACATGCCACCAAAACACTTCCCACAAAGGCAACACATTAACCTCACACTCATTATACCAACCACAAGCAGTGGAATAGTGTAAGAAATCCATCAGAATGCTACTCAGGGCCTCATCAAGCATTTGGGTAAATGTGCAAATGTGACTACAAAACAAAGTTGCTGAAAATCTGCTTGTAGGTTTTTAGGTGTACTGGAGATTGTGCTTTCTCCCACTTCAGAAGTGAATAATAGTGTTTGCTTTTTTACGGTATAGATGGCAGAAGCTGTGGGATTTCTGGGGGAAAATGTTCTAGGCAGATGATTAGTGTTGTTGAATTTATCGTACAACTAATAGTTAGTTACTCTTGGTGGGTTGTCGAGGATCTGGTTGGGGTACATTGGCCTTGATTCCTGTGGGTGATAGGGTTGGAGCTGCAGGGTATCATCGGGGATGTGCGCAAGCATATGTTCAACAAGAGTGACCTATAGTGGTGTGGACGAGTGAGCTAGTCTGTCACAGATGAGAATGAGGGGGTTAATGCGTGTGTAGGTGGACAAGTAGCTGCATGTTGAAAATCCGTGCGATTCCCCCTTACAAGACAGTAAAACTTTTATTGTAATTTTTATTTTATTAATTCTGCAAGTGCATGCCTTAAGCATTCTAATAACCATTTTTATGAAAAGATGCTGCAACACTTTTTCTCCCACTTGTCAGTGACTTTTTCCAGCAAATTGCTTTAACTCAGCTTCGGTAAGAATGTTTCGTTGCCTTTTAACCTGTTGCCCAGATGTCTGGGTTGTGGTTTTAATGTTGCAGGGTTGGAAGGAAGTGGAAAGGGCTAGGAGCTTCTTCCCAGAAAACCCAGCTTGTTTTCTGCTAATTAGAGAAAAAAACTCAAATCTCCTCAGAGGGAAGCACACTGTTTGAGCAGAGAGGCGCTGGTCCTGTCATGCACCACATACAAGTGATTTGAAAATAGTTTCCCTTCAGCTAAAAAGAAAAAAAGGGAGGGAAGTAAATGTTGCAGGAATGTGCAGGATGTTTACAGGATGTCAGTTCGCCAGCTGTCTCGGCCTCTGGGCTACAAGTCAGCATACTACAACATCATGAGAAGGCAGGCGCGAGCACCATTGTCTATAATCTTTTCCGCGATGGTGGGCCTTGGAAGCGCACATTCGACATCTGGCTTTTCAGCTGTGTACCCTCACTCTAATGTAGTTCAAATTGTATTGGGCTGTTCTTATTTATGTTTTTAAACTCCAAGGCACCACACTAAAGACTAAAGTTAAATATGTGCTTTTAACGAAAAACAAGCATTGACAAAATGTATAGGTCTCGCCTACGCAATTGGCTTAGCCTTTGTCTTTTTGCCAGGTTGTACAGCAGCACGGCTGTTGTGCAGCATGGTTGATGTTAGGCAAAAAAGTGCTATAATGCAGGCTGCGCTTTTTGTCCTGGCAGGGTGTGAGGGGGACAGGCAACAGCGCGGGGGGAACGGAATAAGCAACAACGTGGGAGGGGAGAAGGATTGGGTAAGCAAGTGGTAAATTTTAAAATATATAAGAAGTAAAAGTGTTTTTTAAAGAAAGGAATGGCAAGGTTGCAGGTGCCAGGCCTTCCCAAAAAAAAAAAAAAAAAAAAAAAATGAAAGGGGAATGCAACGAGTGGGAGAGGTAACTAAGGATCTCATTACGACCGTGGCAGGCGAGGTTACTCTGTCTCAAAAGTGACGGATATCCTGTCCGCCGTTTTACAAGTTGCAAAAAATATAATGGAACTTGTAATACGGCTGGCGGGATATCCATCACGTGTGGGGCAGAGTAATCCCCTCCGCCAAGGTTGTAATAAGGCCCCAAATGTCGAAGAGTGGCCGGAACAGAGGCAGGAGCAATTAAGCTGTTGGTTTGGTAGGGTTGGTTAAAAAAAAACAATTATCTGTGTGAGAGATGCAACAGAGGAAGGGGATAGGTGTAAGAGGGAAAGCGGCACAGCGGCACCTGTGACAGAGAGAAAACACATGCATTGCCATGGAGTACTGAAAAACAAAAGAAAAAAAAGTTGCTCCATGATGTGGAGGCTGTAGAATGCTACAAGTCATGCAATGAAAAGAAGGTTAAAACAAAGCTATGCTCCAGAGGAGGAGCAAACATAAGAAGAGAAGGGAAGGCCATTAGTTAAGGTGCAAGCAAATGAAATTAACAAGAGAGCCAGTCAACAGCAGGCGGTGGGCTGACACAAAATCCACTGTGAGCATTGGTATTGTCCACAACAGGTCCTCAGCAACAGCAAGACCAAATTAAATCTACTGATAGATAGTTCTAATGGTGAAAGTTGCCAATTTTTTAACAAGTAGGTTCCAGTTGTAGCCCTCTCCCCCACAATTTCACTAACTAGCGAATGGTCTTAGGCATGTCAGTTGAATGGCCCATCTGGTGTGGACAAAAAGAAACAAATCTCTTTACCTAGTCCTGCATCACTAACAATAACCAATTAAAGGCATTCCAGAAGTTATTTTGTTTCATGATGTTTAATTGGGTTTTGGGACCTATTGTAACACCAGTCAAAAGATGGCACCTAGAACATGCTAGAGCTGTATTCAGAAGAATTGATTTTTAAAAGTCAGACATCCACATATTCTAGGTCTCCTTCTACAAATTGCTAACTTTTCAGGGATTCACAAAATACCAAGGCATACAAATGGAAATCATTGCAAGTCATAGCTTTTCACGCATACCACTCCTCCAAACTTACTCCTGCAGACTATCCATAAGGTGGACAGTCTGAAGTGAAAACTGTTATTACTGCATGTCAAGCCAAGTCATTCTTTATTGCTATTATATAAAGAGCCAAATCGATACATACGTCAACAATGTCCTAGTTCTCCAATTTTTAGAAAATGTCTGTTTGCTTCAGACACTGCCTGCCTTAGGATATTTCAGGTCCTTTGCAGAGTATACTGTACGAGCCCCACATGACAGAAGTCAAATTGTTTTTCATTGCAAATAATTTTATTTTAGTACATTGTTAACAAGTACAACAGGTAAAACGTAACTATACATGTGTACCTATAATATAATAATATATAATGCTACTTCTTCCCAAAAGGGAAGCCTTAGTGAGTTCTACCGAGGGAGTCTACAGCACATTTATAACACACTGGAAAGGTTGCAGGACCTGAACTACGGTGCTCTGCAGAAGAGGACGAGTAGATCCTACACCACATTTGACTGCTTTAGCTTCTAAACTAAGGTGGAAAACAGCTGACCACTTGCAGCCTGTGCTTTAAAATGAGCGACACTCCAGGCTACAAGTTAAATCAATCTGCGTCATCCCTGATGCATGTTAAAAGAACTTGAACTTCTCATGTTGCAGATAAAGAGGAAATGAAATGTACTCACTGGATATGAATAAATTGAGAAATGCATTCATAAATCGCTGTGCCCTGTGGCAGGACGTCATACACAATGTACCGCACACACAGCTGCTTTTTTCCTGCTGTGCACGTTTGAAAACTTACACATGCCAATGTAGAGGAGGCTGCCAACCTTCATGCAGTGCAACAGATTACGACAATGATGTTACACGCAGTGCACATTCTGACAGTAATCCACGAGGCCCTGTGCCCTTACTTTACCTGCTACTGTTCTGTGATTTCAGAGCTAATAAAGGCATAGCCAGTGTTTACAGAAACCATGAAAAGCCTCCCTCTTTCTGTGGGAGTTGTCAGTTTATGGGGTTTAGGAGGCACGCACACGCCCTTCCGCCTCCTTGTCCCATTGTTCTTTAGTTGCCTCCATAGCTGACTGCGCCCAGCTCTTCTTCAGCTGAGAGCGCTGGCCTACAAGAGCTCCGGTACTGAGGGGCAGGCACTCTGACGTCAATCATAAATTTCTGTGAAATTTTCTGAGACATTTTCAGGCCCGCCTAAGCTGCGGGCCCTTTGCGACCTCACGGTTTGCATATCCTTAAGGCCAGCACTAATTCAGGACTAGGTTTGCTAATGGTAGCTATGTTCATGTAATCTGGCCAGTTCTCCCAACTTTACCACTCTCTTTTTCAAGAATACAACAGAAATTATGACCTCTGATATTAATTGGCACGTTTTGGATGGCCTTTAGGAGCCCTGGCATATTCCTTCTGTCAGGAATATCATAAGCGGCACAGGAGCTGTAGAGGATTACACTTCATTTATTTTCTTGATCACATCCATTGCCTGTGTTAGCCTTCCCACCTCATTTTTGCCCAGTATGTGCATAAAAGCTTCCTTTCTGAGATAGATGTCAGGAAGGAAGCCCACAGACTAGGAAGAAAGTGCAACCTTATCAGGGTTGTGTCTGTATTCTCGAGAATTGGGAATGGTGTGATTCCCCTTCAAAATCTCTCTTGGATATTGTATCAAATTCAGGTAGTACAGGACATTGGACTTTGTCTTAAACTCCTTATAGTGCAGGGTTCAGATCCAGTAGTGTCTGCCACGTGACACACGGGGATACATGGATATATCCTTTGGTCAGCTGCTGCATTCATGGTCCTCAGTCTGATGCTTAGGCCTCATCCGGTCATTAGTTGATGCATGTCACTTTTTTCCCCCACCTGGAAAATATGTTTAGCAATTTATGATGATTGAAACATGCTTTTAGATTACAAATCCTAGACTCTACCTAGTGAGCATAACATACTAATCTCTTGCCAGAGGATTTGCATAGCCTGTAAAATCGCTTAGTAGGTTCGCTTAGTAATTTACAGTGATGTCAATGTGAGCATCTAAACTATTGCTCTTTCGTATTACCGATAATATGGGTACCAGTGACTTGGGAAGTAGTACCATTCTTTATTTTATTATTCACATTGCTACTATGAATGTAGAACAGAAAAAAACAAGTGAAAATTTCTGGGCATGTGCCCATGTATGGTCAAGAGACTGACCCAAAGAGGTGAACCTACGCGCTGACCAGTGGCGGCTGCTCCGCTATGGCGAAGGAGCATCCCCCCCGCACCAGCTGCAAATCATTTAACAATGAAAGGATAATAAACTAAGCATTGGGGGGGACGAGCACTGAGGGGAGTGCACTGTGCACTTCCCTCAGTGTGCATGTGTGTTTGGCCAGCCGTCTCGGGCGGCCAAACACACATGCGCAACAGGCTCTCTCCAGCCTGGCACTGTGTTGCCGAGCTGGAGAGAGCAGACACAGGCTCCCAGTCTGCCTGGCGCTCCCAGCCAATCCTAATGCTCCTTTGAGCAGCATCGGGATTGGCCCCAGGGCATGCTGGGAGCCTGTGTCTGCCTGCTGAGGAGACGATGAGGATTGGCAGCGCTGCTGTAAGTTTGTTTTTTAAATACATTTTTTTAATTGTATTAATTATTTTAATTATTATTTATTGTATTAATGTATTTATTATATGAGCAGGTAATACGTTTTTTGTGAGGCGAGGACGCCGAAGGAACCTGAGGGTTCTTTCATTTTCAAGTGTAGAAGGCTGTGCTAGTCAGCTGGAATATATGTACAAGTGTGGAAGTGCATCTAAGTTTTCTTTAAACGAGAGCGCAAGCAGGAACAAATACAGACTGGCCGGACAGGCGTTTCGGCATGCTCTTTCACTTGACATGCAGAAGTATAAGGGCACCGGAAATGCCACTCACGGTTTTCCTAGTTGTACCGAGGAAGAATCACAATATCTCTTTGCATCCCGCTGGCTGCTTTCACCAGAGCAATGCGTCTTCACAACGACACCCCCATCCGCCTGCTAAAGCACATTTCAGGCTCTGAGGCCACCATCCCTCTCCTGTTTCCTCCATCGCAGGGCCAGTGGTCCCGCTTTTCTCTTCAGACTCTTTTATTTCCAATGTGTAATCCCTCTTTCTTCCATACAGTGTAAAACAGCAATGTTGACCTCGGGGCACTTGTTTTGCAGACTCGGCCTGGTATGCACCTCAAGCACGACCTCCATGCGAACGTCCGGGAATATTAAGCGGCGTGACTGCCACGTCAGTCAGTCAGTGCAGGGATGTACTTTTACTTTTTGCGGCTTTACACGGGACTGCTTCTTGGCGCTGTTTATCTACAACTGGTGGGAGATAAAGAACGTGATTACTCAGTGAACTGATGCTAGCGGCCCTAGAATAATTTGTTTTGGTCTTCCTCAGAAGGCCTGGATGGACAACACCCGTGGATAAAAAATACTTAGGTGGGGAGCGCTCTTTCTGTACCTTTGTGGTGTTTTTGCATCATTGCTTTGCTCGGTTTTGAATCCCTCTGAAAGACAGAAAGTACCAAAATCATGGTTATCGATCGTGGTTATAGACAGCTGAAAAAGCTGAATGAGGTTGTATTTATTTATTTGTTTACATTTTTTATATAGTGCAAGCCAATTGAGTAACAGGTTACATAGGAAAAAGATTCAATTCAAAATAACATTTAAATTTCTGCTATTACATATGAACAGTTTAGAAAACAATATCTCTTCGTTTTGTAATCTAAACATTTCACCTCAAAAGCAGATACGCTTTGTGGCTGCCAGCCTTTCGCTTTGTCAATACTTGTTTCGTTTAGTCATGGCTTTTGCAAAACTTTATTGTGGGAAATCAGCTGTGCCCTAATCTGTTGAAACAAATATATTGCCTGAAAGCAGAAATACATTTTTGGTCTAAAAAAACATGCATTGCCACAATAATGTCTGTCAATTAAGAGAATTACTTTCTGTCTGGATGTGCTCCTTGTGAAAGGGCAGAATGCTGTGAGAAAAACTAAAGTTAGCCACAAGTCACTGCTTAATTTGTGAAAAAAAACACACCATGCCCGGGCCTTTGTCAGAAAGCCATTGCAGCTTTTACCACCCATTGCTACCAATGACAGTGCCAACCAACACGCTATTAACCATCACACTTTTACAAGTCTGACACTTCAGGCTCTTCCAGGACCCTGAAGCTATAAGAATGGCTTGGGCAACAGATATTAGTCACTTTTAATGTTTATTCCAATAACAAGCAAATGTTTTTGTGCACCCCTCTAAAGTAGCCACGCACTGTAAACCATTAGCTCAAATTAAGCACTGCACAAGTAATATTGTCAATATTCTTGTTAGGCCCAGTAAATGTTTCATTAATTTAAACCTGAGCTCAACCCGTGGTAGCTATGGCATGTAGCTGACAAGCTTAACTTAAGAAAATGTGTGAAGCATTTAGATGTAGCAAAACAGTTAAAAAGTCAAAAATACAACCCAATAAAAATCTCACTTCAGTTTATAAAAATAGAGAATATTTTAATGAACGATCTCATATTGGTGGCATGATACAATGCAAAGGTGTGCTTTTCCTGAGTAATTTATTTATCTCTACAGGATTGTCTAAGGAACCGAGTGGCCCGTTTCGCATTGTTGGCTTTGTCTAGGAATAGTCTTGTATGTGTAGGTGTGACCACTTTCACCACACAATACAAAGATTTACTTCTCCTGAATAATTTGTTCACTCCACTGGAATTCTCAGACTAACAGAGTGGCCTGGTATACACTGTAGACTGTTCCTTTAAGTATTCTTACTTATAGAATGCCTTATTGAAGGTCCCAAGATTCCCCAGTTTCTAGGGAACAGTAGTCAGATGACTTTTGTTCTGATGATGCCCGAAGGCTAACTGCAGATTGAACTATTAAGATCCCCTCCTTAAGTTGCTTTCAAAGCATGTTATGGTACACTAGGATATACCATGTATAAACAGACAGGATCTCCGAATTATGTTTGTTTGATATAATAAAATCCTATGCAAACTTGGGATCTGCTTAGTGTCTTGTTCTATGTTGTTGTATATCTACTTTTGCACTGTCTGGGCACTGCATCTTCACTAATTTGCATATATAAGGACATGTATATTGTCTTTATACTAAAGATGTGAAAACATCACCATATATATGTTACTGTGTCCTTTACCATTTTTCAGTAAATCTGGTTATGATACAAGTTACTAATTGAGTTTGCACAGTTTCAAACCAAGTAGAAATGTTGGTGAATAAGTACCACTGGACATTTGTTTGACTTATTGCACTTACTCTGCTTCTTGTGGGCAATCAGGGTGGTCCTTGTGTTGTATACATCAGTTCCTTAAAAAGCACTTCAAAATCTAGTCAAGCCTTTAAAATTTTGCCACACAGGGGACTCTGTGACAACATGGCTTAAGTTCCATCCACCATTATGTGCAGTGTGGGGAGTAAAATGCACTTGTCTATCGGCGAACAGAACACCTATCACGTTCTCACGGCGGATAAAGGTGTCGAGCATGCCATAAGGAAGACCATGATTTCCTCTAGTATAGAAATTAAAATTCTATGGCTGCTTGCCTAGTTAAGTAGTGGCCCAAGGCAGTAGGAATCAATGGAGAGCCATTGAATGGTTTACATAACAGAAGCAGCAGTTCCACCTCAGTGAATTTTCCAATACTTCAGTTTTGTATGCTACAACATAAAGCAAGTAGGAACAAACAGGGCTGGCTGAGATGGACACTGGGGACAGTAAACAGGACTCTTCTGCCTCTTCCCTGCTTAAAGCAGACTGTACGAGAACAACATGGTTGAGTCTTTTTAGCTGTTTCAGTGAATGCAATCAGCAATGTATTGATCCTGCAGCCTTGCCATGTCCTCCAGAGCATATGAAGTGGAGGATGCTGCTTCTGTAGCAGTAAGCCTTTCAATGACAGACAGCTGAAAGTCAAGGAAAGACATGGGTCTTCCTGTGGTTGCCTGACGACAAGGAACATACGGATTGTATGTTGTCACCTAGATCAGGTGGGTAAACAGTTTCTTGTGTGAGTTTTAAGACTTGCATTGGCAAGCACCACACCACACATGCCTACTCTCTGGGTTGGTCTAACCTGCTACAGTCACACCACTGTACAGACTGTGCTTGCAAAGGGACAGCATGACTGCCATCATTGTGTCCCACAGAATCGCTGGAAGATGAGTCACTGGATGGAACTCCACCGACTGAAAAATCACTTCCAGATTCCACTCCATTTTCCTCTTTCTCAGTTTCTTTCTCAGTATCTGCTGTCTCAGTGTCCTCCATAACCCTGTTAGCGCGTCGTTCCTTAATAAGTAAATTTACAAGGGGGCACGTATAGGTCGATGAACCTTTTGACTCGTTTAAGATGTTCTTACCATATCTCCAATATAGGGAACAACAATCAATACACAATCAGTAATCATTAGTCAACTCAATGGAGTCATTAATTGTCACACACCAGGACTTTTCAGTCATGAATAACCAAACCTTTAGTAAAACTTTAGTAATTTTATTTCCCTTATATTAACAATACTAAGCCATGTGGATTAATCTCAAAATCAATTCAAAACGCATATGAGAGCAGTATTAATTAACCAAAAAGACGCCAGAAACACCATCTAATAAAAGCTTGAATCACAATACATTTTAAAGCATCAGTGCAAACCATTAGTAAAGTCAGCTTAAATAATGTAAAGCAATCCATAAAGTTCGGCAAAATAGTTTGTCAATCATTTGTCTCTGCAATTTGTCAGTCGTCATTTGAAAGATCTCAACTAACCCAGATTAGCATCAGCATGTGGGGCTTCATGCGAAACAATTTAGAACATAAATTTAGAACACATCTAGCTAAGGAAAACTAGTTAAGACAGCGCAGTTTGTACCTTGAAAGAAAAGGCACAAAAAATTACAATTCTATTGTAATTCTAGTCATATCTACCTTTCCACAGTATGGGTCAGCAAACAGAACCAGTTTTTGTCCCCAGGTCATCAATCGATCAGCAACACATCAAGCTCTCAGTCAGAGAGTATGAGCCCAATGACAGAATCTCAAATATCTTCTAAGTCTCTTCTTCTCTTCAAATCTGCATAAGTCTAATCTGAATCTTTTCCCTCTGTCACATTGTTATATCAAAGTCGCCCAACTATCCCCTAATTTCCAATTGGCCAGTTAATCGTACGTTATTACTCTACCCAATAGTTTTATTGTCCCAAATCTATGAATTCTAATATTTCTTCTTTCACATAAGGTTGATTGGTCTGCTTTCCGAGGTTTTCATCATCCGGCTCATCAGGTATCAAATTTGTTGCATCATCTTCTCCAGTCAGTGTCTTCATTGTTCACGTCCTGGGAAAATACACCTAGCACACATTACATACAGTCTGATACATTTTAAGGACTCTGTCTCCTGTTAGTTGGTTCTCAAGGAAACTTCTGCTAAGCATTTTATTAAAACAATGAGCATTTCACAGTTAGTTCACTCTGTCAGCATTTTCTATTAAACGCTAAGAAATACATCTTCTGCAAGGCCTGGCAGAACTAGGCCAAGACACTCGCTAAGTTAAGGCCTACAATTTTTAAGTAGGAACATATTTCATAACTCTCAATATGACATATTACTACATTAATCTAGTATATTTTCAATATTTCATAAGTATTAATAATTTATTTAGTACATTTCGTGAACATTGGTGGCCATTCTTTGACGTCACAATTTCAAAAGTGCACATTCATTTTTCTACGTTATTCATTTTCTACATAATTCATTATTAAAAATGCATAAACACTCATTAATAATTTCTAATTAAAACATCTGCTTCAGCAACCCGAATTAGGGCCTGGGCAGCAGTAATATTACTGAGACACCATCTCTTTTCCTGACTAAAACCGTCCTTCTAAAACACTGTACTACGTAAAAGGCAGATTTGTCGTTCTAAAACAGTTGGTGGGTGGGTGGGAGTGAGATGTGTGCAACAGTAAATAAAGACAAGGTGAACTTACCTTATCTTCTTTCCTAAATGTGCAGGTTCTCCAAAGACACTAAAACAGACAAAAAATAAAAGACACAGTATTACTTCACGTTGCCACATACCCAATATCACAGCAGGCATCTGACGTGGTTTAAGCAAAACTTTATTGTTCGGGGAGCTGCTGGCATTTGCCACTATAAAATGATTTCCCCAAAGCAGCTACAAATCTACTTTAGATCTCAAGAAGCACACAATCACATATTAGTCCCTGAAACTTTATGTGCAGGCTTGCTCCTTGTGAAACTCATAGTGCTATCATTAGGGTCAATGGAATTATGTGGCATAAGAGCACCAATTCATGCAACAGGGTTGACTACATTATGCAGAATGAAAAGGCAAATTAGCTGGCATATGCCACATAAATCTACATCTACTGCACAATCTGCAGATGATAGACATGTGGCATATGCAACAGATAGAAATATGTGTGTATATATATATGTATTCAAAAGAACTGGTGCATTGTAATCGCACACCAAGGGCTGCACATCATCCAAAGACAGGCTCGCAAAAATAGTGAAAGACCACTAATGAGTAATTTCATCGGCTGCTATTTATTGTTAGGAATTTAAATGCAGGTAAAATCGACCCGCAAAAAGTGGTACACAGGCACAAAAAGAAAATCAATAATGTGCCCACCATAAACAAACAAACACACGCTGTCCCAACCAAATGTCTACGCGTTTCGGCCGAAGCCTTCAACAGGACATTGGCAACCATTTTTACACTCAACTATTTAAACCATATGGTCCTTCTTTGTTGTTAACTACATGACTCAAGAGAAGTACAAACAGAGCGGCCATTTTGTAACGTGGCAATTCTAAGTTTGAAAATAAAAGAATGCTAATCCTGTGCTCTGATTGGGATAAAGACTTCAAATATGACATTATATATTTCTTTCATGTTGTACTGCAATATCACATATATATGGTCTGGTCACCTATAAATACATGAAAAGTAATAATAATCACAATTGATGATTGTTAAATACAGGGAAAGGAATATCCTATATATGAGTTTTTTTCTCTTTATCTCTTCCTTTTTCCCTTTTTACTCTTAATATCAATATATTATCCATTTTTTACATTTTTTACCTAATAGTTTTAAAAGCCTGATATATAAATAAATAAATATATAAATATATATACTGTCAATTAATTACAATATATTCAATCTATATACAAGCTATAAATAGGTGACTAAATAGATAAAATACATTCAATCAATTCTAAGAAGGAGATACCAATAAAAGTCATGTCCAGGACGGATAAATATATAAATAGATGTTACTAACCAAAATTCTGTACAATTTATATAAATATCTCCATTACTATTAATAACAATATCAAATTTCATTTTAAATAGATCATAATACAATTCATTAAATTAATCCTAATCCTCCGAATATTAATATATTCTAAAATGGAAAAAAGTTAATATATCCATATCATAGGCAAACCTATCATTAATTAGAAAATTGCAAACAAACCCAACAGATTCAGCAACAGGAAAATATATATACACACCGCTAGCCTCCCCCAAGGGCAGATATTACAGTATAAAGATAAATTAGATGAGTGTAACACCCTAAAGTGAATTAATATATAAAGATTAAAATAACAAAATAAACTAAATTACAGCCTGGAAATGTCATAGATCAATAAAGGATCCTAAAAAGCAATATTTAAAACATCAAATGGATTTCATATTTTCTACTGGAAAAATTATATATATAAAAATATATATATATAAAAAGAGATCAAAAAGTCTCACAGATGGACATGAAGCTCTGCGTCCAAATTGTGACCCCAGGGGTGTTCTGTGCCGAGAAGTAAAATCATTTTCGACTCAATTTGTCTCAAATGCGCAGTTCTGTTTCCTCCCCTTGGATGGGCAGCAATGGTTTTAATACCATAGAATATTAAAGAGCTGCAATTACCTTCATGTACATCCCAAAAATGTTTAGCTAAGGGGTAAGATGGATCATGATTCTTAATAGCTCTAAGATGTTGTAAGAACCTGACTTTCAATTTGTGAATGGTACTGCCTACATATTTTTTGTGACAACCACATTCAATGACATATACGACGTATTCAGTTTCGCATGTGATACGGTCTATTATGTCACAAATTGTCCCTTCAAAGGTAGTATATGTGTGGGTGTTTTGTGCATATAAACAGGATTTACAATGTCCACATTTCCAAAAGCCCAGACTTTTCTTAGCTAGCCAAGACACATTAGCTTTGGGACTCTGAAATAAGCTTCTGGTGAGATGGTCACCCAATGATTGAGTTTTACGATATGTAATATGTGGATGAGGACCTATACTGTCCTTTATGGCAGAATCATGTCTCAAAACATGCCAATTTTTTTGTATGATGTTATTTAAATGTGAATGTTGGGAATTGAATTCCAGAAACAATCTAGGTGACGATCCCTCATTTTGATCTTGATTATTGATACTACCAGATTTAAAGAGCAGTTTTTCTCTGGACATACTCAAGACCCTCAAATGGGCATCTTTGAGAATCTTCAAGGGGTACCCTCTCTCCAGAAATCTCTGAGTCATAGTGACAATTTCAGTATTGAAGCATTCATCGTTAGAACAAATTCTACGAGCCCGTAGGAATTGACTATATGGAATGCTCCATTTCAAAGCTTTTGGATGGCCGCTATTACCATGCAAGATAGAGTTGCAGGCTGTTGGTTTGCGGAAGATGGTTGTCTGTAAACCATCCTTTTGTACAGAAATCTGGACATCAAGAAACTCTATAGTTTGGGCACTGTATTTTAAATCTAAATGAATATTAAACTCATTGTTGTTCAAAATGCTGACATATTGTTTGAGGGAACCTTCATCACCATCCCAAATAAGAAAAAGATCATCAATATATCTGACCCATAGTATCACTTGTTCCATATATTTACTATTGGAGTCAGACCAAGCTATCTCCTTCTCCCACCAGCCCATATAAAGGTTAGCATACGTGGGAGCAAATGAAGCTCCCATTGCAGTCCCTTGTTTTTGCAGATAATATTGATTATCAAATAGAAAGGCATTGTGGGTGAGACAGAATCTTAACATGCTAACTAGCATGTTGGTGTGTTGAAGGAATTCAATTTTACGAGTACCCAAAAAATGACAACATGCTTGAATACCATACTCATGTTTGATGGAAGTATAGAGTGCAGTCACATCCATGGTTACCAATAAATAATTGGATTGCCATGGAACATTGTGAATTTTAGCTAGAAAATCATTGGTGTCTCGAAGATAAGAGGGTAATTCAGTGACAAAAGGACATAGGAAGAGGTCCAAAAAGCGGGAAGTATTTTCTAATAGAGATGAATTCATGCTTACTATAGGTCGACCAGGGGGATGTTTTACATTTTTATGAATTTTTGGTAGAAAATAGATACAGGGAGTTCTAGGAAACATGACTTTGAGATAAAGGTATTCACTTTGGTCAATTAAATCATCAGTGTGCCAGCTATTAAGCATCTCCTCGTAGATAGTTTGATATTCATTGGTAGGATTTATAGTTAGTTTTTGATAATGCTGTTTGTTGGACAGTTGATGGTTAGCCTCCTTCATATAGCTATTGATATCCATGATTACAATATTCCCTCCTTTATCGGAGGGTTTGATGACAATTGTATTATTGGATTTGAGCTCATTTAGATCTTTCCAATCTGAGGCTGAGAAATTAACTCTCTGAGCTTTTTTCGTTTTCATACTTTTCCAATTATTCCGAAAATGATCAATATCATCAACAACCAATTCATAGAACATATCAATCATATTACCCGTCGGTAATTGGGGATTGAATCTACTGGAGGGTTTTAACATACTGGCAATAGTCTGATTTGTAACAAATCCCATATCAGTTAAAATGTTATAGTCTTCACCTGTATCATTACTAACATCATCTGGACAGCTCAACTTCCCAATTTCTACTAAGTCAGGCACTTCATTAATATGAAACCCAGAAGGAGTGTCAACACTTATGTTAGAACCAGATGTAATAACCTTTGTTTTCTTAGAAAAATGTTTCAACAACCGCAACTTGCGTGTATATTTATACAATTCTATTCTGGTGTCAACATAATCCCAATAATTATCAGGACAAAAATTTAACCCTAAATTTAAAATACGTTCTTGATTCAAGGTTAGTTGTACTTTGGAAATATTCACAATAATATTGGGATTATCAGATCGAAAAGTCCCCTCTAGTCTTGATATTTGTGATTTCTGCCTCTTCCCCCTCCGCGTCTTGAACCTCCTCGACTTCGTCCTCTGCCCCTGTTTGGTTGTGGCGTGATTGATTGCGATAGTCTCATTTCCCCATGAAAATCCAGTTTATTTGCAGAGGCTTCATCAGCTGATGAGCTTAAATCAGAACTGTCTTCTACTGAATTAGTTGTTACATTGGGACTGTCCGTCATCGCGATTTTATCTTGTGCTCTGAGTGTGTTATATTTGCGAGCAAATGTGTAGATTCTACCTACTTCATAGTCCTTTTTATCTCTATTGAATTTGGAGGCCTTACGGAGTTTGATTTCATCCTCTTTTTTAGCGATGCGTTCTTCCATCTTCATCAATAGTTGTTGTATCTCTGAGGAATTGCCCATTTTTTCTAGTTCTTTAGTTAGAAGTTCAATTTTATGGGTTTGTTCTTCCATGCGTCGTTTTGATTGAATGATCAAAGTATCCATTAATTTAACTGAACATTCAGATGTGTGTACTCTCCATTGTTCTAAGAGATCAGGATCCATATCGCCAAGGGTGGGCAATATTAAAATTCTTAGACCTTGTGGCACTCGACCATTTTGTATATATTTGGTCAACGAGGTCATTTCCCACCATTTTTTCAATTCTAAGATTCTTGCCTTTTCTAATTCAGAAATGATGGTGGCTGCTGTACGTGTTGATAAGTTCGAAGCCATTGATGTTCCAGGGGCACTGTCAAACAAGGTAGTAGCAGCCTGTTCCCACAGGGCTTTTCGATTGGCCATAGTGCACCAAACAATTCAAAAACTGGTAAATTGAATCCTCAAAAATGTACCAGATAGCGGAACTATAGATTCAGGTTGCCAATCTATAAATCTGAAAAGTACAGTCATCTATCGAAAGTCAATCCCAATCCAAAATTCCAAATGAAAAAGAACAAAATTCAAACAATTCATTCCACAAAATAGAATCCAAAAAATTTAAAATCTAAAATACCAGACCGTAAATACTGGGACAGCGTGTGTGAGGGACTCAAAAGCAAAAAGCAAGCCGATAGACATTAGTGGATTGCATTTTACAGACACTAGTTACACGAGCGTAATCTGCACGATGTAAAGCAGTATAGGTGGATGATTCAAATATGTGACCGTAATTGTCCATCCGAGCCGAGCGACGTTGTATATCCAATGAATATCTCAAAGCTACCCCTGGCACCGATCCTCCTTACCTCAAAGAAAGAAAAGACTCTCTCTTCGGCAGCAGCAGCGATCCTGCGGGGGAGCAACAATGTATCCAAACGACGCGGTGCAGCGTATATGTATATGTGTGTGTGTGTGTGTATTCCCCTTTGGGGGGGGTGGGGCGATCACAGTCTACCTCGCAGGGAAAAATTCACACACACACACACACACACACACATCACCTCCAACATTGCTTTATTATTATTTTTTTTTTAAATGTGTGGTTTCCCTGGGTGTCTATCACGGCACCCAGACAAACCACACATTTCAAAAAAAGAAAATTTGGGGCCCACAGGGTGTCGGGCTGTGATGAAGAGGGCTGACCCACCTGACAATTTCATTAGTTTTTCTTTTGCTTTTTTCCTGTTTAATACTCCCATAGGGGGTACAATTGCCCCCCATGGGTAAAAACAATTTTTTTGTCTCTAAAAAATAAAAAATGATCCTCCAGCTGGGGGCCAGCCTAGTACTTACCGCCTTTCTATGGTCCTGGTAGGTTAGTGGTTTTCCTGGCTGTGGATTGCGCTGGTGCTGCGATCCACAGCCAGGAAAACATGCCAGGAAGGCATCATTGTAAAGGGGAGACTCCCCCCCTCCCCCTTTCCAGTGATGCCTCCCTGACACCTGGGGAGGCATCGCATCCCTGTAAATCCCCACCGGACAATGGAGCTAGCTGTCACCTAAAGTCTTCTGTCGCCGGTGGGAATCTGTAACGCTAACACACCTCACAGTTCGCTGATGTCACAGATATGCAGGAGGGGGGTGGGGTCAGGTGCGGAAGCGACTCAGTGTCTTCCTCACCCTTTGGGGTAAAAAAAGGTAATCGGATCCTTCTCAGCCCTCCCCGGTGTCAGCCAATGTCCGAAAGACACACAAGGGCCAACACCCGTAGCCAACGGGTTAATGTATAATCAAGTAACAAACAGCTGTTTTTGTGCTCATCTGAGACAGACAAACAGTGCCACCTTGTCACAGACTGTCATAAATGCTGGTGCCAAGCACTGGAAACTACCAGCTCCAATTAAGTACTGCACAAGTAATATTGTAACTATTTATGTTAGGCCCAGTAAATATTTCAATAATGTAAACCTGAGCTCAACCCCTGGCACCTATGGCACAAAGCAGACAGGCTTAATTTAAGAAAATGTGAAAAGCATTTAGAAGTACCAAAACAGTTAAAAAGTCAAAAACAGAATACAATAAAATCCCACTCAAGTTTATAACATAGAGGCTATGTTAATGAACAAAATGCCACCAAAACCACAAACTTCCAAAAAGGGGAACTGTAGATATGATATTTTAAAGTATGAATTACATTTTAGCACCAACAATGGGCACCTGGTTGCACTAGACTAGGATAATGTTTTATTGCAACACTGCGATGGAGAGCAGGTCAGATATGAGTCCTAGGTTGGTCTGAGTCAAAGAGTTACCTTCAGGCTTAAAACTTTTCTGAGTAGGTAGATCATCTGCGTGGCAAGGCCGCAGGCTGGATCCAAAGATTAAGTCATTGATGACGGACAAGTTCTCGGTGAAGCCTTCGATGATAGTGGGAAAAGGGCCAAGCGGGAAGAGTCTGGAGTTTCTACCCAGGTAAGCGTCGATGTGGTTTCGATGCCGCTTGGCGAAGAGTCTAGTGAAGATTTCTGCCTTCAGACATAGACTTAGGGGATCATTTTGACCCTGGTGGTCTTTTGACCGGCAGGGTAAATGTGGCGGTCCCACCAGCAACAGGCTGGTGGTGCAGACCACCACATTATGAGTGTGGTGGGTTGGCCTCTACACTTACATACACGCATCCACTCACACGCATCCATGCACACATTCACAACTCCAAGCATACTCACACCCATCCAAACACGCATACTCACACACGTACACACTGACATGCAGACACACAGTCACTACAGCATACAACTACGCACACACACATTCATGCACACACGCAGACACCACACCCCCCATCCTACCACCCCCCTCCCTTGTCGGACAATCACTTTACCTGGTCCAGGGAGAAGGTTGTCCGGCAGGGGACGGGATGGGGACTTCCACCGCTGGTAGCGCCCCACCAGCAAGTGTGGCAGAAATCCAGAAGTACCCGTGATATGGCAGGCGGGAGATCACCAGCACTGGCGGTCTCCTGGCACCCGTGGCTTTGGCAGTCTTCAAGAAAGACCGCCAAAGTCATAATGAGGGCCTTAGTCTCTTTTCTGGAAATCAGGGGGAAGGCTGCCAGCTCTTGCTTGCAAGATTTCAATGTCAACATTGGGCCAACAGACTCAGATTTGCTACTGTGGAGAAGAATGTAACAGAAGCTGCTGCAAAGTCAGGCCCACCGGCAATGCATCCTCAGTGGATCATCTTTGCAGGTTTGTCCCAGTCTTATATCGGTTCTACAGGCAAACATCCTTTTAAAAGTTTCTAGGTCCCAGGTTTTAGTGTTTGGTAGGAGTAGTACACTCTGACAATTATCTAAGGGCCCCAGGGCCTTAGGGACATCTCTTAGAGGCCTGAACTCACTCTAGTAGAAACTACCAGTAGGGTCCAGGGCAGGTCCAGTTGAAAAGGGTCAACTGGACAATTTTAGGAAACTAGGCTTCCTGCAGCTTTTGTGTTCCTGTAGCTTAACAGGAAGTCAGCCAACTGACCCTTGAAATCAACAAGAGGGAACAGATCTAACTTTTAGGATTCCCCTCACAGGCCACAACTGCAGGTGCAGTCCTTCTGTCTATCAGAGCTCTGGTAGTGTTCTGAAGAGTGTACTCTGGTTGCTACATTTATGCCCAATGAAGCCTGTAAGGATTACTTCTGGCTATTCCCTAACTAAGGGGGTAAAAGTTTCCATGGGTGACCTTACCCACTTTTGCAGTAGTTCCGGTGTGAGCTACTGCAGACTGTCACACAGTGCCCTCCTTTACTTAAAATAAAGATGGCAGAACCTTTCCTCCCCAGTGCAGATCTCCTTGTGCCCACCAAGAGGTGTGGCTCTGGTAATGGGTAAATCCCCTCTTGTAGTAACTCAAAACCAGTTCTGGGGCAACTCCTCTCCCACTGGATTGCTACCTGGCTGACTAGCAGGACCATAGAGGGGGCAGGCCCAGTGTGAGTACATCTGCTTGTGACAGGGAAGGTATCCTCTGAAGGTAATTAAGTTCGTGGGCACATCCCATATGGCTATCCTGTTAGGAGAAGGCAACCCATATCCCTTTGTCTCAGCTGTAGTAGCTACTACCATTTAATCAAGGAGTCCTTCAGCACCGGGGTGACAATGAGCAGTGACGGAAAGGAACATTTAGCTCAGGAAGGAAAATGACTACTTTCTAAAAGTGCCATTTCAAATTAGTAATATAAAATCTGACCATTAACTTGGATTTTAAATTGAGTTCTTGAATCATTTTTCTAGCCACTCCTAAACTGAAGTTAAGCATAAGATGTTATAACGTTCCCAAGTGCTTTTCCATGATGGAGCTAGCCTTGCCACAGTGAGAAACCACGTTAGAGGTTTTTCACTACAAGGACATGTAAAATAAAACATATATATCCCCCTGTATAAATACCATGCACCCTGCCTTGTGGGCACTTAGGGCTTACCTTAAATATGACATAAATATTAAAAAGGAAGGTTTAGACTTGGCAAAAAGTTTACCGTGCAGGCCTAGTTGGCGATTTGACAAATGCACACCCAGTCTGCAGGGGCAAGCCCTGCAGACATGCTGTGCATTGTTACTTTAGTGGTGGCATAATATGAGCTGCAGTCCAATAGTGATATTTAACTTACAGGCCCTAGGTACACTTTTGTACCATATATTTGGGACATATTGGTAAGTTGAATATGCCAATCAGATGTGTAGTCAATTTCATCATGTTTCAGGGCAGGGTTCAGAGCACATACACTGGGCACTGGACAACAGTGTCCCAGTGTGCAGTCAACTAACCAGTAACAAAGTTGAGCAAAAGAATGAGGGGTGACCACATAAAAAGGGCAATTTTCCAACTCTCTCTCTTTCTTTCTCTCTCTCTCTCGCTATATATATAAATATATATATAGTTATAGTTAGGCTCATGTTTTAAACATACAAAAACATAGAAATTCACCAGTTATAGAGTTATCTCAAGTAGCTATAACTTGTGCCCTAAGTTAACCATAACTCGCGCCCTCGTCATGCACAGGTTTTACTGCAAATATTACAATGATATTATCAATGATGTTATCAAAGATGTCATGAGTGACGTAGTTTTTGGGGTAATTATTGCATGGCGAGGGTGCCAGTTATAAGTTACCTTATGGCACGAGTTATAGTAACTTGAAATAACTATAAATGCTAAATTTCTATGGATTTGTACGTTTATAATGTGAGCGTAGCTATAACGTCCCTTTATCCTTTGTTTTTTTTAAAAGTGAATTTCTATGTTTTTTTAAATTCTATTTCCTAACTGTAACGTCTCTGTAACCTTTGTTTTTTCAGTGAATTTCTATGTTTTTTAACGGATAGTAATTTTCATTATTATATGTTAATCCAACCACTTCCGTGCACGGCCTTTGGCCATGCACAGCAGCAGTTGGCCACAGAGCCTGGCCTGTGGCCAGGTTTTTCAGCCAACCGTCTATAAGCACCCAACCTTGCACTGTGCACTACCTTTGCCCATGCCCAGCAGAGGTTGCCAGCAAAGCCTGGTCTGCAGCCAGCCTATCTCTCTGTGTTTGAGTATAGGTGTAAGAGGGTGTGACTTAGGATGAGAGTGGCTGTGAGAGTCTCTGTCTGGGTGTGAGAGTGCGTGTATCACTGTCTTAGCAAGTGTATCAGTGTCTGCACAAGTGTGTGAGTGGCTGAATTAGGGTGTCAGTGGGTCTGTGAGTGTGTGAGAGTCTAAGTGGGTGTGCAAGTGTCTGAGTGGGTATTTGAGTGGGTGCGTGAGGGTCTGACGGGGCTGTGAGTGGGTCTGTAAGGGTCTGAGTGGGGCTGTTAATGGATGCACGAGGGTCTGAGTGGGTGCATGAGCGTCGGAGTGGGTCTGTGAGTGGATGTATGGGTGTCTGTGTGGGTCTGTGAGTGGGTGTGGGAGGGTCTGTGGGTGGGTTCATGAGTGGGGTCTTAGAGTGGCTGCATATGGGTCTAAGTGAGTGTGTGAGTGAGAGAAAGAGTTTGAAAGAGAGAGAGAGTGTGAGAGGGAGAGAGATAGACAGTTTTTTAGGCTTTGATGGATGATATAGTTAGAATGAGATATTTCTGTTCAAACTGAACAGAAAAATGTATTTGTCAATTAAAAAGAGTAAGATCACCTTTCAGTATGAGCCTTAAACAGTTGAATAAAAGAAAAAAAAATAAAGGAGGGAAATGACCAGCGAGACACCTGGATTCAAACCCTTAACCTTACCTTCACATTTGAGCTATTTTTTTTTTTCCATTTTTTTTTTTAGCCCTTTATGGGCTATCTGGGACTGCGGGGGTGCCTCAATGTCTCCACCGCGGTCCCTGACTATTATTTTTTTATGTATTTTATACTATGCCCTTTACGGGCTATCTGGGAATTCAGGGGGATCCGCAAGGCCTTTTCCCATTGCTTTTAACAGCAGTTCCCTGCTTGCTGGAGCAAAGTTGTCATCTGTCTTCCCTGATGAAAACTCTGCTTTCTGACAGCGGGGTCTCTTTGGTAGGTCCCGCTGAAAGAAAGTGAACTTTGTTGGGTGTGATTTAGCTGCAGCTGTCAAAGCCAATCTACAGCAAACAGCTATGTCCCAGGGGTGGGCACCCCGGGACATAGCAGTAGCTGGCCCTGAGGGGGTGGTGGTCCCCAGGGACATCAGTGGCTTCACTAGAGGGGTTGCACCCCCCTACTCCAACATGTATAGCCCTGAGGAGGTGGTGGCCCCCAGGGCTAAGGGGGGGGTCCGAAACAGACCCCTTTACATATTCTACTATTTGCCCAAAGGCGATGGTGATCCCCAGGGCTGTGGGAGGGGGGCAGGAGGCCTCACTAATAAAAACAAAGCACTGCCTCTGGGACCTGGCCCACCTAGGGGTTTATTTAAAAACAAGCACAGGAGCCCGCACTTGTTAATTTTTTTAATAAAAAAAAAAAATGCTTTTAATCCCTGTCGGGGTCCTTTTGGGACCTCAGCACCAGAGCTAAGGGGTCAGGGTGGTAATACCTTGGCCTTTCTTGTATTTTTAATTCTTTTTTTCTGGGACTCGACTGAAGCCAAGGTTCAACATGGCTGCCAACAATTCCTTGTTGAAGTGTTGACAGCCAATCAGATCTCATTATGAGATCCGGAGGGGTTGCGAATCCTTTGAATCCCTAGATATACAAATTTGGATTTTCTTCAATTTCTCAAAAACTACTGATCGGATTTACACCAAATAACAAAAAGGGTTATTTCGGGACCAAGAGCTACCTTTCTGCCAAATTTGGTGCAGTGGTTTTGGTGCTATCGCTGTTCAATTTTTCCTAGGGGAATTGAGATTGGAAACGCTCTAAAATTCACTCCCCAGCCCCCTTTATCTCGACCCCCGTTCATGGATCACCCCGAATCTTTCCAAACAGCAGCTCATGTGACTGTCGATTTTTTGGAGGAATTTTCATGAAAATTCGTCAAGCGAAGCTAAAAATATAGGCAAGCAAAAAACTGCTTTTTTAATAGAAACTAGGTCCTTACTATAACTACTATATACGCACCAGATATATTTCACTGAAAAAAACAAAGGTTAAAGTGATGTTATAGTTAGGTGGAAATGTCAGTTAAAACATTATATTTTCAACTAAAAAAAAACAAAACACTGAAATTCACCAGTTTTAGTTAACTGACGTAACTATAACTTCTACCCCCACCATGCACAGTATTGTCATCCATGATATCATTTCAGATGTAAATAGTGATGTAATATGTGAGGTATAAGCAGTGCGTGGCGAGGAGACGGCAATGTTTTTTTTTTTTTTGGGGGTTCCTTGGTTTTACCTGGGTTACCCACAGCACTGGCATCCTTTGGGGAACGCAGGAGAAGGCCCCTGGACATTGCAGCCCCACCGGTTCCTCTGCCAGCACCAGTTCTGGGTGCCAGGGGGAGCTGGCTCCATTGATTTGCTTCCACCTGGCAGAACAAAACTGTGTTCCCTGTCTGGGAGAGTGTGGGCACAGAAATAAGTTTATTTACCCTGCCCACATATTCCTGTGCTGGTGAGGGGTCACTAGCTCTCTGGGGGCGTTGAAGGATAGAGTACCTGGGGCTGTGTTATGGGTCAGGGAAGGGATCTTCCCTCCAAATTTTACCCTGGGACTTTTAATCCCTTCGCTGCCAGGCCTTTTTCCCCTCCTGTGCCAAGCCGTTTTTGGCTACTTAGGGAAATTCTGGCTTAGGCCCCCATAACTTTATGTCCTCATAACCTATCCACTGAAAATTTGCGTCCTTTTTCCCCCAACATCGTGGGGATCCTAAAGGTACCCAGAGTTTGTGGGTTCCCCTGGAGGAGACCGAGATATTAGCCAAAATACAGCTAGAATAAGATTTTTTGGGGAAAATGGGAAAAAAGTGCTGCAGGAGAAAGCATCATTTTACTGGGACATACCCCATTTTTACTATTTTTTGTGCTTTCAGCCTCCTTCCAGTTAGTGACAGAAATGGTTGTGAAACCAATGGTGGATCCCAGACAGCTAAACATTTCTGGAATGTAGACACAATTCTGAATTCATCAAGGGGTCATTTGTGTCCATCTGTCAAGGTTTTCCTACAGAAAGTAACAGTTGAAATAAAAAAAATATTGTAGTTGAGTTGAAAAGAACAGCCATTTCTGTCTACATTTTCTTCTGTAACTTTTTCCAGCTATGGCAGATTTTTGAAAGCAATATACTGTTATGTCTGCTGGACTCTTCCGGTTGTGGGGATATATAGGGCTTGTAGGTTCATCAGCAACCCAAGTTACCCAGAGCCAGTAAATGAGCTGCACCTTGCAATGGGTTTTCATTTTATGCCTGATATACAGCAATTCACTTGGTAAAATATAAAGAGTGAAAAAGAGGTATCAAGGAAACTTATGTATTTGCAACATGGGCACAAGTTATGGAGTTTAGAAGCAGTGATTATTTGCACATCTCTGAATTTGGGGGTACCCATATTAGCTTGGGCATTACAGGGCATTCCTCAAAACGACTTATTTCTTACACATCATCTTACATTTGGAAGGCACAAATGTAGAGAAAGGCAAATGGCAATAACACTTGTTCTTCTATTCTTTGTTCTCCTAAGTCTTCCGATAAAAACGGTACCTCACTTGTGTGAGTAGGCATAGTCCCCATGACAGCAAACACCCCAAAACGCAGCGTATACACCACATGTTTACACTGAAAACTCATGCGTTTTTTGCAAAGCACCTAGCTGTGGATTTTTGCCTCTAGCTGGCCGGCACTTAGGGAAACCTACTATACCCACACATTTTTGAAAACTAGACACCTAGGGGAATCCAGGATACAGTGACTTGTGGGGCTCTCACTAGATTCTGTCACCCAGAATCCTTTGCAAACTTAACAATTTGGCAAGAAACATTTTTTCCTCTTATTTCGGTGATGGAAAATTCTGGAATCTGAAGGGAGCCACAAACTTCATTCCACCCAGCATTCCCCCAAGTTTCCCGATAAAAATGGTACCTCATTTGTGTGGGTAGGCCTAGACCCCATGACAGGAAACACCCTAAAATGCAACGTAGACACATCACATTTTTACACTGAAAACTTGCACGTGTTTTGCAAAGCGCCTAGCTGTGGATTTTGGCCTCTAGCTCAGCGGCCACTTAGGGAAACCTAGCAAACCTGTACAGTTTTTTAAAAACTAGACAGGTATGGGAATGCAGATGTGGTGACTTGTCGGGTTCTCACAGGTTCTGTCACCAAGAATCCTTTGCGAACCTCAAACTTTGGCTACAAAACACTTTTTCCTCACATTTTGGTGATGGAAACTTCTGGAATCTGAGGGGAGCGACAAACTATCTTCCACCCAGCATTCCCCCAAGTCTCCCGATAGAAATGGTACCTTACTTGGGTGGGTAGGCCTAGTCCCTGCAACAGGAAACGCCTGAAACCGCAAAGTGGACACATCACATTTTTACACTGAAAACTCGCGTTTTTTGCAAATGTGCCTAGCTGTGGATTTTGGCCTCTAGCTCAGCCGCCACTTAGGGAAACCTAGCAAACCTGTATATTTTTTTTTAAATTAGACATCTAGGGGAATGCAGAATGGGGTGACTTGTGGTGCTCTCACCAGGTTCTGTCACCCAGAATCCTTTGCAAACCTCAAAATTCAGCAAAAAAACATTTTTTCCTCACATTTTGGTGATGGAAACTTCTGGAATCTGATGGGAGCCATAAACATCCTTCCACCCAGCATTCCCACATGTTTCCTGATAAAAATGGTACCTCACTTGTGTGGGTAGGCCTAGTCCCCGCATCAGGAAACGTCCCAAAACACAACATGGACACATCGCATTTTTACACTGAAAACGTGTGTTTTTTGCAAAGCGCCTAGCTGTGTATTTTTTACGTCTAGCTCAGCCGCCAGTTAGGGAAACCTAGCAAACCTGTACATTTTTTGTAAACTAGACACCTACGGCAATGCAGAATGGAGTGACTTGTGGGGCTCTCACCAGGTTCTGTCACCCAGAATCCTTTGCAAACCTCAAAATTTGACTTTAAAAAAACACCTTTTCCTCACGTTTAATTTTGGAAACTCCAGGAATCTGAGGGGAGCCACAAATGTCCTTTCACCCAGCATTCCTCCAAGCCTCCGGATAAAAATGGTACCTCTCTTGTGTGGGTAGGCCTAGTCCCTGCAATGGGAAATGGCCCAAAACATAACATGGACACATCACATTTTTACACTGAAAACTCATGCGTTTTTTGTAAAGTGCCTTGCTTTGGATTTTGGCCTCTAGCTCAGCCGCCACTTAGGGAAACCTATCAAACCTGTATATTTTTGAAAATTGGAAACCCAGGGGAATGCAGAATTGGGTGACTTCTGGCTCTCTCACCAGTTTCTGTCCTCCAGAATCTTTTGCAAACCTTGAAATATGCCTAAAAACACTTTTTCCTCACATTTTGGTGATGGAACCTTCTGGAATCTCAGGTTTCCCTAGATGACCGCTGTGCCCAGGACCAAAAGCACAGATGCCTTCCATTCAAAAACAGGTTGATTATGATAAATAATTTGGATGTGTCCATGTTGTGTTTTGGCCCCCTCCCTGTCATGGGCACTTGGCCCACCCACACAAGTGAGTTAGCATTTTTATTGGGAGACCGCGGGAACGCTGGGTGGTAGGAAGTTTCTGGTTTATTTCTGCTTCTGGAAGAATATAGCATAGAAATGCAAGAAAAATGTGTGATTTTAGTCACGTTTGAAGTTTACAGGGCATAGTGAGCAAGAAACTTGTTGAGATCCACAAGGGGCACACTACCCTGTACTCCACCGGGTGTCTAGTTTTCTAACATATCTAGAGTTGGTAGATTTAGTTACTAATCGGACAGACGGAAATTCTTGTTTAGGGAGGGAGGGACTGGGATGGTTCTACACACCACAGCATTATTGGGCTGTAATGTTAACAATCTATCTTTATTATATATACTTGGTGCATCTAATGTATTACCTACCTACTACAATGAATACTAGCACGATCAACTGTATAGTGACAATGGTATGTCTTGTCTAAATGCCAATAAAGTTTGTGTTAAAAAAAATTCTAGAGTTCGTAGATTTTCCCTAGACAAGAAGCGAGCACACTATCAAGACTCCTACATCTGTGATGTTCCAAACATTCATATTGTGAAAAGAAATGCCCTTGGGTTTTCTTAGAAAGACCCCTTATCCACCAACCTAGCTGGTGGCATGCTTCATCATTTGGGTCCCACCTAAGACACCTAGCGTGCCAGGGGTGTGTTTACGCTTGATTACACCGGAGCGGGTTTTCTCCATGCAAACTGACATACTGGTTGGATTTGGCACAAGGGTGAGTGATGGTTTAATAGATCAAATTTTATTAACAAGAGATTTCACAAAACTGAAATGCGCTATTAATAACTGAAAGGCCAAAAAACTGAACCAATGAATAACAGCTTGTGAGCTGTAAAGCCACGACTAGGCACCAACCGCTTTACAGGCCATCCACACTCCTTTCATACATGATACATACAAGATCATTCAGACCACTAGCAGAGGGCCCCGCACATTACAACATTCACAACAAGAGACAATGTACACCCTGGCACAGAAATACAGAAAATAAAATTATTACTGCATAACCATATATTAATCAAGTGCACACACATACTGGATGGATTTGGCACAAGGGTGAATGATGGTTCAATAGGTCAAATTTTATTAACAAAAGATTTCACAAAATGAAATGCACTGTTAATAACTGAAAGGCCAAAAAACTGAACCAATGACACTTAACTTGTGAGCTGTAAAGCTGCGTCAAGGCACCAACCACTTTACAGTCCATTCACACACCTTTTATACGTGACACTCACAAGACCATTCATGCCACCATCCACATGCCCAGCACATTACAATACTCACATCAATAGAAAGCGCAATTCATGGCCCCATCACTTTCATACGCCCACATGCCTTGACACAGCAATCACACCAGCTGAGGGAGTCTGTAGACTGGCGTTTGGCAAGCAGTGTATTGTAGTGACCGACAGCAAGTCACTGATAACACTGCCAGCCAAGCGCCACTCCACGCACACCACCACATTTTTTAACAAAAAAGAAAACAGTAACTAATTATAAGTAAATACAAAACTATAAACATAACAGCTCCAACTAAATACTTGACAGTAATGCCAACCGTGAAACTGAACAAAAAATACAAAACTATACAGAACAGGCCGTTCACTTTTACACTCACTGTAGTTCCTAATAATTCTTTTGGGTGTGGCAACTTCTAAAACAGGTGGACACACACAGCCCACGCTTAAAAGGACAATCGGGGCAGTACATACGGCTCTCCCTCCAGATACCTCTTCGGAGACACTCTACATTTCTTAGCGGGAAAGTTTTTTTTGGGGCATGAGATGGATGTGATCTTTCAATCTAGCCACATCCTCCACCACTGCTTCTCTAGGAACTCTTGCCTGTTCCACTACAACAAGGCTGTCTAGCACAGACTCCTGAAACTTAACAAATGTCATCTTTGACTCAGGAGAACAGTCCTTGAACACAGTAAGAGCACTAAATGTTTCTAAATGGAAGAGATGTATAGCCAACTTCTTATACCAAACGTAAGCCTTATGAACAGCTGTGTAACCTCTGATTATTGTAGTCTAAATGCACGCAGGTTTGTGCACTTCAGCAACCTAACCCCAAACAGTCACAGTTAAAGTACTTTCATCATGCATGGTAGTCAGCATGTGGACATTCCTCCTGTCTGCAAATTTCACAGATTGCAGCCCATCACTACGCAAGGCACTGCACTGTCCTTTGATAACCTATACGATTAGAGCGGAAAGTGCCACAAGCAACAGTGTCCACTTTGAACATTTCCCTGAACAATTGCAGGCCATTGTAGAAGTTACTTAAGTACAAATGGGAACCTTTCTTAAATAGTCATCTACCAAGTTCCCACACAATTTTTTAACTAACTCCAAAAGTGGACGGACAACCAGGAGGGTCAATACTGGAATTTCTACCAGTGTAGACCCAGAAAATATAGACATATCCTGTACTACTGTCAGACAGCATTAATTCCATAACGTGCCCTCTTGCTAGGAATCTACTGCCTAAAAACCAAACAGCCCTTGAACAGGACCAACGACTCATTCACAGCTATTTCTTTCCCTGGAACATAGATCTCTGAAAACGGTTCTACAAAGTTATCAAGGA
The DNA here is from genome assembly GCF_031143425.1 of Pleurodeles waltl. Taxonomy (NCBI): domain Eukaryota; kingdom Metazoa; phylum Chordata; class Amphibia; order Caudata; family Salamandridae; genus Pleurodeles; species Pleurodeles waltl. The sequence continues at coordinate 622,222,818 of NC_090437.1, read as the reverse complement.
CAGGCCGAATTTTAAAAAAGACGGTCACAATCAGGGTGATCTTGTGACAGCGCTAAAGTATTACCAACAAACTGCAGCATCCGAAGAAGAAGCAAATACCGAATACCACTCATGTTTGCAGGAAATATTGCCACTGCCATCAAGGGACCAGTAGAACAATATGAAGACAGTGTTGGATTCCTTATCAGCCTAGTGGTTTCTGCCTCCCTTGGGGGCTGATGGGCTTAAAAAAAGGCCGATCTGCCCCCGAGTGGGTCAGAAATGGCCTAGACAATTTGCCCCCCCCCCCCAAAGGGGAGCTACCCTTGCCCATGGGGCCAGCCCCAAAACAAAGAAATAAATTGTGCAAACAAGACATCCCTGGTGGCCTAGTGGTTTCTGCCTCTGTTGTGGGCAGCTGGGCCCATAAAAAAGGCCGATCTGCCCCCAAGTGGGTCAGAAATGGCCTAGACAATCCCCTCCCCCCCCAAAAGGGAGCTACCCTTGCCCATGGGGCCAGCCCCAAAACAAAGAAACAAATTGTGCAAACAAAACATCACTGGTGGCCTAGTGTTTTCTGTCCTCCTTGGGGGCTAATGGGCATGGAAAAAGTCTGATCTGCCCCCAAATGGCCTGGACAATTTGCCCCCAAAGGGGAGGGACCCTTCCCCAAGGGGCAAGCCACCAAACAAAGAAATTCATTGGGCAAACAAAACATCCCTGATGGCCTAGTGGTTTCTGCCAGCTTAAAAAAAAGGCCGATCTGCCCCCATGGGGGGCAAAAATGGGTTAAACAATTTTCCCCTAAAAGGTTGCGACCCTTGCCCAAGGGTCCGCCCCCCAAACAAAGAAAACAGTTTGGCAAACAAAACATCCCTGGTGACCTAGTGGTTTCTGCCCCTTTTGTGGGCAGCTGGGCCTATAAAAAAGGCCAATCTGCCCACAAGGAGGGCAGAAACAGCCTAAATAATTTGCCCACAAAGGGGAGTGACCCTTGCCCAAGGGGCCACTCCCAAATGCACAAATACAATACCCAAATATTTATTCCCGGGTGTCTGATGGATTCTGCCGCATGGGGAAAGATGAGCCTAAAATTCCCAGGGGGCCGCTCCCCAACAAAGTCACCAGAACTAAATAAAAACAAAACCCTGGTGTCTAGTGGGCATTCACAGTGCGATTGTGCATCAGGGGTGCCCAAAGAGACATCGGAGGAAAGGAAAAACCCTTTCCTTTCCTCCGATGCCTCTTTGTGAACCCCTCAATCCCCCCCTCCACCCCTATCCCCCAATATTGAGAGAAACCTATCTGTTTTCTCTCTCTCCCTGCCTGGAAGCAAATGGCTTCCAGCGCGATGGGGGCACCGACATCATGAGATGCTGCTGGGGGAGGGAGGTGTCGGTGTGGCAGCGGAAGCCCTTCCGCTGTGGGAAGGTGTGAGTCCCTGGGTGTACTGGTTATGTCCTTGCACAGCAGCGCTGCAGCCAAGGACATAACCATTACTTCCAGGGCACCGAAGGGGTTAATGGCTCAGACACAAGAGCAGCACACCCCCACCCCCTCCAAAAATAATTACATTGGCCCCAGGGGATGGGGTCCCTGGGGCCATTTAATGGCATGGCTTTGGGTAGGGGGTTGCATGCCCCCATCAAAAAAAGTGTGCCAATTCCCACACCAGTGAAGCAGCTTTTATTTGAAAAGAGCGGATTTCCTGTACTTAAAAATAAAATAAAAAAATAGCCAAGTGGGTCAGAGTATTCCTACCCTGCCCCCATTATATGCTATTTAAATTATTTTTTCAGGACAGAAGGCTGAGTCCTAGAGTCCAAAAATGGCTGCTGCAACATCTTTGTTGATGTTACCAGCTGCCAATCAGGTTCAATCTGTTGATCTGTTGGGTCCGCGGTTCTTTCAGAGCGTGAAATATACATACATTTTGAATCTTAATTTCTCAGAAACTACTAAATGGATTTACACCAAATCACAAAAAGCACATTTCTGGGTAAAAATCTAGCTTTCTGACGAATTTGGTGTAATTCTGTCCAACAGTTTCTGATGTAGCTGTGCTTAAAGTTTCTGTGGGAAATTGCATGGGGAAAACATGTTTTGGGACCCCCCTTTTTGACGGCCCCCGCATCACCTTGAAACTTTACAAGAAGGCGCTGAGATGGGTGAACCTTTTTTTGGAAAGTTTTGTCAAGATTTGTCAAACGGTGACAATTATTAGCAAACCAAAAAATCTATTTCCTTTGGAAACACAGTCCTAACTACAACCATGCAGTTTCAACTGCCACTGTGCTATATATCTCCAACAGTGCATGAAGAGAGCTGACTAAAGGCTACTCTATTTTGTGTTGCTTTCTATCAGCCCTCTTAATTTATTGGTCTGTTCAAGTGTCATTCAAAATGAGTTTCTGCCCATCACAGCACATAGCAGTGGGTAAGCCCACTTCACCCATTGGGTCAATATGTATCTGCCTAAAAATCGTCCAGGGCAATAGTTCAGTTTCTACTTTAATTTGTCTATTAATTTCATTTTTTTTTATTGTTTTGGTGATATCTTATTTTTTTATTTATTTTTTGCAAACATGCAGATCACCTTAAGTCGGCAGCACTTTCACTTTCAGTTGCTTTTAAACTTTTAATGTCTGTTGCATGTTTGCAAAAACGTAAATACAAAATATTAGTGAATTATCATGGCCTGAACTATTGGATTTGCCAGTGTTTGTTTAGATGGAATTTTGGAAGTTTACCAAGGTTTGGTGATCTGAACATAGTCGTCGCAGGAGCAATTGGTGTGCCCAAAGTTGTGAAAGAAGAGAAGACGCACTGGCCTATTTAGATATTGTGTAATTATTTTGTAAATATCCTACACCCTGATGTGTGTTTCAAACCCTAATATTTTTATAACAACCTTTTTAGCTCAACTTTGAATTTGTAAAGCACACGCCAAGTTTATATAAAACCACAACAAATAAAACAGTAACCGGATATATAAGAGCAAAAACAAAAAGTAAAAAAGGACATGAACCCTCATTTTGGCTGTTGGCATCATTATATCTGGTTATGCTTATGGCATGCTTCTCTGTGCAAGCTGGAGACAAAAGGGACAGATGTATTTGAGGGTTTTTCCCATTAATTAAATTTGGATTTTTACATCAGACATCCACCGTTTCCTTTGGTGTTCTAAAGCACCCCGTTTTGCATTAGCTGAACGCTGGAGAAGAAACGATACGCAATGCGCTGATGACATAGCGCTGCTACCCCTAGTCCCTTAGGGTGTGTGCAATTGGCATTTACAACAATATCATGCATGCAATATAATAAATGCTAGGACAACGTTTGTGGGTATATAATATGTCGCAAGTTTATTATTTACACAGGTTGGGTTAGCTTACGGGCGATCCCGGTGTCGGAGATGAGGTTATTAAACATTGGCCGACACCCATCCTGAGAAAGCTAGAGCTGTTCCGTCTGGTGTTCTCTGCACCAACATGCTTAGCATCTTACAGCTCGTTCCTTTATTGTGGTTTACCACTTTATCAATTTTGTCATGCTCCTGACAAGTCAGAGCGAGACCCCGGCCAGTCTCCACAGTTGCTCAGGATTTCAACTGTCCCTTGCGGGATTAAGGAGCGCCGTCACGTCATCCCAGGCCCCGCCGTAAAGGCTCCAAGTAGCCTGAGGAATAGGTTTTGGCTCCAGGAATCACCATCTGGAGGCGTTTTAACCAATTTGAAGCTTTAGGATCGCCCTGTAACTCCGCTTTGCGACGATGCTTTAGTTTCCTGTAAAGAAAAATCTTGTTGTAAACGTATGTCTCACATGTGACCATTTCTTCGCCTATGAGTGCATGAAGGCTTTGTTCGCCCTGTCGTCGGGGTGGGTGGGAGGTTGCTCGCCTTACTTCCAAAGAGGCCCAGCCCAGCGAGGTCACCCCTTAAAAGGACCTCCTGGCCTCACTCCTCCCTTCTCACACCTTGGGGGCCATAAAGGAGAGGTGGCCCACCCTCCCTAGTACGGAGGCCCTTCCTGGCCAAATGCCTCCCTAACAGGGGAGCGACGCTAGGGAGCTGTCCCCTCTATTGTCGCCCTACGTGCGACGTGGCCAGCTACATAGCGCTGCTACCCCTAGTCCCTTAGGGTGTGTGCAATTGGCATTTACAACAATATCATGCATGCAATATAATAAATGCTAGGACAACGTTTGTGGGTATAATATGTCGCAAGTTTATTATTTACACAGGTTGGGTTAGCTTACGGGCGATCCCGGTGTCGGAGATGAGGTTATTAAACATTGGCCGACACCCATCCTGAGAAAGCTAGAGCTGTTCCGTCTGGTGTTCTCTGCACCAACATGCTTAGCATCTTACAGCTCGTTCCTTTATTGTGGTTTACCACTTTATCAATTTTATCATGCTCCTGACAAGTCAGAGCGAGACCCCGGCCAGTCTCCACAGTTGCTCAGGATTTCAACTGTCCCTTGCGGGATTAAGGAGCGCCGTCACGTCATCCCAGGCCCCGCCGTAAAGGCTCCAAGTAGCCTGAGGAATAGGTTTTGGCTCCAGGAATCACCATCTTGAGGCGTTTTAACCAATTTGAAGCTTTAGGATCGCCCTGTAACTCCGCCAATCCTCGGGGATGGCATCTCGCGATAACCGAGGCCCCCCCACCTGTGCTCCTCCCTTACTTGCTAATTACAGGCTGCTATCCCAAGAGCGACTCTAATATTTCAGGACTTATACGTGCCCGCATCAGACCGGTGTACCGCGTCTGCTGAAAACAAATCCCTGCTGCTTCGTGATAATTGTCTTGATTGTTTGGTTCCCTGCCTGGACATTTCACTCGTGGCCTGAGACCTGGCTCCCTGCCACCCTCCCCCTGGGATCATCTCAGACAAGTTCTTCCCCCGCCTTATACCATGGCTCAAATTTCCGCCACCCTGCGTCAAGGCCTGCCACCGTGGACCTCTCCCACCAGTAGCTAGGTCGTTTACCCAGGTGGATTCCAATCTGCTCCTCCCCACAAGCTGGCCAACTCTAGTTTCACGGCATGGCCCCATCTCATTCCTGGGGTTCCCCTCCAGACGAGTTTGCTGTTGCTGAAACCTGTTTCTCAGCCCCCCTCTTTGGCCCGGCTTTCTGCTCTGGCCCCCCAGGGTGGCCCCTCACCCTACGAGTTTGATGTTACTGAACTCTTGTGTTCCAGCCACCCTCTTTGGCCCGGCATTCTGATCTGGCCCAAGGAGTGGCCCACACCATAGTGTCGCCATCCCTAGATGGACGAGAAGGAAAGCATTACCACAACATTTCTTGACATCTGTTACAGCACATGTTAGGGCTCAACCATGCCACAATATCTTCAATCCATTTAACAACATCACCATGCCCATATTTCGCCTCAGCTGTGCCCGCCATTTCCGCCCTTAGTACCCCATTTTTGCTATTGCCCACTTCAAGACCCTCATATATAGGAACTGCGTTAAGGCCTGCCGTCTAGGTGAGGCAACAGTTGTCCCGGTTGTGCAGGGCGGCCTGCAATGTGCCTCCTGAGTAGTTCTATCGGGCAACCTTGGAGGGGGGGGAGGGGTGGTGTGGGGGAGACCCCTATTCCTCTCAAACGACCCCACCCAGCTTCTTCTGTTCGGTCAACTTCTGAGCGCAGTACTTTCCATTCCGCCATGTCCTGGCCTCTCTCGAGATTACCCCACTTAGGGCCCTAACGGAAGCGCCACCCCCGCCTTAGCCATTAACTCTAAGGTGCAGAACACTCCCAGGAAAGCTATGGAAAATTCGACCGAACAATCTCTCCTCATGCTGTGTGTTACAGCTGGCTGGGATTGCCGCCCCACCCCACCAAAGCCCTGCGCATGTCTAGGTCGGTGGGAGCCCTTGATCAGGTGTCTTTCCTTCCTGTCCATCCCATCCATTTAATGCTGCCCATCTATGAAGCGCGCCGGCGAATCTGGCTCCCCTTTCAACTTTTGAGAAATGGGTGATTGCCGTCAAGAGCCCGGAGACCCACGCGTGTGATTTCCCGTTGGCTTTCCTCATTGCACCACTTGATGCCCCCCCTTGGCCGGTGGATGGGCGTCTCCAGCACCCCATGACTGTGTTAATGATCTGAACCTATCAAACCGCGCCTTGTATCTGGATCCGGTAGCAGGGGCCATCGCTAACACTCCCCCGGGCCCCTAACCTTCACTCCACTGTACCTACGCCATCGCTCGCATGATCGTTCTCATCTCCGCATCCTCCGCTTTTCAACCAGCAAATGCTCACCAGCTCCCTTAACCGCCCTCCCAATACTTGGCGATTCCCTGACTGGCAATAGCTGGCCTGCACTACGGCCCGGTTGTTTGATCCGGACGCAGCCCTCTTGTTGGCTGACTGTTGTGGCCACAGCTGGAGAGAGACGACAATTGAGAATATTTCCCGTAAGGTACTGCTCCTTGGGTGTCCCTGCCTAAACCACGCATTGGGCCAGTTCGCCGTCCACTACTGGCGGTCCGGTATGACCCCAAAAGCCCTCTCTGCCTGAAGCCTCGGTAGGGAGCTGGGGCTGCTGACTGGTGCACCTGGGGGTGTGCCACAATAAAGTACCATAGACTCCCTCCAGAACTGCCAGCCACCTGCGCAGGTCCATCCTTCCAGCCCGCCTCGTGGAGCACCAAGTGCCGGCAATTCTTCTCCTACTGTTGCCCCTGCGTGCCCCCTGGCAAATATTCTGCTTTCTCTCCGGGTCCCTGCCAAGCAGTATGCAGGTTTCGACTAAGAAACATGACCGCATAACCCGTGGGCATGCCCTTGCCGTAACTGTCTTGACTCACCCACTGCAACCTAGGAGGTGAACGCCACCTACAATCCTCCTTGAAAACCTTTGCACTATAACACGCGTTCTGTTGTAGTGCACTGTGCTAAGGGCTTCCCAGTGAATCAAATATGCCAATCATGGATGTCCCCATTACATAACATCTCTACCGGAGTACTCGCACTTTTATCGCTGTTAGCCGTGGTAGCATGCCCCAGCGTACAAACAGCGCAACGAGGCAGCAACAAATGAGTCCACCCCCATCCACAACCTGGGAACATGGCAAATCGTTAAAGGCGGGAAGTGAGGGGGGGGAGGCATGCCGAGGATGAAAAGTCTAGCACCTTTCGTAAGGGACAGCAAGTGTTTAATTTTTAATTGCTCTGTAAATCTTTGCCGCTACTGGCTCTCCCTAGCATGGGCCCCGTTGGGTGGTATGTGTAGTAACCCTGATGTATGTACTCCCTCAGGCTTTACAATTTTTTGCTCCACACATCCTGTCATGCTGCTAAGTGAGAGTCAAGTGATACCGCAGTACCATGTCGGATGAAATCATTGCAGCCGAAGCCCTAGCGACAGAGCTGTCAGCACTTGAATCGGTTCCCGCCTTAATGGTAAATGCAGTGGAGCACAGACCTTTCCATTGCTGCATCTGCCCTCTCGGATGCGTCAGGAGAGTGGACTCCTCCAAGGTTCCACCAATCAATGTAGACAATATTGCAGTCCTCACCTTCATGTTAAGGAGGGGAGACCTCCCCTTCCCCGACACACCTTGTATCAATTCTTGGGACAGTTGCCTTAACCATCTCCTCCCAGTCTCTCAATCTCATGTCCCTAATTCACCCTTGAATTAGCCTTTCCATAGACGGTTTACCAATACAGGTGAAACACGTATGCACAGGTTTTGAAGGGATGAAAGCAGAGGCTGATTCACCTTTTGTGTAAACAGCATATTGTCATCAATTAAAGGACCTTTATTTTCGGTATATCTGTGTATTGCGTATTCTTATGATATTGTGCATATGAGACCCGTGGTACGGCAGGAGCTTGCATGTCTCCTAGTCCAGCCTAAGCTGCGCTGCTATAGCTACCTTCTATCAGCCTAAGCTGCTAGAAACACCTCTTCTACACTAATAAATAAGGGATGACTAGACTTGGTGCAAGGTGTAAGTACCTCCGGTGCCCACTACAAGCCAGGCCAGTCTCCTACGTTGAGCACCATTCGGCCTGAAAAAAGACGCCCAGACCAGGCGCCCCCTTTTTTTTTTTTTTTTCTATGTATATATATATATATATATATATATATATATTTATATATATATATATATACACATATATTTTGAAAAGGCTGTAGTTGAACTTTCTTTGTAGTCTGATAGCAGGAGTCATAACAGTTATAGAATGGGAATATGGTGTTTCCTGTTCCAGATAGAAAGAGTTTTGTCGGTTTGCAGCGAAACATTAAATACAATACTCATTGTTTGCCCTTATGGTATTGTGAATTATTCCAGATATTATACATGTGAAGTGTTTCTGACATACACCCAACTATGAAACACCCCGTGAAGACTGTTATCTCCCGTCATTTGTAGGTCTTGCAAAAGCAGTGCCTAGCACCCCCAACCACTTCCTGTTACTCGCTCCTGAGTGTGCCCTTTAAACTCCTTGCTTTTCCGGCAGCAGTTGCTAACATTCGTTCATTGTTTTGGTGTGCTGCTCACACCCATTGGTCTTGTCCCTGTCCCTAGCAGCTTTCACTTCTGTACTCTTTGTCTTACATTCATGCCTTATTACTGCGTTTAGCGCTTGGCTCAGCCTCGGGGAGCAGCAGCCTTAAGTGCTGTACAACCATGAGTTGGGGTTGCTTCACGCGTACACATATCTTGTGTATGTCACTTGTCCTCGTATTGCATGTACTCACTGAGCTACCTGTGGCATGTTTATAAAATAAGTACCTTTATTTTAGTACTTCTGTGTATTGCGTTTTGCCATAGCTACCTTCTCTCAACCTAACCCGGTAGAAACGCTGCTTCTACCCTAACGATGGCTGACTGGACCTGGCACAAGGTGTAATTACCTCTGGTACCCACTACAAGATATACTAGTGATAGGTTAGAGAACCGCAGTCAAAAGAATTCCACCTTCGCGTGGTTGAGGTACCTATAGTCGCCTACATGCGATACTCTTTTAGCGGCATGCTGTTGCCCTTCGGCTCAGCCTATGCTGCGTAACCGTATTCCTAAATATTGATTGAGGGCGTCGTTCATCACTGCGCTATCTTTTCTAAGGCATTGGGTGGTGCTTTCCCAATGGTGACTATGCACGTGCATGCTGGTATCCCTGGCAACAAGTTCAAATACTTGTGTGCAGAGTTCGTAGGCGGCCTCTATCATTTTTTTTTTTTTAATACATATATATCCAGTAGCAAACCACCATTTGTTGGCTATGGTTCACTTGTAATGTCTGTTGGAATTCCAGGCATTACCTTTCCATAGTTCCTCCGAAACGGCTCTAGAAGTCCGTTAATTGAAACCGAGACCCAGGACGTGGGCACTGCCCGATACTTTTTCGCGAGCACCACTCGGCCCTATGCAGGCATCGTCCCGCCCCTAATCCTAGCTCCTTCTCGAGTCCCGTGACCCGGTTGTAGGTTGAACCTGCGACCACGGGTCACCAACAATTTCCGCGATCGGGGCCACCTTGCTCCGCCATGCGGCATGACGGCGAGGGTCGCCCATTCCGCCGCTCCCGACCAACTTTCTAAAATAGCCCCGCTGTGCCCGCACCTGGAATAAACATGATGCAGCAAAATTGTTGGGACCAGGGCCCCTGTAGCCGCGTCTGACAAACATCTCCCCGCTGAGCCCAACTTGTGCCTGTTCTTTCTTTGCGGAGGACCGGCACTTATCTCTCAGTGCCGGTACCCCGCTCCTCTAACCCTGTATTTGCTGCGGGCCCCCCAGCCCCGATCCAGCAGGGCGAGGCCCCCGCCCTGTTGCACGCCAGCGAGGGCGTGCAGCCCGCACTTTCTACTGGACCCTAACTTGCCCCCCCGTGCCCCTACCAGCACAAGCCGGTCGAGCGCCACCTCCACGAGCGAATGCGCGTCTCCCTCCTCCAGCTGACTCACCAAGGTGAGGAGCGGTGCCGTGGGATTTGGGGGGGGGGCGTGTTCACCGTGCATAGGGCCTTTTGTGCATCATTCCTGTCTTTGGAACACTATACTGCTAGCTGAAGTATTGCCGCACCTCAGCAAATATAGGCAATAACATATTGATGCAGTGAATCTGCATTTCTAAATCTAAATATGTAAAATTGACGCCGCAGTACAATTTTATCTATGTTCCCACAATTTCAGTTAAATGCATCGGAACATAATTAAATACCTCGCACCAGTTCAGCATCTTCGACAAGCTTTAGATGAAAGCGCACATCACCGTGGTGGCTACGCGGCGCACGTAGTGTGTGCCGTAGTGGTCGTCTGCCCTCTACCTCGCCGCACCGTTATTGCCCTCGAGGCGTGTGCTGCTGACCTCGCGCTAATAAGGTGCGGCGCCACTTGAGAAGAAACGCAAATCCCTATGGGTGGGCGCGTGTAATTTTGTGCCGCTGACCTCGCGCTACGAAGCTGAGGCGTCAGCTTAAAGGTAAGGGCAAATCCCCATGGTGGCGGGTGCGGGCCGATGGTGTGATTTGGGCCCTCTACGTGGCTCCGGTTGCGGGTTGTTCGCCTGTCCCGGCTCTGTTTCCCGTGGCCATGTGGTATTGGAAGCACTGGAAACGTGCGTACCGCGAAATTTAGGGCGAGGCGGTCTATGGGGGCTGCTCCCCCCCGTGCATCGCGACCTCGCTGGCCCTGCGGTGCGGCTGGGTCACGGGGAGCGCCGGGGCCATTCCGCAGCGTAGCTGATAACCGGGACGCCGCACCGCCCCCCACCCCCGCGAATCGGACATTGGTCGCAGGGTGTGCAGGGGTGTGGAATTTATTAAAATATCTACTTGCCCACGGGACAGGCTGCTTCTCAAATCTACTTGTCCTGTAAAAAGATCTACTTGTCCCTTTAGTGCCATGTAGTGTGGCGCCAAATTATGGCAGCAATCCCATTATGTAAGAGCTCTGATAATAGCCTCTCTGATTATGCCAGGGCTACTACCATAGTAGGGCTTGAATACTTGCAGTTTCAATCCCTACTGTAGCAATTTCCTTATTTTTCCACCTTTCTGCAGATCTGCATACTGGGGCTGGAGGAAGCAGTAAGCAATAGTTCCAGGGCTGGAATGCCTTTGAGTCTGCAAACCTACTAACCTGCACGTTTTAAAGATTTTCACCAGCTTCTCTCTAATATTTTCCCATAATAAGAAAGGTTTGGCCTTTTCTCCTGACAGTGGCAGAATTGGAACTTCTTCCAGGGTTGGGAAGAAAGTGGCTGGAGGGAAAATGAACTTGCAAACGCTCAATAGATTTTCACATGAGAAAATCTACACATGCGTATTTACCCATGCTAAAATACAGTTCACAAATATTTTATAGGGGTACGACATATACCATGGGTGCACTTTTGTGACTTTCTTTAAGAATTTGGGGCCACATGTAGGTAGGTTCAGATTTGCGACCCGCAAATTGCGAGTCGCAAATCCGAATGTAGGATGGTGTCCCTGACACCATCTGTGATTCACAAGGGCTTCGCAAATGCACACCTCATGAATAATCATGAGGTGGGTCGCAATTTGCGACCCCCTTGCGAATGGCGGCTTCACAGGGATGGTGGCCTGCTGGAGACAGCAGACCACCATGTCTGTGACTGCTTTTCAATAAAGCAGTTTTTTTTTTTTTTTTGTAATGCAGCCCGTTTTCCTTAAAGGAAAACGAGATGCATTACAAAAACGAAAAATGAAACGTTTTCGTTTCATTTTTTCATAGCAGGCAGTGGTCCGCAGGACCACTGCCTGCTCTGAAAAAATGTTTACAGTGACATTCATAATGGGGAAGGGGTCCCTTTTGTGAAAGTGTTAGCACCCATTTGAAATGGGTGCAAACTGCGATTGGTTTGCGCCCGCATTCGCAAAACAATCCTACATTGCACTACAAGTCGCAATTAGGAAGGGAACACCCCTTCCTAATTGCGAGTCGCAAACCCGTTTTGCCATTCGGTAACCAGGTTACCGAATCGCAAAACTGGGTTTGTGCATCGCAATGTGCTTTTTGCACGCCGCAAACAACGAAAGTCGCTGTTTGCGACATGCAAAAAGCTACCTACATGTGGGTCTTGGTCCCTAATTAGGTCTGGTGTTAACAAAGACATTTTGTTTTTATTAAACTTCTATTTCTCTCTTGGCTGGCTTTACTGTGAGTGATCGCATTCTTCTCTTCCACAAGGAGCATATTGGCACACAAAGTAGTTTTGTTCAGTGTCAGGAACAACAGTGGCAATCAGTGACGTAACGAAACTGGAGGGTGCCCCTTTGCAAAGACCATGGAGGAGCCCCCTCTCCAGACTCACTCAGGGCAGGTGCTGTGCTGAAGGGGCCCCCTGGAGGGCGGCTGCGGGGCCTTTGTTATGCCACTGGTGGCAACGTGTGCTTTTAGAGTTCAAAAACGTTATGTTTTTTTTTTGCCAATGTTTGTTACAATGTTGAGGGCCTGGTAGCTCCCACAACAATAAAGTGTTATAAAAGCCATGTCAAAACAAGACACGCATTGATGAAACTAAAAGACTTATAAAAATATGTCAGATCAGTTGGCTTTGTCAGTGTTTGTTTATTTTCATGCTTCCCATAATCGTGTTGAAAATGGTTACACTGATTTTCCATTAGAAATATTTTTGGGAAATACTAGCATGCATCAAAACATTTTACTACATGACACTTCATTTGCATCTAATCAGAGAGCATTCTGGGAGCATTATACTTAGCCTCATAGCCTAAACGTTTCAAACATGTGTATAAACGTTTTTTTTTTTTGTATTGGAACCAACGTCCGTGGAGTTCAGTCCCCGTCGGTTAGACGCTCACATGCGTGCACGGTGGACTGACCCTTGCACTGCACCAGATGCCCCCCCACCCCGCAGAGAAAGTAGCCGTATCTCACCCTGATTGTGGTTCGCGCAATCGGGTTGCTTCGCCCCCACGCTGCCCCGAATTATTAGACTAACCTCGTTCTCCACTTGCTCCGGGTGCCCGCGCCCCTAACGTTTACTCGGCTACTCTCTCTGCTCGCCTTACTTCCAAAGAGGCCCAGCCCAGCGAGGTCACCCCTTAAAAGGACCTCCTGGCCTCACTCCCCCCTTCTCACACCTTGGGGGCCATAAAGGAGAGGTGGCCCACCCTCCCTAGTACGGAGGCCCTTCCTGGCCAAATGCCTCCCTAACAGGGGAGCGACGCTAGGGAGCTGTCCCCTCTATTGTCGCCCTACGTGCGACGTGGCCAGCTACATTACATCTCGGCCAGGACTGAGGGTAGTTCTCGTCAGTCCTCTCATGTCCAGGAAGTGGCTCATCTGCTCTAGGGCAGGGGGGTCTGTTCCCTCAGTGGCTCCTTCGCAGTGCTGCTCGACTGGTGGCAGAGGTCAACCACATAACCCCGATTCTGCACTCGCTTTTCTCAGCCTCAATTTCAGACCAAGCTTTTAAGTAAGTTTAGCCTTCAAGGCTACTCATCAGATGTCTTAACAAGCATTATTAGGATGAACGAGAGGCATTCATAAGCATATAAATGGAACCATAGAGTACATTAGGATTCCAATTGTAGTCCGAGGAGCACACCAAGTAACCTCGTAGGCTCCCACGGATAAACAATAAACAGTGTTAACCTAAGGGGAGTTTACATATGTAAAACAGTTGTTCTGCTGACAGCCATTATGGGCACAGGCAAGCACCGTCGAAATAAATATGGGCAAGCAAGCACTACCATGGCTATCATTATCACAAAGATAGTTGGAACTCAATATTTCCCTGGTTTTCTACTTGCAGTGAGCTGCATATTTTTTCCAGAGCTGCTGTGCTGCATAGCATACATAATGTGTGCAGTGTGTTTCTTTAGACCTATGAATTAGTTACTGTGTTGCCTATACATTGTAATATGTATTTTTCCATTTGACAGATAACCGCAGTCTGCAGGGAAGCTGCACTTCTGGCCCTCCAAGAGGATATCCAGGCTCAGTGCATCATGAAGAGACATTTCGACCATGCCCTTACGATTGTAACACCGAGGATTCCGGATTCATTGTGCCAGTTCTACGCAACCTATCAGAAGAAAAGTGGACTTCACGCCCTTTGATAATAATGTGGATTTGTACGATATTATTGCCTCTGAAGGCGACATATGCAAAGTTAGTGCCATGTAAGTCCATGCTTGCAATCCAAGAAGTTCAAGATGGAGGCTTGGCTGAAGTGCTACCATTCCCTCTCGATAATTCATGCACAGTGTTGATGCTGGACGCAAAACACACTGTGTTTGGTACAGAATCGGTGTGGAATGGACTCTCGACCCCATTATGCATCTTGCTCAAAAGACTTGTTGTTGGTTGGTGAAAGAAAGTAGGAACGCGGGGAGGCTTTAAGGGTGTCATCTTGGTTTACTTAAAACGCTCTGAGTGGTTTTAGTGCCTAGAGTCAATCTTCTAGCACAGTTTACCTACAATTTAACCTCCCATTGGAAGCATTATTTGGTCTTTGTTTGTTTTTTACTACAAAATATACTAAAACATTCATACTTGCACAGTAGTTCTTCTCATTTTAAAAGCTATGTTTTCACCTTGTGAAGAAAAGAATATGAGTGATTGTTTGATTACTAATTCAAAAAAATTGTCTTTTTGCACAGGTATTCGCAAAGGCTTTGGAGTCACCTAGAGTGAATCTTGACTTTGCCCATGCATCATTTTGTAATCCCTCTGACAATCTTTCTTCTAGTTATTCCTTCTCCAAAGGAACAAATTGGAGCTACTCTGACTCTTACTTCCACCCACGATCGTGTTAGCTCGCTTAGTATTCTTGCACCAAACTCTCTCTTTTCATTTTTTTCTGGTGCAGAAACAGTAGTGGGTGGTGTGCCAAAGGAATACAAACTTTGAGGAAGATGATATATAGTAACCAATTCATGTCCTTCCCTCATGTTCCTTCTGAATATTTTGCCCCAATTTCACCGCCTACCAGAATGTGCTGGACTTGAACTGGGCCACAGTTCTAATTGAAGAAGCAGTTGAAGACTTTTGAAGAATTATTAATCCAGAATGATATGTTTGTGGTGTAGCCTGCATCTGTGTTCAATCCCTTACCTCTGCAGCTGATTGATACAACAATGGCGTGGAGTGAAAGAATGCTAGTGTTGCATAAGTCAACTTCCCTTGTCTTCCCTGTGGGACTGGTGAGACTTTCCTTAAGTCACTGCCCCATCTGCACTATCTGTTTATATGATAGGTGGATGCAGCCTAGAACACCATCCAGCACACAACATAAATCTGTGCTAACAGTGCCCAGTGCAAATTCATAAGTCTTATATTTTCCTTTAGTGGTCAAATTTCCTTGTACCTCAAGGAGTGAAAGCTCATCGCTGAGGAGTGTTTAGTAGTGACCCAGTTGTTTAGACTTCTCCAGAGCTTGTCTATGGAGAGGGTGCCTTACAGCTGCCACCCTAAATTGCAATCTATTCATAACACGAAGGAGGGCTGTACACATTCCTGACAATCCTTTAACATCCCTTGACCCAGGAGAAGTTAAAACACCGACCATGTAGTAGATTAAAGCCTCCTGAGAAGTTGATGTCCGGTTCCGTGCAGTGTATCTGTAAGGACCTGTTTCCACAAACCCACCTGAAGGCTTCACTGCATGTTTCTGATATTTGGGGTGGGGGACCACAACAGTGATAATGTGCTTCTGTTGAGTTTGAGTATGTTGTGGAGGTCTTCCACAAATGTTTTGGGTGCTGTATGAGTGCACCTCTAGAGACAGTGGACACAAAATTAGCCATACCTATGTCTGGTTGATTTCAATGTTCTCCCCCCAGGCTGTAGGCAGACACTCTCTCGCTCCCAAATACCATTAGTCCTTTTCAGTCTCAAATTACCAGTTGATCTCTCTTAGACCTCTCATGGGCAAAGTTAAACATGCAGTTTATATGGGCCCTAATTGTCAACAAATGGGGAGGATTCATCCCAGAGTTTATTCTGCCCCTGACAGAGATGACACTCATTCTGCCATGGCTTGATGGTAACGGAGTGACTTGGATCGCAGAACTTTTTGTATTTAAGTGGTTCTTTTGACTTATTTCGACGTGTGCCATTCACAATTTTGCTTGGTCTCTTGGGACCAAAACAAGAGTCTCCATTTCTCGTTCATATTTCAGGGTGGTCATTTCCCAAGATCTGAATTTGTGTTTTGAATAGAAAGCTATCATGGGCTAAATTCCTATTTCTCTATATGGCTCTGACAGCAAAGAGTCAATGATGTTAGAAGATGCTAAGTATGTTTACGGGGTAGAAGAAAGGCATTTTCGATTCTCAAAGAACACTTTGTACATTGCAGCTTGCATTTTTTCATTCACAAAGCTTTTGCAGATGACAGACTTTGCTACCTCAACACACTTACTACATCAGACCCTTGTATTGGACTTCCCTTGCACAGCTCTTGAGGAGTGATGAAGAACTGAGACTCACTCTAGTTCTTGTATTGAACCTCTAATTGAAGGCCACCGTGTGAGAAGAGAACACAACACTGGATAGTCAAACCTTACTTTTATGAGCCTTATTGTCAGGGCACTAATCGGGGTAGAAAATACCACAAAGGTCCATCCTCTTACCTGACTGTGGATGAGCCGATGCTGATTGTCTGTATTGTAAGGGTGATGGTATCCGTATGCTTATTTTTTTCTAGGAGCCTGTGTGTATGGAGGTGAGGAGCTTTCATCTGAATGTAGCAGAGATGCTTTCTCAATTGAGATGGGTCTGGATTTGCTGAACAGGAAATTCCAGAACAGCCTATGTCTTAGTGACTCCAACCTAGAGAAGGTCAAATCCTTGCCCAGAGGCTGAGGAAAAGAACACAGCACTGAGGGCTTCAAACAACAAAGCACTTCACTTTTACATCAGCAGTGCACTCCATATCGCTGGCTGCACAGAAGAGAAGCACTTGCATTAGCTATTACATTATGAGAACCACAACATACAACATCACTAGCCTTTCCACAAAACTTACCAGTCCTTTCACCATACTACAGTCAACATTTTGACCTGCAACAAAATAGAGAAAATGAGACCATTAGGGTGCCAAAAGGGCTTTTAGGCATGACAGAGCCACTATGGGCATCTCGGAGTGGCGTTCGGTGCCTGCAAGCAAAGGAATTGGCCCCGGGGAGTCGGCGCGCTGCTTCGGAGCCAAGAGGTGCCGCAGACGACGACGCAGCGCCGCAACTGAGCAGGGGCCGCATGGGAGCCGGCGGCCACGGCATCAAGGGACCGCTGGAGGCTGCGGAGGCTGGGACGGAGCGGGGCACTGCCCGTCGACTCGGCCGCGAGGCATTAGAGTGCGGTGAGTGGGCGGTCACGGAGGGGGGCTCTCAACCGGGGGAGCCCAGAACTGATTGCGGCTTCTCTCTCCCCCCCCCAACCTGTGTCGAGCGGAGGCGGCCGCCGTATCTTCGGCGTTCTTGCTGCCAGACGGGACGCCCCAGCGCGCTAAAGATTGAAGATACGCGCAGAAGAACGGAGACGCGCGCTGCTCCGGGGCGGATGCCTGAGAAATAACTTTTCTCGAGAGTGGGAGGTCGGCTCGGCCGCGTGTGCTGGGAGGACGCGCCGCACTGTTGTGTTTGCACTCGGGCCCGGCGGTGACACCCAGGACCCAGAGACACAGCTCCCCCATAAGCAGCACAATTACCTCCCCTGCTCATCAACGCAGGAGCCGATTACACAGGTTCCATGGGGGAGCCCCGGGGCGACTGCCTGATACCTGGGGAGGAATAACTCATTGATAAGAGGAGGAGGTCGGCTCGGCCGCGTGTGCTGGTGGGCCGCGCGGCGCTGCTGTTTCTGCACTCGGGCCCGGCAGTGACACTCAAGAGCCAGAGACGCGGCACCCCCAGGCTCACAGGCAGTACAATTTTCCTCCCTGCTTGTCAACGCGGGAGACGCTCACACAGGGCCTGTGTGGGAGCTGGCTTGGTGGGCGAGGCTGGAGACCTCCCCCCCCATCATTGTTCTTCACTCACCAAGGCGCCCCCCCCCTCTGGTCCCCGCGCATGTGCACAACACAGGGGATGTACCGGGGGGGCGACCTGGGCCTGAGGAAACGCGCTCCTGACTCGGGACACCTACCAATTGGAGGGAGTGTCTGTTACACATACACCTGCGGCCTGTGCCACCGCCGACCGTTTTGCTCAGTGGGAAACATAAACAGCTCTGACTGCGCCACAGTGAAGAATCATACGCGGTGGGGTGGGAGCGCACCAAAAGTGAAATCCACTACCCAAGCAGCACACAGTCACGTTGCCCTGCATATCGAAAGTTGACCAACAGTAAAACAACATTGCTGGGAAATCCAAATCTGCGAAAAACCAAGATCGAAACACATAAGGACCGGCATCCAGCGATCAACAGTTAATACCAACCTTACAGTCATTGGAAAGTACACTCCAGGCCCACTCTACACAATTTGAAAAAGTACTGCAGGCGATCATGGACACTAAATCCTCCTTGGAAAATAGAATAGACACAGTATCACAAGATTTGAGTTTACTTAGAGTGGACCATCGCAAACTGGCGGAGAGAGTGAAATCAGCAAAAGATGTGTTGAGTGAGCTGACCCCTGCGGTCTCGGATAATCAAAAACAAATCCAACGACTGGACGCAGAGGTGAAGATATTATGGTGATGGGCTGAAGAAGCAGAAGGCAGATCCCGCCGTAATAACGTACGCTTTCTAGGGTTCCCCGAAAAATTACCAGAGCAGAGCACGGAAATATTACTAGAACAACGGCTAATCAAAGAAGTGCTGAACGGTGCCCCATCGAAGTTCTTTTCTGTGGAAAGGGCGCACAGAGTCCCGGGGAGGCCGCCGGCTCCCGGCCAACCACCTAGACCCCTGATAGCTAGATTCTTAAATCACAGAGACCGCGATGCAATACTACAGCAGTTCTGAAGCAAAGGCCCATTCAGACATGAGGACTCAGTTATTAACGCCTACCCAGACTTTACCCAAGAGGTACAGAGACAACGTAATTCCTATGCAAAAATTAAGCAACGCCTCCGCGAACATAATATTAAATACGCCCAATTGTTTCCTGCTAAATTAAGAGTTATATCAGATGATCGCACACACGTATTCACTTCTCCTGAAGACGCCTGGACGTGGCTACATGCTAAGGGTCTTGCACGCTCCCAGGGGGGGGTAGAGGATGGGGAGGAAGGGCTCACCTCCCCATCGCGGAGGCGTACCAAGAAACGGCCAAAGGGACAACCCACTGAAAAACAGGCAGCAGAAGAAAGGGCAAAAGCTCTGAAAGAAACTCCTCTGCACACACAGAACTCCTTTGAGGCACTACGGGCGATCCCCGCGGACAGGCCGGAATCCGACTCGTCCAGACTCCACGCTAACAGAAGTGTTAAAAGGCCCTAAACTCACCCCCAGATCTGCGGACGCACTATAAATGCAAGCTGTAAATCGCTTTCCCTGCTGACCGGAGGGATAAAATTGAAGGACGTCACGGGACACCCGTGTGCAATTCCACACGATGGAGGTTGCAACTTTGACCTACGATTATCTTTTGAATAACTTACACCTCAGTAATGAGAGCATTCTTTATTGTCATTGAGCATGTGATCTGGGGGGGGGCAATCACTCCGGGAGCGCCCATATGTACATGCAGACTAGGTCTGCGGAAAGATGTGAGCTCCGTACAAGAGCCACATCTGGTTGCCAAAATAGCTCCCCTACAGATATCCACATGGATACAGGTTTTCTTGTTGAGTAGATTACTACGAGTTCATAGTTGGGTTAGGGAACTATTTGGGGTGGGAGGGGAGGAAACAGTTAATGTACACCCTATGGGTCATTCCAAAATACAGGAAACACTGTGGCGGCTGTCAGTCTTAATCATATATCCAACAGGGATGGGGGGAGCCCGGAAGGGCATAGTAGTCTGTAGCGCGATACAAGCAGTCACACCACACAATGCTACATGGCACAAAATGCAAATCTCACCACACATCAATATGACATAGTCATGTGGAATGTGAGGGGCCTGGGGGCACCAAGCAAAAGATATCGGATACATGCATACCTCAGACGTCAGGGAGTACACATCGCCATTCTACAAGAAACACACCTATTGGAGTCAGACCTACAGGAGTTGCGCGGGAAATGGGGAGGACAGGTCATTGGCACAACATACTCGGCCTTTGCTAGAGGAGTATTGGTATGGATAGCAGGTGGCGTCCCATATGTCCAAACCTCGCACAGGATCGACCAAGGGGGGAGATATGTGGTAATAGAGGGGCAGTTACACGGGAGACAACTAGCACTAATCGGGATATACGCCCCCAATAGTGGGATAGCTGAATTCTTGGGCACACTTACCCCGGCATTGTTGGTAACCCCCGAATCACCAACCATACGGGGCGGGGACTTCAATAGCACACCGAATGCAGTATTAGATAGGTCCAACATACATCCGAAAGCGTTAACAAATAGAAATGCTGGATGCCCTTTACTGACATGGGCGGGTGACATGAGACTCTATGATTTATGGCGCATTAAACATCCACAACAGAGGGAATATTCATTTTATTCAATACCTCACAAAGTACACACCAGAATAGACATAATATGAGGAACCCAGGACGTATGCGCACTGGTCAATAGGACAGAATACTTAGCCAAGACACTATCGGACCACTCGCCGCTTAGAATAACACTGAACTGGGGCAGAAGACACTCAGTAATCCCCACCTGGCGCTTACAGGTGGAAGCTCTCCATGATCATGCATTTGCAGAAGGACTGAATACAACACTGAGACAGTACTGGAAAATCATACTGTATCAGGATATATTGCAGGCTCGCACCACTAGGCCTAAAGCAGAAGAAAGGCTGGCTTGGATAATTGTGTAAAAGGTGATTGGCCTTCCAGATCTTGTTAATATCACTGGTTTTAATCGGAGCCATGTCAGATAGCCCATTGTCCTAAATTCAACGTGTGATTTTGCGGTCAGGAAACTGCTTATGTCTTAATGGTATTTTCTTGTTACCAACTATGATGGTAACATGGTAGCGCTGGACTGCAGTTTTTCTCTATAAATAATTCTGTTTTATACTTCTTGTAAAAGAAAAAAAACAGTCTGCAGATAAACAGGTCAGTGGACAGGACCAGACAATTCATGGGGGAAGGGGAGGGGCAGGGTGAAACTTAAATCTGTGTTGCAGTCCGTTCATTAGCTCATCCGTTTGGTAGGTTATTGCTGCTCGCTACAGTAATATTGAAAAATATCAGTAATGTAGTTTAGTACCAAATAATCTTTAAATGAATGTCGACAATATTTAAATGTTATAGTTTGTTAATGTTTTTCTTCTATTTTAAAAGGATCAATTCAAAAACTGAATTGCAAGGTATTATGTAAATTGTTGTAAATTCTCTCAAAATTATTTTTTGTAATACAATTACATTTTGTCTCAAAACAGTCAACACTAGAAAATAAGCATTGGAAAAGCCAAAAAGGTCTGGCACTGGCTGTCAGTCGTTTTGGGTTTGCCAGTGCTTGGCTTGTTTCGTCATGTTTTTTTCAAAATCGTTTTTTTGGGGAAGCTGTCTGAACCCTCCTCAATCAAATGCAAAACATTGGCTAAAAACAAAAAATACATTGGTTTCAAAATGCTAAAAGTGCGAGAGTCATCCTGACACTGAAGGAAACTAAATTATGTGTTCCCCTTTTACGAGGGTTAAATGCCATCACTCATATTGAAGTTAGCCAATGGCTGAAGTGAATGACTTGTTGTCCCATGGTGTGTTCAATAATGGGCAGAAGAAAACTGTGAATGACATAATAACACCCCACTGAATGGAGAGGGCCAGCCGAAAGCTTTTAAAAGCAAATATATTATACATGGATGTTTAATACAATCAACATTTCTTTGCTAAAGCCAGAGTTAGGACTCACACTACAGGGCACTTATCGTTCAACTAAAGAGCACTGGAGCAGAATTGCCCTTTGTACTTAAGAAAAAGGCTTAAGACCTACTGCCAGGCCAGATCCTTGCGGTCAAACACCTTAAACCTCCTGCTTACCCCAAGGGTTCTTAAGGCTAAAAAAGGTTGAAAATCATTTGTGTTTTTAACAGTGAAGCTTTGGAACTTGCTTCTTATTGTACTCTGTATTGCTTTTTTGCCCCATTTGAATCAGCTTTCAGAAGAAGACTGAAGCTCTATCTTTTTACTGCCTAGGCCTGCTGTCCATGGAATTGGATGCTTGTTATGTCTATGGTCCATTACTGCTAGTGCCGGGACGCATTCTCGGCAGCAGCTTTGTGCTTTATACATTTTTCTTGTATTGTGAGTATTGTGTGGTAGACACAATTGATGCAGGCCACTAGCCATCTGGCAGTGATCCACAAGCAACAGTGTCATAGCTGAGAGCTCTTTTAACATCCACTGCGTGACGTGCTGTTGCAATCAATCTGCCGAGGTAGATCCTCGGTAGGCAGGTCATATAGATTTTATGATGACATTTATTTGAAGAATAAAGTCTTAGTTATAGGTAATAAGTGAAATGTAAATGCTCATTGGGAGCAGCAACCTTCTTGCTCAGCCCGCACCCTCCAACTGACCTTCTTCCCAACCATGCACTCGTCAACATTCTATTACATCACACTCATATTGGCTGAGCAGCAGGGAACTGGTAACTAAGGAGAGGAGGCATAGCAAAAATTCAAGTCACAACACATCTCCTCTTCTTAAGGAAAATAATACAAATACATAATGGGTATCTTTGAACCCTCATTAAAAAAGTAAGCAAATGGTCTGTTACAACCCAACAGCATCTTCCACATAAAAAATATTATCTTTCAACCCTCACTGGTTGTAGACAAAGTAAAGCCTACACTCATCCCCGAAACTTAGGGCATCTTGTGACTATAGAAAAGGTATCTTTCAACCTCCACTCATCCCTGAAACTCAGGGCTTCTAATGACCATAGAAAAGGGTCTCTCACTCCCAGACTCCTCCCCGAAACACAGGGCCATCTTGTGACCACAGAAAAGGTATCTTTCAACCTACACTCATCCCCGAAACTCAAGGCATCTTGTGATCATAGAAAAGGGTCTCTTTCACCCCACACTCATCCCTGAAATACAGGGCATCTTGTGACCATAGAAAAAGGTTCTCTTTCACCCCCACACTCATCCTCAAAACACAGGACATCTTGTAAACTTATGTAGCAATTCTTAAAAAGGTCTCTTTCCAATAGGTAGCAATTCTTAAAAGGATCTTTTCCAAAGATACTCACGCATAACAACAGCAGGATAAGTGTATCTTCCAACCCTCACTCATCCTTGCACCACAGGATACTACATACTTGCACATAACAACAGTATGTAAACGGTAACTCAACCCTTGTTCATACCAAACAACAGGATACTTTATAAAATTGACCTCAACAGAGTGTCTTCCGCTCACCCTCACTCAAACAATAGGCAAAAGGAATCTTTCAGCCCTCGCTCATCCCGAACCACAAGACACTACATAAATTTGGAATTTTTTCTTTCTCTTTCAACCCTCACTATAATAACAAAATGGGATCTTTCAACCCCTAGTAGGCAAAGGGTATCTTCTAACCCTAGCTCATCCCGCACCACAGGACGCTACATAAATGTGGAAATAGGTCTCTTTCAACCCTCACTATAATAACAAAATGCAGCAAATCCAGAATAGCATTGAAAATATACTCGGGCAGTGAATTCAGACAAAACACTAAACTTAAACATCCAGTATAGCATCACCAAGATCATGCAAAACTTTCCACATAGCATTGAAAATAAGACTTTAGCATAACATTTTCAGAATAGCTTCAAAACACTTGACAGTATAAAAACACAACATTAGAAATTCTTCCTCCGGCAGGTAACTCATCCTGGTAACTCATCCTTCATCCTGGTGAGCGAATTCTCACCTAAACACATCACAACTCGCCTGAAGATACAGATTCAGAGTACCATTCTGTCCCTTGCTTTCAGTGAAGTCAAAATATATACCTTACTTGAATGTTCACAGTATCCAGGATGGCACTGAAATCCAATCCACTGATGTTCTCTCAGACCAGGCCCTCACACCAGCCTAAGCAGCGCTTTAGCATTCAGTGGGCATGCAGCCAATCACACGATTCACAATAAGTGTGTCCAATCACTAGGCTGCTGTGAAAAGCCAATGGTATTCCTCATCCTTGCAGGATAGATGCACCCAACGCAGTGTGTCAATAGAGTTGACATGTTTGACACACAATGGACATTAGCACCATTTCCTTGATGCTCTGTATTGCGTTATCCATGTTCTAGTCTTCCTGTCACTCCGTGTCAATGTTCCTGTCCTTGGCAGAGCATGACACAACAAAGATACTGCTTGGAATGTGCCTGAGACGCCGCTTGAATGGCTGGTTGCAGATCATTTTAAATTACTCCACCCAGCCTTAGGAAGCACACGCTTTGATCCTCACGGTATAGGCTAAGCCTTAATTTTGTGCTCAAAATGCAGAGTGCGGTGACAGAACGTTTACATTTCCAAAAACAGTCTGCAACTTGTGCCCCATTAACAATGCTCTCATACTGGCACCCCCATTAATAAATACACGCATTCCAGATAACAGCTTTTCCAGAACAGTACCAAAAATCTCTCCCACTGGAGCTCCGCAAGAATTAAATTTACTCACATTTGAAACGCAAATATCATGCTGTGTGAGCCAAGTTGCTAATTCGCTCACCACAATGTTGCCTAATGTTGTCTAAACCAATTCCAACCTTGTTGGCAGCAAAGTCACGATAAATCAGCATATTTTCAAGGTGAAGGAGATCCAAAACAGCCTTACCACTTGAGTTGATCGCAGGCTGTCTGGTGGAAAAGACACTGGTGGGGCTTTCAGGGCGTTCCCCTTTTCTTCTCCCTTTTCTTCAGGCTTCACTCTCTCTTTTCTTAGATTATTTCGTAGGTTCACATATCATCTCACTTTTCTTTGTTTCTCAAAGACTTTATCTTTCTCTTCAATCTCCTTTCATGCTTAGGTTAGGTTTCCAACTCATCGCCATTGTTGCAATCAAAGATAGATCCTCAATAGGCAGGTAACATAGGTTTTGTGATGAAGTTTATTTGAAGAATAATGTCTTAGTTACAGGTAATAAGTAAGATGGCAAATGCTTATAAAAGTGCCTCACCAGGGGCAGCATCCTTGCTGCTCAGCCCACTCTCTCCATCGACCTTCTTCCCAACCAGGTACTTACCAACATTCTATTTGATGACACTCACACTGGCTAAGCACCAGGGAACTGGTAACTAAGGAGAGGAAGCATAGCAACAATGCAAGTCATTACACAAGCTCACTCACCTTTGACTCTGGTAACACTGGCAAAGAAAGTATGTAAACCCGGGCACACCTTCATTGCACAGCTGTGCCCAAAGTGAGATCTTGTTGGAATGAAACTTGATGAACAGTTCTTCTGAGCAGAATGCCTGAATCTTACCCACTACTGGCTGGTGTGATAGCTGCCAGGTAGGTCAGGTTCCAAGTTAAGAACTTGAGAACAAGGACATGCTTCTACTTATAGCACCACATTCAGGGCCTGATTTATGAAAAGTTTGCGCCCCCTTAGCGTCATTTTTGATTCAAAAGCGGCACAAATTGACTAAATATAATTTTATTTTGTACGTTTGCGCCACTTTTTCATTAAAAAATTACGCAAAGGTGACGCAAACTTTTCCTAAATCAGGCCCTCAGTTTGCCCTGTGGCACAGATCTTCTGACCAATGTGGGAATATTCAAATAGCGGTGAATGAACTAAAATGTACCAATGCAGTACAACCACATTTAAAGTTAAATCACTTAATCAAGTTTGAGAAAGAAAGCCTGACCTGATGAGCGCTCTAGACCACAAGACACTTTTTTTTATTTGACAATAAGCCTAGAGGTAGGAAGCAAAAGGAGGAAGGCCCCAATGGGAGTTATATGATCATACTTCTCCAAACCTATTGGATTGCGAGTAGTATTCATTTGAGCTTTTGAAACTAACTGCCACACAATCTATGTAGGTCAACTCAGGACTGCCCCAACAACAACCTGAGCTTTACCCAGAACTAGGTTCAGCTCACACTCTATCAGAATGCTGGCAGATGACGAAAAGCCACATCATCAAACTGCCAGCCTTCAACACCAGTAACCTGAGAAGAATCTTGCACATTTTCTGCCTGCAAACCTTCTCCAACCAACAACTGCTCACCAGATGCAAGCAAGGGAGAATAGACACCATCATTATGAGGAAAAAGATGGAGATGGCTAGGACACACCATCAAAAGGTAACAAGACTCCATTATATAAACAGCACTCCACTGGACCCCAAAAGGCAAACAGAAGAGTAGCAGGCCAAAGGACACCTGGGGGCAAACTGAAAACCGAATAAAGACTCTGAACCCCAGCTGAGGCACTGTATAGAAACGTGCCGACAACAGACAAGTGGACGTCCTTCATTGGTGCCCTACATGCCAGTCAGCATAACAGGCAATAACTAAGTTAGGAAGGTAACTCAATGTGTATTATACATATGTGTTTATAACAGTGACTTTCTGAGAAAAGTTAAAGAATTGGCATAGAATAGTCAAATGAAGAGGCAGATTTAAGAGCCCCTAGTGCCTCCTTGTGCCATATTAGCATAATTGTTTTTTATGCTAATGTGGCCCAAAAAGGCCAAATTCTCTGTGCCAGATTTACAAAGTGGCGCAGTGGTTGCATTGCGCCTCTTTGTAACCCTTTGCGCTACATTATGCCTGCACCAGGCATAATATATGCAAAGTGGACATTCCCCCATTAGAGGGGGCTGAAAAAATGGAAGAAAGAAATCTAGTAGATTTCTTTGCGTCATTTTTTTAGCACTTTTAACACCTGCTCAGACCAGGCGTTAAAAGGAAGCACACCATTGTTTACAATGGGCCTCAATGGGCTTTGCAGGATTAGCGTCCACAATTTTTACGCTAATCCTGCAAAGCTCTGAACCAGCGTCAAACATTTTGATGCTTGTTCCCTAACTACCACCATGGTGTGCTGTATCTTAGATACAGCACACACATGGTGGTGTTAGGGGGAGGTAAGGGGCGTAAGAAAAGTGGCAGTGCACTGGGTGCAGCTCCACTTTTCCTAAATCTGGCCCGAAATTTAGAGGCAGAGAGCTCTATTTAGAGTTTTGTGAGGCAGGGTACTCTATCATACGAGACAGAGGGGGTCATTCTGACCCTGGCGGTAAATACCGCCAGGGCCGGGGTCGGCGGTAGCACCGCCAACAGGCTGGCGGTGCTCCGCCGGGCATTCTGACCGCGGCGGTACAGCCGCGGCCAGAAGCAGAAAGCCGGCGGTGTACCGCCGACTTTCCGCTGCCCATGGGAATCCGCCATTGGGATTTTGACACCCCATACCGCCATCCTGTTCCTGGCGGTTCGCCCGCCAGGAACAGGATGGCGGTATGGGGTGTCGTGGGGCCCCTGGGGGCCCCTGCAGTGCCCATGCCAATGGCATGGGCACTGCAGGGGCCCCCGTAAGAGGGCCCCACAAAGAATTTCAGTGTCTGCTTTGCAGACACTGAAATTCGCGACGGGTGCAACTGCACCCGTCGCACCTTCCCACTCCGCCGGCTCCATTCGGAGCCGGCTTCCTCGTGGGAAGGGTGTTTCCCACTGGGCTGGCGGGCGGACTTTTGGCGGTTGCCCGCCAGCCCAGTGGGAAACCCAGAATGACTGCCGCGGTCTTTTGACCGCGGGACGGTCTTCTGGCAGTTCCCGCTTGGCGGGCGGCTCCTGCCGCCCGCCAAGCTTAGAATCAGGCCCAGAGTGCCCTGTCTGGCAAACATTTGGTTGGCCCTCATTTAGAAACAAGCGGGCTATAGACTTTATTTTGATGGAGTACCTGTTGGCTCTATCCCTGGAAAACTTCCTCCAACGACCCAAGAGTGTAGGGGCTTCCAGAGGAAGAGTATTACACCCCCTGCGCTCTTTAGAGTGGACAAATTGATTACATTTTTTCTGTCTCTCACTGTCAGGAAAATTCTCAGGTTCTGGGGTCATTCCCACTTAAAGGTTGTTGGACTGCCATCCGTAACCTATGGCAGTCTTCCACCAAGCATTTTGTACCTTGAAGGGAATAGCCGCAACAGTGGTTCCTGTCAATCTACATAGATGGCTGGTGGTCATCTCCAAATTGTTGTTGAACTGCCCGGGCAGGGTGAAAGCATCAAGGGGCCTAAAAATGATCAGTTGGCTCACTTTTGGCTTTGCGTCCCACCTGGATGGCTGTGGGCCAACTTTGTGCTCCGCAGCCGTGGACTGTGGGGAGTCGCCAGTGGCAGGAGCCTGGCAGCACTGAGAGAGTGAATGAAACCCTGGTGTAGCCATGGTGGTGTAGTGAGGACCCCAGAAGCACACCAACGTATATGTGGTGGAGATGGCATATGGGCTGAGTCACTGAAGAAGCCCTGCAGGTCCTGGGCAAAATCTGTGGGCTCAGCTCTAACAGTTGAGGGGGGTGCCTCATTGATGTGTAGTGCTTAGCTGGCGAGGTGGAGGTTGCAGAAATGTTCCTGGACCCAAGGTGAGCCGCACCAGATACCCTGCTGCTCCCTCCTGCCAGTTCGGTCAGGCAGAACAGATAATATTTGCTGCATTTGGGTCTAAGTGAATGACCAGGAAGAGTGCTAGGTTGGGGGGGGGGGGGGGGTGGAGATTAAGTCCTGTGACACCAGAAATCACCAAAAGACTGGGCTGCGACAATGGAGGATTCTGCCCCTAGACCTCCCCTCCAGGAATAACAGCCTTGCAGTGCTTTTAATTGTCGAATCTGACGTGGGCCCCTGATTGTGGGTGTCAAGGCACACAGTGATTGACATGGTCTTAAACAAATGGCCCAGGGCCCCTCAAGTTAACAATCAATGCAATTTGAAGTGAGGCACTTAGTGATGTTCCAGAACAGCAACATGAGCGTAGCAAAGGGGAGCCTACGACGAAGGAGCTGTTAGGTGCAGTAAAGGACTAGGTTGACCCTAGAAACAAAAATAGACACTATGACTGTGGACGTTAACCTCTTGTGGTCTGATGTCCATAGGATAGTGGCTCGAGTTTAGATGGTGGAGAGGGTCCTCAAAGATTATACAGCTGCAATCAAAACCTTGCAAATGGAAGGGTGCAAAGTCAAGGACACAACTCAGTGCTTACATGCCAAGGAGAAGTATGCAGATGAGAGGTGACACCGCAACGGTGTTCACCTGCTGGGGCTCCTGGAAAGGGTAGGGGGCAGAAATGCATACATAGTGGTAAGGGCACACCAGATACCTGAGGCCCTTCAGAAACCTGATATGAGACCAACCCCCTTTCCCTTTCATAGCAAGAATCCTAAATTATAGACATCACAGCCTGCTGATGTACATAAATCACAAGAGTATGGCGTTCCTGGATGCACAGGCAAGGCAACTCTCTTTTAACAATGTAAAAGAGAAACTGTGCAAATGGGAAATGGATGGAAGTTGGCAGGCTGTCAAGTTCATAGACCAGAAGTTACACCTGTAGAGTTGGCAGAATGTGGTGACACCAACGGATGTGGCTTCGGTTCAGAACGGGATAGGGAACGTAGACGAGGCTGAAGAGAACAGAGTGCTTAC
Organism: Pleurodeles waltl; assembly: GCF_031143425.1. Taxonomy (NCBI): domain Eukaryota; kingdom Metazoa; phylum Chordata; class Amphibia; order Caudata; family Salamandridae; genus Pleurodeles; species Pleurodeles waltl. The sequence continues at coordinate 622,193,158 of NC_090437.1, read as the reverse complement.
CAAGGCGAGTTGCCAAACGGTTGGACGATCTCATAAAATACAACATCTGACAATAAGTTGTTATCTGAGTGAAGCTTGTAAAGACGTAAGGCCAGGTTTATCAAGGGATTGCGTTACCGTTGCATGGCCATGTGTTGGTTGGTAAATCAGGAGTAACTCTAGACATTGCAAGTTGCTGTATTGCGTTACTCTGCCCTGGAAAGACGTTCCTTTGGTGGAGTGTGGGTGTTCCACATACCCAGGCATGAATTTTGGCACATTCCCAGATTTACCAAGACTGGTAACTCATCAAAGTTCTACACCTTCCCAGGGGAGGTGTTATGAGGAGAAATATCTTTATTTCTGCTCGTTGTTTCCTCTCTCTAAATGTGCTGCATTCTGCATCACAGTCAGAGAAAAATGCCTCTGAGGATTGTTTTTGGGCAGGAAGGTGTCCCTCGCTGCAAAAAAAATAAAAATAATAATCAAGCATGCAGCGCTGGCATCCTGGCACAGACACAAGGGTGCCTGTGTTGGCGTTAGGCAGCAGATTGTGACCCAGCACAGGCAGAGAGCAGGAATGCGCCATATAGTGGAAAATATGACACATTCCTCCCTTTCATTCAGTGCAGCAAGTTGTCTTGCTGCGATGCATGAAAGTTTGATAAATCTGGCCTGCAGTGTATACAAACAGTGTAATGTTAAGTTTGGCTGGGCAACAGACACCTCAAGCATTGAGGGGGCGGGCAATTTTGAACTCACGGCATGCGGGTGTAGGGTGAGGGGTCTAGTTTCTATTGGGGGGAAGTTTGAAGACACCGGCCAATCCAAACATGTGATGTGGCCTAAGGCGACAGACACCCTTACATGACCAATTGGAAATGCAAATCAGAGAAAGGAGTGATGAACAGAGAAGGAGCCTCACATTCCTCTCTTGGAATGTGAATGGACTCGATAACAGATTAAGGTGGGGTGGGGTTTAAATTCCTGACACAACACAATCCAGACGTCGTACTCCTACAACAGACTCTCTTGGTGGACAACAATTATGGCTTTTTGGGTAGGGGAGACTATAGGACACTGGTTCATTCCAGCTTTTCTTCGGGCTCCCAGAAAGTGCAAATCCTGGTCCGGAAAACTCTCTCCTTGAGGGTAAAATGCCATCACTCACATTGGCTGAAGGGGGTGACTCGTTGTCCAATGCTTTACGCAGAAGTAAAATGTGAATGACACAATAGCCAGATGAATGAAGAGAGCCAGACGAAAGTTCCTATAAGCAAGTATATTAAACATGAAAGTTTAGTAAAATCAAACTATCTTGGCTAGAAGCCAGATCTTGGTCTCATGCTGCTGGACACTTATCTGACTGTCTGGTAGACAAAATTGATGCAGGGCACTAGCTATCTGGCAGTGACCCACAAGCAGCAGAGAAGTATACATATTTTATTTATGTCAGTGTCATAGGTGAGAGCTCTGTTAACATCCAGCATGTGGCATGCTCACTCACCTTTGACTCTGGTGACTCGAAAATCACTGGCAAAGAAAATAAGTAATTATGTGATTATCACTAAGACATGTATAAATCATAGGGGGTATTGCGTGGCAATTTTCAAGGAATAGAATGGACACAAACTAATAGCTGCCTCGTGGTACTTCAATCCGGGTCTCCAGATAATGTCACTGGGGGAGAATAGATGACGAATTTCTCAGACACCTTACTAGTCATTGGGGAAAGGGGCATCAATTTAACTATGAACGGAGCCATGGATAGGATCACTCAAGGTAATCCGGGAGCTGGGTATGATAAATGATTACTCCACTTCATGGGGGCGTCTGGATTGGTGGACCTCGGAGAGAGGAACACCTGACGACCACAGAATATTTGTATGCAGCTAATGCTATGAATGCGATGTTGAGACTGGACTTTATCCTAGTACCCCAAACACAGGGGAGCCACTACACGAATACATGCTATTTGGTATGAGGATTTCTAGCCACTCCCTGATGAATATGAGGTTTGAATTTCCATTGTTCAGGGGTGCAGTGGGGTAGAGATTAGACCCATTGGAACTCACCAACTGGGAGACGAGACTGCTCCTGACCAAAACCACAGTGCAGTACTATGAAGAAAATCTGGGACTGGTACACTCACCAGTTACCATGTGGGAGGCCCTGTGATCAGAGGAATTTCGGTTTCACACATTACTGGTAAGAAATGAGAAAGACTCCAAGGGGTTGTTGAGTTGGGTGTCGTCATCACAAATGGAGTTGGATTATGTTCAATCCCGATCTACTATGCCACATTACCTTGACTAAAAAAACATATAGGAAACCAGTTGAGCAGACAAGAAGAAAAGAGGGACAAAAATGGATCCACAAAGTCACTGGAGCAGGCGGGGATGTGGCAAATTTGGCAGAGGATATTGCCTGGGCTTTTAAAGACACCCTTAAAACACTGCATTAATCAAGGTACGAAGAAGCTGGACATGACGTAAAGGGGATTTGTGGATGATGTCGCTACCCCAATTTAAAATGGAAGTGATAGGACACTCCTTTAGGCAGCCTGGGACTGGCAGAATTGATGAAAGCAATCAAACGGAATGGGAGCAGGAAGCCCCAACAACTTTCCCACTAGAATTATTCAAGTGTGTAAAGGACAAAATGGGACCTCCTAGGAGACAAAGGGTGGGCAGCCTACTGAGAGACCTTCGAGCAGGAACAGTTGTTCTCATCCTTAAAAAGGGCAAATCACCCGATGGCTGTGAATTATATAGAACCATTTATTTACTTAATATCAAGGCCAAGGTGCTAGCATAGCACCAATAAGCAAATTAATCCTTCCTGAACAATTGTGATTCATGCCTCACAGGGCTATACATCACAATCCTAGATACCTGTTTGGATGCCTGGCATGTAGACACACTATGAGAGATCAGGCTGTGTTGTAGTTGTTAGGTACCAAAAAGGCCTTTGACTCTGTTGAGTGACCATACTTAATTTTAGAGGAGATGGTGTTTGGGCTGGAATTCAGATTCTGGGTCCAACTGCAATATACTAACTCGGTAGCCAGAGTGAGGGTCAACTGGATGTTCTCCGAGGAGTTTACACTGGGTAGAAGAACTAGGCAGGGGTGCCTTTTGTCCCCTCTGCTGTTTGCCTGGGCAGTGGAACATCTGGTGTGCTGGATAAAGAGTAACGCTCAGCTGTTGGGCATTTGGTGGAACTCAGAATGGGAAGAGAAGATCCCCCTTTAAGCTGATGACCAACTCTTGTATCTGGCAGATCCGGAACACTTGATTCCATGACCTCTAGAGATCCTAACGGTCTTTGAAGACACTTTGGGCATACAAATTTATGCATAGGTTTTCCGATCACCCCTTGGATACCACTAGAGGATTGAGAATTTCCATTAAAATGCTCACCAGAGGGCTTTACCTATGTGAGACTGTGCATAAGATGGGTCGGTGCTGGATCACCAGAGGGCTTTACCTATTTAGGACTGTACTTAAGACAGAACAGGTGGTGTTCCACAGTACCAATCTAGGGAGAGTTCTGGTGTAATACAGACCGGGGGGCATATTTACAACTAAATGGTGCAGGACACTGCAGCAAGAGACCTTGCTGCACTGCCTCGCGCCACAGTGAAAGGGCAGACATGCATGCCAATTCAAGGGTCCCAGCGTTGCATGCAGGATTGTTTTGTGCAAGAAGGGACACCTTCCTCCACACTCTACAATCCATGGAGGCGTTTTCCTCTTTCTATGTGTGCTGTTTCTCCTCGTTGCACCTGCCCTGGGGGGGGGTAATGTTTTAACTCATTCCAATATTTACATTGCCTTGCAATTCTGGGAATGCGTCAAAACCCATGGGTGTTGCATGGGAAAACCCACAGCAACGCACATGGAAGATCCCCCAGGAAACAGTATAAGGCAATGCAGCAACTTGTGCTGCGTTGCCTTACACCATATATATGAGGTAATAAAAAGCTTTGCAAAGTGGCTCTGCGGGACCTCATAGATATGGGTTTGCACCCTGGGCTGATGGAGCTTCAAAAATACTGATGTGGAGCATTGGAGATAACTTATCATTTCACTGCTTGGGAGGAACTCCCTATTCAAAATGATAATGTTGCCCAAATTCCCTTCATGTTACAGAAAAAAACACACTATTCGAAGTGCCCATCAGGCGCTGACACGTAGTCCCTATGAAGAGGATTTGCCTTGCCAAATTTGCAATTTTATTATTTGGTGGCATAGCTTCTCACAGGGAACAGATGGACATTCTTTACCCATGAGAAACCGGCTCTGCTGTCAGACACGTGATGGGGGAAGAGGGTGCATGGGGAGGGTGAATCAGAGAGCCTGATCTGCTGACCCCTATTGAAAGGGCGATCAAGGCTTCTGAAAAGCTGGTATGAGGCGGTAAATTGATGTTAGGGACTCTCATATGGGACTCGGCTCTCCTGGGACACCCAAGATAATTTGAAAGCTGTAAGCAGTGGGACTTATTGGATATTTTAAAGCTAGGAGATGTATAAGGGTTGGGAGGCATGATACCATTTGCCACATTTCAGGTGGAATATGAATTAGCAGATAGTCAAAGGCTCCAGTGTTTACAACTTAGACATGCCCTCAGAAGGTGCAAATAGCAGCTACAAAAAGTGGAGGATGAATCTCCACTGGCGTTCGGGTACTAGAGGACCCACTGCATATACACGCCATTTCACAATTATATAGGACATTCACGGCCCACAGGCAGACTCCCCTCTGTACACTTTGAGAACAGTGTAGAGCAAGATATAGAGCTACTGGACGATGCAGATTGCGGCGAGGCATGCAGATGCCACAGAGGGGTGACTATTGGGCTGGTTTTTCACTTGGTACACCTTAAGATTTTTTACAGAGTTTACTACACAAGGATCAGATTGCACCAAATGGGGAAGACATGAAATCATGCATGCTTCAAGAGGTGCCGGCTAAAGGGGACACTGTAGCTCACAATTTGTGACTGCCCATGAATCCAGCCTTCTGGTTTCATGTGTGTCAAAGGAACTGGGCTGCTGGGGAAAAACCTAGACCTCACTCCCACTCTGGTGGCATTAGGGATCTGGGGTGGACAAAAAGAGGGACACTGTTTGGCTGTGGATGCCTCAACTATTCCATGAGTGACACAGTGGGTGAGCAACATGGACTGGTGTGGGTTGCCAGAGGAGGCGATCTACAAAGCTTGCTCTTGCCCTCGAATATTCAATAAAATGTGGGACCTGTGGAGAGATTCTGGAGAGAAGGACTCATGAGCTCCAATTGGGGAGACAGAAATTCGATGTCTGCTTGACAATTCTCTGCTGCTCATAGGCTATGGTTGTTTTTGGTTAAGGGGGGTTGGGGAGTTTGGTCTCTTTTATTTAATATTGGTTGTATTATTTTTTCCGTGCTGCTCGAAAATTATGCAATGATTAAAAAGAAAAAAAACAATGTAAAGTCGGTCATTGTGTAGCTGATGGTATATGCTGTCGTCAGCAGCAGATCAGCAAAACAATCACAGGCACAGCCAATAGGTGTCGCCTATGCAAGAGCTATTGGCTTTGCCAATGTATTTTAGTCATGTTGTAAGCCAGTGTGGCTGCTGTTCAGCATGGCTAAAAGTTTGTGGTGTAGACTAGAGTGGTTCGGAGTGTCATGGACTGGTGTGGCGTAGAGTTGAGTTTCATGGCGTAGAGTGGTGTGTCATAGAGTGGCATACAGTGGAGTAGATTGGAGTAAAGTGCCATAGAGGCAGCTACGTATAGTGGAGTAGAGTGTGTGGCCTAGAGTGTGGTAGATTGTCGTAGAGTTGAGTGGAGTAGAGTGTTATAGAATGGAGTGTCATGGAGTGGCGTAGAGTGTCCGAGTGTCATGGAAGGGTGAAGATTGTTGCACAGTGGAGTGGCATAGAATGTCATCAAGGGGCGTATGGTGGAGTGGCATATCATAGAGTGGAGTAAACTGTCCGACTGGAATGGTGTAGAGTGGAGTTCATATAGTGGTGTGGCATAGCTTAGAGGGACGTAGAGTGGCGTAGAGTTTTGTGTTGTATAATGGTGGGGTATAGGGTGGAGTGAGGTACAGTGGAGTAGAATGTCGTATAGAGGAGTGGCATAGAATGGAGGGACGTGTCGTAGAGTGGCATAGAATGGAGGGGCATGTCTTAGAGTGGAGTGGAGTGACGTGTCGTGGAATGGAGTGTTGTGATGTTTCGTAGACTGAAGAGGTGTAGAATGGAGTGGCATGTGAGAGTGGAGGGCCATAAAGTGGAGTATAGCAGAGTGGAGTGCCATAGTGTGGAGAATGCATGGTGTGGTAACACACTTCCATTGCAGGCAACATATTTTCAACTGGAGTGACCATTACGTTTGCAGAGACAAACAGTTTAACTGCTAAAAATATACAGCACACAAATGATAATGTGCAGAAATGTAATCACGTAGTGTATTGATTCTTTTGATCTTATTAACCCCTTAGCTGCTGGGCCTTTTCCCCCCCAGTGCTGAGCCCTTTTTTGGCTATTTGGGGTAGTTCACGCTTAGGGCTTCATAACTTTTTGTCCACATAAGCTAACCACGCCAAATTTGCGTCCTTTTTTTCCAACATCCTAGGGATTCTAATGGTACCCAGAGTTTGTGGTTTACCCTGGAGGAGACCAAGAAAATAGCCAAAATACAGTGAAAATTTTGTTTTTTCCAAAAAAATGGGAAAAAAGGGCTGCCGAAGAAGGCTTGTGGTTTTTTCCCTGAAAATGCCATCAACCAAGGGTTTCTGGTGCTGAAATCACTATCTTCCCACCTTTCAGGAACGGGCAGACTTGAATCAGAAAACCGAATTTTTCAACACAAATTTGGCATTTTACTGGGACATACCCCATTTCTACTATATTTGGTGCTTTCAGCCTCCTTCCAGTTAGTGACAGGAATGGGTGTGAAACCAATGCTGGATCCCGGAATGCTAAACATTTCTGAAAACTAGACAAAATTCTGAATTCAGCAAGGGGTCATTTGTGTAGATCCTACAAGGTTTTCCTACAGAAAATAACAGCTGAAATAAAAAAATATTGAAATTCAGCTGAAAACAACAGCCATTTTTCTTTATGTTTTACTCTGTAACTTTTTCCTGCGATGTCAGATTTCTGAAAGCAATATACCGTTTTGTCTGCTGGACTCTTCTGGTTGCGGGGATATAAAGGGCTTGTAGGTTCATCAAGAACCCTAGGTACCCAGAGCCAATAAATAAGCTGCACCCTGCAGTTGGTTTTCATTCTATACTGGGTATACAGCAATTCATTTGCTGAAATATGAAGAGTGAAAAAGAGGTATCAAGAAAACCTTTGCATTTCCAAAATGGGATCAAGATAAGGTTTTGAGGAGCAGTGGTTATTTGCACATCGCTGAATTCCGAGGTGCCCATACTAGCATGTGAATTGCAGGGCATTTCTCAAATAGACGTCTTTTTTACACACTCTCTTATATTTGGAAGGAAAAATTGTAGAGAAAGATAAGGGGCAATAACACTTGTTTTGCTATTCTGTGTTCCCCCAAGTCTCCCGATAAAAATGATACCTCACTTGTGTGGGTAGGCCTAGTGCCCGCGACAGGAAATGCCCCAAAACACAACATGGACACATCCTATTTTTTTTATAGAAAACACAGCTGTTTTTTCCAAAGTGCCTACCTGTAGATTTTGGCCTCTAGCTCAGCCGGCACATAGGGAAACCTACCAAACCTGTGCATTTCTGAAAACTAGAGACCTAGGGGAATCCAAGGAGGGGTGACTTGCGGGGCTCGGACCAGGTTCTGTTACCCAGAATCCTTTGCAAACCTCAAAAAGTGGCTAAAAAAACAAGTTTTCCTCACATTTCGGTGACAGAAAGTTCTGGAATCTGAGAGGAGCCACAAATTTCCTTCCACCCGGCGTTCCCCCAAGTCTCCCGATAAAAATGATACCTCACTTGTGTGGGTAGGCCTAGCGCCCGCGACAGGAAACGCCCCAAAGCGCAACGTGGACACATCAAAATTTTTGGAAGAAAACAGAGGTGTTTTTTGAGAAGTGCCTACCTGTAGATTTTGGCCTCTAGCTCAGCCGGCACCTAGGGAAACCTACCAAACCTGTGCATTTCTGAAAACTAGAGACCTAGGGCAATCCAAGGAGGGGTGACTCGCGGGGCTCGGACCAGGTTCTGTTACCCAGAATCCTTTGCAAACCTCAAAAAGTGGCTAAAAAAACAAGTTTTCCTCACATTTCGGTGACAGAAAGTTCTGGAATCTGAGAGGAGCCACAAATTTCCTTCCACCCGGCGTTCCCCCAAGTCTCCCGATAAAAATGATACCTCACTTGTGTGGGTAGGCCTAGCGCCCGCGACAGGAAACGCCCCAAAGCGCAACGTGGACACATCAAAATTTTTGGAAGAAAACAGAGGTGTTTTTTGAGAAGTGCCTACCTGTAGATTTTGGCCTCTAGCTCAGCCGGCACCTAGGGAAACCTACCAAACCTGTGCATTTCTGAAAACTAGAGACCTAGGGGAATCCAAGGAGGGGTGACTCGCGGGGCTCGGACCAGGTTCTGTTACCCAGAATCCTTTGCAAACCTCAAAAAGTGGCTAAAAAAACAAGTTTTCCTCACATTTCGGTGACAGAAAGTTCTGGAATCTGAGAGGAGCCACAAATTTCCTTCCACCCGGCGTTCCCCCAAGTCTCCCGATAAAAATGATACCTCACTTGTGTGGGTAGGCCTAGCGCCCGCGACAGGAAACGCCCCAAAGCGCAACGTGGACACATCAAAATTTTTGGAAGAAAACAGAGGTGTTTTTTGAGAAGTGCCTACCTGTAGATTTTGGCCTGTAGCTCAGCCGGCACCTAGGGAAAACTACCAAACCTGTGCATTTCTGAAAACTAGAGACCTAGGGCAATCCAAGGAGGGGTGACTCGCGGGGCTCGGACCAGGTTCTGTTACCCAGAATCCTTTGCAAACCTCAAAAAGTGGCTAAAAAAACAAGTTTTCCTCAGATTTCGGTGACAGAAAGTTCTGGAATCTGAGAGGAGCCACAAATTTCCTTCCACCCGGCGTTCCCCCAAGTCTCCCGATAAAAATGATACCTCACTTGTGTGGGTAGGCCTAGCGCCCGCGACAGGAAACGCCCCAAAGCGCAACGTGGACACATCAAAATTTTTGGAAGAAAACAGAGGTGTTTTTTGAGAAGTGCCTACCTGTAGATTTTGGCCTCTAGCTCAGCCGGCACCTAGGGAAACCTACCAAACCTGTGCATTTCTGAAAACTAGAGACCTAGGGCAATACAAGGAGGGGTGACTCGCGGGGCTCGGACCAGGTTCTGTTACCCACAATCCTTTGCAAACCTCAAAAAGTGGCTAAAAAAACAAGTTTTCCTCACATTTCGGTGACAGAAAGTTCTGGAATCTGAGAGGAGCCACAAATTTCCTTCCACCCGGCGTTCCCCTAAGTCTCCCGATAAAAATGATACCTCACTTGTGTGGGTAGGCCTAGCGCCCGTGACAGGAAATGCCCCAAAACAGAACGTGGACACATCACATTTTTTCATAGAAAACAGTGCCTACCTGTGGATTTTGGCCTCTAGCTCAGCCGGCACCTGGGGAAACCTAGCAAACCAGCACATTTTTGTAAACTAGAAACCCAGGGGAATCCAAGATGAGGTGACTTGTGGGGCTCGGACCAGGTTCTGTTACCCAGAATCCTTTGCAAACCTCAAAATGTGGCTAAAATACCACGTTTTCCACACATTTCGGTGACAGAAAGTTCTGGAATCTGAGGGGAGCCACAAATTTCCTTCCACCCAGCGTTCCCCCAAGTCTCCCGATAAATATGATACCTCACTTGTGTGGTTAGGCCTGGTGCCTGCGACAGGAATAGATCACACAACGGTCAATGTTGGTCCTTACGTGAGGCAGCTGTTGACCCTGGGGTGATCCATTCCTGACACAGGCACTAGGTGTAGGCACTCAAGTGGGGTAGTGTTTTTATCAGGACAGGTGAGGAGTCACTGGGTGGTAGGAATGTTGTGGATCCCAGCATATTCCTGTAGTTTGTGTGACAGAAATGCGAGAAAAATAGAGTTTTTTCTCAACATTTCAGCTTTGCAGGGTATTCTGGGTAAGAAAACTTTGGGGAATCCACACAAGTCACACCTCTGTGGACTCCCCCGAATGTCTAGTTTCCAGAAATGTTTGGGTTTAGTGTGTTTCTCTATATGGCCGCCGAATCCAGGACCAAAAACACAGGTGCCTGCCTTACAAAACCAGTTTGTTTTGCCATAGACAATTTTGATGTCTCCACAATATGATTTGGGTGGTGGAATTTGGGGCTGAACTAAATTGGTGAGCTCCCAAGAGAGCACTCTCTCTCTGCTTGCCGCCGCATTCACCTGCTCTCTGGGTTGGCCTAACCCACTATTACCCAGTTGCACGAACAGCTTGCGAAGGGACAGCAGGACTGTCCTCATCACCTCCCTCATAATGTACTGGAAGAGGAGTTTTCGAATGGGACTCCTCTGACTGAAAAATCACTCCCAGAGTCTGCGCCATTGTCCTATCCCTCAGATGCTGTCTCAGTATCTGATGTCTCAGTCTCTGATCCTATGTCAGAGCGGTCCTCTATAACCCGAGTGCAGGCAGCAGTCATCCATCAAGATGCCATCTCTGCTATTGGCTAAACTGTTGCTCTAAAACACTAGCCTACGTAGACAGTCACAAAATCGATGGTGTGTGTGAGATACGTGCAACAGTAGAGGCCACCTTACCTGCGCTTCTTCCCTCAATCAGCACGTACTTTCAAGACACTCAAAAAACACCTTGTCACATACCATTCGTCACAGTCTTTAGCACCTCCTGCGCCCAGTCCAACAATCATTATTGGTGCTCCCACTCCCTCCTCCTCGGATTCCCTCATTACCACCCAGCAAAAGTGCCCTTCATCTCTCCATAGACTTTACTAATGTACTCAGCTATTTACATAAAATACAGATGTGCTCTTTGCAGTAGGCATATAAACCTTCTGCGCTTCTTTATGGCACTAAAACTGCCACTAGACAAGTCGGACCCTTTTCCCCCCAGGGAAACCACACACATATTGACAAAAGTGATGTATATATGACAGCCAACCACCTGAAACTCAACTCAAGCAAAACCGAAATAATCCTCTTTGGCCCTCACCAAAAAAACCTGGGACCCCCCATGGTGGCCCACCACGCTAGGCCCTGCACCCACCCCCGCCAACTACGCACGCAACCTCAGCATCATCCTAGACTCCTCCCTCTCTATGACCCAACAAATCAACGCTCTTACCTCCTCATGCTTCAACAAACTCCGTATACTGAAAAACATTAAAAGGGATCCCCACAGAGACCAGAAAAACTGTCACTCACGCACTCATCAGCAGCAGGCTTGATTACAGAAACGCCCTCTACGCCGGCACCACTCTAAAACTCAAGTGCAAACTACACGCATCCAGAACTCAGCAGCACGACTCATCCTCGACCTCCACCGACACGAACACATCTCTCCACACCTCAAATCCCTCCACTGGCTCCCCATTGACAAAAGGATCACCTTCAAGATCCTCATCCTCACACACAAATCACTCCACAACACAGGCCCTGCCTACCTCAACGAGAGTCACCTTCCACACCCCCACACGAAACGTCCGTTCAGCTGACCTCTCTCTCGCCTCTGACCCCCGCATCAAACACACCACCACCGGGGGTAGATCCTTCTCCTACATTGCACCCAAAACATGGAACGCACTCACAACCCACATTCGCAAGACCCAAAACCTACTTCTTTTCAGGAAGGGCCTCAAAACCTGGCTTTTTGAACAGTGAACCTCCTAGCCCCTTTCCCTCCCCCCCCTTCCCCCCCCCCCCAGCGCCTTGAGACCCTCACAGGTGAGTAGCGCGCTTTATAAATCTCTTTGATACAGATCTACCTATATATATATATATAAATATATATCTACATAGATATATCTATAGATATATCCATGTACCTAGATATATCTATCTACATAGATATATATATATAGATATATACATATATTTTTTTTTAGTTGTTGTATGGTTTCCTTGGGGGCCAAAATGGCCCCCAGGGAAACCCTACAACATCTAAAAAAAAAATTGCCCCCACAGGGGGTCACCCTGCCCACGGGCGACCCCCTGTGATTTCATTTTTTTTTTTTTTTTTTTTTTTAAATAAAAAAAAATCCCCTGGGGGGGGGGGGCGCGATCGCGCCCCCCCCCCCCCTCCCCAGGGGGCACCTACCTTTTTATTTTTTTAGGAAAATTATCCGGGGGGGGGGCGGCCCGTTTTCCGGGGGGGGGCTGCCCCCCAAAAGTGAAATCCCTGGTGTCTAGTGGGGTTTCCTGCAGCTGTGCTGCGATCGGGGGCCAGAAACAGTTTCAGAAGGCCTCGTAAGAAAGGGGAGAGTCTCCCCTTTCTTACGAGGCCTTTTCAAAATGTTTCCTGACCCCCCCGATCGCAGCTGTGCTGCGATCGGGGGAGCCAGGAAACCTGAAAGTGTTTCCTGGCCCCCGATCGCAGCACAGCTGCGACCGGGGGCCAGGAAACACTTTCAGGAAGGCCTCGTAAGAAAGGGGAGTGTCTCCCCTTTCTTACGAGGCCTTCCTGAAAGTGTTTCCTGGCCCCCGATCGCAGCTGTGCTGCGATCGGGGGCCAGGAAACACTTTCAGGAAGGCCTCGTAAGAAAGGGGAGACTCTAAGAAAGGGGAGTGTGCTGCGATCGGGGGCCAGGAAACACTTTCAGGAAGGCCTCGTAAGAAAGGGGAGACTCTCCCCTTTCTTACGAGGCCTTCCCGAACGTGAAAAAGGCCGTTTTCCCCATGAAAGCAGGAAGCGGCCGCAAGGCTGCTTCCTGCTTTCATGGGGAAAACACCTTTGCAACGTCAGCGCGCCTCGCGGCGCGCTGACGTCACAAAGGGGCGGGTGGGGGGCGGGGGGAGACACGGTAGCTTCCGTGTCTCCCGGGGGGGGAAAAAAACTAAAAAATAAATCCTCGGGTGCGACGCACCCGAGGATTTATTAATGCCCTTCCTGGTGTCGGCCACTGGTCGTGACCAGCACCAGGGAGGGTGTGTGGGCGTCGGCCAGTGGCCGACGCCCGCACCTAAGCGGTTAAAATATTTGTTTCCACCACACTTCAGAAGTATAAAAAATGTGCATCTATTGTGCTTTCCAAATTCTGATATGTTCTGAAATATCTGCACTCATCATTTACAGACATTTAAACTTTGTAGTGCGCTAGAAAAAAGCCAGTTTTACTAATACAACTATATAGCACACAAACGTGTGGAAATTGTATCACCTGGTGTATTGATTGTTTTGATCGTATTAAAGTATTTATTTACAAAACACTTCAGAATTAACAAAAATATGCTTCATTTGTGCTTTCACATTTATGATATATTTTGATATACTTGAGCAGTTCATTTAAATGTTTTGTGATGCTAGAACAAAAACCCTTTCCTACTTCCAGTATCCAGCAAGACTGTCACATAAATCCTCTCACTTTGAAGTCAGAGAAAAAAGTACACATCAAGCTCAATCGGAAGACAATACCTGATATTTTTTAACTTTATTCGGCATAAATGTTGTCATAAAAGATACAAAAGCAGTGCATAAAAAATAAAAAAACAATCAAATAAATGGATAAGTATACCATGCAAACGCAGCATTGTGATTGCAAGCTTTACAAACAAAGCATTATTAATGATGGCTGATAACATGGCATCATAGATGGGTGGATAAGCTGAAAAAGCCACAGCTGCCAATCAGTTCGTACTTACAATCCTTTCAAGCCTCAAATCCCGTCCCCCAGAGGGTTTGGTCCGTCACTCCTTTAAGGAAATCGGAGCATTAACATTAAAACCTAACCCTCCATTGATTTTCTACTTCTCGCTGCTGCTTTAAAAAAACACCAAAACAAACATCGAGGATGTTTAGAAGCTGAAGATAAAACAGCACATCTCTGTGCTTCCTAAACCCCCTAGATGCTAAAAATGGTTTAATAAAAAGCTTATAAAAAGGAATATAAAAGTTGTAAGAGAACATAAAGTGCATCACCGCCTGCTCACCCTGATCATTACAAGGGCAGGGTGGCGCTAAACTGCCCATAGTGCCCCAAGAAACAGAAAAATACAAAAGCCTCCATGCTGTTGTAGGAAGCCGATTCTTTATATGGTATATCAAATGAGATAAGAGTCCAGGTACTAGTGGAGGGGCTTGCTCTAGCAATCCCAAGGTGCTCTTTTAGTGGGGTAGTGTGGTCGAGCAGCCTCAGGCTTATCAGAGAGGAGTGCAAGACATCTGCAAATACACACACAATCAATAAATGAGACACACAACTCAAGAAGGGGATTCACACCAATTTACAAAGATAATAGGTAATTTTGTATATGTTTTGGCACCAGAATCAATATGATCAGGTAAGTCTGTTTTGCAAGAAAAATCTTTACAGTTTTGAAGTCAACAGTGCAATTTCTGAAAGGCTGCAATGTTATCCTATGGAGAGAAAAACAAGTACTGTATTTAGGTATAGTACAGCCAATCTCCTGGTCCTAAGGGGAGTATTGGGCAAGGGTTAAGGTCACACCGGGCAGCATTGGGGCGAACGGGTGCAGAGGTGTAGTACAGTATCGGGTGCCCAGTGTTAGTTAAAGGGGATCGATCCGGTTACAAAGATAATGCAAGTGAGGACTGGGGATCCAGTTAGGGGTGACCACCAAGTGGGTTCCAATCTGGAGATGTCCGTGGACATGGGGACACTTTCAGTCCTCTTCTCCACAGGCGACAGGTGCAGAGGTGTCCTGAGGCATCAGGTTTTCTCTGCTGGAGCTCTCCCGGTTTAGGGGGCCTGTGTGCAGAAGCTGCAGGCAACGTTGGACGGTCCACAGTGGGCAAGTCCAAGGTGGGCTTTGTCTCTAGAGGGCTGGGTAACCACGTTGGCACCGTTGGTCCACTCCAACCCAGGCGGTATGGTGAGGGTGGAGTGGTGCTTCCAGGTGTCAGGTTTTCTGTGGTCCAGAGTCCTCGCAGTTTGGATTGGGGTGTCTGCAAGATGCACTGGAATTCCTGGGTCTTTGTTGAAGGGAGGCAGGCCTCCCAGGCTTTTTGGGGCACAGCAGCTTGCAGTACAATCGACTTTAGCACAAATCAGTGGAAGCAGCAGACAGGCTGCATGATTAGGGCCAAGTCAGATGCTTCTTCCCCGGTCTTTGCTTTAGCAGCTCTTGGGTTTCCTTCGTAGGTCAGCAGGAATTTGCTTTCCTAGTGGAATTTGCTCCCATAAATACTGCATTTAGGGGCTTATCGGGCAGTTTAGGTACTACACATGGCACCCTATAGGGTCTCTACACCCCTTATATGACTTCTTTCTGTGGGAGGTGGGCATAACCCTGTCCCAGAGTTCCTAAATCTGCCAACACAAGATGACAGGTTTCTAAAAGTTGTGTCCACGTCAGGCAGCTCACATTTGGGGTGGAACTGACCTGATGGGTGGACACACCTCGCTGATTACAACATTTTTCGCCTTTCCAGGTGCCAGATGGGCCCTGGGGAAGGGGGTCAGCATCTCTCCTTTGAGTGAAGCCAGATCTGCATACCAAGGGCGATGGACCTCTCTGAAGCCCCTGCCTTGTAATGCAGAGTCACAGGTCATCCTGTTGGGTGAGCTGTGTAAATACCTTTCCCAAGGCAGGGTTTGTGATTGACCACCCGAGAGCACAGATTCTCACCGTGGGAGGTCAGACTCGTGTCTGGTGGTGGCAGGCTGGCTAAAACTAGACAGTCCACATAATTGTAGTTGGTATGTTTTTAAGGGGTACCTCTAAGGTGCCTTCTGGGTGCGTGTATTAGCAAATCAGTCACTGGCATCAATAAGGATTTATTAATATGAGATTTGATACTAAACATCCCTAGTTTCAGTGAAGCCATCATGTAGCTGGGGAACCCAAAGTGACCATCGCCCAGCAGATGGACTGAAAATGGCTTCCCCATTCACTCATTATGTCTATGAATCGATAAAGACGTAGCAGGGGCATATCTGCTAAGAGTGTCATGGAAGGGTGAAGAGTGTCGCACAGTGGAGTGGCGTAGAATGTCATCGAGGGCGTATGGTGGAGTGGCGTATCATAGAGTGGAGTAAACTCTCCGACTGGAATGGTGTAGAGTGGAGTTCCATAGTGTTTTGTGTCAAAGATCTTTCCCACTGATTCATAGCTAGGGTCAAGTACAGTGTTGGGTCATCTGGTGCTGAGATCATGAGATGATCTTTAATAGAGCTTTTGCCCTGCTCATTGTGCAGAAACTCTAAAAAAAAAAAAAGAAGCTTCACCTTTAGTTTGTCAGCCTTTTTTGTGGCAGAGATTGCCTGGAATAAGTCATGTAATCTCAGCTCCTTTGAGGTTTTTTCAATGTATGCCAGCCAGGGAATGGAAGAACCCTTATCCAGTTAAAGGCAGTCTACAAATATTTTCTGGTTAAGACTCACCTCCGTACTGTACCAAACACTGACCCAAAGTAAAATTTGGTGCCAGCTTGGCTTTGTCAGAAAAGTACTGGAGATTTAACTCTGAGTGGAAGATGAACTGAGATCTTGTGGGAGGCAAAAATAGATGCTGCCTACAAATATGATTTTCCTCGATCTGCGGAACATTGTGATAGCCTCACACCCCCACACCATACAGAGCAGCTGATACACACTGGGAGTTATAAATGTTCAAGAAGGGAGAAACTGACACCCTGCCTGTAGCAAATCAAATATTGCGCCAGCCGATTTGCTAAGCTTTTGTCAGGAACAGCTAAGCTGGGGGTGCCCAGAACCGGAAGAATCAAAAGTGACCTCTAAGTAAATAAAGTTGCTCACACTGCTAAAGGGTTGTCCTTTCACTGTTAATTTCGATGTTACACTTGCCAGGTCCACATGACATGATATACGATTTCCCATAGTTGGTTACCAAATCCAGCCCACTCACGAAGCTTACAAAAGATTCCACCATCATGCATAAAGCAGTTGGACACCAAGCCATGAGTACCGCGTCATCTGCATAGAGCAACACTAGTATAGGAACTTGGGTGATTACAGAGATGTCTCTAGTAGCCTTAATCAGAGATGTCACAAATAATTAATATAAATAATAAAAATAAGTGGAGCCTCCCCTGCGGCTAATGGAAAGGTGTCAGTTAATTCCCCTAACTGGCCATAACGAACCTTAGCAACTAACCTCTCATGCAAATTGTGTAGGAAATTCACAAAGGCTATCTCGACCCCTAAATCAGGCAACATGAACCACAATTTTGTTCTGTTCACACAGTCAAAGGCTGTCGACAGATACCTAAAGGCCAGGTACAGCGGGCAGCGCTTTGCTATGGTATACTTGCCAATAATCAAATTCAAGTTCAGGCACTGTCCTACTGTACCCAGTACTTGGTGGAAACAACATTCAAAATGACACAAGATGATACACTGCCTTACCCAGGATTTTAGGTGATTAAATATCACCGGTCCAATGATAGCTGTGGTACGATTAGTAAGAGAAATAGGGCGATCACATTTTGGCTGCGTTCTGTCACCTTTTGAGGTCACAGCCTGCCAGACAGCAGAGCTGTGTCTTTTGCTAAAGACATCTTGGGGACAGTCAAAAAGTTGTCCTAGGAATCCATTCTGCCCATTGCTTGCCATTGGCTGTGTGGTTTGGAACACACATTTTCTTGCTTTCCATGAACTGGCTTTATTTGTATTAGGCCGGCCAGCTTGAGATTGGTCCTTCCCTTGTCAAAACCTTATTCACAGACTCCTTCCGAGTGCTAACTTTCTATTAATAGGCCTGTAAATCTTGTGCTTATCTAGTCACATTTGCTGTGCATTCAAAGACTGAGGCCAAATGCCAGGCGCATCTCCCAAGGTGGCTTGCTTACTCTTCTTTCTCTGACTTCAAAATGAGCGGATTTATGTGACAATCTTGCTGGATAGTAGGGGTACGAAAGAGTTTATTTCTAGCACACTACTACATTTAAATGAACTCTGTATTTCAGAATATATCAGAAATATAAACACACATATGAAGCACATTTTTTGTTGTTTCTGGAGCGTGTTAGATACAAATACTTTAATATGATCAAAACAAACTAGGTGATGCAATTTCCACACATTTTCATCGGTACACTGTATAGTTTTATAAGTAAAAGTGAATGTCTGTGCAAATGTAATGGTCATTTCAACTGAAAATCTGTTGTGTGTAATAGTAGTTTGCTACCATACCATGAATACTCCATTCTACACCACTACACTCTACTCTGCACCACTCCACACCACTGCACTCTACTCAGCACTACTCAACACCAATGCACTCTGCACCATGCCACTGTACTCTACGGCACTTCACGCTACACCTCTCTACTTTACCCTGTACCATAGTACTCAATGCCAATGCACTCTTCGTCATTCTGCACCACTTCACTTTTCACCACTGCCCACTACAGCACTCCAGTCTAGGCCAGAGTCTACGCTGCACAACTCCACTTTACGCAGCTGTACTCTATGACACTGCAACACTGCACTCTATACCAATACACTCCATGCCAATGCACTTTATTCTGTAACACTCAACTCCATGCCCCAACACTCTATGCCAATCCACTGTACGCCACTCTAATCCGCTCTGCACCACTGCACTCTATGCCACTGCAGTTCTACACCGTTTTACTCTACGCCATTACACTCTATGCCTCTCTACGCAGCTGCACTCTACCCTGCACCACTAAACTCTACGCCACTTCACTCTACTCTGAAACAACCTACTCTATGGTGTCAGTCCATCTCACTGAACTGCTGAATAAAATATTGGCATCAGGTCAGTTTCTGGCAGCATGGAAAAAGGTTTCAGTGTATCCTCTTCTAAAAAAATAATAATCTTCCCTTGAGCCCTATGATATGGAGAGATAATGGCCCATTTCACACCTTCCACTGTAGGCTGAGATACTGGAAAAAGCAATGAACGAGGATATGTATTTTCTTGATGACAACCATCTTTTAGATACCTCACAATATGGTTTTAGACCACAACATTGCACAGCCCTAATGGCTGCCACCGAGGACATCAGAATGACGATCAACAGGGAAGTGGGGGCTGCGCTGATTCTTCTCGATCTCTCAGCCACATTTGATACAGTTAACCATTCACTGCTTAGCAACAGGCTAGAGTCAATTGGCATGAGAGGCGCAGCTCCTATCCTCAGTTTCTTTCTGTCTGACAGATAGCAAGTGGCTGCTTTTGAAGATTTCACTTCAGTACCCTTCCCCCTCCCATATAGGGTGCCCCAGGTACCTTCGTTAAGCCCTATGCCTTTTAATGTTTATATCAACCCTCTGGCCAAACATATTGCGGGGCATATTTATACTCCGTTTGCGACGAATTTGCGTCGTTTTTTTCGACGCAAATTCGGCGCAAAACTAACGCCATATTTATACTTTGGCGTTAGACGCGTCTAGCGCCAAAGTATGAGGAAAGAGCGTCATTTTTTTGCGTGAACGCCTTCCTTGCGTTAATGAGATGCAAGGTAGGTGTTCCCGTCTAAAAAAATGACTGCGACGCAAATGCGTCGTATTTATACTCCCGGGCAAAAATCACGCCCGGGAGTGGGCGGGGCAAAAAACCCTGCATTTGCGCCGGATTTTAGCGCCTGGGTCAGGGCAGGCGTTAAGGGACCTGTGGGCTCAAAATGAGCCCACAGCTGCCCTCCCATGCCCCCAGGGGACCCCCCCTGCCACCCTTGCCCACCCCAGGAGGACACCCAAGGATGGAGGGACCCATCCCAGGGACATTCAGGTAAGTTCAGGTAAGTATAATTTTTTATTTTTTTTATATATTTTTTTGGCATAGGGGGGCCTGATTTGTGCCCCCCTACATGCCTCAATGCCCAATGACCATGCCCAGGGGACATAAGTCCCCTGGGCATGGCCATTGGGCAAGGGGGCATGACTCCTGTCTTTACTAAGACAGGAGTCATGTAAATGGCGTCTGGGCGTCGTTAAAAATGGCGCAAATCGGGTGGAGGCGATTTTTGGGCGTCAACCTGACTTGCACCATTTTAAGACGCCCTAAAGCCATTTTCCCCAACGCCGCCGCTGCCTGGTGTACGTGGTTTTTTTCCACACACACCAGGCAGCACCGGTCTGCTAGCGCCGGCTAACGCCATTCAATAAATACGGCGCCCGCATGGCGCTTCAGAATGGCGTTAGCCGGCGCAAAACTTTTTGACGCTAAACTGCGTTAGCGCAGTTTAGCGTCAAAAAGTATAAATACGGGCCTAGATCTTACAGGTTTTCAGTTATTTTCTATGCCGACAACACTTAAAAAGTAGTGTCGGTCTTTTCCAATGTCAATGAGGTGGCCAATGAGTTTAACAAATGCTTGGCGCAAATAGTGATCTGGATGCAGAAAAACTGTCTTAAATTAAACTCCGACAAGACAGAGGTGCTCCTATTTGGAAATAATATCACCTTTTGGAATACCTCCCTGTGGTCTTCTGATCTTGGCCCACTCCCTACACCAGTGCAGAAAGCAAAGAATTTAGGGGTCCTGTTTGACCGAAAGGTTTGTTTTTCCAGGCAAATTAATCAAGTTACATATTCCAGCTTTTACCTGCTCAGGATCCTGAAAAAGGTTTTTCCTTACATTCCCCCAAACGGCAAAAAATTGTCATTGTGGCTCTTGTCATTTCAAGGATTAACTATTGTAATGCGCTGTACATGGGCTTATAGCAGTGCTTGCTGCAAAAGCCTTCAGTTCTGTTCTGTTTCTCAAAGCATCTCTGTCCTTCACTGGTTGCCAGATGAGAGGATCAAATTTAAGGCCTTCTACCTGGTCCACAAAGCGCTACATAAGACTGGCACTCAGTAGGCCAAAAAATATCCTGTTCGCATCTGCCCAGCCTTGATCTTCGGTCCAGCTCAGCTAAGCTGGTAGCCATTCCCAGAGTTAATAAAGCGAGATGGTGAGGTAGGAGTTTTTCTTACTCCGCTTGTAAATTGTGGAATTCTATGCCTTCCCATCTAAGATTGTGACACAATTCAGGAAAATGTTAAAAACATGGTTTTTTTCACTCCTTTCCAAGTAGGTCTCTACTTTTTGGCTTCTAGGATATTAGTGCCAAGACACTGTTATGCATTCCTGTGCTTTTTAAGCTTTTACTTACTTACACCACTTCACTCTACGTCACTCTACTCCACTCTGTACCACTCCACTCTAAGCCACTCTACTCTTAACCACTGCACTCTACACCGATGTACTTGCCACAACTCCACTCTCTCTGCACTCTAAGCCCCTGCACTCTACTACACATCACTGTACTCTACGCCACTCTCCTCCACTGCACTCTGACATGTTACTCTGCAACAAAGCACTTTCTGCCACTCTGCAACAAAGCAGTTTCTGCCACTCTACTCTGCACTACTCCACTCTACACTACTCCACTCTACGTCACTGCACTGTATGGTACTATACTCTACTCTGCACCACTTTACTCCACTGCACTCCATGCCACTCAACTCTAGTTTTCGCCATTCCATTCCGCAGCAGTCCACTCTGCGATACTTCACTTTACGACACTGAATCCAATGCCACTGCATTCTACACCTCGCTACTCTGCATCACTGTACATCAATGCACTCTACACCAGTCCACTCTGCTCAATGCCACGCTAGTGTATGCCACTCTATGCAACTCCACACTCCACTCCAAAACACAACACTCTTTAACACTCTACTTCACTTTTCGCCATTCCACTGTACAACTCCACAGGCCACTGTTCTCTATGCCACTAACTTTTAGCCAAGCTGAACAGCAGCTACGTTGGTGTACAACATGGCTGAAACACATTGGGAAAGCAAAAAGCTCTTGCACAGATGAAACCTATTGGCTTTGCCAATGACAATTTAAAAATCGCAACAATGAAGGAGTATCTGCACGAACTCATGATCTTTCTGCATAAGGAGTTAATAAAGATATTTGTAATCGAAGGACCCCACAATTTGGTGTTGCATTTGATGAGGTCTACGGGGACCCCACTGGGTCCAGGGGCCTTTCTACTAGGGCTTTGCCTAATGGCATCAATGGCTTAAGTTAAGGATTCCGACATTATAGGTGAATAACGTAGTTTTCCCTTTAGTTTAGCCCCCAAACTAACCTCCTTCTCACAAGGATAAATGGCCCTAAAGTGCGAAAAGCATTCTGTATGTGATACATACAATTCAAAAGGGGATTCTCTAGGGCATTCCTTTGCTTGATCTAATTCCCAGAATACCTTACTATTTTTTGTTACTGCAGCATCTTTCAAACATTCCCAGTCTTCCCTGCTCAAAGCATCCTTTCTGGCCTCAACATGCTTTTGTAGAGCTTGCAGGCATCTGTGACCACAGCAGGGTCCTTCGGAGTAGCAGAAAATACCTTCCTTAAACTCCTATTAGCTGCTGAACAATGGCTATCGAGCTACAGAGGGATTTCCGGCTCGTGCCTATTTGGTTTTAACCATAGCCGCCTAATATTCAGGCTAAGATTTTCATAATGAGCTAGCATTTTCCCCTCACTTGTCCGTCAAACTATTCAAAAATAGCCCAAGGTGGGACTTCAAGAATGTGGCTAGGGTGACCCTTGGCTAGGGTGACCCCTGGCTCTTTTAGACGCCATACAAGCTTATACTATCACTAGAATGTTGGGTCATTGAGATTAGTACCGCAGATCTGTATCCCGGAAAATGGCCCACTGCATATAGGACATTATGATCCCACCAATCGGTCGCTACACCGCACAATGCAAAAACCACAATGAAAGGTTCCTTGCCACACACATATCTATCATTGAAGCCCGTCCATGACCTCTGAACGAGGCCAGAGATATCCCTATTGTGCAGAATAAGTCAGCAAGACCTACAAGATCATGTTCAGCGGGGAACCTGCCCAATTCCTCACCTCTGCCTTCAGGTTTCACCCATGATAATATTGCGTGGTCTATGCCTTAAATCTTATAACTTACCACCATCTTGGCAATAAAACCTCCACATAAAAGGTAGTTAGGCTGACACAGTTGCGGGGCACCAACGGGGTTCAAACTTGTTTAAAAAGCTAGTAAACATATAGAATGACTACAAACAGGGCTTAAAAAATCATTGTAAAAATTAATCAAGTAAAAATAAAACACACTTAGTTCTTCCTTGACCAACAAGGCTAAGGCCAAGCTCCCTGTGTCCAGTACTGAGAACTCCACTTTCAAGTTCAGGTTTATCCATATGGAAAGACCTCCCTTCGCTCTGCCTCGAAGAGAAGGGGTAGCTGGAGAACAGTAGCAGGCATAGCCAGCACATGAGGGTGAAGCAGTCTCCCAGGTTTCCTGCAGAGCAATAGTCATATTTTTTATTAAAGTTTAGCCAGTCCGGGTTTGTGATCTTATCCTTCAGACCGGTGATGTTCTAGCTCAAGAGTAAAAGAGTGGCCTGAGTTGGCATCCATGTGAATTCCCTTC
This sequence comes from Pleurodeles waltl, assembly GCF_031143425.1. Lineage (NCBI taxonomy): Eukaryota > Metazoa > Chordata > Amphibia > Caudata > Salamandridae > Pleurodeles > Pleurodeles waltl. Next base: position 622,169,593 of record NC_090437.1, on the reverse strand, counting down.
AATCTCCAGTCTTCCAAGGAGTAAGAAGATACTTCAAGCCATGCAGGAGAAGCATCAGAAAGTCAGTCCACAGAAGAAAAAAAGCCAACTCAATTAGAAAAAGGGATAGAGACCTGGCCCATTATGCAAAGAGCAATTTTGCTCTGAGGCCCATCTGGCTGTGTATCTCTAATGGCATAAGTGGTGCTAACTGAGGTGTTTCTGCCTGCTTCTGCAGGCTGAGTTGTAGAATGGAGCTGACCTGACTTCTGGAATAAGGTGCTTAGCCTCTAAAAATATCCTAGTGAGACCATAGCTATGTTAACCCCTTTCACAGCATGACTCAAAGGTCCGAACAGAAGAATTTGAGCTAGAAATGGTGATCTGAAGTTAAGAATAGTACAGTCCTAACCTGGGACCACCTGACCAGATCCAGTCCACCCAATTCTGCAGGTCAGTAAGATATCATTGGCAAGACTAACGGAGAACCCCGGGGGCATCCAAGCCAGTCCAATACCTTACTGTGTAACTCTTCATTAGTCTCTCCTTGGCACAGAGGGGGAACCCTGGTAAGAAGTACCATGTAGGGACAAGCAGCAGGGGTAAGATTAATGCTGGGCCGGGTTTGGTAAGGCAACAACTCACTTGGGGATAGTGAGTTAGTAAAAGCGCTAAGACCATTTGGATTAGGTCTGGTAACCTCATTTGCCTTAGAATTAGGCCCACTGTTGGAGGTGCCCTCAAGCACCAGAACAAGTAGCTGTCAGTGCCAGAATGAGGGCTTTCGAGTCCTCCTTGTATGCATGAAGTTGACTAAGTGTTAGGCAATGGGGGAATTATGAGCAATGGGAGATTACCACTGGGCTAAGCATGGGAAACTAGTTCCTTATGTGCCAGCTGCCTTGATAGGACCCCAACTTGTAATTAAATGTCTTTTAAACGATCAATGATAGTCAAGAACTCAACATGAAGAACTTCCTTGAATTTGATACAGCAGACTTCCATAAAATTATCGAGGCAGAATTTATTCGAAGCGAGGTCCCACGTATACACAGCTGGAGGAGTCAATGTTAAGGGAGCCAACGCAGTAGGCCCCAGAGACAGAGTTTGAGTCACTTGGTTAGTCTTGCTAGCCACTAATTTCTGCCTGTTATGAGCTTCTCGCAGCGTTTTCCTATTAACAATAGGAGAAGGACCAGCTATGTTGCAGGATGCTGAAAAAGGTAAGTCAAACGTTCTCACAACACCAGGGGTTAGAACATTGGCGTTTGTGGGAGGGCTAAGCAACAAACCCTGCCCAGGTGAGTGAACTGTGAGTAGCTTGGTATTGGTATCTGCAGTTGTTGCAGCCATATTTAGAGCTAGCCTTCTCTCGCTGAGTGCTATCGCAGAGCTGATGACCCCCATTACCCTTTCTAGCCAGAGATCAATAGATGTGCCCTTAGCTGGATGGATGGATGCTGAGTGGCCCACTGTAGCTTTCTTTTTCCCCATTGTTACAATCCCATGAGTACAAACGGCCAGCCAGGGAGATTTAGCCAATAAATGAGTTGTAAATATAATTCCTCAAGGAAACAGAAAAGTGAAATTAAGTTTGCAGAAGGTACCTTAAAAAACAAATCTTAGAGGGGTGGCCCAGCCCAGCCGCTGCCGGATATGCAGAGGCCTGCCCTTGGTGCGCCTTGTGCCGCAGGGTAGGCCAACACGCTATATAGCACTCGCCAGTCAGGGGCTTGGTCCTCTGCCCCTCACAGAAAATGCAAGGATTTCTGGGGCAGTAGTCCCTTCTCTGCCTCTGTCCGTGTTACACCCGTAGGGTAGTGGTAGTCCTATGCGCTAAATAGGACTCACCAGTTACGGGAGCTTGTTCCTCCACCCCTCAAGGTAGGTAGTCCCCTAGCCATCTCCCTCTGTGTCCTCCATCTTTAAATGCACAGCAAATGTGACAAAATAAGAACTAGAAGGACAACTTACAGGAATCAAGTTCTTGTGGAAGAATACAGCAAATAGGCTATGCTGCACGAGAGGGATGAACTGAAGCTGGTCAGCCTAAAACAAATAAAGCCAGCAAGTAGAAAGCAAGAAAATGTGAGTTACAAAACGCGAAGCCAATGGTAAATAACAGTCAGAATGCATTCCCAGTGAAGCGTTCAGAATATCCTCAAGATGTCATTTGCAAACTATACGCGTACTAAAAAGAATAGGTAGTAACAATGCTGCAGTCAGGCTTGGATCTTAATTCATCCATGTCAATAAACACTGCTGTCTCATTCCCAGGTGAAAACCAGGTTGTAATCTGTGTACGAATCTACTGGCATTTTTTTCTATCATAGACAAACTGAAGGGCTAAGAATTTGAGCTAGGCATATCCTGGGATTTTTAAGCAAGAGTGATATTCATTTACAACAAGGGAGCCATTTTGAACAACATTTGCTTTTGAGACTAGGGGAAAGGAAAACCTGATTGCAAACTAAACTACATTTCTTTTTTAGTGCGTCATTTTTCTTTCTTTTTATATGGTTAACAAAAATGTAAAAGTGAAAATGTGGCTTAGTTATTAGCTTTTGAGTTTCGTTTCAGACGAGCATATTAAACACTGTATATGTTTTTCTAATGCACACTTGGGCTCTTTCACTTACTAATATTTATAATAATGCAATTAATATAATATTAGAGTGTATTATGATATTAATATTATATTAATACAGTAATCCAGTGAGCAAATTTACATTCTGTTTCTTATGCTACGCACAGCTGAAAATAAACACTGCTCTAACCACGTACTTCGTCATGCTTTTAAATGGCCGGCCACCCCAAGGTACTGAGGGCGCTTATTGCAGAATGGACCCTGGGTGGCCATCAGTCGAGGTTCTCTCGTATCCACTATCTAGAAGCAGGAATTCCCTTGATTGGCTGCTGCTGTTGCATAGTGTTGCAAGTTTTCCAAAGCTGGAGCCTTGATCCACATCTAATGTAAGTCTTTTCCTACACAGAGTCAAGATTCAGCCTAGTACCACAACAATTTGAAATGCTACCAGTTTGTCCCTTAATATCACCAGCAGACTCAAAAACTGGTCTGCATTTTGCACCAGACCCAGCCATGTTCACTTTTTAGTACCACAACCTCCAGGCAGTATTCTCTCAGGTCACCTAAGACACAAGCTGAACTAAGCGTCAAAGGCAATGTTCTTAAAAACTTGACTGAATATTTTGAAGTGAGTGAATGTAATACATTTAACTTAAATTAGTCTGGTATTTGTTTTGCATGTGCGTATTCAGATTATATGCTTATCACAAAAGTACAATGTGAATGCTTAAAGTTTTATCCAGCATAGTAATACTGGGCATCAACTATTGCAACAAATATGATATTTGCAGGCTTCCCTTGAACAGATAAATAATACATTTCCTTTTAATAATGCCAGTGACCTTGTATATCAAGAGAATTACCTAACAGAACTCCAGTGGCTGCTTAGGCCAGTAATTACCACACCATGGAGAGGAGATTCTGTTTGCTTACACTGGGGATGGAAGCACTGCTGTATATACACCATGCTCATTTGATCGGTGCAGGACCAAAAACCTTCAAAGAAAGGGTAAAACTATCATCAGAAATAATTTCCATAATTTGAAAAAAAATATTTTAGCTTTCTATCCTCCCATGAGCAATTCATGATGGGTAACTTGCATACATTTGGATATAAATGTACGTCCTTGGTGGTGATGTATCAAATTCTGTTGGAGTTGTAATCTTCATGGGCCAGCAGTATTGTTTTGCAACAATTTTGAGTAAGGGCTAAGAATATCTCCCAGGACAGGTGATGTTTGCCTACAAAAATGGTTGCAGGAACCTTGAACCCACTCGCAGCTTTGTTATAGTGTGGGCTTTCCTCTGTCTGCTGCTGCAAGAGCCACCACTTGGTTTCCATGGATCCGCTTGTTGAGAGGGTGTTAAGGATGAACCATCTCAATATATGGGTCTTCACTTGAGTCACTATCTGCAAGCTTCTTGAAACCCCAAAGCCAGCAGGGTTGGGTATTATACAGGAAACCGAGACATCAGCTTGTGCAACCCGTCAAACAAGTCACTTACCTTTGGCAACACCTTATTTGGTAAAGACTAGGTAGGCTAGGTAGCTTCAGATTCTTTATTATAGAATTATCCCAGGCGTGGGACTGGATCTGGAAGATTTTCCATGAGCAGTACCCCTGAGCACCAGTAGGTGGAGTCGATTAGTTCTGGGTGCATTGTCAGCCACGTTGAAAGTGCTGTCCAAGGTACATATATATATAGGCACCACTGAGGTGTGCTGATGTCAGTTTCTTTTCATGACTTCCCATGCAGAAATTCAGAGCCATGAAAAACACTGACCACTACTGTGGATAACTAAGGTCCTGAAAAGGATACAGCCCTGTCCCTAGAAATCCGTTTGCAGAGCAGGGACGAATGATGGGTTGGTAAAGAATCTGCAGCTAGATATAGGAGCATATTTATGGGGATTTGGCACAGGGCAAAACAGCAAGCCACTTTGCTGCGCTGCGTCAAAGTGAAAAGGCAGGAATGGTTAGTATCTACATCTATATCATAGCATACAGTGCATTCCTGCCGTTTCCACCTGCGGTGGCGCACAATGGGCTGCGTAGTGCCAATGCAGGCACCCATGCACCATGGTGCAAGGGGTGTCTGTGTTGCATGTGGGATTGTTTTTGTGCAGGAAGGGACACCTTACTGAACAAAAACAATCCTGGGAGGCATTTTCCTCTGTCTGTTTGTGGTGCAGAATGCCGCACACATGGAAAGAGGTAAAACAAGGAGAAATAAATATACTTCTCAGTGTTGCACCTCCCCTGGGGAGGCGGAAGGTTTTGGGGCATCCCAAGGTTCTCAAGTTCTTGTAAATCTGGGAATTTATCAAAATCCATGGGTGTTGCGTAGGAAACACCCACCGCAACGCCCAAGGAATAACTCCCTAGCACAGAGTGAGGCAATACAGAAATTTGCGTTGCCTTACTCTATATATTTATGAGGCCATTCAAAGCCGAACATAGATATGTGTAGTTTGTGCTGCCATTGCCTCACATAAAGTGACGCAACTGTGGTTCAAGGGGCTCATAAATAAGAGCCATAGTCTCGATCAGTAAGGGGTTACTAAAGGTAACTTGTTCATCGGATCGAGACTTCTAGCTGCAGATTTCTTACCTTAGAATAGATACCCAAGGAAATCCTACAGGACCGAATGGGCAAAATGTCCGTCACGTCCGATATCCAGGACTGGAACTCTGCGTGCTTACACAGTGGTCACAGCTTTGGCTCTGGTGGAATCAACACGTAAGCCCTCGGAGGGTTGCTTCTTGGCAATCCGTAGCAGAATTTTAATGCAGAGCAGGACCCATCTGGAGATGGTCCTTTACTGCACAGCACGACCATTTTTAGCTCTGACATATCCCACAAAGAGTTGATTGTCCACCCGAAACTCCAGTGTGTGGTCAAGATGCAAGAGAAAGACTGAATAGAAAATAAAAGGGGACTTAGTATCCCACAAGGGGTCAAAGAAATATTCGAATAGGTACAAGGACACAGCCAACCAGTTTTGTTCCCAAATACTGGAATTTCTTCAGGCAGAAATCACATGGTTTAAGCACAAAACTTCATGCGTATATGAAAGATGATGTAATTTTGTTGGAGTATACCTGCAGGGACTGGAGAATAAACCAGATTGCAACATATCACAACTAGAATTTTGGGCTCCAACTATGTGGTTTCTTGTAAATCTGGGGATACATCAAAATCCATGGGCGTTGCTTGGAAACACCCACCACAACGCCTGTGGAACGTCTCGCTAGGGCAGAGTAAGGCAACACAGCGATTTGCAGTGCCTTGCCTTACTCCATATTTATGAGGCCATTCAAAGCCAGGCAAAGTGGCTTGCGTAGCTTCATAAATATGATTTAGTGGTTTGCGCCGCCATCGTGTCACTAAAAGGGGCGCAGTGGAACAAGGCCCTCATAAATATGGGCTTAAGCTCATAGCCAAAATGTCCTGCACTCGTTGCAATGAAGGGAAGGTTCTGAACTGAACCATATCCAGGACAGCTCCAGTGAAGGCGAGCCTCTGTGCAGGAGTTAAGTGTGACTTTGGCTCATTGATCATGATGTCAGGAGGCTTGCTGTCATCAGGAGTTGGTCTACAATTGACTGTGGCAAGCCTACCTTCAACAGCCAATCGTTGAGGTAGGAGAAAACTGGAGCTCTGACCAACCTCTGAAGATCTAGGTGGACCACCGCTATCACTTTCACGAACATCCAAAGGGCACTGGCAAAGCTGAAGGTGAACACAGTAAACTGGAAATGTTCCTGGCCTACCTTGAAACACAGTCTGTGGGATTACAGGATGGTTTACGAAAATATGCCCCCCAGGTCCAAGACCACCATCCAGTTGCCTGACTGCAAGGCAGAGAGAACCTGGGTCAGTGCAAGCATTCTGAATTTACCCCTCTGTAGGAAGGTAATCAGAGGGCAAAAATCCAAGATGGAGTTAAGCCTTCAATACTTATTCATACAAGGACATAGCAAGAGTAACAAGCTTTTCCTGTTTATGAGTCTGGAACCCTCTCAATGGCTCCTTTGGAGAGCAAAGCTTGTAACTCCTGCTTTAGAATGAACGACTTCCCCTCCAACAGCCAGTCTGGTGTGTGAGGGAGGTGCAGTGGGGCAGAAAGAAACAGAAGGGCATAATTATGCTGTATGATCTGAAAGACCCACCTGTTGGATGAAATGGATCTCAACCCTGAGAGAAAGTATGGGATTCTCCCACAGGGTGGTTCTGCGCTTATAAATGCGAGCTAAAGTGGCTTGGAAGCTTTAGCTGCAGGGGAGGGGGACTGGAGGACTGATACCCAGAATGACTGCCACATCCTCTGCCATGAAAGGACTGGGATGACTGCAGAGTAAGCTGGGAAGACTTGCACTGCCAGCAAGCCAACCACCAGAAGTAGACTCTGAATTTCCTAAACTAGTGAGAAATCTGTCAGTAGTTGAAAAACTCAGAGAGGGTGCTATAGCCCTACTGGCTATAAAGTGTTGTAAGGCCGAATCAACTTTGTGGCCGAATAGACGTGAGCCGTCAAAAGGTGTAGCCATAAGGGACTACCTGTATAACTCCTAAAAACCTGTGGATTGCATCCGTGCATGGCGATAGAGCACCAAACTGTGCTAACTACTCACCCTAGATAATCAACAGTATTACTGTCAGCACTAATCACATTTGGCTACATCTTGGTCATCCTGATTGGTTTGAACCAGTGATGCACTAAATTCATTAGGACTGCTGGCAAAACCTCTGTTGGCAGTCACAGAAGAATTTTCACTGGCCATGCCCCAGAAGGAGTGCATATATCATCCAATAAACAGAACGCCTTGACTAATCTCAATACTAGGCTGTCTGGGGAGAACATTTGTTTCCCCACACACAATTGTCTTTGACTTCCTTTCCAGGATGGGTCGTAAAGAACAAATTAAGGTTCACCTTGCTGGTGGAAGCGTCTACTACCAGTCTCTTGAATAGGAAGCTGTGTAAGGAAATTAGAGTTGCCAGGAGCCAGCCTGTGGCATCTGGCCACCTGCCTATTCATTGGTGGACTCAAACCGGGTTTCAACCAAGTACCCATTAAGGTATTTGTAAGGTCTTCATTCAACAAAAGCAAGCGCTCAGATAAGAATGGCCCAGGTTGCAACACCTCAATAAGAACATTTGTCTTGACTTCAACTGAAGACCGTTGTAGGTCCAGAACCTCAACTAATTACAACAGCAAAGTAAACGCTCTCTTACGGCCCAAAAAGCAAAATTAACCATGCTTCAGGGGACGCATCAAGCCCACTGGCCTCCTGTATGCCCATTTAAAAGTTATCATCATCATATTGGGAGGGAAGTGTAATTCATTCTGATCATTGTCATCTCTGAGTGGTATCAAACCCTAGTCAAAGCTGGAGTCAAAAAGACGTGGATCCCCTGAGGGCGCCTCCTAGGTAGTGAAAGCATAGGATTAGACTCCGGTTAAATGAGACCTCGCTGTGCTATAGCGGATTTGGAGAGTGACCGAGCCAACCCCGGTTTGTGGTTGGACATCAAAGTAAACACCAAATTATTTTCTTGCCCTGATGAAGGAGGGACTGATATGGGTCTGAGAGATGCAGTGGAAGTCTGCACCAGAGTTGGTGCTGAGTGACAGGCCCAAGGGATTAAACAGTGCAAAGCATGGATCTGTCAATGGTAATTTAACTGGAAGCCCTTGCAGGTCCTTGGAATTCGAAGGTACACCGGAGGGAGGCAAAAGAGTGCCAAAGAGATACAGCATAGCCGCCTCAAAGGCAGCAACCTCCCGCAGCATCGCCCATGGCCTGGTGAATTCGAGGCACACAGAGATCAGTTGCACAATTGGTTCTTCAATCAGAGATCAGGAGCTGCAAAGATTGGCACCATTATGCCCTTGTGACTTTTTTGATAGAGAGAGGCGGGATGAGGTCAAAGCCCACTTCACCTTCTTTGCTTATGCTTGGACTTTGACTTGACCTGATGATGCAGACTGCGTAGACAACTTCTCGCAGGTGTGAGTCTACACCCTCAACTTGGAGTGGGAGTGGGACTTATGCAATGCCTGTGACTTCTTCCTGCATTTGCTAACAAACAGCTGCACTATCCTGATTGCCTTTGGGTGAATCAGGGCACTTTCATTGCACAACATGAAGTTGTGCTTTGAAAACAAGCATCAAAGACACAACTGATGTGGGCCTGTGACCAACACCTGTTTTCTGCAGGCACTCTCTTTCTAAATGCCCTATTTTTGTAGAATATGGGTTACCAAGGAGGTGTGGACCCCTTATGTAAGCCTCATAATGTAAATTTTAATAAAGTATTGGTAAACCGATGTTTCAATTGGTTAATTCATGTCTTCACTTTCACAGTTCGAATCATTGTTAACACATCCAGATGGGTCAGTAGATCCAAAGATAGTTTATTATAAAGTACATGGATGGCTGGGAGCCAATATAATGTGCATAAGTGATGAACAAACGCCGACACGTGTTTCGCCCCCTAGTGGTATATAAACCAGGGGCTTTCTCAAGGCTGTTCAAATATTCTTAATATAAATTCTTATAAGGCCTCATTATCAAATTAGATTGATCAAGGAACACATTGGGCAAATTTGCGGGATAAATCCCTGGATAAGAAACCGACAGACTTAAGGCCTTGATCAATCTAATTTGCTAATGAGGCCTTATATCTTTGGATCTACTGACCCGTCTGGATGTGTTAACAATAATTCGAACTACATGATTTGAAGCCTGTTAATTTATATGGGGAAATCATTTTATTTTGTGTGTTGCTGAAAACTGACAAAGGTGGAATCTGAGCTTTAGATCCACATTTGCGGAACAGAAAGAAATAAGTGCAGGGGTGGCGCTTATATGCATCTCTGCTCCATCACTTCTAGGGCGGAACTAAGTCTGTATGTTGAGCTGCACACTGCCACCTAGCCGGGGCGCATCAGCACTTCTATGAAATGTTTCTGGATCCAGTCTGGTGCCTGGGGAATATCATTAGGGCGAGGAATCTGCTCTTAGAAGTATCCATTACAAAGTCAAGTATGTGTCAGTGTCTATGAGGAGTCAGTAGAACTGGTACATTGTAAGCCACATAGTTATGCTTGGACACAGTTAAGTATCAAAGGTTAGTGTCCCTGTAGATACAGAAGAATATAGCAGTAGTTTGCTAGACTCACTGCTATATCTATGCCAAAAGAATAGAAGTAGGAAGAAGAAGCCAATGTGCATTCCATGCTTATTGTAGGCTGTTGCTCTCAGTGTGTGGTTTTGCGTCCTCGTAGCTTGGACTGTGCTAGCATTTACTCAGTCAGCTGAGGTGGTGTTCTGCCGTCAGTGAGGAGAGTCAGCCAAGGATCGTGGTGACAGGTCTATAGAGATGAGAGCAAAGGATGTTTACTTCAGCCTGCTTCTCTGTATGTTAAGTCGACACCACGAGTTACGGAAAAAGAGAATGGATATGCCTTATGAACTGCCCTTTCCAAGATGGTAGTCTGTTCAGGGAGTTGTGCCTGAAGATCTCAACCTAAAATAAACTTTTTTTCATGAGACATCAGTTTATGTTTGACTCATATATAAAGGATACATGTATCAGTGATGAATGCATCACAACGCTTTAATTCCCTTATTTGTTCTAACTTTCATCACCCTCTTGCTACTATTATTGTCCCTCAGTTTTTGCTCTTTACAGTTGGAATTTCCTTCAGATAGAATTTCCTTTAGGTCTCTTGCTTCATGTTTTTACGTGGTGGTTTCCTCTTCCCTGATGTCAAGGTGTGAGCCTTTCCTTGGTATTAACATCTGCATTAATCTTTATCATTATTCAAGTAATACAAGATTGCCAAATATGTTTTTTGCCCTTTGTGGATTTTTTCCTACTAACTAATAACCTCTTAAGGAGACATTTGATACCTTTCATATGAACTATTCTGTGTAAGGTAGAACTGTAATTACTGGGAGGAGTAGCTCTTTCCTTGTGCAGTCAGCCACATACCAGATCTTCTCAATGCCCAATATTTCACACTCCCCCTCGAAGCACAGTATCTCTTCACACCCTTGTCCTCCTTCGATCTCTGTGATGTAGTGTCAGAGCACACATGCACCATGTCATACACAAATACAATGGTCATACAATCTGAACAATATTGTGTGTCTTGTGTGCCACACTCCTTTGCATGCAACTGTGCTCACCCTGCATCAGGCGTGCAACGCCCCTAGGGCTACAAGGGCTTCAGCCCCCCTATGAGTATCTCAACCCGAGGTGCTGCAGCTTGAACTGCTCTGGTATCGAATGGGCAGTGTTTGAAGTCTTATTTCCTACAGGCCCAAGGTTTTCGCAGGTCTTTAACAGATCATTTAGATGCTGGTTAGGGAGGCTTTGTTTTTTTTTCACTGGTTCTAGTACCACCTGGGTCCCCACTCTGCCTATTCCTTACATTTGTAGTTTACTTTTACTGCCACAGTGGGAGAATGCGTTTCATGAAAAGGCATATCACCAGTGGGGTTGCCATCTTTCCAAAAGAACAATACCAACCATTTGTTGTTTAAACCCTTCTATGCCTCAGATGGCCAGGAGCCAATGGACGCTGCAGTGCTCATGTTCGTCAGATGGCTCCTGGCCGTCCAAGTACAAGGAACTGGGAATCCCCCTGATGCGGTTACCAGAGGGATTTCCTTTCTGCCATAACAGCCTCAGGAGCTGGGGAATAACTTCCCCAGTTCCCGAGGCTGTTTTGGGTTTTCAGTGAAATGACGATTAGCACGCATGCCCGAGCGGTTCATTTCACTTTCACTTCCTCAGGCTCAGGGGGCTATCTCAGCCCCCCAAACACTGAGGCAGATAGGAGAGGTATCATTGGAAAGGGGAGAATCCCCCCTTTACAATGGTATCCCTCCCTAGTGGATCCCTACTTGGGGATCACAGCAGGAGGGGAGAAAAATCGGCACAGTCTGGCACCAGGGATTTTTTCTTATTTATCTAGGGGTGGGGCTACCCAGAATGGGCATTGCAATGCCCCCACCCCACCTTAAAAATCATCAGCACAGTCTTTCTGCAACAGATAGTTCCCAATCTGCCCCCCCGGGAAGGGGTTGGTGAGGGCAGACAGCCCACTAGGTACCAGGGAGTTTGTGTTTTTTATTCATCTAGGCATGGGGGTTGCCTAGAATGGGCATTGTAATGCACCCACCCTCCCCCCAAAAAAAACCATCACGGTCGTTCTGTCCTCCCAGGGGTTTTCAGATGGGAACAATAGGCTTCAATCTGCCCCTGCCCCTCCCTCAAAAGAGCAGAAAGCCTACTAGACACTAAGGATTTTGTGTGGCAGTGTAGTGTTAGGGGCTGCCCATAATAGGCATGGCAATACTGAAAATAAATTGGCACAGCCTTTCTACCCCCTACCCCCAGGAGAGTGTTACCCCGATGTGCCCCCATAAAGCCCACCAGACATCTGAGAAGTGTTTATTTCACAATAGAGCGGTGGGGGCTGCCCACTGCCATAGGCATGGTTATGCCCCTCCACCCCAAATAAAGGGAATAACAGTCTTTCTGCCCACCCCTCCCCCTCATGGACTAAAGCATCTCATCCCAATGGCAAGCAAGAGGACATTTGACTCATTTGGGTTTTGATTTTATGTATGGGCCAAGAGAGATTGGCTAACTCCCAATACCGTCCTACTTGCAATGGTATGTTGTCACCTGGAAAAACCTACCAGACACTCCTAAAAAAGCTACACATCTGGGGGAGTCCAGGGTGGTGTGCTTCACATGCACCCCACACAATTTTCTTACCCACAATGCCCTGCAAACCTCCGACTTTCCCTGAAATCACGCATTTTTCCTACATTTCTGTGATGGATACTTCTGGAGTCCACAGGAATCCATAAAATTCCTACCACTCAGCATTGCCCCATCTGTACTAATAAAAACTTGTGTGGGTGCCCAAAGCAGTTAGTCTAAAAACATGAAAAAAATGCCCTTTGGACCCGCTTTGGTTCTCCCTTAATTTCTATACGTTTTTGGCCTTCCCTGTCACAGTGGATGGGTACTTGGCCCACCTACATAAGTGAGGTATCAGTAGACCGAGGAGATTGCTGGGTGGTAGGAAATTTGTGCTGGTGCGGTGATACCACAAAAATGTGAGGAAAATGTGAATTTGTTTTGCTAAATTTGAAGTTTGCAGGGTAGAAGAATGTTGGGGGATCCATGCAAGCTACACCTCCCTGGACTGCCCTCCTTGCAAAAATAGGTCATCTCTGATAGAAAATTCTGATGTGACCACAATATGTTTTGGGCCCTTCCCTATCGCAGGCACTTGTCCGACTCACACAAGTGAGGTAGCATTTTTAGAAAGAGACCCGGGGGAACGCAGGGTGGTAGGAAATTAGTTGCTTCCCTCAGATTCCAGAACTTTCCATCACTGAAATGCCAGGTAAGTGTGTTTTTTTAGACAAATATTGAGGTTTGCACAGGATTCTGGATAACAGAACCTGGTAAAAGCCACACAAGTCACCCTATCCTCGATTTCCAATGGTGTCTAGTTCTCAAAAATGTACAGTTTGCCAGGTTTCCCTAAGTGCCGGCTGAAGTAAGGTCCAAAAGCCACAGCTACCCACATTGCAAAAAAGGGGTCAGTTTTGCATTGAAAAATTTGATGTATTCATGTTGCATTTTGGGCTGTTTCCTGTTGCGGGCACTACGCCCAAGTGAGGTACCATTTTCATCAGTGGACCTAGGCGAATACTGGGTGGAAGGAAGTTTGTGGCTCTGTGCAGATTCCAGAACTTTCCATCACAGAAAATAAGGAGAATTTGTTTTTTTGTCAAAGTTTGAGGTTTGCAAGAGGTTCTAGATAAAAAAAAAACCTGGAGCGAGCCACGCAAGTCACCCAACCTTGGATTCCTCAGGGTGTCTAGTTATCAAAATTATAGGTTTGCTAGGTTTCCCTAGGTGACATCTGAGGCAGGGCCCAAAAACCACAGCTAACCAATTTGCAAAAAAAAAAAAAAAAAGAATGGGGTCGGTTTTGTGTGCCAGCAGCGGTATCAGATTTGTCTGGAAACATTTGATGTAGCCATGTTGCTTTTTGAGCCATTTTGTGTCACAGGCATTAGATCTACCCACACAAGTGAAGTACCATTGTTATCAAGAGACTTAGGGGAACACAGAATAGTAGAAAAAGTATTATTACCAATTGTCTTTCTCTGCATTTGCACCTTGCAAATGTAAACAGTTTGTAAGAAAGAAGTCATTTTAAGACATGCCCTCTAGTTCACATGCACACATGTAACCCCATATTCAGAGATGTGCAAATAACCACTGCTTCTAAACTCCATATCTTGTGCCTATTCCAGAAATACGTAGGTTTCCTTGATACCTATTTTTCACTCTCTCTATTTTACCAAATGAATTGCTGTATATCCGGTACACAATGAAAACCCATTGCAAGGTGCAGCTCAGTTATTGTCTCTGAGTACCTAGGGTTCTTGATGAACCCAAGCCCTACAAATCCCCACAACCAGATGGGTCCAGCTGACATAATGGTATATTGATTTTCAAAATCTGCCATAGTTAGAAGTTACAGATGAAAACAGACAAAAATGAATGTTGTTTTTTTAACTCAATTTCAATATTTTTATTTCAACTGTTACTCTCTTTAGGAATACCTTGAAGGGTCTACACATCTCCTTGCTTAATTCAGAACTTTTTCTACTTTACAGAAATGTATAGCTTTCCAGGATCCACCATTAGTTTCACTTCCATTTCTACCACTAACTGGAAGGAGATTAAAAATTGCCTTTGTCCCAGTGAAATGCCAAAACTGTGTTGAAAAGTTTGGTTTTCTGATTCATGTCTGCCTGTTCTCTTCCGGAAAGCTGGAAAGATGGTGATTTTATCACTGCAAACACTTTGTTAATGCCATTTTCAGGGAAAAAACACAGACACCTTCTTCTGCAGCACTCTTTCCCCATTTTCCTCCAAGAAACCCAAATTTAGCTGTATTTTGGCGAATTTCTCGGTTCCCTGCAGGGGAATCAACAAACCCTGGATACCTTTAGAATCCCCAGGATGTTGGAAAAAGGACACATATTTGGTGTGCATACCTTAAGTGCAAACTACCCCAAGTAGCCCCAAAAAGGCTTAGCACTGGGGAGGGGAGGTTGGTGGGGGCTTGGAGGGTTGAGGGGGAATGCAGTGAGTGGAGTCTGGTAGAGTGGAGTGACATAAACTGGAATTGTGTACACTGGAGTGGGGTACAGTGGAGTGCCATATAGTGGAGTGGTATACAGTTGAGTTCTGTACAGTGGGCATGTGTAAAGTCGACTGTGGTATACTGTAGTGTTGTGAAGTAAAATTGTGTAAAATTATAGTTGCATATATTGTAGTGCCTTCAGTGCGGTAGTGGAATAGTGTGCACTACAGTAGGGTACAGTACAATATGGTACAATTCAGTGTCGTATAGTGGAGTACCATAAACTGTAGTGCAACACAGTGGAGTGGCGTACAATTAAGTAGTGTTTACTGTAATAACGTTGAGTTTACTAGTGTTAAGTCTTGATTCGCACATTACACTGGCATATAGTGGAGTAGGGCAGAGTGTGGTAGAATGAAATAGGGTTAGTTATAGAAGCATAGACTCTCGAAGCTTACCTGTCGGCTTACATGGGAAGGGACCACGCAATAATACAGTCAGCCATCAGAGCCACAATGCTGAATACAGAGGGGCCCCACATCACTCCCCCTCACTAGAGCCTTCAGTTGAATTGTGTTCATCCTCCTCTGTAAAGTTATAAAGAAGAGACCCCCACAACATGGTCGCCTCCGAGGCCTCCCTGTCCTTGCAAGCAACACGCAAATGTACCTCTTCCAGCACACTCCATTCAAGGAAATCCCTCTGCCATGAAGATACTAGGGGAACGTCCCTGGTGCTCATCCAACAAATGGCCACTCGTCTCTTGACCAGCAGTAGAGCCAGTTGGGCCATCCTGTGATGCATCTGTCGTCCCCTGGGCCTTGACACCACTACCAGAAGGCAAGCCAGTGGAGTCAAGGGAATCTCAATGCCAGTCACCTCTACTATATTTGGCACTACGGCCTCCCAGTATCCCTGAACACCCGCACAGGACCAGTCGGATCCAGGCCAGATGCAAAAAACTAGCACCCAGCTCCCCACATTTCACACACCGCGCACCCCTGTCTAGGGTTATTCTATTTAGGCGTCCGGGGGTCACATAGGTACGATGTAAAAAACTTGAAATGGAGAAATTTGTGCCCATTCGGCGCTGTTATTTGCTCCCCCCAACTCCTTTGCCCACGCATCTCATGCAGCACACTGGGGCAACACCTTATCACCTCTGACGGCCTTATAGAGTAATGAAATAGGGTGCCCCCCCCTCACCCCACCGATGCAGGCCTCCCAACACTCGAGAGGGCTGTGGGGCAGTTGGAAACCCAGCCCAGACCTCCTGTCTTACACTATCCAGCTTGGCATATTGCAGGAATTGACCCAGTCCCATCTCAAAAGTTTCCTGAGCCTCCGGGAACATGATGAATACCTCCTCTGGGTACAGGTCCCCACCGGTTTGGCAACCACCAGCTCTCTCAACGGTCCATAGACATATCTGCATCAATGGCACTAAATGGGGCAAGGTCCCAGATGTGCAGCTCTCTGTCGAATGGTGCCCTCCGCAGCACTCTACCCACAAATGCCTCCCATATTGCCGTGATCTGCCTCCCCAAATAGGGAATCTTTTCCTTGGACCGACCTCCCCGCATCAAAAGCTTCACCAGTGTAGCACCGCCCTGCATCCCTAGGAACAGCCTCTTCTCCCAGCTTGTCAGCGAGACCAAATCCTCAGGGTGTACACGTCGTTGCCAATAGGCCCACCTCCTGGCACCTCCAACTCTACTAGCTATAACAGCGCTGAGTTTTAGAGTGGCCAAGTGGGGGGAAGGGAGTTACGGAAGGGAACAGCTGGGAAAGAGGCCTGTGGAAATAAGAAGCATATACAAACGAGAAATATCTACCATAGATTCTTTGAAATCTGTAGGCCATAAATCCTGAAGTTGTTTGAGTAATAATAGAATATTAGTACCTTTAATAGATCTTAAGAAATGAAGGGTTAGCAAGAAACTCACTAAAAGAAATGTTACCTCACATTTCAAGAAGTTCAATAAACATGATGTCAATTTGTGTAATTAAATCGTGATATTCGCATAAATGTATTCCGTCGCGTTCAAAAGTATTATTTTAGTGGCTCATCAAAACATTAGAGCACCTTAGAAATTGAGTTGTACACAATGTATCTCTTTTCTTTTGCCGCCAATAAGCGATTCCGTGTAGCAGCAACTATGTATCAACAAACAGCGGCAATAGCTTGCACTCGACCTGTTATAAGCAGCAATTATGTATCAACAGATGACTGCCAGAGATAAGTATGCCTCAAGGAGAAAACAACTTCAAATAACTTCTAAGTAACAAAAGAAAATGGATGGTGGAAGAAACCACCATCTCTCTTACCGTCCCGAGTTTACACCACACTCTGCTTCAGAACCCAAACAAGGGAATCCCAAGCAATTGGCAGGAACAAGAAACCGCTTGTCATGAAGAACTCCAGTCTGCATCGAGGAACACCACACCCTAAGTTCCCTATTCACACAAGCATCTCAAAATAGTGAGCACCGGTAACTGGGTGGGGCTGCTTAGATAGAAGTGCCTCGCCCAAGGTGCCATGACCAAGGTGCCCCGCCCAAGTATAACTGGGACTTGAAGTCCTTACATAATTCTATGAACAATACACAAGCAAAAAAAATGCGTCGAACCAGCCTAGCATCATTTCCTGACACAAAACCATCCATACCATATGACTCCTGTCTTATAAAAGACAGGAGTCATACCCACCCCCCAATGGCCAGCACAGGGGACAAGGGTCTCCCTGGGCATGGCCATTGCACCCAATGCCATGCAGGGGGCCCATTTCAGGGCCCCCAATGGCACTTAAAGAAATATTTAAATTACTTACCTCTACTTACCCTACTTACCTGGGATGGAGTTACCCCATCCTCTGGTGTCCCCCTGATGTGGGTGGAGGTGTTCCTGGGGCTTAGGGTGGCCACCTGTGGGCTCTTTCCATGGTGTTTGACCATGGAAATAGGTCCAAAGGTCCCCTAATGCCTGCCCTGACCCAGGCGTTAAATAATGGTGCTAAGCAGGCTTAGCGCTATTATATAGGCCCGCCTCCCCGTGCACTTTTTTTGCACAGGAGGATAAAAAAGGCGCTAGGGTCTTTGAGAGATTTTTTGGGACGGGAACGCTTACCTTGCATCTCATTGACGCAAGGTGGTTTTATGCATCCTGAGACTTACTTTAAAACCAATATTTTGACGCTAGACAGGTCTAGCGTCAAAATATAAATATGGAGATAAGTTTGCACTGAATTAGCGTAAAACAATTACGCTAATTCAGCGCAAAGAAAGTATAAATCTGCCCCCTAAAACGTTTGAAATACTCCACATACCTGAAGTATCCCCACAGTCATCTGCACACATTAATATATAATCCTTCCTAATTTTGTAAAAATATGACTGATGTTTTTCGTGCTATGTGAAATACAAAAGTTTATGCACAATGCATTGGATTTTATGCCCCTTTTTTCTTTGCACCCCCCCTTGATGAAATGCTGCGCAGCTTTTAGGACTCCAAGAATGAATCATGGGTAGCATGTCTGCAAAGTTTCACAGACATTCGTCAAACAGGTGCAAAGGTTTTAAGGGAAAAAAATCCAAAACATCCCTATCTTTGGTCACCCTAACTATAACTATATATCTATATCTATATATATATATATTTAGTGTATATATATATATATACATATATATATATATATACACACACACATATATATAGATTAAACGAACATTATAGTTTGGTGTGATAAAAGGGTCTTTTTTTCTTTACACTGGCAAAAACAAAGGTTAAAGTAACGTTATAGTTAGGTGAATCTGTCAGTAACAATATTAACACTTATTGTTAGCAGTGCTAGCTATAACTTGCACCCGGCCATGCACTGCATGTGACCTCATATATGACATCACTGTTGATGTTCTATGACATCATTTATGACATCACTGTTGACATCTCAAATTACATCACTGATGATATCACTGATGTTGCTTCCCTGCCCCCTCCTTTAAAGCCATCTGTCCCAGTAGTGGGCTCCTCAGGTCCTTTTCAGGCTTGGGGAGGGGAGATCGTGCTGTCTGCCAGCCCATATAAATGAATGTGGGCTCCCTGGGGCCTCTTGAGGCATGGGGACAGGGGTTGCGTGGCTCCCCTCCACATATGTAATATCGCCCCTGGGGGCGTACTCCCCAGGGATTCTAATGGCTTGGCGAGGGTACGCATTCAACTGCCCCCCATGAAAATTGTTTTTGACCCTGTGGGTAGGCTCCCTGGTGTTCATAATAAATAAATGAGGCATGCCTGCCATTTTGTTTTCAATCCTGAGAGAGTGTTGTCCCATTGTGGCATTTTTTGCAATTTTTTTCTTTTTTGGCCCTGGAGGTGGGAGTGGGGGGGGGGTTCTCTCTGCCCCTCGTGCATGTTAGGGGGTCAGGATATCCCTACCCTGCCGCCCTATTTCTTTTCTTTTACAACTTCAGGACAAGGGACTAAGGGCCACATGTATGAAATCCAAAAATTGTGAGTCTGTTTTCTTGAATCAATGCAAATCGCAATTATCGAATTGCAATTTGGAATGTACATAGGCAGGGACCACCCTTTTTGCGATTTACACAATTGCATTGCAATTTGCATAATCTCTAATTGCATTTACCTAAATTGGGAATGTGTTTGTTACCTATTTAAAAAATGGACCCAGACTCGCAAATTGCAATTGTGAGACATAGATAGCGACCGGGATCCAGGGAAACTACACTTCCTGGTGCTGGGGAATGAACCATTAACCAGGAAGTGCCTCCCATGAGTGTGGGAGGAGTCTAGCCAACACACCCAGCAAAGCTCCACCAAGCAGAGAGGAGCAACTGCCTTGGCCAGCCAAACAAAGGACACAAACCCAACAGGGAGGAAGAGGGAGCTAAAGTTTTCCAAAAAGGGGTTGGAAGTCCTCACTAAGGAGTGCTGTTGGCACCATGATGTGTTGTTTGGGAGGACAACATTGACTGTACCTGACCCTCAGAAAAAAAAATATGGCAGGAAATAAAGTCAAAAATAAATGCCAAGGGAGTCAGCCACCGCTCAACTGAAGTATGCAAGAGGTGGTATGACCTTAGCTCAAGGACCAAAGAAAAGGTTGTGGAGCTGTTGTAGGAGTCACGTGGAGCAGGTTGGGGACCATCCACAGTACCACCACCTAGAGCAATAGAAAGCATGGTAGAGACCACACTGGAGCTGGAGGCTGTCGTGGGGATTAGGGACCTTGACAGCTCAGTTATAGGAACCTACCAAAGTAAGTGGCACGTTACCTTCTCACACATTTCAGGGCACCATGCACACAACCACAGAATAAAAAAGCTTACATCATTCAGAAGTTTCCAAGCTTACAAGTCCAGTGCAGGTATAGTGCATTACGGGTAATGTAGTCCAGTAGCCAGCCTAGGGATGAAATGTCTTTATTAAGCAATAATCATATAGGTATTCACAATGCATGTCCTACGTCCCACAGATCTCTCTCAGGTACCCATTGAGGACCCCACTGCAGAGGGAGTGAATGATGCCAACATGGTGGCTGAAGAGCCAGTCCCCACTGATACAGAGAAGTGCAACACACCAGCCCACGTTTGAACTGACACAGAGCACACAGAAATGGACCACGAGGATGTAACTGCCTCCTAGTCCAGAAACACAGACAAGTGTGAGTCAACCACAGTGACTTGCGAGGCATGGGCACAGAAGGCATTGTCAGGCGCATAATGCTGGTGAGGAGGAAGGAAGCACACAACAGTTCCTGGGTCTCAAGGCATCCCCTCTCAACAATCAATGCCTGCAAAACAAACAGGTGCGCATGATGAACAGACACCAACATCACATCCTGCAGACCCTGACACAAGGCTTTGGAAGTATGGGGACACATATGGCCACCATGAATGGCAACATAGTCAGCCTCACCACTGCCATCCATGACATATGTAGGGAAATGCTAGTGGGTCATGCCCATTTAAGGTGCCATGTGCGCAACGCTTCTGCACGGATGGACCGGTTGAGTCGGTCCATATGCCATTTGACCACAACAACATGCCTGTCGTGACGCACAGTCACACTCCAGGTGGATTTGGGACTTTTTTCCCTTGTTGTGGCCAGGGGTCTAAGATGCATTACAACAGCTGTTGAGCTGCTACAGACCTCACAGGCAGCAGGAGGCAATGTAGACACCCCTCAGGACAGTGAGGAGATGTCAAGTGTGAGCAGCATTTCAGCCTCTGATGCCTGCAACTTGCAGCATAGCAGTGCCCGCCACATATCTGTAGATCAACCAGGCACAGGCCATGGTGGTCGTAGCTGTAGGAGGGTGTGATGGACCAAAAGTTTGATTTTTGCTACTGCATATGGCTAAAATGTGTTGGGTGATGTAATCCCAAATACTTAACATTATTTGCACTTGCCACTTGAATTATAGTCACAAAAGGATATCCTGAGATTAAGTGATGTTTGATTTGGGCAATTTAGCTATGTGTATTAAATATTTGTAAGTGCAGTGTCAGCCTTCACTTACCTAGCAAAGTAATGGGTTCAATGTGATCCTGTCGCCGTCATCCCTCCAAAGCCGTGCTACTATACCCAGGTTGGCGTAGTGGTGGCTCTTGCTCCTCATCCTCTGAATCTGTGTTGTCTATGTTGAGATGTAGCCCACGCCTGGTTGATGTGTTATGTAAGATGGCACAGGCAGCCACAATTTTGCATGCAATCTCAGGGGCATACTGGAGTGCCCCTCCACTTTTGTGCAGGCATCGAGAACATGATTTTAGCATGCCAAAGATCCTTTTGATGACGGCGCTAGTGCGCCAAAGTGCTATATTGTAGCACCTCTCATTCTGATCTGCTGGGGATAGGTATGGGGTCAGTATCCATGGCCTTAATGAATATACACTGTCATCTGTGTAATACAAATGTGATTGTGAGCATGGCATTACCTGGTTATGCACTGACAAATATCTGTAATTTAGGTTGACAAGTACACATCACCTAGTAAATATCCATCATCAAACTCCCCACGGTTCAGGCGTTGGTGTATTCCACTGTGCTTGAAGACATGTGTCATGTGTGCTCCCTGGGCTCCCTTTTGCTACTATATCTGTGATGTCACTGTGGGATAGCATACGCCTTGGATGTTCAATGAATTAGTACTTTTCCTATTGAAGAACAAATATTCTAGATATGCAGGAGGATAGATGGGTACATATGTCCCATCCACACACCCTAATACATTGGGGAAATTGGCTATCCTATAAAAGTTAAGCTTGGTGTTGTGTATTTCCTCAGCATTCCTGGGAAGGTAAAGGTAGCTGGACATGTGTGAGAGTATGGCATCTAAGAACCGTCTTAAGAAACGTGGCAAGGCACTTTGGGGCACCCCAACAGTGACAGCAATCACCCCGTGGTAGCTACCTGAGGTCAAAAGGTGCAGTGAGCACAGCACTTGCACATGTGTGGGGATGGCGCAACTGTGCAAGGTGCAAGGTACGACTTTCTAGCTGAGGTTTGAGCAGTTCTATCAGCTCTAAGATCACTGTGCTACTCAGCCTGTATTTCTCATATATTTCCTCTGTCTGTTGAAATATGGACTATCTATTTCTGCATATCCTCTCCTGTCTGCGCCTTCTCCTCTGCTGGGCAGCCTGGAATCGCCTCCTCAATGCCATCATATAGAGTTCAGCCATTGTTGATAACCAAGATGCATTCTAGGTCTGCCTTTATAGTCTGAATCTGCTTACCACCTGTTGGTAATCAGTGCTAATGTGGATGTGCAACTGCCCTTTTTGCGCCTAGTCTCCAATTGTGACTACCTTCAGCATATGATTTGCGAGTCGCAAATTGCAATTTCTTATTTGGTAATTGTTTGCATTGCTATTTGTGATTAGGAAATGGCATTAGTGCATACCAATTTTCCATTTCTGAGGTTGCAAATAGGGATGCGACCAATTACTGAATTGCAAAACATGTGGCCCCTAGTCCCTGAGTCCTGTGATCGTTGTGATCGCTGCCAGCAACATTTTTCTTCTGATGCTGGAAGCCAATCAGAGAGCTCGCAGGAGTCAGACTTTGCAGGAGCAAGATGGGCCAAGGGAAATAAAGCTCACTGGGCCAATCAGAACACCCTGTTTTTAAACAGGGGCTCCTGCAAGAGTCTCGGAGACTCTTGCGAGCCCAAATGTCAAAATTATTTTTGACGCCTAATTTCTTGCAAAATACTGAAAGGATTTACACCAAATCACAAAAAGCACAATCAGCGGAGCAACATGTAGCTTCCTGCTAAATTTGGAGTAGTTCAATTCTGCAGTTTTTGCTGTAACCTGTCTTAAAGAAGTCTATGGAAAATGCATGGGGATTTTGTTTTTTGAGACCCCCCTCTTTTTCAGGGCACCCACTTACCAGATCACCCCAAACCTTTCCAGGAAAGAGTTGAGGGGATGATCCTTTTTTTGGAAGGTTTTGTGAAGATTCGACAAAAGGGGCCAAAGTTATTAACAAATCAAAAAATACTATCCATGGAAAAGCAGACCTAAATACAACTACTTAGTGGCAACCGCCTCTAGTTAATGCATATACATACCCAGTGGAGGTTGGCACTGGGAAGTTACGGTTAGGATTGTGTTTTCATTGGAAATTCCTTTATGTGTTGCTAATAACTTTGGTGCCATATGACGAATCTCCACAAAACTTTCTACAAAAGTGCACTTTTGTGCCTAGTTTGGAAATATTTGGAATGACCTGTCAAGCAGGGGCTGAGAAAAAGGGGATATCCCACAACATGCTTTCATCACTCATTTTTCCATAGCAACTTTAGACACACCTAGAGCACAAACCCCGTATTTGGCAGAAAGCTATATTTTGGTCCAGAAAGAGTGCTTTTTGTGATTTGATGTAAATCTGCTCTATAGTTTTTGAGCAGCTGATACTAAAAGAAACTGTATATTTCACTCCACAAAGGTTCTGCAGGGCCGACAGATCTCATGGTGAGATCTGATCACCTCCCACCACATCAACAAGGATGTGGCGACAGCCATCTTAGGACTCTGGAATCAGTCCCAAGTCCTGATTAAAAGGTTTAAAAAAGGCATGGGGGACAAGGTAGGAGTGTTCTGACCCCCTATACCTGGTGGGGTGAGTCCCAGAGGGAGCCTGCCTGGATCCAAAAGCATTTCAAGGGTCATCTGCAGCAAAATAACAAAAAACAGTGCAGGATCCTCTGCAAATGGAAAAAAATAAGTCCCTCGCTCCCAGGGTGGGTCAGGGCATGGGGGTGGCAGCTAACATATTTAGTGAAAGGGGGCACATGGCCCCCATCCCAAAGCCTCTTGGAGGCAAAGGGGACCACATCCCCCAAGTCTAAATATAATACAAGGAGATAATATAAAGGGGGTGAGGTGTGCAGCCACTCTCCCTGAACCTGAAAAGACCCTAGGGAACCCTTCCCACAGGACCAAAGAGAGCTTTAAAAGGAAGGGAGCTGCTTGAGTTCCCTACCTGTGCCGCCTGTAAAGAAGCCAGAGAGCCCATCCCCAGGGCCAGCTTATTTACTGTTTCCCGATGAGGCCATCCCCAGGACACAACATTTTCACTGTCCACATAAACAGGGGCAGGGAAACATAAGTCTTCTCCCATCTGGTGGGAACATTTTTAAAGCTACCACCGGGTGGGTGCAGACAAGCCCGTCCTGTCTACAGAAACACAGGCAGGGAAGGCATATCTGCTCTCACTTGGCGGGAGCTTTAAAAATGATCCCACAGGACGGAAGGAAACTTCTGTTTCCCTGCCCACGCTCCTGTGGACAAGAAAACACACATTGATTCTCTCTCGAGGGGGCAAGCAAAAACTGGTTCCTCCGGCAGAAGCAAAACCAGCTCCTGATGCACCCCCGGTGCCCAACATAATGGTTTGCCCTGTGTGGGCACCAGGATACCCAGAGGAAGGGTTCCCCAGGGTCCAAGGACGCTCAGCAGGAGGGGGGGTACACACCACCTTCCATATTTAAAATAAAAGTCTTGGGAGATGGGGTCCCTGGGGCCCTAGTTGGTTCAGAGAGAGTTCCGTGAGCCCCCTTTTCTTTACTAGGAAATAAAAACCACAGGGATGGGGTACTCAAAGGCCTGATGTGGCTTGGGGAAGGAGGCCACGCACCCCCTTACCTTACTTATAAAGAAAGGCCTTGTAAGATGGGGTCTCTGGGGCTGTAAGGCTCGGGGAGAGGGACTGCGTGCCCCCCTCAATTTAAAAAAAAAGAAGTTTGTCCTGGGTGGGCACCAAGACTCGAAAGAGAATTATAAAAGAGCGGCAGGAATCACTTTTTACGGTTGTTGGTGCCAGCAGAATAGGGAGGAGCGTCACAAAGCTTTTTTATAATGTTGTTGGAGGATTGCAGGAAGTGAAGTAGCCCCCCAGCTACATAGAAAACAGTAGGTTGGTCATTGAAGAAGATAGGAAGTCTCCTGGGTCATTAAAACCAGGACAGCCTACAATATTTTTTAAAGCACTCCTAACTGGAGCTCTATGCTGGAGTGCAACGCCCCCTTGTGGTTGTTTTCATGATTGCATTTTGTGGCCTTAAAAATGTTAAAAGAAAGTCTGAAAGACATGTTGCTTTTAGTTACAAAACAAATGCCTTTCTTTAAACATTTTTAAGCCCCGAAGTTACAATAATGAAAACTGTGTTAAAAGAAAGACTCACAAACATGTATATTTCTTTATTACAAACGTATCAAACATTTCTTTTATAATCACTATTATTAATCATAGCTTTGTGTGAATTATTGTGTGAAGTACTGAAATGTACACTTGATCAAAAGTAAGGTGATTTGTGGAGAAAGATAATATTAGGTTCACTTTTTGTATTTTGTTGTTGTGACCCTTTGGCAAGGTCAGTAAGTCTACCTGAGTGCAGCAAGGACCTGCAAGACCAGCCGCACGCTGAGCATGTCAGATGACCGTGTGTGGCGTGTGGGCAGCTGCCTGCAAATGGTTAGAAGCAGGGTCTGGCCACAGGCTAGACCCTGTGGCCAACCCCATATGAGCACTGGGGGTTGGCTTTAAGTATGGTAATAAAATATTATTTTACGTTTAAAAAAAACCCTAGAAATTCACTGAAAAAACAAAGGTTAATATGACGTTATAGTTAGGTGAAAATGTCAGCTCGAACATGCCATTTTGGCATGGGCACGAGACATAGTTAGCTTAGGGCATGAGTTATAGTTACTTCAGATAACTATAACTGGTGAATTTGAGTGGTTTTACATTTTCAAATAACTAGAACTTCACTCCAACCTCTGTTTTTTTCAGTGAAAAAAAATTATATATATATATATATATACACACACACACACACATATATATGGACACATCCATACACCCAGTGGTGGTTTCCATTGGAAATTGATTTTTTTGGTTTGCTGGTTTGCTTATAACTTCAAAGCCGTATGATGAATCTTCACAAAACTTCCCCCCCAAAAAAATTCAGTCACCCCAGCTCCATCATAGTTAGCTTCTGGGTGATCTGCCAAGTGGCGAGTCACAAAACATGTTTTCCCCATGCAGTGTTCCGTAGGAAAATTAGAAGCAGCTACAACTGAAATAGCTGAATGGAACTACAAAACATTTGACAGAAAGCTAGATCTTCATTCAGAACATGTGCTTTTTGCAATTTGATGTAAATCCTTTCAATAGTTTTTGAAAAATGACGACTCAAAATTTATAGATATATCAGCTGCAGAGGATCCCCTGAGCCAGCAGCTCTTGAGATACAATATGATTGGTTGCTCCCACATCAACAAAGATGTGGTGGCAGCCATTTTAAGTTTTGGGGACTCATTCCCCTGTCCTAGAAAAAAGTAAAATATGTATATATATATATATATATATATATATATATATAGATAGATAGATATGTACATATATATATAACCTAGTGGCGGGCGGCACTAGGTAGTTTTAGTTAAGACCTAGTTTCTATCGAAAAAGCATTTTTTTTATTTTGCTAATAACTTTAGCATCGTTTGATGAATCTTCACAAACATTTCTGTCTGAAAAGTTTGGGGTGATCCATCGTGTATGGGCCAAGTAAAAAGGGGGGGTCCTCAAAACACTTTTTCACCATGCAATTTGATGTAAATCCTTTCAGTAGTTTTTGAAACATTATGACTCATATATCAGCTGCAGAGGTTCCCCGGAGCCGGCAGATCTTGAGACATGATTTGCTGCTCCCACATCAACAAAGATGTGGTGGCAGCCATTTTAAGTCTTGGGAACTCATTCCCCTGTCCTAGAAAAAGTAATATATATATATATATGTATATATATATATATATATATATATATAATGATCCCGGTGTTTATCCGGCTTCTTCCACCTCTCAGGGTCGGTGCAGGTCACGGCCACCGGCAGCCGCTATTTTATAACAAAAGAAATGCCACACCTCACAGGCATTGAAAAGACCGCACTCCACAGTTTCAAATGCAAATCATAGTTTAATGGCGACGCGTTTTGGTCAACAGATCTTCCTCATAGCCAATACTACCCATAGTGCTCCCACCCATTTAAAGAAACATCAAGCACCCTCACATAGAAATAGAAAAAATACTATATGTGCCTAAATCTGGTCATATATTCTCCATTGAAAATAACAGGCATCCCAGAAAAATGTATGTACATCATAATTCTAACACATAAGAATTAATTAATTAATTCATCCTTCATTAGCCGTATTTTTAAAAGAAATATATGTGATAAAAATCACAAAAAATTCACAAATGAAAATTATTTGTGCCATATTTAACAAAGAATCGTAAAAAGGAAAAAACATAACATTACATCTCGGGATTAATTCCATGATAATGTCAGTACATTGATTCACTCCTTCATCAATTTCTTCCCATTTCTATTTCTTACAGGCGATTTTTGGCATAAATTCAAGAAAATTTAAATTTTAAACATCATGAATCAAAAGACCTTTTCTCATACCTTTTTTTAAAATTTTCTTCAGCCAAGTGGCCACAATAATTTTCATAGAGCAAACCAAACCAAATTATTTAGGTGTTAACACATCTAGTTTTACAATTTCTTCTGGAACATTTATGATCTCACAAAATATTCTTGTATTAACTGTAGGAAACCCAAAATGAAAATACCTTTGAAAACATTACTTAAAGTTTAAGAATCAACCTACATGTACAAAAAGCTCTTCATCCACATTAAACTCATTCGGGGTCTTGCTATTAAGACGGACGATGTATTCTGATTCCATAATACGTAACCCCTTCTCCCTCTCCCCACCTCTGGCAGTGAGCAGTACCCTAGCAATGCCAAGCAATGAGAGCATGTCAGGGTTTTGGGAATGCTTTTCTTTCCAATGTCTTGCTACAGGGTAACTCTAATCATAATTCTTTATTGCCCTCAGATGTTCAAGGACTAGCTTTTACAGGAAAATGGTGCTTCCCACATATATTAAACTACATGGGCAAGTGAGGACATAAACACAAAAATCACTGTTACATGTAATGAATCTATCAATTCTCTTACTCTGTCCATTTGGTAATACAAAGGTTTTCACATTTTGCTGCCTCTAAGTGCATTACACTTTGGTTTAAATTCTTTCAGTAGTTTAATTATGACTCATATATCAGCTGCAGAGGTTCCCCGGAGCCAGCAGATCTTGAGATATGATTGGCTGCTCCCACATCAACAAAGATGTGGTGGCAGCCATTTTAAGTCTTGGGGACTCATTCCGCTGTCCTAGAAAAAAGCTATATATATATATATATATATATATACACATATATATAATGATAATAGAGCAACAAAGCCACAGCGTCTTAGCCACAGCGCGGCAGACGGAGACGGGGTCGCGACCCCCACTTATTTCAAAACAGAACATTCGCAACGTTCGGGGCCTGAAATATCAGCGCCCCGAGTGTCGATAGACAAATCTCCATCACTCCAGAGAGTTGAAATACAAACATTTATTTGGCGAAGTCCCAACGCGTTTCAGAAATATAGATTTCCTTGTTCATATATAACCTAGTGGCGTGCGGCAGTAGGTAGTTTTAGTTACGACCTAGTTTCTATAGAAAAATATTTTTTTGTTTTGCTAATAACTTTAGCACCGTTTGATAATCTTCGCAAAGTTTTCAGTCTGGAAATTATTGAGGCGATCAGACAGGCGTGGGCCAAATAAAATGGGGTGGGGGTCACAAAATGTCTTTTCACCATGCATTTTTCCATAGGGATTTTGAGCAGGAATAGCGCCCGAACCACTGGACGGAATTACTTCAAATTTGGTGGAAAGGTAGCTCTTGGTCCAGAAAGCACCCTTTTTGTTATTTTGTGTAAATCAGTTCAGTAGTATTTTAGAAATTGAAGAAAATCCAAATATGTATATAGGATTGGCTGCCAACACTTTAACAAGGAAGTGTTGGCAGCCACGTAGGGACTCGGTTTAAGCCAAGTCCAACAAAAAAAAAGATAAAAAATAAGAAAGGAAAAAGGGCCAGGGTAGAGACACCCTGACCCCTTAGCTCTGGTGCTAAAAAGCATTTTTTTTCTTCTTTTTTCGGCAAGAGTGGCAGCGGTCCATCATAAATAAAAATAAAAAAAAGGCCAGGTCCTAGGGGCATTTAAAATTTGAATCTGGGGGTTGGGGGCACCCCTACAGCCCGGGGATGCCATCTCCCTGGGGCTAGTGTTTAAATATGGGCAAGGGGCGGCTTGGGTCTGCAGAGGGGCCATGCCACCCGCACACTTAAACATTCACCTCTATAGTTAGAGTTATCTCAAGTAACTATAACTCGTGCCCTAAGGTACCCACAACTTGCTCTGTAATGCACTGCTAATTACTCCACATATGACAGCACTCATGACATCTTTGATAACATCACTGATAATATCAATGTAATATTTGTAGTAAAGTTTTTGACGAAAAACTGTGCATGGCGGGGGTGCGAGTTATAGTTATCTTAGAGCACAAGTTATGGTTACTTGAGATAACTATAACAGGTTAATGTCCATGGTTTTGTACGTTTAAAATGTGAGTCCAACTATAATGTCCCTGTAACCTTTGGTGAAGGTATATATGTAGTATTTAAGTTCTTTTTTGGCATTTCACCATAAAAGACATGTAAATGAATGATTAAAACAAAATACAATACAAATAATAATAAGACTGTGTTCATTAGTTAGTTTAAAATCATGAAAGGGGGGAGTTAAAAATGGCTTTACACCAATAAGTAAAACTTGGTCTCTTTAAAAAAAAATGTCTCAGTGCATACATACAACAATACATTATATTTCATTGCCATAGTGCAGTACACTGATCTATAGGATGTCATCTGTAGCTGAGAGTGAAAGGTGTTTACACCTAATGCACCACACTGCATATAAATAATATTTTGGCTGGTATCTGTTTTGAGAATTATGTATGCTTCGACATGCTGGACAGTCCCGAGAGTCCTATAGATGGGGATTAGGCATTTTGAACTTACCAACCTATACTCTGGGGCAGACAAAAAGGGCATGCACCATATTTTCATCAGCCAGACTACAGGACAGGCAAACCTTCTCCTCTGTATTATCAGTACAAGCACATCTGTGGTTAAATGTGCAAAGGGGTAGGGCCCATGCGCACAGGGGAAGGGATATATATATATATATATATATATATATATATATATATATATATATATATATATAAATAATAATCGATTGTTTATTCCAAATGAAACCAAACAGCAACAAACGTGTTTCAGCATGTGCCTTCCTCAGTGTTTACAGTGCTCTTGGGAAGATGTATGCAATAAATACATTTCATTGGTTCTTAGCATTCAGAAGAGAAAGAGGGCTCAATCTCACCACCACAGTCGCCATATTAAGTTCAGGCTTTCACTTTTCACATAATTTCACAATATATCAGCCGTGGTTGGACATTTCTAGAATCATAATAAATCACAACGCCCCAAATGGGCTAATTACCCCTCACTATATTGTCCTCTTAACTGGACCCAAGTGCCTAGCAAGACTTAAATCATATTCAGAAATTCATTCTTTGTACCATCATCCTTGATTTGTGGTAATCAATATTTCTAGCTTCTATGAAGCCCTGTATGGGAATCCTTTCAAGATTTCATTGGTTCCTACTCCAGTTCAATCAAAACAAAAAGAGAACTCAATCTCCCCATCCCAGTCGCCATAATAAGTTTAGGCTTCGGCTTTTCACATGATCTCACAACACTATGTCATCCATGGTTGAACATCATAAATAATTCAACGTCAATAATACCTTTCATTTTAAATTCAACCCAAGAGTGCTGTAAATACTGGGGAATGCGCTTGCCGAAACACGTTTGTTGCTGTTTGTTTTCATTTGGAATAAATAAATGGGATATGGATTCCAGGTACACTGTTCATTAAGTACTTAAAAAGTCCAGTCTACAACTTTAGTTAAGCTATGATAGTGCTAGAGCTGTTGCAGCCCAGCTCTGTGGGGAAACCACTAGAGGAAAGATATGTGAAATATTCTCAATACCTAGAAAAACCTTTGGTCATTTGATGCAACTGAAATTGAAGTGAGATGTTGTAGCCTTTGTTAAGGGGTAGGAGAGATGGGAGTCTGACTTTACACCGTGAGGTAGTGGGGTTATATTTTGTTACCGTTATTTACAGGTGAGAATCTTAGTTTTTGAGGAGTTAAGTTTAAGCAGGTTATGTAGCATCTAATGTTGCACTATCTAAGGAATTAGCTAAGTCTTGAGGTGTCCAGGTGCAAATGCTTTTCCAATTTTAAGATAATGTGAGTATCGTTGGTGTTGTAGTAACAGCATGAAAGAATTCATATGTGCTGGTAAGGGGAACAGATATACATGGAAAATGAGAGTGGTAAAAATCATGCCTTGAGGGATGGCTACCCGAGAGATGAATGGTGCAGGTCAGATCAGAGGAAGCATTACAATCTGAGGTAGGACTGCTTCCAATTAAGAGCGCTTTCTCAGTTTCTAGTGTGACTTATCCTTTGGTATAATATTTGTTGGTAGCTGTTAGTTTCAAAGACTGACAAGAGTGTAAGAAGGAAGAGAGAAGATGTGTGGGGGGGGAGCTCTAATATAATCAATAGTGTCCTTTATGTCAGTCCAGATAATAATGAACACTGATTCTGTGCTTCTCCAATGACAGAAGCCAGTTTATTTGCTTGAGAGGAATGTGTTTTGTTTGAGGAAGGCAGAGTTTTAAGAAAAAATCTGTTTATTTTTGTGACCTTACCCATAATCAGTACACTAGCTTATCTTGTTAGTAGTTCACCGAGTTCCATTGTTCCATTGGTCAAGTCACTGCTTCTTTAGAATGGGTTTGGTGTAAAAAAAGGTTTTTAGTTAAACTCTCCCGATGAAAGAAGAATTAGTGATTGGTTGGGCCTGTGCAATGTTGGAGGATTGTAGGAGGATGTTTAGGTCTCACCTAGGCAACGCATGTGCGCTGTCTCTTCGAGAAATGCTGTATCTACAATATTGGCTTCAAGCACCACCTCATCTTTCTTTTTCATTGGTTCCTCTTACTGTCCTTTGTAAATGCTGGCTTTTGTTTGGTGAATACGCTTAGTAGTCCCTCGTTTGGACTTCTGCATCCTCCCACAAAGACTGCCCCTGTTACATGTGCTCTTACTCTTCATGTTATTTAGGATACTCTTTTTTTTGGCTTGCTCTGCTTGTGTTAACTGTTTTTGTTTACTATGTGCGCTGGCTTGATGAAAGTTTGCTGCCTCTTCATTTGCCGTGCTTGATCTTTCCTCAAGGCAGCAGCACTCTCTTGCTTTTTATTACCCTAAGAGCTGTATTTGTACTTTGTTTACTTTTGGCACCATGTTCAGAAAAGAAAGGCATGTGGGTGCGTTATTTGCCGTGTCCCCACCAGCTTGTTTAGGACTCTTCACGGCCACCAGGCTCTCTTGTTTTTTATTTACTTTAGGAGCCATGTTTGTTTTTTGTTTACTTTAGGAGCCATGTTCAGAAAGGAACGGCATGCGGCCACTTTATTTGCTGGGCCCGCACCAGGTTTCTTGAAGCCTTTTTTTTTTTTTACTGAAAGCCAGTATCTGTTTTCTTATGAATGCTTATTCATTTCCGCTGGAAATGCTGAGAGTAGGCATGGTGGTTTGTTCACAGCTCAGCTGCCTGCCCAGAACACCGGGACCCCTGTCTGTGCTGAGCCAAGCGAGCACAACCTCATCAGACCTGGTAGCCGGCTGCCACGCACAGAGAAGTGAGCCGGGCTGTGTTAATTGCAGCTGCTCTCGCTGGCCACCAGCCCTCGCAGCAAATGTAACTGTGCCTAGCCCTGGAGTGAGGCATAAAAATCATTCAGTTCCCGGCGGTGTATAATGCTGCTTAAATAAAGTTCTAATGGCCGTCACGCTCTCTTGTTTAGGGAAGCAATTCACTCAAAAAAGCACGGAAAGGGTATGTATAAACTGCTGTACATGATCTCGACATCCAGTGATTTCTGTACAGGATGGATGTCTAGATTGACTTGCATAATTAGTAGCCTATGTGTTTCTGAAATGTATTTGTTTTCCACTTTAGGAGCCGTGTTTGTGTTCAATTTACTTTTGCTGCCACGTTTAGAAAAGAAAAGAAAAGTGTGCAGCCCTTTTATTTGTTGCAACCCCACACAGGGCTTGTTTACTGAAAGCCAGCATCTGTTCTCTTATGAGTGCTTTTTATGGGGTTCTGCTTCAGATGCTGAGAGTAGGTGTGGTAGTTTGTTCGCAGCTCAGCTGCCTGCCCAGAGCACGGGGAACGCTGACTATGCTGACCTGAGCGAGCAGAGCAGAGCCTCATGCTGCCCGGCGGCCAGGCACAGAGTGAGGTGAGCTAGACTGTGTTAATTGTAGCTGCTCTCACCGGCCCTCACTGCAAAAGTAAGTGTGCATAGTCCTGGAGTGAGGCATAAAAAATATTGGATTGTTGGAGAAGTATAACGCTGCTTAAGTAAGGTTCCAGATGTGCTTGCTGCTGCACTCACACACACAACATGCCCGCAGCCACATACTTGACTTGCACATAGCATCGCACAGCAAAGACATCCCTCTGCCCCAATGCATATCTTTGCTGACATCGAATTCCACTTGCTGCTCTTTTCACGTAGTGTGGCACCACCCACCAGCCCCTGCCCACAGCCAGACATTGTGTCCATGCCTGGCAGGCCAACCTAGTACTGCCACTATCACATTCAGCCCTAGGTTTCCATGAAGGGATGTGGCACGCCCGTTAAGTGGATCTTGCACTCCTAGGGGGGGGTACTTCACCGAGCCAGGATCACAGCACTCATGCAACAATAGCGATGTTGCTTTGCACATCCTGTGGTGTTTATGATAAAGCCAGCCATCTCTGAGCACCAGTATATGTAAGCTTAGGAGAAGGGCTAATGTAAGGTAATGGATAATGTGCTGCATGACTAAACACTTCCAAGATCCCAAAGGTGCAACCTATTGGCTATGCCAATGCTTGTTTTGAATGTATTCAATGGGGGAAAGTCTGCAATTGATCTGGTAATACTGATAGCCTTGATTAGCTCACTGCTTTATTATGGAGAATAACTTGAAGTAACAGAGTTCTGCTTGGTGCGGTTGGAGCAGTATTTATCTTAATTAGCAAGCAAAAGTGATTATGAAGTACTTTCAAAAGAAACTGTGGCTAGAGATTTCTATCTTTTTCAATTAAATGATGTGCAGTAGAGTTGCTGAGATCCTAAACATAATTGGTGCAGATTGTAGTGCAGTCTGGGTTATGGATCTCACAGATGATTTGGAATAGTTTTCTGGTTGGACATGTGTGCTGCATTTGATATGATTAGTAAGCTCTCTTGGCTTTCTTGATGGCTGCTCTGTAGATTGTCTACCATTGCTGGAGATAGTTTTCCACATTGTGGAGTTTTTTCGTTGCCTTACGAGATTTTAGTTTATGTTTACCATACTCATTCATCTAAGTTGAATGTTATGTTCGGTTCCACTTTGTAGAAAGAATATTTACAAGTCCATTCTTATGGCACATTCTGGAGTTGGCAGTTGCGCCATAGCTGGACGAGCTATTGAAGTGGCCATTTGCTGTCTGGATTATTAAAGACCTTATTTCCACAGATTCAAGCGTTCTGTTTCGTGTTGACCATACAACACGTTTTGATTTGTCACCAAGTGCTTCCTACTGTTACTCATCCGCGTGCAGCCCTTACCTCGCTCCTCTGCAAGACGATTGCTGGGAGCATGCCGCCTTTTGAATGCACGCTGCCTTTTGAGCCCATTTTCACGTCACCTCCTCTCCGCTGGGATTGCAGATGTTCAGACTTGCATTGCATGCAGCATTCAAGCCCAACTCACTGTCAAGAGCACACTGCTTACACTCAGCAGGTATATTTTGGGATACTTTTTGGTTACTTACTGGCCTGTCTTCAGCAATAGGCATGCCTCATTTTAATTGTTTTCAAGCTTATGCTCGGTGACAGGCACGCCTTTATTTTGCTGCTTAAAATTAATTTCAGTGACAGGCATGCTTATTAATACTCAACTTTTTGTGAAGATGTGCAGGAGTTTACTTGCCTGTCCTTGGCGATAGGCACGCATCTTTCTACCATTTATAAAAATTTTGTCCGCAACAGGCATGCCTTTATTGTGCTGCATGTTAAAATGTTTTGGAAAAAATAACATTACATGCTTAATTTACTTGACATGTAATGTACTTACACTTCATCACTATACCAGTGATAGGCATGCTATCAGTATATTTTGCCTGTCTGTCGATGAGAAGAACATTACTTCATAGTACATCATTGTACATCTCTCCCCCACTGTTCATAGCACAAGCAGGAATCCAAAATCACAAGTGGATTCAATGGTTTAAAAGTGTTGACAGTTACTTAATTACCAGTAAAGATGACAAATGTAATCCGAGGAGGAAGTTAGCTCTAGTGTACAACTGTTTGGGTGCAGAAGGTTAACGTATATTTTTGAGCATTTGCCTGCAGCCATTCAACCTCCCAATACGGAATGGGATGCTAATGCGAAAGCTGTTGATAGACTCAAAATTCACTTCAAAGACAATACCAGTATAATTGTGGAGAGACAGTTTTTTTACTAGGACACAATCTCAGTTTGAATCAATAGATGCTTTCCTGGCCGAATTAAAAATATTATCTTCAACGTGCGAGTTTGATGAGAACCTAGATAACTATTCCAGAGATCAGATGTGGTCAACTGTTATGATAAACTAATTCAGGAGAAACGTTTGTGCTGTTGTAACCCCAACCTCCATGAAACCTTAGAAATAGACAGAGGGATTGAGAGGTCCATAGAAGCTTCTAAGGCGTTGAATTGAAGCATCTACCAATAGTCTACAGAACCGGTGAATTTGGTCACAACCAAGACTAAGGGCCTGATTTAGATTTTGGCAGAGAGGTTACTCCATCACAACGGTGATGGATATGAGATTTAGATTTCAGCAGAGGGGATATCCGTCACCGTTGTGATGGAGTAACCTCTCTGCTGAAATCTAAATTAAACCCTTAATCTCATAATTTGGTAACTAAAGATTCTAGGAGGAGTGGGAAATAATTTAGTAACTCAAATACATGTTCGTAGATCTATCCTGAGTATACCACCAGATTGCTCTTCATCCCAGTTCTGAAGCACTAACTGACTTTACTACACCATTTGGTATTTTTTAATTCCTCTGAATGCCGTTTAGTTTAGCCTCGGCAGCCATGGCATTTGAAAGGATAATGCAATGCATACTAAAAGATATCTTTGTTTCAAGACAACATTTTAATACACGCATCCAATGAGGAAGAACATAATGACAATTTGAAGGTAGTTTTTGGTAAACTAAGAAAAGAAGGTTCCACCATAAAGAAAAGTAAATGCAAAATCAGAATCACGTCAGTGGACTATCTTGGTCACACGATCTCAAATGAAGGTATCATACCCAAAATTGATCTGATAGAATCAGTTCGCAAGGCACCCACTCTGACTAATAAAGATGAAGTCAAATCATTTTTGGGTTTGGCTGAATGCATGTCAGAGTTTATTAGGAATGTGTCTGAAATGGTCCAACCCATCAGGGACTTGTTAAAAAAGATGCACCTTTCATTTGGAAGGAGGAACATACCATTACTTTTAACAACATAAAAAGAGCCATTGTCAATGCACCGCCCATCCGGAATTTAAATGTGAACTGCAAAACCGCATTTACCATGGATGCAAGTAACAATAGGCTCATTTTAAAAAGCAAAATATTCTATGAACCTGGCGTAATATTCACATAGGCCCAAGAAAGACCTCAGTTGGACCTTATCTGCAGGTTAGGACTATGCTTAATCACTTCGACTACATCCATTTTTGGATAATTGCCAGTGTTAGACAGTACATGAACAAGATAATTAACTTCTGACTTCTGGTACCATGACACAACATTTCTCTTTCTTTACTTTGACCCCTTATTTTTCTAACATATCCAGCACATCATCTAAAACCTTCAAATGCTCTTCTTCATTACTTGTAAATGCCAGGATATCATCCCGATAAGCCAAAACCTGTTTGCTGTCCCCAAAAAGTTTTAACATTAATTTCTGGATATACTGACGCAACCGATGCTAGGCCAAAAGGCAAGCTTAAGAACCTGTATGCCCCAAAAGCTATAGTGAAAGCAGTTAGTGATCTGGACTTAGTAATTAATTATATTTGGTGGTAAGCCTGCCTTAGTTCTATAGTGGAAAATACTCTTGCACCTCTCAACTGTGCCAAGATCTCTTGAATTTTGATGAGAGGGTAGGTGTCCACCAAAACAAAATTTATTGAGGGATCTGAGGTCCACACAGAGCCTCATATCTCTGTTCTTTTTGGCCACAGCAATGGGGGACTCTCATTCAGACAAATCAAGGGATTCAATAAAATTGTCAGAACATAGCTTGTTCAGATGTTCCTTTGACTGGCTACTCACACTTAATGGAACACTTATTACCTTGTGTATTACAGGCACAGCATCATCCTTTAGTACAATTCCAAGCTTAAATCCCTTTACTAACCCCAATGGTTTTTCAAATAGTGATTTGTGATCCTCTAGCAACCTTGTTACCATTTGCACATTCATGATAGGTTCAACTAAAGAAATGGGGCAATCAGTGCTTGGTCTCAACACCATGCCAAACGCACCTTGATCTTTCCGCTCCAAAATACTGTACCCTTTTCTGCCAAGTACATTTTTGTAGTGATGGTTCTATTCTGGAGTGACAAAGTTTCTATGAAATAACCCATCAGATCAATGCTATGTCCACCAAAAGCAATGGTGCATATGCCTGGAGGCGACAACTGAACTGAACCCCATTCTGACCAATATATTTTATCAGTAATGATGGTGAGGGGTGACTCAGAATCCACTGTGACTCTTAATGATTGTTCATCTGGTTAGGGTTCTTTAAGGCCCTATGTTATTTATGTACCCAGAATAATGTTGAGGAAAGAGAAATATGGTAAGGTATCTTACACACCTCCCTGCGGACAATAAACATCTAGATGTGAGGTGGTTGTAAGACCACAGAACTGCCAAGAGCCTGCCCTGTTTTGGATCTCCAATTCAGTATAAATAATTATATTAGTGGGGATTTATTAAATGTTAAACTATTACAGAAGATATATGTATTAGAAGTGGCATGATTATAATTCAACAACTAGCGTGGGCAAACAAAATTAGAGTAAAAATTAATAACAACAACATTGTTTGTTATTGAGAATAGTCGCCTTCATTTGTTTGGTGTCAGATCTACCAATCTATGTAAGACCTTCCCCGCCTACCATGGCCTAACCCATTTGACTGGGCTACTTGCTAATCAATGGTAAATGTCCTTGAGAAATGCAAGACTCCAGGGGGCATATTTATACTCCGTCTGCGCCGATTGTGCGTCAAAAATTTTGACGCACAATCAGTGCAAACGTTGCCCCGTATTTCAACTTTGACGCCCGCGGACGACAAAATTCCGCCGTGTGTGTCAGTTTTTGGATGCGGCAACCCGCCTTGCGTTAATTATATGCAAGGTAGGCGTTCCTGTCCAAAAAATGGCTTAAACGGCCATGCGTCGTATTTATGCTTTTGGGCAAAAATTACGCACGGACGGGAGGCGGAGCCAGAAAATGACACACAGCCCGATTTGCGTCATAAATTAACGCCTGGGTCAGGGCAAGCGTTAAAATGGGGCAAACACACCTGTATTTAATCAGAACAAACAGCAGAGCAGCAGAGCAGCAACAGGAAGACATGGAGGTGATTCTAATCCAGCGTGCACGCAGACGCAGAGCCCAGCAGCAACAACAGCAGCTACAACAACACCAGCAGGGACCCCAAAGGCAGCGCAGAAGGTAGGAGAGGATATTCTGCCCAAGAACAACCCTTCAGGGCCTCAGGGAACACGACATCATACAAAGCTACTGGTTGAACTGGCAGGCCATTCAGCAGCTGCTGCGAAACATTTAACAGCAGTTGGCCCCCACTTTGGTGACACCCCGCACCATCCCAACAGAAACAAAGCTGCTTGCCGGACTTCATATACTGGCAAGTGGCTCTTTTCAAACAACTGGTGCCCTGGTTGGCGGAATATCACAACCATCATTGTCCGCCTTTTTGCCCAAAGTACTGGACGCCATCATTCAACTGACACCCCGCCACATCTGCTTCCCTAACACACTGCAGAAGCAGCAGGAAACTAAACAGGGGTTCTACGCAATCAGTGGCTTCCCACACGTCCTTGTTGCAATCGACTGCACACATGTACGCCTTGTGCCACCTGCTGCAACTGAACACCTCTACCGCAACAGGAAGCACACACATTCCATCAACGTGCAGGCCATTGTCGATCACCGGGGATTGATCACCAACATCGTGGCTAAATATCCTGGGAGTGTAAATGACTCATACATCTTCCGTCACTGCACCATCAATGAACACTTCCAGGATGGACGGTATGGCAATGGACTACTTGTTGGTAAGTACAAAAACCTACATATATATACACTGCACAGCAACCCTCTAGGACACACAACACATACACCACAACAGCAACATGTCGACAGGAACACACTGAGGTCGTGACATCGCTAGCCATGTTTCTTAAGTCACCATTGAACCTGTCACACATCGGAATTTACTGTACAGCCTAATGTGAAGACGTCAATGAATGTGGTTGCCGAAATGTCACCTTGCAAATTGTAAGTGTCCCAATGACCTTTACATTAATACATGGCCTAAGTCTAAAGGTATGGGATGTCCAGGGTACTTTGATATGAACGTGTTAACAACACTTTCAATTTTAACTGTGCATGGAACTATCATCTCACCCCCAGTGAAGACACACGGACACCTGTATCACAAGTCACGATGCTAGGGATGGCACACTGTACTGCAAATCCCAAAACATACTGCTGACAAACGGTTAGCAGACAAACACTTGTTCAGCCAAGGAAACAACACAATGCAGATGGTATAGCCTACAAGCATAGGATGTCACATTAGTACACAAAAGAGTCACAGACAACACAAGACAACTACTGCCATTAAAGGTCTTTTCAATAGTGCCCTCTACATCAACATGATCCCATAAATTTTCTCTTGCAGCTGATCAGGGGTATGGCATCCAGCCATGGATTATGACACCATTTGGCAACCCGAGTACAGCTGCAGAGCGTGCATACAACGAGGCCCATAGGAGGACATGCAGCATTGTCGGGCGGACCTTCGGCATCCTCAAGTCAAGGTTCCGCTGCCTCTACATCACTGGTGGTAGCCTCCTATATTCCCCCGAGATGGTCTGTAGGATCATCCTCACATGTGCAATATTGCACAACATTTGCATCAGAAGAAACATTCCCCTCCTGGAACCAGAGCCACACATGCCTGAAGAGGAGGAAGAGGAGGATGATGGCCTGCAACAGGAGGGGGAACTACAGAACACAGCTGCTGGTATACGCAGGCGGCAACAGATTGTAAATAATTTCTTCTGAATATGATCACCTTCACCACTTTAGTTAACTAATTTAAATAAACACCTATTATAATCACCATATCATGGTCTGCCTATTCCTTTTTACACACCTTCATCTCTACTTATCAGAATAAGAGTGTTGCCTCATGGAGCATTGCTGAGATACTGAGTAGGACACGGAACATTCCAGAGCTTATGTGATGCCTAACATACAATGGTCACATACACACACACTCTTAATGACATCTATCATGTACATATCTCCTTTGAAGGCCTATAGCAGAGGACCACAACTATTTCACACATACATGTTGAAAGCAAGGTCCAACGCAGCATATGGCACACAACTATGACACCATCACTCAATAAGGGGAAAACAAGCCTCATACATGAGGCAGTCAATGTGCTTTGGCATCACTAACAGGAATGTCTGACAAGACCCTTGACAGCAGTTAGTCCAACTGCATCCAATATTTGCAAGGAATATCTGTGACTAGAGTTCCATTGAAGCAGAACATAGACAGCACAAGTGCCACACATATGACATGCATTGCGCACATGACATTCCATGCACATGTCAGCCCATTTCCTAACTCCTG
The DNA here is from genome assembly GCF_031143425.1 of Pleurodeles waltl. Classification (NCBI taxonomy): domain Eukaryota; kingdom Metazoa; phylum Chordata; class Amphibia; order Caudata; family Salamandridae; genus Pleurodeles; species Pleurodeles waltl. Next base: position 622,128,185 of record NC_090437.1, on the reverse strand, counting down.
ACACACCCATACACCTGGTCACAACCCACCTGTCGGAAGAGGTCCCTGGAATACTAAGATGTGTACCCTGATAATACCTCCTCTACACACACAGACCAACATTAGCAAACCAGTGTGCTACACCCTTTCCTAAGGTATGCCATTGTCATAGAACATCTGACTGCATGGACGTCAGGTCAATTTATACACTGACTTCTAGTTTCAAAGCCCTGTTAGCACATGTAGATTGCTTCCCCTTGTGAAAATGTCTGTTGGCCCTTAGAATGCAAGTCTCACCTACAGGACTGCCGAGAAACAGATGCAGCCCACACCTGTGATCACCTCCATGCACACCACCCATTACAAAAAGCACTGCCCCTGATGATGCCTGGAACAGCATAGGAGTCGCCACTATGTCAAATACACCGTCAACCATTGATAGTAATTAAGCCGTGTAACACAGCCCTTGTGTTCATTTGTCACCTTCAAAAACACAGGACGTACACAGATTGACATGTCAACTGTCTAGTTTGTCCTCCAAACAGTCTCAGTCAGACCACTGATTATGTAACTTGTCCAGTAGCTGGCTCCTGAATCATCTTGCATTCTGTCAGCCTGACTGGCAACTGTCTGTGCGTCACACTAAAGTATCCCTGTGTCTACACATGTACCACACTTGCGTTAGCAAATCTGCCATTCATCAGGGGGCATTTGGCATGGGCTTCTTCCATGCATACACAAATACATTGTATAGCATCATCTGCCTTTTAACTGTACCATTTGAGTTAAATCCTCTTGGAAATGCAAAATTTATGGCCCATCCCTTGTCTGGGTTGCCTTTATGCATGAATGACAAAGTGTGACAGTGTCCCAGGGTCATAGGCAGGGATTGGGTACGGGGCTTTCAGCACAACCAGCAACCTCTGATAATGTACATGACTAATACACAAATGTCAGAACCATGACAGTTCACACACAGCAGCACAGTGCTCACAACATAGTGATGGGCCGTGTGTGGTGAATAGCTGCGAGAATAAACAGCACAGAGGCTATGATGTTTCCAGATGCAGTGGGAAGTGCAGAGGCCAACCTGTGTACAAATGTTGTAATGACACCTGCCGGAACATGACAATTGAGACATTATCTCACTCAGCACACCAAGGTTGCCCTGTTGACTGTCTCATTACACGTCTTTAGTGACAGGGTGGGACCATCCACATGTTGGTTCACATGTCCACATCTACTTTACTCACAATGATCAACAAAGGATACTCAGTAGTTACAGGAATAGCTGCCACTGACTCATGATGAGTCCTGGTCCGAACTGTGACAAATTACACCCCAAACAATCTACAGGATCATCATTGGACCACACACATGAACAAGACACCTATGTGCAATTGATCACTGGAAATATGTGGACACGTGCTGTCTTGTATGCTGGTCCACCACAGCCACTTGATAGTTGGGGCTTACTTCTATGGCCTCAACTGTGGTGTCATCATACATATGAGATTGACCATTGCCTGTCTGTGCAAACAACATGGTACCCACTTCCTCAATGCATGTGTATGACTCACTGTGGGATTCATCAACTAGTGCCTAGGAAGCTCTTACCAATACTCTAGGACATAGGATGTAGAAATTGAGGATCTTTGACATGAACATGCGTCTGCCATCCATCTGGTGCATGCTATGTCACATGTGGTGTCTACGTTACCCTAAAACTTGGAAGTATACTTTGCGGGTGTTGTTACATGTATGACTAACACATGCCCTTGCTCATTCCAATTTTTACTTGCATCTTAGGGTTGGACACATGGACGTCACATTTATACAACCAAATGTACAATAATGCTTCATGTGATGTACACACACACTTGGTCAACCAACAAATTAGTTGTCAAAGCACACACTTTGAGCCAAAGGCAATTAGGTATTGTACATATGTGCGTCACATTGCTATCCTCTCCTTATAGCAAACATGCACAATTTGTGCCACACATATATGTAGGGCACACTTATGACCATCTATGACGTCAGCCAACTGTGAACATACTGTGAAGGGTGTAGTGGATGATGTTCCGCTGCAGTATGATGTCACACATGTCACACATGTGAACATACACCATCAACACCATACTGTCTTCAATTAGCCAATCTCTGATGTGTTCCAAATGTAAAATAACCAAAAAAGAAGTAAAATGCCCCAAACCAGTTAATGCACTGTAATTTTGACGTCCCTTTGCGTCATTTTTTTTAGACGCACAGGAGTGAAATTTAGCCCTCATCCAGATATTTGTACAGTCCATGTATCATTATGTGGATGTGGGTTAATATTCACGTCTGTGCGTCAAAAAAAATTACGCAAATACAGTTTTGTGCAACAAAAAATGACGCATAACGCGAAAAAGGCGGGACTTTTCATACAGGAAGTGATGTAATAGGATATCCTGTTTACAGATCATGTACAGTGGGTGTACTTTCACTTTCACTTTGCAGTCTATGATCCTTCTAGACTGTGTGGCTGTGTAGAGAGTGCTGTCCAGAGATTTTGTGCTGTATTTGTCCTGTGTACTATCTGTAAAGTCCTTTTGTGAAATAAATATTGTTTGTGTATACTGTAGTACTGTGTTTTGTCTACATTTGTCCATTTATCTTGTGTATTTCTTGTTTGTGGGAGTCTGTTGTGGGTAGTGTTAGTTTGGGGATAGTTGGGCTCTTTTAGTGTTTAGGTTTACTTTTTTTCTGTCTTTTTACCCCTACTTTCACCCATTTCCCCTTTCTATTTCTTTTACCCCTATTCCTTCTCTTCAATTATAAGTATGTCTTGTAGGCCACGTCTTGGCAAGATGAGGGAAGAGGAGTGGGGGGGCTTCATCTGGCTGGTGACACATTTCTTGCCGCTCATGATCCAGGCAGGGGGCAGGGTCATACAGGGGTACCCGACAGAGGCACGCAGAATCCGGTGGGGAAAGGTGCTGCATCACCTGCAGCATGTGTATGCCAGCCAGAGGAGTGACCACCAGCTGAAGCACCGGTGGGCTGACCTCATCACCAGGGAGCAGGATCTCTTGGACCACCTGGGAATCATGATTGGTGGCACTGTTGGTGAGTACGACTATTGTTATTGTGCACAATTAAATGCTCTGTAGTGACATCAGTGGATTAGTGCAATGTCTGCCAGCTACCTTGATGACTGTGTGTAATTTTGGGGAAATATAAGGGGATCATTGATGCACTATGGCAAGGATCACAATTGCTAGCTGTCAGGTAGCACGTGCTCAGCAAACTTACAGGTAACTTTACCATGAAGGAAATTGGTGCGGCCTTTTTGTCAGCACAGCTAACAAAATAGGAGCCAATCATGTCTATATAGGGTATTATTGACAGAGAAGTACAGATGTACCAACATTTAGGCCAACAATGTTGACGCAATTGCTAGACTGACTTTAGAATCACTACATGATGCTGAAAATGAGTGCTGCCTTCACGTCAATTGATAATAGCAAAGTGGCTCAAACATTGGTCTCATGTTAGTCTGGTGAGTGTGGAAGGAAAGTGTTCACAGAAGTACTATGAATGTGTGGGATTATTGTGTTTCTTGATCTTTTTGGATACATGTCATTAATGATTTGAAAACATTGTGAAAAGGTGTAAGGTGCCCTCAGCTAACATCTTAAGATGTTTGTTGGAATCGGTTGAGCCACAATCCAAATATGGATGGCAGTCCAAGTGTATGCACATGGCTTCACATCTCCATGGTTGGTGCAAATCACCATAGCTGGGCCACATCAATTGACTATACTATAACAACAGGATGGCTTACAGGAGTCCCTGCCCCTCCCTCTGTACATTGGGCATATGTGCACTAAATGTGTCATGGCCACAAGGCATGCTTGACTGGTAATGCAGTCCTCAAGTAACCAGGCTTTGGATGTTTCTCTTGGATGCACATGATGAGACGATTACACTCCATATTTTTTAGTGCTCACCAGTTATGGGGCAAGTTTGCCACCACATGATACTTAGGGCCAATGTATGTGTGCAGATATGTGTGTAACTGTCACAGGAGACCCATGCTATGTACAAGTTGGCCGTGAAATATCAGATGCAGTACCATCATGTCTGAATGGCTGCCATGTCCTTATTCAGCCTACACAATGTAAATGATACTGAAAATGTTGCACTGTGCACAGATTTTGAGCACATTTCTTCCTTCCATACCTTACAGGTGGACCGGCGCCCTACACTGTGGGAGAGGTGGCGACATTTGAGGACCCCGACCACTACAGTAAGTGTTGATATGTCTGTTATGTGTTGTGTTTGCTGGTTATGGACTCGTGTGAGTTGGACGCATAGCAAGGTGTGATGCGTTGGGCAAGTTTTTCACTTGTTCCATGAGCGGGAATGCAGTTCTCACATGTTTTGAGTTAGCCAATGCGTATCCAATGGTATCATGTAGGGATTGTAGGACATCCCTGTAGGCCCCACTGTGAGTACAGGGGATAGTCATGTCTCTGACACTTGTATCACCAAGAGTCGCAATGGAAGTCAGCCCCTATTTAGTCAGCCTGTTAGACCCAGATTGGTGGAGCTAATAGCTTCCCAATAGACATCTGCTTCACTATTTACCTACGTAAGTTTGAAACAGTAGGTAGAACCTCCTAGCAGCATGTACTTCCACATGTAGTGCATCAAGTCTGTGGAACCTGAGTGACACAGTTCGGCATGATTACCTATTTGTATGTTAACTCAGACACCTTCATTTGTGCAGTTTTTTTTGTATTCACTTAGATTAGTGTGGCATGTTTATTGTGTTATTTTTGCATGTTGACAACATTTAGCGGGCACTATTTGATGACTTAGTTATCCCCTGAGGAAGCATTCTTCTGTCCAACACAGCATGGTGGTGTATGGTTTCTCACTTCATCAGATTATTCCCTCAGGATGGGCAGAGTATGATGCAATCATGGTCACTGTGCAGATTTCTCTAACTACATAATATCTGGACAGTTGTATTGACAAGCTACGTTATTTGACAGTAGGGACATTTTAATTATCTACTGCGCAGTTGATATGTCACATTACCCAGAGACAGATTTGTTGTGTAAGTGCTATTTATTGAAAAGTGCTGTAGTGCTATATGTACATTGTCCATGATTGTGAGTCCATTATAGTGATATCTTCCTGTGTGATCCAACACAAGGGTTTACCAAAATGCTTTTGTCATGCTGGGGTTGCTGTTTCAGACAGTGCAGAGGGACAGACTTAGCCAATGAGTAGGAGAGAGACAATCACTGGGCTGGGTGACAAGATATACAGTGGTTAGCAGAACAGTGCTTGAGTACAGTTGTTGTAAGACTGTCATGTTTCAAAACGTAGGACTTTGGTAATAGTTGGCCATGTGGCAGGGACTAGTGCTTCCGGGTCATTTTCTCTGTGAATGTGATCTGTTCCATGTCTTCTTCTTCTGATGTGTGTGTTGCCTGCTTTGTCCTTGTTGTTGGTTGTGAAGGGGCAACACACACCTCAGTGTTAGAAGACGTGGAGTCAGACATCCCGGTCGCTGCTCCCTGTGAAGGTCTTAAGGGCAGTACTGCTGCAAGGAGGGCCTGCTGGTTCTTGAGAATAGCAGCCACATCAAGATGGTAGGCAGCCAGGTCGGCCCTGAGGGGTTCAATGTTGCATTCGTGCACGCGTTGACAGGATTGCTGTTGTAGGTGTTGGGTCAACTGTATTACAGCTGTGCTGATTTCCTTCTGGGTTTTCTGCAGTACCTGCAAGATAGATGTTAGGGCTTGCATAGCTGCTGCCTGATCTGCAGATGACATCATGCACAAACGCACCCCCTCTAGGCTGGCTGCCATATTTTGCATCCCCACCCGCACCTCCTTGGCCAGCTCCCGCTGTACTCCAACTACAGTTCTCTCAAAGCTGGTGCCAGTGTCGTCTGAGTCCTCAGCTGTATTGGAGCTGGCAGGTCTTACAATTGGGGCGGTGGGTGGTTCCTCTGCGATGGCTGCTTGTTCTGTGCTCCTCCTTGTGACCGAAGGTGGGGTCTGGAGGGTTTCAAGGACCTTTTGGATAGTCTCCTGGGGAATGTTTATCGGCTCGTCATCCATGTCATCAGGGAAATCTGGGAAAGGCATATCTGCAGGAGATCCATCTTCCTCTGCAATGAAACAGGGTACAATTAGTGTGTCTGTGTTGTGACAATTTTGACGTGACGTGCCTGCCTTTTGATGAATTCACTTTGTGATCTTGTTTTGTATTAATATGTGCAGTCCTTCAGATGGGCATTGTTTCAGGCCTATGGCCCACCTGTGTGTCACATGTATGTTATTGAGTTATCAGACTTGTTAGCCTCATCGCCTCTAGGTGTTGGTTTATGCCAAATAGAGAATTGCCACCTTCTTGTCCTACTCGACCCTCCGTGTATATCCATTCTCATGGTGAGACCTTTCACTGGCTGTGGGTGTTCTGATGGCCCTGGCAGCACACTTAACAATCTGGACCTGCCCCAATCCCTGATTGTTCACATCGACTTAAATGTAATTTACATGTTGCATATCCTATGCATGGCAATGTTATGATCTGATATGGATGTTGACATTGTTAATGGGTCCTGCTGATGTTGGGTAATGTGTGTTACATTGGATTGCCCTGATAGTTGTATCAGTGTCCTATTTCGTCCTCTGACTGTGCAGGTGTATTTCAGTGACCAGTTACATGTGTCCCCTCCTCAATGCTGTTGTCTGAGCAGTATGACATTTGGGATGTTGCCTTGTTACCCAGGCACATGATGGACCTTGACATATGCAGCATGGGTGTGTCCTTAGTGCTGTGTCGCTCCTATTGTTTACTTTGGCTGATGTTTGTGACAACTATGGGCATTCACATTTGAGTGTACTGGGCCCTTTGTCTTGTTTCAGGGGATTGTTGCAGATGTCATCCTCACCCCCTAATTTAGGTGTGTATGTTCCATGGGGAGGTTACTGCCATTGGCTACTTGAGCTGCACAGAGATCGGAGGTGGTAGTGGCAACTGTTGTCGCAGTTACATTGCAGTTGTCGGTTTGGCTAGAGGATTGCTAATAGGGCCCTAGTTAATGTAGGAGGTATGTTGGCTGACGAGTGTCAGGATGTAAGTTTGACGTAGTGGCCTTCCCTCCTGTCGTGGCTTTCCCTTTGCTCCATCGTGGGCATGACAGCATGCCCCCATGGGACTGTTGTTGGTGTTGTGTAATGGTGTGCCCCAGGTCTTCTCAGAACGGGCCATACTCCCATGCCGTGCCCCTTTACCCATGCCACTCCATGTATTAGATGACTTCCATGCATTTAGTGGTCGGTATCCCCCCCCATGCTCGCAGTTGACATTATTGCATTACAATTCCCCATGCGACTTACCCTGCATGTGCGTTGTCTCCTGGTAGTCTGCGCTGTCCTGTCCTTGAATCCCTGTGATGATCTCCTCAGGGATGACGGCTGCGACCATCTCCTCCATGTGGTCCAGGGCCTCCTAGTGTGCTGAACTCCCCCCTCCAGTCTGCAGTGCTGCTTTCCTGTTCCTGGCCATCTTTTCCTTGGTCCTGCATTTGCAGTCATGCCAGCGATTCTTGCACTTGATGACTGTTCTGCGTACTTCAGCCACACTGTTAATCTTGTCGACAATTTGTTGCCATATAGCCTCTCTTCTACTGATTGGCAACTTTGATGTGACAAACAGTTGGTGCTGGTGTTCCGTCACCTCTTTAACCAGGATTTCCTGCTCCTCTGCACTGAAGCAACACTTTCTTTTCTTCTTAAAAGTGTCCTGGTTCTTCTGTGGGTCCTCCTGGCTGGTTCCTGGTCTGCTGTCATCTTCCTGGGGTCTGTAGTGGCACCTGGGATCCATTTTGGCTCTCCTCTGGTGAAATGGCTGTGTTCGCTGTGTTTTTGACGCTTTTGCGTAAAAAAAACGGCGCATATCCGGTTTGCGGTGTCGTAAATCGACCCACAGTCATTTCCGCCGCGTTAACGTTGTTTTCCTTTACGACTTGACGCCGCGGTGTGCGTAAAAAATAATGACTCCCACCTGTTGTTTGCGCCGCCGTGAGTCAAAGTATAAATCTGATGCCCGCACGGCGCACCAAAATTGCATTAGCTGGCGGTAATATTTTTGATGCAAAATTGCGCCGGCGCAGTTTTGCGTTAAAAAGTATAAATATGGGCCCAGGTGTGTGGGTGATTCTTCCCCCTCTGATTGGAGAGACAGGGTTATATAGTAATGTGCCTTGATAAGGATGGAAAGGCCACTTACTGCTGCATGTGGGAATGGATGTCTGCTAACCCCCTGGTGGGTGAAAGCACTTGGTAACTGGTTACAGGGCTTGGTTGCTAAATGATCTGATACTGAATAACGTGGCATGACAGACACTCATTATAGGGAGTTTGTGCAAGAGCTAAGCATAAAAGCTGTTAGTGAATCATACATAAAAAATGATTATTATTATTACTGTATACAATTTGCATAAGCACATTTGCCAGAAACCTTTTGTAAGGAAATCCCTCCTTGGCATGGTTACCCCCTTACTTTTTGCCCTTGCTGATGCCAAGTTATGATTTGAAAGTGTGCTGGGACCTGCTAACCAGGCCCCAGCACCAGTGTTCTTTCCCTAAACTGTACCTTTGTCTCCACACTTGGCACAACCCTGGCACCCAGGTAAGTCCCTTGTAACTGTTACCCCTGGTACCAAGGGCACTGATGCCAGGGAAGGTCTCTAAGGGCTGCAGCATGTCTTATTCTTATGCCACCCTAGGGACCCCTCACTCAGCACATACACACTGCTTGCCAGAGTGTGTGTGCTGGTGGGGAGAAAATGACTAAGTCGACATGGCACTCCCCTCAGAGTGCCATGCCAACCTCACACTGCCTATGGCATAGATAAGTCACCCCTCTAGCCGGCCTTACAGCCCTAAGGCAGGGTGCACTATACCACAGGTGAGGGCATAGGTGCATGAGCACTATGTCCCTACAGTGTCTAAGCAAAACCTTAGACATTGTAAGTGCAGGGTAGCCATAAGAGTATATGGTCTGGGAGTCGGTCAAACACGAACTCCACAGCACCATAATGGCTACACTGAAAACTGTGAAGTTTGGTATCAAACTTCTCAGCACAATAAATGCACACTGATACCAGTGTGCACTTTATTGTAAAAATACACCCAGAGGGCATCTTAGAGATGCCCCCTGAAAACATACCCGACTCCAGTGTGGGCTGACTAGTTTTGGCCAGCCTGCCACACACCAGACATGTTGCTGGCCACATGGGGAAAGTGCCTTTGTCACTCTGTGGCCAGGAACAAAGCCTTTACTGGGTGGAGGTGCTTCTCATCTCCCCCTGCAGGAACTGTAACACCTGGCGGTGAGCCTCAAAGGCTCACCCCCTTTGTTACAGCGCCACAGGGCATCCCAGCTAGTGGAGATGCCCTCCCCTCCGACCACTGCCCCCACTTTTGGTGGCAAGGCTGGAGGAGATAATGAGAAAAACAAGGAGGAGTCACCCCCCAGTCAGGACAGCCCCTAAGGTGTCCTGAGCTGAGGTGACTCTTACTTTTAGAAATCCTCCATCTTGCAGATGGAGGATTCCCCCAATAGGATTATTGATGTGCCCCCCTCACCACAGGGAGGAGGCACAAAGAGGGTGTAGCCACCCTCAGGGCCAGTAGCCATTGGCTACTGCCCTCCCAGACCTAAGCACACCCCTAAATTGAGTATTTAGGGGCTCCCAGAACCGAGGAAGATAAGATTCCTGCAACCTAAAGAAGAAGAAGGACTGCTGACCTGAAGCCCTGCAGTGAAGATGGAGACGACAACTGATTTGGCCCCAGCACCACCGGCCTGGCTCCCTACTTCGAAGAAAACTGCAACAGCGATGCATCCAACAGGGTCCAGCGACCTCTGAAGCCTCAGAGGACTACCCTGCATCTAAAGGACCAAGAAGCTCCAAAGAACAGCGGCCCTGTTCAAGAAACTGCAACTTTTGGAAACAAAGAAGCAACTTTTAAAGACCACAAGTGTCCCGCCGGAAGCATGAGACTTTCCACTTTGCACCCGACGCTCCCGGCTCGACCTGCGGAAAACTAACACTACAGGGAGGACTCCCCGGCGACTGCGAGCCCGTGAGTAGCCAGAGTTGACCCTCCCTGAGCCCCCACAGCGACGCCTGCAGAGAAAATCCAGAGGCCCCCCCTGACCGCGACTGCCTGCATCAAGGAACCCGACACCTGGAAACCACACTGCACCGCAGCCCCCAGGACCTGAAGGAACCGAACTCTAGTGCAGGAGCGACCCCCCAGGCGACCCTCTGCTTAGCCCAGGTGGTGGCTACCCCGAGGAGCCCCCCCCCCTGTGCCTGCCTGCATCGTTGAAGAGACCCCCGGGTCTCCCCATTGATTCCTATTGAAAACCTGACGCCTATTTGCACTCTGCACCCGGCCGCCCCTGTGCCGCTGAGGGTGTACTTTCTGTGCCTGCTCGTGTCCCCCCTGGGGCCCTACAAAACACCCCTGGTCTTCCCTCCGAAGACGCAGGTACTTACCTGCTGGCAGACTGAAACCGGGGCACTCCTATTTCCATTGAAGCCTATGTTTTTTGGGGACCACTTTGACCTCTGCACCTGACCGGCCCTGAGCTGCTGGTGTGTTAACTTTGGGGTTGCCTTGAACCCCCAACAGTGGGCTACCTTGGACCCAACTTTGAACCCTGTAAGTGTTTTACTTACCTGTGAACTTAACATTTACTTACCTCCCCCAGGAACTGTTGATTTTTGCAGTGTCCACTTTTAAAATAGCTTATTGCCATTTTTGCCAGAACTGTACATTCTATTGTGATAATTCAAAGTTCCTAGAATACCGGAGTGAAATACATTTCTTTTAAACTATTGTTTGTAAATCTTGAACCTGTGGTTCTTAAATTAAGAAAATATATTTTTCCATATAAAAACCTATTGGCCTGGAATTGTCTTTGAGTGTGTGTTCCTCATTTATTGCCTGTGTGTGTACAACAAATACTTAACCCTACCCTCTGATAAGCCTACTGCTCGACCACTCTACCACAAAATAGAGCATTAGAATGATCTCTTTTTGCCACTATCTTACCTCTAAGGGGAACCCTTGGACTCTGTGCATGCTATTTCTTACTTTGAAATAGTACATACAGAGCCAACTTCCTACACCTTTGATTTAGTTGCCTATAATGTTAAGATAATATGCATTTAACCAATAATATGAGACCCATACTGTGAGGCACAATAGACATAAACACAAGCGTAATCATTACGGTTGAGTAGTAAGGCACTTTAGAATTATATCCCACATTATAGGAATCATGTGACGTGTGGGAAGTGGCGTGACTAAACTTGAGGGAGCACCCATGCAAAGTACATGGCGGGACCCTCCCTCCAGACTTATTAAGGAGCTCTCAGACCTGGATACTGTGCTGAGGGGCTCCCTGGAGCTCAGGCCCCCTCTGTACTGCAGGGGCCTCTTCGTGTGTATAGGTGACACAATAAATACCATAAAGAGGAAAGAAATCTCTCCCCACTGGGGATACAAACCACACCATGACCTCTTACCAGTTTTTATTAGAGATTTACATCTCACAATGAAATCTACTAGAAAATAATCAAAATTACATTCATTAATACAACTGTAAAAAGGAGCTAAAAATGTAAAAATGTTACAACACATTAATTAACTGGACAGTTTATCATCTCCATTGCATCTGATGCCATATCATCTCCATTGCATCTGATGCCACTGTAATACCATATATATATTTTTTTTAAGTGTTTTAAAAATCTTGGTTGATACATTTTTAAGGCAGGACATTCAAATCCCACAGGTTCAATGGTCTTGACCTCACTTTTAAATAAGGTGCATATTCTCTTCTCCCATCTTACATTCTGCCATGCATCAGTCACAGTTTTTAATGGTAGACATTTCAATCTACATGGCAGTATACATCTTCACACCCTATGTGCCAAATTCCAGCTCAAATATGCTTGAGAAATGATTGCCTGAAAGGAGTATGTGATATAACGGAAACAATGTTCTGTTCTACATATCTCTACATCATTTACCATTGAGCAGTTTTTCATGGTATGTTCTAAGTAGTTTTTAAGATGACCATAACTCATCTGATGAATGTCTGTTCTGGTCAGAGAAAAGTGCTCAAGTGCAGATAAAATATTAGTTAAAGGTATTCCAGCCTCACATGTTGGAGCAAGGCATTCCGAAGCCCCAAGCCTCTGCAAAGTATTTTCTTTAGTATGCAGAAGGTGATGGAACCACTGTAATATAGCTGCCAATCCTCTTATAAATGTGCTCACCAACCATAACTCCAACCTAAGAGCTTCTATTGACCATGGTATTTAAAGTTCAAATACTGCAAAGAATCTTCCCCTTCACCTTATGCATAAAATGCCACTGATCAATTTTTATTGTCTCTACAGCACATAAAAGTGTCAGGTGGATCTTCATTTAATACTGCGTTAAAAGATGGTTAAAGTGCCTATGTCCAGTTGCTCTATAAAATGCCTTTACTCCATTTCCATGGGCATATGCCTTGTTTGATATATGAGAGAGATTTTCCGATATAAAGATAAGATTTTACTACTTCTATGGCTGATTTGCTAAGAAACCACTAATGCTTTACATTTATATGGCACCCCTTAGGTCGAAATCTCATAACCTTGCTTTCATTTATATTCACCTTCAGAAAATGATGAGTATCTGTGTAAGCTGATAAGATCCTGAGACGTCTCTGGAGACTTTTAGGTGTCAAGTCTAGCTGGACAATGTCTTCTGCATATAGAAAAGCCAAGCTTTGGGGCGTCACCAACAGTGCACCTCATCACTTCTGGGACATCAGCCATATATAACTAGAAAAGAAGAGGGACCAACAGACATCCCTGTTTCTGTACATTCCTAGTGGGAATTTCCAGGATCATGCCCGTCTGCCTCTTAACGTAACGTGACATCACGTAGAGGTATGAAGGGCAATAATAAGCTTCAAAAGACACCTGTAGGATTGCCATGACGCTCAATTTCCTCCAACAGAACTGCCTGTCCCCGAAGTCAAAAGCTGTTGAAAAATCAGTGTAAGCCGCATAGACAGACATCCCCTTTCTTTTCACATATTTCTCCAGAATCAAGTGAATCGCATTCATATTATCCAAGGTTGAGTGTCCTGTTCTAAACACCCCTGTTCCAAAGGAATAATATTTTCTTTCTCTACCCGTTCAAGTAGATTAGATAAAACACATTGTGCGAAACTCTTTCCTGTGGCGTTCAACAAGGTGATCTGCCTATAGTTACTTGGTATTTTAAAAAGGCCTTTTCATGCAGCGGTGGAATACCACACTTACAAGAGCTGGGAACCTCTCCTGTAAGACAGCAATAAGGGAAGAGAGCCACTAAATAAGAGGCCCGTAGGTCCAGGTCCAGTTTTCAGATGGTAATAGGTAGTGATCGGGGCCTCTTGCACTGGTGCTTCTGGCAGCCTTTAGCTGATGTGACACCGCCTGCGTAGATGGACGGGGGAGAGAAGGTCATCTCCCATACACGATCCCGCCAAGGTGCAAGGGATCCCGTGGTGAGAAGGCTGTTTAGGACTTATCTTGAAACACTATGTACTTTGTTATTGGCATTAATGATGTTTGCAGTTACATGCTCTAATGAATGTCTTGCCTGCTTTGCTAAGCAGTGAAACCAGTCGCACGGTTAATGTCACAATCTTCAGCATTGTAAACTTTAGAATAGGAATCCGGTGAGTATCTCAGCTCCCGGCACGGACTTCCATTATTTATCTCAGCCCCCAGCACAGGCATTGCTATGCATGTTGCTCCATGCCAAACATTCTAGCTGTTTCCATCATGATCAAACTCTCGCTGGACTTTGGCCCTGTTGGGTGCGGTCGGGACCGGTCTATTTTTCAAACCACACCTTAGTGCCTAAAACATGCTTTGCGTTGAGACCGGCAGCTCGAGAGCAGCATAGTTTCAGCTCAGATTCCAGCATCGTGAACTGCATCCTGTTACCGCGACCTGCTCCATCTCTCAACCCACAACGCAGAGCCTTCATCTGCAGTGTTCCTTTGTCTACGCCCTCCGGAGCATGCGCAGCAACCGTGAGCGCTCACCAGCGCGGGACCACTACCTTCAGATGTTAGGGAAGGAGTACTGAGCTACTCAGCAAGGGGATAGTGTATTTGGTCCCTTAAAGTGACATATGGATTTGAAAGAAGGCCAAGATCTGTGGCAAACCAAGTATTCGGACTTCGTACCAAAGAAAAGTGGTGCATGAATATTTAACATTTTAAGGGTTTTTATTCAATTGGAACTGTTAAGAATTCAAAAGCACTCTGTTACTGGAACAGTTAGGATTTAAGAGCACTTGCTTGTTTGAGCAATTAAAACTTCACAGACGCTTACTGCTTACACTGTTAAAGGTTTCAAAAGACGCTTTTGTTTGAACTGTTAAGAATTACAGCGTTGTCTGTAGCACGTATCTCTCAGGGAAAAGTTGAACAGGAGTGATGTAACTTCTGTGACCCATGTGTTACTTTAAACAGTAACCCTCCAGTAATCTTCTGACTACTAATCCAGAGACGTCTAGTATGTATTGAATGAACACACAATCTGGAACATGTGTATGTATATATATATATATATATATATATATATATGTGTATGTATATATATATATATATATATATATATATATATATATATATATATATATGTGTATGTATATATATATATATATATATATATATATATATGATATTAACAGTGAATGTATGTACATATCTTGCGCTTGTGTGTGTATTTTCAGTAACTAGCAATAGCTATACTCCACGCTTCCCGTCAGGAGAAGACTCATGCAAATGCATTACCATTCTCCAATTCATCTTTTAGTTGATTCACAGGTATAACTGTCCCATAGTCTCAGTCCATAGTTAAGGTGGGTGGTAATACGGGGTCATCCATTCTTGCAGCCAGTGCTTAATTTGTAAATAAAAAGGTGCCAGTGCCCAAAGCCCTCCTCAAACACGCGGCTGCAGCAGTTAAATGTGTGAACACGGATTACTCAAGCTGCGTAATCCTGGAGCCATCCCGGGCCTCTTCACTCCATATAAAGCCACTCCCTGCCCCTTCAGCTCATTCTTGCAGCTTTCTACTTTCTCTCTTTGTGACGCTTTTCCGTTTTCCCCTTCATCCGTCTTTCCCTTATGTGTATTTTGCTGGCAGCAAATGCTTGAGGTAGAATAAGCCCCGGCCCTCAAAAAATAATTGCCGGAAACAACAAGCACAAATTAAGCACTACTTGCAGCACATCTGAGCTCTGGGTTTTTAATTTGTTTTGTTTTTTTAGCCCTTTATGGGCTTTCTGGGACTGAGAAGCCCCACCTTATTTTTTTTATTTTATTATTATTATTATTATTTTAAATTCCCTTTACGGGTTATGTGACACTACAGGGTAAGCCTTAAGGTTTCCCCTGCAGTGCCACTGCTTCAGCAAGCACGGAGCTGCTTTCTCAGCATGCCCGTGCTTGCTGAAGCATTTCATCTCTGTTCCCTGCACACAGGCAGGAGACAGAGGTGAAAACTCTGCTGTTTGACAGAGGGACCTGCCTTAAAGGTCTTGCTGTGAAACAGCAGAGTATTTGCTGTGAGTTGGCTGCAGCAATGCTGCCAAGCCACAGCAAACAGCTGCACCCCCGGGACATAGCAGGAGCCGGACCTGGGTGTGGCGGTCCCCTGGGCCATCAGTGGCTCCAAGAGGGGGGCTGTGCGGCCGCCCTCCAATGTGGATATTGTCTCAGCGAGGTGGTGTTTCCGGGGTGTGCGGGGGGTGCAAATAAATAGCTTTTTGCCCTGGGGGGTGGTGGACCCCAGGGCATGTAGGGACACGTAACCCCCCAGCTCCAAATAAAGCATACCCTGAGGGGAGGTCCCTGATAGACCTGGGAAGCCCACCACTGGGGCTGAAAACAATGCTTATGGAGAGGGAGGATGCACACCTCTCTCTCTGAGCCTTCAGAGGCCCAAGGAACCCACCCAGTGGCTGAACTTATTTTTTTATGTTTTGGACGGCTGCACAGGCCCCCTCCCCAAACCTCCAGGGACCCTCCTCCAGGGCTGAAATTAATTTAAATGGGGTGGATGGCCACGAGACTACCCTCCCAGAGGCTCCAGGGCTAAAATTTCTTTATATGGGGAAGGAGGACAGGCAGCTCCCCGGCTTGAGCCTCAAAAGGCCCCGGGGAGTCCACCCTCTGGGCTGAAACTTTATAAAATAGGGAGGGGGTCATGTGGCCCTCCTCACTGAGCCATTAATGGCCCCGGAGACCCCATTCCTCAGAGCCGCCTCAGCTGTTATGTTCTGGGGAACCCATCCCCAAGACACAGCAGTTTCCATGCCCACAATGATGCAGGCAGGGAAACGTGTTTGATCCTCCTTGGGGATAGCATTTTCAAATCTCCTGCCAAGCAGGAGCAAACACCAATTGCTCTCCCAGCTGGCTGGAGCTTTAAAAATGCTCCTGCCCGCTGGGGCAGATTTTGATCTGTTTCCCTGTCCACACCGATGGAGGCAGGGAAACAGATCAAAATATTGCTTCTGCCCGGAAGGTGTAGCATTAGTAGCTGCTCCCTGCTAATGGGAGCAATGTCGTCTCCCGCTGTATGCAGGGAGCCGGCTGGTGCTGCGGGGACATTGCGGCTCCCTGGCGCCCCAATGGCAGTATGTTAGGTGCCCCCACTGGGCACCCTTCTTTAACAGAAGAGGGCTTTGGGGGATGGGCAAAAACATTACGGGAAGGGGGCTGCCTGCCCCCCAAACAATTCATTTATTTATTTGCAGAGTTTTTTATATAGCGCAACCATGACCCTTACAGGTATAAGAACACTTTACAAAATAGCAGACGTGTAGAGATAAAAAAATAACAGTATATACAATATATATATAACAAACAAGTTAACCATACAAATGAGAAAAGGAACAACAAGAAACACAATAATATAATGTAACAAAATTGCTTAGTAGATTGGGTGTCAAGAGATGTATATACAAAATAATAGTCAATTTGAGTGACTTCAGATCTACTGTTGAAGGTATTTATTCAGCAGCAACGTTAATTCTTAGTTTTTTGAAGGGGGTGGTCTAGGAGTTAGATTTGGTTTCAGGTAGAAGTGTGTTCCAATTCTTGAGGCATGACCGGAAAATGAGCGGTTATAAGTTCTCTTCTTTTTGAATTTCTGTGGTTTCAGTGGTAGTTTAGAATTTCTTAGGGACCAACACATACCAGACAGTTGTTTTTTTTTTGCCAGGTAGATGGGAGTGTTATGATGATGAGTTTTGTGTGTCAAGCAGGCTATCTTCAACTGAATCCTAGCTTTCAGAGAGAGACATTTTAGTTGAATAAGTTCTGGTGTGATGTGATCATGCTTTCTTAATCCTATGATGAGTCTAGCCGCTAAGTTCAGTGTAGCAATTAAAGGAGCCAGACTAGCTTTAGGTGACCCTGTCAGTCGCACTTCTGTAATCTAAACGAGAGATAACTAGGGATTGGAGAAGTCATCCGGAGGTAATAATGGTTTGAGTTTCCTTAATATGTTCAGTTTGTGATTGGCTCCTCTGGTGGTTACACTGATGTGAGCTTGCATGTTCAGGTATTTGTCAAGAGTTATGCCTAATGATCAAGTGGAGTCAACAACATGTGGGGCGCAGCTCAGCACTGTTAGTTATTTGAGCTATTCTTCTATGAGGGCAGAATGGTTGTGGGGGCAATCAGGAGAAATTCCACCTTGAGTGTGTTTAGCATAAGGTGATTGCATGTTAGCCATTGTTGGGTTTTCAGTAGGGCACAGTTAAGAGTTTTGATATCTTCTGGTGAGTATAATTGGCTTACATGTGATAATGAATGTTTGAGTGATTTAGAGTTTCAGTGAGAGGTCCCATGAACAATTTGTAAAGCGTGGGTTATAGTGTAGATTCTTGAGGCACTCCAATTGAAACTGGCTTAATGTCCAAAAGGGACTGTTTGATTTTGATTCTTTGCATACTTTTACGAAGGAACAAGGCAAACCAGACAGCCCCATCCTTTTTCAAGAAGGTCAATCATGTTGTCATGTTTGACCGTAACAAATTCTGACAAGAGATCAAGAAGTATAAGCAGGCAAGGTTTGTTCTGGTCGAGTAGTCTCAGAGCGTCACCTACAATGAGAGTTAGAGCCATTTCAGTGCTGTCATCTGATCTAAATCCCAATTTGTATTAGTTAAGGAGCTGAAACTGCACAATGTGGTTGCAGAGTAGTATGTGTACCCATTTCTCTAGTAGTTTTGCGAGAGTCATGATGTTCGTAATTGGATGGAAATTATTGAGGTCTGACAAGTCAGCATTCAGTGTTTTGTGGATGGGGTGACCTTTCCTATCTTTATGTTACAAAACACAAGGGAGACCCAAGGATAATTAAGGACCAAGGGTATTGCTACATTATAAGGAACAGGGGCCACTAAACAACAGTATCATAAATATAACGCTGGGAACAAAAAGTAATGCCCAGGTGATGTTCAATCAACTGTTGAGATATTCCAGAAGCATACAGAACATAATTTGCAATTTGGTGTATTTAGTTTTACATTTTTCTAGTTGTTGTGCTAGACTTGAACCAACAGGTTGGGCTGGCTCAGTAATATCGGAGAAAAGGGATCGGCCTATCTCTTTTCTCCGATACTACTAAGCCAGCCCGACCTTCTGAATATGTCAAAGCAGGCAATATTCCTCTAGGGCTACAAGTAAAAAATGTGCCAGGGAAATTCACAGAGGAGGATAAAAAAATACAAGCACCATCTGCTCACAACATTGGATGGTGCACGGTATCAGATCAGCCATAGAACACTCCATAAAATTGTTTGAGGACATTACAGATTTGGAAAAACAATTTACTGAGTCCAGCACAATACCTGACACAAAAAACCTACTTGAAAAGATTGAAAAACATGTAGTCGAATTTACTAGTCTAGAGCAAGAGAAAAAAAATCTACTAAAGTCAAGAAAGACATAAGGAACTACAGTATTGAGAAAACTGATCCATATTTGAGTAAGGATTTCTACAGCAATAGAAACTTTTGGAACCCAATATCTGAACGCCCCTGTGTGAGATTTAACAAACAGAACAGACTTGTTATATTCACAAACTCTTCAGAAGAATCATCACACAACTCGGACCCTGGAGAGGGCACAAGTTCATCTAATCGTGCCCCAAATCCCCCTTTTTAGAAAGGGACCAACCTGAAACCACCAGAAGAGGGACGGGAAGAGGTCAGCACAGGTTCAATACACCAGGGAAGAGACAGACACATCAGAAACATTACCTGTGGGGACACCAGTAGATATGAGTACTCCCACTATCATGCACTCTAGGACTGAACAACATTCTCTGATGCACCCCAGACTTTCCCTATTTTCAATCTCTCTAAACATAATTTATCTGAGACTGAGATCTCACTCTTCAGTAAAGGTTAACCTTTCATACCTACTGCACGTCCTTGCAGGTGGAATTATTTAGATTCTTCAGGAAGATAAGGTTGTATGCATTTTTCTTGACAACTCCTGTGCCTCACCCATACACGGTGCATATACTGACATTCATTCTCCATCTACTGCCATTTTGCTAGCAACACGTACATATTTCCTGGCCAGAGGCCCCATTCAGGGAGTCCAAATCCCAGCCCTTAGTCGCCTGCCCACATTAGTGTCTGTTCCTCACATTGGACCAGAAGTATCACTTCATACATGTGCCTATCACTGTACATCATACATCGCTTGTGTGTGTGTAACCTACGTATTGCACACCAGTTATTCTTTCACAACATGTTTTGCATGTGTATGTGTGTCCCTCATATGTGTTCTTTCCTCCCCATAGGTACAGACCCATGTGGCGAGGGAGGGCCCCATCTGTGTACCGACCTCTTGTTGATTTGGATACCATGGAGGAACGTAACATCATTGTCACCTACAGACTCAATCGTTCAACAATCCAGGACCTATGTGCTTTACTGGATCCTGTACTGAGACCGGCTAATCGAAATCAGCATGCCATCCCTACTGAAGTGCAAGTGCTAGCTGTACTCCATTTTTTGGCTACAGGCTCATTTCAGGTGACAGTGGGCATAGATGCATGGTTCTCACAGCCAATGTTTAGCCTCATCCTGTCCAAATTCCTGGATGCATTTGTACAACACATGCAGACATATGTCCAGTTTCCCCAAAGGGCTGAACTCCCTGCCATCAAGTGTGGATTTTATGGCTTTGCTAACATACCCCATGTGATAGGTGCCATTGATGGCGCACACATAGCTCTCACCCCCCAAGAGGGAATGAACAGGTGTACATGAACAGAAAGAACTTCCACTCAATGAACATACAATTGGTGTGTACTGCTGACCAATACGTATCACATGTAAATGCCAGGTTTCCAGGATCAGTTCATGATTCCTTTGTCCTGAGGAACAGCAGTGTGCCACACATGATGAAACAACTACAAGGGGACAGAGGTTGGCTCATAGGTAAGTATGTATGACACTGGATCAGTACATAGCCGATAGCCAGGCTGTATGCAAGTAATGGCAGTTTGTTTAAGTCCTCTTTCGCCCACTTTTGCAGGTGATTCTGGCTACCTCAACTTGCAATGGTTCCTGACACCTGTGAGGAATCCCAGGACAGATGCAGAGAGGAATTATAATGAGGCCCATGGACGTACTAGGAGGATGATTGAGCACACTATATGTCTCCTGAAGGCTAGATTTCATTACTTCCATCTCTCTGGGGGATCCCTGTGCTATGGCCCTGAGAAGGTGTGTAGAAAAGTGGTAGCGTGCTGCATGCTGTACAACTTGGCTGTGAGGAGAGATATCCCCCTACTAGAGGAGGAGGGTGCTGTACATCCAGACTTGCAACCTCTGACAGGGGATGAGAGTGATGGTGAGGATGAAGAGGGGGAAGATGTCAACTCCAGGAACCAGCTGATCCGCCTTTACTTCCAGTGACTATAAGGCACTGTTCACTGATGCTGTTGTCTGCACTGCATAATGTTTGTCTGACTCATTTGCTTGGGGATGTGGTGTCTGTAGTCATTGACACTGTTACCTGAAGACTGAGGTGGCATGTGCCATGGAAACAAACATGGTGTACATTTTAACTTACTCCAGACACTGTTGTGCGTGGGGTACCATACCTGCAATAAAGGTATGATTATGGAATTGACTGGCTAATGCATTAACAATGATAATTGAATAATCATTATGACAGGAGACATGCGAATTGGTGAAAATGTGTTTTATTACGTGTTACAATTTCATAGGTGCGCTGTACAGTGATAGAGAGTGGGCTCATGGTGCATGTCCATACCAGGTACATGGGCTCAGCGATTGGTGGCAGTGGGTATTGGCCCATATTTCCCTTGCAAGTTGGTATGTTGGTTTTGGCGGGTCAAGATGGTAGCACAGTGGCACACTTGGGAAACAGTTCAGGGCAGAGTCACTTCTTAGTGGGGGCCTTCATCTTGGCAGGTGTTCCAGTGCCATATCTGAGTCTGAGGGCACGTTTGAGTGACTGGTCCTGGGCTGCAGGGGTAGGGGTGCTGGTCTCCTGTGTGTCCTCAGCCAGTGCCACTAGTCCAGTTGCTGCTGCAGATGTGGATGGCAGGTCTGTGTCCTGGGCAGTGGTAGGGGCTTCCATCTGTGTGGGGGTCTCAGGCTGGCTTGGGTAGTGGTGCTGCAGCACTCCTGCAATGGTGGCCATGGTGGCATTGAGCTGCTTCCATTGCTCCATGGCCTCTTGGTGTTGTGCTATCTGCAGCCTTTGATTCTGCTCCAGGATGGTGGCCAGGATCTGGCCCATCCTGTCTTGGGTATGATGGAATGCTCCCAGAACCTCAGATATTACCTCCTGGGCTGCAGCATCCATCCTTTGGCCTCCCCCTGGGCCACTGATGCCCTCCCACTGGGCCTAGACCCCTATGCCTGTGTCCCCTGCACAGGTCTGGCAGTCCCACTTGCACTGGGGCCATCATCATCCTGCCTGTTGGTTGGTGGAGACTCTGGCCTCTGACCATGTGGTATGCCAGTCTGTGGCCTGGAGACACTGGTGTGGGGTTGTTTGGCCAGAGCTGATGTAGGTGGCTGGGTGGTCGGGATGTCAGTGGTATCCTGGGTGGGGCTGTTGGAGGGTGACAGTCCAGGACTGTGTGACCGGCCAGGGCATTCCTTACTGTCCATACATCCCTTTCCAGTCTCCTGAGTTGGGCCTTTGTCTTCGTGTGTGGTGCTGGCACTCCTTGGCCTTTCCATCTGGGTGGCATGGGTGGTGGTGCCTGTGGGGGGGACTGGACATGCATGTTACATGTACAAAAACGGATAAGGATGCACAGCCCTGCCCATTTTTTTTGCTGTTTATTTCCCTGTCGGGCCATGCAGGGACCTCCTGTGGGATTATCCTTTCATTTTGCATGGGATGCGGAGGTGCATTGTGGGTGCAGTAGTGCCATTGTGAATCCTTGCAGGGGTAGGTGACTGTGCACAGGGGGAGGGACGTGGGCCTGTTAGTGGGTTTATGGGCATGCAGGGTGACTGAATGTAGTTATTGTGGCCTGGGTGGGGTAGTGGTCCTGGTGGTATTTGGACGGGTGGGGTGGTACATGCATTACAGGTGTGGTGGATATGAAATAATTGTAGATGACTTACCCACGTCCAGTCCTCCTGTGAGTCCAGTGAGGCCCTCCGGGTGCAGGATGGCCAGTGCCTTCTCCCAGTCAGTGTAGTCGGGGTTGTAGGTGGGGTCCCTCCCCCAGTCTTCTGTGCTGCAATGTTGTGCCTGGATGTCATAGACCTCACCTTCCCACGCAGGTCATTCCATCTCTTGCGGATGTCGTCCCTTGTGCGTGGATGGTTTCCCACTGCGTTGACCTTTTTTACAATCGTCCGCCATAACTCCATCTTCGTAGCGATGGGTGTGCGCTGGACCAGTGCCCTGAATATTTGTGGCTCGACCTTCAGTATTTCATCCACCATGGTCCTTAGCTCCCTATCTGTGAAGCGTGGGTGCTTAGGGGGTGCCATGGTGTGTGTTATGGGTGTGGTGTACTGGGTGTATTGGTGAGGGTGCTATTGTGTAAATGTGTGTGCCTTTTGTTATGTTGTGTACAGTGTATGCGTGTAGTGTTGTCAGTCTGATTCGTTGCAAAGGATTGTTGGGGTGTGTATGTGAGCGTTTTATAGTGTTGTGGATGTATGTCAGGTGTGTGAGTTTCAAACTTGCCAATGTGTGCATTTCCTGCTGTTGGGTCTCATTGCTGGCTGTGGCTGTCGGTACTGCCAATGATCATTCGACAACTGCTATCTGCCGCAGTGATTTGTGCATCATTATTTGGTGAGCGGAGGATTTGTCTGCTTGGCAGCGGCGGGGTGGGATGTACAGCCTTTCCGCCATCATGGCTCCTGGCGGTGGCTGGAGGTTTCAGAGATTTTGTATGTATCATTGTGTGCTGTTCACCGCCACTGGCGGTCTTCTGTTCACTGCCGCCACGGCGGTCGGCGGTGTTTCCCGCCATGTTCAGAAATGACCACCAAAGTGTTACATTAGAGGCAGCATGGACTTGATAAAACAAATTCAAGACATGACGTTTGATTGTGACAAGTGTCTTCTATGCACTTTAGATCATTATACACTAACTTTCCAAAAGCACAGGGCATTGAGGTGATTCACCACACATTAGACAAGAAGACACGTCTACATCAAGTGCCTACGGGATTTATAGTAGATTTGTTGCACCTCACATTTGCTATGATTTTTTTCTAGTTTGATGGAGAATTCTATCAGCAAGTGCAGGGGACATGTTCTATGCTCCAAACTTTGCTATTTTGCTCAAGGACAGGCTTGAGACTATGACAATCCTTGTAGACAATAATCCATTGTACAGTAATATAGTGCTTTGGAAGCGCTGCATTAATATTATTTTACTTACCTGCAATGGCAACTTTGATAACCTTTCTGAGTTTGTGGAATGGTTAAATGCAAACTGCACTGGATTGAAATTTTCTTTTGACTACAGCAGAGACGAAATTCCCGTCCTGGATCTTAAAATCAAAACTCTGTGAGGGAAGCTATACTCACAATTCTTGAGAATTAGAAGGAACTGTTTCTTCAAACATGAATTCTTCAAGGAAGTAAAGACACTTAAATCAAAGCTGTTATCCAGAGGGTGTCCATGCAAACTTGTGACAAGGTCCATTAAGAGAGCACTTCTGACCCCAAAAGAGAAAATGTCTACAGGGAGAATAGTGTGTATAACCACATTTTCACAAATTTCCAATAAATTGAAGAAAATGATTTTACATCACTGGTATTTTGAATGCAGGTGAACTGTCTCAAGAACGTCCTATATTTGCATCTTGGAAAAATAAGAATATCAGAGATCACTTGCTACAAGCTTGTTTACCATCTAACGGCAGTAATCGCACACTACATGACTTGTGTGGATTGTCTCCTTTGATTGGCCATCAGAAATGTGGTATTGTAGTTTTTATTTTTTTAAAGTTTTTATTTCATCAAACAAATTTTGACACAGGTGTGAAAGGCAAGCGTGTAAACACTACAATAGATTAATCAATTGATGTGATAGTCCTATTCTAGATTCTTGTATCACATTCTTGTATGAGCTCTTGATGTAGCCCTCAATTTCCCCATATTCTGGAAAATGTAAACATTGCACCTATCCTCCGAGCATATCTCTCTTCCCCTGTCTGGATTTACGTCATGTTACTTTCTCACCTTTTGAATGCAGGGGGTGCTGCCATTCCCCATTGTTGTAATATCAACAATTTTGCATTCAATGTAGCTATGAAAACTTTCTGCCTTTGGTGTACAGAGAGCCCGGGGTTGCAGGCAGGTCTCTCTGGAAAAGAGCCCCTGGGGATTAGGGCTAATCTGTACACCCAATTGGTCACTTAACCAATCAGATATTCTCTCCCAGAATTCCTGTAGGATAGGGCAAGTTAAGTATACATGTAGCCAATCCTCCACACTCTACTGGCATCTGTAAATAACCCCAGGTGGTGATGGAAAGATTTTCTGGTCCCGAGCAGGTGTGTAATATATTCTCAATTTTTCACAACAAAAAAAAAAAAATCATTTTCTTAAAATGTGCACACCCTAATAGCTTTGTGAGCCCACTCATTAAATTGGTTCCATACCCGCAGATCAATTTTACTTCCTATTTCTGACTTGATCGCCTTCAAAGCATCTGGAATTCATTTTGCTTGAAGCTGTTGTACCAGTTCCCCACCCCTATCTGACCCTTCAAATAGTAAGCTTGGATATTGGAGGGGCCGCTAGGACTGATCATAGTTGACACTGATCGAACAAAATAGTAAATTTGAAGATATGAAAAATTGAGCCATTTTGGGATCCTTAGGAAGTCTACATTAAGCTGTTCCCGCGTTTTTTTACTTGTCCTATGGTTACGAAATCATTGAGCAATAGGAACCCCCAACCTCTCCCATTCCTTGATTTATCTATTTTCCATCTGCATTCCCCATGTCTTACATTCCTGGAACAGGAGTAATAGATATAATTGGGGGAGCTGGTACTCCTCTTAAGTTCATGAAATCCAGCTTCCACCACTTGGGGAGTTTTGTATCTAGTTCTTTTGGGTAGTCTGGGAATTTTCACGAAAAAGAATAGTTGAAAAGAATAGCTGAACACTATTGTCCGCCAACATTATTTTTAGATAGAGGTTTGTGTCCAGATTATGGGATGCAGCCACTCTAATCATCCAATCTAGAAAGGCTGCTTTGTAATATTTCTGAATGCTAAGCCCCCGTCTTCGATCCCCATCTGCAGTGTCTCTAATTTGATACAGGGTTTTTTCCCTGACCTAATAAATTTACGGATTATATGACTGATTTCCTTAAAATAATTTTGGGGAACCTTTATAATAATATTTAAGAATACAAAAAGAAAGGGAGGAAGAATCATCATCATTGTATTGTTTGTGAGTACACTTTTGAAACAAAAGAATTTATTTATAGGAATGTGAAAATTACATTACCAAATGTTTCTAATTAAAACACTGCTAATGTCATTTATTTGATCACATGTCCCTGTGATCTAACCTACATTGGCCAAACTACATAAAGGTGCAAATTGGAATATGCCAACACAA
The DNA here is from genome assembly GCF_031143425.1 of Pleurodeles waltl. Lineage (NCBI taxonomy): Eukaryota > Metazoa > Chordata > Amphibia > Caudata > Salamandridae > Pleurodeles > Pleurodeles waltl. The sequence goes on along the minus strand of NC_090437.1, from coordinate 622,101,934 downwards.
GAATCACCTCCCATGCAAGGTTGCCAATGCAGTTTTGGTAGAACATTTTGAACAATACAGCCACACTGAAAATAATCTACGGCGGCAAGTGATTGATGTAGTAAAAGTACCAGAGCGTGGCAGTGACATTGCTTCACTTCTGAACAATGAAGAACTCAAATGGATCCTTAAGACTAATAGCCTCTGCAGTTGGCTCAATCAACTGGAAAACCTAATGTCTCTAATTTGTACCTTATCCTTCAGATTGCTGTGTCTTTCTCTAGTCATTTTATATAGACATTTATCAATACACAGGGTGATGTCATAGGTCAGTCGCTTTCTACCTTGCATATTGTTACATTATTCTCCCCCATCGCCTTGCCTTAGGGGGCTTTTTAATGTTACAGTATTTGTTTACAACCATTATGCACAGAGATTGTAGGGATCTACTAGAAACTGTTGATTACTTCGTAATATATTTATTGCATATCATCTTCTCTGAGTTTGTTTTTTGTAATGGTTAATTCTTTGAATGGGGTGGCGGATCTACAACATGGTGCTTTTGTTGTTGACATCAGTTATAAATCATTTTCGCTATCTTCTATAGTGCCATCTTCTTTCTCCTAGTGACCAATGTAATCTGCTGCCTCTTGTTTTCCCCACTATTGTTATTCAACTATTTGCTGTCACCTCCTTTTTGATACTGTTGGCACATGTGTTCAACTGCTCGGAATTCGTGGGCTTTCTAATTCGTGGGCTTTTCACTTTTATACTTTTACTGGCATTTGGCCTTTCGGCTTACTGTAGCCTGTTTGTCTGTGCTGACCCCATTCTTTTTCACCTATTTTGTTCCAGTATGGCCACCATTGCTGTCTTTATTCCACTCAACTTTTATGCTTGTCCTACCTGTAGTTCTCCTTTGAGGTCGAGCTACTTTATCTTGCTCCAAAATGCGTCTCCTGGGGCAGTCTGGATTCACTGCTCAGCGCCACTAGTAACCCTTAGCTTTTCTTTTTGGTTTCTCCTTTTGGTCCTCAATTTAGGTACTGGACATTGATTTTTACCCCCATCCACCATTCTCCTAGTGGCCAGCTCCTGCTACGATTGGGGATGCAGTGTTGACACTCTCTTAATTTCCTCATACCCTCCCAATTCCAGCCTGTTGATCTTGCTTGAGGTACCTCCTAGGTATGTTGGCGGTGTCTTGTAGTCTGGTTACGATCTTCACCTTGTTTTCTCCCCGGGACAGCATTCATAGTATGTTATTTTCTTTACAGTTCTCTTTACCTGTTAGGGAATGCCCTTCAGAGAGGGCTTCTTATTACCTTGGATTGTCAATCTACGCTTGGATGTTGTGGTTATGTCGTGCCAGATTGTTGTATTGTCAGTAATTCCATGGATTCACTTCATGGTGGATGAATTACATGGCAGATTTTGTCTAATTTTTATCACTTCACACTTGACTTTACTAAATGTTGGCTCAATATGCACTTTTTCAAGTATCAACATAGTTTGACTCTATCACAGTGATTCCACCATGGATTTCTTCATGCATGGTTTTTGCTCACCCAATATGGGTATTTTTCATGCCTTGTTGTATTTTAATTTTATTATTATCTTTTTCTCTTAACTCTCCCCCTTCTTGTCCCTCTTCCTCTCTCTCTCTCCCTTTCTTTCTCTCTTGTTTTTCTTTTTATTTCTTTTTTCACACTCCACCCTAGATTAGCTTATGTATAATTGTCTCAGGCAAGCATTGTTTGGTCCTGATGATGATCCTGCGTTTCACAGTGGATCGAAACATCAACCTATAACACCCTAACACCATTATTCATAAGTGATTTTAGTGAGGATGTAGTAGAAGTGTTGCATATTATTTGGTTGTGACCTGGATTACCTGATTTTCTGTTGTCACTCAGTCTTTGCCTGTGTGTATGGTCTCTAACGCTAATGTTGATTCTGATAAGATTGTATAAGTGTTACAAATTATTGAATTGTGACCTAGATTACGTGCTTTTTTAATGTCACCTAGCATTGCCTGTGTGTGTTTTAATACTTGTACAGTGTGTCCTGTAGAGATTGTTAGCTCTTCACACTGTTTGTGTATTCTGAAATGTGTGTTTTTAACAATTGATTGGACATCACCTGGGCATTATTTTTTGTTCCCAGTGTTATATACATTATATTGTTGTTTAGGGACCTCTGTTCCTTATTAAAGCTGTCCTATTTTAGGCAGTCAGGAAACATGCCCCCTGAGAGAGATGTATGGAGAATCTTAGACCAGAGCAGGAGTAAAGAAGGTCTAAGCTCTTTGAAGAATTTGACGGGCATAGGTTCATTGGAGTGGTTTGAGGGATTTATTGATGTTATTGATTTGAATAGCTCATCATCATGTGGAAGTTTAAAGGTATTTCAAGTAGCATTATTTTTTTGTCATGTAATCAGTAGAGCCAGAATGAGGGAGACTCAACATGGGAAGCCATTGGGAGATACTGGGCTGGGCCTGACTCTTGAATACATGTGGAGGCAAGTTGCAGTTCTGATTCAGTCTTCCTTGTCTTTTCAATGAAATGTGCAGAGAACTCATCAGAACTTGGGGTGACTCACTGATTGTAGAGCGGTGGCTAGTTGAGGAGCTGGCTTGTTTAATCATTTCAAATAGTGTTTGGGCCTGTTTGTGGCCTTGTTCAGTTGCGACCTAAACTGATCAGCTTTGGCTCTACAGATAAGTTTGTTATATGAGCTTCTTATCTTCCTCAACTGATTCAGGTGTGTCATGGAAGGAGAGTCTCTACATGATCTCTCGGCCTTAATTTATGCTTTTCCTCATTAAGAGAGCCATTGAACCAGGGTTTGGAATGTTTGCTGGGATTTTTTTTTAAGTTGCATCGGAGCAATTAAATCAAATATGCCTGTTATGGAATGGATGTATTGTTCGGTGAGGTCATTCAAGTTTGTCATGTTAGCAGGCGGAAGAAGGAGGTGGTTGGTAATGGAACTTAGATCAGTTATGTTGACATTTGTCAGATCTCTAGACCATTTTTTGGTTTTACAAGGTTGGCCTTGTCTATTCTGCACCTTTTCCAAGATATGAAAAGAGATTAGGTAGTGATCTCACCAGTCACAGGGTGATATTGATTCGAGTTGCATTACATTCTTCTTAGCTATGATTAGATTGAGGGCGGATCCTTTATTGTTGGTAGATCTGTTGCAGAACTGGCTGAGATTTAAGTCCGAAAGGAAGGCCTTGAAGATGTTCAGTAAGGGATCATTTGGGTCCTTCCAGTGTAAGTTAAAATCCCCAATGAAGATTTGGTTAGGGTGATGGTCAGAGTTAGAGCATATGGTCTCCATTAGTTGTTCAACGAAAAGTAAGCTATTTCCCCAGGGGGTGGTAAATTGTGTGGAGTTTACACACCATCTCGTTCTTGTTCCAATTTTTATTGTCAGTGTAATACAAAGGACAACATTGGAGCAGTTTGTGCATGTCTCAGGGTGAGCTAAGAGTTATAGATGCATGTTATGCCATTTCCAACTGTTTTAGGTCTATCCAATCTGATGATATCATAGTTGGGAGGAACAAAAATGTCCAGAATAGGTGAGTAGGAGTTGTTGGGCCATATTTCAGTTAAGAGCAGGAGGCCATATTTTTGCACAAGTATGAGATCGGGAATGTCAGCTACGTGATTTACTGCTGATCTGCAGTTAAGAAGCAACGATTTGATATGCGATTTGGTTACTACTATCTCTTGGTGTGATATGGAGACACGTAGTAAATTATCCGTGTTCATAGTTCTAAAGGTTGAGACTGAGGGGGTCATTCTGACCCTGGCGGCCGGTGACCGCCAGGGTCACCGACCACGGGAGCACCGCCAACAGGCTGGCGGTGCTCCCGAGGGCATTCTGACCGCGGCGGTTCAGCCGCGGTCAGAAAGGGTAAACCGGCGGTCTCCCGCCGGTTTACCACTGCCCTACAGAATCCTCCATGGCTGCGGAGCGCGCTCCGCAGCCATGGGGATTCTGATACCCCCTACCGCCATCCTGGGAGACCCGCCAGGAACAGGATGGCGGTAGGGGGTGCCGCCGGGCCCCTGGGGGCCCCTGCAGTGCCCATGCCCATGGCATGGGCACTGCAGGGGCCCCCGTAAGAGGGCCCCGCAAAGTATTTCAGTGTCTGCTAAGCGGACACTGAAATACGCGACGGGTGCAACTGCACCCATCGCACCCCTGCAACTACGCCGGCTCAATTCTGAGCCGGCGTCCTCGTTGCAGGGGCATTTCCTCTGGGCCGGCGGGCGCTCTTTTGGAGAGCGCCCGCCGGCCCAGAGGAAATGTCTGAATGGCCGCCGCGGTCTTTTGACCGCGGTGCGGTCATTCAGCGGCGGTACCTTGGCGGACGGCCTCCGCCGTCCACCAAGGTCAAAATGACCCACTGAGTTCTGTAAATGGGTTGGAGGTAATAGATTGGATGTTGATCGGGGAGGGTGAGGAGACATTGAGTGGAGTTGTATGATAGAAGAAGGTGGTGGATTTCATCATCAGATAGATGGTCAGTAACCCTCTGGGGTCTGGAGTGAGGATTGAGATGGGGTCAGGATCTTCAATGCAAGATCAGTGGGGTCTTCATAATCAAAGTCTCATGTAAGTAGTGTCTAACCTTTCAGGGAAGGTTGAATTGTTTTGTCTCTGGGGTTCTGATAGTTTCAGAGGACAAATTGGGATTTTATAGTTTCTCCATCTTCACAGTGAGGTGTAACAGGTTCTGTAGGTCAGCTTTAACTATTTGAAGATCATGTTTAAGATCACAAGTTCATCCTCAAAGGAGGGAGGATCTAAAGTATAAATGGGGTAGATAGCAAATGCAACTCGTTAGAGGAGGGAGAGGTGGTTCGCAGAGTGTACTGCCCGTAGGTGGAGAGGGAAGTAGTCGGGTGAGGGTGCTATAAAGATGCAGGCTAGTAGATGGTGTAGTAGCAGTGGTGGATGGAAGAGGGGTAGGAGGGAGTTTTAAATTAGCTTCTAACAGTGATGCTGGGCCTCGGGGGATAGGGCACCTTGTGCTGACATCAGCCTGGGAAGAGGGGCCATGTGCCTCCCTTCCCCTAAATATCTAATCCTGTCCCTGGGGATTGGGTCCTCATGGCAAAAATCAGCCCGGGAGGGGAGGGCGTGTGCTTTCTCCCCCTAAATATCACCCCGGGGGATAGGGTCTCTGTGTTGAAATCTGGTTAGGGGGCACGCATCAAGGGGGGCCTCACACGCTCCTTCCCTTTTATTTTAAGTAATGACCCTGAGGGATGGGGTCCCCTGGGCCTAACAAGGCTCTTGGGGGGGGGGCACACGGCCCGCTCCCCTTTAGTAAAAATAAAAAATAAAAAAAAGCTCTGGGGGATGCGATCCTCAGGGTCTAATACGGCTTGGGAAGGGGTCCACATGGCCTTTCTCCCCTTTAAAATAAATAAGGCCCTGGGGATGGGTTCCATAGGGCCTAAGGAGGCTCAGGGATTGGGGCCCCCTTAAAAAAAGGCCCTGGGGGATGGGGTCGCTAAGGCCTAATGAGGCTTAGGGAGGGTGGGGGCTTTAAAAAAAAGGCCTAGAGGATGGGGTCCCCAGGGCCCCATGAGGCTTGGGAGGGTAAATGCAGTGTCCTGTTCCTCTTAATTAGAAAATTGCCCTGAGGGTTTGGGTCCCCAGGGCCAGGTCTGTGCCCAGCCCACCTCTGTGCACAACAAAAGGCCATGTGGGGTATCTGCCTTTAATTTACCAAGCTATAGTTACCCTAGGGCATGAGATATAGTTACTTGAGATAACTATAATTGCTGAATTTCTATGGTTTCGTTCAAGTAAAATGTGAACCCAGCTATAACGTCCCTGTCACCTTTGGATTTTTGAGTGAATTTCTAGTTTTTTTAAATTATGTTTTCTAACTATAATGCCTCTGTACCGCTAGTTTTTTCAGTGCATTTTAATGTTAAGTAATTTTAATTACTTAACCTTAATCCAGCTACAGCCACGCATGTCCGTTGGCCGTGCGCAGCAGGGGTTGGTCACAGGGCCAGTGGTCAACTCCCATACTACGCAAGACCTTGGCGGAGAAAAGAAAAGGGGGCAGGGTAGGAATACACTAACTCCATATTTTTGGTGCTGGGAACCAGCCTGACCAAAAAAACATTTTTTGTTCAGCAATTTTTGCTGCAAAATAATGGCGGTTTCACAAATCCATGGCAATTTTTTTTTTTAAATAAAGGGGAGGGGTACACAGGGTCCCCCTCCTCGGGCTCTTTTGAGCCCCGGGAACAACCAGCTCCCTGGGACTTTATTCATATTAAGAGGGGGGGTGTGGACCACCCTCCATTGGGCTCTTTGAGCTCCATGGACCACCCCCCCCCCAGGGCTTCAATTTAAAAAAGGATGGGGGGCACACAAGCCCCCCTCCTAGGGCTTTAATATGCCCAGGGATCACCACCCCACCAAGGCTAACTTACTAAAAATGAAGGGAGTATATGAAAATCTCCGGGAACTCTACTCCCAGCGTGCGGCCACTAGAGCCTGGGGGCCCTAGCTCAACCCAGGGCAACCAGTGTGTTTTGATTGAGACTGCGCGGGGAGTCTGAAGGCCCTTGTGTACCCAGTCGGCTCACCGCCTCCTGCAGGAGCTGGCATTGCCACTGTATGCACGGAGCTGCTAGAAAATTTTCTAAATGTAGCTCCCTGCGTGCAAGATCAGTCGCAGGTAAACAGATGAAAACTCTGCTTCCAGTGAGCAGGAGCATTTTGACAGCTTCCATTTGCTAGAAGACAATTTAAGCCTCAGGAGGGGGGGGGGGTGTTCAGCCCTTCCTCCTTTTATTAATTAAAGCCCCAGGAAGGTGGTGGTCCACAGGGCTCATAAGAGCCTCAGGTGGGGGACACCAAGCACCCCCTCCTTTATTCTCTTACATACGCACATGCCCCCGGGACCTGGCCCACCTGGGGACTTTGTTGAAAACAAGCATGGGAGCCCGTGCAGTTTTTTTTTTTTTTTGTTGCAGAGGTTTGCAAATCTGCAGTGAATTTGCAGGAATTATTTTGTAAAAAATGCTTTTTTACTCTGGCGCCGACCTCAGCACCGAGGCTAAGGGGTCAGAGTATTCCTACCCTGCCCCCTTTACATTATTTTTTATCTTTTGTCTGGGACTCAGCTGAGTCCGAGTCCCAAATTGGCTGCAAATACTTCGTAGTTGCAGTGCTGGCAGTCCATCAGATCTCTGCACAAGATTGTGAGGATTTGCAAAGTGTTCAATATACAAGTTTAGTTTTCTTATAATATCTCAAAAACTGTTCAATGGATTTGAACCAAATAACAAAAAGGGCACTTTCTGGACCAAGAGCTACTTTTCTGCCAAACTTATTTTAATTCTGTCCAGCGGTTCAGTCTGTGGTCGTGTTTAAAATCCCTATTGGAAATTGCATGGGGGAAAAAGCGTTTTGGGGACCCCTTCCTTTTTCCTTGGCCCCTGCTTGATGAATTACCCAGAAACTTTCAAGACAGCAGCTGAAGAGAGTAGCAAACTAGTTTTAAAAATTTCGTGAAGATTCGTCTTACTGCGCCAAAGTTATTGGCAAAACAAAAACTGCTTTGCCTATGAAAACTAGGTCCTACCTATAGCTACCTACTGTCCTATACATCCCATTGGCAGTCACACATGGGTAGTTCGAGTTAGGACATTTCCATGGGAAAGGTACTTTTCGTTTTCTTAATAACTGTTTGCCAAATCTTCATGAACCTTTCCCCAAAAAAGATTCTTCCTTCTCAGCACCTAACTGGAAAGTTTAAGGGGAATCTGTCAAGTGGTGTCAGAGAGAAAACTTTTTTCTGATTAATTTTTCCATGAGAACTTTAGACAGCTCAAACCGCTGAACGGAATTACACCAAATTTGGCAGAAATCAAAATCTTGACTCGGAAAGAGTGCTTTTTATGATTTGATGTAAATCTGCTCAATAGTTTTTGAGAAATGAATGTTAAAATCTTTTTATATTTCACACTTCGGAATATCTGTAGCGAACCGCAATGGATTCAGGAATCCACCTGTTCAAACATACGTTGTGATTGGCTGGCCTCAAACTAAGGGAAAAGTTGCAGCCGCCATCTTAGGACTCGGGGACTCGGTCCTGAGTGCTATAGGATACAACAAAAAAGATATAAGGGGGCAGTGTAGGGGTGCCATGGCCCACTGGGGGTCAAGGTTACATTTATTTTGGGTTCCGTGAAGTTCCACATATCCCCCGCAACACGCAGTGTCACACCCCTGGGATTCACTACACATCCGGAATGACACCCATGGGAATAAAAAATAAAAAAATAATTAAAAAGGTGAATGAGTGTACACAGGAAGGTGGGAGCCCAGGCCCTGCCCTCAATCCAACGCTGTGCATGGCCAAAGGCCATTCGCAATGAGAGGGGTTGTACTTAGGGCGGTGGCCACAGACAAAGCTGTGTTGGCAACCCCACACTGCACACAGATGAAGGCCATGCGTGTCGGGGGTTGCCTTCTTGCAGGAGTCGGACTGTGTTGCTGGGCGGGGTGGGGGAAGGAGGGTTCAGATGTTCCTAAGAACAGCTGACACCGTTGTAGCTCGCTGCAGTTGCTGGGCCTCAGCTCAGCGGGGAGCCACAGGGAGCTGCAAAGTGAGCGGTGGCTGAAGTTCTAGCTCGCAGCAGGGCTGCATAGAGAGGGCCAGGGTGCAGAGGAGAGCATCCAGTGGGAGGAGTGAAGTCTCATATGGTTGAGCCCCGAAAGATCGCAGAGGCAGCCCAACTAGGTTCAGGTGCGGCTTGCCGTCTTGGGTGAGCTCCCATTCCCTCAGCGCATCCCATCAGTGGACCAACTACAGCTTCTGCTCCAGTTCAATACAGCAAATATGGCAACAAGCCTTATCAAGTTTCAGTGAGCCTCTGAAAGCATCATAGGTCCTCATAGAGCCCCACAGGGCCTCATTTTTGTTTATCTTAATCAGCCAATTTTATAAAAGTGCACTGTCATCAGACCCGCAAGAGGCAGGTGCTATATAGCTTGTGAAGGAAGTGAGGTGTGGTGAGTTGCACTAAAAGGACTTATTTTTCTTTTTTTCTTTTTTCTGCTGCACAGTAAGAGTAAGGAAAGGATTGACCAGCTGCAGAAGTGGCAGATATAGGTGACGCTTGCAGGTGCCTGGCTCCTTCCTCCTACCTTCAAGGATTCTGTTGCCTTGCCTCTTTGCTAGGCTCATTTAGTCTCTTCAGCAACAGTGGGTGTGTGGGATTTGTGTGAGTCCTTTCACATTATCTTGTGTCACTATTGTTTCATTAGCTGTTATGGACGAGTTCATATCGGTGGTTGGTGGGAAGGACCCCTAAGCAAAGTTGAGCTTGTATCATGCATTTTATTCATATACACTATGACAGCAAAAAAGTTAAGATCTGGAAGAATTATCACTGCATTTGGGTATCCTAAAAGAGAAGTCAACTATTCCGGCATATTTTATGAGATCTGGAAAAGTGGTGGCTGATTTGGTTTTTATGAATGTCTTAACTAAAATAAAACCAGAGGGCATTGAGAACACTGGGGTTACTTCTACCCTTAGCAACCACCTATGTGGTAAGGCAGCCCTAGATGCAGCGCCAGATATACACCTGCTATCCTCTGAAAATGTTGGGTCAGCTAATACTGAGTGCTCTGTACAACACTTAGATAGGATAGATTCTATGGGGTATATTCTTGAGAAAAGCCAAAAAATTCAACAGACTGTCCATTCTAAAAATATCTTTCTAACGGTAGACTAAACGCTACCGGAGATATCACAGTTTAAAGCTGCCTCATCAGGGTCTAGAAAGAGTATCACGGAGATAGTCGTGCCATTGTTCCAGAGATGATAAATGGAGGTGTTTTGTAGTACGGCAAGTGTCAATACATTGTCGGACAGATCTGTCTGTGGTATCAGTACTACCACTTAACCCGTCAGTGAACCTTCCTGGGGAGTATGTTTATTTTTCAAAAACACACCTCTGTCTGGAGAGAATTTTGTCTTCTATTATGAATCTCCTGGATAAATCCACGGATAGTTTCGATCATTTTCTGGACAATCCTGAAAGAGCTCCCAATGAGATCTGAATGACCTCATGCTCCGGATGCTAAGCCGGCTGGGATTCATAATAGTCTCATTCATAAGAGAGATACTGGTGTACAAGTTGGTTGTCCCACCTCAAAAACACCAGCAAATCCACAAAAATTAGGACCGGAGGTGGATGTGTCCTCATTGGTGCTCCTTTTTATGGATGACTCCACTCTTCAAGAATCTTTAAGGGTAGATCTAGGTAAAGATTGCTCAACTGCACCACAGTGCATGGAAATTGACGTTTTCTCGATCTTTAAACGAAAAGGAAAAAAGCTAGCAGAAAGCTGAGAAGACTAAACAAAAAAAGGCTAGAAAGGTTACATTCTCTATGGAAATTTCTTCAACAGAGAACTCTGTAGATCCTGGGGAAAGGTGCAGTTAATTGTGTTACAGAGAGAATTTGTGAGTCAAGTAAATCATCATCAACCGAGGAGTCGCTAACTGGACAAAAAAAGGCTTTTTGGTAGATAAACAGGATGACAATTGGCTCAAAGAACATTATCCCAAACGTCCATCCACTTTGGGACTCCAAAAAGGGATTACTAGCCTCATTCTCTGTTTTGAATCCGATCTCACTGGTATTTGTGCCCTGTCGAAGGCCTGATGATTTGGAAAATACCCTCCAACACCTTCATATTAGGCAGAAAAACGTGCAAGTGAGAGAGGAGGGAATTACAACATTGGACTTTATTGTTTTATTTCATGATGACTCTTTTTAAATCGATCATCTCTACTGAATCTCTTGGTACAGGTAGACCAACTTAAGTTGGTAAGGAGTAGTGATCTGGAATTAGTACCAGGGGTGTGGAAACCTTTTTTTAAAAATGGGACAAAATGATACAGAAATCTACTTGCCCTGTGTAAATATCTGCTTGCCTTACCTACTCCATAAATCACGAAGGTAGGTCCGCAAAGAGAGAGCCTGCACTGCAATCAGTGCAACTTACCGTGCAATATATATTTCAATTGCCAGTACAATTATGCAGTGAATGGTTATGCATCCTTATATTCAACTGTTGTACTGGCTAGGTGTACAACGTGTGAAGGAAGATGTGTCATTGTGCACTGCGCCCACTTATCAGCCAGTTTGCCTGTGACAGATTTTTATATGTAGAGAAATGGTGCCTGAAGGCAGAATACAGACTGATAATTGACTACGTCTTGCTGTGTCAGTAGGGCAGACTTTGTTAGAATATGAACCTGTAGGGCAGAAGGGTTTTCTCCTGCCTCAGGCCTACTCAGATCTCCAGCTTCATAAATATGGGCTGTTCCGATAAACATGTGTGGCGCGGAATAACTGCACTTCTTGGCATAGCTTATCAGTTGTTCATTGGCATCAAAAAACCACGTTGCATAGGTACGGTGGTTCACCGAGACCGTATCTCTTAATTCTTACCAGGGTTTCTATACTTTAAATGGGGAAGTTAAATCAATTTCTGCTTTTGTACTTCTGGGCAGTTGTAATGTGGTTATATTATGGTGTACCCAAGGAAATACCTGCACATTCTTCTCCCACACAAGCATCATATAAAAAACTGGCATTAGCAGTACAATGTTCTCTTGCACAGTACAGATATAGTAATGTCAGCAGCGTAAGCTTCACTGACATGAAGAAATGCAACTCTTCAATAGATGTGCAAGTGTGTCTTACTCAGAATAAACGATATGTAGTACATGTAGCGCACAGTAGCAAAGCAAGCTTCATTCTCACAGCAAAGGGAAGGAGAGTTAAATGGAAGAAACAATAAATCTAGAAGTGTGGAGATGAGGATCATTGAGATGGAGGAGTGAGTCACTGCAATCACTCTGCATTCCATTTCACACCTTGCAAGGACACCTGGACTCAGTCATAGTACAGCTGGAAACACTTTCCTGGCCAGATAGTTAGAGGCTATCCGACATATGACGTTTTTTATGCTTCAGCTACCAGCATTTCTAAATCCAATATTAGCTATTTAGCTGAACAAACACCACAAAAGCACCACTATGCATTTTCATTTTCTCTCTGTCTGACCTAACCACTTCTACAGTCTCATGTCGAGTATTTCCCTGAAGGACCAGAAAGCGTCTGTGGGAGTAAGGGAGCAGGACGTACACTAAAACCAAAGTAGAGCGCAGACCAACACACTGCACAAATGCCAGCATGTCACACGACCATCTCACCCTGGTTCCTACACAAGACATGTTTAGTGTATCAGATACTTTAGCAATTAAGGTAGCTCTACAACTCCTCTGAACATTAGCCTTCCCACCACTATAGACAAATACAACAAAATGCACACCATGCGCTGACAGAACATAAACACCTCTAATAATAACAAGAACATAAAGCAATGTCCACAGCACCTACTGCTGATGGCTGCAGGCACACAAACCCTCCAGTAGTCGCCCCCACCCTTCATTCCAGTTAAAACGTAAATACAACGACACAGATGCACTACTGTTTCTTCACACAGGACTCATCTTCAGCCAGATGCTGTTTGTGTGTTGGTTGCTAAAAAAATAGCAATTGCCTGAGTACTACTGCAACCAGATCACGTCTCGCATTTCGGGGCAAAGGGAGAGAAAGAGGGCATTAGGAATGTTGGTGCACCGTGCCAGAGTGCGGGTGAACCAAGCAATTACACTTATGGTGGCAGCAGGTGTGTGAACTCACTGAGCTATTTTTCTTGCTTATGTGCCCTGTATTCTCATTCCTGTAGGTGCTTTGTTCAGCATCTTGAAGTATAAGTGATTGGGTGTGCCAGGTACTTTGACCTGCACTTAAGAAATGCATTGCACAAGATTCATGCCGTAGGTGCCCTCACGGGCTGTGCTCTTCTCTCACACACCACAGAATGGCTCTCACCATCCCACCGCTAGCCCAGCTCCTAATCAGCCGCTGCTACTCGGAAGGACCTAGGGTCAGACAGAGCACAGCGTTTCTTATCAGTTGAGAGGAAGGCAACGTCATTAGGACTGGCAGAAAGATCCTTGCACGCGTGCATATTTGTTTTAATCGCTGCAGAAGCAATGGGGCGGAAGGGCCAGTACTCTACTGCAGCACTAAATAAATACCTCTGCAAGTGCATTCCAGATACCTGCCAGTGCCTGATGTACTAGTGTATCGGTGGCAGGCAGTTTATTAAAACTGCAAAGCATGACCTGGCTGCTGCAGTCTCAGTGCCAGAGAAACTGATGGGAAGTGTAGGCCCTGTGAAAACTAGCGTTCATGCCGGCAGCACACCATGGTATCGTCACCTTTCCTGTATGGCGCAGTACTGCAAAGGGCGCTGGGGGTGGATCTCTGAGCACAAGGCCACACAGACTAGAATAAGGGGCCGAGAAAAGACAGGGCCCTACATACTAGAATGAGGACAGCACAGTAGCAAATTACAAAGGGCAGAGTGTGAAATGACAAGAATGGTCAGAGTGCAGGAATAGTTTTCTGGCCAGTCACAGACTATCACACATTTGGTATATTGATGGGACATATTTTAGTGATTCTGATTGGCTGTTACCCGAGAGTGCCTCAGCTTGATAAATGTTCCTTTTAATTTAAGGCCTTCGGGTGAAAAAGTAATTTGATGGGCAATTGCAGAATGTAACCCCGGCCCATCCTACCCATGCCACAGGTACTTCTTCCATGACTGTCATTGGTTCATATATAATATTTCCTTGCTTGATGGAACTAGAGGTAATAAACAACATCTGGGGTGATCACAAAATCTTAACTCTTACGACCAATGGGAAGCTAGATGCCATACACTCATGCCAGATGTCTGATAATGACAAGGTAGTATTTAGTGTTGCGAATGGAAGGGTATCATGGATTAAGGAAGAAAAGCAGTTGCTAGAAGTTGAATTAAGAAAAATCACGGAAATTGAGGGGTGCGTGGCCTGACCAAGTATGGCGTAAGACTCACTTTCCCCGAGCTCCGGACCCCGTAAGGCTTATCTGAAGCAATCCTCAGCACCAGGGCACAACATTATGCCTAAAACAACAGGGTGTCAATCCTACACCCCACATGTCGGTGGGGAGTATGCCTGAACCAGTGGAATATGCCCTGAAGCTGCTGAAATGAAAACAGCTGAGCAGCCAGACTGGAGGCGAAAGCGCTGCCATTTTAGAAGAGCTTGCAAGCCTCTGTGGCCTAGACAAACTGACCCAGTACTGCGGCTGGCTGGGGGCAGGAGAGAGGCAGGTCTTCTGGCACCCTTACACGACGGGACAATGAAGCTGCTGCTTTCCCCGCAAACTCCCTATCGCGGCCCCCCAAGCCTTGGGTGCTGGCTCTCTGTGATGGGCCGCATGGAGAGCCCAGAGCAGGCGAAGAATGAGGCTGAGATGGACTGGCAGGGCCCCGATGGTGCTGCCACCCCAGCCACCCAGGCCACAGACACTCATCGGCACAACATCACCTGCAGCGGCCCGTTGACCTGGGACCCCAGCAGCTGAGAGCACCCGAAAGAGGCACGAGACTCATCAATGCGGGCTGCCTAATCCCCGTGTGCATCTGCAGCTCTGCTGGACGACACTGGCCCAATCTGCCTTCTGGGCGGACAGAGGTTGCCTGAACCCAAAGAGGACTTCTTGTGTCACCCACTGGTGCACAGAGGCTGCTGGGGATCCAAGGTGCTGATGGCAGGCCCTGCCTTGTGAGGAGCCTTGACTTCCCTGCCTAGCTCTTACATGTGAAAGACACAGAGAGGTTGGCAAATTTAGCCTATGGTTCACGTGGCCCCTGCACCAACACCCCCTGAATAAACTGCTATGCTGTGCCTCCTGCTTGCTGAGTGCTCCCCCGTCTGGTCATGCATGCAGCGATCATACCACTGAAACCAAGTTGGGCTCCTTGGCAGAGGGCACTCCTTCCCTACATCTTTGCTGCTCATGCGTGGAGGCATGACTACTACAGTGTAAGTCCTGTCTGCTGTGCGGCTTTGCCAGTCTTCAGTTGGCATTTGTTGACTGGGAGCAGCCTCCACAACACAAGGACTGGGACGACAGACTGGAGCACATGCCATCACTCTAGATCCCCACTCTCTCCCTATGCTGAATGTGGTGGTTGGGCCCCCTGGGCGCACGCTACTTTTAGTCCCCAGACTGCTAAGCAGGACACCTGCGGACAGTAATACACCACCACCTGCAGAGTGGCTCAGGAATCCAAGTGCCCTCCACAGAACACACACTGTAACACAACTCATCATCTTCTAGTTCTTTCTGGTGGTGCATTACTGTTGCAACAGCGCCCTCTCACTGACTGACCCCTTGAGATCCTCAGATCTGACACTGGGGATTGCACCTGACACTATCCTGGTGCCCTGCCATGCCAGTAGCAAGAGCATCAAAGACATCTGGCACCCAGACAAAGGACGTCTCTGTCGCCTCCCTGTACATAAATCAGCAACGTCGACCATGGACCCCTCTCCCCCATCCCCACACAGGAACGTCCTCTGACACTGCAACACCAGCACCAATCACCCAGGCCTACATGGATGGCTTCCTCAAGGAGCTTAAAACAGAAACTGGCTCACTCAAAGCTAAATTCAAATCTTGTATACATGAACTTAAACACAATGTTGATTGGCTAGGCAAACAAGTAAACGATCTGGAACACACCCCTGGACACCCGTACAGAGGATCAAGAAGACCTCTGGCAACGGATAGCAGCACTCGAAGACCAACAAATTGATCTACAACTGAGACAAGAGGACCTCGGAAGTCAAAGCCAGAGGAACAACATCTGCATCGGAGGGGTTCTTAAAGGACTGGGGGAGCACCGGTATCATGTCCTGCACGCCATACACCCAGGGGGGACCCAGATACCCCCAACCTCTTGTGTTGGACAGGGCACATCAAGTGACAGCGATCCCTGGCCCCCGACTCACCTCCAGATATCCTCACACGGGTGCACTTCTTTGTTGAAAAAAGAGGCAATCCTGCAGGTGTCCTGAAAGAAGGCGAACTTTGTGTACTTAGGCCAAACTATCCAGCTATTTCAAGACCTGACTCCCACTACACTATGACGCTGCAGGGAATTCAGATCCATCACCACTAAACTAAACTCTGAGAGCATAATGTCCGCTACCAGTGAGGCCACCCCTATCCCTTCATTTTTTAGTAAGACAGCAAACACAAGACTATTCGCTCCCTGAAAGTGAGCCTGCACCTTCTGAAGCTACAACTGGCCTCTGTGGGTGGGGAGGGGGTTTAATACCCACTCCCGCTCAGTTCCCCGACCAGTAAAATTTAATAACCATCCAAGACATTGATACCCTCTAAAGGTACATCTAAACGAAACAAAGATCTCCTGGCAGGTGACACCAAAAGAGACATAATACAACACCTCTGCAATATGGAGAGATCTTCAACACCTCCTCCCTCAACGTTGGGAATATCTTAAGCAGGAAGGCTCCCCCATGTGCCGCCAGTGAGGGAGGAAACCCCCAAAACCTTTATAATCTCCTGTAAGATGACTCTCTGCAACTTGGAGAGCTGTACTGTTTATCGCACCATGTCTCCTCCTGGGGGCTTTCAAGACTAGAAACTATGACCATGATTATACAGTATGACACCCTGTCCTCCATGCCTTCGGGCAGCACTCTCAAGCCTCCCCCTATGACCTAACCTCCAGTATGTGAACATCTGCAAACCCCAGCTCACCTCACCCTGGTTGCTGCGTGCCGTGGGTCCGGATAGCCGAGGCCCGTTGGTGACAAGTACACCCCCCGGACTTAGTGTGACATCTCCTACATGGCCGGCGCATCAATGCCCAGGCTATGCCACCTCACAAGTCAACTGTTTTGGCCCTGTTGGCCTTATAATGTTTCTGTGATTCACCTAACTCTTTTTCCTCTAGGTTGTCAGATGCCTCCGGGGGACCCCACCCAAGTCACAAGATCAATATTCCCAGACAGACACACGCTGATCACGGTGGGGAAATTCCCCACAGACTGTACACTTCTATTAGGCCGTTTTGTTGCTCTCTGTGATGGTGTCGCCCTACTGCTGGGACACCCGACACAGACCCCCAGTGCTCCCACATCTAACGCCCTAACCCTCCTCTATGTTCTTTCCCATATTCACAGCATTGGCACCCTCATGCCACATGACAGCTGCCACAGGGGTTGAATTACTCACTCTCAATGTGCGAGGTCTCAATGCACCGAACAAGAGAAAGCAGATGTGGCGCTCAAGACCCAGACGTCATAGTCCTACAAGGAACCCACTTCCTCCAAAAGGAAACCCTGTGCATGACATCCCAAATACCTGATTTCTCATTGGGCCTATGCCTCCACCAAGATGGCTGGAGTGGCAATATTATGCAAATCCTCCTGCTCCAAGGTCCTCAAAGTGATCCAGGACAAGACTGGTCACTTCCTGAAACTATTACAACACAAAAACAGAGTATTGGGAGTAGTACAACCCCACACAAACTCCCGTTCATCAAGGAACTTCAAACACAAAGTGTGTGGGGGATGTAAAGGATAGGTCTCTTGTAGCCTATTTAGGCTCAGTGTTCACCCGGTTAGGCGATCGCCTTCGTGGACATAGGAGGTGAAGGTGGCATTTAGGTGCGTGAGAGAGTTCCCTTTGTGGACTAGGTGGTCTCACACACATTATAGTGTCATGCTTCATCTTATGACCACCTAGCCCCACCCAGGTAAGATAATACTACCTGGGCGGACTCAAGCTCGTTGTTAAAAGAACTCTGAGGGAGTGCTGAATGAATTGACCCCCGACTACGAGCCCCCCACCCATTTTCAGACACCTATGTACCCTCCCCCCCGCACCCTGGGCCTATCCAAAGACTCCTTTTTTAGAAAGAGGCCAGGGAAGAGGGAGAGGGAAAAAGAAGGGAGTCAGCTGGAGACCAAGAAAGGAACTAGTAGAGATGGAAACCCACAAGGAAAACCCACCCCAGCGCGAGCAAGATCTGACCAACGGGTTAAACATAGTTATTAACCTAAGTGAGAGAACTGTAAATGACAATGAAATAAGAGCCTTAGAGAAGGGTCCTGATTTCGTCCCTACTCCTAAATCAGACATCTTTAAATTGAGAATTGAGTTGGCAGAGTTATTCAGGAAGATAAGACTCAAGACCTTCCTCCTTGAACATGCAATATCCAATATAGGATTAGACAGAAACACTGGGCTACGACCCAAGTCCAAGTTCACTCCCTGTAGCAACCAAATGCCACCTGAGGTTTTAGCCTTTGAAAAATCAGTCAGTCGTAAAATTGATAACCTACGAATGACTCCCTCAGATAACGTCCAAAATATTAGTACCCAGGAACTAACAGCACTATGGGGACTCACCTCAGACACCATGATAACTATTAATCCAGCAGACAAAGGCGGCGCTACAGTGATAATGTCAACAACAATGTATAATGAGGAATGTTTATTGTAGGAAAATGGCTCCCTGTTGCAGTTACCCCCCACTTTTTGCTTGATACTGATGCTGACTTGACTGAGAAGTGTGCTGGGACCCTGCTAACCAGGCCCCAGCACCAGTGTTCTTTCACCTAAAATGTACCATTGTTTCCACAATTGGCACACCCCTGGCACACAGATAAGTCCCAGTGGTACCAAGGGCCCTGTGACCAGGGAAGGTCTCTAAGGGCTGCAGCATGTGTTGTGCCACCCTTAAGGACCCCTCACCTAACCCATGCACACTGCCATTGCAGATTGTGTGTGTTGGTGGGGAGAAAAAGGCAAAGTCGACATGGCATCCCCCTCAGGGTGCCATGCACACAAAATACTGCCTGTGGCATAGGTAAGTCACCCCTCTAGCAGGCCTTACAGCCCTAAGGCAGGGTGCACTATACCACAGGTGAGGGCATAGCTGCATGAGCAATATGCCCCTACAGTGTCTAAGTCCATTCTTAGACATTGTAAGTACAGTGTGGCCATATTAAGTATATGGTCTGGGAGTTTGTCAAAAACAAACTCCACAGCTCCATAATGGCTACACTGAATAGTGGGAAGTTTGGTATCAAAGTTCTCCGAATAATAAACCCACACTGATGCCAGTGATTTATTAATAAATGCACACAGAGGGCATCTTAGAGATGCCCCCTGTATTTTACCCAATCCTTCAGTGCAGGACTGACTGGTCTGTGCCAGCCTGCTGCTGAGAGACGAGTTTCTGACCCCCTGGGGTGAGAGCCTTTGTGCTCTCTGAGGCCAGAAACAAAGCCTGCATTGGGTGGAGATGCTTAACACCTCCCCCCCTGCAGGAACTGTAACACCTAGCAGTGAGCCTCAAAGGCTCAAACTTTGTGTTACAATGACCCAGGGCACTCCAGTTAGTGGAGATGCCCGTCCCCTGGACACAGCCCCCACTTTTGTCAGGAAGTCCAGGAGAGATAATGTGAAAAACAAGGAGGCTTCACCCACCAGTCAGGACAGCCCCTAAGGTGTCCTGAGCTGAGGTGACCCCTGTCTTTAGAAATCCTCCATCTTGATTTTGGAGGATTCCCCCAATAGGATTAGGGATGTGCCCCCCTCCCCTCAGGGAGGAGGCACAAAGAGGGTGTAGCCACCGTCAAGGACAGTAGCCATTGGCTACTGCCCTCCCAGGCCTAAACACACCCCTAAATTCAGTATTTAGGGGCACCCCAAATCCCAGGAAATCAGATTCCTGCAACCTGAAGAAACAAGAAGGACTGCTGACCTACAAGCCTGCAGAAAAGGAGGAAGACGACAACTGCTTTGGCCCCAGCCCTACCGGCCTGTCTCCAACTTTGAAAACCTGCTCCAGCGACGCATCCGACAGGGACCAGCGACCTCTGAAGCCTCAGAGGACTGCCCTGGACTGAAGGACCAAGAAACTCCTGTGAACAGCGGCCCTGTTCAAAACCAGCAACTTCTTTGCAACAAAGAAGCAACTTTCAAAGACTGCACGTTTCCCGCCGGAAGCGTGAGACTTCACACTCTGCACCCGACGCCCCCGGCTCGAGATCCAGAGAACAAACACCTCAGGGAGGACTCCCCTGCGACTGCGAGCCCGTGAGTAACCAGAGACGACCGTCCTGAGCCCCCACAGCGATGCCTGTAGAGAGAATCCAGAGGCTCCCCATGACCGCAACTGCCTGTAACAAGGGACCCGATGCCTGGAACCAACACTGCACCCGCAGCCCCCAGGACCTGAAGGAACTGAACTCCAGCACAGGAGTGACCCCCAGGCAACCCTCTGCCTAGCCCAGGTGGTGCCTGTCCCGAGAAGCCCCCCCTGTGCCTGCCTGCACCGCTAGTGTGACCCCCGGGTCCCTCCATTGTTTCCTACCTGAAACCCAATGCCTGCTTTGCACACTGCACACGGCCACCCCTGTGCCGCTGAGGGTGTGTTTTGTGTGCCTACTTGTGTCCCCACCAGTGCGCTACAAAACCCCCCTGGTCTGGCCCGAGGACGCAGGTACTTATCTGCTGGCAGACTGGAACCGGAGCACCCCTGTTCTCCATAGGTGCCTATGTGTTTTGGGCACCTCTTTGACCTCTACACCTGACCGGCCCTGAGTTGCCTTGAACCCCCAACGGTGGGCTGCCTATGCCCCAGAACTGAGACTTGTAAGTGTTTTACTTACCTTCTAATCTAACCTTTACTTATCTCCCCCAGGAACTGTTGATTTTTGCACTGTGTCCACTTTGAAAATAGCTTATTGCCATTTTTACAAAGACTGTATATGATATTGCTTTTATTCAAAGTTCCTAAAGTATCTAAGTGAAGTACCTTACATTTAAAGTGTTTAATGTAAATCTTGAACCTGTGGTTCTTAAAATAAACTAAGAAAATTTATTTTTCAATATAAAAACCTATTGGCCTGGAGTAAGTCTTTGAGTGTGTGCTCCTCATTTATTGCCTGTGTGTGTACAACAAATGCTTAACACATCTTGGGGGGGCGTGGCTGGGAACATGGCGGCCGACTAAGGAGCCGGTCGCGGAGGGCGCTGCTCCTGAAAGAATATGTGGAGATAGCTACAAGCCTTACCGGGGGATCGTGGGGCTTCACATGTTGACGGAAGGGGTCCGTTTTCCCCGGGTTTTTTTTGGATCCCGCGGCGGTGTGACGGACGAGGGAGCTGGCGAGAATACAGCGTTCTTTGTAGCACAGAGCTGCTCTGTTGCTGAGTGCTTCATCGAAGCTCAGCCGGGTCAGGGATGTGACGGCTCGTGTTCCCCTCTGGGGAAATCAAGGCAGAGTCAGCACAAGAGCAGAATCCGGTGGAAGGAAGAGCAGGAAGAACAGGTGCTTCAGGATTTTCCAGCGTGCCGAGGACCTGGGGAATTTTGAGACTTGTAGGGAAGTACCAAGATTGGAAGGTTTTTGGCTTCAGGGTTATGTTATCTTTGGTATAAGTGTTGTAGAAACTTATTTAGACCTTATGGTGGACAGGGAAAAGGGGCAGGTGGGGTTCGGGAAAGAAGGGGGGAAGGTGGCATTTAAAAATAGTCTTGGTCAAGTAGCGTATTCCTTCCGTAGCGCTAAGAAAAGTAAGAAAAGAGTGGAAATTGAAAGTCTGAACCACCCCGCCCCCAGAAATCTTCTACAGTGAGAAGTAAGGCGGAACAAGATAATAGTTCTGTTATAAAGAAACTGGATGCGAAGAGTTTTGGTGGATTGAGTTACAGGAAAGCCCATGTCACCCCTTCAGTTAGGACTTATTTTCGATTATTGCCAGGCTCTCCCAGAATGTTAGCCGGGGGTACGAATATGCAAGAGCTGGACAAAATGGACAGATTAGAGGTGGCCGCTAGTCCAGAGGGTGGCAGCTTAGACCCCTGGGTGGATGGGGGAAATGTGTTACAGCACTCTCTCCTTGTGAGCTCCATAGAGAGGCAAGCAGAAGCGAATGTAGTGCAGGTTTCCCAACCTGTCGGAGAGGATCAGGGGCAATCAATTGTGAATATGTTAAAAGCATTATCTGTGGAACTGAAAAGCAGCTTTGAGACTTCTAATGCCAATCAGATGGAGATCAGGGGTCTCTGCGAAGATTTAGGGAAGAAAATTGATGATTTGGCAGGTCGTACCGCCGCTTTGGAGGAGGAGGTGAGGGAGTTAAGAGTGGCTGTGGAAGAAAATAAGGAGCAGATAAGATATTTAAAAGAAGCAGAAACAGGGGTGATGGCTAAAATGGAATCCCTGGAAAATAATTTGAGGAGGAACAACTTGAGGTTTCTCAGCGTCCCAGAAGGGCTGGAAGAAGGTGACTTAAAAGGTTTTATGGATCGACTGATAAAGCAAGAGGTGAATGTGGAAATATCAGAGGATGACATTGTTAAAGATATTCAAAGGGTGCACCGGGTTCTGGCAAAAATGCCTCCCAATAGGGTCAGACCAAGGAAAATTCTTGTTTATTTTCAGACATACTCTCTGAAGGAACATATCCTCGCCCTGGCCCTAAAAAAGAAATCATTGATGGTAAACGGATCCCCTTTTGAAATCAGGTCGGACCTTGCGTCTGTGACTTTGAATAAACAGTGGGAGCTGGGTAAAAGAATAGATATTTTGAAAAAACTTGGGGCAACAGCTCAGTTGAGATTTCCTGCTTCTCTAAAAGTTATGGTAAATAACAAGATGTATAATTTTACGGACTGAAAGGAGGTGGATGAGTTGATTCTGAAAATCGAGAAAGAGGGCAGGAATGAGGCAGGTTTAACCTAAGATTGGATTGTTCCCCCGGTGAGGAGGTTTTGTGGCCAATGCCCTAACTTAGGAGTGGTGACCCTCCTCTGACCTTGGTCAGGTCAGTGTTTGGGTGGGTTCCCAGGGGAGGGGGGGATCGGGTGGGGTGCAGGATAAGGGTGGAGGGGAGCACTGGGTGGGGTGTATAATAGGGGGAAAAAATATATTTTTTGGTGTAAGTAGTTTGGGGGGATCTGGAGTGAGGGGGATGATGGTGAGTACTGGGTGGGGAGCATATTAGGGGGAAAAAAGATCCTCATTGTGGCAGGTGGACCTGGGGGGTGAGGGAGGGATGGGCAGGGGGGTGGAAGAAGGTAGGTGGTTTGAATGTCGGAAAATGGTGATAAAGAACTTGAGACTCCTGTCTTGGAACGTAAATGGTCTTAGGGTAAAGAGTAGGCAGAAAAGGTTGGTGCAATATTTCAGAGATGTCCTGTTTGATGTCTTGATCTTACAAGAGACTCATCTTTCCAGAGAGGAATGTTTTGACGTTTTTAAGGCATGCGGGTGGGTTCAGCAGATAGCTAGCTCAAATTGCTTGAATGGTAGTAAAGGAGTGGCTGTTCTAATTAAGAAACATGCCAGCATTACTTTTTTGGAAGGCCCCATAGATAACTTAGGGAGGTGGGTGGTGGGGAAGTTGTCTGCTTTTGAATATGTCTTCACTTTGTTAAGATATTATGGTCCTAAGAGGGATGATGTAGGCCCATTAAAGGAACTCTCGGATTGTCTCTTACAGTATTTAGATCCTGTAATATGGGCAGGCGATTTTAATGTTGTACTGAACTACGAATTAGATAGATCAGCGGGCAGTAGGTCCAAAGTAAACAAGAAAATGCAGGGTCAGATTCGGGTAATGATGTCCCAATGGGGGCTATATGATGTATGGAGGGATAAAAGGGGGTTAGAGAGAGGTTACTCTTATAATAATAAGAAATATCGGCATCAGTCCAGAATTGACTATTTCCTGTTGGATACAAGTTTGAGGGACTTTGGTGAGTCAGTAGTACATATTGGGGCCCATTTATCAGATCACTCGGCGGTTAGTTTAGTTCTTAGGTTGCCAACAAAAAGGATGGAAAATGGGTGGACTCTAGACAGAACTTTGCTTCTGGAAGATGAGGTGGTTGCGGAATTGCGGGCGGATTCAGAGGAATTTTTTGGGATAAATTTGGGTTCAGCTCCCTTAGCGATAGCTTGGGACACATTTAAGGCCTTTCTGAGGGGACGTCTGATTAGGATGGCTGCATACAGGAGAAAATTATATAATGAAGAAATAAGTAGGCTGGAGAGCCAAATCCGACAGTGTGAGCATGGAATGCTAAGTAAGGAGCAGGGTGAAGAATTGGACAAATTATATATGCAACGTCAGATAGCCAGTTTGGAGTTGGCAGCTCTTTTAGATCATAGGGTTAGTTTGAGACGTGAAGCTAATAGGGTGATGCATTTCGAGTACAGTGAGAACAGCATTAAATTGTTGGCTTGGAAGATAAAATCAGACAGGGTCAGGAATCGGGTGACAGAAATCTGAGATGTGGACTCGGGCAAGATTAGTAAAGGTGCCGAGCAGGTGGAAGAAGGCTTTTTCAATTTCTTTAAGGACTTATACTCTGAAGATTTGAAGCCGCCTTTGGAGATAGTGAAGGAGTGGCTTGGGGAATTAGAGTTACCGACTTTGAATGAAGAGGAGAAAAGGGCAGTTAATGATCCATTGCAGCTGAGTGAGGTAGAAAGGGTCATTTCAGCAGGTAAACTGGGGAAGGCATCAGGACCAGATGAGTTACCGATGGAGGTTTATCGAGCTCTGGGTAGTATCATTCTAAAAGCTCTGAAGCAATTGTGTGATAATATCATGGGGGGGATGAGAATTTGCCTCCTTCTTGGAATGAGGCGATTATTACGTTAATTCTAAAACCCGGTAAAGACTCTAGGAAATGTGATTCATACCGCCCAATATCACTGTTAAATTGTGATTATAAAATCTTTGCCAAACGCCTGGCTGATAGACTAGTGATGGTAATGGGGAAACTCATACATACAGATCAGAAAGGGTTTCTGAAAGGGAGGCATATGCATGAATTGACACAGGGATTGGTAGGGTCGATTGATTTAGCTACGTCATTGCATATGCCTCTGGCGGTGGTAATGGTGGATGCAACAAAATCATTTGACAGGGTGAATTGGAGTTATTTGATGATGGTATGTGAATCATATAAAATTGGAGACCAATTTATTAGAATATTGAAAAAAATCTATCAGGACCCAAGGGCAAGAATCTTGGTTAATGGTATGCTCACCCCTCCGGTAAAAATAGAAAGAGGGACGAGACAGTGGTGCCCATTATCCCCTCTATTATTTGATCTTTATATTGAACCTTTAGCTTGTAGAATTAGGAGAGATAAGAGAATACCGCCTTTCCGGTGTGGAGACCTGGTTAGGAAGGTCTCTCTATATGCAGATGATTTAATGATCTATACAGCGAACCTAAGCCAGGCTAAACCAGTTCTACAAGAATTAACAGAGGATTTTGGGGGGATTTCTGGTTATGCAGTTAACAATCAAAAGACCACAATTATGGCATGGAATATGGAGCTAAGTGACGATGTAGTGAATGCAAGAAAAGAGGTTAAATATTTGGGGATCACAGTGACACATGATATAAGTAAAATGGCAGAAACAAATCTTGCTCGGGTTGAGGGAGATGGATCTTTTACTGAGAAAATGGCTAAATCTTCCACTAACTATAATAGGTCGGATTAACGTGGTAAAAATGGTGATTGTCCCTAAATTAACTTTTATTTTCAATGCATTGCCATTATTGTTTAACAATGTTGCTTTAAAGAAATTGCAGGGGAAAATTAGCAGTTTTATTTGGGCATCGAAAGGTGTTCGTATATCATGGAAAAAGCTTAGGAGAAAGAAAAAAAAAGGTGGTCTGGCAGCCCTTGAAATACAGTACTATGCATGGGCATATCTGTTAAAAAATGTAAGGCAGAGTTTTTATGCATTACACCGTTCTGAGCTGGGGCAGGTGTTAACTGCTATGATGGAAGGTCAGGAGGTCCGGAGAAGTTTTTTGTATAAGTTTGGGGATCCGAAGTTCTTTAAAAAAAAAATTATTTAAGATATTATGGGGCATATTTATACTCCGTTTGTGCCGAATTTGCGTTGTTTTTTTCGACGCAAATTCGACGCAAAACTAACTCCATATTTATACTTTGGCGTTAGACGCGTCTAGCGCCAAAGTTCATGGAGTTAGCGTCATTTTTTGGCGTTAACACCTTCCTTGCGTTAATGAGATGCAAGGTAGGCGTTCCCGTCTTAAAAAATGACTCCCAGGCATGTGCGTGGTATTTATACTCCCGGGCAAAAATGACGCCCGGGAGTGGGCGGGGCAAAAAACCCCGCATTTGCGCCTCTTTTTAACGCCTGGGTCAGGGCAGGCGGTAAGGGACCTGTGGGCTCAGAATGAGCCCAGAGGTGCCCTCCCCTGCCCCCAGGGACACCCCCTGCCACCCTTGCCCACCCCAGGAGGACACCCAAGGATGGAGGGACCCATCCCAGGGAAGAAAAGGTAAGTTGTGGTAAGTATTTTTTTTATTTTTTTTTGTGGCATAGGGGGGCCTGATTTGTGCCCCCCTACATGCCACTATGCCCAATGACCATGCCCAGGGGACATAAGTCACCTGGGCATGGCCATTGGGCAAGGGGGCATGACTCCTGTCTTTGCTAAGACAGGAGTCATGTTAATGGCGTCTGGGCGCCCAAACAAAATGGCGCAAATCGGGTTAAGACGATTTTTTTGCCTCAGCCTGACTTGCACCATTTTGGGACGCCCAAACGCCATTTTTCCCTACGCCGGCGCTGCCTGGTGTACGTCGTTTTTTTTCACGCACACCTGGCAGCGCCGGTCAGCTAACGCCGGCTAACGCCATTCAATAAATACGGCGCCCGCATGGTGCTTCAGAATGGCGTTTGCCGGCGCTAATTATTTTGGCGCAAAACTGCGTTAGCGCAGTTTTGCGTCAAAAAGTATAAATATGGCCCTATATGATTGGGCAGTGCTGTGGTATGAGGTGAGGAAGATCATGAAGCTGTCATATTATAATGAGTATGCGCCGATTTGGGACTCTCCTGGCTCCCCGGAGTGGACTAAAGGCGCCCTGGCTATTCCCCTGAAAGAGGCAGGTTTTTTGCAATGGAAACATCTTTGTTATAATGGTCAACCTAGGGACTTTGATTACCTTAATATCGAGGTAGGGGGAGGGCTGTCTAAGTTTAAAAACCTTCAGACGAAGTCCTGGTTTGGGAATGTGACAGAGGAAGTGGGAAGTACTAATGGACTGGTGGACCAGATGCAGCTGGACATTCTGATGAAGAAAGAAGTGGCGAGATGGTACTGGCTGATGATGGATATTGTGGATGGGGAATTTAACCTCCCGGAAGAAATCTGGAGGGAGTGATTGTCGGAGCCGCAGCTTAAAGACCTTTGGCAAGTATCTACTACACTTCTGTATAACACTGTTAAACCCGCTGCGTTAAGGAGAAATCATCTATTTTCTATCCACAGAGCCTTGTGGACTCCCAAACAATTGTCCAGGCTGAGACAAGATAATGTGGTGAGGTGTAAGAAGTGTGGTTTTGCATCAGCTGACGATCTACATATGTTTATTGACTGTCCTTTACTTCGTAAGTTTTGGCAAGAGGTGGGTGATGCAATTAATGAGATTCTTCCCTCAAGCCCAAAGGTAAGACCTTTGATAGTGATGTTTGGCTGTTCATATGAGACACAGAAGATGGGTAGAGATGGAGCTAAACTGTTGTTTTATATAATGCTTGTGGCAAGAAGGGAGATTTGTAGGAAATGGATCAGCCCTGTTCCCCCTACTTTTGTTGAATGGAAAAATTCTCTAATTTACTATCATAAGTTTGACTGTCACAAAGTTTGTAAGAGGATCAGATTTTGGAATCCTCTGAAGCAATGGTTGGGAAGCGGGGAGGTAGAAATAGGTAAGACATGATCCTATGATTATACCCTTCCCTCTACTTTCCGCACTAGAGTTTGGGTGGAAAGTCTGTCCCGGACAGGGGTGACGAGGCCAGGGATGGGTGGTGAGCAGTTAGGTGGGAACCTTTGCTGGCCCCCACCCCACCCACCCTTCCCCCCAGCAGTCACATGAGGGAAATTTGGAAGATAAATGAGGATCAAAAAAAAGAAATACTTAACACTACCCTCTGATAAGCCTACTGCTCGACCACACTACCACAAAATAGAGCATTAGAATTATCTACTTTTGCCACTATCTTACCTCTAAGGGGAACCCTTGGACTCTGTGCACACTATTTCTTACTTTGAAATAGTATATACAGAGCCAACTTCCTACATTTATGCTTACTTTGGAACAACCATCATTTTAAAAAACTTTCCAGAGATCCCACCCCTGAGATCCAAGAAGAAATAGCCTTTTTATTATCTAAAGGATAAGATAATGATTAGATCACTAAACATGAGGCAGCTTTCCTAAAACAAGGGAATCCCAAAACACCTTATTTTCAAGTGTTGCCAAAAATACACAAAAACAAGCATCCATAGACCCAGATCAGGATGGCTTCAGCTGCAACAGACAGGGAGCAGACAACATTAGATGTATTGCTTATCTGGCGGAGAAAGCTCACCTCAATGCTATTCCATGTTGCCTTCTCTAACATGACGCAGAGGTTCGATAGGTCAGCTGGCAGTTCTTAAAAGCAGTTATCCTTAAAATTGGACTAGGCTCAACAATGATTACCACAATATTGGCATTCTGCACTTCTCCAACAGCCAGGCTATGCATAAATGGCCGCCTGTCCCCAATTATTCCCTGGGGAAGGGGTACTCGACAGGGCTGCCCCCCATCACCTCTTCTTTTTGTTTTGGTAGTAGAACCTCTAGCACACACCTTAAGCAAACTGACAATATCATAGGGATTCCATTTGGGAGTCAAAATCATAAAAGTGATTTGTTCGCAGACTACCTCCTGTTAACTCTCACCCAACCAGCAACATTCGTCCCAGCACTCGTGCTGACATTGCTTACGTTTGAAAAGGTCTCAGACTTCAAAATTAACTTGGCTAAGTCCCAGGCGTTAAACTTTAGTATATCTCCAGCTGACCTTCTTGCACTGAAATCTCTCACCCCCTTGCAATGGGCTTACCACTCCATAAAATACTTGGGTTTGAACATCACACCAGAGCTAGCAATATGGACGGCGGCTAACTGGCCGGAGTACCAGAAAACAGTTTTAGAAGACCTCTGCCACTGGAAGGCTCTACAAGTGTCTTGACTAGGCTGCCTAAACGCAGTCAAAATGTCTCTCATCCCCAAAATCCTTTGACTTTTTCAAACTCTCCCTACCCTGATCCCACATGAAGACATCATGTGTCTCCAACAAGACACATGCTCATTTATATGGGGCAGAAAGCGCCCTCGGTTCTCAAACACAAGCCTACTGCTACCTCGCAACTGGGGTGGGCTTGCTTGCCCCAACCTTCTAGAGTACTATTGGGCTGCCTATCTACGCTGCATCTCAGAGTGGGTTGTTTACAAAAGCTATAGACATTGGTTACACGTGGAACGAACAGTGGCCTGCTGTCTCCTCTGTGATCTACTGTGGCTCTCCAAACATGCACAACTGCAGAGTGAATATATTGCAATACTCAAGAAAACTGTCCTGGAGATTTAGGATAAGGTGGCCCTACGGCAGGGACTCAACACCTTCCCTTCGCCCAGTACACCCCTAGCCCGCAACCCCGATTTTGTGCCAGCCCTGCAACCACACTCTTTTGGCCATTCTAGGGAGGGCAAATGCCACACCCTTAGAGACATATTTGAGGGCTAATCCATTAAAACATCTGACCAATGCCGAAAAGATTTTCACCTCCCAGAATCCACCAGACTATAATACATTGAACTACGACACTGGACTCTAAATCCTCCAAATGCACAGGGGGCAACCCGCCTACTTACCTCCTTTGAAACTCTGGTCCACTCTTATAATGGGACTCTTGTGCTCATATCCCGCACATAGCAAGTTCTCCAACACTCTACCCCACCCCGCCCACACGCTTATCAGACACAGTGGCACACAGACACCAACAAGAATATCTCCCCCAAACAATGGGAACAATTATGGCATGACATCCCCTTGATCCATAAAAGTATAACACAACCTGAGACAGCATACAAGGTAATGACACGCTGGTATCTCACACCAGCATGCTATGATTGATTTTCCCTACTTTCTCGCCGCTCTGCTGGTGCTGCACCTCGGCACAGGGAGATTTCATTCATACATATATGGTGGTCTTGCACCCACATCACAACATTTTGGAAAGAAATTCTCAGCCATATTAAGGGGACCTTAGGTTTTCAACTTCCTGAGGCCTATTCAACTGTGATCCTCGGCATCCAACAACCACATCTAAAAGCAATGACACACAGAACAACTGCTGGCTGCTCCTAGCAGATGGCTAATTAAGCATCAATCGCCTTGTGCTGGGAAAAAACTCTGCCCCTTTCATAGCCCAATGGTACATTTGCATGTGGCAGGCTCTAGCTATGGAGCTCCTCACCCATAAGATAACTAACACAGAAGGTAAAATCACATGTCTGGAGACCTCTTATACGCTTCTTCACATGCCTGGAGCACACATGCTTTACGCCACCTAGGACTGCAGCACACCACTTGTTTGATGGAAATATATCTATGGTACACAACCTTGGAGGACACCCTCCCCTAAAACCCCCCATTTTTTTGTCACCTGTATCCTATGACGCCCTCTCCCCCGGATTAACCATAGCTCACAAATACTTCCATTCAACCTGTTGTTTGATGTTGATTTGGTCTTTGTTGTTATGTTGGAAAATGTTGAAGTACACATGAACCATTGCCATCAATACTTATCTGCTGTATCTGTATGCTGAAAAAATATTGATAAAAAGATACTTAGCAAAGAAAAATCCCTGAAACTCTTTCTCCTTTAGTATGGATAGTAGTTGCCATACATGAGAAGCATATGGAAAGATTTGTGAGGATATACCTTAATACATTAGGTATACAGTGCATTAAAGCAGCAAGACACACTAATCATTTTAATAAACTGTTTATTTTCAATAAGGCACTTAATCATTTACAAAGAAGGCAATACACTTTTTACTCCCAAAAACTGAATGAGCTGATCTCTCGACTGATGAGGAGAGATAGGTGGGTAACAATTAAAAAAAGATATCACTGGGATAATATTTGGGTAAAATAACAGAAGCAGTGAAATTAAACACCCCCCAAATCCTTTTGTAAGCATATAGGGGGAAATAGTGGCTCTTTCTGTAAACCCGAGCTAAATAACACTGAATGACAGAAATATATAACTTTCCTTTATGCTTTGAATAACCTGGTGGATAGCAATAGGGATATGGACTCCCTTTGACAAGGTACAGGGATGCAACCTTACTGGTAAGCTTGCAACACAACGTCACAGAGACAATAGGGACCCACCTCCTAGTGTCCTGCCTGTCGTTCTGGGTATGTGCTTACTCCGGAAATTAGGGCAAGACTCAGAGAGGAGGTCCTGCCAGGATGTCTTCATCCCAGCTGTGTCGTCTGTTGCCAACCTTAAAAAGATCTTCACACTGCTGGACTCAATACCATTTTTATTTAAAACACAACGCAAGACCCTAACGCACCCACTCAGACCCACTCTGATAGGCCCCCACTCACATACCCACTAAGACTGTCACACACCCACTCACAGACCCACTGACACCCTCATGCACCCACTCACAGACCCACTCACAGTACACTGATGTACGCACTCTCACACCCAGACAACCTGACAGCCACTCTCACCACCAGATAGGCCCTCTTACACCTATTCTCACACCCAGAGAGGCTGTGGACAACTCCTGCCTTGCACAGCCAAGGGGCAATGTGCAAGCAGCATGGGGTTGCGAGGTTAGGGACGTTGGTCGCAGGGCTTGGTTGCAGGGCAGGTCTTGTGGGCAACTTCTGCTGCACATGGGTGAAGGCCATGCACAGTGCAAGGTTGGGTGGTTATAGGGGGTTAGCCACAGGGCCGCATGCGCGATGGTGGTTGGATTAATGTATAGTAATGAAAATTTCAATATGTTAAAAAAAACATAGAAATTCACTGAAAAAAACAAAGGTTATAAGGACGTTATAGTTAGGAAATAGAATTTTAAAAAAAACACATTCACTGAAAAAAAACAAAGGTTACACGGACGTTATAATTAGGCTCACATTTTAAACATAAAAAAACCTTAGAAATTTGCCAGTTAGAGTTACAGTTATCTCCACTAACTATAACTATAACTCATGCCCTAAGGTAACTATAACTTGCGCCCCCAACCATGCAGTTTTTTCATCAAAAATTTTACTGCAAATATTGCATTGATATTGTCGATGATCTAATCAAAGATGTCATAAGTGCCATAATTTGTGGGTAATTACCACTGCATGGCGAGGGCGCGAGTTACAGTTACCTTAGGGCACGAGTTATAGTTAATTGAGATAACTAAATATAACTGGCGAATTTTTAAGGTTTTGTATGTTTAAAATGTGTGCTTTGGTTTGTTTAGTGAATTATATATATTTATATGTATATATATATATATATATATATATATATATATATATATATATATATATATATATATATATTCTCCACAACAATGAGAGCTCACTCATCGTATGGCTGCACCAAACCAGACATTTTCCACATATACTGACACACGGAAAAGATAAAAATTGCCTCAATCAGTAAGTGCTCATCTGTTTATTTCAATTGCGTTGCAAAATCCCGGCTGCTGGTGAAATCAGTGTGATTTAATGAGGCAAAGCACTCTGTGCGTTTCGACACACCAAGGGGCATATTTATTTATGATGCCCCTAGCGCCACCTTGCACCACATTTGCATCATTTTTTTACACAAATGTGGCGTTAAGGTGGCATTTGCCATGTGCCATAATGCAAGCATTGCGCCACTTTGTAAACCCTTGAGCCACATTCTGCCTGTTACCACGTGGGGGGGACCCAGAAAATGGCAAAGTGAAATTTACTAGATTTCACTGTGCCATTTTTAGGCCTCATGATTAAGATGACGCTTCCATTGAAAACAATGGGCCTCCCTGTGCTTTGCTGCATTAGTGCTGTAATTTATGGTGCTAAATCAACAAAGCACTGCATTAGCACCATAAATTATTATGCTAATGTGGACACTACTGCCATGGTGCACTGTATATTAAATACGGTGCACACATGATGTTGTTAGGGGAACACAATGGGGCGCTAGAAAAGTCATCATGAATGATGCATGACTTTTCCATAAATATGCCCCCAAGTGTCTTGGTCATGAGTGATAGTAAACACAAAAGGCAGACATTTAGAGAGTGTATATATATATATATATATATATATATATATATAGAGAGAGAGAGAGAGAGCGAGAGAGAGAGAGCGAGAGATAGATACATATATATCATTGTATTTGGGGTGTTTGAGTCCCAATAGTGTAAACTAAACGAAGATCAGAAGATCGCAAGGAATGGCATTTTTTCATTGATGTCACGGGACTGGAAACAAACACAGTAAGTGTAGCTAATGCACAAAGAGAACAAAAAATTATCCATCAATGGATAGCAACCACAGCGCTGATTGTGAGCTCAATAATAAATTCTACCCCCAATTTGGTGACGTAATACAACGTGCATTCGCTGGTTTCTTCCAGCTGTTACTGCTGCTCGTGCTGGGAAGGTCAAAGCCGACAAAACCCACCCTAAGACATTGTATTAACGAGTGACAAATGGCGGCGCACACGCTGAAAGAATGAAAAGCTGTTTCCTGGGCCTGCAACCCTTTTGTGGGAGCTGTCGAAGACTGTATAGCAAGCACTCCGCAGCCTGAGAGTGGAGACGGCGCGCTCCATCCTCAAAGGCACACGCGCCCCCTAGTGGCATCCTATGAGGAGCAGACAGTACACCGCACTGCGAATTATGAATGGGTAGCCAGGGATTGTTTTGCTTCATTCAAGCAAATCGTACGAGAAGGATAGTAGATCCATTCACTAGAACAGGTGAACAGTAATCCAGGAACAAGCAGGGAGGGAATCTGCCTCCAGAGACATTGTTTTCATCTGATGCCCAGGCCACCGCCCTACGGCAGTTTCTCTGTTTTTAGGAAAGAGCGGAAGATGTGCAACAGCAAAAGTTTATTTTAAAAAATGTGAATGACGAGTGCATATCAAAATAGAGATCTGGGCATATCCCCTTCAAAACATCCTCGAGCCAGCCTATTAATTTAATTTATACCGTGTAAGGCAAAGCAATAATTGGAAACGTTGCTCAAATACCAACTAAAATCGGCTACCTTCATTTTCACAAAGTTCTTTCAAGTAGCAAACGAGACCTACGAGCATTAAACACTAGATCAAGTGGGTGCAGAAATGTGTGCCTAAAACCACCCACAACCCTAAAAAGAGAGAGGGGAGGAACAAAGTACAGTTGGCACGATTGGCAACAATTCTTTACGACTGTCACTGAAATAATAACTATTTGGGGGGTTAATGGTATTTTTCGCTTGTATTGCTGATGCATTCGCAGAGCCGAAAGAAAACTGTGGCACCTCGGTATTTATAGTGCTGACATTCCTATTAAGGAAGAGATGGAATTGTAACACCGAGAGCCATCCAAAGTGACCTAACAATAAATTGCACTACTAATTACTTCAAGTATGAGAAATATTCAGATGTGTTATCAATGTAAAAAGTGTACAGGTTTTGAAAATAGAAGTACTCAACGGATGCAGAAAAGAATGAAACAGAGAAATAGCGCAGTGATAGAATCCAACAGTTGCTGGATCAACCAAGCTGACTTCTTCTCTTTTGTGTGGACAGATCAAGTAGAGCTGTTTTTTTATAGTTTTTTTTTTAAATCTGCATTCTGGTAGTTGCGGCTGTTAAATAAGAAACAAGACCCTATTGTGATAGGCATGGCAATGTCGCACGCGCTACCGTGCAAAGCAAAACAGTAGAATGAGCAAGCTACTAGGCATGGGAGAATTTTATATTTCTGAATATCCGTACGTGTAAGTGAAATCAGTCCGATTTGTATACACAACGTGGCAGGCAGTGCGGTTTTTCTTTCCCTGGAGAGCATGGGGCTTTGGTTGGGCTGGCTCAATTCTTTGAAGAAGCAGACTTGGTGTGTCCATTGAGCGGGCGCTGTTTATCCGATCTTCAGACCCTTTACCCCCGGGCTGTTCTGCCCCTTACCAAACCCGTGGGTTGCTTATCCGAGCCCTAGGAGGTAGTGTGCATCCCTCCAACCCCCTCCCTAAGTCCGTACAAGGGATGTGCCAGCAGTCACTGCAGGTCTAATTAGACCCCAGGGTACAATGGCGCGGAAAGGGGGAGGAGCTGGCGCTTCCTCTGAAACTGTGAGGAGGTGGCAGCCGTGTGTGAGGGAGGCCTGCCCCTCCCCTCCGTGGGAAGCGCCTGTCCCGCTGGGGGGTGAGCTGATTATACCCCCTCGCACACCCACCTCCAGCGGTGGCCTACACACGGCGCGCACCGGGGAGGAGGGGGCCGGATGCGGCGCTTCCGGGCTCCGAGGGAGGCCGGGGCTACAGCAGCTGCTGCCGCAAGGAGTCCGGGGGGAGCCCGGCCATCTGCCCGCAGCGCGCGGCCCTCACTCCCAGGCACCCGCAGCTCCCCACAGGAAGCCATGTGCACGAGGGCTCCACACCTGTCGCCATGTGTGCTGGGCGCACGCGGCGTTTCGGCAGCACCGCCTCTGCTGTGCACAGGCATGCATGCACGTATAGGTACTCAAACCAAAGAATGGAAGGGGACCTTTGCTGGTAACACTGAAGAAAACACTATTCAAGGGAGCCTGTCAAGAAAAAGTAGAGAGGACAGCGAACTACGTACATGCAAGTCCACAAAAAGACACAGTTGATAAAACATGGACTTTTAAATTGTCGGGGAATTTAAACGCAATACGTGGTATTTTAGTTCAGTCAGTGAACTCTTAAATACTGGCAACATTTATATTTCAAAAATATAGTCATTGAAGACACTTCCTATGACATACCAGCACCAATATTTTATCTGTATTGCGAAATAAAGTTACAATTCACGCCACGCGGACAAGGATGTGCTGGTGTTTAAATAATCGCGGGGCTCTTTGAATGGTACCCAGTGAAAACTCTTCAAGTGCAATATTACCCAGCACTGCATGAGCGAATGTGCATTACTCCAAATGCCTCACTCACGTTGTGAACCCTGCTATGGCTGACACTCGTCTTGCTATTGTGGCCTGAACAATGCCATAAAAAAGAGTCTGGGTCCAGAACATATAGTGTTCCGTAAGAGAATGTCGGGTGGTCCCACCATCACAGCGCTGAGCCTGTGAGCCGGTTCACCTGTGATCATGTGTCAGAAATCAACACGAAAACAAAACTGCAACTTAAAAATTAAAGTTGAATATGGAGTAATGATGACAAAGCCACAGATGTATGACGGGAGAACCAAAGCAGCCTTGACTAAAAAAGCTGCTTTTCTCTTCTTGCGCAGTCTCTTGCTTTCCATTCATCCATTTTCTCTTGTTCTCTCCTCTTTGTCTTCTATCTATGAGGTTGCTTTCTTTCTGCCTCCCCCTCTGTTTCTCTCTACCATTGACGGTTCCTGTGCCTGCTTTAGTTAACCTTAGGAATATGAGCAAAACTGACAGGTACGAGGGGCGACCCCGGGCCTAACAACCTGCCTCCAAGGGTCCCATCCCACAGGGGAAATACCCAGTGCAATAAAAGGCTTGTCTGGTCCTGAACCGAATGGAGGGATTGATTTTATATCATGTAGGGATGTACTGTCCAGGGCATAAGCAAAATAGGGCATATCAAATAGGCCAAGTCACTGGACGCTATGAATAACTGGAGTAGTATTCACATTAATGTAATCCAACACCATATATCTTC
This sequence comes from Pleurodeles waltl, assembly GCF_031143425.1. Lineage (NCBI taxonomy): Eukaryota > Metazoa > Chordata > Amphibia > Caudata > Salamandridae > Pleurodeles > Pleurodeles waltl. The sequence continues at coordinate 622,065,124 of NC_090437.1, read as the reverse complement.
TTCCAGCAAACTGACTTAAGGAACTATGGGGCTCATTTACAAGCCTCTTGTGTTGCCTTAGTAAAATTTTATTTTACACTACGATGGCGCAAACATTCCCCCACACAGTGCCACATTTACAAACTGGTCCAATAGGACCACTGTGCCAGTTTTTAAAGCCCTGTGCCACCTTATACCTGCATCAGGTATAATATATGCAAGGTAGGCGTTCTGCCGCAAAAAGGCCTGCAGAAATGGCGCAGTCAAATCTACAAGACTTCACTGCGCCATTTTGCGCCTTCAAAGCATCGTTTTTTTAAAGTCTGCTCAAGGCAGGCGTAAAACTGAAACTGTACTGTTTACAATTGCCCCCCCACGTAACATTGCTGGACTAGCGTCAACATTTTTTACACTAGTCCAGCAATGCTAAGATGTAGTACCACAACTGCGTCAGAATTTCTGACGCAGCTGTGGACACTGTGCGCCATGGAACACTGTATTATAAATACAGCTCTATCATGGCGTTGTTAGGGGGCTCAGGGCAGCCAGTTTCTTATAAATGCGGCCTTATATACCTTAACTGGCACCATTGATGTGATGACAGAAAGAAGGGCCACAGGGGTACAATGCACCAAAATGGCACAATGGGCACTAGAGTGGGTAGGCAGTTTGCAGGTCTTCAGTGTGACTTACAGAGTAAAATAACATGATGAGCTACGCTATGCCCAATAAAGGACACTCATCGTTGTATTATACTGACTGCATTTGAAGAAGGGCGGCTGGAATATATCACTCGATTCAAGTGATGGGAGTAGGTGAGGACGAAAATGCCATGCGTTTATCAGGGTTTCTTTGCCCTATGAATTTGGTGGAATTAATAGAAATATGCTGGAAACTTAAAACCACTTGTTAAAGACGTTTTTTTTAACCGCTCTAAGGGTTTAGTTAGAACAACTCGAACACAAAGTTGCACTTCCAGGCTTGTGACGTACCGGTGAACCAACCCATAAAAACTAGTGGTGGGAGCCATTTAATAACTATTTTTTCAGCCTTTTGTGCAAGAGTACGCCGCATACACGTTTGTTCGAGTGATTCAGTTATTGAGAATGGAATAGAAAGACATGGGTGGACTTTCAAAAGGTCTGTAAACTCAACCCGTATAGACAATCAATCTGTGAGTGCTAACGATGCCTAAATGGAATTGGTTTACATGAGGTGACAAATGCCCGTTTGAGAACTGACCCTCAAAGGCCTCCGCTGGTTTCTTTTGTAGGGCATATCAGTTGTCAGGTAGGGGGTGAGGCAGGCCCCTGTAATATCCATTGTTTCAGGAACTTCCTTCCCCAGCCTACTTGAATGGTAATCGAACTTGAAAGCGAGCCCGGATATTGTTGGTGCTTATTCTGTTTACTCCTCACTCTAAGTCTGATACGGGCAGGTCGCTTGTAGACCCACCAATTGTAGTTTCTGTCTCTGCTTTGAGACGAAATAACATGCCCGGTGTTAAGGAAAGCTTTCATAGTGAGTGTTCTTGAAAATGCGTACGTTCAAAATCGGAAAGTAAAGACAAAATGCAGAATGTGTCTTGCGCTGACAATCGTTTATAAAGAACAAAGCTCAGCGATTTCTAAGCCACGATTGAGGATATCCCTGATTTGCATATAGCACTTTAACTGCGAAATAAAGCCTTATATTTGCGGATATCGACGTTGTGGCCGACAGGGCACAAAGTGCTCAGATATGCCATGACGTGTGTATACATACATAGAATGGCTCTTTTTCATGTGCGTCAAAATGGCATACTCAACGTAGCAGAAGCTATATAAGGTTATTATTGTAAGACGGAAAGGATTCTGTAAAGTACACAGGAAACAACATCAATTCCCGTGCTCACGTTTGTGTCAATGTTTAACTGAAGCGTTGCAAACCTTTATTTCTTCCGAAAACATTGAAATATGGAATACGATGATGTTATTGGACTTGTTAATTCTGTGACCTCAAACTGGATTTTCCTACTGCAGCAGGAAGATGTAGTCTAACCCCATCCGACTCCCCTTACAGTGTGCGTAATTGCTGCATGGTTCAGTTTAATATGCTATTACGTGCGATGGTCCCCCTCGCAGGACTGCATTGCCTCGTGGAAGGGACGACCCCCCCGCCCCCTTCGAAACACTGGCAGCTGTTTAACATAAACTAACAGTGGGGGAAGGAGATCGTAGGGCAGCGAGAATGCGGCTACGACGTGCACTGGATGGCAGGCAGGCTTTCATACAATCCGCAGGTGTAAAGCCGCAGACCGCCTCTGCAGTGACCTCTGGGGGCTGCGTGCGGCGCGTGCTTCCTTACTGCGCGTGCGCGCGCTCTTGGCTGGCACGCCAGCTGCAGGCTGGTTGCGGCCCCGCCCACCTCCTTGCCTCTGCCAGAAGCGGATGTGAGGCGGGAAGCGGCCTCTTCCTTCTCGCCTCCCCTCTTTTAGCCCCCCCGGGCAGCGCGCGCTTCCCAAGCTCCAGCTGCAATAAACAAGCTTGGCTGGCGCCCCGCGCGCGCGTTCCCTTTTCCTCTCCCTGCCCAGTGGCGGCCGCGCGCGTTCCGACCCTCCTCTCACTGTTAAACCAATCGGCGGTGGCAGCTGCAATGAACGTCACGCCCACCTCTTCGCTCCCCCTCGGTATCTCCCCCCGTCCCCCACCTTGCATAGCCAATGAGAAGGCTTGGATGGAACAAACCCCGGGCGTCAGCGCCCCCATTCATGCAGTGCGGAGAGAGCGCGCGCAGCGAAGGAGAGTAGCAGCGGAGATAGCAAACGTGAACCGCAGCCCGGAGCGCGAGCCGCAATAGGGAACACGACTCGGAGCCGCCCGCTGCACCTTAGCGCGAGGCAGTCACGCTCGTAGCGGCAGGAGCCGGCCGCTTGGAGAACCCTTGGATTTGTTTGCCCAGGCCTGGGGGCCTCTATTACAGCCATGGCGCACGGGCCCGGAGCCTGAAGCGTGCAGTGCGCCTGGCTTCGCATTGGATTTACATGGGGTGAATGATCGTACAGAGGTGAGTAGGGCCGCTGCAGCCGTGGCGCCGTCACACAAGAGTGTCTAGTGCTTCAGGCCCGCGCCACACGTGCAGAGCAGGTGCGACTTAGTCGTGAGAAAGAAAGGACACTGGCTGCCTGTGGAGGCCGGAGAGCCCAGCACGGGGACAGGTGTGTTGCACTACTGTGGGGCGTTGAGTGCTGCAACAGAGGGGATGCGCTGCATACCGTGTCCGATAGTGCTGTGCGAGAGAAGAGGGGGTTGCTGTGTGCAGGGAGACCCTTTCCTAAGGGCCAGCCAACTTTTTCTGTGCAAGGGGTGCATACTGAGTAGGAAGGCGGGCACTCTGTATTAGGCATGGCAGAGATCGATGCCGTATCTAGGACAGATCTTGCAATCTCCGGTGCCTTACTGTGCGGTGATCAGACGCTTTGTTGCTGCGTCTGGTGTGACCGAGCTTGGGTTAAAACGCTGCTCTCTGATGACTGCGTAGATGTTCTTGTTCAGATCTCTCTCCAAACTGTTGATTAAAGATCAGCCATGCAGCCACAGCTTGTTGCATCCTCCGTGCGAAATGTGTGTGTAGTCTCGATGCATGCACGTCACAGTCTTCCATGCATTCAGGGCTGTGTGGGGGGGTGGCTTTAGCCTCGGTGATATGCACCCCCTTGGTGCATATTTAATACCGCCATTGAAAAAACATACAATCGCATGTTTGTTTTCGGCAATTAACCCGTGTCCTAGTAGCTGTTGCATTTTGCCTTCCGTAGTTAAGTAGGCTGATGTAATTATGGTTTAGGGGTGGGTTGCATTTAAACGAAGTTTAACTCTGAGAGCCCAACGATGCATAGGATGCCAGGCATGCCTCGGTTCTATGCACAAAGTGTTACCTAGTTACATGCCTGGATAAACGGGTCATGCCTATGCCGTGCACGTCATACTTGTGCATATGCAGTTATCGCTATTACTATAGTATTTCTGCACACGTGGTTTCTCCACATCTTTATGTTCAGGTCTTATACAGACGCAATCCTCTCTCCACCAATTACTGCAGCAGTTGTGCGCATAACGTGTACCCTACACTCGACTCTTGCAGCTCATACGTACACGGGGGCTCCTGCGCCCCTAGCCATAGCTGCTCTGCACGTTACTCTATAGCGATTCACCCCGGCTGTTAGCGTACCAGGTGCTATTTACGCCCAACTCATAGTCACTTGAATTTCAGATGACCCATCTAGCCACAATGCTGAAGTATACGCATCTCTGGGGCACATTCATGCTTAGTGTATGTGTGCACTGTGACCATGACATCCCGGGTGCACCTGCCTTCATTAAACGACAGCCGTGCCACAGGGTATAACTCTTAAGCTTGTTGCATCACATGCGTACATGAAGTGCGTTCAGCACCATTGGCCACAACTCCTGTTCTCATTTGCGATCTCTGATTGCTTTATCCCCCCCCCCCCCAACCCTCCCCCAATACACACACACAATCTGGCATCCTTCTCTGACCCGTGTATATTGAGATTAGTCTCGTAGCTGTCAGTACAGGAAAGCAAATGTTTGTTTTGTCAGCACACTTGTGTAATCGCAAACTCGTGCCCTTTCCTCTCACACGCCTCTGCGCAGCACCGTCGCGTAGCAAAAGTGGACGTCTTGCACATGGGTAGTGCTAGTGTGCGGCTTCCCTTTGCTTTAGTGGGCTAAGTTCAAAATGTCCACCGGTCAGCTCTGTGGGGGAAGCCGTGTATCTTAAGACGTTTCCTATCCTGCGTCTGGGATTCAGTGCCTACTACGTTGGGGCCCTGAGTTCGAATCTGGGCTTCTGTGCTTAGCTGAAAATCCCTTGACCCGGGGCAAATCACCGCATGTTCCTGTACCATAGTAGGTAATCAACTTTTTAGATATGTGATGGCATTCAAAAGGGCTAATACTACCTCATGCATTCTCTTGATATTTGGTGTTTTCCTACTCCTCGCGAGCCCAAATAGCTTACTGTGTGGTCCGATTCTGTATTGTAGCAATCGTTTCACACTAGTGCCAAGTGACATCTCTTATCGTCAACCGAATATACATAGGTTCCTTGCTCCCCACCTAGATATAAATATACAGGGAAGCGTGAATATAATGAGCACACCCAAGCATTTGAATAGATTACATAAACATTGGCTACACCCCGCTTAATCTGCTGTGTGTTGCACCTAATCGTTTGCAACGGATGGCTGTTCACGCCATACTTTCTTCGGGTAGTATATACAAGTATACCCTCTAGCCTGGAAGGAAAGTAAACTTGCTTTGAATGTCTGTCAGCACGTTGTTCCAGGATCATTTGTGACTACTTCAGTTCCAGACTCCACTCAAATGTATTTGGGCATTGGTCCCCCTGTCCTGATCGGGCTACTGTAAATAGCGCACTGAAGTGTGTTCTCTCTGGCCTGCTGTTAGTTACAATCCTTATCTCCTTTATTCGCCCCACCTAGGATTTCCTCACTTAGCAAATGTATAGTGTACAGCTTGTCGTAAGTTCCTTCAAGCCCCTCACCTGTTTTCCTCTCTCTTCCTACAGGATTTCAGATGCATGCCAGGTTCCCGTTGAATGCCAGAAGTCGAGATCACTACAGATGGAGCTCCAAAGTCAACATGGCAGTGGCAGTTCATTAGTTGTGATCCAACAGCCCGCCCTAGACAGTCGGCAGAGGGTGGATTATGAGAGGGAGATCCCACCGGCAGCCATCTTATCGCTGGGCCAGATCAAGGCCCTGCGAGGAAGCAACGAGTACACGGAAGGCCCATCCATGGTGAAAAAGACAGGGCCACAGACTGTGCCCAGGCTGGAGAAACACGAGAGGACTCATGAGATCATACCGATTAATGTGAATAACAACTATGAGCAGAGGACCAGTCATGTGGTGCCGCAGGCGAGGCCTCCCGTGCTGAGCAGGTCCACCAGTACGGGCAGTGCGGCCAGTTCTGGGAGCAACAGCAGTGCCTCCTCGGAGCAAGGCCTGCTGGGAAGGTCGCCCCAGTCCAGGCCTGGCTCTGGCCACAGGTCAGAGAAGACAGTGAGGACCCAGCCCAAGCCTTTGTCCTTGGTCGTGGATGACCTGAAGAGCGCTTACAAAGAGGAGGACATGACCCAGCACAGGTTTATCTGCGAACAGTGTGGGAAGTGCAAGTGTGGGGAGTGCACTGCCCCTCGGGCCCTGCCCTCCTGCCTGGCCTGCAACCGCCAGTGCCTGTGTTCAGCTGAGACTATGGTGGAGTACAGCACGTGCATGTGCCTGGTCAAGGGGGCCTTCTACCACTGCTCCAACGACGACGAGGGGGACTCGTGCGCGGACAACCCTTGCTCCTGCTCCCAGGCCCACTGCTTCTCCAGATACTTTTGCATGGGCGCCATGTCCTTGTTGCTGCCTTGTTTGCTGTGTTACCCTCCTGCCAAGGGATGCCTTAAACTGTGCCGGGCGTGCTACGACCGGGTCAATCGCCCAGGTTGCCGGTGTAAAAACTCCAACACAGTCTATTGCAAACTGGAGAGTTGCCCATCAAGGGGTGAAAGCAAACCCTCGTGATTTGTTTTTAGTGGGTGCTGACATTCCCTCGAACAATGTTGCTTGCTGGGCACCAGTTCTGTGCACCAATTTTTCCAAGGCCGCCTTAGCCTCCCTGGTCTACCAAAAGCCTGGAATATTGTCCTTCCACTTGGCTAGCCCTTGGTAAGTGTGGACTAAGATGATGCAGTGGGACCTGTGGAAACCTGACACTCTTGCCTATGGAAAGAGTGGGCAACGATGTGCCAGCTGCCCAGGAAGTGTTTTATCGGCTCTGCTTTGGATCACTATAACGTAAAGCATCGGGAATTGATGACACTTTGAAACCAATCATTTAATGTGTAGTTTCAGTTGTCTGGTTAATCCTAAAATATTTTAATTCTGTACCAACTTTTTCGCCAACATCCGGAGTTTAATGATCCAGACTTGATTTGTTCTCGTGGGGGAGCAAACTTCGAGGCAGCCTGCACTGTGGCTTACATGTTTTCCATAGTTCATAGGCGGGGCTGGTCTATGGTGTAACTCTTTCCTTGTGTCCCTGTCCATCTGGGATGCATTGTGCTTTTGAACCCTTGTCACTCTATGATGTTTCCCCGTCTAGGTCTTCACATTGGAGACAATATGGCTGCAATTCCTTTTTCTGTAATGTCTGAAGGACCGTCTAGCTTTGCACGTGTTTTATTTCTCATCTACATTCCTTTCTTCCTTGAACTTGTATTCTCTGTGTGTCTAGGTTCTCTAGGTGCCACGAAACCCCTGCCCCCTTTTCCATCCTACACTCCTAAATGCCATTACATCTTTTCTTCTCAAACCTTTTCCTCTTTAACATTTTTGAATTTCAGACCCACCCACCACCACCACCACCACCATTCTCTTGTCTGTTCTGTGCGTTAAATTGCCTTAGCCACGCCATGTGGCGTTTTTGTATATTTTATGTATAAATCACAAAGTTGAATTCCGACTATTTTTATGACAAAGTCTGTTTAAAGCTTTTTTTATTGTAAAGAATATTTATTATGTGAATCTCTATTATTTTATGATATTTATTGCGAAAGACAGTTGACTTTACTCGTGTCTGACTATAACAAAATATCAATACTTAACAAAATAAGGGTGACAAAAGAAAAGTACATATGTTAACTATAATGCAGAAAATATATTAATTAATGAATATCTGTCTGTTCTGGTTACTTCTTGCTTCCCTTGCGCTGCGTGGCTTGTCTGTGACGGCTGTATTGAGATGTACTGAGGCGAAACACTGATTGTGGGAATGGTTAAGATGCTAAGACAGAAGCAACCCCTCATCCTCTCCGTGGTGTGGCGCATCACAATAGTTTTTTTGTTCAATATCGTATGGTTGAAATGAAATTAATATTCTGTAAAGATTAGCGGCTGGATTTTTTCCACTAATAGTTAAGCCTTCTTTGTACTTTGTTACACTACTGCCCCCAAAAAGTTATTTTTTTTCCTTTCCCTTTTTTAATCCTTTCATGGATTGTTTTCTCCTTCGTTTCTACATTTCTCGCCGGTCATAAAAAAGGGGCGTCTTGTGCACTTTTTGTACTGTGGTACAAACGGCTACAGGACATCTTTGCTGAAAGCCTGGTTTAACACCACATTTCCAGCGTCCTGAGGAGTTTAGTCAGACACGTCTGAGCAATGTTTGGCTCCCGGACTCATACGGCCTCAATGGATGCTCATTGTGGTTTCTTGTGCTGCACAGATGCCACATTTGTATGCAGTTTGGTATGTTTGGTTGTTTTATAGTTATTACTAGGAAGTTCTACTTTACTTATGAAGAGCTGGTTGATGCTCCTCTTGAATTCTGTCGCTGTCAATTACAGGTCTTTTTTCTTGTACCTTTGGTTCATTGGGAGGAGGAAAAGAAGTGCTTCTCCCCCGCCCCCCGTTTTTTTAGATTGTCCAACATCCTGGTTTAGATTTGGGGCTGTGGCAGTTAGAGATCAGTTTACCGTCTTTCCACAGTGTTGGTGGAAATGCTTGAATAAGCATTCTAGTCTACTGGTTTGTAGGGTTGAGTTACAACCAGTGAATTGTGTAGGTGCCCACACACAATGCTACATCTGATCTTCCACAGGACTTGAAGATAGCAAAGCTCGCATTTCAGTGCCTTTTATAGTATACTATGAGCAGGTCCACTGACGTTATATCCTTCTGCAGCCTCTCTGCTTTCTGCCTAATTATAACAATCCACAACCTGTAGATTAGAAAAAAAGTCGTTTCCACAACAAATAGTCTCAAAAGTTACTAAAATCCCGGTGACAAATGTCGGGAAGTGGAAGGCCATATGCAAAAGATAACTGGTGACCTTTCTGTTGCTTACTACTGTATTTGGATGATAGACTGGTAAACTTGGCCCTCCTTACTGCATAATCTCAGTGGCTCTGACCATGGGGTGTACGATAAGGCAGGAAGACTATGAATACCTGACACCTTTTCCTGTTTTTGTGGTAGAATGATTTACAGGCCAAACAGTTACATCAGAGGTGGACAAGCCAACCAATTAGCAGGGAGAGCCGAGCCAAGGGTCTGGCATTGACTTAAAAGCCCGTGAATGAACCGCACCATCAACCAACCAATCAATCAATGGAGGGTTGCTATTTACTGCTCAAAAAGCCATGTCGTGGCATGAACAGGTTCGGCATGGAAATTGTGCAACAAGCAGCATGTTAAACGTGACTGTTTCTCCAAATTCAGAAAATAACATGTAGAAGGGTTTCTGCTTGTTACATCAGATTATATTGCTGTATTGAGCAGCATTTATTAAAGTGATCGTTTTCAAAGTTTTTGAACTTAAAAACTAATCCTCCCCCCAAATGCTTATATTCCTATTCTACCTGGAGCAAGACTATGATCAAGTAAATTGAGCGGCGCAGTCTGAAGATGTTTGTTAAGGTGCTCTCGTGTGTGTAATGAAAACATAACACATACTTGCTTAGGCCTAACAGTTTTGGCCAAGTAGAGCAGTCTGGATTGGTCCCGGGTTTTCTGGTTTCACGTTGTTCAATTCAGTCCCTAGATGAGCATCTGTTTCTCTCTCCTAGTTTATGTCAAAGGTTAATGCTTTGCCTATAATTCTTGGCGATTTAGATTAGAGAGAGGATGGCAGGCAGGAGCTGCATGAAAGCTTTGCCCGTGTTAAACTTAAGGTTGCAAGGGCACCTCGAGACGAGGCAGACATGTTAGTGGTTCGCCCACCTCTGTTTTAGGTGCAGGTGAACCAAATGCCGACTGATTCTCTGGTCGGAAAATGCACAGCAAATCTTACGGGCAGCGTAAATCTGTGGCACAGATATTCTTGGCAGGAAATACAGATGTATTTATTCCCTGGAGACTTCGGGAATTTCCCACAGACATTTAGACATTCTTAAAGCTGTCTGCATTTCTTCTATCCATGCCTGAATTCCCATGTAGAGAGCAGGCATGCAGATCATGGGTTGGGCCAAACAGTAGCTATCAACATAACCTAACCACCTCTGTCACTGGCTGGACTGCTCATGTATTAGAAGGGCTTCAGGCCTCAGAGTAGTAGGGCCAAGTTGCCCACTAAAGTTAGGTGTGCTAGCGTGCTGAGAACCTGTCGCCAAGGAGAAACATGCTGTTTACTAGCATCTCAAACCGATACAGACACGTAACATCTGGAATGAATAGGATATATCGACAGATCCTACAAATCAGGTATTTCTCCTTAAATTTCCCCAGACAATCCAAATGAAAGACAAAACCGCCTAGAAATATTGATGCAAATTTAATCCAGAAATTGTCCAGTAGTCGAACTGCACTCATGAACCCCTTTTGGGAGATGGTCCCATGCAAGCATTGCTTCTTCTCAGACGGGACTACCTCTACCCCCAGTATAGCTAGTCCATGGTCCCTGAAATGTGCCAAGGGGACCCCCCCGGCCTACACCTGGGGAAACTACATCAATCTAGCGACAACCTAGCATTGTTGAGTAACTGCATATTTCATTTAGTTTGCTTTCTAAACATTCAGGGATGTTAAAAAAAAAATTTGCTGAGTCCAGTTTCATTGTTTATGGCAATACTTTGTGTCGTGCTCACAGAATTAAGTACGTTTTTCCCTGCGCAAGCCCTCCCAGAATATGAAAGTGTCACTGCAAGTTTTCACATGTTTTCGAAGACCTGGTTGGCCGTGCTCACAGGCCATGGGGTTCGCTTGCAGCGAGCCTGCTCGATGTGTGGACTGATTTCTTGTTTCTCTTCTCTTGGCCTAGTTTTATTTTCTCTGAACAGCCTGCTTTCCTAGAAGAACGCTTCATACCTCCAGATTTTATGCCTACCTCGCCTTAATCAGTTTGGGATTTCCTTGTTCGGGCTTTCCCGAGTGGATTTCCTGTGCGTTGTTTTTTTTTTCTGCGCTCTCCTTTGAAGTCTAGCTTAAGGAATGCCTGCTCCCAGGCGCTCTGCAGTTTCCATTAGCTATGCCCTCTTGTGATCGTTCCCCGAGAACCTTTCTCGAAAAAATAAGTGTGAACCAGTAACTTGTTTCTATTTAACTAAAAAAAATACACGGTTCGTGTAAACGAACTAATTTGTACTGCAAGCTGCATTCTGTGTCATCAAAATACAAGAAATAAGTGCTCATAGTTAGGAAAAACCATGGCACTGTTATGTTCCTGATAGTTTTAACTTGGATACATAATACACAAAAGCCGGTTCCCCTGCATACAAAGACAGCACACAAGTGAAGGCCTCGACCTTGGCGCAGTTTAAGAATAAGACGAAAAATCAGATTTTGGGATGGAACGGGTTTAGCCAGCCTCCAAACTAAAGCCACACTGCCGCACCTTCCTGCAGAGCTACGCTGGTTGTGTTACCAGGTCACTCATTGACAAACTGAGTGACTGAGCCCGAGGGGAGTTAAAGGTCCTTAAACGGTGTAGTTGACAGATACGTGGTTTGATCCTGCGAGTAATGTGCTATCCCAAGTAGTTTTTGATTTATATTTTAATAATTTGTATTTCTATGTTTTCCTAAGGGGTGGGGGGGGGGAGACTTTTGTCATTGACCCTGTACGGGGAAAGCTGATAGTAAAACTTGTCACGTGGTGGTTTCGGTCTTTCCTGGATATATTTAAATGAAATGCACGACATCCGTATTACAGCGCCGATGTGAATGATTTGAGGAGCTTGGTCGTTTTCAGGAGAACTGCAAGAAGTCGGGTACGCACTGAAGGTGAATCCGCGTTCGTGACTGGGTGAATGGATGAAGTGGTGTTGTACGTGTGGTCTCACTGCGGTGCCACGTCTGATGAGAATCGTGCAGTAGGTGGGGCCGCTGAGGAGAGTGATGTAGAAAGATGGATAGACATCCAAGAAGGTTTTTTTCCCCTCTAATTACCCTCTCCTCCAGTTCCAAAAACATCAGTTTAGGTGCAAGATAAACACACGTAGCAGATACTTCCAGAGCTACGTTTTGGAACATCTTGCAGGCCTCCGTGCTTCACCCCTGAAGGAGAGAACCTTGCTGTGTCCATTGTGATTGGTTCAATAACAGCCCTGATCAAAAATTGTGTGCGACTACAGCGGTTTCCCAGCGGGATAGATCTTGCTATCTTAGTGTCGCCATTTCCTTCAATGTCTTTATTGATACTGACTGTTTGGTAAGAGCCTTTTGTGTAGATCTAAAGTCCTCAAGGTGATAGCTGTCCTCGCAGATAGCACCTTGGACGTTATTCTAGTGACGGTCAAACAGTGCTGAAATGATGGGGTTCGTCACCTAGGGATCCGTGTAAATCTCTCCACTGTGCATCTATTTATCAGGCCAAGTAATCGCCAGCACGAATGCTCTGCAGCTCGAGCTGTACCAGGATGGCATGGGCCTTGCCTGTATTGTGTACTTTACAAATATACTTCCCGTCCGCTGCCACTCTGGGGTATGTTCACGAGCTGCACTGAAGCCTTCCCGGGGAGCGCCTCCCCCTCCTCTTGCTAAAAGTTTTAAGGTTGTGTTTTCATAGTGCGTGACTGCTTGTGTGGAGGAGCCGTGGCCTTTCCAGTTTACGGCTTTGGCTTGTACTGCCTAGTGCCGTCATCGACTCTAAGAAGGCAGCTCTTGTTTTTTTCCCACTTCTAAGGTGGTGGTAGCTCTGTATTAGGAGGCAGCAGGAAGTACTCACCCACCGATATTTCCGATGGCAACCCAAGGGAGTTTTACCATGAATCAGAAATGGATAGCTTGGTTTCCGCAACCCTTTCACTCAGTCTGGTGAATCTTGCTTAACATAAGATGTCAGGTGGCACACAATCTAGTGAAGTTTCACTCAGTGTTGACATGTTTTCCGGTACTATTTAGTAGCCGCCCAAGGACATGGCATCGGGTGTGTCTGTCATGTATCTGTCGCTAGGCCAACGCATGGAACCATGATCACAACGTGACGTGAACTCGTACACCAAGCACAACCTAACATGAAAGTTTGTTCTGAACTGTAATGGCTATGGCTACGTATGGAGCTCTTTAGAAGTGTGGTGGGGGAGGGGGGTGGGGTGTACAATTAGCTTCCGGGGCACAATGGAAACGGCCGTAGGAATGTGTTGATTGTTTAATTAAGAGGGTCATTAATTGGGACTAGCCGAGTCTTGCATCAACTTTGTCAGTCCAAGGTGATTTAATAAAATGTGCACAGATCAATATTTTGAAGTTAATAACCCTGTGGGTATAATAAAAATATTACAGAATGCTAAAAGATTAATACATAATTAACAATTTACAGGCATCTAAATCAATCTGCAAAATACAGCAATTCTGAGTCCATCGTCGAAGAGAGCCCAAAAGTTCACTGGCTTTCTTCCAAAACATTACACCTTTTATAATATTTTTGGAGCCCGAAGGTATATTTCATAGCCTGACATTACATATAAGGGATAGATTTAAAAAAAAAAAAAAAATCAAGCTGATTGATCAATCTTAGTCGGTACAGCATCCCTAATGACTCATGCGTCCTAAAGCTGTACATATTTAATTAGGGAGATACAAACATGTATTATAAAACACAGTAGCTTGTTTACCTACAGCAGAGCTTGGCTAAGTAACCTTGAACGTGTACACATTTGTAATATGACAGACTATGACTGAGGCTGTATTTTCATTGCTTTCTGAAACAGACATGCTTATACGCGTAAAATAAATATGCACTTTTCTGCAGCATTTAATGAATGATTTTCGATGTGGCCTGGTTATGCTAGACGTAGCATGCCTAAATGAATCATAATGTTCTAGGTAATAAAAACTCGTTTACTAATTTCTATTTTGTCTGTGGGCCAATGTGTATATACGATCAGACACCTGATAGAAAGGCATTGCTAGCACCTGCCTACCACCCTAATCTTATTCCTTCAAACGCACATTTTCTACTCCCACCTTCTGAACTAAGAAGCTGCCTCCGACGTGACTGACCTTAGGAGACCAACCCTGGCATACTGGGACATATAGCAGAACTCGAGCATTCATATAGCACCCTTGTCCGGCTACCACATTCAGCATCGTTTTACTGAACCCCAACATACAATTAATACCCTGGGATATTTCAACGAGATCGCGTTTTATTTACATAGAACTTGCCCGGAGTATCTATGTGCATCATTTGATGGTGTTAGTGTCTGACTCACACTTTGACTGAAGAATATATTCAGGATCAGAGCATTATGACCTAGCAGTTGATATTACTGTAGGCGTTGGGTATTTTGTTGCCGTTTTCAAGTGGGGCACGGTGTATCAGGATGAAATTGTGTTCTGTGAAGTACTGGAATGCCCCATTAGGGGCGCCCTTCACAACCGGTCTGTAAAGTCAAGATTTTTAGCCTGTTTATTTGAAAAGATTGTACTGGAATGCATAGTTATTAAGGTTTTTTGGGTAAAAGGCCCCAGGCTGTCCTTGCCTCAGCCGGTCCAGTGTGAGGCCACGCCATTCGGGTCCCAGGTAGAGTGGACGAGGCTCTCGGAGCGGAATACTCGAGGTGTGCTGGGTCCAGGGGGAGCAGGAGAATGAACTCTGTCCAGTATAGGAGAGGGGCGGAGAGGATCTGGCGTAAGGGCCAGAGGTGGCTACTTTGGAGCTGGGGAACCAGGTTCGAGGCCCGGTGTCTGCCCAACTTCCTCTGATTCTGGGTAAATCATCACTTAATCTCCCCACGCCTACCAAAAATAAATGTGCCCTTGTGTAATGTAACTAGTGCTCAAGTAAAGCGCTCCAATACCTCCAGGTGGAGTCCGCGATACATAAATCTGCCAAAAAAGAAAAAAATGCAAAAGGGTCCACTGCCTTGTCTAAAACGAGGCTTGAGTTTCTAGTGTTCTTGCTCATTTTAGTAATCCCACAATAGAAAGGCATTCGATTCTAGCAGAGGGACCTAGAAGATGGAGGAGAGCTTAGGATAATACTAAAACAAACTTGTTTGTAAAAAAAAAATCGAGTTTTTTTGCGCACTCTTGCATGAGTCGGATCTGCCCCGGGTTCCTAATGCTGAATATTTTTGCAGGAATGTCCCCTTTTGTTGCTCGGAATGGCTGGCTGCAGATTAGCGGTACGCCAATTTCCTGTTGCCTTTCAGGGCTGCAATTCGAGCCCAGTTTGCTGCTGGCTCTTGCACAAGTGGAAACAAAGAGTGACTTCATGCCGGCCTCCCTCCCCGGCTCTTAGAAAGAGTGGAAGTGGCTAAAGCCCTACTTTACAGGTAATTAACAATAGATAATGTTTGCTCTGCATTTTTTTGAGCTGATAGAACGGCAGAAGTACACATTCAGCTCCTGCCCGGGACACTGTGCCTCGGTTTTATGGACACAAGAACTGTCATTTCGTCTACGGGTTTGCACCGAGTATCGAAGTCAAATGTGTGCTTTGCAGAACCATCCTAAAAGGTTTATATAAAAAAAGCGGCTGTTGCAGACTGTCGCGTCTTAAAGGAACATCAACACTTAGGGCAGGTGCCTTTGGAGACGACAGGCGACTGCCTGATGTAGGGCCCATTGCAGAACTGCATTCTATGACGAGCTTTGAGGTGCAGTGGTTTCATGCCTTGTTAACATTTATGTGATAGGTTAAATATGTTTCTATGTGATGTTGATGCGACACAAGGGCCTACCTGCTCAACAAAGTTTTATCTCCAGTGAAGAAGTTTGCTGTGGCCATAAAACGTTAACCATTACTAACGAATTCTTTCTCGTGCTTTGAGGACAGCTTCAAGCGTGGGTCCGGGTTGCTTAAACCTCTCGTGTTGGAGGTGAGTGAGTGAGTGTGTGTGCGTGTTTTGGGGCCTTCATTCTGAGGTGCATTAAATTGCTGAGCGGGGGTTCATGCAGTGTTTAGTTTTACAGGACCATTCTGAGGGCAGAATGGGGAATAACTCGCATCGGTGCTTGTACAGAACCGAACAATCTCAATTTTTTCCCCATCACCAATCTGCCTCCCCCCCCCCCCCCCGAACACATTTTTCAGTTGAATCGTGAAGTTGTGTGCTTGAGGCGGTGGAGCGAGGTAGTTTAATACACCTCATAATCCTCCAGATTTGGGTGCACTCTGAAATGATGGGTTTAGCCTCTCTGCACTCTTGGGTTGTGGATCGTGGGCCGCGGTTTTCCCTGAACAGAAGCCCTAAGTGACTTTGAGGACACAAAACACATGGCCAAGTGTGGCCATAAATACCTGGCTCCCAGGCGTAGAACTTGTGGTGGGTGCTAAGCTTGTGTGACAGGGTTTTCGCAGCTGTTAAAAAGCAGTCTTGAGTTTCTGGTACCATCGGTCATACATGTGTTGCTGGAAGAAGTCAAGAGTGGCTTTGGATGGGCCTTAGGCCAAATCCATGACCCCTGCTTGAAGATCATTTACCCAAGCTTGTCTTTACAGGTTTCACAGATGGAGTAGAAACGGCCAACCCACCAGCAGTGGAAATGAACATGGAGATCTGGCGCAACACTTCTTTCCCTCCACCCAAGGCTGAGGCTTAAGTTCCTATTGGTGTCTTGACTCTTGTCTGCCCGTATCTGCGAATGGGACAGTGGGGACTATTTAACCACACACTTCCAACGGAGAGGTCCAGTCCAACGGGTTCATTAATTTGGATCCCAGTGCCATGACGGTCTGAGCAGGTCCCTGTTTCTTACGTTTCACACACCACAATTCTCTGCAGTTTCTGCACATCAGTGACCCTAAATTTGGAATGATGTATTTCCTGCTTTGTACTTCAGGACTAAGGGATAATTACATTACCTCCGTATAACATTTGGGAGCCTAGTTATTTGTATCAATCTCATTTAATTCACTCTAGCCTACAAATTTTCTTTCATTGGTTGAGTTGAAGTGCAATGCTACTAAAACAATTTTAATTTTTACATGTCGGTTTTACTCAATGGTCTGGCTAAAATACAGACAACTGGGAGAACGTTGGAACTGTGGCCAAACTCACCCTTAAAGGACTGCGAGAATACAAAAAACACAACGAGGCCTCCTTTTTTGCGTTAATGTCCACAATATGTCCGGTGGTCACATCAGGCCACGCGTTATGCATATCTCAGTTGCACGTTGCACTCCTAGCTAGACCCTCCCACCACGTCCAGCAAGGGAACCGTGTTTTTGCTGGTCACACTTTCAACTGTACTGCTCCTCACCCAAACTTTCATTCGCTCCGATTTGAACACGTGATATGCTGATTCTTTGGTGGCAAGTGCTTTAAATGGAAATATAGAAGGGCAGTTACTCATATTTTACGGTACCTCTTTGCTCCTATGAAGGACCGGGTACGCTCGCATTACATAAATTGCAGCAGTGCCGAGAAGTGCAGGCACTCTCCTTTTCATATTAAATACAAAAGTGCAGGTACTCAGTACGTGCCCATTTAAAGCACTGATCGTGGCACTCGAATTGCAAAACGAATCGTGTCCAGGCGTGGGAGTCGACCCTGACGGCAAAGGCTTATGATGGCCTTGAAACATGGACGAGCTAGGCAGATCAGATGCTTTTTTTTTTTTTGAAGGATTCTTAAAGGAATGCGCGAGAAATCGTCCCATCCATTTTCTTAGCACTAACTAGAGATCCTCGGTAAATAGCTTCGACAGGGAAAATACACCAGGGCGTGGGCGCAGGGCAACCAGGAAACTGCAACTACAGCTAGAACAACAGTCTGGATCCATCCACGACCCCTTCGCCACAAAAACACTCTCACACCTGATCCCTTGAAGCGCTGTACACATTAAGTTCTTGTAACGACCATACACTGTTACCTGTGTGCTGCATTAAAAAATACCTCTCACGGAGTGCTCTGTGCCCGACCTACATGTGCAATTCGACATGACATGCACTCCCTTTTCCACTGGAACTTGTTGACCTGCCAAAACAAGTGAATCACATAGGAATAAGTGACACCCTTTCGTGTGACCTTTAATGGTGCTTGTCGTAGGCCAAGGAGGCGATGTTTCACACTGGAATGGCTGACTGGCTCCTACACCAGGCTCTGTGTGCAGGTTTACTGCACACCACAATTTCCTGCCTCATGCTTTCCTGTGAAACATGAATGTGGGAGTTGCCTGCGCTCTGGCAAGTGCGAGAGGCGGCGATGGGATACAAGTACGTCAGTCTTAAATGGCAAGGATATATTTAGTCACAAGAAACTACATCCAAAAAAAGCGCACACAATTGTGCAAGTTGGCACGGATGTTGTGACTGGCCATGTGCGATTGTTAAAGACCTAATTTGTGTTCTTGTGCTATTTATAATCTGTTCCTCTAATGTAGAACTCGAGAGCTGGGCTCTATCTTCACAATAACACACACCGAGTTTTTTTTTTTTTTTAATGAAGTGGAGGTTCTCGTAGCACACAGCTCACTCTTCAGCATACCGTTAACGGTCGTTTATTTGGCACAACTGCTTTCTCCCCCAAAGCTTTCTGGTACTAGTGTTCAGACTAAAAGTAGGGTGTGGGGAAAATGCCACGCCGTCATAGAAATCCTTGAGTAATTGTCTTTTTTTACAGTAAAATAAAAATACTGCTCAGCAAGCACCGGAAATCTGATTCCCATATCATGCTTTTTTTTTTTAAATAAATCACCAGAGTATCCATATTTTCGACAAGGGTGCCATATGCTTTTCCTAAAGTATGATTTAATGCGAGTTGGTTAACAAGGTACTTGTGTTAAAAAAGCTTACATAGTACAGACACCTCACTCCCGAAGGAGTATCGGGGCGCTCTATGAAACAAAGGAAAGACAAAAGTTCAGAAGTGCCAAGTTTTCAATTATTTTTTAAACCTGCCAAAGTTTGCACAAGATCGAATGTGGCGAGGGAGGCTATTCCAATGATGAGGGGTTGAGTAAAAAAAAAAAAAGCAACTGACCACTAAGCCTGGCGGTTCAGATCCGGCAGGGACTTAGCAAGGCTTTATCCATAGACCTCAGATTCCAACTCGGATAGTACTGAGTAACCCTAACTCGAAGGTAAGCACACCACAAACTTGTGCGTAAGACATAGAAGTTTAAACAGACTGAGCTGCCTGACAGGTAGCCAGTGTAATGCTCTTAAGGTAGGCACAGAAGGTGAGCCAGGAGGAAGGTTACAGACTAGTTGAGCCACATTATTTTGAGCCACCCGTAATTTAGAAAGAAGAGTCTCACTTGCTGCTGCCATAAGAGCATTACCATAATCCAGGAGACTCGTAAGCAGGCCTTGGATCAAAGTGCCCCTTGACCTCATCAAAAGTCACCTGAACACTTTTTTTAAACAGCTGCCACTAATAGATGTAACCTGTTCTTTCATGGACAACTTGTCATCCACCAAACAGCTAAGATTTTTAACTACCCTTTTGTGGGCACGGACCTGGACCAAGTTTGGTTAGACACCCGTCCTCAGAGCCTGGGCCTTACCAAACAGCAGGATTTCAGTCTTTCCTCCATTCAGTTATAAACAAATGAGTCATCCAAGTGGCAACCTTCCTCATAAAGACATCCGAATTTGGAGGTCTCAGAATCGTGCCCAAAATAAATAATTGGATGTCATCTGCATAAGATATTATTTAAAAGCTGTAAGCTTTAACAGTCTTTGCAAGTGGGGCCAAGTAGAAGAGGGTGGGGCTCCGGGAGGAGCACTGAGGAACCCCTTATACATGGTCCTGGCTCGAGATTTAAAATGGGTGTAGTGAAACCACTTGGTTTCCAGCTCTGAGAAAGTCTTTAAACCAGTCTAAGGCCTTCACATGTAGGCCCCGATTTATACTTTTTTTGTACCGCATTAGTGTAATTTTTTGACGCAAAAGCGTCGCAAACTTACAAAATACAATTGTGGTGGAATCAATCAGTGTCAGAAGGGCAGTCTCTGTGCTATTGGGAGCTCTGAAACATGATTGATTTGAGTCTAATAAATGATTGTTCTCCAGGTATTTAGAAAGTTATTTGTGAACTACGCCCTCCAAAAGCCAGCTGAGAAGATGCAAAATGGGACGGTGGGTCACAAGTGTGTTGGGATCACCATTTGTGTTTTTTAAGATTGGGATGACAAAGGTAGATTTCCAGTCCTGCGTCAATTTTATCTGAGTCTAGAGATAAATTGAGATGGTCCATAATAGAAGGTGTAAGTACTGTGCTAAAGAGGACACTACGGGGCAGGGATCCGATGGCAAAACAGACCTAACCTTGCCCGCAGGTCTTGCACTTGTTCTTGAGAGATGGCACCAAACCTATCCTTCAAGGCAGGCGAGTTTGGTGGAGGTGGATTAAAATTAAGTAAATCATCTGGCCTCATTGTCGAAATGGGACACATCATATCTCAGTAAGCTTTTATGAGGTTATTATGATATCAAGTTAATGTATTATTTATATCTTCACATTTATGTAACACAATGGGTATGAAAGGCAGTTTGAAAACTAAGGATGTTAACCTGTCTCCAAGGTCTGGTCGCCCTTCTACCTTTTGCCCACAGCAGACCTAGCCAGCTAAAAAATGATGGAAAAGTGGTCAGTCCAAACTAAGGGCTTAGGGATATCTATTTTGAGCTGCTGAGAGTTGGTGAGCAATAAGGTCCATAGTGTGACCAGCTGTATGAGTGGGGCCTACAACCCTCTGCTGTAACTAGCATTTCAAGATCAGTGAATAGCTGACTAACATCAGTATCCGAGGCATCTTCCCCATGGTAGTTAAATTTGCCTAATAAAAGAAAGTTTTCAGTCACAAGCGAGTGCGGCACAAGGTGCTTCACCAGTTTATGGCTAAAAGCTCTTTTAGGACCAGAGAATGTAAACTAAGGCACCTTTACAGAAATCCCCCAAGGGAGTCTCCAACTTGAATATACACATTTCTACCCAATCAGATAGGATTGTGTCAATGATTGCAATCTTCGGGAGTCCCCCCTCCCACTTAGTTCTCTATCCAGACTGACCACTGTGTATTTCTCAGAGAAGGCCATAGCATTACAGGGAAGGGCCAGCAGATGGAGCCATGTTTCTGTAATGAAACAGATGTGAGGTTTGGGGTAGGATAGGTGGTCCCATAGTTCAAAAGCATGTTAACCTGGCATTACAGTAGAGTCCTCTTATCATCCAGGATTTGTTAGAGCCTATGGTTTGTAGAGCTATAGATTTTGGCAAAACGTTCTTCTATGGTTTGTAGAGCTATAGATTTTGGCAAAACGTTCTTCTCCCACTGTGCCCTGTTTGTAGTACAGTTGTTACCCACCCACCTTGCTCTCAGACGCCTCGAGAGGTAATGCAGTACAAGAAAAGCCACAACTAAGACGAGGGGAAGGGCCCTCCAAGGAGAGAGGAATGTGACGAAAGCATGGTTTTGATAGAACCTTATCCTATGTGAGCTTACCCTCGACCCTTCTTAATTTCTCACCAGAGTAACACAATGTAAGTTCAGGGCTGACACCAGAGAGATGAAAGCAGGGGTCCTGGCAATGTCTGGGCGCAGACCTGGCTTGCATTCGGCATGTCTGCGATTCCATGATGTTTAAACAGAGCAGCCCATTTCTAATGGCCTGTAAAAGGCTAGACTGCTAACCGCACAAAGATGGTGGCCCTAGCAGTCAACTAGTAAGTAGAAAATGATATTGCTTGCTCTCTCCGCACAAACTGTAGCTGCCAGAGTGGACCGGAGAGCTGTGTAAAAAGGCAAAAGGTAGCCTGTAATCCCGAATCCAGGGTCACAAATTCAGAGAACCATCCTCCCCCTCCCAAAAACCAATGCTCAAAATAGGGCAAGAGGACCAAGTGCAGAGAACATACACGGAGGGCTCTGGCAACATGCCCATGTTCCACCCATGTAATGCCCTCTTGGCATTAGGTAACGGAAAGCAATGCTTCATGCTGCTTTGCGTTACTTTTAGGGTATTTTCCAGCGCAAAACAAGTTTTGTGCTCAAAAGTAAATAGGTAAAAAAAAAAAAGGATTTCGCGTCAATTTGTTTCACTTTTGTGATGCAAACACAGTGTAAAATCTTAGTAAATATACCTCCAGGTATCCTTCTTTGGGATGTTCATGCCTGTGGAGAACTAGTGGTAAGACCACCATATTAAGTAGGCATGTGTTGCTTGTTTATGCTCAAAGCTGGTAGATGATGCACCAGTGAAACTGGTCATTGCCCTAAGGTGAACCATGAAGAGGAATCGCGGGGAAGACTGCACTTAATGTGTAATGAACATGTTTAGCACCATGGAGAGCCCACTGCACAGAAGCAACGTGTAAAAACTGATTCATAATAACTGCTTTCCTGGAGGAGTCCTCCAGGTACTTGGAGTCTGTGGTGTACAAAAGGCATGGGTGTTTTCATAATGTCCTGGACCTCATCTTTCTGTTCCTATTTACCACTTTGTGTGTGCCAAGTCAAAAGTAGTTGAATTGTTTAGGCCCTTCAGATAAGGAGCTGTCAATGTAAGATCTACCTTCAACAAAGATTACTTTCATATTCCAACCCTGGTGCACAGCCCCACTACACACAGATATCCAGAAGATCTATGAACGGCTGACATCCATTTCACCATTCCATTCTGACACATTTCTCAGTAACACATTACTAGAGTTACTGCTCCTGCGAGTGTTAACATACACAAATTACATTCCATTGGCAGTGGAATAGTCACCAAAATGAAGGAGAATCCAGTTTTCACATTCAAAGCTAAAAGATCAGACAGAATCAAAACCCTAGGAACTGCTGCTGCTGCTGCTAGTACTGGAGATGCTGATACTGAGATAGATCCAGCATTGTTGTTTCAAATAATGATGACTGTTGCTGCTTCCAGTGACATGAATCTTGCAGATATCATGCATTACGAGCTTTGTGCTTTCCCTCCTGAATTATTTGAATCTCACAGTATGTTAAGAAAGGCTGACAAGTGTCAATTAGCACCTGCAATACTAGAGAAGTCTAATGAGTTACAAACTGAGGGGCATATTTATACTCTGTTTGCACCGAATTAGCGGCATTTATTTTAACTCTAATTCGGTGCAAAACTAACTCCTTATTTATACTTTGGTGCCAGACCCATCTAGTGCCAAATTTATGGAGTTAAAAAAAAGTAATTTTTTGGAAGAGGAAACCTATCTTGCCTTAATGAGATGCAAGGTAGGCATTCCCGTGCAAAAAATGACCCAATGGCCTTAACACTATGGCCCATATTTATACTTTTTGACGCTAAACTGCGCTAACGCAGTTTAGCGTCAAAAAATTTAGCGCCGTCTAACGCCATTCTGAAGCGCCATGCGGGCGCCGTATTTATGGAATGGCGTTAGCCGGCGCTAGCAGACCGGCGCTGCCTGGTGTGCGTGGAAAAAAAACACGTAGACCAGGCAGCGCCGGCGTAGGGGGAAAATGGCGTTAGGGCGTCTTAAAATGGGGCAAGTCAGGTTGAGGCAAAAAAATCGCCTCAACCCGATTTGCGCCATTTTTTTCGACGCCCAGACGCCATTTAAATGACTCCTGTCTTAGTAAAGACAGGAGTCATGCCCCCTTGCCCAATGGCCATGCCCAGGGGACTTATGTCCCCTGGGCATGGTCATTGGGCATAGTGGCATGTAGGGGGGCACAAATAAGGCCCCCCTATGCCACCCAAAAAAAATTAAAAAAAAAAAAATTATACTTACCTGAACTTACCTGAATGTCCCTGGGATGGGTCCCTCCATCCTTGGGTGTCCTCCTGGGGTGGGCAAGGGTGGGAGGGCGGGGTCCCTGGGGGCAGGGGAGGGCACCTGTGGGCTCATTTTGAGCCCACAGGCCCCTTAACGCCTACCCTGACCCAGGCGTTAAAAAGTGGCGCAAATGCGGGGTTTTTTGCCCCGACCACTCCCGGGCGTGATTTTTGCCCGGGAGTATAAATACGACGCATTTGCGTCGCCGTCATTTTTTTAGACAGGAACGCCTTCCTTGCATCTCATTAACGCAAGGAAGGCGTTCACGCAAAAAAATGACGCTATTTGCCCATACTTTGGCGCTAGACGCGTCTAACGCCAAAGTATAAATATGGCGTTAGTTTTGCGCCGAATTTGCGTCGGAAAAAACGACGCTAATTCGGCGCAAACGGAGTATAAATATGCCCCTATATTTATACTCCCGTGCAAAAATGGTGCATGGGAGGGAGGTGGGGTCAAAAAATGGGGCAAAGCTTTCTTTGCCCCATTTTTTAACGCCTGGGTCAGAGCAGGCGTTAGGTGACCTTTGGACCTATTTCCATGGTGGAACACCAGGCAAAAAGCCCACAGATGCCCTCCCCAGGCCCCAGGGACACCCCCACCCACACCAGAGGACCCCATCCCAGGTAGTACAGGTAAGTATTTTATTTTTTAAAGTGCCATTGGGGGCCCTGAAATGGCCACCCCTACATGGCACTAGGTGCATTGGCCATCCCCAGGGGACCCTGGTCCCTTGTGCTGGACATTGGGGTGGTGGGCATGACTCCTGTCTTTTCAAAGACAGGAGTCATGTGGTATGGATGGCTTTGCGTCAGAAAATGACTCTAGGCAGGTTAGAGTCATTTTTTTTACTCTAACCTGCCTAATGTCATTTTTTGGTGCAAAAACCCCTTCTTCCATACTGCCAGCCCAACCCGACTAAAGTCTTTTTTTTTGCCGCTAGCCTACCCTTTGCACCGCCTTCCACCATTCCATAAATATGGTGCTCGGCTGGTGCACAGAAATGGTGCAAGCTGGTGTTAAACTTTTTGGTGCAAAACTGAGTTGGTGCAGTTTTGCACCAAAAAGTATAAATCAGGGCCTGAGTTTGTTGAAATACAATCTACTTATCAAATGCCATATGGCGGCTCACTATTGCAACGCATTCTATGGCACAAATATGACACATACAAGAATGTTGCGAACTCCTGCGCTACTTTCACACTTCAACAGGATGGGAAAGCTATCATTGTGTTCGATGGTTGAGATGATTCTCCATCAAGGACTGGACCCAGAGAAGGCAACGGAATTCTCAGATAAGCACAGCTGTAAAATTTACAGAAATATGAAGTTTGTTGGCCCGAAAGATAAGTTCTTGTCAAATAACAAAAACAAACAGCTAATCATCTTACTCGTAGCCGAGAAGTTAAAGAAATGTGGCTGTACCGTGCAATATGCTGTTGGAGATGGTGATGTGTCTATTGTTTGTGCTGCGATTTTGTCTTCCAAACATTCATCCACTACCATTGTATCTGAAGATACAGATTTACGAATTCTTCTATTGTATCATCCTAAGAACTATGGTTCAAAATTATATTATCATAGCGACATTAAACAGGGATCATCTATGAATTCTGTACATGATATTCTCGGTATTCAGGTCTTGCTCGACACTGACATTTAAAAGTACCTGCCATTTCTTCACGCTTATACAGGTTGTGACACAACTTCCAGAATTTTTTCTATTGGAAGGGCCAAAGCAATTGGTCAACTTCTAAATGAAAAGGAGCTCCAAGTAGTTGCAAACATTTTCTATTCAGAAGATTCCCAACATGTTGACATTGAACACACAGGGAAGAAGGCCCTGTTGGTGTTGAATGTATGCAGGAAAATGGTTGCATTGACACACTTCGTCATCAAATGTTGTTAGGAAAAATAGTAGCTGCCACATCATTTGTTACACCAGAATGATTGCCACCTACTGAATCTGCCACAAAGTACCACATCTTTCGCACCTACTGTCATATCAGACCATGGCAATCAACCGCAGAGAATCTCAATCCGAAAGAATAGGGTTGGTATGAAGAAGATAGTTCATTTTGGCCCACAATATGTGACATGCCGCCAGCTCCGGACTTGTTATTGAATATGATATGTTGTTCCTGCATGACACACTGTGCAACCATGAGATATGCTTGCAAAAAAAGTGATGCCCTGTTCTGCTGTTTGTGGAGAGTGCCAAGTCAGTAGCTGCAATAATTGTGTTACCAACGAATATGAAGACAGCAGCAGTGATGCAGAAGAGTGATTTTTGTTTTGGGTTATCGTGTTCTTGCATTTTGGGTATCATGTTTTCAGGTTATCTAATGTAATTTGTTCTTCATATGTCTCTGTTTATGTTTTCTTAAAGAATTTTTTTTTCTCCATTTTCCTGGACAGATAAAAATACAATCCATTATGGCATTTCTGCAATTTTAAAATGTGATTTTTCTGGGCTTTCCCATAACACAATTTTGTTGAATTTTGGATATGTCAAACAGTACCGATTCCGGAGTAGAAAACCAGTTAAAACACTTCTGTTGCAATTTTGCCCAGGTTTGATGGTGTTTTCGTAGTTTGACTGGACTATAGATGAATGAATGATGGTTCTTATACTTAAGGTGTCTTATAGTTCAGAATGCTAAAAGAGAGACTAATGCCAGAGAAAACCAGATTCTTGTTCATAAAATGCACAATGTGTCAAGCAGAGAATATTACATTCAACCCATAGTTGAAGTGGGAGCCAAAGTAAGAAGAGATGAGTTTTAGAGAAATGAGAGAACTTGTGTAGCTTGGCCACACGTCTGGCAGCTTTGTTTTTCCTAGCTGTAGCCTGCTGTATTAGGCAAGCTACAAATTACAAAAAGACAGCTTTTTGTGTATGTAATCAAGGCATGATGGCAGTTTTCACAATTGAGGTATGGAATTCTTACAGAATGAAGGGCATGATGGCTGTTCCCAGGAGATGCAAAGAATAGGTGGTGAAACCCTTCAAGATTTCCATTTTGTTAGTATTTACAAACCTTTGCAGGTCATATTCCTACACTGGACATGGTCAGACATGTACTTCTGTCAGAGGCAGGTGTAAATCTGTATCCGTGGCGGGAACAGGAAGGGAACACCTGCAAAATTGAACGGGAGTGTTTGGAAATGACTTTCCCAATAATGAAAAGTATCTTGTTTTCAGAGAAACAAGATAATAAAAAATAGCAAACACAAATGCACTTTTCATAGGCATTTACACTTGCCTAAATGTATGCCATGTACATTTATGCATGTACCAATGCATACAAAAGAAAACTATTCCTGGAAAGCTGTAAAACAATTTGCAAATTCACTCCATACATAAGCACACCTACGTAAACTTAAAATTATTTTTGTGAATTGGGCCTTTTGAAAGTTTGTAAGGGTTCTTCAATATCAGAGCCACAAGTAAGCCAGCCCCATGCACTCCCTCTCTTTGGTAAGCATGTGAGTGGATGTCAGACCAGTGCAAACCTGCCAGGTGGATACCTGTAAGGATCTGAAATCCACTCGACTGGTTCCACACATGATTCCCATAACCAAGAGGTAGAGTTCCATTATCCTTCCCAATCCTCCTCTCCCCCTTCTGGATCCTGCATTGCCTGCACCACTGTCAGACCCCCCCTCATCCTACTAGATCCAGGGAGAGCCAAGTCATAGCCCGCCTCCCACCCTGAAGCCATAGCTGTTCCCACACTCCAGCACAAAGGGAATCTCCTGTGGAGATCCAGAATATTCGTGATAGCATCCAGGAGAATTCAGCAAGAAGGGACTGACAATGGAGGTGCGCATACCCTGCACCACTAAAGTCAGTGCTACAAGATATAAATAACCCTGGAAGTAAGAATCAGAAGATACATCCACGAAGCCCCATTCCCATAACCTTTGCTGTCACAGCATCGCCCACACTATGGGGCATATTTATACTCCGTTTGCGCCGAATTTGCGTCGTTTTTTTCGACGCAAAACTAACTCCATATTTATACTTTGGCGTTAGACGCGTCTAGCGCCAAAGTTCATGGAGTTAGCGTAATTTCTTGGCGTGAACACCTTCCTTGCGTTAATGAGATGCAAGGTAGGCGTTCCCGTCTTAAAAAATGACTCCCAGGAATGTGCGTGGTATTTATACTCCCGGGCAAAAATCACGCCCGGGAGTGGGCGGGGCAAAAAACCCCGCATTTGCGCCTGAATTTAACGCCTGGGTCAGGGCAGGCGTTAAGGGACCTGTGGGCTCAGAATGAGCCCAGAGGTGCCCTCCCCTGCCCCCAGGGACACCCCCTGCCACCCTTGCCCACCCCAGGAGGACACCCAAGGATGGAGGGACCCACCCCAGGGACATTAAGGTAAGTTCAGGTAAGTTTTTTTTTGTGGCATAGGGGGGCCTGATTTGTGCCCCCCTACATGCCACTATGCCCAATGACCATGCCCAGGGGACAGAAGTCCCCTGGGCATGGCCATTGGGCAAGGGGGCATGACTCCTGTCTTTGCTAAGACAGGAGTCATGTTAATGGGGGATGGGCGTCGTAAAAAAATGGCGCAAATCAGGTTAAGGCGATTTTTTGGACTCAACCTGACTTGCCCCATTTTGAGACGCCCATACGGCATTTTCCCCTACGCCGGCGCTGCCTGGTGTACGTGTTTTTTTTTCACGCACACCAGGCAGCGCCGGTCGGCTAACGCCATTCTATAAATACGGCTCCCGCATGGCGCTTCAGAATGGCGTTAGACGGCGCAAATTATTTTGACGCTAAACTGCGTTAGCGCAGTTTAGCGTCAAAAAGTATAAATATGGCCCTATGACTTCTGCCCTTGAGAACCTAGTGATTTACCCACCAAGGTTAAGAGAAAAACTGCCTCCCACCAATTGGCGAAGATTGATTTTTAATCCTCTTATCCCCCCCAAAAGATCCACATTGGGAAAACGTCCTGTCATGAAGGTTAGTGGCATTTGTGGGAGGGTATGGGAGACTTGTGAGAAGGTTTGAGAAACCCCTGTAAATGAAGGTTGATTACACAGACTGGCCTCACCGGCATCTCATCCTCTCAAACTATAGTCCCCTATGGAGGTTGCCTGTTTTTCTTTTTTTGTCTGAGATTCCTGCCTTGTACTTCATAACCTGAACTCATGTCTTTTGCTACGGATTGGATCAGAAGAAGGATAAAAGTTGAAAGAGGATACACCAGAAGCAAAGGCGCAACTCGAGCATATTGAGGTACTGGGAGAGGAGTGCACGGTGGGTAGCCGCTATACCACAGAAGGAAATCTAATAAGGATAACTGATGATTTCACCAAGAGAGCAATGTCAGCATAGGATGCCCGAGTGGATGGCCTATAACTCCAGGAGATATAAAAAACACCCCTTCAGAACAACCCAAGTGCTAAAAGACTAAGCACTAAACCTCATGTCTTTCTGTCGGAGGCTAAACCATGCAGACTGAGGTATATCTGGCCAAAAGAAGAAATATAAATCTGGCCAAAATAAGGACAACCTGTGCAAGAGGAAAGCAAGTCTGATGAGGCCATAGAGGCGCAATCAACTGGACCCGAATCATCATCATCTTCAGAAACATTTTGAGCACCATTGGAAGATTTGGAATGTGAAGAAATGCATACAACAAACCTGATGGCCACCAAAAAGTCAGAGCTGCCGTTGGCTCGGCCCCTGGACACTGACTTCAGGAGTAAAAGCACAGGAGCAGGGTATATTCCCTAATTGCAAACAGATCCAGCCAAGAATGATACAGCCCGGAATCCAAAACATGAATAATCTTGCGGTGAAGTGAAACTTGAGGAAGAACAACCTTCTCCACTGATCCACCAGAACATCTCCTGATCCATTCTGGTAAGTTGCAGTTAGAGAAATTAGGGTGGGCTCCACCCACCAAGTGAGGGGATGGGACACCAAGACCTGCTCCCCCTGCCTGCTGATCTAGATCTTACCTGCTTCTCCATATGGACCAGACCCACATAGTCACAGAGGAGGGGAGTGAAGGCCTCCAAGTTAGGAATACAGTCCTCACCGGTTGGTTGACTCAGTAACTTCACTTAAGGACCAATACGCCCGGATCATCTTGGTTCCCTGCATCGTTCTACCACTCCACTGAACTGGTATCTGTGGTGGCTACCAGCGACAGCAGAGAGGCCAATTATACAGCTGTCAAAAGACTGGACTCCACCATTGCCCCCCAGGCAGAAGCCAATTGAAGAGACACTGAACTCAGGCCCATATTTATACTTTTTGACGCAAAACTGCGCTAACGCAGTTTAGAGTCAAAAAAATTAGCGCCGGCTAACGCCATTCTGAAGCGCCATGCGGGCGCCGTATTTATTGAATGACGTTAGCCGGCGTTAGCCGCCGTCGCCGTCTGGTGTGCGTTAAAAAAAACTACGTACACCAGGCAGCGCCGGCGTAGGGGAAAATGGAGCTTGGGCGTCAAGAAATGGGGCACGTCAGGTTGAGGCAATTTTTGCGCCTCAACCCGATTTGCGCCATTTTTTTTTCACTCCCAACCCCCATAGAAACCCTTGCCCAATGGCCATGCCCAGGGGACTTCTGTCCCCTGGGCATGGTCAATGGGCATAGTGGCATGTAGGGGGGCACAAATCAGGCCCCCCTATGCCACAAATTATTTAAAAAAAAAAAACTTACCTGAACTTACCTTAATGTCCCTGGGATGGGTCCCTCCAGCCTTAGGTGTCCTCCTGGGGTGGGCAAGGGTGACAGGGGGGGTCCCTCGGGCATGGGAGGGCACCTCTGGGCTCCTTCAGAGCCCACAGGTCCCTTAACGCCTGCCTTTTGCAGGCGCTAAAAAACGGCGCAAAAGTGGGCGTACGTCATTTTTTTTGACCCGCCCACTCCCGGGCGTGATTTTTGCCCGGGAGTATAAATCCGACGCACATGCCTCGGAGTCGATTTTTTAGACAGGAACGCCTACCTTGCATCTCATTAACGCAAAGTAGGTGTCCACGCAAAAAAATGACGCTAACTCCATGGACTTTGGCGCTAGAAGCGTCTAACGCCAAAGTATAAATATGGAGTTAGTTTTGCGTCGAAATTGCATTAAAAAAAACGACGCAATTCCGGCGCAAACGGAGTATAAATATGCCCCTCAGTGCCTCATATTGTTGCTTGAAGGACTCCAATAGGCCACCTAATGGTTCACCAGCAGTGTGAGGTTCAAACAAGTCCATAGCATCACTGCTGCAGTGGGTGACAGATCCCTGGATCCTCTGAGTGCTCTAACTAAACAAAGTCGACCTTTAGAAGGGCTGCCAGATATACCTGAAGGGTGGCTAGATCACCCAAAGAAGGATCCTCTTGCCCAGGTCCATGGAAAATTGAGTCCCTATAAGAGAAGATGCTAAACAGGCTCTTGTTGGGATTTTAGTAAGCTTAGGAGGAACCCACAGTCTCAGAGTTTCTGGCAGATGATCGACATGTCTGCCTTGCCCTTACAGAGAGGGACCATAAATCAGCCAGTTGTCCAGGGATGGAAACAATGGTATCCCGAAATACAGAACCAATAACTTCAAAAAGATCTGAGGTGAGACGAGACGAAGAGGAGGATGGAGTCCTGATAGTGAACGACTCCCATCACAAAGCAGAGAAATCTTTGGAAGGACAAATAACATTATGCAGATCCATGGTTGACAGGAAGTCAACTAGAAATGACAGTCACCATGATAAATGACAGTCTGGACAGGGACCGTCTTGAATGTTGTATGTGAAAGAAACTGTCTGACTCCCTCAAAGCATAGAATTGGTCAGACATCCCTGAAA
Source organism: Pleurodeles waltl (assembly GCF_031143425.1). Classification (NCBI taxonomy): domain Eukaryota; kingdom Metazoa; phylum Chordata; class Amphibia; order Caudata; family Salamandridae; genus Pleurodeles; species Pleurodeles waltl. The sequence goes on along the minus strand of NC_090437.1, from coordinate 622,033,601 downwards.
GGATTAATCACAAACAGAATCCAGTAAACTCCGAGCCAACCTGAAGTGGAAAACTTTATCACTGCCCTTTTCCTGAGGAGAGCAGCCACATTTGTGAGGTTGCCATCTCACCGTCACAAGAAGAATGAAACAGAGTCCAGTGGAACCAGGGATCCAGGAAGGCACTCATGTATCAGAGTTGATAACCCATCAACATGATCAGCAGAGCCCATTTGTCCCTTATGGGAGAATGTCCAATGATCATCAAATAGACACATCCAATTCTCTCTCTGTTATTCCACCCACCCCCACTACCAGAACAAGACAAACACTAGCACAGTCCATATTTGTGGAGCAGCCTCGAGATGGTGTAAGGAGTGCATCAGGATTTGTAAACAAAGACAGCCTCTCATCTGCCATTTGGGGTGAAAGAACGGACACAGGAAACGTTACCTAATCGATCCCCACCCTACCCAGCCTCAGCATCCTTGCCCCATGCTAGACTAATTAGAGCGGGATGCTGGGGAAAATCTCGGTAGTACCATGGCCTGCTAAAGATATTGTCAACAAACAGCAGCACTGTAATATTAGCACTGACAAAGCCACTAGATCTCACAAGTGCAAGAGCTATTAGCTTTGCCAATGTTTTTTAGCTATATTGTAGATCACCTCGGTGGCTGTGCAGCATGGGTAGAAGTCAGGAAAAAAGTGCTATGATACAGCAAGCATCACAGCCATTTTTTCCTTATGGCAGATGAGGGGTGGGCAACATGGACAACAGGAGGGAGGGTGGTAGGGAATGGACAACAGCACAGTTAACAAAAAACACTATGATGCTTCTAAAGCTGGCTACGTCATAGTGTTTGTTTCTTGTGGGGGTGGGGGAGATGGGAAAAACAAGCCACACAGGCCAGGGAGGGGGAACAAGCCATGCAGACAAGGGAGGGAAGGAAGAAGCAACATGGACAAGATAGGGAGGGTGGGAAGAAGCGACAAGGGACAGAGGGTGGGGGAGGGACGAAGCAACATGGACAAGAGAGGGCGGGAGGGTCAGAAGCACCACAAACAAGGGGAAGGGTGGGATGGAAAGAAGCAACATGGCTGGGGTGGTGGGGGGGGAGAGGGAAAGAAGCAACATGGCTGGGGTGGTGGGGGGGAGAGGGGAAGAAGCAACATGGCCAAAGGGGGGGGAAGCTACACTGCCAAGGGGGTGGTAGGGGAAGAAGCAACATGGCTAAGGGGGTGGGAAGGGAAGAAGGAACACTGACAAAGGCAAAAGCATGGGTTCCCCATACATGGGTGCAATAAAGATGCATGCCCATGCTATCTTGGAAATGCAGGCCAAACATTCATACGCACATGGGGTTGCGGTGTGGTTTTAATCTGAAAAAGCACACAGCTCAACCACCACAAAATACATGTGCTAAGAACACTATCCCAAGTCTCTAATTATGCAACTCATTTATTTAACAAGAACACAGATTTTTCTATTTTAAAAACTTGGGTTTTGTAGACTCCTTCCACTGCTGGGGTCTGACATGTCAGATGATGCTTTGAAATGTGAACTTACGCAGTTCTGATGATTTACTTCAGTCAACTGAAAAACAGAAGCCACTGGGCACAATAGACAATGCAAGGCCCGGGATGGTCCCCTTGCTGTATGCCTTGATGTTGCAACAGCTACAGTTTGCTAACATTCAACACCTTTACCTCTACACTTTTTTTTCTTATGGTGGGTGGGCAACACAGACAACAAAAGGGTGGGAGGGAACAGGCAGGTTGAAAAAAGCACTAGCACACATCCTGAACTAGCCGCATCATTGCACTTTTTTTTTTGTGTAGCAGTTGGGAGGGGCAACAGACAACAAGCGGATGAGGTGGGAGGGAAGAAGCAACACAGACAAAAGGAAGGTGGGGGATGGCTGGGGGATGACGAAGCAATATGAACAAGGTGGGGGAGAAGGGAAAGAAGCAACACAGACAAGGGTGGTTGTAGGTGAAGAAGCAACATGGACGGGGTGGCAGGGGAAGAAGAAGCAGACAAGGATAACTGGAGAAGAAAAAATACAATAGTACCACAAACACAATGCTGACAGTGGAAGGAAACTAATCAGGATGAAGCAATCAGTACTTTGTTCATGCTCCACACAAAAGAAGAGGGGTGAATAGGAGTGACAATGAAGCCAACTAAAGGTAAGCAATTTGCAGGCCCCAAGCCCCTTATAGTATATCTCTCACAAGCAACAGAACATGCACACTGTCTTAGGCAGCACCTAAACAGGATGCTCTAAAGGTGTTATAGGTATTTCTAGGTGGAAAGGAGGATAGCCAGGGTAAACACAGAGAAAGGGCCAATGTCTTTCGTTTTATAGGTAGGAAATCTGCATAGATTAGTTTGACAGTAAAAGAACTGCCCACCTTGCAGGTGAGGACTCATCCTTACACAGTCATGTCTATGAAAATAAAGATATCACAAAGAGTTAATGATATTTCTGCCAACAGAATGTGTGTGTACATTTTGTTGGATCATACTAAACATTCCGTTCATGATTATTTTGGCAGGAAAAAATGCCCATTTCCAAATTATTCAGCTCATCAGGTGTAAGTATCTAATTCGATAGGTTGATGATGACAAACAGTTCATTGAGTTTTGAGTATGTTTGACGTTTACAAGATAATTTAGAATATGTGGTACTGATACAATTTTAAAAGAAAATACTGAGGCTTGAAACCAGGGATTACTGAAGACTGAGCCTGGGCAAGATGAAGGGGTATCCTTAAATTTATTTTCAAATGGTGGAAGACCAGAAATAATGGAGTTCAGACAGACTCAGATTGGTGCTGATTACATTATCAACTTTTTTTGTTTGAACTTTGGATATTACTGAAGTTTGAGAAAACTTTTTGAAATCAAGCAGTGAGGGCTAGGAAATTGCCACAAATTAATCTTGAATTGTGAAAGTCAACAAAAAATTATTTAATAACCATAAGTGAGTCATAACAATTCTTTTATGAAGTGTGGGTATGTTTTGTTGGCATGATTGAAGCTCAGATCCCTTGCCAAGTCATGCGACAATATTCTTAAAGTCTAATTTTTACACAAAGCTGTGATTGAAAATTCGACTACTTGTGTGCCAAGTCGACCTAAGTTGATACTGGAATGAACACACGCCTCCACAACCCAATTACTATATGCTATGTTATTCATTCTTTCTAGTTCTACCTATGTTTTGGCTGGCACATTGGGATGCAATGAAGCACAATTCCTGCCTCACTGGTACCCCACTAGGGTGGCCACTCACCAGTCTGAATAAGGGCCAGTGGTCCTGTTTAGGGCTTCGCCTTGGGGTCATGGTCACTCACCAGCCGGTTATTGGGAGCTCAAAATATGGGCTTCTAAGGTCAGCTGTTGGACTTAAACTCCTCTCGTCAGTAGTTCTGAGACAGCTGTGGGCATTTTAGTGAACTGACATCCAAGAGGCTCTGCCACCTTTGCCACTTTTATGGGGGGTCCCCACCCTCTATTGCGCTCCAAGAAAGATACCAGTGAGAGAGCGTAGTTTATATAATCTATATTAATGTATAACGATGCTACATAGAAAACAATAATAATAGCGGTTTTGCTTAAACGTGCACCTGAATTATGACCACGGTGTGTGGCCACCAATGTATACGCAAACTAATAATGATGAGTAAAAGTGTCTATGTTATGATTAATCAAGTTTATATTAACATTTATGATATTGCATTCATATTGAAAATCTTATAGGCCTTAAGATAGCGTGAGCTGTGGGCTTTTAGCTGCCTAGCTCTCATATTAAATGCATTTTTCTGTTTTCCAGTGTGCTGACTCGCAAAGGGCCATGACCGTGCAAATGTTCTTTTTTCTTCAACTTGGAAGATGAATGTATCTATGTGATTCCGTTCCCAAGCGCATATTTGGTGCCTTGGTTTAAGTTTTGTATACAAATTGAAACAAATGTAGATGAATGTAATGTACAAGGTAATTTAGACCGATGGACAGTGGATCTGCTGACCCGAGAAGACGTGCCAAGGTATGAAGTAACACCGGACGTGCCACCTCCGAAGACGTCAATTATGAAGACCAATCAAAATGTTATGAATAAATGTGGGGTGACAATTGAGATTACCTAATGTTTAATTTGATAGGTTAAAGATAGTGGGGTATAGTAAATGTCCAATAGAATCTTGGGGGAATGTACTACGAAAAAGGGATAAAAACCCATGTCACAGAAGGGTCATTAGAACTAGGTAGAGAATGCTATTGATTTTATACAGAAACTCTGTCACTGTTTGGTGACTTTGAGACTTATTAAAACCATCCTCACCCATAGACTGCCCATTTTACACTTCTCCTCCTTATTAGGGAAGTGTCCTCTGTGCCTTTAGTTGAGTTTGGAATGATGGCGTTTTGACTGATGTCCTGAAGACGAAGACTTATCCTGTGTGCTGACCTAATCCTTGGAGGGTAATTATGACAATGCAATTTGTAATTTGTCTGTTTGCTTTTCTTTTCTAGGACCAACTGCTCGTTTTAATAGAGACCATAGTCAGATGTTTTCCAAATTGGTGTTCTAAATTGTTTTGCATGAAGCCCAACATGCTAATGCTAATCAGTGGCTAGGACAGGAGTTCACTTAAACTGACGCAAATAAACAAACGACTGACATTATGCTATGCTGAACTGACGCGTATATGACATCTGCTGTATTCTGATCTATGTTTACGCCGTGCTATGTTTTGATGTTTGTGATTCTTGCATTAATGAAATCTTATCACAGTTGCCATATCGTGACTATGCTATTATGCTTCTTGGTATTGAGATTAACCCTTTTGCTCGTAGATTGTAACCAATAGGGAATAAAATACATAAAATTCTATTAAAGGTGTGGTTATTCATGACTGAAAGGTCATGGTTGCGTCGTCTATTTGATTAATGTCTTTAACCAAAGTAAAGTGCATTGTTGTGATAAATATTGATGACATTATTGATATATTGATTAGCTATCTCGTCCTACGGTGTCTCTCCACTGGGTCACCAGATTCATTGGCCTAAAACAGGTCCTAATGTGTAATAAATTAACATAAAGGGACGCGTTAACAGTTCTGGTAGCAGAGCGACGGTTTTGGCCCTTGGGGGCCCTAGGACTGAGAATTATTGTTTAATTTGTTTTTCTGTGATAATGCAAATTGGAGGTATGATGGGTTTCTAAATTCACCATGACTTTCCCGGGATCTCGGAGCCTGCCTAAGTGAGTTGGGAATGTTCTCGGCGTCATAATGTGTGTGTTATAGAGTTTTTGCGCTTGCTCAGCTTACGCCTTTTGCAGGTGATTGTGAAATCTGTGTGTATTTAGGTCAGGTAAATGTTGTTTTAGTAGGAGTGGGCGTACTCCGCATTATGAGAGTAGGGAAGTAGGCGTACTTCATATGAGTGTGGCGCTTGGTGCTCAAAATTATCCACGTGGTTGGTTGTTTATGTACGGACCTGTCGTGGTCTAAGACTCCGGAGTATGTTGACAAGTGTAGGAGACACTTGGGTTTATGTTGTAATCTGTGCGGTTTAATAGGTCAACTGGGCGTGGTTGACAAGTCAAGTTTGAGTCGAAATGTATGTGTGAGACCTTCGATGGAGATTTGGCAAATTCTAAAAGTGCACTAGGACGAGCCATTGACAAGTCGAGAGTAGAATTTGCGGGTCGAATTCTGCTTGCGTATGCGGGAGCTGATAAGGAGAAAGTAGCGGCCAAGGCTTCAAGTGAAATCTCTGTAAAGTTCTGAAGCGAATGTGTTACCCTTCCTGTAGTAAACCGACAGATTTGTGATTGTCATTGAAGATGCTCGCAATAATTTGCATTAGTTTGTGTGGATTCAGTGAGGAGCGGACGAGCCGCAAGACTTTGTCAGCTGCAGTGTGTGAGTGTGACGTCAGTGGTGCCGCGCTGAGATAGGTCAGTTGTCGAGAGGAGTCGCGCACGGATTGGCTGCCGTCCGTGAGAGGCAATAGGTTGAGAAAGGTGGGTGAAGAGTGTCCTGGGAACTAAGTCACTTTCTGATTAAAATACAAATAAGAGAAAATCGCAAAATGAATTTTGTCAAAGCATTCAAGAGAGCTCTGAAAGGAGACGCATATATTATAGCAACTGATGGGGAGCCTACACCGCCTGAGGGTACTCCAGCTTATATAGTTATGGAAGAGAAAGGTGTTGCGCCTTGTTTATGGATGAAACAGTGGCGCAAATTAACAGAGAAAGAGGGATGTTTAGCGTTCCCAGAACATGGGACGTTCAATACCAGGGTGCTAGAGAATTTGAGGTGGATGTTAAGCGTACAGAAACCACCTCCAAGGCCAGCTCAGTATGAGGCTTTAGCGATTTGGGATCTAATGTCTCTTAAACAGAGACAAGAAAGGTTTCAGAGAAGACTGAAAAGGGCAGAAAAATCTTATGCAGAGGCTAGAAGGGATAACGAGAATAAAATGTGGAGATGGGGAATTGTTGATGGTTTAAAATTGTTCCCAGCGATAGCACAGGGAGAAGAGACACAGGGAAAGAAAGCCTCCTGTAAAACAGATAAAGACTCGAACAAATCTAAAGAGAATAAAAGACCTTGGGAAGAGGAAGATGATTCAGATGATGAGGAATTCATGGACAGATTATTACATGATCGCCTGCCACCCTATGCGGTGAGCGATAGCGCTCCAAGCACTAGCATGGATCCTGGGAACCAGACACAGGAGAAGGGAGTTGCTGATACGGTACAGACTAGTGATACGGCTTTGATACAGAATGGTGTCAGTGTACCCACTGCACCAGACATGCCAATACAGTTGCAACCTCCATCGCAGATACAGAGAATCTACCCAGACGTTCCAGTACTTGAGACTACTACAAATCTCATAGTGCCGCCAGACCCGATATATACGAAATCAAAGTTAGTGCAAATTGAGTCAACTCCGAAATTGCTGTCCCAACCGCAACCACAACTGATACCAGGGTACAACCCAGTAGCTGGTCCTCCATTAGTGCCTGTCCCGGGTACTTTGGGACAGACCTATGGAGTTACTGCTCCACAGAGTCTGGGACCAGGTCAGACACCTGCCGCCATATCGTTGCCAATTACTGTCGGTCCACCAGTGCCATTGTATGCTCAAGGCGTATGTGATCAGGGAGTAATGGCCCAAGATGTGAGGAGGGTCTATGGGAACTCCCCAGATAATGGTCCAGGGAGAGCAAGCAGGGGAAAAGCCTAGGTCTTTAATAAACCTTAGCCCAGTGGGAGCACCCATAGAAGCAATGCGTCAAGCAGGGCTAGGGTTTTTGACTCCACAAGCGATGAGTATGAACGCCTCACAGTCGCCAATGATACATGCAGGGAACATTTCACTGCAGGGTTTTACAGTGCAACAGCTAAACGAATGGCTAGAAAAGACTTATACTTCACAAAAGACTACAGTGACTACAGTCGAACCGGAAAAGGAAAGGCAAGATGAGTACCTAAATCTTGTAAGATTGGGGGCAGAAGCTGCTGAATTAGTGGAAGGTACAATGGGAGTAAATAGATTGGAGTCATACACGGAAGCAGAATTGAGATTCCTGTGACCCAAGATTACCAAAGAAGTAGGCTAGGTGCATCAGAAATTAGCGAACCTGGCAGATAAATACAATATTGATATCGAAAACACTAAACATTTGAAAAGAAGCTACAGATTAGATTTTGACTCCAAAGATTTTGAGCACATGAGGTCTGCGGGAATGAAGGCACATTTAAAAGAATTGTTGCAAAGTGCGCAAATTTGGGGTGCACTGGAAAAATGGGAAGGCGGATGGGCAAAGAAAAGAGATAAGGAAAAATGTGACAGTCCAGGGTCAAATCAAGCCAAAACTTCACCCGATGCAGAATCGGTAAAAATACTATCCATGAGAGAAACAGCTGGTGGTGTCTTAGCTCATGTACCATGGTCCAGGGGAGACATCCTATCCTTTACTAATGATTATCCCAGATTGAGGGAGAAACCGATCGAGTGGTATCAACAGACAGACAGGTTTGTGAAATTTGCAAAGTGTCTTTGGGAAGACTTGAATACCTGGTTTGAGATCATTGTTCCGCCTGATTTGTGGCTCGAGTGCAAGAGAGGGGTAGATTGGCCGATGAAGGAGCCGGCAAGGGATAAGGTGACCGGAGCACCCTCTAAAGAGGTGATGAAGTACTATCATAAGGTGATTGAGTTTTTGAAACAAAAGGTGTCGCCGAAGGTGACTGATTGGCAGAAGATTGACCGGATCTCACAAGAGGTTAAGGAATCAATACATGCTTACTATGAGAGATTGTTAAAGGCATTCAAACACTACAGTGGTACTGAGACTATTGAATCGAAGGATATGAACCATCTTGTGTTTAGATTCGTTGAAGGGCTGAGACCAGAAGTTAGCCAGATGATTAAGAATCATTTGATTTGTTGGCAAGCAAAGCTGATTGATGAAGTGTTGCAGTATGCAAAATACTGTAGTGATGAAATTGAGCTGAAGCAGAAAAAGCTGAAAGAGAAAATGATGGTGATGCAGATAAGGGCTGCACAGGCAGAAATACAGGGAAATGGAGTTCAACAGATGATACAGCAACAACCGCAAATGAATGGTGTGTTTCAGGCACAGCCGAGAGGCCGAGGGTTTGTGAATCGCAGTCCAGACTTGAATACTGTTGTGGTTTAAAATTACATACAAGGGGCAAAAAAGATGTCACCATGTCACACGTGGGGCACTGGAAATGGGAGTGCCCGAATGTGGTGCAGGATGGTGATGTTCAGCAAAGCACTAATGTCGGTACATTGCAAAATGTAAGAGGCCCAAAACTGAGACATCAAAACCCGAATTTTCAAAATAACCTAGTACAGATGCAAGGTGTATAGCCCATGCAGCAGATGCAAATGCCGCGTTTCCAGCCAGCGCAAATGCAACCAGTACAACAGCAGGTTCCCATGGTACCTAGACAGCAAATGCAATTATCAATGGCTCCGATGGGACAGCAACAGGTGATGCTTCCTCAACAGGTCACAGGCCAGGTAATGAGTCAAAATAATACAGTACAGCAATTCCCATTACGAGGTGAAAATGGCATGAATGGAGAGTGGTCAGATGATAGCTCAGATAGCGAAGAGTGCAGGCTTGCAGCATCCTTAGAGGTGGATCAGAGGGGTCCCTATGTAGAAGGAAAGGTGATGGGCTACAAAGTCTCGTTTCTGGTTGATACCGGAGCTACACGCTCTAGAGTCAGAAGTGCGGAGGTTCCAAAATTACCACTTTCAGGGCGTACCATAAGGGTAGTCAGAGTAGCAAACCAATATCTGACAAACCCGATTACAGATCCAGTACAGGTTGAGAACAGCAACTTCCAAGGGCTACATAGGTTTGTATTCTACGATTCAAGTCCAGTATCCCTACTGGGAAGGGACTTACTGTGCAAGACAAAATGTTCGATTACCTGTTCCAATGACGGAATCGAAGTGCAGACAAATAGTGAAGATGAGGGAGATGAAGGTCAGTTTTCAGAGGAAGAGACAGGAACAACAAATGAGGATTATCCTTTAATTACCTTGTTCCCAATGCTTACCATGATTGATCTACCTGTGGAGTTACAGGGGACAGTGACAGAGAAAGTGTGGGATCTGACAGGAAAAGAAGTAGGGCTAATAAAAGGCGTGGAACCAGTTAAAGTACAGGTAAAGCCGAATGCGGTGTTTCCTCAGGTGCCACAATATCACATGGCACAAGATGTTCTTATTGAAGTGTCACAGTTAATTGCAGATTTTCTGAGACAGGGAGTCCTGAAAGAGGTTTTGAGCAGTCCATGTAACTCTCCCATAATGGGTTTGAAAAAGCCTTGTGGGAAAGCCCGAATTGTGCAGGATTTGAGAAAAATAAACAAGATTGTGGTAAAATGTTGCCCCATAGTGCCCAATCCAGCCGTAATCATGTTTCAGGTTCCATGTGATGCTGAGTGGTTCACCGTTATAGACCTGTCACAAGCTTTCTTTTCGATACCTCTTCATGAGGACAGCAAATTTTTGTTCGGCTTCAAATTCCTGGATAAGGTGTACAGTTGGTGCAGAATTCCTCAAAGGGTTTCTGAATCACCGTCCATTTTCAATCAGATCTTGAAAAAGGATTTGGAATCCTTAGTACTGCCTTTCAATTCGACTCTAGTGCAGTACATCGATGATTTGTTGATTGCATCCAAAACAAGGGACAACTGTAAATACGATACCATTGCCTTACTGAATCATTTGGGAAAGAATGGGCACAAGTTGTCACCTAAGAAGCTGCAATACTGTCAAAAAGAGGTGAAATACCTAGGGCATCTAATCGAAAGAGGGTCCAGGAGAATATCAAAAGAAAGAATAACAGCCATATTGCAAATTAACCCTCCAACAACAAAAAGGGATGTCAGGATGTTTTTGGGAATGGTGGGCTACTGTCGCCAGTGGATACCCAACTTCTCAATCATCTCAAAACCTTTGATAAAACTGACAGGCAAAGAGATCAAGGATGAGCCATATACCATAGCTTTGTCCAAAGAAGAGTCATTTATGGAATTGAGAGAGTGCATGTGCAGGGCACCAGTGTTAGGTATGCCTGCTTATACGAAGCCTTTTCTACAGTTTTGTCATGAACGTGATGCTTGTTCTTTGTCTGTCTTGACACAGGTCCATGGAGGTGCAAATCGCCCTGTAGCATATTTTTCAGCTACCTTGGACCCCGTCGCAGCAGCCTTACCGAGTTGTTTGCGCGCAGTTGCAGCAGTTGGTCAGAGCCTTACGCAGTGTGAAGGCATAGTCATGGGATGTCCCCTAACAGTAATGGTTCCGCATTCAGTTGAAATTTTGTTGACTTGAACCAAAACTCAGCACATGACAAATGCTCATCTTACTAAATATGAGAAAATCATACTGGGATCACCGAATGTTTCGCTAAAACGATGTACTGTATTGAACCCAGCAACTTTACTTCCTGTTGAAAATACTGAAATTAACAATGAGGAAGAATTCAAACATGACTGTCTTGAGGTAACGGAATTGTGTACCAAACCACGACCAGATATTCAGGACACACAGCTGAAAGAAAATGACTGTATTATATTTGTCGAAGGGTCCTGTTTAAGAGATTCTGTTGGAACATTGAGAGCTGGTTATGCTGTATGTACCATAGCCGGTATCATTGAAGCCTCCTGGCTCGAGAGAGTGTTTTCCGCACAGGTGGCAGAATTAATTGCCCTTACTAAGGCATGCCACGCAGCTGTGAATCTGAGAGTCACTATTTATACTAACAGCAGATATGGATTTGGAATTGTACATGATTTTGGCCAACTATGGTCACAGAGAGGTTTCATGACCTCTTCTGGTTCTCCTGTGAAAAATGGTGAACAAATAAATGATTTGTTACATGCAATTCAGTTACCTCTTGAAATTGCCGTGGTGAAATGCAATGCTCATGTTAAGTCACAAGACTTTGTGTCCATGGGAAACGGTTATGCAGATCAAGTCGCAAGGTTTTGCGCATTGAACTGTATATCGTTCAAGGAGCAGTGGGAATTGTTACGGCAAACTGAAAACGACACATGTTTGAACATTGCATTAAGGGTGGTTGATACCCTAGATGAGTTAAAAACATTACAAAGTCGTGCTAGCAAGGAGGAAAAACGTTCCTGGCAAAGAATGCAATGTGTACAGAAGGCCGATGATCTGTGGGTCTCAGAAGAAGGGATATTAATCTTGCCAAACAGCCTTCTGTCCCAGTTTGCCAGGCTATACCACGGACAGGCTCACCTTGGGAGAGATGCAATGATAAGGTCATTTAAAATCGACTGGTTCAACCCAAAATTCAGACATGCTGCCGAGGTTATCTGTCACAGGTGCATCATCTGTCAACAGATGAATGCTGGAAAAGGAACTGTGGTAACTTTGAGCCACATTGGGAGAGCTGGTGGTCCGTTCAGTAAAATGCAAATGGATTTCATTGAAATGCCTGTTTGTGGAGGATTGAAGTATGTGTTGGTGATTGTTTGTGTTTTCAGTCACTGGATTGAAGCCTACCCCACACGTAGGAATGACAGTCTCACAGTTGCAAAGCTGCTACTTAGGGAACTAATACCATGGTTCGGGTTTCCGGTCTCTATAGAGTCAGATAGGGGCAGACACTTCGACAATGAGGTGATAAACTCTTGTGTGCTGCACTAGACATCGAACAAAAGCTGCATTGTAGCTACCGCCCTGAAGCATCAGGACTAGTAGAGCAAATGAATGGTACTCTGAAATCGAGAATGGCAAAAATGTGCGCAGCTACCAATATGAAATGGCCAGATGCGTTGCCCTTAGTGCTGATGTCAATGAGGAACACCCCTGACAAGAAAACAGGACTGTCCCCCCATGAGATCCTCATGGAGAGAGCTATGAGGTTGCCAGCAGTACCTGCGAATGCTCTAGTGAATATCACAGATGATATGGTGTTGGACTACTGCAAGGGTTTGGCTGATGTGATTCGCTCTTTCTCTCACCAGGTAGAAGCTAACACATTGCCACCGATTGGAGATCCAGGCCACACCCTACAAGCCGGTGACTGGGTGGTCGTCAAGAAGCACGTGAGAAAGTCGTGTTTGGAGCCACGCTGGAAAGGGCTGTATCAAGTAATCTTGACAACTACCACTGCCGTGAAGTGTGCAGGAGTTCCAAATTGGATACATGCCAGTCACACAAAGAAGGTAACGTGTCCTGCTGATGAGGAACTTGAAGTTTCCGGCGCAACAGTTCCAGGAAGAGAAGTCTCAGGGCCAGAAAACAGCCATGAGGGAACTGAGACTGCAGGAGAGCCCACTGAGAACAGCCTCGTCCCTCAAACAGTGAATGAGTTTGAGAGAGGTGACAGAGTGCCTATCTCAGTAGAGGCAGCAGGAGAACTTAGTCAAGGAGAGATTCTCCCAGAAGTAGACGGATACGGGTTAGAACTTGAACCCGTTACAGATCAAGAAGAAGAAGAAGGAGAAATAATAGAAAGAGGTCAGAATGTGCCAGCATCCCCTGAGCCAGCTGCAGGTCCATCAAGTGAAAACACCATATCACAAGAGGAGGGTGCTGTCCAACGTCCTGAAAAGACACATCGAAAGAAGATGCATAAGGGTGATAACTGGCCAGAGAAACCACTCTTAAGAATAAGAAACATACCAGATGAAACAATAATAGAGGAGACCGATACATCCAGAGTGGAAGACCTAAGCGAAGGAGAACAGCAAGGTGAACGAAGGTTGAAAAGAAAAAGAGTCGCAAACAGAAGATATACAGGTCCTGAATGGGCGTATGCTACAACATCTGAATGGCAACAAGAATTCCTAGCATTCTGTTTTGATCAAGAAGTACCAGGCCAATACTACGGTACCTGAACTAATTCAAAGGAAAGACCTGGTTGAAATCGAAAATTGAAAACTGAGAAAAGAGACTTATAAATTACCGAATGTGATATTAGAACCGGATTTGACTTTGAGAAACCTGATTATGACAAGCTGCTAACCTGATTTGACAAAGGGGTCCTGGAGCCAGTGAAAACACTGTAAATACACGCAGAGAGCAAAAGAGAAAAGTTCTAAATCATCCTCGAGTTGATTGTTATTCTGCTATCTGATTCTATACAGACATGGCTTATAATAGAGGTAGTAACAAGGGGAGAAAGGTGTGTGGTTGGTTAAGCCTTATAATAGGTATTGTGTGTGCGATAATAATTGTGGGAGTGATTGTGGGAATGCCGTGGTTGGAGAAAAAGACTATTAACGCTACGTCAAAACCTGAAACTACAACACTAACACAGTGGGAAAGATTTGAGCAGGATGCAAGACACTTGCATGAGGGAACTAATTCAAAGGGGGAACTTTCTACTAATGTCTTCTATCGCTTGCTGAATGAGTACGTGGAGACCATGGATGCAAAAGACTTATGTGTGCACCAAGATTCCTTCATCTGTGCAAGAAGGGGTTACCTACCATAGCCTTCCTTTAACCTACGGGATTAGTTGTAGTTTACTACTAACAAGATTCTATAATCAAGAGCATGAACAATACTTTTATTCAAATCTGGATGTTGTGTTTTCTTTTGTGCCTGTGATTGAATTCCTGAAAAAATTAGCTAAGGAACATGATATAAAGATAGTTAGAGGATTCTTTGAGCCGACGCTTACATTTGGAACTGCTTATGCCCATCGCAATAATTTGACTTGCTTACTACCACCTGTGGAGAAAAGCTTTTTAGATCACACTGATGATAGACGCAAAGCATTGAAAGAAAGATTAGAAAAAGGATTAGAGAAACGCACATATGCAAATGATTATGCTTACACCGCAATTAAAACACAAGGCAAGTTAGCTATAGATGCATTACATGTAGGCAGGCTTTCTATATATAGGCCAAAATCTGAGCAGGACAATTTGTTTGTGGGAACGAGTGACTGCAGACATGTGTTTTTGTTTCAGAGTAAGTGGACATTTATGTTGAATGGACAAGATCCAGTGATCCCTGGGATCAATTAAATTTGTGGACTTAATGCTTATTACCGTCTCCCTAGGGGATGGTATGGGACATGTTATTTGGGAATAGTTTTCCCAAAGATTTACCAGATTGATGACTTAAAACAAATACCTAAAACGTCTGAATTACAACATGCTAGGCAAAAACGAGAATCAGTGGCTGCTGTCATTGGTGATATATTTGGAGCTATAATCCCTTCAGTAGGGGTTATCTTGCATTCTATGAAGATTCAAAAGTTGTCTACTATTGTGGATAACATGCTGACAAATTTCACAGGGGCTATACTCATGATGGATACTGAACTTGCTGCAGAAAGAGCTATGACTCTTCAAAATCGGCTTGCTTTAGACATTCTTTTAGCAAAGAGTGGAGGGGTCTGCAAGATGCTCAACGAGCGTCATTGTTGCTCGTTCATTCCAGACAATAGTAAAAAGATTAGAGGTATGCTTACTAACCTAACTAATGGGTCTATTAATTGTTCTAGCCTGTCTGTTAGGATTATGGGGGGCATGCAAAATCAATGACAAAATTAAGAGAAATTGGACCAAAAGAACCAGAAGAAATTAAGAAAGTGAAAGAGAGAACATGTTTAATGAAATCTAGGAGACTTCACATAAGGGACAAGATGTTGAGATGCGCATTATGCGTAAAGTGAAAAACTAAAGTGAAAGGTCAAAGGGAAAGGTTTGTGTGATGACGAGCGTCATCAGAGGAGGGACTGAGAGAGCGTAGTTTATATAATCAATATTAACATGAAACATTTATATATTAATGTATAACGATGCTACATAGAAAACAATAATAATAGCGGTTTTGCTTAAACGTGCACTTGAATTATGACCACAGTATGTGGCCACCAATGTATACGCAAACTAATAATGATGAGTAAAATTGTTTATGTTATGATTAATCAAGTTTATATTAACATTTATGATATTGCATTCATATTGAAAATCTTATATGCCTTAAGTTAGCGTGAGCTGTGGGTTTTTAGCTGCCTAGCTCTCATATTAAATGCATTTTTCTGTTTTCCAGTGTGCTGACTCGCAAAGGGCCATGACCTTGCAAATGCTCTTTTTTCTTCAACTTGGAAGATGAATGTATCTATGTGATTCCGTTCCCAAGCGCATATTTGGTGCCTTGGTTTAAGTTTTGTATACAAATTGAAACAAATGTAGATGAATGTAATGTACAAGGTCATTTAGACCGATGGACAATGGATCTGCTGACCTGAGAAGACGTGCCAAGGTATGATATAACACCGGACGTGCCACCTCCGAAGACGTCAATTATGAAGACCAATCAAAATGTTATGAATAAATGTGGGGTGACAATTGGGATTACCTAATGTTTAATTTGATAGGTTAAAGATAGTGGGGTATAGTAAATGTCCAATAGAATCTTGGGGGAATGTACTACGAAAAAGGGATAAAAGCCCATGTCACAGAAGGGTCATTAGAACTAGGTAGGAAATGCTATTGATTTTATCCAGAAACTCTGTCACTCTGTTTGGTGACTTTGAGACTTATTAAAACCATTCTCACCCATAGACCGCCCATTTCACACTTCTCCTCCTTATGAGGGAAGTGTCCCCTGTGCCTTTAGTTGAGTTTAGAATGATGGCGTTTTGACTTCGTCCTGAAGACGAAGACTGATCCTGTGTGCTGACCTAATCCTTGGAGGGTAATTATGACAATGCAATTTGTAATTTGTCTGTTTGCTTTTCCTTTCTAGGTACCAACTGTTCGTTTTAATAGAGACCATAGTCAGATGTTTTCCAAATTGGTGTTCTAAATTGTTTTGCTTGAAGCCCAACATCCTAATGCTAATCAGTGGCTAGGACAGGAGTTCACTTAAACTGACGCAAATAAACAAACAACTGACATTACGCTATGCTGAACTGACGCGTATATGACATCTGCTGTATTCTGATCTATGTTTACGCCGTGCTATGTTTTGATGTTTGTGATTCTTACATTAATGAAATCTTATCACAGTTACCATATCGTGACTATGCTATTATGCTTCTTGGTATTGAGATTAACCCTTTTGCTCGTAGATTGCAACCAATAGGGAATAAAATACATAAAATTCTATTAAAGGTGTGGTTATTCATGACTGAAAGGTCATAGTTGCGTCATCTATTTGATTAATGTCTTTAACCAAAGTAAAGTGCATTGTTCTGATAAATATTGATGACATTATTGATATATTGCTTGATATATTGATTAGCTATCTCGTCCTACGGTGTCTCTCCACTGGGTCACACGATTAATTGGCCTAATACGAGTCCTAATGTGTAATAAATTAACATAAAAGGACGCGTTAACACCAGTGCATGCCCCTTGCTAGGGAACGAGGGTGCACTGGCAAACACTCACTTCTATGCTTGTTCATTCGCTGACCTTTACTCACTGACGGCCAAAATAGGTGCAGCTTAAAGGCAATGTTTTTTCTTTGTGAGCATCTCTTCTCACAAACCTCTAATTATAGACTCAGAAGGCCCTCTTCTATGAGTTCTGGATGTGAATACTATTATTCAAAAAGGCTTGAAATGACAAATATGAAGAAATGTAAAAGCTAACATACAGGTAGGTTACTCACATACTGTTCTACAATGTGCGTTCAAGCTGTCAGGGTTGGTGGGACCCAGATATAGTGCAAAAAAAGGTTTTTGTAACGTAACAAAATTGTAAAATGCAATGGGAGCAAACCCGAGAACTGGGCCAAGTTATGATGTGGGTTTTTTAGTCTTGTTTTCCTAAAGCAAGGAGCCAATACCTATGATTCATAAAGGCAATTTGTGTTTTTGTACTAACAGGTGGTCTTTAAAGGTGAAAAGCAAATTGTCCTCTGCATGGCCATGTCTCTATTTTCATATAGGAAAGGATCCATCCCTAAGTTCCACCAAGACCCTGAAAACCTCTTTTCCGCTTCTCCTTCAAATCCCCAAACATAGAGAATGTAACAGTTTTTGCCCGTCCTTGCCCTCTCTATGGAATTCCTTCCCATTGAGTCTCCAAACTATTACACATTTTTCGACGTTTAGGATATCTATTAGGACTGGAAACAACCAGTTTCTAAATGGGCTGGAAACATCATATCATATGTATCATGCATTTTATGAAGGGAGGATGAGGCGTGGGCCATTACGGAAACCATTGGATGTCCTGCATACTCTCCCCGCGGTAGAAGAGGCTCTCTGTAATGAAAAAAAAACATCTTGGCAATACACATGTTGGTGCATCTGAAACACCAGTAATACCTAGGGAAATATGAATTGCGGAGAGTGAGCAGCCAAGATGGGGTTGACTGAGCAAGGTCATGTGCAAAGTGAATTATGGCAGCTGGTGGCCTACCAACAGATTAGTTAATTTGAATATATAATTATTTTCACAAACGTTGATCTAACCACAACCTTCTTTTTCACATATGTTGTTAAGTGGACGAAGCACACCCAACACACATTTCATTGTTTGGACTCATAGGAGGGAGGAAGCGGTTAAAAAATATATATATATATATTGCCAGGCCTCTTTCTATTTCCATCCCTGATTATTCTCAGCTCCTCGGTGCCATGCCAGAGGCAGCAACCAAAGAAAGGTCATCTGATTTCTGCACCCAAAATGTGCAGATCTGCAGATTGTTGTCTCATGTTTTAGATGAGACAAAAAATAAAGCCTTTACGAATTACAATCCAGTGATTGTTGTTCCTCGTCAGCGAGAGGGTGGCAACTGATGGCACAAGAAGTAAGTTGTGCCTGCCTGGTTTGAAAATGCTGGCGCATATGCTCTTAAACCGTATAGTAATATATACTGCATGCTCCAATGTCTAATATGCTGAAAGTAAATGGGGCTATGAGTGGCAGAGGGTGTGTTTTGTGTGCCTGTGTGTTAAAATCGGCATGTCTAACTTTCTTACATTTTTACTGCCCATTCGTAGGCACATCCTTCACCTTTGTCACTTTTCCAAACTTGGCACAACTGATCTTCGATTCCACGTAATTCTAGTCAACAGAAATTCCATCTACATATTTTTATGTAGGCTTCAGAGGAACCAGTCCCACACACCGCTTCAGAATTCTGACTCAGAGCTTAAGTCTACTGAAGACCATTAGGAGCCCTGCGGTGGTTCAGCTAACTTCCATATTTTCCACATATGGGTAAAATGGAAACTTAACGGAGAAACCATAGTTTTGGTTAGGCCTTTACACTCTTCCTAAAATACCACCTGCAGCCGTCTCAAGTTCTTGTGGCCAGTGCTAAGATCAAAAGAAACAGTACAGTGCATCCCAATCAGATAGTGCAGTGGAGCTGGTATGTTCAGGGGAAAACTGGCGAGACACTGCCAACATTGCTGGAACTGAAGGGAGTAACCTCAGACGTCCTATATCTCCAAAAAACATTCCAGGCCGAACAGAAGAGGAACCTGGCTGAGAGACAAACTACTTGTAGAGATTATTCGGCTCTCGATGAAGCACACATCCTGCCACCCTGTCACTCGAAGCAAGGGGTCAGTATTTGGAGAAAGTGGAGAGAGTGGCTAGTGAGGTGTGTGGTGTTGTTATCATACTGCATGCAGGTATCTCAATGTTTACTCTTTCATCATGAAGGCAAACGGTTGATGGTTCAGGGCAGACTTGCCCATGTGTGGGAAAGTGATTCTATAAGTGGAGTTGGTTGCCTCGATAGTGAAATTCATTTTAGATGCATGAACTAAGATTTTTGTGTTGAGTAGTAATGTCACTGGTGAGTTTGAGGTTAGTGAAGGTTTTGATTTTTATTTAGGTTGACTGACAATTTAATGATGTCTTCCTTGTTCTGTTATTGTCTGATTATCAGTATCTGCACAAGGGTTTCTGTGCTTTCCTGGAAGGTAGCTATTTCGGAAGCTTGCAAATGAGTTCTGGGTGTGTTCTCAAATTCAGTTGTTTGTACCAAAAAGAAGGATTCAATCAATCAGGATTCTTATTGAGTGCGGCTAATCACCTGTTCAAGTCTCAAGGTGCGGGGGGGCTTGGGTGCACTGCAGCTTAGCCAAAGCGCTGGATGCCCGGTTCTGTTGAAGAGCCAGTTCTTGAGGTTCTTCTTGAATTGAGGCAGAGAGGAAGATTGCCTGAGAGGAAAAGGAAGAGCGTTCCAGGTCTTAGCTGCAAGGTAGGAGAAGAATTTTCCTCCAGCTGTGGTCTTGTGAATCCGTGGGATGGTGGCCAGGGCCAGGTGCATGGAATGGAGTTGTCTGATGGGCGTGAGGAAGGCGAGGCGGTGGTTGAGGTATGTAGGTCCGATGTAGTACAGAACTAAGTTTAAATTATGTTATTGTTTATAAAAATGTTATATTACTGTTAACATTTAAAAAAATGCTTTTAACATTTTATAACAGATTTTTTTTTTATTTCGATATATTTTTGTTAACATTAAGTTGAATGTATTTATTTTTTAAAGTAAAAATAAATTATTTAATTATACATTAATTCCTATGGGCTTTTGTTTTAAGTCCCTGATTCCATTTACTTTCTATGCAAGGGTGTTTCAATGCAATTGGTTGGCCATGTGTGGTCGAGTTTTGAGCCGTAATACATTTATGACTTCTGTTTTTTTTTGGCTACTGTGAATACAGAAGTGCAGTTTGTGAATAACAATGACGTTACTCTTTTGCTGGTGGGTGCATGCCCCTCCCTCCTCAATCCCTCCATGTTCCCCTAATTCTCTTGAAACAAATCCATTTTATCTGTAAATATTCTTCATTTTCCGGCTACTCCCCGTGTCCTGCCATCATTTACTACTAAAACATATACCTACATGTGCGTAGATCTCTGCACAAAAATAATAGGAGAGGCAGAGGCGTAGACCTCCACATGTACATTAGTGTATAGTACTTTGTAGTATGCTTAGTAATATATGTACTACAAAATGCAGTTTGTGAATAGACCCCTGGGTGTTTACTTGACAGTTATTCTATGAATAGGCACGTCGTGTGTAACAGCAATGTATATGATAGTATGTTCACTCTAATGTACAGGCGTAGCACCCAGGTCACAAATATGCCAAAGGCAAAATCTGCACCCAAAAAGGATCTGCCCACGCAAACGTGGGAGTGGGAGGTCTTTACACCTGTGCAGCAGAAGCAAATCCTCTCCCTGGAACTGACTGCAGGTGGAAGCCAGGGTCAAGCAACAAGCTAGAGTATTTCAAGGTCACTGGCAAGTCTTTGGAAGTTGGTCTGGTACACAGATGGGATAAGTTGACTCACTAATGTGAAGTGCATAAAATGTTGATGTCGTTTGTGTCTTTTGGCCATTTTGTCATTATTTAATGAAACACATCTTAAGAGAATATTTCTGTTCACCTGGCATGACTTCTGACATTGATCTGCAGGAGACACGCCTTACATACCGTCCGTTGTCTAGCTAAACTGAGCAACGCATAAGACACTGTTTAGTCTTACTGAAGATCCCAGTGCTGCTTGAGGAAAATTAGCAGTAGAGATTTTGAGTTAGTTTCATGCACTGCTAACTGGTCAGAGTTATGCCATCCACTGATTATTTTTTCCAAATGGGTTGTCTGTTCCACTAGAAATCACAACAACTGTATTCAACAGGAATGTGTACAGTTTACTTCATTCAAAAGTGAGGTAGGCATTGCACACCGATGCACTTCCTTATATTATCCACAGGCCAAATGGCGTGTCTAATGCACTAAGCTTAAAGGAGTATGTGTAGTGATCTTTAGCCATTGAACCCCCGCTACCATAGACAGTTCAGTCCATGATCAGACACAATGAGCTGTCACTCACTTACTGAGGAAACTCTTCTTACTGCACATGACAAGAAAGGCTAATGGAAGGAGTTGTGATCTACGTACAAATAAGGAAATAATTCTTCTTAAGCACTAAGTGTGTAACTATGATACTCAGATGGCAATTAATTAATTGATGTCCGTAGTGGATGCATTTCAGGTGAGAAAGCCCAGGCTGGAAGGCAAGACTATTCCAACATTTTATAAAACCATTGTGTTTTGTGAAACTGACTAGCCAGAATTGTAATAAAATTGTCAGAAATGATAAGCGAGTGAGTGACATGGGTATTGTTACACGGAGGAAGCCAGCGATGAAACAGCGTTTCCATATGCTGATTAAATGTTACTAAAGCATATGAGGGCATCTGAAATTGCTGCTACCTTAACTTTATTTATAAAAAGTGCATATGCAAGAGCCTCTGAGTGCTTTAGAGTTTTAACACAACTCAGTGAAAGTTATAAAAATTATTGTTGGTAATAAAGCCTGGTTTTCTTGAAACAGAGGAAACTCGCTAGAGGGAGAGGACATGGAATTCCAGCTAAGACAGGGAGGTTGCCGCAACTCAGAACTCAAACGATCAGTGGAAGTTTGGAAACTCATCTGTGGAGTGTTTCAAGTTTCATCCCTCAACCCCACCCTCTTCAACACGTGTATATCTCCAACAGCCAATGCCATAAGCGCTCACAAAATCAACATCTTCTCATACACCAGTGAGAGACAACTCATACTATCCCTCTCCGACAAAACCACTGACACAAGGAGCAAGTTCCCCGCCTGCATGACAGAGTGAGGCCTGGATAAAGTCCAACTGTCTCAAGCTCAACACCGACATAGTACATCCACTGAGTGCCGGGATACCCTGACTGGTGATTGTGTGCTCTGCAAATACGCATAATATATAACATAGCATAACATGAATGAGGAAGAATGGACTCAGTGTAATTACTGGTAAGTGATTGTAATATTTATTGATACATACTTACCTTGATGGTAAAGTGATATATTAGTAGGTGATATTCTGGAGTTTGTATTTTGGCAAGGTAAGATATTGTAACATACAAGTGTGTGGTGTTACAGGCATATCACAGCACCAAGGCCATTTACTTGGCCAAAAGATATAGCACATTTCTAAAACAAGTCAATACACTCAAACAAGACAATAGATTAGAAAGCCCTTCCACGCTCCCACATTATCAATATGGCATAAAGTCATCAATCTGAAAAAGAGGTGGGCAACTTAAATTGTTCGTTCTGAGAAAATGAGCAGACATCAACGTCCTACAACTGACTCACCCCACACTCACATGCAGAACTCCAGCTAGGACATCTTTTAACCCAAACTAGGGTCTTCATTACACACCTCAGCACAGATCCATCATTTCAAGGACCAGACACAGTGCAACACTGCCACGATGGCAGCTGGTGATGTGAAAACGTGACCCATGTGTGCGAGCCCCTGGAGCTACATAAATGGATGTTAATTTTGGTCGCATCGGAGAAACTGGAGTTCTACAGTTTCCTGCCAATAGCCGATGATGCTTTATGGCACGTAGGGACCATCCATCCAACCTGCTTTCCATGTTAGTCCTAGGACATACTGAGGAATGACAACCACTTCACTGGAATATGGCACTGAATGTGCTCTTTAGAGCACCCTTGGAATAAAACTGGATTTGAGACTTTGTTTCTGCTCCAGTGCAGCTGTTGCTATTGAGTATTAATGAATGCCATTGCCCCAGCCCCTATGCAGCTGCCCACGCCTCAAGTGAAAGGGCTGCCATTGATCTACTGACTTTCATTCAGTGTGTCCCATAAATAAATGATGAATATCTCATTTGAATAACAAAGTTAGTGTTATTTGCGTTGTTACTGAAGGCCCATCCAAGTAAACACATTAAAACAGAACGATTCTCATCCATGAAACAAAGCTAGAAAAAGACAGATAGGTCGCAGAACCTGCTATGAGGGTGCTGTCAACAGCACATGCCACTACTGGACGTTCAACACAGCACTGATATGCTATTTAGCCAGCTATGAAGTGCTCCAGACATGGCACACAAAATTCTCTACATATTAGAGAGACTATCTCAAATACCTTCAAGGCAGCACAGGTAAACCATAGCGGTGGCTCCAACACTGCTCACAACATCACCATCTACCAAAATATGCCTTTCTAGTGCGGAGACCAGGCACCATGCATCTACACTGAGCTCTGTTCACTTCTCCCCCATCCTTCCAAACCAATACAGCGGATCCCCACCAGCGATGTTGTCAGGTGGGGTCCCTGGGCCCCTGAACAGAGGGGGCAGCCCTGGCAGGCTCTTCGGTGGGCATCTGAGCCCAGCCATGTGAAAACAGCCTTGTCTACTTGGAGGCTGAGGCAGCCATCTTGCAGCTGCGCTGCTAGAGGGCTCGACTTTGCCCTCCATACCTTGAGCGGTGTGGCGCCCTCACCCAGGACAGCAGCAGAGTGAGGAGGTGAGGCTGAGGCCAGCCAGGAGGAAAGGCATATCGACTTGGCACCCTTTCTGACGCTCTACACAGCGACCCGGGGGCCCTTGGGAGTTATATGTATTATGGCCTGACTAGGAATGATAGCGACCTCACGGGCCTGCAGCCAGTTTGATTTTGTCTGCGTGAGAAGTGCCTCGGGAGTGAGAGACCTCTCCCTGTCAGCTTTTGCAATGTTACTTCGCCATACCCACCTTCTGTGATCTTTCCAGCACTTGAGGACTACGTGGAATCTTGGCCTGAAGGGGTCCCGTGATCAGAACCCTAAGAATTAGCTGTCCACTCTGGTGCCCTGAGAGTGATCTCCCACGAGCCCTCCTCCCTCAGTACCTGGGAAGAGCTACTATACTTAACTGGCCTCAGAGGGACCTGGCAGAACTGTACGACTTGGCTGGGGGAGGGCCACCAGTAACATGCACAAAGAGTACTTAGTGGAGGAGTGAGGGGGCCACCCTACACCATGAGGGGCCAGTCCCAGGCTGAAGGGTACTAGGTGGATTATACAGGAGGGGGCCTGACTGGCCGAGACCATAGTTTCACGGGGCGCTGGAACGGGTGGCAGCTGTAGCCCCTTCTCCCCTTCACATCGACTGCAGGAGAACCCAGATCACATATCGTACCTAAGCTCTAAGGGGAAATTGGTCCAACGATTTGAGGGGGCCCAGTAGACATTTGTACTACTGCCACTGAACCACCTGCAGTGAGTTAATGTTTATTGCCCTGGTACACTTTCATCCTTTGTCGCCTGCAATGACGTTGAATTGGCCCAAGTCTGCTCTCCCCTCATCCATTAAAGATATGTTACAGAAAACTGACACCTCTTCATTTACAGGGCGGGGCCTCATCGAATATGACCCCTCATCATGCAGAGGGCTCCAATGCTTGGGCACCCAGCGAACAAATAAGACATTCAATTGTTGCTAGTCGAGTTCAGCAAAGATATCTCCTCACTTCGCCAGGACTTTCCAGACCCATTATTGTCTTGGACCAGTCTCTGTTTCAAACAGATTCCCACTTGACTATAGTTGAAACCACTGTAACGGAGCACATGTAAAACAACATGAACAGAACGGAGCACATAATAAGAGAGCCATGAACTACTCCAAGATAAACTTGACGACCTAAAAAACAGCTTTAGGAGAAACAACATAGTGGCATCTATCTCACAAGCAGATCTTGAAGCACACATCCAGGCCTTCTTTGCCCACCTCCTCCATTTGCCAGATGATCAACCAGTCCCCCTCGACCACACTCACAGAGTGTTCTCCACGTTCCAACAGCAGAAGAATCTGCTGCAAGTCCACTACTTTCAACTGAAGGAACAGCTAATGCAGGCGGTCAGGGAACAGAAAACAAGGTGACACTATCTCCATATACCAGAACGTCTCGGCTTGCACTGTAGCTCGCCGCAAAGAGTTTAAAGATGTTACTCAACATCTTAAGGCCCACAAAATCTCCTATTAATGGGGCTTTCAACTCCGCCTTCAGCTTAGCTTCCAGGAAAAGAGAATCATTGCCTGGATGCCACAGGAGGCATGCTAGGCTCTGGGAATGTCCCTTCTACCAGACTCTGAGGATTCTTGTGACCTTCACGGTTTGGCGATGGTAGACCGCAGGGGAGGTTAGTGCTTCCAAACAGCAACCAACAGAAGGCAGCAAACAGAAACACCGAGCCGGAAAATAACAAAGACAAGCCTCCTCAGATGCTGATACCCCAGCCTGAACTTTCTAAGTGTCACTTCGGCAATGGCTGCACGCCCATTTTACGGTGCTGCAAGGAGAGACTATGGTTTTCACAAACGACTTTTGATCCACATTACTAATATGTGACTGCATGTAAGTGACTGGGGGGGGACTGCCATGCTTCACTGGGGGTTAGCCCCCTTTCCTTTTGAACCAACGGTATGCAACTATATGTTTTCTAATTTGCGTGCTTATTGGGGGTTGTTTGTCAGTCCTCCTGTTTTACGCGGTCTGGGTGGGGCGACTCGATTGTTCTTTTTTTCTGCCTGTGTTTGCCTTTTTGTTATTCTTAGAGGGATCTGCCGCTGACCCAATCCTGATTCAAAAGCCAGCACTGCAGATCTTTCGCAGTCCCCTCCGAGATCTGGACCATATCGGAGAGATTCCCCTGATGCTGTGCCCATTGGAACTTCAAGTCCCACTGCAGAGCCCGTATATGCCATCTGGCATGTGTCACCAGCAGGATGCAGGAGGCCATGAGGCACAGCAGCCTCAGAGTCATTCTCACCGAAACCCAGGATAGAGGCTGAAACATCGGAATCATAGCCTCAATATCCTGGACTCGCTTTTTGGGAGGATAGGCCAGAAACTGCCCTGTGTCCAGAACAGCTCCAATGAAAGACAGCGTCTGAGAGGACGTCATATGTGACTTAGGCATGTTTATAGTGAAGCCCAGCATGTGCAGAAGGTTTGCCGTAGTGTGAAGGTGGGAGACGACTCTCTGGGGTGTGTCCACCTTCAACAGCCAGTAGTCGAGGTGGGGGAAGACTGAAACCCCTAACCTGCGCAGATGAGCTGCAACCACCGCCATCACTTTCGTGAACACCAATGAGATTCCGCGTCCCCAGCCACGCAGGGGCTGAGAAGAGTGGGTAGCAAAGTGGTTGGGAAAGGGACGCAACAGGGAACCCCTTATGTGGCCACGAAAGCTCTGGACTTCTTGAACCTCTGAAGCGCTGAGTCCGCCTTGTCTTCGAAGAGACGGGTGCTATTAAAGGGCATGTCCATAAGGGATTGATGGATATCCCCTGAAAAAACAGATGTCCTTAACCAGGTGTGGCACCACCAGGCCACTGTCAATGCAACCGATCTACCCATAGTTGGTCGTGTCCAGCCCACAGTGATAAATGAACTTCGCCCTGTCTCTCTCATCAGCAACAGTTTGAGAGATGATAGCCCGGGCCTTATCCGGGATCTGCGGCAAGACTTGCACAACCGTATCCCACAAAGAGTGGGTTTAGCTGCCCAAAAGGCATGCGGTGTTCACTGAACATCTTCTTCCCATGTTGGTCCAATCTCTTTGATTCCCTATCCGTGGGAGCGAAGGGAGATGTGCCGGAAGAAAAGGAAGCCTGAATCACAAGACTTTCAGGCGTGGGGTGTTGGGACAGGAATTTAGGATCGTTCGGGGTGGGCTGATGGCAGCGGACGACAATCCTGTTCAGAGAAGCCCGTGCTGGGTCTCGACCAAGTACCCAGAAGGACATCAGTGAGGGCTTTATTGAATGGGACTGCCCAAATATGACACGCATGGCCTCATAGAACTCTTTTAGTTGGGTAGGGTTCACTCCGGCTCCCGGAACTCAGGGAGTCGCGGAGCAGACCCAGAAGTAGGCTCCTCGGCAGGCGGCCTGGAGGTTCAATGCTACTCCCGCAACGCATCAGCCGAGCGACGGGGTGAAGGAGAAGAATGCTTAGCCTCCTTCTTCTCACCCAAGTGACCCGAAGACTTGGAAGAAGACGAGTAGTGATGAGTCTGCGAGTGGTCTTCAAGACCTTCCTCTCGAGCGAGACCGGGAGCAACGCACAGTCGAACGCAGGGCAGCGTTCAGATTTAGGGACCACTCCCTCAAAACCTTTGGATGCATGGCCCGGCACTCGGAGCACGACTTCGGGTAGTGGTCGCGCTCCAAACACCATAAATAGACCCGGTGTGGATCCGTCACCGACACCTTGCGGTGACAGTCCTCGCACAGTTTGAACCTGGTCTTCAGGGACATCCTTGATGCACAAAATTTTTAAAAACACTACAAAAGTGTCAAAATTGGTCAAAAATGACCAGGGTAGATTTCTCCGAATCAGTGCATGGCACGTGAAGAAAATAACTGACATCACAGCACCGAGGCGGTGACTTTGTATGAACTTCAATGTCATGACGGCGATCACATTGTCGTAGTTTTTGGACTCTTGCTCTGGGCAAGACTGCTGGTTTAAGAATGACAGGGCGACTATGCCTATCCTACAACAAGTCGCAGCTGTTGTCCCAACCCTTCCGGCTCACTAGCAGCACCTCACCAAAAACCCAAATAGTAAAAAGGATTTGTGGCAGCCTTTACGCATGGACTCGAGAGTATGACATCTCAGGGAGTGTCGTGGTTAAACGGAGATTACCCCTTTCTCACAGATACATCATGTCTCATTCAAACACAGGCAATAACGAAGATGCAGTAACGTTCAATGGTTTTTATTTAACACAACTGCAATCTGCGGTAAGTTGCATGGGCTGCAATGATTAGGATAATAAAAAGTACAAAAAATAGAATTGTAAAGACAAGAGTCATTATTACTCTGGTCGGAATCCCTCTGATTATCTGTCTAAAGTGTGATGTATTTATACAGATCTGCTTGGACCCCTGACGTAGGTGTGTTCCCAAACAAAAGATAACAGGCATGCTTGGGGCAGCAATTAATATAAACAATTCCCTCGAAAGCATTTAGAGGGAAAGTCCCTAAGTGTGAACACCTCCTGTTTGTTTGTCTTTGTCATTTGATCTTGACGCCTTAAAGCGGTGGCACTGATAATGCAAATCATAACGAGTGGCCTAACTATAAACAAGGCAGCCATCTTAGAAGAATTATATAATTAAATGGGCTAAGACAGAGCAAGCTACGTAGGTTAAAAGTCACTAGGTGACGGGGTAAGAGTCTGCAAGCCAAAGGCTAAGCTAACTCCTGTTCTCCCATTAAAACAAACTAGGATTCACTACAACATCGCCAACAACAAATGTGGAGTCAACCGATGCCACCTGACGGTGCGCAAGGGTACTGCTCGAAGAAAAATCTCCGGATCCAGTCTGGCACCTGGGGAAAATTCTAAGATAAGGAATCTGCAACTAGAAGTCTCTAGCAGATATGAACTTTTTACCCCACCTATTGTACCTCCTCCAGACCCTTCCCCTTGCCATCCCCAAAATGACACAAATCCAGATATGCAACAAAATTCTTAACTTTTTCTGGGGAGGGAGGTCACCTCGGGTGCCCCCGGCAACATTATATAGACCTGTAGCAGGAGGTGGCTTAGGGTTCTCTGATATCTCAACTTACATCCTGGCAGCTCACATTTGCCCCTCATTGGACTGGAATCATGACCCAGCCCGAAAGCCAAGGGTACAGGTCAAACAGACCTTTTCCTGGACACCCCCTATATGGCCTGTTATGGCTCCAAAGACAGTGAGGATTCAAGACATTGGCGGGAGGTACGAGGGAGGCGACATTTCCCGTTATATCCATTTGCCACGATCCCCCTTGTCAGGGCTTTCTGCCAGTTATAGCCCATTCTGACTCTTTTCGCTGGGCTCAAGAATGAATCCCCCAAAGTGATGGACTTCTATGAAGATGGGGATTTACTGTTTTATGATAACCTGAGGGAAACGTTTTCCTTGCCTAGGGGAGATGCATGCATTAAGGACAGGAGCTGCACTGGGATAGACA
The DNA here is from genome assembly GCF_031143425.1 of Pleurodeles waltl. Taxonomy (NCBI): domain Eukaryota; kingdom Metazoa; phylum Chordata; class Amphibia; order Caudata; family Salamandridae; genus Pleurodeles; species Pleurodeles waltl. The sequence goes on along the minus strand of NC_090437.1, from coordinate 622,004,274 downwards.
TCCTGCTGCTCATCAGGCTATGCAAAGGGAGGAGACCCTCATACAAATCTTGTACCTTTCTAATGTCAGATGTAAAGGCATATCCTTGTTATACCCCTATATACTTAATCTAACCCCACCCAAGAAACATGTCTACATGAAGCAAAGGGGAAGGTAACTAAATGCGGACTTTACAGACAGCACTTGGGTAGCGATATGGCAAAGGACTTCTACGTCATCTGTATGCCTATGTTATAAAGAAAAAACTCATATGAACTTCTCACTTGGTGGTCCTTGACACCCAGGCATCTACTCAAAAGGTTTGGAAAATCAGACAAGCATGGGCCTGTATAAAAAAACCACAAACATTCTGGGACGAGATCCCCTGACAAATCTTTTGGCCACAGATCCGTCCCCTCGTCAACCACCCAGAGGCAATTCTTCTCCCACCTGTTACTGGCAGCATGGCTCTGTATAGTGCAAATGTGGAAGCAGGCTCAGGCTCCAACGCTAAATATTTGGTGGGGAAAGATATGGAATCTATATGCCATAGAGAAGCTCACTGCCACATTAAGGGACAGGGTGGCTAAATTGCCATGTTGCATCCTTTCACAACACATATATGCCAAGACAGAATAGAATAGGGGGCCTACAGCTTACCATGTCTAAAACATTAAAGCCTCATATATATGGGTACTATCCCCCGATATACCGAAAGTGACCCATAATGCCTTGAGCTTATTTTGGTGCTAATTTCACTAAGCTGTCAGGACTCCCTACTATAAGACAGTCCTCTCCTAATTATACACAAACACTATAAATGATTGGTTTCTTTTTGTACCTTCTAATGTCTGTACGATTTATGGCGGTGGGGAATGTGGAGGCTGCCAATGTTACAAGAACTCTGTTGGTTTTCTCCTGTTTGCTTATTTTAAATCCCTCTGGGGAGGGATGTGTGATTGTCCTCTTTATTTTTTCTCTTCTCCGATATTACCAACAACGCTACAAAGTGTGTCTTGTTTCTCCTTAAGAAAATGCTAAATAAAGATGTTAAAAAATATGCCTTTCTGAAATAAAACATTTTATTTTCTTTATAATTTAAAGCTGCAAAACACAACACGACCCTTTTCACACAAATGAAAATTCAGTTAAGATAAGCCGTATAGTGGAACTATTAGAACAACTTCAGACAGAATAGCCAACAAACATCCATTCATTACATTCCACAGATATGTCAAGAGCACAATCCACCATGGAGATACATGTATGATAAGGATCAATGTACAAAGAACATCGCACACCCACACAAAACACATTACACGAAATACACGTGTCCCAAGGCAGCTAAAAAATGCCACGTAATCAGCAACACAATGACTGTTCTTAATTCTTAAACACCGGACAGTGGCAAAGTTACTGACCACAACATAGACACACATCCACACACCCACACCTTAGAGAATACCCAGAACACACTACTTGAAACATACCGACTCTATTTCAGTTTGCAAAACAAACCTCGGAACTGCAGAGAAATGCACCCCCTCCCCGCCCTTGCCCTCCCCCAAAAACAAAACAGCTGATCGCACGATGAGGCTGTGGCAGTGGCAGTCTCTGAGCTCTACAATGCCAACAACATAATAAGCGACGAGAGAAAAGGGTCCAGTGTTGCTGGGTAAAAACAAACTGCAGAATAAATGCAGACTACCTGTCCATGTGATATTGTCATCCACTTAGAAGCCCTGACACGTTTAAGAGGCCAAGACCACAAAACGTGAACTGACCCAATGCAGGAAGATGCGTGCCTGGCCTTGGTATAATAATTATGTACTGAATGTGTGAATTGTGTACAACAAATCTTAGGAAATACCCGTGTAAGCATTCATGCCAACAAAACATCATCTTGCATTGCCAAATCAGCACATGCCTTTCATAAGTCACATCTACTGGTTTATGGTTATTGGAGGCCCTGAATAGTCAACTTGTCCTTTAAAAATGTAACACGCTATCTTGCTACAGTGTTTCTATTTCTATTACCGCTTATCAAAGGAGCATACCTTAACAGCACATTTCAATCTGACGGTACCAGAGTAACATGGGTAATACCTGCATACCGGTTACCGTGGGCTGGTATTCCACCTAGTGCCTGTTACCAACTTCACAGTGCTCAGGGGCACAGGTCTGCATGAGATGCCCTACAAGCACAATACTTTAACATGTATTTTTATTGAAGTTTTTAGGTAAAAAAATAAAATGAAACCTCCAATACTGTAACGCAGTTTAGGGGGCGATAATTTTGTCACAATAATAATCATAGGCCCCATTTAACCCAGAGCTACATTTCTTTTCCCAAAAAGTAGGAATCCCAAGAGCAATGAACAGAAAGCAAGACCTAGGAAGACGGCATAAGTCGTAAGTAAACTGGAGTCAGACAAACTGTTGAAACACCAGTGGGCTTGATAAATGCTAAGATGGTAGCAGAAGTTTTGACTTCTCTTAACACTGGACGTTTCCGATGAAAATAGTTTGCAAGTTAATCAAAGAAACTCAAAGTGGTTATGCCTCAAAATTATAAGACCACAGACAGAATGATCGTGAAGAACAAGTTCCTTACCATTGGTAACAATTTGTTTGCAGATTCCTTACCTTAGTATTTCCCCAGGCGTCGGACTGGATTCGGAGATTATTTCTTCGAGCAGTACCCTTATGCGCCGTCACGTGGCATCGGTCGACTCCGAACCCGTCGTTGGCATCGTGGTCACCATGACGTCGAGGTCAAATATAGGTGCTCCCTCTGCCCAGTGACGTCAGTTTATTTTCACGACTTTCCACGCCAAAGCGCTGAGCCATGAAGAACACTGATATGGTGCGCCAGAGCTAAGGCCCTTAAAGGGGAATCCCTGTCCCTAGAAATCAGTTTGCAAGAGGGGAGGATGGGTGGGTCGGTAATGAACCTGCAACTAGAATATATCTCTACCAGATAAATTGTTACCGAAGGTAAGTAACTTGTTCATCTGATGGAGACTTCTAGTTGCAGATTCTTTACCTTAGAATAGATACCCAAGCAATGCCATCCTCAAAGGTGGGTCCGAACCAAAATCATACTAAAAAGTCCTGCAGGACTGAACAACCAAAGTAGCCGTCTCTGCGGACTTGACTGTCCAGGCAGTAATATTTAGCAAACGTGTAAGATGCCCACGTTGCTGCCTGGCAGATGTCCAGGACAGGAACTCCACATGTTAAAGCTGTGGTAGCAGCAGTTGCTCTGGTTGAATGAGCATTTAAACCCTCTGGAGGTTGCTTCTTCACCAAAGCGTAGCTCATTTTGATGAGGAGAAGCACCCATTGTGAGATGGTACGCTTCTGCAACACCTCTCCTTTCTTCGCACCCATATAGCCAACAAAGAGTTGATCATCCACCTGGAAATCTGTAGTGTGATTAAGATAGAATGGCAACGCTCTTTTTGGATTCAGATGGTGGAGTCTCTCCTCCTCATGAGAAAGATGGGGAGGGGGTGGAAAAAGTAGGCAAAGTGATGGATTGGCCTACATGAAATGGTGTGACAACCAAATATATGTTGGAACTAACAAAGCTGGAACCACTCATGCCTAAATAACACGGTCGGAATAACAACCGTATTGTTACCACGAATGACATAACAACGATTATTCGTTGTAAAGAATTCCTGGTAAAGGCATGCATGGTTCCAGCATGTGACCCCCCCACCCCTAAAACAACTGTTCCCCAACCCCCCACCCCTAAAAACAATTCTACCCCTACCCCACTACCCCGACCCCACCCCTAAAACTTAAACTACCCCTGCCCCTAAAACTACTGCGACCCTCCACACCCTAAAAACTAAAAATACTCTGACTCCTCCACCCCGCCCCTAATGCTACCACGACCCGACCCCTCTAAAACCTAAACTACCTTGACCCCTGCCCCTAAAATCTAAAAATACCTCGACCCCCCACGCCCCTGCCCCTAAAACTACAGTGGCCCCCCACCCCCTAAAACCTAAACTACCCCGACCCACCCCCTAAAACTACCCCTAAAAACTAAAAATACCCTGACCCACCACCCACCTAAAACTGCTGCAACCTCCCTTCCCCCTAAAACTTAAACTATCCCGACCCCCACCACACCCCTAAAATTACCCCTAAAAATGAGTAATACCGGACCCTCCACCCCGCCCCTAAAACTACTGCGACCCCGCACCCTGCCACTAAAAACTAAAAATAACCTGACCCCCCACCCCTGCCCCTAAAACTACCCTGACCCCCCCACCCGCCTCTAAAACTACCCCTAAAAACTAAAAAATACCCCAACCATCCACCCCCACCCCTGAGGAACCAGGAAAGATAGAATCCCCACCCGGGGTCTTCTTCCCAGCGGTGGAGGGACACCCTAGTCCTCAGGGTCCGTTTAGCAGAGAGTACACAAATCAAGCGGAGTCACCAACTGTAGGAATAAAGAGAAGTTTATTACATGGATTATAGCTCGAGCTAATACAGAGTCCCAGGACAGTCAAGTGACTATCCTACGGAGGCTGCCCCTTCACTCTGGGGCACCCAACCTTATATACACACAAAACTGCTTAGTCAGAGGACAACTCCACCCCTAGCGTATTCAAGGTCCTCTGCGGACTTCAGAATATTTCAGGGATACACGTGTGGTGGGAGAAGGTACAGATGCAGCTGGCAGGAGGTGGCAACGACCTGTACGAACCTGTTCTGGCAGTTACTGATTAAGCACAAACATTCTCGGAACTACGGTTAGAACAAGTAAATTACAGCGATAAGCAGATTGCAGCCCAAGGCTGTGAACACAAGGTCAATCATCAAAGTTCAGGAGGTTTGTCGAGCACATGGCAACATAATAAAGATAAACAGATGCCTAGCAGCTATGGTGTATGATTAAGTTTATGTACATTTTCTCAATCCATCCTTTTGCCATTGTGAGGCAAGTTTGAACGTCATTCAGTGTCTATGTTAATGGACATAAGGTCTTTTATCTCCTGCTCAAGGGACAGCATAGCCGTGTGTTGAGGAGGGCGAACAGGCCAGGGGGCAAGGGATGCCATACAGCAACCACACAAAGCAGGTAGGCACTGTACACAAAGACAACAGGTGAGGAATACAGCAGCGAGCACAAAAAGGAATATTAGTATCTTCCAGCCCCATTGGGAAATCAAACCCCAAAACCAGTCGGTTAAGGACCATGTTCCTTCGTCTTGGTGTATTGTGGAAGCTATCATATGCAACCTTTGAATAGCTTTATACACTGAAGGGGCATTGTCTGGTATATAAACGCAGCAGCTCGATCCGATCAAAGTACAAACTCCACCACGGTCCGCCAAGATGATGTCAAGAACCATTCTGTTTTGAAGAGTAACAAGGCGGTCAGCAGCGAGCTCTGCAGTGATGTTACTCAGAGCTCCTGCTGTTTCATTTATTGTTGCTTCCACGACTCGTGTGAGATGTCTGATATCCCTACTGTTCATCATAGGGCCCCAAAATGGAAGGACTCCTTTAAAGTAGTCCAATGCTTCTTGTGCTGAGGTATCTTCTGCAGATATTACCCCTCTCCGAGTCCTGTGGTGTTGACGGCCAGCTGTGTAAGTTGGTGGTAGTAGCCAAGCAATGTAACACGTGCCGGTCCAGGTGGGTACCAAGGAGGTGTAGGCATTATTACCACAAACAAAATACGAGTTTCGTGATGGTATCATGGTAGGCCAATTAGTTCCATTCAATATTACTGTAGCATTACAGTTACTGGCACCTACACTTCTATTACCACTTTTCTGAAAACAAAGTGGAGCCTTGACCTGTGTTACAAAAAATCTTCGGCCAATCCGGGGTGTGGTATTAAAGGATACAAAATATATGTCAGTAGACCTATTTCGTCGGTCAGCATATTCTGACTTTTCTTCCTTTGTTCCATAAACTCTCGTTCCAGTGGGCCAGCATAACCGGTATAGGTGGGTGACCAATAGTCCGGAATTAGTAGCATCCATTGAGGTAGCCCAAATGGCTGATAGTTCATACCAGGCGCTGCAGGAGCCATCAAAAGAAAAAGGGAATGAAATATATGGCAACCTTCTTTGCACGGAACTCGGTAGCAAGCCACATATCCAATAATTTGTTCTATTTACAGCCAGCTGATGTTGATGTAACATAGATATGAAGGTATTGTTTTCATATTCCTTACGTCGTCCTTCCTCATGTGGTGGTAAGGAAACATGGCTGTGTTCTGAAGGCGGTGGCGTAGTTGGTGAGACCTCTGAATCAGAATCATGTATTACCCACCCAATGCAGGACAGAAGTACCAAAAATAGTATTGTTATGGTGAGACAAGCAATACGTGGGCCTAATAGTCTTTTTAAATTACTTATTTTCTTCTTTTTCCTCTTGTCTTCTTGTATAAGACCCATTTCTCTTTATTGCTTGTCCCACTAGCAGTTCAGTCCGACCTAAGTGCTGCCCGTGACTGGTGGTTGCTTCACTGTGGGGTGATACCAGCAGTCCTATTGACACACTCTGGTCCACCCCGACAGACAAAATCACGGCCCTGCAGCTATCATCAGACTTAGTACAGGGGACAAGCAATCAGTTCATTGTTAATTTTCTTATTTTCGTGGGCGGAAATCGTATCTTGTGGACTGTGGTATGGTATGATCAGGAAACAATTGTTCAGTGTGAACTAAATCTGAGGGAACCCTCACACTGTTGTTCTGTTTTTTATCACTCCGCGTAGTGTTGCTGAAATGGTCCGCAGTCGTCGGGTGGTCACCACTTTTTATTTCATCAGAGGGTACGAGTAGGGGTACTTTCTTACAGTGGGATGCATGTATCCAATTCTTAGCTCCCTCGACTTTAACTGCTGTTCGAGTAGCAAGAAGGACCTGTCGCGGACCTTTCCATCGAGGTTCAAGACTCTTTTTCCGCTGGAAATTCTTTGTGAGAACCCAGTCGCCAGGTAGTATCTTGCGACCTGGATCAGTGGATACAGATGGGAGTGCTTCACGCACCTGTTGGTGAATAGAACGCAAAGAATTAGTGAGTTCATTTAAATAGTCCATCAAAACAGGATGTTCTAGTTCTGAGTACTTGTGAGGTCGAGGGACCCCCCCAGACATTTGCTGGCCTTCCCATCACTATCGCATGGGGTGACAAGCCTAATCTAGAGTGAGGCCTCATCCTGACAGACATTAAAGCCAGGGGCAACGCGTCCGGCCACCGTATACCGCGTTCTGCGCATATCTTTGACATCTTCAATTTAAGTGTGCCATTATATTTTTCAACTAGTCCTGCTGACTGGGGGTGGTTAGCTGCATGAAACTTCTGGCGGAGGCTCAACCCTTCACACACCCTTTTCATCACCTGCCCTACAAAATGACTCCCATTATCTGACCAGACACACCTTGGGACCCCAAACCGTGGGAAGAACTCCTTCAGAAGTACCTTTGCGGTAGTAAGGGCAGTATTATCTTTAGTAGGGTAAGCTTCTACCCACTTACTAAACATACAGACCACAACTAGCACATATTTCAAGTTGTTACACCTTTCCATCTCAATATAATCCATTTGTAGTACTTCAAAGGGATATGTTGGTGGTGAAAAATGCCCAGCGGGGACTGAGGCACCCTTCCCTATGTTATGTTGTAAACAAATCATGCAGGATTGAACCAGTTGGTCAGCTACTCTTCTGATATTTTTATTAGACCAAACCGGATCAAGCAAATTACAGATGCTTTTCGCACTAACGTGTGCAGGACCATGGGCCATAGTCACTACTGGCAGAACTAATGCATCGGGTAACATCCATCTTTCCCTCTGTGACAGATCTGTTCAGCACTGCGTATTTTCATCTAACTTGGCCTTCCCTTCTTCCCATTCCTTTCTCTCCTGTTCAGTTGCCTCATCCTGTATCTTCCTGACACTCTCTACTGTGTTCCCAAATATTTCATGGGGACAAACCTTCTCTGTACTATCTACCACATACATGTGTCCTGTCTTTGCATACGCTGTATCTTTTGCTGTCTGATTGGCTAGGGCGTTGCCCCGTCCAGTTTCATCTGTCACCTTTTTGTGTGCACTACACTTCATGATAGCCATTGTTTTGGGCAATGCCAGGGCAGAAAGTAAGTTAGTTATAAGGGTCCCATGTTGAATACGTGTCCCATGTGAGGTAAGGAATCCTCGTTCTGCCCACAAGCGACCAAAATTGTGTGCTACACCAAATGCATACTGGCTGTCCGTGTAAACATTCACATTAAGTCCTTTACTTAACTCACAGGCTCGTGTTAGAGCTATTAATTCTGCGGCCTGAGCAGAGTTATGTGGTATTCTAGCTGTTTCAACTACAGTGGTAGCTGTTGTAACTGCATAGGCTGCAGAGGTAGTGCCATCGGGTAGCCTGATGCATGAGCCATCTACGTATAATATGCCATCAGGGTCTTTCAGTGGAGTGTCCTGTAAGTCCACTCTCCCTTTTGTTTCATCCTCCATCCGGAGAATGCCGTCATGTATGTCATCATAAGAATCTTCAGTTTTTTCAGTAATTGGCAATAAAGTGGCAGGATTGAGCGTGTTGCACCTTTTTAATGTTATATGACTAGCTAAAAGTGTCAGTTCATAAGTAGTTATTCGTGCATTAGTAAGATGCTGTGTTTTTGTTTTAATAGTGCGTCAACAGTGTGTGGGACCAACAGGGTGAGGGGTGAATCCATGACTATCCTGGGCGACTGGCGCACTGCGACCGCTGCAGTGGCTACTGCCCGTAGACAACTCGGGGGTGCACGGGCCACTGGACCCAGCAGAGCCGAAAAATAAGCACAGGGGCGTTGTTTGCAGCAATGCTCTTGGGTTAACACTGATAGTGAACATCCATTTCTCTCGCTCACATATAACTGAAAATCTTTACGATAATCAGGCGTACCCAGTACAGGTGCTGTGCAGAGTGTATTTTTCAATTCATCAAAACCAAACTGAAAATCGTCATTCCATTCAATTGTTTTAGGACAATCTTTGTGGGTGAGATGCAAAAACGGTTTTGTCAAAAGAGAATAATTAGGAATCCATTGACGACAGAAGGAGGTAATACCTATAAAGGCCCTAACCTCTCTCTGTGTCCTTGGAACCGGTATGTCTCGTATAGCTTGTATTCTCTCAGCCGTCAACGTACGTCCCTCCTTAGACAGGAGGTGTCCTAGGTATATAGCCTCCTGTCTACAATATTGCAATTTGGAGAGGGAGACCTTATGGTGATGGTGTGCAAGATGTTTCAATAAGGCTACAGTATCTGTTTTACAATTTTGTTCTGAAGTGGATGCTATTAAAAGGTCATCCACATATTGAACCAGCGTCGAGGAGCAAGGTAAAAACAAGGGTATCTAATTGACCCTTGAGGGCCTGGCTAAAAATGCTAGGCGATTCAGTATAGCCTTGTGGAGCGCGACAGAACCGGAAACTGCGACCACCCAGTAAAAACCCAAAGATGTGTCTGCTATCTGGATGAATGGGAATGCTAAAGAATGCATTCTTAAGATCGATAACAGAGAACCAAGTAGCGGAGGCAGGTATCATTGTTAATAATGTCGTAATGTCAGGAACAACAGGGAACTGGGGTATTACAATCTTATTGACCGCCCGTAAATCAATAACAAATCGGAGTCCTGGAGACGCGGTGCCATCAGATAATTTTTTATGAACAGGAAGGACAGGACTGTTACAATCATTACCACGCGTTTCTTCAATGACACCCAAATCAATCAACTGGGTCACAATATTTTTGAGTTGTTCAATGTGTTGGGATAATTTGTATTGGGGAAGACGAGGCAATTTGGCATTGGCTTTCAAGAGTATGACATACGGTGGTATGTCCAGACATCCAACATCATCCTTATGTGTGGCCCATAAAATGTCTGGCAAATCTCGAAGTTCGAGTCAAAGTGGTTTTGACAAAAATTGTGACGGAGAAATATTTGGACCTAAAGTGACATGAACTCCATCCGGAGAGCAATAAATGGTGGCGTACAATTTCTTTAATAGGTCCAAACCCAATAAATTCTCACTACAGGCCGAAGTAAGAATGAGAGGGGAGCTAATGGTGTAAGGACCTATAGCAACATGCAGCGGCTGGGAGACGGGGTTAGCCACCGGAACACCAGAAAAACCCATAGAGACGTTAATATTGCCAGACAGAGGGACCCCTTGGACCTCTTCCTGTTTAACAGAACTTTTGGTGGCCCCAGTATCTACCATAAAGTCATGTGAAGTACTGTCTAATTGTACCTCAACGTGAGGGCCATTCTGCCTAACAGGAATAGAAACTGGTCCCACCCCCCTCTGTCGAAGGCTGTCCTAGTCAAAGGAGGACCCCTGACCTTCATACGCATCATAGTCGTCATTAAAATATTGACGCTGGGATGAAGCATCAAAATAATTCGGGCGGGGGGTACTGTGGGACCGTGAAGGGGCCTGCTGGCGGGGTCTGTCTGCAGGACCAGACCTACCGCATGGTCTGTTGTCCTGTTGCGGTGGGGGCATGGGGCGGCCTGTGGAGTTGTCCTTATTGGGGCAGTCATTCTTCCAGTGGCCCTCCTGCTAGCAATAGGCGCACTGATTGTAGGAGAGGGAAGAACAGGGAGGGCGTTGGGACTGCCTTCTGTCATTGGGAGGTCCTTGTGACCTTGATCTGGACTGCTGTTGACGGGGCTGAGGGTAGGCCTGCTGAAATAACACCTTCGTTTTCAACTCCTTCGTTTTTTCTCGTTCGTTTCCTGTTCTTCTATCTCCCTGTTCTCATAATATTGGGCCATTGTCAGTATTCCAGTGGCAGTAGAGACTGGCCACGTACTTTCACACAATTTCAATTTTCCCTTTATGTCTGGTAATAAATTGTCCACTAATTTGTCAACAAAGAGTCTTATCCCCCCTTCAGTAGTCATGTCTTGGCAGCTGTAATCAGAAAAGACACCCTCAAACCTTGTATAAAAGTCTGAAACACCCTCGTCCTTTTTCTGTTTACAGGCGGACAATTTATCCCAATTTATTCTGTGTGGTGCAAGTATGGTCTTCATTAAATCCAAAATACGCAGTGGGAGAGCCAATATAAGTGGGTCTGGTTTCGCTCCCCCAACCCTGTCCCTTTCTGCTGCTTGCAATTGGTCCCACGTGCCCCCTAGTTCAGCATGGTCGTGCCTCCGTACTTTTGACCATACTTCCTGCGGGACTACTGCTGCCATTAACATGACAATATCGGACAATGTCATAGTACAGGATTCAATAATTTGTTGCAGTTCTTTATAATATCCTGCAGGATTCTTACGGGGTCAGGTAAGGCGGCTTTTAGGGTATATGTTTCAGATCTTTTCCATGGGTTGTGAACCCACATTTGTTGAAAATGCCCTGCGGTAATAACTTGGCCAGCGTTATCCATCACCGGCTCTCGCCAAACCGGCGGAACCTCTCTCATGGGAAACATGGATGCCCTTATAGAAGGGCTACATGTCCACAGGCGTTCCCTATATACGAGAAGAGTAACAACATAATCATGTAGACCAGAACCAAACGGCAGTCCATTAGAGGCGCGTTTTCGGAGGTCCACCAGTCCCGCGGGAGCTGAGGAACCATCATCCTCATATTCTTGTATTATAATGTTGCACATAAGGGTAGCTGCATGTAACTGAACTAAACTATCCCATTGTTTCATAGTGTGGACAATGTCCCTGACCCCATAGTCATCCCAATTAGTCATCCACCTCCGTGTCATTTCTTCAATGACATCTTCCTCTTGTGAATTAGAGAACAAGTGTCCGCGGAGGGTGCGCTTTCGCTGGGTCATGGGACGGGGGTATGTGTGGTGTCTAAACAGGAATCAGGGGTGGGCCAAACGGGGGCCAGTCGAGGGGTGTGTACAGTCGGGCGGGGTGTATCCTCTATAGGTCTGGTGACAGGAGGAGTGGTGGTGGGTGGCGGATAACTCGCCTGAGATCCAACCGGGGGTGGCACAATAGGGTCACCTGGTGCAGGTTGAGGATGTAGTGTAGGATATATTGGTGGAGTATATAACGGGGGTTTATCTAACATATCGTTTAAAAGGGGGTCTTCCTCTTGTGGCTTATCCACTACTGTCCTGGAAGGGTAACAGTTTGTAAGTGAAGCCTTCGGTCATGTTCTAAAATTTTCTGTTGATGTTCAGCTACGTCAGTCATATACCTTTTCAGTCACCGTCCTGGTCTTATGTTTCTGTAATTCTTTCTCTGCCTTCCTCCGTCTTTGGTCTACTTCTTTCTGCCAAGTCCGTAGTGAATCAAACATCCCTGGTCTACTTTTTGTCACAAACAAACGTTCCTGTAAAAAGTCTAATTTATCTTTATCAAATGTCCAGTGAATAGGCCAGTGTAAATCAGAACTACCTTTGGTTCTTTTTCTCCATATATCAGACCAGATAATCGGACCTATGCCATATATAACATATATATCATGATTCGGAGTCCCGGCCAGAGGAGCGGGGCATGTTTCCTCCAGGCGGGAGTCCATACTGCAAAGACAACAACACAATTTCCTAAAACAACTGAACGCTGGCATTCTTCCAGTATTTTTTTTTTTTTTAATTCTTACACCAGTGGTTTGAATACACCAAATGAGTGGCAAATATGCCCTTTGCTTCCTATATACTTAAATGACAACTGAGGTCAGTCTTACCACTGACGTCGATCTTTGCAAAGAGCGATAGAAATGGTACAATACTCACAGACCTATTTTTAGACAGGAATCTTTCAACTCCCGTCCTTACCTGACACTTATGTTATAGTCCGACAGTTGGGGACTCCTGTAGTTCACGGAAAACAGAGACCCGAATTCAGACAGCGCCAGGAGAAGTCGAGCCGGCTGGAAGACACACAGTGGAGATCCGCAGGTCCACGACAGAGAACGAAGCTCAGAATCCGGTGTGGGGCGCCTCCCTTGGAAATCCAATCGTGAGTCCTCCGTCACCTGGTCGGTCCCCTGGATGCCTGACTCGGGTCCCTGTTCGGGCGCCAACTGAGGAACCAGGAAAGATAGAATCCCCACCTGGGGTCTCCTTCCCAGCGGTGGAGGGACACCCTAGTCCTCAGGGTCCGTTTAGCAGAGAGTACACAAATCAAGCAGGGTCACCAACTGGAGGAATAAAGAGAAGTTTATTACATGGATTATAGCTCGAGCTAATACAGAGTCCCAGGACAGTCAAGTGACTATCCTACGGAGGCTGCCCCTTCACACAAAACTGCTTAGTCAGAGGACAACTCCACCCCTAGCGTATTCAAGGTCCTCTGCGGCCTTCAGAATATTTCAGGGATACACGTGTGGTGGGAGAAGGTACAGATGCAGCTGGCAGGAGGTGGCAACGACCTGTACGGACCTGTTCTGGCAGTTACTGATTAAGCACAAACATTCTCGGAACTACGGTTAGAACAAGTAAATTACAGCGATAAGCAGATTGCAGCCCAAGGCTGTGAACACAAGGTCCATCAAAGTTCAGGAGGTTTGTCGAGCACATGGCAACATAATAAAGATAAACAGATGCCTAGCAGCTATGGTGTATGATTAAGTTTATGTAAATTTTCTCACCCCTAAAACTACCCGACCCCCCACCCCACCCCTAAAACTACCCCGACCCCCCACCCTCGCCCCTAAAACTACTGCGACCCCCTCACCCCCTAAAAGCAAAACGACCCCAACCCCCCACCCCACCACTAAACACTAAAAATACCTGATCCCCCACCACTGCCCCTAAAACTAGAGCAACCCCCTCATCCCTAAAACCTAAACTACCCCAACCCCGCCCCTAAAAACTAAAAATACCCCGAACCCCCACTCCGCCCCTAAAACGGCCCCAGCCCCACTTACCTGACAGCATCCTCCTCAGAAGCAGACTCTCTTCTTCTGTGCCTTAACCACGCATGTGCGTGGTTAAGGCACAGAAGAACGAAGTTGTGGTTAACAAAAGCGTTGTTCTGCTTTCGTTGTTCACAACTTCATTCTTCCAGAGTCCTGGTTTGGGATGCTTCCCGTGACAACCTTGGGAAGAAAGAAGGCCCTTGTGCATCGCACTACCTTGTCAGGATGTACAGACAAGAATGGAGGCTTGGAAGAAAGAGCCTGAAGCTCATTCACTCTGTGAGCAGAAGTGATAGCTACCAGGAAGACTGTCTTAGGGTCAGGAGCCGCAAGGAACAATTGTGTAACGGCTCAAAGGGAGTACACATAAAATAAGTGAGGACAAGACTGAGATCCCTCTGAGGCATGATGAATGAAGTGGGAGGATACAAGTGGGTTAACCTTTAAGAAATCTACCTACAATAGGGGATTTGAAAAGAGAAGGTTGATCAGGCAATCTAAGAAAAGCCAAGATAGCTGATAAGTAGCCTTTAAGAGTGCCCAAAGCAGAACCTTGATGAGCTAGTGAAAAAATGGCTAGGAGAACCTCAGAAAGAGGGGCAGCGAGAAGATCAATAGACTTATCTGTGGACCATGCCACAAATTTGTGCCAATGACCGGCGTATTCCATTTTGGTGGAGGGATGCCTGGCTGCCAAGATATCATCACAGACTTCGGTCGTAAGGTCAAAAGCCATCAACTGCCGCCGCTCAATCTCCACGCAAGAGGGTGGAGACTGGACAGGTTTGTGTGAAGAACCGTCCCCTGCTGCTGCAACAGAAGATCCTCCTGAAGAGGCAGTCTGATTGGAGGATCCGTGGCCATGCTCAGTAGCTCTGAGTACCAAACTCTTCATGGCCAGTCTGGAGCCACAAGAATGACTTGGGCCCTGTCGTCCTTGATCTTCTTGAGAACTCTGGGCAGAAGTGATATTGGCAAAAAGGTGTACAGGAGGCCTGAGCTCCACTTGAGACGAAAGGCATCGCCGAGCGAGAGCCAACTTGGAAGCTCCAACTGGCAGAACTGGAGACATTACGCGTTCTGTGCAGAGGTGAAGACATCTAACCAAGGCTCGCCCCACTGTTGAAAGAGACTTTACGCCACCTCCGGATGGAGAAGCCATTTTTGATCGACTATGCATCGACCGCTGAGTTCGTCTGCTCTGGCGTTCAGAGAGCCCGCCATATGTTGAACCACAAGGGAAATGCCCTGATGTTCCAGCTCTGTCCAAAGGTGAAGAGCCTCTTAACAAGGGATCCACAACCCCACTCCACCTTGTGTGTTGCAGTACCACATGGCAGTGGTTTTGTCGGTGAACACTTGCACCACTTTCCCTTTGAGAGAGGGAAGGAATGCTTTCAATGCAAGTCAAATCGACCGGAGCTCCAAAAGACTGATGTGGAGCTCAGACTCCACCAGATACCTCTGATCTCCTACTCTCCCATGTGGCCGCCCCATCCCAGAAGTGACGCATCTGTCACGACTGTGAGATCTGGTTGGGGAAGTGAGAGGGATCTGCCGCTGACCCAATCCGTATTCGAAAGCCACCACTGCAGATCTTTCGCAGTCCTCTTCAAGATCTGGACCATGTCGGCGATATTCCACTGGTGTTGCGCCCACTGAAACTTCAGGTGCCACTGGAAAGCCTGCATATGCCATCCTGCATTTGGAATTAATAGGATGCAGGAGGCCATGAGGCCCAACAGCCTCAGAGTCATTCTCCCCGAAACGCAGGATAGAGGCTAAAACATCGGGATCAGCCCGAATAGCCTGGATTCGCTGATCAGGAGGATAGGCACAAAAATGATCTGTGCCCAGAACGGCTCCGATGAAAGGGAGCATCTGAGAGGGAGTCAAGTGTGAATTCAGCATGTTTATAGTGAACCTCAGCGAATACAGGAGATTCGCCGTAGCCTGAAGGTGAGAGACGACTTTCTGGGGCGTGTCTGCCTTCAACAGCCAGTCATCAAGGTAGGGAAAGACTGAAATTCCCGTCCTGCGCAGATGAGCTGCAACCACCGCCATCACTTTTGTGAACACCCGAGGGGCACTGGTAAGGCTGAAAAGGAGCACGGTAAGCTGAAAGTGCTCGTGACCTACCACGAATCGTAGGTAACGTCTGTGGGCAGGGAAGACGAGGATATGAAAATAAGCATCTTGCAAGTCCAACGCCACCATCCAGTCTCCTGGGTCTAAGGCAGAAAGGACCCGAGCCAAGGTGAGAATTTTGAACTTCTCCTTCCTGAGGAAGAGATTGAGGGTTCTGAGGTTGAGGATAGGACACTTGTCCTTCTTGGGCACCAGAAAGTAGCGGTAATAGCAACCGGCACTAGAACCCTCTCTAAGGCCCCCTTGGCCAAAAGAGCCATAACTTCCTCTTGAGAAGTGCCAAATGATCCTCTGTTAGATGGCGGTGAGCAATTGTCCTATTCACAGGAGCCCCTGTGCTGGGTCTGTGAGGGCTTTGTTAAATGGAAGAAGTTCCGAAGCAGAGGCTCTGGGCTGAAGCACCTCCAACAAGAGATTAGTCCTGACTGCAACAGTAGGCAGCTCAAGGCCAAGAACCTCAGCTGTTCTACTGACCACCATGGAATAAGAAGCTCCCTCTGCCGTAGCCACGGTAGAAGGAGACAGCATGCCAGTGCCTGGGGAGGTATCAAGAACGCTGGCGTCACCCAGTTCCTGAGCCCAGTCCATGTTCTCATCTTGCTGGTATTCATAAGCGTCTAATGACCCCTCCAATCCTTCCTCGTATTCATACTCAAAGTAAAAAGGGTCTGAATCCAACATGAGGTGGCTAGGCCCTGTTGAAGTTGGAACCGGCATGCCATTCAGGCTTCGGGTCTTCAGGGATTAGGATTGGGTCAACGTCGATTGTGGGCCTAACCGACGTTGAGAGTGTCGACAACTTTGCCGGCAACGGGGAAGGTCTCAATGGAGCGACCAGTGCTGATGGAGATCCGGAGGGATCTTCGGTGGACGGAGCCGGAGCTGCCGGCGTGGAACCCGAAGGGCCCCCTTCCAAACCCCAAGGCCCCAAAGACACCGCAGAGGGGTCGGACTGCCTAAATATGAGGGGCATGGCCTCATAAAATTCTTTTAGCTGGGCAGGGGTTGCTCCTGCACCTGGAAGGTCGGGGAGGCACGGACCGAAAAACAGGTTTCGCTGATGGAGGCCTCGAATGTCGACGTTCTCCCTGCGTTGTTTAATCCGAGCGGCGGGGTGAAGTCGACTTCTTCTTTTTACCCGAAGGTCCCGAGATTTGTCGGACGATGAGTGGTGATGACTCCGTGGCCGGTCTCAAGACTTTCCCCTCGAGCGAGACCGGGAACAATGCGGAGTCGAGTGCCGGGCCGCCATGAGCTTTAGGGACCGCTTCAAAAGTCACCTGAAAATTCAACAAAAGTATTGAGGCCGGTCAAAAAGTGACCAGGGTAGCTCTTCTCTTGATCAGTGTGTGGCGCGGAAAGAAAAGCACTGACATCACTGCACCAAGGCAGCGCCTATATTCAACCCCAGTGTCATAACGGTGACCACAACGCCAACGACGGACACGGAGTCGACCAACACCACCTAATGGTGCGCAACGGTACTGCTCAAAGAAAAAAATCTCTGGATCCAGTCTGACGCCTGGGAAAATTCTAAGGTAAGGAATCTGTCTCTATCAGGTAAATGTATTTATTATAATTCTACTGGAGTCATAAAGAATTAGCAACATGGACCCCACCTATACACAGAAACCATGTAACACCTACATGAGACAACTACATAAAGCAATAACAAACAACAAAAAGAAAGAAACCCTAGAACAAGAGGTCCTAGGATTGTTCCTCAGAGTTCACTATAGTGAGAAACAAAGGTAGTTATTTCCTAAATAAGGGCCTCTGCAATTATATTGTCATTGTTTCGGTCCTCTTGATTCACTGGCACAATCACCTTGACGTGGTGTGGGTACCTAACTAAATATGGTCCTCGACGTGAATGTCTCATCATACCACATTGGTTGTGCACAGTGGCTCCTGACGCACCCAACTGTGGATGCTGCAAAGCTCAAAGGGGTCACTCGGCATGAAACAGCAATAAAGGAAGCCTCAATCAGTTTCTAAACTGCAACTGTTTCTCAAAGAGATGAAAAAAACAAGTCACTAAACTAAATGTGCCTTATTTAGTAATTCAGCTGAGACAGAACGCAAACTCTGAAGTATTGGCAAATTGAAGTGAAAGCAAGAGGATGTAGCTCCCGTGGATCTTGAGTCAGGCCTAATATGAAAATTCAAAATAAGCTGATTCACTGTTTGTCAAAAATACATAAGACATATTTCTTTTTTACTCAGAATCTGTTTATTAGGCTTTCAACAAACAGTACAGTACAATACAAGAACAAGGCAGTAAAAAGTTTGATCTTGGTGTCAGTAGATAAACAAGCTTAGTACATATATTTGCAGTATAGTAGCATTAACAGCATCAGTGTCCACCCAGTTCATGAATACAACAGACCAAGCAATGAGCAGCTGATGAGGCTAGGTACGGCTGAGGTTCGGACCAGGAGGGGGTAACAGGTCACCTGGCAGTAGTCAGTTCAGGAACTAAAGGGGGTCCTGTGTCCGCTCTGAACAGGATGTAGGTAAATGGGTTGGCCCGCTAGAGTATGCTAGCTCCCCTTGACAAGTCAGTGCTCAGTATTTGTGAGGGAGCGCCACCAAACAGTGGAGCGGGCCCTACCAAACAGTGATCTGACACAGGGCCTTGGGGCCAACAGGCCAACTCCAAAACAAAAACGGGGGGAAACCCAGAACCAGAGTGAAGGGGAGGGGAGTATTCTGCCAACTCTGCATCAGTAGGCACACAAAGAAGAATCTGCAACAAGTGGGGAGACTGGAAGGGAGGGGGCACCACTCAAGTAGGGTTAAGGAGGGGTCCCAATCCCCACAACTATCCAACAACAGCTAGAGGTTCACCCTGCTGTCAGAGGAGGCCTTTAATCGAACAGATGGAGGGCTGGAGTCTAGGGGGACAAAAGCATAGATATTTTGTGTGTGACATATAGGCCCTCATTATGACATTGGCGGTAAGTCCTGCTTACCGCCATGCTGACAGCTGCCAACATACCGCCGCTGTGGTGGTTTACCGCTACCCATATTATGACCCACACATAGCAATCCGTCACTATACAGCCACACAAACAAGTCCCCCAGCCAAAAGGTCGGTGATAAACTGGCAGTAGGAAAACCCACAACGTTCCACCAACAGAATTACACCGACAACATTATGACCCACGAATCACCGCGGCGGACATTCAAACGCGGTAAACCATTGGCGGTACATACCGCCGCGCTCAAAATACACACAAACTAACAAAACAACACTACATTGGATAATTCAAACTACACATACCTGACACACATACACACACCACACCCACAACACTATAAAACACACACACTACCCACAACCCTTTACGACTCATATAAATTGACAACACAGAGAGAGAGAGAGACACCAAGAGCACCCACAGAACCAGAGCCACAGAACACCATCACCCATACATTATCCATGCACCTTACAGCACACACCCCAACCCCTCACCCCACACTCCCTCTCACACACCATGCACACAACACCCATGGCACCACAAAGACACCCCGGGTTCTCTGAGGAGGAGCTGAGGGTCATGGTGGAGGAAATCATCTGGGTAGGGCCACAGCTATTCGGATCACAGGTGCAGGAGACATCCATTGCTAGGAAGATGAAGCTATGGTGGAGAATCATGGACAGGGTCAACGCCGTGGGACAGCACCCAAGAACAAGGGATGACATCAGGAAGAGGTGGAATGGCCTACGGGGGGAGGTGTGTTCTGTGGTTGCAGCACACCAGATAGCTATACAGAGGACTGGCGGTGGACCCATACCTCCTTCCCCACAACTAACAACATGGGAGGAGCAAGTCTTGGCAATACTGCATCCTGAGGGCCTGGCATGAGTAGCAGGATGACTGGCCTCTGGTAAGTCAAATCTCTATTACTATCACCCCCCCTACCTGCATGCCATCACATACCCCCACCCATACTCCCACCCCCATCACCCCACATACACCCCACCATCACTACCCACCCATCCCAATACCAAGCCCTGCATGCAACACCAATGCATGGACATCATTCACAGCCCTGCATGGACACCCATCACTAAAGCATGCACATTAGAGAGAATCACCTAGCCCACAAAATCACTACTCACACAAGGCAAAGCTGACAGGGCAATCACAACCATACAGGGCAACACACCCATGCACAAGATGTCAAACGCAGAAACATTAACACTGCATTTACATCCCTACAGGTCCCCCACACAATGTCACCGGAGAGGAGGTGCCAGCAACATCCAGTCCCCGCACAGAAGAGGCCCACAGTGATGACAGCAGCTCTGAACGCCTGGATCTGGATGACCAACCTGGCCCATCAGGGATCTCCGGACAGTCAGTAACCCAGGCACAGTCCCATACCACCATAGAGCCTCCCCCTGAGGAAACACCACCACAGTACCCCCCCCAGTGGGCCCTTACCTTTGTCCCCAGGACACGTCAATCAGCAGTGTGTCCACCACTACAGGGACCCCAGGCAACCCCACAAACACAGGACAATCAGGGACCTGGGGCCACTGGCAGTGGGCACACAGTTCTGGGAAGCTGGGAGGACTGCTGTGCGACAGGGGGAGGACAGGCCCAGGGAACCGATTCTCCAGGAGGCACTCACCAACATCCTGGGAGCATACCACCATTCCCAGGAGACGATGGGCCAGATACTGGACAAGTTGCAGGAGACCCAGCGGCTGCAGGAGGGACAGTACCTGGGCAATCAGGGAGGGCCTGAAGGACATCCACACCACCCTGGTCACCATTGCAGTGGTGCTGGCAGACATGGCCAACACCATGAGGGAGGCAGTGGCACACCAGCGGGCCACTGACACTAGCCAAACCGATGAACAGCCCTCCACCTCCGCTGCCGCTAGTGGACAGGAGGCCCCGCCACAGGACCAACAGGCCACCAGCACCCCTCCCCCTGCAGAAGGAGAACCACCCCACAAACGGTCCCTGTGATCCAAGCAGAAGCCAGGGAACATTGCTAAGACCCCGCCAGGAAATAAGACTCTCCTGATTGTCAGCCTTGTGTCCCACTCTGTCACCCTGTCCACCTTGAACTGCCATTGCTCCACTTCCTATGCCCCCTTGGACAATGCACCTGTGATACCAATAGACTGGACTCTATCCTGGACTTTCCTCCACCATCAGCCCAGCCCATGCCACTACCCCCTCTACTTTTTTAGTACTTAAATAAACACAATTTAAAAATACAAGTATGGAGTCAGTCAAATGATTGAACAAAGTATTTGTTTAACAAGCTTTAAACACTGCAATACAACTGTACAGGAATAAATACATAGGAATGACCTGTAGTTGGCTGCAGTCAAAACACCAGGTGCCAGAGTGGGGCACAGAAACCTGAAAATAGAGATGCCAAAGGGTACAGTAAGTGGCCATAGAATTGGGAGAATCTGCCTGCCATGTACAATGTCAAATACAAAACTGTCAATGCAAAGTGAAGTTGCAGTGTCTTACCTGTGTGTCACTGGAAGTACTGTTGTATAATAGCTGTTCTGTTGTCCTCATCCTCATTCTCTGCCTCCTCTTCTTCACTGCCCACGGGGTCCACTACTGCCACACGCCCATCTCCAGCCTCATCCTCCTGCAGAAAAGGCACCTGCCGTCTCAAGGCAAGGTTATGCAACATGCAGCATGCCATGATGATCTGGCACACCTTCTTGGGTGAGTAGTACAGGGATCCACCTGTTAGATGGAGGCAACAAAACTTGGCCTTCAGGAGGCTGAATGTCCCCTCTATTATTATTCTGGTTCACCCATGTGCCTCATTGTAACATTCCTCTGCCCTTGTCCTGGGATTCCTCATAGGGGTCAGCAGCCATGAGAGGTTGGGGGTAACCAGAGTCACCTGCAAATATTGAGGGATACCTGTTAGCCAAATACTAACCCTTATGGCCAACACCATACCCATGCACCAACATATTCTGGGTGGGATCCATGGGCTCACATATTAGCCACACCCGGTGCCTCTGGAGTTGAGCCATCACATCTGGGATGCTGCTATTCCTCAGGATAAAGGCATCATGCACAGACCCAGGATTATTTGCATTCACATGGGAGATGTACTGGTCCGCAAGGCACACTATCTGCACATTCATCGAGTGAAAGCTCTTTCGATTTCTGAACCCCTGTTCATTTCTCCGGTGGGGGGGCAAATGCATCAATAGCCCCAACAATGTTAGGGATATGTCCCATTGCATAGAAGTCAGCTTTTACTGTGGCCAAATCCTCCACCTGGGGGGAAACAATGTAGATGTGCATGTGTTTAATCAGGGCAGACAACACTCTGGGCAGCACTATTGAGAACATTGGCTGAGACATTCCTGCTGCCAAGCTCACTGTCACTTGGAAGGAGCCACTTGTCAAGAAATGGAGCACAGATAGGACTTGCACCAGAGGGGGGATCCCAGTGGGGTGACGGATAGCATATATCAGGTCAGGCTCCAATTGGGCACACAGCTCTGTGATTGTGGCCCTGTCCTGTCTATAGGTGAGGATAATGTGCCTGTCCTCCATTGTTGCCAAGTCCACCAGAGGTCTGTACACGGGGGATGTCTCCATCTCCTATTCATCCACAGCGGCTGTAATCTAGGGGGCAAAACGGTGAGCAGCTGGTCAGTATTCCACATTTCCAAACACTACACTGCATTGCATGTTGTGACTGTAACAGTATGATGTTGGATAGGCCCAAATGGTGCCTATGTGTACTGTGACGCAGTTAGGTGCCTCGCCTGCCCCCCCGAAATGGCGTCCGTGTGGATGGACATGTGGAAATGAGGTAATGCCCCTGACGTTGTGCGCCATTGTGGGAGGTGGTCGAGTAACACCGTGCAGCTCCTCATTGGTTGTTATTGGGCCCTATGGGTTACAGTGGCCAATGGTGATTTACGCCTAGGTGACGGTACGCACTGCCGCGAACGTGACCGCCATTTTCTATCTATTCACTCACTTGCTACCTGACCTTCAACAAGAGAGGACCTACATTGCAAGTGCTGCTGTGACCTGTGTCTGGAACCGACCATGGCTCGTGTCGCTGGGGAAAGGGCCCCTGCCTTCACCGCTGCAGAGCTAGAGAGACTGGTGGATGGAGTCCTACCCAGTACCGAATGCTGTATGGGCCTCCAGACCAACAGGTGAGTACACTGTGAGCACGATGCATGGGGCATGAATGCATGGAGTGCTGTGTGTGAGGGCCACGTGTAGGGGGGTTGGTGGAAGGGTTCTGGGCAGCGTGATGCATGTATGGTGGGTAATGTCTGTGCGTAGGGGGATGTGAGGGCTATGGTGGGCCATGAGTGTAACAGGCAGGACGGTATGGCTGATACCTTTTTCTATGTTTCTTTTTCTGCAGGTCAGCACCCATCAGAAAAAGGGTATATGGCGTGCCATTGCCAAGGACGTGCGCACTCTGGGGGTCTATGGCAGGCAGAGCACCTACTGTTGCAAACGGTGGGAGGACCTGAGACGCTGGGCAAGCAAGATGGTGGAAGTCCAGCTGGGGATGGCCTTCCAACGAGGAAGTGGTGCCCGTACAACCCTGACCCCCCTGATGGCCCGCATACTGGTGGTGGCCTAGCTGGATGGACGCTTAAGGGCATCACAGCAGCCACAATGGGGTGAGTACAGTTTCCCAATATACTACTAGCGCGTGGTGGGGTGATCACCGGGTAGGGTATGTGGGCCTGTGGGTGCCCCTAGGCCAGGCCGGTCATTGCAGGGTAGGTCCCATGTTGGGCAGGGTTCTGATGTAAAATACCTCCAACTAAGCTAGTCGGCATCCACTACTGAGCAGAGGTCTGTGGGTCTCAGGTATGCTGCTATTGGTGTTAGGTATTCCTGTCCATGGGCCGGTGACTAGCACTGTGACTGTTAGTGCATTACCTAGTGCGTAGGGGTGTGTGTGTGTGTGTGTGTGTGTGTGTAGTGTGTGTGTAGTGTGTGTGTGGTGTGTGTGTGTGGTGTGTGTGTGTGGTGTGTGTGTGTGTGTGTGTGTTACGCCAATGGTGGTGTTGTTGCTGCCATTGACCAAGTGTATCCTTTGTCTCCCCCCCCCCCTATTTGTTTTGTCACCCTGTCCTTATGTGCATTAGCATAATCTGGCGGAGGAGCAGAGGCATCGGTGATGGAGGGAGCTGCATCCCACAGGGGCCAGGAGGCCGAATCCACTAGTGGTGAGGGCACCAGTGGGACAGAGGGTGAGGGGAGCACCACGGCAGATACAGGTGGGGGACAGTTCAGACAGTGATACCTCCTCTGATGGAAGCTCCTTGGTGGTGGCGGACACCTCTGTGCCCACCCCAACTACAGGTACAGCCACCACCCCTGTACCAGCACCGCCCTCCCAGCAGCCCCTCAGTGAGTTTCCCGTGCCCGCTCAGAAAGATGGGCATTTCCTTCATCCCAGGCACCTCAGGCCCTGCCCCAGTTAGCCCTGCTGCCCTAAGTGAGGAGGCTATTGAATGCCATCCAGGGGCTGGCAGGCCATTTGCAACAAACAAATGCATTCCTGGAGGGCATTCATTCTGGCATGGCGGCCCAACAGAGATCAATCCAGGCTCTGTCCTCCTCCCTGATGGCAGCCATTGTCACTGTCTCTAGCCTCCCCCCTCCAACTTCCTCTACCCAGTCCCATTCCCCTCAAGCCCAACCTATCCCAAGCACACATTCAGACCAGCATGCACCCAAGACAACACACAGGAGTGGCTCAGGCAAACACAAGCACCACACATCATCCCACAGGCACTCACACAAACACCATCCAGATGCAGACATAACAAAATCCTTTGCCTCCACTGTGTCCCCCTACTCCTCGTCCTTCACCACCCTCCCAGTAGCGTCTCCACTTACACCTGCATGCACTACATCCTCATCCACTACCCCCCTCACCATCATGCCTATCACTACACACCCCTCACTGGCAGTCACCACCTCCACATCCATGTGCACTTCCCCTGTGTCCTCTCCCACTGTCTGTGCCCCCTCCTCCCAAAGTACACAAATGCAAGCACTCAGACACCCAACAGCCATCCACCTCACATCAGCATCCAGCCCATGCACCTGCACCCAAACACAGCAGACACCTCCTACAACCACTCCCTCTTCCTCCACTCCCAAACCTTCGCCCTCTTTCCACCCTAGTGTCCCTAAGAAGCTTTTCCTCTCTGCCGTTGACCTCTTCCCTGCTCCTCCCCCCCATCCTTCATGTTGGGCCAGGGTGGTCAGAACTCAGGCGAGCACCTCAGCCACCCAGTCCACGGCCACAGTAGTGTCGGCAGCTACTGCAGGTGGGCGAGGCTCCAGGGAACCACCCATCAGCACTGACAGTGTGCCTGCACCAGCAGCCAAAGGGAAGGGCAAGGAGGCACCACCAGCTGCCAAGGGGAAGGGCAAGGAGGCACCACCAGCTGCGAAAGGGAAGGGCAAGGGACATGCACCTGCAGGCAGGAAGGACAGGAGGCCTGGTGCTGGGACTGATTCTGAACCCCCACCACCATCCATGGCGGTACAGCTGTCCGAGGCTGCAGGGGGAGGGCTGGAGCCTTTCCCCACCACTGGGATCCCCGACACAGCACCGCCACCAGCACTACTGCCAGCATCAGCAGCCTCAGTGGGGCTGCAGGGGAAGGGCTGGAGCCTCCCACCACCACCACCACTGCCAGCAGCAGCCCCAGTGGGCAGCCGTCTGAGGCTGCAGGGAAAGGGCTGGAGCCTCCCCCCACCACTGGCATCCCCGACACCAGCACCGCCACTGCCAGTACTGAGCAGCCGTCACCGCTGGCGGGCAGTGTGTAGTCCTACCTCATGGGCAGTAGTGCGTCCTGGACCCTTCAAATCCTAAGGTGTGACACCCAGGTGAGAGACTGTGACCTTGCACTCTCCAAGGGCTGCATCACAGGGCATAAGGCCCCCTCCAGAACCAGTGGAAGAAGCCATCCACTCACCGCATCCTTGCCAGGATGAAGCACACTGGGCACAAGGCCCCCTCCAGAACCAGTGGAAGAAGCCATCCACTCACCCCCACCTTGCCAGGATGAAGCACACTGGGCACAAGGCCCCCTCCAGAACCAGTGGAAGAAGCCATCCACTCACTCCCTCCTTGCCAGGATGAAGCCCACTGGGTACAAGGCCCCCTCCAGAACCAGTGGGCAAACCACCCACTTGAGAGACTGTCGCTTTGCACTTCCCAGGACCAAGCAGTGGGCAAACCACCCATTTGAGAGACTGTGGATTTGCTATACCCAGGACCAAGCAGTGGGCAAACCACCCACTTGAGAGACTGTGGCTTTGCACTCCCCAGGACATCGCACAGGATATGTTGCCCCCTCCAGGACCAGTTTTGTTGTACCATCTTCCGGCTGAGGTGCCCCCCGTTCCAGTCCCCCTGAGGTGCCTGTGTATTTACGACCTGATGCCCCTGCAGTGTTCTCTCTGTGTTGTTGCAGGAGTCAAGTTGGGCCTTGGCCTATATGATGTGTCCTTGTGGCCCACGGACATTGAGGACTGGGCAGTGTCCCTTCATTTGTATATATGTATATACTGTTTTGATTTTGAAGCACACATTTCTACTATTTTATCTTATTACACTCACTTTAATCTATTCCTTTTGTCCTTGCATTATTCCTGAGGGGTACGGGTAGATATGTGATGTTACTGCATCTGTTTGTGTGTATGGTTTTGAGGGTGGCGTTAGGGGTGTTGCGTGTGTGTGTGTCACTCTCTTTTCCCTCCCCCCTCCCTTGTGTGGTAGGAGGCAGTACTCACCGTGGTCGTCTTCGTCGGCGTTGCTGTTCGTAATTCATGAAGAGGTATACAATCATGGGGAAGATGTGCAACTCGGGCTCACTGGCGTTGTGGTTGTTCCCTGAGTCTCCAGAAGTGAGTCCTTTGCCTTCTGTGTACTGTTTCTGCCGTGCTTTTGATGTTGTTGGTACCACCCCGGAAAAGGTGGTGGATAGGCCTGTTGTAATACTGTGGGTGGTACATTGTGTTCCGCCTGGCTGTTGGCCGTTACCGCTGGGGTGCTTGTTGCTATCGCCGTGGCGGTCGGTGTGTTAAAGTGGCTGTCTGTGTGGGTGGTTTCCGCCGTGGTCATAATTCTATTTTTTTTTTACTGCCGGCCTGTTGGCGGCATTACCGCCGCTTTATCACGGACCACCAGGGTTGTAATAAGGGCCATAGTCTATCAGGGGCTGCCAGAGGCCGACAACTTTT
Source organism: Pleurodeles waltl (assembly GCF_031143425.1). Lineage (NCBI taxonomy): Eukaryota > Metazoa > Chordata > Amphibia > Caudata > Salamandridae > Pleurodeles > Pleurodeles waltl. The sequence goes on along the minus strand of NC_090437.1, from coordinate 621,976,999 downwards.
TTTTCCAGTAAACACCAGTTTGTGTGACATATGCTTAATGGCAGTGATATGAAATAGCCAAGTAAACCAGCCGCTGCTGAGGGGGGAGATGTCCTTTTCCAGGCCAGGGCTATGAGCTTCTTTGCTGCCCCAACTGACAAGATACTAGTTTGTGTGTGTCACTGCCTCAAGTGTGACCAGTCTTACCCCCAGGGATAATTGTGCAGTAATCCGCTAGTATGAGGAAACCCAGTGTGTTCTTGACATGCCCCAGGATTTCTTTCCAGAATACAGTGAAGAAGGGTGATGACCACCAGGTGTGCTGGAAGTCCCCGACCTGCGAGCCACACCTTAACGGGTAGCAGAGGTGGCAGGGAACCTGGTGTGTAAGCAATCAGGGGTATAGTACCATTGCAGCATTAGTTTATATGCTGACCCTTGTTGGGAGATGCTCCTGTGAGTCTTGGGAATCTCACTCCAGAGGAGCTCCCTTTGTTTCTGGGAGATGCCCAGGGTAGTATTCAGTTCCCATTTAGTTTGATAGGGGTGTCGTTGGAGGAGGTGGGACTGTTGTAGAACACTATAAATTCTGGAAATAAGCCCCTTGGATCCCTCAAAGCCGCGCATTAGGGTTTCGAACAGGGTGAAAGAGTGGCTGGTATCTGCTGCATTGGAGGGGAATAAGGCCCAGTGACAAAGCTGAAGATATTGATGGTGGGATTTATCAGAGACAGCGAAATCAAGTTTCCATTGCTCGAAGGGCTTGATGGTTGAGCCTTAAAATAGGTCTGGTAGGGTCAAACATTCACCTTTTTCCCAATCTGGGAAGGAGCCAGGGCGAGGGCTGGTGTAAAGTCCAGATTATGGGTGATCAGGGTGTTTGGGGAGGAAGAGGAGGTGAGGCCACCCCCCATTGCCAATCTATCTCAAATCTCTAGTACTGTGTCGGTCGGGGTCGCCAGATATGCGCTCCGCGGGCGGTGGTGTTGCGGTAGCCAGGCCAGGTCCCATAGCAACTTGCAGGCCAGCGCCTGGTCCTTCTGTAGCCACTGCTTCTCACTTTCCCTGACCACCCAGTCCGAGATAGAGAACATATTTCTAAATCAAATAATGAGCAGCAATTCTGTTTTTTTATTATCCGAAGCAAACTGAGATTTCTCAAAGTAACTGCTTTGCATTACTTTGCATCAGAGAGGGAGTTCCATGGGTGGTGTATGAGCGTTCTCAGGCAATCACTCATGGACTTTGATGCAAATCCCTATAAGCAGGCATATGAGGAGAAATGTTTTAAATTCCACGTGTTCTTCCTACTTTGCATACATACTGCATTGTGCAGCACACATACAAAACTGAAAAAGTGTAAAGTATAGTTTTTGTACTGCAAGGGTGCTCTTCTAGTACAAAAACTATTCCTTACAGAACAAACACTACCTTGCACTATGGCGCAAGGGTGTTTGCAATGGTGCCAGCATGGCGAACAAGGAAAACAGCACCATATCTTGGTAAATATGACACTGTTCTGCTCGCTCCCTATCACGCAACGCAGCAACTTTTTGCAATAATTTTTCATAAATCTGGGATTTGTGTCTGCCTAGAAAACTAATGAACTACACACCAGAGCGTGTTATTCAAAGCTAACAATATCCGTTGCACAGAGCTCAGAGAAGCACATTTGTCTCAGGAGCCCACATGAAAATGTGCCCTAAGTGCAAGCATACTAAAGTTCTGAAAGCAAGCTACAACAGCACCTAACCTGTGCCACATTCAATCTTATGTTTTCTATAAAAGTAGCAAGCCTTGGCAGACCTCCTTGTCGGTGTGTATACTGTGAAGTACGATAACATGGTCAAGTGGACAATGTTAACTTGTGTGAGTGAAGCATACACTGATACTGGCTATACTGTACATGTTTGGTGTTAGTGCCATGTTAATATTGTTATACCGGTATTCAGCTCAAACGGCAGACTCCCTCAACAGAAACCACAGGTGTGGAGTCTACTGTCTGCTCAATTAACTTTGGCACCTTGTAAGTGGTATAAAGTGCTACTGAAATGAAATATTATGCAATACTTTATAGTTTATTATATATTCACCTTCATCCTTTGGCTGGTGGACTGCACATGTGCATCTATAAAATGACGCTCTTGTGACCCACACACAGTAACCTAAGCTGGAAAGATGAGCTTGGTCCTGGTTGCAGAGGCTGACAAGACTATAGTTGTGTGACTTAGAGTTGAATTTGTTGACTGTGATGCTTCATGGCCTATATAGCTAAATTGTCTTATCTTTAGCAAATCCTTTTATTTCCCTGATCTTAAGTCCCTTGCCCATCCAAATTACCTAAAAATGGGGTAGCTTCTGGCACAAAGCATTAAACGATACATTCAGGTCCAGATTTACAAAACTTTGAGGCTACATGGGGCAGTGAGCAAAGTTGCTGTGCCGCATTGGGTAAACTGAAGAGAGCAGAACTGCGCCATATCTCCAAAGTAGTGCCGCTGTTCATCTCTCTCCTCATGCTGGTGCCAATGCAGGCACCCTTGCGCCATAGTGGAAGGATGTCCACATAGTGGTCAAAATAGTTTTTGTGCACGAAGGGGTCGTTTCCTGCAGAAAAACTATGCTGAAAGGCAAAACTAAGGAGAAATAAAAATATTTCCCATTGTTATGCCAGCCTCAGATAGGCGCAAGATTTTGCCCAAAAACATGTCTACAATTAGTTGTATGTAGATACAGATTTACGTCAAAACGACCCATAGAACACCACCTTGACTCAAGGCGGCGCACTGCCCTGCGCCGCGTTACTTTTGGTTACAAATCAGTGTAAATCGACAAATGCGTTGGTTTATAAACACCAACATGGATTTTGCTCCGGGTCTGTATTAAAAAAGTAACGCAAACCGGACGCAAAATCTTTGTAAATATGGACCTGGGTTTGAATGCACCATGATACCATGGCCCATATTTATACTTTTTTTAGCGGTGCAAACTTACAATATACAACTGTATTTTGTAAGTTTGCGCCGCTTTTGCGTCAAAAAATTACGGAAATGCGGCGCTAAAAAAATTATAAATATGGGCCCATGTTGGTAGCGACCACTGGCACCTGACGCGCCCAACTGTGGAGTCATTTGGAGCGGGGTGAAGGACAGCTTTCATTTGCATGGGGTTTTCTTTTCTCTCTCCCTTTCCTGTGCTGCATTGTATGCGGCTCTGCCGTTCCACAGACCATCGACCGCTGAATGTAATCCGGCCTTTTCATTTCCCAGCTTCCATTCAAGTGAGGCCCCCATAGCAAGAGAGGGAATCGGCCCAGCGAGCGGAGGGGCCCCGGCGAAGGGATGGGGGATTTTCTAGAAAACAGGGGAGCTGTTTGATCGAGAACAGCAACAGCCGCTGCTTTGAAAAAAAAAAATCTTGAAAAAGGTCAGAGTACACAGCCAATCTATGTTGTGTGTGCAATTTTTGGAATGCCGCTTTCTAGTAAACACTCCTTTTCCTATGACTCAATGGAGTCCTGGGCTGTCGATAAAGAGGCGCCTTATCTCAGCAGACTCCGAGCAGGGACACGTTTTCTACTCAGGCTCAGATAAGACTCAGTACTGCTGATCGTCCCCACGTTTCTTTCGGCCTGGGAACACTGCCTCTAAGTGACCACACAAAAAAGAGCTTGAATCACTGAACAGAGTCGCTGGCCCCACCGTGGGGGCTTTTTTCTCTCTTCTTGAGAACAGGCCATGCACAGCTCCAGATGGTTCCCGTCTGCTGCCTGTATTCAGCGCACTTCCTCCCACAGACAGCAGCCCCTTCGGCCCTCCTCCCCTTGGCCAACCACCACTGGGGCCTTTCTGTTCCGTGGCTGGAAATAATCTTTTATTGCCCAGTTGTTCGGAAGTGACCTTCTGCCCTTGATTGGATAGCACCAAGCTCTATCGGCAGATTGCTTTTGAGCTGGCAGTTGTTTTTTGTGTTTGCTGATCCGGTGTCAGGGAAGCACAAAGGCGGGCTTTGCCAAATTTTACTACAGGGAAGGCCTCATGTGGGTTAGCAGGGGATGGGGAGGAGTCGTGTCGTATAACAGGACTTTTCTGTCGCCCCAAATTAATTGTGGAAATGTCCCCTCTGTACACCCCTTCCGCCCACACCTACCACCCCTTAAAACCTGCAGCAGGGAACGAGAGCACACGTCAGCAAGCGAGGAACATGTCTGCAGAGCCCAGGTGTTATCTTTGACACCAGGTGGAAATAAACCGAGCTCATGTTTTCTGTTGTCTGGCTATTGGTTATTCTTGCTTAACTAGTGATTCAATCCCTTCTGAACATGGAGGCTGAAGACTACTTTTTTGCATGCTAGCATGAATTCAAGTAAGGCTCGTGCCTGCAGTATAAATATTAAGAGGCCTTTGAGCCCGTGGTCATGTCCATGTAACAAGCACCAGCACATTTAACTTTTTATGTATTTTATTTGTGCGGTGTTTTATAGCACGAACTTGGCCCAATGGCATCAGACTACTTCAAAAGGTTACAAGAAGAACACAAGTAACAATCAACATAAAACTAACAGATAAGCAACAAAGAAAAACCACAGACCCAGCAGCATGAATTGAGTGAGAAAAGGTGGACAGACTGTATCTGGATGGAATAAGTCAAAAGGGGATGCAGTGAGGTAAGTGTAGCTTCATCCAAAGTGTCTCTCAAATTGGAGGAATATGAGACCCTTTATAAATTTGGCAAGATGCGAGGTTGTGCAAAGAGCTGATGGGACGGAGTTCCAGATCCTACTTGCAGTGCCAGAGAAAGCTAATTTCAGAAAACAGTCTTGCCTGAATGTTGGAGGTTCCAACAGGACTGCTTCAGCATTTCTCAATCGCTGTCTAGCGCCAGAGATTTTCAATTTTCCAACCAAGCAGGAGGGAGTGACATTGTGGAGGGCTTTTTGTGGTGGGACATGCAATCTTAAATTGGGCTCCTGCTTCAATGGGAAGCCATTGAAAGGCGTAAAGATAAAGAGAAATGTGATTACATTTTTTGTAACCTGTCACAAAGTAGGCAACTGCATGAAGAACAGCTTTCAGGTGAGAGTGGGGAAATCGGAGAGCAGACAGTTCTCATAGTCCAGTTTGCCGGCATCTGCACTACAGTTTTCAGGTACTACTGAGTGTTGAACTGCCTGATGTTCCACAGTAGTCTAAACTGGTGGAAGGCACTCTTGGTCCTGGATATTTGCTTCTGAAGGTTAAGGCGATTGTCAAGGATAAATCCCAACAATTTAGCATTTTCCACAATGGTTGGTTGAAAGTTCAGTGGAATAAGAAATTGAGCCACTTTTGGGCAGGGAGGTTGGAGTTTTATGCTGAGATTAGAAGAAATTCAGTTTTAGTTAGGATGAGTTTTACTTGGTCGTTGTCCATCCAATTTAAAATCCTGTTAATTTGGGCCTGAAATTTTCAGTAAGATATGGATATCATCTGTATACTGGTTATAGAGAATTACAGTTACTCAGAATCTCTCGAAGTTATTTGAGGCAGAGATTAAACAAGGTGTGGAATAGTATCGATCCCTGCCGGACACCTTGCTTTAGGTAAGTCTTGCAAGAAACAGAGCTTTCTATTTCAACTATCTGTGATCAGTTCGACAAATCGGAATCAAATGTGTTTAGAACTGCACCACAGATGACCTCTTGTTCCTGCAGGATGTTAATCAAAACACAATAGATGACTGTTTTAAAGGCAGCCAAGAGGTTTAAAAGGATTAGTAGGCAGGAGTTACCTGAATAAAGAAAGAATCATTGACAATTTGCAGAAGAACTCTTTCAATGCGGTTGCCTTGTCCAAAACCAAATTGGAAGCTATCAAGAGGGTTGTTTGACTGGATATGAAGGGATAGCTGTGAGGCAAACTTCCTTAAGAAGGGAAGTGTTGATATTGGATGGAGGTTGTTTAGGTTATTGGTGTCTGATGTGGGCTTGCTTTTAATAGAGGAGACCTGGCTGACTTTCAGACAGCATTAGCAACACAAAAGGATGATGGACGGAGTGCTGAACAATGCAAACACTCACCCCAGTCACAGATATGGGTTTAATCCATCGTTCTTTTGCTCACCATGCCACCCCAGTTTGGACCCAGCCATATGCAAATCAGTCTTAACCCTGTTCCTCATGGGAACAGACCAGCCCGAACTGCCAAGGCAGGTCCTCCCTGGACCGGAAACAAGCCTCCTGGGACCGGTTTCAGGGTATCACCCTTCATCAGCCAGGCTAGCTTGAATCCAGTGGCACAGTGAGCACGGGACCCACGTCTACACTTTCAGACAGCACCTTGCTCCAATGAGGAATTCACCAGAGATGTCCAGTACAATAGCAACAGCTTAGCCATTTCCTTGCTCAAGGTCCCATACAGTGTGCCAGAAAGGTGGTTGCAAGGTTTGACCTTAGTTGTGACTTCAAGTTGCTCTGTCTTTGAGACTGCATCAACGTGTGACCTGGTTCATTGGCCTTGTGGTTCAGTAGGCAGTCATTAGGATTGACAGATAATGGCAGAAGTGAAAGTGCAATGCAATCTACTTTCTCTACAAAGAAGCTTTTGAAACCTTTACATATGGAAGGTGGTGTGGAGACCTTGCTAGTTGAAGAGTGGCTGTTGGATTGTTTAATGATGTCAAAGATTTTGGATGATTTTTGGAGTTGCTAAGCAGAGATTTGATGTGGTTATATTCTGTCCTGGAGATGTTCAATTTGTAGTTATTCTGGCAGCCCAAAATGCAGCCAGATGAGACAGGGAAGGTACTTGGCACCAGTTTTTTTAAAGATGTCTCAAGAGCTTTCTTTTGGCACATCGATCCTTCGAGAATGAGGGGAATGAAGGTTTAGTTATTTTCCTTATGCATTTCAGTGGAGCAGATTCATTCATCAGGGCTTCCATGCACTTATTGTATTTGACTCTTGCAGTATTGTCTTTCTGGGACCCAGGGGTGGTAAGGTTATTGCTAGCTTTTTTGCCAGGGAGCTGATGTCAATGTTCATGTTTCTAACGGAACCATGATTTTTCTCTTTTGAATTGGCCTGGAATTTTCTGGTGGATAAATGATGGCGTAAAAGGGATTTGCAGGAGGTCCAACAAATCCTTGGACATAATCAAGTTGAGAATTCTTCCAGTGCTAAAAGGAATGATTGTCTCAGAGAAAAGAGGAAAACCAATTAACTGGTTTGTTATTTTCTTCAGACCAGTGTAGACTGCAGTCACAGAGGAAGACTGGAGTCTCAGAGATTATTAATTGTGACGAAATAAAAATCCATGCACTATTCAATGACCAAGCTGCTTTCACCTGAAGGATGGTATATGACATTCATTCTGAGATTAGGGCATTGGAGAGGACATTTCAAGGGAAAGACACTGAAAGGACAAAGTGCTCAGTAGGAATTAATTTGCAGTTTAGCATGTTACTATGAATTACTACTATTCCACCACATGTGACTTCTCAGTCGCAACAGAGGATGGAGACCTTTGGAGGCAGGAGAGCGTTGAGTTATATTATTAGAAGCGTCATTGAGATAAGATTCTGTCAAAACTAAGATGACTAGGTTGAAGCTCATAATCGCTTCTAAGAGCTCCATGCAAGGTTTAATTGCTGAACCACAATCATGCAGTAGATAGTGCAGCAAACAGTGAATGGCTTTGATGACGGGAACTTTATGGTGTTCAACAGGGACAAAAGTGACGTTGGACAGATCTTTCTTCCTGGATTGTGGGTGTGAATGAGAAGGTCTGTGGTTTCATATGTTGAGGACGAGAACAACCCTTCTTCTTGGATTGTGGTCATGAACAAGAAGATCTTCAGTTCTGTATGGTGAGGATGGGAAGGTTGCGTTTGGTATAGTTATGGACAGGCCTGTTGGTAACATATGAGGCTTAATAACTTTCAACAAGATCACTACGGCCAGTACCCTCTAGAGCAGGTTTAGTTTTATTGAGTCTGGGTTTGAGGTTGCTAGCAAGATTTTTACCCCTGAGGTTATTCTTTAGAGCATGCCAGTTAGGTTGTTAATTGTGGTATGAACAGCATTTGAGCATAGAAAGACAGTCAATGTTGTAAAACTGTTTGTGATAGGTCGTTAGTTTTCTTAACAAGAATACTCAGCAAGGGTAGGAGAGCAGGAGATGGAGACGGTGAAATGGGAGATGGACTGGAGTACTTGTTCGGATTAGTACAGGGATCCGGTATTCAAAGTTGATTGTGAAGAACCTGACAACTATGGAGTTATGCAGGTATTGGCAGGAGATCCCATTGGGGATCCACTCAGGGGAGGTGGCAGTGAGAGGATGGGATATGTCTCAAGAGAACAGGAAGAGATGTAAGAGAGGGGATGTGGTAGAAGTAAGTGAAGTGTCTCTACTTGTGAGTAGGTGCGAAAGGCTAGGAGACCTAGTCATGGTTGGAGGCAAGAAAAGGTTAGAATATATGCCTGGAGAGGAAGAGTAGATAGAAGGTTGAGGACAGCAGGCTGAAGTAGGTACTGTGTACATATTTGTGGAGAGGAGAGAAAGATAGACTAGGGGTGGAGGACGAATATGTGAGCTCACACTGTGAAGATGGGGAGTGTGGAGGAAGATTGTGTTGGCCGTAGGGAGAAAGGAAGTTGGTGGGTATTCTGTGTGTTGGAGCGGGGACCATGGGGTTAAAACAAGACCATGAGGTTAGATGCGAGAGGGCCGTTAAGGAGAGTAAAATAGGGGCTTTGGTGATTAAGGAGATAGGGTGAGACCACGTAGGCTGCAATAATGAGGAGAATAGGGCCTAGGGCAGTGGAGGGTGTAATATTTGGGAGTTGGGCGACCAAGAATGGCTAGGAGAGGTGAAAAAAGGGGACTGGGAGACAATAGACAAATTGACAGGATTTGGGAGAGTGGGTGAAGGGAACAGAGGGAGGTTCTACAAAGTTGACAGAGTTAAGACTGAAAGATAGAAAAAGGTGATTAAATAACGCCTCATTTGCATCAGTCAATTGGAATATAATCTTTCCTTTGATGAAAATGAGGGTGCCATTCAAGTATGTGGAAGGAGAGACTTTAAGCTTTGATCCACAGGAGATATTAGTTAATAAGGAAATTACTGGGTTCCTGTATAGAAAATGTAGTCATCTGTCTGTGTTGAGCATGAAGAGAAGATCGATTTTGAGAGACCCCTTTCGAGCACAGTGACTTTGGTCAGTAATGAGAGATTCAGAGAATTCCCTTAATATCTTATGTTTGAAGTTCTTCCTTGCATTTCTGGATCAGTTGAGGGGGGGAATACTAATTTTAAAGGAGCTGATTCCAGATTTATAGAGGTGTCTTGGGAGGGATTTAGAGTGGGCCATGTTGACTAGTGTAAAGACAGAGCATAGGATGGACACGGAATTTAGTGTGGTTGGCTGATGGAGACATGGGATTCCCATGGATTGTGCCCCAGATTGCCAGAACCTCATCAAGAGGCGCCCAGTGAGACTCAACTCCTGCTTCTTAAATAGGGCATGATGTTGCCCTGACACAGATCATATATAGTATGAGGAGATGTCTACCGATGGGTGCACTGCATCAGGACTGGATAGACTGCCCTTCAATACTCTTCATGGGTAGGATTGTTGTAGCAGTAGCAATAGCCGGACACAATCCTCACGTCCAAGGCGCAGCAGGAGGGGGAATCCACGGAATAACTGGTCTGCCTCGTTCACAGGCCCTCCGCCCCCTCTGCTCAACATGCCACCCTGGACTTGGCCCTCACCCTATGGGCCACCTAACCAATTCCAAACCCCGCTATACCCCCAACCACCGACGACTTGGACCTACCCAAATGTTCCTTTTTTTGGGAGAGGCCCCGGACGTGGAAGGGGAAGGAAAAAGGGAGTAAGTTGGAACCTAAAGGAGGGCCCAACAGACGACGAGACCCCCAGCACAAGCAGAACATAAGTAGGGGATCAACTACGGTTGTAAACCTGAGCACCAGAGTATTGAATGAAAGTGAGCTTCAAGCATTAGAGAAAGGCTTGGGCTTCGTCCCCACTCCCAAACTTGACATCTTTAAACTAAGGATTGAACTAGCCGAGTTCTTCCGCAAGATCAGGCTAAAAACTTTCTTTCTCCTAAACCCCGAACCTAATGCTGAACAAAGAAAGAATACAGGGCTCCCTCCAAAATCTAAGTTCACCCCAACCTCCCACCTAATGCCACCGGAAGTCCTGGCTTTCGAAAAAGCAGTGGGCAGGAAAATCGATGATCTACAGAACAAACAAAGGGAGGTCTTCCACAACATTAGCACAGAAGAACTTACAGCCCTTAACAACCTAAGTAATGACCCCTCTATCACTAATAAACCAGCTGACGAATGCGGGGCAATAGTGATAATGCCCACGGCTATGTACAATGCAGAATGTCTACGTCTATTAGACAACAACCATCACTATAGGAGACTATCGAAGGATCCTACAGAAGATATCAAGGAGGAAATCACCTTTCTGGTCAACAAGGGTATTACCAAGGCTGCTTTCCTCATGCAATCTGACCCTAAAATACCATACTTCTATGTCCTACCTAAAATCCACAAGAATAAACATCCACCCCCAGGAAGACCAATAGTTTCCGGGATTGGCTCCATTTTAGAACCATTGTCTCAATTCTGCGACTGGTTCCTCCAACCATTTGTAAAACAGATTCCCACGTATCTCAAAGACACCACAGATGTGCTTGCATTATAAAGCACTCTCGAATTTGACAAGGACAAGGAACAACTAATGACCCTGGATGTGGAGTCATTATATACCAATATCCCACAGGAGGCGACCCTAGAAGTGATTAGTGAGTTACTGAACAAGAATGTCTGGAACTACATTACCCCACCAGAATTTATCCTGGATCTAGCCCATCTGGCCCTGACCAGAAATTTCTTTGAGTTTGACAAAAATTTCTTTCTACAGATCCAGGGTACCTCAATGGGGAGTACTTTCGCACCAAGCCTGGCATTCCTATACGTGGACCATTTCGAAAAAGAATTGGTGCTCACAGAAGATAACCCCTACATCAATAGCATCAGGTTATGGAAAAGATATATTGATGATATCTTGATCATTTGGAAAGGCACAAGGGAAGAAGCAATGACTTTTGTCACATGGTTAAACACCCTTAACCCTTTTCTAAAATTCACAGCCACTCTGGGAGACCCGGCAGTCTCCTTCCTTGATCTTCTAATAACTGAAAGGAATAGCTCCCTCGCAACAGAGGTGTACTACAAACCTACTGACCGAAACACCCTGCTTCAGTTCCAAAGTTTCCATCCACGCTCTCTCAGGGAGAACCTCCCAGTGGGCCAGTTCCTCCGCCTCCGGTGAAACTGTACCGAAATAATAGACTACAAAAGACATGCACAGCAGCTCACAAACAAACTCCGAGCAAGAGGGTACCCAGATCACCTCCTTAGGAGAGCCAGTAAACGTGCCCGCGTCTGCCCTAGGGAAAAGCTACTCCAACCCACCACCAGAACCAATAAGGGAGACACACTGATCTGTGTGACCACTTTCAACCCAGCATCCAATATGATCAAGAAAATAATAAACAAGGAATGGAAAATCCTAACCTCTGGGGGCCTCCCTTTTCAGGTACCTATGAATGCCTACAGAAAGGCCAAGAGCATCCGGGATATGATCATACATACCCATCTGCAGGCGATCGTAGCCGGGAGCAGACAAAAGACCCTGTGGGGTCTTCCCCCACCCAAAGGCCACTTCCCATGTGGCAATTGTAGTGTATGTGCCTTCACCAAAAAAAAACTCACAGTAGACTTGGGCCTACAAACACCATGGGAATTAAGACAACTAACAAATTGCAATAGCAAAAATGTAGTCTATATGATCACGTGCCCCTGTGGCCTAAAATATATTGGGATGACAACAAGAAGAGTGGGTACACGCATCTGCGAACACAGAAGCACCATCCGCTGCAAAAGAGATGCCACGAGACTCACAGACCACTACATCACCAACACTCACCATCCCGACCACATGCAATGGGTGGTATTGGACCAACTAAAATCAACAGCGACCAATGTTAAACAGAAACTCTTACTGTACGAACAGAGATGGATATGGAGATTGCGGACCGATACCATGGGACTCAATGACAATATCCAGTGGTCAGCCTTAGGCTAATGGCTTTATCATAAAAGATACCCTTACTGAGATATACCATGCACAGTTCCAATCTCTATCCGGTAGATCACCCTTCTGTCTAACGGCAGTATTCAAACTACCTCCTATGTCCTTAACTCCGGAATTTCTTGCTATGACAACCACCTATTGTCATCGAGCATCTTAGTGTCCTCGTCTCGATCTAACAACCCTGTAACTAGCTATTGTCTTCTCTTTCTTTCCCTCCTTCTTCCTCTCCTCTGTTGTCTTGTCTCCATCAGTTTTTCATCTTCTCTGTTCCCTTCCCTTTTTCTCTTCCCCCCTTCTTCGCCTTCCTGCCCTCGGGTGGGTTTCTATTGTGCACATCTTTCTCTGCTCCCCTTTGTTTCCTCTCTCTTCGCCTTTCCCCCATCTCTTGTTTCCTCCTGCTTTCATCTTCCCATCCCCACGTTGGCCGTTTTCCCCTTTCCCCCCCCCCCCCCCCTCTTTTCCGTCCCTCGGCTACCGCTTCTTTCCCTCCTTCCCCCCCCCCCTTTTTTTCCCTTCCAAACACCCCCCGCCACAACCCTTGACATGATTTACCGCGTAAAGTGCGGCTCGCTGGTCATTAACCGCGGGACTCTCTTTCGTAGAGTCCCCCGGCCCAGCGTTGCGCGCCGCTCACTCCGCGGCGCGTCATCATCAGGCGCCCGACCGCGCCGTCCACACTGGATGCGGCCGGAGCGCTCCACTTCCACTGGTCCGCCCTCCTGGGCTTGGACCTCCATAGCCACGGCACCCCGCCTCTCCATGAGTCCCGAGGCCTAGCGTCACCCGCCACACCCCTCTTGGCGCATCACCACCAGGCGCCCGACCGTGCCCTCCTCACAAGACGCGGTCGGAACGCCGGCCTCTCGCACGAACCTGGACGCCAGCCACACCGGACCCTCGGTTGTTTAATTACTTAACTATACGCCGACGCTTGATTTTCAGTAATTGGCTCCCTCCTTCATTAGCATAAATACCGGGCCAACCCCTCACTCCACACCAGAGCGGTCTGGCACCGGCACGTAGGTACTCTCCTCGGTAATCCCTTTGGAGTGGTAAATTTGCTCTTCATGGCATTTTTTTGATTCTTCTTTCACCTCTTCCTAGAGACAAATCCCCTTCCCTTTCCTTTCCCCCCCTAACCTTCCATCTCCCTTCCTCTCTACTCCTAAGAGTGTGACTACAAGGGAATACCCCTCCCCCCGGCGCTATTCAGACCAGAGGCCAATCGCCCCTAACTCCGGGGTAAGTCAGTAGTGCATGTGTGTGTGAGTGTCTTTTTCACTTGTTCTAAACATTGTCACGTCTTTTTTGCTGTGTTGTGTGCAGTGGTGTGCCACCTCTCACCCTTATTAATTTGTGGTTCATTTATCAGCCATTACAGACCTACCACACCATGAACCACCTGTTCAGGTAGGATCTTTACGATTCACTTTGAGCACTTCACTTATTGTTAGTGCTCCGGGATCCTAGACCCTGACGAATGCCCCTGACCTACCAGCATTTTGAGAGGGCAGAAACATGTTGGTCATATACACTCCTTTTTAGACTCTAGGAGACATTATTCTCCATTGAGCCTCCTCCCCAGTTCTTAACCTTACCGACATGCACCTCCATTAAAATTTAACTAGTATTAATTGGTGACATGTATGGTAATTTTATTTCCACCTCATCTGGATCCCTGTAATTTATCCAGCCAGTTTAATTTCAGCACTCCCTCTGGTTCTTTTAACCAAGAGGTCGAGTCCGCCCAAGTAGTATCATCTTACTTGGGTGGGGCTAGGTGGTCAAATGATGAAGCAAGACACTATTATGTGTGTGAGACCACTTAGTCCGTAAGGGAACTCCCCCTTCCCCTTTTTTGGCCAACACAGTTTCTCATACCTGGGACACTCTTCACTCATGCCTTCTCCATCTTGTATCTTAAGGTGACCTAATTGATACCGCCCATTGAGGGTAAACTGGTCAAGTTCCACCCTTAACCCCTACTACCCCACACCCTTAGTGGTTATGTAGCAGTGCCACAAACACTAGACTGTAACACAGACAGCCGCGTTTGACCCTACAGGATACCGGCAGAGATCCAGGTCTCGATTTCCCTGAGAGATCCCTCTTCCACGTGGCGGGGAGGGAGCAAGGAGGTAGGTGGGAAGGATTGCTAGGTGCACTCCAAGTGCACATGTCAGTTTGGCCGTCCTGTCTCAGGCCGGCCAAACTCACAAGCGCATTTAGAAGTCTCCACCCGGCTGTGAAACACAGGCACCTTGCATCTTGGATCCAGGAGCAGCTTATTGTCGGAACTACAAGTGCGGCGGCCATAGCTGGTCGCTGCGTAGAGCGTGCTACAGGGCCTCATTGAGGCAGCCCAGATAGTCTGGGTGCGGCTTGCGTGCACCCTGCTTGCCCCACTTGCATCAGCACTCCAACACACCAGTGAAGGGAAAAGGGCGACTATACAATCTGCATCTTATACAGAGACTCAACTTGGCATCTAGGATCCAGGAGGGTAAGCAGCCTAATAGTTGCTACGCGATCCAGCAAAAGACCGAAAGCAAGGTGGTCGTAGCGGGTCGCGGTGAAGAGCTTGCCACAGGTCCCCTCAGAGGCAGCCCAGAGAGTCTGGATGCAGCTTGTAGTGCACCTGGAGTGCCCCACTTGCATCAGTACATTAACACTTCAGCGAAGGGCGAATATATTATCTGCTTCTCCCACAGAGGCCATTCTGGGGAGCGACCACTTATGTGATCTAGCAAGTAGCTTATTGTCACTGTGTGATCCAGCAAGGAACGGCAAGCAAGGCACTGGTAGCAGGTTGCTGAGAAGAGCGTGCCACAGGTCCCCCGCGTAGGCGGCCCAGATAGTCTGGGTGCGGCTTGCAGTGTATCTGGTGTGCCCCATTTCTATTAACATTCCAACACCCCAGTGAAGGATGTCCCATACAATCTGCTTCTGCTACAGAGGTCCTACTGACGGGCAATCTCATACCTAAGAGGACCTACTATAACCTAAGACATGCTGAAAAGGAAAGTCTGCCAGCGGAGCAAGTCTCACATATTCACAGCAGACTGATCATTAGAGCAACCTTTATTTGCATCTGTAGCAGGGGCTACTTCAGAAAAATAGCACCTGGAGTAGGAATTCGATTCAGAAATCCACAGCCCAACCCCATGCAACAGGCCTACTATGGGGGTTATACACCAGATGCAATAGTACCTTCTCCCTCAAGGCACGAAGGCAAGCTTCAATGTCCTCTGGTGAAGGGGGTGCCCATACCCTTAAAGATATACCAGTTTTCCTGCATCTCTCTCACCCTCTCTTATTATCCCCATAATGCAGCTCAAACATTCAATGACCCCCCAAATTCAAAGAATATAAGGCCCAGGGACAGGCACAAGGCTTAATTTAGAGTATTCCTCAAAACCCCAATGAAGAGGTTCCACTCGACAGCCAGTAATGATGCACTACAGGCTAAAAAACAATCTGCTGATAGTCTAAGCCCAGACGATGAACAGCTGGCTGAAGAATTAGATGCATTAGAGCTCCAAAAATCCAGTTTCAACTCAAGTCTGAGGCTTTCAAGGCATCCAGAGGAGAATCAGGAACAGGGAGATGCTGCCTTAGCGGTTCCCCCAGGTGGCCTACTACTAGACTCCCAGAGTACAACGAAAGGAACAAAAGCAGTACTCCAGAAGGAGCAGCAGATAAAGGGTCCACAGTGTCTGGAAGTGGCACCCATCTCAAATTCATTAAGTACTCCATCAACATGTGTTCTGGAGGTAAAGGCACAACTCCATTGCACTACGTCAGCCCAGGTCCCGCTTCTGGAAACAGTACAATAGGATCAATCAGATAATGAGATGGGGGGTTTGCTCTGACCATGTATACTCACCAAGAGCAGCAATAAAGCCTAGAAGGGAGAGCATAACTGATCAAGAGATTGGAAACCTCCAGGGATGACTCCTTGCTTCGCTGGAAACTCTGATTGAAAACCTCCTTGAGGGATCTATGGCTTGTACCCCAACTCCGGAATCAGCCTGGAGTTACGGTCTGCGTAAGATGACACATATGGGTGAGCATGAATCTCCATCCACCATCTCTGGGAGTCTCTTTCAGTCCTCATCAGTTACTCTTGCATCTATCAGTCTAAAGCAAGATACAATAGAGAGTGCACTTCTTGGAAAGAGAGTATGAGCAAGCTCGGGATAACCAACCCTGTGCATGCATGCTCACCACTGATTGACAAATTGAGCACCCTACCCTTGATATTAATTAAGGTCTATAGTTGAGAGTGTAAAAACCCTACTACAGGATCAGTGGCTTGACCAGAAAAAGAGGATAACCGACAGCACTCAGTCTGCCGATACATCCAACACTTTCATCAAATTTCCCATTGCAGCGATACCTCAAGTACCACCTCTAGCTGAAATAGAGCTCAAATCAGGGGGACTGCCTGCCCCACCAACAGAACTATCAGATAACAACGCCCTTTGTAACCATTCTTCAAATAAGGCACTGCCTTTCCCGGGACATAGAAGAGAGGACATAGTCAGCTGGACCCCAAGCCTAGTACGACCTTGTGACACAGCAAACTCCTCCAGCTTGACAAGAAGAGGAAAAAAGAAACTGCGAAAGCACACTAAAAAGCAGCGCCCTAATACACGGAGGTCTAACATCATAAAGGCTAGTCCTACTGCAACATCAAAGTCAGGAGAAGACGCTTCACAGTACTTCCCTATATTTACAGATATTAATCGATTACCCAGAATTACTAAGCCCCAGGCGGAATGTACAAACGCTGCATTAGAAGGCTCTGACCCCAGAGACAGGTCGACATCCATTGGTCAAGAGGAAAAGGGTACCAGCAACCATATTAGTTCCACAGTCTTTAACAACACACGAGGAGCCTTAACAAGAAAATGCCTTCAGACCAGCCTGCTGCAGTAGATGTAAAGACTAATAGACACATGAAAGAGCATATTTGTCAAACCATGTCTGTTCAACAGGAAAAATATAACTTTCCTGCACATGCAGGCACCAGCACCTAAACAGGAAATAGGCTCCAATGGTCCTACAGAGAGACAAATTGAGGTAGTGACAACAGGAGACTTGTTAACACCAGTTTACCATGGAGACTCCACTTCCCATTACAACCAAGAGACCTCCTTGACAAGACACAAGCTAGACAATAGGACAGAAATGGAACAGGAAAGACGAATGTCAATCCGCTCTGCCTGTTGCCACCCCTGAGGGTTCCAGCAATGCCCCCCATACAAGGGCTTTTTCAATTTAATGCTATATAACAGCTACATCAAGCTCAAGTCAACAATGGGCCTCTAAGGCAGCCATGGGGCCTAATACATCGAGTGGCCAGGACAATCAGTGTCCAGATGCTTCTAAAAGCCTTTCAATAAGCAAAAACATCCCTCACCATTTGAATGGACAAGCTAACAGAGCTCCGGGCACAGATGCCTATCGGGCAGCCACTCAGGAGCCCAACTTCAATCCAAAACACTCCGCCTGCCAAGAATGGAGCTCTACTCAATGTGGATCGATGTCAAATATGAATGGACACAGGAACATCCGATAGATAGACCTGTGTAACAATTGGAGCCACAAGGATAGATCCTTTAACAACCCTACATGTCCACAGCAGTATCCAGTTGGGCCGCACGTCCCACCGACTGGGCACTGTGAAATAGTCTCTTTTCCTTCTAATATGGAATCCTGCCATCTTTTAGACCCGCGTGGGTGGATGAATCAGAATTCGGCCCATCACATACAAGTAACTAATATGCTCAAATGAGCGACAGATTGTACCTAATCAAGATCGCAGCCACAAAGGAGGGCCTTCTAGCAATTATTCACGCCCTTTTCGGACCCTTGATAGGCCATTTGATCGAGCTCATAGGCCTCCTTGGGAACAAGTCAGCCTTTCCTTACATAGCTCGGAGAATTCACAGCGGAGAAACACAGAAAGCGAGTCAGGACAAAGGGAAGTCAATCATGGTAGGTCTACCGACAAACTCAAACTTGCATTTATCTTGCATTACATTCCAAGCGGAACTCACAATGTATTCAATAGAGGGATTTTACTCCATCTGTTTGAATGCATTCCAGCAATAGGGACAATTACCTTTGAAAAAATAACATCAGTAAAGTTAGCAACAATAACGGAGAGGCTTGACAGAGGCAACGATAACTACCTGGCAAAGTCCAGGACAGGTTGACGCCATTCTGAGGGAGTCTAAGACCTTCAAGGACTGGGGGATTGAACTTATAAAACTTCAGCCATCTAAACACCCCCATGTCTTGCTCCCACAAGTGAAGCCCATCCCACAGAGACCATGGGCCATATGCATTATTGGCTACCCAATGCTACAAAAACTACAAACTCGTTGGAAATTCAAATCGCCCAGAATCGAAGGAAGGGAATTTTTGCAATAAAGAGTAACAAACTTGACACCCGTAACAAGCAGACCATGGCTCAACAGCAGACTTATAAGGTGCATTCTTAGCCAGTACATCATTGATACAACAAAACTTACGAGAACCCCAGGAAAATCTAAGATCAGGATAACTTCATGGAACGTGGCTGGCCTTAAATCAGTGCTGAACAGTAAATCTGCAATATCATTCTTGCAAGAAAGTAACATCATCTGTTTGCAGGAAGCGTGGGCTTTTGGCCCGTCAACACTACATGGTTAATTTGAGCTTTAAACCAACCAGCAAGCAAATCAAGCCTATGTGTCAGGCTTTCAGGAGGTCACTCAATTTACACAAAAAAACAGCTGGATTAAAGTTATTCCTCTCTCACAAAGCTATTCGGCTCTGCAAGCAGCAATTATCAATGGGCTGGTTATTGCCCACAGAAAAAGGCCCTTGCGCTTGATTCATTTCTACCATAATGCAGCTAAAACATCGAAACTGCATGCAACAGATGCTCCTTGTCACAGCTTGGAATTCCTCATCTCAGAATACCCCTAACATGAGATCCTCTTAACTGGCGATTTTAACCTGAGAGGCCTGGGTTCAAAGGTAGTGACCATCACAGACAGCAAGGTACATGAAGAATTGAACTTTCTGTTGAACACCTTTCAACTGGTTTCTGCAGCGCAGGCACCAAATCTTGTATCTGATGAAAAACATCTCTTGCAAACGTTCAGTCATCTTGACAATAGACTACATATTCATTACGGAACATCTGCCCAATAATTCCATCAAATTTGAGATGCACAAGAGGTCAGAAAGCGACCACAACTCATTATTACTAACTATAGAAAGAGGATCTCATGCATCTAAGACTCATCCAACAGTGAGTGCTTCTGTAGTGATAGAAGTATCAAAATTAATCAGTAGGCTGAAATGGAGGACAGCTGATACCTCAGTGGCGAAATGGCTCAGTAAGATCCTAACAGGCCTATGATGCTCGCCACATGAACTACTCATTGGATGGAGCACCTTATTAACAGATGTGACAGGGAATCTCCACCCTGCAACGCCAGTATGCAACCCACAAAGAAAATCAGAAATTTGCAGAACACCAGGCCACATAATCCAGCCCTAGCAAAGTCACAAACTCAATTAAGGAGAGCATGGTGCGCTCATAAATTCTACGGCACAGCAATAACTCCAAAGCACTTAAGTACAGCCCAAAAACCCATAAAAAGGAAGTATGGGCTCTGAAGAACGCTTCTGCTGAGAAGAAATGGGTAAAAGTTCACACCATACTCCAGGAAAGAGGCTTAACACGCTTCTGAAATTATGTTGGAAGGTTAAAATCTCTGTATCATACCAGAGAACATGGAATCCCTGAGGAAGTTTGGGTATCCCCTGTAACGACATTATACTCGAGCAACAGCACGGCCCCAACAGATCAGAGTATTAAAGAATCGGATACCCATCTGACAGGGAACATGACACCTATTACATACTCAACCCAGGTATGTCACCTAATCAAACAAATGAAAAATGACAGTGCCCAGGGACCAAACGGGTTTCTGGCTGGAATATTCAAATGTGCAGCGGAGGAGTGGGCCCAGTTGTTAACACCGTTGTATAACTATGCTTTTCAGACCACACGGATTCCAGAGGAACGGAGAGGTTACAATCTCCAAGAAGGGAGACCCCACATTAGCATCCAACTACAGACTAGTAGCTTTGCTCGATTTAGAGGGGAAGGCTTATGCTACTGCTCAAGGAATTATATGATTGGGTGCAGGATAACAACATACTCCCATTAGTTCAAAGTGGCTTCCGAGCAGGGAGCAGGAGCATCACCCATAGATTACATCGTAGCTCTAGCGGCACTAAGCCAATGAGCGACCCAAAGGGGACAGCTCCACCTTTTTGCCTTTTTTATAGACTACAGTGCTGCTTTTCATAAAGTGAATCGACCAACGCTATGGAGAAATCCTAGCACGTGGGGTGTACCCTCAATCTTGCTGCGAGCTATAATTTCCCTTTGTACCCAGATGTGGTTTGTCTTAAAACTGGCCTGTACAGTGTCACCTCCAGAATTGCAACTATGGATGGTCTTAAAGAAGGCTGTGTCCTAGCCCGGCTCTTCTTCAACTTGTACACGGCAGACATGAGAAGAGCCCTTGCGAAGAGCAGTCTGGCTCCACCAAAACTTGGCCATACGGCCATTCAAGTACTGCAGTATGCCGATGACACTGTTATAATGGACCATACTAAATCCGGAATGTAGCACGTATTAAACGCTCTTCACGACTACAATGAGAGAAACTTTCTCAAGATTAACCAGGATAAGACCAAGGTTATAGTCTTTGGCCATTACAAGAGAAAGGGATTCTTAAATTGGAGAATAGGAGACAGCACAATTAAAATGTTGAAAAGTTATAATTTCCTGGGGATATGGTTCTCAGATACATTGAAAGCAACAGTACATTCAAGCCTAATGAGTATATCTGTGGCTCCACTGCTGAAAGTTATTCAAGCTTGCTTTCTACTAGCATACCGCTATGGGCATCTTGCATTCCCGGAGGACTGTGCTACTTTCTGGACCAACAGCAGACACTAGATTTTAAGAAAATCTTTCACCTTCCCAGATACGTGAAAAGGTCTAGAATTCGCATTGAGTTTGGATTGCCAAATCTACATCCAGCATGTTCCTCGGATATCTTGAAGTACTATATCTGGATACTGAGGGCACCAGCTGTCTCTCTAAAAGCCTGTCTTAAAGACACCTTTGAAAGTCCTGGCAAGTCCAGCTGCAGAAGGCAACTCACTAACTGCAAATATACACAGTAGTTATCAATTGATTCAGTGGATCTCCCAATCTGGAACAGGGGCATTAAGAAACAGGTGTGACTGGCCTCATTCCATCTTGATACAGCATCCTCCCCAGAATCAGAGCTTCTACTCCCTTGATGAAGAGTCCCACTTGCCTGCGAGGCCCCAGCCATATCTCTTTGAGGTTTCTAGTCCCCGTACTCACAAAAGTATTATGCTGTTATGATTATTAGGGATTCTTGTGATCGATTTTTATCCGACCTGGTCTCAATATGGCAAGAAGAGTGTTTGCAGGCTCTGCAATTTTAACCAGGAATCTTTGCTTCACCTATTATGCTGATGCCCTGCTCTAGAGCAACCAGGAGGTCACTCTTGAAGCCAGTATCGCTAGCCGAAGGTGTACGTACTTGTATGGAGGCCTCGGCACTATGCTTCACAACAATGGACATCAGAACAATAGCAAGATTTGCCAGCTACGCAAGCAAACTGCGAGCATTATTACGCTCTTACTCTACACCACCTAAGAAACTGGGTTTCACCCCAAAACTCATTACAGATTACATGTTACACATGGGAAATCAGACAATGTTAAGCTCACCTGGAATGTATATACACATGGGTTTGCATGCAAGAACAGCAAATCGGATGGATTTACATTGCACTTTATTTTTTAGTAGCCCTATGTCTCACATTAATCAGCCAAACAGCTTGCCACCCTGAAACAAAGTAAAAAGTTAACATTATACCCATACTGTAATGGTTTTAGCATCTAAGCAAACAATGAACTATTTTTACCTCATATGGGCTTGTCTGCAAAAAAACAAATATTATTGATTTGAACTGCACTTTATGACAGATAGCTATGTGCAGAAGACTTAATTAGTATTAATTGTGTTTTTAATGTGAAATCAATTTTATCATTGCTTTACATTTTTGGTTTTACTGTAATGGTTTTAAGTAATCGTGCAAAATATCAATAAAACTGAAAACTACCGAAAAAACAAGGAGCTGATCCCAATGACTTAAACAACTTCCGACCTGTAACGAACCTACCATTCTTAACAAAGGAACTAGCATGCTGTGTTGAATCACAACTTAAGCACTTCTTAAAAAATAATCAACTACTTGACAAATGTTAAACTTCAATAAGGCTTCAGAGCGATCCAAGTGCAGCACAGAAACAGCAACCCTTGAAGATTACTGATGACATCCACCACGTCCTAGACAAAGGAAGATCCTGCCTTCTGGTCCTCCTAGACATGTCTGCAACATTCTATATAGTAAATAAATCACAACTCCTTTCTAACTATCTTTAGGAACAGTGTGGGCAACAATGGTATGGGGCATAAATGGTTAGCATCTTTCCTCAGCAACTGAGCCAACTTAATCAGGGACCACTTCTCTGACAAGACCTCTTTGAAACAAGAAGCCTGCTAAGCGTCGATACTATCTTCCACCTTCTTCAACATCTACTTTGAACCACTAGCCCATATTATGCAGACACAGATGATACACAGACTTACATAAAGATCACCTCTTTCAAAGACATAAGAATGCTATTAGACACGCTGAATACGAACCATTCGTGGTCTACTGCACATCACATGAAACACAGTCCACTAAAACTGAATTCTTCCTTATCCCTCCCACCACCAGCATCAACTGCAGTCTACCAATAAAGTCATGCCAAAAAAATGATAATATTCTTAGTACCACTCACAACAAAATGGAGTCAGGAAAATCACTGGAATTCTATCTCAACTAACATCTAAACTTACAAGAACACATCAACGCTACTGCCAAATGTTCCCAATTCCAACTCAAACTATTAAGAGGAATGAAACAATACATACCAGAAAAAGACTTCAAACAAGTCACAGGGCCCTAGTCCTCTCCAGGCATTACAGCAACTATCTTCTAATACGATTGCCTAAAACACGCCTGGCACCCATCAAAGCAACCTCGCATTATGCTGACAGAATGGGCTCAGACATCAGAAAATTTGATCATATCTTGTTTGTTGGGCTCTATGCTGCTGCTTTGCTGGAGCCGCCACATTCCTTCACCGAAACTGGGAAAGTCTGCCCATGCCGCTGCTGTGAACCTCAAGTAAGACTGCTTGTGCTGCTGTTGTCTGCAGGACTCGAGCTCAAGATTCCTGAGCGCCAAATACTTCAGATAAACCAACCAAGTGAAAACTCAGATACTGACTGTGCCTCTAGCCCTACACTGAATGGGCGTTTTTCTTTGTACATTGAAGCCCTGATAAAAAATTTCAGTAGTGGGACACAACTGAAATGACCTACAGGTTACTGAACCAGGTAGGCTGCTCGCACATACCCTAGTGAGCCCGCAGGCATGCCATAACCTCCACTGGTCATGTCCTGTGTGATTTGAATAACCTAGCACCCATATTAGAAGCCTGTGCCCAATTGACCTTATATTGTTTAGTATTACGTTTGCTGTGTGCTAAAAGTATTTCTATTTTGCCGTAAAGAACACACTGGGCTAGATAACATTCATGCTCTCTGTAGCATAACTGCTTGAGTTCTGAGTCTCTGCCCTTCCCCCAACAGACTAACGTCCTGAAAAGCCTTTGCTACCTTTAGAATCAAGTGGGGAAAGAGTCACATGGTGCCTAGTTTGCAGCATGACAGTAGGTCAGGCCCTGAAACATCAGTGGTAAAAGGCACCGACCCCTACAGTCACTTGCAGCATGTACCATGGTGCCCGAAAAGGTTCTGACAAACACAAAAATTGCACATGTGCACAAATTGTCAACATAAGGTAATGACTTGCATGCTAGATGCACAAATGCACACACACACAACAAGCATACAATGAAATCACTCACATGCCCGCAAACTACCAACAATAAAGTTCTTTGAAGTAAACACTACACTCATTATATAGCAAGAGTTAACGTTTCATTAAATGAGATCAGAGGATTTAATTGTAAAGCAGTTATAAGAAAAACTGAAGGCATAATGCCATTATATATGGAAAAAATTAGGCCAGTGTACTATTGTGTTTGATAGCCAGATGGACCAACAGAAGATATAGATGGAGTGATGAACAGATGACAGAAATGTAACGGATGGGGGCATGGAAACTGTGTATCATGGCCCAGAACCACTACATAATTTAACGGATTTCCACATACCAACTGTATGTAAATACAGGTTTATGGCTATGCTGAAAATATGACATGGAGCTATCTTTCCTGTACCTATTGGACACCACAGGCCTAAGGCAAATAGTGAATAGTATATAACATACAGGATAATATTCATTGTTACTTCAAATGACACGTTGAGCATGTGGAGACATTAGAAGAGTGTTTTTGTGGATGAGCTATGAGTTAAGGAGTTCATATTTATGGTTTTATGCCATACTGCCCTTCTTTGAAACAGCTCCATGGAGTACTTAAAAGATGAAGCTCTGATGAGAAATTGAGTATACAGAGTATGATTACTTACGTCAGACAGATTTTTGTTTTCTTGCAAACATTGAGAGTACATTCAACCAGGCTAAACACTAGTAGTAGGCATGTGATAGGAAACTGTACAATAGGTTAAATCTTTTATTTGTCCCAAGGGCACAAAGCTTCTCTTCGGATACTCTGGCTTTCACCCCGAACTGCATCATGAAAGTCCAGGAATATTTCATACGTGCTCTTTTGGCGTGCCCTTTCACAATATATGTTTTTTTAATCAAATGTAATTGAAAATGGGTTATAAAGTACATTTTGACCCATTTTTTCAATTTTGTATGTGGTTGGAGAGTTCTCTATACCTTCCTTGAGGAAGATGGGCTTGCATGCTCACTGCAATTTGTCATTGGGCACTGACCTGCATGCAGTTGGTGGCACCAGAAGGATAAGTTGGTGGCAGCTTTCTTAAAAAAGAATAATGGGCACCTATACTTATTTAATTGGATTTATTTTTGTTTACAAGTTAAGCAGTGTAAATATGCAGTATATAGACCATTTACTGAGCCCCATATCACATGAAAAAAAGGGAGAAGGTTTGAGAGGCATGCTACTTACTTAGAATATATTGTTCATAGCCATTTAAATTGTAACATATAAAACAAGCAAGGGCAATGCCAATAGTTCTGGCTTCAAATTAGAATTGTATGGTAATGTGAAGCATTATGAGTAAATTACATGGAAATAGATACGTATTTGTGTGGAAGCAAAGAACTGTAGAATACTATTGGTGTAGGTTAAAAAGTCAGATGACAATTGTGCTGTCAAGCCAGACCTGAAAACCCATCTGTGTGGCTGCCAGAGGAAAATCAACATAAATTATCTAGTTATTTAAGACACTTTAATAGCATTCTAATGGCATGTGTGTGCCCCTTCTTGATAAACATAATGAACACAGCTGCATGGAGAGCAGGCACATTTTATTGTGGAAGCAAATACCTTCTGTCCAATCAAAATATGTACTCCTGGTTCCCAACATCTGGGTGAAGCCCAAGCCCGTCTTAGTGATGCTCACATAATTGCCTGGTGACAGCTCTGCTGTCAAGCCAGACTACAAAAAGGAAAGTGGTGCACAGGTTCAACTCACGTCCATGTCCTTGTCTCTGCAAGGTCCACTGAAGTAACACACCTTCCGTTTGCCAACATTCAGTTGTAAAAGGATTTACAGTAAGACAAGTTGGCTACAAACCAGACTGACACAAGCTTTTACAGAGACACAAAGCACTACAATGTAAGTACCATGTAAAATTTCTACTGAGGCTGTATGATACTATCCATCCCCTGTCTTTACCACCAGAATTGTTCAGTATATCATGCACACTTTTCCTCAGTGCTGTCAGCAGATCCATGTCTGTATCTTAGACCTTAAACATGTGGCGACAAAACAAAGTATTATCACCTAAACATGATATCCATAGGGTAACAGCACATCACATTGTCACATGCTCACTTTCTGTTGGTGCTGCATGAACATCCTATGTAGCCACACAAGACTTTAATCATGTAGTTTCATTCGAGGTCACCATGCCACTGATGACAGGAGTAGTATGTAGTTACTTCAAGCTATCACAGAGACAGCAACACAGATGTCAGTCACCCAACCAAAAAGCAAGTTTGTCTGCTTTGGTATGTTTGCTTTGTCCAAAGGTCCTTCGAGAAAATTCTGGTTGTCACGTTATCTGATAAAAAAGGATAAAATTGTTACTTTGACATTATACCCATCTACCTGCTTCTTTTTTCATTTTTACATAGGTTGCACATCCCTATACTTCCTTTTTTCACTATCTACATGTGGTAGAATGTGGAATCTATGATGTAGTTCAGGCACTGACTTGACTAGCCGGGTGGTGTGCATGGATAAAGATACCACGCCTACCTTACTGGCACTGATGACACTCTCATGGACACTGAGAAGCCCCTTCTGTACAATGCGCCTCTGAAGGCCTTGGCGGATGCTCTTACTGACATTTTGTAGGGCTGGATACATCCATTAATAATGTCAATTGGAAACTTTTTTCTGATGTGAGGAAAATCACTAAGGTTTTGGGTGCCAAAATTAGCACCTTTAGAAGGGTGATCCATGTACATACCAGGCAGAATACAGCAGTCACTACACATATTGGTGAATCGCGAGGGAATATGGCATCATCTCCCCACAGGACAGCTGGAAGAATGCCAAAAAACTGCAGCGTTGCCTCCTCAAATAAAAAGGTGGCAAGTTGCTCCTGCATCACCAATAGCCTGGGAACTTCAGTGTGCACAAGGACCAATTGCAGAATTGGATGGTTAAATGGAAATCAAGAAGGAGATCAACTGACATCATGATGTGTTATGCCTTTTCTTTCAATTGAGAAGGTGGGATTGGGTTGAGTCCCATTTTTCTTTCTTTCTTTTGTTTGGATTTTGATTTTGACTTATCAGAGTTGTTGATAAAGTTGTCCTTTTACAGGTCCCGTGCCAGCTCCCCTTGCACTGTCTCTGGCCCAGCTGGCAGCGCTGTGCCACCTCACTGACCCGCTAGCACGGCTCTGGCCCCATGTGCCCCTCTGCCTCTTCCCCCCTCTTTCTTTGACTGCTCTGTTTATTTTTCCCCTCTATCATTCAGTGTTTGCTTCCCCCTCTATCTTTGGCTATTCTGTTTGTTTCTTCCCTTCTGCCATTCGGTGTTTACTCCCACGGTATCATTTTATTCCATTTGTGCTCCTTTGCCTGTTGCCGCACCCTTTTTCCTTGCTTCCTGCCTTTTTTTGCCTGCTGTTACCTTTTCCACCCACTGCCATCTGCGCCCCTTCCTCCCCAGGACCTACTTAATGGAGGCCACTCCAGGTGCGCACAGCGGGTACTCCAAACGCAAGCCCGCCTGCGCCTGCCTGCTACACCACTGAGGAGCTAAGAACCCTGGGCACCTCAACAGCAACTGCTGCACCTCTTTCCCTGAGAAACCAGAACTACAGACTGGACAAACAATGGCGATCCACCAGAAACCAACCCAACAGAGCCACCCACAAAGCAGCCCTCAGCAACTACCACCGGCAAAATCAAGGAAGCCAAAAGAGTGGCCATCACCACCTGTACTGATTGAGCAGCCAACCACACCAAATAATTTTTCAGAATAGTCAAAGACTACTCCAACCTGACGCCACAGAGAACACCAGCCACCATTCCCAAGAACTCTGCAACACCCTCTCAGACTACTTTCACATCAAAATCACCACAATCTACAACTTCGACCCCCAATCTATAATCTCCAACCTCAGCTTTCCCGACCCACCAGCGCACACCAACAGAATGATCGCCACGTCGACACCGCTCACCACTCAATCCACCTCAGCTATCATGTCATCCACCCACTCCACAGCACCCACCAACCCATGCCCCCACCTATTAAATGTCAGAACCAACCACAGTAGCACCAAACTCACCAGCATCCTGAACTCCTCCATCACCTCAGCAGTTTTCCTAGACGAATGGAAACATGCAGAAGTCAGTCGCCCTCCTGAAGAAACCCTCCACAGACACCAGCGATCTCAAAAGTTACTGATCCATCTCTCTCCTCTCCTACCCTGCCAAAGTACTTGAGAAGTCCATCAATCAACAGCTCACCAACTACCTGAAAGAAAATAACCTATTGAACATCTCCAATTCAGGATTCCACACCAAACAGCACTGAGACTGCACTCATCGATGTCGTGGATGTCATCAGAGCACTCCTCAATTGTAGGGAAACAGCTACCCTGATCCTCCTCGACTTATCAGTAGCATTAAAAACCGTCTCTCACCACACCCTTACAAACAGACTCCACTGCATCAGCATACAAGGGGAAGCCCTCAAATGGAAGGCCTCCTTCCTAACAGGATGCACTCAAAGCGTCTAGCTGCCTCCCTTCACCTCCGCACCCAAGAATATCATATGCAGTGTACCCCAGGGATCATCCCTCAGCCCCACATTGTTCAATACCTACATGACCCCCCCGGCTGATCTCGTCAAATCCCACAGACTCAATATCACCCCATATGCAGATGATACTCAGCTCATCTTCTCACTCATGGAAGACCCCTCCACCACCAGAACAAACTTCCGCAATGCCATGACCAACGTAGCCGACAGGATGAAAACGAACTGTCTCAAGCTCAACTCCTACAAAACGGAAGTGCTGATCTTTGGGAGAAACCTAGCTGGTGTTCAGCCGAACTCGGACCCACTCCCAGACCCACGGACCACACACACAACCTCTGCATCATCCTCAACAGCTAACTCACCATGAAGCGGCACATCAACTGTCACCTCCTCCTGTTACCACACCCTCTACATGCTTCCCAGAATCTTCAAATGAGTCCCAATTAACACCAGGAAAACCGTCACCCAGGATCTCATCACTGGCCACCTCAACTACAGCAACACACTCTACGCCGGCATCTCCACCCAGCTTCTTAATAGACTACAGACCATACAGAACACAGTAGCCCTGGACATCCCTAAATGCACCAGCATCTCCCCCACCTCAGAGACCTCCACTGGCTCCCTGTCCAGAAGAGATGCAAGTTCAATCTCCTGACACATGCCTACAAAGCCTTACACAATCAAGGACCAACTTACATCAACCACTGGCTAAGCCTCCATGAACCTGCCAGACACCTGCACTCCTCATCGCTGGCCCTCGCACACACTCCCAGAATACGTCACAGCCACAGCAGTGGGTGCTCCTTCTCCTACATTGCCGCCAAAACCTGGAACGACCTGCCCCTCCGAACAGCACCCTCATTTGTGGACATCACAAAGAGACTCAAACCCTGGCTCTTTGACAGAGACACTGCACCCCAGTGCCTACATATCCCCAGGAGTGACAGAGCTGTGCTCTACAATGACTAATTGACTGAATGCAGGACAGGCCTCAGGAACAAGCCTGCACCCTTGACCAGAAATGTTCGCAGGGCCTGCAATGTCTTTTTGAGACGCACCTTATGCGGGTTCATGACCAATATATGTTTCCTACAGTCACAACATGGTTTGAACCCTGTTGCCTTAGTCTTGGGCCTCATTCTCACTGAATGTTGTTCAATTTTCAGGAGTCATCAGAGGCGGACAAAATGGAGAGCGAGTTCTGAATTCATATCTGAAGGGGCAGAAAGAAAGGAAATGACATCAGCATGCAGCTGTGAGGCTATGCTCCATTACTTCCGGGGAGGTGGAGAGTCAACAGGGAGCAGCACAGCCCCACCTAGCCGCATTCAGGGGCATTCCTACAGAAAAGATTTCCATATCCAAACTAGCACCTGAGGAGTATTCGAATGTGAGGTGTCCACAGTTAGAAGTATCTATCAGAAAGGACTGTTACACGGAAGGTAGATGAAGTAGTTCTAGTGTGCTAGATGCAGGAAAGCCTGAAAAGGTGACCTATACTTGTATGGCCAAATACCCATATTTCAAAGCAAGTACCAATGCTAACTGGACCATTTTCCTGCCCTTCCTAAGAAATAAAGCACAACTAAGATTTCACGCAGAGGAGCAAGCGAAGTTACTGCGTTGTGTTGCTTGAAACGGAGAGAGCAGAAATGCGCCATATTTACAAAGATATGATGCAATTCAGCTCTCTTTTATCGCTGGCACATTCGTTGCTGACTAGCGCTAACTCAGGTACATTTGTGCCACAATGCAAGAGTGCCTCTATTATGGACAGAATGTTGTTTGTGCAGGTAGGAACACTTGTCTGCACAAAACTATTCTTAGAGACATATATCTCTTTGTATGTCTGCTGTAAAATACAGCATGCATACAAAGAGGAAGTAACATACAGAAATAAACATAGTTCTCCTTGTTACACCAGCCTTGGGAAAGCACAGCATTTTGACACAAACACTTTTACTGACTTTTATAAATATATGTTTGTGACAAACTACATAGGTGGATGCAAGGGAACGCCCATGCTCCAGTCATGTAATGTCTCCCTTACACAAGGCAGTGGTATGCGTTGTTACATTTTTCTTAACACAAAGCCATGCAAATTGGACTTTGGGTGGCTTTGTAAATCTCAAAATAGATTTTGTACTGGGGTTGCGCCAAAAGTGATGCAACCCAGACACAAAATCTTAGTAAATCTGGGTCTAAATGCACACTGAATCTTGGGGCTCAGTGTTGGAGGCATACTTTGAAGTAAAACCTTACCTACAGGGCTGTCAGGATGCAGGGATGGACGTGCCGATTAAGGTCATGTCAGGTTTGTGTGCGAGGAAGTAATACCTTGAGATCACCTACGCAGCGGGCCTTCCACCAAAGGAAAGGTTTGTGGATAGTACAGAGTGTGGGTGCTCATCAGATTCAACGTGCGCACATGGTGGGAATGTATCAGCAGTGAACTGGTTCTGAGTGGTCAATGGACTCTCTCAGATCTAGCACGACAGTGGCTGTCTTGGATCTTTGAGTTTAACTTTACATGTGGTGCTTTGGCGTCCTTGCTACACAATTTGTGCTACAATGTTGCTGAAGTCAGACCTCACTGATTGGAGGCTTGTTTTTTTAAAAAAAAATCAAGGCCTCTAGTTTCCCAAGGACTGGATTATGGAGAAATTGCCACTCAGAGAAGTATCCTGTAGTAAGGTGCGATTTGAAAACAAACTCTGAACTATTTACATATTTGTTTGAACTATACAGACTGAGCTTATATGTTCAGCTAAAGTTCCTGTGATGGAACAGGAATGAATCTAAATAGACATTCTATGTCAGGACAGAAGGTTTCAGATAATGCTTTACCTTCTTCCATTTATTTAGCTCAGCAGCCCAACACCCTTAAAACAACCATAATGCGAGGTACTTAAAATCTCATGAATCCACACAACTTCAAAATCCACCAATCAGGCAGTTCAGGCCCCCATAAAATCATCCACAAGGAAAAGCTCCCCTCCTTTCTTTGCTGCTCAGCAGCAAGATAAGTGCTTTTCCTTGATATAGTTTTATTCGGATGTTCATTATAATAGCATTGTGATAGTGTATTGTGCTAACATGGCCTACTATTTCCTGTAATAGGGGCATAGTGCCGCTTTGTGTGGATCTAGGGACCAGTTTGTTGACTTGTCGCATTTTACTGACAACCCTACACAACTCGACAGGCCCAGCCTCGTTCCTTCCTTTGCAGCTCCTCACAAAAAGGCTGGTCCTTTCCAAGGACTCTCTCAGGGGAAATACCTTCACGCCGGGCGAGGGCCAGGTCCCCGCCTCAACAAGCCTCTGCGCACGGATGCACAGTCTTTGGTGTTCTTTGGGTGCTCCTCCTGCGCTGTAATGCTACGAGAGGGCGGTGTAACCTCAGAGAAACTTGTGTTTCTATCTTCTTCATCGACAAGGTTGAAAGATTAGCGACTGGAAGGCGGCTGCCTTGCTGGAATTCGTTTTTCCTCTTCAGGTTTTTCTTAGGCAATTTGGTGATGGGAGTATGCGCTTGTACGCTGGATCTCTGCATTCGAATTTGTCTTGGTTCTGGGAGCCAACTTGGAGCCTGTGGCATTTAAAGAATGAGACTTTAATTGCCTTCTACCTCAGAACAGTACACTTCCTTCCCAGTTTAAAATCTTCAAGCCCTGCTCAACAATAGCAGGTGCTAGGGAGGGAAGCCCTTCTAGAATTGGGGAGGGTCAGTGTACTCTGACCTGGACGATGACTTTGTGGATGCCACACTGCAGAGGGGTATGTTCTTTGCCCTTGAGCAGATTTTCCTGGTGGCTGCTCAACGCAGAATGAACACCCCTGCTGGGGAAAGTAGTGTTTCCTTGGAGAACTTTAGAACCTTAGGAGGCTCTCATGTCATACAATATGGCTAAGGCTAACAAAAAAAAGAGGAGGCCACGGCACCCCTCCCACACCTTTGAGTGGCTCAGACTAGTGTGTCTGAAATGCAGAGCCCCCAGCCAAATGGATCCCAGCGATCCTAATCCATCTGGGCTTACACCCATTGATGACCAAGGGCTGCCCCATGGTGGGGACGAGATGATGGGGAAGACTTACGTGACCCAGGCCAGGATCACAATTTGCACATGGAACCATGGCCTAGAAGACCCTAGAGACCGGAAGACAGTTCCAAACATTCCAGGTTAGGTAGCCTTAATAACACAGAAAGTATGTTGGACCTGGACGGTATTTACCACCCACGTTCTGCGGACTGGGTTCCGGGACCTTGAGTAGCCCACTATGTGGGCAATAGAATTAGGAAGCCCTTGGACAAGGAGATTAGAGGCCATCTTAGGGTAGCATGTCCTCGCCCAGGCCAGGACAGAAAGGTTACTCTGACACGAAAGATTGACAGCAAAATGGCCACTTTTATAACTAAATCTGTGAAGGATCCTAAGGAGGAGAATGGTCGCTCCTTGAGCGCCTGCCAGGATAAATTATTGAACACCCTGGGTACTTTAACAAAAATACTGGAGATAGCCGAAGAAGACAAAGATACTGACAAATTGACTTCCCCTGAGGTTCTATCAGGTTGGGCACACAGAGCCATATGCTTCCTGGTGAATGTGAATTGCTCTCTCTCTTCAGAGAGAAGATGCTCCCTCCTCATAAAAACTGATACCAAGATGGGAGGATTGGCTAACTCAGAAGCTGGATCTGTGGCCGCCGGCGGCCTGTTTGTGAAAGAGTTGAACACATTTGTTACTACCTTTTCCATGTGGGTATGGTCCAGCAGTCCATGAAACAAGTGTTCAGCAAATGTGTTTTTCAACGAGCTGGCAGAGACAGGGGGTGCTCTTCCATCTGAATCTCATCCCGGAGATTCCCAGGTGGCCACCAACAGCAATACCAAGACTAGAAGCAGTTTGGCATTTTCTTCCCTGATCTGTTGTAGGGGTCGTGGAGGCACAGAAAACTTCTGTGGAATAGCTAAGTAGTGTCAGATAAGGAGTATCCCTTCTTCCCGACCAAAGGTGGGAGGTCGTCTGTACCTACACGCTTGGAGAAAGGTAACCGGGGTCTGTGGACCTTGCAAATTGTTTTGGATTTCCACATAGAATCCTACAGGACCCTTGTTCAGGTCAGAAGGCCTCATTCCCTAGTTCATTCAGTAGCAGATAGTCGCATGATTTCCCAGAAGGTTAAGTTCTCTCTTGGACAAGGGAAAGTTTGAACGATAATCAGAATCGACCTCAATCAAAATCCAGAAGAGGTGGACTTTTGTAAATTTGCCTTGTATACACAAACGTCTGGCTCACACATTCCAAAGAAACAACTCTTTCTGCCTAAGTGCTCAAATTATGGTGAAAGAATGAGATCTTTCATAGCTCATCCTTTCAGGGTTAAAGAAGGGAGCGGCCATACGTGCACCGACATACCACGATATTAGCAAAGCAAAACAAATACCTCAAGGAGTGCAGTCCAGCCAGATGTGTGAAAAGACTGGTCGCAAAAACTGATCACAAATTGCACACTGGCTTTTTGCTGCCAACCTTTAATTTTGCAATGCAACCTTAATGCTAATAGGTTGCATTGAAAAATATGCAGTTACAAGGAGTTGCAGTGCGACCCGCCTAATGAACATTAATTGAACAGGTTGCTATTTGAGGCTCCCTATGATCTGTAACAACCACATGGGTGTAGGCCTGCATGGAACAGCAGACCACCATTCCTGCGTTTGCATTCCCAAATAGGAAGTTCATGTTTTGTAAAACAGTTTGTGTTCCTGAAAGGAACCGATTAAGCAAAATAAAAATGTTTGGAAACAGTGAGGTCTCTGAACCACTGCACGCTGAGGTCACCTTACCATTCCAAAAAGGAAAACTGTCCAACAGTGCCATATTCCCCTTTTCAAATTTGTTTCCATCTCTGATGAAGAGTCCCTAACGTTTCATTGGTTTTTGATTGCAAAATGGCGTTGTATACTTGGTCCTCTCTGCCTTACCCAGGATCAAGCAAAAAACTAAAACAAAGGTCTTAAAATGCTCAGTAAAATAATCCTTAACATGCCAAACTGTGAAAATGGTCAGCTGCCCAAATGAGGCTGTGGCCTAAGTGCTAAGGTGAAGAGATTAATTGCTAATGACATGCCATCAAAATGGGGGTGTCCCCTCTGCTATGGTGGAGGAGCATCGCCCCGCTGTTGAAAGCAGAAAAATAAAGGGATAATAAAAGCATTTTATTATTCCTTTATTCTTCCACTTTTGCAGGGGGAGGTGGAGAGGGGTCAGCATCCTCCACGACAACAAGTGGAGGAGGAGTGGTGGTGCACTTCTAAGTGTGCAAGTCAGTTTGGCAGCAAGTATGTCTTTGTTTAATTGCACCCCGCGCCCCCCACTCCACGTGCTGCCCTCGCCTCCCCCCCCTCCCCCCCATCGCTACTGCATCAAACTATCTATCAACCTTGCACTTTATACTGATAACAACAACTTGTGCTTTGTTAAGTCATACGTGAGTGAAATTCTGCACAGTAAACGAAATCAACACCAGCTAATCACAGCATAAACGGGAGCCAGCGCAGTGTGTAATGCAGCTGCTGCAACAAGCAAGCCACAGTTTGAGATCCCGTTGGGAAGACTGCCTTGTATCCTTCTAAACTCCATGCAATGGCTACCAAGACTGATGTCCTGTCAAACTTTTTGACAGTGTGGCTGGGTGCGGCCTTGTGTATCAAATATGTGCAACTAATCAATAGGCACTGGAAGTAAAATTCTCCTACCGAAATGGGAACCATCTAGAGGATTAGCGGATGGCAAAGAAAATCAATGATTCTGTGACCTTTTGTCAAGGGGCGCATTATTGGGCGCAGCGTGAGAAATGTTCTGCTTGTCGAAGAGAGCTCGTGGCTTCTGCCTTTCCGGGGGTATTGTCGAGTGTGACCTTTCTCTTGTTGGGGTGCTGGTTCCCGGCCCCGCGCCCACCGTGCCCCTGCCGCGGGTCAGTGCCCTCGCGAAGAAGGCCGCTGCACCTGCCCGCCTTTGACTGGCACGGCAGGAAGCGCGTTCCAGCAGGGCGGATGTTTTTGCAGAGCCATTTGTAACCGAGAGCAAACAATGACATACCTCGGAACCACAGACGTGGAAGTGTTTCTTGGAAGGACGTGCATTTGTTTCTGTTGGGAGCAAAACTCCGTGTTCCGCCTGGTAATGGATCTCCGCGAAGCACGCCGACGGAAATAAGTGGTTTCACAGATGCATTCTTTGGCAGCCTGTCCAGGCCCCCTAAGGACTTTAGAAAGACTGCAAGCTCCCTCGCTTCCACGGAGTGCTTTCATGTACTAGGCCCGACTCGCAAACAGGACGGCGCGGAAGGCCCAGGATATTGCATGTTTGTGTTCCTGTTATTAATCTGCAGAGGGACATTGTTCTGCCCCATAATTCCCCAATTTCTGGCACCAGTAGTTGCTATAGCAGGAGGGGCGGGTGAGTAAGAGTCTAAAGGAACAAAGTACAAAATGAAACAAAAATGGCAGATTTCTCTTCTATTGTGTATCTGGTATCTACAAGTCTAGGGTCATGCTGATAGCTGTGGGAGAGAGTCCTAAACAACAATCTGACTGGCTCCCGGGCCCCCATACTGTGCTCAAGGTGAGACTAGCCCTCAATGGTGCATAGCCTTAGGCGCCACACTACTGCTCTTTGTCACTAGTTGCCTTGTCGCGGTGTTCATTGCCATGGATAAGAGGCAATAATGTGACCCTGAAGCATCACAACACTTGGTAGTGTTGGGGATGCAGCCCCTGTACACTACACAAATTGTGAAGCGCATGTCTTGGCAGTGGGCCATCCTCTCGGCACTGCAGTGCAAAGCCGTGGTCCATCAGAAGACCCAGTGGGATAAGGCTTCCAGGTAGGTATTTACCCGGGCAGCTGTTCCATGGATTTCCAGCCCAGGCATACAAGCAAAGGGCCAAACAACTCAAAAACTACTGCCTGTGTGAATACATAGTTGGACTGATTAGGCCAGAAAGGACCAAGGACCAGAACATGTGTGCTTTTCTTCCTAGAAGTGAGTCACCATATGCTTGGAAGACTTCACCTCCCCTCTGCAAACTAATTCACACCCACAAACAAAGCCACCTTAACCAAAAACCAATCATCCTGCACACACATCCCAACCGCACCCTGCTACATAGCACATCACCACCTGCACTGCCCTCACTTTTCCCACTGCACCAACTTCTCTGTAATCCATTGTACAGCCACAATGCCACCAACTGCTCTTTGATGAGGAAGAAATCCGCCTTTCCATGTAAAAATTTGTAGATAATTTAGCAGGTGGTCAATCAATCAATCAATCAGGAATTTGTAAAGCGCACTAATCACCTGTGAGGGTCTCAAGGTGCTGAGGAGGGGGGGTGAGAGGTGCTGCTACTGCTCGAACAGCCAGGTCTTCAGAAGTTTCCTGAAGGTAAGGAGGTCTTTGGTCAGGTGCAGGTGGGTGGGAAGAGTGTTCCACGTTTTGGTGGCGAGGTGCTAGAATGATCTACTGCCGGTTGTAGTTCTGCAGATGCGTGGGATGGTTGCGAGGGCGAGGTCAGCGGAGCGGAGATGTCAGGTCCGGGTGTAGAAGGAGGGCCGTCTGTTGAGGTATTCTGGTCCGGTGTCGTGCAGTGCTTTGTGAGCGTGGGTGAGGAGTTTGAATGTGATTCTCTTGTTGAGTGGGAGCCAGTGCAGGTTTCTCAGGTGGTCTGTGATGTGGCAGTGGCGGGGGATGTCCAGGATGAGGCGTGCGGAGGCGTTCCTTATGTGATGAAGCCTCTTCTGAAGTTTGGCTGTGGTTCCTGCGTAGAGGGCATAGCCGTAGTCCAGTTTGCTGCGTACGAGGGCTTGGATGACTGTTCTTCTGGTTTCGGTGGGTATCCATTTGTAGATCTTTTGGCGCATGCAGAGGGTGTTGAAGCAGGAGGAGGAGGAGATGGCGTTGACTTGCTGGGTCATGGATAATGAGGAGTCCAAGATGAATCCTAGGTTGCGTGCTTGGTCGGTGGGAGTCGTAGCGTCTCCGAGAGTGGCAGGCCACCAGGAGTCATCCCATGGGGAGGGGGTGGAGCCGAAGATGAGGACTTCCGTCTTGTCGGAATTGAGTTTGAGGCAGCTGCTCTTCATCTATTCGGCAATGGCCTTCATTCCTTCGTGGAGGTAGGTCTTGGCGGAGTCCTTGGTGAGGGAGAGGATCAGCTGGGTGTCATCGGCGTATGTGATGATGTTGAGGTTGTGGGATTGGACGATGTTAGCGAGCGGGGCCATGTAGACGTTGAAGAGGGTCAGGCTGAGGGTCGAACCCTGGGGTACGCTGCAGATGATTTTGGTGGCCTCTGAGCGGAATGGGGAGAGGCGGACTCTCTGG
Organism: Pleurodeles waltl; assembly: GCF_031143425.1. NCBI lineage: Eukaryota > Metazoa > Chordata > Amphibia > Caudata > Salamandridae > Pleurodeles > Pleurodeles waltl. The sequence goes on along the minus strand of NC_090437.1, from coordinate 621,938,809 downwards.
GTTCTGCCGGTGAGATAGGAGGTGACCCAGTCCAGGGCTCTGGCGCGGATTCATGCATTGCTGAGGCATGAGAGTAGGGTATGGTGGCAGACGGTGTTGAACATGGCCGAGAGGTCCAGGAGGATGAGGGCCGCGGTTTTGCCATTGTCCAGTATGGTTCTGATGTCGTTGGTGGTGGCAATGAGGTCAGTTTCGGTACTGTGGTTGCTGCGGAATCTGGATTGGGAAGGGTCAAGGGCGCAGTTCTCCTCGAGGAAGCGGGTTAGTTGTCTGATGACAGCCTTCTCAATTACTTTTACCAGGAATGGGAGAAGGGGGATAGGCCGGAAGTTCTTGAGGTCCTTTGGGTCCGCCTTGGTTTTTTTAAATTTCTTTTGTGACTTTACAAGTGTGTGGATACTACCACATGCGTTCCCCTTTGTAGTTGACATCCCGACTTTGGGTGCTGAAGATAAGTGTATCCAATACATGTGCCACCGTGGGAGGCTAGGAATAAGGATGTCTACGCTAGTTCCTAAGCAGATGTGAATGCCACACTTGCTGGCCACAGATCTTGAAAGCAAGTGGGCAAGGCAGATGGGCAGAAGTCCTGGTATGGAATCCGCAATAGAGATGCCAACTAGCTGTTTAGCCCAGCATAGTAAATGACAACCAAAACCACATGAAAACACAGATGCAGTTTCTGCAAAATAAATCCATCCTAGTAGTAGAACGTGAACAACTATTTACCTGATGGGGAGAACGGGTTAAACAATCATTTAGATATAAATATGAGAAAGAAACAGCGGAGGAGCTTCAGCCAACGTTCAGTTTTTTAAATACTCCCAAACCCCCTTGCAAAGCACAGACTGAAGAAAGGTTGAACAATGTGTGTATCTGTTGGAACGTTTGGTGCTGCACTTCCATGTACTGTGTACACAGTACATGTTGCAGCATGGTTGGGTGACCTTAAAGTGAAACTGGGTACATTACAAAGGACTGTGCCATGAAGTGTGTCTGTTAGCAGGTGCGGGGGACCAGGTCAGACAGGCCACTGCACTTATGAGCAACAGAGAAATAGTTTTTAGCAATCAACTCAACACCCCATAAGCAATAGTAAATTAGGCTTGGGTAGGCTGAATAGTAGAGCAAATAGGCTGTAAATTGTAAACAGTTTTTTGGCACGCTAAAAGCAGCTTCCCCAAAGCTAGATCAGTCTTCTCCAGGCCCACTGAAGCAATATTCGGGGCTGTTACGTTGCTCAAAATTTTGTAGCCAGGGACAAAAACAATCGCAGTGCAGTGCCATGAGCAAAAAAGTAACCAATGTAGCTGTTAGCTCAACAGACCACACTGGCATTCAACATGTGGGAGCCCACAGGAAATCTCACCAAAAAGAACACGACAGCAAAGCTATCCAAACTTGGCTGAAAATCTTTCTACAGTCAGTGGTAGCTCAGCTGAACGGATGCACTGTGGCAAGTATCCCACAGCAAGCTCAGGAGCATGCCGTGCCTCAGACATCCATCAGTAGAGTCCTGGCAAGTCCAGGGTGGCACTTAACTCATTACGATACCCTGCCCCTCAAATGAGTCCCCTCAGGCTGACCAAAACAGACCCCCTAGTATCCCAAAAGGTCTGCAGGGTCATGCAGTTATTAATACATATTGGGACATGCCCTTTAACCCCTTTGGCTGCCTAGGATTGGAAAGAAGGTTCATTTACCCAATTCCCTGGCTTTGACCGGGGTCTCAAGGAGAAAACATCCCTGCAGGTAGGAGCTAGAGTCCACCAACCTTACATAAATAATGAGATATTGCTCAAATGTTGCATGTATCTGTGGGGCTGCAACAGTCCCTCATGGCGTACCCCGATGCTGTGTGTCCTGCAAGATTGCCTTGGTGGCTATAGGGTCTAATGGTCATCATTGGTACCCCAGCATGCCCTGTGCCAATGGGGTTCAAGAGGAAGCTGCTAGCTGTTCAGCCATCCGTGCCACTGTGCAGCTCTCCTCTGTGTGGTCACTGCATAAGGCCCAGGAGGCAGGGCACATGCCAAATGCACCCCACATTGTGACGGGACGGGTCACCATGCCCACTCCCAACAAGGAAACAAAGAGCATTTTGGTAGCTGGGGTTTTAGGTGTGTGATTTCAAAGCCTTCTGTATGAGTGGTTGATGGGTTAGACGCAAAGGAGTCCAGGACTTAGGCTGAGTGCGTAGATCTCTCAACTCCTGCCTTGAGGTAAGGCTCTTAATGTAAGTGGTAATTCTTATAACAACACCTCTTGTTTTCAGCACACAAGTTCAATTCCCTACACAACAAAGTAACAACACTGACCGCTAGGAGACAACTACATGAGAGAGAGAATCATGCTGATACTGGGACATGGAGACCCTGATACTAAGACACAATGTGACAAGATCACTTGAGGGATGGAATAGAGAAACATTGACAAAGGCAGACATGTATACTGACACTGGGGCAGATGAGGATACACAGACACTGTTAAAGGGACCCATTGACGCTGAGACAGAGGTAATGAAATATCCTAGGACAGGAACTCACTGACTGATACAGGAAGACCCATACACTGGGACAGAACAACACACACAGGGTATGCTAGCATGAACAGAGACTCTGGGGTTAGTCTTCCCAGGAGTTGTCAAGATTAGTTCTGCTGGGTGATTGTCATCCAAGGAGGAGAGGTGATGCTCACAGATAATATTTCCAAGAAACAGGATGCTCTGCTCAATTGCTCGGGTGAGTAGTGCGCTTTACAAATGATTGATTGATATTACTTAGAAAACATTTTGCCAGTGTGTAGGAAGTTGGCTCTGTATGTGCTATTTCAAAGTAAGGAATAGCATGCACAGAGTCCAAGGGTTCCCCTTAGAGGTAAGATACTGGCAAAAAGAGATAATTCTAATGCTCTATTTTGTGGTAGTGTGGTCGAGCAGTAGGCATGTCAAAGCGTAGTGTTAAGCATTTGTTGTACACACACAGGCAATAAATGAGGAACACACACTCAAAGACAATTCCAGGCCAATAGGTTTTTGTATAGAAAAATACATTTTCTTAGTTTATTTTAAAAACCACAGGTTCAAGATTTACATGTAATACTTCAAATGAAATGTATTGCAGGTAGGTACTTTAGGAACTTTGAATTAGCAAAATAGCATATACAGTTTTCATATAAATGACATTAAGCTATTTTAAAACTAGACACTGCAATTTTCAACAGTTCCTGGGGGGAGTAAGAGTTTGTTAGTTTTTGCAGGTAAGTAAACCATCTACGGGGTTCTAGTTTAGGTCCAAGGTAGCCCACCATTGGGGGTTCAGAGCAACCCCAAAGTTACCACACCAGCAGCTCAGGGCCGGTCAGGTGCAGAGGTCAAAGTGGTGCCCAAAACGCATAGGCTTCAATGGAGAAGGGGGTGCCCCGGTTCCAGTCTGCCAGCAGGTAAGTACCCGCGTCTTCGGAGGGCAGACCAGGGGGGTTTTGTAGGGCACCAGGGGGGACACAAGTGCACACAGAAAGTACACCCTCAGCGGCACGGGGGCGGCCGGTTGCAGTGTGCTAACAAGCGTCGGGTTTGTAATAGAAAGCAATGGGAGACCAAGGGGTCTCTTCAGCGATGCAGGCAGGCAAGGGGGGGGCTCCTCGGGGTAGCCACCACCTGGGCAAGGGAGAGGGCCACCTGGGGGTCGCTCCTGCACTGGAGGTCAGATCCTTCAGGTCCTGGGGGCTGCGGGTGCAGTGTCCCTACCAGGCGTCGGGTTCTTAGAAGCAGGCAGTCGCGTCCAGGGGGAGCCTCGGGATTCCCTCTGCAGGCGTCGCTGTGAGGGCTCAGGGGGGGCAACTCTGGCTACTCACGGTCTCGCAGTCGCCGGGGAGTCCTCCCTGAAGTGATTGTTCTCCACAAGTCGAGCCGGGGGCGTCGGGTGCAGAGTGCAAAGTCTCACGCTTCTGGCGGGAAACGCGTGTTGTTTCAAAGTTGCTTCTTTGTTGCAAAGTTGCAGTCTTTGGTGAACAGAGCCGCTGTCCTCGGGAGTTCTTGGTCCTTCTAGATGAGGCTTCAGAGGTCGCTGGTCCCTGTGGAAAGCGTCGCTGGAGCAGTGTCTTTAGAAGTGGGGAGACAGGCCGGTAGAGCTGGGGCCAAGGCAGTTGGTGTCTCCGTCTTCTCTGCAGGGTTTTTCAGCTTAGCAGTCCTCTTCTTCTTAGGTTGCAGGAATCTGAGTTCCTAGGTTCTGGGGAGCCCCTAAATACTGAATTTAGGGGTGTGTTTAGGTCTGGGGGGTTAGTAGCCAATGGCTACTAGCCCTGAGGGTGGCTACACCCTCTTTGTGCCTCCTCCCTGAGGGGAGGGGGGCACATCCCTAATCCTATTGGGGGAATCCTCCATCTGCAAGAGGGAGGATTTCTAAAAGTTAGAGTCACCTCAGCTCAGGACACTTTAGGGGCTGTCCTGACTGGCCAGTGACTCCTCCTTGTTTTTCTCATTATCTCCTCCGGCCTTGCCGCCAAAAGTGGGGCCGTGGCCGGAGGGGGTGGGCAACTCCACTAGCTGGAGTGCCCGGGGGTGCTGTAACAAAGGGGGTGAGCCTTTGAGGCTCACCGCCAGGTGTTACAGTTCCTGCAGGGGGAGGTGATAAGCAACTCCACCCAGTACAGGCTTTGTTACTAGCCACAGAGTGACAAAGGCACTCTCCCAATGTGGCCAGCAACATGTTTGGTGTATGGCAGGCTGTTAAAACCAGTCAGCCTACTCGGGTAGTCGGTTAAGGTTTCAGGGGGCACCTCTAAGGTGCCCTCTGGGGTGTATGTTACAATAAAATGTACACTGACATCAGTGTGCATTTATTGTGCTGAGAAGTTTGATACCAAACTTCACAGTTTTCAGTGTAGCCATTATGGTGCTGTGGAGTTCGTGCATGACAGACTCCCAGACCATATACTCTTATGGCTACCCTGCACTTACAATGTCTAAGGTTTTGCTTAGACACTGTAGGGGCATAGTGCTCATGCACTTATGCCCTCACCTATGGTATAGTGCACCCTGCCTTAGGGCTGTAAGGCCTGCTAGAGGGGTGACTTATCTATACTTCATAGGCAGTGTGAGGTTGGCATGGCACCCTGAGGGGAGTGCCATGCTGACTTAGTCGTTTTATCCCCACTAGCACACACAAGCTGGCAAGCAGTGTGTCTGTGCTGAGTGAGGGGTCACCAGGGGGGCATAAGACATGCTGCAGCCCCTAGAGACCTTCCCTGGCATCAGGGCCCTTGGTATCAGGGGTACCAGTTACAAGGGACTTACCTGGATGCCAGGGTGTGCCAATTGTGGAAAGAAAAGTACAGGTTAGGGAAAGAACACTGGTGCTGGGGCCTGATTAGCAGGCCTCAGCACACTTTCAAATCAAAACTTACCATCAGCAAAGGCAAAAAGTCAGGGGGTAACCATGCCAAGGAGGCATTTCCTTACACAACCCCCCCCCCCCAAACGAAAGAGGATGAGACTAACCTTTCCCAAGAGAGTCTTCCTTTTCTAAGTGGAAGAACCTGGAAAGGCCATCTGCATTGGCATGGGCAGTCCCAGGTCTGTGTTCCACTATAAAGTCCATTCCCTGTAGGGAGATGGACCACCTCAACAGTTTTGGATTTTCACCTTTCATTTGCATCAGCCATCTGAGAGGTCTGTGGTCAGTTTGAACTACAAAGTGAGTACCAAAGAGGTATGGTCTCAGCTTCTTCAGGGACCAAACCACAGCAAAGGCCTCCCTCTCAATGGCACTCCAACGCTGCTCCCTGGGGAGTAACCTCCTGCTAATGAAAGCAACAGGCTGGTCAAGGCCATCATCATTTGTTTGGGACAAAACTGCCCCTATCCCATGTTCAGAGGCATCTGTCTGCACAATGAACTGCTTGGAGTAATCTGGAGCTTTAAGAACTGGTGCTGTGCACATTGCTTGTTTCAGGGTGTCAAAGGCCTGTTGGCATTCTACAGTCCAGTTTACCTTCTTGGGCATTTTCTTGGAGGTACGTTCTGTGAGGGCTGTCACTTTGGATCCATATCCCTTCACAAACCTCCTGTAATACCCAGTCAAGCCAAGGAATGCCCTGACTTGAGTCTGGGTTTTTGGAGCTGCCAGTCCAGAATAGTCTGGATCTTAGGCTGGAGTGGCTGAACTTGGCCTCCACCTACAAGGTGACCCAAGTAAACCACAGTTCCCTGCCCTATCTGGCATTTAGATGCCTTGATAGAGAGGCCTGCTGATTGCAGAGCCTTCAAAACCTTCTTCAGGTGGACCAGGTGATCCTGCCAGCTGGAGCTAAAGACAGCAATATCGTCAAGATAAGCTGCACTAAAGGACTCCAAGTCAGCAAGGACTTGATTCACCAACCTTTGGAAGGTGGCAGGGGCATTCTTTAAACCAAAAGGCATAACAGTAAACTGATAATGCCCATCAGGTGTGGAGAATGCTGTCTTTTCTTTTGCTCCTGGTGCCATTTTGATTTGCCAGTACCCTGCTGTCAAGTCAAAGGTACTTAAGTATTTGGCAGCAACTAGTTTGTCAATGAGTTCATCTGCCCTTGGAATGGGATGGGCATCTGTCTTGGTGACAGAATTAAGTCCTCTGTAGTCCACACAAAACCTCATCTCTCTCTTTCTATCTTTGGTGTGAGGTTTGGGGACTAAGACCACTGGGGTAGCCCAGGGGCTGTCAGAGTGCTCAATGACTCCCAATTCCAGCATCTTGTGGACTTCCACTTTGATGCTTTCCTTAACTTGGTCAGACTGTCTGAATATTTTGTTTTTGACATGCATGCTGTCTCCTGTGTCCACATCATGGGTACACAGGTGTGTCGGACCAGGGGTTAGGGAAAAGAGCTCAGCAAACTGTTGCAGGACCTTCCTACAGTCAGATTGCTGTTGGCCAGAGAGGGTGTCTGAATAGATCACTCCATCAACTGAGCCATCTTTAGGGTCTGTGGAGAGGAGATCAGGGAGAGGGTCACTCTCAGCTTCCTGGTCCTCATCTGTTACCATTAACAGATTCACATCAGCCCTGTCATGGAAGAGCTTAAGGCGGTTCACATGGATCACCCTCTTGGGGGTCCTGCTAGTGCCTAGGTCCACCAGGTAGGTGACCTGACTCTTCCTTTCTAGTACTGGGTAAGGGCCACTCCATCTGCCCTGAAGTGCCCTGGGAGCCACAGGCTCCAAAACCCAGACTTTCTGTCCTGGCTGAAATTCAACCATTGCAGCCTTTTGGTCATACCAAAACTTCTGGAGCTGTTGGCTGGCGTCAAGGTTTTTGCTTGCCTTTTCCAAGTACTCTGCCATCCTTGAACATAGGCCAAGTACATAGTCCACTATATCTTGTTTAGGCTCATGAAGAGGTCTCTCCCAGCCTTCTTTCACAAGAGCTAGTGGTCCCCTTACAGGGTGGCCAAACAGAAGTGCAAAGGGGGAAAACCCTACTCCCTTCTGAGGCACCTCTCTGTAAGTGAAAAGCAGACATGGCAAGAGGACATCCCATCTCCTTTTGAGTTTTTCAGGGAGCCCCATGATCATGCCTTTCAATGTTTTGTTGAATCTCTCAACAAGGCCATTGGTTTGTGGATGGTATGGTGTGGTGAATTCGTAAGTCACCCCACTCTCATTCCACATGTGTTTCAGGTATGCTGACAAAGTTGGTATCTCTGTCAGACACCACCTCCTTAGGAAAACCCACTCTGGTAAAAATACCAATGAGTGCTTTGGCTACTGCAGGGGCAGTAGTCGACCTAAGGGGAATTGCTTCAGGGTATCTAGTAGCATGATCCACTACTACTAGTATGTATAGGTTCCCTGAGGCTGTGGGAGGTTCAAGTGGACCCACTATGTCCACACCCACTCTTTCAAAGGGGACCCCCACCACTGGAAGTGGAATGAGGGGGGCCTTTGGGTGTCCACCTGTCTTACCACTGGCTTGACAGGTGGCACAGGAGACACAAAACTCCTTGACCTTCTGGGACATGTTGGGCCAATAGAAGTGGTTGACTAGTCTCTCCCACGTCTTGGTCTGTCCCAAATGCCCAGCAAGAGGAATATCATGGGCTAAGGTCAGAATGAACTCCCTAAACTACTGAGGCACTACCACTCTCCTAGTGGCACCAGGTTTGGGATCTCTTGCCTCAGTGTAAAGGAGTCCATCTTCCCAATAGACCCTATGTGTTCCTGTTTTCTTTCAATTGGACTCTTCAGCAGCTTGCTGCCTAAGGCCTTCAAGAGAGGGACCGGTTTCTTGCCCCTTACACAACTGCTCCCTTGAGGGTCCCCCTGGGCCTAGGAGCTCAACCTGATAAGGTCCTAACTCCATAGGCTCAGTTCCCTCAGAGGGCAGGACTTCTTCCTGAGAAGAGGGGTTCTCTTTTTCTTGTTGTGTTGCAACTGGTTCCCCAGTTGTCTTTCCTTTCCTCTTGGTAGGTTGGGCCCTTTTTCCAGGCTCCAACACCACTTTTTCACCCTGAGCCTTGCACTGTGCCCTTGTCTTGACACACACCAGTTCAGGGATACCCAGCATGGCTGCATGGGTTTTCAGTTCTACCTCAGCCCATGCTGAGGACTCCAGGTCATTTCCAAGCAAACAGTCTACAGGGATATTTGAGGAGACCACCACCTGTTTCAGGCCATTGACCCCTCCCCACTCTAAAGTTACCATAGCCATGGGATGTACTTTAGTCTGATTGTCAGCGTTGGTGACTGGATAAGTTTGTCCAGCCAGGTATTGACCAGGGGAAACCAGTTTCTCTGTCACCATGGTGACACTGGCACCTGTATCCCTCAGGCCTTCTACACTTGTCCCATTAATTAAGAGCTGCTGCCTGTATTTTTGCATGTTAGGGGGCCAGGCAGCCAGTGTGGCTAAATCCACCCCACCCTCAGAGACTAATGTAGCTTCAGTGTGACACCTGATTTGCTCTGGGCACACTGTTGATCCCACTTGGAGACTAGCCATTCCAGTGTTAGCTGGAGTAGAGTTAGTAGTGGAACCTTTCTTGGGACAGGCCTTGTCTCCAGTTTGGTATCCAGGCTGATTATAGCTACGACACCAGGCCTTTTTGGGATCAAAGTTTTTACCCTTGTGCCCAAAATTGGATTGTGAAGAGGCTCTTGGCCCACCCTCCTGTGCAGGTTTTTGGGGGCCTGTAGAAGACTCTTTACTATTTTTCCCTTTGGATGTCTCAACACTCTTCCCCTGGGGAGGCTTTGTCACCCCTTTCTTTTGGTCACCCCCTGTGGAAGTCTTGGTCACCCTAGTCTTGACCCAATGGTCCGCCTTCTTTCCCAATTCTTGGGGAGATATTGGTCCTAGGTCTACCAGATGCTGATGCAGTTTATCATTTGAACAATTACTTAACAGGTGTTCTTTCACAAATAAATTGTACAGCCCATCATAATCATTTACACCACTGCCTTGAATCCAACCATACAGTGTTTTCACTGAGTAGTCAACAAAATCAACCCAGGTGTGGCTCGAGGATTTTTGAGCCCCCCTGAACCTAATTCTATACTCCTCAGTGGAGAATCCAAAGCTCCCAATCAGGGTAGCCTTCATGAGGTCATAGGATTCTGCATCTTTTCCAGAGAGTGTGAGGAGTCTATCCCTACACTTTCCAGTGAACATTTCCCAAAGGAGAGCACCCCAGTGAGATCTGTTTACTTTTCTGGTTGCACAAGCCCTCTCAAAAGCGGTGAACCATTTGGTGATGTCATCATCATCTTCATATTAAGTTACAATCCCTTTTGGGATTTTCAACATGTCAGGAGAATCTCTGACCCTATTTATGTTGCTGCCACCATGGATGGGATCAAAACCCATCTCTTGTCTTTCCCTTTCTATGGCTAGGAGCTGTCACTCTAAAGCCAATCTTTTGGCCATCCTGGCTAGCAGGAGGTCATCTTCATTGAGGCTGTCCTCAATGTTTCCAGAGCTGCTGGACTCTCCTGTGAGAGAAACAGCATCTCTGACTATCACATTTAGAATCAGGGTTTGAGGAGCCCTGATTGCCCTAACTAGTGCTGGAGGTGGGACTTCCTCCACATCACTAGTTTCTTCCTCTAGGAGGTCATCCTCAGAGGGGTTGTCTTTGGCAAACTCTGCCAACAGCTCCTGGAGCTGTAGTTTGGTAGGGTTTAAACCAGCTTTAATATTTTTTAATTTGCAGAGAGACCTTAACTCCCTCATTCTAAGATGGAGGTAAGGGGTGAGGTCGAGTTCCATCACATTCTCTTCTGCATTAGACATTATGGCCCTCATTCTGACCCTGGCGGTTTGAAACCGCCAGGGCAGAGGGCAGAGGAAGCACCGCCAACAGGCTGGCGGTGCTTCCTGGGCCATTCTGCCGCGGTCAGAAAAGGGGAACCGGTGGTTTCCCGCCGGTTTACCCCTGGCCCAGGGAATCCTCCATGGCATGGGGATTCCGACCCCCTTCCCGCCAGCCTGTTTCTGGCGGTTTACACCACCAGAACCAGGCTGGCGGGAACGGGTGTCATGGGGCCCCTGGGGGCCCCTGCACTGCCCATGCCGGTGGCATGGGCAGTGCAGGTGCCCCCTAACAGGGCCCCACAACGATTTTCAGTGTCTGCGTTGCAGACACTGAAAATCGCAACGGGTGCCACTGCACCCGTCGCACCCCTGCACATCCGCCGGCTCCATTCGGAGCCGACTTCCTCTTTGCAGGAGCTTTCCCGCTGGGCCGGCGGGCGATCTTTTGAAGATCGCCCGCCGGCCCAGCGGGAAAGTTAGAATGACCGCCGCGGTCATTTGACCGCAGTGCGGTCTTTTGGCGGCGCCCGCCGGGGTCGGAATGACCCCCTATGTTTCTAAAAGTTGGAATACTTTTTAAGAATCTAAAACTATCTCTAGAACTTAATTCAAACTTTCACAAAACTTTTAAACTCTAAAAGAAATGCTAACAGGGACTAACACAAGGCCCTAGCAGGATTTTTAAAAATTTAGAAAAATAGCTCAAATTTAAAAAATCAGTTTCTAATGACAATTTGGGGAATTTAGTCGTGTGATCAGGTATTGGCTGAGTAGTCCAGCAAATGCAAAGTCTTGTATCCCACCGCTGCCACCAATGTAGGAAGTTGGCTCTGTATGTGCTATTTCAAAGTAAGGAATAGCATGCACAGAGTCCAAGGGTTCCCCTTAGAGGTAAGATAGTGGCAAAAAGAGATAATTCTAATGCTCCATTTTGTGGTAGTGTGGTCGAGCAGTAGGCTTATCAAAGGGTAGTGTTAAGCATTTGTTGTACACATATAGGCAATAAATGAGGAACACACACTCAAAGACAATTCCAGGCCAATAGGTTTTTGTATAGAAAAATATATTTTCTTAGTTTATTTTAAGAACCACAGGTTCAAGATTTACATGTAATACTTCAAATGAAAGGTATTGCAGGTAGGTACTTTAGGAACTTTGAATTAGCAAAATAGCATATACAGTTTTCACATAAATGACATATAGCTATTTTAAAACTAGACAGTGCAATTTTCAACAGTTCCTGGGGGGAGTAAGAGTTTGTTAGTTTTTGCAGGTAAGTAAACCACCTACAGGATTCAAGTTTGGGTCCAAGGTAGCCCACCGTTGGGGGTTCAGAGCAACCCCAAAGTTACCACACCAGCAGCTCAGCGCCGGTCAGGTGCAGAGGTCAAAGTGGTGCCCAAAACGCATAGGCTTCAATGGAGAAGGGGGTGCCCCGGTTCCAGTCTGCCAGCAGGTAAGTACCCGCGTCTTCGGAGGGCAGACCAGGGGGGTTTTGTAGGGCACCGGGGGGACCCAAGTCCACACAGAAAGTACACCCTCAGCGGCACGGGGCGGCCGGTTGCAGTGTGCAAACAAGCGTCGGGTTTGTAATAGAAAGCAATGGGAGACCAAGGGGTCTCTTCAGCGATGCAGGCAGGCAAGGTGGGGGGGGCTCCTCGGGGTAGCCACCACCTGGGCAAGGGAGAGGGCCACCTGGGGGTTGCTCCTGCACTGGAGGTCAGATCCTTCAGGTCCTGGGGGCTGCGGGTGCAGTGTCCCTACCAGGCGTCGGGTTCTTAGAAGCAGGCAGTCGCGGTCAGGGGGAGCCTCGGGATTCCCTCTGCAGGCGTCGCTGTGGGGGCTCAGGGGGGGCAACTCTGGCTACTCACGGTCTCGCATCGCCGGGGAGTCCTCCCTGAAGTGATTGTTCTCCACAAGTCGAGCCGGGGGCGTCGGGTGCAGAGTGCAAAGTCTCACGCTTCTGGCGGGAAACGCGTGTTGTTTCAAAGTTGCTTCTTTGTTGCAAAGTTGCAGTCTTTGGTGAACAGAGCCGCTGTCCTCTGGAGTTCTTGGTCCTTCTAGATGCAGGGCAGTCCTCTGAGGCTTCAGAGGTCGCTGGTCCCTGTGGAAAGCGTCGCTGGAGCAGTGTCTTTAGAAGTGGGGAGACAGGCCGGTAGAGCTGGGGCCAAGGCAGTTGGTGTCTCCGTCTTCTCTGCAGGGTTTTTCAGCTTAGCAGTCCTCTTCTTCTTAGGTTGCAGGAATCTGAGTATCTAGGTTCTGGGGAGCCCCTAAATACTGAATTTAGGGGTGTGTTTAGGTCTGGGGGGTTAGTAGCCAATGGCTACTAGCGCTGAGGGTGGCTACACCCTCTTTGTGCCTCCTCCCTGAGGGGAGGGGGGCACATCCCTAATCCTATTGGGGGAATCCTCCATCTGCAAGATGGACGATTTCTAAAAGTTAGAGTCACCTCAGCTCAGGACACCTTAGGGGCTGTCCTGACTGGCCAGTGACTCCTCCTTGTTTTTCTCATTATCTCCTCCGGCCTTGCCGCCAAAAGTGGGGCCGTGGCCGGAAGGGGTTGGCAACTCCACTAGCTGGAGTGCCCGGGGGTGCTGTAACAAAGGGGGTGAGCCTTTGAGGCTCACCGCCAGGTGTTACAGTTCCTGTAGGGGAAGGTGATAAGCATCTCCACCCAGTACAGGCTTTGTTACTAGCCACAGAGTAACAAAGGCACTCTCCCCATGTGGCCAGCACCATGTCTGGTGTATGGCAGGCTGTTAAAACCAGTCAGCATACACGGGTAGTCGGTTAAGGTTTCAGGGGGCACCTCTAAGGTGCCCTCTGGGGTGTATGTTACAATAAAATGTACACTGACATCAGTGTGCATTTATTGTGCTGAGAAGTTTGATACCAAACTTCACAGTTTTCAGTGTAGCCATTATGGTGCTGTGGAGTTCGTGCATGACAGACTCCCAGACCATATACTCTTATGGCTACCCTGCACTTACAATGTCTAAGGTTTTGCTTAGATACTGTAGGGGCATAGTGCTCATGCACTTATGCCCTCACCTATGGTATAGTGCACCCTGCCTTAGGGCTGTAAGGCCTGCTAGAGGGGTGACTTATCTATACTTCATAGGCAGTGTGAGGTTGGCATCGCACCCTGAGGGGAGTGCCATGTCGACTTAGTCGTTTTATCCCCACTAGCACACACAAGCTGGCAAGCAGTGTGTCTGTGCTGAGTGAGGGGTCACCAGGGGGGCATAAGACATGCTGCAGCCCCTAGAGACCTTCCCTGGCATCAGGGCCCTTGGTACCAGGGGTACCAGTTACAAGGGACTTACCTGGATGCCAGGGTGTGCCAATTGTGGAAAGAAAAGTACATGTTAGGGAAAGAACACTGGTGCTGGGGCCTGATTAGCAGGCCTCAGCACACTTTCAAATCAAAACTTAGCATCAGCAAAGGCAAAAGGTCAGGGGGTAACCATGCCAAGGAGGCATTTCCTTACACAACCCCCCCCCCCAAACGAAAGAGGATGAGACTAACCTTTCCCAAGAGAGTCTTCATTTTCTAAGTGGAAGAACCTGGAAAGGCCATCTGCATTGGCATGGGCAGTCCCAGGTCTGTGTTCCACTATAAAGTCCATTCCCTGTAGGGAGATGGACCACCTCAACAGTTTTGGATTTTCACCTTTCATTTGCATCAGCCATCTGAGAGGTCTGTGGTCAGTTTGAACTACAAAGTGAGTACCAAAGAGGTATGGTCTCAGCTTCTTCAGGGACCAAACCACAGCAAAGGCCTCCCTCTCAATGGCACTCCAACGCTGCTCCCTGGGGAGTAACCTCCTGCTAATGAAAGCAACAGGCTGGTCAAGGCCATCATCATTTGTTTGGGACAAAACTGCCCCTATCCCATGTTCAGAGGCATCTGTCTGCACAATGAACTGCTTGGAGTAATCTGGAGCTTTAAAAACTGGTGCTGTGCACATTGCTTGTTTCAGGGTGTCAAAGGCCTGTTGGCATTCTACAGTCCAGTTTACCTTCTTGGGCATTTTCTTGGAGGTAAGTTCTGTGAGGGCTGTCACTATGGATCCATATCCCTTCACAAACCTCCTGTAATACCCAGTCAAGTCAAGGAATGCCCTGACTTGAGTCTGGGTTTTTGGAGCTGCCCAGTCCAGAATAGTCTGGATCTTAGGCTGGAGTGACTGAACTTGGCCTCCACCTACAAGATGACCCAAGTAAACCACAGTTCCCTGCCCTATCTGGCATTTGGATGCCTTGATAGAGAGGCCTGCTGATTGCAGAGCCTTCAAAACCTTCTTCAGGTGGACCAGGTGATCCTGCCAGCTGGAGCTAAAGACAGCAATATCGTCAAGATAAGCTGCACTAAAGGACTCCAAGTCAGCAAGGACTTGATTCACCAACCTTTGGAAGGTGGCAGGGGCATTCTTTAAACCAAAAGGCATAACAGTAAACTGATAATGCCCATCAGGTGTGGAGAATGCTGTCTTTTCTTTTGCTCCTGGTGCCATTTTGATTTGCCAGTACCCTGCTGTCAAGTCAAAGGTACTTAAGTATTTGGCAGCAACTAGTTTGTCAATGAGTTCATCTGCCCTTGGAATGGGATGGGCATCTGTCTTGGTGACAGAATTAAGTCCTCTGTAGTCCACACAAAACCTCATCTCTCTCTTTCCATCTTTGGTGTGAGGTTTGGGGACTAAGACCACTGGGCTAGCCCAGGGGCTGTCAGAGTGCTCAATGACTCCCAATTCCAGCATCTTGTGGACTTCCACTTTGATGCTTTCCTTAACTTGGTCAGACTGTCTGAATATTTTGTTTTTGACATGCATGCTGTCTCCTGTGTCCACATCATGGGTACACAGGTGTGTCGGACCAGGGGTTAGGGAAAAGAGCTCAGCAAACTGTTGCAGGACCTTCCTACAGTCAGATTGCTGTTGGCCAGAGAGGGTGTCTGAATAGATCACTCCATCAACTGAGCCATCTTTAGGGTCTGTGGAGAGGAGATCAGGGAGAGGGTCACTCTCAGCTTCCTGGTCCTCATCTGTTACCATTAACAGATTCACATCAGCCCTGTCATGGAAGAGCTTAAGGCGGTTCACATGGATCACCCTCTTGGGGGTCCTGCTAGTGCCTAGGTCCACCAGGTAGGTGACCTGACTCTTCCTTTCTAGTACTGGGTAAGGGCCACTCCATCTGCCCTGAAGTGCCCTGGGAGCCACAGGCTCCAAAACCCAGACTTTCTGTCCTGGCTGAAATTCAACCATTGCAGCCTTTTGGTCATACCAAAACTTCTGGAGCTGTTGGCTGGCGTCAAGGTTTTTGCTTGCCTTTTCCATGTACTCTGCCATCCTTGAACGTAGGCCAAGTACATAGTCCACTATATCTTGTTTAGGCTCATGAAGAGGTCTCTCCCAGCCTTCTTTCACAAGAGCTAGTGGTCCCCTTACAGGGTGGCCAAACAGAAGTGCAAAGGGGGAAAACCCTACTCCCTTCTGAGGCACCTCTCTGTAAGCGAAAAGCAGACATGGCAAGAGGACATCCCATCTCCTTTTGAGTTTTTCAGGGAGCCCCATGATCATGCCTTTCAATGTTTTGTTGAATCTCTCAACAAAGCCATTGCTTGTGGATGGTATGGTGTGGTGAATTCGTAAGTCACCCCACACTCATTCCACATGTGTTTCAGGTATGCTGACATAAAGTTGGTACCTCTGTCAGACACCACCTCCTTAGGAAAACCCACTCTGGTAAAAATACCAATGAGTGCTTTGGCTACTGCAGGGGCAGTAGTCGACCTAAGGGGAATTGCTTCAGGGTATCTAGTAGCATGATCCACTACTACTAGTGTGCTAGGTTCCCTGAGGCTGTGGGAGGTTCAAGTGGACCCACTATGTCCACACCCACTCTTTCAAAGGGGACCCCCACCACTGGAAGTGGAATGAGGGGGGCCTTTGGGTGTCCACCTGTCTTACCACTGGCTTGACAGGTGGCACAGGAGACACAAAACTCCTTGACCTTCTGGGACATGTTGGGCCAATAGAAGTGGTTGACTAGTCTCTCCCACGTCTTGGTCTGTCCCAAATGCCCAGCAAGAGGAATATCATGGGCTAAGGTCAGAATGAGCTCCCTAAACTCCTGAGGCACTACCACTCTCCTAGTGACACCAGGTTTGGGATCTCTTGCCTCAGTGTAAAGGAGTCCATCTTCCCAATAGACCCTATGTGTTCCTGTTTTCTTTCCATTGGACTCTTCAGCAGCTTGCTGCCTAAGGCCTTCAAGAGAGGGACAGGTTTCTTGCCCCTTACACAACTGCTCCCTTGAGGGTCCCCCTGGGCCTAGGAGCTCAACCTGATAAGGTCCTAACTCCATAGGCTCAGTTCCCTCAGAGGGCAGGACTTCTTCCTGAGAAGAGGGGTTCTCTTTTTCTTGTTGTGTTGCAACTGGTTCCCCAGTTGTCTTTCCTTTCCTCTTGGTAGGTTGGGCCCCTTTTCCAGGCTCCAACACCACTTTTTCACCCTGAGCCTTGCACTGTGCAATTGTCTTAACACACACCAGTTCAGGGATACCCAGCATGGCTGCATGGGTTTTCAGTTCTACCTCAGCCCATGCTGAGGACTCCAGGTCATTTCCAAGCAAACAGTCTACAGGGATATTTGAGGAGACCACCACCTGTTTCAGGCCATTGACCCCTCCCCACTCTAAAGTTACCATAGCCATGGGATGTACTTTAGTCTGATTGTCAGCGTTGGTGACTGGATAAGTTTGTCCAGCCAGGTATTGACCAGGGGAAACCAGTTTCTCTGTCACCATGGTGACACTGGCACCTGTATCCCTCAGGCCTTCTACACTTGTCCCATTAATTAAGAGCTGCTGCCTGTATTTTTGTATGTTAGGGGGCCAGGCAGCCAGTGTGGCTAAATCCACCCCACCCTCAGAGACTAATGTAGCTTCAGTATGACACCTGATTTGCTCTGGGCACACTATTGATCCCACTTGGAGACTAGCCATTCCAGTGTTAGCTGGAGTAGAGTTAGTAGTGGAACCTTTCTTGGGACAGGCCTTGTCTCCAGTTTGGTGTCCAGGCTGATTACAGCTACAACACCAGGCCTTTTTGGGATCAAAGTTTTTACCCTTGTACCCAAAATTGGATTGTGAAGAGGCTCTGGGCCCACCCTCCTGTGCAGGTTTTTGGGGGCCTGTAGAAGACTCTTCACTATTTTTCCCTTTGGATGTCTCAACACTCTTCCCCTGGGGAGGCTTTGTGACCCCTTTCTTTTGGTCACCCCCTGTGGAAGTCTTGGTCACCCTAGTCTTGACCCAATGGTCCGCCTTCTTTCCCAATTCTTGGGGAGAAATTGGTCCTAGGTCTACCAGATGCTGATGCAGTTTATCATTTGAACAATTACTTAACAGGTGTTCTTTCACAAATAAATTGTACAGCCCATCATAATCATTTACACCACTGCCTTGAATCCAACCCTCCAGTGTTTTCACTGAGAAGTCAACAAAATCAACCCAGGTCTGGCTCGAGGATTTTTGAGCCCCCCTGAACCTAATTCTATACTCCTCAGTGGAGAATCCAAAGCCCTCAATCAGGGTAGCCTTCCTGAGGTCATAGGATTCTGCATCTTTTCCAGAGAGTGTGAGGAGTCTATCCCTACACTTTCCAGTGAACATTTCCCAAAGGAGAGCACCCTAGTGAGATCTGTTTACTTTTCTGGTTGCACAAGCCCTCTCAAAAGCGGTGAACCATTTGGTGATGTCATCACCATCTTCATATTAAGTTACAATCCCTTTTGGGATTTTCAACATGTCAGGAGAACCTCTGACCCTATTTATGTTGCTGCCACCATGGATGGGACCAAAACCCATCTCTTGTCTTTCCCTTTCTGTGGCTAGGAGCTGTCTCTCTAAAGCCAATCTTTTGGCCACCCTGGCTAGCAGGAGGTCATCTTCATTGAGGCTGTCCTCAATGTTTCCAGAGCTGCTGGACTCTCCTGTGAGAGAAACAGCATCTCTGACTATCACATTTAGAATCAGGGTTTGAGGAGCCCTGATTGCCCTAACTCGGACTGGAGGTGGGACTTCCTCCACATCACTAGTTTCTTCCTCTAGGAGGTCATCCTCAGAGGGGTTGTCTTTGGCAAACTCTGCCAACAGCTCCTGGAGCTGTAGTTTGGTAGGGTTTAAACCAGCTTTAATATTTTTTAATTTGCAGAGAGACCTTAACTCCCTCATTCTAAGATGGAGGTAAGGGTGAGGTCGAGTTCCATCACATTCTCTTCTGCATTAGACATTATGGGGGTCATTCTGACCCCGGCGGTCATGGACCGCCATCGGCGGTAGCACCGCCAACAGGCTGGCGGTGCTCCGCCGGGCATTCTGACCGCGGCGGTACAGCCGCGGCTAGAAACGGAAAGTCGGCGGTGTACCGCCGACTTTCCGCTGCCCATGGGAATCCGCCATGGCGGCGCAGCTTGCTGCGCCGCCATGGGGATTCCGATCCCCTCACCGCCATCCTGTTCCTGGCGGTTCCGCCCGCCAGGAACAGGATGGCGGTGAGGGGTGCTGCAGTGCCCATGCCAATGGCATGGGCACTGCAGGGGCCCCCGTAAGAGGGCCGCACTTTGTATTTCAGTGTCTGCTTTGCAGACACTGAAATACGCGATGGGTGCCACTGCACCCGTCGCACATCCTCCACTCCGCCGGCTCCATTCGGAGCCGGCATCCTCATGGAGGGGTGTTTCCCACTGGGCTGGCGGGCGGCCTTTTGGCGGTCGCCCGCCAGCCCAGTGGGAAACCCAGAATACCCGCGGCGGTATTTTGACCGCGCAGCGGTATTCTGGCGGTTCCCTCCAGGCGGGCAGCTCCCGCCGCCCGCCGGGGTCAGAATGACCCCCTATGTTTCTAAAAGTTGGAATACTTTTTAAGAATCTAAAACTATCTCTAGAACTTAATTCAAACTTTCACAAAACTTTTAAACTCTAAAAGAAATGCTAACAGGGACTAACACAAGGCCCTAGCAGGATTTTAAAAAATTTAGAAAAATAGCTCAAATTTCAAAAATCAGTTTCTAATGACAATTTTTGGAATTTAGTCGTGTGATCAGGTATTGGCTGAGTAGTCCAGCACATGCAAAGTCTTGTATCCCACCGCTGCCACCAATGTAGGAAGTTGGCTCTGTATGTGCTATTTCAAAGTAAGGAATAGCATGCACAGAGTCCAAGGGTTCCCCTTAGAGGTAAGATAGTGGCAAAAAGAGATAATTCTAATGCTCTATTTTGTGGTAGTGTGGTCGAGCAGTAGGCTTATCAAAGGGTAGTGTTAAGCATTTGTTGTACACACACAGGCAATAAATGAGGAACACACACTCAAAGACAATTCCAGGCCAATAGGTTTTTGTATAGAAAAATATATTTTCTTAGTTTATTTTAAGAACCACAGGTTCAAGATGTACATGTAATACTTCAAGTGAAAGGTATTGCAGGTAGGTACTTTAGGAACTTTGAATTAGCAAAATAGCATATACAGTTTTCACATAAATGACATATAGCTATTTTAAAACTAGACAGTGCAATTTTCAACAGTTCCTGGGGGGAGTAAGAGTTTGTTAGTTTTTGCAGGTAAGTAAACCACCTACAGGGTTCAAGTTTGGGTCCAAGGTAGCCCACCGTTGGGGGTTCAGAGCAACCCCAAAGTTACCACACCAGCAGCTCAGGGCCGGTCAGGTGCAGAGGTCAAAGTGCTGCCCAAAACGCATAGGCTTCAATGGAGAAGGGGGTGCCCCGGTTCCAGTCTGCCAGCAGGTAAGTACCTGCGAATTCGGAGGGCAGACCAGGGGGGTTTTGTAGGGCACCGGGGGGGACACAAGTCCACACAGCAAGTACACCCTCATCCACAAGGGGGCGGCCGGGTGCAGTGTGCAAACAAGCGTCGGGTTTGTAATAGAAAGCAATGGGAGACCAAGGAGTCTCTTCAGCGATGCAGGCAAGGGGGGGGGGGTCCTCGGGTAGCCACCACCTGGGCAAGGGAGAGGGCCACCTGGGGGTCGCTCCTGCACTGGAGGTCGGATCCTTCACGTCCTGGGGGCTGCGGGTGCAGTGTCCCTACCAGGCGTCGGGTTCCTAGAAGCAGGCAGTCGCAGTCAGGGGGAGCCTCGGGATTCCCTCTGCAGGCGTTGCTGTGGGGGCTCAGGGGGGGCAACTCTGGCTACTCACGGTCTCGCAGTCGCCGGGGAGTCCTCCCTGAAGTGATTGTTCTCCACAAGTCGAGCCGGGGGTGTCGGGTGCAGAGTGCAAAGTCTCACGCTTCCGGCGGGAAACGCGTGTTGTTTCAAAGTTGCTTCTTTGTTGCAAAGTTGCAGTCTTTGGTGAACAGAGCCACTGTCCTTGGGAGTTCTTGGTCCTTCTAGATGCAGGGCAGTCCTCTGAGGCTTCAGAGGTCGCTGGTCCCTGTGGAAAGTGTCGCTGGAGCAGTGTCTTTAGAAGTGGGGAGACAGGCCGGTAGAGCTGGGGCCAAGGCAGTTGGCTGTCTCTGTCTTCTCTGCAGGCTTTTTCAGCTTAGCAGTCCTCTTCTTAGGTTGCAGGAATCTGAGTTCCTAGGTTCTGGGGAGCCCCTAAATACTGAATTTAGGGGTGTGTTTAGGTCTGGGGGGTTAGTAGCCAATGGCTACTAGGCCAGAGGGTGGCTACACCCTCTTTGTGCCTCCTCCCTGAGGGGAGGAGGGCACATCCCTAATCCTATTGGGGGAATCCTCCATCTGCAAGATGGAGGATTTCTAAAAGTTAGAGTCACCTCAGCTCAGGACACCTTAGGGGCTGTCCTGACTGGCCAGTGACTCCTCCTTGTTTTTCTCATTATCTCCTCCGGCCTTGCTGCCAAAAGTGGGGCCGTGGCCGGAGGGGGCGGGCAACTCCACTAGCTGGAGTGCCCGGGGGTGCTGTAACAAAGGGGGTGAGCCTTTGAGGCTCACCGCCAGGTGTTACAGTTCCTGCAGGGGGAGGTGATAAGCAACTCCACCCAGTACAGGCTTTGTTACTAACCACAGAGTGACAAAGGCACTCTCCCCATGTGGCCAGCAACATGTCTGGTGTGTGGCAGGCTGTTAAAACCAGTCAGCCTACACGGGTAGTCGGTTAAGGTTTCAGGGGGCACCTCTAAGGTGCCCTCTGGGGTGTATGTTACAATAAAATGTACACTGGCATCGGTGTGCATTTATTGTGCTGAGAAGTTTGATACCAAACTTCACAGTTTTCAGTGTAGCCATTATGGTGCTGTGGAGTTCGTGCATGACAGACTCCCAGACCATATACTCTTATGGCTACCCTGCACTTACAATGTCTAAGGTTTTGCTCAGACACTGTACGGGCATAGTGCTCATGCACTTATGCCCTCACCTATGGTATAGTGCACCCTGCCTTAGGGCTGTAAGGCCTGCTAGAGGGGTGACTTATCTATACTTCATAGGCAGTGTGAGGTTGGCATGGCACCCTGAGGGGAGTGCCATGTCGATTTAGTCGTTTTATCCCCACTAGCACACACAAGCTGGCAAGCAGTGTGTCTGTGCTGAGTGAGGGGTCCCCAGGGGGGCATAACACATGCCGCAGCCCTTAGAGACCTTCCCTGGCATCAGGGCCCTTGGTACCAGGGGTACCAGTTACAAGGGACTTACCTGGATGCCAGGGTGTGCCAATTGTGGAAACAAAAGTACAGGTTAGGGAAAGAACACTGGTTCTGGGGTCTGATTAGCAGGCCTCAGCACACTTTCAAATCAAAACTTAGCATCAGCAAAGGCAAAAAGTCAGGGGCTAACCATGCCAAGGAGGCATTTCCTTACACAGTGAATGTTTCTGCATATGTCGCTATGCATCTTTGCCTACCAACTTCACCCGAGTGATGCATTTTTGGGGGCCTAGGTGAAATATTTTGCATGTAGGCCCATCTGTCCTGCTTTTATGGGTAATCCCACACCTATTTTAGTGGTGTCCCAGGTTGCCACCTAGCATTGCCTTGCTCTTAGAACTAGCCTAACACCTAAGGAGAATCCATCACCATCACTGACTTATTCTTGGAAAGAAGCCAACACTAAAACCACAGAGCAAGCGAAGTAACCACAAAGCACATATTCCACTCATTATCCAATGCACCTTATAACTTAACATCTTGAAATATCTGAAGCATGGAGGCAGATCCCCGGCTGTTTGGAACTCCTAACTGTGGATCCAAAGCCATACCAAGCAACATTTTTGGGAAAACACCCACCAAGGCTCCTGAGAAAATGTAAATAAACGTAATCATACACCATAGATGCTAGGCATCTGTTTATCTTTATTATGTTGCCATGTGCTCGACAAACCTCCTGAACTTTGATGATTGACCTTGTGCTCGCAGCCTTGGGCTGCAATCTGCTTATCGCTGTAAATTACTTGTTCTAACCATAGTTCCGAGAATTTTTGTGCTTAATCAGTAACTGCCAGAACAGGTTCGTACAGGTCGTTGCCACCTCCTGCCAGCTGCATCTGTACCTTCTCCCACCACACGTGTATCCCTAAAATATTCTGAAGGCCGCAGAGGACCTTGAATACGCTAGGGGTGGAGTTGTCCTCTGACTAAGCAGTTTTTTGTGTATATAAGGTTGGGTGCCCCAGAGTGAAGGGGCAGCCTCCGTAGGATAGTCACTTGACTGTCCTGGGACTCTGTATTAGCTCAAGCTATAATCCATGTAATAAACTTCTCTTTATTCCTCCAGTTGGTGACTCCGCTTGATTTGTGTACTCTCTGCTAAACGGACCCTGAGGACTAGGGTGTCCCTCCACCGCTGGGAAGGAGACCCTGGGTGGGGATTCTATCTTTCCTGGTTCCTCAGTTGGCGCCCGAACAGGGACCCGAGTCAGGCATCCAGGGGACCGACCAGGTGACGGAGGACTCACGATTGGACTTCCAAGGGAGGCGCCCCACACCAGATTCTGAGCTTCGTTCTCTGTTGTGGACCTGCGGATCTCCACTGTGTGTCTTCCAGCCGACTCGACTTCTCCTGGCGCTGTCTGAATTCGGGTCTCTGTTTTCCGTGAACTACTGGAGTCCCCAACTGTCGGACTATAACAGAAGTGTCAGGTAAGGACGGGAGTTGAAAGATTGCTGTCTAAAAATAGGTCTGTGAGTATTGTACGGTTTCTATCGCTCTTTGCAAAGATCGACGTCAGTGGTAAGACTGACCTCAGTTGTCATTTAAGTATATAGGAAGCAACGGGCATATTTGCCACTCATTTGGTGTATTCAAACCACTGGTGTAAGAATTTTTTTTTTTTAAATACTGGAAGAATGCCAGCGTTCAGTTGTTTTAGGAAATTGTGTTGTTGTCTTTGCAGTACGGACTCCCGTCTGGAGGAAACATGCCCCGCTCCTCCGGCCGGGACTCCGAATCATGATATATATGTTAAATATGGCATAGGTCCGATTATCTGGTCTGATATATGGAGAAAAAGAACCAAAGGTAGTTCTGATTTACAATGGCCTATTCACTGGACATTTGATAAAGATAAATTAGGCTATTTACAGGAACGTTTGTTTGTGACAAAAAGTAGACCAGGGATGTTTGATTCACTACGGACTTGGCAGAAAGAAGCAGACCAAAGACGTAGGAAGGCAGAGAAAGAATTACAGAGACATAAGACCAGGACGGTGATTGAAAAGGTATATGACTCTGACGTAGCTGAACATCAACAGAAAATTTTAGAACATGACCGAAGGCTTCACTTACAAACTGATAAGTGTTACCCTTCCAGGACAGTAGTGAATAAGCCACAAGAGGAAGACCCCCTTTTAAGCGATATGTTACGTAAACCCCCGTTATATACTCCACCAATATATCCTACACTACATCCTCAACCTGCACCAGGTGACCCTATTGTGCCACCCCCGGTTGGATCTCAGGCGAGTGCTCCGCCACCCACCACCACCCCTCCTGTCACCAGACCTATATAGGATACACCCCGCCCGACTGTACCCACCCCTCGACTGGCCCCCGTTTGACCCACCCCTGACTCCTGTTTAGACACCACACATACCCCCGTCCCATGACCCCGCGAAAGCGCACCCTCTGCGGACACTTGTTCTCTAATTCACAAGAAGAAGATGTCATTGAAGAAATGACACGAAGGTGGATGACTAATTGG
Source organism: Pleurodeles waltl (assembly GCF_031143425.1). Taxonomy (NCBI): domain Eukaryota; kingdom Metazoa; phylum Chordata; class Amphibia; order Caudata; family Salamandridae; genus Pleurodeles; species Pleurodeles waltl. Next base: position 621,914,340 of record NC_090437.1, on the reverse strand, counting down.
AATGACTATGGGGTCAGGGACATTGTCCACACTATGAAACAATGGGATAGTTTAGTTCAGTTACATGCAGCTACCCTTATGTGCAACATTATAATACAAGAATATGAGGATGATGGTTCTTCAGCTCCCGCAGGACTGGTGGACCTCCGAAAACGCGCCTCTACTGGACTGCCGTTTGGTTCTGGTCTACATGATTATGTTGTTACTCTTCTCGTATATAGGGACCGCCTGTGGACATGTAGCCCTTCTATAAGGGCATCCATGTTTCCCATGAGAGAGGTTCCGCCGGTTTGGCGAGAGCCGGTGATGGATAACGCTGGCCAAGTTATTACCGCAGGGCATTTTCAACAAATGTGGGTACACACCCCATGGAAAAGATCTGAAACATATACCCTAAAAGCCACCTTACCTGACCCCCGTAAGAATCCTGCAGGATATTATAAAGAACTGCAACAAATTATTGAATCCTGTACTATGACGTTGTCCGATATTGACATGTTAATGGCAGCAGTAGTCCCGCAGGAAGTATGGTCAAACGTACGGAGGCACGACCATGCTGAACTAGGGGGCACGTGGGACCAATTGCAAGCAGCAGAAAGGGACAGGGTTGGGGGAGCGAAACCAGACCCACTTATATTGGCTCTCCCACTGCGTATTTTGGATTTAATGAAGACCATACTTGCACCACACAGGATAAATTGGCCGCCTGTAAACAGAAAAAGGACGAGGGTGTTTCGGACTTTTATACAAGGTTTGAGGGTGTCTTTTCTGATTACAGCGGCCAAGACATGACTACTGAAGGGGGGGATAAGACTCTTCAAATTCGTGGACAATTTATTACCAGACATAAAGGGAAAATTGAAATTGTGTGAAAGTACGTGGCCAGTCTCTACTGCCACTGGAATACTGTCAATGGCCCAATATTATGAGAACAGGGAGATAGAAGAACAAGAAAAGAACAAGAAAAAAACGAAGGAGTTGAAAACAAAGGTGTTATTTCAGCAGGCCTACCCTCAGCCCCGTCAACAGCAGTCCAGATCAAGGTCACAGGCACCTCCCAATGACAGAAGGCAGTCCCAACGCCCTCCCGTTCTTCCCTCTCCTACAATCAGTGCGCCTATTGCAAGCAGGAGGGCCACTGGAAGAATGACTGCCCCAATAAGGACAACTTCACAGGCCGCCCCATGCCCCCACCGCAACAGGACTACAGACCACGCGGTAGGTCTGGTCCTGCAGACAGACCCCGCCAGAAGGCCCCTTCACGGTCCCACAGTACCCCCCGCCCGAATTATTTTGATGCTTCATCCCAGTGTCAATATTTTAATGATGACTATGATGCGTATGAAGGTCAGGGGTCCTCCCTTGACTAGGACAGTCTTCGACAGAGGGGGGGTGGGACCAGTTTCTATTCCTGTTAGGCAGAATGGCCCTCACGTTAAGGTACAATTAGACGGTACTCCACATGATTTTTTGGTAGATGCTGGGGCCACCAAAAGTTCTGTTAAACAGGAAGAGGTCCAAGGGGTCCCTCTGTCTGGCAATATTAACGTCTCTATGGGTTTTTCTGGTGTTCCGGTGGCTAACCCCGTCTCCCAGCCGCTGCATGTTGCTATAGGTCCTTACACCATTAGCTCCCCTCTCATTCTTACTTCGGCCTGTAGTGAGAATTTATTGGGATTGGACCTATTAAAGAAATTGTACGCCACCATTTATTGCTCTCCGGATGGAGTTCATGTCACTTTAGGTCCAAATATTTCCCCGTCACAATTTTTGTCAAAACCACTTCCACCCGAACTTCGAGATTTGCCAGACATTTTATGGGCCACACATAAGGACGATGTTGGATGTCTGGGCATACCACCGTATGTCATACGCTTGAAAGCCAAAGCCAAATTACCTCGTCTTCCCCAATACAAATTATCCCAACACATTGAACAACAACTCAAAAATATTGTGACCCAGTTGATTGATTTGGGTGTCATTGAAGAAACGCGTGGTAATGATTGTAACAGTCCTGTTCTTCCTGTTCATAAAAAATTATCTGATGGCACCGCGTCTCCAGGACTCCAATTTGTTATTGATTTACGGGCGGTCAATAAGATTGTAATACCCCAGTTCCCTGTTGTTCCTGACATTACGACATTATTAACAATGAAACCTGCCTCCGCTACTTGGTTCTCTGTTATCGATCTTAAAAATGCATTCTTTAGCATTCCCATTCATCCAGATAGCAGACACATCTTTGGGTTTTCACTGGGTTGTCGCAGTTTCCGGTTCTGTCGCGCTCCACAAGGCTATACTGAATCGCCTAGCATTTTTAGCCAGGCCCTCAAGGGTCAATTAGATACCCTTGTTTTTCCTTGCTCCTCGACGCTGGTTCAATATGTGGATGACCTTTTAATAGCATCCACTTCAGAACAAAATTGTAAAACAGATACTGTAGCCTTATTGAAACATCTTGCACACCATCACCATAAGGTCTCCCTCTCCAAATTGCAATATTGTAGACAGGAGGTTATATACCTAGGACACCTCCTGTCTAAGGAGGGACGTACGTTGACGGCTGAGAGAATACAAGCTATATGAGACATACCGGTTCCAAGGACACAGAGAGAGGTTAGGGCCTTTATAGGTATTACCTCCTTCTGTCGTCAATGGATTCCTAATTATTCTCTTTTGATAAAACCGTTTTTGCATCTCTCCCACAAAGATTGTCCTGAAACAATTGAATGGAATGACGATTTTCAGTTTGGTTTTGATAAATTGAAAAATAAACTCTGCACAGCACCTGTACTGGGTACGCCTGGTAATCGTAAAGATTTTCAGTTATATGTGAGCGAGAGAAATGGATGTTCACTATCAGTGTTAACCCAAGAGCATGGCGGCAAACAACGCCCCTGTGCTTATTTTTCGGCCCTACTGGATCCAGTGGCCCGTGCACTCCCGAGCTGTCTACGGGCAGTAGCCGCTGCAGCGGTCGCAGTGCGCCAGTCGGCCGGGATAGTCATGGATTCACCCCTCACCCTGTTGGTCCCATACACTGTTGACGCACTATTAAACAAAACAAAAACACAGCATCTTACTAATGCACGATTAACTACTTATGAACTGACACTTTTAGCTAGTCATATAACATTAAAAAGGTGCAACACGCTCAATCCTGCCACTTTATTGCCAATTACTGAAAAAACTGAAGATTCTTATGATGACATACATGACTGCATTCTCCGGACGGAGGATGAAACAAAAGGGAGAGTGGACTTACAGGACACTCCACTGAAAGACCCTGATGGCATATTATACGTAGATGGCTCATGCATCAAGCATCCCGATGGCACTACCTCTGCGGCCTATGCAGTTACAACAGCTACCACTGTAGTTGAAACAGCTAGAATACCACATAACTCTGCTCAGGCCGCAGAATTAATAGCTCTAACACGAGCCTGTGAGTTAAGTAAAGGACTTAATGTGAATGTTTACACGGACAGTCAGTATGCACTTGGCGTAGCACACAATTTTGGTCGCTTGTGGGCAGAACGAGGATTCCTCACCTCACATGGGACACGTATTCAACATGGGACCCTTATAACTAACTTACTTTCTGCCCTGGCATTGCCCAAAACAATGGCTATCATGAAGTGTAGTGCACACAAAAAGGTGACAGATGAAACTGGACGGGGCAACGCCCTAGCCGATCAGACAGCAAAAGATACAGCGTATGCAAAGACAGGACACATGTATGTGGTAGATAGTACAGAGAAGGATTCTCGGTGGTACAGATTTTTCTACTTTAATCTATCTCTATCCATTCAAGGTACCACGAGGTTAGTTACAGGCTATATGGCCATTTTTTTATATTGATTTCTTCATATTGATCTCATTATTACGGCATTACCATTTTGTTACCGGGCTGATGTCCGTTATTTATATTGGGCTAATTTCTGTTCAGTTTCAGATTCCTGAGATGGCTCAGGAGTCCCAACACTGATTATTTATCAATTTGTAGCTCAGGTATGTGTTTTCATTTTGTTCGGTGAGCACCATACATGAATTTTGGAGGCCATAAGAATTTTCAATTTTAATTCTATGGGCTTTTTTCTGATCTCATATATTCTTTGACTTACCGGTCTTCTAAATTCGAGATTTTTATGATTATGCTTACCTACATCACAATCTCAGATGGAGGACGTGCACTAATCATGACACAATTAATCATAGCGGCTATTACATCTACAATGATTGTGCGTACCGACAGCGTCTGTCCAGTTCTATTTTATTATATATCTTTATTACATTCTCACATGAACTGACCTCCTGTTTTTTTTTTTTTTTCCTTCCGTCTCACGTTGCATCAATTTTTGCTTGTTAATTCCTGTATGGGTGAAGGTGTATTTCTTCTCTGCCTTTTTCACATATGTCACATATTGCAATTTTTAATTTTGTGAATTACACAAACGTCATGGTGGGAGTGACATATTGTTGTCACTCATTGTTTATTGCAAACCAGAGAGTACCATATCACATGTCTTAGTCATTATTTCTGTTTATTCTAGCCCTGATGAAGTCTTGGAGATTTATATCTCATAAGACGAAACACGTGTTGGCGTTTTGTTACTTGATTTCCTTTCGGATGCTATGGTCACGGATGTGTTGACCTTAAGGATTGCTCTTCTAACACTGTGCTGTAACCTATATTTCGGCGTTGTGTTACATGATTACGTTTTGGATGCTATGGTCACGGATGTGTTGACCCTAAGGATTGTTCCTTCATCACTGTGATGTACTCTATCTCTCTAGAATAAATTGAAGATTCCTTCTTTCACGATTTTCGGTCTCACAACGTTTTCCTTGATCAGGATTCTATGGACACTAAACACATCATATGTAATTGTTTTTGATTCATGAGTGCCCTGACTTCCAATTTATCTATGTTCGGTCTCTTCGGAAACCTCAGAGGATTAGGGAAGATCCTCTTGCCAGGAGCACCGTGCCCTAACTGTTATGTATATGTATTACCTTGTGGATTCATTGTGAGCGCCCAATTTCTATGTTCTTTCTTCCTGGTTGTTAATGCGTAGATAGTACAGAGAAGGTTCGTCCCCATTAAATATTTGGGAACACGGTAGAGAGTGTCAGGAAGATACAGGATGAGGCAACTGAACAGGAGAAAAAGAAATGGGAAGAAGGGAAGGCCAAGTTAGATGAAAATACGCTGTGCTGGACAGATCTGTCACAGAGGGAAAGATGGATGTTACCCAATGCATTTGTTCTGCCAGTAGTGACTATGGCCCATGGTCCTGCACACGTTAGTGCGGAAAGCATCTGTGATTTGCTTGATCCGGTTTGGTCTAATAAAAATATCAGAAGAGTAGCTGACCAACTGGTTCAATCCTGCATGATTTGTTTACAACATAACATAGGGAAGGGTGCCTCAGTCCCCGCTGGGCATTTTTCACCACCAACGTATCCCTTTGAAGTACTACAAATGGATTATATTGAGATGGAAAGGTGTAACAACTTGAAATATGTCCTAGTTGTGGTCTGTATGTTTAGTAAGTGGGTAGAAGCTTACTCTACTAAAGATAATACTGCCCTTACTACCGCAAAGGTACTTCTGAAGGAGTTCTTCCCACGGTTTGGGGTCCCAAGGTGTGTCTGGTCAGATAATGGGAGTCATTCTGTAGGCCAGGTGATGAAAAGGGTGTGTGAAGGGTTGGCCCTCTGCCAGAAGTTTCATGCAGCTAACCATCCCCAGTCAGCAGGACTAGTTGAAAAATATAATGGCACACTTAAATTGAAGATGTCAAAGATATGCGCAGAACGCGGTATACGGTGGCCGGACGCGTTGCCCCTGGCTTTAATGTCTGTCAGGATGACGCCTCACTCTGGATCAGGGTTGTCACCCCATGAGATAGTGATGGGAAGGCCAGCAAATGTCTGGGGGGTCCCTCGACCTCACAAGTACTCAGAACTAGAACATCCTGTTTTGATGGACTATTTAAATGAACTCACTAATTCTTTGCGTTCTATTCACCAACAGGTGCATGAAGCACTCCCATTTGTATCCACTGATCCAGGTCACAAGATACTACCTGGCGACTGGGTTCTCACAAAGAATTTCCAGCTGAAAAAGAGTCTCGATGGAAAGGTCCGCGACAGGTCCTTCTTGTTACTCGAACAGCAGTTAAAGACGAGGGAGCTAAGAATTGGATACATGCATCCCACTGTAAGAAAGTACCCCTACTCGTACCCTCTGATGAAATAAAAAGTGTTGACCACCCGACGACTGAGGACCATTTCAGCAACACTACGCGGAGTGATAAAAAACAGAACAACAGTGTGCTGCAGGAGGTTCCCTCAGATTTTGGTCACACTGAACAATTGTTTCCTGACCATACCATACCACAGTTCACAAGATACGATTTCCGCCCACGAAAATAAGAAAATGAACAATGAACTGATTGCTTGTCCCCTGTACTAAGTCTGACGATAGCTGCAGGGCCGTGATTTTGTCTGTCGGGGCGGACCAGAGTGTGTCAATAGGACTGCTGGTATCACCCCACAGTGAAGCAACCACCAGTCACAGGCAGCACTTAGGTCGGACTGCACTGCTAGTGGGACAAGCAATAAAGAAAAATGGGTGTTATACAAGAAGACAAGAGGAAAAAGAAGAAAATAAGTAATTTAAAAAGACTATTAGGCCCACGTATCGCTTGTCTCACCATAACAATACTATTTTTGGTACTTCTGTCCTGCATTGGGTGGGTAATACATGATTCTGATTCAGAGGTCTCACCAACTACACCACCGCCTTCAGAACACAGCCATGTTTCCTTACCACCCCATGAGGAAGGACGACGTAAGGAATATGAAAACAATACCTTCATATCTATGTTACATCAACATCAGCTGGCTGTAAATAGAACAAATTGTTGGATATGTGGCTTGCTACCGAGTTCCGTGCAAAGAAGGTTGCCATATATTTCATTCCCTTTTTCTTTTGATGGCTCCTGCAGCGCCTGGTATGAACTATCAGCCATTTGGGCTACCTCAATGGATGCTACTAATTCCGGACTATTGGTCACCCACCTATACCGGTTATGCTGGCCCACTGGAATGAGAGTTTATGGAACAAAGGAAGAAAAGTCAGAATATGCTGACTGACGAAATAGGTCTACTGACATAAATTGTTTATCCTTTAATACCACACCCCGGATTGGCCGAAGATTTTTTGTAACACAGGTCAAGGCTCCACTTTGTTTTCAGAAAAGTGGTAATAGAAGTGTAGGTGCCAGTAACTGTAATGCTACAGTAATATTGAATGGAACTAATTGGCCTACCATGATACCATCACGAAACTCGTATTTTGTTTGTGTTAATAATGCCTACACCTCCTTGGTACCCACCTAGACCGGCACATGTTACATTGCTTGGTTACTACCACCAACTTACACAGCTAGCCCTCAACACCACAGGACTCGGAGAGGGGTAATATCGGCAGAAGATACCTCAGCACAAGAAGCATTGGACTACTTTAAAGGAGTCCTTCCATTTTGGGGCCCTATGATGAACAGTAGGGATATCGGACATCTCACACGAGTTGTGGAAGCAACAATAAATGAAACAGCAGGAGCTCTGAGTAACATCACTGCAGAGCTCGCTGCTGACCGCCTTGTTACTCTTCAAAACAGAATGGTTCTTGACATCATCTTGGCGGACCGTGGTGGAGTTTGTACTTTAATCGGATCAAGCTGCTGCGTATATATATCCAGACAATGCCCCTTCAGTGTATAAAGCTATTCAAAGGTTGCATACGATAGCTTCCACAATACACCAAGACGAAGGAACATGGTCCTTGACCAACTGGTTTTGGGGCTTGATTTCCCAATGGGGCTGGAAGATACTAATATTCCTTTTTGTGCTCGCTGCTGTATTCCTCACCTGTTGTCTTTGTGTACAGTGCCTACCTGCTTTGTGAGGTTGCTGTATGGCATCCCTTGCCCCCTGGCCTGTTCGCCCTCTTCAACACACGACTATGCTGTCCCTTGAGCAGGAGATAAAAGACCTTATGTCCATTAACATAGACACTGAATGACGTTCAAACTTGCCTCACAATTGCAAAAGGAGGGATTGAGAAAATGTACATAAACTTAATCATACACCATAGCTGCTAGGCATCTGTTTATCTTTATTATGTTGCCATGTGCTCGACAAACCTCCTGAACTTTGATGATTGACCTTGTGCTCGCAGCCTTGGGCTGCAATCTGCTTATCGCTATAATTTACTTGTTCTAACCGTAGTTCCGAGAATTTTTGTGCTTAATCAGTAACTGCCAGAACAGGTTCGTACAGGTCGTTGCCACCTCCTGCCAGCTGCATCTGTACCTTCTCCCACCACACGTGTATCCCTGAAATATTCTGAAGGCCGCAGAGGACCTAGAATACGTTAGGGGTGGAGTTGTCCTCTGACTAAGCAGTTTTGTGTGTATATAAAGTTGGGTGCCCCAGAGTGAAGGGGCAGCCTCCGTAGGATAGTAACTTGACTGTCCTGGGACTCTGTATTAGCTCGAGCTATAATCCATGTAATAAACTTCTCTTTATTCCTCCAGTTGGTGACTCTGCTTGATTTGTGCACTCTCTGCTAAACGGACCCTGAGGACTAGGGTGTCCCTCCACCGCTGGGAAGGAGACCCCGGGTGGGGATTCTATCTTTCCTGGTTCCTCACTCCATGCCTCTGATTAGACTCTAATGTCCCACTCAACACAAAGAACGCCCAATCTTTATTATAAGGCTCTGGGCACTCTTAAGTACATGCAAGGCTATATGTAACAATTTACAAACCTTCCAAATAAATAAACAAAATAGGGTTCAAACCACAATACATGTGACTTGGTAGCTTTGCCTTGGTAGATTCCTTGCCAAATCTTACAGTCAGAACATCATTTTGAATGTGACGATACCTACTGATCATATGGTGTGAGTTAATTATTTGCTGTTAGTTTGTCATTAAAGCTCTTGCTGCAAGTGTCTTAATTCTACTGTGCAAATCCTTGAAAGAACACCCCTGGTTGGTAGGATGTGAACATGACTACAGGATTGTGGTATTTCTTTTAGAAGCCTATAAAGTAACAGTATGATTTTTACTGCGCAGTGAACATTGGTTCAGATACACAAGATATGTGGAGAAAAGGAAGAAAGGGGTAATTCTAGGTGATGCAAAGGATAATGCAGTTTGTTTCTTGACACTTTGTTTTTTTCTTATGGTAGAGTGCTGCCGATCAGTCAGCTAGGAAAAGGTGAGTTGCCGCTGTTCGATGTTGAGAGACTGCACCAAGATAACAAGCTCCTTTCAAAGGAATGGCAGACAGACCTTCAAACTGCAGGGATTAGGGCAAACGTCCATAGTTCTCCACAGAAAATAAAACACCTCAACAAAGGAGCTGTCATGTGTCAATACGCAGCTCATGACAATGTGCTCTCAACAGGCTATCTCTGAAGACTGGCCTTTACCTCCAAGCCCTAAACTATGCACCCCAAAATACAACAGTTCGGGGGATGAACGCTCTGCATGTCTCCTGCTGGCCCCAGAGGTGACAGTCATGTGAACATGGCCGGGAAAAAGTGGGTGACATTAAAGGATTATCCTAGCAGAGACTTCCTGGGCTGTGATGGATGCTAGGTGCATGAAAATGGATGTGACTGAAGAGAGGAACCTGGACTGACAATATTCTGGAAGGCAGTCTGTTTGTTGAAAGCCTGCAGAGTGTAGCGGGGGCTGCTGCATGTCTCAGTGACTGTTTCCTGGTCGGGAGGGAGGATGGAAGGACTCACATGGCTGTGGTAAGGTAAGAGTTGGATAGTGGAGTTATATGCTTTCTTAAAGCACTGAGTCAGCCTTTTGTGGTGTGCCTTCTTCAACTACAATCTCTGAGGAACTGAGGTAGCCGGTTCCCTGATACATCCAAAGAGCGGATAATGGAGGATTCGGTAGGAAGACAATAAGTGGATAACATTTCTAGGCCAGCCCAACAGGGCTGCCAAGTCTGTGGTGGGCTAGGGTACTGGGAGCAGCAGGTTACCTTTGGTTATAGTGGGTGATGGCCCCTTAAGCATTAGCAGAAGGCTAGCCTTTCACACTCCTTGCACCTTAACACCTTTGCTTAAGGATGTTGGTAACCAATGTTCACCAACATGTCCAGGTCCTGGTGTTCATGGGCTATCTCTGCATTTCCTGCAGGGTGATATAACTGCATGGTGGAGTTGGTTCCCTGTGCCAAGATGTTCTCTCTGTGTTTAAAAGAAAGCGAGGCACCACACCTCCATGAGCGAGACAGACTGAGAGGCCCATTTACTATTTTCCCAGCAAAGTCTACCTTCTTAATGTGCATGCATGGAAAGCAAATTGTCCCTCATGCCGTTATGGACATCATTTTCACTATGCTGTTGATTTGACCCAGTCTGAAAACAGAAACATAGTGCATATGGAAACTGCCTATATTCACTGTGTCCCGTAAATTTATCTACCAGGGTATTCTAAGCGTGACTAGGGCCACAAAATAAAGTGTAGGCACTTCATCAATCCATGTTTCTTTTAGTCTTGGAGATGAGGTAGGTGTGACATGGGCATATGATTCACACAGGCCACACCGAAAGACTCCCCGACACAGATCCTACGGAGCCAGTCTCTCTTGATTCATACTGTCAACTCACCCTCATTTGGTGGGTGTCACCCTATTTTCAATAACTTAAACCCCACCTAGTAAGTAACATGGCTTTGTAGGCGTGCCTTTCATCTGGCCACAGTTTTGCAAACCTGCGTCGTTATACGCAAATGTGTTCTTCTACAGTCGCTTTAATGGGGATCAGGCTCTCAAATGCCCGGCTTCACCCACATTCGAGAGCCAGCTGGTTGGGAGGTGTGCTGCTCACACAGATGGGTAGCACTGTTCAGATTCATTCTTTTCTTAGTTGTTTCTGACTCACTGGAAAGTAAAACACGTGTGTCCCTGGTGGTCAGCATTGTCACGGCCGAGAACTAGATGGCACCACAAACCACTAATGTAGGTCAGTCACTTGATCGGAGGGAACCATTCCACTGGGGTAGTGGGGGGATTACAAGCAGGCGAAAACAACAGTGTTTACAAGGCTGCTCTCCTTTCTTCGTGGAAGAGGCGAGTGAGGTGATGAATGAGTGCCCGCAATCTAAATAGGTGCAAATGGACAGGAAGCCTACATACTTTCTGTGGCTGCCAGACAATGTGAGAATAAATGGGCGTCAGTAATGGCGACAGCTTCCATTACTGGAAGCGAGAGGTGACACGTTACGCAGCAAGCCTTGGGGTGACCCACCCCCACGGCGAATCATTAGAAGTGCACATTCCAGGGTGACCATGAGGCACCCTTCCCTTCACCGTTTAGCATTTTTTAATTGCGTTTAAGTTATTCATGTTCGGGATATCAATTTCAATATTTACAATGGAAATGATAGCCTCGAGTTATGATAAATTATTTCTTCCTGTCACCACCTGGACATAGAAGAACGGTTTATTAAGGATAAAAAAGCAGCACGCGCTCACTCCTGTGTACAGCGCGAGCTCCTGTGTTGCGTTTGGAGTTTCCAATAGCCTGGATTAACCTTTCTTTTCTAATTTCCGATTTTTGTAGTGCTGCTGCTGCAGGAGCCACCGGTTTGGCAGTCAAAAGAAGACCAACATGCTCTGCGCTCCAGTATCTGAACACCTTCCAGGCACACGTGAATCTACATTCCTTTCCGATTTAAAAAAAACTGCACCAAATGTACGAGAGAGATGCTGTCCATTCTAGCATGACGTCAACACGGGCAAGGCACCATGTTTTCATTGTCCCCGGTTTCACAATGTTGGGATTTAGGAGAATGCACCTTTGCATGCACTAACGAGCCAAACAGACCTCTTGCTACCAATATACACAGTGGACTCTGGGTTCGCCCCTTTCAACCATTGTCATTCTTCTACCAGCTTCTTTTAGCAGTTGGCTTGCAACTTTGGCCTTCATGTTTTTACTCAGCCTAGTGGAGCATCAATCTCTCCCTTAATGTTATTGGCAGTTTGAAGATACCCTTCTGACTCCTGAACTGAACTGCCTAAGGAACTACTTAAACACAGCCCTATTTTCCCTCTCGCGCTGGCTTCCTCCTCCATGTCCCGCTCTAATGTGCCAAAGTTTTATGTAATTCCAAATTAAACCCAGACCTATTGGTTTTGCCAATGCTTGGTTTATTACTCACTAACTGGCTTTTCCCTTGGCTGCAGGTGTTTATCACATGGGATCCAAGAACTGGCTTAATATGCAATGCTCCTTCTGCGAGTAGGTGTGCCTTAGGTGAAATGTGCTCTCTAATTTCCCAAAGTTAGACATATTCTAGGAAACAGCTTAGTGAATCAGGCCTTGTCAGACTGTCGGTGGTACTGTGACTCAAGTACATTAGGGTGGTAGATGTCTATCCCATTAGCGATAAGCCCCACTTGGTGGTGCACACACCAGTTTCGCTACAGGTAGAATATTATTTCATTGTTGGGTGGGAGAGTATCTTCAAAAGGCTCAACTCATAAAGCTCTTTTCTATGAGTAGATGTGATATTACCCCTGAATATTTACACTTGACTCACAAGGCATTTTATATAAGTAGTTGCTATGAATCTCTAGTAATACCTGCTTGCTGCTTTACAAGAGTAGGACTGACTTACTCTAAAAAAACTACCGTAAATGAAAAAGTTTTGTGAATCAGGCTTGGATATCCAGGTGTAACTCAGGTTGAAGACAGACAAACCTACTCACAGAAAAAAAACTTTGTGAATTGGGCCGACTTTACACCTCAGCATCAGTCCCCCGACGGCAGTAGACCCATGGTCAAAGGTGTTCATAACTTTACACCACTGCCCTTGCTCACCGTGTCAACAGGAGAGGGACACAACTATTGACTTTCTTCTGTTTGGTATGCTGATGAGCAGGATAATAATTAATTGCTTATATATAACATTTTATACCCCACGTTTTCTGTTTCTAAGCACTAAAAATAACAGTTATAGCAGTGCAGTGCAGGATAGTTTCATGAACCGTTTGCCCAGCACCAGATCTACCTATTCAGGTCTTGGTCAATGGCTGCTACTTTGAACTCTGCAATGTGGCACATCAATGCCCGATTTATGACCGAATCAGGCTTAGGTCTTTGCTCTGCACTCTTCAAGTACTGTAGCCAGGTAACACAGAAGACAGTTGTAGTTATAAAAACAATGACCCTACTTGGATTTTGTGGAGCACAGCCAACACCACTGTTGCTCCAGTGTCTAATAAGAAAATAAGTTTACTGTTATTGGACGGAAGTGCTGGTGTGTATAGATTACACAAAAAAGCAGTGAAATGTACTTTAAAAAAATCTGACAGTTTGTTGTCATATCCACTGCGAAAGGTGGTCTGGGTGGATCTTGTTAATCATGTCCATGAAAAGGAGCCAGATGTCACGGAGTGAGCAGTTCTGGCCTATTTTATAATCAGGAAAACCCGTTTTTTGAGAATCAATAAACGACCGGTCAGTCGGGAAAAGTGTTTTTTTAAAATCACTAATAGTTTTTTTTACACAAGTAATAAGCACTATAGGTCATGTGCTCATAAAAAATCTGGTTTGCCCTGTTACATATGTTGAAATTTACCAACCAACATCAGCTAACAAATAGGCCGTAAAATAGTATGATTTCGTATATAGCAATATGAAACTTCTCTCACATGAGCAAGGATATGAGCAATTGGCACCATGGAACAGCTATGACGTCAGCATGGTATTGCACCTCAATGTAGTATGAAAATGCCAAATGTCAGCATGATAATTTACTCACATCAGCATGAAGTCACCATCACACCAAAATAAAACTTCCTTCACATCATCATGGATTCTCCTCATACTAAACTGAAACTGGCCTCACTATTGCCTACAACTGAGCTGGAGTGAGGATGAAAACGCCCTTGCACTAGCATATTTATCTCCAAACTGCATGAAGTCACTCTCATGTGAACAGGATAATGACTTCTCATCAGCATGGTGTTGCTGTTACAAGCCTGGGAACACAACAAAGATAAAGTAAGACCATAACATCTCGTCTAAAGAAAGAACAGCGGTAACGCCAGGTACAAGTCAGTTTTACACAGGTCTAATATCTGAAGAGATAATCCCAGAAGCTGGAGATTGCAGACAGTTGTGCACAGATGCCCGTGTCTCCGGAGTATGCCTCCTGAACCTATTTCTGCCTCGAGCTGTCTTGTCAGTTTGTGCGATGTTGTCATGTGTGTCCATAAAGCTCAAATTTCACATATCTGGGCCAAATCACCAACCATCTTCTCAAACAGTCCCCTCTGCTCTGGTGCTCTGGCAACTTAATTCTCCCCCACCCTCCCACTCCAACCACTTCCAAACACATAACCAGGGACTTTGCCACGCAAACAGCAGGATTTCCTTCAATTGGGTGCAAAGTTTCTACTAACACCGTGCCTGAGCCTGCTTTTAGATGCCATGCCACCAAGTCAAGTATGCAGGATTCTAGGTAGATGATGCTGCCTCCTAAATGTGCTTACCAAATCCCAAATCCTACAAAAAGCCATTGGACAGCAGTAACACAAAATTGGAGCAATTCACAAACGCCTGGTTAGAAAGGTGAACATTTACTCCTTTAGGACTATCCCTAGATTTGGAACAAATATACAACTTTTATGGGATTTTTCAAGCAATTCCATGACTATTCATAGACATGTAAACTAGTAGCATATTTCCAGTACCCACATACATACCAGGTGGAAAGTTCCGACTTGTACATTTCACACAATGCATATGTTTTTGATTTGTCACTCACTTGCAGTGAGCAAACCCATCTTCCACAACCCATAGAATATAAAAGGGGTCCTTCCGTGTTACCATGCGAGAACTGTACTGACTTTTGTACTTAATAACAGTAAATTGTGTTTTCAGTGTGCAAGGGTTACGTGAATACTCACCAACATAAATGTTTCTGAGTGTTCATCAACTTTTGCAGGTAGACATGCCCAAGAGCACCCACAACTATGCCCTACCCATACCCAATACCACTAAATTGGTGACTATCTACTTGCCTACATTCAAAAATGCACTTTATGAGTTAAAAATTCTGCCAATCCCGACTCTGTGAAACAGGATTGAGAATTTGCCCACATAAATTGAAATTTTCACACAGCCTTATCCTTACAATAACAACACAGAAGTGAATGTGTCATGAACTTGAATCCACACCCCAGGTATAGTTTTGACAGCATGTCTCATGGTAACAGTAGTCGGTTTGTCACTGGGTATTCCCCTGTCTTTGCTCCAAGTCACAAGCTAGGATGACTCGCTCAGTTGTTTATTTTAACATCTTGAGGCCTACCTGTGATGCAGAGATGCACAAATACAGCTCAGCTTATTTCCTGTCTGATTTTTATGACTAAGTGGCTGTGCTGGGTCTTCAGCTCTGCCACTGGTTATACTTGTTTCTGTCCCCAGGATTCTGTCATGTTTTTGAGTATATAACAAAAATTGCATTAGTAGGTCAGTGAAACTATTGTTTTTAGTTCCCAGTCTACCAGAAAGCGCAGCTAACTGGTTTCCTAAAGACATTTTGGGGACTTTCAGTAACTTGACCTAGGAATGCATTCCACTCGTTAATTACCATTGACTTTGTGATTTGTAACTCACACTTTCTGGCTTTCCATTTGCTGGCTTTATTTGCTTTAGGCTGTCCAGGTTCAGTTCCCTCCTGTTGCCTAAACCGTGTTTACAGTATTCTTCCAGGAACTCGTTTTCTGTTAACAGGACTTTAAATCTTGTTCTTATCTCGTCACATTTGCTGTGCATCAAGGACCGAGGTCAAATGTCAGGTGCTGTCTTTCCAAGGGCACTTGTTTACTTTTTTTCCCCTCATTTCAAAGTGAGAGGCTTTATGTGACACTGGGGGTAGGAAAGAGCTTTTTTCAAGCACACAACAACATTTAAATCAACTGTTTAAGCATTTCAGAATGTATCATAATTATGAACGCATAAATTACGTTTGTTGGACATAAATACTTTAATATGATCAAAACGAATCATTTAACTAGGTGATGCAATTTCCACACATTTTGTCTGTGCACTGTATAGTTTAATTAGTAGAACTGTATATCTGTGCAAATGTAATGGCCATTTCAATTGAAAATGTATTGTCTGTAATGGCAGTGTGCTACCTCACATTGAATATGCACTCTACACCACTCCACACCACCTGCACACTAGTCTGCACCACTCCACACCACTTCATGATACACCTCTCTACTCTACCCTGTACCACTCTACTCTATGCCAATGCACTCTTTGCCACTCTACAGCCCTGCACTCTACACCACTCCAGTCTAGGCCACACCAATCTACTCCACTGCACAACTCCACTCTATGTCACTCTGCAACACTGCACTCTACTCCACTGCACTCTATGCCAATACAATCTATGCCAATGCACTTTACTCTGTAACACTCAACACCCCTGCATATATGCCAATCTACTGCATGCCACTCTAATCTACTCTGCTCCACTGCACTCTATGCCACTGTGATCTACACCACTTCACACCATTACACTTCATATCACTCTTCGCAACTGCACTCTACCCTGCACCACTCCACTCCACTCAATCTACTGTATGCCACTGCACTCTATGCCACTCTAATCTTAACCACTGCACTCTATGCCAATGCAGTCTACACAACTGAACTCTATGTCACTGCTTTCCACACCACTGCACTCTACACTGCATCACTGTACTCTGTGCCACTGCTCTCTAAGCCACTCTACACCACTGCCCTCTGACACTACTCTGCAACACTGCACCTTCTGCCACTGAACTCTATGCCACTCTACATCACTGCAGTCTATGGCACTGCACTGTACTCTGCACCACTCTCTGCTACTCTTTTCTGCACCACTCCACAGCACTCTATGCCACTTGTCTCTACACTCCATGCCACTGCACTTGATGACACTCGACTCTACTCTGTGCCACTGCCCTCTGCATCACTCTACTCCACACCACTTTGTGCCATTCCACTTTATGCCACTGCATTCTATGCCACTCAACTCTGCGCCACTGCACTCTGCTCCACTTCATTCTACTATGCACCACTCTAATCTACACCACTGCATTCTGCAACACTGCATTGTATGCCACTGAATTCAATGCCACTTCACTCAAAACTCAACACAGCTGCACTCTACGCCACTATAGTCTGCAACACTGTACGCCGACACACTGTACACCAGTCCACTCTACTCTATGCCACTCCAGAGTATGCCACTCTGCATGACTCCACACTATGCCACACCAATACACACCACTCTGCCACTCCACGTATGCCACTAACTTTTAGCCATGTTGAACAGCAGCCATGCTGGTGAAAAACATGGCTAAAACACATTGGCAAAGCCAATAGCTCTTGCACAGGCAAGACCTACTGGCTTTGCTAATGCGTGTTTTACTTTTGTTGGTGCAAATGCAACTGCAATACTCCGCTGGAGAACTGATTCTATCCGCCCTGGGTATAAATTAAAGTTATCAAACAGCACTAGCACTCATTTCCACAATGCTCCGCTTGTTGCACGGCTAAGCTCTGTGTGAAAAAGATAGAATAGGCCTGGGGAAAACCATATTCATTTCTCTCACCTGATGGCATTATGCCCCCTACCCCCTTTAATCACACTGCCACAAGACCTGTAATCCGATGGTTTTAAGATCTACCACAGACATTTCCTTTGTAAGTGATTTCGCTTATTCTCCCCTCTTCCGGGGCCAGGGGGGGCTGGGCTGCAGTTCCCAGCTTCCTCGTGGCCAGAGGGTTCCATATAATATATATAGCTTCCTACTAACTGCCTCCATAAAGAGATTCCTTTTCGTCCAGACACCGCCTGCTGATTTAATGGCTTTAACGGGTGCCATATATCAGGTTATAAACCTGGCTTTAGAAAACCTCGAAATAAACCTTTCTCTGACTTTCGACGCAGAACAATGACATAGCTTACTTAGCCTTCAAAAGTGGGAAGGGGATGCGGATGACCTAGAGAGCCGAGCCCTGTTCACAGGACCACAATCCTGTAGGATTCTACAGAAACTCGTTTTTGAGATGATCTTAAAAAGGGAAATTCTGATGTGTGCACCCTTATTGTTACTCTGACTTTTTAGGGGCTCACAATGGGTCAATTAGAGAAATCTACAATAGTTGTAGATTTCCTATGTCACTGAAACGTCTACATTTACACATGCAGGATTTTCACCAGGTGAAAAATTGGCATTTCTATATAAAACAAAATGAGCTTCAGCGTAAATAACTTTTCTTCTTTTTTTGATTCATTGGGAAAATATGTTTCCAGTGGAGAAACCATTTCCACTATGCCCGGGGTATTCACTACGTTTTCCTCTACCCTTGAGAGGCTCTCACAACTGCTCGACAGGAGCAAGTTTCAGTGAGCTTTCAGGATAGGTTTTGACCTTTAGGGTGACCAGACGTCCCTGATTTGCCAGGACAGTCCCGGGTTTTCACCAGTTGTCCCGGCAGATTTCGGTACAAAAAGAGGGTCACCTGAAAACGTTGAGAAGAGTTTTTTGCCCCAAAGAAGAGAGAGTAAGCAGGTGCTATCAGAAAGTAATTTAATTACCAGGTATTTTACTAGCTTTAAAAAGTTGAATTTAATTTATGTTCTTAGGGCCAGAATTACGAGGCCCTTGCGCCCCTTAGTGCCACAAGCCGCAAATGAGACGCTAATGGGCCACTACCATAGCGCCATATTTACACCTTGTTAACCCTTTGCGCCACATCATGCATAATGTATGCAAAGGGGGCATTCCCTCGTTAGAGGGTCGCTAAAAATGGCGCAATGGAATCTAAGAGATTCCATTGCGCCATTTCTAGCGTCATTTTTAATGCCTGCTTTAAAGCAGGCGTTAAAATTAGGCTACCATTAATTTCAATGGACCTTTTAACACTATACTGGATTGCATCATTTTTTTTAACGCTAGTCCAGTATATTGTTACAATAGCGTAAAAAAATTACTCTATTGCCCCTAACATGCGCCATGGTGCGCTGTATTGTAAATATGACGCACCATGGTGGCGTTAGGGGACGCAAGAAAAGTGGCATATCATTATTAATGCAACACTTTCTTGTAAATATGTCCCTTAGTGCCTCTTCTGTAATTCTCTGCTAAAGAGCGCTGTCATTCTGTGTGCTAGGTTGAAGAAAAATTTTGTGAAATGTCCCGGTTTTTGGCTTTAAAATTCTGGTCACCCTACCTGTTGTACCTGTGGGTGGACATACACATGTGGATGTGGTGTTCACCCACAATTACAGGGTGCTTCCCAGAACGCCCCCGCTCCCCAACCACAAACTTGTCACTTTAGGTCTGCCATACTGGTGATATTTTTACATGTGTAAATTGCACCTTCCCTCATACAATTCTAACAGTTCTTATTCTGTGAACCAGAATGTGAAATTTACATTAGGAAAGTGCTGTTTTTGTGCATTTAGGAGAGCAAACACTTAGAAATTGGGCCTAAACAAACGAAGAACACAACAGTGACTTCAACTTAAAAAGCAAGGCCGATTTCCATCTCTTGACATACTACTGATGACTTATAAGACTAAGTTAAGTACTAATCACTTTGCCAATGCTTTTTGCCAATGATATGCAGCACCAGCGGAAAAAAAAAAACAGTTAGATGTATGCGCAAATGTGTCATCCCAGGTGCATGCATCAAAGCTCCCTGGCAGCACAGCATAATTTAATTTTGCATTTTTATATAGCCTGAACATTACCCAAAGGTGGTAGAGTGCTTTACATCAGACATATGCGGTTACATAGAGGGTTCAACAATTACTAAATATTACCAAATATAGTTACATAAGCACTAGAGTTACAAACTGGTAAAATCATTACAGAAAAAAGAAACTAGTTACACAATAAGTATATACAGCACTGCACAATTTATAAGCATCCGATGAAGTGGAAGTAGTGTGGTTCTGTGCCAAGAGGTGAATGAACATGTTCTCAATGGAGAAAATTAACCTAAATGACAGCTAAAATATTGCTGAAGGAGGAGGGCTTTCAGTTCTGTTTAGAAAGTGACACACATATTACCACACATGCACGCGCATTACTGTTTCAGCATGGCATATGACAATCTTAGAGTGGTAAAAAAAAAAAAATGTACATCAAAGTGCAAGAGTTTAACAGGAACAAATTGCAGCTTTTGGCCCTCCAAAAAATGTTTTAAAAAGTTTTTTTATATAGAAGAACAAACTGGAAGGGGCAGGGTAGCAATGGAGAAACGGGAGGGAGGGAGAAGTCAGAGGAGGGAGCAATGGGGAATGGCGGAGGGTTGGCAGTGGAGGAGCTTAAGGCGGAGATAAAAAAAAAAAAAAAAAAAAAAAAAAGCTAAAATACAAATTAAAACCAGGCAGGGAGGGTGGGAGAAGCAACAGACCAGCGGGATTGGAAAAAGGAGCAACATGGTGCCCATAGGGGGAAGGGTATTTGAAGAGGGAAGCAGCACACAAGGAGAGAGCAAGAACTCTTATGCAGAAAGAAAAAAAGTAGCTCCATGGCTGCAAGCATAGGAAGGATAGAAGTCATCCAGTCAAAAAGATGGTAAAGAAGTATGGTTCAGGGAATGGACAAATACAAGAAGAGAAAAGAAAGCCAGTGAAAAGCAAACAAGATTGACAAGAAAGCTGACCATTAGTAAACAATGGGCTGGCCCAAATGCCACTGTAAGTACTGGTATTGTCCACAATAGGTCTTTGACAACAGCTAAAAGCTGTGTAGACAAGACCTTAAAGTAATGAAACCTACTATCATCAACTTCTTGCAAGAAATCTCAGGCACAGTAATTTGACAGCAGTCGCTCAAGTTAGATCAAAAAGGTGACACACTGGAAACAGCCTCCCTGGAAAAATGGCCATTCACTGTTTAACAATCAAACAACCAAAACGAAGTCCGTAGAAATCCATGGGACATTCTGTAAATAGTTGAATACAGAGATGGTGTGGCGAAGGTTGGTAACAACCACCCTCCTCAGACCTATAACAGGGTGAAGAGTCAAATGAAGTTACCAAACTAACCATATTGTTCAAAGACCATAATAATGAAATGCAAGTATGCTCTGGACTTATACTCCCACCTCTTGTATCTATATTCCCTCACGTGCTCTGAAGGTGCCTGTTGTGTGTGAGATCTTTTCTTTGTGACCTTGGGAGTCAGTGGTTACTGATCAGTCAGTATCCATGGTAGGTACTGTTGTTTACAGCTAGTGTTCCAAGCCACAGATGCTCCAATTATGCTAAAAACAAAACACTGAAAAATTGACTCCACTTCAAAAGACAGGTTACTCCCTATGCGCACTTGCCTCTTCATGGCATACGAAATAGAGCAATCAAGCCTTAGCGTAGAAAGGGGTGCGAGTTAGAAACTTATATACAACATTACACAATAAATAATATCCATGACACAATAAATAATAGGCAATAAAGTCAATGTTCAGCCAGATGTATCACGTCTGAGCATATTTATCTGTCTGTTTGTGCACTAAAAGTGTTAACCTTTTGGTAAAACAGCGGTAGCGCTGCACAAGAGTATATGGTGGGATGCTCTACAAGTAGGGATACATTAACAAACTGACTGCTAGGCAAATGAGGACTTTTTCATAAGACCTCCATGAGGAGGATGCAGTATATGTCTAATACTCGCAGACAAGTTGTTACATAAAGAGGCGATTCTTCAACTCCTTCTTTTTTTTTTTAAATCTGTTTATTGAACTTTATGCACACACATTACAATTTACTTATTAATAATTTTGCAATCTATTTGCACACAATTATAAACTGGTACAGCGCAATTGCACAGCTTGAAACTGTGTAAAAATAAAAAAATAAAAAAATAAAAACAACGGGAAAAGAAAATTAAAGTCACAGCTAAACACCGGTAGTAACATTCCTGTTGTTGGCTACAGCCCTAAGAAGGCGTCGAGAGGGGGAAAAAAAAGGATACATCTATTGTGTATAGGGGGTGGGAGCTTGTAAATTAAATATGAGATATATGACAGGAAGGGACTCAGTCCCAAGCTGGTACTAGGCAAGGCTGGGCATGGATTACGTAAAAGCATTATTGTTAACGTAGGGGAGACATACTAAAGTCTTGCGTTATTGTATTGGGGGAGGGAGAGTAAAGAGGTTAATGTAATGGGTGAGTACAGGAGGGACAGCTGAAAGTGATATGATGTAAAAATTTAGCAGGAGAAATACTACATGCACAATTACTAGTTTAGGGTGGGTATGTATCATCCCTAGACTCCATTGCTACCACAAAAATGTCCCAGACTTCAGGGCCGTCTTGAAGCAGACCCTTATGTTGTAGGGAGCGTAGTGTCTGAGCTTCAGCTTGTGCCCGGCTATGTAAGTCACGGAGCCAAGCGGAGTGAGATGGGACATGTGGGGCCTTCCAGTGTGTAGCTATTAGACGTTTGAAGACAACAAATGCAAGATCAATAAATCTGTGTATATGTTTGTCGCTTTTGGTGCAGTGACGTATGCCAAGTAAGCAGGAGTCTGGAGAGGGCATCAAAGTATGGGATGAGATGTCAGCTGTGGCATCCGTCACGTGCTGCCAGGCCGCATTTATTGAGTAGCAGCTCCAGACCATATGATAAAAGTCTGCCGCCGGAGTAGCACATCTGGGACATGACGGATTTGTGTTTGGGTATATTCTTTGGATACGGGCTGGGGATAGGTATGACTGGTGGATGTAATTGAATTGAGTGTAACGCAGGCGAGGATTACGAGATATAGACTTGATCGTTGTAAGAGCCGCTATCCAAGTTTCTTGTGATAGAGGGGAAGGGAGGACAGAGTCCCAACGTGCCTTAGCAAGCGGCAGAGCAGAGCAGACCTCAGCTAGTAGTACTTTGTATAGCTTAGTTATAATACCTTTTGCGCTACCTATGGTAAGGATAGTGGTAAGCAATTGGGATTCGGGTGGTTCATTGTTACCAGAGCGCCAGAGGTTATTAAGTAACTTTTTCATGGCGCTATACGTCAAGAAGGCACCGGTGTGCATAACCCCAGCGGCCACTAGTTCCGCAAAGGTGCGCATTATAGAGTTGGAATAATAATCGCCTACGTACAGTGTGTTCATGTCACGTGTGTCGTGGTGTGTTGAGAGTAATTGGGTGCCTGGCAGCTGAAGCAGTGGTAAAGGGCAGTAAGGAAGTGTGGGTGCCTTGCTTTGAACGTATCTGCGCCAGCAGAAACGAGCTGCCTCCAACAATATGGGTTTTGAGGATAAGC
This sequence comes from Pleurodeles waltl, assembly GCF_031143425.1. Taxonomy (NCBI): domain Eukaryota; kingdom Metazoa; phylum Chordata; class Amphibia; order Caudata; family Salamandridae; genus Pleurodeles; species Pleurodeles waltl. The sequence continues at coordinate 621,890,941 of NC_090437.1, read as the reverse complement.
GATTAGGGCCGGATAAGAGTGAGGATAGTATTGTTTGCGGATCTGTGTGTGCTTGAAGTATTATGCTTTCAGGCAGGGAAGTATCACTGAGCCAAGTGGATAACCATGATAGCTGGGCAGCTGCATAGTATCTTTCGAAACTAGGCATTCCCAGGCCGCCCGCAATTTGCGGATATTGTGTTATAGCTAGCGACACTCTGCGTCTGTCTTTGCCCCAGAGCAGGTCGGTTAGTAGTGAGTGCAATTTACTGAAGAACGAGCGTGGCAAGCATAATGGAAGGGCAGTGAAGTAATACAAGAACCTGGGGAGTATGAGCATTTTGGCAATCGCTACCCGGCCCATAGGGGATAAAGGGAGCGAGCTCCAAAACGATAGTGAGCCACGGGTAGACCTGAGTGCTCTATCGATGTTGCCCTCTTTCAGATCGGCCATAGAGTGATAAATTTGTATCCCTAGGTATTTGAAAGTGGTGTGTGACCATGACAATTGATATTGCAGGAGTGTCATGTGGAGATCGGTAGGTATGGGGGTAAGGGGGAAAATTCTTGATTTGGACCAGTTGACCCGTAGTCCGGAGGCGAGAGCAAAGGAGTCAAGCACTGCCAACACCTCAGATATAGAGGTGGTGTGATTCCGTAGGTATATCAGGGCGTCATCTGCATATAGGGATATAATATGATGAGTGTTAGATTCGGTGATGCCCCATGTGTGTGCATAGCTGCGTAGCTTGATTGCTAATGGTTCCATAGCTATGGCGAATAATAAAGGGGATAATGGGCAACCCTGTCTAGTGCCTCTGCCTATGGGGAATGCGTCAGAGATGGTGCACCCATTTTTAACTCGGGCTGTGGGTTTGGAGTAAAGTGTTTTAATCCAGCTGATGAAGCCTGGACCAAATCCGAACGCTTTTAGTGTACGTATTAGGTATTCCCAGCTCAGCGTGTCAAATGCTTTCTCAATGTCCAGGGAGAGTGCCACCGCTTCTGTTTCTGTGTTACTGTGCATTATATGAAGTAGTCTTCTAATATTTAAAAAGGTGCTTCTTCCTGGGATAAAACCCGACTGATCCGGGTGTATTAGGCTTGACAAGTAAGGGAGTAGTCTGTTTGCCAGTATTTTCCCTAATAATTTGCAGTCTGTGTTAAGAAGGGAGAGCGGTCTATATGATTTCACGTCGAGGGGATCGCGGCCTGCCTTCGGGAGGACGACTATTAGCGCTTCGCGCATGGTGTTTGGTAGTCGTAGAACACTGCGCGCTTCATTAAATACCTCTATAAGTGGTTGTAGGAGGTGGGTGGCTTGGGAGTTATAATACTCTACTGGTAAGCCATCTGAGCCAGGCGTTTTGTTGCGTGCCATTTGTGTCAGAGCTAAGCGCAGTTCCTCTATAGTAATAGGACCGTCTAGGGTGAGGGCATTGTCAGTGATATGTGTATTTTGGGAGACAAGAGAGAGCATGTCAGCTAGTTGCTGCTCCGACGGGGGGAAGAGGGCGTATATAAGGTACGGTAATATGTGGAGAAGGCTTCGTTAATTCCTGCTTGGGTATTAATGATGATGTCGGGGTTCAAGCGTATCGCACCTATAGGAGATGATTGTGAGGGTTGACGGGTCAACCATGCCAACAGCCTGCCTGATCTGTCTCCCTCGGCGTGTTGTCTCATCATGTAGTGTCTATAGTCGTGCCTGCCTAGCCTTGTGTCCGCTTCTTTATGGGCAGCTCTCAGCGAATGCAGGGCAGCCAGTGTGGACTCGTTGGTAGAGACCGCAACGGCCGCTTTGTGGAGTTTAACCTCAAGCTGTTTTAGTTCTTTGATAAGAGTCCTTCTAACCCCCACTGTGGCCGCGAGACAGTGCCCACGCATCACCACCTTATGGGCATCCCATTCTGTAGCGCGAGATGTAGTTGTATTTTTATTCAGTGAGAAATATTCAGCTAGATGCTTAGACATTTCTGCGTGGAAGGGGGGGTCTGAGAGAGCTTCTGACTGCAGGTGCCATGTTGGTATGCGAGTATGCGTATGTCCCCAAGTCATTATTACACTGAGCGGATTATGATCTGATATGGTACGTGCCAGGTATTCGGTTGCACACACTTTGTGAATTACGGCCGCTGATACGAAAACCATGTCTATTCTGGTGTGAAGTTTATGTACGGGGGAGTAGTAGGAGTATTCGCGGTGGGTGGGATGACCCAGTCTCCAGATGTCGCTCAAGCCATTATTGGAGGCCCAACTTGCCAGTGCACACGAGGCACGGTGGGGTAGAGTAGAAACGAGTGGAGGGAATGAGCGGTCAATTTGGGTATTTAGGACGGTGTTGAAGTCACCCCCCATATACAGTCAAGCGAAGGATCACTAAGACTGCCAGTGGAGAGCGTACCTAGGAAATCGCGTTGATTTGAATTTGGGGAGTACAACCCTATGAGCGCTAATGGAAACCCGTCGAGGACGCCTTCTAGAATCACATGTCTACCGTTTGGGTCGCATTGTGTGCGCGATACAGTAAACGGAACCCCGGGAGCACTCCAGATCGCCACCCCCGAGCAAAAGACGAGGAAGTGGTGCCATGCAGTTGGCCTTTCCATTTTGTGCGTGTACTTTCCAGAGAGGATTCAGAGAGGTGTGTCTCTTGTAGTAAGGCTATGTGTACTTGATGTCTTTTAAGAAATGTGTGAATCCGCTGCCGCTTATTCGGTGTTGCCATACCTTTAATATTCCATGTGAGTATCTTGTATTTCAAGGTACCTTGTTGAGTTAGGGGGGCCATTCGACAATTTTAGGTTTGATAAATCCAGGTAAGTATATGACCTTCATCCCCATTGTAAAACTGTTATGTCTGTTACCCTCCGGGGCTAGCCAGTTAATACCTTTAGTGGTGTGAAATGTGAAGCAACTAGTAAGGTAGTCATGACATATGTCACTGTTGCTATGTATGCGATTAATTAGCGTGTGACAAAACCTACTACCAACTAAAAAACACTAAAAAACAATATATAACAGTAAGAAAAATAATAAAACAGCAAAAAAAGTTCCAGCATTCGCCGGGTTGAGAGGACGGTCCATATGGAACAGGGGAGTGGCGGAACCCATTGCGTCAAAGTTATGGGGATACCCTGCCCGGGTTGTCAAAGGTGCAGGGAACACCGCCCAAGACCGTCGGCGGGCGAAGCATCTCGTCAAGGGATCACAGAGTCGACTAGCCATTTCCGGGCTGCCGAAGGAGGGGGAGTCATATTTATTAAATGTAGAGAGCGGAAGTGAGTAGTATATAATTAGTTTAGCAAATATCGTCTGCTGTGCGTGGAGTAAGGGTTGGGCCTCTTGTAGATTCTGCTGATCTGGTTCCGCGTCAGTTTGAGTGGACAAAGCCGTCTGTGACGTGTTGACAAACCTGGACGTGGCCTGCAGAAGAAGAGAGCACTCAGTGCGTGACTGCTCAGGTGAGGGTCTACCGCCTTGTTTTTTGCGTTGCCTACGCCTTGTCTTAGGGGAAGACCAATTTTCTACGGAAGTGTCCATATCAACCGGGTCCGCCAGGCCCTTGGCATGCAGCCAGGTCCAGGTATCTTCCGGAGTAGTAAAGAAGAGTACACGAGTGTCGTCTTGTACCCGAAGCCTGGCTGGGAACATCAGCGCATATTTGATATTATGTTTACGAAGGCATTCTTTGACACGGTAGAAGGAGCTGCGCTTCTTTTGAACCTCTGCTGTGAAGTCTGGGTAAGCTGTAATCGTGGCGTTTTCGAAGTGTACCGGTCCAGACCTGCGGAATAATTGCAGGATGAGGTATCTATCGCGGTAGTTGAGGAGTCTTGCTATCAACGGACGAGGTAGTGCTCCAGGTGGAGGGAGACCCTATGGGCGCGTTCGACAGAGAAGAACTTTGGAATATTGTCTTTAAGAATTGTTTCTGTGAGCCATTGTTCTATGAATATTTCTGCGCTGGGCCCTTCGGCACGTACAGGAAAACCCACCAAACGAATGTTATTGCGACGGGACCTGCCTTCTGCGTCTTCAGCTCTGCGCTTTAAGAAGTTCACCTCTGACGTTAATTGGGACAATTGTGTTTTGAGGTTCTCCACGGTCCGAGGCAGAGTAGCAGCATCTTTTTCTAATTCGACCACTCTATCAGCCAGTGCGTGTTGGTCCGTACGGAGTATGTTAAGGTCTTCTGTCACCGAGCCAATTTTGGCTTCTAGGGTAGATTTGGTGTCTAGGATGGCCTGTAATATCTTTTCGAATTGTGACGTATGAGATTGTAAGGTAAGTTCCAGCTTCTGCAGGGCCAGTTGCGTGGTGGCATGGGCTTCTGATGAGGGAGGCGTGTCGGGTTCCATTCTACCCGAAGGTGCACGTGGGGTTTTTCGTTTGACCATTTGTTCAGCGCAATTCTCAGTGAGCATCAGCGGGGTGGAACCGGGCAGTTAGAGGTGAGTAAGCGAAGGGACCGGATGAGGCGTGGTGAGGTCTCAGTCCCGCAGAGCTGTGAGCAGCTACTGTAGTCGAGAGCGCTATGCTAATGTCAGAAGTGTAGTGCGCAAGATTTGGAAGATCATACCGCTGTCTCCGGAGCAAGAGTGCAGGCGTGTGATGAAGAGGTGGACGGCTTAGATCCTAATGATTTAAGAGAGTACTGCAGCGCTCGGGCGGGTAACTGCCATGACGTACGGTTCACAGCAGCAGAAGAAGCAAGCGTGTTGCACTGCTACCAGTGCATGAGGCGGCAAAGTCTAATAACCCTACAGGGGTGGCGGGGAGAGCAACTGAACAAGTCCCGGCCGGAGACGCATCACGGCTTAGCCTAGCGTGGGCTCCAGGTTTAAACAGAGCGAAGGAGGGTCAGTACAGGATGTTGGATATTGGCTTAGTGCGTCGGCAGTCGTCTGCGCGGCTTAGGATAGCTGAGGTTAATGGGAAAATATATGTGTAAGATGGGCCAGCTACTACTCAAAGTGGGATGAACCAGGAGGAGGTGGTTAACAAAATTTTTGGACTGCGACCCGATGAGTGTCGCCGAAAGACTCACCTCTCCCTTCACTCTGTAGCTCCTACCTCCAGCGCCAGGCTATCAGGTTCCGGTCTACTGCTGCGCAGGTCCTGTGGCTTGGCTTCAGGCAATCACTGGGCAATAGTGTAAGTCTGTTGGGTCCTATGTGGTTGTTGGGGTACAGGTGCATGGCCATGTTGTTGTTGTTGATTAAATAACTATAGGCGCCATGTTGAAAGGCCACCTCCCGGCAGGCAGCGTTAGCCCCTATCTACGGGGCACAGGAGAAACGATGGGCGCGCCCCTCACTTGAAGAGCAAAGGATTCAGAAGCGGTTTCCAGCAATTTTCTTTGCATTCTGGGATTTTATCTCATAAACCCAGCGCTACAAGTCCAAGAATGCAAAACAAAACTGGACTTCTTCATCTTGTCTGCCAGATAGAGTGGAATTTTGAAGGGTACTGCTCTGCTGTGTAGATGATGCATCAAATCTTGAAAATGATTCATGTGGGCAGGTAAAGCTAGTGTAGAAACTGAAGCTTGTATGGTCTAATCTTTCCAGGTCTTTGCTAAACTCCCGCTAAGTGGCTCTTTAGGATGCGGACATCTTGGGGAACCTAACCACTGGTTGAGTAGTGGTTCTGAAGTTGGGTCATGAAGGTATGCCTTTAATCTGTGAAAAAGGGAAAACTGGTGCTATGCTATATGAGTATTAGTGGTACTATAGCCTTAAAGCAGAGGCTGCTATCACTATGGAAAGCATGAGATTTGGTGTTTTCCTGAAGTTAAGGCGTGAACGTCTCTAGGACATTGCCTAGCTGCAAAGCAATGGCGCATCTACTTGAAGGTCTTGCACAAGAATGGAATGTGGGTGATTAGTCTGAGATGGGCAAGGTTGCTAGAGTTGAGGTTTATCTTCAATAGTAGAAGGATTTGCTCTATTTTGTGGGAGCTGATAAAGAAGTCTAAGATAAGGACAGATCGAGTAATGTTGAGCATTTTCGTCACTGCTCATCTGTGGCAGACTTCACTACGGAGGATGGGGGATCTCATTTATGTATATAGGATGTGGCCTCAAAGGAGTTGAGGGGGCTTAGTAAAGCAGGTGAAATGTGTCGACTTGGGTTTGTTGCAATGTTATTTATAAGGGATAATGGGTGTGTCTTAGGCATCAACGTGTTTCTCAATTTTATCTATTTTCTCCAGTAGTATGTATTTTGTTTAAAATCAACAGCAATAACATTTACCTATAGCTCATGCCATATTTTATAGCATTTCAACTTAAAACTTAATGTGTGCGATTCAAGCCAAAATACCCAATTCAACAGATGATATAAAAATGAATGGCCTAAGAAGATAAATAGAGTCTAATAAGGGGTTTGACGTTCTCTGGGTCACTTGGAAAGTCAGACGTTGCCTCGCACAGTATACTGCATAATCTACAACAAGCAATGGCAAAGCCAATAGATCTCGCCTATACAAGAGCTCCTGACTTTGGCAATGTGTTTTACCAAGGTATACACAAGTGTGACTGCTGTTCAGCATGGCTAAAAGTTAGTGGAGTGGAATGTCAGAGTGGAGTGGGGGGAAAAAAGAGTGCTGTAGAGGGGATTTGTTGGAGTGTCGCAGAGTGGAACAGGGGGAGTACAGTGTTGTTGAATAGAGGGGAGTATTGTTCAGTGACAGAGTGTCATAGAGTGGAGTGAGATGGAAAGGGTGGAGTGGGGTGGACTAGGTTGAAGTGGATTGAGGTAGTGGTGTGGATTGGATTGAGTAGAGTGGGCTGGATTGGATTGGGGTAGAGTGAGGTGGATTGAGTCGGGTGGATTGGAGTGTGTGGACTGGATGAGGTGGATTGGAGTGGCATGGATTGAAATGGGGTGAGGTGGATTTGATTGCTGTGGATTAGAGTGGGGTGGATTATACTGGATAGGGATGGGTGGTTTGGATTGGAGTGATAGGGGTGGATTGGAGTGGTGTGGACTGGATTGGAGTTGGGTTGGGCTGGGGCGGATTGGATTGGGGTGGATTCGATTCACTGGATTGGAGTGGGGTAGATTCGATTCACTGGATTGGAGCGGGGTGGATTGAAGTGGGGTGGGCTGGATGGATTGGAGTGGGGTGGGCTGAAATGGGATAGAGTGGGGTGGATTGGAGCAGAGAGTGGTCAATTGGATTGAGTGGGGTGGATGGAGTGAACAGTGGTTGTTTGGATTGGAGTGGAGTGGGTTGGAGTGGGATGGATTGGAGTGGGGTGGGTTGGATTCGTTTGGATTGGGATGGATTGGACGGGGTGTGGTAGGCTGCAGTGGGATGGATTGGAGTGTGGTGGAGTGGTTTGGAGTAGGGTGTGTTGCATTTGGGTGAATTGGAGGGAGTAGAGTTGTGTAGAGCGGGTTGGATTGGAGTAGGGTGTGATGGGCTGCAGTGGTATGGATTGTATTGGAGTGGGATGGAGTGGGGTGGTGTGGGGTGATTGAGGTGGGTGGATGGACTGGGGTGGATTGGAGTAGATTGGCGTGGGGCGGATTGGATTGGGGTGGACGGGAGTGGGGAGGCTGGATGGACTGTATTGGAGTGCGGTGTACTGAATTGGGCTGGGGTGAGTGGATTGGATTGGGTAGAGTGGAGTGGATTAGAGTGGATTGGAGTAGTGGGGTGGATATGGGTGGGGTGGGGTGGGGTGTACTGAAGTGGGTTGAATTGAATTGGGGTGGGGTGAGGTGGATTGGAGTGGGATGGATAGGAATGGGGTGGATTGCATTGAGGTGAGGTAGATTAGATTGCACAGGGTGCATTAAATTGGAGTGGGGTGGCCGGAGTGGGGTGGATTGGATTGGGTTGAATCAGATTTGGGTAGATCTGACTGGGGTGGATCGGATTGGGGTGGATCAGATTGGGGTTTAGTGGATTGGAGTGAGGTTGATCGGACTGAGAGGGGTGGATTGGATTGAGTGGGGAGTATTGGATTGATTGGGGTGGATTAGAGTGGGGTGGATAGGATTGAGTTTGACTGATTGGATTGGGGTGGATTGGATAAGCGTGGGGTGGACTGGAGAGGGGTGGATTAATGTGGACTAGATTGGACTGGGGTAGGGTAGATTAAAGTGGATTGTATTGGAGTGGGACAGATTGGGGTGATGTGGGTGGATTAGATTGGAGTGAGGTGGATTGGGTAGTGGCGGGCTTGATTGGTTTGGGGTGGACTGGATTGCAGTTGGGCTGGGCTGGGGTGGATTGGAGTGGGGTGGATTGGATTCACTGGATTGGAGTGGGCTGGATGAATTGGAGTGGGGTAGGCTGAAATGGGATAGAGTGGGGTGGACTGGAGCAGAGAGTGGTGAATTAGAGTGAGTGGGTGGATTGGAGTAAAGAGTGGTGGTTTGAATTGGAGTGGGGTGGATTGGAGTAGGGTGGATTGGATTGGTTTGGACTGGGGTGGATTGGACTGGGCTGTGGTAGACTGCAGTGGGATGGATTGGGGAGGGGTGTGTTGGATTGGATTGGGGTGAATTGGAGGGGGGTAGAGTTGTGTAGAGTGGGTGGATTGGAGTAGGGTGTGACGGGCTGCAGTGGTATGGATTGTATTGGAGTGAGGTGGGGTGGATTGGGGTGGGGTGTGTTGGATTGGAGTGGAGCAGATTGCATTGAGGTCGGATGGATTGTGGTGTGGTGGATGGATTGGAGTTGGGTCAGGCAGATAGGGGAGTATTGGAGTGGATTGGTGTTTGGTAGATGGGATTGGGGTGGATTGGAGTGGGGAGGCTATATGGGCTGGAGTGAGGTGTACTGAATTGGGTTGGGGTTGAGAGGATTGGATTGGGTAGAGTGGAGTGGACTGAAGTGGGGTGGATTGGAGTGGTGGGGTGGATATAAGTGGGGAGGATTGGGGTGGGGTGGACTGAAGTGGGTTGAATTGAATTGAGGTGGGCTGAGGTGGATCGGAGTGGGGTGGAATGCACTGAGGTGAGGTGGATTAGAATGCATAGGGTGCATTGGATTGGAGTGGGGTGAGGTGGATTAGATTGCACAGGGTGGATTGGATTGGAGTGGGGTGGACCGGAGTGGGGTGGATCTGATTGGGGTGAATTGGATTGGGGTGGATCCGACTGGGGTGGATCCGACTGGGGTGGATCCGACTGGGGTGGATGGGATTGGGGTGTAGTGGATTGGAGTGAGGTTGATTGGACTGAGTGGCATTGATTGGATTGAGGGGGAGTAATGGATTGATTGAGGTGGATTAGGGTGGGATGGATAGGATTGAGTGTGACGGATTGGGGTGGACTGGATAAGGGTGGGGTGAATTGGGTTGGGATGGATTGGACTGGAGTGGATTGGATTGGATTGGGGTGGGGTGCACTGGAGTGGATTGGGGTGGGGTGGACTTAAGAGGGGTGGATTAATGTGGACTAAATTGGACTGGGGTGGGACTGTATTGGACCCGGGTGGGGTAGATTAAAGTGGATTGTATTGGAGTGGGATAGATTGGGGTGGTGTGGGTGGATTAGATTGGTGGGGTGGATTGGACTGAGGTGGGCTGGATCGGACCAGAGTGGATCGAACTGGAGTGGGTGGATTGGACTGGAGTGAGGTGGATTGGACAGGAGTGAGGTGGATTGGACTGGAGTGGGGGGAGTGGATTGGGGTGGAGTGGATCGGGTGATGAGTATTGGAGTGGGGAGACTGAACTGGGCTTGAATGGTGTGAATTGGATTGGTGTGGGGTGGACTGTAGTGGTGTGCATTGTGGTGGATTGGAGTGGGGTGAATTGGATTGGTTTGGACTGGGGTGGATTGGACTGGGCTGTGGTAGACTGCAGTGGGATGGATTGGGGAGGGGTGTGTTGGATTGGATTGGGGTGAATTGGAGGGGGGTGGAGTTGTGTAGAGTGGGTGGATTGGAGTAGGGTGTGACGGGGTGCAGTGGTATGGATTGTATTGGAGTGAAGTGGGGTGGATTGGGGTGGGGTGTGTTGGATTGGAGTGGAGCAGATTGCATTGAGGTCGGATGGATTGGGGTGTGGTGGATGGATTGGAGTTGGGTCAGGCAGATAGGGGAGTATTGGAGTGGATTGGTGTTTGGTAGATGGGATTGGGGTGGATTGGAGTGGGGAGGCTGTATGGGCTGAGGTGTACTGAATTGGGTTGGGGTTGAGAGGATTGGATTGGGTAGAGTGGAATGGACTGAAGTGGGGTGGATTGGTGGGGTGGATATAAATGGGGAGGATTGGGGTGGGGTGGACTGAAGTGGGTTGAATTGAATTGAGGTGGATCGGAGTGGGGTGGAATGCACTGAGGTGAGGTGGATTAGAATGCATAGGGTGCATTGGATTGGAGTGGGGTGAGGTGGATTAGATTGCACAGGGTGGATTGGATTGGAGTGGGGTGGACCGGAGTGGGGTGGATCTGATTGGGGTGAATCGGATTGGGGTGAATCGGATTGGGGTGGATCCGACTGGGGTGGATCCGACTGGGGTGGATGGGATTGGGGTGGATGGGATTGGGGTGGATGGGATTGGGGTGTAGTGGATTGGAGTGAGGTTGATTGGACTGAGTGGCATTGATTGGATTGAGGGGGAGTAATGGATTGATTGAGGTGGATTAGGGTGGGATGGATAGGATTGAGTGTGACGGATTGGGGTGGACTGGATAAGGGTGGGGTGAATTGGGTTGGGTTGGGATGGATTGGACTGGAGTGGATTGGATTGGATTGGGGTGGGGTGCACTGGAGTGGATTGGGGTGGGGTGGACTGGAGAGGGGTGGATTAATGTGGACTAAATTGGACTGGGGTGGGACTGTATTGGACCCGGGTGGGGTAGATTAAAGTGGATTGTATTGGAGTGGGATAGATTGGAATGGTGTGGGTGGATTAGATTGGTGGGGTGGATTGGACTGAGGTGGGCTGGATCGGACCAGAGTGGATCGAACTGGAGTGGGTGGATTGGACTGGAGTGAGGTGGATTGGACAGGAGTGAGGTGGATTGGACTGGAGTGGGGGGAGTGGATTGGGGTGGAGTGGATCGGGTGATGAGTATTGGAGTGGGGAGACTGAACTGGGCTTGAATGGTGTGAATTGGATTGGTGTGGGGTGGACTGTAGTGGTGTGCATTGTGGTGGATTGGAGTGGGGTGAATTGGGATGGAGTGGGGTGAATTGGATTGGGGTGAGGTGGAATGGATTGGGGCGGATTGGAGACGGGCAGACTAAGATGGACTGGAGTGGGGCAGGTTGTTCTGAATTGAAGTGGCCCGATTGGAGTGGGGCACACTGTTTTTGGATGGAGTGGGACAGACTGCTTTTGATTGGAGTGGGGCAGATTGGAGTGGGGCATATTGTTTTGGATTGAGGCAGACTGGAGTGGGACAGATTGTTTTGGTTTGCAGAAGGCTTGAGTGGGACAGACTGAATTATGGTGGACAGGAGTGAGGTGGATTTGGACTGGAGTGGGGTGTATTGGGTTGTGTGGGTGGACTGGATGGGAGTTGGGTGGATTGGATGGGAGTGGGGTGGACTGGAGTGTGGTGAATTGGGATGGAGTGGGGTGAATTGGATTGGGGTGAGGTGGAATGGATTGGGGCAGGTTGGAGTGGGGCAGATTGTTTTGGATTAAAGTGGGGCGGATTGGAGAGGGGCAGACTAAAATGGACTGGAGTGGGGCAGGTTGTTCTGAATTGAAGTGGCCCGATTGGAGTGGGGCACACTGTTTTTGGATGGAGTGGGGCAGACTGCTTTTGATTGGAGTGGGGCAGATTGGAGTGGGGCATATAGTTTTGGATTGGAGTGGGGCAGATTGGAGTGGGACGGATTGCTTTGGATTGAGTGGGGCAGTTTGGAGTGGGGTGAACTGGGGTAGGGTGAATTGGAGTGGGACAGATTGTTTTAGATTGAAGTCGAGTGGATTGGAGTGGGATAGATTGTTTTGGATTGGAGTGGGGCAAATTGTTTTGGATTAAAGTGAGGCAGATTGGAGTGATTTTGGATTGCAGTGGGGCAAATTATTTTGGATTGGGGAAGATTGGCATGGGTCAGATTGTTTTGGATTGGAGTGGGGCAGAACGATTTGAAATTGACTGGGGCAGACTGCAATGTGGCAGATGGTAGTGGGGCGGAATTTGTTTGGATTGGAGAGGGGCAGATTTTTTTGGATTGAAGTGGAACATATTGTTTTAGATTGGAGTGGTGTGGAATGCTGTGGACTGGTTTGAAGTGGGGTGGATTAGGGTGGATTGGACATGTGTCATCATGTACAATCCTAAAGCCAACAAGGTTAAAAATATAATCCAGAGGAATTGGAGAATCTTGTTATCCCCAAACCTGTTTTCCTTTAGAAAAGGGAGTAACATTCGTAGCTACCTGGTAAAAGCTGCATGTTCCACAGAAAAGATAACTGACCTATGAGAAATGCTAAGTATGCCACCAGTGAGTGGCCATCTCAAATGTAAAAACCGCACTGCTTGACAGTCCAAAAGTGACACCAAAACCATCACCATTAATGGCAAAATACACCACAATGTCTATTGTGTACAGTGTCCATGTGAACTGACATACAGAGGGCAAACCGCTCAGTCTGTGAAAGCCAGAATGCCTCTGCATAGATCTAGGATAAGGTGTGCAATGTTGGGCGTGCCCCTGGTCGAGCATATCCAAAATCTAAATCACACTGAAAATGAGATTCAGTGGTCAGTGCTGTTTGTTGGACCCCCTGCCCCCTGGGTAAACATGCTAAATAGAACAGAGGCACAAATCATTAAAAAGTATGGGACAGCCACAAGGGGTCTCAATGATCTAGATGAAATATGGGCTTTGATTTAAATATAATTGGCTTAAGTGGAAGAGTCAGGCTTGACTAACCTTCAGGGCCTTCTTTCATGGTACCCTTATCCATTCCAATGCACCACAATTGAGTGCCACCGCCATCTGGCTCAACTGTACACCTAGCCTGCCACTTGCCTGTGGCTTCCAGTTCCTGCTTTTCCAGACAGATCCAGTGACACCACAGCTGCCTGGGTTTTACCATTGGGGTTTTCTGACCAGGTTTTCCCACTCACTGTTCTTCCTGCCAACAGAAGCTCCGTCCACCCCAGGACCTACTTAATACAGGCTGCAGCACAACCGTGCAGCAGACGTGCTACTGAGGTGCCAAAGGGGCACCAAAGGCAAACACGCCTGCGTCCGTCCGCACCTAGACCACACCCAGCGCCACAATCCCTGGCCCTCCCTCCTCCGAAGATAAATTATCACTGAGCTCTACACCTTGACCCTGGATGCTGCAACAAACAGTGCCACCGCGCTTGATCCACGCTCCACCCTAGGACCCTTTACCTGCACCCACTGCCATTTCACCTGCCACAGCACACACACCAGCCCACCGACCAGCCCCACCCCAAACACACCACAGACACCAAATGAACAAAAGCACCAACTCGCATGCACCTTTCTCAACACATGCTCGCTATGCAAGCATTCCACTGAATTATGGGACCTCATCGCCACCCTCGCACCTGACATTGTCTTCCTCATGGAGACCTGGCTCAACCCCACATCCGCCCCAGATATTGCCACAGCAATCCCCGACGTATATAGAAATCACTCAACAGGAACACACCAACAAGCAGGGAGGAAGAACAGTCATCATCCACAAAGAGACCATATAGTGCACCACCACCATCAACAACACCACCACACCCAGGGAACATCTCAATTTCAAGTTCCACATGGATGACAACCAACCATCAGAGGCACTCTTGTATACCGGCCCATAGGCCCGCGCTCCAGCTTCTGCAACACCATCTCAGACTTCATTTCGCCCCTAGCCTCAGACCTTCCTTGACAACCTAAATTGCCACATCAACGACCCAAATGACAACAGCACTGCACACCTCCTCAGCAGTATGAGCAGCCTCAAGTTGACCTAGATCGTCCACAACCCTACACATCCCACAGGACACATGCTGGACCCCATTTTCACCTCCAGCAATCGCGTGAAATACAGCCATGTTATAGAAGTCACATGGACTGATCACTCCATTGTACACTTCAGCGTCTCCAGCTCCTGCACCTCAACCCCCAAGATGACCAGCACCCCCCACCGGAGGTGAAACAAAATCTTAGAGACTAGCTGAGTGGACGCCCGCCCTCAACACCTCCAACCCTGCTCCTGCTACCAACCTCGAACAGGGAGTGAAAATTGTAAATGCCTGTATCACCAATCGAGCCAATAGCATCGCCTCCATCAAGAGCAACAGCCAGAAAAAATCATCCAAAAAGGCCAGCTGGTATACCCAAGAACTCAGAACAATGAAACAAGACAGTAAACAGCTGGATAGGAGATGGTGCTCCTGCAAGGCCACCTCTGACAGAGCAGCCTTCAAAACCTCCCTCAACCGTACCACTGCCTAGTGAGGGCAACAAAGACAGCCCTTGCCACACGCATCAAACCCAGTGCCAACACCAAGGAACTTTTCAACATTGTTAAGGAATTCTCCAACCCGGCTGCCAGCGAAAACAACATCTTACCCTCACAGGTGCTGTGTGACAACCCTCCCCACTTCTTCTACGACAGGATCGCAACCATATACAGAAACTTCACTCCCCAACCTACACCTATGGACTTCCTCAACAGATACACCACCACTGTAATGGACACGAACCACATGCTAACCACCTGGAGCATCATCTCCACTCAGGACATCACCTCCACCACAAATTCCATCCACTCAGGAGCTCCCACAGACCCATGCCCACACTACATCTTCAACCTTGGAAACCAAAGGATCAGCCAGGAACTCACCATCCTGCTCAACACCTCATCATGAGTGCAACATTTTACAATGCCTGGAAACATGCCGAAGTCAGACCACTTCTCAAAAAACCCTCTGCCGACCCCAGTAAACCCCAAAACTATGGGCCAATCACCCTGTGAAGGTACTGGAAAAGATTATCAACAAGCAACTCATGACATACCTGAAGCAGAACCAACTACTCGATGCCTTCCAATCCGTCTTCCACAGCAATCGCAGCACCAAAACTGCCCTGACTGCAGCCACCAACGACATACAAACCCTCCTCGACTGAGGACAAACAGCAGCTTTGAATCTCCTTGATCTCTCTGCAGCCTTTGACACTGTATCCCAGCACATGCTGATCGAAAGACTCCACCACATTGGCAAACAAGAAGACATGCTTAGATGGATCACCTCCTTCCTCACCAGAAGAACCCAGACGATCTACCTCCAAACTTTCATCTCCAACCCCAAGAAGATCACCTGCAGTGTCCCCCAGGGCTCATCCCTCAGCCCCACACTCTTCAACGCATATATGACCCCACTGGCCAACATCGTCAGATTCAACGGTCTCAACATAATTTCCTACGCAGACGACACCCAACAGATCCTCTCACTCATCCACGACCCCTTCACCACCAGAACCAGCTTCCACAGATGCATGATAAGTGTTGCTGATTGGACGTAGAACAACTGCCTGCAACTGAACACAGACAAGACGGAAGTATTGATCCTTGGCAACAGCAGCAACACATGGAATGACTCCTGGTGGCCATCAGACCTAGGAGCCACACCCACTCCCTATGACCATGCAAGAGAAACCTCTAAATCATCATTGACAACAAGCTCACTATGAAATCACAGATCAATGCTGTCTCCTCTGCCTGCTTCCTCACTTTGCGCATGCTACGTAAGATCTTCAAGTGGCTACTTCTACACATGAGACGCACCGTGACACAGGTCCTCATCACCTGCCGACTGGACTACGGCAACGCCCTCTATATAGGAATCGCCGTGCACCTCCTACAGAGACTTTAGACCATACAGAACGCCACAGCCAGACTCATCCTCGGCCTTCTCCGACTAACCCATATTACACCCCACGTCAGGCAACTCCACTGGCTCCCCATACAGAAGAGATGCCAATTCAAGCTGCTGACCCATGCATACAAGGCTATACACAGCCAAGGATCCGTGTACATTAACCACCACTTGAACTTCCACCAACCGTCGAGAAGACTACCCTCTGTCTCCCTTTCACTTCCCCATACTCCCAGCATCTACTGAAGCCGAAGTGGAGGATGCTCCTTCTTTCACGTCGCAGCAAAAGCCTGGAACAGCCACCCCACACACCTCCGGACCATCACCTCACTTCTAGAATTATGAATGGCCCTAAAGACCTGGCTGTTCGAATAAGCCTCCAGGACCTGCAAGCACCTGGATACCCTATCGGGTGAATAGCTACACATATAAATCCTGATTGATTGATTGATTAAACTGTGTATGTTACCCTGATGTAATGACTAGGAAGGATGTATGTATATACATAATTCTGGTGGTTCTCCCTCCGCATTAGTAATTGTGGGTTTACAAGAGCTCCATTGGTTGTAAGTTTGTGCGTCCTTTACATTTTTGCTCCATCAGTTTTGCTGTATTGCACATGATCATGATTATATAGCGTGACTTACGAAGCCCCCCCCATGGCATTTTGCACAGTTTAAGATGGCCAACACGCTTTCCCTGACCCCGGGTTTCATGCACACTCCAAGATGTCGAACAGTCTTTCCCCTGACCCCAGGGTGCATGTGACACTTAGCGAGTCAGTCTGCGAATGTGTGCGGACGTCACAGCGAATGCTGACTGGATGTGGTTCCCCTGGAGTTTGCACAAACCTATACAGCCGATGGAGCTTTACTTGACCGCGTCCCCTACGTGACACTCCTAGTTATAAGCGAGTCATTCTGAGGCCCCTCCTTTGACCTTTGACGTCCTGTGGACACTGTTGGGCTGCTGACCAGAAAGATGGCACCCCTTGTGGGACTCCAATCTAATCTTGGAGTCTTCCTTGAACTATGACACTTTGCATGCACCTCTGCGGATGCTGACCAGGCTGGCAGTTATCCAGATGGGACCCTGACTTGAACTAAGGTTTCCCGCCAATAAGTAAGTTGAGAAAAGTCTAAAAATTGCCATTTGCTGCTGTCTTGGATGTACTTATGTTGTAAGAATGTGATTAGTGCTCTTTATTCTTTATTTTTGTCAGTACTGTGGCGTTATGTATATATATATATATATATATATATATATATATATATATATATATATATATATATATATATATAACAATATGTTGATTATTATGTCATTCTCTAGGTCTTTTTTGGTGTTAATTTATATGTTCTCCCCAGGTATGAGAACCAAGAGAACAGGGTATGGAGTTTGTCATAAGAATTTAATACATTTCAATTGGTGATAAATAGACCTATATACCTGTGACTATTTTAAGTTCTCACTATGTTACAGTTTTGTTTGACAATTTGTTCCCACATTATACCATTGCCTTTGTACAGTTGTCTGATGCCCAGGTATTGTGGGGTTATTTGGGCGAACCTGGATAGCATGACAGCAAATTGGAGCGGGCAGATTATTTTGGAGTGGTGCAGATTGTTTTGATTGGAATGGAGTGCATTGAAGTGGGGTGGGTTGGACAAAGTGGGGTGGGTGGGACTGAAGTGGATTGTGGTAAGTGGCTTAGGTTGGAGTGCGGTGGATTGGAATGGGGTGGATTGGGGTGTACTGCATGATTATGTGTTAAAGCATAATTTCAGAAATTACACATAAGAAAGAAACAATGTTGCTTTGCAAAACTTAGAACAAGATAATCGTCAGCGCAAAGTGAGAAAAGACAACTTGGCAAAATAAAAGAAAGTTAGCTATAGATAATAAAATTATGCAATTTTGTTTGACCTGCTAGACATGTTTTTGCCTGTCACAAGTCTTCTGTTTGCAGGGCACCAGAAGCTAAAAAGAACAAAATAGTACCACAATTATGTCGGGAGCACCGGACGGGCAATGATTAAGGTGAATCAATCAGTGCTTGGTCCCTTCACCACAGAGAGGAATGGAAAGATGCTTGGCCTGCAATGACGAATTCCAAGGCTGTAAAGAAGCGTACCATGGAAGCCAACAAATGGTAAGCAAAAAGCGAGCTCAAAGCCCTTCACTGTGCACAACAGAGTCTCGCAAGCGTGATGCATGAGCTAGCACATGCAGTCGCAGTCAAGACCCTAAAAAAGGAAATATGTGTTGGGGGTGTCTCTATCAGACTGGCACTGATCAGGTGTATTGAACTGTTCTGCTGAGTAGAGACTTCCCAACTTTATCAAATCTGCTCTGTACAGCAAATTCATCAATGATGGTTTCTTTGTCAGTGGGAGAAAGGAACTGGGGACAGAGTGACAAATAGTGAGTATATCAGGTCCATGCCAGCTATGCCAGTTTTCCCACCCATTGTCTTCCAAGGCAAAATGATTCTGCACCAGCAGGCAATTTATTTCTAGGTTGAGTTAGGCTCTCCCAACTAATCCGCAGTGGCATACCCCGCCTAACACTAGTCTAACAAGGAGTGATCTTAGGGTTTGGAAAAAACACCTGTTTAGTGCTTTTGTTAACAGACAGAAATTTTGGTAGTATCATTTCTATTAGTGAAATCCATGGAAAGAGGCAGATTTAGCTTTATCCAGGTATTTAAACTATGGCATAATAGTTCAATCGCTGGGGAGTAATTAATCTAATAATGCCCCCCTTAGCTCTCTGTATTACCACCCGAGATATAAGATTGAATCTTCAAACCAATGTAATGAAGATTCAAGGTCAATGGTGTAGGTTCTCTTAGTTAGGAGAACAGGTTGGGCTACCCCAATTAAAATAAATACCAGAGCAGCTGCTGACTACCTTTCAAAATTTTAGGGAAATATTTTTGCCTGGATGCCTAAAAAACCCAAAAATAAAACAAAACAAATACACGAAAAAATGGCATCTGCATGCATGCTAGTGGCTCCATGGCAAGAACAAACAGCAGGGGTGAGTAGGGACAATCCTGTGTGGTGCTCCTGGCAACTGAGAAATAGTCGGAGCCTTATCCATTGTTTCTTACTCTGGCAAGGGGTTTCATTTATAACAGGGCAATGAGTTGCATCATATAGGTCCCCCCGCCAGGCTGCGGAGAATGGTCAACATACAGGGCCAATCCAGGCAGTCAAAAGACTTTTTCAGTGTCCAAAAGCCCCTAGCTACAGTTTAATTGTTGCAGTACTGCAAACATTTTTGTGAATGAATAAAAGTAGAGCTATCCAGTACAAAACCAGATTGATCAGTCACATCCTTCATTAGAGGGGCAAGTAAGTGTGCGATCACTTCAGTCAAAATTTTATATTCTAAGTTAAGAGGCGAGAGGGGGCAATAAGATTGGTACCTGCTAGGATCTTTACCAGACTTAATGTGGACTGTGATAATTGCTTTGCTCTTTGTCTGGGGAGTTCACCATCTTTTAGTGCCTCACAGATGTTGAGAATGTGTCGGGATAGCAATTTGTTTATATGCTTCATAAAATCCTAGCCATCAGACCATCCGTCTTCATGAGCTTGCACCCACCGCCCACCCGCAAAGCCCTCTATATCCAGAATCATTTCCTCTTTAATAGGTTCACATAAAACTTGACCTTGGTGGTTTTCTAGCCAAGTTAATAAAATCTCATTGATGTGTTGCACAACATAGGTGGGTTTTCGCAGTCACCTGCAAAGTATTACATTATTCACATTGTACTCTGAATTTGCCCAGAATGGTCTTACTATCTGTTGTCAAATCCCCATATGCATTTTCAAGTTGAAGGACATTTCTGCAGCATTTGTCCTTCCTCAGCAGCCAGACTAGCATTTTGCCAGGCCACTCCTCCTTCCCGTATTATCCAGCGAGAGCAAACATTCCCAAGAAGGGCATCTTCCTGTCAGCTAAGTCTTCTAGCTTTCCATGGATTTCCAAGGCCCCTGGTGTTCTAAAATATTGACGTGAGCATCTTATTTTGAGTTGACAAATGAACAGCTGATATGAACCTAGGTAAGATACTGAATTCTATGTCCTTTGAGCAAAGAAGTTTTTTGACCTCATAGAACATACGTCAGGGTTCCTTAACAGAGGCCATGAAGTCTGGATAAATAGCAAGTGTAGAACCATAGGGCCGTATTACAGAAAGTGTCCCGCGGCGCCACAGGAGTTTGTGCCCGCTTTGCATGCCCCCCAGGCAATTTGGTACTACAGAAGGAACCACAAATGCTTGTTTGGCCCCATCTATAATACAGATTGCACTGGTGCACATGTAGCACTAGCGCTGTCGAGAAAGGGGGGTCCCTCATTTGCATGGGGGTGTGTCCCTATGCAAATGAGGGAATCACTTTGCCTCTGCGCCCTAGCCATATTACAGATGTGGGTGCAGATACAAACATGCCTGTACGAGGTGCACTGAAAGTACGCCACAAAAAGATGGAGCACTGTCAGAGCACCCCATGAAGGGAGCCCTCTCAAGAGATGAAAAGGGGGTCCCATGTCACTCTCTGCACCTGCCTGCACAGAGAAACATGGAGCAGCTGTTAAACAGCTACTCCATATTTCTCTTTAACACGCTACCCTGTGAGCAGCACGAATTCCCTAGGGCAGCGCATTCTTCATAATAGAGTGCACTCTCTTTGCAAACAGGGAAAGTGCACCCTCTCATTAATAGAGGCCCTGGTAGTGTAAGAAGCCTTTCTCTCTTGCCAGTCACAACATTGTATTCTCATCTCAGAAATGAGGAAGTTGAACAAAAATTAGTTGCAAAGGATTGCCGGATGGGGCTACGGGCCTAGAAGCAGTGTACCCTTTCTACAAGGCATGTTCCCAAAACGTTGCAACAATCAAAATTCTCAGACAGCTGTTTCTCAACAAACATGTCAAGTATTCCCATATTGGTTGATTCAGCAAGCCGGCAATCATGATATTCTTGCAAATTGATCACCCCACTTCAGTCATCACTTTTGGTTTGCTTTGGTGGAGTTATCTTCTAGGTCAGAGAGCCTACATTCTGCCCCATCCGATCTGGTATTTAAATGGTTGATTTTTTCTGTGAGATGATCCAGTCCAGCTGAGACTATGTCTATCTTGCCATCAATGGTCATGACGCTAACTTTGATGTCTAGAAGGATGCATGCATTGGTATCAATGCTAGAGGTGGATTTTTTACCCTCTCTCACTGCCCACTGTGTCTTCTGTCGCAGTTGGGTGTCTATTTTGCAGCATGCAATTGCCTTGAACTCCACTTGTCTCACTCAGGAGGAACCACAGCAGTCAGTCAGCAACAGGTTTTCTCAAGCCACGCCCTTGAGGACCGGTAGATCTCATTCCCCAGGAGATACTGCCACACCGCAAGCGCCTGTAGCGTGAAACTACCCATTGTGCGATTTAGTGGTTCAAAACCACCCAAGCTCTAGAGGGCAAACCCATGCAGCCAGCAAACTGTCCAAAACTGGCCAGTCAGAAAAGCTAAATGGGTACACAACTCAGGCTCAATTCTTCCACCCCAAAAGCCAATAACCTTAAGGTGCTTCAAGAGGAGAGGAGTGACTACCCAACCATCCACAAAACCCAAAGAGAAGTCAAACTGTACAATGCCCTCGAGCACCAAGCCCATAATTTAGTCTCTAAACTGAAGTTCCAAACACTGTTAGTAATCCAATTTTTTCTTTACTTCAGTTGATTAGCTCTAGCCATTCCTTTGCTCCAATTTAGCTGATTTGCTCTAGCCATGCATTTTGCTACAATTTTGCCAACATGTGTTTGATCAACAGGCTTCTTCAGGGCTCCCGAATTTCAAAGTAAACCCACTGCAAAAATGACTTCCTGTCCTGATCACTGAGTTCTGTCATTTATTGCTAGCAGCGTGTAATGACAGACCTCTGTGATCAGGACAAGAGGTCATTTTGCAGTGGTGCTGGATTGGAGCCCACACTCTATTGCTAGGTACTTGGCAGCTCAAACTGTGAACTTTAAATTTTAATATAATTAAGTGTCCACATTTTTGGACTAAAATAGACAGTCAGATAACTTGGTTTTTTACTTTGGAGCTGGAGAACCCTGATGAGTCTCCTGCATGCTATGTGGAGTTTTCAGGTATCAAGATATTCTTGGAGCTAGGATGTTTGCAATTTATTTACTTTACTCTGGACGGCTTGTTTTGAATTAGTAAGTTCCTGTAAACACCAGGGCACTGAAGGCTTTGGTTTCAAAGAGTGGGTCTTCAACGGTGCATGAATATCCATGTTGACTCTGATCATTCGGTTGAGGCTGTTGTTTAGGTTATTGACATTCACTGAGGTTCCTGGTGTTCCAGCTTTTGTGGTCAGGTCTAGGTGGAGTGTGTAGATAGGGTAATCCCAGAGAAGCAAAATTTCTCACTGAAAAGGGTGTATGACTTTACAACGCATGCATTTACCACACATGCCTTTGCACATGCCTTTGCTACATGTCTCTACCACACACACATGCCTTTACCTCACAAGTGGTGGTAAGTGGTAAGTATAGTTAAGGTAAATTAAACTCCTACAGATTATATGTATATATATACACACACACACACACACACACACACACGTATTAATTACCTAGTAGCGATCGCCACTAGGTAGCTATAGTTAGGTGTCCAGGGGATAACTACTGTGAAAAGAATAAATGTATACTGTTTTAAACTATTTTTTACAATCTTGCGGGACTCCTGCAGGGTGGCGAATAGTTAACAAAAGGAGTAGATGAGCTCTCCAGACACTAAGTTTTTATGCATATTGTGGTGCTTGTTTTTGAGAGAAAGTGTGTGAGAGATAGGTACTGTGAGGAGTAGATGGTTAATTGTTATCGGGGTTGTTTGATTTTGTGAGCATCCGCAGACTCGCATAGAAAATGACTGGGCCTACCATGAGGTGTTTTACAACCCATCAAGAGTCTTGCGAGATCGTATGGGGAGAAGTGAGAAAAAAAAAAACGGCCAAGTCTCAACTAATAGTTACCATTCTTATTCCACAGTTCAAGAAATGCTGTGAGATGACTGGGTGTGGAACCACGGATAGCTTGTGTTGTTCTTGGTGATTCGTGTGAGGAGAAGGAAGCCTGTTGGAGTTGTGCTCAACAGATGTGAGTGAACCTGAAAACCGAGACAGACTGGTGTCTTCAGCTGCATATAAGAAACTGCTCTAAATTCAGGTTATTAAAAATATACTTTAGGAACTTTTTTGAGAAGTGTCTGCAAGAGCAATACTATTGGTAAATTTATTCTATACAAGGTTTAGTGAGTCGAAAGATGCTTCTAGAGGTGCATGTTTATTGATATAGGTTTTGAGAGGTAGAGTTAAGAATGTGGAGAGATATCATCAAGTATTGGATGTTGTGTTAAAAATGAAATGTTCAATCTGTATGTAATTGTAAGCAAAAGAGGCAGTGTTTCTGAAATTATAAAAATAAATACTCGCAATCTGTTAAAACAGGGCCTAGTGTTTTTATTAACTTTAATGTGCACATATTTTACTCCTACGGGATGGAGACATTGCCATTTCTAGAGTAAAAAAACGTGCTAACTGTTAGGAAAGGTGTGTAATGAGGAATGTGTTACTTTACGAATTGTTAAGGAACCATGTTTGAAGGCATGTTATAATTTAATTGTGGATTAAAAAATGCAGTGTTCAAGGCTGTGGATTTTTATTTTTTAACAGAAAGGAACATGAAGTTAGAGGTGCAGTACATATAAATATGTGATTGTGGGTGAAAAATGTAGAAATCTTCAGAGAATTTAGTGATGTATCATTATCAATTATTGATCAGTATGTAACTTTATAGTTTTTGATTATTTTGGGCCTCATTACTACCCTTGTGGTCTAATGACCACCAGGGTCCTGGTGGCGGTGGGACCGCTGCCAGTGCCATAATACGAGTGCTGCAGTAGCGCCACGGTCGAACCACCAGCACCGCCAGGTTACGACTTCACGTCAGTCTGGTGGTGGTGCTGTTGGTCCTAATCTGCCAAGGCAGTGCTGCACTTGGCATGGGCAGTGAAGGGGTCCCCTTGGCCAGCCCCGTCGCAATGTTCACTGTCTGCTTTGCAGAAAGTGAACATTGCGACGGGTGTTGGTGCACCCTACGCACTACAGCGTTGCCACCAGCTCTATTACAAGCCGGAGACAACACTGTAGGCCATTTCCCACTGGGCCAGCGGGTGGAAACTGAGTTTCTGCCCGCTGACCCAGCGGGGAACTTGTAATGGCCCCGGCGAGGAGGCTGCCACACTGGCAGCAACCTACCCATCTGAACTTCGGTGGACGGCTTTTTCCATCTGCCAAAGTCATAAACAGGGCCTTTGTCTTTTTTTAGTGAGTAAATGGAAAACAGAAGCTCTGAAAAAAGAGAAGTACCATGTCACACAATATATGGAGGAGTAAAATGTATTACTTTGGAAGAAAGATGGAACAGTAACTATGTGGAAAGTCAGGAAAAAGAATAATTGCACAAATTATGTTATTACTGCCTTCTGCAACATTTATAGCCTCGGAGAAGTGTGTTTTGTGTAGCTGTTCTTGTTTTTGTTGACAAAATGATCTGCTTACTTAAGCAGCAAAAGTGCTTTATTTATATAAGGACGGTTGTTATCTGCTTGAGCAGTGAGTCTCTGGGAAGAGGTTGTATCTGCCAGCAGAAAGAATGTGTAGACAGTTGAAAAACTGTGTAGTTTTGCTGCACAAGCTAAGTATGTCTTACTTGTCCTCTTAGAATGACTGCATCTCCAATACTTCTACATTCCTGTAAAGGATGTAACACACTGCTTATTTCTAGTTTCCTGGATGAACTCCTTTTTGCATGTTTTTTAATAGACTGCTTTGCCACTAAGCCTGCTAGAAAAAGACTATTATATGAGAATTGTTTGCCATGGTAAGGCGGCTGAAACAAAGGAAAAGAAGATCTACTTACATCAAAGTCCAGTAGGCAAATGAAGCAAAAGGGGAGGAGGTATTACTGCCTAGTAATGAGAGGGAAGACAAAATGTAAATGCTTTGTAAAGTTTGTTGCTTTGATTTTTTTTACTGTTTTTGTAGGTTACTAATGTTGTTATTGTTTTTTAATGTTGTTAAATTGTTTTTCAATAAAATGTTTTAAGTTACTACTAAGTTCTTTCCTTAACAGGTTTTAAAGATTTGAAAATTATTACAGTCTTCTAATGTGGACTTAAAGTGGCAATTCATTATTCATGAACAAACTGTTCTGATGCATGTATATAAGGGGATGTCCGAGAGAGAGAGGGGAGTGAGCCCTTAAATTCAATTGTGCACACTGGTTGTCCAAGACACAGTTGTCAACAGAGAGGTTACACTCTACTAATGACATTCATTATCATGAAGAGAGGTATGAGCAGAGAGAGCAGTCTCTACCCCCAGCATATTTTGCAAGTGTTACTCTGGGGAAATGTCTCAGCAGAGAGGGCAGTGTATTTATTTGTTGTAGTCTCAATAGTTGTTATACAAGATATACGTATGAGCATAATGGTAACTTCAACTTCATACATTACTTGTACTTCTTTCATAATACGGAGAGGTGTGACCATAAAGGTAAGCCACTTTTCACACCCTAATTTGCACAAACATTATCCAAGAGACACATCACAGGGGAGAGACCAGTTTCCCTGCACACTATACTAAGCAGAGTTAACATACAAGAGATTTGTCTCAGGAAACAGGGCTGTTTCCTCCACAGCCTACTATACGTACCTGTAGAATAGGTATGAGTAAAGAGAGACATTTCTTTCAAACCCAGTAGACACACCTCTTACCCTGGTAAGATGTGTTAGCAGAAAGAGGACTCCCTTCCTAGACAGCACTACATATCATTGTTGTTCTAACTAGAGTTTTGAGTACTGATGCCACTGTACTGTATATCCCAATTGTCCTCGAGGTAGGTGTTAATGCAGAAGACAAAGCTTCCCTACATACTACTGCATATATATCTGTCATGCTGGGGAAAGCTGTGAGTGGAGAGGAAAATCCATTCCCACACACTAATGAATACGGTTATTTCCCTAGAGAGAGGTGTCAGTAGGAAGGCTAGTACTCGTTATACTTAGTATGTGAGGTGAGTACCACCCCCATACTACTATGCATACTACTGAGCCTGGGAACAGGTGTGAATAGATAGACAGTGTCTCCTTACACCCAACTCTACACACTAGTTATCTTCATGCAGTGGAGAGGTCAGTATTTCCCCACGGTCTAATAGTGGAGATTTAGTGGAGATTTCTAAGGGATAGCTATTGTAATGAAGGAAAATGTAAAATATTCCTCTAAAGTGTCTTTATAATCTTGCAAGAGTCTCACAGGATAGCAGAAAAAAAAATAAGTTGAGGGGTGAGGTAACTATTAATCGTGCCCCCTCCATGCACATTTTTTAATAAATAATTTTAAAGCAAATGTTACAGTGATATGATCAATGATACTATAAAAGACGCCATGAGTGCTGTAATATCAGGGGTAATTAGTACATGGTGAGGGCGCGAGTTATTGTTACCTTAGGGCCTGGGTTATAGTTACTTGAAATAACTAACTATAACAGGTGAACTTCTATTGTTTTGTGTGAGTAAATTCAGAACCTAACAATAACGTCCCTGTAACCATTGTTTTTTCCAAAGAATTTATATGTTTTTTTAACTAAAAGTAATATGCTAATCCAATCACCGCTGTGCACAGCCGAACTGTCAGGCCCTTCGGCCAACCCCCTATAACCACCCAACCCCACACAACACACCGCCTTTGGCAGTGAATGGCAGAGGTTGACCGCAGGACCTTCCTTACCTGTGGCCAGGCCCTGTGGCCAACCCCCTATAACCACCCAACCCTGTGCATAGTTACAATCAGAAATGTTCTGACCAATTGAAAAAAAAGGTATTTGACATGTTAAGAGTGATACCACCTTTCTGTGTGTACCTTAAATATCTGAAGTTGAAAAAAATGTTACGCTGAGAAATGACAACTGACACACCTAGTTTGGAACCCTCAACCTCCCTTGTGAGGGTCTGAAACCTTAACTAGGCCGCAGATGACTCATTACTGTGCACTGTCCAGACATAGCTATGAAATTTAAACCCAAAGATTTTGATGGCAGATAGATGTAAATATTACATCTCTAGCAATGTTTAACATTAAAAACACTAGTAAATAAACAGACACACTAGCATTTCTATGTTTTTTTTAATGCTATTCCCTAACTATTATCAGATATGAATATGTTCTAAATATTTTACCCTTGGATCCTCCTAAGATCCAGATCTGTAACTAATTGGCAAATGAATGGTCAAGATATACATAAAATGTACATTTGAAACCTGACCAAAGCCTTTTGCAAGGCAACAATCTTAAACAACTGAACGACGTACCCCACTCCAGCAAAAGGCACATTCTGAGTACAGTGCCACCTTTCAGACAGTCAGCAGTTTTTGCTATGCAGGAGAACAAACATTTCTAAAGGGCTTAAAATAGAAACTGCTACTTTTTATTCAGCCCTAATACCTTTATTCACCCTTGACTGATCTGTACAAATGTGAAATAAAATAAAGTAAACTGGAGGTATCAAGTGACTGAAACATTTCATACAGGTTCATCAGGTGGTACCAAAGTTAATATCAAATAACTGTCTTTTCCCATGGAAATTGCAATTTACCCAGAAGTGGGTTGCTATTCCCAGCTTCAAGTAGTACAAATAGTATGAATGCAGATGTGTTTAATTCAATGTAATCAATAACATTTATAGTACTGGGAGGAGTTGTGAAAGATCTAAATGCCTGCCTGTTTATTTCTTCTAAGCGTACCACAATCAAAACTATTTTTGTACTATGTGGACATACAGCCTTAACGTAGATCAGTAATGCAATGCCCCAAAGCCTGATGGGACGTCTCAGGTGAATATCAGACTCGGCAAAACAGGCTTCCCTTGTATGTATAGCATTTTTGTTTAATAGAGGACTTCTGAAGGCCCAACTGTACATAAAAGGGAAATGGAAAAGCATGGCTGGCTTTAAAGTTATCACATTTTTCTATATAGTGCAGTATGTTCTCACAATGATGGCAGAAATTAAAAAATAATACACATGTGGTTTATCAAGGATCACACATTTGCCCGCTTAGAGGCGGTGGGACTGGAGAGACGAACTTCTGCTAGCACAGTAAACAATTAGAGCACAGTGTCTATTCTCATCCGGATTAGCTCCTTAAAATATGTATCTACAGTACCTGAGAGCATCAAAACTCCCAGTACATTTATATGATGTTAGTTTCTGCAGCACGTTTTACTTGTGAGTCACAGGACTAGGCTGGAAAGTCAATTTCTGCATTTATGTTTAATGGTCCAATTTCTTACAAAAAATAAATAAATTATGAAATTAGGCAGACTGGAATCTTAGCCTTCCGCAGAGTAGCTGCAGTAGCATCTTCCAGTCAATGCTGTTAATTCCAGCCTGAAACTGACACACTAATTAAAGAGCAGCCCTGCTTACAGCCAGAGGCGGCTGCTACTGAATGGGGGTGGCAGGGTGGGGCTAAAAAAAAAAAAGAAAAAAAGAACACTTACTTTTTCCATCTGGAGAAAGGTTACGTCTCCCCTCTATCCTCGTCCTCTTCCTGACTCCTGGTAGCACACACGCTCCCACACTCCCCTAAGCCAATCACGACGCTGCTGTCACCAGCATGACAGCAGCGTTGTGATTAGTCCAAGCGGCCTAGTTCGACACTCAAACAGGGAATGGGAGCCTGTACACGTTCTCCGCCCGGCTGTGCAATGCAGCCAGGTGGAGAAATGCTAAGTGTGCATGGCTGCTAGACCAGCCCATCATGGCCAGCAAAACGGCCATGCACAATTATGGTGGACATACCCCTCCTCCCTGTGACACACCCAGCCCCGCCCTAATCTCACTCACAATGAAAAATACAAAGATAATAACATTGCGTTATCATTTTATTTTTCCTTTTTCTGCACTGCTCAAAGCAGTGGGGCAGCGCTCCTCCATCTTAGCAGAGGAGCTGTGCAGTTTACAGCTGTGAAAATTATAGCCACATACATTATCAGATTGTACATTAAATGTTTCCCCAAGTACAAGAAATCAGCCCCCGGCACTGTCCCCTGGAAGGGAAGTACATGGGGTGGGGAGGGGCCTTTAGACTGCCAATCAGCCATCACTTTCCCCATTAGAGCCATTGTCTGTGCACAACAAAATAAGCAGAGCTGAAAGGCAGGGCTTCAACCACACCCCCTGATCAAATCAGTTTATGTCTGAAAACTAGCGCTGTTGCCAGTACAAGCCACTGAGTGCTTCTGCAAACCTTTGAGGCACGTGTCCACTTGTAAGAAGCCCCAGGAACATGCTTGGAAGCCCAGGTTTTAGCACAAACATAGAGCCACCAAACCAACACCTACATATAAATTGAACATACACGACTCAACCTCTCTCTCTCTCTCACACACACACATACTAGTCTAACCTACCAAGGCAGACCTTCCTACTCACAAACACATACAGGCATACACTCCTCTCTTCACAAGTAAACAGTGTATGCCTGTAGCGTGGTTGTGCGCGTAACCCACATATAGGCCCTCATTTCAACCTTAACTGCCGCCCGCCAAGTTGAAACCGCCGGGCGGCCGCACTCCCGCGGGGCCTATTTAGAGATCCCCGCCGGCCCAGCGGGGATCTCGGCCGCAACACGGGAGCCAGCTCCAAATGGAGCCGGCGGTGTTGTGGCTGTGCGACGGGTGCAGTTGAACATGTCGCACTTTTCACTGTCTGCTATGCTATGCTATTGATGAAAAAACCCAAGGTTAAAGTATTGTTATATTAGAGGGATATGTCAGTGTGTCAGTGACAGAATTAATGGTTTGATCTAAAAAAAACTGAAATTCACCAGTTATAGTTAGCAGTTATAGCTAACTATAACGTGCCCATCCTTGCACTGCTTATGATCTCACATATTACATCACTCATGACATGTTCTGACACAATTTATGACATAATCGATTACATCACTGAGAGTGGGCAAGGAAGAAAATACAAGGTGAGGGCACATATCATCAGGGTCACCCCCCCATGTCTTTGAAAACCAAAAATCTGGGCATCATATTTGACTTCAACCATTCAGTCACCCTATAAATTAAAGCTATTGTTAAGGAAGTTAAAATGCATCTTTTTTATACTCAATAAAATTCTTCTTCTCCAGCAAACTTATCAGATTGAACTAACAAAATATCTGGTCATGGTACATGTGCAAAACTGCAAAGTGATTTACACAGGCCTCAAAAACAAACCGGTAGAGTTCAAAGCCTCAAAAATTGGGTCACCGAGAGGTGTCTGAAACAAAAAAAAAGTTTGACCATGATAAGCCACCTCTGAAAGAGCTCCACGCACTCCGAGTGGATCCTGGAATCAACTTCAAGGCATTCTGCATTATCAACACGGCCTATTGAAACAAAGGTGTGGCTTACTCGCAGACATTACATTCACACTAATGTGCGACTAGACACCTTCAATCAGCATTCCTGTATCAGATACCATAGTGTTCTGTCAGCCAACATAAACACAATAGCAGAAAACTATTGAACATCCTTGGGTTGTAATACAAATATGGCGCATTTTCCTTGTTTGCGCTAGGTGCACCTTTGAAAAGGTGCGCTTGGTGCAAACAAGGAAAATGCACTGTATTAGAATGATTGTGCTGCCGCCAGGGCAGCCTCGAGCTCTGGGGGCAGCGCATCCATGGAAAAAACAGAGTGGCTGCATTAAAGCCGCTCCATGTTTCTCTGTGTAGGTGGCAACCCACCTGAACTTTTAAAAGAGATTAGAGATCCTCTTGCAGGAGGGTGCAGTGAGGGACTGCACCTGTCTGCAAGAGGATGACTGGGGAGGTCCGTGGGACCCCTCTTTCTCCTCTCCAGAGGGTTGCCACCAGGGGGTGCACTGAGTGCACCACCTCCTCGGTGGTGTACTGTCAGTGTGCCTCCTGCCAGTGTCTTTGCCTCTGCGACCGCCTCTATAATACGGCACGGGCACAGAGGCAAAGGGGTTCCTTCATTTGCATGGGATGATGCCCCCTGCAAATGAGGGCACACTCTCTGTTGATAGCGCTGGCCTTATATGTACACCAGCGTTATCGGTATTACAGAAGGGCCACACAAGTGTCTGCGGCCCATTCTGTAATACAAAAGTGCCCCATATGCCTGTTGCACCACAGGTGCACTTCAACTGAGAGCTGCACCAGACTACCTCAACTTCAGAAAACACCTCACAAACAAACTTTCAATAAAATATTTAATCTGACGTCTCCATTGTAGGGTCTATAACTGATCAATGTTTGGTGCTGGTATTCACCACAATAGGCTATGTGCTTACCCAGTTGACTATTGTTTTTGCTCTTTCTTCTGTACACAACCATCAGGTATAAGTTATCGTAAGATGACAACAGAGGGGCTCATTACAACTTTGGCGGGCGGCGGAGGCTGCCCGCCAAAGTCCCACTTCAGGATGACCACCTGTGCGACCGTCCCTACGCGGGCCCTATTACGAGTTTTCTGCTGGGCCTGCGGGAAGAAACAGCATTTCTGCCCGCCGGCCCAGCAGGAAACTGACCACAACATTGATGCCGGCTCGTAATCAAGCCGGTGGCAATGTTGTCGTGCATCGGATGGGACAGCACCCATCACGCTTTTCACTGCCCATAATTCAGCCATTGAAAAGCATAATGAGGCTGTCCATGGGGGGCCGCTGCACTGCCCAGGCAAAGTGCATGGGCAGTGCAGGGGCCCCCATGGGGCCTCCTTTCCACCACCCTTTGCATTGCGGTTCGACCGCCATGCAAAGGGTGGCTGAAAGAGGACTCATAATTCAGATTCGGACTATTACAACTGCTGAGACCAAGAGCCTGGCGGCAACCTGGCAATACCAATGGTCAGACCATGGTGGCTCCGCCACAGTTGTAATGTGGTGGTCAGACAGCCACTATGACGGCGGTCAGACCGCCATCCCGTGTGTGGCGGTCTAAGACTGCCACACTCGTAATGACGGCCCGAGTCTTACAAAAAAATCGAAATAAATAAATAATAAATTAATTAATCATTTATGTTTGTGTCTCATGGGGACTAGGAGGTTCAGGAATACCCTTTCTGAATTTTGGACGCTGCACCACCTACAAAATTCAATTTGACAAGAAAGATGATGTTGGAATTGTAGAATTAATCTGTTATGATGAAGCCTGAGATCATGCCATCTATTCTATGAAAATTAGATCTTTATTTACAGGTAGGTAAAAAGCCACTTAAAATTAAGAAATGTAGAAAAAAGACCATAACAGCACATTTTGAGGCTGAAATATGATCCCAAACACTTCTCTAGCATCTACATGCTTCGCGCTATATTTTGTACAACATAACACCCTATAAAAATTGTTATCTTACAGGGGCTTCATATGTTCTTGCTCAGAAGACCTCAGATTTACTACTGTTTATTCGATCCCTGGCAATTATGTACATGGGACGGACACAGGAAATCAATGTATCAAGTAGGATATGTGTATGCCCTAGGTTCTTAGTAGTCCGCTGGTTCAAGGTTGGGCAACTCTGTAGGTTTTAGCCAGTGTGGCAAGAGTGATCACCCACCTCTGGGGCATCATGGGCACTCTTTCTATTTCTAGACTTTTGCCTGATAAACTAATGCACTCTGAGTTATTTCACTTTCATTGAACTAATTTTACTAACAGACCTGAAAACAATATTTTAACAGTGAAACTTTCAGGATTGGGAAAAGAGTCTGTATGAACTGGAGTGAGATAGTCACCTTAAGTGTGACTATGGCCCATATTTATACTTTTTTAGCGCCTCATTTGCGCCGCTTTTTGACGCAAAAGCGGCGCAAAGTTACAAAATACAATTGTATTTTGTAACTATGCGCCGCTTTTGCGTCAAAAAATTACTCAAATGTGGCGCTAAAAAAGTATAAATATGGGCCTAAGTTTCCCCACAAATCAATCCACAAATAGTAAAACCCAAACTCTCACCAGCCAAACTGCAATAGTATCACAAACAAATCACAAAAATAGTTCAGGGTAGTGAAGACAAGTTCAAAGCTAGTCTAGGTGTCCAAATTGAACACGATTGCGTAGGGTCTGGTAGTGAGAGGTTCCACTACCTTATGCAAAGTCGCTGAAAAGGAGAACCGAGTAGGCCATAGCTCAAGTTTCCATGCACAAGTTGCTCATCCAGTATATTTTTAGGTCGAGCCTGCAACACTGCATGTGCCGCGTTCACTCTTACTTCTGAGATGTATGATGTGCAGTATACCAGTAAAGGGATTACAGTCCGCTCATTGCTTACCATTCATTTGCTTCGTTGTTACTCTTCTTTACTGACTCCTAATTGGTCAGCATAGGCCAAGAGTCACTTCCATTCCTTTCAGTGGAGCTTCGACCATGCACAGATTGATTCAACTTAATTATTGCCTGTCCACTGCTCGCTCGCTGTTTCTTCTTCCCCCTTCTCACTCCCTTTCCCCATACTTCCCCTCCTCATGCTTTGTTAGTGCTGCTCACTCTCCACTCACGTTGCTTCCCCCCTCTTGTTGTTGCTGCGCCCCCCCCCTTCTCCCTCAGGCCTCCCTCATATTGCTTTCCCCTCTTGCATTTAAAAAAAAAACGTATTGCACAGCAGCATGGTTGCTGTGCAACATGGCCTAAAAAAATAGCACTATGACACAATCATCACTGGTCAAATCATAGCACTTTTTTCCCTTAACTTTAAGCCGTGTTGCACAGCAGCTCATGATGCTGTGTAATATCTGAAAAAAATTATGATAAAACAATGATCAAGCCGACACATCTCCAATAGGCAAGACCTTTAGGCTTTGCCAGTGCTTGTTTCTCTAAGAAGTCTAGTCCTTTTAATACTATTATAAATTCAAGACTAGAAGCAAAAGACCGCTAAGGAAAAACATAGCTTGAATAAGCTACTTATGTATGGACTAGGGACAAATAAGTGCTCTGACACTGTTCCAGTGGCACTGGTCCAAGACCTTTTAAACAGGTATTAGGTGTTAGTTGTTCTGGGCAAATACAAAAAAGGCACTGGAATTTACTATCAGTAGCCAGCAATTACTTTTAACGCAAATGTCTCGGGCAAATTTGGGTCTTAGAAGAGAATGGTTCTAGAGTCAGGGTGTCTTGCTTTAGTCAACCGAAAACGCCCTCAAAACCTCAGGACCTGGGGCAGAAAGCAAATGCCTGCTTAATTTCTCAGTATAGGTTTGGGCAAATACTGTATTCTTGGGGCTAACAGTCAGATTGCGGACAACGCAAGATCTTCACTGTTTGCTTTGTACAGTGGCAACATCCTCTAACAATGAGGTGTATGACAAGATCATGTCACCAGAATTTAAGGTGACCACCTTCCTCCAGGTCATTATCATGTAGGACGTTTATGTGATAAAATAAAGCCGCTGGGTGTTGTAGTCTGGTTTTACACCCACTGAACTATTTAGACTATGATACCTGAAAACAGTGATTCATAAGTGAAAAGTTAAGACCTGAAGATGACGCCTGGAATTACCTGGAGTGGGTGCCCCAACCAGAAAACCTTGTTTTCAGTGCTGGATTTCATTTATCCAATGGGAGCAGAATATTTGAAAACAATGATTTGTAAAAATAAAGATTAGAAAACTTTTGTCCCGATGACCTGCAACCATCTGGTGATCTATTTAAGCTGCAATGTGGAATTAACACAAACAAAATCCTCTATTAATAAGCACAGGAGCTGGTGCTGGTAAATGAAAGATTCGCCCTCTACGCTTTAATAGAACGGTTCAACTTTTTTTTCTGGTTTTATGCCTCTAGTCATTCAAGTAAATCATGTGCCAGGGTGCAGGCCGACATGAAGTGCACACAACACCACCCCCGGATCTGAAGGCACTACCGTCTCGCAAGTTATTGTACACACAACAGTAAGCGCGGAATAAAATAGTGACGATGGTCTGGGAGGCTTTAGCCCCCCCCCCCCAGTTTCTGTTATTTTATAAGGACAGTGATTTCAAACACATGTGCTTCTAAACTTATCAGATTTCCGAAAAACGAGCCCTCCTTCGAAATTATGCTGGGCCCCGCAGCTGTGTTTTCCTACATTATTTATAGACAAATTGAAAACGAATGTCCGGAGAAAATCATCTGAAAGTGGAAGCAGCTGCTTGGGTGGACGCCGTTCTTCCAGAATCCTCCTGCAGGCAGGTTTGCTGCGCACCGCAGGCCGTTCGCGTAATTGAAACCACCGCGCCACGTGACGAGGCGCGCGGAGAGTAGGGTTGCCAGCTAGAGTTGCACCCTTCTCAGAAAAAAGTCTACCTATTTGTAAGTTTATGATGTTTTGGAAGGGCTAAGTGATTGTAGGGCACGTTTATCAACATTTTGCGCACTCAGCCAGTCACCTAGCTGCTCTGCACTGCATGAAAGGGCAGGAATACGCACATAACATAATACAAAGTATTACTGTCCTCCCTTTGCACTGGCACCCTTTTGGCGGCCTAGCACCAACGCAGGCACCCTTGGGCCATGGTGCAAGGGTGTCTGCTTTGCAGACAGGAACAATCCTCTGAGGCATTTTCCTCTTTCTTTAAAAAAGGAAGGAGAAATAAAGATATTTCTCCTTATTATGCCTCACCTGGAGAGGCGTAGCATTTTGATACATTCCCAGGTCTACCAGTAATGCTACATCTGGGAATGCGCCAAATCCATGGGTAGGTTTGTGGAAACACCTACACTCCACTCATGGAGCACCTACCTGGGGCAGAGAAATGCAGCATTTTGCACTGCCTTGTGTTACTCTATATTTATCAATCCACGCAGGACCACGAAGGTGGCCTTGCGTGGCTTGATAAATATAGCTTAGTAGTTGCATTGCCCTTACAACCCTTTGCATGGCGCAAGAGCGACTCAACTACTTGATAAATATGTCCCTAAACTTTTTTAATATTTCAAATCGGTCTCCATTTCAATTAAACATAATTATTATTACTGTAGATGGCTCTAACATGGTCTTGATGTGTTCAAACATTGTATTTGTTGCCCTCAGTTTATATTCTAAAAGGAGAAAAATAGGACATTTTGATTATTTTCCTGATTTTTGTACACATCTTGTATGAAAAATACTGACCAGACAAGTAAAATACCCTTCTCACAAATAAATACTGGCCATATCTTTATATATTTAGTTTTTTCTGGAAGGGGCAAGAGCTATTAGGTAAATACGAATGTGTGTAAAGTCCCAGGAAATCTTTTTAAGATGAATTGGTCTGTGTTTGGTCTCATAATCACGACAAAATACGTTATTTACTTTTCAAAATACTTACTTTATTTGTTTGCTGTTTTATGTGTATATTTTAAAGTGCAACAAAAAAAATACCTGTTTTCACCGATATTTCACAATTTTGTCCATGCCTCAACCTAAATACTGGCCACAATGGTGCAATATCAACCTGGCAACCTTAGTTCCCACCTTTTTCAGAAGACAATACCTGCCATTGGTTTATGTGTCACCATCCTGGGAGGACCAAGAGCTGGCAGGTGAAAAAGATTTTGCATACAATTTTTATCCCTGGATTTGCTTTCATAATCATTTAAAAATAATTTAAACAGCCCTCAGATACTTTGAATGTCTTGTGGTTGCTGTTTTAGGTTATATACCAAAAGGAAAAAACATATACTAGATTTCAGTGTTTTCCCAATTGTCTTTTTTCTGGCATGGTCATTAAAAACCAGCCTATCTGAGACCCTGTCTGCCTTGGGAGTACGCTGTACCCGGCTGGACACTTCATACCCCCTGCTGCACCTGCACTCAACCAGCACCCAAAGGAAGAAAAGAGAGCGTGTTTCCAAATGTTGGACTGGCAGAGAAGCTTCACAAAAAGCTGCCTTTTTGCCAAAAAGAAACTGCATGCTGTCACCTGCTCAGGTATGAGGAGGACTGTTGAGGGTCAATTTTAATAGCTTTTTTGTGGTACGACGTAAGTTGGTAGAAAAATTTTCACTCTGCACATTATGAGTACATAACATGATTTACAGAAATGTGAATAGGAGTGTAATATACACCAAATGAAAGGAATGTGATATATGCAGGGGTCGAAATGGGCTGGATCGTAGGGTCACGACGTCCCCATACTTTTATGATTAATGAAACACCGTTCCCCTGCTTTTTGTAAAAAGACAACCGTCCCGGGACGGTTCATTCTGACAGTTCAAATGCCTCAGCTGAAATGTTATTCAGTGAATCTCCTGTGGTGAAACCGGAGAAAGGCAGAGAGATAAACAAGCCTTCCTGCCAAGGTGCCTGCCTGCCTGACAGAAATGCAAATGTGCACTACAAGTTATTCTGCAAATGTAAGTGCTTTGGACCCTGTACTGGCTTTAACTGACCTAATCACCCAAAGCTTTGTGATGACAAAGAATTATCCTTTTTGAGTGGTAGTGCAAAGAGTTAACTGAGCTGTGAAGCTCATGGTTTTAATTGGAATTGTATTTATATTGTGCTTAATACAACTGGAGGTGTTGCATTACGTACTCTCTGGGTATTACTAAAATCTGTATTTTAGAAGTAACATTTTATTGCAAACATTTTGCAAACATTTTGCATGTTTTGTAGCAGTCTAGTGTATAATGCAAGTTTAAAATAATGAATTACATATTAACAGTGCTTTCTGTCACATACTGTGACCTCATAGCACTAAAAAATACAAGTAACTTTTCTCCACTGCACCAAGACTTAATTCGGTGGATCTATGGTTACACATAGACCTCTGAAATGTGTTAACTAATAGAAGTTTTGTATTGTATTATAGTGCATTTCCCAATGAGTAACTTTATTCTATTTATTTTTCATTTAACCTGCATGTTATTTTATATGTAGCTACCTGACAGTGAAAGACCCAAAAAACGTACAAAATATTTTAGTTTTTTTAGCTCCTTCTTGGAGCCCACCCCCATGTTCACTGACCCGCCAACCCCACTGCAGACAGCATCACAGTTCCCTTTTTTTTTTTTATGCACTTCGACCCCTGGATGTATGCAACATGTTTATCTTAAGCACAACCACATTTTTACTTGGTTTAGAAAATTAGGCACACCAAGCAACTTTTGTGGCATCCCAATAAATGTTCCTCTCGTGTTTTATGAGCACCTCGTTAACAACCAAATGGATAAGCCATAAATGGAGCAGAACGATTCCCAAGTTGCACTAACATATCTTGTTTTAACAAGATTTATGAGGGAATGGCCGCAACGAGTATTTAATAAAAATAACTACAATCTAGGGAAGAATACACAATAACAATTCCTCTTGTCCTAGGCACGTTCTTTATCCATTGGCTACATGTAAGTTAATGGTAAATGGACATATTCACTTAAAAGGGAATGCCGTACATACCGCTGTGCACTTTTACAAGTTTTCCGTGCATTTTTTTAATAGAGCTAGTTTATTTTTGTCTACTTCAGAGATCTCTGAAGTGCGGTCTACTTACAAAAGTACAAAAAAGAAGTCTGAGAAATCCAGATGAATGTAGGAAGTAAGGTGTGTATTGTACATCAGCGCTAAGCTGTTAAGTGAGCTGGGCATGCATGAAAGGGTATCATTGCAGTCCAGGGCCCAGAGTTACAAAGATTGTGCATCAGGTTTGTATTAATTTTTTAACACAAACCTGACACAAAGTACTCTATTGGTACTTACAATCCAATGCAGATTGGAATCAAAAGTACACTAAAGCTGCGTAATGCACTGCTTTGTGTTACTTTGCGTTAAGGGGCAGTCCGTGGGTTGTTGCATGGCCATTCCCATGTAATTACCCATAGGTTTTGACCCAAATCCCTATCGACAAAGAATTTTACAACAGGATTTGCTCAAAAATTCCGCACCTCCTCGAGGCAGGTGAAAAGCGAAAATAATTTAATTTCTCCTCTTTTTTCCTACAGCACACATACAAAAAGGGAAACGCCTTAAAGCATAGGTTTGTGCAAAAAGGAATTTCTTCCTGTACAAAAACTATGCTTACTACAACACAGTCTTCCACTATGGCAAAACTGTACCTAAATTGACTTGTGGCAGCATAAAGTGTGCCAGCGCAGAGATACAGCAGAACAGCATACCCCAGGAGTGGCTTGCGGGGCTTTGTTGGGGTGGGGCAAGGTGTGGGGGCGCAGGTGGGGGGAGAGGGGTCAGAGGGGTGTGGGAGAACATTTAAAAAAAAATCACTTACCTGCTTTGCTCCCGCTCCTCTCCCGTCGCTGCTGCAGGCTCCCAGCCTGCCCTGTGGCCAATCTTGATGCTGCTCAGAGAACGTCAGGATTGGCTGGGAGTGCCCAGCCAGGCACTCCCAGGAAGACTCGGAGCCTGTGCAGGCTCTCTCCAGCCCAGCAACCATGTTACTGGGCTGGAGGGAGCGCCCTGTGCGCATGTGTGTTTGGCCAACCCGAGACAGCTGGCCAAACACACATGCGCTCTGAGGGGAGTGCACTCCCTTCTGCTCGTCACCCCCAATGCCCCGCCCCTTTCACTGGGAAAGAATAATACACAGAGTTTATTATTCTTTCCATGTGAAAGGATTAGCAGCGGTTGATGCTGGCGGGGGGCGACACTCCTCCGCCCAAATGAAGGAGCCGCGCCTGATCGATCCATTCCTCCAATGTTTACAGCACCTATAATCTATGATTAGCCTCAAGTTTTATTTAGCCTCACTCTACGATTCTTCCTCCATTTCATGTATCCTGTCGTAAAAAAATATATATATATTTGCTTCCAACAATTGTACACATTCTATGCTCACAGGGCTCCAACTATAAGAATTGTGAGCAGGGTGTCCGGATCCATGCTACCAGAATGCTTCCAAGAAAACACTTTCAGCATAATCAGGTCAGAAATCAGATTTTTGTACCAAGAAAAACAACACACTGACATAAGATTTGGCTGGGCTCAATAAGTAGTATAAGCCCGATTCCTCATGTAACATCAGTAGTGATGCAGGGATTTGGAGTTATTTCTCTGAAAGTGGTGACATCATCATTGCTTTAGTTAAAGCGAAAGCATACTATAGGATTAGCAACGGAACAGTTCAAAGACAATTAAAACGTTTAAGGGAACAGTAAAATGAAAACATTGAGGTAATGCACTGTATGTTTAGTTTACCGCAAGCCCCCAGGAGTACAGAGACAAGTGTATGTGGTTTTAGTGCTGAAATTGCACCAGAAAAGAAAATTCTTGTCTGTTTATGGAAATAGGTCTCACCAGAAGTCAATTCCTAATTAGGAAATTATAGATTTTACTGACTTTGCTGATCTAAAGTATAGCGATACATAGCGTTGGACCTCGAGGTCTAGAGTCATGCCAATTTTACGGTACAGATATCCACAAAAGATACTGTTGGGGAAGAAATGGCTCCTAAATGGCACTTGAGAGCGAGTTCCCAAGCCCAGTGTTAGACCGCTAGTCTGGCCTAGAAATAGCTTTTGCTGGTTCACCAGCCTCGTATAATGCACCCCCATGCATGGTTTATGACCATACTACCCTGCTGCATGGACCAGCCTGCATATATATCTGGCATCCTATTCATTTGGCCCTGGCATCATGCTATTCATATGTGCATGTCCCTGACTATGTGAGGTCCTGTTCTGTGATCTGGAGGGCAGCATCACACAGGTCCTCATGGTGACTAGGCCAGGGAACAGCGAGCGCATAGAGTGGAGGTGGCAGTATACAGTGTTTTGGAAGGCTCAATAGTATGACAAGGCTGTTGGAATGGAGAAGTCCCCAGTATGGTAATGGACCTGAACCCTTGCCCTGAGTGCCCCAGCTGCAGCGATATCTGGATCTTTGGTGTTAATTTTTAGTCATGGACAAACACGGGTCATACATGTGTGCCATGATGTAGGCTGGCCTCACGGACTGCAGTCTTATTAGACCAGGAGGGGTGCCCAAAGCACTACCTTCATAACTGGTAAAGCGCTAGTGCCCTTACCGGAGAGTTAAGTAGCTTGTACGTGTGGGGGGGGCAGCATATCATCTTCTGTACTAGTGATCAGTAGAGTGAACTGGGCGTTTTACCCATGTCATGGGAGTGAGGCCTACCAGCTCACTTTTGTAAAGTTCTGCTGCTGGGTACCTAGCTTGCCCTTGGCCTACATCATGTTAGTATGTAGTGCTGTGCAGCATAGAGTGATTGCATGTGCGTGTTGTGATGTATGTGTGCCTGCGTATACTTCAGTACATATAGGCCTTGAGGTTCAATATTGGAAGCCTGGGGCTTGTGGAGGAGCCATTCCAGACAAATTTGAGGACTGCCTGCTTTCTTGAGAGGTGGGTGGGACATGCATACTGGAGGAAAGGAGAGCCAAGCTCTGTTGTGCACTTCAGAAGGGATTCTGTAAAAGCCCCTGCTCAGTGGGGCCTGGGCATATCTCAGGAAGGAGAGGAGGCTGATAAGGGAATCATAAAGAACAGGGCTGGAGACCTTGGAAACCACTGATATGAGTGAGGCTGGCATCCAGGTGTGATCCTGTAGTCACTTCCATAGTTTGTGCATGGGACTTTCAAATTTGGAATCAGACCCCTTCCTAGACAAATGACAGGATACAGAGTAGTGGGCTCTTCGAAGGAGCAAGCTCAGCATAACTTCTGCCTGTTGTGACCAAGACTATATACTGAGGTTTGCCAGTCTCCCAGCTGGGTGAGGGGACATCTCCCAAGAGGATCAAAGCCACTCGCCCCGGGCCTGGTGAACTAGCAACTGCCTGCCAAGACCAGAAGACAATGTGAGAAGGAGAGAATCTGGAGGGAGAGAGGCTCAGTGGATATCTCCTGCCAAGTGGATGCCTGAAGCAGAGTGTGAGATTCTGGGTCCACATTGAGGACTGTTGCACCGATCGGGCAGTGCACCCAAGTGCTGCAGTTTGTGACCGCAGTATGCCAGATGGAGGCTGTGGAGAAGATTAAGGGCTGTTGATCTGGTACAGCACTGTGATAAGAAGCAGGCAGTCACCCGTGCAGTGCTGTGACTCAAAGGGGCAGTCACCAGGAGTGGGCTGTTTGTGGCCCCTGTATGCCAGGCAGGGGCTGCAGTCAAGATAAGGGTCATTGCCCTGGTACAGCGCAGTGACAAGAAAGAGGGCCATTGTTCCTGTGCAGTGCTGTGACCCTAGAGGACAGTAACCTTGAGTGCATGGTTTGCAACCCTTGTATGTCAGAAGAGGATCGCAGTGATAAGGGAAGTCACCCTGGAGCAGCATCTGCTAGAGCTGCACAGTAGATTGTGACCTGCAGGAGAAGAGTACAGATTCTATCACCTCCCCAGGAGTACTCGAGAGCGGCCGCTGGACTCAGGAAGGCTTACAGCATGATTGGAAGAGCACTTTGCCACAGCATCCAGACTTTTGCTCACCGCCGGGCCACTGATGCACAGCTGGGCCTGCCGAACTGCAGCTCCAAGCAACAGCTCGTAAGACTGATTGCCAGGCCTTATAGATTCTGGAGCTTTTGCTCTGACTAGAATCTTTACAGCACTGGGACACACTGACTTTTAAGAAGCAACCTTGAAACTTCTGAGACTTTTACTTTCTAGCATGGCCTAACCTGAATGATCGCCTCAGGTGTCTGAGGAATAACCACCATCTTCAAATAAGGGCGTAGGACTCAGGAACATACCGGAGCAACACTAATGTGCAAGCCTTACAAAGACTGTGTATATTATTTGCTGTGTGCTGTATTTTACTTTTTTTTCTGTATATAAATACTACTTTTTTCATAAAAGCAATTATCTGGCTGGGAATTTACTTATTGGGGTTGCTGAGCATGTTTTGAGTTGCGAGTCTGTGTATGCCATGCAACTTGCTCCCCAGCTGAGAAGCCTTGAACTGCTCAAACTGTGCTACCACCGAGAATCAATTGCTGAAGGGGTAGTACTTGGCCCAGTTAATTAGGATCCAAACTAAATCAGGCCCCAGGATATCATGGGTAAAAGATCACAACCATCATGGCTGGGCACAGAAGATCCTGTGTGCTCAATGGCATTCTGAAAGGTGTTCTTGCGCAGGCCACGTTTCTACCTGTGGCAATGGGAGTGAAGCCTTCTAGCCCCACCCATGCTACTGCAAAAATACTGCTAGCACTTGCATACCTAGAACTTTGGACTGGCATCCCGTATGCATGTCAAACGCTCAAAGGTTTAGTGTGTATGAATGAATCAGATTAATGAGGCCAGTGGGATCCGTTTTGGAAGCTGGTGGCCTGGCATAGCATAAGATGGGGGTGAAG
Source organism: Pleurodeles waltl (assembly GCF_031143425.1). Classification (NCBI taxonomy): domain Eukaryota; kingdom Metazoa; phylum Chordata; class Amphibia; order Caudata; family Salamandridae; genus Pleurodeles; species Pleurodeles waltl. The sequence continues at coordinate 621,847,747 of NC_090437.1, read as the reverse complement.
GCTATTCTTTCAGCCAGTGGAAGCCTACTGCCTGCATTCCTGTCACTGAAGGGAGGAGATCCCAACACTGAAGAGAGTAGGAAGGAGACAGGGTTACCTTTGGAAATTTCATGAGGCCTTTTGTAACCAAGGGTCTGCTGATTAGTTTTCACAACACTGTCATTTGATCAACGGTAGGGGTGAGGGATGGTGCTGAAGTTTAGTTATCTGGGGTGAGAAAGTTTCTACGCTAGGCATTCCATTTTTGTTTATCCCTGATTACTAATTCACTTGGACTCATGACTGCCAGGTGCAGATACCTCACATCTCATTGTGTCTGTGTTGAAAGTGTTCCAATTTGTAGACAGCCCCAGTGCCAATTGCTGTGAGAAGCATCACTCCACACAAAGGCTGTGTCTGAATAGCAGCCTGAAGAGGACACCCAATAGAAGACCTACCCCAAAATGATTCTACAGTTTGAGACAGAGAGTCCCTATCCCCAACCTGGAAAAGGTGTATAGAAGTGGGACACAAACTATCCCAATGGTTCCAGTTCCAAGTCTTCCATGACCAAGGAAGAGAGTGCTGTGCATAGTAAAGGACTGCAGTGCAACTAGGGCTGGAGCCTGCCTGACATCCAGTCTCCTAGAGCTGAAGGGACATCACCTAAAGTCTGCACTTGCTGCTGGAGGAGCTGAGGATCTTTCTTAAGTGGATGGAGGCCTGCATGCTTAGGGGGAAGGAGTCTACCTGGCCCTGTAGAAGGAGAGAATGACCAGGAGGTCAGAGACCCAGAGTGTACTGAGGACTAATTGATGCCCAGATTTAACTTCCTCAGAGCGAGTATTCTGCACCACTGAGGGGCTCCCTAGTCTCTTACCACTAGCTCGAGGCAGCAACTACTTCAAGTTACTTTGCCTCTGGACCAGTCGGAGCAGCATCGGCAGTGATCAATGCTTTGGCCCGATCAAGGTAGCAACTGCCTTTAGCCTGGTTGTAGCATCATCTGCAATGATGCTCACTTTGACCCAATTAGGCTTCCATCTACTGTGTTCCCTGATTTGGTCTGACAGGTCTGCAACTACCTTTGGCCCGGTTGGGGGTCACGCTTGCTGTGGTTCTAGAATTATCCCAATTGGGGCAGCACCCGTCTACATCACTATGGGCAGTGCCTGCTTCATAGCCACTGTCTGAGGAACTGCAGCACCAGCACCAGAGCTGCTGTACCACAAGACAAAGCCCTGTAGGTGCACTGATCAAAGCGTGGTCATTTCCTGGCCTTTCAAGTAGCCTTGGACTGTCTTTGTGAAACATGTTTCCTGATTACAGAAACACTGCAAGCCGCCCAACCCACTCAAAAGGAGCGAAATAAGACTATTGCCTACCTGCTGCTCAACAAGGGGGTAAGAAAAGCCAGAGACTGTGGCGCATTTGACTTGTAGGGAAAACGTAAGACTCCCCAGAGCCTGATTAATGCTTATACCCGATTACTAGAGGGGGAGTAATCAGAAAGGGGATACTCAGATGGGATTAGCAAGGGTACTCAGAGTGGAGGAGGGGTGTAGTGCCCAAGCTGAGTGGCTAAAGACTTTTGTCATCTTGAAAATGCCCAAAGTTGGTAGGATTGGCCACAGGAACTTTGACCCCATCTGTGAGGATGTGCCAAATTCAAACCCACTCAATAGCTTGTGCAGGCATAAATGTGGCATCTCCAGACAGCCACTTCAAAACACTTTCTGGACCTGAAGAAGAACAGAAGTTGACTGGGCCTACTATCTGAGACATGAGAGCAGCTCTGGAGGACTGAACCAAGCTCCCTTTCATACCCATGACCAAGAAGTGGTCTCCAACGGCCATAAGGCTGACCGCCTGTTCTAGCAACATCGATACAACAAGCCACAAGAGGTCTTTTACGGCAACCTTTTAGCAGACTATTGGCAACTGGACCTGGCGAGGACCCTATATTTGGCTTCAGCCCAACACCCTGTGAGGCTCTAAGGGTATTATTTACAACACCCTAGCGCGACTGAAGCGTCGCTGGCTGTGCCCCTTTCCACATTTACAAGGAGGCGCTAAGCCACTTTGCGTGGCTTAACTCTGCCTTGTAAATATGGGCCCCAATGGCACAGTTTTCTGCAGCAGAGGGTGTGCAATAGGTGTTGCTGTGGGCATTTCCATGCAACACCCTTTGCTTTTGACACTGCCCCAGATTTACGAAAAATCGTAAATCTGAGGAAGCGCAAAAAAAGTAACGCTACCCCAGGGGTAGTGTTAAGAGTGGCGCAACGAGGAGAAATATTTTAAATAGAAAAAGAAAAACACCATTATTGATTGTTTATGTGCAGGAAGGTCTCCTTACCTGCACATAAACAATCATTCCCTGAAACGCAGACACCCTTGCACTATGATGCAAAGATGCCCGAGTTGGTGCTAGGCAGCTAATTTTAGTGCCAGCGCAGGGGTACAGGACAGAAATGTGCCGTATCTTGTAGATACGGTGCATTTCTGCCCTTTCCCAGTGGCGCAGCAAGACACTTGCTGCCCCACCCTGTGCCACTAGAGCTTGTAAATAAGACCCTATGTTTCTCCCCGAAGGTCTGAGGGGCTTTGGAAGTGTACTGCTGTGGTGGATTGGGACTTAAGAGACTAAATCCGAAGGTAAAATCTTTGCTCAGGACTAATTTAGTTGGTGTAATCAACCTGCATTCCATCGCAGTCAGCATCAAATTGCGCTGAGGTTCAGGTCTACCACAGCCATTGACTATCATTGGGACTTTGTGCTTCTTGGCGCTCTTCCTTCTTACAACTTTAAACATTCATATCTCTTGTTCCATTTATTGGTTTTTGACATTTTGTTTATTCAGATTTACTCTATTTTTCTAATTCAATTTGGGATTATTTCTGTTCTACATTTTGACTTTAATAATGTTTTGGTACTGCAGAAATTCTTTACACATTGCCCTAGAATAAGCCTGTCTGCTCTATGCAACAGCTGCCAGGGGGGTTGAGCTAAGGTTAAGTTAGTGACTTTGAATAATTACAAGTCTTGTCAGGGTGAACCCTGAGTGAGGTGGGTGGTCAACCCAAATAATAATCCAATTTCTTACACTGATATTCATCTGTGGGATCCAGGACATTTCTTTGCAGTACCACACAGTGATTTAAGTTGAACTTAAAAAATCAATTTTCAAATTGACAGCAAAAGGGGAATTTTCGGATTTTTAATTGTTTTTTGGTCATAATTTGGTACTTTTTGTTCTTTCCTAAATTAATTCTAGTCCTCCATTTTCGCACCTTAAATTTTTGGGAACACTTAGGTGGACCTGGCTAATGTGGAGAGCTTTAGCATGGTGGAGTGGAGGAGCATGTGTAAGCAATGAGGAATGAAGCTGAACAAGCAGTCCAAGAAAGAGGATTCTCACTTTACCCTCATTGCCTAGGAGAACATCAGTCAGCGGCAGCGCACTTCAGAGGAGACCAAGTAGGAGGCTGAAGAGGGAAATGAAGAGGACATTGAGGAAGCTCCAGCAGTAGCCCCTGAACTGCCCCGGGCAAGGAGCAGTGTGTGCTCCCACAGTGTGTCTCCATGAGAGCTGGAGAACAGGCAGGGGGAGAGGGCTTTGAAATTGCAGCTGGCTTCTTGCCTTGAGAAGGAAATGTTGGCTCTGGTTGCTCAAGAGAAGAAGGCAGCTTTGGCTGCAGAGTAACAAAAGGCAACCCTGGCTGCTGAAGAGAAAAGGCAGCAGCAGCAAAGTTTGCACTACAAAAGAAAAAGTTGGTCTTGGCCTTAAAGAAGTAGGTCCTGCTGGCTCATGACAGCAGCCAGCGCAAAATGGAGTTTAGTTCCCACAGGGTCTTCAAGCCCAGTGATGATGGTGCCAGTGACAATGAAGTGCCTAGGAGAGGTAAGAGTATACACCCCTAAAGACCTAGCACCTAGTTACGTAGTGTGAGGTGGAATAGTTTAGTGGTGTACAGCACATGAGGTGACACTATGTATGCAGAGAGTCTCCTAGGAGGAATGGGGGCCAGTCTAAGGAAGCACATACCCATTGCAGGTAGGGATACTTTGTTGACTATTGAAGTAGCTGGCCAGATGAAGCATGCTCCCATGAAGGAAAGCCTTACCACGAAATTTGGTCTGGCCCTTGAGAAGTACTGTCTCAAGTTCAGGTAGAGCCAGAAGGAGTCACACTAGTCATGGGTGGACTTTAGGTATTCTTTCAGTAAGGCACTGGATGGTTGGGTGAAGAGCTGCACTGTAAATGATTATGATTGGCATGTGATGATGAAAGAGCATAATGTAAGTAATTGTATTATAGAGCTGCACCAGTATCTGATTGATATCAAGATCACTGTGCCTAGACAGCTTGGGAAAGAAGCTGACCTCTGGATCAGCACCTGTGTGTCTAAATGGGTACATGGAGGTAGGCACAGGAAGAGTGGTTACGAATTCCCTCACCAGAGGGAGTGGGGGCCATTATAATACAGAGAAGACCCCAAATGGCCCAAAAAGGTTTAGAATGGGAAAACATTGCCACTCCCCCTTAGAGCAGAAGAGAAGAGGTTTTGAAGGGTGGAAGCCCAGGGTGCCCTTTTTAACAGTGCTGATATTATGACAGTCTCCAGTCAGGCCATAAGAGGGGGGACTCTATATGTCACAGGTAGCCATCCACAGGTGGGCACTCCTCAGGGTGGCTAGTGTAGCCCAGGGGGTAGGGTAACCAGAGCAGGAGATAATAGATCATATCCTAGTATCTCTTAATTTGGAAGTGGACTCGGAAAGTAGGCTGGTGAATCCTGGGGGGTAGCAGACATCACTTCCAGGAAGTCAGCATGAACGGGGTACTTGTCACTGCTCTGCGGTATACCTGTGCCAGCAAGACCATGGTGGTAGTCAGACTGTTTTTTTCCAGAACAGTATCTGTCAGAACAGGAGTGATGCAGGATCTAGTTGGTGGTTGGGTGTGGGACCGCTGCACCGCAGTGCGAGACAGTTGGTTGAGCATCACAGTCAAGATCAGATTGACCGAAGCTGCGGTCAGCTCATCTGTATTATGGATGATACAGAAGATCTTCCACACATCCTCTGCTCATGTGAACATCTTGCGTCAGAAAGAAAAGCTTTACTAAAGAAAAGGTTCAATGATAGAGGGCTACGAACAAGGAGGCAAGCTGAGCTGGCGTGTTTTGCACCTGTGGACCTGCAACTGAACTGTGCCCTAGTGAAATTTATATCCCAGGTAACACAGATACAGCACCTAACACAGCAAGCCATCAACTCTACGCATCATCTTTTCCAATCCTTAACACGGACCCTTACGCACAAGACCTCTTATCATGACAAACTGGGCTCGTAGCCACCACACGCGCCTAAGCAACCAACCAGTGAAAAACCTATGACCCAAGGACTGCTTAAACTTAAGATTTTAAACAAAAAGGGTGTACATTTGTGCTAACTGTTTAAGTAATGGCTCTGCTAGCGTCTTATGCAATGGTTTTAGTTAACTATGCAAATAAAGTAAGTAAGGTTCTGAAACAATGATACACATAATCTGTCTATGCAAGTCTACACTGGAGGATCAAACGACGCTCAACTGCATGGGGACATGCCGCCTTAGTCAGGCCATTATAGCCTGCTTTAAACCACTGGTCACACAGCCGTACTGCAGGCTAGTGAAATACCTCATGACGGTTGAGTGAAAAACTGAAAAAAGTACCCCTGCAACACAGATCAGCCTATATTCCTCTCAGACCAAGCCCATTGGTTGCCCACCCTAACTTGAAACAATGAACAATAAGACAGGAGACCTAATCTCACTTCACACTGGCACATATTAGAGCTCGGTCACTTTATTGCCTAATTTTTTGGACAGCCTAAGACACAACAAATGGGTATGGAGTTCACCTGCCTTCTATGACTATTTGCTGTTAGTTTATGTACAACTCTGCCCCAAATTGAGTCTCAAAATAAAGGACAGCTACAGTTGAACTAAGTCTGGCACAGATGGCTGTGGCTGCACCTTGACATCAGATTAAAACTGACTCTTTGTTAAAACTGCACAGAGATGATTGTGTCCAGCACTGATATCTAAGCGCATCTGCACAGCCATGGTTAACTTTGTACCTTAATGAAAACTATGCACTTTACTTTTATTTCAAGTTTAACAAATAGAAATGAGTAAGAAAGTCTGTAATTATTCAGGACTTAATGATAACACGTTACACTTTATTTGTATTCCAATGTCTTAACATAAAAAAATGAGAAATTACTATATAACAGTTAACTTGCCAGTTTTCTCTTTCTCACTTTTTAATACTTTCCTTGCTTTTGTTTGTGTGGTGTTTTTAATTAACTATGCACCTCATAAATAAACTAAAGATGCAGGCCCATGAGCATGGCTTTCTGCCCTACAGCCTGGTACCCCTACAATGAGAGGGGGTACTTGCAGAAGGGAAGGCCACTGAGTCCCCAAATGCCCACTGACAGCATCCTTGGCAATGGGCTTCCTCAGATGAGAAAAGAGCTGGGAGGGGTGGTTGCCCAAGGATCCCAAAAACACAGATTTCTAGGGGTACTCTTCCTAAATGAAGGGTACAGTGGCACAGACCAAGAGTAAAGAGTAGTAGGTAGGATGCATCAACAGTGGATAACAAATGTATTAGGGGTTACCTGCTCTGAGACAGGAGCACTCCAAGACTGACCCTGATGAGGCTACTTCTGACCTGGAGGCGCTGCCTGCAGTATCTCAGAGACAGGAGGCCTGTATCACTTTCTATTGCCTGAGAACGCAAGCCCGTCAATGTATTGATTAGTCTAACCTAGCTCTTGGCTAATGGCAGTCTATGTAGGAAATCTGCCTTTTCTGCATGGTCACTTTGGATGTTTTTCTTTTTGCTGGACAATTTATTTTTGCTGGCTTTTGCCTGGTAACCAGCAGTAAAGTGTCCTTGCTCCCTTTTAAACATGGATGAATCTAAATATTCCTAATTGGCATATTTAACTTTCTTCCAATCTCCTAGTATATGGTACAAAGTGTGTGCGGAGGAGGTAGCGGTCATCAGAGTGTCTCAATCACTCCCTCTTACACCACTTTACTTCATAGTCTCCGATTCTGGTAGACAGTTGTGTCCTCTTTTACTCTCAGTATTATAATTATCCTTTCATCTGCATCTGGCATGTCATCTCTTGCCTCTCCAACACCTATAATGCAACTGTAAACACTCCATTTTCTTTTCCTTTGGTCCCGTCAATATTTGGACAACTTTGTTCCACTTTCACACACTTTCGCATAGAAACACAATTACAAACGGCCACATGGGACAATTACTCTGAGCTCTGCAGAGAGGCCAAGGTCTACCTGTTTTTGTCTGTCAAAGTAAGGGTATATATATACACACACACACACACAAAACTACTGATGGGACTGTTACCTGGCAGGACCCACCACGCAAAGTCTTGGTCTTCCTGATTATATGTAGATTCTGGAAGTTGGCACATGACACAATAAGATATTTCCAGGGTTGGATCTCCTGACCTACAAATTACATAGGAATCTCTGCATCAAATGAAGTGATGTCTTCATGGGTTACATACAGTGGTTTTCCAGAAGGCATGTTGCCATTCAGAACAGTGTAATGCACTTTAAAACTTTTGACCCACAGATTACACATGGATCTCTTCAGCAAGTGCATTAACCAGTATCATACCTCGAGACTTGATGCAGCACACAGGTCTATGCAGCAGTTGCATGAACCCCCTGTGCTACCCTAAAATGTGCTCTGATGCTGGCCAAATAAAGCAAGACAGAATAGTGTTCCTAAAGCATGTATACTTCAGTTTTTTTTAGGCGACCAGTTCAAAAATTGTCACTGAATGCCACTCAGTCGTGACTAATTTCACCGGCTCAGTGCAATTAATTATAAGGGGGGGATTTAAATAAATATTTTTTAAAACATCCAGTTTCTGCCAGTGCTTCGAACTGTACAAGCATGCATTGTGATTCACAAACATGGCAGCGCATCACATAGCTTTCTATGTCGATGCACAGGAAAACCACGCAGAGCCCCAGAATAATGGAAAAGAGTTTAGGGGTTCACCTGGAGCCCTGAGAGCTAGATTAATAAGGTGCGAGACCTGAATCTGCCTGCATCTGCGGCACAAACTACACAGAGAGGCACAAAGAAATGAAGACAGAAAGTTTGTTTTGATTGTAGTGTTGGGTTGAGGAGGTGCCAGTCGTTGTGCAGTGCAGGCCACGCTGAGGAAGGAACGAAGCCCTGTATGCAAGGCAGAACTGGAGTGGCGGAACCGGTCTGTTCTTCTCAGGGTATCGGATTCGACAATGGTGGTTTTGGGTAACAGTGACGTGCAAAACGGATAATAGTAGTACATTTTACGGAAAGTCCTCAAACATCGAAAAACACGCTTTCTATTTTGTTGGCGCCTCTCAATCGGTCAATGTAATATAGTGATGTGACATCAAAATGCTGGCCCAGTGCCAACATCCAGTCGAAAAATGCATAACACTGCATGAACATTTGAGAATGTGACAACAGGAAAATAGTCACTTGAGACAAAAAAATGGAGGACCGCTCAAAAATAATCTGTTGCTGCCAAATGTAGCTAAACTGGGATTTAGAACATCCCTGGCACAAGTTCCAAGTGGCCAGTTGTGAGAGAACCCACCTTACACTTTAACAGTTTGTTAAATCTCTGAATCTGAATCTATTTGTATGCGGGTAGGGGAGAGGGGATCTCACCGGGCACTTAAAGGAATGCCCTACAAAAGCTACTCACTTGCCCCTAATGCCCCACGAAATGTTGTCCACACTGGCTATGGGATATTGAAAGGTGCTTTACTTACTGTGTTGGCATTGCATGTGGCTTTGCTACACTGGCAGTCATCAGCACGCCCAAAGCTCAGAACCACATATATAGCACACAAACCCCCCTAGGCGTGGGGCATCCTTGAGCAAACATGTACCCCCCCCCCCCCCCCCAGACACACACACAACGAGCGTCCCCCTTACACTCTCCCCTCTCGCATACCCCACCTGGCCGCAGTGGACACTTGCAAATTCACAGTTAAACAAGATAAGCGGCCGAAGGGCAGGAAAAGCAAACACAGGAAGGAAGGCGACAGCAGGGCGCCCAAAATAACACCGAAGAATAAGAAGAGGAAAGCCTTAAAATGGCACCTCGCGCGCCAGTGCTACAATTGGCATGTCTGTGTGATGCCTTTGAGATGCCTTCCCGGTGACATGCGGTTAAGTAATTATCAGAAACATAAGGTTTCTTCTACGAGCCTGCATTTGCACCCACATAAAAGAGCTTGGTACACGGTGGTAGCCTCGTTAGGAACTGTTGTGTGCGGCCTATGAGCGTGGGGTCACCAGGCGTCCCGCATTTGCTGGAACAGCCCCGGTTTTTCACCAGCTGTCCCAGCAGATTTCGGCAAATTTGGCCCATGTCCCGGGTTTAAGAGGGAGGTCGACTGTAAATGCACTTTTTTAGGCGTTCTAAACCTCTGATAGTTAGTGGTTGTGATAAGTGAGCAATTTAATTAACAGGTATGTTTGGTTTAAAAAAATACATTTTATTTATTTTCACAGTGCTACTTCTGTGTTTACATATTGAAGAGAACTATCATTTCGCGCCGCTTCGTGATGTAACATTGTAGTCCCGCTCCTATTTTTGCAAAATGTCCCGGTATTTGGTTCTCAAGATCTGGTCGCCCTATATGAACGGCACAATATGGCTAAGGAGGCACGGTCTGTCTCATGGTTCACAGCGCACCAAGGGTGTCCCTGCGCCTTGGACTCTTTCTTAGTGTTAGAATGGCATGCAAGTACTTCTTAAACAATGACAAACAAATAACACAAAAACAGAGCATAGAAAACCATCGGATCACAACACAGAACCCCAAAATGTAGCACATAACAGAATATCTTGTCTGATGGAAATTTCAGAAAACAAAATAGTTTGTTTATTGTTTTTGTGCACCGCCAACACAACCAGAAAGTCAATTCAGAGTGCTCCAGTTTCAAATGAAAATGAGGTAATGAAGGAGGGAAAAGTCGTCAGAAACATGAGACTGAGGGGCATATTTATACTCCGTTTGCACCGGAATTGCGTCGTTTTTTTTGATGCAATTCCGACGCAAAACTAACTCCATATTTATACTTTGGCGTTAGACGCGTCTAGCGCCAAAGTCCATGGAGTGTGCGTCATTTTTTAGCGTGGACACCTACTTTGCATTAATGATATGCAAGGTAGGCGTTCCCGTCTAAAAAATTGACTCTGAGGCATGTGCGCCGTATTTACACTCCCGGGCAAAATTCACGCCCGGGAGTGGGGGGGTCAAAAAAAATGACGTACGGCCGCTTTTGCGCCGTTTTTTAGCGCCTGGAAAAGTCAGGCGTTAAGAGACCTGTGGGCTCTGAAGGAGCCCAGAGGTGCCCTCCCATGCCCCCAGGGACACCCCCTGTCACCCTTGCCCACCCCAGGAGGACACCCAAGGCTGGAGGGACCCATCCCAGGGACATTAAGGTAAGTTCAGGTAAGTCATTTTTTTTTTTTTTGTGGCATAGGGGGGCCTGATTTGTGCCCCCCTACATGCCACTATACCCAATGACCATGCCCAGGGGACAGAAGTCCCCTGGGCATGGCCATTGGGCAAGGGGGCATGACTCCTGTCTTTGCTAAGACAGGAGTCATTTCTATGGGGGTTGGGAGTCGAAAAAAATGGCGCAAATCGGGTTGAGGCGAAAAATTTGCCTCAGCCTGACTTGCCCCATTTTTTGGCGCCATTTTCTGGCTATCCTTGCTGAGCCATTTACTCTTCCACACGGCTGCCATACCAAGGGCCTAATGTCAGCACAAACCTCACATCCAATTCAAATGTCCTGAAGTGTTTGGCACCCCATGCAGGTGCCAATGCTACTCTTTCAATAATTGAATATTTTCTCTCTATGAGGTTACGGACCAAGAAGCATATGCTACAGAGTTCTCTACACCACTATACACATGGGTCAGAACTGCATCCACTGCCAATGCAATTTCATCTATCTTCAAGAAGGTCTTCCTGCTGACATAAAAAGTGTTAAAATTCCTGCACCCACAATTCCTTTCTTCAATGTTTCAAAACTTTCTTCTATGGTTTTCCACCTGGCTTCTGTCTTGTCTGAAAATTCCCGGCAAAGGTTTCATTTTCTATGAACCCTATAAATGACCTGCATTGGTCCTTATTCCCTGGCTTATCACCCTCAACAGACCTGGCTTTGGTTTCACCCCTTCAGCTGAGATGGAATAACCTAGGTATTCGACTTCTGTTTCCAAATATTTGTTGCAGAGCCCTTCTTAAGCTGTCACAGACCTGTTTCAGTCCAATGTTGTACTCCTCAACTATTTCTCGAAAACCAAAATATCACTTTGGAAAATCAACATGTGTTAGGTCTTCAAAGATGCACTGAAACACTTGCTGCCGAAGTGAAACGAAGGGTCAAGCAGTACTTATTGTACTAGTTTGCACAATGCATAGTGGCCCAAGGGGCATCCAAGGCTGCCAGGAAAAAAAACACAAGAGAACCATAGAAACAGAAAAAGAGAACCAGTTGAAAGAATAAGATGAGATGACCAACTGATTAAAAAAACAGCCAAGTTTTGAGAGATTTGTTTAAACTGTTAATGATAAGTTTCTGCTTAAAAAGAAGGTGGTAGAAGATGACAGGCCTTTCTGAAAAAAGTATTTTCCCCAATTCCTGTCTTCTTGAACCTGAGAATTTTTTTAATGGTGCCAAAAGGTTCCTTAGTTGGAGTAGCTGTGGGTTTTATTGGTATATTATTCAGCCCTAGTCATTTATATATATTTTAATATCCTTTCACTGTTTTGTTATAATGTCTATTCCAGGCTTCTCCAATGAGAAGCTTATGAGCTACTGGTAGCTCTCCCGCTATTCGTAAGCAGCACTCCAGTTTGCAGTCCTGCCTACTAAATTAGATGTTTTTGCTTGGTTGAATTAATATACATACGCCACAGCTGAAAAGTGTGTATTTAATACAAAAATTTGTATTTTCAGAACTCATAAGCTGATGTTTGGAGAAAAATGGTTTAATTTACTAAATATGTTTGACATTTGAGTGATAAAAACCATCAGCACCAAACCGTTTTCTAAAATCCCCTCTAACAGTAAACCAACCCAGCTTCTACACTCCTTCAAACAAATATCACAAAGTCAATTTATGGATGTGGTCAAAGCAAGCAGGCCTTCCGGCTGCCCTTCTAACTCTTGTCCACCACACATCTTCAAGAACATTCTTTTATCTACTTCTGCTGCCACACCAGTAAGAAGAATCATCAATAACTCTTTAACTATGGGAATTTTTCCTGAAGACTGGAAAAAGGCATACATACAACCATTATTAAAGAAAACAAACAGGTACCCGCATGACCTCAGCAACTACAGACCAAAATTTGTTGACGACAATGCCATGATTTTAGACTACCAAACTGGATTGTGCCCAGGCAGAGGCACTAAATCTGCACTCATAGCAATCTTAGATGATCCTAAAAACACAGCTGACTGCAATGGAGGTGCTGCACTACTTCTCTTGGTCCTCTCAGCTGCCTTTGATACTGTTGACCATGACACCCTAATTCAAAGACTCCACGAAGCCGGCATAGAAGGAGCAGTGCTTGACTGGATTATATCCTACCTTCAAAACAGGACCAAAATAATGTATTCTCCCACCTTCTCGTCCAAACCCTACCTCACAAAAGCAGGGGTCCCTCAAGGATCAATCATTTCACATATGCTTTTCAACATCTACATGATGTCATTACCAGAATTGATCAATGATTTCAACTCACATGCTACAGCTATGCAGATGACACACAAATGCTCCTTAAATTGGAATGCCCCTAAAACATTGAAAACTCACAAATCTTCAGTTGCCTCTAAGCCGTTGATCAGTGAATGACTTGGAGCCATCTCCAACTGAATGCTTCCAAAACGGAAATACTCACATGTGGCACCTGGAAAAATTATGTCCCACTGTGGGCCTGGCCCGACAATCTGGGACCATCTCCTCAAGTATCTAAGGAAGTTAGAAACCTTGGAATTACCATGGACTTCAAGTTAACAATAAATGCCGAATGGACAAATTAGCATGCTCAAGCTTCATCACCTTGAAAACTCTGTGACATATCTCCCCCCCCCCCTCGCATTTCCATACAAGATGCAGGCTACTATCTCTCTTGTACTATCTAAATTGGATTACGCCAATGGCCTCTACCATAGATCACCTCTATCTACTATGAAAAAGATACAACGTATTCAGAACTCAGCTGCCAGGTTACTATTACATGTAAAGCCACAAACCCGCATTTCCCCTGCCTTGAGAGCACTACAATGGTTACCGGTTGCCAGAAGATCTACCTTCAAGCAGCCTTGTATCACCTACAAAGCAATACATAGAACAGGACCGCTTTTCATGAGGAACAAAACAACCAAATACATTCAGCAAAGAAACCCTCGCACAAGAATGGCACCTCGCCTTAAAACACCACCATACAAGAACAAGACAATAGGTGGTACATCCTTCTCTGTTCAAGCAGCTAAAGTTTGGAATTAATTTCCCCCAAATATAAGATCTGCGGATAACTAGCTTGTCTTCAGAAGGCTACTCAAGATTTGTCTCTTTCCTTAATTACCACCATATCCAAACAGCAATGGACTCCATATGCCTGTGTTGATAAATATTTATAATCTGATAATGCGTATATTCTAGATATGTATAGTTCTTGAAGAAATATGGATAGTTACGATTTCATAAAATTAAGCTTTACACACTCTTTAAGCTTGTTTAACAAATGTATATTTACTCACAGTTAAATGTATAAATGTGTGTATGCGTGTGCGCATGTGTATATTTGTATATGTGTCTATATACATATATATGTGTATATTATTCTATGCTTAACATGTTCATAGGTCACTGCATAGTTCCTAGATATGTTGCCATATTAGATACTTATGAATCCATGCTTTCCTTTTTCTATCACAATGAGCAAATGTTATCTTAACTATTTTATCAGCAAGGGTTTCGCTACTGAAAAATTGAAGAAAGATAAATGAATGTTAGAAAAGCACACTTATAAATTAACATCAAATATTACAAATCTTGAAAGTCTGTTTATACAATACAACTTTACATCTCATAATATTATATCCATTATTTTATTTTTTACACATTTATTCCCTTACTATGTACATACATATCTATGTATTACTCTAGTCCTACTGTATTAGAGAAAAAATAAAATAAATACAATTAAAATAAATAAAAAATAAATAATAAGATTAAATTTACTCTCTCGTAAGCTTTACTCTGTCTCCCAATCACCCTATGTCTCTATCAATCTATCCTTCATCCCCACTCTGAATCATCCCGAACCCATTCAACTACTTTCAGCTCCAAAATAACCCTGCCGAAGCTCTTCCCTCCTCTACCGCATCTAGCTCACCCCAAACCGCAGTTTAGTACTATGATCTCGCAAACAACCCTACTAAATTCTCCCTCATTTATCTCACCTTTGACTCATTCAAACCCCCTTCTACTACTATGATCTTCCTAACCCTTTTCCACAGACTCTTCCCTCCTCCATCTCTCCTTTACTCATCCCAAGCCTCATCCTATTACTATAAATTTCCAATTAACACTTCTGGATTCTTCCCTCTTCTCTATCTCCATTACTTAGTCAATCCAACTAACAAACTCACATATCCTCTGCTTAAATTAACTCATACTTATACTTTACTCATATCTCCCTATACTAATCCCACATTAATTCCTCTTGGGGTCTGGAGTAGCCTGCTACTTGCCGAAAAGTGCTTAGATGCCTCATCAGGGGTAGTAAGCGTTATATAAATACAATTGCAATAAATCATGGGGTGTTGGAGAGACTTTTACTATTATTATTAACTTGGTGCTAGGAGCACTGCAGCTATGCCTGTTATTTATTATTCATGTAGAGGCATTCCACATTCAAAAAGCATTTTATTTTACGTTCGTTCTGGCAACAGTG
Source organism: Pleurodeles waltl (assembly GCF_031143425.1). NCBI lineage: Eukaryota > Metazoa > Chordata > Amphibia > Caudata > Salamandridae > Pleurodeles > Pleurodeles waltl. The sequence goes on along the minus strand of NC_090437.1, from coordinate 621,832,679 downwards.
ACTGTTGTTGAGGTGATTACTGCTTCTACTCCTCCACTATTACACCACTAACAATATTAGTAGCTCAGGATGATTGTCATTGAACAAACATAGCTCTCATTACAGAAGTTGGAGACCCACAGCCTATTCTTTTCAGCATCGCAGTCTATCCTCCAAAGTCTCTTGTCTGCTTTACAGTTTTTTAAGTTTAGATTATCTATATATTAACATTTATTTTGTGATATGTGCAATGGAAATATCGATCTTCACATAGTGAAGTTAATGCCTATGTGATCCACTTATTGAAATCATAAACCCTTTTATTATTGTAGTGGGAGTTATATGCTCTTCCATCAGTGGTTGGAGAATTAGAAGTGTTTCCTGTCCTTAGTGCCTGGCCAAAATTCAGGCTTGTAACCCTTCACCAGGCTCAGCTTTAAAAGGCCTGTCTAGTACAGGTGGCAGAAGACCTTGAACTCTGTTTCAAAGTTAATGTAAAAGTGGTGGGACCAGGGGAGAGAAGTTGTGGTATCTCCTGCTCAATTTCAGCAAACAAGTCATAGATCACATCTAGGGAATAACTAGCATTTTGCCTCAATTTCTTGACTAACTGACCTAATCCAATAGTGGCACAGCTATATATAAAATCAGTGGACTTGATATCCTCTATCCATGACCAGTGTCCGCTACCAACAGAATGTTGGCAGCCTGGAGTTTGTACGTGAAAACAGTTTCAGTCACTGCATATGAAAATCTAATCATTGTTCCAGGAGGGCGATAAATTAACCCACTATGATGAAAGTTTTTTTTTTTAAAATTAATCTTGATCATAAGAAGACATTAACTCCTGTAATCAATATCTTGGGAACAGTAAAGACCATAAAACAATTCTTGTAAATGACTGCTAAGCAGCCTCCTGTTTCGCTTAGTTGATCTAAATGTATGACTTTGTAACTGTTAATAATACAGGGCCAGACCGGAGTGCCCCTTTAGTGATGTTTGTATATCCTAAAGATCACCTCTAAGGAGGGATACATCATCATAGTCTTGTACAACCTGAAATTACACAGCATAAAGTAACATAAGGCAGCACAACCTAGAGTATATCTTAGAATAGCACAGTCCAATATATCACTGTAATAGAATAGCATACATAATGTAACATAAGTGGCAGCACAGCAAAACACCAAATTGTGTCTTCACATCCCATAGCATAAAATAAGCGTCACTAAGCATTTCATATCAAACCACTAGTCTATCTTTTAAATTGGCTCAGTTTCTGCCAAAGTCCAACTGCAGGTCACCATGTTATACTGCATATACTGCAAGGCAATCTCTGCCACGTCACTGTACATGCTGCTGACGGTCAACATAAGCCACATCAGCTTCCAAAAATCTCCTCATCACATCACTTTCCAACAACCCCTCCTGGAGAGGATCTGCTGTTGCGCCTGACCTCTCCCATACAATCAGCAAATAAAATCACAAACTTCTTCATTACCGTTTCATTTGGGGTAGCCTGTCGATGAAGATGGGAAAAGTTTACCTGTGGTTGAGAACCTGTGAGCCAAACTTTTCTGTTGACGGTCCCTCACAGCATAACAGCTTGACTCTGCTCCATTGACATCACCAGGAAGGGAGAGAAAAGAAAGACATTAACAAAAACCTACAACAGAACCTACAGAGCCAGGCTGAATAATTATCTCAAGTGGAACTTGTACAGAATGCTACTCTGGGTGAGTTAATTTCTGCCACAACCCTGAGGCAGCCCCTGTAACCTTCTATAGTCTTGCAAAAATTTACACTGGGTGAAGACCCAGATTACTTCGTTAGCAACTTTGAACAGACCATCCAACGTGCCAATTGGCCACCTGATAAATGGGGCAACTATCTGGGATCCCTATTAATCAGGGACATAGGTGGCCTACCAAACCACAACCACAACCATTCCCCTTACTCAGAGGTTAAAAAAAATGTTAGAGCTATTGGAAATTAGACAAGTAAACTTACTGAGTTAGATTCAGACGGGAGAGAGGACAACCCACCAGCAACCCTCAAGCATTATTCTTCCTAATTAAGGAGTTGACTGACAAATTGCTAAAGCCAAAGCAATCCTCTAAAGATCAGATCAATGACACCATTTACCTGAAGCAATTTATTAATGCCTTATCTTTGGATATCCAAACGTGGGTCAAACAGAACAGCCATTTGACCGTGGTCACTGCCATTGAACTGGCTAGAGCTTTTTACAGGGCCAATGTACATCATAGTACAGAGCAAGAACTTCCAAGAAATTCTAAGGTCATCCCTAATCGTCGGGACAAACCTTGCTTCATTCCTCTGTTCAGACTTGAGACCTTACCTATCCTCCCCCTTTAAGAGGAAGCCAACTAACCCACCTCATAATGGACTCCAGTGGTTTTATTTTGGCGACTCAGGGAATACCGTCCATATCTTCCCTAGGGGGGAAAAAAACGAAAAAAGTAATAGACATTAGTTTTTTTTATTAAAACAGATTTTATTGGTTTTGAAATATGAAAATGGCCCCTGCAGGAAAATACACACAACACAAACATAGGCAGATCCCTGCGCACTTTAATGGGTGTTAGTTTTGGCAGTCGCAGAACTGGTTATGCTGGACAGACAGATCCTCTGTACTACTTGCTCGCCCAAATAAATGGACACTCAGTTCAAATCCTCTATGATCCAGGCTGTCCTCAATCTATGATTAGGGGCTCCTATGTCTCCTAGAAGAAAAGATCCTCACAGGAGACTTAAAAAAAATCAATTGTGTGCATGGTGATTTAAGAGACTGTGTTGGCAACTACTGCAATTGCACAATCCCCTAATCCTACCCATATTCAAACTCAAATGGGGATAGTTACCGGACTGCTGGACATAATCATTTTGGAACAGACACTCTTCACTTTAACACTTCCTTGTGTGCCTACCTCAAGGCTGAAATCCCGGATAGGGATGCCCCATTTTCAAAGGATTCATACTAATCCTCGTACCCTAAAGTCTACAAATCCTATCGAGAAAGTAGAAAAGAGGAACTTCTCCTGTTAGCTTCGTAGCTTTAACCTCCAAACCATAGAAGGAGGATAATAGGTTTAGCACGTCTTAAAGAAATGATTCTCTTTTGCAAGATGCCTTGGCAAATATTACCACCACTGAGGAATATCAAGAAGTAGCTCCATATTTCCAAGTAAAGCAAGACCTCCGATATAAAAAAGGCAAATGCCATTGGTAACATGAAAATTCTGATTCCTGAGGCATTTCAAGAACAATTTATTTTGCCCACTCGCACTTATTATGTGGATACCTCAGGGCAGAGAAAATAGAAAAAACATTGCTTAACACTTTTACTGGCTCAAGATGTTTGCTCACATAAAAAGGTGGTGTAAAGAACGTCCAAACTGTCAGCATACAAACTATACATTAAACAAGAGCTCCATAGCAGAAAATGCCCCTAATGGAAATCCCCTTCCAGTGGATGGGTTTGGATCTTGTGGGGTGCCTTTTCCCCTTTCATAAGAAATATAGGTACATTTCGGTTCTGGTACACTATGAAACCCGTTGCCCTGAAGCTGTTCCACTTCGTCAAACAACCATCAGCCAAATAATTATAGAGATCTTCTCCAGGATAGGCTTCTCAAAGGAGCTCCTCACTGACTAAGGCACCCTGTTTATCTCTAATCTTATGAAAGAGCTGTGTAAAAAAGTTGGGATCAAACAGCTAAGGACATCCGTATACCACCAGAAACCGATGGTCCAATGGAGCTATTTAATGCCACACAAAGGTTTACCCTAAAGAAAATATGTGAGGGGTGAGAATGGGACTGAAGGTTTCTCTTAGCACTCTTCTCTACCTGATGTCAACCCCAATTCAGTTTGGGGTTTTCATCTTTCAAACTATTGTTCAGACGGAAGCCCTGAACACTTTTGGACATAGCTAATGAGGCCTGGGAAGAACAGACTAGTGAGGACAAAACCCTAGAGGACCAGGTCACCTAACTGATAGCAAGGTTAGCCAATCCCAGACAAGAAATAACATATATACCTGCGCAGCCCTAGAAACTCCAAGAGCATTATTATAGGCACAACACTAGACTTTGAGAGTTTTTTCTGGGAGATTGGGTATTACTTCTTCCTTCCTTGACCAAACATTCTTAGTATGTTGGCATGGCCTGTTTGAAACAATAAAAAGGTGAATCCAGTAATTTATCAACTGTAAATTTCCTAAAGGAGGAATGAAAACAAGCAAACCGATGGTCTAGATTTTTCATGTCAATCTCCTTAAAAAATTGGGAAGGTAGTCATGCACAGAAACATTAAGTTGCCCTTGCTCACACCCTAGCAACAGGCTAAAATGACTTAGAAATTAACCCTAGCCTAAACAAAGAAGAAAACACCACCAATGGCAATATTACAGCCTTTCTGTAAAACTTTTTATCAAAATTACTGGGAAAGACTTTATTAATTCACCACCACACTTGTCATGAAGTGAGACAGGTTGACAGGCAAAAACCCTATTGCATTCTTGAGATCAGAAGGAAGGCTACTGATGAGCAGGTTGATAAAATGTTAGAGTGAGAAACTAAATCATAACCTCAGTGGCAGAGAATTTACACTATTCACTGACCATGCTCTCTTGACCTGGCTTGCCCGTAATAAGGGAACGAATCCTACAGTGCAACCATACTGCTTCTGGACATACCATAGAAAAGGGTGAAGTCAAGGAAATATTGACTATTGTTTGAGATTTCTGACCAATATTCCTGAAATGAAGAATCCTAGGAAGGTGGTTTGTGAGCCAAACATACCTTTTGAAGGTCTCTTGCAGGCCTCAATGCCCACCGACTCTCCTCCGTCCATATAACCAGGAAGGGAGAAAAAAAAAGACTGACATTAACAAAAACAGTGACAGTAGTAAAAAGGCAGACAAATGCGCTTGTAGTGGAGCAGGAACGACTCTCCTAATGAATGTGCCTTATTTTAATAGTCGGGCCTTGGATAATCGGCGCTGGAAACAAAACCTAGAGGAGCAGAGCATGGCAGGCTGGTTTTCCACCATCAAGAAACTTCACAAAGATGATGGAGTGGGAGTGACGAGTCTAAACCAGTGCTTCAACTAACGTCTGACCGAAATGAGGAGGTTGGGCTGTCCTCCGTCCCCACACTGTGACACATCTCAGGCCCATTCTACTGCTATGATCACCAAAATAACCCTGCCTGAGCTCTTGCCTCCTCTACCGCTCCTCGTTCACCCCCAACCCCAGTTTACTACTGTGATCTCCCAAACAACCCTACTAAATTCTCCCTCACTTATCTTACCTTTGACTCATTCAAAATCCCTTCTGCTACTATGATGTCCCTAACCCCTTTCTACAGACTCATTCCTCCTCCATCTTTCCTTTTCTCATCCCAGGCCTCATCCTATTAATATGAGCCCCCAATCAACAGTTCTGGACTCTTGCCTCCTCTGTTCCTCCATTGTTCTGTTCAAACCTACTAACAGGCACACATGTCCTCCACTCAAATTCACTCATACTAATACTAATACTGTACTCCTATTTCCCTATACAAATTCACCACTAATCCTTTTGGGTTCCGGAGTAGTGTGCTACTCACCGAAAACTGCTTTGACACCTCGTCAGGGGTAGTAAGCACTATATAAATCCGATTACATGTTGTCACTCTACAACCAGGAATCCTAGATTTCAAGCAACTGTGTGAGCTTCACCTTTTCCCCAATTTTATAACACTACTCCCTTTTCTATTTTTGCTTTCATTAGCTCTCCTCTCCTCAATTTGTCCAATAAATTTCTTTTTTACTGGGCTAAGAATGCAGGTCAAATTGATATTGTGGGCATTAAGTGTACAAAATATTAATGTAGGCTCAAAGAAACCTCCCACCATTCAAATGCTCCTTGTCTTTGCAACGCTGCTCAAATGTTTCATGATGGGGAAAACAATAGGTCATAATTTGAATAGAAGTATTGATAATACTCCTGTTAATACAACAGTGTTAATAATCGACAACAGGAAATTCCATAGGTTAAGGGTAAACTATGATGTAATTCCCTCACTAACTGATGAAGGCAACTTTGTGCAAATGTAGCAATCTCTAGTTTCTATAGTGTCAACATACTCATAGAGTAGTTTATAATATACATTTGCTGATAAATCACTTATGGAACCATCAGTATGTAAATATTTCTTATCATTCTTGTCATTGTACAGAGCATTCTGATCTGAAATGGCATTTGCTAAATTTGGGGCACTTGTTGGTGTCACTTACTCTGAATTACTTGCTATGGGTAGGTTCAATCTAATGAGCAATAATATTACCATGACAACTGTCACTAACACTAAACCTCTACCTATGTATTTACATTTACTACCTCTATTTTGATTAAACCCCAGGAATGCTCTAATTTCAGAACACAAATATGAATTTAAAAATCATAACCCAAAACAAAAATCAAAAATGCAAAGCGACTTTATAATATCATTGCCTCTTTTCAGTCCTCTTTATTTGTGAGCAAAGCAAAAATCAGAAGTAGTCTCTTTAAATGCAAATTATTAACAAAGTTCCTTCATCTTCTAGAAAGTTCAAGACTTTTCTCTACAAATGTTCAAAAGCTCCCAATAAAAGTTCAAATGCCTCTAATAAAGGCACAGATCATATTCACTAATAATCAAAATCACAAAACGTAATGTCTTCATGCACCAAGCTGCATTAAGATTTCCAAGTTCAGCTCCACTGCAAATTAAAACTGAAGACTACTGAACTGGATTTGGATTCTTAAAACAAAAGGTTGCAAACTCCTGCTCCTGGTCATTGGCAGCAAACTTTGCCCATTCACGTATTGAGTATTTTCAGACATGGTAATCTTTCTCTTTGACCTCCTGTTTACTCGACCCTCAGCATCACTGTCACTTTGATTGGACTCTTCAGTTTCTTCACCATTAATCGGAGGCACTTGTACAGCTAGCACAATTTGCTCTTTAGGCTAGTTGTCTCCAGGTACAGCACCATCAATTACAGCAACTGGTCCTTTGTCAGCATCCGAGCTAGCATGAGTCAACTGATTCTTTTGTATGCCTTCTGTACCTTCTATTATTGTCGACTCACTCAGAACCCCATCAGACCGAGCTTGTGCTGTTGCAGACACTTGTCCAGTCCCAACAGTGTGACTAACCTGTTCCCTCTCACTCACTGTAACTGACCCTTCTGGAACAGGTATTGTATCATCTAGGTGGCCAGGACCTTTGCGAGTGAGACTCGTACCCATTTTAGGAGACCGGCACACTTCACAACTGCAGTGGTTAGTGAAATCACACGGTAAAGGGGCCTTCTAATGCCGTTCCAAGCAGGTTTTTCTTCATACTTCTTGATCATGTCCCAGTCGCCTGGACAAAGGTCATGACAAAGCTCCTGTTACGTCTGTGCCACATCAGCCAGTCCTTTGTAATAATCCAATACTAAGTCATCTGTAATGTTCCCAAGAGCATTTGCAGGCCCTGCTGGCAATCTCATGGCCCTCCCCATGATAATTTCATGAAGGGACAACCCAGTGTTTCTGTTGGGTATACTCCGCATACTCATTACAATAAGAGGCAATGCGTCTGGCCATATCTTGGTGCAGGATGGACATACTTTCACCAGTCTGGACTTCAAAGTTCCATTAATCTGCTCTACCAGTCCTGAAACTTTGGGCTGGTAACTGCAATACAATCTTTGCTCAACTTATAATGGAGCACATAACATTTTTAGGACCTCACTGTTGAAATGGGAAGTCGGAAATCCGAATTGTGGCATCAACTCCCTAAGCAACAGCTTTGCTACTGCAAGACTATAAGTTCTCCTAGCGGGGTAGGCTTCAACCCAGTGTGAGAAAATGCAGACAATAACTAAAACATATCTCAGTCCTTTGCATGTGGGCAGGTCAATTAAATCCTGCTGCATTCTGTTAAACGGTCCTCCAGATCGACCTATGTGACTCAGTGTGACAACTGTGCGTTTCCCTACGTTCATATGTTGGCATGGGACACACCTGTGGCACACAGCTTCTGCAATCACTCTGAATCTGGGGTTAAACCATGTTTGTCTGAATGTTCTGATCACTGCATCTCTACTTATATGTGCCTGACCATGATAATGTCTAGCCATAGGTGACAACAAACTATTTGGCAACACCGTTCTTCCATCACTTGACACCCAGTCATCATCTTCATTCCTTTTGACACATCCGTCTCTAACTGAACTTTGCTGCTCTTCTTCTGCCACTTCTTCCTGCAATCTCTTTACTTCCTCCCATGTATCAACAGCAGTTAACGGGAAATTTTGACTTGTCTCATCATCTACTTTGCTTTTCCACTCTCATTAGAGGAGGTACAACTAAGGGCACAGTACCTGGCCACTACATCTGCATATGCATTGCCAAAGGCTACATAATCAGTAGATTTTTTGAAAGCCATACACTTAACAGCAGTTTTGGCATGCAACTGTAATGTATTCTACAGATTGGAAATCTTATCTTAACCGTTCTGGATAGGGGATCCAGAGGAGGTCATGAACCCTCTCTGGGACCACAACTGTCCAAAATCATGAACACCACAAAACCATGTTGACTATAAGTAAAAATTGTCCCTGACCTGATCCGCCATCCCACAGGAATTCCCCCTCTAGTGCAGGTCCTGTCAGTGCTCCATTTCCTGGCAAGTGGATCCTTTCAAACTACAGTGGCCATGGCATCAGGGATCTCTCAGCCAATGTTCTCAAACGTTTTGACCAGAGTGTTGTCTGCCCTGTTGAAACACACGCGCAGCTACATTGTATTCCCCCAGGTGGAGGATTTGGCCACAGTGAAAGCTGACTTCTATGCCCTGGGACATATCCCAACATAATTGGTGCCATTGATGGTACACATGTGGCATTTGTCCCCCCCGCAGAAATGAACAGGTGTACAGAAATCAAAAGAGTTACCATTCTATGAATGTGCAGATGGTGTGTTTGGCAGACCAGTACATCTCCCATGTGAATGCCAAGTATTCTGGCTCCGTGCATGACGCTTACATTTTGAGGAATAGCAGCAGCCCTTATGTGATGGGCCAACTCCAGAGGCACCGTGTGTGGCTAATAGGTGAGCCCAAGGTCCCCACACAGTATGAATAGGTGTCTGGGTATGGGGTAGTCCCTAAGGATTAGCGTGTGTATAACAGATTTCCCTCGACATTGCAGGTGACTCTGGTTACCCCTGGCTACTGACCCCAGTGAGGAATGCCAGGACAAGGGAACAGGACCGCTACAATGAGGCACATGGGTGAACTATGTGTATTATTGAGCGGACTTTCGGCCTCCTGAAGGCCAGATTCCGGTGCCTCCATCTAACAGGTGGCTCCCTATACTACTCATCGAAGAAGGTGTGCCAGATAATCGTGGCATGCTGCATGTTGCACAACCTGGCTTTGCGACGCCAGGTGCCTTTTCTGCAGGAGGATGGGCCTGATGATGGTATTGTGGCAGCTGTGGAGCCTGTGGACAGTGAGGAAGAGGAGGCAGAGGAAGAAGATATTGACAACCGAAACAACATCATCATGCAGTACTTCCAGTGAGACACAGGTAAGAGACTGGCACTGCTCATCTCATATCTGACTACTGTTGGACATTGTATAAGCCAGCCTCTTAACCTCTGTGTATGGACCCTGACAGTTCACTTTGGCTTTCCATTTCACAGATCTGGGTAACTCATTCTGCCTTCTGCTATGTTTACTGCTGCCCAACAACTGTCATACATTGGTATGTGCAAATTAATATTTACATTGATATTTGTCGAATAAGTTGTAATTATACATTTGTGAAAGTACAGACTGACTCCAGATTGTTTTGTGATTCAAGGGGGTTTATTTATGGGCTAATTAATGTGTATAGGAATATGTGGAAGGGGCTGGGGTGATGGTGGAGGAATGTCCAGGATAGAGTCCAGTCTCTTGGTATCACAGGTGCATTGTCCAAGGGGGCATAGGAAGTGGAGCAATGGCAGTTCAAGGTGGACAGGGTGACATAGTGGGACAGAAGGGTGACAATCAGGAGAGTTATTTCCTGGCGGGGGTCTTGGCAATGTTCTCTGTCTTCTGCCTGGATCGCAAGGACCACTTGCAGGGTGGTTCTCCTTCTGCAGGGTGCTGGTGGCCTGTTGGTCCTGTGGCGGGACCTTCTGTCCACTAGCGCCGGCGGGCGTAGAAGGCTGTTCATCGTTTGGGATGGTGTCAGGGGCCCGGTGGTATGCCACTGTCTCTCTCATGGTGATGGCCATGTCTGCCAGCACCCCTGCAATGGTGACCAGAGTGCTGTTAATGGACTTCAAGTCCTCCCTGATCCCCAGGTACTGTCCCTCCTGCAGCCGCTGGATCTCCTGAAACTTGGCCAGTACCGTGCCCATGGTCTTCTGGGAAAGGTGGTATACTCCCATTATGTTTGAGAGTGCCTCGTGGAGAGTGGGTTCCCTGGGCCTGTCATACCCCTGTCACACAGCAGTCCTCCCAGCTTCCCTGTTATCCTGTGCCTCTGTCCCCTGAACCGTGTGCCCACTGCCACTGACCCCAGGTCCCTGATTTGCTTGGGTTAGTGGGGTTACCTGGGGTCCCTGTAGTGGTGGACACACTGCTGATTGACGTGTCCTGGGGACAGTGGCATGGGCCCGCTGGGTGGGTGCTGTGGTGGTGTTTCCTGAGGGGGGAGGTTCTGTGGTGGTTTGGGACTGTGGCAGGGGAACCGACTGTCCAGAGGTCCCTGATGGGCCGGGCTGGTCATCTTGATCCAGGCGTGCAGAGCTGCTGTTGTCACTGTGGGCCTCTTCTGTGGGGGGACTGGATTTGGCTGGCACCTCCTGTCCTGTGACGTTGGGTAGGGGTCCTGTTGGGATGCAAATGCATTGTTATTGTAACTGTGTGTGCCATCTTGTGCAATGGGTGTGTTTCCCTCTACTACTGTGCTTGCAATATCGCCTTGGCCCTTGTGTGAGTGGTGATTGTGTGCCCTGGGTGAGTCTCTCCCTTGGACATGCTTTGGTGATGGGTGTCAATACATTGTTGTTGCATGCAGGGCTTGGTATTGGGATGTGTGGGTTGTGATAGTGGGGTATATGTGAGGTGTTGGATTGATGGGTGTGAGGGTAGGGGTAGGAGTTAGTGACAGCATACGGCTAGGGTGGGGGATAAAGTAGTAACGATTTGACTTACCAGAGTCCAGTCCTCCTGCTACTCCTGCGAGGCCCTCAGGATGCATGATCACCAAGACTTGCTCCTCCCATGTTGTTAGTTGTGGGGGAGGAGGTGGGGGTCCACCGCCAGTCCTCTGTATGGCTACCTGGTGTCTGGATACCAAAGAACGTACCTTCCCCCGTAGGTCGTTCCACCTCTTTCTGATGTCATCCAGTGTTCTTGGATGCTGTCCCACTGCGTTGACCCTGTCGACAATTATCCGCCATACCTCCATCTTCCTAGCAATGAATGTCTGCTGCACCTGTGATCCGAATAACTGTGGCTCTACCCGGATGATTTCCTCCACCATGACCCTGAGCTCCTCCTTTGAAAACCTGAGGTGTCTTTGAGGTGCCATGATGTGGTGTGAGTGATGTGTGAGGTGATGGTTGATGTGATGTGTGGGGTGATGTTTTGGGGTGTGGGGTGTTTTGTGCGTGGATGGTGTATGAGTGATGGTGTTGTGTACCTCTGGATGCTGTTGTGGTCTTTGCTTTTCTCTCTCTCTGCTTCTTCTAACTTTTGTGGTGGAAGGGGTTGTGGGTAATGTGGGTGGGTATTTTAAATTGGATTGGGTGTGTGGGTATGGTGTGTGTATGTGTATCAGGTGTGTGTATTTTGAATTGCCCAATGTGGTTGTGTTTTGTAAATGTGTGTGTATTATGAGTGCGGCGGTGTGTACTGCCAATGGTTTAACGCGGTTGATTGACCGCTGCGTTGATTCGTGGGTCGTGATAGTGTGGGCGTATTCCTGTTGGTGTAACAGGGTGGGTTTCGCTATCACCAATTTATCACTGACCTTTGGTGTGGCGGACTTGTGTGGGTGTCTGTATATTATAGGATTTCTAAATGTGGGTCATAATAACCGTAGTGGATTTCTGCCGCGGACACGGTATGTTGGCGGCCGTTGGCACGGCTGTAAGCGGACTTTACCGCCAGGGTTGTAATGAGGGCCTATGTCTTTTAAATCTTCGGGCAATTTATACAATGTCAGCATTGGGTACAATGTGACATTTGAGTACTGCTCTACAATTATACAGGGCGCATCTTCTTAATTTTTCTGAATGGCCATTCCTTGGGGTGTGCAACTAATAGATGAATTTTAGCTTACACAGTAGGTCACGCCCAAGCAAACTTACAGGACTCTAATCACAAACCACAAATTGGTGCTCATATTCAAATGAACCTATTTTTATAGGGACATACTCTGTCACAGGATTGGTTAGTTGCCTATTTGCAACTTCTACAGCGTGAATTCTTTTTCCTGTTTGGGGCAAGTTTGGCACTTCAACTGCTCTGACAGTGGAACGTGCAGCTCCAACGTCAACATGACAATGACCCATAACAATGCCATTTACATAGGGACCACGTTGGTCTACTTCTGAGGATGCAGCTAACATTCAGTCATCATCAGAGCTATCAGCTTGAAGAATTTCTGAAAATTCTTCATCACTCAGGTCCACAAGGGGAAACTATGATGCTATCTGAATCACATTTGCATTTGAGGTCTGATTCAAATCATGTGGGGGAACAATAATTTGCTGTTGAGTGATCGGGGCTTGTGATACCTGCATCTGCTATCTTGGGGACAAATTTACATTTTGCATTTGGGGTCTTTGAACTCTTCAAACTTGTTTGTTACCATGTACCTGTGCAATTCCAACACTCTGCACATGATTATTCACACTATTAAATGGACACTCCCATCGCCAATGACCTAAATTTCTGCACACATGACACCGATTAGTTCTCTTCAAAGCCTGGACATCAAGAATACCTACACTTTGAGCTACCGGAACACCATGTCTTTTACCTCTAGACTGGACAACATTCACCACCTGCTGTGGTATTCCTTGCATACCACCAGTGTTCACCATCATCTGCCGAATCTGATTAGCTTTCTGTGGAGCCTTCATTTGCATTACCATCACCTTTTCTTAACTTTTTCAGCTTCAAATCCAATTCATCACTACATTACTTGGCGTATCACACGCTTCCATAAATTGGTTTATTCTGCCAACAAATTAGGTGCTGCTGAATCATTTCACTAATGTCTAGCTTTAACCCTTGCACAAACCAGAACACAAAATGACCCGGATATTTAGCTTCTATAGTCTCTGTACCACTATGCTGTTTGAAAGCCTGCAACAATCTTTCGCAGTAAGCATGAATCAACTCCTTTGACCCCTGACTTGTTCTGTCAATGACAACGATATTCTGCCAATCAATATCTTTTGGTGACACCTTATTTTTCAGAAATTCAATAACCGTGTAATACTTTTATCACCACTTCAGATGGTGAACCTATTACTGGATTTCTTCGAGGTTTACTATCAGGCCAATCAACATCCACCTTGCATTCGGTCCACAAATCAGTCGGAACCACACTGTCAAAGTATTCAAATTTTCCCACAGGCATTTTAAAAGTTTCACAAATCTTTCTATCTCCTTATACCACTCCACTGGTTTGACTCTCAATCTTGGCTAATCATTTGTGAATGACAGAATAGCGCTCCTACTTCACGGTACATGAACATAATCTACACTTGGTATTTCTTCAATGGGCATCATCTTCACATTGTCCCCGGCTTGATTCGCTCCTGCCGAACACAACTTTGGTTTGCTTTCTTCTGATCTCTTTTCTTCACCCATCTACCTTCTTACTTATCTATAGCTCCCCATTTCTGAATGTATGTGATCAATTCCTTAATGTGCATTTTAATTCCAGGAGATCTCATGTTAACTATATCCTTTGTGCTGAACTCCAATCTGTGACTTCTCTTTAGGGGCTCTGATTTCTCTAAATCCATATCATATTTCTCTGCTACTTCAGCTAATGTTTCATAAGCCTGTCTTTGCACACAAACCACAGTTCGTCTTCCATGTAAGTTTCCAATTGGTGCTGTGTCCAACGTTCCTAAAATAATTTCATTCAATTTCAGTTTCAATCTGGGCACAGTCACGGATTTGTCTCTTTCTGATGTCTCTTCTGTTCTGGAATTGCAATTTGTTATACCTTTCGCACCTTGAGGATTCAAATTGTTTAACCAGTCAGATGCTGTGCAGTAAAATCTTGCAAACTTATGTTATTATTCTGTGAAACTTCTGCTCTTAATGGTCCTAGATTCTGCTGACTAGGGGTAATAAAGTTTGACATGTTCTCTGGTCTGTTAACGGGTACTCCTCCTTGTGGAGTGCAGCAATGTACATTGGAGTCTGATCAGGTCTAGGCACAAAATAAGGTGGGGGTCCCTGAGGAAATCTCACATCAGGCATAAATCCTGTCCGACTGGACATCAGGTTTATGTCTGCAATTTGAGTAAGGGTCAATGGCCTACCAAGTGAAGCTATTCTCTCCATCTCAGAATTATTTGAATAGACTGAACCAGCATACCAATTAGTGATATCCCAGCAGGTGTATCAGTAACAGTCGGAACATTGATTTGTCTGACTTTGTGAAATTGTCATTCCTACATTCTGTCCTGTCTGACTCAGGGTAACATTTGACACTGTCAGAATTGGACTAAACATTGGCACAGACTTATTCAGGGTGCAATTTTGTACTAGTGGACTCACATAGGGTGGCTGAACTGTATGATTCACATGAGAATTTAGCAAAACAAAAGAATGATGGACAGAGTGTTGAAACTTTTCAAACACTCACCCCAGTCACAGATCTGGCTTTAATCCATTGTTCTTTTGCTCACCATGCCACCCCAGTTTGGACCCAGCCATAGGCAAATCAGCCTTGACCCTGTTCCCCATGGGAACAGTCCAGCCCGAACTGCCAGACCAGGTCTTCCCTGGACCAGAAACAAACATCCTGAGACCGGTTTCTGGGTATCACCCTTCATCAGCCGGGATAGCTTGAATTCAGTGGCACAGTGAGCAAGGGACCCACATCTGGGCATGCCCTTCCCACTTACGGCAACTTCAGCAACACAAAAGTATGATGGACGGAGTGCTGAAACTTTTCAAACACTCACCCCCGTCACATATCTGGGTTTAATCCATCATTGTTTTGCTCACCATGCCACCCCGGTTTGGACCGATCCATATTCAAATCAGTCTTGACACTGTTCCCTGTTCCTTTTGCATTCACATTAGAATTTGGCACAACCTGATTCACAACTAGGCTCGGTACAGGCTAGATTGGGTCAAAACTCTGAGATGGTTGATTTGCTATAGCAACCTTTGTCACTGAATTTGCGTGCAGGTTTACTTGACACTATCTGATTCGGGTCTGTGTAGCTGGAACAGTTGGCACATTTGGAGATACATTTTGTGCTGCTTCTCTTCCTGCTCCTACTTCAACTGAATGGTATGGATGCGGACGATTCATCAGGATCTGATTTATAAACTCATCATCTGAATCACACTCATAAGCTATTTATCCTCAGCTTCTGATGTCTGTTCTACCTTTTCCGTCCTTTTTCTAGTCTTATGTTTAGTGCTTTCACCTTCGTCATTCGAAATGGCTGTAAACATTCTGACTCCCTTAAGTATGCCTGAGCTCCACATTTTCTGCTCTGCATCCCATCTAGCCTCTGCAAGTGTCTTATTTGCTTTCTTCATTCTATTCTCAAGTTTATTTGCCATTTTCTCTCGTGATATGAGTTCCCAAATACTAAGGGCTTCAAATTGTGTGGGTCTTGGAGGTGGCTTTATCTCATTCTGTACTGCCTCAAATTGTCTAGAATTTTCAAATGAAATGGTCTATAGAGGGGCAATGCTAAAGCACCTTCTTTCTCAGTGATCTGGCACCATTGTTCAAGCCACACACATGCATTAAATCAATTGACAGACAACACATAATAACCTGGAGTTCCTTCAGGTGGGGTCTCAATACCCTCTCTAAATGGAATAAACATATCTCCTGTAAATGCACTCCTAAATGCTTTAAAGAATTTCATTTTTGGTCAATTTCAATCGAATGCAATAACTTTAGATCGAATCAGGGAGTAATTTCAATCCCACAATCCTTTTCTCTCAGTGTTCTCAACCAATAGCAACTCTGCACTGTCCACTAATACAACACAGCTTCAAGCAAAGCGTCCTATACCAGCGCTGCACAAAATGACATCACACTCACTTCTTTCAGCACTGTAATAGCTGCAATTGTCTCTCGTACCATCGCTCACACACACCTCTAATACAAAATACTGCAAGCACAAACCAACAACCTTCCTTCACACTACAAGGTAGGAACTCAAACACTTCAAAGCTGTATGGAGATACACTTTCTGGCTGTAGCTTTCACAATTACACAATGAGTGAAACTTGACCAGCAATTCTCACTCTGGTTGATACACATACTCTATGTGCACTCAGAAAACACTTAATACCAAACACAACTCACACTCACGGAAAGCTTTTGGCACTGTCAATGACGCCTCATTATAAGTACCTCACTGCAGACAATAAATTAACCAAGTATCTTCTACACTTGTGTGTTATCCCAGGATCTTAGGTCACAATGAACAAATCAACAACAACAACTTAGATCATTTTTTAGCAATAAGTGACACGATCAAATGAGTCTGACGACTCAACAAAACACTTCACAACATCACACTTTACTGCACTCTTCAGGCCAAAGTAAGTCAAGTGCAAAACCCTAATAATAAATACTCACATCATCCATCACTTGTATACACAGTGCTAGAACTTTATCAATGCTCGGAATGGACCATGGGACAGAATTCAGGGTGGGCAAATTTTGGGCTGGACAATCGCATGGGACCAATCCTATCTCCCTAACAGTACACTTCATTGGTTCTCCATCCTAGTGGGACAAAGCATTCCTCTGCTACCTGATCTGCTTGAGCATTTTCATCCTTCGCAGGAATCAATGCTCACCAAGGTCAAACAATCTTTGGGCCCTGCATAGAATGTGGTAAAACCATTAACATAACTTTAATACGAACCCCTTTTAAGTTACACAGTATGTCCAATGTGGCCATACAAGAAAAATTCCAGCCAAAATGAAGTTCAGGGGTTTATTACAAACTTAAATTCAAAGTCAAGTTAACAACTCTCAAGAGAAAATTATGAAAGTACAGGATCACCAAGGGTTGGCCAAGGCGACACAATAAGTTCCGGTGAACTAACATTAATAAAACTAAGCATTCAATAAGAAGAGTACAAAACATTAACAGGATTATCTGAGCGACAGAAATTAAGAATTGCTGAGGTTTGACAATCATCATGTCAGTTCAAATCAGTAGAGTTAAAATGTAGCGAGGCACAGGGAAATCCTACAATGACCAAATCAGGGAAATACATGTGTGGCGTGGAACAAATGCGGGCAGAAGACAAAAAGAACACAAAGGGCAAAAAGAATTTGAAAAAAGGTACTGCTGGGCAGCAAGCTACTAACTAAGGTGGGCAAAAGATAGGTAAAAAGGGAAAGAGTCAGTATGTCAGAAGCTCGATCAAGAGTCTTCTAAAGGATTAGGAAGAACATTTTAAAGTCTCAGTGGGGTACCTCAAGGGGCAAAACAGAGACGAAGATACCTCTCCAAGGTGCACAGCATGTGGGGTTCTTCATCAGAAAGGCATCTGTCTAGATTTGGAGTGGGAATCTGATGATCTTTTGACCAAAATCCAAATGGTAAAGGACACATTAAAGTTCATACTGCAATTTGATTTGCTCTGGGTGACAGTGCATATTTCATTGAAGAGGCATCATCTAATAAAAAAAAACAGCAAAAATAAAAACAACCACACGACTCCAGGTTGCAACATCAACACATCTTCCCAGGTCTGTCATGGGAACATCATCCATCCATTTAGATCTACATGAGTTTGAAACAACTGTATATAATATCAGTCCACGGTTTTGATATTCTACATTTAAGGACATTGTTTCACTTCTCTCTGTGTCTAAAACAATAGAGGTCTATTGCTAAAGCTAGTCTTCTCATGGGCATGAAGTCAGAAAGAAAGTTCACGCTATGAAAATGAATCTGCATTCTTTGCACAGTCACGGAAAACAGGGCCTAACAGCTTAACTTGGGCTAATGCAAGTGAGTTAAACAATACATTTAATCAATATGTTCTAAAATAAACAATTGTAATACGCAAACATATAAATTCAACATTAATAATTCTTCATTACTAATCATGTTATAGTTACTTTAAACAAAAGGACTCAGTACATTCCAATCAGTATAACATGGACCTGCATTTCTCTACTTTTGCACACGTATTTAAATCATTAATCACTAGAAATTCAATATCATTTCAATACATTCTATTAGCCTAGAGTCTATATTACATCATAATCAGTTTAATCATTCAAACATTTAGTTTAATGTAAATAGCACCTATGTTGTAATACAATTCCAACGGATGCACATTTAAAATTACTTCTCACTGCATCTTCTACAATCAACTATTAGTACTTTTATTAACATAATGCATAAACTGTCACCTATAGATGACTTCTGTGACATGAGGGAAAGCACTAAAATTGTGACTACATGACAGATTTACCAAGTGGAGCCTTGTTGCACAGGAATACTCCTTGTCTTAGAAGGGGCAGGGAGAAAAAGAGTGATGTTGATCCAAATCCATAAAAACTTTCAGAAATGCATTTTATGCTCAAATATTATTATTATTTTTTTATTGTTTTTATCAGTATTTTCATATAGTCAGTAAAACAGATATACAACTCAGTGAAGTAGTACTCAAGCAGAATCACCAATTACAAATCGAGGATATCACCCGTCTTAGTCACAGCCATCATGTACAACATAAGAAGCCCCACAGCTTTGTTACATTTTTTACCACATAATAATATATCTATCAATGGTGACGTCCTGGCTCCATGTGGGTAACTGACATTTTAGGGTGGTTTCCTACTATCTAGTTTGCAATGGTTCTTCTTCTGAGATCACCAAATTATTTGTAATGCTAGGTCATACAGAGGTTATCAGATATACAAATAGACAACTATAACAACCATCACCATAACCGTACTGTAGCTAGTCCAGGTATAATCTGATCAAATCCAGGATTGTGCAAGGGTGACATAATTTGGGTGCATAAGCATAATATGTTGTGTTATGTCATGAAGATGTGGAGGGGCAGAAATGACCACTTATGGGAGATCTCACCAATCGCTGTGTGTGTGATTAATCTCTATGTCCTCCTTTCTGTGTTCAAGAAGGGTGGGGCGGAGGAATGAGTGGTGGTGTAACCTTTCTGTGTTGTCATTGTCGCTAGGTTATCAACTCCCTCTAGTTGGATTTAATGATTCATCCTGGGACCTCTCCATGTCCGCTACTTCTGCTTGAGAGGGCTGCGTGGATCCTGGGGGTTCTCGTTCTGCCAGATTATCTAACATGTATTTCCATAGTTCTATATGACATTCAGCATTTTCATAATTACGGACCATCTTCAACCTCCTCTCGTCAGCAATCCCCATTCCCTAAGGTCTGCCCTTCAGTGTTGCAACGCTGGAGGTCTGTTCTGGGTCCAATGTATCGGCACAGGATGTTTAGCCAGCACCAGTCCCATGTGTGAATCAGTAGTGCATTTTCTTCCCTCTTTTCGGGAAGAAAATTATGTTTAGTAGGCAGGGCTTTGGGATAGGTTAAATCTGTATTGTAGTGATTTCTTTCAGAGTGTTTTATAATGTCTGTCCAAAACCCACGCAATCATGGAAAATCCCAATCATGTGTATGAAGAGAGCCGGAGCAAATCCGCAAGGGCATCTGGGTGCATGAGTGGGGTAAATTCTATGAAGTCTCTGGGAAATGAATGTACGATGGAGGTAGTGTAACTGGGTTAATTTAAAGTGACCATTACTTGCTACTTCACTTACCTTCGCCACTCTGAGTCACTGAGTGAGGCATCCAGATCCGGTAACCATCTACTCTGCACCATTGCCATGTCCACCCTGCGGTCAAGTTTTAGGGCTTTATATATCCTAGATGTCAGGCCTCTATCGACTTTGGGGTCTAGGAATTGTTCGTAATATGTGGGACTCCACCAGTTTTTCCAGGAAAGAGGGCCATATTCCTATAATTGTTTGGGAGATTTTAGTGTATTGTAGATGCTGTCCCGGGGGTAACCATAAGATGGCTTGTGCTTTGTTGAGCGTAAGGAGTGCCCCATATTGATATAGGTCACCTACGGTTAAACAGCCATCATCATGTTATTTGGTAAGGTCCATGACAGTTTGTGCCTGTCTGAAGCTCGGTAGGCATTGTATAGGAAGTAATCTTGCATAAGGAGCACGTTTTAGTACAATGATGACTGTCCTTTCACATATCTCTGCTACCTGTCGAACTAAAAAAAAAGGTCTCATAAGGGACACCTTTTTCTCTCATTGAGTATCCAGGGAGATCCTCCACTCCCTCCCAGTCGCCCAGCAGATCCCTCTCAGCAGTCAATCTGTCGGTGCTCCACTGTATAGTGTATTGCAAAAGTCCTGCATAATAATACAATTGTAAATCCGGAACTCCTAGCCCACCCATGTCTGGGTCTAATTTTAAAATGTCCAATTTAACTCTGCTCTCCCTAAAATGGAGAATGGAAGTTTATTCCAGAAGCCAATTGCATACTCCAGTCATTGTAGTGTGGCTCCCATATTTAATTCGTAGTGGGCAGCATCTGTATGTGCTATTTGTATACCCAAGTACCTGAAATGCTCGCATTCCCAAGCAAGCAATGTTTGACGGAGGTCGTCTATGGTGCGATTCGCATATCCTACTATCGGGAAGAGTGAAGATTTTCGGTGATTAACATGCAGGCCTGACATTGCCAAATTCTGATAAGATGTTTACTAGTACTGGTACTCAATGTATTGGACTTGTCAGGTAGGTGAGGATGTCATACGCGTATAAGGAGACGTGTGTGCCTCCTCCCACTGTCACTCTCCAGTTCACCATCTCCCTCCTTAGTTTTTGTGCCAGAGGTTCCAGTGCAATCGCAAATAGGAGTGGGGACAGTGGACAACCTTGTCTGATCCCCCTCCCAATGTGAAATGCATCGGAAATCACCATGTCCGTGCGTATGCGAGCGAGTGGGTGGGTCCCAGGCAAGGAACTCCAGTCCTATTCTCATCCCCTCTAAACCCATCCACATGTATTCCCACTCAACAATATCAAATGCTTTTTCTATATCTAGTGCGGCCACTTCTGACAGAGTAGTGTCCCCTGCCATGGAGTGAAGAACATGGGACAGTCTTCTCAAATTCTTGTGTGTCCCCCTGCCTGGGATAAAGCTGCTTTGGTCTCTATGAATCAAGTTGGATATGACTCGTTTCAGCCATGTGGCAAGGACCTCAATCAGGATCTTAGTATCCACACGTAGCATGGAAAGGGGCCTGTACTCCTCTGGACTCCTATCAGGCTTAGGAAGCATAACTATCCAGGCTCTGCGCATTTATGGGGGGCAAGACACCCAGGCCCTCATTCTGACCTTGGCGGGCGGCGGAGGCCGCCCGCCAAAGTCCCGCCGTCAGGTTACCGTTCCGCGGTCGAAAGACCGCGGCGGTAATTCTGACTTTCCCGCTGGGCTGGCGGGCGGTCGCCTTCAGGCCGCCCGCCAGCCCAGCGGGAAAGAGGCTTCCACGATGAAGCCGGCTCGGAATCGAGCCGGCGGAGTGGAAGCTGTGCGACGGGTGCAGTTGCACCCGTCGCGTATTTCACTGTCTGCACAGCAGACAGTGAAATACATGTAGGGGCCCTCTTACGGGGGCCCCTGCAATGCCCATGCCAGTGGCATGGGCACTGCAGGGGCCCCCAGGGGCCCCGCGACCCCCCCTACCGCCATCCGGATCCCAGCGGTCGGACCGCCGGGATCCGGATGGCGGTAGGGGGGGTTGGAATCCCCTCGGCGGCGCAGCAAGCTGCGCCGCCTTGGAGGATTCATTGGGGCGGCGGTACACTGGCGGGAGCCCGCCAGTGGTGCCGGTCCGACCGCGGCTTTACCGCCGCGGTCGGAATCCCCATTGGAGCACCGCCGGCCTGTCGGCGGTGCTCCCGCGGTCCTCCGCCCTGGCGGTCTTTGACCGCCAGGGTCAGAATGACCGCCCCAGTCTCTTTGAGGGTTTTGAGTAATTTGAGTAATTGAGTAATTTGGGTAGTAGTTGGTTCTCATAGGCCTGATAGTATTCCACAGGCCACCTGTCTGGGCCTTGGACTTTTAAGCACACCATTTCTCCAAGTGCTTCTTTAAATTCCTCAAATTAGAGGTACTCATCTAGCCCCTCGTGTTGTGCCTCCGTGAGACAGGTAAGGGTCATGGGCACCACATACGTCTGTATTTCCAGTATTGGCATGGTCCCCACCCTTATTGTACACCGTCTTCAGGTGGTGCGTCAGTAACACCCGTTTGTAGTAAGGTATCCCACTATCACTTCACTAAGTTCCTCCCTAAAGACGGAGTCCTTTAGAGTTTCTGGTCACAATCTCCAGAGCGGGGCGTGAGGACTGTGTCCTCCCATCTGCCACTCCACTGATACTGGGGCAAGATCTGAGAGAAACCTGCCCATAATCTGAACGTTTGCAACCATCAGTGCAATGTCATGTGTTATCAGGAGTCTGAAAAGCCAGCTGTGTGTATGAGGCAAGACGGTAAAGCATGTGTATTCCTGAGTTGCAGGGAGTGTGGTTCGGCATATATCGGTACACTGTAACCGAACCATTATTGTCTGGAGCATTAGCCATGTGCGTTTTGATGCAGAACGTCTTGGCGTGTCTCAGTTTAGAACACAGGTAAAGTACCCTGCCCATACCCGAGGGGTCCCTAAATAGGGAGCCGGTTTGTTTTCTAATACAGGGAAATAGTCGCCATTGTCTATATTTGGGGTGTACACATTCAATAAGCATATTTTCAGGCCATTTAATAGTTTATGCACAAGTAGATACCAGCCATTGGTGTCTGCCCGATAGCCCCGAAGCATGAACGGTACCTGTGGGGCAACCCAAATAAGGACCCTGAGGGCATAGTTGGAATAAGTAGCGGAGTATACTTGTCCCCTCCATTTCCTATAAATGTGTCTCTTGGAGGAGCGCTATATGCACTCTATGACGGCGTAGGTAGGTGAGCACCCTGTGTCTTTTACATAGGAATTTAACCCCCCAACATTCCAAGTCAAGAGTCTATAGGGAGTACCCATAGTGGTGTATACGGTTAAATAGTACCCTGCAATCCATTGCGGATGTCGGTATTACAACCTTGACCATTAGTCTGACTAGCCATGACCCCCCCCCCCACTGTGTAGACCAAAAAACAACTTGTGCATCCCCAACAATCACTGAATTACCCCCATTATATCTTGAATCAAACAAACCAATATAGTGTGAGAATAAGACAAAGAACAATCCAAAGTATCATCATTCAGGCACTCGACACATGCATCTTTGAATACAATACTTTCACACCTAGCAGTCCACTCCCAGACCCACAATCATGGCCTCTAGAAGTCTATGCACTGGTGGGTAGTTGTGTGGGTCACCCTGACATGGGAACCACCCTTGGTGCTAACTTAATCACTCAATTTTTTAACTCTTCACTACAACATGCAACTGCATTTGCATCTCAACTTCACACACTGCATGCCACACACGCCGAATCTGTTACTGCCTCAGAGTTATCTCTGCAAGGGAGATAGCTTGGGGATACAGTCATCAGAAATGGCCCCATTCTTAGGTTGTATCCAGTGTTTGCATCCACGGATCAGCGAGTGGGCTGTATCACAATGCACACCAGAGAGGGCCCGGCTATTGATATTGTACGATGGCCAGAGCCTCAAGGAGTTACTTCATCAGTATATCATTTCTAAGTCAGGGTTGTTGATGTAAGGGCGCTATCATCCGCACTCAAAGCTGAGACTTCCTACACCAGAGACCATGCATCCTTTCTTTCCAGCCTCAGCCTCTCAGGTCCGTGCCAGGCCTCTGCTGCTGTCCAGATTGAGCGCTGTGGTCCTCCAAGCTCAGCGTGCCATCCTGTTATACCACCACTCTTTGGGATGGTCGAGTAGTCCAGAGTTTTTTCTGTTTCTTTGCTCCTGGCGTCTGGGCAGAGCTTGGTCCACGCCACCGCTGCTGCCCTCCGGTCCGTGCACATGTGGCAGGAATTTGTCCGTCTCTGTGCACCTCCAGCCAATCCCAGGCCGCTTCTGGGGTGACAAAGAAGTGAGTGCAGTCTTCATGTATTACTTTTTATTTTGCAGTGAACAGCAACATATAGCGGAGTCCCATCGCTTTGAGTTTCTGTTTTACGCCCCCAAAGGAGGCCCAGAGTTATTGGACCTGCCGCGTATAGTCCATGTAGATCTGTATTGTATGATTGTCAAATTTGGGGTTTCCCATTTATCACACTGTAAGAAGGATGGAGTTGCGGTCCCTATAATTAAGAATTTTGGTATTGAGTGTGCACGGTGTACATCCCACTGGTGGTTTAGGGGCCAAGGCCCTGTGCATCCTTTCTATGAGGACCATGGACAGGTATGCCTTAGGAAATGTTTCCCGTATCCACTTTTCAAGGAACAGTTCTGGGTCTCGGCCCACAGCCTCCTCTGGGAACCCCACAAAGAGAAGACTGCATCTCTACAATCTTCCCTCTAGATCTTCCGCTCTTCATTCTAAATTTGACATTTTTGTGGCGAGTGCTGCGAGCGCTGTTTTAAGTGCAGCAACTTTGTCGTGTAGCATAGTAACATGATGCTCCATGGCTAAGCATCTCTCTGCGACCACTTGGAGGTCTGCCCAAAGCAGACCAACATCAAGGGACAAAGCATCAATCTTGGCTTGCACATTGCCGCTAGAATACTCAATTATGGCTAGTATCTGTGCTCCCGATGGTTCGACCTGTGAGCTTGGACCCTCGTCAACCAGTGTTTGGGTAGGAGGCACAGTCCCCCCTCCATGGGTCCCTGGGGTCTATATTGGCCTATTTTATTCTGTTGAGTATTTCTCAGCACTCTGTCTTTCCCCATGGGTTCAGCTGGAGTTTTCAGTCTTTAACAGTGTCTCTGGGGAATTACACTCAGCTCAGCTCTCAGAGTCCAGCCAAGAGGTGCACTCAGATCAAGCCTCAGCAGGTATAGCTGTACACAGAGAGTAAATCTTTTCCATTAGAAGGTCCTCATGTCAGGACGCACTCATCTGTCCATGACATTGCAGTCCTTCAAGGTTGGCTTCCACTGTCGCATACATCAGCGGACCAGGTATACTGGTTTGAAGGCCGCACAGTGAGCCAAGAGAAATAGGCTGAGGCACACCCCACATGCAATCAGAAAGCTCCTCACTCCACCCCCCTTCAGTGTGGGGAACGAGGGCACGTACGAGCACCAACGGTCTTTCAAGGAGACAGGGGGCCCTACACCGAGTGTTGAAGTCCAACGTTAGGGAGCAAATATCAATGCAATGGGGTCTTGTGCGTTCCTCTCTAGCTCCGTTATGCAATTAACAGTTACTTATGGGCCGCGACTTGACATGTAAGGCTTCACCCCTGGTGCCCAGTGCCTTGCAGTGGTGTCTCAGTTAGGGGGAGGATTTGTGTACCCTGGTGCGGCCCCCCTGTAATTCTGTACCTCAAGAGCTGGGGCTACTATTGGATCCAAAACAGGCCTCCATCACGCAGGTCTAACTCTGATTCTGCATCAATGAGACTCCAGCATGTCCTCCCGTACCGTGCTGAGCTGTGTCCCCGCTGACTCAGGGGCCTCCCGGCTCCAGCACTGTTCAGCTCCAGGCAAGGCACAGCCAAATCCCCCCGGCAGCGATTCGGGTCACAGCTCAACCTGGAGCAGTAGCAAATTCACCCACATGGACAGCCTAGGATATTAGCCGGCTCTCTGCCACCTCCACACATCTTGTGGCATGGTTTTAAGTATTACCGGGTTGTCGCAGCCCCAAGCAGTACAGCTTCATCTCTGCACAGCAGCTCACCAAGCGGCGCTCTAGGCCATGGCGTCTCTGCCAGCGCCAATCATCCCAATCTGTGTGTCAAGGGAGGCCCCCAGGGAGTTAGTCGGCCCCTCCAGTACAGCCAGACAACTGGGGGTGCCTGCTACTGGATATAGTCTGGTATGCAGGATTTTTATGGGGCAATAGCAAAGCTTACAGGAAAGCCATCTGCACGGTTGCCATCTTGGCCACGCCCCGAGTCAACTTTTATTTGATCAAAATAAACTCCAAATTGTTTAACACAGAAACCTTGGGTGGTTCATTTCTGGTGTACATGTTCACCATGGGTGGTTCATTTCTGGTGTACATGTTTTCTCTTCCTCTGTAAAACAACACCATTCCAAGTAGGGGCCCTGCAGCGATGACAGTTTTGAACTGCTTGTAGCAGAGGGAAGATGGATGGGAGTCCCTCGTATGAAAGTGACCTGACTCCAGTGGCAGCCTTGGAAATCAGACGGGGCAACTAAAACTTGGCCCAGTAGTACCAATGGAGCACAGGTTGCTAAGAAACACTGGTTCGCTTACAGGGAGAAGACGAAAATGGGGTGAAATTTATGCAAATGTGTCAAAAGCTCAGAAACACATTTTAAAATATAGGGGCATATTTATACTCTGTAAACTTCTGACGCAAATTCGGCGCGAACCTAACACCATATTTATACTTTGACGCCCGACCCCGTGAACATCAAAATTCAGGAGTGTGCGTCATTTTCTAGATGTGTGAAACCGCCTTGCGTTAATGACATGCAAGGTAGGCGTTCCCATCCAAAAAATGACTTTAAGGCATGTGCGCCTTATTTATACTCCTGCGTCATTTTGATGCACAGGAGGGGGCGGGCCTTAAAAAAATGGCGCCCAGCCTGATTTGCGCCGTTTTTTAACGCCTGGGTGAGGGCAGGCGTTAAGGGACCTGTGGACTAATTTCCATGGTTTCTGACCATGGAAGCAGTCCACAGGTGCCATTCCCTGACCCCAGGGACATGTTTTTTACTCTAACTTGACTTGCACCATTTTTTGACTCACAATCCCCATTCTTCCCTACGCCAGCGTTGCCCGGTTAGAGTCATTTTTTTTTTACTCTAACCAGGTCGCAGCCCCAGCTAACGACAATCCATAAATAAGGCGCCCGCCTGGTGCGTTGGAATGGCGTTAGCCGGTCGTAAATATTTTGACGCAAACCAGCGCTGGCGCTGGTTTGCGTCAAACAGTATAAATATGGGCCATATTGCCTTCAAATATAAACTTTTGTGGACAAAATAACTTCCAAATTGTTTAGGACAGAAGCATTAGGGAGTGGTAAGAAATAATGGTAGTTGGTGGTGTACCTGTCTTCTAATGTTCAGGCAGGAACAGTTTATCAGTCCTCTGCCAGTTTGCTGATGAGTGTAATTTTGGAAGGTGACAGCCCCAACAACGAAGTTTGTAAACTCAGGCCTTTCACAACTGCCTTGTACAAACTGGAGCTCTGTCTTGAGGTTCAATGTTGGCATTTACTATCAATAGTGTTTTTTCTTAATACCTTTTCTTAGCGAGTATATATTGTCTCTGTTATGTTTGGACAGATTTGTAAAAGAGAGGTTACCGTCTAGTCAACCGTTTTCTATTTTAATGCTATTGTCTTCAGACCAGATACGCTTATATAATGAGGCAATCCTGAGCTGTAAATTTTAAGATTTTAACAAATAACAGAACTTCAGCCAACATCCGTCTACAGCGCTATCAATCTGCAACAACTGACGCGCGCTGGGATGTCTGCCAAGAATGGGCTCAGAGAAATGTTTTGTATTTAAGCACTGCTCCTCTGGGACTGTCCCTGTTCAGCTCTGACTTCTTACACTCCATGATAAAAGTCTCAGGCCCTGCGCTTCCCTCCAGCGCCCATCTCACGTCTCAGTGTTCTCCTCTTCAGACTCTGAGGTATCACATAGCTCCAAGCTTACCGTAGGATCCATGTTTTCCCTTAGTCACAATCTCACCTCAAGCTGGGTCCTCTCCTCATTATTCCAGGCTTTTCTCACGTTTTGTGGTGCGCATACTGACCCAGTTTTACCTCCGTTTTTATGCTCTCCCATCCTTGACTCCTCTCTTAGGGCCAGATGTACCAAAGGGTTTTACCCATTCTGTGTCTATGGGAAAATGTGTTTGTACATATGGCCCTTAGTCCCAAGTACATTCTCAAGCACGTTGCTCCCAGTTATTATTGTCCAACAGTCCCAGCCTCACTACATGCTCAGTGTTTCAAGTGTTGTCCCAGTTACACCCACATCTGTGGTTTCCACACTGTCCAAGTCTTAATTCTATCTTTGTGCTCGCCCATCCTGCCTTATTCTCATTTCCCCTAGAAAGCCCTCTTTATAGCTCAGTCTCTATGTTCCCCCATTGTGTCCGAGTTGGGAGTTCTCACTGCATTATCTTTTCAGCCCTAGCCACCCCCTTTGCTGTCAAGTGGCACCCTGCAACACATTTATTTCATCCCCCTAAAAACTGGCTCTGCCACTAGACAAAGATGAGTCAGAACAGCTTTCAGAGAGGCATACTCTTTGCTGATCATACCCCATTCTAACCCACAATTTAATTTGATCCCCAATAGTATTATGGGGGCTTTTCACACTCTTCTCTCCCTATTCCACAATTCTTTGAGGGTTTCTTCAAAGCTTTCCATTGTGCCCAACTTCTATGGAATCTGCATTCAGGTGTACATGAAGGGGTCAAAACAAGAAATAAGTGAAGCCTATGAAGTTTAGAATTGGTAGGCTCTGAAAGGAGATATGACTCAATTAAGTCGCAGAACACCTGCTGTCCACCCACCTCTGACACTAAGGTTACCAATACAAACACCCACCCCTCCCTCTTGAAAGTCCCCAATGCATCACTCTAACTCTCCTTTCAGGCCTTTCCCTAGCCAAAGTCCCAGGCCAACAGGAAAAAAAGAAAAAGTAGTTTTCAGCCAGGGACTGCTGGGCTACCAAATGTGCAGCATGGCAGCCAGAGGTTGCGAAACTGACCAGCTCTTGCTCTATTCTCATATCGTCATTCCAGTGATACTGGAATGGAGGGTCAGTGTGCTCCTAGTATTTTTGAACATTGTAGTTTGGGTGGCCAGCTACTGCTGGACTGCTCTGGGGTTGCTGAGATGGGACTGTTGTAGTTCTTTGTTGCTCAATGCTGTCTCTGGAGTGAGCATGTTGTGTGGTGGGGTTGCCGGGAGTGGGATGAAGGACTGTCATGCTTTTGATCGTAGCACTACACTCACCATGACCTCCACAGTTAAAACGTACAAGTTGATGACATGGAACGTCTGTGGGTTGAGGTCAGCAGCCAAGCGCCACAAAATCCTGATGTACCTTTGAAGGTGGGGGGTCCATATTGCCCTGCTCCAAGAGACGCACCTCACAAGCACAAAGCCTTTTGGGATGATGGCCAGGTCAAATCCATGCCACGCCTTATTCTGTCTTTGCAATGGTGGCATTGATCTGGGAGAGAGTGGGAGTCCACTTTGATGCCCTGACGACTGAGACAGACAGAGAGGCCCGATACATCCAGGTGGAGGGAAGGCTCTGCTACCAGCAGCTAGTATTTGGTAGCCTACCTGCCCTGAATCAGAATCAGGCCGCCTTTCTCCATGCCACCTCGACATGACTGAGCCACCTAGCAGGGGGATCACTCCTTCTTGGGTCAACTTCAACTAGGTGCTTGACACTACACTGGATCACTCCACTCCCCTATTAATTGGAACAGTGACCCACAGGGCAGTTGCACTCTGAATAGCTGGCTAATGTACAGAGACATGGAGGACACCTGTCATACGCAACTTGCAGCAGACAGCGACTACCATTTTACTCAGGCCTTTGTCGGGTACACACCAGGAGTGACCGCTATGTATGCTCCAGGGCACTAAGTGGTTGCATTACACACACTGAATATCTGGGCTGCACCCTTTCTGACCACAGCCCTCTCCTACTGAGGCTCCAGGCCAACAGAAGAGCACACACTTATACCTACATGGTAGGCTGCATTCAGCAGCTCTGGAAGATGCCACCTTCTGAGACTCCTTAGCCAAGCAAGTGACTCAGTACTTCACCACAAACCCTGGGACAGTGTTGAGTCGACGATTGGAATGGGAGGCCTTTAAGGTGGTGGTGGTGGTTAGGGGACACTATCAGTCGGAATCAGTCAGGACCTGGGTTGGTAACTCACGAGGGTGGAGGATGATCTCCATGAACAAGATAATGAACAGGGCCCTGACCCGGATGCTCTCCCACAGCTGCTGGAGGCTTGAGAGTTATACAATATGGCTCTGGAATGTCTCCAGTGCCAAAACTATAAGGCCTATGTGAGTCGAGCACATGAGGAGGAGAGGAAGTCGGGGAGACTCTTCACCTGGCTTGTCCACCCTGAGAACAGGGGGGCCTTCATTACCCGCATGCTGACTCTGGGAGTGACAACCCTCTTCTCCCCCTGAGACATCAAAAGGGCATTCTGGGACTATTGTCTCTCCCTCTATCGACCACTAGAGGCTGGCCTTCCGGTGACATTTGCCCACTCTTGGATCGCCTTACCTTCCGGAGCCTTCCCACACAGGAGAGGGAGGCACTGGGTGCCCTGGTCACGGCCAGGAAAATCACAGTGCCATTAAGGCCATGGCAATGGGCTCTCCTTGGAGTTCTATGTAGTATTTGTGGGCAAACTGGTGCCGAGACTGGAATTAGTATATGTGGGGGCTTACATGATGGGATTACTTCTGGCCATGACCAGGGAAGCCTTGGTGGTCCTCCTGCCCAAGTCCAGTTTCCCAGAGGCAATGGTCACTCATTTCCGGTCTCTATTCATGCTTAATACTGATTTTAAAATACTTAGTAAAGTGCTTACCTCTCTCTTATTGCCCTATATGCAGGGCCTGATTCACATGGATCAAAATGGGTTCATACCGACCCGCAACTCATCCTTTAACATCTGGCGGCCATGCTTTGTACTCCACACCCACAACCTGTCTGCTAACCCCCTTACAAATATTATGTCGGTCGACTTAGAGAACGCCTTCAACACTGTGAGGTGGGACCTTCTGGAGGGCACCATGCTTAGAATGGGGCTGGGCACAGAATGGACTTGATGGGTACGCCTGCTCTTTGCTGCCCAATGTTAAGGGTCAAAACGGGGGGAACATTCGCTGACTTTGATGAAGTGTTCCAAGGCACGATTGCCTGGTCGCCCTTGCTGTTCGCCATTGAACCACTGGTGGAGAGGTTCTGCATGGAAAGCACGAGTTGGGTCATAGAGGTAGGCAGCACAGCCCATATAATCTCCCTATATGCCGATGACCTACTAATAAATCTCTGGAACGGCAAGCAGGACTTCCCTCAGGCACTTCAGGTCCTAGAGGAATTTGGCTTGTACTTGGGCCTTTGGGTTAACTGGTAAAACCTGTATTTTTTTTTACTGATCAGTGGAGTACCATGGCCCACCACCTGCCCACCTGGCATACTTAGGATGCTCTTAGATACCTGGGAGTTCAGATTTTTCACGACATCATGGACCTACGCAAAGGTAACCTGGGGTAGACACTTTGATCACTCAAGTCGTGTGTGCCCTTCTGGCAGTCACTCAAACTGCTCATCATGGCATGTATAGCGTTCTCCAAAATGATCATGCTCCCACAGCTCCTCTACTTCTTTGAGAATGTTCCGGTGAGGGTTCCAGTGGCTTGGTTCCGAATACCTGACACTCTCCTTCAGGAGCTGATCTGGGGCAGCGGCTGCCACAGCGTGGCGCTACCCACCCCTCTTCACCCCCACTTGAGGGTGGACTGGGAGTGCTGGACTTTGAACTATATTTCTTAGCGGCTCAGCTTCAGTGGCTAACCAGGTGGCTGGATGGAATGGGACTGCTGGAGCTTGGCCAGGTAGGCTCTGAGTCCAACCAGGGTATGAGGATTCCCTGCCCAGGTGAACTCCTGTTCACGGCCTTATTCTGCTGGCGGCGCAGCAGGCGGTGGACAGGGAGAGTGACACCTTATGCCCCTGAATTGCCATTGGTGGGACTATCCCATGGTTACCCCATGGCTTTCTTCACTGCGGGGCAGCTGTGCTCAAGAATGGAAGCAGGGTGACTGACTATGGGCAGCTGCTTCCAAGCAGGCACTCTTATCCCCCTCAGACTTATCAGAGCAGTCAGGCTTACCCCTAAGCCAGTTCTTCACCTATGAAGAACTTACAGACACATTCCAGGAATTATGGTGATCGCCTGAGACAGAATCTTAGACACATGAGATCCTTAAACTCTTACTGACATTAGGATCCGGCAGACACTTGGTCACATCATTCTATAGCACATTGAACAGATTGGCTGGAAGGCCCTTGGATGTCCTTTGAGCCCACTGGGCCATGGACTTAGGTCGGGACTTAACAGATGCTGAAATGGGGGAGGTTGCTGGTCTATTCCCAGAAGGTTTCCTGTAACTCATATCTCAAGTATATCCAATATAACTAAACACATAGAACCTACCTGACACCATACAGGACCAGGGCCATCTATGGAGGAAACTCCAGGGGATGCCCCCGCTGTATGACATTAGACACTGGACTCTCTGGGTTCTGGGACGAGGTCATCCTAAAGCTTAATGAGACTTTGAATAGGACTTTTAAAAAACACTCTTGAAATATGCCTCTTGGATGCCTTTCCCAGACCAGAAAATAAGAAAGTAGGGAATAGGGTTTTTGACCTGGCACTGATCCTGGACAAAACACGTAGTGCAATGGCCTAGAAATATTCCCAGGTTTAAAGGTGTGGGGTTAGAGTTGAAACCTGGGCCAAGGATGTCACATTGTAGGCCTGACCTGAGGAAAGGGCATTGATTCAAGAGGAGGCCTCATGGGTTCATCATAGGCCCATAACAACCTGGAGGTTGGAGGTGGTGGAGGAATGGTTGTTCCCCACAATGGCAAGTGAACAGGCTGACAATGAGGGAGGGGAACTGGAGGAGGCGGTGTGACATTGCTGGGTGAACGAGAGCTAAGGCCCGGGCTGCCCTGCATACAGAGGGGCTGGGGCTGACTGGGGCTGATGACCCCGAAGACAGAGATAGTGGCTGAGGGTTTCCCTCCCACCCCAATTCAGCCTGGATCTCCCTTCGATACCGTGCACCCCACAAGCACTCCTTTGCTACTACAACACTCTCCGGACAGGGGGTTCTGCATGAACATGGCTTAGTTTACTTATTTATTTTCTACTTACAAGCATATCTCACTTGGCACTACAGTCATGTCCCCAACCTTCACAAGGGAAAGTTAACTCACTCAAAAAAATGTTAACGACTGTGGAAGTTCAACATGATTTGCTTGAAACTTTGCCTATACTGTTTTTACTACATGCGATGTCCATGCATATCGGTCTGTGTACCCTGTCTTATCAAACTTACCAAAATGCCAATTAAACATGAGTTAAAAAAAAGCACTTGTCTTCACAACATGTTGGTAGTCAATATATTTGCAGGCTCAAATACACAACTGTCGAAACTTTCACAAGCAACATTTCAAAATAATTAAGTTGCTCCATCATTTCACCAATCAAGTTACTACTTAATTTTGTTTCCTAAAAATGATTCTAAAGATAATTATGGCAGTTTAATCCTCAAAGAGATAGCCCAGAGAAATAAAACAAGCATTTGAAGTGCAATAGGTCTTGCATTTGATTCAGTTATAGCTACTGGCATTGCAAATTCATAACGGTACTTTTCTTTCCACATAAATTGGTCAACCCTGCCTCAATTTCGTCTTTTCCTGCCATATAATTACAGTGGTCCTGAATACGACTAAAACACTTCCATTTACCTTCTTCCTCTATCTGCAGCAAAAAATGAAGATGTTGCCATTTAGCATCCTAATTTAAATAATCTAACATGCAAATTCAAATAGAACACATCTTTCATCACCCCACCATAAGAGTTGCTGGCTGGCTAACATAATTCCCCTAAAAAAGACAAGACAGCCACAAAGGACAAATAAACATGAAGGGTCACCCAAACATATCAAGACTGTTCAGTCATAGTGTAGTAAGGATGTTAAGCTGGCCTGGATCATGGTCATAATTGTTATAAGGAGAGATTATTAAAATATATACAATTATTATATAAACCTAGAAGGCACCATAACAAAAATATCATTTGTAAGAAACATTGTAATTGTAACCATTTTGTTAGCCCATAGCGAGCATAACCCCATTAAAAAATAAACAGGAGAAAATAATGCAGTATACTTAGCTCCTAGAGGGCATTTTTAGGACTAGGAGGCCTACTGCAGTGCTATTACAAATGAGACCTTTAAAACACAACTTCACCCAGCTGTAAAACAAATGTTTTAGCCATGGGAAAGCTTATAAGACACTGAATGGTGGGAGGGGTTAACTAACCTAGTGTGGGGACCCAGAGATGATGTAGAAAGAAAAAGCATTTTGAAGGTGGTCACATTGTCCTAGGACCACCACAGGCTGAGTTATGATATGTTTTCTAAAAGTAATGCCCTGCAAAGTTTATGGGGCGGGTTTTCGTGCCTCGAATATTAGTGTATGCTGACTGCAATGCTAAGAACAGCCCCTAGAGGACACCACAATAAAAATAGCATTTAGAAGAAACATGGTCATGTAACCATACAGTCAGCCATCAGAGAGCATAACCACATGAAAATAGAATGGGAGAAAGTAATCCATTGTAACCATATTTTTAGCCCTAGAGGGTGTAGTGCATTACACATTTTTAAGGCAAGCAGGCCTGTTGCAATGATATTACAAACAAGGACCATAAAGCATAACTTCTCCCAGCTGTAAAACAAAGGTTCCAGCCATGAGAGAGCTTAAAAGATAATGAATGTTGGTAAGGGTTATTCTTTTAGAGTTTCCAATAACATAGTTTGGGGACTCAGAGATGATGCAGACAGAAAGAGCACATTCTGGTCAAAGTTTTGAAGGTGGCCCTATTGTCCTAGGACCACCCCAGACAGTGTTACGAGAAAAACGATTTTGTAAAAGTAATGCCCTGCAGAGCCTTATGGTGCAAGTTTCCATGCCACAAATATTTTAGTATGTTGATATGACTGTAATGCTTAGAACAGCCCATAGAGGACACCACAATGAAAATAGCATTTGTAAGAAACATGGTCATGTAAATAGATAGTTAGCACCTAGAGGGCATAACCACACAAAAAGAAAATGCCAATCAATAATGCAGTGTAACCATACATTTAGTCCCTAGGGGGCATAGTGCATTAGACATTTTGAAGGGAAGCAGACCTAAAGCAATGACATTACAAACAAGGCCCTTAAAACACAAGCTATTCCCAGCTGTAAAACAAAAATTCGAGACATGAGAGCACTTAAAAAGACACTAAATGGTGGGAGGGGTTATTATTTGGGGTCACCACTAACATAGTGTGGGACCCAGAGATGACCAAGGCAGAAAGGCAGAAAGAGCATGTTGTGGTGAATATTTTGTAGGTGGTCCCATTGTTCTAGGACCACCACAGGCTGAGTTGTGAGCAAAAATGTTTTGTAAAAGTAATACCCTACAAAGCATTATGGGGCGAGTATCCCCAAGTGCAGTGAATATTGTAGTATTGGCTCTCCCGATGTGCCAGGAAAGCCGCTTTCACTTTGAGGATTTTTGTTTTATGTAATGCATTTACCAATTCCAAGTGTTTTAAGGGGAGAGCCACAAGAAATAAATCTGATTAGGTAACTGTGAACAATGTGGCCAGCACTCCAGTACCAACAATCAAGTTAATGCTGTTGTGCCTTTGAGCACCATGGCCGCCATGCAGCACGAAGGGGAGAGACAAAAGGGAAAAAAATAGTTTGCCCACCCTGAAGTATATCAGCAATCGTGCAATAATCCATGTAAATGGGGCAGTCTGCAAGGTGTGACAAAAACAACCTCAAGGCGGGACAAACGTAAAGCATTTACGAATTACATCAAGTGATTTTTGAAAGGCAAGACCAAGAAATGGATGAAAGTGATGGGCGTGGTTAAAAGCCCACAATACTTACAATAGGTCAAAACGCTTGTGCATCCAACCTAAAACATGGTCTCAGTATACTCCATCCTGCAACACTAGTAATGATTCCAGAATATTCCTTTGTTTCAGGATGTAAGGGAGCGGGTGTAGATCTATTGTGAGTCAGGACCTCATTTGTTATGGTCACTATTATCCGTAAACCGTTATTGCTGCCTTTGCACTTTTATGGTAAGCGAAAAAATGACATAGGAAAGGGAATGAGAAAGCTTCTGCTCTAGCAGACTGCACTGCAGGATGCTGGTGGTGCCAGGGGCATCAAGGCAGACAAAAACCATCCACTCCGAAGGAGTAGTGGATTCAGTGCAATTTCTCCTCTGGAACCATTTCTTTCAGGTAACATGAAGCACGTTCCTCATTCCTGAAATATACAGCTAGAGGAGAAGTGGCGAAGGGAGAAGACCAAGAGTTCTGGAAATTGAGACTGGAGGGTGGGTGGAAGGGAACGTCCCAATAGGGGATAAAAGTTAGTTTCCTCTGTGTCTCACTGCATCTAGAGTTCAACATTACCTGCCCCCTCAAACCACAAACTGATATGAGACAGTATGCCATAGTCACTGATGCTCGAGGGTAATGTCCTACCTTGGTGACACAGGGGTAGGCGGATGGGTGAGCTTTTGGTTTGCATTCTAATGGCTCAGGCACCATCAAGTTCTTTCTCTTATTAAGTCACCAGTGTTCTGAAGCTCTTGAGCAACTATATGAATCTGAGACTCACAGAAAACAAACCCCATCTCTAACAATGTTACTGCTGCTGTTGTACTGTCTACATTTGTTCATTTGTCTGATATTTAATATCCTTTAGGTGTCAAATGTCAGCCGCTCCCCCTCCCGTTCACAACCTACACTTCTTTATTTGCAGTGCTGTTTCCTCAGCTGATACTCCACCACCACACTTTTCACTGGATGCCTGGCATTCGGTAGGCGCTGGAAGCAGAAGGTTACATGTGCAGAACACCTGAACTGACCTTCTTTGATGCTAAACAGGTGAGGGCAACTTGTCAATTCTTCGGCGCCGTAGATAAACTAGTAATAAAGCAACTTAAAAAGGGTATGAGGACAGACCACAAAGTCCTTGCACTGGACCCTTTGCTGCAATTTCACCACACTTAGGGCAAGATGTGCTAAGGGTTACTGTGTCGTTGCAAATCCAGTTTCTCACAATCTCAAGGTTTGCAATATGAAAATCCCTTTATATATATACACACCATTTTGTAATTCAGAAATGTTTCTCCAAATTGCAACATTTGGTTTTCAACCCCATCACAGTTAACTGAATCGCAGTTTGGAAGAGGTGTTGCTTCCGAATTGAGAGTTATGGTATATACTAATGATTTACAACTGCAATTCCAGCCACAATCCATTAATCAGTTATCAACTCCCAAGTTTACCTAATAACCAATTTACAAAAAGGAAGGGTTGCATCTTTGGAAGGAGTAGTTAGCGGTATAGGACAACTACTGCCTGGTCGCACTTAAGTTTTCCAGAACAGAAACATTTTTAAAAAGCAGTCCTGGGGTTCCATTGATAAAATCGAATTGCTTAAAAAAAGTTTTCTAATTTGGAATGCAATCACAGGGATGGCGGTCTGCTGACTCTTGCAAATTGTAGCCAATCCCATGGAGTTGCAAATTGTACCTGCCCAATGAATATTAGTCGGTGTGTTCACAACCATTTGTAACTCCATTTTTAAAACACAAACTATTAGTATAGGAGTCAGTTCCCAAAATAAAATACAGGTCACAAAAAGTTGGCACAACACTTGAAACCACATTTTGACCAGTATCTTAGTACATCTGGCCCCTGACGCCTTCACATTCTCCGTAACATCTTTTGACGAATGAGGACAGAACATGTTCAGTGACTCAGCACCCAAACTCGCCTACAGTGGAGGGCTGATGTGCCATTGGAGCCATCTGCATATTTTCATAACTTGCTGAATGCTGACCAGTCCCACAAGCGCTTAACACCGACATTAAGTCCTGGGCTGCCCAATGATGAATGTGGACATAGTTTGTTCCTTCCATCCTGGTCGCTTGAAGGCTCCTCTTCAAAAGCATTATAAATGCTGCGAAGAAACCTCCACGGGCCAGAGGAGATGCAGAATAAGAGGTGCTGAACCGGCGGAGGCCCCGACTGACCCCAGACAGAGACAATAGGATAACGAGCTAATGGAAAATACACGCAAAACACAATGAAGCTGGGTCTGTCGACAATCTGATCAAAGGGCACACAGGAGAGGCAGGGCGCGATGATTCACATGTGAGATAATTAGTTCTGCTTTTTCTAAGTTTTTGCCCTGTTTTGTGTCCAGACAAAGAAAAAGGAATTGGTAACCCGGGACCCGCGGTCTTTCACACAGATTATGGTCTGGGACAGCCTCTAATAACTTAAATCGGACTTTAAGAATAGCAGCCATTTGCGCCTCACCTCTTAATGGAGCATAATCTGGCCAGGTTTAAAACCTGCCGGCTCCCCTTCCTCAGATCCAAGTCGGCCTTGCATAACACCGTCTCGAGGCAGATGGGCAGCAACAATGGCAGGGGCAGCACAAAGGCCTTGATGGGTGGAGGGAAGGGCAGAGTTGACCCGGCCTCCGCCAACCTAGACTTGTAGTCGCAGGGAACGTCCGATTACCCCTCGCAGAACCTGGGTTTAAACTCACACAAACATATTGGATCCCAGCAGGGATAATCCAATAAAAACCTTTCAGTCAACAATAATAATACAGTTAATTATGTGAAAGTTTGCTAAAAGAATGTTGCATGTCCAATAATAACTAACTATACTATTGTTGACTGAAAGTTTTTTGTTGATGTATCCTGCTGACAACCCTTAGGGTTGTATGTGTACCCCTGCCAGCTTAGAGCCCTATGAACCAAGAGGGGGTCAGGAAGCACTTCCTCCAGTTCAATTACACCAATGGATGAATTTGTTTTCTTATAACACAGGGGTAGTCAGACAGCTCCAAACTGTCTAGGCCATGCACCACAGGGTTATAATTATCAACAGTGCAGCAGGTGAAGTGGTACTACAGCCCCGGGTGAGGGGCCCACTGCAACACAATTACAGTTTATTTTTAACAAGCACACCAGGGGATGGATTTAGGGGTTAGTGGGTGTGGGGTGTGGTGGAGAGGGGAACATGATGTTATTTCACTTGCTTGCTTCAGTGCCAATTAAACTTTTCCTACGCCAATGCTGGACTTCAAATAAATAAAAAGCATTTGCAATGCAACGGGTCTCGCGTTTGCTTGTGTTGGAGCTAATAGCGTTGTAAACTCATAACCGGACTTTTCTTGCCACATAAACCATGTACGTAACCGGAAAAAGTGCAATTAACTGTGTAACAGGGTCGATATTATGCAAAGCGCTCGACTTCTGCCAGACGAGATCGCGCTGCGAAAATAGAGAAAAAGTAGTCCACGAACCGGATGGAAAACAGCGAGACTCGTATGTTTACAGTACTTGGTCGATGCGCTCAAGGAGGGCTAACCACCGGAAAAGGCATGATGTATGCGTGCCTTCCACTAATGAAATCAAGCAGATTCTAACAGGCAAGCCCACGAACCAATGAAAGACACTGATGTGACGTGGACGGGGCTCCGAGCCCTTTTTAATTCCTAACGCGTCTTGCTAGCGAAACGCATGTGCAAGCGCATGCCACGCAGGTTCGACCCTAAAAATGTGTCCATCAGGTTGGATCCATCCTACCGATGAAGTCCCATCTTTGTCAAATACAGGCACCTGCTAGAGGAAGAACCACCCTACATAGGTTGCAAAGACACTTTAAGGCATAGGTTAAGTGGTCTCTGGCCCAGCAGCCCAGCCTTTTAGGGGGTCCTAATAGATCTGTCTCTTTTCTCCACCCAGCCCTGGCTTAATGACCTTGAATGATTCTTAAAGATACATTGTTTTAAGTACCACTTTCCTTTAGTTTATGTTTAGTACTGGTGATGTGTGGGAGTCTTTTACAGACATTTTGCAGAGAAATGTTGTGTTTTTGTTTTTCAACACCATGCAACATCCATAAAAAAAGTTCCTTTTAGATAGAAACAGGGCCTCACCTATGAGAAATGACAGTGGGTCGCAGATATTATTTGCAATAATATTAGTGAGCTTCTGCTATATTACAATATTGAAAAAACACCACTATCCCTGAATATGAGATAGAAACATTTAAAATTTGCACAAGTGTTCCTGTGCTTTGTCAGTGACCTGGCCAAAGAGGACATGAAAAAGCCGAAATTGGATCACAGTTTCAAATCTGTTCCGAACGGGAGTCCCTAAAGTCCTTCAAATGTCCCCGATTGGATGGTGCATTAGGGGCCGCAGTGAAACTGTAGTGCAGCACAGATGAAAGTACACCATTAGAACTAGAAAGAGAGTAAGTAAAAAGCATTCATGTGTTGCTGAGGCTGGGTAGTGTGATGCTTAAAATACATCCTGTGCCCGAATACAGCCCAGTGATTAAGGATTCCTAGGAGACATAGGTAAGGAGCCCCAGACTTTTCTGGGAAATCTTATTATTTGTTTAAAAGTGTTTTCTACTGCTACCCATGCCTGTTTACTGTAGACTCTCTGTGTTTCAGGCAGCTTGGCCTTTTTAAAGTGCTGTTTTTTAGCTGTGACTGTTTGAAATTTCCCTCCTAGTTTGTGGCAAAAGACTTCATAAAGCGCGCCACTCTTTTTTAAGTAAAAAGGCTACATACACCTCCGTGGCTAACCAGAGTGTGTTTAGGAGACTGCTTAATCTGTTTCTGTGATTTGAATTGTGTTTAGAAACTGTCTGCATCACCTGTTTTGCATTGAAAAAGCCACATTTCTGAGTGCACAACAAGCAGTATTTCAGTGTTTTTTACAATCTCTCCCTTATCTGGAAAGTAGACTCTGCTAGCTTGGAAGTGTGGATTCAGCCTGTCTGTATCCAAGGAGATTCTGAATAGAGCAGCAGCTTCCTCCTCCCTTCCCACAGGGGCTGAGGCTTCCGTTAACCTGGCCCTTATATAAGTTTCTATTGGCTGTTGCATATGGTGTTGTAATGGATTGTTGGTGTTGGTCTTTCTATTGACTTAGGGATTATGGTTGGGTTTGTGATTGGTACTAGGTGTGAGATTCCTATTGGTTCCTGGTTTTAGGTTTGGGGTTGTGATTGGTTGTCAGAACAAGGAGTATGATTGGTGAATAGGGCTGGGTCTCCCATTGGTTGTGGGGTTCAGGGCTACAAATTTGATTGGTTAGGACTAGGTTTCTATTGGCCAGTAGGGCTATTTAAGCTTAGGGCTCAGGGCATCTCAGCCAAGGACGGAGAAGACAAGGGTAATTGCCTGTTTGGGCCTTTTCGGGCCTAGGGCCAGAAATGCTGCCCAATTTCCCATTTACCCGAAAGGACCTTACTCCCTACACATTCATCAACATGCAAACACATTATCAGCAAAGACATGCAACTCTTGCATCACACACTCACCTCATATAGATTGCAATGTCTAATCAGCCAACACAAAACCCCATATACCACACTTATACACATATCCACCACAACTACAACAGTAAAACACCTTCATTCTCACAGCACATACTACTCTGTCCATTCCCACTAACACATCCTGCCATCACCCACACAACACAAAACCACATTATACATTACTTTCAGCCATCCAGATACACAATCCCTGTTCATACAAACCAACAGCACTATCCTCTATTTGCTCTTGCCATAACCCCTTTTATCATGACAAAACCTAAACCCAGCCTTCCAACACACCATCTACAAACACCCTTCCCCTCTCCTCACCAATTACACACAACCATACAATCCTCACACTCCATTCCACCACACATATTACCTCTTCCAGTCATAATAACTAACACAAACATCCCTGACACACGTCCATCCCCTCTTACACACATCTCCAAAACACATCAACACCCCTGTAATACTCTAATAACACTCACCAGCACTTACCCCATACAACTCCTTCACAGAAAAACACTACATCAATATCCCCTCTCACTATTACACGAAAACAATACAGACCACACACATCAGCACATCAAAGTAACACAAACTTTCATTGTACTTTCCTTCACACCCAGTCCCACCCTCATGACTACACAAAGAATACAAATCCTGACCAATCTTTACCCCTACATTCTCACTCTTCACAAACATCTACCACAAGCACCCCAACACAGCAACATTCATTTACCCGCCTCTCATCCATTGCACAATTTAGAGCCTTACATTATGAGCCACATGCTCCACCACCATCCCTAACCCATACTCCTTCCACAATAAACAGACGCAAACAAAATAAACAACATGCCACTCTTAACAACTTCGCATCCCCTTGTCTATTACATAATAAGGCTACCCTACAAAAAAAGTACACTCTTTATGTCTCTCTCAGCCACCAATTCCACCACTGACACACACAGACACAACAAAATGCCACCTAAGCCTGCTGGAAGAGGAACACTAAATTTTAAAACAGGACAATTGTGACCCTCACACAGTATCACAACTAACACCTCACCTGCTACAAGCTCAAAATATACTGCTCACCCTTCTCCTAAACAAAACAACATCGCCACTAACATACTTTTTCTAAACTGCCTGCTCATAATTGCTCGATCACTCTAAAAAAAAAACAAGCATTGACCACATCTACGACCTGCTCACAGACACACAACCTGACTTACTATTCATAACAGAATAATGGTTGGTAGATGACACTGCCCCAGTGTTGCATGAAGCCGTTCCTCC
Organism: Pleurodeles waltl; assembly: GCF_031143425.1. NCBI lineage: Eukaryota > Metazoa > Chordata > Amphibia > Caudata > Salamandridae > Pleurodeles > Pleurodeles waltl. The sequence goes on along the minus strand of NC_090437.1, from coordinate 621,789,676 downwards.
GGGCTATCAAACCATCACACAAAACCTTGTAGGCAAGAGAGGAGGTGGACTAGCTATTATATTCAAACAAGCTATAAATCTCAGCAAAATAGACAACATTTCCATACAAGGTTGTGAAGCCCTCGTCACCAGATGTCACCCTACTCCAACTTCCTCCTGTAACTTTCTCCTCCTTTGCAGACCTCCACCTAACAACTCAACATTCCCAGACGCTTTTCTAGATACAGTCTCCAACCTTATTACATTATACTCAAACCTATGAATTCTTGGGGACCTAAATATTTGGTTTGACAAACCCAATATACCCCATCCAAAAGCTATCACCACTGGCGTAGTCGCATTGAACCTACATCAGATTGTACACAATCCCACACACATCGCTGGACACATCCTAGATGTCATTTTTGCTAAGCCTGAACTAGTTACCGTTCATAGCATCACGCCAATCACATGATTAGACCACCATTTGATAACTTTCCAACATCAAACACCACAAATCAACACACCCCATAACTACTTACATACATGCACCTATCGACATGGAGCAAACTCAATGTTGAAGACTTAGAAACACAACTAACAGCCAACACAGATCTAGATACAATTAATTATGTTCCAAATCTTTTTGAGTGGTGTAGGAAAGTACCATCTTGCCTGGCATGTTACCCCCATTTTTCACTGTATATATGTTGTTTTAGTTGTATGTGTCACTGGGACCCTGTCATCCAGGGCCCCAGTGCTCATAAGTGTGCCTGAATGTGTTACCTGTGTAGTGACTAACTGTCTCACTGAGGCTCTGCTAATCAGAACCTCAGTGGTTATGCTCTCTCATTTCTTTCAAATTGTCACTAACAGGCTAGTGACCAATTTTACCAATTTACATTGGCTTACTGGAACACCCTTATAATTCCCTAGTATATGGTACTGAGGTACCCAGGGTATTGGGGTTCCAGGAGATCCCTATGGGCTGCAGCATTTCTTTTGCCACCCATAGGGAGCTCTGACAATTCTTACACAGGCCTGCCACTGCAGCCTGAGTGAAATAACGTGGACGTTATTTCACAGCCATTTTACACTGCACTTAAGTAACTTATAAGTCACCTATATGTCTAACCTTTACCTGGTAAAGGTTAGGTGCAAAGTTACTTAGTGTGAGGGCACCCTGGCACTAGCCAAGGTGCCCCCACATTGTTCAGGGCCAATTCCCCGGACTTTGTGAGTGCGGGGACACCATTACACGCGTGCACTACATATAGGTCACTACCTATATGTAGCTTCACAATGGTAACTCCGAATATGGCCATGTAACATGTCTATGATCATGGAATTGCCCCCTCTATGCCATCCTGGCATAGTTGGCACAATCCCATGATCCCAGTGGTCTGTAGCATAGACCCTGGTACTGCCAAACTGCCTTTCCTGGGGTTTCACTGCAGCTGCTGCTGCTGCCAACCACTCAGACAGGCTTCAGCCCTCCTGGGGTCTAGCCAGGCCTGGCCCAGGATGGCAGAACAAAGGACTTCCTCTGAGAGAGGGTGTTACACCCTCTCCCTTTGGAAAATGGTGTGAAGGCAGGGGAGGAGTAGCCTCCCCCAGCCTCTGGAAATGCTTTCATGGGCACATTTGGTGCCCATTTCTGCATAAGCCAGTCTACACCGGTTCAGGGACCCTTAGCCCTGCTCTGGCGCGAAACTGGACAAAGGAAAGGGGAGTGACCACTCCCCTGACCTGCACCTCCCCTGGGAGGTGTCCAGAGCTCTGCCATCTTGGAAACAGAGGTGCTGCTGGCACACTGGACTGCTCTGAGTGGCCAGTGCTACCAGGTGACGTCAGAGACTCCTTCTGATAGGCTCCTTCAGGTGTTGCTAGCCTATCCTCTCTCCTAGGTAGCCAAACCCTCTGGCTATTTAGGGTCTCTGTGGAAACTTTAGATAACGAATGCAAGAGCTCATCCGAGTTCCTCTGCATCTCTCTCTTCACCTTCTGCCAAGGAATCGACTGCTGACCGCGCTGGAAGCCTGCAAAACTGCAACAAAGTAGCAAAGACGACTACTGCAACTCTGTAACGCTGATCCTGCCGCCTTCTTGACTGTTTTCCTGGTGGTGCATGCTGTGGGGGTAGTCTGCCTCCTCTCTGCACTAGAAGCTCTGAAGAAATCTCCCGTGGGTAGATGGAATCGTCCCCCTGCAACCGCAGGCACCAAAGAACTGCATCACCGGTACCCTGGGTCTCCTCTCAGCACGACGAGCGAGGTCCCTTGAATTCAGCAACTCTGTCCAAGTGACTCCCACAGTCCAGTGACTCTTCAGTCCAAGTTTGGTGGAGGTAAGTCCTTGCCTCCCCACGCCAGACTGCATTGCTGGGAACCGCAACATTTGCAGCTACTCCGGCCTCCGTGCACTTCCGGCGGAAATCCTTTGTGCACAGTCCAGCCTGGGTCCACGGCACTCTAACCTGCATTGCACGACCTCCTAAGTTGTTCTCCGGCGACGTGGGACTCCTTTGTGCGACTTCGGGTGAGCACAGTTTCACGCATCCTCGTAGTGCCTGTTTCTGGCACTTCTCCGGGTGCTACCTGCTGCTGAGAGGGCTCCTTGTCTTGCTCGACGTCCCCTCTGTCTCCTGACGCAATTTGCAACATCCTGGTCCCTCCTGGGCCACAGCAGTGTCCAAAAACCCTTACCGCACGATTTGCAGCTAGCAAGGCTTGTTGGCAGTCTTTCGGCGGGAAAACACTTCTGCACGACTCTCCACGGCGTGAGGGATCCATCCTCCAAAGGGGAAGTCTCTAGCCCTTGTCGTTCCTGCAGAAACCTAAGCTTCTACTGTCCAGTAGCAGCTTCTTTGCACCCACAGCTGGCATTTCCTGGGCATCTGCCCATCTCCGACTTGCTTGTGACTTTTGGACTTGGTCCCCTTGTTCCACAGGTACCCTCGACTGGAAATCCATTGTTGTTGCATTGCTGGTTTGTGTCTTTCCTGCAGAATTCCCCTATCACGACTTCTATGTCCTTTGGGGAACTTTAGTGCACTTTGCACTCACTTTTCAGGGTCTTGGGGTGGGCTATTTTTCTAACCCTTACTATTTTCTAATAGTCCCAGCGACCCTCTACAAGGTCACATAGGTTTGGGGTCCACTCGTGGTTCGCATTCCACTTTTGGAGTATATGGTTTGTGTTGCCCCTTTCCCTATGTGTCTCCATTGCATCCTATTGTAACTATACATTGTTTGCACTGTTTTCTAAGACAATTACTGCATATTTTGGTATTGTGTATATATATCTTGTGTATATTTGCTATCCTCATACTGAGGGTACACTCTGAGATACTTTGGCATATTGTCATAAAAATAAAGTACCTTTATTTTTAGTATAACTGTGTATTGTGTTTTCTTATGATATTGTGCATATGACACTAAGTGGTACTGTAGGAGCTTCACTCGTCTCCTAGTTCAGCCTAAGCTGCTCTGCTAAGCTACCATTATCTATCAGCCTATGCTGCTAGACACCCTATACACTAATGAGGGATAACTGGGCCTGGTGCAAGGTGCAAGTACCCCTTGGTACTCACTACAAGCCAGTCCAGCCTCCTACAAGTGGCTACAGGAAGCTTTTCATATCCTAATACCAATCCGAAAAACTAAACAGGACAAAAGAAAACCAACACCTTGGAGAAACACAGAACTTAAAAAGATAAAGCAATAAATCAGAAGGTTGCAGCACACCTGGCTCAAAACAAACAACATTCAAGACAAACTGCAGCTACACAAACTTAACAGAATATACAAATCATCAATCTAAAAAGCTAAAAAAGGTACTACTACAGAATTCAAAATGCTAAATCTGCAACCAAATAATTTTATAACATTCTCAATGAATTTTGAAAACCTAAATGCATGGAAGGAAGTCATCCCACTACTCAAGATTTCACAAACAAACTGGTAACTCATTACACAGCCAAAGCAGACACATTGGATTCCTATTTAAAACACAAGAAAACTATAAGCACCAACCCCTTTCCTAAAATCCCCTCTAAGAATAAACCAACCCAGCCTCTACAGTACTTCAAACAAATATCACAAGGTGAATTTATGGATTTGGTTAAAGCAAGCAGGCCTTCTAGTTGCCCTTCTGACCCTTGTCCATCACACATCTTCAAGAACATTCTTTTATCTACTTCTGCTGCCACACCTGTAAGAAGAATCATCAACAACTCTTTAACTACAGGAACTTTTCCTGAAGACCTGAAAAAGGCATACATACGTCTGTTATTAAAGAAAACAAACCTAGAACCACAGGACCCCAACAACTACAGACCACTCACAATGGACCTTTCCTGGGCAAACTGATAGAAAGAGCAGCATTCGCCCAGATGTCACAATTCATTCAAGACAATTCCATACTTTCAGACTATCAAACTGGATTCCGCCCAGGAAGAGGCACTGAATCAGCACTCATAGCAATCTGGGATGATCTTAAAAACACAGTCGACCACAATGGAGTTGCTGCTCTTGGACCTCTCGGCTGCCTTTGATACGGTTGACGATGATACCCTAATTCAAAGACTTCATGAAGCCAGCATAGGAGGGACTGCTCTTGACTGGATTACATACTACCTTAAAAACTGAACTAACATTATCTATTCTCCCACCTTCTCATTCAAACCGTACCTCACAAAAGCAGGGGTTTCCCAACGATCAATCATCTCACCTTTAATTTTCAACATCTACATGATATTGTTACCAGAACTGATAAATGATTTTCAACTCATATGCTACAACTAAACAGACGACACACAAATACTACCTAAATTGGAATGCCCCAAAGACATTGAAAAGTCACAAATCTTCAGTTGCCTCAGGTCCATTGATCAGTGGATGACTTGGAGCCATCTCAAACTAAATGCTTCCAAAACGGAAATACTCACATGTGGTGACTGGAAAAATTATGACCCACTGTGCGCCTGGCCTGACGATCTAAGAACACCTCCTCAATTATCCGAGGAAGTTAAAAACCTTGGAATTACCATTGACTTCAACTTAACAATGAATGGCCAAGTGGACAAATTAGCATGAACAAGCTTCATTACCTTGAAGGCTCTGCAACGCAGCTTCCCCCACCTCGGATTTCCACACAAGGTGCAAGCTACTATCTCTCTTGTACTATCCAAGCCGGATTATGGCAATGGCCTCTACCATGGATCATCTCTATCTATTATGAAAGAGCTACAACGTACTTAGAACTCCGCTGCCAGGCTACTATTACATGTAAAGCCACAAGCCCACATCTCTCCTGCCTTGAGAGCACTACACTGGTTACTCATTGCCAGAAGATCCACCTTCAAGCTGCTTTGTATCACCCACAAAGCTATACATGGAACAGGCTTGCTTTTTATCAGAAACAAAATAACCAAATACATTCAACAAAGAAACTCGCTCAAGATACCCCGCCTTAGAACACCAACATACAAGAAAAAGACTATAGGTGGTATATCCTTCTCCGTTCAAGCAGCCAAACTATGGAATTCATTACCCTAAAATATAAGATCCACAGATTACTATCTTGTCTTCAGAAGACTACTCAAGAGTTGGCTCTTTCCTTCATAACCACCATATTCAAACAGCAATGGACTGCTTATGCCTATGTTGATAAATATTTTTAATCTAATTATGTGTATATTCTAAATATGTATAGTTCATTAGGAAATATGTATCACTACTATGTCATAACAATAAATTACACACATACTCTTTAAACCTGTTTAACAAATGCATATTTACTCACGGTTTTATATATATATATATATATATATATATATATATATATATATATATATATATATATGTGTGTGTGTGTATATACATGTGTGTATGTATATGTGTGTGTATATACATATACGTGTGTATGTTATTCTATGCTTAACATGTTCATAGGTCGTTGCGTAGCTCCTAGATAAGTTGTTATATTAGATACTTATGAATGCCTGCTCTTGTTTTTATATCACACTGATAAAATGTTTTATCATAAGCATTTCCCTATTCAAAAATTGAGGAAAGATAAATAAATGTAAGAAAAGTACACTTGTTAATTAACTTCAAATATTACAAATCTTGAAAGTCTGTGTTTATACAATACTACTTTCCTTATATTATTATACCAATTATTATAGTCCTTGAACACATATTCCCTTACTATGTATTTACATATCAATTTATGTATTACGCTAGTCATAAGCTCTTCCCTCCTCTTCCACATCTAGCTCACCCAAACCTCAGTTTACTACCATGATCTCCCAAACAACCCTACTAAATTCTCCCTCATTTATCTCACCTTTGACTCATCCAAAACCCCTCCTGCTACTATGATCTCCCTAACCCATTTCACAGACTTTCCCTCCTCCATCTCTCCTTTACTCACCCCAAGCTTCATCCTATTACTATAAACTCCCAATTAACACTTCTGGATTCTTCCCTCCTCTATCCCTCCATTACTCTAGTTAATCCAACTAACAAACTCACATATCATCTGCTCAAATTACCTCATAATAATACTGAAACTGTAGTGATATTTCCCTATATTAATCCACCACTAATTCTTCCTGGGTTATGGAGTAGCATGCTACTCGCCAAAAAGCACTTCAACGCCTCATCAGGGGTAGTAAGTGCTATATAAATATTATTACAATACAATACATCAAGAACAACCTTCCTGAAGATACTGCCAGTGCTGACCTTTCCTTTCCTTCACTCTTAAAGTTCAGTGTTCTCCAAGTGTTCACTGTTGTGACTACATTACCTTCAGTTACCCAAAGTGGAGAACACTACCACCTCGCTCCCTTTGACTAAGATGCTTAGAACTTTTAAGAATTTATGGTTCTGCAAGCCGACCCCATCACAGCCTTATGACCCCACCGGCGTACAAACCATTGCCTTCAATCAATCAGAGTATTTGTAAAGTGCACTACTCACCCGTGAGGGTCTCAAGGCTCTGAGGGAGGGGTCGCTGCTACTGCTCAAACAGCCATGTCTTGAGGTGACTCCTGAAGGTAAGTAGGTCCTGTGTCTGTCACAGGTGGGTGGGAAGAGTGTTCCACGTCTTGGCAGCGAGGTGAGAGACCAATCTGCCACCGGCAGTCGTTCTCTGGATGCGTGGGACGGTGGTGAGGGCAAGTTCGGCGGAGCGAAGCTGTCGGGTCGGGGTGTAGAAGGAGAGCCGTCAGTTGATGTATTCTGGTCTGGTGTTGTGCAGTGCCTTGTGAGCGTGGGTGAGGAGTTTGAACGTAATTCTCTTGTTGACGGGGCCAGTGTAGGCCTCTCAGGTGGCCTGTGATATGGCAGTGGCGGGGGATGTCCAAGATGAGGCATGTGGAGGCATTCTGTATGCGTTGCAGTCTTTTCTGGAGCTCGGTCGTGGTTCCTGCGTAGAGGGTACTGCCGTAGTCCAGTTTGCTCTTACGAGGGCTTGGGTGACCGTCTTTCTGGTTTCAGTGGGGATCCATTTGTAAATCTTCCGAAGCATGTGGAGGGTGCTGAAGCAGGAGGAAGAGATGGCGTTGACTTGTTGGGTCATTGATAGTGATGAGTCCAAGATGAATCCCAGGTTGCGTGCGTGGTTGGTGGGTGTCTGTGCGGTTCCCAGTGTGGCAGGCCACCAGGAGTCATTCCATGCAGAGGCCGTGGAGCCGAAGATGAGGACCTCAGTTTTGTCAGAATTCAGTTTCAGGCAGCTGTTCTTCATCTATTCGGCGATGGCCTTCATTCCTTCGTGGAGATTGGTTTTGGCGATGGTGGGGTCCTTGGTGAGGGAGAGGATCAGTTGGGTGTCATCGGCATATGAGATGATGTTGAGGTTGTGAGATCGGGCGATGTGTGTGAGCGGAGCCATGTAGATGTTAAAGAGTGTCAGGCTGAGGGACGATCCCTGGGGTACGCCGCAGATGACTTTGGTGGCTTCAGAGCAGAATGGAGTGAGGCGGACTCTCTGAGTTCTGCCGGTGAGGAATGAGGTGATCTAGTCCAGGGTTCTGTTGCGGATCCCTGTGTCATTGAGGCATGTGTGTGGTGGCAGACAATGTTGAACGCGGCTGAGAGGTCTAGGAGGATGAGGGCGCAGTTTCACGTTGTCAAGTATGGTCCTGATATTGTCTGTGGGTCTCGGTAAAGAGGGTGTTTTCGGTGCTGTGGTTGCTGCGGAATCCGGATTGGGATGGGTCCAGAGTATTGTTCTCCTCGAGGAAACGGGTCAGTTGTTTGTTTACAATTTTCTCCATGACGTTTGCCAGGAAGAGGAGCAAGGAGATGGGCCAGAAGTTTTTGAGGTCCTTTGGATCCGCCTTGGGTTTCTTGAAGAGGGCGTTGATCTCAGCGTGTTTCCAGCTCTCCGGGAAGGTGGCGGTCTCGAAGGATCTGTTGATGATCTTCTGGAGTTGGGGTGCGATGACAGAGCTTGCTTTGTTGAAGATGTGGTGAGGGCAGGGGTCGGATGGTGAGCCGGAGTGGATGGTGTTCATGATTTTGATGGTGTGGTTGTCATTGACGTGGGTCCAGGAGAGCAGGAGGCTGGTGGGTGGTGAGTCTGTGGTGTCGGTGGTTGACAGGGGGGTCTGAGTATTGAAGCTGTTGGGGATGTCTGCGATCTTGCGGTTGAAGAAGGTGGCTAGGGAGTCACAGAGGTCTTGGGATGGCGGGATTGGAGCCGGCGTTGGAGAGCTCCTTCACGATGTTGAAGATCTCCTCGTAGCTGTGTGCGTTGTGGTTGATGCGTTCTTTGAAGGCAGTTCTCTTGGCGGTTTGGATGAGTCGGTGGTGTTTGCGGATGGTGTCCTTGAAGGTTGTGTAGTTGTCTGGTGTCTGATCTTGGGGCCACTTGTTCTCGAGTCTTCAGCATGTCTGCTTGGATTCTTGGAGGTCGGCGGTGAACCAGAAGGCCTTTCTGTTGGTGCATCTGTTAGAGGGTTTCCTGATCGGGGCGAGAGTGCTGGCACAGTCGTTGATCTATTGCCTGAGGTTGCAGGCTGCTGTGTCAGTGTGGGTGGTGTCGATAGGTGGCTCAGCAGGCCGTACGGTAAAAGGCAAATGCCCTGCATTCCATAATTAATGGCAATAGTAAATGTCTTAAAGATGTAACCCGCTACATCCAATGAGCCCACTAAAGTTTCTGGTTCAGGAAAAGCCACCCCTAAGCAAAAGAAAATATGCTGGTCCTGGTTCTAGTGTAACAAGAATCAGTCCAATAGTGGTTGTGTGTCACTGGAATAGCTGGAAGCCTAACATGTGTAAAGATTTTCAGATATATTACAAGTACATTAGCGTCTTTGCTTCAGGTTTTGGTAGAAATTAATATTACGACTACAAATAAACATTTAAGATAGTGTTATATGAAAGTGTGGATAGCGTCCATAAACAACTTGTATCAGTTTTGTTATGAATTCCCAATGTCAACTGCATTTTACATGATTTTTTGCCTCATTGTTTACCGTTGTTCCTGTATAGCAGAAGCAGCAGGTGGCTTGAATAGTTGGCCAGTCCGTGGAGGATGACACCCAATGAACATACCCCAGGGTTGTTTCTGCCACCTTGCCCCCTGGTCTATACTGCAAACCAACTTATTTTGCAGTTTTAACTTCTTAATGTATTTCCCAATATTGGTGGGACTCGTGTGCTGCTGATCGCATGTGCATTCTTCTCTTCTATTGCTGTTTTGTACATTAACTGCATTGCTCCTTGTGGCATTCTGGGACAATTTTGCCCACCCTGCCTTCTATTTTCTTTCTCTTTTTTTCGCGCCGTACCCTGTGTTCCACCCCCTTTCCAGATGAGAATATCAAAGGCCCCAGTCTCATGCTGCACCTTTACTGTAGGCTCTGAATTGGTTTACTGGCCCAACCACATGAGGTAGGGCCCCCTCCCTAATGGGTCCACCCTTAATATTGACCTGCAAAAGCACCCAGCCAGAACATTCAGATGAAAAGGGGAGAGATTAATGGAGCCTTCATATGGCGTTTTGCATGTTTAGTACTGCGAGGGCCGGCAAGGGCCTTTGTCCCAAACCTGTGCCCTATTCACTCACCTTACCCTTTCCTCCAACCACACCATGCCACCCTCCACTTTCTTGTTTTGTAACCAAAACACATCCCTTCTACTGAATCACTGAAGAAGGCCCTCTTCTCTCGGTTCTTTTAGAGCATTCACACAGATGAATTATGGTAACACAACTCCACTTTGGTACCTACGAGGCAACTATGTGTGGTGTATGTTCATTACTTTGGTTGCTTCTCTGCCACTCCAGGGTAGACTCCTCAGAGAAAATACTATGGCCATCTGTATAATGCCTGTTGCTATGGGTTTGTCCTCTGCCATTCCTGGCTGGAATCCTTGCACCATACTGCATGGCTAGTTGTATAATGCCCATTCCTAAGGGTTGCTACTCCACCACTATTCGCACCATATTGCAGGGTTGTTTGTGTAATACACATGCCTATGGGATGCTCCTCTACTACCCCAGACTGGACTTCTTAGACCATACAGCATGGGTGGTTGTTTAAATCCAGTGGGGCTTTCACAACAGTCAGTAATAAAGTACTATCTTTTCCCTGGTCAATCACTGACCTGTCTAAACTTAGATCCAACTTTGCAGAAAATGAATAATTAATACTCTTCCCAAGTAGCAGTCCAACTCGACTGTCTTTCTGCAAAGAATTTATTTTATTTTATTTTTTTAAACAAAAAAAGTTCCATGTACTAACCAAATTACTGTCCTAACTCTATTCCGTGTCAGATCAAGCTTCAATGGTTCAACTTCTTGGAAATAGCTACATGGACGCCTCTCATTGGTGATATATTTATTACAAAGCACCACTTCTAGACACTTCATTTTGCCAGCCTCCTCTTTCCCCACCACTGTTATGTCTATGAATCCAATCTTCAATAAAGCAATGAACCTTGACCTGCTCGTCTTTTAAGACATTGTACTCAGTATATGTGAATCTACAATGAAAACCAGATTTAATATATATTATTCTTGAATTCTTAGCCATTTTTCAAATTTCTTCTCCACACATATACAGATATTAGCTCATCTCCTCAAAGAATGGTCTCGGGAAGACCGACGTTACCCACCTAATTCCCTAACAGCAAAAGTTTCTATCTTCTTATTTATTTTCAATAGTTTAAAAATCATATTCTTCCTTTCCAGGGTGCTGATTGTTACTTTATTTCCCTGAAGCATATATCAAACCAGTCTCCACTTCACAAATTCCAATCTCCCCTTCCCAAGGGGAGGGCCACCCCTCGCCATACAGGCCCAAGTCCACAACCCACCACCATTCCCAAAGACCCATGGCTATCAAATAACCTGTCTCCATTCTCAGAGGGTCCCAAAACGAGCTGGGAGCTTTCACCTGCAAGACAATGTACTGCTTCCCACAATGTTCAACTTCAGCCTCACGTGGAAGTCTGTGGAGACCAGTGCCCTGAACGCAACCAAGGAGTTCTCTGTTCTCAAGAACTTTATTTACTAGTTATTGCCATATCATACAAGTATATAATCATGACATTACAGCCCCAAAAGTGGGGAGTGTACAGTGCAGCAATTGACATTGTTGATAGACATGCATAGTGGTCAAGAGTAGCACAGTATCACATGTTTTGGTGGCAAGTTGGAAAACAAAGAAAACTACGCTAGACCTACAGATCATATGTGAGCATGTTGTGGGTAGTGTAGTGTGTTTAGAATACACTATAAAGTGTCAGAGGCGCTATGTCTGGGGTGCGAATTGTCCAGGGTGAGCAAGTAGCCCCTCAGTGGTTGCCAAATGTCCTTATGCTTGGATGATACTGGTTGGAGAGATGCGTAGAGCTCACTTGTGTTAACTCAGTAAAGGAGGCTCCTCAGCTAGGGCTGAAGTGTGGGTGGATGTTACTGCCCCATGGTAGTGCTGTTTCCCTTTTGACCAAGAGCAAGGCAATTTCAGTATAGCGGTTTGCAGCCTTATGGACATCTCCCACATAACCCAGTAATGCCATGAGCGGGTCCGGCTGGAGCACAACACCCAACATCTGCGAAAGGTGGGTAAACACATTGGTCCAGAATGGCGCATTTTGGTTACATGTCCAGGTCATGTGCGGAAAATCAGCCATATGTGTGTGAGATTTAGGACAGTGTGGAGAACGGGATGGGTCTATACGTGCCAGTGCAACTGGTGTTTTGTAGGCACTGTGGAGGAATTTAAAATGTATAAGCTTGTGTCAGTGATTGTAGGAGACTAATCTGTTCTGGGCACAGCATGTCAACCACATTTTTTCGGAGATGGGGTGCACAATGTTATCTCCCAGGCTGTCCTGAGTTTCAGGTCTGTCTCAGGGATCAGATCAAGACATGTGCGGTAGAGTTTGGAGGTAAGCCTGATCCTGGAGTCTGTAGTGATAACCAGAGTCAATGGTGTAAAATCCTCTGGGGCCAGCGGGTTTGATGTAAAGAGAGTGTACAGTGTGCTTTGAAGCCGTCGAAGTATGAATTGGTCCATGTATGTGGCATTGGAGAAGCGGTCATCTTCTGTGCAAGAGAATACATGGCCATCAGAGAATACATCACCAAATGTGCGGAGATACGCTGGACTAGTGCCTCTTCTGTGATGCGAAGTAATGGGTTATTGGCCAGCGGAAACGCAGGGGAGCATGGCAGCTCGCTGCTCAGGAGTCAGGCAAGTTTGCACCATGCCCAGCTGGTGGTGGATAGTGTCTGTATATCTTTGGGGTGCAAGCGGACTCCCTGATGGAAGATTGCCCGCAGTGGTATTGGAGCACTGAAGTCTCATTCTGGGATGGCCTAAGGTAAGCGTGCATCAGGGCGATACCTGTGATAAGTGAATTGGCATTGTGCTGCAGGATAGTAAAGTTGGAAATGTGGTACCCCAAATTCACCGCAGTCGTACGGGAGAACCAGAACCTCCCATCAGATGTGGTATCGTCCATCTGCCCACACCATCCATGGCAACAACCCACAAAGGGTGTCAAAAAAGAAGTTACTAAGCGGAATGGGTATATTTAAAAATATGTATAAGAATTGGGGCAGCACTACCATTTTAATTAAGGCTATGCGCCCCGCCATTGACAGAGGGAGGTGGATCCAGCAGTTCACCTGTGCGGTAGGCCTCGCGCCTGCCAGCCCATAATTTAGTCGTTGGACTTGCTGTTTTTCATGGTGTATGTATATACCTAGGTACTTGGTGGAATCACGGTGTCATTTGAGGGGGAAGCCCATATGCATCGGTGAAGTGGCGTCTGTGAGCAGGGAAAGTTCAGATTTTTCCCTGTTGATATGTAGGCCTCAGAAGTCACCAAACCAGAGAATCTTCTCAAGTATAGGAGTTAGGTTTTCACTAGGATGACGGGTGAACAGGAGAATATCATCTACTTATAATGATAACAGTAATGGACTGGTAGTAAGTTGCAAGCTCCTGTGGAGATGCCTCTTCTGCATATGGCAGACTAGTGGTTCCATTGCTATAATAAAGAGCAGGGGCGACAGTGGGCACCCCTGCCAGGTTCCTCTCTCAACGAGGACGTTTGGGGATAGCGACCCATTTAGCCGTATAGTAGCTTTTGGGTTCGTGTATAGTAGCGGGACCAAGGATAGGAATCCTAGCGGGTGTCCAAGTTTACAAAGTGCAGCATAGAGAAAGGACCAATCAAGGGAGTTGAAAGCCTTCTCGGCATCTAGCAGTGCGAATGGTTGCCAGCGTGTTTGGAGATACTATGTTCAGAACAGAGAAAACAGTGCAGAGGTTTGAGGATGTGGAACAGTGGGGGATAAAACCCAACTGGGCAGCGGAGATGATTTGGTCCATTAGAAGAGAGAGGCACATGGCTTGTAACTTAGCTAGTATCTTATTATTAAAGTTAAGGAGAGACAAAGGGCGATAGGAGACACACAGAGCAGGTCCTTGCCAGACTTGGAGAAGAGAGTGATAACTGCCTCCCGCAATGTGAACAGTAGTTTGCCCACCTCAAGTGCCTCTGCATGGACAGCAAGGAGGTGTGGTGCTAGTATGTGCTTATAGGCTTTGCAGAACACTCCCATGAACCTGTTGAGTTGCCTGGGGCTTTAGATCTACCCAGGATGTCAATGGCCAGCACTATCTCCTCTGTGGTGAAGGGCTCGCTAAGAAATTGCTGATGGGTTGTGGACAGCCAGACCATTGCTAATTATGCAATGTAGCTTTCCAGCTCGGCAGATGGTGGGATAGGGCATGCTTAGAAGAGCTTAGTTTAGTAGAAGAAACATTCTGTCTGTATCTCCACCATGCCCACTGCATGAGTACCATTCTCTCTATGCAATTCAAGTATAAAGGCTGAGGATCTGGGCACACGTAGTAGGCGAGCAAGTGTATGCCCTGGCTGCTCCCCCTCCCAGCAGGCTGTAGCATATTTCCCCATATAGTTCACTTTGCGTTCTGAGCTGTGCGCTGATGGAGCTGGGAGCCAATGACCTGGTGTACTGCAGCTTTCTCAAGTTCCAACGGCTGTGCCTCCATGCCGGCCAAACTGTGTCATATATCACGCCATGTAAACACCCCTAAAGTAGGCTTTGAAAGCCTCCCACAAGGTCACCTGAGTGCTGACCAATCCATCATTTAAAGTAAAATATTCTGTAATTGCATCTAGGAGTTCGGTGCAGAAGAGCGCATCATTCGGTGCCACATCTAGGAAGCGCCATGGCCCCTTCATACTGCCTTTCACAGGGAAGCAGAGGGCCAGCAGCATAGGGGAATGATCAAATAATGTGCAAGGAAGACGGAAAATGGAGGCAAGCCATTGGGAGATTATGTTGAAGAGCAGCCAGTAGTCAATACGTGTCCAGGTGCCATGGAATGCAGATTAAAAAGTACAGGCCAGGATGTCCATGTTATGTAGGCACCTGGGGTCTAAAAAGGTGTAGGTGTCACATATATTTTCACAGATTTGTAGTGATAAGGGCTTAATAGTAGGAGCTGTGAGTGATGTGTCGGCCACAGGGTCTTGTATCATGTGAAATCACCCCCCCCCAGTATAATGTGGTCCAAATCAAAATGGTCCATATGGGATTGCAGGGAGTGGAAAAACTCTGGTGCGTCGGTGTTAGGGGCATAGATATTTGTGAATAGGACTTTTTGTCCCACGAGCACCCATGCAATAAGCACATACCTACCCTCCTCATCAATGTGGGTAGTGCCTGGTTGGAACAGGGGGGTTCTTGTGGATCAGTTTACAGGAATATGTGCTGCAGTTAGAAAAACAGCGGTGTGGTCTCTGTGCAGTGGCAAAAGACTGTGCAGTACCCAAGGGAAGGTGCGTCTCCTGCAAAAAAGCCACTTTGACGCTATGTCTAGTCAGGTACTGCAGGACCCGTTTATCTTTACGGGGGGTTATTTATGCCACGTATATTCCATGACAAAGACTATATTTGTAGCTTGCTTCCTATTGTGTATATTGCTTGTCGTCAGTATACAAGTGTAATCAATAGTAATCTATGGTTTGAGAAGCATAGCCAGCACTAAGTAGAATAAGAAAAAACAAAAACATCACAACTGGGGGCTTTTCCCCACCCACACCTGGAAAAAACTGCCCGGTGGATCCCACAGAACCCAATACAACGACAAAAACCCAATTGCTTACAGTTTGGTTTCAACCATGTGAGTGTGGCAATGCAGCAGCAGCAAACCCCCTCTATGAAGTGGTTGTATGAAACAAGAGAAAATGAGACTGGGCAATTTGCATTATCAAACATTGAAACAGGTAGCGCAGGACAATGCAATGGCACCATTTTCTGTAGGTTATGAAAGTGAGGTCAGAAGTAGGCAATGTACATTCCCAGAGAAGGGGCAATAGTGTCAGTCTGGGGGAAATCGATACATGCTGGCAGTGGCCACAGTATCCCGGGCTATGCTCTCCGGGGTCACCAATCCGAGCGCCATGCTGTTCTTAGCATGTTTCTGACAGAAAGCCAGGGCATCCGCAGGGTTGTCAAAGTCACGGGCCTGCCACTCACATCCACCCGGAGCCTAACCGGGTAAAGCATGCCATAGTGGAGACATAAATTATGTGGGGCATTCTTAGCATCCAAGAATTTGTGTCTGGCCTCCGGACTGCCAGCATGAAATCTGGGAACAGCAAGACCACTGTTCCCTGGTAGTGGAGTGGACCCAGCTCCCTGGCAAGGTAGCTGCACAATAATGGGTCGAGCAGGGGCTCCCGGCGTAGTCCGCAGACTGATGGAGCGGTGTGCCCTCTCCCCCATAAAAGGAAATGTGAAATTCTGCTGCCCCAGCAGTTCTGTGAGGGCCCCTCCACAAAATGGTCCATGCGGCCAGTGTTGGTAGTTTCTGAAACGCCTGCAATATGCAAACTGTTACGATGTCCCCCGGCCTCCAAGTCTTCGTTCTTAATTACGACACCCTTTAGTCTGGATTTCAATTTCTCCAGCCGCCTTGCCACCCCGCAGTGCATTCTTTTATGCCAGAGATATGCTTCTTCACACCCTCTAGACGTGTTTGTTGCCGGTCTAAGCGCTCCCCCATTTTGTCAAGTCTGGTGGTATGGGTATCAAACCAGGCGTTGATGGCATGAAGCCCGCACACAGGTCTGCCATTCTTGTGTCCCTGGCAGCCAGCTGTCTAGGTGCAGCTCCCACCGCCATGCCCCCTCCCTTTATGGCAGACACAGAGGCACCTGTATCTGTAGCTTTGTGTTTATTGAAAAGGAGCTTGCACTGTTTCGGGTCACAGTGTATCATGTCTGCGCCGGAAGCCTGTTTTCTGAACCCACAAAGGTGCTATGTGATGGGGTGCATTCCTGTCTCCCTTAAGGCGCTGCCACTGTAGGCAGAGATACCCGTGGCTGCACAGCTTATTCAGTACGTGCAAGTGTGTGGGGGAGGGGGTTGGAGTGGTGCGTGCCCCCTCCCAAGTAGACACAGACAGTCGGGGTTAGCAGCGCCAAAGTCAGTGAGGATGGTGTCCTGATGAGCCCGGGTAGGGTGTCTCCAATGGTTTCAGTCAAAAATTTAGGGATTAGTATACCTTTTATTACCCCACTTTTTTGGGGGGGGCAGAGAAGACAAATAGTGCTTCCAATGTGGGGGAGTAGTCATTGCGGGGTGCCCCCCACCTTCAGTAGTGTTTCCAATCAGCATTAGGGTGAGGAGGAGGAGGCGTGCAAAGGTTGATTGTGACCCAGAGGGGCCAGGGGGCCACAAGGGAAGGGAGCATCCCTGTGAGTAGTGCCACCAATGGAGCGATGTGCAGAGGGGAGAGAAAATCCAGCCCCTACCTCAGGCTACAAACGGAGGCCAACCGCTCCCTCACTGCTGGAGGCATCAGGTGCACCACAGCACGAGTAGGCACTCTATCCATTGTTGGGTCCCACCAGGGGGGCTAGGAGGAGGTATGGGGGAGGCAGGGAACAGCCACAGGACTTACAGGCAGCACCACGCTACCCTAGCAGCCACGTGCCTCATGCTCGCTCGCTGCACCTGTCGTGACTGGGCCTCTGAGGCCCAATGGCTGGCTAGGTGTCAGCTGCACCACCAGCTGTGTGACCGCTCGCTGGAAAATGCGTAATCATGGCTTCCCCACAGATGCCGGGCACTCCACCACTGCTCTTCTCACACTGCTGCTCCTTGATGGGTGCCCATACAGGAAGGTTTTGGGGGACTCGCCGCCGGAGCGTCAATACCGCTTGGTCATTACAGTCGTCGACGTGGCCACACTCTAGGAGTTCTCTGTTCTTAGTGAGAAGAAAAAGGGCCTACCATTGAACACAATCTTCTATCGTAAAGCTTCTAATACAGCCTTTTCTCTCTATTCCACCAAATGGAGTTCTACCATTAGGTGCCTTTCGAAGTTGTAGCCCTCTTCAGGTTTCTCATGGGGAGCCTGAAATTCTGATTAGCAGTTGTCCTTCTGATTCCTGCAATCTCGTTAGGTTCCTCAAAACCGTTTCCATTTCTGAGGTGAGCCAGCCATAAGAGAATGTCGACTGAGTGCCACCTCATAAAAGTGGCTCCTTTTCCCTCAGGCCACACAGAATCTCAGTCCTCGTGTCTAGCTTCAGTATGGTGTCAAGAGCACAGGCCATAAAGGCACATAATACCTTATTGCATCAGTCACTATCTTTGCCTCACATTTAAATATTGGAACCAAATCCTGCTCTACGTCTAATACCTCATGCCCTTTGTTTTCTTACATAGCTTTTCCTGCAGCCAGAAAAGTATTCCTCCTAAAGCTGTGGTCTGTGTGGAGTGCCCTTTTTGATTGGAGGCAGGTCCTAGTCACCTAGAGATCTCGGCAGCCCCAGGTAGTTCCAGACATCTCTTTGTGCACGTTATGTGCTCCTCCAGGAGGTTCAAAGAACTCTCCTTTAATTTCCCACTTCTCTGCCATTGCTCTGAGGGTCACTGAGGGATACCCAAACTTCCAGCGCAAAAGAAGAGAAGTATCACAAGACTTCTCCCAACTCTCAGGACACACACTGTCTAAGGAATCACTGGGGGGGCGGGGCTCTCGTAGCCAGAACTGGCACAGCAAAGAGATATGCAGGCCAGTGTCAAGGAGGCTGCTCTAGGGGCCAACTACTGATTCCATAGCCTGCCTTTTGGCAATTCCCCGGCACCAGTAAGAAGTCACTCAGGACTCTGTTTCAAGTAAGGATCTTTGTTTTCTAACAACCATAATGCCTCTTCTCAGCACACTTTGAGAATTTGGTGCCTCCAGAGCTGCCCTTGTCATTCAACTGAAAGCAGAGTGGTTCATAGAATTATTACCACTAGCAATGTTCAATGCTCCTTGCAAAGCCCAACCCTCTGACAAGCCTGTGTAGAATGATGGGACCTACGCAAACACACCTGCTGGAATCTATCACATTTCTTGTACCTTCGAAGGCAGCACCTTTCCAAGAGGTGAGATCCCTGCACTATGACAGGTTACATGAATGGGAACATGTCGGGCTACGATTGGAAGCTATGAAGGTCTGCGGCTATCCAGTGATTTGGCCAACCAGAAGCCCCTTGAGCATGGCTTTGTCACCAACATACCCTAATCCTAAATTCACGGATGATTACAATTACTTTCATCAAAGTTCTTGTTTCAGAAGCGACCTTGCAAATGTCCCTAAAATAGTTATGCGTTTGCTAGCCATATGAATTTATTTGTAGACTTATATAGAACAGACATAGCCCTGAAGGGCAAAGAAGTGCTTTACATAGGCGTATGAGCCAACATGATGAAGAGATAAAAGCAACATATGACGTTTACAAAAGAAAGTCAAAAACAGGGGGAGGTGGGCCCCACACAGAGAGGAGGAAGACTAAGAGGAGATCATGCTACAGGCATCTAGATCAAAAAAGGCCTCAAATACACATTCTGTTTTTCTTTGAACAAAATATACATGGTTTGCTGATTTTTGATTAAGTACAGAATATACAGAATTTACATGCTGATAGCTTAGTGGGAGAGATAGGACGTTGACAGGAAGAATTATTTGAAATCACGTTACAATATTATGAATTAGGGTGCTATCCTTAGGTAAAAGGTTTAAGATGTTCTAGAGGGGCAGGTGAAAGAGAAAGCTTCCTTCCGTCTTTTTACTATTTTCTGTTTTAAGAATTTCAAGGATCATTTATTTGGTGATGTTTATTTTGCATGAGCAACTTGTTATGAGAGGTCTTCAGAAATGTAAGCAGCTATATGACTAAGTTAGACTTTGTAAATGATGCATAATGATTTACATTGGATATTATGTAATCATTTCATAATAAAATCCTATCTTGATGAAGGGGAACTTTGAAATCTAATAGAAAGTTATGAAAGCCAACCTTCACCTCATATGCCGGCTCCAGACCAAAAGCAAATTAATTTCCCCATCCCTACCAATACTAACCAAAGTGCCTCTGGCCTGTCCTCCCTCCAACAAGGTGGGGCATGTAAACCTCGCTGAAGTACCTATTAGTACCATATCTACACCCTTTTCAAAAAACACATATTCCTTTTTTTAAATGTCTGCTACATAACTGTTGCTCACCAGTTAAATACAGTTTGGAGATCTTCAACACCTTTGTCTGCGACTTAGACATACTGACACTTACTGAAATCTGGTTTAAAGACAGTGGCCCTCATTATGAGTTTGGTGGTCTTTTCGGAAGACCACTGTGGTGGCGGGCGCCAAAAGACCGCCAGTGTTGGCAATATCCCGACAACTGTATTACGCGTCACATACTGAAGACTGCCCAAAAACAGCAACAAATCCGACCACCACTAGAGTGGGAGAGAGGCGGTCCTACCACCAGCACCGCCACGCCGACAACATCCCTCCCTCCAAATTATGACCCACAAATCAGCACAGCGGTCCTTCCACGGCGGTAAACCATTGATGGTGCGACCCGCCGAGCTAAAAAATACACCTCCAAAATAAGCCAAAGCCACATTGGACAGTACGAATAGGCCACACCTGAGACACATACACACATCAGACACACCCACACACACCATGATAAAACACACCCCCACACATCCCATAATCCATTGCAAAAGGAACGGTTCACACAGACCCAGAGATACTGCCATTCCCAATATATAGCACATATATGCCATTGGCACACACACGTCAAACACAGCACAACTGCACACAAACACCACAACCTACTTTCACACCAACTGAACCACCACACACACCCCATCAAACACCACACACACCACCCTTGCCCACAACACCCCCTTCCCCACAATCCACTTCACCACCACCATGTCCCCACAAAAGCACCCACGATTCACAGACAAAGAGTTGAGGGACATGGTTGATGAAATCGTCAGGGTAGAGCCACAACCGTTCGGAAAACAGGTCCAGCAAACATCCATAGCCAGGAAAATTTAGTTTTAGTGAAGGATCTTCGACAGGGTCAATTCAGTGGGCAACCATCTATGCACAACGGAGGCTATCAGGAAGAGGTGGAACCACCTACGGGGGAAGGTGCATTCCATTGCATCACACCACATTGCCATCAACAAGATTGGCGGTGGGCCCCACCTCCTCCCCAGAGTTCACATTGTGTGAGGAGAAGGTCTTGGACATCCTGCACCCTTAGGGCCTGACTGGAATAATCGGAGAACTGGATTCCGGTAAGTCACTAACACTCCCCTGCCATCAATGACTCCTGTACAGCATGCGTCCCCACCACCCTATCACTCCCTAATTCAACCCACCTCACACTTCCTCCCCCCACATAATCACCTAATGCCCCTCCCTCTGCATGCCACACCACCCAACTGCCACCATCCCCACACAGTTCACCCCTACTGCAGGGATAGCACTCACAATGGCAAGCACTACAACTTCCATAATGCATGACTCCCCACACATTAAAAGCTGCCAGCCCCAACTCACAGTAGAACACCTGCACCTAAAATCATTGCACCAGCTACAATAACTGTATGATTCAATTGCATACCACTACATGGCAATGACAGCTATGCCAGCCACAATCCTCCATGGAACATGGAACCAATTCCACAATCCATCACCCACTAACAATGTCTACAGTGCTGCATCTGTCATTGCCATCACAGGGAAGCAAGTCAAGCCACTGTATGCATCAGACAATAATACAAACAAGTGCACCTCCACAATGTAACTCTCCCCCTCTCCATTCACAGGCACCTCTGCCACTGCCACCCTGCAGAGGATGCCAGAGACAGACAGACCCCCCCCCCCCAAGGATGAATGCCCCAGTGACGACTACAGCTCTGGATGTCTGGATATTGATGACTTACCTGGCCCATCTGGGACATCTGGTCAGTCCATCAACACCAGCCACACCCTGCCCACTTCTGAGCTACCCACCTGTGTGGAAACAACAACAGAGTCAACCCCTCGTCCCCAAACCTGTCTCCCCAGGTCTGGTCAATCAGCAGTGTGCCCCACAATACAGGGACCTGAGTCTACCCCTCACACCCAAAACAATGAAGGTCCTGGTGTAGCTGGGAGTGGGCACACTGTGCCAGGGGCACATGCACAGGGGTCCAGGGACAGTGGGAGGGCACCTGTGGGGAACCCAAGGGGCAGAACTGGCCAGGAGGCCATCTACCAAGTGCTGGGAGCATATCAGCAATCCCAGGACAAGATGGGCCAGATACGCTCCACCTTGCAGGAGAACCAGAGGCCTCAGAGGGATTACCACCAGGAGGCCATGCAGCAGTGGCAGGCACACAATGCAACAATTCCCTCCATTACAGGGGTGCTAAAGGAACTCACATCCATCCTGTGTGCATCCTCCTCCCACCAGCGGGCCCTTCCACTAACCACATACCATCTGTGCCATCCACTTCCGCCTCAGCTAGTGGAATGGAGGCCCTGCCAGAGGACCCACAGGCCACTAGCACCCCTTCCCTTGTAGCTGAGGAACCCCCCACAAACGAGGTAGTCCATCCAGACATCCTGCAGGACCTGAGACCAAGACCAAGACCACTGCCGGGAAGTAAGACTCTAATGAACATTCTCCCCTGTGTGCCACTGACACACACTGTTGACTGTCCACTGTCATCTCTCCATTTTCCCATGGCACTTGAATATTGGACCAGTACTACCTACAGCTGGGCCAACTGCCCTGATGATCTCATCCACCATGACCCCACTCATCACCCACTGCACTTGTAAATCACAATAAACACCATTGTGCACAACTACTGCTTCAGTGTCTTTATTTTAACATGTATGAATTAACTGTTGTACAATATGTCAACTTACTTAAACCATTGACCAGTAAACTTTTGTTAGACGGACAGAAGGGGGAGGCACATGCAGGAAGTTTTGTAGCAGAATAGATTCATCCTCAAATCCAGTGTCAAGGGACCCACCAATCAAGGCAGGAACCAGAGTATGACCATTTTACCTGCAAATACACAGGGACAACCATCATGATAGGAGTCCTTGTGGCCTAGCCAACACACATGCAGTACATTGTCGTCCTCACCAGTATAAGTACCCAAGTGGTATGTGAACACAGAATACAATAGCAGATCCAAATTTTCAAGACATCCATTCCCAATGGTCCATCCCTCACAGCACCCTACAAAAAGCAAGTTTCACTGTCAATATGAGTTAGCTACCATATCTGTTTATTGTGTACATTGAGGATAAGTTGCCATACTGCTGACACAGCCCTGGTTGCCAGCCCTTTTGCAGTTGACACTGTTTTACTGTGACCATACAATATGGCCAATCCCTTGCAGATGTGATGGGAGCCAAATGCACAGTAAACATTGCACTGACATATGAACAGTAACTCCTCCCCTGATGGGCAAAGCCTAATTGCCACAAACCCACAGAGAGGGATAGCTGCCCTTGACACCTCCGCTGATGGCACACACCAGGATGAGCTATGTCACAATGCAGACAGGAGCACAGTTCAGATACAAGACACTTGACACACAGCTGTAGATCATTGGAAGATTTGTTGGATCAACTCTGTCCTAGAGTCAGCTACATCCTTATCATCTGCCTCCTCATCGGTGTCTATGTTACCATCATCAATCACAAGTCTAGCTGCCACCTCCTCAACATCCAGTATTGGTATGTGATATCTTGGAGCCAGATTGTGTAGCATGCAGCAGCAACTACGATCTGGCAGACCTTTAGTGGTCTGAAGAGCAGGGCACCTCCTGAGACGTGTAGACACCGAAATCTGGCCTTTAGCAGGCCAATGGCCTTCTCGGTGACACGCCTCTTCCTGCCGTGGGCCTCAATGAACCGGTTTTCACCATCTGTTTTTGGATATCTCACAGGTGTCAGCAGCCACGGAAGGGTAGGATGTGCACAAAGGTTGGACCTATCACAATACCAGCAGAGACACAGGGTAGAATGTGAAGAGAAGTGTCATTACAGTTGCATACATACTATTGTATACATACCAACGAGCCAGGCCCTCACTCTCTGTAGTTGTGCCATCATGTGTGGGACATTGCTGTTCCTCAGGATGTAGGAGTCATGCACAAATTCTGGAAACTTGGCTGTCAATTGTGAGATGTACTGGTCAGTGCGGCACACCACCTGGACATTGATGGAATAAAAACCCTTTCTGTTCCTGTACACTTGTTCATTGACCCTGGGAGGAACAAAAGCAATGTGGGTGCCATCTATGGCCCCTATCACATGAGGGACATGTGCCATGGCATAGATGTCATATTTAACAGTGGGCAAATCCACACACTGGGGAAACTGATGTAGCTGTCCATGTGCTTCAGTAAAGCACACAGCACATCGTTCAACACTCTACTGAACATAGGTTGTGACATCCCTGCTGCCGAGCCCACTGTCATCTGGAATGACCCTGAGGCAAGGAAATGTAGCACAGCTAAGACCTGTCCTGTGGAAGTGATGGCATTGGGATTATGAATGCCTGACAAGAGATCCAGTTCCAACTGGGCACACAGCTCCATGATAGTCTGACAGTTCAGATGATGCGTCTGAATTATGTCTCTCTTTCATGATAGCAAAGTCGACTAGGGGCCGGTACACAGGTGCCTGTCTCATTCTCCCCACTGCACGGTATCTAGAAATGAGAGAGAGGAAAAGCCACACATTGAGGTCGACAGTTCACAGGCCACATAACACTATAGATGTAGCTTGGTTACACACACATTTAGTTAGGCCGTCTATGAGGCAGCAACTGACTACACATGTTGTGTCATGGTTATCAGTACACTCACTTGACTAGCTATGAATGTCACATGTGTGAACCTTGCTATGTGTGTAAACATGGTAAATCTATGTACGTCACTAAAGATCATACATGACGCAGTTATCATTCACCTACAATACACTAGCTAGATGTAAAAAGGCAGCTGCCTGTCCTGCAAGCACAGGACAGATGGAAGTGACCTAATTCTGCCAGCGTTAGTCATGATGGCGGTACGCAGTCGCAACCGCCGTGCAACTCCTCATTGGATAACGTTGTTGCGTATGGGAGACTGGGGCCACGATAGAGGTCATGTCCGTGGCTGCCGTGACCGCCATTTTGTATTGCATAGCTCACTTTACTCCTCACACTAGTGCAAGCAAGACCTCCACTGTGTGAGCTGCTGTGTTTCATTTCTGGGAGCCATTATGCCATGTCCTGCAGGAGATAGGACCCTGCCTTCACCCAGGAGGAACTGGAAAAGCTTGTGGACAGCATCCTACCCCAGTATGGATAGCTGTAGAGGGCAGCAGAGCAGAAGGTGAGTCCAATGTTCCTGTCCTGTCTGATGGTGATGTGTGTGGGGTCGAAAGGCGTGGAGATGCACACAGAGTGGATGCATACAGATGGCAAAGGTGTAGGTGCGGAAGTGCCATTTAGACATGTTTGTGTGGTCATGAGATGTGTCTGATGTGTGAAGACCACTGCTGTTGGTGTGATGCCACTCTACATGACTTTCTCCATCAGTCTGTGGCACCCATGCAGGTCAGCGCCCATCAGAAGAAGGGGATATGGCATGCCATCGCCAAGCAAGTACGGACCCTGGGGGTTCATGCCCGGTGGACCACCCACTGCAGAAAGTGGTGGGAGGTCCTGAGATGCTAAGCCCAGCAGATCGCCGAGACCCAGCTGGGGACATCCCCCAATGAGGGAGGGGTGCCCGTCAGTCCCTGACCCCCTTAATGGCCTGCATTTTGGCGGTGGTCTACCCTGAGGTTGATGGGCGCTTAAGGGCAGCACAGCAGCCACAAAGGGATAGGTACGGACTGAAGCCCCCTCTAACAGTAGGCATGTATGGGTTTGGGTAGGCTCCTGGTTTGTAGATGTTGTGTAGATCATTGGTAGTTGAACATCAGCTATGGGTTTAAGCCACCCTTGCAGGAATTGTATTGGTTATGTGTGCCAGTAGCATGCAGAAGGTGACTCATGGGGGTAGGAAAATTAATTATGGATATTGTCTCCTGACATCTGTCATCTTTTGGGTCACCAGCTCCTTCCACCTGCATCAGTATACCTGAGGTGTCAGGGCATTGCCATCACTATTAGTCTGTCACTATGACAGTGGTAATTGGTGTGATCTAAATCAGATGCATCAGATGTAGGTGTAGATGGATGCAGGGGCTAAATGTTAATGACCAAATTGTTTATGGATTTGTTGGCATGCTACCTTGCCATGCAGGAATCGGTAGAGTAAGGCGTACAGGGTAGGTCTATGTTTACGACAATGAGTGTGTGCCAACTACTGTTCTACTGTGCATTGTATGATCCTTCATGTAGTCGAAAGTTCCAATGTTCCCACATTATTTGGATTTGAGTGCATAGCTCCTGATTCCCCAATGATTTCCCAAAGTTGAGCATATCAATGTATAGGCATGCAATGGCATGGCATACTAGAAGTTGATTACTGGTTGTCAGTGTGTGTGAATGATGTGCCTGTATTGACCCATTGCACTCTTTCTTTCTATACCACCCTCCCTCCCTCTCCTCCTCTGTCTTTGTGTGCATCAGCATTGTCAGGCAAAGGAGAAGGGGCACAGGCGAGTGAGGAAACAGCAGCACACGGGACCCAGGAGGCTCATACCAGCGTAGCCGAGGAGATCAGTCGGACGGAGGGCAAGGGGAGTGCCATGGGGAAGACCGGATCTACAACATCCTCTTCGAAATCCTCCTCTGATGGACACTTTCTGGTGGTGGCAGACCCATCTGGGAGAAGCCCAGCTTCATCCTTGTCCGCCACCCCCCTTACCAGCACCGCCTTCTCTGTAGCTCCCCATCAAGTTGCTCGTGCTCGTTCATCCAGGAGGGTGGGAGTCTCGTTTGCCACAGGCACCTCTGACCCTTCCCCAGTCAGCCCTGCTACCCTGAGTGAGGAGGCTATTGACCTCCTGAGGTCCATTTCTGTGGGACAGTCAACCATTGTGAATGCCATCCAGGGTCTGGCATCACAGATGCCGGAAACCAATGCCTTCCCTGGAAGGCATTCACAGTGCCCTGACTGACCTGCAGAGATGCTTTCAGGCTCTTGCCTCCTCATTGATGGCAGCCAGTGTCCCTTTGTCTTCTGTCCACCCTCCAGCTACTTGAGCCCAATCCCATACCCCTCTTCCCACACCCATCCAGAGCACACAGTCTGACCAGCATTCATCCACTTCAACAGACAGGCACCACAGTCACACCACTGCCATGCACACAGGCAACAGACACATACAGACACTCCCTACACAAACTCCCCCTCCACCTCCTCCCTCACAAACACTCCACCATTCACACCTGCTTTCACCACATCAACACTCCCAGATCCATCCACAAGTCTCCTCATGACCACCATCACCACAATAGCAGACCTGCATACATCCACCCCATTCACCACATGCACACTCACCACTACTACCGACACCCACACATGAGGCACATCCACCTTACCTGCAGGCACCACCCGAACAGGCACCACCCGAACAGACACTCACACAGCCACCCTGTCATCTCCCTGCATCTCCTCACCCCTCCTCCCAGAACACTGAAACACCCGCACCCACCCACCCAACAGACACCCAGCACACACAAGGCTTCCACCCACTCACCTGCATCCAAGACACCTCTCAACTCCCACAATGTTTTTCCCATGACCGCCCTTGTGGCCCTAAAAAAAGATTCCTACACAAGTTTGCCTTGTTCCTTCCCACTGACCCTGTCCCTGTTTCCCCCAAGTGCCCTCATACCATCCCCAAACCCGGTCCTTCCACCTCCTAGTCCTCCCATGGTCCCCCTGGTACTGCCCCTTCCCCTCCCCCAGCAAAGACTACCGCCTCCCCAAAGGGCAAAGGCACTTCTCCAAAGGGCCATATGAAGGGGAAAGCCCCCCACTCCCAAGTCAAAATCTGACAAACCCCCTCCCAAAGCAAAAACAAAGGGCCCCCTCTCACAAAGCCAAACCTAAAGACCCCCTCCCAAACACAAACCCCCACCTCAGCCCCCCAATTGCCCCTGAGGTGCCTGCATGACCCATTGATGCCCCTGCCATGTGGAGGCCACTTTGCAGTCAGGAGTCAAGTTGTGGCCAGATATTCTGTCCAGTGTGCCTGGGGCAATAGACAATTTTGGACTGGCCAGTAACCTCTGTTGTATACAGTTGTTTTCAAAGATGGGACCTTTACTTTAATACATCGGCACCAGTCAGCCATTGGTGTCGAGGTTAACAACCTTGTCCTGCCTTTTCTTCTTTATGTGTTCTGTATGTGCAATTTGGTGTGTATGTTCCGTTTTTGTGATGTGTTTGTGTAGCAGCATGAGTTGTGCTATGGACTTGTTGTGAAATGTGTTGTTATTGTGTGGTAGCGGTGCGTGTTGTGATGCACCTGTGATGTACTTTGTGTGTTTGGTGGACATGGCGTGTGATGTGACACGTTGTTTGGTAGTGTTATTGTTTGTATTGGTTGTGTGATGTTGTTACGTGTTGCTGGCAGTATGTGTTTTCCTGTGGAGGTGTGCGTAGTGCCTCTCTGCCAATGCGTTTGTGCGGTTACGATGGTGTTGTGGTTGTGTTACTGAATGCTGTTGTGTGTGGATGTGTCTGACAGTGGCGGGTGTGTGTGCGCTGTGTGTATGGCATGTGTTGGACGTGGTGTGCATTGTTTGTGTGTGAGTGTGTATGTAGATGTTTGTGTGTTGGTACAGGAGTATGTTTGCATATGTGTGTGTGGCGTGGCTAGCCATGCCGGGGTTGTGTGTGAGTGTGTACCAATACCTTGCCCTCCAGTGTTTGCTAGGTGTGTGTACTTACTGGTGTTGTCTTCGTCGTGCTCACTGGTCCTGGAGTTGTATGGCTGGCAGGAGCAGTGGGAAGACTTCCAGTTCGGGTTCCAAGGCGGCTGCAGACGTGTCTGTGTTCCTGGAGGTGGGTGTCTCCTTTTATTTTGCTTGTTTCCACCAGGCTTTTCGTGGTGGTGAGACCACCCCAGAAATCGTGGCGGTGTGCTGGGTCTTAATATGGTCGGCGGTAACATGCTCTCCGTCTGCACTGGCAGTACTAGCGGTGTTTTGGCTGTTTTCTATTAGGAACACTGCTATGGTCATGATATGGCGGTCTTCTCCGCCGGACCGGTGGAGGTGCAACCTCCATCGCCACCGTGGAGGTCTTCAGACTGCCAAACTTGTAATGAGGGACAAAGTGTCCTTGAGCTCTTCTTCCCTCCTCAGAATTCCATTCTCTGATATTATCGACAAAACAAAGTGGAAGAATAGCACTTACTCACAGGAATAAGATCCACTGCAGACTATTTCCCACTCACCAATGCCACTTTTACCAATGCTTATCTCTTGAAATCATGGCACTTAACTCTTCCATGATTAAATAATGTTCATCATCCTCCAAGGTGAGAATAATACATTTCCAGAAGAGAGCATGTCCTTCTTTTCTTTAAATCCCAGCTACTGGTTTCTGAGAAGAGCATATGCCTCTATGATTCAGTTTACAGTGGAAGAACGATAGCAACATTGCTTCCAATTTGCTTTTCTTGTTTCTTCAGGACATTTATCTCTGACAACAAATTCAAAAACCGACACATCTCAAAGGGGCTATACCTGACTTGATCCTTCCTAAAGATCTCCTTCTATCAATCAGTGACTCCATCTTGTTTGACTGTCCAACAATCTACAGATTTCTTTTTCTCAAGCATTTGTCCACTGCAAAATAACTGGCCAATTCAAAAAGGAACCCGTATAGTGTCAATACGCCAATAAGGTTGCTATAGACACACTTGGAAATAAAGCTCAGATGACTGTTCAACTCGCAGGATACCAAGAAGATATTAATGTTGCTGTAATTACACTTGGTTACATACGATTGTATGGCATTCCTGACTGGGGGCTGATCTCTGAAGGAAAATATTAAAAACCTCTTTCTCTTAGTTCTCAAAGATTTACAACAAGGAACCAATCCCTTAGAAGACCTTAGAACTATTCCATTTCTTGTGGGAATCTTGCTCAATTTAGGACTGCCGATAGAAATGATGAAAAATTCATTTTCAGGTTTAAATCCTCAGACATAAAACCTCTTTGGGATATACAAAATGTATTTTTGAGGTAGGAAAACTGACCTACTGCCTCGCCACGCCACTATCGGTTAAACTGAATTCCCAGAATCTAAATGTGAAGACTTCATGAAATTTTTACTGAACAGGTAGAATTTATAGAACTCTCACTTCCTCCAATCTCTGATCATCTGGTCAAAGAGAAACTAATCCTGAAAGCTCAGATAACCTGGTCTCACTTTGCTCTTACCTCGGAGCCTGAACTTTGTTAACTCATCACCAAAGTTAAACTCTCAAACCACTTCACTGATGCATTACTATGGAAGAGTTTCAAAACCTGGACAATCCTTTGTTACCATACCGGACTTCCTTAGTGAACTTGTTGCTTACGTAAGGTGTATTTCATGATTGTTTGAAAACAGGTCTAGCTTCACCTCTTTTGAGGAAAGCCTCAGCCCAGCAGACGCAATGATCTCAACAGCCTCAGCCCTGTATCAGGTCTACCTTTGCAGCTGAAGGTGACTGAAAGGTGTGTTGCTTCCCTAGTCTCGCTCCATATCCAATCAAGCAAACTCTTGGACAATTTTCAATCTGGATTTAGAAAGGATTGTAGCCCTGAGCATTTCTACAAGTGGATGATGAAGCATTCTGCTTCTTAGTTTTGGGTCACTTCCGCTTAGTTGTTCTTCTGGGCCTATCAACTGTCTTTGATACAGTAAACCACTTAACCCTGATCAACATCCAAAAGAATCGAAGATGCACTGTGGTGCAGTGTTAAGCTTGTCCTCTTCTCTTATCTGTCAGACAGAACCTTAGTGGTTACAATTTGGCAATGTCAGCCTTCCACAAGAGGTTCCTAAAGGCTCTGTCCTTTTGCCGACTCTTTTTAGTAGGTATACGGAATCACTTGAGGCTGTCTTCAGAAACTCTTGGATACAGTACTATCACTACACTGATTACATCCAGATCTCTCTGAAAGCACTGTTCTGGAAAGTAACTTCTTTGCCCCCCAAAATTCTAGAAAAGTGCAAAGAAAGATGGTGGGTAATCACCTGAAACTTAACCCCTCAGAAACTGAGTTTCTATTAACCTCACTTGAAAAGCCCAACCTACCCATGCAATCTTGTATTGATTAGTGCACTCCTCTTGATTCCAAACCACCTATTGTGGACAATGCCAAATCCCTGGGTATTATGTTGAATAGCAAGATTAACCTAGAAAAACAAAATTCTGCCATGGTCGAAAGTGCATTCTATCAACTCAACCTGCTTTGGGGTAACATACACTTAATTCTTGACCAGGATTTAAAGAGTTTAATGCAGGCACTTGTACCTTCCAGGTACGACTTTTGAAATCCTCTCTTCAGTGGACGTCCTAATCACATCTAGCCACCACTGAAAGCAGTGCAACATTCCACCAGCAGCTTTGAGCCTGGGCGTTAACATTTAGATCACATCACCCTGATCCTAACAGCTCTGCACTGACACAGCATTGAAGCAAAAATACAAATTAAAATGGCCTGCCTTAGCTACAGAGTAATTCATGTGTCTACTGCTCCCAATAATGGATCTCTGGTGGCTAACTGGGTCATGAAAAGGAAATTTCATTTCCATGAGCCGCACATATAAACAAGAACGTTGTATGAAATAATCTTTCTCGGGCAGTGCTACAAGAATCTGGAATTCTCTTTCACCATATCTATGTACCACTACTTCTTGCAACTTTCAAAAAGGAACTTAAAATACTCCTGTTTCACAGATATTCTGATGGTGTTTGAGATCTGGTTAGCTGCTCACTTGCCACTCTCTCAGCCCCCTCACACTGCTATAGTTGGCGTTTATCCTGAATTACCTCATTCTTGACTTTATGCACCTTGTACTGCAACCTACTTCTATTCTGAACCTAGATATGACTCATATATTCACTTACGTTTTACTCTTTCATTTGTTTGTGGTTGATATTCATGTCTCAACATGGATACTTTTGTATAGTGTATGATGCCCTTGCCCTAAGCTCATGCTATGGAAAACTGCATAGATAAATAATACAAGTAAATTAAATAAATGGATGCAGGCTTTGAGTGGGAACTAGTGCACATTCCTGTGTTACCAGCAACAGAAATTAGGCAAGCTGAGGTGAGAAAGGCAGCCGTGAGTGGGAGGACATTTGAGAAATGAACATTTTCCCCTTGATTTTATGCCTGCTCTAAGTAGGCACCAGTTTTTGACACAAAGCCTGGGCTGCCTGTCTTAGTAAATCTGACTTGGCATCAAAACCTAAGGGTGTTTCCGCTAACCTGCTCCAGTAACGTCCCCTTAACTCAAAGCAGTTTTTGCGCACAGATAGGGGCACCTTTATAACCAAAAACATCTTTTGCATTGGAAAGGAAATATCACACCCCGCTTTATGTGGATTTGCATGAGCATAAAGCCTTGGTAAATTTGAGCCCAAGAGATTTTGCAATAGGCGAGAGGGAGCAACAAAAGCGGCTGCGATGCATTGATAGTAACCAGAACTCAAGTCTGTTGTTTCAACATGTCACAGTTACTGAGGATAAACTTGTTTTTGTTAAGTTCTGCTTAAGATAGAAAGTGGACATCCAAAATTGAATGTTTTGCAAGCACATTTTACGGCATTGGATGAACACTGCTGATGACACTTTGAGGTTGAACTGAGTGGCATCAGCATACTGGGGAAGGGAGGTCGGGATTGGCCAGGGGTGTTCACAAGGGACCTCAAGGAAGGACTAAGGACCGTAAGGGTGAGAATTGAGCCCTGCGTACTTTATAAATGAGTTGGAAGATCGGTGATTTGGATGATTCTAGGAGGTTATATTACTATATGAGAAGAAAGAGGTAAACCAATTGAGGAGTGTGAAACAAATAGGCTAATTTGTGAGGAAAGTGTGTTAAGAAAAAGCTTACAGCTAACTGTGTAGAAGGAGGACAATAAGGTAAGTGTCTCCTTTGGATGCTGATCTTAACTTGAACATTAAAGACCAATACTGCAATTTTTGGGTCAAAAGCAGATGGACCATGTTTGAGGAATATTGTGATAGTCAATTTGGTTAGAAGCTGCAGATGTTTTAGAAAGGTTTTTGTTAACAGGAGATGGGTGAAGCTTGCACTAAGTTGCAAGGTCATTAGAATCTTGGTTGGATTTCTTTAGTATTTTAATATTTTGGAAGTTTTTAATGGCTGAAGAAACGTATCTGTGTGAAAGGAGATACTGATAATGTTCAAATAGGGGAGTATGATGCTGTTTGTAGTTGCTTTGAAGGAAAGGAAAATGATAATCAGGTTATTGGCGATAAGGGGGTGCAATTTGTTTTAGGAATGAATG
Source organism: Pleurodeles waltl (assembly GCF_031143425.1). Classification (NCBI taxonomy): domain Eukaryota; kingdom Metazoa; phylum Chordata; class Amphibia; order Caudata; family Salamandridae; genus Pleurodeles; species Pleurodeles waltl. The sequence goes on along the minus strand of NC_090437.1, from coordinate 621,756,323 downwards.
CCCTAAGCGATTGATAGTGAGTGTAGTATTGGTTATTTAGGGAGTTGAAGGAATCAATTAAGCCTCTTTCTGCCAACATTTGACTAAATATGTTGCTTTTACATATATTTTGAGAGACTTTCACAACACATATATATATATGCACAAGATCACATGTCTTCCTTTAGTCAGGTGTTGGCCTGTCTTCATTCACCAGAACCATATTCCCTCTCTCTGTAAACTTCAGTATGGGAATCTTCACATCAAGCCATGGCTCTTTTCATATAAAAAAAAGAGCAAACATTGCACTTTCACATAAGACCAAATATAAAATACCAATACACTTTGGGTTAGTGAGTCCATCTCAGTCACTGCAAGTTGTAGGTGTGAAACCCCGTGTTCTGTCACCCTCTTTACGTTTTCCGTTTAGAAGTGAAGATGGTTTCTAAAATTGAAATTCTTTTTGGTTTACAAAATAGGTTAAGTGATGTCACTTTGGAAAGACCATGACAGTTCGATAAATAGGAAAAGGAGACAATCACTCAAAAGTTGTGGCCAAAAAGAAAACAAATAGCCCACAACCAAATCAAAACTCTGGCAGGCCCAGCCACATAACTATAATGCTGTGTTTATACCCAGACTCATGACACATTTTTTTTTTATATACGAAATGTAATACTACCTAAAGCATTGGTTACAGAACGGCTCCACCAATCGCACGGATAAAAGGAAAACACAAGAAAAAAATGATGACTAGACCCTTCTATAACTTATTTTATTTGAAATGTTCTCACGTATATGATTCTTGCAGGAAAAGGCCTAAGACACTATTGATGTATTTTGGTCCCTCTTGACTCCCATAGTTATACTCACCTCGGCTTCAGTAGTTCGTGGTCTCCAAATCGAACAGCATGCCTGCTTTAATTAAAACAAATGCGAAAGCTGCGGGTTTACTACCTGGCATGTGTGCAAATAACCCACATTTTACGTTTTCTCAATGGCTTCCAAGATTATGCACGGATTCCTGAGACAGTAAGGGATTTTTGGAGTACCCATGGAAAACTTTTGTGAATTTCAATTTGCGTTTATTCCTGTAGCGCAACTGTGCACAGGGTATAATTGCACATGCAAAAATGCATTCTCAATTTACTTTGTTCTCCACGTTGAATTTTCATTGAGGGGAAGCCCCTCAGACTGAACATTACAGTGCCGGTGCTTTAAATTGGCAAATACTGTACGGTACTGAGAACCTGCACTTCTTTAATACGAAAGGAAGACTACCTGCACTTCTCAGGACTGCTGCAATACATTTAAAGGGAGAGTACCGGCACTTTTCAGCAGCAGAAATGCGCTCTTGATACGGAGTACCAGGACTTCTCTATTTCTATTTAAAGCACTACTAAACCTCAATAATGTGTGCGGAGTTTCTAGTAAATTTAGAGTTATACATATCGCACACTTATTTGGACTCCTAAAACAGTCTATAAGCACGTGCAACTTAAACGCACAAATGGCTCTGAAAATCTGATTCTGTCTCTTAAATGTATCTGTTCGCCTTCGTTTTTTCATATTTCAAGTCACTATGCCTCGGTAACAAATTCACAGCATAAAATTAGCCACCGTGAGTTACTACACATTTGAGAAGAGAAAAACGAAGACTGAGTGGAGTATCTGCTGGAATGGGCACTCTAGGGCCTGCTGGAGGAGGTATTGAACCAATAGTTCAGGAGACAAAGGGAAGTAGATTCTACCTCAGACAGAAAGGAAACAGCTCTCGGTTATTTTTAAACCTTTTACGGCCCTGCTTTTCTCATCAGAACAGAGAAGTCTGACTTGCTCCACAGTGTCCTAGGCCAGGAGATGAGCAATTGGTGCAAGGAGCTATATAATTTACAGAAACTTGTCTGTACAGGCAGTACACAAAAAAAAAAAACAAGCACCGCAAAAAAACGTACGTTTTATTATGAGAGCATCTGCTCGTCAAAGCCTTTCGACTAAGCCTCCGACCTTGGGGTTGGATGTTAATTTCTGCCTACTATAACGTTGAAATCGAATATTATACTAATGATTTACACACAGAACAAAATGAACATTTCGAATGACATTGTCTCTTGGTGAATGAATTGCGTGTGTTATTATCCAGCTTAATGTTGCTCATCGTGCATATTGTCTGAATTACGACGACTCTCCACACATTAACTATGTGCCCACACGGCAGTGTCCAGCCAGAAGGCGTTCGGAGTCCCCAAAAGTAGAGGAAAGAGTATAACAGGTTGGGCGGTCATATAAAAAAAAAAAACGCATCACAATCCCCGTCTCCTTGCACACTATCGCCTTCCCCAAACACGATTCTGCACTTTTATACGAGCCAAAGCAACATCGGAGGATTTCGTTCACAAAGTTGCACTTTAGAAGTCAATTCATCCCTCATTTCAGAAGATGCCCGTCTAAGCTACTGTTTAAACCACTGCATTTTAGGTCACACACAGCAGCAGGTGCTTATACACACTGAGCTACCGTTTCAATGAACTGCGACATCAAGATGGACAATGGTTGCTCTCACAGCACCTTAAACGCGGTGCAAGCCAGGGTGGCTCTTAAATTCAGCCTGGAAACTGGTAGAGCCTTGGTGGGGGTCGAAATGTTAAGAGCCCTGGAGGTGCAGCGGAGGCCCCGGCCGCCTTTTGCAAGTCAATGAGCTCTGCTTGTTGACTCAGTGCCCGCTCTCCGGCAGCTCCCACCAGAATCTGCCTTTGTTGGTTTTAGCTCCGGTCAAGTCCACTTGCTGCACCGGGGGAGTTAGGCCCATTTAGTTTGCTTAGTCAGGCGGAACACTCAACAGGAAGGAAGGAAGAGGGGATTCTCTGAGCAGCCATTGTCCGGGCAACGGGGGCTTAAGCAGGCGAAATGAGTATTTAGCCGATAAGGTGCACTTGAATCCCTCACAAATCCGCTGTGTGTGGAGCAGGAGGGATAGCAGCCGAGCCGTCCCCGTGAAAGCCTTTTGTGTGCAGAGATGGGAATGGCCTTTTTCATTGACTTTGGACTGTGGTCCGTTTAGACATTCCCGCTGCTCTCTGTGTGTTTCAGAGATCAGAGGTGTCGCAGTGTTGTGCCCGGCTGCCCCCGACACATCTTGTGTTCAGAGTGCATTTATAATGTCCTAAGGCTTGTTCCGGGGGCGCCGCCGCACCCCAAGACTCACAAAACGCCAGGGCTTTATTTATGCGCTTTTATATAGCGTGGACATTGCCCAGTGGTGTCAGAGCTCTTTACAAGAGAATGAACATCCTTACACGAGAAATTCAGAGTAATAGGCTAGTAGATGATAATAGAATAGCTACTACAGTTACTCTTGATGAGAGTTAGCTATCTACAAGTTACATATTCATAACATATTTAGAAAAGTTAAAACGATTAAGGTTACACAAATACGTATTGCATATTTACAGAGTTAGAGCAGAAAAGTCATTATAGCTCTCGAGGGTGTCGTGACAATCAGGGTCCCACCATTAAATGTGAGGGTGCCTTCCTGGTAAGTTGCATGGAGAGAAGTGTTACTGGGAAAATCATACTTGGAAGAGAAGAGTTTTAAGGTCAGTTTTGAAGATCCAGAAAAAGGTAGCAAGTTCAAAATTCTAGTCACATGACCTGATAAAGATTGTTCCATACGTCTTTCTCTTTTGAAAGTTGGAGGTTTAAGCAGCACATTTTCAGCAGTTTGTGAATGTCTAGAGGCACCTGATATCTTGAGTTTGTTTGCTAGATAACAAGGGGTGGAATTGTGAATGGCTTTATGGGTGATAAAAGCAGTCTTGTTTACCGTCCTAGGTTTAATAGGAAGCTAGCAAGAATTATCAGCATAGGTGTCATACAGTCATTACTTTTGCCTCCATAGAAGAAATACACATCCAAGTGGAGGATGGATTTTAAAGGTGATAGGTGGGTCAAGGGGAGGCCTGCAAGAAGAGAATTACAGTAGTCCAGTCTGGACAGTACCAAAGATTGGACAAGAGTTTTCAGGCCTTGCTCAGGAATGTAGTGTCAGATCCCACCAAGAAGGACAAGTTGGAAGGCTGCATTCTTGGCCACTGTGTTGATTTGGGATTGGAGGTTAAGTCTTTTGTTTAGGATGACACCTAGGGATTTGGGACTTTGATTGCCACTTTTCCTTTTGCAGTTTAAAATCGTGGTTCCAGAACTCCCAAAATCTTAAGTGCTTTCAAATATTAGTAGTAATTCTGAAATCAAAGGCCATTTTGCTAAGGTATGAAAGAAAAAAAGTATGTTAAATTTGTATACGATGAGGTAAAAGAGGAGACTGAACAACGTGAATCTGAACATGATTCTGAGGAAGATAGTTCAAATGTTTTTAAGAACATAAAAGAAAAATTGATTTTAAACATACACAGCGATGCATGTAAAAGGAAACAAGAATGCAAAATGACCACTGGAGGAGTGGAGGTGAATATCTTTGCTGATTTTGGTTCCCCTTACACTATTATTGATGAAAATTCTTGGAAGAACAAATTTGTTAGGACGATTGGAGAATATCTGATGCCTTCTGACATTGAGCCTGAAGGTTATGGCGGAGAGAAAATAGAGATGCTAGGATTTAGATTGCCAATTTGCACATGTAACCACAGAATGTCACATGGTAAATTGTATGTAGTGAAAAGAGGTCCTCCGGTGCTAGGTTGATGTGCCCAAAAGGACATGTTTATTGTGTTAGACCCAAATAGCAAAGAACTAGTCTTGATCGTGAACCAGAACACCATGATTGAGGATAAGTTATGCAAAAAATTCCCTGGTGTATGCAAATCAAGGTTTCAGTAATCTTGCAGGTTTTGCACACAAAGTTCGATTAAAAAAAGATGCATGTTCTAAAGTTCATAAAGTAAGAAATCTGCCCAGGGCAATAAGAGAAAAGTTATCTAAGGAGTAAGAAAAGTTAGTAAATTCTGGGGTGATTGAACCCGTTGAAGAATCGGAGTGGATTTCTCCAATGGTGGTGGCACAACACAGCAATGACAGGCTCATATTATGCATAGACCTTCACCATCTTAACAACAATATTATAGTTGACAAGTTTCCTTTACCGAAAATCAATGAGATGGTGGCCTTATTTAAAGATGCAAAATGGTTTTCTACTCTCGATCCATCTTCTGCGTATCACCAAATCTCATTGATAGCAGACACCCAGAAATATACATCATTTATTACCCCTGAGGGTTGTTTCCAGTTTTGGCGCATGCCTTCTGGGTTGGCATCCATGGCGTTTCAGAGGTTGATGTTTAGTTTGTTCAGTAAAGAGCAAAATGTTACATTTTCCAAGACAACATTTTGATCTTTGGCAAGAATAGACAGGAGCACGATGAAAAGTTGTATAAAGTACTGTCCATTCTCGAATCAAAGGGATTGAAGGTTGAATGGGCAAAAAGTAAATTTGCTAAAAAAAAAGTAGCATACCTTTGAGTTTGGGGTTAGACCTACCCCCACTTTGGCACAAGTGATTAGGAATGCGCCCACACCCAAAAGTAAAGATGATATTCAATCATATTAAGGATTGGCTGAATTTTGTGCTAAATTTATTCTCAGGTTTGCAATTTTTTTTTATTTTATTATTATTTTTTTTTTTAATCAGGCAACTTCTAAAATCGGGAACAAAGTTTGTTTGGACACAACAATGTGAAAACGATTTTGAAACCATTAAGGGTGGTATCACTGATGATACCAGGTTAGGAAGTTTTGATCCAAATAATGAATGCATAATTTCGACTGACGCAAGCAATAAGGGCTTGGGACCGATATTAAGGCACAGAAAAATAAAAATGGTTAAGAAAATGTAATAATGTGCGCTCCTAGGTCATTCACGCCAACAGAAGAAAAATACCGGACTACTGAAAGGGAAGCACTTGAATGTGCTTGGGTGCTGGAGCTTTTCAGGGTGTTTGTGTGGGGTAAACCCATTACAATCCGTTTCACCTGTTAAAATTATTGATGACAGAAGGCACTACAAATGCTTCTGCAAGATTTGCCAGAATTTCCATTCGCATATAAGACTTCATGTATAAAATAGTATGTATGCCAGGGAAAGAAAATGTTGTTGCAGATTTTCTCTCAAGAATGCCAATGCAGATAGAAGAGTGTGATAACGAAAGATAGAATGAATTTCAGGTAGCACTAATACATGATAATGGGTTGCCGGCAGTAAACAAGGAGGAATGGATGCAAGAATAAAAAAATGATTCTATATTAAACGAGGTAACGTGGCCTAATAAAAAATTGTTGACAGGTGAAATTAAACCATTCTGGGAAATACGTTCTGAACTTTCCCTGGATGAGTGGAGTATTATTCTGGGGACAGAGGATAGTTCCACCACGTGAAATACATTAGCATCTTAGTGTTGTGTCAGGACAGTCATGTTGGTATCAAGTCAAACCAAGGCTACTGTAAAAAAAAAAAACTATTTTAGTGGCCTGGTATAGATTCGGACACATATTGCATGGTAAGAGAATGCATGGAATGTTTGAGAGCTGACAAGTCCCTTCAGACCTCCAACGAGTGAATACGTTGGCCCAAAGAATCCATGGCATTCCATACCAATTGTTATAATGAGTCCATCGGGACCTCTACAGAAATACATCATAGTGATTATCGATTTATTCTCTAGGTGGCCTGTGGTAAAAACTGTACAGAAGGCGGATTCAAATTCAGTGTTGATTTTCATGGATCAAGTCTTTAGTTCTGAAGGTATCCCATCAACAGTTTTAAGCAATAATGGAGGGCAATTTAAGTCCCTTTCATTTATTCAGTATTGTGAGAAAGTGGGAATCAAATTGAAAAACACTTCCCTGTATAATCCCAGTAGGAACGGTACGGTGGAAAGGTTTAACTGTGTTCCTAATGAGGTAATCGAGTCTACCTGCATAAATAACAAAGACTAGGAAGTACAGGTAAAGAAAAGGGGTATGAGCTTACAGAGGCACTAAGAATGAAGCAACAGGATTGTCTCCCTTCTTAATTATGAGGGGAAGAAGTCCAAGAACCAAGTACAATCTAAATCGGCTAAAAGGCTCGTGTGTAGAATCATAGTCTCTTGAGGACATTAGAAACACAATGGCTGAAAGGCATTACAATGATACTAAAATGGTACAAAACGGGTGCCTGTGCAAGTAGGAGATTGGGTCTGCATAAAGAAACCTGGGTTCATAACTAAGGGGGGGGCAGCAAATTCTATGAACCTGAAGGGGTGGTGGAAGTTTTGCACAATTCTATCCGATTGCGTAATGGCAAGTTTGGAACCTTTAAACGCGTGGCGTTGAGTGATATTAAAGGGTGGAGAGAACGCAATAATGATATATCATTTGGATGATTGGATGAAAATGAAGAATTGTGTCCAATGGGCCTTGTTACATGCAAATCCAATTTTGGGGGAAGAGCCATCGCAACCTACAAATAAGTCTTTGTTAGAAAATGAGGTAGTTCAACAACATGTGAGGGTATCAGCTGATATGAATGAACAGGGTAAAACAAGGAAACTACCTATATGGTTAAAAGACTATATTCATGAATGTTTCAAATAATTTGAAAATGTTTTTTTTGCTTTTTTTTTTGTAGTTCTTCTTCTCCTTCTATACTCAATATCATTAATTCTTGTCTTATTGCTAATTATAAGGAGGGGGGATTATTTTTTATATATTATTGTTATTTCATTGTCATTGCTTTTTGTTAACTATATAAGGAGGGGTATGTGTTGTGGGCTCGTGTTGTCCCACGAGGAAGTGCGTTTTGTATTGCGCTGGGAATCTGAAGGGATAGTTCGAGTGTGGCGTGGGACAGTTGGGGAGAGGACGATGTTAGAAGAAGGACGGTCCTTTACGCTCTGTACCTTGGAATAAATCAACCTGTACAACTCGAATCTTGTGTAGTCCTACCTCTTCACCCTTTCACTCTACAAATAGGGGTAGGTGCATTTGTTCGGTGACCATGGGAGAGAGGAGACATCCCAGCAGGGCAAACATGCTAACAAAAATAGTGTGCTTGAGAGGGGAAGATTCAGTCACTGTGCCTCCCTATTTAATTTCACATGAACAGCAGAATTGATGCTAGTTACCATAGTGTTGTATACCAGCTTGATTAACCCAGAAAATGTACAAGGAAACACACAGCAGCCTACTGGCTGATCCAGAAAAGAGAGTACAATGCTCCACAGACACTCTTAAGGTTCTGGTGTACTGACAGCACTTCTGCAGGAAGGCAACATCAACCGTGGGCATAACAAATTAGATGAACCATATCGTTGGGTGTTACTTTCCTTACTATAAACTCAATCACTTTATTTTTAATATTGTTCTCCCTAGGGTGTGCTGAACCATTTCTTCACGTCCAAGAATAATAGTCGCAGCAGACGTGGATGTAAGCAGAAAATGTTATAGGATGGAAGTCCTGCTTAGATTTAAGTTTGATGTAAATCACACCTGTGAGAACATTAAAGAAAGCATGGAAAGTGATGTGAGGCAATCTTACCCAACTGAAAAAGTTTCTTAGAGCCAGATTTATAGTTTGGAGGTGAGGGTACTCAGTTGCAATGGAGATGTAGTACCCTCTCTGCCAAACTGAAGGTCTACTTTCTTCATTTAGAGTTGGGCGGACCTTCATTATGTTGACAGCGGAGACTACTCCATCTTTGACATAACCCTCTGATGGCCTGGCAGAGTAACAGCCATTGGAGGTCCCGCCTGATTTAGAGTGGACAAAAGTGTGGCCAGTTTCCACTGTCCGTCACCGCCTGGTAAAACATGCCAACAAGACAGTGAAAACTGTAAATGCCCAACAGCCCCCCCATGGAAGCTAATTCCCATGGTGAGACGGCGTTGCATTTTTTTTCCACAACAAAATCCTACTTTCAGTTTGAGTTTGGAAAAATAGAAAAAACGCTTTACATCTGCCATGCAGCTCCGTCATGTTGACGGAGCAGTCTGTCTAAATTACAATGCATTGACAGGAACATCTGACACTGCAGTTTCTGCCAATGCTAGAGATGTCTGCCAATGCTAGAGATACACCTCAAAACCTAGCACGCAGGGACTCTGTCAGGACGACAGAGTACTTTACTCCATTGCCCTGACAGTGTAAAACCCCATCCACCGAAATCTAAATCTGACCCTTAGCTTCTGTAATGCTTGTTCTGGTGATACTCTAACTGCAGATTCCTCATCTTTAGAATATCTCCAGGTTCCAGGATGGATCCAGAAAAAAAAGGCATTGCTACCACACACTGGTATATGGCACTGTGAGGCTCCGCTTTGACATTGCTCTGCCTCGGAAGTGACAATAAAGTGGCACATAAGTGCCACCCCTGTAGATAGAAGGTAGTTTATTAATGTGCCCACCTCTTCCAAAGCAGAGCTCAACAATAATCAGAGGTGCAAATGTGCAGATCTCTAAATTAGGATCTTTGTGGAAAGCAAAAAACATTCTACAGAATGGGAGGAAAGAGGGCGGTGAGGAATCTGTGGTTAGATATAGTATCAACAAGAAAGAGCATTTCTGAAGGTAAGTAACTTGCTTTTCTGATGGATATTTCTAACCGCAGATTCCTCACATTTAGAACAGATATCATAGCAGTAATCCCCAATATATAGGTCAAGGGTACTTAAATACATTAGCTAAAATGCTATGCAGATCATTTAACAAATTCAGAGTGATTACTCTAGTAACCCAACTTATTGCTTTTACACGAATACCTAAGATAACTGCATAGTATGGTGCTGTATTTTTTTAAAGCACCTTAACTGACATATTTTAGCACTTATTAGATTAGTTATTTTGAGGTTTAATGTAATGCACCGTTCTGGTTACATTGTTGCATAAAAGGCGGCACTGAAGGGCTCAGCTATAGAACTTCTTTGAGATAACCCTCATGGTTCAGGAATGGGCTCTGCATCATTTGTTTTTAAACTGTTTTTATTCATTTTTCAAAAAGAAGAGGGAACATGACGCACATACAGGTATGGCAGTATCAAATACAAAGAAAAGGTGATGTTGGCCAATCGAATTGCTATAACACAATGGAGTGAAGGATATACAGTCCAGCCAAGGGATGCCAACCATTTGCACAAAGTAAGTCTCACATCAAACAGAAGGGGGAAAGGGAAGAGGAGAAGAAAAAGGAAGGTATTAACAATAAGTAACTGTTCCTCATCACATGGAAAGTGAGGTCGCTAATATCAGGTGATTCGTAAGTGTAAATGAAGATAGAGGGATTTCCCATGCTCCTGCGGGAGAAGCCACAAGTGGAAGTGGAAATAAAGGTAAGGAGGGGTGCAAAACGGGCAGGGGGAAGAGGAGGTGGAATGTAGGCCAGAGAGAACGAGGCAGGGAGGCAGCCCCCTCTATTACACTGCAGTCCAAAAGTCACCTGCAAGGACTGTAAGTGGGCTCTGCATCATTGACATACTAATGGCCTGATGTATCAAAATATTTTCCTGTTCAAAGTAAAAAAACAAAAAACATGTTAATCAATTATAAGATAAGATCATGAAAGTACATAAATATACAGTGCAATATAAAAAACAATACATTTTCAGATTGCAATAATTCTCATAGAATAATAGTATTATGAAAGCGAGCTACACTTTTAACAAAAGCACCAGTAGAAAAACGAACGATAGAATCATTTAACATTGGTGAAAATAAAAGGACTCATCCACATAACTTAAAATTGTGTGCTTTCAGAATCTGAATTAAGAATAATTAAGTATATTTAGCATAAAGCCAACCCAAAAAGGAAAAATGTAAGAGGTTTGGAGAGAAACAACATCACAGGGCACGCGGTTAAACCTGTCCCCCCCCATACTGTCCCAAAGGGAAACAAAATCAGGCTACGCAATGAGCTAATGCAAAATCTTAACAGAGCCCTTTCCCATTGACTAGTTTCAGACGACAGATAGGGTTATATTCAAGAAGAGTGCGCCAAAGTATATATTGTCTGTTCGATTCTTTGCAAAATGCTATCTTTTCTTACTCTGAACTTCTGGCTGCCAAGAAGGCACGCTTCACCCAGAATATATCCAGGGTCAGAAAAAAGGGATTGCCCACCCAAATGGATTTTCTTTTTTAACATAGAATAACCATGATATGCACAACCCATTATCTCTTCTAAGACAATCATAAATCATCTACTTATTGGAGGTGGCTAGGGAATTGCACCAAATGGACAGCCAGAGCAACAACAGAGAACTTTTATAATATCCTCTCTGAAAGGCAAACCAAGTAGCTCGTGACATTTGGACAGCAGGGGGCTGAAACAAAAGCCTCTTGCAGAAATGGGTTTCTTTAAATTGGATGACAGAAGCACCGGAGTATTGCCACACCCCTGTCCCATGCCACAACAGGTACACATTGGGTCTTGTGTATACCTAAAAAAACCTGCCATTGGCTTACCTCCCACTGAGGTATCAACTTAAAAATAACACCAACTGAATGAATACATTTGAGGCGGTTACAAGGTGTATTGGATTACCAAATCCCCATTCTATCAAAAAGTGCCTGTAAACGTGGAAAGCCATTCACCCTTGTCAGCTTACTCGAGCAAATAGCAATGGTGCTCTGATTCTGGTTCTCTGGCACACAAGCCATAATGTGGGATTTACTATAGTTAATATCCATATCAAGTCCCCACATAAAATCCACAAAATCTTTCATAGGATTCTTCAAGCTCCTGGAGTATGTGCTAAAGGTATTGCATTGTCAACATAATGTAGAGCTGGAGCATTCTGCCCACATTTAATTAAACAAGTACTCAAATCAATAATATAGGGCAATAATGCAACCCTACCTCACCAGATAATCCACATCTAGCTCTTGCACAAAGGCTTTAGTGACCATAAAAGGATCCATCCCTTTGGCAAGTAGCGTGGGCCATAGCTTAGACCCGTTGACCCAATCAAAAGCACTCTACAAGCCCATGAAGGATAGGTACACTGGGAACTGCTTAACCACAACATATTTGATGATAATGCGCTGGAGATTCAAACATTGCCCCATTGTACTAAAAGTTGCTCCTTGAACCCATTCTGGAAAAAGCTGAGAAGTCTTGTTTGTTCATGCTTTAATACTATTGAATATTACCCTCCCCAAAACCTTTACAGAGGAGTCGATATGGGAGAGCAGCCGATAACAGAGAGGGCCAGAGTCGTCCCCTTTTCTTCTTAAAGATAGGTATAATTGTCCACAGGGACCAGTAAGGAGGCGGGGAATTGGCTTCCAACTTATTAAAAACATTTGTGAACAGAGGAACCTAAATGTGTATATTACATTTAGACAAGTCTACTGAAATCTGTTCGGTCCTGGGGCTTTATTAGAGGGGCTCTCCTGAAAGGTGATAATAACTTCCCCTAGATCAATCTGAAGTCTGTGCCCTATGCCACCTCTTTCCAAGTTACTCATTTCAGACACTATTCTATTATTAGAGCAATAAATCTTTGAGAAGTAACAGACACACTTTCTACAGGAATATGGCAACTTAATGTAGAAGAATTATTACTGCCCTTTCTAATGTGGCTAACCACATTCCAAAATGCCTTCGTTTTTTTAAAGTCTGTCGGGCCGGCAGGTTACCCTTTTTAATCTTTCTTCCTCTTTTTAAGCATGTGCTTATAAAATACCCTACAACTCTTTGTCGTGAATTCTGGGGTTCCTAGCAAGAGCCTGCCCCCGTTTTCTGTTGGGAAGGGAAGACGCAGAGTGAATCCATATATGTGTCTTCACACCAATAATAAGAAACAGATTTTAGCAGTAAGTTTCTAACAGACTCACATATGGAGATAAAAGATTAGGCTATAAACCTCTGTACCCTACTGTCAGATAACCGCACTTTGACTGTAAAAATATTTCCCTTTAATAACCACTTGGGAAACAGCTCAATGTTAGCGCTGGAGCATTTTCATCCTTCACAGGAATCAATGATCAATAAGGTCAACAGATCGTTGGATCCTGCAACAGGATGTTGTAAAACCATTCAACTCAATTTCAATACAAACCATTTAATTGTACAATACAACCCATTTAGCCATACAAGGAAAACTCCAGTCAGGAATAAAGTTAAGGGGTTTTATTATAAATTCCAACTCATGTAAACAACTCTCAAATTTATAAAAGGTACAGAATCGCCAAGGGGTGCCAAGGTGATGACATAAATTCAGGTTGACTAACATTAATAAAAATAAACATTCAACAGAAAGATTACAAAACATTAATAGGATTATTGATGAAGCAGAAATTAAGCGGTGCTCCGGCTCAAAAAGCATCAGTCAATTTCAAATCATCAGAGTTATATTTTAGCTGAGTACAGGGTAAACCCTACTATTGCCAAATTAAAGAGTAACATGTGTGGCGGAACACATACGGGGCAATTGGACAAAAAGGGCAAATAGAATTTGGAAAAAGGTAATCTCAGGCAACAAGGTACTAACAGGGTGTGTAAAAGATAGGTGAAAGGGGAGAGCTTCAGCATGCCAGAAGCTCGATCTCTAAGACTCAGCAGGACATCTCAAAGGGACAAAGCAGAGAGGAAATGACCTCTCCAGGGAGTTCAACATTCAGGGTTCTTCATCAGCAAGGGTTATGGAAACCTGAAGATCTGTCCAAGGGAGAATCTGACCAAAGTCCAACTAGTCAAAGACATTTTAAAGTTCATACGGCAATCTGATTCGCTCCGAGAGACAGTCCACATTACAATGAAGGTGCATCATCCAACAGTAATCGATCACAGGCCTGTCACGGGAACATCATCCATTCATGTATCTCCATACAGGATTGAAACAATTGTATATTTTGTCAGTCCATAGTTGAGGATGTTCCACATTCAAGACACTTTCACTTCTGTCTATGTCTAAAACAATAGGGGTCTACCACCAAAGCTAGTCTTCTCCTGTGAACCAAGTCTGAAAGAAAGCTCACGTTGTGAAAATGAATCAGCATTTCCTGCACAGTCACAAAATACAAGCCTAGCAGGCCTCACTTAGGCTAATACAAGGAAATTAAAGAGATGCATTTTATTAATATGTTCTAATAAACACATTGTAATATGTAGACTTATAAAATCAACATTAATAATCCTTCTTTAATACCCATGTTACAATCAATTTAAAGAAAAAGACTTGGTACATTTCAATCAGTATAACACAGAACTGCATTTCTCTATTTTTGCACATGTAATTAAATTATTAATCATTGGAAATTCAATATTGTTTCAATACATTCTGTTAGTCTAAAGTCTAAATTATAACATAACATCAATTAAATCTTTCAAATATTTGATTTATAAGCAATACCACTTGCGTTTCTAACACTAGTTTACAAGAATGCACAGTTAAAACGTCTTCTCAGTGCATCTTTCTACATTCAAACTATTAGTACTTTGGTTAACATAATGCATATATTGTCACATATCAATGACGTCTGCGACATGAAGGACAGCACTAAATTATCAACTACATCATTAGGCTTTCTCCAAACCAGGCGCATATTTCTATTGTTAGTATTTATATTATCTGCCAGACTGGGCCAAACAAATGAAGTGCGACAGGAAGGTCAATGTGCACTGCCTCATTCTGCTGCAGACAGTCCAGCTTTTTCCTGCACTATAAAGCACCAGATGACAGTGACTCCTGCCTCCACCAGCAAAGCTCCCAAGCGGCAGTTTGGTCTTTGTGGACTTTTACTCCATTCAGAATAGCACCCCCATTCATGTCTACGGAGAAATTTGTGGACACATAAGTGCCTAAAGCACTGGCTGGTATTTAATTGGGGACCTACTGGCAATGGTAAAAAAGAAAGCATGGTTGCACTCTGAAGTTGCATTTCCTGTTGCAAGGAAGGGCCACATCAATTTATGGCTGGCTGATTGTAATATGTCCGTGTGTTTTAAAGAATGCTGTCCTACTGCCACTGCAGCAATTAATGGATTGCAAGTGGTCAGTGGTATAAAACACTCAACTGACGAAAGCAGCAAACAGCATGGGATCAATGTCCCTGCGGGGTTGGAACTGGTGACTCCACTTTGTTGCACACTGGCTCAACAACTGATTGTTCAAGTAAGTGAGACCTTAAACTGCTTATCTACCATGGAAGACAACAGTTCATCTCCAGCCCATAAGCAAGCCAGGGAAACTGCGATAACCACCGATGTGTAGGCAGCACAATGGGTGCCCCTACAAAGTTAAATGCCAAAGCCTGACATGAGAAATAGTTCGGGGCACCAGGCTCAAACTGGTTCCCCTCAAGTCGATTCAAAAGAGACACAACACATTGGGAAGGGTGACTGCCCTCTCCAACATGTCACTCCTCCTCAGTCCTTCCACATTCTTGGAAGTTAGCAATTGTTTGCCCTTTCGCACAAAAAGGGTACTTTATCAAAGCCATATAATTGTATAATGCCCTCTGCTGAATGTGTAAGCACAATATTATAACCCCTCCTTCTGGAAGATCAAAGTATGTGGGTGGCAGAAGAAGACTGATTCAGTGGCATATCAAACAGGTTTTAGAGTGGATAGCGAGACAATGGATAAAATTTTTGCTCTTTCAGTACTGGTACTCACTTACAAGGTGGCAGTGATCAGCTCTATGCTTGCTTCAAAGATTTCTTCCTCCAAAGCCCCCTGGCATGGAGCACTTTTTGATGTTGGGGGAGGCTTGTGCTTAAGCCTGCAGACCTTTTTTCCACCACAAAAGGGATCTCGGAAAAATTTGTCCCACATGCTGGAGATTCTGAAGGCACCCAAGGTTGGAAGATTCTTTTGCAGAGTATGAAGGAAAAACGTAGGTGGTCTGATGTCACTGATCGCCAGAAGATCAGGTGGTGGTGTGTCCTGCCTCCCACTGGGTCCCCATGATGGTTGGAGGGCAAATTAAAGTGGCTTAGAGCCAGTGGCTGCCCAGGTTGGCGATGGATCGGGGGAGGTGATTTGCTGACTTGATAGCTGGCCGCCTGCTCTACATTGTCTCTGGGACCTGCACCCTCGGCCACAAAAATGATGGGAAGCCTGCTGGCCCTGGTGGCTAGGAGGGAATGGGTTTGGGTGGCGTCCCTTTCTGTGGCCATGGATCTAACGCTCCTTCAGAACCACTTGAGATGGGTGGTCTCTCTGTTGCAAGATTTAGGCTTCGTCATCAACGCTTTGGGAGGAAAATAAATCAGAAAGGCAAACTGTATATAAAATGGACATGAAACTGCTAAAGCAGTAACTCAAGTATTCGGGTGCATGGTTTAATGACAGAGGGAGTCATTTAACTTATTGAAACCAAAAGCTAATGGTGGCCTTCCAATTGCACTAGTAGCACTAGCTAAATATCTTTTCAGGCTCTGTGTTAAACATCTTCTCCATGTTATGAAAGCAAATGCATGTTCTTATTTACTATGAGCATGAAGCCTTTCCCGGAAAGATAATTAAATGGCTAAACAAATTCAGTGTACCCTGTTCACAAGATTATTCAACATACCAGGTTCAAAACTTGCGTCTCAATAAACAGTTCTTAGTTCAAGACACATGCATTTCTGTGCTTTTTTGTCACAGTGGGAGGCTAGCATTAGGTCATCAAAAGCTTCATTTAAAAAGGAGCTGCACAGTATAAGTGATATATGGTAGGTATGCCTAATGTAGCACTTTAGCTACATTAATTATGAAGCAAAGCAGGATGAGGTGGCCACTGAGATATATTTTAAAATGCATTCAATAAACAAGTTACTTGCCTTTGGTAGTTTCTTTTCTAGTAGAGGCTATGGCCCTCATTATGAATCTGGCGGTCTATGGACATATGACCGTGGTGAAAACGCCACGGTGGAAACGCCATCATCACCAGGCTTCCGCCACCAGGCAACCTGGCGGTGGCGGCGTTTCAGATCCGACAGGGCAGCACTGCAAGCAGCGCTGCCCTGCGGATTAGTCCCATTCCCCCAGCCGTTTCCTGGTGGTTTACACCGCCAGGGAAAGGCTGGCAGAATGGGTGACTCGGGGGCTGGGGACACTTGGCATGGGCAGTGCAGAGGCCCCCATGCACAGCCCGGCCGTGCATTTCACTGCCTGAATTACGGGCAGTGAAATGCGCGACTGGTGCTGCTGCCCCCGCCGCACTGCCACATTGGCGCTGGCTCCATTTGGAGCCAGCGTCAAAGTAAAGGCCCTGTTTCCCGCTGGGCTGGCGGGAGGAAACATCATTATAGGGTCGGCGGGGGCTTCGCTGCACTGGCGGTCTTCCGTCGACCGTCAGTGCGATTGACGGGGGGGGTATCCTGCCATTGTCATAATGAAGGCCTATATCTAACTAGAGATTCTTCACCTTAGAATAACCTCCTGGCATCAGGATGGATCAAAAAAATCTTGAGCACACTGGTAGATGGCATCCCTCAGCTCCACTTCAAAAGGGACATCAGCTTCTTTTGTAACCATTTCCGTACCAAAAACATGAAGCCATGTAAAAACCAATGTTTAAGACCAGTGTGCAGTATCTATTGGGATGTTGAGGGTGAACAGCCCACTTCAGAGAGTGGGAAGTGTGGCAGGGTCAGTGTGGAATCTGTGGTTAGTTACAGTTTGTACAAGAAAAGTTGTTTACCAGAGGGAAGTAACTTGTTTTTCTAACTGTAGAAACCTCATCTTGGGATAGAAACCCAAGAAATACCTCCGTTGGGGTGCGACTGCAAAACTGGCTCAAACAAGAACATCCTAGAAGACCAAACAGACAAAATATCCATCTCGATGAAGTCCGATTGTCCAAGTAGTAGTGCTTCATGAACGTGTGAAGGGACGCCCAAGTAGCAGCTTGGCAGATGTCAAGGACAGGTACACCCTGCATGCCTGCGTGCCTGTCCCTGCATGCCAATTGGATGTAGTGGAATGAGCATGAAAGCCTTCAGGAGGCAGCTTCTTAACAAATGCATAGCAAATCTTATTGCAGAGTATAATCCATTGATAGATGCTCCAGTTCTGAACAGTCTTGCCTTTTTTTGTTCCAGTGAACCTAGTGAAGAGCTGATCGTCCACCCGATGGACCCGAAGAAAGCGGTCTTGTTCTACAGTGATTGCACAACACCAAGAAGTGGATTCCCTCCTCCTCCCTAGAAGAATGAGGTGGAGTGAAAAAGGTAGGTAGAAGGATATTCTGGTTGAAGTGAAATGGGGTCACAACCTTCAGCAGGAAGGAGGCACGCATCTGAAGGACCAGTTTGTCTGGGAAAAAGTTGGTGTATGGAGGGTGAATTGATAAAGTCTAAAGCTCGGTGACCTTCCTGGCTGGTATAAAGGCTACTAGAAAGGGCACTTTGATAGCCATGAGCCATATAGAACACCTGTGTAGAGGCTCGAAGGGGGGAACACATTAGAAATGTGAGAACAAGATTGAGGTCCTACTGGGGAATCAGGAACCTTTCAGAAAACCAGTCACAACAGGTGACTTGAACAGGAAGGGTTGATTTGGCAGCCGCAGGAAAATGCAAATGGCCAACAGGTAACCCTTAACAGTGCCCAGTGTGCAAGGACTTGCTGGGCTAAAAAACAGAGTAAACAGCAGCACCTTCAACAGCTGTGGAGAAGGGGAGTTCAATTGGTATGGGGAACACCAAGCTACAACCTTATCCCAACGGTTGAAGTATACAGTTTTTGTGGAGGGGTGCCTGGCTGCCAAGATGACATCAATAACTTTGAGAGGAAAATCAAAAATCTTCAACTGTTGCCACTCAATCTCCGTGACTGAAGGTGGCAAGTGCGCAGGTCTGGTTTCAGGAACCTGCCCTGATGCTGTGACAGGAGATCCTCCCAAAGGGGCACTCTGATCAGAGGACCAATGCTCATACTCTGGAGGTCGGAATATGGGATACCAGTCCTGATGATCTTGAGAACACGGGGAAGGAGTGGTATAAGTGGAAAGGCATACAGTAGTCCCAAGTTCAATTAAAGACTAAATGCATCTCTGAGCGAGAACCACTTTGAAAACTCCAATGCGCAGAATTACTGACATTGCTAGTTTTTGGCGGTGGTGAACAGACTGAGCCAAGGTTCGCTATACAATTGGAAAACACCTTGTGCCACCCTGGTTGTAGTCCCCATTCATGATCCGCAAGGCACTGACGGCTGAATTTGTCCGCCCTGGCATTCATTGAACCTGTCGGGTGCTGCATGACCAGGAAGATGTCCTTCCAGTTCAGGCAAGTCCAAAGGCACAGAGCCTCCTGACACAGGGTCCACAATGTCCTGTTTGTTGCAATATCACATGGAGGTGGTGATGTCCGAAAACCTGAACCAGACTTCCCTTGATGGCTGGGACGAAGGCTTTCAATGGCAAGCGGATAGCCCTCAAATCCAACAGACTGATGTGGAGCTGAGTCTCTGCTTTTGCAAGGCGGTCCCCCATCCCAGAAGCGATGCATCGTTCACCCTTCCCCTACCCTAAGCTGACAGTGGTGAAGGGTTTGCTGCTGCGCCAATCATGGTTCTTCAGCCACCACTGCAGAGTTTGTGCAGTCCCCAGTGATATCCGTCCCAGGTCAGAGAGATTTCTGTGTTGCTGTGCCCACTGGAACTTCAGGTCCCACTGAAGAGCCCGGATCTGCCTTCAGGCATGCTTCACCAGTAGGATGCAGGACACCATAAGACCCAGCAGCCTCAGAGTCAGTCCCATTGAAATCCAGAATAGGGGCTGAAATATCGAGATTTTAGACTAAATATCAAAGACTCGCTGCTACGACGGATAGGCTTGGAATTGCACTGGTTCCAGAATGGCTTCGATAAAAAGGAGCGTCTGTGAGGGGGTGAGGTGTGACTTCAGCATGCAGTCAGTGAACCCCAGTGTAGGAAGTTGGCTCTGTATGTGCTATTTCAAAGTAAGGAATAGCATGCACAGAGTCCAAGGGTTCCCCTTAGAGGTAAAATAGTGGTAAAAATAGATAATACTAATGCTCTATTTTGTGGTAGTGTGGTCGAGCAGTAGGCTTATCCAAGGAGTAGTGTTAAGCATTTGTTGTACATACACATAGACAATAAATGAGGTACACACACTCAGAGACAAATCCAGCCAATAGGTTTTTATATAGAAAAATATCTTTTCTTAGTTTATTTTAAGAACCACAGGTTCAAATTCTACATGTAATATCTCATTCGAAAGGTATTGCAGGTAAGTACTTTAGGAACTTCAAATCATCAAAATTGCATGTATACTTTTCAAGTTATTCACAAATAGCTGTTTTAAAAGTGGACACAGTGCAATTTTCACAGTTCCTAGGGGAGGTAAGTATTTGTTAGGTTAACCCGGTAAGTAAGACACTTACAGGGCTTAGTTCTTGGTCCAAGGTAGCCCACCGTTGGGGGTTCAGAGCAACCCCAAAGTCACCACACCAGCAGCTCAGGGCCGGTCAGGTGCAGAGTTCAAAGTGGTGCCCAAAACACATAGGCTAGAATGGAGAGAAGGGGGTGCCCCGGTTCCGGTCTGCTTGCAGGTAAGTACCCGCGTCTTCGGAGGGCAGACCAGGGGGGTTTTGTAGGGCACCGGGGGGGACACAAGTCCACACAGAAATTTCACCCTCAGCAGCGCGGGGGCGGCCGGGTGCAGTGTAGAAACAAGCGTCGGGTTTGTAATGTTAGTCTATGAGAGATCTCGGGATCTCTTCAGCGCTGCAGGCAGGCAAGGGGGGGATTCCTCGGGGAAACCTCCACTTGGGCAAGGGAGAGGGACTCCTGGGGGTCACTTCTCCAGTGAAAGTCCGGTCCTTCAGGTCCTGGGGGCTGCGGGTGCAGGGTCTCTCCCAGGCGTCGGGACTTTAGGTTCAAAGAGTCGCGGTCAGGGGAAGCCTCGGGATTCCCTCTGCAGGCGGCGCTGTGGGGGCTCAGGGGGGACAGGTTTTGGTACTCACAGTATCAGAGTAGTCCTGGGGTCCCTCCTGAGGTGTTGGATCGCCACCAGCCGAGTCGGGGTCGCCGGGTGCAGTGTTGCAAGTCTCACGCTTCTTGCGGGGAGCTTGCAGGGTTCTTTAAAGCTGCTGGAAACAAAGTTGCAGCTTTTCTTGGAGCAGGTCCGCTGTCCTCGGGAGTTTCTGGTCTTTTCGAAGCAGGGGCAGTCCTCAGAGGATGTCGAGGTCGCTGGTCCCTTTGGAAGGCGTCGCTGGAGCAGGATCTTTGGAAGGCAGGAGACAGGCCGGTGAGTTTCTGGAGCCAAGGCAGTTGTCGTCTTCTGGTCTTCCGCTGCAGGGGTTTTCAGCTGGGCAGTCCTTCTTCTTGTAGTTGCAGGAATCTAATTTTCTAGGGTTCAGGGTAGCCCTTAAATACTAAATTTAAGGGCGTGTTTAGGTCTGGGGGGTTAGTAGCCAATGGCTACTAGCCCTGAGGGTGGGTACACCCTCTTTGTGCCTCCTCCCAAGGGGAGGGGGTCACAATCCTAACCCTATTGGGGGAATCCTCCATCTGCAAGATGGAGGATTTCTAAAAGTTAGAGTCACCTCAGCTCAGGACACCTTAGGGGCTGTCCTGACTGGCCAGTGACTCCTCCTTGTTGCTTTCTTTGTTCCCTCCAGCCTTGCCGCCAAAAGTGGGGGCCGTGGCCGGAGGGGGCGGGCAACTCCACTAAGCTGGAGTGCCCTGCTGGGCTGTGACAAAGGGGTGAGCCTTTGAGGCTCACCGCCAGGTGTTACAGCTCCTGCCTGGGGGAGGTGTTAGCATCTCCACCCAGTGCAGGCTTTGTTACTGGCCTCAGGGTGACAAAGGCACTCTCCCCATGGGGCCAGCAACATGTCTCTGGTGTGGCAGGCTGCTGGAACTAGTCAGCCTACACAGACAGTCGGTTAAGTTTCAGGGGGCACCTCTAAGGTGCCCTCTGGGGTGTATTTTACAATAAAATGTACACTGGCATCAGTGTGCATTTATTGTGCTGAGAAGTTTGATACCAAACTTCCCAGTTTTCAGTGTAGCCATTATGGTGCTGTGGAGTTCGTGTTTGACAAACTCCCAGACCATATACTCTTATGGCTACCCTGCACTTACAATGTCTAAGGTTTTGTTTAGACACTGTAGGGGTACCATGCTCATGCACTGGTACCCTCACCTATGGTATAGTGCACCCTGCCTTAGGGCTGTAAGGCCTGCTAGAGGGGTGTCTTACCTATACTGCATAGGCAGTGAGAGGCTGGCATGGCACCCTGAGGGGAGTGCCATGTCGACTTACTCGTTTTGTCCTCACTAGCACACACAAGCTGGCAAGCAGTGTGTCTGTGCTGAGTGAGAGGTCTCCAGGGTGGCATAAGACATGCTGCAGCCCTTAGAGACCTTCCTTGGCATCAGGGCCCTTGGTACTAGAAGTACCAGTTACAAGGGACTTATCTGGATGCCAGGGTCTGCCAATTGTGGATACAAAAGTACAGGTTAGGGAAAGAACACTGGTGCTGGGGCCTGGTTAGCAGGCCTCAGCACACTTTCAATTGTAAACATAGCATCAGCAAAGGCAAAAAGTCAGGGGGCAACCATGCCCAGGAGGCATTTCCTTACACAACCCCCCCCCAAACGAAAGAGGATGAGACTAACCTTTCCCAAGAGAGTCTTCATTTTCTAAGTGGAAGAACCTGGAAAGGCCATCTGCATTGGCATGGGCAGTCCCAGGTCTGTGTTCCACTATAAAGTCCATTCCCTGTAGGGAGATGGACCACCTCAACAGTTTAGGATTTTCACCTTTCATTTGCATCAGCCATTTGAGAGGTCTGTGGTCAGTTTGAACTAGGAAGTGAGTCCCAAAGAGGTATGGTCTCAGCTTCTTCAGGGACCAAACCACAGCAAAGGCCTCCCTCTCAATGGCACTCCAACGCTGCTCCCTGGGGAGTAACCTCCTGCTAATGAAAGCAACAGGCTGGTCAAGGCCATCATCATTTGTTTGGGACAAAACTGCCCCTATCCCATGTTCAGAGGCATCAGTCTGCACAATGAACTGCTTAGAATAATCTGGAGCTTTTAGAACTGGTGCTGAGCACATTGCTTGTTTCAGGGTGTCAAAGGCCTGTTGGCATTCCACAGTCCAGTTCACTTTCTTGGGCATTTTCTTGGAGGTGAGTTCAGTGAGGGCTGTCACAATGGATCCATATCCCTTCACAAACCTCCTGTAATACCCAGTCAAGCCAAGGAATGCCCTGACTTGAGTCTGGGTTTTTGGAGCTACCCAGTCCAGAATAGTCTGGATCTTGGGTTGGAGTGGCTGAACTTGGCCTCCACCTACAAGGTGTCCCAAGTAAACCACAGTTCCCTGCCCTATCTGGCATTTGGATGCCTTGATAGAGAGGCCTGCAGATTGCAGAGCCTTCAAAACCTTCCTCAGGTGGACCAGGTGATCCTGCCAGGTGGAGCTAAAGACAGCAATATCATCAAGATAAGCTGTGCTAAAGGACTCCAAGCCAGCAAGGACTTGATTCACCAACCTTTGGAAGGTGGCAGGGGCATTCTTTAAACCAAAGGGCATAACAGTAAACTGATAATGCCCATCAGGTGTGGAGAATGCTGTCTTTTCTTTTGCTCCAGGTGCCATTTTTATTTGCCAGTACCCTGCTGTCAAGTCAAAGGTACTTAGAAATTTGGCAGCACCTAATTTATCAATGAGCTCATCAGCTCTTGGAATTGGATGGGCATCTGTCTTGGTGACAGAATTGAGCCCTCTGTAGTCCACACAAAACCTCATCTCTTTCTTTCCATCTTTGGTGTGAGGTTTGGGGACTAAGACCACTGGGCTAGCCCAGGGGCTGTCAGAGCGCTCAATTACTCCCAATTCCAGCATCTTGTGGACTTCCACCTTGATGCTTTCCTTAACATGGTCAGACTGTCTAAAGATTTTGTTCTTGACAGGCATGCTGTCTCCTGTGTCCACATTATGGGTACACAGGTGTGTCTGACCAGGGGTTAAGGAGAAGAGTTCAGGAAACTGTTGTAGGACTCTCCTACAATCAGCTTGCTGTTGGCCAGAGAGGGTGTCTGAGTAGATCACTCCATCTACTGTGCCATCTTTTGGGTCTGATGACAGAAGATCAGGGAGAGGTTCACTCTCTGCCTCCTGATCCTCATCTGTTACCATCAACAGATTCACATCAGCCCTGTCATGGAAGAGCTTAAGGCGGTTCACATGGATCACCCTCTTGGGGCTCCTGCTTGTGCCCAGGTCCACCAGGTAGGTGACCTGACTCTTCCTTTCTAGTACTGGGTAAGGGCCACTCCATTTGTCCTGGAGTGCCCTGGGAGCCACAGGCTCCAGAACCCAGACTTTCTGCCCTGGTTGGAACTCAACCAGTGCAGCCTTTTGGTCATACCAAAACTTCTGGAGCTGTTGGCTGGCCTCAAGGTTTTTGGTTGCCTTTTCCATGTACTCTGCCATTCTAGAGCGAAGGCCAAGTACATAGTCCACTATGTCCTGTTTAGGCTCGTGGAGAGGTCTCTCCCAGCCTTCTTTAACAAGGGCAAGTGGTCCCCTTACAGGATGACCAAACAGAAGTTCAAAGGGTGAGAATCCTACTCCCTTCTGTGGCACCTCTCTGTAGGCGAAAAGCAGACATGGCAAGAGGACATCCCATCTCCTTTTGAGTTTTTCTGGGAGCCCCATGATCATGCCCTTTAATGTCTTGTTGAATCTCTCAACTAAGCCATTAGTTTGTGGATGGTAAGGTGTAGTGAATTTATAAGTCACTCCACACTCATTCCACATATGTTTCAGGTATGCTGACATGAAGTTGGTACCTCTGTCAGACACCACCTCCTTAGGGAAACCCA
Source organism: Pleurodeles waltl (assembly GCF_031143425.1). NCBI lineage: Eukaryota > Metazoa > Chordata > Amphibia > Caudata > Salamandridae > Pleurodeles > Pleurodeles waltl. The sequence continues at coordinate 621,731,558 of NC_090437.1, read as the reverse complement.
CTCTGGTAAAGATACCAATGAGGGCCTTGGCTACTGCAGGGGCAGTAGTCGACCTAAGGGGAATAGCTTCAGGATACCTGGTAGCATGATCCACTACTACCAGGATATACATATTTCCTGAGGCTGTGGGAGGTTCTAGTGGACCAACTATGTCCACACCCACTCTTTCAAAGGGCACCCCCACCACTGGAAGTGGAATGAGGGGGGCCTTTGGATGCCCACCTGTCTTACCACTGGCTTGACAGGTGGGGCAGGAGAGGCAAAACTCCTTAACCATGTTGGACATATTGGGCCAGTAGAAGTGGTTGACTAACCTCTCCCACGTCTTGGTTTGTCCCAAATGTCCAGCAAGGGGAATGTCATGGGCCAATGTTAGGATGAACTTCCTGAACAGCTGAGGCACTACCACTCTCCTAGTGGCACCAGGTTTGGGGTCTCTGGCCTCAGTGTACAGGAGTCCATCTTCCCAATAGACCCTATGCGTTCCATTTTTCTTGCCTTTGGACTCTTCAGCAGCTTGCTGCCTAAGGCCTTCAAGAGAGGGACAGGTTTCTTGTCCCTTACACAGCTCCTCCCTTGAGGGTCCCCCTGGTCCTAAGAGCTCAACCTGATAAGGTTCAAGCTCCAAAGGCTCAGTTCCCTCAGAGGGCAGAACTTCTTCCTGAGAAGAGAGGTTCCCTTTCTTTTGCTGTGTTGCAGTTGGTTTCCCAGCTGACTTTCCTGTTCTCTTGGTAGGCTGGGCCATTCTTCCAGACTCCAGCTCTACTTGTTCACCCTGTGCCTTGCATTGTGCTCTTGTTTTCACACACACCAGTTCAGGGATACCCAGCATTGCTGCATGGGTTTTTAGTTCTACCTCAGCCCATGCTGAGGACTCCAGGTCATTTCCAAGCAGACAGTCCACTGGGATATTTGAGGAGACCACCACCTGTTTCAGGCCATTGACCCCTCCCCATTCTAAAGTAACCATTGCCATGGGATGTACTTTCCTCTGATTGTCAGCGTTGGTGACTGTGTAAGTTTTTCCAGTCAGGTATTGGCCAGGGGAAACCAGTTTCTCTGTCACCATGGTGACACTGGCACCTGTATCCCTCAGGCCCTCTATTCTAGTCCCATTAATTAAGAGTTGCTGTCTGTATTTTTGCATGTTAGGCGGCCAGACAGCTAGTGTGGCTAAATCCACCCCACCCTCAGAAACTAGAGTAGCTTCAGTGTGGACCCTGATTTGCTCTGGGCACACTGTTGATCCCACTTGGAGACTAGCCATACCAGTGTTACCTGGATGGGAGTTTGGAGTGGAACCTTTCTTGGGACAGGCCTTGTCTCCAGTTTGGTGTCCATGCTGTTTACAGCTATGACACCAGGCCTTTTTGGGATCAAAGTTTTTACCCTTGTACCCATTGTTTTGTGAAGAGGCTCTGGGCCCACCCTCCTGTGCAGGTTTTTGGGGGCCTGTAGAAGACTCTTTACTATTTTTAGTTTTGGTTGTCTCATCACCCTTCCCCTGGGGAGTCTTTGTGACCCCTTTCTTTTGGTCACCCCCTGTTGAAGTCTTGGACACCCTTGTCTTGACCCAATGGTCCGCCTTCTTTCCCAATTCTTGGGGAGAAATTGGTCCTAGGTCTACCAGATGCTGATGCAGTTTATCATTGAAACAATTACTTAACAGGTGTTCTTTCACAAATAAATTGTACAGCCCATCATAATTACTTACACCACTGCCTTGAATCCAACCATCTAGTGTTTTCACTGAGTAGTCCACAAAGTCAACCCAGGTCTGGCTCGAGGATTTTTGAGCCCCCCCTGAATCTAATCCTGTACTCCTCAGTGGAGAATCCAAAGCCCTCAATCAGGGTACCCTTCATGAGGTCATAAGATTCTGCATCTTGTCCAGAGAGTGTGAGGAGTCTATCCCTACACTTTCCTGTGAACATTTCCCAAAGGAGAGCACCCCAGTGAGATCTGTTCACTTTTCTGGTTACACAAGCCCTCTCAAAAGCTGTGAACCATTTGGTGATGTCATCACCATCTTCATATTTAGTTACAATCCCTTTAGGGATTTTCAACATGTCAGGGGAATCTCTGACCCTATTTATGTTGCTGCCACCATTGATGGGTCCTAGGCCCATCTCTTGTCTTTCCCTTTCTATGGCTAGGATCTGTCTTTCCAAAGCCAATCTTTTGGCCATCCTGGCTAACTGGATGTCCTCTTCACTGGGGCTATCCTCAGTGATTTCAGAGGTGTTGGTCTCTCCTGTGAGGGAACCAGCATCTCTGACTATTATTTTAGGAGTCAGGGTTTGAGGGACCCTGTCCTCCCTAGACAGGACTGGTAGGGGGGAATTTTCCTCCAAGTCACTATCCTCTTCCTCTGAGTTGCCACCCTCAGAGGGGTTGGCCTTTTCAAACTCTGCCAAAAGCTCCTGGAGCTGTATTTTGGTAGGTTTGGGGCCCATTGTTATTTTCTTTATTTTACAGAGTGACCTTAGCTCCCTCATCTTAAGATGGAGGTAAGGTGTGGTGTCGAGTTCCACCACAGTCACATCTGTGCTAGACATTTTGCTTCTAAAAGTTGGAATACTTTTTAAGAATCTACAACTGGTTCTAGAATCTAATTCAAACTTTTACAAACTTTTAAACTCTAAAAGAAATGCTAAACAGGATCTAACACAAGGCCCTAGCAGGACTTTTAAGAATTTAGAAAACTTTTCAAATTGCAAAAATCAATTTCTAATGACAATTTTGGAATTTGTCGTGTGATCAGGTATTGGCTGAGTAGTCCAGCAAATGCAAAGTCTTGTACCCCACCGCTGATCCACCAATGTAGGAAGTTGGCTCTGTATGTGCTATTTCAAAGTAAGGAATAGCATGCACAGAGTCCAAGGGTTCCCCTTAGAGGTAAAATAGTGGTAAAAATAGATAATACTAATGCTCTATTTTGTGGTAGTGTGGTCGAGCAGTAGGCTTATCCAAGGAGTAGTGTTAAGCATTTGTTGTACATACACATAGACAATAAATGAGGTACACACACTCAGAGACAAATCCAGCCAATAGGTTTTTATATAGAAAAATATCTTTTCTTAGTTTATTTTAAGAACCACAGGTTCAAATTCTACATGTAATATCTCATTCGAAAGGTATTGCAGGTAAGTACTTTAGGAACTTCAAATCATCAAAATTGCATGTATACTTTTCAAGTTATTCACAAATAGCTGTTTTAAAAGTGGACACTTAGTGCAATTTTCACAGTTCCTAGGGGAGGTAAGTATTTGTTAGGTTAACCCGGTAAGTAAGACACTTACAGGGCTTAGTTCTTGGTCCAAGGTAGCCCACCGTTGGGGGTTCAGAGCAACCCCAAAGTCACCACACCAGCAGCTCAGGGCCGGTCAGGTGCAGAGTTCAAAGTGGTGCCCAAAACACATAGGCTAGAATGGAGAGAAGGGGGTGCCCCGGTTCCGGTCTGCTTGCAGGTAAGTACCCGCGTCTTCGGAGGGCAGACCAGGGGGGTTTTGTAGGGCACCGGGGGGGACACAAGTCCACACAGAAATTTCACCCTCAGCAGCGCGGGGGCGGCCGGGTGCAGTGTAGAAACAAGCGTCGGGTTTGTAATGTTAGTCTATGAGAGATCTCGGGATCTCTTCAGCGCTGCAGGCAGGCAAGGGGGGGATTCCTCGGGGAAACCTCCACTTGGGCAAGGGAGAGGGACTCCTGGGGGTCACTTCTCCAGTGAAAGTCCGGTCCTTCAGGTCCTGGGGGCTGCGGGTGCAGGGTCTCTCCCAGGCGTCGGGACTTTAGGTTCAAAGAGTCGCGGTCAGGGGAAGCCTCGGGATTCCCTCTGCAGGCGGCGCTGTGGGGGCTCAGGGGGGACAGGTTTTGGTACTCACAGTATCAGAGTAGTCCTGGGGTCCCACCTGAGGTGTTGGATCGCCACCAGCCGAGTCGGGGTCGCCGGGTGCAGTGTTGCAAGTCTCACGCTTCTTGCGGGGAGCTTGCAGGGTTCTTTAAAGCTGCTGGAAACAAAGTTGCAGCTTTTCTTGGAGCAGGTCCGCTGTCCTCGGGAGTTTCTGGTCTTTTCGAAGCAGGGGCAGTCCTCAGAGGATGTCGAGGTCGCTGGTCCCTTTGGAAGGCGTCGCTGGAGCAGGATCTTTGGAAGGCAGGAGACAGGCCGGTGAGTTTCTGGAGCCAAGGCAGTTGTCGTCTTCTGGTCTTCCGCTGCAGGGGTTTTCAGCTGGGCAGTCCTTCTTCTTGTAGTTGCAGGAATCTAATTTTCTAGGGTTCAGGGTAGCCCTTAAATACTAAATTTAAGGGCGTGTTTAGGTCTGGGGGGTTAGTAGCCAATGGCTACTAGCCCTGAGGGTGGGTACACCCTCTTTGTGCCTCCTCCCAAGGGGAGGGGGTCACAATCCTAACCCTATTGGGGGAATCCTCCATCTGCAAGATGGAGGATTTCTAAAAGTTAGAGTCACCTCAGCTCAGGACACCTTAGGGGCTGTCCTGACTGGCCAGTGACTCCTCCTTGTTGCTTTCTTTGTTCCCTCCAGCCTTGCCGCCAAAAGTGGGGGCCGTGGCCGGAGGGGGCGGGCAACTCCACTAAGCTGGAGTGCCCTGCTGGGCTGTGACAAAGGGGTGAGCCTTTGAGGCTCACCGCCAGGTGTTACAGCTCCTGCCTGGGGGAGGTGTTAGCATCTCCACCCAGTGCAGGCTTTGTTACTGGCCTCAGGGTGACAAAGGCACTCTCCCCATGGGGCCAGCAACATGTCTCTGGTGTGGCAGGCTGCTGGAACTAGTCAGCCTACACAGACAGTCGGTTAAGTTTCAGGGGGCACCTCTAAGGTGCCCTCTGGGGTGTATTTTACAATAAAATGTACACTGGCATCAGTGTGCATTTATTGTGCTGAGAAGTTTGATACCAAACTTCCCAGTTTTCAGTGTAGCCATTATGGTGCTGTGGAGTTCGTGTTTGACAAACTCCCAGACCATATACTCTTATGGCTACCCTGCACTTACAATGTCTAAGGTTTTGTTTAGACACTGTAGGGGTACCATGCTCATGCACTGGTACCCTCATCTATGGTATAGTGCACCCTGCCTTAGGGCTGTAAGGCCTGCTAGAGGGGTGTCTTACCTATACTGCATAGGCAGTGAGAGGCTGGCATGGCACCCTGAGGGGAGTGCCATGTCGACTTACTCGTTTTGTCCTCACTAGCACACACAAGCTGGCAAGCAGTGTGTCTGTGCTGAGTGAGAGGTCTCCAGGGTGGCATAAGACATGCTGCAGCCCTTAGAGACCTTCCTTGGCATCAGGGCCCTTGGTACTAGAAGTACCAGTTACAAGGGACTTATCTGGATGCCAGGGTCTGCCAATTGTGGATACAAAAGTACAGGTTAGGGAAAGAACACTGGTGCTGGGGCCTGGTTAGCAGGCCTCAGCACACTTTCAATTGTAAACATAGCATCAGCAAAGGCAAAAAGTCAGGGGGCAACCATGCCCAGGAGGCATTTCCTTACACCCAGTGAATGCAGGAACTTCGCTGTAGTCTGGAGGGGGTGATGACTGCCTGTGGCAAGCCCACTTCCAACAGCCAGTCATCAACGTAAGGGAAGACCGCAGAAATCTGACCCTGGGCCCAAACAGCACCACAAATCTGTTGACGCAGCCACCCAAACATAACTTGGGTACACTGACCCATCTGGAGGCCACCCTCCGCAACCACTCCACCCAATACTAGAAGGTGCTAAATGCCTTTCTGGATACTAAAGGATTGCTGGAAACAAAATCAATGCTGTCTCCCTGGAAGTAAACCTGCTCTGATCAGATAACTGTAAGCTGATGGAGTGGGTGGACAATGCTGAGCCCTCACTGACCTCCATGCGGCCCACGCTGCTAGACCTCTAAATCCAGGTGCGGGATATGAAGGTGGCAGTAACCTCCTTCACCGACAGGCACAGGACATGGAGGGCTGCTCAACATGCAACAATGTAGGTTTCCTTGGCTTTCCTGAATGGTCTGAACCTGAATGTGGGACCTTACGGGGATTTGGGCGAAAATGGTTGCTACGACACATTCAAGTATCTGGGAGTTCAAATATACTATATGGATAGAGACCTCAGGGAGGGCAATGTAGCTAGGACATTGATCTCAGTCCATAGAACCCTTACTTTCTGGACGTCCTTGCCACTATCCCCACTGTGATGCGTGGCAATCTCTCAGATGCTGGTACTGCTCCAGTTATTATACTTCTTTGCAACACGATCGCTCTTACTTCCCAGGTTATTTTTTCAAGAACTACACTGTACCCTGACTGTGTGCAAACGGGGTGCAGGTAAGAGGTAAGTGGCGCACCCCATACTACAGTGGCTGCAATTTGAGGGTGGACTTGGCGCCACCAACTACGAGTTGTATTAAGCTGCGGCACAGCTGAAGTGGCCGCTGGTTGAGCATGACTGATTGACTAGAAAGGCTGACCATTCGTAGGATTTCTGGGAAGACCCAGATCTTTACATGGTTGCAAAAAACCCTGGAGCCCGTCTGCTCCGGGAGTCATATCGGATGATGGCGGCTTGTTTGAGCTGGCAACAATATATTCATGACAGGTGACAACCACCAAACTCCCCTATCATCCTGATGTGCCAACTACCAGAACTATGAGAGGTGGCCCGATAATTGACTTAACACCCTGGAAGGCAGTGGAGATCGACCTCCTAGGAGACTTTTTACCACAATGAGAGCCTTATGCCCTTTCAGGACATTATGGACACTCATGGGGTGATGGCAGGACAATTTCTGACATATCATGCAATACTACATGTAATTCAAACCACTTGGTGAACCACCCCAGTCACCGACACTGAATGAAATACTGTTATATGGGGGTACGCAGCATTACTGTGCTGTATGCTACACTGAATTTCACCACACAGAGGGCGACTGAGGGGGCCCGGACCAAATGGGCCCTAGTCCTCCCACTACCATTAATGAACAAGCAGTGCGCCCAGATGCTCAAGCATGTCAAAGGGGAATCCCACAACCCACATTGTTGTTTCACAGAGTTGAATTACATACACCAAGCATACTATTGCACCACACCTCATTAAACACATGTTACCCGAGGCATGTTCCAGGTGCAGAATACTTGACACTTTTTTTTACCATTTGATCTGGGAATACGCAGTGCTACAGAGGGCCTCGTGGAGGTGATGGGAGTTACTGCCGCAACTGTAGTCCACACACGTTTGCACTCTTCTGAATCCTGTTTATTGGGAGTCCGACTCAAGGCTAAATGGAACAAATATCTATACAGGCTTATTGATCTTGCTTTTTTTAATTTCAAATGTCAAGTTGCAATGTTGTGGAAGGCCCCCCACTGGTTAAGTACGCTGTTGCAATGGGCACGCGCTAAGTCTGATGTACTTGCAATGGTGTGCACCAAAGGAGGAGATACAGCAGGTAAGGGGTGCTTGGATCTATACATTAGGAACCTGGAGGTCAAAAATGGTGACCGCCCGCCCTGAATGATATCAGGCTCTCATTGATGTATACTCTAACACTGGACAAGTCACTCTGACTCGTGAGGGGTGGGTCGGGCTCATCCAGATTTAGGTTTTTGGCTGGACACTACGAGCACCTGAGACCCTTACACTGGGCCTGGGGGAGGACGCAACCTCTTGTGAGATATAGAAAGAGACAATTAACTATTTCCTTCACTCGGGCTGCCGTCCTCTCACTATAAAGGATTCCTCGTCCCCCCCCTCACTTCCTTGAGGCACACTCCGGGGGTTGGTGAATGGCAGCAAATGGACAAAATTACCTTCTGCATGCATAAAATGACGAATTATGTTTTTCCCCCTTTTAGTCGATGATGCACCATCATTATATCTTCAAACACCAGGCACTCTGTTGCACTCTTATGGGGATTGCAAAACTAGTAACATTTGTAGACTACACCGCATATGTTGTTGTTTCTATCTTAATTTAGTAGCTTACTGTGGGACAATGCATTATATTGATGTCATTAGACTATTACGATCACTCAGTGTTTTGGGATGTTTCAAATTAATAAAACAAATTAAAAAAAAAAGGTAGGGGCCAGAACCTCAACCTCCGCAGATGGCTGCAACCACCGGCATAATTTTCTGAACACCAAAGAGGCTAAAGCCGAAAGGGAGCACAGTGAACTGGAAAAGCTTGTGGCCCACTGTGCACCTCAGGTAATGCCTATGGACCAGCAGGACAGGGATATGAAAATACGCATTCTGCATGTTTAGCATTACCATCCAGTCTCCAAGGTCCAGCACAGACAGAACCTGAGCTATTGTGAGCACTCTGAATTTCTCTTTGCTCAGAAAGAAGTAGAGAGGGCACATCTCTAATAAAGGACAGAGGCCTCCTTCCTTTTTGGGCACCAGAAAGTAGCAGGAATAACAACCATGACACACTTCTTGTAGCACCCTTTTGATGGCTCCTTTGTCCAGAATTGTACTTTCTGATGGAGCAAATGATCCACCATTCTTCGGTTAGTGACAAAAGTGAAGGGGTATCCACAAACAGATGGGCATACCCCTGATGCACAATATGAAGGACCCACTTGTCAGAGGTAAACACAGACCATTGGGGCAGGTGTTGTCTGATACTGCCACCAACAGAATGGCTGTGCTATATGGAGGGCATACTAAAATGGCTTGGAGGATGCTGCTGTTGGAGAGGTGGGGGAATGGACAGCATACTGGGTCTAGTTTCCATGTTCTTTTTGGTATCCGTGACCCTGCCCACGAAAGGGCTGGTTAGTATGCTGGACTGGCAGGTATGGCTTGTCTTTGGATACACATACATGCCCTAACCACATTCAAAGTTGGGGCAAAAGGATGGTTGCTGGAAACAGGCATACCAGAAAAGCTCAAGTCACTTGGAGGTGAAAAGGCTCCCCCAGAAATGCAACCTGGTTGACAAACAAGTGAGAGCCAACAAAGGGCACGTCAATCAAGGATGATTGGACATCCCACTGAGAACCCAGGGGACTGCAACCAGGCATGGCAGCACAGCATCACCGTAGAGGGCATGGCGTCACCCAGGGAGTCTGTGGTATTCAAACTACCGGACGGTGAACTTAGCTGCATCCCAACTGTCTACCAAAACTTGGATGAAGATGGCTCGGCCTTCCTCAGGAAGCATGGGAAGCCCATGCCTAATCGAATACCACAATTCACGTGAATAATGGCCCAAAGAGGCTAGGCTGGTGGAAGAGAAAATATGATTCCCAAAGGCACCCAGCTTCTTGGATTCCCTGTCTAGTGGAATGGAAGGGAACGCATTTGGGTTGAACTTGTCTACTGAAACCTGGACAACCAGGCTCTCCAGGGATGGGTGCTGGGAGAAGAAGACTGGGTCTCGTGGGCAAGGCCATGGTGACGGGCAAGCCTGCGATGCACAGGAGTGCCTGTACAAGGTTTGGCCCAGGTCCCCAGGAGAACGTCACTAAGGGCTTCCTTAAAGGGGAAAAGCAGTTCAGCTGATCTAGATCCTGGGTGAAGCAGCTCTGTCAAGACGCTGGTCTTGATCTCGCAAGGACCTCTGCCACCCAGTCTATCACGATGGCAAAGGATGAACCTTCCTTTGACACAGGGCTTGGAAAGGAAAGCATACCAGAATCAAGTACAGTATCCAAGCCACTGGCATCACCCAGCTCTTGATACCAGTTTTCTACTGGCTTAGGGTCCTCCTCTAGGGGACCCAACCGTATCTCCTGATCTTCCCATTCAGGAAAGAAGGGACGATCTAGTGGCAATAAGTCCAGGGGTAGGTAGGGCCTGTTGGCACTGGCATCAACAGAATGGGGCTGGGTGATGCTGGTTCAGAGTTGGGAATAATAATAGGCTCATCACAGAATGGCACTGTTGGTATCAGGGAAGGCACCGGATTGGAAGGAGCCAGGGTGGAGGAAGGCACTCATGGCGGGGTAGGTCCGGATACGGGGGCAGACCCAGAGGACCCAGCTAGTGCTGGGGGCGAACCCACTTGCATTAACTCAACAGGGGCACATCTTGGCTCCTAGGGGCCTGAAGGTGCTCCAGAGGGAGTTGGTGACCCAAAGATTGTGTGCTTGGCATCATAAAGTTCTGTAAGTTGGGCGAGTGCCAGCGATCTTGGGGTAGCACAGAATGGGCCTGGGCACCTGCTCTGCAGGTGGTGTGCAGGAGCGGGGCCTAAAAGCACAGCGATTGGATGGATAAGACTTTTTCTTGTGCTTCTTGGACAAACCTGACTTGGAGGAACAGGTCTTGGAACTTGAAAATGAATGTCTGCTAGAACAGCTCTGAGAACTGCCTTGCGATTTCCTGCTTCTGCCTCTCTGCTCACAAATCACCTTTGGATTCTTGGACTTGCAGTTGGAGCAGGCCTCAGGACTACACCCAGACCCCAGGTAAACTAAGTGTGGATCACAGACAGACATCACTCTGTGGCATTCCCCACACGGTTTAACCTCTTGGCTTTGTTGTTAACCATATCCATAGCACAGTGGAAAAAAAAAAGTGGTAAACAAATGACCAAGGTCGCTCTCAGGATCCACATTGTTAGCGGAGAAAGGAAGTAACTGCTAACAGTGTCCATGGGTGGTGCTTATATGGGCACCTCAACTTCATTTCCGACGTGTATGGCATGGAAACTGAGCCAATCAACACCACCTAACAGTGCGCAGAGGTACTGCTCAAGATTTTCCGAATCCAGTCTGATGCCTGGGTAATAATCGAAGATGAGGAAACTCTGGTCAGAAGTCTCTATCAGAAAAACAGTTACAGGTAAAGTCATTTGAGGCTGACTACAGGGAATGTCAGTAGAGGACAGGTACAATTAGTTTTACAGTCTTATAGTTGCTGTGGTTCCATCAGCCTCATCTCCTATAACCATTGCCACTTAATAAGACAAGGGGTAATGTGAGGTTGTGTGTTGATTCCATGATTGCACAAACCTGGCACCATTAAAGAGACCATTATGAAACAAGCACCAGCAAATCCAATAGGTCTTTGTCAATGCTGGTTTTGTTCTGTCATGGCTTTTCCAAAACTGCGAGGTCCTAGCCATTTTAAAAAACAAAACATTTCCTAAAAGGACAAATATTGTTTTGTTCTCAAAAACCACACATTGCAATACTAGTTCTTGGCACTGAAGAGAAGTACTTTGTAGGCAGACGAGTCCCTTGTTAAAAGGCAAAAATGCTGGCAGAATGGCAATGAAGTTAGACAATCCTCAAGCAGGCTTGACCCTTTGCCCCATGTTATAGTCAGCATAAGAAAAATGTGGATGCTATAATAACACAAAAATGGAAAAAGAGGACAAGCTGAATGCCCATATATTATACAAATGATTATAATAAAAACAAAAAGTTTTAGCTAATATGCCAGATCTTAAAATGAGTGCTGACTCTGGACATCCCATCTGCCGAATTACAAGTGAAATGGCACTCATAATGCAGCGGGCGGGGTATCCGCCACATTTGTGATGGAGTAACTCATCCGCCGAACTCTAAATCGGGCCCTCTGAGGATATATAGAAGAAAGTTTGCCTCACGTTTTACGTTACTGTGAGTTTTGCTAGAGGAATGAAAGACATTTTTAAAACCTACTTTTCGAAGATTTTGTATTTATACTTGTCACGGTGCTATTCCAAACTGTTTCAACAGCTCTGGTATGTAATTGGACAATGGCCTCATTAGATGTTGATAGCTGGGCATGGCAAAATAACTAAGCATTAGAGCAGGTGTAAAAATGGCAAAACCATTTAACTCCTGTTAAAGCAGGAACTTGAAAATAAGAAACAAGTTTGTGCATAGCACAGCTACTTTGAATTTTTAATCAAGCTTGCTCTTTGTACACTGGGCACTATGTTCTTGGTCCAGCAGACCTGCCAACTTCAACAAAAATCTCACAGTGAGAAGAGGGGCAGGGCGATGGAGGGGGGGGCTATGACCTCGTACCGAGAAGTACCTAAAAGACACATTTGCTCCCACCTTGGCCCAAACACCCTCCTGGAAAAAAAAAAAAAAAAAAAAAAAAAAAAAAAGATTCCTGAAGCTGTTGCTAATGTCCTGCAGTGTCTTCACACCCATTAATGGACATTAGCAGTTAAAAGCCTCCGAAAAGTGGTTTTCAGCTTATGCCACTGTGTGATATTGGCTCCTCACCAGGTGACCGTGTGATGGGAGCCAATATCGTGTGTCACACTGTAGGACCATGTGAGTTGGCAGGTCTGGTCCAAGGTTTCATTTAATAAACCAGGGTTTTCTTCAATAGCATTCCTTTGCTTCATTTGACCAATGAATTTGATACCAACATCTTAAAAAGTAAAGTTCAAGCCTGGATACGCAATGGTTGACGTAGATGAAGCAATCTGGTAAAACCACGTGCCACGGTAGCATTAGAGTAATGTAGGTACAGAATTGCAGTCCTTTCCCCGTAAGATTACAGCAGGGAGGCAAAGGACGGAATGGATGTGCAGAAACCACTGGACATTTAAAGACCGATGATCATTCTAAAGAAGGCAGTGATTAAATGGGCATTGAGACTGATCTATTACATCATTAAATCCAAGTGATTTTTCTAAGGAGCGGCCAAGCATTGCTTAGACACGGACACAAGTCTTTACTTTATCTTAAAATTTAAATAATCACCAAAGGGTATAAATACTAAGTGGACATGAAACACAGATCCACATATATACATCCTTATTTCTGGACATTCGCCCCTGCCACGTCACTCTATATGTGCCTGCTTCTGTGTGTAGTCTATATATCTATGTTATATGTAGCTGTATGCTTGCCTACATGATTATTGTCACAGTGTCAGCCAGCCTATGATGGCTTACTCAAATGGATACCTGGCTCTTCCTGGTATTTCTCTACCCGACTAACATTCCTAAAAATCTTTCAGGCCGAGATTGCTCACACTGTTTATGATTGTTACTTTCTAATGCTTCTCGTTCCTGTTTTGTAGACTGATTTCTCTCCGGCTTCCTCACTGCCAAGCAGACTCCTAAGGAAAAGCAGCCGAAGGGAAAGGCAAGTCATGTTACAAAGCATATTTAAAGCAATTTAAAGAACGAAGACAGTCTTTTCGTCTGCTGTTTGTCTAGCTCTACACTGGCAAGGACAAAGACGATAATTATGCCAACCCGTTTCCTTTTTTGCACTTATAGAAAAGTTAGAATCTTTCTGCACGTTTTGAAAAACTAACTTGTATTAAATTCCTTCTAATATTGTTTTGCAACAAAATCCAACAGTTTTTAAAAAAAATTGTAACAGAGATTTTATTTTTAGTCTTCTTGTTTGCAAACATGTTCTTTCTTTCATATGAAAGCGCTATGCACCAAGGATTTAAGTGGTTTGTGGGAAAGGTGATGTTGTGGCCATGTATTATAAGAAATAAAGTACCCCTAGCCTCACATGATAAGGATACTGCAAACCTCAGAGTTCCATAACCTCATAAGGGAACTCAACCTCTGGCCTTGTTCCTCTAAATGGTCATGTACTCCTCGGTAACCTGCAATATCCTTATAAACAGTGCTTTACATGTTCCAGTACTCACAGGTCCCAAGTACCACCACTTCTGAATTTTCTGTTCTTGAGTACCAGAACTATCCTTCGTCAAGAAGAGTACCGGTACTCATAGGAGAAGCAGGACAGCCTCAGATCTGTGCAGCTGCTCCCTTGCTGCAGACCAAAAAGTGCATGTGGGGCGCTTTTCACAGGCAAACCATTAACTCTGCTGCTGATGACCTGCTAAATCAGCAGAGACTCACTTACTTTAATTTAGGTAGGTTAGGAGGAGCCTGTGTCTGCTAAGGGCCAAACTGTCTTGTCAGAGTGAATCATACTGTAGGTGAATGCTTCAGAGCCTGCCCAACGACAGCCAAGCAAAGCTTTAAGGTACTTACAAAATAAAACTAACACAGATAAGAGCTTATGTGAGCTGTGTATGCTTGAAGTTTCATACCTTCGGGTGCATATGTTCTAGTGTGTTATGTAGTCAAAGGGAATGAGAACATCCAGGACCTTGATGTTGCTGCCTCAAGAGTTTCACATGCACTGTGCCTTCTGGACCACATGGCTATTTCACACTCAGCAATTACTATTTTTTTTAGTGGAGTTTGCACCCAGATAGCAATATCCTAAAGTACAGACGAGATCTGTGTCCCACATTTGTTTGATGCCTTGCTTTAAAAGCTTGGTGGTGATTGCATGCACACAGGGTTCTCCTGAAGGCAAAAACTTTTAGAAAACAAGCTAATTGAGGGGGATATGGTAAATGCTGCTGCAATGAAGGTTGAGAATGTTTTTCTTAACCGCTTCACTGCCAGGCCTTTTTCCCTCCTGTGCCAAGCCTTTTTTTGGGATATTTGGGGCAGTTCGCGCTTAGGCCCTCATAACTTTTTATCCACATAAGCTACCCACACCAAATTTGTGTCCTTTTTTCCCCAACATCTTAGGGATTGTAGAGGTACCTAGAGTTTGTGCGTTCCTTTGAAAGAGACCAAGAAATTAGACAAAATACAGCAACATTTTAAAAAAGGGCTGCAGAAAAAGGCTGGTTGATTTTCCCCTGAAAATGGCATCAACAAAGGGTTTGCAGTGCTAAAATCACCATCTCCCTAGCTTTCAGGAACAGGCAGATTTGAATCAAAAAAACATATTTTTCAACACAATTTTTGCATTTTACTGGGACATATCCAAACATTACTATTTTTTGTGCTTTTAGCCTCATTCCAGTTAGTGACAGAAATGGGCATGAAACCAATGCTGGATCCCGGCAAGCTAAACATTTCTGAACAGTAGACAAAATTCTGAATTCAGCAAGGGGTGTTTTGTGTAGATACTGCAAGGTTTTCCTGCTGGAATAAAACAGCTAAAATAAACAAAATATTGAAATTGTGGTGAAAAAAACAGCGTTTTACTCTGTAACTTTTTCCTGCAATGTCAGATTTTTTAAAGCAATATATTGTTACATCTGCTGGACTCTTCTGGTTTGCAGGGATACATAGGGATTGTGGGTTCATCAAGAACCCTAGGCACCCAGAGCCAATAAATGAGCAGCACCTTGCAATGGGTTTTCATTCTACATCAGGTATAAAGCGATTAATTTGCGGAAATTTAAAGAGTGAAAAATAGGTATCAAGGAAACCTTTGTATTTCCAAAATTGGCACAAGATAAGGTGTTGAGAAGCAGTTGTTATTCGCACCTCTCTGAATTCTGGGGTCCCCACACTAGGGTGTGAAGTACAGTGCATTTCTCAAATAGACGTCTTTTTTACACACTGTCTTACATTTGGAAGGCAAAAATGTAGAGAAAGAAAAGGGGCAATAACACTTGTTCTTCTATTCTGTGTTCCCCCAAGTCTCCCAGTAAAAATGGTACCTCATTTGTATGGGTAGGCCTAATGCCCGCGACAGGAAACACAACATGGACATATCACATTTTTACATTGAAATCTGACGTGTTTTTTGCAAAGTGCCTAGCACAAATTTCCTTCCATACAGCGTTCCCCAAAGTCTCCGATAAAAATGGTACTCCACTTGTGTGGGTAGGCCTAGTGCCCGCAACAGGAAATGCCCCAAAACACAATGTGGGCACATCACATTTTCCCAAAGAAAACAGAGCTGTTTTTTTGGAAAGTGGCTAGCTGTGGATTTTGGCCTCTAGCTCAGCCGGCTCCTAGGGAAACCTACCAACGCTGTGCATTTTCTAAACCTAGACACCTAGGGGAATCCAAGATGGGGTGACTTGTGGGGCTCTCATCAGGTTCTGTTACCCAGAATCCTTTGCAAACCTCAAAATATGGCCCAAAAAACATTTTTTCCTCAAATTTCGGTGACAGA
The DNA here is from genome assembly GCF_031143425.1 of Pleurodeles waltl. NCBI lineage: Eukaryota > Metazoa > Chordata > Amphibia > Caudata > Salamandridae > Pleurodeles > Pleurodeles waltl. Next base: position 621,715,695 of record NC_090437.1, on the reverse strand, counting down.
AAATTCTGGAATCTGAGAGGAGCCACACATTTCCTTCCAGCCAGCATTCCCCTAAGTCTTCTGATAAAAATGGTACCTCACATGTGTGGGCAGGCCTAGTGTCTGCAAAAGGAAATGCCCCAAAACACTATGTGGACACATCAAAGTTATCAAATACAAAACTACCTGTTTTTGCGGGGCAGGGCACCTGCGTTTTTGGTCCTGGGCTCGGCAGCCATATAGGGAAACCTACCAAACCCAAAGATTTCTGAAAACTAGACACCCAAGGGAGTCCTGGGAGGTTTGACTTGCGTGGATCCACCAGTGTTTTCTTACCCAAACTCCTGAGCAAACCTTAAATTTAGCTAAAAAAAAACATTTTTCCCACATTTTCCCAGCTCCCTCCGAGCTCCAGTGCCCGGGACATAGTGATTACATCCTCGGCACAGGAGCACTGTGCCACCTGACGTAACCATTACATCCGAGGCACAGAACCGGTTAAAACTACAGATGTGGATTTTAATCTGTAGTATTGTGTAAAATAGCATTCACCAGACATCACTCTAAAGTGGCCATATTGTTCAACTAGCCCTAGTAACATTGGCATAAAAGAATGACTGTTAAGTGCACTCTACTGCTTACATGAACATACACCCACTACTATACTTCTCCAAGGAAGTGATGATTGTTGTTTTGTAAGATTGCATTTTTACCATACGTCCATTACAACAAATTTTATGTTTTCAACAAGGTAAAGTTGTTGTGGATGTTGCAGTCCTTTTAGTAAGGGCCATTTGTCTGCAAAGAAAAATGCCTTGCGACAGTAGGACAATGTCAACCATGTACTTTTCAGTTCTGTTCAGGAAATCACATCCCAGCGACTGGAGTTATTGGAAAACATAAAAGAAAGTAATTCATTAATAGGCTGCGTTCATATTTGAACTGCAATAATTTGGTTTTAAAGCTATTCTATTTGTCAGTACCGGAGGTGATTATTTGGAGGTGTCACGGATCTGAAGGCACCATTCAGAAGCATGCAATGGTGAAGGACCCAGTTTTCAGATTGTCAGGCAAAGTGGTACTAAGAATATTATTTTACATGCAAGGACAAAAGGAATACTATAAGATGTCAATCATAATCTGTATCATAACACGCAGTTACACATGCAGAAAATGTTGATTCCACTGAATGAGTGTTGCTAGCCTCCCCAATGCCCCACCCAAACTCCACCCCTAGTCCATGACCCAATTTGGCAAGCATATGTTCTTAATTTTGTTCGCATTTTAAGCACTGCTTATAATTTATAGAGGGTGGTACTTTATCACATATATTAAATAGCCACAGGCCCCCCCTTCAGTTGGTGTTAAATCCCCCCTGGGGTCCACAGACCCAGGTTTAGGACCACTGACAAAAAGCATTATAAAAACAAACAATATTACACAGCATAATGATGTCCAGGGACTCTTCACAGACAGTCTATGTGACATGTGGGCTTTCTCTTAGAATGTCCCGGGAATTGGCTGGCTGGCAGCTCCCTCCTTGTGTATGATCTACTTGAAAATAAATTTAAAAAAGACTTCTACTCACCAAGTCCATGTGAGAACCATCTTTTCCCTGGTGATGAGGAAAACATCGAGCATCGCCTTGGGAGGAGAGCGCCTGATTCAGGGCCAGCAATGTCAAAGTACAGTTTGTCAGCCAAGGCGACTAGTGAGGAGACAGATGGAGTGTGCTGTTATTTGGATAGTATATTGGGGAACTGTGGCCAGGACAGCTCAGACAGCAGTGAGTTTGGCCAGATTTCAGCAAGTTTAGGCCGTGCCGCATGCACACAATCCAGCTTGTGCTGAGTAGAGCGGCTGCCATGGTGCACATGCATGGAAACTGTAGGCGAGATCAAGACAACATCACTCAGCACTGCTCAGCAAAGGCCCTGCGTGCCTCCATAGGAATGCACTACATTTGGGGATCTGGTAATACAAAAGGGAAATTTGACTGCATTTACTCAGCAGTTGTTTAATCACTAATCCCGGCTGCTTGAAGGGTTAAATAGCGCTAAGGAGCTGCGCAATAATTTTTATTGGAAGCAATCTTTGATGGAAAGTTAAATATAAATTCTTCTCCAAGTGACCTTTATAAAGCTCAGAGGAGTCTATGGGGAGAATTTATCTAGCATTAGAACTGGTGTAAGACACAGTAAAGGGGAGTACATGCTGCACAAACTTAATTCCTGAAGATCCAAAAGATCTATAAAGACCTGACAACTTTTATTACAAAAATGTTATAAGATACCACACCATGGATGGAACAATAGCACCAACAGCATTTTTTTATTCACCAGGGAATCTCTTGTTGGATGGGAGGATTGGAAAGAAGTTTTTCAGGATTATGTAGTAGCAGTGGAAGGTGACCGTTTTACTGCTTAACGTAAGGCTGGCACATATTAAAGCATTTTCTATTGTTGCCTGAGTGAGATGAGGATGAATCGGATTGGGATGCCAATGGCAGAACTTTTGATAAAAAAGGAATTATGTGGTAAAACGAGTTAACTTTTTAAAAAGGACAGCTTCTGGGTGAATCTTTGGACAACATTTTAGCAGCATTACAGTTACTAGTGTCCACCTGCAATTACAAGGGTTTCTTAGACAATTTGCTGCAAGACCAACTGGTGCAAAACCTGTTTGACAAAAGAGTTCAAGAAAAACATATAAATACGGAGAATCTGACTCTACAAAAGGTTATTGACGCATCAAAATGAGCAGAAAGTACTGACAAAGGACTGAAGGAAATGGCCCCTGGAGACTCAAAGAGAATTAAAAGAGTGCAAGGAGTCACAAGACATCAGGGGGAAAAAATATATATTTTTCGTCAAGGAAGAACAAGTTAACGAACGAGAAAAATATTTTCTGTTACAAATGCAGTCTGAAGGGGCATGTTGCAAATGACCGTTATTGTTCTTCTGCAGGTCACATGTGTAGGAGATGTGAGTTGAAGTGATGAAGGGGCATTTTGCAAGAGTTTGTAAAGGGAAAGACGGAATGGAGGCCACTGGTCCAAGATATAAGGGGTCTGTCAGTGTTTTGGAGGATGGGGACTCAGATGATAATCCTGAAGAGTTTCTTTAGTAGGTGGGTGAAGTTGGCAGTTCCGGGAACAGAGATCACCCATTCTGCAAAATTGGTGGGGTGGAGGTGCACGTAATGGCAGATTCTGGTGTACATTATACCTTGGTTGGAGGAGAGTACCTTAAAAAATGTCCCAATTGGGAATTGTGTACTCTGGACATTAAATTGGTGGCTCATGGTAATAAACTGATTAATTTTGGTAGGCTATTTTGAAGGCTCGCTGGAATTTCAAGGTGTTGAAACCGAGTCCTAGTTATACATTGCCAGAGATGCTTCTTTTATGCTGGGGTTGCCACAGCACAGAGATCTATTCATTATGCTGGATCCTAACCACCCTTATCAGGTTCTGCGTGGGCAGAAGTGAACGCCATTGACAACAAGGTGTGGGCGGAGGAGTTTCTAGGAGTTTCAAGAAAGAGTTAGACTTACTTGAGGGGCTTGCACACAAAGGAAGGTATCCGTCCCAGGACACATAAGCTGCGTACCGTTCCTTTGATATTGAGGGAGCCCTTGAGGAGGAAACTACAAAGATTATGTGAGGAGGGGATTATTGAGAAGATCAAAGCCTCCGAATGGGTGTCCCCAGTTGTTTTGGCAAGAAAGAGGAACGGAGATCTACATCTATGTGTGGATCTTCATGAGCTTAAGAAGGCCATTTGGGGTTATCGTTACCCCCCTGCTCAACATTGCTGACATGTGGTCAATGATCAAATGGGCTAAGTCTTTTTCAACATTGGATTAATCATCAACAAATCATTATGGGGGTCATTACGACGCCGCCAGGGGTAATGTAGCGTCCGTACCGCCAACATGCTGGCGGTACGGAGGCCCTTATTACGACCGCGGCGGTAGCGCCACGGTCACACCGCCGGGGCTGGCGGTTTCCCGACGTTTTAGCCCCGGTGGTGATAATCCGCCAGGGCAGCGCTGCAAGCAGCGCTGCCCTGGGGATTATGACACCCCTACCGCCAGCCTGTTTCTGGCGGTTTGCACCGCCAGGAAGAGGCTGGCGGTAAGGGGTGTCCTGGGGCTCCTGGGGGCCCCTGCACTGCCCATGCCACTGGCATGGACAGTGCAGGGGCCCCCTAATAGGGCCCTGGCCAGCTTTTCACTGTCTGCATAGCAGACAGTGAAAAGCGCGATGGGTGCTACTGCACCCGTCGCATGGCCGCAACACCGCCGGCTCCATTAGGAGCCGGCTCCTATGTTGCGGCCTCATCCCCGCTGGGCCGACGGGCGCAAACTTGGTTTGCGCCCGCCGGCCCAGCGGGAATGTCGTAATGGGGGCCGCAGGAGTGCACCCGCATTGGCGGCCGCACGGCGGTTACCGCTTGGCGGGCGGCAGTAGCCGCCCACCAATGTCGTAATGACCCCCAATATCTCCTTATGTAAGAGAATGGCTTCTTGTTGCAGTACCCCACCCCCCCACATTTTTTGCCTGGTTTCTGAAAGCAACTTGGACTGGAGTGCACTGGGACCCTGCTAACCAGGTTCCCAGTGCCAGTGTTCTTTCTCTAAAACATTGTAAAAGTATTTGGATACACCTTTAGCTACCACTATGAGTCCCTAGTAAAAGGTACTTAGGTTATCCCTTATTAGTGTATAGGGTGTCTAGCAGCTTAGGCTGATAGATAATGGTAGCTTAGCAGAGCAGCTCAGGCTGAACTAGGAGACGTGTGAAGCTACTACAGTACCACTTAGTGTCATATGCACAATATCATAAGAAAACACAATACACAGTTATACTAAAAATAAAGGTACTTTATTTTTATGACAATATGCCAAAGTATCTTAGAGTGTACCCTCAGTGAGAGGATAGGAAATATACACAAGATATATATACACAATAGCAAAAATATGCAGTTTCGTCTTAGAAAACAGTGCAAACAATGTATAGTTACAATAGGATGCAATGGGGAAACATAGGGATAGGGGCAACACAAACCATATACTCCAAAAGTGGAATGCGAACCACGAATGGACCCCAAACCTATGTGACCTTGTAGAGGGTCGCTGGGACTATTAGAAAATAGTGAGAGTTAGAAAAATAACCCTCCCCAAGACCCTGAAAAGTGAGTGCAAAGTGCACTAAAGTTCCCCTAAGGACAAAAGAGTCGTGTTAGAGGAATAATGCAGGAAAGACACAAACCAGCAATGCAACAACTGTGGATTTCCAATCTAGGGTATCTGTGGAACAAGGGGACCAAGTCCAAAAGTCACAAGCAAGTCGGAGATGGGCAGATGCCCAGGAAATGCCAGCTGCGGGTGCAAAGAAGCTTCGACTGGACAGAAGAAGCTGAGGTTTCTGCAGGAACGAAAAGGGCTAGAGACTTCCCCTTTGGTGGACGGATCCCTCTCGCCTTGGAGAGTCGTGCAGAAGTGTTTTCCCGCCGGAAGGACGCCAACAAGCCTTGCTACACGCAAATCGTGCGTTTGGCGTTTTTGGACGCTGCTGGGGCCCAGGAGGGACCAGGAGGTCGCAAATTGGACCTGAAGAGAGAGGGGACGTCGAGCAAGACAAAGAGCCCTCACTGAAGCAGGTAGCACCCGGAGAAGTGCCAGAAACAGGCACTACGAGGATGCGTGAAACGGTGCTCGCCGAAGTTGCACAAAGGAGTCCCACGTCGCCGGAGACCAACTTAGAAAGTCGTGCAATGCAGGTTAGAGTGCCGTGGACCCAGGCTTGGCTGTGCACGAAGGATTTCCGCCGGAAGTGCACAGGGGCCGGAGTAGCTGCAAAGTCGCGGTTCCCAGCAATGCAGCCCAGTGAGGTGAGGCAAGGACTTACCTCCACCAAACTTGGGCTGAAGAGTCACTGGACTGTGGGGGTCACTTGGACAGCATCGCTGGATTCGAGGGACCTCGCTCGTCGTGCTGAGAGGAGACCCAAGGGACCGGTAATGCAGCTTTTTGGTGCCTGCGGTTGCAGGGGGAAGATTCCGTCGACCCACGGGAGATTTCTTCGGAGCTTCTGGTGCAGAGAGGAGGCAGACTACCCCCACAGCATGCACAAGCAGGAAAACAGTCGAGAAGGCGGCAGGATCAGCGTTACAGAGTTGCAGTAGTCGTCTTTGCTACTATGTTGCAGGTTTGCAGGCTTCCAGCGCGGTCAGCGGTCGATTCCTTATCAGAAGGTGAAGAGGGAGATGCAGAGGAACTCGGCTGAGCTCATGCATTCGTTATTTAAAGTTTCCCCAGAGACAGAGACCCTAAATAGCCAGAAAAGAGGGTTTGGCTACCTAGGAGAGAGGATAGGCTACTAACACCTGAAGGAGCCTATCAGCAGGAGTCTCTGACGTCACCTGGTGGCACTGGCCACTCAGAGCAGTCCAGTGTGCCAGCAGCACCTCTGTTTCCAAGATGGCAGAGGTCTGGAGCACACTGGAGGAGCTCTGGACACCTCCCAGGGGAGGTGCAGGTCAGGGGAGTGGTCACTCCCCTTTCCTTTGTCCAGTTTCGCGCCAGAGCAGGGGCTAAGGGGTCCCTGAACCGGTGTAGACTGGCTTATGCAGAATTGGGCACCTCTGTGCCCAACAAAGCATTTCCAGAGGCTGGGGGAGGCTACTCCTCCCCTGCCTTCACACCATTTTCCAAAGGGAGAGGGTGTCACACCCTCTCTCAGAGGAAGTTCTTTGTTCTGCCATCCTGGGCCAGGCCTGGCTGGACCCCAGGAGGGCAGATGCCTGTCTGATGGGTTGGCAGCAGCAGCAGCTTCAGTGAAACCCCTGGAAGGGCAGTGTGGCAGTACCAGGGTCTGTGCTACAGACCACTGGGATCATGGGATTGTGCCAACTATGCCAGGATGGTCTAGAGGGGGCAATTCCATGATCATAGACATGTTACATGGCCATATTCGGAGTTACTATTGTGAAGCTACATATAGGTAGTGACCTATATGTAGTGCACGCGTGTAATGGTGTCCCCGCACTCACAAAGTTCAGGGAATTGGCTCTGAACAATGTGGGGGCACCTTGGCTAGTGCCAGGGTGCCCTCACACTAAGTAACTTTGCACCCAACCTTTACCAGGTAAAGGTTAGACATATAGGTGACTTATAAGTTACTTAAGTGCAGTGTAAAATGGCTGTGAAATAACGTGGACGTTATTTCACTCAGGCTGCAGTGGCAGGCCTGTGTAAGAATTGTCAGAGCTCCCTATGGGTGGCAAAAGAAATGCTGCAGCCCATAGGGATCTCCTGGAACCCCAATACCCTGGGTACCTCAGTACCATATACTAGGGAATTATAAGGGTGTTCCAGTAAGCCAATGTAAATTGGTAAAATTGGTCACTAGCCTGTTAGTGACAATTTGAAAGTAATGAGAGAGCATAACCACTGAGGTTCTGGTTAGCAGAGCCTCAGTGAGACAGTTAGGCACCACACAGGGAACATATACATGCACACCTATGAGCACTGGGGCCCTGTGTGACAGGGTCCCAGTGACACATACATATAGGCCACAAACCTATGAGCACTGGGGTCCTGACCAGCAGGATCCCAGTGACACATAACAACCATACTGAAAACATAGTGTTTTCACTATGAGCACTGAGGCCTGGCTATCAGGATCCCAGCGAGACAGTGAAAACAGTGACAAACACCCTGACATACACTCACAAACAGGCCAAAAGTGGGTGTAACAAGGCTAGAAAGAGGCTACCTTCTCACACCCAGGGCATGGGATACTATGGGTGAGCCCCTGAGGGCAGCAGCACTGATTGTGCCACCCTCTAGGACCATGCATCCAGATCCACCCAGCACTCCCATAGCAGGCTGAGTGTCCTAGTGCAAACGTAAAATACAAACTTGTGCCCTGTCCACCCTACACTGCATATGTTATGGGTAAGTCACCCCTCTAGCAGGACTTCCAGCCTTAAGGCGGGGTGCACCATACTATATGTGATGGCATAATTGCATGAGCAAAATGCCCCAATTGTGTCCTTGCCAAACCTGGGACATCGTGAGTGAACAGAGCAGCCATTTTAATATATGTGCTGGACACCGGTACGAGTTTCCAGCTACATAATGGCTACTCTGAACCCTGAGTTGTTTGGTATCAAACCACTCAGAATGATAAATCCAAACTGGTACCAGTACTGGATTTATTATTAAATATACCAAGGGGTCACCTTAGAGGTACCCCCTGCAAAAACTAACTATCATGGACTGGTTGCTGACTAGTTCCAGCAAGCCTGCCACATCCAGACAGCCAATACATAAACCTGGTGAAGAGCCCTGTATCTCTGGGTGGTAAAACAATGCCCTCCCATGTGGATGAGCTAACATCCCCTCCCTCAGGAATGTGCACTGCCCTGGCAGTAAGCTTCAAAGGGCTACCACCCTAGGCCTGCTGCTAGCAAAGACAAAGTAGACCAGCACCAAAGAAGATCCAAAGCAAGAGAACTGGGGACCTGCTGCACAAGAAAAGGCGCCAAACTCTGCCTTCTGCACCCAGGATCCGAAAATTGCAGAGGAGCAGCTGGACACTGGACCGACCCCAAGAAACCCAGGTGACCTCCAGGCTTCAAGAATCACCCCAGATCTCCCTTCTGAGTGGAGGCACCACTCAAACACCAGGCAAGAACCAACAAACTAGTCAGGGTCACTTCCCCGAACACCCGATATCTCCGTAACCGGAAGTTGCAGTAGGACCCGACGACACACTGATGACCGCACGGATGTGACCTACAAGTGTACGAAGTTTGGTGGCACTGCGCCCTCTAGTGGCCGAGGTTCGCCAATACCCTCGGTACTGGTCAGCTAATGTCAGACAACCAGAAACACAGCTCCCTCAGAGCTGAAAAAGTATCAGGAGGAAGCCCCAGTCGAGGGACTTCAGGAACACCCAGGACCTCTGACCGGAGTGTCCCCGTTGTCCTGTAAGCAGCCCTCAAAGAGATTTACCTCCAGCTCCAAAGGACTCCATTGCACACAGCTCCTGGATCTCCAACTCACCCTGCACCTGGCCGCCCTGAGCCTTGCATTGCAGGATCTGCTGTGTGGCCCGGGTCTGCAACCTCAACAGCCCACGGGGACCCCAAGGCACCATCTTTAAATCTGCAAACCAGCTCCTTTTCCAAGTGGCCCTCCAGGTGGCCCTGTGCCTGTCCCAAAAGACTCTCCAATGCTGCTCCTGCGGGAACCGGGAGCTGCCCGAGGAACTCCAGCTGTTGAAAGGTGTCCATCGACTGCTGCGACCATCCTGCAAAAGAAGAAAATGGTAATTCAAATGCACAATTTTATATGCATTTTTAAAGGTGACTGTTGATGGTTCCAATGGTACGTAGTTATGCACAGAAAGACTAACTTTATTAAAACTTTAAAAAGTCCACTTTCAAAAAGTATTCTAAAGATTTTGGTCTTAAAATGTATATAAACGTCTGAAGTATTTTTATAAATTCTGGTCTCAAGTTATTCGTTGAGTGTGTGTGGTGCATGATGGGATTTGTTAGTACAGCAAATACTTAGCACATCTCCTCGATTAGCCTAACTGCTCGACCAGCTACCTTAAAAATTGAAGCATTGGGTGGTCTAATTTTTACCTCTGGAAACCAATGTGTGGTTGCCTGAACCCCCTGCACAGTGTGTCTAGTTTTGCACACTACATGAGGGCCAGCCTCCTACACCCAGAGTCCAGGCCGCTTACATAATTTATTACAACAGAAGGGGCTTATCGATTTAACCACTTCGCTGCCAGGCCTTTTCCCCCTCCTGTGCCAGGCCTTTTTTTGCCTATTTGGGGCAGTTCGCGCTTAGGCCCGCATAACTTTTTGTCCACATAAGCTAACCAAGCCAAATTTGCGTCCTTTTTTTCCAACATCCTAGGGATTCTGGAGGTACCCAGACTTTGTGGGTTCCCCTGAAAGAGGCCAAGAAATTGGCCAAAATACAGGGAAAATTTTGTTTTTTTCAAAAAAATTGGAAAAAGTGGCTGCAGAAGAAGGCTTGTGGTTTTTCCCCTGAAAATGGCATCAACAAAGGGTTTGCGGTGCTAAACTCAGCAGCTTCCCAGCTTTCAGGAACAGGCAGACTTGAATCCGAAAACCCAATTTTTCAACACAATTTTGGCATTTTACTGGGGCATACCCCATTTGTGCAATTTTTTGTGCTTTCAGCCTCCTTCCAGTCAGTGACAGGAATGGTCATGAAACCAATGCTGGATCCCAGAAACCTAAACATTTCTGAAAAGTAGACAAAATTCTGAATTCAGCAAGGGGTCATTTGTGTAGATCCTACAAGGGTTTCCTACAGAAAATAACAGCTGAAAAAGAAAAATATTGAAATTGAGGTGAAAAAAACATCAATTTTTCTCTACTTTTTACTCTGTAACTTTTCCCTGCAATGTCAGATTATCGAAAGCAATATACCGTTACGTCTGCTGGACTCCTCTGGTTGCGGGGATATATAGGGTTTGTAGGTTCATCAAGAACCCGAGGAACCCAGAGCCAATAAATGAGCTGCACCCTGCAGTGCGTTTTCATTCTATACCGGGTATACAGTAATTCATTTGCTGAAATATAAGGAGTAAAAAATAGCTATCAAGAAAACCTTTGCATTTCCAAAAAGGGCACAAGATAAGGTGTTGAGGAGCAGTGGTTATTTGCACATCTCTGAATTCCGGGGTGACCATAGTAGCACGTGAATTACATGGAATTTCTCAAATAGATGTCTTTTTTACACACACCCCTATATTTGGAAGGAATAAATGTAGAGAAAGACAAGGGGCAATAACACTTGTTTTGCTATTCTATGTTCCCCCAAGTCTCCCGATAAAAATGATACCTCACTTGTTTGGGTAGGCCTAGCGCCCGCGACAGGATATGCCCCAAAACACAACGTGGACACATCACAGAAAACAGAGCTGTTTTTAGCAAAGTGACTACCTGTAGATTTTGGCCTCTAGCTCAGCCGCCACCTAGGGAAACCTACCAAACCTGTGCATTTCTGAAAACTAGAGACCTAGGGGAATCCAAGGAGGGGTGACTTGTGTGGCTCGGACCAGGTTCTGTTACCCAGAATCCTTTGCAAACCTCAAAATTTTGCTAAAAAAACACATGTTCCTCACATTTCTGTGGCAGAAAGTTCTGGAATCTGAGAGGAGCGACAAATTTCCTTCCACCCAGCATTCCCCCACGTCTCCCGATAAAAATGATACCTCACTTGTGTGGGTAGGCCTAGCGCCCGCGACAGGATATGCCCCAAAACACAACCTGGACACATCACAGAAAACAGAGCTGTTTTTAGCAAAGTGACTACCTGTAGATTTTGGCCTCTAGCTCAGCCGCCACCTAGGGAAACCTACCAAACCTGTGCATTTCTGAAAACTAGAGACCTAGGGGAATCCAAGGAGGGGTGACTTGTGTGGCTCGGACCAGGTTCGGTTACCCAGAATCCTTTGCAAACCTCAAAATTTGGCTAAAAAAACACATGTTCCTCACATTTCTGTGGCAGAAAGTTCTGGAATCTGAGAGGAGCCACAAATTTCCTTCCACCTAGCGTTCCCCCACGTCTCCCGATAAAAATGATACCTCACTTGTGTGGGTAGGCCTAGCGCCCGCAACAGGATATGCCCCAAAACACAACGTGGACATATCACAGAAAACAGAGCTGTTTTTAGCAAAGTGACTACCTGTAGATTTTGGCCTCTAGCTCAGCCGCCACCTAGGGAAACCTACCAAACCTGTGCATTTCTGAAAACTAGAGACCTAGGGGGATCCAAGGAGGGGTGACTTGCGGGGCTCGGACCAGGTTCTGTTACCCAGAATCCTTTGCAAACCATAAAATTTGGCTAAAAAAAACACATGTTCCTCACATTTCTGTGGCAGAAAGTTCTGGAATCTGAGAGGAGCCACAAATTTCCTTCCACCCAGCGTTCCCCCACGTCTCCCGATAAAAATGATACCTCACTTGTGTGGGTAGGCCTAGCGCCCGCGACAGGATATGCCCCAAAACACAACGTGGACATATCACAGAAAACAGAGCTGTTTTGAGCAAAGTGACTACCTGTAGATTTTGGCCTCTAGCTCAGCCGCCACCTAGGGAAACCTACCAAACCTATGCATTTCTGAAAACTAGAGACCTAGGGGAATCCAAGGAGGGGTGACTTGTGTGGCTCGGACCAGATTCTGTTACCCAGAATCCTTTGCAAACCTCAAAATTTGGCTAAAAAAACACATGTTCCTCACATTTCTGTGGCAGAAAGTTCTGGAATCTGAGAGGAGCGACAAATTTCCTTCCACCCAGCATTCCCCCACGTCTCCCGATAAAAATGATACCTCATTTGTGTGGGTAGGCCTAGCGCCCGCGACAGGATATGCCCCAAAACACAACCTGGACACATCACAGAAAACAGAGCTGTTTTTAGCAAAGTGACTACCTGTAGATTTTGGCCTCTAGCTCAGCCGCCACCTAGGGAAACCTACCAAACCTGTGCATTTCTGAAAACTAGAGACCTAGGGGAATCCAAGGAGGGGTGACTTGTGTGGCTCGGACCAGGTTCGGTTACCCAGAATCCTTTGCAAACCTCAAAATTTGGCTAAAAAAAACACATGTTCCTCACATTTCTGCGGCAGAAAGTTCTGGAATCTGAGAGGAGCCACAAATTTCCTTCCACCTAGCGTTCCCCCACGTCTCCCGATAAAAATGATACCTCACTTGTGTGGGTAGGCCTAGCGCCCGCGACAGGATATGCCCCAAAACACAACGTGGACATATCACAGAAAACAGAGCTGTTTTTAGCAAAGTGACTACCTGTAGATTTTGGCCTCTAGCTCAGCCGCCACCTAGGGAAACCTACCAAACCTATGCATTTCTGAAAACTAGAGACCTAGGGGAATCCAAGGAGGGGTGACTTGTGTGGCTCGGACCAGATTCTGTTACCCAGAATCCTTTGCAAACCTCAAAATTTGGCTAAAAAAACACATGTTCCTCACATTTCTGTGGCAGAAAGTTCTGGAATCTGAGAGGAGCCACAAATTTCCTTCCACCCAGCGTTCCCCCACGTCTCCCGATAAAAATGATACCTCACTTGTGTGGGTAGGCCTAGCGCCCGCGACAGGATATGCCCCAAAACACAACGTGGACATATCACAGAAAACAGAGCTGTTTTTAGCAAAGTGACTACCTGTAGATTTTGGCCTCTAGCTCAGCCACCACCTAGGGAAACCTACCAAACCTGTGCATTTCTGAAAACTAGAGACCTAGGGGAATCCAAGGAGGGGTGACTTGCGGGGCTCGGACCAGGTTCTGTTACCAGAATCCTTTGCAAACCTCAAAATTTGGCTAAAAAAACACATGTCCCTCACTTTTCTGTGGCAGAAAGTTCTGGAATCTGAGAGGAGCTACAAATTTCCTTCCACCCAGCGTTCCCCCAAGTCTCCCGATAAAAATGATACCTCACTTGCGTGGGTAGGCCTAGCGCCGGCGACAGGAAACACCCCAAAGCGCAACGTGGACACATCCTAAATTTTGGAAAAAAACAGAGGTGTTTTTTGCGAAGTGCCTACCTGTAGATTTTGGCCTCTAGCTCAGCCGGCACCTAGGGAAACCTACCAAACCTGTGCATTTCTGAAAACTAGAGACCTAGGGGAATCCAAGGAGGGGTGACTTGCGGGGCTCGGACCAGGTTCTGTTACCCAGAATCCTTTGCAAACCTCAAAATGTGGCTAAAAAAACACATGTCCCTCACATTTCTGTGGCAGAAAGATCTGGAATCTGAGAGGAGCTACAAATTTCCTTCCACCCAGCGTTCCCCCAAGTCTCCCGATAAAAATGATACCTCACTTGCGTGGGTAGGCCTAGCGCCGGCGACAGGAAACACCCCAAAGCGCAACGTGGACACATCCTAAATTTTGGAAAAAAACAGAGGTGTTTTTTGCGAAGTGCCTACCTGTAGATTTTGGCCTCTAGCTCAGCCGGCACCTAGGGAAACCTACCAAACCTGTGCATTTCTGAAAACTAGAGACCTAGGGGAATCCAAGGAGGGGTGACTTGCGGGGGCTCGGACCAGGTTCTGTTACCCAGAATCCTTTGCAAACCTCAAAATTTGGCTAAAAATACACGTTACTCACATTTCTGTGGCAGAAAGTTCTGGAATCTGAGAGGAGCTACAAATTTCCTTCCACCCAGCGTTCCCCCAAGTCTCCCGATAAAAATGATACCTCACTTGCGTGGGTAGGCCTAGCGCCGGCGACAGGAAACACCCCAAAGCGCAACGTGGACACATCCTAAATTTTGGAAAAAAACAGAGGTGTTTTTTGCGAAGTGCCTACCTGTAGATTTTGGCCTCTAGCTCAGCCGGCACCTAGGGAAACCTACCAAACCTGTGCATTTCTGAAAACTAGAGACCTAGGGGAATCCAAGGAGGGGTGACTTGCGGGGCTCGGACCAGGTTCTGTTACCCAGAATCCTTTGCAAACCTCAAAATTTGGCTAAAAATACACGTTACTCACATTTCTGTGGCAGAAAGTTCTGGAATCTGAGAGGAGCCACAAATTTCCTTCTACCCAGCGTTCCCCCAAGTCTCCCGATAAAAATGATACATCACTTGTGTGGGTAGGACTAGCGCCCACGAAAGGAAAGGGCCCAAAACACAACGTGGACACATCACATTTTTTTATAAAAAGCAGTGCCTACCTGTGGATTTTGGCCTGTAGCTCAGCCGACACCTGAGGAAACCTAGCAAACCAGTGCATTTTTGAAAACTAGAAACCCAGGGGAATCCAAGATGGGGTGACTTGCGGGGCTCTGACCAGGTTATGTTACCCAGAATCCTTTGCAAACATCAAAATTTGGCCCAAAAAACACTTTTTCCTCTCATTTCGGTGACAGAAAGTTCTGGAATCTGAGAGGAGCCACAAATGTCCTTCCACCCAGCGTTCCCCTAAGTCTCTCGATAAAAATGGTACATCACTTCTGTGGGTAGGCCTAGCGCCCACAAAAGGAAATGGCCCAAAACACAATGTGGACACAACATATTTTTTCACAGAAAACAGAGGTGTTTTTTGCAAGGTGCCTACCTGTGGTGTTTGGCCTGTAGCTCAGCCGGCCCCAGGGGGGGGGGGGGCAGAAATGCCCTAAAATAAATTTGCCCCCCCAACCCCCACCCTCCCCCGCCGGGAGCGACCCTTGCCTACGGGGTCGCTCCCCCTGCGTGACATTGGCACCAAAAAACAAATCCCCGGTGCCTAGTGGTTTCTGCCCCCTTGGGGGCAGGTTGACCTAAACTCAGCCAATCTGCCCCCAAGGGGGGCAGAAATGGCCTAAATACAATTTGTCCCCCAGGGGAGCGACTTTTGCCTGATGGGTCGCTCCCCATCTCTAAAAAAAAAAAAAAAAAAAGAAAAAAAAGAAAAATTCCCCTGGCGCCTAGAGGTTTCTGCCCACCCCCCCCGGGGGCAGATCGACCTAATAATAGGCCGATCTGCCCCCCGGGGGCGCAGAAATGGCCTAAAATAAATTTGCCCCCCCAACCCCCACCCCCCCTCCCCCTGGGAGCGACCCTTGCCTACGGGGTCGCTCCCCCTGCGTGACATTGGCGCCAAAAAACAAATCCCCGGTGCCTAGTGGTTTCTGCCCCCTTGGGGGCAGATTGACCTAAAATTGGCCAATCTGCCCCCAGGGGGGCAGAAATGGTCTAAATACAATTTGCCCCCCCAGGGGAGCGACCCTTGCCTGATGGGTCGCTCCCCATCTCTAAAAAAAGAAACAACAAAAAAAAAAAAACACAAAAAAAAAATTGCCCTGGCGCCTAGAGTGTTCTGCCCCCCCCCCGGGGGGCAGTTCGGCCTAATAATAGGCCGATCTGTCCTCCGGGGGGGCAGAAATGGCCTAAAATAAATTTGCCCCCCCAACCCCCCCCCCCCTCCCAGGGAGCGACCCTTGCCTACGCGGTCGCTCCCCCTGCGTGACATTGGCGCCAAAAAACAAATCCCCGGTGCCTAGTGGTTTCTGCCCCCTTGGGGGCAGATTGACCTAAAATTGGCCAATCTGCCCCCAGGGGGGCAGAAATGGTCTAAATACAATTTGCCCCCCCAGGGGAGCGACCCTTGCCTGATGGGTCGCTCCCCATCTCTAAAAAAAGAAACAACAAAAAAAAAACACAAAAAAAAAAATTGCCCTGGCGCCTAGAGTGTTCTGCCCCCCCCCCCCGGGGGGCAGTTCGGCCTAATAATAGGCCGATCTGTCCCCCGGGGGGCAGAAATGGCCTAAAAAAAATTTGCCCCCCCAACCCCCACCCCCCGCGAGCGACCCTTGCCTACGGGGTCGCTCCCCCTGCGTGACATTGGCGCCAAAAAACAAATCCCCGGTGCCTAGTGGTTTCTGCCCCCTTGGGGGCAGATTGACCTAAAATCGGCCAATCTGCCCCCAGGGGGGCAGAAATGGTCTAAATACAATTTGCCCCCCAGGGAAGCGACCCTTGCCTGATGGGTCGCTCCCCATCTCTAAAAAAAAGAAAGAACAAAAAAAAAAAACACAAAAAAAAATGTGCCCTGGCGCCTAGAGGTTTCTTCCCCCCCTGGGGGCAGATCGGCCTAATAATAGGCCGATCTGCCCCCAGGGGGGGCAGAAATGGCCTAAAATAAATTGCCCTCCCCCCCAGGGAGCGACCCTTGCCTAAGGGGTCGCTCCCTTTGCGTGAAATTCACGCAAAGAAAAAACTCCCTGGTGTCTAGTGGTTCCTACCCCCCTTGGGGGCAGATTGGCCTCATCAAAATAGGCCAATCTGCCCCCAAGGGAGGCAGAAATGGCCAAAATATAATTTTCCCCCAAGGGGAGCGACCCTTGCCTAAGGGGTCGCTCCCCACCAAAAAAAAAAAAAATGAAACAAAAAAAAAAAAATGGTCCCTGGTGCCTAGAGGTTTCTGCCCCCCCTGGGGGCAGATCGGCCTAATAGTAGGCCAATCTGCCCCCAGGGGGGGCAGAAAAGGCCTTCCCAAAAATATGCCCCCCCTGGGAGCGACCCTTGCCCAAGGGGTCGCTCCCTTTTGTCAATAACAATAATAAAAAAAAAAAAAACCCTGGTGTCTAGTGGTTTCTACCCCCCTTGGGGGCAGATTGGCCTCATCAAAATAGGCCAATCTGCCCCCAAGGGGGGCAGAAATGGCCAAAATATAATTTTCCCCCAAGGGGAGCGACCCTTGCCTAAGGGGTCGCTCCCCACCTCAATAAAAAAAAATGAAACAAAAAAAAACAAATGGTCCCTGGTGCCTAGAGGTTTCTGCCCCCCCTGGGAGCGACCCTTGCCCAAGGGGTCGCTCCCTTTTGTCAATTTCAATGAAAAAAAAAAAAATCCCTGGTGTCTAGTGGGGTTTCAAAAGCCGGATTGCAAGCAATCCGGCTTTTGAAACCCTCGGAGGGACTTCAAAGGGAAGGAAATACTTTTCCTTCCCTTTGAAGCCCCTCCGGGCCTCCCAAGTGATTGAAAAAGAAATGCTTTTGCATTTCTTTTTCAATCGCGCTGGAAGCAGAGCTTCCAGCGCGACTAGGGAGGCCCCTGTGACAAATCAGGGCGCGCTGACGTCACAGGGGAAGGGATTCCCCGGTCAGCCCTGACCTAGGGGGGTGGGGGGGCGGCCCTCGGGAGGAGCGCTAGCGCTTCTCCCGAGGGAAGCATTCAGGACGTAATGGTTACGTCCATGGCGCCACACGGGCGCTGCCATGGACGTAACCATTACGTCCGTGGCGGGGAAGGGGTTAAGAATAAGCTGTTTGGGCTGGCATCTGCTGCAGCAGTGTTCTAAACATTACATATTTTGGTGTTTGGAGAGAGTGTGGAGGAGCATAAAGTGCTACATTCTGTTTTGGGAAGTTTGCAGAAGTATGGGCTGACCATTAGGCTGGACAAATGTAAAATTGGAGTGAAAGGGGTTGAGTACTTAGGTTACTGGTTGGATGAGTATGGTGTGGCATATAAGCTGAAGTTAGTGAAGGCCATAGAACCGTGGTTCCCAACCTGTGGTCCGGGGACCCCTGGGGGTCCGCAAAGCCTCCTCAGGGGGTCCGTCAGTGCTTGAAATATTAATAGAATAATAAAGTTTATATTAATAAAGTGGCTAAATGTACAACTGGAAATTTTAAAACATACTATAAATGTTAAGGAATTTGAAATTGGAGGCTAAAAACGTAATTAGTATCCTCAGACGTGGAAGCAGTAAAGGAGCATCAAACAAAATATAGTATGGACGATGTGTGGCTTTAGTTGAATTTAGAAAAGCTCCAACCTTCCTATTAAAATATTTATTTTTATTTGACTTGTTTGCAAATAAATAAAATGTGTTCTCATTTGTGTATGTGTTTGACAGAATGCTTGTGTCTGTAATTTTTGTGTATTGTTTTACTGATCAAATAATCAACAATGTTAAGGCCAGGGTCCACGGCTTACGGTAATGACTTAGTGGGGCTCCCCGGATGCACTAATGATTCAGTGAGGGTCCCTGGGTTCCAGTAATGATAAAGTGGGGGTCCACAGAAGTCAAAAGTTTGGGAACCACTGCCATAGAAGATGCCTCATCGCAACAGAACAAAGACCAGCTCAGTTCGTTCTTAGGGTTAATGGTTATTATTCCCAGTTTGTCAAATGTTAGCAGATTAAAGCAAGTGCATGAGGAAGTTAATGGCAAAGAATGTCAAGTTTGAATGAAGAAGAGTATAGCATTGGCTCCAGCTTTAAAACCTTTTGACACATGGGGCAAGAGTATAATATGTACTGACACTATCAGTGTGGGGCTGGGGGCGGTCCTAATGCAGTACAGAGATGGCAAGGAGGTAACTGTAACATATGCTTGGCGACCTGTGATGGGGCAGAGTTGTTTTATTCCACAATCAAGAGGTTTTGGAATATTGGTGGGGGGTGAATCACTAGGAATTCTGTTTAGGGAATGGACTTTATGATTTGCACTGATCCTCGCACCCTGGTGGATGTTTTCACTTATAAGGGTGCCAGTCAGGCTTCATCTAGGATCACAAGGTGGGTGTTAAAATTATTGGAATTTACCTTCAGGACAGAATATGTTCTTTGCACATATCCTGTGCAAATCCTGTGGTGTCCGATTGACTGTCAAGGTTCCAAGTAAGTTGTCTAGATGAGGTTGGTGAGGGGGAAGAAGAGTGGCTCGTGGCGTACGTTTATACACTCACAGAGGGAAGTATATCACATGAGGCGTGGGTCCAGGCAGTGAAGGATGATGGTACATTACAAGAGGTCAAGCATATATGGCAAGGGATTGGCAAGCTAAAGGGAAGATGTTTGATGGGGCAGGGTCTTTCCAGAATGTGAGTGCACAGTTGTCTTTAGTAGCTGAAATGATAGTAAGAGGTCAACTTTTAGTTGTACCGGAGTGTGACTGGGTCACTTCTTGGGGTTGGCGCATGAAGGTTACACAGGCATGAGTGCAACTAAGTGTAGAGTAGAGTGAGGATGGAGTAGTGGTGGTAAGGGTTGGACAGAGATGTCGAAAGAGTGATAAGAGAATGCATACCATGCGACTGGAGGTACAAATTACAAACAACGGAGAAGTATCTACCAGTTAAAAGTGACAAAATGGATGTCCTGTGAGAGAAAATTGGTCTAAATATTTCTAGTACTTACAGGCACCTGGCCAAAATTTGCCATGGTAGCAATTGATTATTTCCCAAGGTGGCCAGAGATTACACTTACTGATCGTGTGACCACCGAAGATGTTATCAAATTGTTGAAGGAGCTATGAGAAAGGAAGGGGATACTGGAGTGTGTTGTGACTGACAGAGGTGTACAGTTCGTATCACATGAGATGGAGGAATTTTAAAAATTCAATGGGGTGGAGCAAATGAAATTATCTCTATATAACCCCCAGGGAAATGGCCTAATTGAGAGATGGAATAGAACTCTTGAGAGTGCTTACAATTGGTGTTCAGTCAAGGAAACCAATGGAGAAGTGAGGAGAAGAAACTGCAATGGGTATATTGCACTACATCTAACATCGTCACAGGTAAAATATCCTTTGAAGTTAGGAGTGGAAGAAAATCTACAGGGTTGATTTTCAAGTGTGTGGGAAAAGGAATGTGTTTTGGCAGGTAAATTATTGGAAAGATCAACAGGCATCATGAAGAAATTTGTGGAAGGAGAATGAGTGCGTGCACGGAAGGGGCAGAAAAAAGACCGGGGATTTGCAAGATGTTGGGAGCCTTTGAAGGTGAAGAAAGTGTACCCCTACACAGTATTGAGTGATTGGAAATGTGTGATACTACAAAAAAGTGGTGAAGGTTATAGACTGTTTGTTGAAGGAGGTGGCCAATGAAAGGGATGGGGTTCAGTCTAAAGAAAATGGGGCACAAGAGAAACAAGACTGGAGTCATGGGAGAACAATGTGGAGGCCTGTCTGGCATGGTGATTATGTAGTGTGTTAAGCCTTATTATTATTCATTTGATAATGTACTTCTCCATGATATTTCTGGGTATTATTTTTAAGAATATCATAACTCTTTTTCTTGTTATGTATATTATCCTACCTGTTTAATATGTCTTTGAGGGTATTAATATTTAATATTACTATTAGTATATGTGTGTGTGTGTGTGTGTATATATATATATATATATATATATATATATATATATATATATATATATATATATGGATACGAGTGTTAGTAGATCGAATTTTTTAAAACAGTTTCGCCTTCTAAATCACGGAAGGACAGAACAGAGGAAAGATTCTTTCCAACCCAGGGGCAAGGGCCGAGGACAGAGAGGCAGAGGAAGAGGAATCATGCAGCGAAGGTACGAAGAAAGAAAAGAAGGTCCCATAACATCGGGAATGACAACGAGAGCACGCAAAGCACCGCAATGACTGCGGTGAACCTGTCCAACAGAGTATTGACTAAAGAGGAGGAAAGTCTCCTACCCCTAGGCCTATCATTCTGCCCTACCAATAATTTGGATTATGTTCAGACTCGGATAGATCTTTTCCATTTTGTAAGGAAATTAAAATTGAAAAAATTGTATAAAAATAAAGTGGTAGGTGAAACTGTTTTGATGGAAAAAGATAACACTAGCAAACAATGCATCTCAGATATTGACCGGTTACATACATTATCTGTGTTGGATGATGATACGTATGCACATGATGATCCATTTGTGAATTTGGATAACTTGGGTATAGAAACAGATATTTCGTGCCCTAGTCCATTTAAGCCCAAATCTACCTTTTTACCAGCTGTTCAGAGTGAAGCTATTCAAGTATTTGAAAAAGATATGATAAATCAATTCAAGAAAATGAGATATGGTTCTAAGAATAAAGAATATGATAATCTTTCCTCCTCACAGAAATTGGCTCTGGATAGTCTAAAGAGAGATTCAAGTATTGTTATTTGGGAATCTGATAAGGGAGGCAATGTAGTTGTCCTGAATAAGAGTCAGTATCTACAAGAAGGCGAGCGACAGCTGAGTGATTCAAAATGTTATATTCGTGCTAATCTGATAAAGTTAAAAACATCCATTCTACAGTATCATGGGCTATTGGCAGAGTGGAGAGATAGGGGTTTATTGGAGTGGGATGAATATCAGTTTCTTAAATGTGATCAACCCAAGATTCCGGTCCTTTATCTTTTACCTAAGCTGCACAAGAGCAAGCAAAGTCCTCCTGGTAGACCGATTGTGTCAGCAATAGGATCATTACTTGAGGGCACTTCAAGATATACAGGTTTTTCCTTAGGACTTTTGTGGAAAGCTTACCTTCTTATGTGAAGGACACTATGCAATTTTTAAAGATGCTGGATGGCGTAGGAGGGGAGGATGATTTTCTGTTTTTAAGATTGGATGTTACGAGCTTATATACATGCATCCAACATGAATTGGGCCTTACAGCGGTCAGATACTACTTGAGAGTAAGATCTATATCACATCTAATGCATACTGAAATGATCTGGGATATGATCTGGTATTGCCTCACCAACAACTTTTTTTTATTTGATGATCAGATATACAAACAAGTCCAAGGGACTGCAATGGGTACATGTTTTGCTACCAGTTACGCAAATCTCTTTATGGGGCGGTGGGAGGAACAGGTGTCATCTGATATAGCAGATTATGAAGACAAAGTTATGTTGTGGTGCCAGTATATAGATGATATTTTCATCATCTGGAAAGGTGATGTAGAATTGGTACTAAACTTTGTTGAGGCTTTGAATGATAACTACAACTTGAAATTAAGTGAGCAGCACAGTAGTACATCTATTCAGTGTCCGGATGTAGAGGTGAATGGAGAGAATGGTTTGGTGCATACAAAACTATATAGGAAGATAACAGCAGGAAACAGTTTATTAAATGCTACGAGTGCCTACCCACCGAATTTGATTGAAAGCATTCCATATGGAGAGTTACTGAGAGCAAAACAAATTTGCAGTACTAATGAAAAATACCAGCAGGAATGTATGACCATGTGTACTAGATTTAAAGAAAGAGGTTATAGCGATAGGGTCATCGAGCAGGCTGTAAAAAAAAGTAGAGGGATGCTCGAGATTAGAGTTATTATATCGAGCACAACATCATACTATGACTGACGAAAAAATCAGGTTTGTTACGACCTATTCAAATCAGGCATATAATTTAAGACAGGCACTGATCAAAAGCTGGCATATTCTTCAGACAGATTCAGATCTATAAGATTTCATAGGAAATGCCCCAGTGTTAATGTATCGAAGGGGCAGATCATTACGGGATAATCTTAGTCAGAATATGGTGGTGAGTAGTAATATTTCTGACAATGTGAGACCTAAAGTGACAGGGTTTTACTGTCACCATCAATCTAAAGCATGTAAGTACAGTAATGACTATAAAAATGTAAGATTGGGTAATGGACAAAAGGATTATGAGATCAAGGGATTATTTACTTCCAGTACGGATTTTTGTGTATATTGTTTGAGATGCCCATGTGACAAAATATATGTGGGAAGTACGATACAAAAGGCAAAAAAGAGAATGTTAGAATATGTAAGGGCCATTCGTAACTTTGATCGTAGTTACACTGTGGCCCGACACTTTCATGAGCTGCATCAAGGGGATGAAAGGTTACTTAGTTATCTGGTGTGTGATCAAATAAAACTAAACTGACAGACAGAAAATGTTACATATTTTTTAATCTAAGTATATCATTAATTTTATGACTCTCTCCCCTAGAGGTTTGAATTTAAGTGAAGAGGTGAACACACATCTTGGTAGATAAAGTTTTTCTGGATATTTTCCTCTCTTTCTTCTTCTTTTTTTGACAATATCTAATAATTTAAGTGAGCTGTTTTTGTAAATATATGGTATTTTAAGGGTTTATTTTTGGGGTTTGGAGACTCGAAATATACAATTTTGGTGGGAAATATTGAGTAATGACAGTGATATTGATCAAGATTATGGGGACCTGGTTTAGATTGAGTTAATTATTAATGATCTGGAGTATCCAAGTAATTTTGATGTAATTGATTATGGACAATGAATCTGTATATATTAGGAATGGATTATAAGTCTCATTTAATCGATTGATTTAAGTATTTATATGGATTTATCATGTTTACGAGTCCTTACGAGATGGTGCCCACCTTTTTCAAAAATTGTATGGATGCATTTGAGATCGAGTCTTTCTTTTATGTTTATGGGTTTTGTATTTAAACATGCTGTATTGAGTACTTCCCCATCCGTGAACAAGGCTACGGCTGAAACGCGTTGGGAGGAAGTCCTTTTTTGTGCTTCTGATAATAGAATTTTTTTGCAACTACCAAAGGTGTCTTGGTTTTTTCCTTTAAATGGAAAAGGAAGTATTGGATGCAATTTAATAGGATTCCTGATCCCGTGCCAAGACCACTACATAGAGCCTCGATATCTTGGGAACATTCTGTTGAATATATATATATATATATATACACACACACACACATAGATAGATAGATAGATAGATAGATAGATAGATAGATAGATAGATAGATAGATAGACACACACACACGTAGCCTAAGTCATTGCTGGCTTGGATACAAATGAAGCAATTAAACATAGTTAGTGGGCCCAGGACCAGCTGAAGGATAAAAAATATATAAAATAAATATTTTTCCAGCTCTGACTGAGCCTTGGTTGTGCCAAAGTGTTTCCCGGATGGGACCTGGCCTACCTGGCCCAACTGCTAGAACCAGCCCTGATAGAGTCCTAGGACTGGTAAACAAATCTAGCTTGACTACCCTCATTACTATGTTAGCAGCTTCACATACCTGCCTTCGGAGGGTGGTAGTAATATGCGCACTCACTCTCATACAAATAGTTTATCAGTTCCAATTTATCTTGCGTTTTAGCATAGACGTTAAGGGTTTGCACCTATATCCCTGTGCCATGGTAATGCGGATTCTGAAGGGCAATTTGTGATAAGAGAACCTCATTACCCCACACAGAATTGGCTATCAAAGAAGTAGAATCTCTGCATGAAAATGATCACTTACAGATAAGGCCACTGGAATGATGCCGTAGGGTTGGACCCGATTATGCAGCAGGGTTGACTAAATTATGCGCTAAGAAAAGGCAAATTATGCAACCTAGTGCGGCACAATTTGTGATAGTAATACTTCACAAAGTTATTGTTTTTTCATACATTAACACTGTCTGGGCTAGGGTTTCATCTCATTAGTACCAGTTAAACATCCAAATACATCCGCAAGCAACTGTAAGCTGACCCGTCAACCTCTGCATGGGGCCTTCCCCAGTGCAGTAACTTTTGATTAATTTCAGCTCAAAACAAATATTTTTTGTTAAAATCTGCAGGTTATGAGCAGATGGTGGATTACGTGGCAAATGCATAATTATGCATAAAACGCCACTGCATATTCCAGTAGCCATGCTTATAAAACACAAGAATGGTAATGTACATTCTCCTCGACTCAGAAAGCGAACGTCAGGACTCTGTTTTTTAAATATCTTTATTATTTTATCACAGTGAACCAGATGCACATAACAGCAGAAGCAGTGGTACATATCCAAAAGGTGTGACAAAGTAATACATATCAGGCCATAGTTTAGTCTAGGAACCAATTGAGAAGAAACCAGTTGATCACTGAATATCAAATGAACAAAACAGTAACTCAACCACCTGTTGCCCACCCCCTTCCAACCGCATACAACCGCATACCCAACATATGATCACTCTCTGTGCACCATGAAACACATGTATCACATGGCACGTGGCAACCTCCTAACCCTCTGCACTCCCGGTCTGAACTATCTTGGGGGAGAACATCAGGTCTGGTTGTGAACAGCAGCCAAGGAATCTTCAATATTATAATATTTGGAGAACTAAGGGCCTGATTTACATTTCGGTGGACGGGTTACTCCGTCACAACGGTGATGGATATCCCGTCCCCCAAAATATAAATCCCATAGAAAATAATGGGATTTCTATTTCGGCAGACAGGACACCCGTCACGGTTCTGACGGGGTAACCTGCCCCCTAAAATTTAAATCAGGTCCTAAATTCTTACTTGCAGAATTGATATAGGTGAAACAGAGAGAATAATGCAGTGCTTAGATAAACACTCTTCGTTTACCATGTGTGATCAGTGTTACCCTCACATGGTTGCGCCAGAATGTTCTAACAGGTTGCATAACATCAGTCATGATGATGGTAAGTCCAATGAAGAGATCGTACCATCAACTTGAATCTACAGTTTTTTGCCCAACTATTAGGTGGGCGAGCCAACACACTTACAGGGAGAGCCGAGCCAAGAGTCGGATCTGGCTCTAGGAGCCTGAGCATGATATGATAAAATCTCTTCCAAATTTAAAAATAAGTGCATCTCATTAACATGCAGAGGCGTTTCACCTTAGTACATCAGATTGTATCACTGCATTGAGAGGTATTTATTAAAAGTGTTGGTTTTTAACATGATCTTAGAAACATTCCTGCCCTATCCCTGACAACAATACCACTGGGGAACTAAGAGGCAAGTCAGTTGCCAAGCGCACCTTATGTGCGGCCTACATCTTATTTTGCACATAGCAACATTACACGCTATCAAATCAAACACCATATGACTTTCTACAGCACACAATCTTAATTCATGTACTTGGAGGCGCTTTCTTTATGATAATAAAGAAAAAGGAAGCCGGGTAAAATAAAATATTTGCCTAGAATCACACAATTTGGTCAAGCCAGGACTGATCCTAAGCCATCTTCTTTTACATTATGCAATTCTGCAGCTAGATGGCTGGCTCTTTCTTTTGAACATCAAAGGTTTTTAAAAAAATTTATTTGTGCACGAAGGTGGAGAGTGAGTGGCAGGCAGAAGCTACATGAAAGCTCAGCTCGTTTTGATCTTGAACATCCAAGAGGACCTCGAGCTGAGCGAGAGCCAGACCTCTGCCTCCAGCCTTCAGTGACATGACCACCTAAGGACAAGAGGTTGCTATAAAAAGCATTCATTATGTTTTTTTGCTTGGTGTTTACGTTATAGGCTCTTATTGCCTTTAGTTACAATGAATCATCTAACAACTGTTAAATGAGAATGTCTTCAAAGATTTCCCAAGTCGCAGAGTATGTGTGGTTTGAGGTTCAACACTAATTATTAACTATAGGGATCAACAAAAATCCCAAATATGTCAGAAATTAAGATATGTAAAAAAAAAATAAAGAATCCCTCAATGGAACATAGTTTTTAAAATGTACATTTTACAGCTTTACGTTAAATGGCGATGGATGTTATTGCACAGTTTTGCACTGATCATATATCTACAAAGATGTTGTGGGAAATAAATATATATAGAACAAATGCAACTACACAGAGTGTAATATGCTATATATTACTATTTTTGAGTGTGAGGAGGGACCACGACACACAAGCTGCGAAACCTTGAGAGAGCTATGATGCCACTCCCCTTCCTAAACAATGGTAATAAATAGCATATTATACTCTGAAAATTTGGTTATTCAAGTGTATTTGTTTTAACAGAGAGTATTTAACAAAAACTAGGATCCAAGGGGTTAAATTGTAACGTAAGGTAAAATCAAACTGACTGGCTACTATTCCTCACTACTAGAAAAGCTGTTTCTCTGTGCGGAGTAGTTGTTACATGGAATCTGTGATGCAGTAAAAAGTGATTTTCAAATGTCACTTTTTCTTACTGTGGTAACAAGCCAGAATTTGACCACTGCTCAATAGGAATGAATGCGTAAATACAAGTTTATCAGAACAGTTGCTCTAAATAACATGTTACTAGGCTATATTTATTTTCACCACCATATATCAAAACCCATCTCAGGGTTAGAGTGGTGCATAAATTGTGCAAAAAAAGAAGAGGGAACTCTGGGTAATTTATCTAGCAAAGTTTTTAAGCGAGGATGACACTGCCAATCCTAAATTTAAAAGATTTTGCTGTACAAATGGCAAAAGACTTTGCCCCCTTCTAGCTCGGCATGGATAGCACCGTGCTAATCCTATGTTTAAAAATGTTGCTAGATAAACAGACATTTGAGGTGAGCAAACCTAGTGTTGCTCCTTACTGGAGCTGCTCTCCACCTAAATTTGGGAACTAACCAGAGTTCTCTCTTCTTTTTAATATATATATATATATACATATATATATATATATATATATATCGTGGCAATCACCAATGTGTAGTTCTAGCTAGGTCAGAGCTTCCATAGATGGAGAGTTTTTTGTTTCACTATTAAGTCTGGTGCTGCATGAAACCTTCCCAAAAAGGATTACATCCACCTGAGCTCTTTTGTGGAAAGTTTCTTGCTTATCTGTCAAGTACACGCTAAGAATAAGCAGAAAGGGAGACGGAGAGAAATTAGTCCTTAAAGAGGGGCTCAGATTGGACATGAAAGGTTTAAAAGTTAGGTATAGCTGAACAGTTGGCTCCATGGGAGACCCGCAGTATCGAAAAATTCATGTAACAGGGCCCCTTAATGGCGGTGGGAGCTTTTTCTCCCATTGCCCATTTGGGTACCAGTAATGAGCGATCTGATTGGCTGGCGACAACTATGAATATGATGTTGCCGCCACCATTACAAGACTCGGACCTCATGCCCTGAAAGCTTATTTTCAAAAGGGTGTAAATGGGCTGGGTAGGGACAACCTGACCCCTAGGCACTTGTGAGAAGACCCAGAAGGACCTCCCCTCGTCAGCAATTATAATAAATAATTTTGGGCAGTCGGAACCACAGTACACCCGCAGGGACCCAGTACAGCCCAGCCATGATATACCATGGGAGATGATATACAAGCTTCTATGACTGTGGTACCTGGTACCGGGCAAGCTTGGCCAGAGGAAGTTTGCATGGCGGGTGCAGAGGTACCCAAAAAATAATAGAAAGAAAAATAGAAAAGAGAAAGCAAGTTTGATACTTGAGGGGAGAGGGCAGAGGGCCTCCAGCCAACCCTCTAAAGGCCATGCACAGCTGGGGATTCAGGCTAGGTCCTGTGACTAACCAACTAGCTGCTCACAACCAAAGGCTATGTGCAGTGGCAGGACCGCCAACCACGGCGGGTTTGGGAGCATGGCCTAACCACAGACAAGGCCTGCGGCCAACCCCTTGCTGACCGCTTGCGGGGAGAGTGGGGGTGTTTAATTTTTAAATGTTTTTATCTCAGCCTAACGACAACATCACTTTAACCTTTGTGCTGTTTTAACTAATATATCTATCCATCTCTATCCAGATCTATCGCTGGCTATCAATCTTTATCACCATCTATATCTCTATGTTTATGTCTATATATATATATATATATATATATATATGTTCGTATGTAAATAAACATGGAGCATTGGGCCTCCGATGGTCTGGGTTGGCCATTATTTATTTCAGCAGGTCTTCTGTTTACCTAGACATTGCTATAATCATGTAGTAGTACTACACATGTAGTTAGTCTTGACTTATGCTTGAGCCTGGGCATAGCTGGGTGTCTAAAAAGCCGGGGTGAATTCACTGATCTTTTAAACACCAAATGTTTTTTTTTAACTTCTTGTGGCATGATTGAACTATGACCAAGGGCTCAGACTGAATACTTTCTGTAGGAAGCTGGCTCTGTATATACTATCTCAAAGTGAGAGACAGTGTGCACGGAGTCCAAGGGTTCCCCTTAGGGGTTGATAGTGGCAAAATTAGATAATACTAATGCTCTATTTTGTGGTAGTGTGGTCGAGCAGTAGGCTTATCAGAGGGTAGTGTTAAGCATTTGTTGTACACACACAGGCAATAAATGAGGAACACACACTCAAAGACTTAACTCCAGGCCAATAGTTTTTATATAGAAAAATACCTTTCTTAATTTATTTTAGAACCACAAGATTTAAGATTTGAGGTAAGTACATAAAATGCAAGGTACTTCAACACAGGTAAGTATGGAACTTTGAATTAAAGCAGTAGCACACACAGTATAGGTTAAAATGGCAATAAGCTAGTTTAAAAGTGGACACTGCAAAAATCAACAGTTCCTGGGGAGGTAAGTTTTGTTAAGTTTCTCAGGTAAGTAAAGCACTTACACAGTCAGTCTCCTGAGCATAGGCAGCCTGTCAGGTGCAGAGGTCAAAGGAGGGCCCAAAACACATAGGTGCCTATGGAGAACAGGGGTGCTCCGGTTCACGTCTGCTGGCAGGTAAGTATCTGGATCCTCGGGGAGCAGACCAGGTTTTTTTTGTAGAGCACTGGGGGGGGGGGGCACACAAACAGGCATACAAAACACACCCACAGCAGCACAAGGGTGGCCAGGTGCAGTGTGCTAAGTAGGTGTCGGGTTTGCTATAGGAAGCAATGGAGGGACCCGGGGGTCACTTAGGCGATGCAGGCAGGGCACAGGGGGGCTTCTCGGGCCAGCCACCGATTGGGCTAGGAAGAGGGCCGCCTGCTGGTCACTCCTGTACTGAAGGTTGGTTCTTCTCGGTCCTGGGGGCTGCGGGTGCAGTGCTTGGTCCAGGCGTTGGGTTCCTTGTTACCAGGCAGTCGCGGTCAGGGGGAGCTTCTGGATCCTCTCTGCAGGGGTCACTATGGGGTGCAGGGGAGTCGACTCAGGTTACTCACATCATCGCTGTCGCCTGGGAGTCCTCTCTGCAGTGTTTGTTCTCTGGAGCTCGAGCCGGGGGCGTTGGGTGCAGAGTGAGAAGTCTCACACTTCTGGCGGAAAGGTAGAATTCTTTCAAAGTTGTTTCAAAGTTGCAAAAATGATGCAGTTGGTGAACAGTGCCGCTGTTCTCTGGAGTTTCTTGGTCCTTCGGGTTCAGGGCAGTCCTCTGAGTCCTCAGAGGTCGCTGGTCCCTGTCAGATGTGTCGCTGTGCAGGTTCTTTGAGTCTGGAGACAGGCCGGTAGGGCTGGGGCCAAGTCAGTTGGTGTCTCTGTCGTCTCTGCGGGGCTTTCAGGTCAGCAGTCCTTCTTTCTTCAGGTTGCAGGAATCTGATTTCCTGGGTTCAGGGTCGCCCCTAATTACTAAATTTAGGGGTGTGTTTAGATCTGGGGGAAGTAGCCAATGGCTACTGTCCTGGAGGGTGGCTACACCCTCTTTGTGCGTCCTCCCTGAGGGGAGGGGGTCACATCCCTAATCCTGTTGGGGGAATCCTCCAATCTCAAGATGGAGGATTTCTAAAGGCAGGGGTCACCTCAGCTCAGGACACCTTAGGGGCTGTAATGACTGGTGGGTGACTCCTCCTTGTTTTTCTCATTATCCTCTCCTGCCTTGTTGCCAAAAGTGGGGGCAGTGGCCGGAGGGGCGGGCATCTCCACTAGCTGGGATGCTCTGGGGTGCTGTAACAAAATGGCATGAGCCTTTGAGGCTCACCACCAGGTGTAACAGTTCCTGCCGGGGGGAGGTGAAAAGCACCTCCACCCAGTACAGGCTTTGTTCCTGGCCACAGAGTGACAAAGGCACCCTTCCCCATGTGGCCAGAAACTCGTCTGGCTGTGGCAGCTGGCAGAAACTGGTCAGCCTAACACTAGGAGTTGGACTGGTATTCAGGGGGCATCTCTAAGATGCCCTCTGGGCGTATTTTACAATAAATCCCACACTGGCATCAGTGTGCATTTATTGTTCTGAGAAGTTTGATACCAAACTTCCCAGATTTCAGTGTAGCCATTATGGAACTATGGAGTTCGTGTTTGACAAACTCCCAGACCATATACTCTTTATGGCTACCCTGCACTTACAATGTCTAAGGTTTTGCTTAGACACTTTAGGGGCATAGTGCTCATGTACTTATGCCCTCACCTGTGGTATAGTGCACCCTGTCTTAGGGCTGTAAGGCCTGCTAGAGGGATGACTTACCTATGCCACAGGCAGTGAGAGGTGAACATGGCACTCTGAGGGGAGTGCCATGTCGACTTAGTCTTTTTCTCCCCACCAGCACACACAAGCTGTGAGGCAGTGGGCATGCGCTGAGTGAGGGGTCCCCAGGGTGGCATAAGACATGCTGCAGCCCTTAAACACCTTCCCTGGCAACAGGGCCCTTGGTACCAGGGGTACCACTTACAAGGGAATTATCTGTGTGCCAGGGCTGTGCCAATTGTGGGAACAAAGATACAGTTTAGGGAAGGAACACTGGTGCTGGGGCCTGGTTAGCAGGGTCCCAGCACACTTTCAATCATAACTGGCATCAACAAAAGGCAAAAAGTCAGTGGGTAAACATGCCAAGGAAGGCATTTCGTTACACCCTCACATAGGTAAGATGGCCAAACTACCAAGCCTGTGAAAACAAGCATCCTAGAAAAACAAAGGACATTCTTCTACTATAAGAGAGTCATTGCCCCAGATTTAAATCTGCAAGTAAAAGCAATACAATAATTCTACAATATTGACATTCGAGAGGTGTGCCTATGTAAATATTTGGGAACTGACTGACACAGAGAATAGAAAACACAGGAGTGGGAGCGTGGTATAATATTGGCATAACATGTCCCACTTACAAACATGTTCAAGTGTCATCGACAATAAGCCAAGCAAGAGTGTTAAGTATTTGTCTGCATCCATCATAGTAGCTATAGCTGCAAGCAAATGAAAATAATAAACAGAAGAACTACAAACTAGATCCACGGTCAGTGCTACTAATATGTATTGATGAAACAAAATCACATAAACATTAGGGTACTACAGACATGGTGGACTATATTCCTATCGGAGCAAAAGAGCCCCTAAAAATAAGCCACATACTTTGATTTTGTGCCATGGTGACTGAGTTCTAACAATACCTTTTAACTTGAGGAGACAGCATGGTGATTTATCTGTAGTGGAGGCTGCCCTGAACCCCCATAAATAACCTCCAATGCCCATTTCTTCACTATTTGCTTGGATATTGTCCCCAAAACTCTCTTTTTTACAACCCTGGTGTCATGTCTAAGAAGCAGTACTGCTATATAAAATCTATGTTCTCTTTTTAGGGGTGTGACTACAGGGCGACACCCCTTTCACTTGCTCAGTTTACGAAAAAAATTGCCTAACCTGATGGTAAGATATGGATCTTTTGGTATTTAGTTTATCGTTGCACACACACATTTACACTTAGCATGTCTAGGATAGTACATCATCACTGTGTGCTTTGTTCAAATTTTACTAGACATTTTAAGTACTAACGATGTGAGTTGCTTGATATTTTCTGTCCCACGTACTAGAGCAGATGAGGAACCTCCCCTATTTTTGACAAGTGCCCAGGCACGCAAATTGTGAATGCACTTTTGCATTTACGAATTAGGGTTTATGAATAGGCAATTCCTATTCAAAGCCAGAGACATATATAGGCCCTGAAGGAAGCCATGGACTCACTGGGCTCTTTGTAGAAGGCTGTAACATGAAGACCAGCTTAGCTGGAAGGGTAGGGCTAGCCCCCATCAATCGATGATAACAACCTTTGCAGTCTTTCTTTTTTAATCCAGCCAAATTAACCATTAATAAATTATTAGGTAGGGGTATGGAAGACGGTTAACTTTTACTTTCTCTGGCACTGGCAGACCACTCCTTCAAAAAAAAAAAAAATCTCCCTCCCACTGAAGGTGGTTGTAGCCCACTTGAACTCACGAGTATAAGGGTAGGAATGCCCAATGATTAATTCATGAAGAACACCATATTATGTGTGTGAAGGCGTTGCGATTCTCACTGGCACATCAGCCCCAAACTGGTGTTTTCAAAGACGATTAGTCTTTTTTTCTATTGGTGAGTGGACAGTATTGATAAGGAGGACAGAAGAATAGGTCTGTAGGACCTCTGTCTCATCTTGTGAAACAGACAAAATCAACAAAGCCACAAGTCAAAGTTAAACAGTTTCCAAAGGGAAACACACCAATTCGCACCCAACAGGGCAGAAGAATGATTCCCTCCTCAATAATCTTTGCAAGACCCAGGCATGGGTCAAAATGACACAGGGTGAGCAATTCCCAGCTGGTTTAGACCACTACAGATGAATATGAAAATGCTTATGTGGGAGTCCTCTCACTCCTGGATCACCTGAACGCCTCATGTTTCAGATGCTACCGCCACAGTGAAACTCAGAGGAGTCGCTTCCAAACAGGAGTAATCCAACAATGGAATAAAAGCTGCTCCCATGCCAGCACCCACTGAGCCACACCAGATGATTCTTTGAATGAGCGCCATGAAGAGATAACCATTACAGAAAGAGACGCGGCTGGTCAAGAAATATGCTTATCCACCTCAACAGAGCATCAAACAGCCAAAACAGCACTAAAGACAAACAGGAAAGAACAAAAGCTTTCCAATGCTCAATCTTAATAGATACCCACACCAATGGGTGCTGATACAGCCTCACAATGCCAATAGCCCTAAAACCCTTGTACCAAAGTCTTTTTAGCTGTGAAGCTACAACCATTATAGCCAGTCCACAGTGGGACCATTTTAGTCATCAAGAATGTGATAGCGTAGCAAATACTTATTTTATTTCCTTTGTACTAATCTGTAAGTAAAACTGGGAAAAGGGTACACTCATAGCCTTAGTCTAACTGGTACACCAAGCCCCTCATTACAGCTCAGGCAGAGTAGTATCCCCAGTTAGCAAACAGCCCTTCTCGATTACAATTGGACAGCTTTTCCATAACCTAGATATTCTGGGTGTTGGAACAATAGGCGCAATTTTACTGGCCAGGAAATCTGGCTGGTGGAAATCACGAAGATCAGGCAACGACTAGGGGCACATGCACAACCTGGTCCCAGCTGGCATCCTCCTATGGCACTGGGGAGCCATGGATCAGTCACCACTGCCTGACACCAGCCTCCTTTCAGACGCTCTCTACCTAATTCGCCCAGACCCGTGCTCCACATAGACCTCCCACTTTCATTTATCACCTGCTCAAAGCAAGTGGTAAAGGGGAAAGGAATTGCTCCTGGAATGGGAATTCACATGAGGAAAAGTACCCAGCAATTCTTGGTTTGCATAATATTCCTCATTATGAAGGCAAAGGGAGGATTTTGGTAAAGGGTACTTGTGGAAATATTATTGCAGGTCACCCTTTATCCCTTCACCTAAATCTGCCTTATTTTGTTTATCAGGTCCAGGTTGAATTGCCTTGAATATGATCTTTGGTTTCAGAAAAAAACATGAATAATTAAAAAGAAGACGAGTGATGATTGTAAGTTAAGGTACTAAAAAGATTTGATTTACATTATGTCTTTCACTTTATATATTAACTGAAAATGTGAAATTAAAGTTCAGTGAATACAAACCCTAGAAAACATTTAAATTCAGCAATGATGGTATGTGACACAAACTTAAACACTCACCCAGCTGTTTTTTTTCTTGACAGACAGCCTTTACTTCAGTCCCTTCTGCAAAAGTGTGTACTGAAAATGGCAGGAAAAGTGAGCTGTGAGGTGCATTGTGTGTTGCATATCATGATTGGGTGAATTTCATTGTTTTTTTGTTTGCTGGACAATAATTAACCTTTAACTAAGCATTTTCAGTTAATGTCAGTAATTTTTAAAATAGTACTTTCATCTGTCAAGTAACCATTTTTGTATGGCCTTCACCAGTGTAAAGCTAGGGATGGCCGCAGGGATAGCCTTGTGGTGAGAACCTGCAGCCCCACACCTGTGCATCCTACAATGATAGCACCAAACTATAGCCTTTATAGCATTACACTTTTTTAATTTCAATTTGCAAATTAAGCTTAGGAGTTTTTAGATTTGTGAAATTATGTTTTTTCCCCAAATACAAAATCACAAGCATGTGCTAGGAATTCACTTTCCAAAAACAATGTAACAATTCTCCTTGCAATTTTTCTGTGTTCATACATCTGGTGCCTAAAATTGGTCATTGTATCTCTCATCCTCTCATTGAAAATGTTTGCAGTCCTGGAATTCACAACTTTTTCGAAATTTGTGAATTCCAATATGGCAGACAAAATAATTCAGACTATCGCATTCTTTGAAAAAATCAAATGTGATTGATAGAATTGAGGACCCTGAACCTTTTTGCAAAGTTAACAGATTTCAATTAACCATCTGAAGCCTGCCTGACACTTTTTTCAATGTAAATATCCCAAAAACTACTGAACTGACATATCAACCACGAAAAGCAAGCTTTTCTGTGTAAGGTTCTACTTTCATGCCAAGACTCAAGTAAATCTGTGAAGCGGATTTTGCTGAAATGGAGAGCAACCAGCCTCATCTAGGGTGCCTGGAGATGGGAGGCATTTTTGTTGACAATGTGATGCATTTTTTCTTACTGTGATAACAAACATTGCACAAGGTCCAAGGTCAATGATTATTTGAGAGATACAGGAGATTCAGGGACCACTCATCACGTTGAGCGGGGGAGGGGGTGAAGGGTGGGCATCATTTTGTGTGACGCCACCAGTGAGTGACTCACAGATGCTGTAGGTCACGTGTGTATTTCAACTACAAATGATCCCGCAATTCAGGCCCTCTTATGGCTCACTCACAATCCCATGAGCCTGTGAGGAGGCTCCCTCAAGCATAATCTATTCTCTTTATGTTCACGGTTAAACCGTGATGATCTACGGTTTGTCTTAGTTAACCATGGCTTGAATGGGAATTACTGGATTGGGCACCATATATAAATCACAACAATTTAAAGTGATAACCAAGGATATGCCACTTACTGCATGCTGTGAATGTACGATGAGCGATTGGAAAACACAGATTTGTTATGCGGGGCAGTCTGGCGGTCTGGCACTAGCAGTGAATGTGCATTTTAATAGCCTCACACACACTGACCGCCTGGTACAGTTTTGTTCGTGTGGCTTAGGCCTTCTATCCCTTTATCAAAAGCTGTTCACATTCTGAATAATGAAGTCTATTGTTAATCCATATAACCGACAGAAAACAAAGGAATACACTTGCAGGCCCATCAGGACACATCCTGCGGGAGCCTTTCACTGCCTTCAATGTCCACAACTGTCACTTCATGAATCCTAGCCCTGACCCCTTTTCCAGACAGTAGAAAAATAAATTGCGATATATAAAATATAACCCAGGCGCTTATGGACACTATAAAGTACATGCTCCTGGACTCCCCTGCGCGAGTGTCAGCTGTATTTTAGATTTCATTCCCAACGATATTTGTTTGATGACCTGTGGGATGTGTGGTGGGATTCTATACAATACAAATCCAGCTCGTGGGCAAAACAGTGCGTACAGTGGGGGGATTCTGGGGTAATTCGAGATTGTGTACGTCAGTTGATGAGAAACATTCTACACTGATAGGAAAGTATATTTCTGCTTCCATGCTACTGTGGGCCCTTCCATGCTCAGATCACTCACAGAAGGATGCTGCTCAGGCTTGCTCTACTGTTTTGGGTCTGCACAACAAAATGTGCATGTGGTCAGTAGCAGATGTTTCAGCACAACAGCACATTACCAACTACAATTCTTATTACACGACGACTGTCAGGGACACAAATGTATCACGGCTCGAACATGAAGAAAGTGAAAAGAAAGATCTATACTCACTGCATCGTGATGAGAAGTTAGAGTGGTGAATATGGAAGACTGGGAGTTAGAATACCCAGGGGAAAAGCATGACAGAGCACTACAAATGATCACACCATTTGCACTAAGTTGTTGAGATTCTTCACTACTGCTGAACTTCACACTCAACTTTGCATTCCTCACCTTTTTTGGTTTGGCTCGCTGTCAGATTCCCAGTTTTGGAAAACTTTCTGATCACCCCCAGTTGGTTTGGGTAGAGCTTCTCCCTTGTTTAGTGGATCCCCTATTTTGCCACCAAGCCTGCAGTACGCTCCTGGTCTTGCTGTGATATCGACAAGATTCAGGGCCATTTTGCAGCTGCAGAGGGACCAGAGAATTTAGGCCCATATTTATACTTTTTTAGCTCCGCATGTGCATCATTTTTTGACGCAAAAGCGGAGCAAACTTACAAAATACAATTGTATTTTGTAAGTTTGCTCCGCTTTTGCGTCAAAAAGCAGGGCAAATGCGGCACTGAAAAAGTATAAATATGGGCCTTAGTGTTTAAGAGCAACAAGACTATTTTATGTGTTTCACAGAGATCACCACTATCATGATTTCTTTTCAACCTCCACATCTGATCTCTGGCTCGGGTTATCACCACTTACCACATTCAATACCAAGTACAAACGTATGCAGATGATATTCAACTTCACATCCGAGTGAAACTACATAAAATAAGCAAAACTACATCACAACAAGCCAGAAATGCATTTATTCCCAGATGAAGGAGAGCTCAAATTAGCATAATGATCTGAAAACCCTATAACTATACAAATGGCCCATGGACTACCTCAATTAACTTAAGTATAATCGGTAAAACATGCTGTGTTGTCGCTTGATACTGATTTTTCATTTGTACATCAAATTTCACCAGTCTTCGCTTCAAATGAAATCCAAGAGCATGCCCAACAACAGCACACACTTTTTCAATATCACCTACAAATGATCAGACTCAAAGCACGATAGACAGGACCCTCAGGCCACCATGCACACAACACAGTACTCAAGGTAAATTATTGGAAAAGCAGGGCACACCACAACATCATACACATTGATTAAATTTAACTTAGCACACCGCTCATAAGACGCACATTTGGATTGTGATGCATTTACATAAACACCACACAATGGACAACACGCAATCATACATAAAAAATAAAAAAACAAGCATTTGCAATGCAATGGGTCTCCCAATTGCTCGCGTTAGAGCTACTGGCGTTGTAAATTCTTAACTGGACTTTTCTTGCCACATAAATTTTAAATGAAAAGTAAAACATTCTTTGAGATAAGGGAGCCGATTCAAAGCACCATGGCTGCTATGAGCATGAGTGTGAAAGACCGACACAAAAGGAAAAAGAAGTTCACTCAAAGTCAAACATATCGGCAATTGTGCAATTATCCAACAATATCAAAGGATTTTTGAAAGGCAGGTCCATGAATGAGTGAAAGTGATGGGTGTGAGGAGGGCGTGGTTAAAAGCCCACAATACTTACAACAGGTCAAATCGCTTGCCTGCTCGATCTAAAAAGGGGAAAAAAAAAACACAGATAAGTACTTCAGCACAGGTTTCATATACATACAACACTACAAAGATCTCCCAAGATCAAACTTACTTTAACACTAAATTGTCAAGACCACTTTAAAACAGAACTTTGAACAAACAAAACTCTTCCAACCACACCCAATCAAACATCAATATTTGACACAGTCAAATGATGGTTTCTCAAGTTCAAGGGCTAGATTTCCCAGATGTGCACAAAGCCACTTAAAGAGTGGACTGAAATGATGCGACGATGTGGGTTCACTCTACACAATTGCAAAATAACTTGACATATAAAATGTTTCCAAAGAACTACACCAGCATCCAATACAATAAGGGATATTAGACAAAGTGCACTGCACCAACTACATGTCTTGTCTTGTGGGTGGTGCTGGGGGGTTAAGATTCTGTCAATTACCCTACCCTAACCCCATCCCCCTCAATATAGTTGACCCTCCGTTGCTACCTGTTTGGCAGTTTTACCAAATTGGGTCGCTCAGTGCCCATGGCACTCTGCCCATTAATCCCTCCCATCTCTTTGCACCAGCCCATCAACAGTGGACTATTATTTTACCTCACCCTTTGGCGCACTGAAGCGTCATCGTTAACAAATATCACTTGTACTCTGCAGTTTGGGGAATTCTATGACTGGTGGTTGGGATGCTATTTGACCTGTAATGCTTCCTTCTTATATTTAGAAAAATGCAATAACAATTGTTTGGGAAAAAAAACTATCCCTACTATGCTGGACTCATTCCTTTCACCTTTTTAGTTGGGTTAGTCTTTGAGTGGCACTACTGCTTGATGTCAGTCATGTTGGGCAGTGTGTGAGAGGCAAGCAGACAGTGGATTTAGAGGAGGCTTCAGACGCTGCATTACAGAGGTGATTCCAGCTGCACTGGGGTCATAGGAACAGAAAACGTGGCTGGGAACTTGGCTGATGCTGGGGGATGATGCTACTTTTGATACCCACCCTGTGTCTGGCAGATCTTATGAAACCTCATCATCCACTGGTGCACGAGGCCACCTGGACCACAGGTGAATGATTATAGTTAAGCCACAGAAACGTACACCATCACTCCTGCGAGGACGTTTAAAGGTATCTGCCTCTCAATCAATCAATCAGGAATTTGTAAAGCGCACTACTCACCCGTGAGGGTTTCAAGGCACTGAGGAGGGGAGGGGAGAGAAGGGGGAGTGAGGTGCTGCTATTGCTTGAACAGCCAGGTCTTGTGAAGTTTCCTGAAGGTAAGGAGGTCTTTGGTCTGGTGCAGGCGGGTGGGAAGAGTGTTTCTTTGGAAAACTCTTTACTACCTTGCACTTCAACTTGTGAGGGGCGAATGGGACTTGACAGCTGGATGAAGGGACAGCATCTGCCGTGGCAAGCAGTGAAAAGAGCGGTGGTGGCACACTTGTATCATCTTCCTAAAAAGAGGGAAAACTTTGAAATTAGATTTAGGGCTCTGGAGAGCAGACTAGAATGCATGTTGACATCTGCTCCTGGATGGGAGATCACAGTACAGATCTTGGAGTGGTGTCTGAATCAGTGCAGTCCAACAGTGAAAAATAGAAGAGAAATACACTTTCAAAACTGTGTGATGAATATGGTGTCCTTTGGGGGTGAGGGCGACTTCAGAGACTTGGAAATGGCAACAGTGCCGCATCCCAGAGTATTTGGCTGGCTAGGTGTGAGCCTTACAGACTCAATTGGATCATTCCAGAGTGAGGTGCTATTGTGATCAACTAGCCCTGAACCAATAGATCTGCCGAGTGGTGAAGCTGTAGTTTTGATGAAATTGCCTGAGGCAGCTCATAACAAGGTCATTGAAAAGTAAGCAACTGAGACTAAAGAGGTCACATACCAAGACCAATGTATCCTTTTCTTCCCCAGTATTAGCCCTGCTACATCCAACATCGTGAACGAAGTACCTTGTCAACTATGGTGTCCATGCTAGCCTGCAATACCTTCCCAGACTGAAAGTTGTGGTAGGCAAGAGGTCCTGTATATTTAAGCAGAAAGATTCTGCACATCAGTTCTCCTCTATAAAACACAGGTGAAACTTGAGATACTTGAAGATCGGTTATATATCAGACTTTATACAGTAAAACAATATCTTTAAGTCACATTCCTTTGTGTTAATGTTATAAATATTTTCGAGGGTCTGATTAAGACACACTGTTAAAGCCTATTCAGAATTCCTGAAGTACCCACCGAATGCAACGTACTAACCAAAGTTTAAAAAAAAAAAAAAAAAAAAAAAAAACACACATTGAGAATAGCAAAGAGTGGATCACCAAACTGGACAAAATGGTCCACAAAAACCGAGTAAAATTCATAATTCAAACAAAGCAGAGATGGGAATTGGATTTGGGCGACCAGCGGTCAATATATATCTAGATCGACATACTGTCTAATGGGCCACAAGTCTGTTTTTGCACGAGTAGTGGGAGCAGAGGTAGGGTGTGTCGCCAACCCTTGTATGAGGTAATGGCGTATGATCCATAGAAGATAAAGGTTGCCTATGTCTGATAAGGAGTACCATGCTTCTTTTAGCTAGCCGTTATCAGGCGCTGATGCTGAAGAAGACTGAGAAACATATGTTTGCTTATCATCCTGAAGGCGACGTGGGCTTAGAACAGAAAAGAGGATAGAAAAGGTAATTATAGAGTGCAATAAGACTGAGAAGGAAGAAGAGTTATACTTGTAAAATAGACACAATCATTTTTAGGCTACATTTTTGTGCTTTCTTACAACATAAGATGCTGACCATCATGATGGCAGGAAAAGCAAGGCAAAAGAAGAATGGAATGGAAAAACATACCACCCCACTCCGTTACACACTTTAACCTCTCCAGCTTCACCAAGAAAAAGTTCTGGTAGTGAAGTTGATATGGCTCTTAATCCAAAACCAGGAGATGGATGGCAGCCATGGTCCCTGTGTCTACGAGATGGTACCTCTAGTCCTAAAAAGCGTTCTTTCAGGGCAGTGGCAATTATAGTGTTGCTAAATCATGAGAATTAGGGTAATCATGAGGAACAATCCTATCGCTAGATAACACAGCATCCAGTACTAAACCAACACAAAGGTGGAAAAATCCTTATCAAATCTTAAGGATGGTTCATCCAGTAACAGCAATTCTCATGTTTTAGGAGTCCTTTGATCGGCAGCTGGGAGCATTGCTCGTCCACAATGAGCAGCTGTGCCCTGTCATGCCCCTCAACCCAGGCACTGGAACAGCAAGCAGAATTATTTCTGGGTTTCATGGCATAGCAATGGATTTAATTTTGTCTGGTACCAATAATACTTTCTCTATTACTGTATTGTGACAGCTGCAGGTACCTCAAACACACTGTGCCTTCCCCAACACCACAGGCAGCATCTATCAGATTTCCATTTATCCCATGCAAGTAGCTTAGCCAGAGTAGAGTAATAATACATCATCTACCTTGTACATAGATCCTTCCCTATGGGCTCCACGCCATATTGTGCATCCTGACAAAGACGCCCTCCCATTGGTCAGATGATTGTTTTTT
Organism: Pleurodeles waltl; assembly: GCF_031143425.1. Classification (NCBI taxonomy): domain Eukaryota; kingdom Metazoa; phylum Chordata; class Amphibia; order Caudata; family Salamandridae; genus Pleurodeles; species Pleurodeles waltl. The sequence goes on along the minus strand of NC_090437.1, from coordinate 621,673,594 downwards.
TATTCTGCTCCTTCACCTGCATCCATATATTAAAGGCAGCCTAACCACTCCTTTTTTGACATAAGATTGGTGCATCAAGAGCCGGACCTGACAATACCTGTGATTTTCAATTTCCAGGAGAGTACAATCTACTTTATGGGTTTCAAAAGGTTTGACGTTAGGGCAACCCAAATCTTTTCAGGCAGTGAACCATTTATTCTACAATACTAGTGTGAATTCTGGGCTAGACCCAACATGGCTGTGCTGTGAAGGGAACAAGGTAGGCCGTAAGCTCTGCTAGCCCTGTCTCATCCTAATAAGGTTGCCATGTGGACTGGTTAGGAGTACACACTAATGGGTCTGAATTGCCTGCTTAGCCAAGGAACAGTCCATAGGGAGTAGTTGGTGATTATATGGTTCACAAAGAACCAGTGTTTGTCAGTTTCTTTGCACCGCCACTCTACTATATACTTCAGCTGAGTGGCTCTCCCCACTTGCCAAGGGTGCAGCACCACACATCTCCAAGCACTTAGAACGGCTTACATGTGAAAATAGTGCTCTAAATTCTGGTTAAGTTAGCTGACACCACCACTGGAAGCATCTGGAACATATACAGATTTCCTATTAGAACTGTAATTTTGACAGACGCAACCCTCCCCACCCTTGACATCACAGCAGCATGAAATGAACGCGCTCATTAAGGACTGCTCTCCTTAGAGTTAAGCTGTATTATTTGTAAATCAGTAATACATTGAGATGCCCACTTCTGGGGACACTGGGCAGAACGGGCTGTGTCCACTCCTTATGGTACTGAAAGGTTAAAGATATTCAATTCTTGACAGTTAATCTTGAAACAGCCTGGCCTATGCTAGCAGTCAAGCTTTTTCACGAGGTAGGGGGAGGGAAGGCGGTGTTTAGCCATTGAGAAAAGCACATCATTGGCATGCATAGTAGGTTTCATTCAAAGTATTTTTCTCTACACCCCCCTAACATTCATGTTACCTCTAACCCTGTAGTGGGCTTCCCCGCCTCATTTCACACCTGATATTGAATGAGTCCCAACCACATGAATCTTAATTTTGGCAATTACATGCTGGTGACCCTGGTTCTAAAAAGAGGCCCCATCATTACTACAAAACAGCCCGTGTTACAGGCACTACCAGCTCACTGCCAAAGGACTTTTTCCATCCAACCTAATGAGAATTGCATTCAGATATGTGCCTGTAAATTATCAATGACAAGCAGGGTTTTTCTGTATAATACACTCGTCTTGCCTAAACTTGAATAGCTGGTGTGCAGCAAGAATAACAACAGTTTATATTGCAGACAAATGTCTTGTGAAAGAAATGTTTATGCTTGTCTGGCCTGGTGGTGTTTACTTATTTCAGTTTGTTAAGTCACTTCACTTCTTCTGTAGGGATTTGAAGGGCTTGTTCTGGGGTAAGGTGGGAGACTTCAGCCTGTGTGTGTTGTCCATTTACTGTTCCTCAAAGCTAGCAATAACATTTTTCAAAACAGCTCTGTCTTGCTAACTACCACCGGGTCGTGGCTGAGATTATAATTTTTTACACTTCCACTTGTGCTCTGTTGGACTTGGAAGGGCCACAACTAGAGCAAAAGGGTAATGATCCGGGAGGGTGTTGTGTACCTTTTTATGAGCTAACCACCCTGAATTAGTTTAGGCGTCAAGAGTGTAAAACAAGAGTGAAGCGATGTGCTAAACAGCGATATTTACCTCTTGCACAAAATTGTTAACCTATGCAGAGAAACTAAAAATATAATAAAAGATCGTAGTACACACACATACTCCGTGGGTTTTCTCAAAAACCATGCAAAATGTAAATCCCCGCAGGAATCTGTAAATCCGGGGTGGTGGACCCATCAGCGGGCTTCAGTGCCACTTCACCAGCTGCACTGTTGATAGCTACACACCGGATCATGGTTCCCACACATTTCACATTTTTTATGCGACCCTCAGGGGCCAAGTGGTGATCCTGCGGTGTTTCTTCCCAAACCCCTATGCACTTTGTTACATTGGTAACTGGAGTAGTGGTGGTTGTGAGGGTTCTAGGAGAGGTACAGGGCTGTTTTTAAGCCCACTCATAACGGCCCCCTGACTGTAAACTAACAGAAGATCAAGTACACCACTTATGATACAGCTTAGCAAACCAAATCCCAAAACCAAGGCTGGAAGTTAGCCTGACTCGGTAACCCTGCAGGACAGTACTAATGCCAAAACGTGTGCGGCACAAATTACCAGCGCTTCATGCCTAGCAATGCAATACCGTCAACAATGGTGCGGATTTCACTTGCTAATACCACAGAGAATTTTTAAAGCGACACAGAATTTCGAAGCGATCTTATAATTTCCACAGCAGTAGATCGATGTGCGTGAGCGCTCTGTGAACTCCAAACTTCATGTCGCAAAGGACAACCTGCCAGATTCCTGTGGAGCTCCTATGAGAGTCCTATAGGATGATTTCATATGCTTCGCATCAAAGAACGTGAACTTTACTACACCAATTTTCTTTCTGCTGATTGCCCTGCACATCATTTCCTTTACCTTTCACATTAAGTAATTCTTCTGTAGACCCCTTGTTAAAGTGATTTTCTACATATGCTTCCACTTTCCATGTCTTCTTAGGACCTTTTTACAGTTTGTCAAGCCCGGCCTGAAAATGCTTCCTTTCTGTTTAAGGTGCAGAGAATTTTCATATCCCAAGGTTCTGTTACCAGGCAACAGGGTTCCACTTGCCAATTGCCACCATTTCCTTTTTGCAGCACTACAGGCCTCATTATTAGCAGATAAATTGCTGTCATTATGTGAAGTGGCTTCCTTTTGAGGTAACTCATTAACCTTAGGTATTTTACTGTGTGATTAGATTTGCTGAGAGCCACGGGCATGGAAAACCTTTGGCTCCTGGAGTGGAATTTTACCAAACCAGCAATTTAGCGCGCTTGGTTTTCAGAGGATTCTTCTATTTCCTCGTCAGTTGTTCCTTCGTTGTCGCACAGAGAAAAAATCTAACACCACATGGATTCAGTAGGTCAGCTGAAAAGGATTTTTCATGCTTGTGTATTACAGCATTTAATGCGAGAATTCTTGCCTCCTGTATATTCTCCTCTATTACTGGGCTGTGGCGTTCCTGACAGAATCAGAAACAAAACTTCACCTTCTGCCACAATACCTAAAAATATCTTCAGGGCTTTAAGTAGGATATAGAAAGAAAAAAAAGAAAAGAGAGTGGACTGGTGTTGAGTGCACTGGCCATAGAGTGTTGCAGAGTATAGTGGCGTAGAGTGCAGTGGCACGGAATTCAGCGTTGTAGAATGCATTAGCCTAGATTACAGTAGTGCATAGTAAAGTGCAGAGACCGGAGTGGTCAAGTGGCATAGAGTGCAGGGGTGTGGGGAGGTGAAGAGTGCATTGGCATAGAGTAGAGCGGTACAGGGTAGAGTTGAGGTGTATCGTGAAGTGGCGTACAGTGCAGTGCCGTAGACTGGAGTGATGCCGTGGAGTGGTGCAGAGTAGAATCCAGTGGTGAGGAGTGGTACAGAGTGGAGTGGCGTAGAGTGGAGTATTCATGGCGTGGTGCAAAGTCCAGTTGAGTGGCAAAGAGTGCAGTGGCATAGAGTGGTGCAGAATACAGTAGCATAGAGCGGTGAAAGCTATAGTGCCATAGAATGCAGTGGTGCAGAGCACAGTGGTGGAGAGTTCAGTGGCAGAGAGTGCAGTGTTTCACAGTAGTGTGTCAGTGCATTGGCATAGAGTGGTGTAGAGAGCAGTGGCGTAGAGTACAGTGATGCAGAACGCAGTGACCGTGGCGCAGAGTAGAGTGCATTGGCTTAGAGTGCAGTGGTTAGGAGTTGAGTGCTGTAGAGTGCAGTAGCATGGAGTGGGACAGAATGGCGTAGAGTGCAGTGGCAAAGAGTTGATTGTTTCAGAGTATAATGAAATGGCATAGGGTGGAGTGGTACAGGGTAGAGTTGAGTGCAGTTGCACAGAGTGGCATGGAGTCTAAATGGTATAGAGTAAAGGTGTGTAGAGTGCAGTGGCATAGAAGTAAGTGGTGCAGAGTAGATGAGAGAGGCAAACAGTGGATTGGCATAGACTGCAGGGGCATAGAATTGAGCGTTACAACGTAAACTGCATTGGTGTACAGTGTGTTGGCATAGAGTGCAGTGGCGCGGAGTGGAGTTGTGCAGAGTCGATTGGAGTGGTACAGTGGTACATCGTAGAGTAGAGAGGTGTAGCCTGAAGTGGTGTGGAGTGCAGTGGAGTATGAAGCTGGGTTCTAGTTGCAGAATCCCTCCATGTTTTGCTTGGTTTTTGATGCAACTTTGACTAAAGTTCACTAGGTTCCTGCTAACCAGATCTCCAGTGCCAGTGCTCCTTCCCCAAGGCCAGGCCCTTTAGCACCTCTGAAAGTCCCTAGTAACTGGTACCTAGGGCATAGGTACAGAAGAGGGTCCCTAAGAGCTGCAACACAACTTGTGCCACTCTGAGGGACCCACTTCCAAAATCATGCAGACTACCACTGCAGGCTGCGTGACAAGGTGCTCCAAAAAGTGAAAACGCGACATGGCACACAACCTGTGTGCCATGTCCCCTAAACACTGCATGTACTATTTATAAGTCACCCCTACAGCGGGCCTTACAGCCCTAAGGTAGGGTGCATTATATTACACATGTGTACATATCTGCAGGAGCAGGTGTGCCTCTGCTATGTCTTTATAGATTCTCAGACATAGGAAGTGGGCAGGGAAGCCAATTTAAGTAAATGTACTGGACACTGATGAACAGGAGTCCCTCACCTACATGACAGCTTCACTGAAACTAGGTATGCTTGCTATCAAAGATCTCATACTTATAAGCCCTCACTGATTCCAGTGAGGGGTTTATTAATACATTCACCCAGAAAGCACCTTAGAGGTGTTCCCTGAAAACCTACCAACGGCTGGTGGGCTCACTGACTAGTTCTAGCCAGCCACCAACAGATGAGTTTCTGACACCCAGGGGCAAGGGCCTTTGCTCTCGGGAGGTCAGGAACAAAAGTCTGCTCTGGCTGGTGTGGATACCTCTTAGGATGACCTGCAACTCTGCATCCCCAGACAGTAGGCTTCAAAAAAGCCCACCGCCTTTGGTATGCAGATCTGGCTGGCCTCAGAAGAAGATGCCGACACCCCTGCCCCAGGGACTATTTGGCACCTGGACAGGCATTCAAAATTAGCTTTGCACGAGGCGTGTTGCATTTGCAGACTGGACACACCCGTACGGTGACCAGCCTGAAGTGAACACAGCCATAGGAATTTCGCCATCTTGTGTGTGGTGGAATTATGAACTCTGGGACAGCGTGATGCCCACCTCCCAAAAGAAGTGGTCATCTAGGTATAGTAGCTCATTGACTACTACCCTTAACACTGCACCTGACCCTTGAGGAGCAACTGACCTATCTAGGCGCTGCAGCATCCAAGAACCCAGGAGAGCTGCCGGAGCTCTGCAAATTTCCAAGTTGAACTCCCTTGGAGTAGAGGAGCTGCTTCCCTGCATCTGCAGGCAACCAAAGATAGAAGTGCGAGGACTGGGATCACCAAAACCTGATGCAAGACATCACCACTGCACCTGAGCCGCCTAGCCTGAGCTGAAGCGGGCCAGCAGTGTCAACATGGTCTCCAGGCCCTCCAGAGAAGTAGCCCACCTTAAGATCACCCACTGTGGACTTCTCAGTGGCGTCTGCAGCCTGTTTTTGCAGATCACCCCTCTCTCACCGCAACCGGTAACTGCATGCAACCCAACAATCCAGTGCACCTCTGCACCCGGATGTCCGAACTGAGGAGAAGAGGACTACTGGTGCCACTATGTTCCCCAGAGCTTGCCAAACCCAAGTCCACTTGTTGGTTCGGCCGGGCTGGTGACCCAGTCCATGCCTGCAGGCTGTGTCTGTAGGCCCCCTGTACTGCAACAGATGACAGAAAACCCGACGGTCTAAACCACCTCTGCACCCGGCCGCCCAGAGCAAGGAGAACAGGACTACTAGTCCCCTACGTCCCTGAGCATAGTAAGAACTTGACCCAGTTGAAGGTTCACCCGGACTGGACACTCAAGCCCACCCCTGCAGCATCATTGTGACCGGAACGATCCCCACTGACTTACACGGGGCACCCGCCACTGACACTGCACCGGGCCGCCTGAGGTGACCTGTTGGTGTGGCCTAGGACCCTGCATTGTACTCACCTTAAGTCCCGAAGATTCGCCCTGTAAGTTGATGTGAAGTATCTGTGTGTCATGTATGTTTTCTCTACCATAGGGTAACATTTCAGCTACAGAAAAATTAACTGTCTACTTTTGAAAACTCTAAAAATCTGTATCTCAAAAAGTACTCACCTGATTCTGGTAATCCTAGTGTTTAAATGTATATAAAGGTATGTGTTATTTTTATAAATTGGTGTACGATATCCTTGAGTGTTTGTCTCATTTACTGTATGTGTGTGTGCCTTACATGCTCAGCAGTACCCTCTCTTATGCCTAACTGCTCACCCACACTACCACAAAAGAGAGCATTTGAGTTGTCATTTGTGTCTCTGTGATACCTTTGGGGTTTCCTGGACTCTTTGCAGAGTGTACCTCTTTTTGATCCACTATATAAAGAGACACCTTCCTACAAGTGGTGGAGAATGGAATGCTGCAGTGGTATGTAGTGGTGTAAAATGGAGTGGTGCAGAGTAGAATGCAGTGGTGTGGAATGGCGCAGAGTACAGTGGAGCATTAATGGTGTGGTAGCACACTGTCACTACAGACAACACATTTTCAGTTGATATGACTTACATTTGCACTGACATACAATTTTACCAATAAAACTATACAGAGCACAGATGAAAATGTATGGAAATTGCCATCACGTAGTTTATTGATTCATTTTGATCATATTAAAGTATTTGTTTCAAACACTTCAGAAATTACAAAAAATGTGCTCCTTTTGTGCGTTCATAATTCTGATATATTCTGAAATACTTCTACAGTTCATTTAAATGTTGGAGTGTGCTCGAAAAAAACTCTTTCCTATCCCTAGTATCCAGCAAGATTGTCACATAAATCCTCTTACTTTGAAGTCAGAGAAAGAAAAGTAAACAAGTGCCCTTGGAAGACAGCCCCTGACATTTGACCCCGGGCTTTGAATGGAGAGCAAATGTGATGAAATAAGAACAAGATTTAAAGGCTTGTTACCAGAAAGAGAGTTTGTGGAAGAATACAGAAAACACTGTTTAGGCAACAAGAAGGGCGAAGTGAACCTACAGCGCCTAAAGGGACTAAAGCCAGCAAATGGAAAGCCAGAAAGTGTGAGTTACAAACCACAAGGTCAGTGGTAATCAACCAACGAACTGCATTCCTAAGTCAACTTTCTGAAAGTTCTCAAGATGTCTTTAGCAAACCAGACAGCTACGCTGTCTGGTAGGCTGCGACCTAAAATGGCTTTGTTGTATATATTACTGAAAATGCTTCAGTTCTGAAATGATGAGTTGAATAACTATAAAGGCAGTGAAGGGTGATACTGCTGCTGAGTTTTAAAAAATGTTTGTCATCCTGAGCTTGAGGACAATAATGGAGTGCCTGATATGGACCCTTCTCAGCATCTGCTTTTTAGAACTGCCAGTGCGGTGCACTGGCAGGACAGGCCCACTTAAAGCCTTGCATATCTTCTTCACTATCTCTCTGTTGAGGTTAAAGGCCGTACAGTGAACGCCTCCAGCAAGGAGTGGTTTCTAATAGCACTGTTAGCTCAATCTCTCCACCAGGAAGTCCAGCTGAGTTTTAGAAGTGTAGGTATTGCAACCCTTTTTTTCACTACTAGTGAACTATTATGCTCCATGAGTGCTTAGTACACGTGTGCTTGGATATAGCTGGCACTCAAATAGACAGAAACAGACACTTCATAGCTAGTGTGTTCATTATACGATTGGCTGTGATGTGGAATTCTTATCATCTGATGCCATAGTATGGCTGTGACAAAGAAGTAGGGTTGTGCAAAATTATAATTAGAGGTCCTTTACCACGCCTACAGAGGTGGTTTAAAATGTACCATGCCAATGTCACTGGTGACATTTTGTATTTAAAATAAAAAACAAAACATGGAATTTCCTTCACATGACTCAGTGTTAAGACTTCCAAGCTGCCTGGAAGTCCCAATGAGGGCTCATTTGAAGCATCAAGACCAGTCAAAACTACAGGGGGCCAGATACATTCTCTGAAATGTCCCCATCTGTCACTTAGTGTGCATGGATTACAAACATGGGTAGGGCTCTGGTGGGCCAAAGGTGGGCAATACGGGACCAGGGCTCCCTGGGCCAGCCCACTGTGTCACAAAGTGCCCACAGTTATGGCAAACAAAGAAACGAAGGGACAGTGAAAAGAAGTGATTTGCCTATGAATTGCACAATGTGGTCAAGTGGAGCAAGTCAAATTATGAGCGGTCCTACTGACCCTCTTTGGTAACATTGGTAATGGGCTGAAAATACAATCAGGTTTCTACAGTAAAAATTGAGTGAAAACTTGAAAGTAAATTTTCCAGAGCAATTCACAAGACACTGCCTCGGAAACTAAAGACAGAAAAAGAGGAATGGTACAGTTACAATAATGACCTATCTTGAACTTGGCAATTATCAAAACTCCAGCATAGCGAATGTGCTACCATATTCACAGGCTTACTTTGCTCAAACCACTGGCTAAACCAAACCCATTTATAAACAGAGCACGTGATTCAAAGATCTGGGGCAAACAGAACACTAGCATTTTCAGAGGCTGGTAAAATCAGAAATATGGTAAAATCAGAACCTTTCTAGAATCCAACCCCAGATATAATGTGAAAGGGTATTATTAGACCTCACTGCATGGCACCAAAGGGGATACATGTATTTTATTTAGGACAAGCAGATTTCTGGAGCATCCTGTTCCTTCGCCAAATTTATATTTTATAAAATTTCATAAAAATCCATACCCTGGACAGGAATATATCACCATTTAAGAATCTGTTACTATTATAGTTTCGAGCAAAAAACAAAAAAAAAAAACAAATCATGCTTCTCGCCAAGAAGAAATACACTAATTAGCTGGCTGGGTGGCATTAGTCAGAAAAATCTGTTTACAAAACACATGTCACAGAAGGGCCAATGTGAAGAATGACAACTGCAGCTCTTCCGAAAGCTGGGTGCAAAAATGCATTCAGGTACAAATGCATACTGTCCTTCTCTCTTTTGACCCTAGTGGTGCATACAAAAAGAAGGTAATATCTATTTTCCAACTCCATCCTGGGTATCGGGACCTCAAGCCTTCATGAAAGGTGGTAAAATTTCCTAAAAGTGGGCTTTGTAATGCGGAGCTAGAGTGCATAGCCCATTTACTGTCTGCCAAGGAATTGTGGGTTGGGCTACCGCTCTCTAGTGAGCCTTTTTGCCTCATGAATATGGTCTCAGAGAGACTATGGGACTCTGTCTGCCAGAAGCTTGAAAAGTCATTGTGTCTGGCTGCCTAGCCCTGGAGTTTCCTTGGGTTAGTCTGCAGCCTCTGGCCTATCTGGGTCTCTCCATCCAGGTATAATGTCACATTTCAGTAACCTGTGCCAGAAATGAAAGAGCCTGGCAGGGGAGCCCCGCAGAGAGGTGCAAGAGAGCACCTCTACACTCAGAGGCCTTCTCTCGACAACTCCCTCGTAACTGAGACTAATAACTAGAAAGTCCCAATCATATCCAGACAACAACCCACTTTTACCCCAACAGAAAACAGTATTCACACTAGTTATACAAGAACCTATTTCTCAGTAGCTCTTACATCAGCATCTATCCCTCCTGAAGGAGATACATTGTCAGCTTTTTCCAAGGTCTTGTAAAGCCTACGCAAACCCTTATTATGGATGAAAGGATGAAACCGTAAGCCAGTCAAGGCTGCGTTAATAAATGGGCTTTGCAAACAATGGCATTCCTGACTGGAACATATGTGCGAATGTAAAGAATCAGCACAGCAGCCTGGATAAACCTCCATGGTCATACATACATATAAATCCAAGGTATGAAACTATACCTTTACAGAGAGACACAAAAGTTCAGCATGTGCTTACAGGAAGTATCCTAGCTAAGTGAACGTTTCCACCTGTATGATAAACCTATCTTCACAAGGGGAGAAGCAGTCTTAATTCAATATAGGAGAACAAACCGAATCAGGCCCCGTATTATGAAAAACCGAAGCTGTTTTTTCTCTTTCCAGGCCAGGACATAGGTCAGAATTCTCATTTTATTCCTGAGAAGAATTGCGGTTGGGAGCCTGTTAGTGAATCTTTGTTGGAACCACCCTTTTTGCTTTAATATGGGGGTACAACCTAAGGGACTGATTTGCATGTACCAGCTTTATTTTAAAAACTGAAGCATGTTAAAAGACAAATCTTCAAGGTCAACGCTTTCAGAGTGGCTCCTGTGCTGTTGATAAATCACAACTCATATCAAGGAGATTCATTTGAGGTTACACATTCCATGACAAGAATGCCTAAGAAATTTACCTCATATAACATTATTTATGTGATTACATTTCCTGTGGAGCTAACTGTATAGAGACATGCTAACCCGCAAAGCCAGAACCCAGCATAAGGAACAGAAGAAGACCATTTACTGATGTTGACTAACTTCTCATATACACCTTGCTATAGATATTCTGAGATGAACAATCATAGAGGAGCTTAAAACAACATGAAAAAGCCGGATAGTGATCCTGCATAACAAAAGAGCAGCAACAATTTTAAAACCAAAACTACTCCTCAATCCCCAGGTCAACAACACAAAATGATAATCAAACCCTTGTAGTAGTAGTAGTATTAAAGGGTTCTTGTCAGCCTGGAAATCCCCTGGAATTAGCAATATCGGCAGTGCATGCAAGGGCAGATGGCAGATCAGTTGGTGAACATCCTCTACTTTGTTGAGTGGTAAAGGGAGTAAGGATTTCTAATCTAAATACAATCAAATGTGGGATGCTATCTCATTGTGAGTTTGTTTATACAGTGTCCAGATAATGCGTTTTTTATCTCTTACACTGTTGGAAGCAAAATTGACTGTTTTACTGTATCTGGTTTCCCTCAAACGTCTGTCTGATGTTAAAGCTTTAACTGCTTCATCAATCTAATATACTCCTTGGACAAAAAATAACTTAACCTCTTGTGTGCTGAGGGCTTGTGCCGAGGACGACTTCAAGCTGTCCATTAGGAAAACAGACACAGGGGAAAGGAAAAAGTTGAGTTTTTCCTTTCCCCCTGTGTTTGTTTTTAGTGTATTCCTGCTCCACAATCATGGATGGGGCCGGAATCCTGAAGCAGAAATACACTCTGCTAAACCACCAAGGCATTTTTGTTGTTGGGGGAGCAGCCCCAAGGGCAAGGGTTGCTGCCCATGGGGGCATTATCATTTATCTATGTTTCATCCCTCCACAGGGGTGGTGGTGAGGGGGGGTTGGTTGTTGAAACCTACTAGATGCCAAGGATTTTTATTTCTGTGATAACTACCGGGAACAACCCCTGGGGTTTTTTTTTCTTCCAGTGGGACTTCTTTGGTGCTTGCTGTGTCTGTGCAGAGTAACTGCAATTTATACTCAAGTCTTGCTGTCTCCGGCAAGTGAGTGGTATCATTTTTTAGTACATAGGTCTTTGTGTGCTTTGTATTGACTTTTCCTTCCAGATTACTATATGCCAGTAGTTCTACTTTCTGCTTGATACAGCTACATTTGTTTATTACTTATTAAACACAGTGTTGGTTTTCATTGATGTATTTGTTGTGGTGCTTTTATTAGTAAGGATTATGGCTAGCCACAGGATTACCACTCAGCAGTTTGCTAGCTTGCTGTTTCAATCTTCCCTGACCATTGTTTTGAGACTGCCTTTGTATTAGAGGCAGAAGATGAAGTCCAAAATTCTGGCAGTAAATGTTCTGCCCAAGAGGAATCATCTGATGATGAAGCCACTCTAAGTGTGGAGGAAGTGACTCTTATGCTGATATACACTGAGTGGATCAAGAGGAGTCTAGATTGCAGTCTAGGACTGAAAGGCTTTCCACTGGGAGTGATGAACTCTTGGTTGCCACAAACATGGTGCAACCTGTGGTGTCTGCCTTTACTGGTATTGTAGCATGAATACTGAAAACCTTTTCCCTATAAATTTCTTTCAGTTGTTTATTGGCAATGTATTTTTGGATGAGCTTGTTGACCACACTAATCTGTATGCTGAACAGTATTTGAGGGACAACAGTGCCAGACTTGAGCCCAGCTCTAGAACTAGTTGGTGGCTTCCCACAAATCTGGATGAGTTGAAAAAGTTATTGGGTTGATCTTTTTTGATGGGCTTGATAAGGAAGTTGTTGCTGTCTTCATACTGATCTACTAGTCCCTTGATGGCAATGGCTATGGTATCCTGCAACTAGGAGTTGTGATTGGTGTTTGCTTCTGCTTCGGACTCTGCATTTTGTTGTTAATGCTTCAGCATTGCCACAAGATCACCCTGATTATGAACATCTCTTTGAGATTTGTTCCACTCTTGTTCATGTTGAAGATCGCTTTTAAGAAATCTGTGTTCCAGGAAAGGAAATAGCTGTGGATGAGTCTTTGGTCCAGTTCAAGGAAGGTTTGGTTTTTAGGCAGTACATTCCTAGCAAGAGGGCACGTTATGGAATTAAAATGTATATGCTGTCTCAAAATAGTACTGAATTGATCTATAATTTCAGGGTGTAGACAGGTAGGGAGTGTTCTAGTAAACCCCCTGGTTGTCCATCCACTTTTGGGGTCAGTGAGAAAACTGTGTGGAAACTTGGTAGAGAACTTCTTAGCAAAGGTCACCATTAATATGTATATAACTTTCACAATGGTGTGCAATTGTTCAAGGAATTGTTCCAAGTGGACACTGTTGCTTGTGGCACAATCTACCCTAACTGTAAAGGTTACCCTAAAGAGTTTGTATGTAAAAAAGTTCAGTGTGGGTGGACAGCGTGGGCAGGACAGTGCAGTGCTCTGCATAGTGATGAACATCTACCTGTGCAATTTTCCAACAGGAGAGATGTCCAGCAGTCTGACAACCATTCATAATGAGAGTACCTTACCTGTGACTGTTTGGGGTCAGGTTGCTGAACCGAGCAAACCTGTGTACATTTTAGACCACAATAAGTACATCGGTGGTTTAAATAGAGTAGGACATAGGTTGAAGCCTTGCACAGCCGTTTGTAAGGCTCACATTTCGTATAAGAAATTGGCTATTCATTTGTTTCATTTAGCAACCTCCAATGTTTTTATTGTATTCAAGGATTGTTCTCCAGAATCAAAGATGACTTTTGTTCTGTTTCAGCAGTCTGTGATAGGCAGCCTGGTTGTAGTGGAGCAGGGAAGTGCTCCTTGAGTTGGAGTGGTGAAGGATGAGGCAAGATTGAAAGATTGCCACTTTCCTGATTACATTCCTCCCGCACCCCATCCCCCAAAAAAAAGAAAGAAAAAAAAAAGTACCTGTAGAGTCTGTGTCCAAAGAGGCATGCAGAAGGAGAGTTGTATGTATTGCCAAGAGTATCCCGCATGTTTTAAATTGTATCACACACAACGGAATTGTTGGGAGCAACCATGAGCGTAAAAGTGAACTGACTGGTCTATCGTTTTATATATTAGTTTGTGTTTTGTTTTTTGTTCAAAAAAAAGTTTTTAAAAAGTGTGATGACAGTTTGTGTGGACTGGCGCCTGGCTGGCGAAGTGCTTGGACTGGAGGTGTGCAGGGTCAGGTGCTTGGCTGGCTGCATGTGTTGATGGCCCTTAGCTGGTGGTGTGGGCTAGTGATGTACATGGACTGGCGCTTGGCTGGCGGTGTGCATGGACTGACCCTTTGCTGGCGGTGTGGGCTGGTGGTGTGTGTGTGTGTGTGTGCTGGCACTTGGCTACCGGTGTGCGTGGATGGTGATTGGCTGACAGTGTGTATGGATGGCACTTGGTTGGCAATGTGCAAGAACTGGCACCTGGCTGGTGGAGGTGTGTGTGTGTAATGACTTGCTGCTGGCCACTACACACACACATTCTGTCAGACAAATGCCAGTCCACACACTCCGTCAGTTGCCAGCCAGTGTGATTGCTGTGTCAGTCAAGTGGGCGCATGAAAGGGATGTGCCATTGAATGGCACTGTCTGTTGATGGGACTGCTGCAATGTGCTGAACCGACAGCTGCCAGTGTGAATGGTTTTGTGTGTGTCACACACAAAAGGTGTGTGAATGGCCTGTAAAGTGGCTGATGCCTTGTTACCGCTTTACAGCTCATGAGCTGCAAGTCATTGGCTCAGTTTTTTTAACTTTCAATTACTAACAGCGTATTTCATTTCTGTGAAATTTCTTGTTAATAAAATTTACACTCTGAACCGTTCACTCACCCTCGTGCCAAATCCAACCAGTATGTGTGTGCACTTGAGGAATAGATGGTTGTGCAGTAATATTTGTCTTTTCTGTCTTTCTCTGACAGAGTGTACATTGTTTCTAGGAAAAATCAACCAACTCTAGACATTTTTGTAAACCCAACACCCAGGAGAGTACAGGGCGGTGTGCCTTGTGGAACCCATCAAGTTTTCTTACCCACAATGCCCTTTAAGCCTCGAAATTTGACTACAATCACATATTTCCTTGCATTTCTGTGCCATAGTCTTCCAGAATCAGAAGGAAACCACAAAATTCCTACCACCCAGCGTTTCCCCACTTATCCCAATAAAAATGCTCCCCCCCCCCCTTGTGTGGCTGGGCCTAGTGCCCGCGACAGGAACGGATCAAACTAACATCAATGGGAGTCCTCGCAAAGGGATCTTCAATGACCTTGATTTGATTTGTTCTGTTGCAGGCACTAGGCCCAGTCACACAAGTGAGGTACCATTTTTTATCAGAAGGCTTGGGGAAATGCTGGTTGGAGGAAATGTGGGTCGCCTCAGATTCCAGAACTTTCCATCAAAAATGTGAGGAAAATGTGTTCTTAACTCAACTGTTGAGGTTTGCAAGATGATCAGAGTCACACAACCTGGTGAAAACCTCACAAGTCACCCCATACTGGATTCCCCTAGGCATCTAATTTAAAAAAAGGTACAGGTTTGCTAGGTTTTCATAGGTGCCGTCTGAGTTAAGGCTCAAAATTCACAGCTAGGCACATTGCAAATAAAAAAGGCCAGATTTCAGTGGGAAATTGTGATGTTTCCATGTTGCATTTTGGGCTGTTTCCGTTTCCTGTTGAATGCATTAGGCCTGCCCTCACATGTGAGGTTCCATTTCTATCAGAAGATTTAGGGAAACACAGAATAGTAGAACAAGCTTTATTACCAACTGTATTTCTCTGCATTTGTGCCTTCCAAATGTAAGTGTGTGAAAGAAAGATGTTCTTTTGAGAAATGCCCTTTAATTCACAGGCTGATATGGGTACCCACAAATCCAGAGCTGGGCAAATGACCACTGCTTCTAAACTCCATATCTTGTGCTCATTCTGAAAATACATAGGTTTTTTATAACTATTTTTCACTATTTATATTTTACCACATGAATTGCTATATATCCAGTACACAATGAAAAACCATTGCAAGGTGCAGCTTAGTTATTGGCTCTGGGTACCTGGAGTTCTTGGAAAACTCACAATTCCTATATATCCCCGCAAGCAGAAAGGTCAAGCAGACGTAACAGTATATTGATTGTGTAAAGTTACAAATTAAAATGTTGCCACAAAATGGCAGTTTTTTCCTACTAATTTTCAATTTATTTTAATCCCCACACTCCTTTTCTTTGGGGAAAACCCTTGAAGGATCTACACAAATGACCCATAGCTGAATTCTGAATTTGGTCTAGTTTTCATAAATGTATAGCATTCCGGGATCCACCATGGGTTTCACACCCTTTTCCACCACCAAACTGGAAGGAGATTCAAAGCACAAAAAGAAATAGGAAAAATGGCTAACTCCCAGTAAAATGCCAAAAGTGTGGTAAAAAAATGTTGCTTTCTGAATCAAGTCTGCTTGTTACGGACAGCTGGGAAGATTGTGATTTTAGCACCACAAACCTTTCATAGATGACATTTGCAGGAAAAAACAGACACTTTCTTCTACAGCACTTTTTCCCCATCTCCCTCTGCCCAAAAACTAAATTTAGCTATATTTTGGCTAATACCTTGGACCTCTCCAGGGGAATCCACAAACCCTGGGTACCTTTAGAATCACAAAGATGTTGGAAAAGAAGTATGCATGTTTGGCATTGATAGCTTGTATGGACAAAAAGCTATGGAGGCCTAAATGCAAGCTACACCAAATAGCCAAAAAGGCTTAGCACTGGGTGGTGTCGGCAGGTGGAGGAAATTTGGGGAGGGAGAGGGGGAGGGGGGGGGAGAGGGTTTGACAGCCTGTCAGCGAAAGGGTTAACATATTTTTTTTTAATCATGTCTTCAACGAAATCAAGACTTTATTTCACTAAAGCTAAGAAAACCTCAATTTTCATTGATCTTTTTCCACAAAAGAAGCCTGAAAATTGTTTTCTTACTCTAGCTTGAGAGTACAAATAACTGCAAGTAAGCTTGTTTGACCTCCTTATTTGCCCAAAGCTGCAAATAAATACCTTTGTCAGAGACAGCACCTATTCAAAATTACAAAACTAAAGATGATATGCTGGCATGGATGCTTTAAGAGTCAGCAGACAGTGATTTGACATGACCTCTTCCTTGTTTGTTTCCCATGTGCTAACCAGTGGATGAATGAAATGGAATGTACAAAGCTGCCATTTGTGTATACTTTAACATTCTATGTATTTATATCGTCAATCCATATCTTACTAATAACTTCATTTTATTGTATCCATAACTGCCTATCCCTCATCTGCCTCAACGAGGGTGGGTGGACTGAGAAGCTGTCAGTCATATATACACCAAATGGCTCTATATTAAATCCGCCACCTGCAATTAGTCCTGGCTTTTTGCCAATAGCATTCTGAAACTTTGAAGGCCATAACTATAATGGAAACAATACAAGTCCCAGAAAGCAGTGTTCTCATAGTTAAAAACTGATTAAAGGTGTGCCACAAAGCAGAGGGCAGTTTGGAAGCTGCACAGTCTTTTTCTGTGATAGAAGGGAGACATGGACAAGGTCAATCAAATGCCAGCATTAACCATGAAAAACATGCAGAATTTATTTTACAAGTGCATGCTCGCTCAGAGAGCATCTTGGCTTTTAGAAGGAACAGCCTCTAACCACTCAAGAAGTTTAGCCCTCAATGGCCAATGGATCTTCATCTGGTACACGCCAACCTCACTCAGGGGACATGTACCAGTAAAGGAGAATCAGAAGAAAGGGACCTTCTAGAAGAGGGTTTAGCAAATCGCCCATATAATCAGGCATTTCCAAACCATGGTAAAACTTGTGGAAGCAGCAGGCAACCTTAAAATGAGCAGACTATTTCACTGGTAGCCATAGGCTTACTAGAGGGACATTATATTTATTTTTAAGGATCTTCGTAATGGTGGCTAAGTTTTGAAATAGCTAAATATGATGTGTTTATGAAGGCGCAGGTAAAAGCTGTGACATTACTCAAACTTCAAGAGTATATATGCTGAATTGACCTTCACATGCGCAAGTAGGTATGGAAGGTAGGTTTTTTTCAGCTGAATGAGAAGGAAATTTGATTGATCTACGTTTGGAAGGGAAGATCTTCATTAAGTGAAATACCCAAGGAACAGGCAAGGGGACTTGGTGAAGGGTGCTAAATGGACTCATGTTCAATATGCAGCAGCACGGTCTTGTTGCTATTTAGTTTCAAGAAAGTGCTGCTGATCCACAGCTTAATGGCACAAACACATTCCTGAAGGTTGGAAAGAGAATGTGGGACATTTGGGTCAAGAAGCGCAATCAACTAGGTTTTGTCTGTGGGTAAAAGAAAGTAGAGAAAAAGAGAATCCACATAATATAAACAACTATGTTGGTGTGAAAGAAAACAACATTGGGATAGCATCTACAAATCTAACATACGTCTAATGCAAATTAGCCAGGAAGAATGCAACAATAAAGCAAGGCAATTGCTGTTTCAATGGCCAGAATTTGACCCTTGATTGGTAGGAGCATGTAATGCTAAAATCCATACATATTTTTTCTTTTCATTTGTATACAATTTCAGTCAATGCAAGTAAATAGAAGCAGGGACGTGTTAAAATAGAAACTTGCATATAACTACTAATGAGCAGGTGCCAAAAAAGTCTTGTGGAAGGAATTTTAGAAATCCTTGAGAGTAAGATACGCTTAATTCTAATAGGAGTCGACTCTACTCATTTTGAAATCCTCACTTCATTGTGCCAGCTTGAGAAGGAGGCTACGCTTTGCTAGCATGAGACAGAAGAAATGTGCAATGTACAACATGGAGTATCTGAAATATAATCGGTTTAAAATGTGTAAGTGTGCAGTAATATCTAACACTAAAAAATCAACATTGCAATTAAAATATAAAAGTGCATGTTAAGGTACACTAAAGAATTACTATTTACACAAAAAACATAACGCATTTAAGCACACTCCTTCGGGATACCTTGCACACTTCTGCTTGATCCAACACGTTTTTCATTTTCAGAGGCCCACTCCTGTAACAGACAAATCTTTCAGGGTAGGTATGAGAAACAATTCAGTTTGTACAAAATACATAGCAGCATCAGAAGTATGGGACAGAACAGCCTTTCTAGCAGTTGAGTCAGCGAGAGCATTCCTTCAGGACACTTCGTCATGAAGATATTGGTAGGCAGAGCATCTGACCACTGAGATCTCTCGGCAACAAAGATTTGATCAAATTATGCACATGTTGACCGTTTTTCACTGGGGTTCCAGCTGATGTTGGAAATTCCATTTCCAGCCAGAGCAGCCCAAAGAGATGCATCAGTCAAAGTGCCCCAAAAGTTCAAGTATATAGTTACAATCTTTTTCTTGGCCAGGATATAGGCTCGAGTTAAAGCAATAAGTTCAACAACCTGAGCAGATTTACAGGTTTCCACAATCTGATACACAACACATATAATGTACCTTGTCAGGACACTCCTCATTTCCGAGACATGAACCCATCAACAAAATATATCAGTTCACAACTTGGTGCAGGAATGTCAGTTAAATTGATACATGGTTTGGTGATGTGAGCGGTGAAGTTCGACTCTTCCCCACCATCAAGGGTGGGCATCAGATGTTCAGAATTCGAAGCGGGATAGTGAACATGAGTAATATGAGAAGCAGACAGCAACAGTATTTCATTCTTTGACAATCTGGGAATAGAAAGATGTTGAGTTTTGGTGGCAAGGAGAAGAGCAACAGCACGAGGCACACCAAAACTCAGGGTGGAGCTTAGTAGAGTATTTTCAGATACTTCAATGAGATGGGCAGCCACAGCCTCAGAGCAGAGACGTGGAGAGAGCCCAGCCACGATTAGGTCCAAACTGTGGAAGAATGCACTACACACTTTTCCTGATCACCCATGGTCTTGGACCAGTAACCCAAGCACAAATCCACATTTATGGCAATACAGAGTAAACTGTTTGGAACAGTCAAGAAGCCCCAAAGATGGTCACAGAGGTTGGGGCTTGTGTTATTTCTAAAAAAGTGTTTTGCGCCTCTTTACACCACTGCTAGGATTAACGGGTATCTTTTTGGACATAATCATCATATTTACTTTTTTTGGCCAAAGACCATAAAAGTACAGTACGTCTTCACAAAATAAATGACATTGCATAAAACGAAAGCCAATTAAAATATCATAGGGTAAAACAAATTAAAAAAATGCAGATAAAATCTCTTAAATGATTTAGAATTGAACAAAGTGCATAATGCAAATCCACATAAAAAACAACACAAAATTGAACGAAGATCACAGTTAAGAACAAGTAGCTACAACATGACACAACCCCACAGTCTAAAGGGCATAAGTTGAACATAGTCTGCTATTTATATAAGTGAACAGCAGACACCTCGTCTAAATGCAGAAGCATATGCTAGTGTGAAACAAGCAGTAAATCGAGGATTATAACAACATAACATTAACCCAGCCCACCATAGGAACCAGCCCCTATGCAGAGGGACCAACTACTTGAAGAATCTTGTCAGAACAATAACTCATACGTTATAGCATTTTAGCAGCTAACTGGCCCACCACAGGGCTAAAGCGCCTTTATACAGAGGTGCCAAGCCCACTTAAGATATCTAGACAGGGGAAATACAATAGGTCCAGCTGTCCCAGTTTTCAATATACGCAGGGCTGTTGCACACTGCCTAACTACCAAGTTGTGATAAAGAGGAAGAATCCATCTGTCTTGCGGGGCTTTTTATTTATGACAATACAGTAAGAAATGGACATTAGTTTCAGCAGTGTTGGGGCAAAAAAGGCAACCCTCCTGACCAGAACACCAGACTCCAACGTGGCAGTGTTGGAGCGTAGCTCTAATAATCAAAATTAATATGAAAATGTTTATGAAATAATGCATAATAATGTCACATAGAAAATGTAATAATGTGTTTTACTAACCTGAGTCCGAAATGTGCCCACGGGGAGTGGCCACCAATACATACGGGGACTAATGAAATTGACTAATAATTAGTTATTAATGCACTAATATACGATTTTGTATTAATATTAAGAACTATACATTAAGGTTTTGCTAATTAATTCACTAGGCCTTCGTTAGCATGAGTCGGGCCTAGCTGCCCGGTTTCATATTAAATGTGTTTTTCTAACGTGCAGTGTGCTGACATGTAATAGTATTTTTCCAGAAGATGAGTGTAACTGTAGTAGATCCGTTCTCATGAAACTCGACTTGCTCAAGGAAACATTCTTGCTGAATGCAACAGTGTAGACTAGCAACAGGTACAAGGTCGCCTAAACCGGTATAGACAATGGAACTACTGACTGGGGATGCGAGAAGACCACGAAAATATGATATCCTACAGGATATTCTACCCGGTGGGGACGTCAATCACAAGAACCAAGAACTGTTATGAGGTGACAATTTTGATGGTATGACTGGAAAACCATTGGATGGAGATAGTGGGGTGCCAAACCTGCCCAATTAGAAATTAGGGGACTGTACAACAGAAAAGGGATAAAAACCTTTGACACAAGGAGCCATTAGGAGATGCCATTGCAAATTATTCTTGCTATTACCCAGACACTTTGTCACTCTGCCTAAAGACTTTGCTGTTTGACTCTTCAAGCCATACTCACCCTTACCTTGCCCGTTCTATACTTCTCCTCCTTATGAGGGAAGTGTCCCTACTTACCCCGTCTTGCTGAACTTTGCTGTGTTTCCTGGCTGATGGCGAATCAACTGATGTCCTGAAGACGAAGACTGACTCTGTATGCTGACCCATTACGGAGGGTAACTATGTGATGATGAAATTGTAATTGTCTGTTTGCCTTTCCTTTCTAGTTACCAACTGCTTCTTTTGACAGAGACCATAGTTAGATGTTTTCTAAATTTGTGTTGCTAAATTGTTTTGCATGAAGCCCAAAATGCCAATGCTAATTCGAGGTTAGTTAAGGAGTTCACTAGATGGACGCAGATAGACAAATGACTGAATCAATGCTTTGTTGAATAACGCGCTAATGATACTCTGCTAAGGTTAACCTATGTTGACGTCGTGTTATGTTCTAAAGTTCGTGATCTTTGCTTTGATGAAATCTTATTCGAGTTGCCATATTACGACAATGATAATGTGCTTCATGGTTTTAAGACTAATAAACTTACTAGTAGAATTGTAATCAATAGGGAATAAACATCATAAAATCGTACTAAACTGGTCTGGTTAATCATGACTGAAAGGTCATGGTGGTTTCCGAGTCTTATTAATGTTATTGATTAATCTAATTGATTTGTTATGGTGAATATTGATGACGTTATTGATTGACATGGTGATTAGTTATCTCGTCTTAAGGTGTCTTCAATCAGGGTCAAAAGATTTACCGGCCTAAAACGAGTCCCAGAGTGAGTAAATTATCTAGTGAGGGACGTGTTAGCAGTTCTGGTAGCAGAGGACGGTTTGGCCCTTTGGGGGCCCTAGGACAAGGGACCATTGTTTAAAAGTGTTTTTCGAAATAATGCAAATTGGAGGTATGATGTGTCTCTAAGTCCCAAATGACTTTCCCGGAATCTCAGAGCTTGCCTAAGTGAGTTGGGTATGTTCTCGGCACCCTAGCATGTGTGAAATGGAATTTGCGCTTGCTCAGCTTATGCATATCGCCGGTGATTTGTGAAGTTTGTGTGAATTTAGGCCAAGCAATGTTTTAGTAGGAGTGGGCGTACTCCGCAGTATGAGAGTAGGGAAGTTGGCAAGCTTCATGTGAGTGTGGCGCTTCGTGCTCAAAAATTGTCCACGTGGTTGTTGGTGATGTACAGACCTGTCGTGGTCTGAGACTCCGGAGTATATATTGAGAAGTGTATGAGACACTTGGTTTATGTTGTAATTTGTGCGGTTTAATAGGTCAATCGGGCGTGGTTGACAAGTCGAGTTTGAGTCAAATGTGTGAATGCAACCTTCGTTGGAGATTTGGCAAGTTCTAAAGTGCACTAGAACAAACCATTGACAAGTCGAGAGTAGGATTTGCGGGTCGAATTCTGCCTGCGAGTGCGGGAGCTGAGAAGGAAAGAGTAGCGGCCGAGGCTTCAAGTGAAATCTCTGTAAAGTTCTGAAGAGATTGTGTTACCCTTCCTGTAGTAAACTGGCAAATTTGAGTTTATTGTTAAGGTGCTCGCAATATATTGCATTAGTTTCTGTGTGAGGAAGACAAATCGCAAGACTTTGTCAGCCGCAGTGTGTGTGAGTGTGACGTCATTGGAGCCGCGCTGGGATAGGTCAGTTGCCGAGAGGGGTCGCACACGGATTGGCAGCCATCCGTGAGAGGCAATTAGTTGAGGAGGTAGGCGAAGAGTGTTCTGGGAATTAAAGTCACTTCCTGATTAGATTCTAAACAAATAAAAGACGCAAAAATGAAGATTTTCAAGGCTCTAAAGAGTGCTTTGAGGGGAGATACAAACATTACAGCGAGTGTGGGGGAGCCTACACCGCCAGAGGATACTCCGGCTTATACCGTAATGGAGGAGAAGGGAGTCGCGCCATGTCTTTGGCTAAAGCAGTGGTGCAAAATGACAGAAAAGGAGGGATGTTTGGCGTTTCTGGAGTACGGAACGTTTAATATAAGGATTTTGGAAAATTTGCGGCGGGTGTTAAGTGAACAAAAACCGCCTCCGAGACCAGCTCAGTTTGAGGCATTAGCGATTTGGGATTTAATGGCCATACAACAGAGGCAGCAGAAATTTGTGAGGAGAATGAGAAAAGCAGAAAGGACTCAAGCGGAGGCTAGATGGGATAGTGAAACCAAGATGTGGAGAAGGGGAATAGTTGACGGAGTTAGGATGTTTCCGGCAATAACACAAGAAGCCAAGACAGAGGGAAAGAAGGCCACTTGTAAGACAGACAAGGGCTCTAGTAAGCCAAAGGAGACTCAGAAGTCTTGGGCAGATCGATCGCCACCATATGCCATGAATGATAATGTACCAAGTACTAGTGCGGGTCCTGAAGGTCCGACACAAGATAAGGGAATCACAAATACAGTACAGACAAGCAATACAGTTAAGATACAGAATGGTGTCGGTGTACCCACTGCACCAGACACGCAGATACAGTTGCAGCCACCGCCAATTCAGAGGGTCTATCCTGATGTCCCAGTATTAGAGACTACTATGAGTTTGATGGTGCCGCCTGATCCAGTGTACACAAAAGCAAAGTTAGTGTAGATTGAGCCAACTCCACAATTGCTAGCCCAGCCGCAGCAACAGCCGGTTCCGAATTACACTTCGGTCGCAGGACCACAGTCAGTAGCCACAGCACCCATGATGAATCAAGCTATGGGAGTTAATGCCCCACAGTGTTAGGGAATTGGACAAACACCAGCTGCTATATCATTGCCAATTACTGTTGGTCCGCCAGTACCGCTGTATGCGCAAGCTAAGCCTAGCGTATGTGACCAAGAAGTAATGACCCAAGAGGCGATAAGAGGAGGGTTCACAGGAAACTTGCAGGGAATAACACAGGGGGGACAGACAGCTGAAAGGTCTAGATCCTTGTTGGACTTCAGTCCGATTGGGGTTCCTTTGGAGACAATCAGGCAAGCAGGGTTGGGTACCTTGAACCCACAGGTGATGAGTGCAAGTACGTCACAGACATCAATGATGTAGTCTGGAAATGTCTTGTTGCAAGGCTTAAAAGTGCAACAATTGAATAAGTGGTTAGACAAACTCAACACTCCGCAGACTACCTCAGCGACTACAGAGAGATCAGAAAGAGAGGAATACCTGAATTTTGTGAAGTTGGGTGTGGAAGCAACAGAAATAGTAGAAGGAACAATGGGGGTGAACAGATTAGAGTCATACACGGAAGCAGAATTGAGGTTTCTGTGCCCCAAAATAACCAAAGAAGGGAGCAGGGTACATCAGAGGTTGGCACACCTAGCGGACAAATACGGCATAGACTTAGACAATACTTAGCATCTGAAGAGGAGTTATAGGTTAGATTTTGAACCTAAAGATTTCGATCACATGAGATCCACCGGAATGAAGGCACATCTTAAAGCGATATTGAAGAGTCCTCAAATTTGGGGAGCATTAGAGAAGTGGGAAGGCAGATGGGCAAAGAAGAGAGATAAAGAGAAAGGTGATTGCCCAGAACCAAAGGAGGCGAAAGCTGTACCAGACATGGGAACAATAAAAATGTTACCAATGAGAGAAACAGCTGGAGGGGTTCTAGTCCATGTACCGTGGTCTAGGGGTGACATCCTGTCATTCACAAATGACTATCCCAGGTTGAGGGAGAAGCCAATAAAGTGGTACTAGCAGATGGACAGGGTTGTGAAGCTTGCGTCTTTGGGAAGACTTGAAAACCCTGTTTGAGATCATAGTCCCAGCTGACTTATTGTTTGGGTGCAAGAGGGGTGTGGATTGGCAGACAGAGGAGCCGGCAAGGGACAAGATTACTGGAGCACCGTCTTCTGAAGTGATGAGGTATTACCATAAGGTGATTGAGTTTTTGAAACAGAAAGTGTCGCCGAAAGTTATTGATTGGCAGAATACTGACATAACCTCAAAAGAGGGCAAAGAGTCGATACATGCTTACCATGAGAGGTTGTTGAAGGCATTCAAACACTACAGTGGTACTGAGGTCATAGAACCGAAAGACATGAATCACCTTGTGTTCAGGTTCGTTGAAGGGGTGAGACCAGAGATTAGCCAGATGATTAAGAATCATTTGATCTGCTGGCAAGCGAAGCCGATTGATGAGGTGTTGCAGTATGCGAAATACTGTAGTGATGAGATTGAATTGAAACAGAGAAAGATGAAAGAAAAGATGATGGTGATGCAAATTAAGGCAGCTCAAGCAGGGATGCAGGGAAATGGGGTACAGCAGGTGGTACAACAACCTCAAGGAAACGGAATGTTTCAGACGCAACAAAGAGGCAGAGGTCGAGGAAGTTTTGTGAACCGTGGTCCAGATTTGAATACCGTTGTGGTTCAAAATGATGTGCAAGGGGTGAAAAAGGTGTTACCATGTCACGCGTGCTGGGGCGCCCAATGATGGTGCAGGATGGTGTTGTTCAACAAAGCAATGATGTCGGTACATTTCAAAATGTGAGGGGTCCAAGAATAAGAGGTCAAAATCCGAACTTCAAGAATAACATGGTGCAGATGCAGGGTCACTTTAGCAACACAAAAGGATGATGGACGGAGTGCTGAACAATGCAAACACTCACCCCCAGTCACAGATCTGGGTTTAATCCATCGTTCTTTTGCTCACCATGCCACCCCAGTTTGTACCCAGCCATATGCAAATCAGTCTTGACCCAGATGCAGGGTCTCCAGCCTATGCAACAAATGCAAATGCCACGTGTTCAACCAGCACAGATGCAGCAGGTACAACAGCAGATTACCACTAGCTCCAATAGGACAGCAACAGGTGATGCTTCCTCAACAGGTCAAACAATGAGTCAAAATGATACAGTACAACAGTTCCCACTGCGTGGTGAGGATGAAATAAACGATGAATGGTCGGATGATTGTTCAGATAGTGAGGAGTGCAGGCTTGCAGCATCCCTAGAAGTAGATCTACTTCTCTGATCAGAGGGGACCTTATGTTCAGGGAAAGGTGATAGGTCATAAGGTTTCGTTCCTAGTTGATACAGGAGCCACACGCTCTACAGTCAGAAGTGCAGAGGTTCCTAAATTGCCACTTTCGGGGCGTACCATAAGGGTGGTAGGAGTAGCAAATCAGCTCCTGACAAATCCGATTACAGATCTGGTCCAAGTTGAGATTGGTAACTTCCAAGGATTACATAGATTTGTAGTCTGTGACTCGAGTCCCGTATCCCTACTGGGAAGAGACTTACTTTGTAAGACGAGGTGTTCGATTACCTGTTCTAATGGAGGGATTGAGGTGCAGACAAACAGCGATGATGAAGGGGACGATGGTCAGATCTCAGAGACGGAGACCGCAAATGAGGAGTACCCTTTGATAACCTTCTTCCCGATGTTCACAGTGACTGATTTACCAGTCGAATTACAGGGAACAGTGACAGAAAAAGTGTGGGACTTGACAGGAAAGGAAGTGGGATTAATAAGAGGAGTAGAGCCAGTCAAGGTAGAAGTGAAGCCAAATGCCGTGTTTCCCCAGGTACTGCAGTGCCACATGGCACAAGATGTTCTTATACAGGTGACGCAGATAACTGCAGACTTTGTAAAGCAAGGGGTTTTAAAAGAAGTGATGAGCAGCCCGTGTAATTCACCAATAATGGGTCTGAAAAAGGCTTGTTGGAAAGTTCGAATTGTTCAAGACCTGAGAAAAATTAATGAGATTGTGGTAAAATGTTGCCCCATAGTGCCAAATCCAGCCGTGATTATGTTTCAGGTTCCATGTGATGCAGAATGGTTCACAGTTGTGGACCTGTCTCAAGCATTCTTTTTGGTGCCTCTTCATGAGGACAGCCAATTTCTCTTCAGTTTCAAATTCCAGGACAAGGTTTACAGTTGGTGTCGAATTCCTCAAGGGTTTTCTGAATCACCTTCCATCTTCAATCAGATATTGAAGGAGGACTTGGTATAATTAAAATTGCCTTTTAGTTCGACTCTAGTACAGTACATTGATGATTTGCTAATTGCGTCCAAAACAAGAGATGACTGCAGGTACAATACTATTGTCTTACTGAATCATTTGGGGAAGAACGGACATAAAGTGTCCCCAAAGAAGTTACAGTACTGTCAGAAAGAGGTGAAGTACTTAGGTCACCTGATTGAAAAAGGGTCGAGGAAAATATCCAAAGAAAGGGTGACAGCCATATTGCAGATGAATCCCCCGACAACCAAGAGGGACGTTAGGATGTTTTTGGGAATCGTGGGCTAATGTCGTCAGTGGATTCCCAACTTCTCGATTATCTCTAAACCTTTGGTGAGGTTGACTGTCAAAGAAATTCAAGACGGCCCGGGTGCCATAACCATGTCGAGGAAAGAGATGAGGGCATTCATTGAACTGAGGGAAAGCATGTGCAGGGCACCAGCTTTAGGTATGCCTGATTACACAAAGCCTTTTGTATTGTTTTGTCATGAACGTGATGCTTGTTCTTTTTCTGTCCTGACACAGGTCCATGAAGGTGCAAACCGCCCAGTAGCATATTTTTCAGCTACTTTGGACCCAGTCGCAGCAGCCTTACCGGGTTGTTTGCGTGCAGTTGCAGCAGTTGGTCAAAGCCTCACTCAGTATGAAGGTATAGCGATGGGACATCCCTTAACAGTAATGGTCCCACATTCAGTTGAAATTCTGTTGACCCGAACAAAGCCTCAACATATGACAAATGCTCACCTAACTAAGTATGAAACAATTATTCTGGGGTCACCAAATGTTTCCTTAAAAAGATGCACTGTGTTGAACCCAGCAACTTTGCTTCCTAATGAAAATGCAGACATTGAGGATGCTGAGGAGGTAGTACATGATTGTCTTGAGGTAACAGATCTGTGCACCAAACCGAGACCCGACATTAAAGATACCCAATTGGAAGAAAATGATTACATTATCTTTGTTGATGGTTCATGCCTGAGAGACTCAGTAGGAGTACTGAGAGCTTGATATGCCGTGTGTACAATCTCTGGTATCCTAGAAGCATCCTGGCTCGAAAGAGTATTCTCTGCTCAAGTGGCTGAATTAATTGCTCTTACTAGGGCATGCCACGCTGCTGAGAACCTGAAAGTCAATATCTATACTGATAGCAGATACGGATTTGGAATTGTCCATGATTTTGGCCAGTTGTGGTCAAAGAGGGGTTTCAGGAGCTCTTCTGGTTCCCCAGTGAAAAATGGCGAAAGAATTAAGGAATTGTTGCATGCGATTCAGTTACCTCTTGAAATTGCCGTGGTGAAATGCAATGCTCATGTTAAATCACAAGACTTTGTGTCAATGGGAAACGGATATGCAGATCAAGTCGCGAGGTTTTGTGCCTTGAACTGTATATTGTTTCGAGACCAATGGGAATTGTTACCTGAAACTGAAAATGAGACATGCTCAGGGTATGCATTAAGGGTGGTTGACACAATGGATGAGTTGAGATCGTTGCAGGGACGTGCCAGCAAAGAGGAGAAACGCTCCTGGCTCAAAATGCAATGCATACAGAGATCTGATGATTTATGGGTTTCAGAAGAGGGGAAAATGGTTTTGCCAAACAGCCTTTTGTTACAGTTTGCGAGGTTTTACCATGGTCACGCACATGTTGGGAGAGACGCAATGATCAGGTTGTTCAAATTCGATTGGTTCAATCCAAAATTCAGACAAGCTGCAGAAGTTATCTTTCACAGGTGCATTATCTGTCAGCAGATGAATGCGGGGAAAGGGACCGTGGTGAATTTGAGCCACATTGGGAGAGCAGGATGTCCATTTAGCAGAATGCAGATGGATTTTATTGAGATGCCTGTATGTGGAGGTTTGAGGTACGTGTTGGTGATTGTGTGCATTTTCAGTCACTGGATTGAAGCTTACCCTACACGTAGAAATGACAGTCTCACAGTAGCGAAGCTGCTGCTTAGGGAGTTGATACCACGTTTCGGGTTTCCGATCTCCTTAGAATCAGATAGGGGAAGTCACGTCAACAATGAAGTGATTAAGCTCTTGTGTGCTGCCCTGAACATTGAACAGAAATTACACTGTAGCTACCGCCCGGAAGCATCAGGAATAGTGGAGCAGATGAATGGTACCCTGAAGTCAAGAATGGCAAAGATGTGTGCAGCCACAAATTTGAAATGGCCAGATGCATTGCCCTTAGTGCTGATGTCAATGAGAAACACACCCGACAAGAAAACAGGACTGTCTCCTCATGAAATTCTTATGGGCCGAGCTATGAGATTGCCCGCAGTGCCTGCAAATGCTCTTGTGAATATCACAGATGATATGGTGTTGGACTACTGCAAGGGTCTGGCTGACGTGGTCCGCTCTTTCTCTCACCAGGTGGAAGCTACCACATTGCCACTGATAACTGATCCAGGTCACACCCTAAAAGCCGGTGACTGGGTTGTTGTCAAGAAACACGTGAGGAAGTTGTGTTTGAAGCCACGATGGAAGGGGCCGTAACAAGTAATACTGACAACTACTACGGCTGTGAAATGTGCAGGACTTCCAAACAGGATCCATGCCAGTCACACAAAGAAGGTGACGTGTCCAACTGATGAGGAACTCGAATTGTCGAAAACAACAGCTGCAGAGAAGGAAGTCTCAGGGCCGGAGAGTAATCAAAGGGGAACTGAGCCTGATGGAGAGCCCGTTAAGGACGGCTTGGTCACTCAAACACCAAAATAAATCCAGAGGGGTGACGGTGAGCCTATCTCAACTGAGGTGCCAGGAGGACTGACCCAAAGAGAGGTTCTCCCAGAAGCAGACGGATTCGAAGTTGAGCCCTTGACCGACCCTGAAGGCGAAGGAGGCGAGGTAGGAGGTCAAAGTGTTCCGACTCCTCCTGAGCCGCATGCAGATCCATCAAGAGAAAACACCATAGCACAAGAAGAGGGCACTGTTCAACATCCTGAAAGGCTGAGCGGTAGGAGAACACTTAAAGGAGATAATTGTCCGGAACCACAAGCTGCGTGGTCCTTAATGAAACAATAGAAGAAGAAATCGACACAACAAGGAAAGAAGATCTCAGTGAAGGAGAGTTGCAGGGTGATCGCAAACTGAAAAGAAAGAGTTGCAAACAGGAGGTATGCAGGCCCTGAATGGGCTTATGCGACATCAGCTGAGTGGCAACAAGAATTCTTGGCATTCTGTTTTCATCAAAAAATTCCAGGTCAATACTACGGCACCTGAATTCAACCATAAAAAGAGACTGTGTTAAATTGAAATTAAATAGAGAAAGAAACCTAAGAAAAGAGACTCATAAATTACCAGATGTGACACTGTTAACCTGAATTGACTCTGAAAAACCGATTATGACAAGCTGCTAACCTGATTTGACAAAGGATCCTGGGAGTGAGTGAAACACTGTAAATACTTACCAAGAGAGAGACTTTGCACTAAAAGAGAAAAAAAAAAGGAGCTTTTAGATCTTCCTCAAGTTGATTGTTTGCTTTATATTATTCTGCTCTCTGATTCTTTACAGATCATGAGTAACACTAGAAATAATGATAATAGGGGTAGGATTCGTAGATGGTTGAGTGTTATTTTGGGTGTTGCGTGTGCAATAGTAATTATAGGTGTGATTGTGGGAATGCCATTAGTGGATAAGAGTGTGACTAACAATGCTCCAACTCCTGAGACTGCTACACTAACACCATGGGAAATATTAGAGCAGGATACGAAGTATTTGCATGAGGGAACTAATATGAAAAAGGAACTATCTACTAATGTCTTCTATCACTTGTTGAATGAGTATTTTGAAACAATGGATGCGAAGAACTGCTATGTGTGCACGAAAATTCCCTTGTCAGTACAAGAAGGGGTTACTTATCATAGTTTCCGCTTACCTATGGAATAAGCTGTAGTTTGCAATTAACAAGATTCTATGATCAAGAACATGTTCAATACTTCTATTCTAATCTAAATGTAGTGTTTTCTTTTGTGCCTATAATTGAGTTTTTAAATAAAATAGCTAAGGAACATAACATAAAAATAGTTAGGGGTTTCTTTGAGCCAACACTGACATTTGGGACAGCTTATGCGCACCGCAATAATCTAACCTGCTTACTAACGCCTGTAGGGAAGAGCTTCTTAGATCACACTGATGACAGAAGAAAAGCGTTAAAGGAAAAGCTAGAAAATGAATTAGAAAAACGAACGTTTGCGAATGATTATGCTTATAGTGCAATAAAGGCGCAAGCCAAGCTATCTGTAGATGCATTACACGTAGGAAAGCTTTGTATATAGAGGCCAAAATCTGATCATGACACTTTATTTTTGGGAACGAGTGAATGCAGACATGTGTTTTTGTTTCAGAGTAAGTGGACATTCATGTTAAATGGACAGGATCCAGCGATCCCTGGGATCTAATACATATGTAGACTTAATGCTTATTACTGTCTTCCAAAGGGATGGTATGGGACATGTTATTTGGGAATAGTTTTCCCAAAGATCTATCAATTTGACAACTTAAAGAAGTTTCCTAAAATGTCTGAATTACATCATACTAGACAAGAGCGAGAGACAGCGGCTGCTGTCGTAGGTGATATATTTGGAGCCATAAGTCCTTCAGTGGGGGTTATCTTAAACTCCATAAAGATTCGAAAGTTGTCTATTATTGTGGATAACATGCTGACAAACTTCTCAGGGGCTATACTCCTGATGGATACTGAACTTGCTGCGGAGAGGGCTAGGACTCTTCAAAACCGGCTTGCTTTAGACTTCTTTTAGCGAAGAGGGGCGGAGACTGTAAGATGCTTAATGAGCGCCACTGTTGTGCATTCATACCTGACAATAGTAATAAGATTAGGAGTATGCTTACTAACCTAACAAGAGATAGTACAGATTTGAAGGAGTTGAAGGAACCTGGAGTTTGGGAAAAGGTTGGAAAGGGAATTGCTAAAGTAGGGAATTGGTTTAGTAGTATTTGGAATGGGATACTTGCAGAAATAATATGGGGTATATTGATTGTTCTAGCTTGTTTATTCGGACTATGGTTATTGTGCAAAATTAGTAGAAGAATTAGAGAAAAATTGGCAAAACGCAATAAAAGTAAAGAAGAAAAGAAAAAGGAGAAAATATTAAAAGAAACTTATGCAAAATTAAGGAAGGGAGAAGAAATTGAAATGCGTAATTTAAGAAAGTAAAAGGTTGTGAAAGGAAAGTTTTTTGGTGTGATGACAAAGTGTCATCAGAGGAGGGATTGTTGGAGCGTATCTCTTATAATCAAAATTAATCTGAAAATGTTTATGAACTAATGCATAATAATGTCGCATAGAAAA
The DNA here is from genome assembly GCF_031143425.1 of Pleurodeles waltl. Lineage (NCBI taxonomy): Eukaryota > Metazoa > Chordata > Amphibia > Caudata > Salamandridae > Pleurodeles > Pleurodeles waltl. The sequence goes on along the minus strand of NC_090437.1, from coordinate 621,641,123 downwards.
TGTATTAATGTGTTATACTAACGTGAGTCCGAAATGTGCCCACGGGGAGTGGCCATCAATACCTAGGGGTACTAATGAAATTGACTAATAATGAGTTATTAATGCACTAATGTATGATTTTGTATTAGTATTAAGAACTATACATTAAGGTTTTGCTAATTAATTCACTAGGCCTTAGTTAGCATGAGTCGGGGCCTAGCTGCCCGGTTTCATATTAAATGTGTTTTTCTAACGTGCAGTGTGCTGACTTGCTGAAGGACATGTAATCGTATTTTTCCAGAAGCTAGAAGATGAGTGTAACTGTAGTAGATCCGTTCTCATGAAACTCGACTTGCTCCAGGAAACATTCTTGCTGAATACAACAGTGTAGACTAGCAACAGGTACAAGGTCGCCTAAACCAGTATAGACAATGGAACTACTGACTGGGGATGCGAGAAGACCACGAGAATATGAAATCATACCGGATATTCTACCCGGTGGAGACGTCAATCACAAGAACCAATAAACTACGTGAGAACTGTTATGAGGTGACAACCATTGGATGGAGATAGTGGGGTGCCAAACCTGCCCAATTAGAAATTAGGGGACTTTACAACAGAAAAGGGATAAAAACCTTTGACACAAGGAGCCATTAGGAGATGCCATTGCAAATTATTCTTGCTATTACCCAGGCACTTTGTCACTCTGCCTAAATACTTTGCTGTTTGACTCTTCAAACCATCCTCACCCTTACCTTGCCCGTTCTATACTTCTCCTCCTTTTGAGGGAAGTGTCCCTACTTACCCCTTCTTGCTGAACTTTGCTGGGTTTCCTGGCTGATGGCGAATCAACTGATGCCCTGAAGACGAAGACTGACTCTGTATGCTGACCCATTACGGAGGGTAACTAGGTGATGATGAAATTGTAATTGTCTGTATGCCTTTCCTTTCTAGGTACCAACTGCTTCTTTTGACAGAGACCATAGTTAGATGTTTTCTAAATTTGTGTTGCTAAATTGTTTTGCATGAAGCCCAACATGCCAATGCTAATTCAAGGTTAGTTAAGGAGTTCACTAGACGGACGCAGATAGACAAATGACTGAATCAATGCTTTGTTGAATAACGCGCTAATGATACTCTGCTAAGGTTAACCTATGTTGACGTCGTGTTATGTTCTAATGTTCGTGATCTTTGCTTTGATGAAATCTTATTCGAGTTGCCATATTATGACAATGCTAATGTGTTTCATGGTTTTGAGACTAATAAACTTACTAGTAGAATTGTAATCAATAGGGAATAAACATCATAAAATTGTACTAAACTGATGTGGTTATTCATGACTGAAAGGTCATGGTGGTTTCCGAGTCTTTTTAATGTTATTGATTAATCTAATTGATTTGTTATGGTGAATATTGATGACGTTATTGACCTATTGATTGACATGGTGATTAGTTATCTCGTCTTAAGGTGTCTTCAATCAGGGTCAAAAGATTTATCGGCCTAAAACGAGTCCCAGAGTGAGTAAATTATCAAGTGAGGGACGCGTTAGCAGCAGTAAAAGATCATAATTGCAGCATTCCAAAGCTGAGGCAAATATACAGGGACTTAGCCTCCGCTGGAACAACTCCATCCAGATACCATTCATATTGAGGGCAGGGTTAATGGCTCAGGAACTTGTCTACAAACCCTTGAATTTTGATTTACGCCATGATCTTAAGAGGAGATATTCCTAATAAATACACTTTCTATGTTTGGCTGTAGTCCCATATATTGTGACAGGGACCTCTCAAATACTCAATTTAATTTACAACATAAAGATCTTACAGTACACAGCCTAGGAGTAATACAGATTTTATCCAAAGAAATTAAGCTCCTGCAGAGCTGCTTTGTATGGCATCAGCTATACGGATGTCCACATCCTAACCCAAAAAGTCAGCACTTTTAGGCAGACATCTTTATCAGCTCTATTCAATTTTAAGTCCCACCTTAATGGTGTTGGGGGGTTTCTGGACGGAAGATTCACTAAGGACTTAATGAACCTATTTTCTGTTATGGTGAGCCTAGTAGCATCAGCCTGACCCCATATCTCTGCCCCACAAAGTGCTCGACCCAAGGTCACCACCCGATACACCTCAAGCACTGGGTAGACATCTCTAGTATATAACAGTCTATGTTTCCAAGCAATCGCCGCTGACTTATGGGACACAAGAGAATTACTTTTTTGTAGCTGTAAATCACAGGTGAGTTTCTCCAAAACCCTAACATCGAAATAATCAAAGTCATACTTGCTCTGTGGGGGGCCCATCAAAAGTCAAGGTGTTTCTAAACGAGCAGTGAGGGTTTATTACTATCAATTTGGACTTCCCGGCATTAATTTCCAGGCCTCTACATTTACTAAAGTCAACAAATTAATCAAGCAGATGTCGTAACCCCATGGAAGTACAAGAAATCAACAGGGTGTCATCTGCAAAGAGCAGGACTGGTACCCATACTCCAGCTATCTTGGGAGCATTGTGCTGACTTTTTTTTTTTTTTAATAAAGATATTTTTATTGATTTCAAACAGGTACAAAACGTAAATATACATATTCATCAAACCAAAATAACGGAAAATGAAACGTACAATTGATAAAAGCATTGTGATAAGAGCTCCTTTCTTGACACTAAACAATAAAATCTAGAGTAAACAATAAATAATGAGAAAGCGTCAAGTGCGAATTGTACAAATTATTAAATGTGAGGAGCATAAGGTTTATTAGTGGTTGAGACAACCGAGGTATGACCAGGGACCTGATTCTATCGGGTATTAGGTTTTGTGGATGCAAGGTATGCGTGGACCAATGTGTCATGTGGTGTTGAGTTTGGAAAGTTCCGCCTCGAGTTGTGGGCTATCATCAAGTGAGAGAGGGGGTCGGAGGGAGACCTTGTCTGGGGGTCGCCCCCTCTGTGTGGACCCATCTGGGGTGAACCCTTCCTCTGCAGCGGTCTCAGTCTCCCACACACCCTCCCACCTCCCCCATATCTTGTTATATTTGTTTGGGCATCCTCTGGCCTCATATACGGGTTTCTCACACATCGCACACCAATCAACCCCTCTCCTCCATTTGGACAGTGTGGGCGCTACTCCTGCTTTCCAGTCTGTCATAATGTCCCTCTTTGCCACCAGACACGCCACACCCACAAAGATACGGTCCGCTCTCCCTAAGTTCAGGTCCTCCATAGCCCCCAGAAGGAGTGGGAGTGGGGCTGCCTCCACTTCCGTATGTTGAACCCCAGAGATCTGTCTCATTGTCTTCCAGTGTGTCGATATTACGGGGCAGTCCCAAACCATGTGAAAGAAGTCAGCGTCGGGGCTGGAGCATCGGGGGCAGGCGGAGGTGTGTCGAGAGTTAAGCTGTGTGTAGGAAGAGTGTCTGGAGTACTCGAAATCGGGATGATATAGCTAGTGTCTTAGGGGCCATTAATGCGTCTGTCCAGTCTGAATCCTCAATCGGGCCCACCCACCTCTCCCATCTCCGCCGAAGACCCGCAAGAGGGGGGGCTGTGTTAGCGAGTAAGGCACTGTAAAGCTGGGAGATTCCTCCCCTACCTAGGTCTCCCATCAGGGTTCTCGCCTCCATAGGGCTATGTTCTGAGATGGTTTCCCCTGGTTTAACATGTACCGAGAGTGCGGGTTTTAGCTGCAAGTATTTATGGAATTGAGTGTTATTTAGGGAGTATGATTCCCGGAATTCTGCGAAGGATCTCATGTGTGAATCCCCCCAGATGTCCCCAAGGGTAGATATCCCTATTATGTCCCACTTTCAGAAGCCCTCTAATTTTGAGACCTCACTCACGTGGGTCCCCTGCCACAGGGGGGTCTGTTGGGTAAGGCATCCCCACCAGCCCAGCAGTACTATCTTTGTGACATCAGGAGTGTCACGGGGGACACAACCCCCATATAGGGCGTCAAAGACCCCGGGGTGACAAAGTGACTGCAGTTCACATCTATAGGCGGGGTCGGACCAGCCTCCTCCCATCCAGTCGTTGATCACTAGGAGGTGTGAGGCCAGGTAATAGAGGTATATATTTGACATGCTTAGCCCTCCCTCATAGGTGTCTCTCTGGTATGTGGCTAAGGCCAGTCTAGGTCGGGAGCCGTGCCACAGAAACCGACGAGCCACTGTGCCATCCTCGACAAACCACTTTTGGGGAATTGGGTGTGGAAAGTTCTGTAGGAGGTATAGGAATCTGGGGAGTATCATCATTTTGTAAAGAGCTATTCTTCCCAACAGATTGAGGGGCAGGTTTGTCCATCTCTGGAGATCAGTTCTAACTTTTAGTGAGCGGCGTGATATTCAGTTCCCATGCCTGATCGGGTAGCAAGGCTATGTGTATGCCTAAATATTTGAAGTTGTTCTTACGGATTGGGATATCTATTTGCCAATCGAAGCACTCTCTAGAAGGGTGTAGGGGAATCAGGAGAGACTTGCTGGGGTTCAGTGTTAGACCCGAGGCCTTAGAGAAAAGGCTCAAGAGTTCCAGGATCCGAGGACCGCTTGTGGCCGGGTTTGAGACATAGACGAGCACGTCGTCTGCGTATAGCGCCACTCTGTCCTCAGGGCCTTCTGGCCATGCCCAACCCTCCATCAAGGGATCTTCTCGCAACAGCTTCGCTAGGGGTTCTATCACAAGAGCCAAGAGCAGCGGGGACAGCCCTGACGAGTACCGCGACGAATGGGGAGTAAATCGGAGACCACTCCGTTCACCTGGACCCGGGCCATCGGGTTGGAGTAGAGTAATTTGACGAGACCTCGGAACTTTGGTCCGATCCCGTTACGTCGGAGGACTTGTTCCAGGTGAGACCAGTCCACTGTATCGAAGGCCTTTTCAAAATCTAAGAGAAGTAGGGCCAGTGGTGACCAAGACAGGACTCCACGACGCGCCAGAGCTGAGTGCAGTCGCCTAATGCAGTGTCTTGTGCCCCGGGAAGGCATGAACCCACATTGGTCAGAGTGTATTAACGAGGAGAGAACAGGCTTCAGTCTAGTGGCTAGTATTATTGCCAGCACTTTGATTTCAGTGTTGAATAGGGAAATGGGCCGGTATGCCGAGCAGCTGCGAGACGGAGGCTGGGTCTTTGGAATTACCACAATGGTGGCTTGGTCAATCCCAGATGGGAAGTGGCCCACCTTTTCGGCTTCCTCATACATGTTGAGGAGGTGGGGGCCTAATATGTTGCTGCAGCGACTGTAGAGTTCTGACGGAAAGCAGTCTGGGCCGGGGGTTTTGCCTGAGGATAATTTGGTTATTGCCTCTGCTATCTCTGCGAGGGTTAAGACTGCGTCTAAGACCTCTTGAGCTCCCTGGGAGATCCGAGGAAGCATGACATCCATCAGAAGGGGAGAGTCCCTCTCTGCCAAGGGTCTGGGGCATTCCGCGTACAGATGCGCATAGTATGCGGCAAATACCTGTGCGATGTCTTCTGGGGATCTGACCAGTGTCCCCCGACTCATCCAGGATTTCCGGGATGACCCTGTCAGCTAGGGGTTTTGTGGCCAACCAGTGTATGAGCTTCCCGTTCTTGTCTCCCCAGCCATATATACGGGCAGCCTTCGCTCTCCAGATATGTTTTGAGGATTCGAGTGCTAGGTGCTTGAGCTCTTTCCTAATCTTGGTGAGTCGTCTCAGTGTGGAGGATTGCAAAACTCCAGAGCCCTGGCGTTCGAGTCATAATGCCCTGGCCTCCAAGGCCGATATCTGTTCGTCACGGGCGCGTTCCCGAATACATACAAGATGTTTAGTATAACCCCGAAGGGTGGCCTTGCCCGCCGCCCATATCGTGCCCAGGGTTTGCACAAAACCCAGGATATATTCGTGATATTGGGAGAGGTGTTCTCTGATTTCCTGGGTGTATTCGTCCTCTTGTAGGTGCCAGGCATTCAGGCGCCATATTGGGCGTTGGGTCGGGTCCAGTCCTCCCAGTCTGACACAGACAGGTGAGTGGTCAGAGACCCCTCGGGGCAAAATCTCTGTGCCCGTGACGTTGATCACATCTTGGGCCGGCATAAATGCAAGATCTATTCTTGCCTGTGAATGGTGAGCCGCTGAGGTGTGCGTATACTGCTTCGTCCTTGGGTACCAAGTTCTCCACACGTCGCACATACTAAGGCTTTCTGCCCATCCGCGCAGGGCAGTTGCTTTCGCGGTTCGAAAGGCCGAGACCTTCCCTGAGACATCCACTGAAGGATCCAGGACTGAGTTAAAGTCTCCACCCACGAGGGAGGCACCCTGGGGGAGGTTTGCCAGAACCGGGCGGAGCTCCCGGAGGAATCTATCGAGACCGGTCAGGGGCGCATAAGCACAAACAAAATTGCAGGGGGATCCGTGGAGCAGCCCGGACACCGCCACGAATCTCCCTTGTGGATCGGATTTAGTAGAAGTGACAACTATGGGCAACAGTGGCATACTTCAACCCTGGAAGCATCTGTTGCCCAACTACCCAACCTGGGTAACGCAGCAAGTTGGAAAGTTATTATATCGAAGTGATGGACCCCTCCATGCAGACGGATTATTAGACCGTTAGACAATGAAAGTTAGTTGTGGCCCGGCAGCCGGAGAGCATGTCGGCGGCCAGCCCCTGCTGTATGTTTCAATGTGTATCTGGTGGCCTCATGCGAGGCCCTGTCCTCCCAGCAGGCACCCGCGGGGAGACGTTAATTATTAACCAAGTATGGGGGATTGGCTCAGGCTGTCGCCGGCTGATGTCTGCACCGGGGAACGAGAGCCTGGAGCTCCCGCCCCCTTTACCTCTAACTGAGGGCCTGTCCCCATTCCAGGACTCCGTTCGGTCTCGCTCCCGGGCCCCTTCTTCTCCCCCTTTCTGGACCTGGTACACTTGCGACCTCTCCGCAGGGCCAGCCGGGGGCCAAGGTCCTCCTGGGCAGTAGCGCCCGTCCCCAGCAGACCCCTCCGGCTCCCAACCCCCTCCTCCGTCAGCCAGTCCCATGCCTCCTCAGGTGAGTCGAAGAAGAATGTTTTGCCGGCCATGATGACCTTTAGGCATGCAGGAAAGAGGAGCATGTATGACAGTTGCATCGCCCGTAGCTTCTGTTTGACTTGCTCAAAGGACCAGCGACGGGCCTGGACCTCTCTGGTGTAGTTGGGAAATACTAAGATCTTATCATTGTTCCAGCAGAGGTTGGTGACCCGTCTGGTCTCTCTCAGGATATTGTCCCGGTCTTTAAAGTTTAAAAAACGTGCGATAATGGGTCTTCTGGGGCCTCCAGGAGGGGGCCACGGGGCCAGGGCCTTGTGGGCCCGTTCGACGGCGAACCATGGTGAAAGTGCGTGCTCCGGCATCCAGGTTTTGATCCATTGCTCCAAGAATTCAGGTGTTTTGTTTTCTTCAGCGCCTTCTGGAAATCCTATGAATCGGAGGTTGTTGCGGCGGGCGCGATGTTCGGGGTCTTCTGCACGTCGGTGTAGTTCTCCAGTGCGGGACAGCAACTGGGTTACTTTGGTTCGGAGGTCGGCCAGGTCGTCTTCGGTCTGGGAAACGCGGGCCTCCACAGTGGTGATGCGACCCACGGCGTTCCTGAGATCCTGTCTAATAAGGCCGACGTCCTCTCTGACCTCAACAATTTTAGTCTCGACTGCGAGCTGCGAGGTCTGAATCGCTTGTAGGATGGCGTTTACCCCGTCTGGCGAGGCAGGATCCCCAACAGGGGCATCTCCGCCGCTCCGCGTGGCGGCCGGTGCTGTGAACTGGTCAATCTTTGATTGGGAGGTTGATGGGTGTTTTGATGCTTTATCTTTGCCCATGGCTCAACAGAGGGGGCCCCATCGCCACACCGGTGCCCTGCACGGTTCCGCTCCTGAAGATCTATCTCCACTGGTTTCCAGGGCCTCAGTTGGGCCAGAAGGACAAATATTCAGGCCTTCAGTGCAGGGGACACCAGGCAGAACATCGAGACACACCACTCCGCCGTCACCAGGGGGGACCGGTGGGCCCCGGGGTCCACTACTCCCCCAGAGGTAAGATCAGGATGAGCAATGGGTCTCGCCTTCAGCCCAAGAAGTCCACCTCAGACCATCACGGGCCAAAAACTCCGGGTTCAGTAGGAGCTATCAAACCCTTTTGCTCTGTGACTGGGCCCAGCCAAGAATCCGGGCCAGCAATCCACAAGCCTGGCCCACAGGTTCAGGTAGATGACTCTGTTCCTCCCGGTGTGCCAGGGCATGTCACCCCGTCATCGCCCATCACTGCTGCCCTGATATCCTCTTCCTGGTCCAAGGGGGTAGAACCTCCAGTCGTTTCACGTGGGGCGGCCCCAGCAGAAAGAGGCCACAGCCCTAGGGGCCCCACAGCCGAGGGCCCGCTGAGTCGTGCCCCAATTCAGGAGAGGGGCGTAACTCCCCTGGGTGCCCCACCCGCAAGGAGCCCCGCGTTGTTGTTTCTGGGGGGCGGCCGATTGCCTCCTCTTCCTCTGGTGTCCTGCGGGGTCCGCCTGGCCTCCGCCTCCTCTCGTGAGCCTCGGGGCTCCTCCACCGGGCCCACGCCTCGAGGGCACTCCGCGCCGGTCTGCGCACCCCCCACCGGGGCCGCCCGACGGCACCGCGCCCCGGGCCCAAACGGAACGCAGTGCCCTCCTCAAGTCGGGGTCGTCCTCAATGCGGGTGCACCGCCGTCCGTCCCTCTGCCGTCAGGTCTCGGCCCCACCCTCACTTTGGAGCCGTTCTTCATTCGGAGCCCCCAGCGGGGGAGCGCCCCTCAGCCACCAGGCCTCGTCCCGCCGCCATGCCAGTCACCGCGGCAGGGACCGCCCCACAGGATTGCAGGCACTCCGCGGCCGCTACAGACGCCGCAAATGTTGCATCTCATTCAGCGCCGGTCGGGGCATCCGCAGGGAGGATCACGGCCATCGAAGGAAGTCTGGTACGGCGATTACTTAGGGCGGATGACGGAGGGGTCCAGAGCACTTTCAAAGTGCGGCCGCCATCTTGACGCCCGAAGCCACGCCCCTGCTGACATTTAAAAACATCATCCACCCCTCCATTCATAAACAATGAAAAGAGGGTTAGGGCCAACACGCAACCCTGGTGCATACCTGGCTCAATTGGTATCCTTGGAGTTAGATCACCTTGGTCGTTCCACCTCACCTAGGCAAACAGGTCTGTTTGTAGTCTAATTAAAGGATTAGAATAAATAATTAGGGAGCCCCATCTGACCCAGCACCTCCCAGAGTGTTTGTCGCAGTACTAGGTTGAAGGTGGCCCTCATGTCCATAAAGGCCACAGAAAGCAGTGTTTTTTACCAATGGCAACATACTTCCAACAAACAGTCATAGAACTAAATGTCTGACCCATTGTCCCAATCTTCTCACGAAAATCTGCCTTTTAGTGTAATATAACATTGTTTTTAGCCATTCACTCATGGATCCGCATTAAAACTTGGCGACAAAAGATCTTCTGGGAACTACTGAGTAAACTTATTGGTCTATAATAGCAAGTACTGCTGTGCCCCACTACGACTATTTTGCAAAATGTTCTGTGATCATGTTTCTGCTAGGCTGCCAGGATCTGTTTCCATTGCGATTCCACCCATGCATTCTTGGCCCTGAGCAAACAAGACTTATAAAACTTCCTTGCCAGGCTCGTTTCCCCTTTTGTAACAACCTTAATGGTTTTCACCAAACTTCTCTTGGCAAGCCCACATGCAGATGAGACCCAATGGTGGGTTTTAAGTCTAGCTTGCAATTTCCCTATTTGCTTCGTAAATGCTAATGTTAAAGCTCCAAATCAATGCTCATGTTTTGTGATAAAACCAGGCATGTTTCCAAAGGAATACATGATCTGCTCAAAGGTCCCCGAATTCTTAACTAGTTCATCATATATACTGGCCTGATACAATCATTTTCACTAATATTGACCCATTTTATGTTCCTACAATTATTAGTACAACTCAATGGGATTTCAAAAGAATCAGGAGCCTCCTCCGAAGCAACACCAAAAAGTCCTGGACTAAAACCTGTGACCAACGCGTTATGATCGCTATCTGCCCTACGAACAACTCTCATGTTGGTTATATACTGCAAGAGTCTTACATCTAACGGGATGTAGTCTGTATGGTTTATGAATACTCCTCATTTAAAGCTCGGCCTGGGACAGAAATCAGACTTTGTGCGGTCACTGGCAGCTATTAAGCTATGAAGACAAAGATGGAATAATTAAAGAGCCACTTTTGGCCACCGCATGGCCGGGTTTGTCGTACCCTTGGTAACCTTGCAAACATTGTGTAAGGATGGAGGGCGGGCCGTGCCAATGGGGCTTTTTTGGATCTTCCCTAAGCTACTCTCTTGTGATTCAGAGTCATTCCTATCTGCAATATCACTTGTACCAGACCTCCTCGGCCTGTTAGTCCTGACAAGCACGGTGGCTATCGTGTCTACCTTCTCTGTTATAGATTGCAGCACTCTCCTTAATTTGCCTACTTCCACCCTTGCCAATGTTAATTGGCCAGCAATATCACTGCCCTCTACTACAGGGGTTTGGCTGGAATTCCTAGAAGCAGGAACTACCTCATTCCTAGGTTGCCGCTCCTAACTCAACTGAAGCACCTCTGACCTGTTAGCGCACTCTAAGTTGACCATGAAAAGGGACGGGAAGATATCTTCCTGCTCTGAACCTGGGACTATCCCAGCTGTCATGCTTCTGGGCAGAGGGCTCGATGTTCACAATAGTGGTTAAAACATTAGCCAAGGGTTTGTGATCATTTCGCTCTAGACCCCTCTTTGTTAAGTATGGCTTGATGCCAGTACTCCTAGGCCTACTTCTGTATGGGCGCATCTCCACTTTTATCCTTATTCAATAACCCATCAACCTCTTCTATTAACTCCTCAATTTTGTCAAGCGTACAATTAAAAGCTGCATGTTAAGCTGTTTGTAGCCTTCCCTGTATCTCCAGCGTTATCGATAGCTTTTCGTTTACCTATTTTGGACCAAAAGATCAGTGGCCTGTAAGGCTTGGAATACTGATTTTTTATACTGACCACTTAACAAATCCAACCAAGAGGAAACACACAATACAAGCTGGAATTGGTGCCCTCCCCCCCCCCAGGCTCACTTAATTCACTTAACAATACACAAACTAGCATGAAGAAAGTCACCGATGGCCAGTCAAAGTAAAGTTACGGGAAGGGAAAGAACTGTTTTGCACACAGGTACTGAGGTCCCAGTGTACCTAAAAGTCCAAACGAGACAGTAAGAAACAGAGGCCAATTCAGGCATTTATCCTACCGTAGGGGCTGGGGTGTGGTCCTGCACCGCCTCTACCAGTCTCAGGACAGGCGCAGGATGGGCACAGCTGGATAAGTTCATGTTCTACATAGTGCCAGGAAGGCCACACAAGTGATGATGATAGGGGTTCCTCCTTGATTGCCCGTGTGTTGCCTGGGACTGGAAGGCCCTGCTACTGTCCCCACAAGACCCCAGCACCAGGCAGGCCACACATATGGTGATGATGAAAGTGGCTCCTTCTTCTTTGCACCAATGCCGCCTGGGACTGGAAGTCCCTGTTACTGCTGCCACAACATGGAAATAGTCTTGCAAAGGCTTTGACATAGCCAAACCTTATTATTAACAATCCCCAACCATACGCAAGATGTCAGTACCTGGGAAACGGTCACTGGATGAGACAACTTACGAATGGCTTCAATGTAGTTGGGTGACAAGTAGAAATCGCCAGATGATATTTCATGGCAAAAGCATTGCATTCAAGAGAGGGGAAAACTGCATTTTTTTTTTTTTTTTAAAGTCTTGTGCCCCCTTCCTAGTCTATTCATTGAGGAGGTAGTGCGAGTTCACATAGCAGTTATCTAAACTAACAAATACTAGAAGCAAATTAACATTCTGAACTGGAGTGAAACCCCCTGGGGGGGACCATCCTATCCAGAGCTTTCTTTAAAGCTTGTAAAAAGGATGTGCTCACTCCCCTAAAACCTGGTAACACCGGTGATCAGCAGTGAGAATAGGACTTGTGTCTGTACAGTGCCTTACAGTAATTTGGTGTACACTACCAATCCATACCCAAGATCAATTTGAGCCACTCCTCCCTGATTGGCATTTCTCCCCTAAAATCGGGTCTCTGACTGAAAGCTCTACATCTGCGCTGGCCAAGCTTGAAAGTTACACTCTGCCCCAGCTCAAACATTTCTGCAAGGGTTTGAGCTTTCTACTAAAGGCTTCTCCAGGAAGGTGGAGCTGCAAAAGGAGCTGAGGGCCTGTATAGAAGCTAAGGATGCACTACTTGTGAGCCAGAGGAGGAGGAGGAGATACTGGATGAGGAGGAGGAGCTGCTGGACCAGGATTCACTGGAAAATCTGAAACTGCTTGTGGGACAGGGGGCAATATCTTGCTAGCAGCAGTGGTTCCCCCCAGGGCAGAGAGCAGTGTATCATCCAGGGGCCTGTCTCCATAGGAGCTGAATGACAGGAGGGAGTAGAGAAAGCTTAAGTTGGAGTTGGCAAAATTAAAGATGGAAAAAGAGAAAGCTTTGATAGAGAGAAAGCTATGGAGAAAAAGAGACTGGCCATGGAAGCACAGCAAAGGAGGATGGAGCATGAGCGGGGCCTCAGACAGCTGTGCATCAAGGCGATGGAGGTGGAGTCTAGTGGTAATAGCGGCAGCACACCTGCAGTATTCACTGGTGAAGAAAGGATCCATATCCCAAATGAGTTGGTGCCTAGTTTTGTGGGGGGGATGACATTGATAACTGGTTCTCAGCCTATGAGGTGGCTCTAAGGGTGCACACAGTCCCTGAGGAGTACTGCAGGGTAGGTTTTGGAGGTATACACCCACAGTGGAATGGGGAATACTCCCGACACTAGAGGTAGGGGGGGGACAGAAACAATACACTCCCATGAAGGCCATGCTTATCGATATGTTTGGGATAACCCCTGAGAAATACCAACAGAGGTTCAGGAACAGCCACAAACTTCCCACACAGACCTGTGTGGATTTCCTTGATTATTCCAGCAAGGCACTGAAGGGTTGTGTGAGGGGCAGCGTGATAGATGATTTTGATGGGCTGTACAAACTTATTATGATGGAGCACATCAATTAAATTTGTTTTTCAGAGCTTTGCCAGCACATAGTGGACAGCAAGCTGACTGACCCCAGGGCACCTGCTGAAGAGGTGGACCACTGGGTCAGCACCTGTGTGTCCAAAAAGTCATCTGGAAGGAGTGGGAGGGAGGTGTACCCCTATAAGGGTGGTCAGGTTTCCCACCTGAAGAGAGAGGAAGAGGGAATAAAAGAAGACCTCACAAGCACCTCCAAAGCAGTTCACAGGTGAAAGGGACCCATTCCCAATCTGGCCACCAGAAGAAGACATCCCCTGACAAGAGTCAGAGTAAACCCCCCAAGTGCTCTGAGTATGGGCACTACAAAGGGGATCCCAAGTGCCTCAAGAGGGCACTGCCTCCCACTGGAGGTAAGACACCATGGGTGGCGAGTGTAGTGCTTAGGGAGGAGTTTGTCCCAGGTAGCAGGGGTGGTGGACTCAGTGAGGTCACCCTAGTGTCCCTGGGTGACATGGAGATGGCCCCAAAAACATGTGCCCTCCAATACCACAAAATATAGGCAGGGGGTTACCATCAATGGGAAAGGTGTTGAGGCTCTGAGGGACCCATGTGGCAGCATGACCATGGTAAGGACTAATCTAATGCTCCCAGAACAGATTTTACACAATGTATTCTACCAGGTTGTGGTAGCAGACAACCATGAGGGTCACTACCCAGTGGCCCTTGTTCCATTTGAGTGGGTGAGGGCTCAGGACTTCTGAAGGTAGCTGTGAGCCCTGCCATTCCCGTGGATTGTTTGCTAGGTAATGACCTAGAGCACACTACCTGGAGGAAAGTGAAGGTCAGGTCACACCTCGAAAAGTTGGGAGTACCCAAGTGGGCTGGCGCAACCACCATGTCCATGGCTGCCCAGGAAGGGGGGGGGGGGTCAAGAAGGTCTGGAGCCTGGAAGATTGGCCCAGGCAGCTGCCAAAAGGAGAAAGAGCAAAGGGTGTAGGAAACCAGATCCTGAATGTCTCCCAACTGAGGTGGATAGGGTGCCAAAGATGATGGCTCCCAGAGCTCAGTGGAGATGACACAGCCTCCCTTGGTAAATTGCTGGATGGTAAGTAGAAAGAGGACCCACCAGGAAGGAATTCTGGAAGGCGCAGAGGGAGTGCCCAGCCTTGGAGGGCATGAGGCAACAGGCCGAAGCCCAGGCAGCAGGTGATGCCTCTGGTAGTCACCACATTTACTGGGAGGACAACCTCCTATATAGTGAGTCTAAGGAACCTGTGCATGGCCCTGGTGGTCCTCCAATGCTACAGTACCTTCCTACTAGCCTGGCTCACAAACCCCCTGGCAGTACATCCTAGCCAGGACAAGACCTTTGCCAGGCATGTCCCCCACTTTTACTGGTCCCAGAAGAAGGTTTCTTCAGATGTCTACTGTAGAACCTGCTTGAACTGCCAGGTCAGTGGGAAGACAGGGCAGCAGCTAAAACTTCCCCTGTTTCCCCTTCCTATTTCTGTCGCTTCCTTTGGGAGGGCAGACATAGACATTGTAGGACCCATGGATCCCCGGAGAACCTCTGGTCATAGGCTTATCTTGGTAGACCAGGCAGCTAGGTACCTCTGAGTTCTACTACTGCACCTCAAATGGCTAGTACCCTGAGGGGATTTTGTACCCAAGTGGGTATCCCCAAGAAAGTGGTGTATGACGTGGGCATCAACTTTATGTCTAATTACATGCAGTCAATGTGGAAGGAGTGTGGAGTTACTTATAAGTTCACTACCCGCTACCATCCACAGAGCAATGGTCTTGTTGAGAGATTCAACAAGATCCTGAAAGGCATGATCCGGAGAATGCCTGAGGCTCTGAGACGTAAGTGGGAAGTCTTGCCATGCATACTCTTTGCTTACTGAGAGGTGCCACAGAAAATGGTTGGGTTTAGCCCCTTTGAGCTTCTGTGCAAGCATCCTATTAGGGGATCTCTTAGTCTGGTGAAAGATGAGTGGGAGCAATCTCCTGGAAAACCTCCCCAGGGTGCAGCTAGCTACACCCTGGCCTTCAGAAGCCAGATGGCCAAGATGTGGAAGCAAGCTCCAGACAACTTAGAGGCTGGCCTGAAAGTGATTAAGCAGTGGTATGACCAAACACCTTACGCCTATTGAATTGCAACCTGGGCAAAAAGTGTGGGTGATGGAGCCTGGGCCCTCCAAGACCATTGGATTGGGCCCCACAAAATTGTTGAGAGGAAGGGGGAGGCCGCCTACTTCGTGGACTACAAGACCTTCAGACACCCCCAAGGCTTCTCCATCTCAACCATCGCAAACTCCACATTCAGAGGTCCGAGGTCAAGTTGTTGGTGACCGATGGAGGGGAGTGAGAGGAAAGTGAACCTCTCCCTGACCTCTTAGCCTCCAAAGAGAAGGACGAGTCAGTGGAAAGTGTGAACCCTTCCCCTACCCTGACTCCTGAATAGCACAGGCACTGTCATCAGTTGTTCTAGAGACCATTCTCCCCCCCTCTGTTTTCCCTTACTCCTGGGGTTACACACCTGTGTGCCCACAACATTGATACAGGGGACAGATAGATAGCACATATGGCAGAGTGCTATGTAATTAAAAGGCAGGACATATACTTTTAAGTTGTCCATATCCTGGTAGTGAAAACCCTAAAATTTGTTTTTCACAACTGTGAGGCCTACCCCTCTAATAGGACAATATTGGAGATTCCTTAATACATTTAATAAAGTGTAATTCCTGATGAGGAGTAGACCGGTCATGTTTAGTATCTATGGAATTGTAATGATAAATCCTCTTTAATGGTAAAGTCGGATTTACTATTACGATTTTGAAAATGCCACTTTTAGAAACTTGGCATTTTCTTGCTCTTAGCCCTGTGTGCCAGTAGCCCGTCTCCAATATACATCTGGGCTAACAGCCGGTTTCCTGCATTCCCCCTAGAGAGCCTCACATGAAGGAAGGGTAGGTATGACTGAGTGGCCATCTGCATGTTGATGAATCATCCAGGGCAGGATAGGAGGGAGGATCTGACACACCTGAATAGGCAGTGTCCTGCTCCCACACAAAGGGCTACTTAACCCCTATAGTGAGTCTGGAACCAGGCAGGAAGGGAGGACCTCTGTACACTTCAAAGACCACTCTTTCAAGTCACCCCACTTCAAAGTCATAACTGGGTAGAAGTACTGGACCTCTGACCCTGCCAAATCAGTACAGTTCTGGGCCTATGTAGGACTCTGCCAGGAAGAAGGATTGCTGTGCTTCTGTAAGGAATGTCACTCTGGACTGCAACTCTGGAAGATTTCTGCTGTGCTGCCCTGCTGCCCTCTGCCCTGGTGAGAAAGGACTGGACCGATCTTGCTTGAACCCAGAGTGACTCCAAGGGTTTGCCTCCTGTTCTTCTGAAGTCTCAGGGACACAAAAGACTTCGACTCACCATCACCTACAGCACCTGAGTTTTGCTGGCTGCAAGTCTTGTCCTGCCAACTGGTGCCAATCCAGTTGTGGGCCCTTGGAAGTGGATATAAAGTGTTAAAGCTCCCAAAATCCAGAATTGGTCAGAACTGGTGCATCTCCTTCGACACGGCACATCACTGTTCGAGGTCTTCGCATTGCCAACTGTGCAGCTCGATGACGATGAATCACCTTCATCATAAAGGGTTTGCTGACAACGCATCTCCGACTGCGCGATTGGAACCAACACATTGACTGCATCCAAAGCGATCAACACTGACGCATTGCCCCCTCTGCTCTTCACATCGGAAAATCGATGTTGACGCATCCTCCATCCAAAGGTACTTTTTCAGCGGGACAAGGTTGGTCCCTGCATCCGACCCACGCTCCTTAGCAGTCTGCCTGAACTTTCAGACTTGACCTGTTCAAGCTCGACCAGATTGGCCGGTTGGCTCATTAAGTTTCTAAGCACTATATATGCAGGCATTCTTTTAAAAAATCATATCTCGATTGCTACTGTTTTGATTTTTGTTGTTTTTGTCTTGTTCATTAAATTAACTCTTTTCTAACCAGGTGTGGTATCTTTTTATGGATCAAATCTGTTTATTGTTTGAAACGTATAAACATATAAAATACAGCACATCGCAGCACAGCGGATAAAATACACCACCGCAGCAAGAAAGCTCCAGATCTATAGACAGGAGTCCCTCCATTAGATCCCTGAACCATGCCCAAAGAGACCTCACTGCCAGCCTCCTCTTTGCGATCCAATGCGCAGACGGCGAACGCACAAAAGTCTTTCAAACTGCGAGTCCCGCACATGATAAACCAAGCAAACATATAAGTAAAGACATACCAACAATGCTTCCCTTCCAGAGTCCATGTCGTCCCTCGGTCTCACCACTCCCCCACCCCACCCTCCCACACAGCCCAGCCCTCCCAAACATCTCTCCACACAGGCACTCTGACCAAGGTTCAAGTCAACCCCAAAACTTTCAAATAAGCCGGACATGTCAACTCTGTAAAATCTGTGGATAAAATCTGAAGGAATGGCTTCTATAATATGACCAAGTCTCCCACCCGCTGCTGAGAGGCCAAGGTGAGCTTTTCCATGGCGAGCATAAACCACAGCTTCTGGAGGCATGAGGTATGCATCGGGACCCTATCCGTACCCCACACAGCTAGAATCAGCTGCAACGCTGCGTTGAGTGCCAGGGCCATCTGTCACCCCTTTAGCGATCTCCGGGGAAAGGCGAGGGGATTGGGCAACTCCAGCAAGATGTACGATGGAAATCTAGGGATCATAGTATGGAACGCTGCATTGATAACATCTATAATGCCCTCCCAATAACGATGGAGCTTGGGACAATGCCAGAGTAAATGCACAAGCGTGCCCATGCCTCCACACCCCCTCCAGCAGAGGCTAGACTTAACGGGGTCCCATGCGTGTATCCTTGCTGGAGTGTAATACCAGTAGGAGGCCACCTTATATTATGTCTCCGTCCCTGCTGCATTATAGGCTGTATGAGTTATTCAATAGAATATACTGTCCCACTCCTCATCTGAAAATTCCCTCTCCAGCTCCCTCTCCCATCTCAACTGCCCCTTAGACGTTGGAGGGCGCTTCTCCCCTTGCAGAAGCCGATAAATTTCTGAAATGACTCTTATCATCCTTCTTCATCAACAGCCATTTCTCGAATGGCGTAAGAGGCCTATCTATTAGTGCTCTGTTGGCCGGTAACAAAGCCCAGTGCCATATCTGATAATACATCAGCCTATCCGCCTCCGACAAGCCATACGCCTCCCTCATCTGATCAAAGGACAGCACTCCTTGCTCATCAAAGAGGCTTCCTACCCTCTTGCAACCCCCCTCGTACCAC
Organism: Pleurodeles waltl; assembly: GCF_031143425.1. NCBI lineage: Eukaryota > Metazoa > Chordata > Amphibia > Caudata > Salamandridae > Pleurodeles > Pleurodeles waltl. The sequence continues at coordinate 621,622,746 of NC_090437.1, read as the reverse complement.
CATCTCAGGCCTTCCACACGGGGCCCAGGCTCGAAGTCAGGATTCGCGCCTATGGGGGTCATCGGAGACGGAAAAGAAGTCAGCCCCGATCGACAGGCCACCGCGTCCCATATGCGTAACGTTGCTCCCGTGATCGGGGAAGAATAAAGTCCCCCCGCCCTGTGCCGACGCCGAAGCCAAGGCTCCTTCCGTATATGAGATCCCGCCACCGCCTAATCCATAAAGCACCAATGTTTATCAGTGAGTGGGCGACTCCACTCTAAAAGAAAACGCAACTGCGTCGCCTGAGAATATTTCAAAAGGCAGGGAATAGCAAGCCCCCCGCTCTTAGGGCGATATAAAACCCGTCGCGGGAGACGTGCCGGCCAACCCTCCCATACAAATCTCAGCACCGCTGATTGAAGAGTGGCTATCGTCCGAGGTGGTGGAGTCAGAGGAAGCACCTGAAACACATAGTATACGTGGCAAGACTGTCATCTTCACCGCCGCCACTCTACCCAGCCAGGACAGTTTGTGTTTTCCCCAGGACTCCAGGTCTCGCTGTACTTCACGAACCAACTTCGTGTAATTCAAGCTCGCCGTCTTTGCAGCGGAAGTCGCCAGCTCAACCCCTAGATAGGAAAGGCGCGAAGACGACCAAAGAAAGGGGTATCTAGCTCTCAAGTCATCCTCATGGTCCGAGCTTACCGACAAGCTAAGGACCTGAGACTTCTGTATGTTCACCCGAAATCCCGGAACCTGGCCAAACTCAGCAATTATCTCCATAAGCGCAGGCAGCAAAGTCGCGGGCTCCGCCAGTGTAAGGATCACATCATCTGCATACAAGATAATGAGATGGTGGTCTCCTCCGAATTTCACACTGGAAAAAAAAGGGCTGTCCCGCAAACGCTGCGCCAGGGGCTCCATATATAGTGCAAACAGAAGGGGAGAGAGCAGGCATCCCTGTCCAGTCACACGCATGACAGGAAACGGCAGAGAAAGCACGCCATTAACCCGGACCGCCACTATGGGACACCGATAGACGCATCGGATCCAAGACCTAAAACCGGGGCCCAGTCCGTAACGCTCAAGTACTTGGAAAAGATACGGCCAATGAACCCTATCGAACGCCTTTTCCGCATCAATAGTGAGGAAAAGCGCCTCCCTACAGGATCGATCTATTTTGTCTAACAGATGCAGAAGCTGCTTTGCTTCGTATTGTCGCTACATTGTCGGTTTGGTATAAAACCTGACTGATCCGGATCAATAAGACCCGGCATATAAAGATTAAGGCGAAAAGCGAGAATTCCAATGAATATCTTAGCATCTATATTCAAGAAGGAAATCGGCCCATATGAAGCGCACTCCTCTGGGTCTTTACCCAGCTTATGTATAACTGCAATGGTAGCGTCCAACATGCTAGGCGCCAGGGCCCCGATGTCCGAAAAGAATTGAAAAGCCGCACCAAGAGCGGCGCGAGCTCCATGCAAAAAGTCTTATAGAATAGTTCCGTAAAACCATCAGGGCCAAGGGACTTGCCGACTTTTAGGCGAGAAATCGCCAATATAACCTCTTCCAACCTTATCGGTTGGTCCAGAAAAGACGCCTCCTTCTCACCAAGAGGAGTGATTGCTATGCCCTCCAGGAAAGAATCCAGGGCCATACTATCCCTCTCGTCCGCCGCGTATAACCCCCAGTAGAACTCCGCAAATGCCTCGGCAATCTGATCACTCGTGCGCGCCTCCTTTCCGGTAGGAAAGCAGACCAGTTTTATCGTCGACGCTGCGCTCGCAACTGGTGCGCCAAGAGCTTTTCGCACCTATTGCTCCCAATGTAGTATTTATGCTTAAGTCGCACTACTGCATACTCCGCCCTGTCCCAATCTAGCCGCTTCAGCTGCTGCCTCACCTTCTCTAATTCCTGCCAGATTCTGGGCGTGCCAGTGGATTTATGGGAACGCTCCAATACAGCCACCCTTTGCTCCTCCCTTATCTCTCTCCTTGCCTTATTATCTCTCGCGGACAGTGCTATCACCTCGCCCCGCACTACTGCCTTCAGGGCCCCCCACACAGTCTCTAAAGAGGTGCTGCCATCGTCATTAAAGCGAAGATAGTCTGTGATCACGCGCCGGAGCAACTCCACCGCTGCCGCACTCTGGAGCAAAGAATCCCTAAAACGCCAGCCCAGAGTACCCACCCGGTCCACCTCCATGGTAACCTCTACAGTAATAGTAGCATGATCAGTCAAGGCTCGAGGCTCAATCGTGGCCTCCCTAACCCGGGAAATAAACTCCTGTGAGGCCAGAAAAAGATCGAGCCGTGCATAAGTCTTGGTCGCCGCTGAGTAAAAGGAGTAGTCCCGAAGCGTGGGATGCGACTTCCTCCACACATCCTCCAAACCACATTCAGCCAGCCACTGACGCCCCGCCTCCGACAATGCCCCAGCCTGCCCAAAGCGGTGACCCGAGTGGTCAAGCTCATTATCCATCACCAAGTTAAAATCTCCGCCCACCAAAATGGCACTATCTGGCGAGTTAAGCATGGGGGGAACCGCCTGTCTCAGGAAAGCCTCCTGCTGGGCATTCGGAGCATAAAGGGAAGCAATAGTGAAGGAGAAGGCCCCAAATCTTATTCTGATAGCCAGAAACCTGCCTTGCACCTCGTGTATTTTCCCCACTACCTCCCCAGCAAAGGTCCTCAAGAGCAGTATTGCCACCCCAGCATGTTTTGTAGTTGCTGAAGACCAAAATTGTCTAGGGAACCACCTTGAACGTAGGCGAAATGTGTCTTTTGCAATAAGTGTGTCTCTTGTAATAAACAGATATGACTCCCGGATTTCTCAAGACCCGACAGAATCGCTAACCCCTTGGTCGGGTTGTTAAGCCCACGGACATTCAAGCTTAGACACTTAACTGTCATACAGCGCAAAGAGAAGGTCGCTCAAGAGGTGAGGAGCTCCACGGAGGGACCAAGACCCAGAACAGCACCCAGCCGCTCCGAACCACATGGCCAAACCGCTGTGACCCCTAATGACCAGACTCCCAGGGAAGCAAGCCAACATATAACTATAGCGCACAACAGGTGCTCATAACATAAAAGTCCTCTCACACACATCCTAAAAGAGGAAAAAGTCTCAGCAGGGCCGTAGAACCACACAAGGTCGTCCACCAAGTCCAACGACCCTGCCGCCAGGCCCCTCTCAAACGGCCGTAGGCCTGCAGTAAGCGACCCACAGCTGTCCAACGGTCCCCAGCCGCCCATCGTCTAGGCACTTGTCCCAGCTGCCACGCTGCTCACTGCCGATTGACGTTCCGACATCTGTTCCGATGCAGTAGGGCGCTGCTGTTTCCTCCTCCTCTCTTTCCTCCGCCAGCGCGGGCGATCCCCGCCGACCGGGCCCAGCTTCGGACACCGATCCTGGTTATCCCCCACCAAGCCCAGGATCCGGTTCGCTTCCGATATTGACTTCACCTGGCGAAGCTGATCCTCCCAGCGGAAGACAAGGCAGAACGGGTGACCCCAAGAATAGGACACAGCATGTGCACGCAAATGCTCTGTAATAGGCTTAAACTCACACCGCCGTTGCAAAGTCTGAACCGAGAGGTCCTGGTATAATTGAAGCTGATGCCCTCTAAAGTGGACCTGCAGGAGATTGCGTGCCTGTTGCAATATGCTTTCTTTCAGACCAAAGTTGTGGACACACACCAGAATATCCAGCGGGCGATCCCCAGCTCCGGCAGCGCGGCCCATGCAATGGACTCCATCCAAGGCGATCTCCCGGGACTCCTCTAGGCCAAGGACCGAGCGGATCAGCGCCACCACAAAGTCTCCAATGTCTTCCTTCTCAGCCCCGGTCAGGACCCCTCTAATGCGGATATTATGTCTGCGTGACCGATTCTCCAGGTCCTCCACCGCCATCTGAAGGAGATCCTGCTGCTCCCGCAATCTTATGAACTCCTGTTGCAGGTCTGCCACCTCCTCACCGCGAGCGGTTTCACCATCCTCAACCTGTGCTACCCGCTCACCCAGGGATGTAAGCTCAACTCGCAGCTCCTTCACCTCTTGAGATATGTCTCTACGGAGTTCCTGCCTATCGCTCCGGAGCGACTGGAACAAGGAGGTAAGGAAGCCCTTCGTGACTGGCGCTGCCTCGTCCTCTTCCATCTCCCTCCTTGCCTCCGGAGACCTCGCGGCCGGCGGCTCTTCAGGGGCCCCACCCGGCACCGGGCGTGCCCTGTCAGCATGTCTCTTACTGTCCGATCCCGCTTGGGCTTGGAGGCCGCCATCACCTCTGCCCTCTTACTGCGATTGCACAAGTAACTCAACCGGGCCTCTTCACGTTGTCACCAGGGGACCGAGTCCCCCCTCGCCTCACACCCCCAGCTGCAGCTGCTGACCTCTCCACTGCAGAGCAATCTGTGAGTCTCTTCCACGTCGCTGCTTGCCTCTGGTTTAATCAGGGCCACCACGTCGATGAAGGCTCCACCGCACCAGCGCCAGGCAGCTCAAGAGCGACCCAGCCTGCTCGCCGTCTCTTCTGGGGGCTCCTCTCTAAAGGGCCAAGCAAGGTGGGCGCAACCGTCTCTGGGGCCCCGGCACTCGGCTCACCACCGGGTCCCTGTCATGGGCCCCACCTCACCTCAGAGGCGCAGCCCCCTCCAGGGCTGCCGCCGCGCCTCCGCGCCCAGCCAACAGGCCGCTGGGCCCCAGGCCCACCACGCAACTCGAACATCTGCACTCCACGCCTGCCGACAACAGGCGCTGGCTCAGGCTGCGCAGCTCTGCGCCGTCGCCAGTCTCGGCCACAGGTGCCCCCGACTTCCCACAGCACCAGGCAGCACGGCAGGGCACCCCGAGCCAGCAAATGCTGTGGTCACAAGGCAATCTCGGAGGCCTGGGTGGCGGAGCTCGGACCATCTTGGCCACGCCTCCGTGTGGTATCTTTTTGTGTGGCGTTTTCACTGTTTTAAGTGTTGCACAAATACTTTACATATTGCTTCCTATGTTAAGCCTGCCTGCTCTATGCCAAGCTACCAGAGTGTGAGCACAGGTTAATTTATGGTGTGTATATGACTTACCCTGACTAGGACTGTGATTCCAGCTTGGATAGGGTGCATACCCCTGCCAACCAGAAGCCCAGTTTCTAACTTGGAGTCTACGTCTTGTCTAGTTATTGCACCCCTCTACCTGGGATTCTACTGCCACTCAGTCAGATCTCAATGCTTGCACAATACATTCTTGTACTCCATCTGCCAGTGGTCCCTTGGCCGCTGCTCATTTCCAGGTTTATCAGTGGCTGCACCTCTGGCTGGCATGGCACACATATCCAGGAAATCCTCTTCCTTTTGTTATTCACACTCAGTCTCTTGTGGTTTAATGACTAGGGGAATAGGTAAGGAGAAAATGGGACAATAAATAAAAACACATGCCTTAATCTTTGCCTAAAGTAACTTAGTTAGATTTCCAGTTTCTTCTGGGAGTCTTTCATCCACAGACTTAGGATTCATGCTTACATGTACAGGCCTCCTCATACCATTGCCAAAGGTATGGCAACTGTTCAGCATCCATCTTGTTTTTTCAGATTGTAGCTTCTTTTTTTAAATGTCCTAGTCTCTCTATATATACATATTGAAGGTACCATGTTCTTGAAAGGACTTCTTCAAATTCTTGTTATTGAGTTCTATCCATTTTTTGAGATACTTGCACACGGTTTTACCACACTGGTAGTACATAATGTGGGCAGGAGTCCCACTCGGTGGTGGCTCAATAGGTTTAGCTTTTTCGGCAGTCACCATTTCTTTGCGTTCACGCAAACACAAAAAACAGGAAAGAGGATTTGTTGGCCTTCTGCCTGTAGCTCATCCTGTTTGTGGGGACAGAAAGGAAACAAAGTAGAGTAGGGATTTTCTCAGTTATTTCTCTAAGTGGTCTCATGGGAGAGGTATCTTACTTTCACACCCAACGGTCCCCTTGTGTTAGTCTGAACTTTGGTTCAGTAAGGGGCTGGAGTGGCTAGATCATAGGGCTCTTCTGACACACATTCATCTTTTAAGGGATTGTGTTTTGTTTCCTGGCACTCCTGCCTATCTTTTCTGCTTTCACACTATTTCTAGAACCTATTCGGTCAAAACCATAGACTTGCACACATTCAATCCTCCCATTCCTACTTACTCAATAAGTTTAGTATCCCGTTATTTCTAACTCGGATGATGCTTTTTTGTGCTCCTTTAATACATTTCAAATATAAGACAATAATAAATGCCATGCAAGCAAGCAAGATACACTAAGCGGTCACACTACACCTAAAATGGTGGTTCAATCTGCTTACCCTGTGGTTTAATCACCGGCTCCAGAGTTGGGCCTTGGTCCACCCCAGTTCCCCTGGAAAATCTCTCCCTTACTTCTGGTGCCTGGGGTGGACATGAGGAATTGGGCCCATTGCTCTCCTGTTTGCCTAGCGAAGATTGTTCACGGCACACAATGCACCAGCTTCTGTAAAAGAAAACAAAATATTTGGGATAGCACACAGAAGTTTAACATAAGTTTAATGCAATAGAGCCAGTAAGCATTCGAAAATAAAGCAAGGCAATTGCCGTTTCAATGGACCAGGCTTTTTCTTTGATCGACTGGAGCAAATGATGCTAAATTACATAACATTCCTGGTCATTTTTGTACAATTCCAGTAAATGCATTTAAATGGAAGCAGGGGCAGGTGATAAAATATAAAGTTGCATATAACCGCTAACGAGCAGGTGGCAAGAAATTCTAGTAAGAAGGAAAGCAAGAAGCCCTTCAAAAGGAAGATCTAGTTAACACTAACAGGAGCAGACACATTGCTGCATTCTGCCAACGTCAGAACAAGTCTAGGTTTTGCTTGCACTATTCAGTCGAAATGTGCAATGTACAACGGATCTGAACTATAAGTCATTTAAAATGCATGCAAATGTAGTAAATACTAAAGCTTTAGAGGTCTTAACACCAGTACAATAAACGTCGTTCTTGATTAATAAAATGTAACAGTGCATGTTAAGGCGTACATAGGTACTAACATTTTCATTATAAACACAAAGGCATTAAAGCACATATGTAGGTAATTTCACTTTCCCATTGGTGATTGTGTATGTATATATATATATATATATATATATATATATATATATATATATATATATATTTTAAACTGTATTGTCAAGAATGGGAATCACTGAGGAACACCACATTGTATCACATACCTAAAAGGTGATAAACCCAAGGAAAGAATCCAATCGGCTACTACTCCTGAGGTCCTAAAGTCCTGGTTAGAAGGACACCAAGATCTAGAGTGTGCAATCCAGCAGATAAATCCAGTATGATCATACCCTCTGCTTACCCTTCAAGTATATTTCTGACATCATCCACTGCTCTGGCCAACATAGATTTCTTTTCTTTTCCCAGAAAAGAAGGGAAAAAAAAAAATCAAACTGCTAAGAATCCAGGAGGTCGGGGTGGTCCAAATAGGATCAAAGCTGCCAGCAACAATTCTCTGCAGAACGTTTTCTAGAAAGGTGATGCAAGTGATGGGACAACAGTTTCTACTAGCGAACAAAGAAGTGTTTTCTTTATTTCAAGAAGGAAAGCCTCCACACTCCTCTTCATCATGAAGGCACTGAATCAGTAGCCAGGGAGCAGTTGAACATTTCTGGATACAAAAGATGATCATGGCTGCCAGCACTTACATGGTTGACACTTTATAGATAATACGAGGTGACCCAGACTTAACTGTATATCAGTTCTGTTACCGCCGCCACAGAGGTGGCATAGAAGGCCGTCCATTTGTACTTCGTATGTTATGAGGATACAAAACTGGACAAAATTACATCTGCTATATGGAACTGTTTGATGGTATAATAGAACTTTTGAATTTTTGGTATGAAAGTGTCATTTCATCCCCAAAGTCTTCGGATGGAGTCACTTTCTTCATGTAACACGAGAGCTGCAGAATATTTTTTAGGTCTCACGTAATGGCAGCATCAGCTGTCTTGTCAAAAGATCTACTGTGTACAATACCAATCCTTACAAAAGGGCTTTGGGTCATCCCATTGCGTATCGTGTTTTTTTTTTTTTTGGTCAATCTCGTTTGCTTGCTTCCTTTTCTTGTGTTTTGGTCTTCCCTGGAGCACAGCTTCTTTATCATTATTTTGACTGGATGACTTCACTCATATTGTTCTTCTGCCTACGTTAAGGGAACTACTTTTTAGGGTCGAGCGAGCAAAGCGCTCTGTCCCTGTTGTAATCTCTCTGTGGGCTTTTAACCACGTCCATCAGTTTGGTTGGTTTGTGGGCTTGCCTTTTAAAATTCGCTTCATTTCGTTAGTGAAAGGCATGCATACGTCATGCCTTTTCCGGTGGTTAGCCCTCCCGAGTGCACTGGTAAAGTACTGAAAACATACGAGGCTCCATGTTTTCGGTATGGTTTCTGGACTACATTTTCTCTTTATTGCGTAGATGTATGTTGTTGGATGACTCCATGTTACAGGACTAATAAAACAGTTTTTAAAACAGATGTCTTTGAAAAAGTTCTTTAATGTCCTGCTTCGTGTAGGCTGTAGAATCAGTTGACACCGTCTCTGTATTATTTATATATTCTTGAGGCCCTACTTCCTTGCAGCAAAATTTAGTCCTGACAAAGCCCCCACAGAATATTAGTCCCCAAGGGGGGTTGCATGCATCTAGGGAGCCTTATAGTAATGAGTTAATTAACAATAATATTGGTCAGACATACCAGCCAATATGGTAGTACTTTTATTCAAGCATAGGTAACGCCAGTGTTATTCAGCATCTACCAAGTAATATGGTAATTTCTTCATGCACATAAACACCCTGGACAGATACAGTTTGCTTTCTTGTAGACCTCTAAGTGGAAGAATACATCTTGGGTAAGCTCGCAAGCCTCTCCCATAATAAAAAGCGATGTCACATTATATCAATATTAACTCTGCAATAAACGGTGTAGTTTCAATAAAAACTAGTGCTATTCGGTGATTTTCACTGGTAATAAACCAATCGATTTAATTCTCAGCACTTGTTCATTAATTTTTATTTAATAACTGCCCTTGAGCTCACAGTGGCAAAATAAAATAAAACGCATGTACATACAAAAATTAGGCAACAGACCATTCAGAGACAAATCATCATATTCGTGTAAATTAACTTGTGTCCAAGCAACACATCTAGTTTAGACAATAATACGTATCCTGTTCTAAATAACCTCACAGTCAAGTACCTTTCAGCCTCCAAGTGATTTCGGAGTCATCAGCAGGATAAGGAGAATTTACAGCATGTGCACAGGAATTTCTGAAAAAGTAATTAATGACGGTACTACTGAGTCGGGTCAAATAATGGGCCACAAACGGTTCCTACATGATAATAATGAAGAAATTGCTGTTAGGCAGAGAAGATATTTAGTTATATAAAGATTCAGGGGTGACATGCATGTCAGGTAACCTGTGAGAAGGTATACAATTCATGAAAACTAAAAGGACACTGGGAAAGCATCATAGTCATGATGAAAGCCAAGTAACCCATTGAGGTATCAGTGAGTTGGATGAAACATGGTGACCCGGAGACACTAGAGATACTAAAGCTCATGCTAAGTGTTTTCAACGTTAGCAGTTGTCCTTTAAACAAAAGGAACATCTGGATACCTTAGACAATTTAACTTTAAGATCCCTCAAGATATTAAAGAGCACCCTTGGTTCTCAAGGTTGAGCCCGCCCAGATACACTAGGTAGCTAGAGGAGGACTCGGTGATGGAAGCATCCCACTAGTAATACTAGTGGGTGAGATTCCTGATAAAATCCTAGGGTGGTTTTGTTGGGTGGATGAAAAGGGACAGTTAATAACACAGAGGGGCTGCCTCTTGTGGATTTTTCTTCCCATTTCCCCCATCTAGACATAATCCCATGGCCAGGTCCCACACCTAGCCGCTGCCTGTGAACATGCAGAGGCCCCAGACACAATGAACTGTCAAAGCAGATAGTAAAACAGTCCTCAAACAGCCAAGTGTTGCTTGACAAAATATTTACCCACATCTAACATGTCTGCAAACAACAAAAATAACACATTACACAATATCACGCATTAAATTAGATCAGATGGCATATGGATGGAATCCTAATTTTCAAATACAAAAAAAGTGATGTAACCGCTTGATACAATGCCACTAAAGAACAACGGAATAGCAATTTGATAAAATGTATGATAAGGCCTCATGGGTTCAACAACACAATGACCAATAACGTCCTCGATGTCACAGGCCTTGACAAAATACAAAAGCATTCCTAACACAAAGAAACAGTTCTGCAATTACCATTTCTCATCAGTGTCACTCCAACGACTTAGTTAAGCCATCGTGCAAAGTCTTTTAAACTCATGAACATACTCAGTCTCTCATTTTCACATTTCAAAGTGAAAGCAGGGTTTGGAAGATAGACTGAAGGTGTTAGATTCGGTGGAAGGGTATATTACGGATGTACCATAACTGGTACATTTCAGGACTTTTTAAATGTTGTGATGTAGCCACTACTGACCCCTAGACCACCCTGTCAACCGTAATTTACCTTTATCTATGTATTTTAAGGGTATGTGTATGTGCAATTATAGCTCCGGTTGGCCCTTTGCTCAGAGCCACATGGCCAAAGGCCATGCTCATCTGGATCAGCAATGCACCGATTAGTGCAGGGCCTGGCTTCAAGTCAGGTCTTGCCCCTAAAGCCTCCATGCAGGCCCAAAGGCAGCCTCCAGTTGGGATGGTGCCACAAGGTAGCCTAGGACCTGATATGAATGGAAAAACACACATGCAACTGAAGTTGAGTGCAGGAGGTTGGCCACAGGGCAAAAGTAAGTGCCATGCACAACCAGAGTTGCGTACATGGGGTAATAAGTGCAGAGCCTCGCCCAGGCCAGCCCCTGCTGTCCCCAACAGGCTGGGACCTATACTCAAAGACTGTGAAGAAGGACCGAAAGCATACATTAGCCTGTGTGAGGTGCAAGAAGGAGAGGGATCTGTTGCAGCTGAATTTGACACGAAGCATGACGTGGCCACACACACACCAAAAGCATAATTCTTAAAGAATGCTACCTTTTGGTAGGTATGGCTGGCGAAGGTGCATTGGGGAGGCCCACTTCTTCCCTTTCATTCACAATCCCTTGATGGAGGCTGGAATTTTATGCTGGTGTAGTTTGTTATGTGGTGGGCAGCTGTTGCTCCAATCCCCTTAGGGGTACAGTTGGGGTTAGTTCAACTTGTTTTCAAGATGGATCTAGGAAGAAAGGACTTAACAGCCAGACTACGTTTTGAGCGTGCTGATGGCTGGGCAGACGCTGGTCTTCTGGCAGTCAACACCATTAGCAGGAGATGAACCCTACATTTCAAATTGTTGAAAATGCACTTCTCTAAAGAATACTACCGCAAAATGCATTAATAGTCCAAAAATTTGCTGTCTCTCTAATCACGTGTAGACTTTATGCATGTCTTTGACCCAATAAAGCGTCCCTCTGCCTACTGGCTAGGTTTGTGTTATATAAATACCACATATATTCCAAAAACCCTGTTCTACACAACGGAGTGGGTCTATAGTACATACAGAATATGTCTGCATGGCTTTATCGGGAAGTAACCCCTAATTGATGGGGCTTAGCTTGGGCCACTATACTTCCACAATACGCTTACCGAACTCTCAAGCTACGGAAAAGAGGGTACCATCTTTCAAAAACACTATTGGCTATGAGCTCTGCCATTCTTTTAAAGAAAACATGGGGTCCACAACTGACCCAGGGGAGATGGGGAAGCTTTTAAAGTGGTAATTAGGGACTACCACATTAGAAAAACATATGGGGTCAAGATGGAACTGTATTGTGTGATGGAATCCCTTGAAAATCGATGGGGGATCTGGAACAGACGGTCTCATACAGAAATTAGTTATGTGAAGGATTGACTAAGGATGAGAGGTGTGCCCAAAAGATGGTGTGAGATGTTTAGATTGCTGAGCCTATGTGGCTAAGCGACATGATGAAGGAGACAAGACTTGGAGAATTTTAGTCCAACTAATCGAGCCCCTATCCAACACAGCCTCAATAACGTGCATGAAATACAGCTGAAGAGAAAGTATACATAACAGGAAATCAATCCGGTATTTCTGGATTGCTATGTTACATTATGCACAAAAGTCGATGAAATAGACCGGGAATTTGGGATTTGAATAAATATTTAGACAAGGCTCGGATAGTCTCTCTTCTACCTGAACAGCTGTAGCAATCAGAATTGTTACTGACTAAACAGGAAATTAAGAAAAAGGAATTTGCCAGAGGAAAATCCCCAGGCGCAAATAGCCTACCACTAGAATTCTACCAGATGTACAGATACTTTGACACCTAGAGTAGCAACAATGTATGCCTCGGCGACCTTGAAAGGCCTGCTGCTTCCTTTGACAAAAGTGTCACTGATTCACCCTCTCCGGAAGCAGCACACAAGATGTTAAACATCAATTAAAAAAATCCTCAGCAAAGAATTTCAAGCAATATGCTCTATTTACTGCTGGCTGTTCGTGCTGTCCAAAGTGAGTTTCTCCCTTGCTTTAATCCCTTTCCTACTATACAGAGATTATTCTATGTGCTTTAACCCCCTCCATTTTCTGTGGCCCGCCCAGGAGTGATAACTATTGATCTAGAAAAGGTCTTTGACACAATCATCTTGACATATACTTTCACAATACTACAAAAATTGGGCTTTGACTGGAACATGTTAAAATAGATCTTATTACAACACGGATATTTCGCCAGAGTTTGGACAAGTAGAGTAGTCTCAAACCAGTACAAGAAAGACAGCAGTAAGTGACCATCTGCGTGCAGGGTTGCCACCTGATGGATCAAAAATCTACTTGAGTTTCTGGCTTCATGAAGAACCAATTCAGAACTGACCCTCAGAGACTACTGAGCATGGACACAGCAGTAGTACTAGCTGCTTGTCCATTCATCACACATATACTGGTGCATGCCTGCACACGGCTTCCCCGCAACTGGATCACTGCCCTACCACTGATGCAACAAATAAAGAAGGTTATTTATTTACCCTTCTGATGCCAGAAAGGGTCTAGAGGTGTGCTGCTCAAGCAGAGGCTCGTTCATGTTGCAACTAAACAGCAATACAGTGTGGAATCCATTCGCTTACTGTTTCTTTGGATTTCCTCCACATTTGTCTACCCTGGTGTTCAAGTATGCAGTACTATGGACTAAGAGGTTTTGTCTCTGCTAGTCATCATCCAGTTTGTCATTATCACATCAGTTTGCCAAAGGCTGGTCTTTATTTCTTTGCCCTAAAACATTTGCCTCCTCATGTGCAACAACAACCAGACCCTCATTTCAGGCAACGTTTTTCACTAGAGTGAGCTACATCAAAAGGCTCCAACACATGTAAACTAAGGACATAGGTCTACACCAAGGACACAGAACTCTGGGGGGACCAACAACACAAGCTTGCTCTTGTGCAGTTCCACTCTGTGTCTATTACAAATGCTTAACACTCATTCCAATGTGGCATAAGCTGTGTAGCAATTTAGATCTAGCATTTGGTTGCACTTCACCAAAAATGTATATAGTGCAGTGTGGTGTCCCCAGAAGTCTCCACAGACTACGATCACCTACAGCGCCTACCTCTTTACAGGCCCTTTCTCACTTTATGGTAGTTAAATACACTCACTACTTTCTACTTTGGTGGGGCATTCTGAACAAAATCCCAATGAGGCACTATATTTTCCTTCTTCCTCCTTTGCAGTCATATACAGGACACTGGTCCCTCACAGTATGAGTGGGTATTGTGTAACAAGCACATACTCCTTGTGGCACATCATATCAGGGGTAGTGTTGTGAGCATTTCTGGTGGGTATGCACTTGGAAAAGAGGAACACCGACAAACATGCACAGCGATGGGTGCTTGCACACCTTTCAGGTAGTGGAAAAGCACACCTCAGTCAGGTAGTTGGCCATTTTTAATACACAGTTACTGCTGTTAAACGTAGAAGTCGTTTATTTCCAAGGTAGCAATGGAAAGGTACGACAAACCTATGAATAGAGGGTGCGGGAAGGTAACTTATCCATGGGGAACATATTTTCCAGGTAGACAAAAGGGACATTTCTTGTGTATATGCACGTTTGCAACACATTTACGCGTGAACATTTTCACCCGATGGCAATCCCTATTGCGCACGCTTAATTTCAATGCATTGAAGCACTAAAGGAAATCGGTCTGTAGAATTCGTTCAGCATTCATGGGGTTCTTCAGGATTTAGTTAAAGGTTTCAAACGTATGGCAAATAATCGGGAGGTGACTTCCTTCCTAAATATTAAACGGAGTGCAATCCATGGAAGTTTTAGGTTACTGGCTCATATTTTTGGACGTGTTGTAATTTTTATTTCTGGTCTTAAAACAGTCAAAGAAGACTTGAGTGAAAGAGGGACAGTTTGATTTGTATTTTGACCGTGGACTTGCTGAAGTGTACGATAGCTGAAGGTAAAAAACACAGAGAAACAATATGATTTTTTTTTTTTTTTTTAAGACAAAAAACAGAAGTCTCCCTCTAAATGAGGGGTGTTGACGTAAACTTTCAAAGGCACCTTTACGGAATTTTAGTTTGCTTTCACTCCTTTTGTTGGTAGACGGTGAACATCGAGTAGTCCAAACTGCATGTAAATTGTAAGAATAACGTTTAATAAAGCCTACCTGACAGACTTCAACTGATAAATACAATCCTAACGCAGCACAATATTTCAGGCGTTGGGATAAAAAATGCAGACACCCACGTTTCTGTAATGCCAACCATGTATGCCTTAGTAAACCTCACCCTTTTAGCTCGCAAAGGAAAATAGCTACGCGCCGACGGAAAACTTCAAAGGGTTTTCCCGACCCTCCTTATCCTCCGTTTGCCCCCTCCCTCCGCGCGGAAGCCATTGAATTCTGGGATTTACAGCTTCCTCCCAGGGATCACCTGTGCTGCCGTTTAAATACCAGTTTGTTTCTTCAGCTGTCTAACTTTTTGCTTTCCGCTGACCCCCGGTTTTATAATGAGCCTGTTTATTTGCTCTTGCAAATTGGGTTTTTCTAGATGACAAAAAAGAACAAAACACGAGCCATCAAACACTTTAGGGATGGGGCGAGCCTTTGATCATTGACCCCGCAGAAGGGACATACATACCTTCCGCCCGCTGCTACATTTTAGGTTCTTAATTGCGCCAAGATACTGAAATGCGTCCGCCCTTTTATTTTTGCCCCTTTTTTAAAAAATAATATTGCGTTAACGATCTCGTAAAGAATAAAAAATCCTTTACTTGGTTCAACCGGAGGTAAAAAAGTGTTCGTGTAGTTTTTGAGGTATAGTTACTCAAACATTCCTTTAAAGGTCCCAACCAATTTGCTGAGCAACCGAGACGTTTCTCCCAGTGCCCTTTTAACAGCGCACTAGACCCAAAAGGAAGAAACAAACCTGTGATGTAAACACGTCTTTGGACAGACGCCATCTTTTCCTCGATAGATATTTAGCCTGTGTGGCAACCTAGGAATGAAGGCAGCGTGCCAATCTCCTATCTGTTAGAAAAGCAGACAAACATGGAAGTAATACATGGGTGGTGGCGTGTATTGGTGGCGTGTATTTGTGGCTTGTGGATTTATTCCAATCTGCTGCTGCTGCTGCAGCTACGGAGCGTCTGAAGGGACAGCCACGTGCTGGAGGCCTCACGCAGGAAAAGAGCTCGTGCGATTTCTGTTTGACTAGGAGCCTTGCCACTGTTGAAGTTCAAAGTGCAGTCTCCAGTATTTAGCTGTTCCTACCCTGTGTGTTTGGTAGGGCAGGAACGAATGATGCAACCCTAGTTATTATTTCCCGAGTCTTGTCATTTCTCAAAGCCGTACCGTACAAGAAGGTTGCAAAGGTATACAGCATTTTGTGTTTTTTCCTTCTTTAATTATTGAAGGCAGTCTCTCTGTCTTTTACGTCAAGGTCCCCTCGCATTGTAGCGTTCGCCCACTGTGCGCCCTCCAGCTCCCCATGGCTTTAACCTTCTATTAGTTTAGTCTCGCATCATTGTCTTTTACAAACTTTGATGAAATTTGATTACACACATTGCTTCCATATCACTCAAACTGATTGATTTACTGAGGACGTTTGAGGTTGATTTACTGAGGACGTTTGAGGGGCTCATTTGACCCCCATATGAACAGGAATACAGTTGTGACTTTGAAGTGTAAGACTGGTATGGACGCTTTTTATCAGCACTCTTTGCCAGCTAATTATTGAACGATGATCTCCATTATTCCTTATCCTATACGCAAGGACACTGTAATTATGCGTCAGGAGAGGGCCAAATTATGTGGCAGAGTTGAGTAAATTATGTGGAAGAAAAGGCAAATCTCAATTTTTGAACTTGTAACACTGTCTGGGCAATGGTTGCACCTCATTAGTACCATTTAAGCACCCAAATATCAGTAGTGGCTGCTGCCAGGAAGGGGTCGGCGGCAGCACACAGAGCAGAGGTTGTGTGTGTGTTTGGGGGGTGTAATAGCAAAAATAAACTTACCTGCTGCCTCCGTGTTCTGCTGCTCCAGCTGCCTCTCGTCGTCTTCCGCCCTCCCCACCCAATCCAGACGCTTCTTTCATGCTGTTTCACAGAAAGAAAGAAGCACTGGGATTGGCCTGAGTGGGCAGAAATGCTGCTCAGGGAGGGAGTGCGACACTGCGCTTGGTCTCCACCGGCTGTGCAACACAGCCAGGTGGAGAGTTCTAAGTGCGTATGTCAGTTTGGCTGACCTCGGCTGTTGAAACTGTCATGCGCACGTAGAAGCACACCATCAATCATCCACTTGTTGGTGTGGAGGATGCTGGCCCCACCCCACCCTATGAAACCGGAAAAATAATAGGATAGTAAAATACTTTTAATATCCCTTTATTTTTCTGCATTTAAGCAGCAGTGGGGCGATGCTCCTCTGCCATAGCGGATGGGCCGCCCCTGGCAAATATAGCAATAAGCAACAAAAAGGAGACCAGTCCAGCTTTGCAAAGGGACGTTCATAGTGCAGCAACACATGTTGCTGCATGTTTAGTAATATTTTTACTGTTTGAGCTAGAAACAAACATCTTTTTTTTGTTAAAATCTGCAGATTATGTAGTAGATGATGGATTATGTGGCAAATCTATAATTATACGAAAATCCCTGCAGCCGCACAATCGCATAATTCCTGTGGTCCTGCCTATACTTCCTCAGTCTAATGCCCCAGTTATTACCAGCAATCTTCTTTGCTCTCAGTCCATCTCGTTCTCGTCCCAGTCATTACAGATAATTTAGATGACAGGTAAGTTATCTGGTTATTACAACTGTGTTCCTTCCTCATCCCAGTCCTTACAGATGAGGAATACCAAAGCTGAAGTCCTATGACCACTCTATAAACCATACAACTCAGTCTTGAATATTCAACACACCAAGTGTTAATGTATGGTTAAAAAACAAATAAAGTGCAACGTTCTCACCATTTATAATGCTCAATGAAACATGCCTAACCCCATGGAACTGACGTTAGTTTTGGCCACTGAGAAATGAACTGCTGAATCCGTCCTCCAACCTTTGACAGAGGCTCCGTCATTCAGGTATAGTCACAAACGTTGAATCTTGGTGTTTGTGTCCTGTTTCTGCCACTTAACAGACTTGAGGTAGGACTTCCCTTGAAATTTTGATGATTGGCCCTAGCCCTGGTGTCCTTGATGGTTTACAAATAGACATTTTTGATTTCAAATGTACTTGAACCTCTAGAGAATTGACACTGAAATTACAAATAATGTTTCCTCTTCTTAAAGATACAATGCAGCTTATCTTCTAGCTCGGCACCAGATAGTCTGGAACTCTTGAATGGCATCTTAAGTGCAGTTGACCTCTGAGCTGCTTCAGTTGGCCAGTCCTTTAGGTACAAGTTCCTCCTAACAGCTATAGAAGCTCCACTCACCAGGGCTACTGATCTGACCGCATCCAACGATATGTCAGATAGAAACCCTTTCTGACGTTCCATGTACTTCAGAGAAGGGAGACAATCTGATTGATGCTGAATAACCATAAAGAGATTCTCAAAATCTCAAAGTAAAGGTTGGGCAGTGTAGGACCCATAATTCTTGACTTTTAAGGCAACACGAGTTGCTGAGAAAACCTTCCTTCAATGAAGAGTCCACTTTTTTGTCTGATGATCCCTTATCATATTTTCCTCCGCCATGGAGAATGACTGACAAAACTTGTGAAAACAGAATTCACATGAATGTTGTCTGGCATAATTACCTTTATAGTTTCCAGGTGAGAGAGCTTGGCTATGAATCTTGGTAACTTGATTTTATTGGGATCTTTCCATTCTTGTTTGATAACGTCCAATACAAACTGCTGTATGGACAACCCGGGTTTTAAAATTGCTTCAGGAGGGATTCATCTGAGGTGTCCGGCCTCTCCAAAACAGTAAAGTTCATTTCATCCTTCATATAAGTCAGCAAATCTGGCATCATCTCCTTGAGTGATGTATTTGCCTTTTAAGTCAGAGGAGGAAAGAGCCTCTTCAGGAGAATCCGAATTATCTGTGTCACATACTATCTCTGCCTTCTCTAATGCAGGTGAAGAAACATTCTTTTTAAATGCTGCCAGAGTCAGGAAAACAATCCTTCCAATTCTTTATTCTTTCTCCTGTCTAGAATGTCTTCTACATTTTGGAGAAGAATATCTAGATTACCCTGAAGAAGCTGAAGGAGAGGTGTGTCTTTTTGAAGTATGCTTGTCAGTACTGAAAAAAAACGGAAATCAAGCTAACTATTGCCAGGAAACTCCCAACTTCCAAATAAAGTAATAATGCTTACCTGTGCTTGCATATAAAGCCCAAAAAAGGGCATGATGCTCCCAGTATGAAATGAAAAAACATTCAAATGCCAAGTGCTCCTGTCCTATCCCGCATGCGTGAACCCAAAACAACGCTTTCCAGGAAGACGGCAGCAATCTCCCTCTGCCCATACCAAAAGGCAGAGGAAGGAAATATTTTGGCAAAGAACTCCCGAGTTTTACCAACACAGTAGGGGACATGGCAACACCAAAAATATAATAATGGTACAGACACTCCTGGCACCGTATATGCAGATGGTCTGAGACTACAACGAGACTTAAGAAAATAAATTATTCCATAAATTCACACTTATTTTCAGCTTCAACATATCTGATTGCCACAGCAACCCTCCCAAGGTTAAAAAAATATATAATCAAATTCATAATTTGGCAACATCAATCTGTAATGTTGGGAGTCACTCTAAGAGTCTAGTTGTATCTATTTCACCATCTGCAGAATCTGTAACACAAATTCTACATATGACTCCTCAACTCCCAGTCATTATCTAAATATTGACTGTGATGCCTAGTTCCCTCACCTATACCAGGAGTATAGATATAGGGCCTCATTACGAGGCTGGCGGTCTTTAGATCGCCAGTCCCACGGTGGCAGTCAGGACTGCCGCTGTTGTGGCAGTCCGGCCACCACATTAGGACCCTGCCAGTCAGACTGCCAGGGTTCCGCCATCTCCACCGTAATCGGTTTCACCACCAAGAAAATGCTGGCAGAGAACAGGTGGAAGGTGCCAAAGGGGGACCCCTGCACTTCCCATGGACAGTGCAGTGGTCCCCCTGCCCAGCACCGTCAAAGTGTTCACTGTCTGCCTAGCAGGGTACGAGGGTGCTGGGGCACCCTGCAGGCTACAGCATCGCCGCCGGCTCAATTACGGGCCGGGGACAATGCTGTGGCCTGTTTCCCGCTAGACTGGCGGGTGGAATCTGAGGTTTCCGCCTGCCAACCGAGAGGGAAACTCCTAATAAGTCTGGCGGGGTGGTCACCATGAAAGCGGCAGCCACCCTGTCGGGAGTTTGGCAGATGGGATTTCCCGTCCGCCAAATTCATAATGAGGCCATATTGACTGGTAATTCTTTGTTCAACAATGTGTCTAGTAAAATGCATCAGAACTACATTAGTCAATCCAATTTATATGTCAACCACCGTCCCAGTAAAGGACTCTCGCAGATCCTCACTTCGGGAAATGCTGCTTCCACATTGGAGGCATGTACTCCGCAGGCCAGGCAAAAGAGGTAGGCATACACTCATGAGTGCAGCCCCCTTTATGGAACCCAGGTTGGGTGGGTGGGGCTAGCATTCAAGGATCCTTCTGCTTTGTTCCTGTCATGATGTGACATCACCTCATCTGTAATACCGGGGACAAGGGATGCAGGAGTAATTAAATGGATCCCACCACTCTCACTGGAACTTCACTTTTATTTTATTTTTGTTTTTTTGCCAATATGAAGGCCATGGCCACGTATTATTGTGTTTGGTACAAAAGGGACTGCCAATCCCATGAAACTCCCAGGGGTATGCAAGCTCAACCTGGAAGGGAGCCCAACTCACACGGTGTGTGGTTGGAGAGCAAGGACTGTGAAAAGAAGTAGGATTAAGAATAACAGAGATTGCTAGAAAGTAATCTTGACATTATATAGTCTTTACTAACGAGAAATACTAAAGCACAAGTGCATGTTGGTCAGCCCTACAAATATACATAGTGCTCTGATATTTATATATGCTGCAACATCTGACGATGTTTAATTGAATAAGTACGTACAGCATCTGAGTACATTAAGTTTTAGCTTCTCGTTTGTTCAGGAATTAACATCCCCTCGTCTTCCCCAGGTCCAACTCATACCTGTGCCTCACTCGGGTTGGCCGCTGTTGGTGGTCCCCTTCAGAAGACACGAGAAGATACCTCAAGTAAATGCCTACACCAGTCTTACTCCCTTCACTTACCCTTACGTCCTTATTTCTCCAACTTGCCTCCTTTGGATTGCTGGAATCCTTTGTTCCCATTTATTCTTTTTTCACAGTTTTATATTTTTTGAGGGTAAAAACCGGAACATAATGCGCATCTCGTTATAAACCACTAAGCTGACCTTTCCACCCCCCCTGTTTCCTCGGGGTTCAGTTATTGAACCCCCCCATTCTGCCCGATACCCGCTCCATCACAGCCACCTCACTTAGCTGCCAGGACCTATCCAACTCTATCCAACTCCCCCCCCTTCCTTTCATACCTCCCTAATCCCTATGACTCCTCACACTCCTCCCCTCTCCTATCGCCCCACCGCCCCACTCCTCTACTATGGCCCCCTAGTTCTGCCCTTAATTCCTATCCTTCTTGCAACGCCAACAACGACAACTCTCCTCTCACCCCTGGTGCACCAACTCCTGCTCTCACCCTAAACCTTTCCCCACCTCTGAACCCTATACCCCTACTCCCCTCCCGTTCCCCCACCTCTTCCTGCCGTACACTGCCTAGTGCACCCCCTCCTGTTTCCATCGAGCCACCCATTACGCCGTGCTCTTCCTTACTCTCTCTGGAAAAAAAGCTAGGCTCTCTAATCACCGCCATCTCCCAACTTGAAGCTACCATTTTAGTTTTAAGCTCCAAGATCTCGACTTTTCCACACACCTCAATTCCTTTGGCTAACACTCACCCTTCCACGAGATGCACCTCACCACCACACCCCACTATAGCTAAACATAGCCAGTCGTCTGCAATTCCACACAAGCACTCGAACGCCACCCTTCCTTCACTTCCACTTCCCAGTAACCCTGTAATCTACACTATTCCGACCATCTCCTCTGTCAGAACCACTCGCCCACCTAAATCCTCCCGAGCGCCCTCATATAAGCACAATATCCCTATCACCCCTCATAGCCCAAGTGCCCCCGTCACCAAAACAGTTGCGTCAGAGCTGCGCTGTCTGCTCCACAACTGCAGATCTGCAATAAAACGCAAACTTGAAATCTCCGATACCATCAACCAGCACAATATTGACATGATCTTCCTCACAGAGAACTGGTTCAACGATACCTCTCGCTCTATGTTTGATCTCCTTGTACCCACAGGCTATTCTATACTTAGAAATGACAGAATTGACAAAGTGGGGGGAGGTGTTGCGGTCATCTTTAGAAACTCCCTTCAACTTAAGGCTCTTCCTAACAGCTCCTGCCACACTTTTGAATGCCTATCACTTGAGCTTCAATTGCACCACCGCTCACCTCTCAGATTCCATGCTATTTACCACCCGCCTGGTAGCAGCCCTTCGTTTATGGAGGAACTCACGGACTGCATCAGCGACCAATTCACGCAAAGTGACAATCAGATCTTCGTGGGTGACTTCAATGTCCACTGGGGCTCGCCTCAAGACACAAATGCGAATTTGCTGGCCACCTTCCTCTCTGCAAACGATCTTATCCAACACTGCACAGAAACAACACACTCTAAAGGCTCAATCCTAGACCTTGTCATTTCTAAAGCAGGCTTGCTGACTATCGCTACCCCTATTCATGTAGACTGGTCGGACCACCTCCTCATCCCATTCTCTCTTCACCTATCACACTCTATAACTCTGGGCCAGCCTAAGAGGGCTACTTCCTGGTTCCGTGACACTAAAAATATTGACCTCAGTACCCTCTGTAATTCTGCCTTGCTATCACTTCCAAGGCTAGACCCGGACCTAGATGTCAACGAACTCACCTCCCAATGCCTCACAGTCCTTGCAGTCGAAATCAATAATGTCGCTCCTCTCCAAAGCAAAAAGAAAAGGCCCACTCCCTCAGCACCTTGGTTCAACAAACCCCTCTATGAAGAAAGGAAGCTCATAAGAGCCCTTGAGAAACAATGGAGACAAGCACCCTCCACTGAAAATTTGGCCACGCTTCGTTCAGCAAGATCCAAGTACCACAATCTCATCTTCCTTGGAAAAGCGTCGCACTACAAATCCCTCCTTGACTCAGCCAAAAATAGACCCAAAAAACTATTCGACCTCATCAAGAACCCTAACAGCTCTCCCCCAACCTCCAAATTGGAAGATTCCACAAAGAAAGCAGCGGAATTCGCTATATTCTTTGACGAAAAGGTAAAATCACTTGTAGATCAGGTCATTCATCCTACCCCCACAGAGGAGTGCAAATCCTTAACCATTTGGCAAAACTTTGACCCCATCTCTGACGATGCTCTCCTTAAATGCATCCTCGATACAAAGCCCTCTAACCATTCTCTTGACCCCATCCCTAGTGCCATTGCCATTGACTTCTATACTAATTCTCTTTCCTACTGGACCACTCTGGTCAACCTCTCCCTCAGTCAAGGCTCCCTTCCTGTGTCCTTCAAAACTGGGCAGGTCACCCCTCTGCTAAAAAAACCCACTGCTGATGCGAACGACCTCAACAACTACCGTCCCATCACTAACCTACCCTTTCTTGCGAAAATCACAGAAAAATGTGTAGCGAAACAACTCTCTCGCCATATCAAGTAAAATGATCTTCTTGACAATTTCCAGTCCGGCTTCATTCAAAACCGCAGCACTGAAACAGCCCTGCTGCTAGTGATTGATGACGCGCTGCGGATACTCGATTCAGGGGAGTCTTGTCTTCTAATTCTTCTTGACCTTTCTGCAGCCTTTGACACTGTCAATCACAACACTCTCCTTAACACTCTTCAACAGAGAATGGGCATGGAGGGCACTGTGCTCAAATGGTTTGCCTCCTTCCTCTCTGATAGATCCCAAATGATCAAAATAGCGAACAGTCTTTCAGCTCCTGTAGCAGTCAGTCAAGGTGTTCCTCAAGGCTCCATACTTGCACCCACACTGTTCAATCTCTATTTAGAACCGTTGGGAAATCTGCTGAGTAAATCCGGGATCCACTATCATCTATATGCGGATGACACTCAGATTTACCTTAAGGTGGCCTCCAATCACGATCTCTCCTTCCTTAGCTCTACCCTCGACTCCATTCAAAACTGGATGGTAACTCATCAACTGATCCTGAATCCCTCCAAAACAGAATTCCTCCTCCTTTCCTCCTCCCTTTCTCATCCCCCAGTGCAAACATGGATGGATCAGATCAATCTAATGAACAATAAGCCCATCATTGTCGAGAGCGCAAAATCCCTTGGTGTCATTCTCGACAAAAAACTTAATCTACTCTCCCACATTAACTCCATTGCAAAGTCTGCTCGACACCAACTGCGCCTTCTTTGGGGGATTCGTCGCTTCTTCCCGGAGTACGACCTTAAAACCCTGGTCCAAGCGCTGGTTCTCTCCAGATTGGACTACTGCAACTCTCTTCTTACTGGCCTTCCCAAATCCCACCTTTCCCCCCTGAAGTCTATTCTCCATTCAGCAGCTCGTTTCATATATGGGGCCAAAAGAAGCGACCACATCACACCCATTTTATCCACCCTCCGTTGGCTTCCCATAGAGGCAAGATCTATCTACAAAACTGCATGTATCACCCACAAAGCCTTGCACTCCTCCTCCCCTCGCTACCTGGTGAATAAACTGAAACTCTCTCCAGACCATCACGTAATGCAGAAAAGTTATTGCTTGAACCTCCCATTTTCAAGAAGGAAAGATTGATGGCCCAATCCTTTTCAGGCAACGCGGTGAGAATCTGGAACTCACTTCCGCCTCAGCTTCGGACCACCAGGCCTTCAAAACTGACCTCAAAGCTCTCCTCCTTCAAAGACACTTCCAAAGTTAATTCAAGCCCTCTGTTTCCAGAAGGAAGTCCTTCCATTATAGGATATTCTGTTCTCCATGCCTATAGAAGTGCCTTCCCAGGGTGTTTTTGTGTTTTGAGTGTCTGCCATTTAGTGCAGTATTTTACCTCTACCTGTATCTTGTACTCGTTTGTAACATGCACACGGCACCTTTCCTTTTCAACGTATCATTTGCTACCTCTTATATCTTGTTTGCTTTTGATACATGCACAACGGCCACCACTGCCTCATGTAACGTAACTATTGTTTTAGTGTTTTGAGTGTCTACCACTGATTGCAACTTTTTTTACCTCTATTCGTACTTTATTTACTCTTGTAACCTGCACACGTCACTTTTTCCTCTCATAACGTATCGTTTGCTACCTCGTTTATTTTTTGCTCTTGATACGTGCACAATTATCACGATTGCCTCTTGTAATGTAACGCTTGTTTTTGTAACAGGCTCACTTGTAATTTGTCTCCTCTTGTATCTTTCCTTTGCCTATTGTGAAGCGCTCTGACACCTTCGGGTAAAGTCCGCGCTATATAAAAACGCATTAAATAAAATAAATAAAATAAATTGAGCTGTATCTCCTTACAGCCCCTTCCCTTTCTAGCCTTATACATATCCTTATATAGAGGCATCGCCAAAACTGTGACCTTTGGGTTTTGTACATGCACCTGAAATCTCCAAGTCCCTTCATGGCAATGGCGGGGCAGTGGCGTGGTACCAGGGGGGCCTGAGAGCACTCTCCGTCTGTTCCTGACGTCTAGCTCGGTCTGAAGCCCCTCTGTTATGTCCGTACAGGAAAGCAGCATTGGGTCCCTCTCGGTCTGGCCTCTGGGGGGTCCAGGATTATTCTCCTTATTAGTAGGTGCGTAGCTTGATCTCTCTTCCCGGGTTTTTGCCTGTCTTTGGCATTTCCCTCAGGTTTCCTGCATCTGCGTCCTCATCGTTCTGTGTGTTATTAAGCATAATCTGACTTCCGATTTTCTCGTTGTTTGCACTCTCTCGTCGTGCCTGTCCTTCACTCCTTTCTACTCTCACCTTTCTTCTACATGTTCCACTTCCTCTTTATCCCATTTCAGGGGCAGTGTGGAAACAGTAGCACGCTGAAACCCCAATGCGACTGGAGGTGAGTACAGTGTCATCTAGTCACAAGTGCCACCCTTGGTTCCTGAAGTGAAGAAGTGTTTAACAACCCTGCCCTTCGAATTACACTCCAAATAATCTTATTCATAGGGACACCTTTTATTGATAAATATACTGAACCCTAATCCAGCCTTACAGCTTCTGCAGTGAAAACTCCCATTCTTTCAAAGTCAGGTCCCATTCGTTCATTCCAGTATCCACAGCCAGGTCAAAATTGTGAAGCAATGATTTTGCTGAATAGACTACACATGTGTTTTCAGCCAGGTATATCAAATATGTCTTCCTTCCATCCCCAGGAGCAAAAACCCATACTGCATTGATAAAGGTTCTGGTGACCCACCTACTGAAGCTTGGGCAAGGTGGTGCTTTTGAAGGTGGTAATGACATTATTGTGCTATAATCCAGTGAGAGTATGGAGTGAAATTGTCTTTTTTGGACATTATTTGCTTTATCATATTCAGCAAGTGTGGAATGTATACGCAGCATGCAAAGCAGAGCTCCATCTCAGTCTATGCTCCAAGCCCATTGTGAGACAATGTATCAGCTAAAAAGGCAGCAGCAAACTAATGTACTATTCATGAGACGTCCTCCCTTTACCATTCTATACAGTTTACCCCTTGATTGTTTTGTGATGAAACTGCCCTCTTTTTTCTTCCCTTTTCATGGTCAGGCCTGGCCAAATGTTGTTAGAGACCCTCACTGCTTGAAGGCTGGTTATTCTCCTAATAAATTGCCAGTATCTCTGGATCTCACCATCAGGTTTCTCTTGTTCTTGTAAAAGAGATGAAAGGGGGAATGCAAATTTGAACACTTGTGGCTACTTGCAAAAGTTTTAACTTCATGGTTTCAAAAGCTGGCCATTGCTGTCCTAATCCATCTCAAATATCTCAAGTTTCCAATCCTAGCACACCCAGATCTGACAGTGCATTGTTTTCAGACCCAATGCCCTAGGGCCTCCAGACCTCATGGCATATCCATTCAAGCCCTCATGGCTTGTCCCATCGGTACATCCTAATCCTTTTCTTCCAGAGAGCAGGCTTTCTGCACCTTCTTTGCACCGGGTCTCCAGATTTAATGGCATAGCCAATTCAAACCTCATGGCTTTTCCCATCTCAACTTCATTTTTCATCCCTTACAGAAACGTGGGTCTGTGATGATCCAGGTACATAGCTGGCCTTGAGCTTGTGTGCCAAGATCAGGAAAGGAAGTGACGTGGAACTGTTCTTTGAAAATGTTAGTAATGAAATGACAGATAACAGACACAAGGTATTTTCTGCAGAAAACGGTAAAGGTTGAAGGTCACTTCCTTGATTATATTATTAGGTTTGCAAAGAGCAGTATTGGAGTTGAAATTGATTCTCCTTTCTTCCTCGTAAACATTATAGCTAGTATCTTAATGTGTTGTCTTGGATAATATGGATCTCTAACAAAATATCAGAACTAACAATTTAAAGATACAGAAATATTGTGTCAAAAATATTGATTACGAAAAATATTGTTTCCCTATACTTATAATGTTAAGTACAAATATATCGAACAAAATATTGCTTTACACTAATATTGTTAAAAACATACAAAATATTGTTTATATACATATATACATATATATATATATATATACATATATAATTATATATGTATATATATATATATATATAGTTTAAAATAGGAAATCTTAAATATTTTAGCATATACCATTAATATAATGCAAATAAAATAATGTTAAATGATATTTAATACCATATATAAATATATATTTATATAAACACACACATGTGTATGTTTATATCTACATATATAATGTAGCACTGTTATTAAAAATATATTTTACTTTATATATATATATTTTTTAATTTAGTACTATGAAAGGTGCGCACACACACACACATATATATACACATACATAAAACATTAAAAAATTCAAATAAACTGCAAAACATTAAATAAATAAATGAATTAAATACATATAAAAACTTTAGAATCCAAAATAACATTTACTAGAAATATTTCAAAAAGTGAAACAAATCTGTATATATGCAAATAATATAAAACTAAACAAACAATAATAGTACGTATATCTAAACAATAGTCCTAAAAGTATTAAAGTCTGAAAATAATAGATATACTATTCCCACTCCAGTTTATGCAAAAGTAGTAAAAGCATAGGTTTTCACTACTTGGTCAGATTTACTATTCCCACTCCACTTTGTGCAACAGTAGGGAAAGTGTTGGACTTCGGAGAGGTAAAATTTACTATTCCTACCCCAGTCTGTGCAACAGTAGAGGAGGCACTGGACATCAGAGAGGTTACATTTATTATTTCCACTCCTGTCTGTGCAACATTATGGAAAATGATGGACTTTGAAGGGGTCAGTTTACTATTTCCACTCCAGTCTTCGCAGCAGTAGGGAAAGTGTTAGAATTTGGAGGGCTAACGTTTACTATTTCCACTCCAGTCTGTGCAACAGAAGGGCAAGCATTGAACTTCAGAGGGGTAAAAGTTACTATTCCCACTCCAGTCTGTGCAATAGTAGGGAAAGCCTTGGACTTTGGAGGGGTTAAAGCTACTATTCCTGCTCCAGTCTGTGCAACAGTAGGGAAAGCTTTGCCCTTGTGAGGGGTAAAATGTACTATTCCCCCTCCAGTCTGTTGAGCTGTAGGGAAAACATTCAAACACATAACTTATTTAAATACCCCTATTAGTTTTTAAATACCCCTATTAGTTTATAAGAAATATATAAGACTTAATAGAAACATGTAATATGTATACACACACACACACACACGTGTATATATACACATATATATATAAAACAATCAATGTACATGATTATTAAAAAATTTAATAATTATCAATTACAAATATTATTTATTATTTAACTTCTCACACTATGCCCACACAAACCTAGTAGCCCACACCTAAAATATAACTAAGATAAATAACACAATTAACATAATAATCAATTAAATAAGTATTAATAAATTATTTGTTAGTTATTACTTAAATAACTTCCCACCCTATGTCACGATTTGCACGCTTCTTACCTCTGTAATTTGCCAGTCTCTGTGCACCACCTGGTTTCTTGTTTATTCTGGATTGGCCAAGGTAAAGGCGACCCTTTCCAGCAGCCATGGTGCTGCCGACAGTACAAAGCCTAGCAGGCTGTAATCTCCAGAAGGAGTCCCAGATGAAAAAAAACAATATTGGTAAAAAAAAAACTCAAATCACAGGAACCCCTGAGAAGAGGTAAAAGGAAAAAACAGAGAAAAATGACAAATCAAGAACAACAAAACTGCATGCAAAAACGGGATAGTTCCAAATCACGGGAAACAGGAGCGTGGAGCACCACCAGGACGGAAGTGTTTGCAACGCAAGGAACAGAAAACCTTCTGTGTGTTTATACTGACAAACAGGAAGTGACATGCAGGAAAATCTAAAGACACCATCTTGGATTGGGAAAGCCACATACAGGTGAATGGAAAAATAGCCATAGTAGAAAAGGTGGTAAGCAATGCATGCAGGGAAGGAAACAGACTCCTAGGAAGAAGAAGAAAATATGTCCAAGGAAGGCGAAAAAAGGAAAAGAAAAAGAAAGAAGAAAAAGAAATCCAAAAAACAGGTGAGCAAACTATGGGGGCTGCGAATGAGCGCAGCATGACCCAGAGCCCAAGAGAGGACTCCCAGGCCACGCTGTGGCCCAAAAAGCAGGTTGTGGCCCAAAAAGCGTCCCGCAGCAGGACCGACCGCCCGAAACGCGGACTGCCGATCCGACCCACGAGGGGGAAGCCGCTGATCTCCGCAGCGTCACACCCTATGATCTTACAAATCCAATAGAAACAGCTAATATAAAACTTAATAAATATAATTATTGCACTGTTTAGAGAATTATTCAATTATACAATGAACTAATTGTTAATTCATTAATTAACTTCCCAGCCTATACCCATAGAAATCCAACAGCCTGCTCCTAATATATAGCTTATTATATAAATATAATTACACAGCTTACTTAGTTAATAATCAATTAAATAATTGATAATAATTATTACTTAATTATCTTCCCACCCTGTACTCCTACAAACCCAGAAGCCCGCACCAAATATATAACTAAAACATATAATAATTACATATGTTACATACATAATAGTCAATTAAATATTAAAAAAATGAATAATTCATTTTTAATTATTACTTAATTAACTTCCCTCCCTATATCCCTACAGAATATATACCTTAAAAAAAATACACAGTTTTTAATCAATTAATTAATAATACATTCATGATTATTTGTTAATTAGTAATAATTAACTTCCCACCCTGTACCCCTACAAACATCGCAATCTGCTACAACACTATAAATTACTATTAGAAATTAAATTAAACATTATAAATCACTTAAATCACAAACTATATTTAAAACGATTGTTTACAATGATACAAAGTTTGACAAATAAACTTAATATATGAAGTAAAACATAAAGATGATTAAAAAACGATATTTTTTACAACTATATTATTGAAAAATATATTACCAACAAAGATATTCTTGAAAACGATATTACTTTCCTAAAAAAGTCAATATTCTTGACAGCGATGTGTTTGCATCACAATATTTTTGCATCACAATAGTTTTTTTGAAGATATTTCTATGACACGATACACATACCGGATGATATAACATATACCGCTTACCAATTTGTCACTAGTATTCTCCGCTGAAGTCAATGTCAGGTAAAGACTGTTTGCAGTGGGTGCAAATATATTATAAGGGGTGTATGTCCACAGCTCTCGGTTCCAGTTGTGTCATGCCATCATTGTTTCATCTTCCCTTGTACCTTTACAGTTTTTCTATATTTTTCGATTTTGGCTATGTTAAAAAAGGTGCTACTTGAACACTAATTCCAGTGCTCTTAAGAGACAGAATTGTCATTTTCTGGGACTAAAGGAACTCCAAAAGGGTCCTCCCACTATTTGTTCTCAAATGAATCCCACATAGTGTTGGTCTGGGCCTAGGCTGGCCTTAGCGTTTGCGTTGCTCTAGCTGAAAATGCCCAGTTTTGCCACGTCACACTTCCTTCTTCTCAGTGCAGACAAATGAGAAAATCAACGAGATAGTTTGGTAACATATACATTGCTCCCTTAAATAGGACTGTTGGGAACAATAGATTTGACATGGTACATGTAGATTTCAAATCTCTGCGGCATATATCACCAGAAAATACATCAGACACCTCGTTGGCAGTGGGCATACCTGGCATGCACTGGTGAAACAAAAATTAAGGAATGACGAGATTGCTTTAAGCATATAGGAGGTCTGTGTTTTTATATTTTAATCTCAATAAGCTGGCCTCAGCCTTGCATTGAAAACCCTGTGACATAATATATGAACTCTGTGACAATTTTGTGTTTTTATTGGCGCAGACTTCACACTGCTGATTTCTGTATGAAAGCAACCAGTATGATATAATAATTATGTGGGTAATCCTTCTTATTGAATGTTTGTCAGTTTTTCCAAAGTTCCTATTTCACAGAAAATACATCTAAAAGTGGAATATTCCCTTAATTGACAGTACTGAATTAAATTGCAGGATATTTAGGTTCCTTAAACAAATAAAGATAATTACATTTTGAGGCAGCATTGCCTCTTTCAAAACACTTTCACAAGGACAGTGCTGCTCTTAGAGCATTAATCAGCACACCTGCAAGCTCACTCTTGCAGGCAGTTGTATGACGGAACCACACATGCAATTACCACGCATGCCTTTACAACTCTGTCATTACAAAGAATGCGTCATTACTACGCATTCATTTACAACAACATTTTTTACAACACATATGTTTTTACCACGCATACCTTTACCACAAATATTTCATTGTAAAGGCATGGTTGGTAAAACCACATGCGTGGTAAAAATGTAATAGGTTAGTATAATATATAGTATATATATATATATATATATATATATATATATATATATATATATATATATATATATATAAAATAAACATATACACAGATGCATATATGTATTTGTGTAATATATATATTATATATATATATATATATATGTATATACAAAAATAAAGGTATATATATATAAGTAAATGTATATATATTGATTCACCTTGCAATCCAAACATCCCTACCCACCCTAAAAATGCCCTTACCACCTTAAAACCCATACCCACCCTACACCCTGAAAATGCCCTTAGCACCCACAAACCATACCTACCCTAAACCCTAAAAGGTCTGTGCCATCCAAATACCCACTCTAACCCCTAAAAACCCTCTATCTATCTATCTATCTATAAATATATATATATATATATATATATATATACACATATATAGATAGATATAGATATATATATAGATATATATCATAAATAATTAAATTGTAGACCAGCACTCCAAATAACTTGGATATTTACTTAAGGCTTGTAAAGTCTATTTTATTTACATTTATATATTGGATTTACTTAGGATTTATTTTATGTCTATGATAGCCAATGGTATATTTTCTATGGGAGGGGGGGCTTCTGTAATGATTTGGGCCAATGAAGGAGACCGTAATGGTTGAAACGCGTTGCCATTGCAAGTTGATACTTTCTTACTTTGTGAAAGACTTTACAAGCCTTATCGAAGTTGTTTGGAGTGCTGGTCTGCAATTGAATAGTTTATGATTATTTATGGGTCCTGTGCCCATAGCGGTGCACCAACTTCGCGAGGCAAAATCAGGAAGAACAGCAGGAATTGGTTGGTTTATATATATATACATATATATATATATACACACAGATACATATACACTTAGGGCTTCATTATGACTTGGGGGGTCTGACCATCAGTCTGCCAAAGCCGTGGGGATGAGACGGTCGTCAAGCCAGCGGCCTCACCCCCGTCGTATTACAATGTTTCCACCGGACTGACTGGCAGAAACGTTGTATTACGACATTTCCGCTGGTCAGTCTGGTGGAATCCGAGGAGAATGCCATCCCATACCAGCACCCTCGGAATGCGCAGTGTCAATGTACTGCAAAAGAGTACCTTTTAGAGTGCATGTTTTTAATTTCTTTGCACTTTGCATTATAACCTATTGTAATACATACAGGGGGTTATTCTAACTTTGGAGGAGGTGTTAATCCGTCCCAAAAGTGACGGAAAAGTGACGGATTTACCACCAGCCGTATTACGAGTCCATTATATCCTATGGAACTCGTAATACGGCTGGTGGTATATCCGTCACTTTACCGTCACTTTTGTGACGGATTATCACTCCTCCAAAGTTAGAATAACCCCCATAGTTGTATAAAACATATTTTAAATATTAGCATATTATTTTGAACACAAATATTGACAGACATATCTGCAGTCTCAGAAAAACAATGAATATTAAATAGATGACGCTCAATTTTTGCTAAAATCGAAAAATAATGCAAGTGATATAAAAAACTTAGTGAGTAACGTGTAATATTATCCTATATTGTCATCTTGGGATTCATATGACATTTATAAATGATAGGCCTTCTGCCTCGCAGTTTGTGAATGTGCTCAGAATGCCACTGCTCCCCATTTTCAGCTGTAGATGGCCACTGACTACACCGCCTGCACCTACAATGTTTCTGGTCTTGATTTTGAGTCGGCTCTTAGCCTTTGATCCTGCTACAGAAGGAATGTATGACTTAACTTGATTTTCACTACCCTGAGTTGGGAGACCCTTTGGAAAATTAGGTGGACCTAGAAGTTGAGAATTTCTAAGGGAGGGTGCACATCCACCCAGAGAAGAGAGTAGAGAATAGGAACCTTGCCCCTAAGCAAGGCAGATTTTAGAGTTGTTATAGTTATACCCTTTGTTTCTTAGGTACTGTTCATCAGCCATGCCAGGAAAGAGTCATTTTGTTTGGGATTATTATTTCTTTGTACAATGCTAAATGCCACTGCAACCAGAGCCAGATATTCAACAACCCTCCAATGTTTCCATGAATGCTAGTTTAAACCAAGGACTGTGATTATTATCCAGCTGTGTAGGCCCTGCACACATTTTTGTCATCCTGATCCGGGCTCCCTTGGTACCATCAACCATGGCAATTCAGTGATATGCTCTGGACTTGTTTTGACCCCCCTACTTTGCTTACTGTGTGCTGCTGTATCACGGCTTCAGGTCTGCCAGCCCATCTATAAACCAAGCACCAGCTTGCTGTAGTCCTGGAGGGTACAGCTTTACATCTTTGTTGCATCCTTCCCTGAATTCAACCTGCATCATTTACACCACATCTGCTACAGATTATAAGTATTTACAGCACGAAACACCACTATTCTACAAGCACACAATAAAGCCTCACTATTCTGGGTACTGGTCCAGAGTGCACCCTTTGGTGTAAAGGATTGGGACAATACCTAGGAACTGCAATTGCCTGCTAGGAGCTTCAATATAGTATGCATTACTTGTGGTCAGAGTGGGAGAGGTTTCGTCACTGGGACCTATCAGGTTAGATGACCATAGCCATTAGGCCCATTTATGGTTTCTTACATTTAATAATTCAGAACATTTACATCTAGAATGTTGATTTCACATGCATATTATCAAATGCTTTTACATAACATATACTTCTGAGCTAGAAGCCGAAATGGTGAATTTCCGGTGCATCCCAAACCAACATATAGTTCACAGTGTAAGAGTCACATTCCAACCGAGAACAAATGTGAACTAGAATGTGGTTGTCATCTTTGAACTCAAGAATACCAAGTTGTTTTCCTAGAGAACCTTGCTCCACAATGACCTAATTTTGTTTGCTTTTATTTTGCTCAGTTTGAAGACTGAATTGTGCTACGATCGTCTCTGGAAATACCTATTTGTTATAGCAGCTGAATTTCTTCAGTGAAAGCGATTGTTGTTGGAGTGCTGCCATGTGTGTTTATATGGATTTGGGTATTTCATGAAAGGTGGTATTGTTTCGTGACTGAATCTATTGAGCTAAAGTTAGGTTTTTGTCTGTGGACTGGTCTCCAATTCCTTCTATATTCTCAGGACTATGTACTTGATTTGGTTTTCTGTATGTACCATTCATAAACAGTGTTTAATATTATTCCAGGTGAACAATTTTTATTCATAAGCACATCTAGATGCAGAGTGTTATCCAACTGTAAAAGGTTTAACATACATTGGGGGTCATAATGAGTTTGGCAGACGTTCTTAACTGTCTGCTGAACGTCCGACAGGGAGGTGGCCACCACACAGGCTACCTACCCGCCAGACCTATTAAGAGTTTCCCGCTCTATTAAGAGACCCTCTGGCCTAGTGGGAAACAGCCTACAACATTGTCTCCGGCTTGTAATCGAGCCAACAGCAATGCTATAGCGAACAGGGTGCCCCAGCACCCTCGCAATGTTTACTCTCTGAAAAGCAGAGAGTGAATATTGCAATGGTGTTGGCCAGCGGTGCCCCTGCACTGCCCATGCCCCTTTCTCTGCCAGCCTTTTCATGGCGGTGGTACCGCCATGAAACCGCTGGAGGAGAAGGGGGTCACTATCCCTAGGGCAGCGCTGCTTGAAACACTGCCCTGGCGTATTAGGATGTCCACCGCCTCCATATCGCTGGGATCTCCGATCCTGGTGGTGCTGGTGGTTCCCTGGTGGCCCGTCCGCTAGGGTTGTAATGTGGCACTCAGACCTCCGCATTGGCCGTGGTCCAACCGCCATCCGGGAGTCTGGCAGTCTAGTGACTGCCAGACTCATAATGAGGCCCGTAGTATTTTAGATAGTATGCGTTAATTTATTTCAGAAGATTATGTAGTAAATGTTGTTTGCTTATTCTCTTCAGTACTCAAATGTATGAGATGAATCCATGCCAGGTCCTTCAACAGAGGGTGCTATATAGTAATACGTATCTTTCCCAATTCTCCTTACCACAAAGTTCTCTGGGGTGGCTTCTTAACCTCTTTAGAGTACAAAGTAGGTGAGAAAGAGAAGCATCGAAATCCAGAACCCTGCAGGGGGACTGTAAGCATGACATTGTCTTCCTTCAGGCTGTAGTTCACTGATGTCAGGCATGCTTATATTATAGTTCCTGTATGTACGGAAATCCTATATGTAAAGGTATATACATATACCTCACATATATGTTACCTGCTTTCCTTACCCTTGTTTAGAATACTAGATGTTTGCTGCTGTTTACAGCAGCCAATAGGCAATATACATTGTTATAATGTCTTACAGGGCAAATCTTATTTATTGCAGTAGGACCAGTTGTGATATTTTCCTTTTTGCAAGCCCATGCTCTCTTGCCCTAAACTCTACTTTCAGCTCTGCCTGTGTCTACTCTAGGATGGCTATAACAAGCTATTCAGTCCCCCAGAACTTAAACTTGTCATACACTGTTCAGCTCCAACAACCAATGCAGGGGTATACAGCCCTGCCCTGCCAACTATTGCCATGAATGGGCATTCATAAGGGACTCCTGTTTTCCACCAGATTATTATTTGCCATCCACCTGCATATTGTGCTAAACCCACGCTTTAGGGACAAACATTAGTACCCAAGGAGATAGAATGTGCTGGTCAAATTAAGAGAGTGCACCAGCGACTCAGATCCAATTATCCTCACAGCCTGTATTGCTGTATGAGTTAGAGCATTTTGCAACACACAGATTGGACATTTTGTGGCATCTAATTGAGTTTTTCATAACATCTTATTTTTTCATATTCATTAGTTAGCATAGTCTTTCAGCTAAAAAAGATGCTCATTATCACAGCTATTGCACTTTGTGGTAACATTTTAATAGATTAGCCCAACTCTTATCCCCTAACAATCCTCATTTGGCCAAACATTCCCATGACTGGTGTTTGTCTCTAAAACAGTCATATAATAGAGAACAACAAACTCATAGTGGTATCAGCTTTACAGATAGGTGCTTAAATCTTTCTTCGTACTAACATCAGTCGTTATTATGTGTATTTATTAGACATATTAACGTTTGATTTTACACTATCCCTCAGCACCCTCAGCATCTGTAACAGTGTTGCACACTCCTCAGGCCTAACTTTATGGGCTTCTGTTTCTTTTGGCTTGTAGTTGCATTAATACAGCGTTTCATACCCCTTATGAGGCTCTGAAATGCGTTACTGGATGGGTAGAACACTACATTGTCAGGCGTGCATAGCTGGAAGAATGTCAAATTGCAGTAAAGGGTATGTGGAAAAGTTTTGGTGTTGTGCATGATGACCAGTGTCTCTTATCCTGATATCATGAACTGGCTTTAAGCATTTAGTGGAGACAAGAGAAGGGTGGAATAGAACACATTCATTTTATATTAAGTTATTTTTGTCTGTTTGGGTGGGTGCGAGTTATGAGGGTGGCTTGTGTGAGAAGTGTTTTAATTTCCTGTGTGGTGAGTAGTGGAATGGACGGCTTGTGTTCCTTCTAATGATAGCTACAATAATGCCTGGAGTGTAATGAAGAACAGAGAGCGAGATAGTTGCAGATGTTGTCATGTCTAGAATCCTTGAGGAAGAGCCAATTCCAGTTCTTGGGGGGGGTGGGGCTTGTTCCGAGTCATCCTATGTCCCTACTTCTCCTTTGTGAATCTTTTTATCTGTTAGAGTGATCCCACATTATTTATTTGGGAAGTGTCTTGCCTGACTTCTTGAAAAGTGCTGTTGGACATGTCTTTGTCTTTGTCTGGAGGGAATTTCATAACCTTGCAGCTTCTAAGGAAAAGAATGCTCCATCATTGCTTTTCTTCTTTCTAGTAGTGAGGATTGATTAGCCAAGGGGCTGATGTGGAAAGGAAGGTTCTGTCCAATGAGTATCTATGGAATTTCTGCAAATAATTTGCCTTTGCACGATTAGCTCTGTGAGCAATGCATAGCACCTTGAAGATGGAGCCAGTGAAGAGTTTGGACCGCTGGAGCAATGCAGGCAAATCGGCAGAAGTGTAGGAGCTCTCTTTATGCCACATTTGTTATTCTTTTCAGACTTAGATGGATGCCATTTCTGTAGTCTT
Organism: Pleurodeles waltl; assembly: GCF_031143425.1. Classification (NCBI taxonomy): domain Eukaryota; kingdom Metazoa; phylum Chordata; class Amphibia; order Caudata; family Salamandridae; genus Pleurodeles; species Pleurodeles waltl. Next base: position 621,584,971 of record NC_090437.1, on the reverse strand, counting down.
TGAGACAGGAGAAGGATGATAGAGGTCGGCAGCTTTTGAGGCAATACTAAATGAGTGAAGATGCATAAAAGAGTTTGCATGATGTAAAAGATACATCTTATAATTTTGTTAACTTGATGGCCTAACGAAATTACAGTTCATGGTCACTTACTGTAGTTGATGTCACTGGAGGACATTCGGCCTGTCACTGAGAGTAAGCAGCTTATTGTCAGTCACACCTATGCTTGGGACAGAGCATTAAGGATTTCACCTCTGCTGCTTCTACAGCAAGACCTGTCCTCAATAATGCCCTACCTTACCTTACCCTCCACTTCCAAGACCTCCGACGGTATGTCATTCTTCTCAAAATAACCTTCAGCCAGCAGACCCATAGAAGGCCACCTGATTAAACAATAGATCTGTCTAAAGAAGGCACATAGAGACTGTTGTTGCCTCCATTTTCCTTCTTTGTCCTGGTCTTAGTAGACAGGTTGTTGGGTGCCTTTCTCCTATTCCTGGTTCTTCGTTTTTTTAGAATGGTTTCTTTGCAGTGGTGTCATAGAAGTCTTGGATGTGTGGCATATTGATGGTGGTGCACTGCACTGTGTGTTGCACAGTCTATAGAGATCCTGTGTAGTTTATTGGAAGAGCAGTTTGCTTTGGTCATCTACAAGTAGTAGTGGATTTTTTTGCATGCGTAATGATGCATAATGGGTGATTTAATGCATGATTTGTATATTCTGTTGTGGAACTGAAGACATGTTTTGTCATTGTGGTTCAATGTTCTCCACTGGTGTTGTAAAGCACATAATTATGTCTTCTGCTTGTATATCTGTTTTTTAATTGGTGAAGGTAGGTCATCTTTATGTGAGGAGGTTGTGTGAAATTCTTGAGGGCTATCAGCTTGTCACATGCTTTGACTATCTAATTGTATAAAGGTCCACTTCTGTTCTTTAGCGTTAGTGTGAATTGATGGTAAAATTGAAGTCAGGTGCTTGGGACTGAGCTTGTTGCACTCTCTGTTGGTAGCTTCTTTGGTAGTAGATTTCTTGTGAGATGATCACGATGAAGGAGCTGAGGCAGTAATCAGTCCAGGCTATGGGAAGGTGTCAGTTTTTGTGAGGAATACTGCTGGAATGAAGATGGTTTCCAATGTGTTTATAGGTCAACGAGTCACACTCCAGAGGCATGTTGGGATACAGGGATACATTTGGGACTTCAAGGTTTGTAATGAGGGTTTTCTGTTGGGTGAGGTCAGGGCTGTTGGACTAGATGATCAGGTTTTCCAGATTGTAGTGAATTGATGTGATGTCTAAAAGGGCACCTCCATCAACGGAGGCATTTTTAATGTTCTTTTTTTCAGCAGATATCTGTATTTCAACAGTAAAAAGGTAGGTATGCAGCAATGAATGAGAAGTGGTTCACATTTGGTTATATCACATTCTTGTAAGCCAGTTGTCTGTAAGGTGTTCGTGAAATATCTGCTAACCCTCCTGTAGCCTTCTTGTGGCAGCTTTGATTGATGGTTCACTATGCAAGTAGGATGGCCTCATTAAGGATCAGGGACGTGTCGTCACCTCGAAAGATTTCCATGATGAAGTGGCGATCCAAATTTAAGTGCAGGATGAGGTAATGGATTTATTTTTTTGAAAGGAGCTTTTATTGGTTTTGCGAAAACAATAAAATTAAGATACATACAACCTGGCATCAACTGGTACCTAGAGACGGTCACCTCACATGACGGTAAAGTGACGGATATACCACCAGCCGTATTACGAGTCCATTATATCCTATGGAACTCGTAATACGGCTGGTGGTATATCCGTCCCATTTGGGACGGATTAACACCTCCTCCAAAGTTGTAATAACCCCCAATGTCTTCTAATGAAGAAAAGAAGAGAGAGATAAGGAGAGGGAGGACCCTCCCACGAATCACTACTAGAGATGACACCACACATTGAGCCGTGCAGCTCATAGGCAAGTTAAGTGCACCACGTGGCCTCCCATTTCCCCCACACTTTATTGTATTTATTCGGGCACCTACTGGGCGGGTGCCGCACCACAGGAATTGACGTGCTACCGTGTCCATTTCCCTGAACCATTTCCGAGGAACTGGGTATGGGAAGTTCTGCAGTAGGTAGAGGAGCCTAGGGAGGACCATCATTTTATAGAGTGCTATTCTACCAAGCAGATTGAGAGGTAGGGTCCGCCAACGCTGGAGGTCATCTTTAACTCGTCTGGTAAGTGGTGCGACATTTAGCGCCCACGCCAGCTCTGGTAGCAGGGCTACCTGCACTCCCAGGTCCTTAAAACTGTTGCGCCGAATTGGGATGTTTTGTTGCCACTCAACGCAGTCTCTGGAGGGATGTAGGGGGACCAATAGGGATTTGCTGGGGTTCAAAGTCAAGCCCAATGCCTCAGAGAAGAGACCTAGGATTTGCAGAATTCGTGGACCACTTTTGGCCGGGTTGGAGAAGTATATAAGGACATCGTCCGCGTATAGTGCCACACGGTCCTCCGGTCCAGCGGGCCATGACCAACCACAGGGTCCCCTCTCAATAACTTTGCCAGGGGTTCTATCGCGAGTGCGAAGAGCAACGGGGACGGTGGGCATCCTTGGCGGGTGCCCCGACAGATAGGAAACGGGTCCGAGATCACCCCATTCACCTGGCCTCGAGTAGTCGGGTTAGAGTAGAGGAGTTTCACCAGACCTCGGAATTTGGGCGCAAATCCGTTACTTAGCAGGACGTGATCCAAGTAGGACCAATCCATGGTATCAAAAGCTTTCTCGAAGTCCAGCAAGAGAAGAGCCCAGGGAGATCGGGCTAGGGCCCCGTGGTGGGCCAGGGCTAAGTGTAGGCGCCTGATACAGTGTTTTGTACTTCGTGTGGCCATAAACCTGCATTGGTCAGGGTGTACCAGTGAGTGAATCGCCTCCCTCAGTCTAGTAGCAAGAATTTGGGATAACACCTTAATCTCGTGTTTAAGAGAGAGATGGGATGGTACGCCAAGCAGTGTCGCAACGGAGGTTGGTTCTTGGGGATCACCACAATAGTGGCCTGGTTGATCCCAGAAGGGAACCAGCCTGTTTTTTCTGCTTCCTCGTACATATTTAGCAGGTGAGGGCCCAGATGTCGCTGCATCTATCGTATAGCTCTGCCGGGAAGATGTCTGGGCCTAGTGTCCTACCTGGTGACAGTTTGGCTATCGCATCGGTGATCTCTACAAGGCTTATGGCTTCGTCCAGGCTTTCTCTGGTCGCTTGTGAGATCTTGGGGAAGACAAGATCATCTAGGACAGGGGACTCCCTTTCGGCCAGTGGCCGGGGGCGCTCTGCATATAGCCGTGCATAATAGGAGGCAAAGCTCTGTGCAATGTTGCCTGGCATCCTATAAAGAGTTCCCGACTTGTCAGCTATTTCAGAAATAATTCTATCAGCCAGCGGTCGAGTGGCTAACCAGTGTAGAAGTTTCCCGTTCTTGACACCCCAGCCGCACACCCGAGCTGCTGATGCTCTCCAGATATGTTTTTCAGTTTCCAGCATTAAGCGTCTAATCTCATCTTTGACTATGTTAAGTTGCCTCGAAATGGAGGCTGATGCGGAGGCCGCATGTCAGCGCTCAAGTCGCAATGCCCTAGCCTTTAGCTCTGACACCCGCGAGTTGCGTGCACGTTCCCGTATGCGAAGGAGATGCTTGGCATGTCCTTGGAGAGTAGCCTTCCATGCAGCCCAAACAGTACCCGGTGATTGCACTGACCCTAAGTTTTGCTCGAAGTACTGATTACGATGGTCTCTGACTGCTAGGGTGTACTCCCTATCTTGTAGATGCCAAGCATTCAGGCGCCATATCGGATTCTGGGCAGGGTCAGCGCCTCCCAACCGAATTTGTATTGGTGTGTGGTCTGAGACCCCGTGCGGCAGTATCTCAGCCCCGGTGACACTGGCGATATCCAGTGCTGGCATGAACACGAGGTCAATTCTGGCGTGTGTCTGGTGGGCTGCTGATGTATGTGTGTATTGTCGTGCCCTGGGGTGCCAGGTTCTCCAAACCTCACACAGGCCAAGGCTCTCAGCCCAGCCACTCAAGCTTGACGCCCGACAGGAACGGCTGGTGGATATGGTACCCGAAACATCCAGCCTGGGGTCTAGGACGGAGTTGAAATCTCTGCCTATTAGAGTAGTCCCCTGGGGGAGTTTAGCCAGCACCTGGCAAAGTGAGAGTAAGAAGTTATCAAACCCAGTTGTGGGGGGCGTAGGCACATACGAGGTTAATCAGCAACCTGTGGCGTGAACCAGTCACTGCAACAAATTGTCCCTGTGGATCGGACTGGGTGGGAGTAACCACCATGGGCAGTGAACAATGGAGTAGAATGGCCACCCCCCTGGAGCCCCTCGATAATCCAGAGTGGTAGACCTTGTCATATCCTCACGCAAGCATGGGGCATTTAGTGCCAAGTAGATGGGTCTCCTGTAATAAGACCACTGAGGGGGCGTACCTGCGAAGCATGCTAAACACGGCGGACCTCTTGATCTTGTCTTGGAGGCCATTCACATTCCATGAGAGGACATGCGTCAGTGAGGGCCACACGTGGAGTACGTTGGTGTAGTGGAATGTTGAGTGCCCGTCAGTGGGCCTAGGGGCGACCGTCTCAGACAAAGGGATAAATTAAAAAAACAATAGAGGAAACTTATTGAAACATCACTGCTTAACCCCTCGGTGAACTTCCCACCCCCCAACCGCCCCCACCCCATACTTCTACCCCGGAAGCATCTGTCACCCAACAACCCAACCCAACCAAAACAACACAGCCAGATGGACTGTCATTGGAGTGGAGTGGTGGACCCCTCCATACAGACGGATCATTTGCAATCAGTAGATGGGAGCCAAAAACTATAGGTGGTAAGCAATAGGTAAAAAGCATTAAGCAGCAGGTAGGACCCCGCTCTAATCTGCATGTGCTTGCGCCGGGCAGTATTGGTCATCTCCAGAGTACATCGGGGAAGAACCGTGTCTCCGCAGTCAGCCAAGTGTAGGGGTTTGGCTCAGGCTGTCCCCTTCCATCGCACATGTTGGGCCTTGGATCTCCGGGGTGTCTGCAGGATCCCTTTCTGTTTGGGGGCTGGGTCTTAGTCCCACGTCCTCGCCTACAGGGCTGTCGGGCCCCTCTGTCTCCCACGTCGGGACCTGGTGCGCCTTCGTCTTCTTCGCGCACCTGTTCGGGAGATGGAGCCACGCCCCGGGGAGCCTTTACCGGACCAGGAGGGCCCCTCCGAGTCCCGATGCCCTCCTCTGTCAGCCAGTCCTATGCCTCCTCTGGGGACTCGAAGAAGTAGGCCTTCCCACCCATAAGGACTTTCAGGCACGCCGGAAAGAGGAGCATGTACGAAAATTGCATTGCCATGAGCTTTTGCTTGACGTGTTCATACGACCGGCTTCGGGCTTGGACCTCTTGAGTGTAGTCTGGGAATATCAAAATTTTGTGGTTATCCCAGTGGAGGTCGGCGGAACGCCTGGCTTCCTTAAGGATATTGTCCCGGTCCTTGAAGTTTAGGAAATGTGCAATCATCGGTCTTTTGGGGCCGCCCGGGGGGGGGGGAGGGTGCGCGAAGCCAGGGCCCTGTGCACATGCTCGATTGAAACCAGGGTGAAAGAGTTTGTTCTGGCATCCAGGATTTGATCCAGCGCTCTAGGAACTCAGGGGCCCGGTTTTCGTCTGCTCCTTCTGGAAATCCAATGAGGCGCAGATTGTTACATCTGGAGCGGATTTGGACATCTTTGGCGCGGCGGTGCAGTTCGCCAGTTCGAGTTTGCAGTTGGGCCACCTTGGTCCTGAGATCCGCCAGATCGTCTTCGGTTTGGGAGACGCGACCCTCCACCTCTGTGATTCGGCCCAGTGCATTCCTGAGATCTTGTCTTATAAGGCCCATGTCCTCTCGCACTTCCCTGATCTTGGTTTCCACGGCCAGTTGCGATGACTGGATAGCCTGAAGGATGGCATTAACCCCTTCCGGGGCAGGGCCCCCAGAAGCCACGGTCCCCTCCTCGCCCGAATCCAAGCCCCCCTGGCCGGTCTCGCTACAGGCCTCTCACCCCCGGGGATTGCTGTGGTTAATTGCTCCCCTGAGAAGGGGCCTTCTGGAGGCGGCGTGTTCACGTCCGCTGTTGTCCATGGCCCAGACTCTCTGGCAGCTGGCCCAATGTCACACGCCACAACCGCTGCTCCGGTGCCCCCGCTCCTTCTTGGCCCCTTCGGGTCCCGGCCGTACCTTCAGCTCGGGGGGTGCCAGGCAAGTAGTCGCTCCACTCACCTCCCCTCAGCAAGTCAGCTGCGGCTCCATCATTTGGTGGGGAGGGCCAGGGCCCACTTGTTCTTTCTTTTTCATAGGGGCCTGGTCCCCGGGGCCACAAGCACTCAGATTGGCCCAGTCACTGTCACACGGGCCCTCCGCGCCCCGCGCGTCGAGCCCACCAGCCGCCACCTATCGCCGCATGACAGGCAGGGCCGGCTCGTCCTCCTCCTCTTCTTCCCCCGGGGGGGCCGCACCTCTGCCTTCGCGGCTCAGGACCAGATCCCCTGCCCTGGGGGATCACCACTGCCGCACGGCAGGTCCTCAGGTCTCGGGCCGGCTCCCCAAGTCCAAAGTACCGGTCTATAGTTGCCGAGGCACCGCCTCCTCGGCTGCCGCTGCCGTGCCCTCACAGGGCTCGTCTGGAGCGCCGCACACCGGGCCCCACCAACAGCCTTCTCTGGCCCACTCACTGCCTCTACGGGACGGTGCACTCAGCCCAGGCAGCAGTGCTGCAGTCAGGAGTGTGAGGAGCGGCCTCGTTCCCGGGCCGCCATTTTGGCTGCCGAATCGGGCCCGGTCGTCTGCGGGTGCGCGGTCACTGCCGCGATGCGATTAACGGGTCACCAGGTTCCCAGCTGGCCAGGGAATCCGCAGGAGCAGTCAGGGTGTGCATCTTAACGGGATAGCGAAGGCTTCCTCGGGCGGATGACGGAGGGGGTCCGGAGCACTCTTAGAGTGCGACCGCCATCTTGACGCCCGAAGCCACGCCCCAATCGAGGTAATGGATTTTTAAGAGGTTCTTGTTAATTACTTATGCACTGACGAGGAGGCAGCTCATCTGTGGGTGTGTAGAGGTTTGAAGGGGGTTAGTGGTAAAGACTGATGGTGTGGAGAAATAAGACATAGGGAAGATATGGAAGTTAAGATAGAGGTGGAGGTCTTCTTTGATGGCTCCGGAAAGTCGATACATGGCTTCAGGAGGTTAAATGTTGCTGGTGACTAGGTGGATGAAGGATGAATATTGAGAGGAGGTAGAAAGGCTGTAGTAGAGCAAGGAGAAGAGAAGTGGGAGAAATAGAGGACAGGGAAAGGAGAGAAAGGCAGAGAGAAGGGAGCGGGTGAAAGAGAAAAAGACTATCAGCTTCATTTGTTGTGTATAGAAGGGTGGTGTGTCTTCTAGACGAGCAGGGAATAGATTTCACACAGTCTGTGGTGCCTAAAAAGAGGTAATAAATATGGTGTGTGAGGAATGTGTTGTGAAAAGTACAGGGGAGATAGCACAAGGAGGATTGTTAGGCAAGGTAAGAGTAGCTGGAGAGGAAAACAGTTTGACTGTGTGTTAGTCGTCCCGTTTCTAGGGGGCGCTGTAAGGGGACTGTCGGTAGCCTGGGAATCACCTTGAACACTTATCTAGAGTCCCTTGCTGACTCCCATTTGTTTTTCTTTTCGCCATGGTATGCTTTTGTAGAATTACATTTGCTTCCTGGGACTGCAAATCCCATAATGCACAGCCTGGTAGTCAGGAAAGCCTGGATTCTGTTTTACATTGTTTTCTATGGGAGAAATCCAGTTGCTCCTTTTCACCGGATCCTCTCCTCCAGGGCTTGGGAGTGTCTGAAACTACACACACCTGAGACCTCTCTTGTGCAGCCCAGTCATGTGATTCCACCTGGTGTTTTCTGCAACTTGGAACTGCTTATAAGCATCCATTTCCTCAATATCCTTCGTCGTGCATTGGAGTTTGATTCCTTTGTGTTACAGACCCCTTATCGGATGGTGTTCCAGTCTTGTTCCTGTTCTGTTCCGGCTTGAACCTGTTACCTGTTTCTCTGCCCTCTTCCTGATTGTTGCAGCCAGAGTCTGCTCCCTATCATTTAGCCTTGTACCTGATTGTTTCTTCCAGAGCCTGCTCCCTGTTTCTCTGCCCTGTTCCTGCCTTGTTTCAGCCTGAACCTGCTCTCTGTTTCCCAGTCCTGTTTACTGCCTATTCACACTCCCTGTATTACAGCCCTGTCCTTGCTTGTTCCAGCCTGAGCTTGCTTTCTGTTTCCCATTCCTGTCTCTGTTTGTTCCAGCCAGGAGTTTGCGCCCTGTTTCCAGTCCTGTTCCTGCCTTCGCTTCAGCCTGAGCCTGTTCCCAGTTCCTGCCCCAGCCTCCTAGTTTGTTCCTTCTGTTTCCATTTCCTCTTGGGTATTTGTGTCTGGTAAGCGTTCTATCAGTCTTCACCAGTGTATAAGTGTTTTCCTTTCTTCTGGGATTGGCTCCTGGGTTCCAGGAGGCAATTCCAGCCCCCATCCTTTGTCTAGTGTTATACATTGTCTTCAGTGCCTAACAGTGACAGTGTGCTATTGCTGTATTTCCAGGAATTGCCACTGTGTTTCCAGATGGACCCACAAGAGCTTGTCTTGTGTATGTAAGTACTATCCTTGTGTGTCCTCTAAGGGTCCAGAGACAGATTAACATCTGCTGCCTCCTTTCTATGAGGCTGGCGGGGTGACTATATGTAAGAGCAAATTGCACAGAAGCATTGACATTCCCTGTTGCTTTGCAAGGTTCTGCGCCCTACCCTGTGTACAACCCTAGTGTGTTTGTCCATTAGTAATCCGTTTCCTGTTTGTTCACACAAGGGTAGCTCTGCTTTTACTTTCCTGTTTCCAGTGCTTGTCCATAGCTGTCCTTTCCCGTGTATGCCTTTAGCTGCTCTTCTGCCTAGTACACTACCTATTTGGGATATTCTGTGACCTCAAGGGGTGTCCCAACCAGAGTCCTGATCAGACCCGCCCAAAACCGTGACAGAATGCACGACCCAAAAATGTCAAGCTCCTCAGGCAGTAAAGGCACACACAGACCTAAAATGTTTTCCCATCACGTTAAGGCACCCCTTTCTAAACCTATACATTCCCTGAAGACCTCTAAAAAAGCCCTTAGTTTAAAGGATAGACTTGTTAAAGAAAAACATAACTTACAAGTTCAGTACTACACTGAGTGGCTTGCTAATCTTTCAATGATAGACTATTATGTTCTTTATGGCTATGACTCCCAGTTCCTGTCTGTAGAAGACTTACAAGGACGTAATGAGTTTTTGCAGCATCTATTAGCTGAAGCCAGAAAGAATGTTTGTAACCGTGGAAGTGCTTTTGCTACCTCAGTACAAGACACTCACACTAAAGAAAAGACGGTTAATTCCTTGCCTCATGCTAGTGCATCCCAAGTTCACTTCCAGGACTCTGCCTTAACAAAGAACCCTGACACTGTCCAAGAAGCCACACTAGGGATTCCCTTGTTTTCGTTTGAGTGCTTTGAGCCATCTAGGTCGGTTCCTCAGAGTTCAATGTGCTGTGCTGACTCTTATAAAGACTTATCAGTCCCTCAGAGCTTTCAAGTCAGGAGGATAGAACCTGCATCTAAGTGATCAGTAAAGACTGTGGGATTCCTTAGTTCCACTAAAAAGGCTTGAGCTCTACCCAAACTGGATGATAATACACCAGTCTCAATCCCTAAAAGCTCTGCTAAACCCTTTTCTATTCTGAGTGGATTTGATAACAATATGGACATACACACTAAAAGAGCAGATCTGGCAGATTAAAAGACAGATATCGGACTTCTATGATGAATATGTTGTAACATACACTAGAAATCTTGCACGTGGGCTCTTTTAATCGATGCATCTTTCACTGTTGACAGAACCAGACATTCTGTTTATCTGTAAGGTAGAAGAAGTAACAAAGCAGCTGATGGAAACTACTGCAAGGCAATTTGAAAACCTGTAAAAAGAAAATGATCACCAGCTTTGGCTTAAAGAACAGTATGCTACCTCATGTACCTCTCCAAAGACAACTATAGAGCAGATTGTCCCTGCTATTAATTAATGTTAAAAGACTGCTCCAGTTATAAATATATCAGCCTCTTTTTCAGACTCTCTCTCATCTTGTAGTTCTCCAAAGAATATCCCTGTACAGTTGACTGAATCTCTGACATCTCTGAGAGACGTGACACCTTTTGATTCAAAGGATGGATCAGAGTCTTCAGAAGAAAGTGTCTCAGCCCCTCTATCAGAACAAGTAAAGCCAAAGGAAGAAGAGAGTTCTGATGCAGACTCCAATATCTGCACCATAAGAAACCAAGATATGATTTTACTGGAGATTAAGGGCAAGTTGTGCAACAGTGTTGAAGAATCTGAATCTAGTGATGACAGTGGTTCATGCCCTGCGGTAAACAAACCTTCAGTGCTGTTCAAATGATGCACACACCAGAAATGTCAAATTGTGGGGATACTCCTGCCCTTTCAAACGATATCATAAAATCTTCAGATAATGAAGAGACTGTTCCTGTTTCAAGAGAATTATTGGATTTTTCTGAACATGCAGAAATACCTGCAGTTACTAAGAATGTAATGGACTTCTCAGAAAGTCTAAGAATCTCTTCTTTGTCAAAGCAAACCATGGAGATTTCAGACAAGGAAGAAAGACAGCAATCTGCAACTGAACAGCATGTCATAGGAAATGATAGCCTTCTCCTAGAACAGGGCACAGTTGCAGCCTCAACCACTGATCCTGACTTGCTGTTCCATGCCACTGTGTTTCCTGTTTCCAGCTCAACGGTTAGTGAAGAACAGATTTTTGATCTACCGGTATCTAATCTTAATGTAAAACCAGCCACACCAATGCCACCTGCTGTGTCTCTGAAATTAAAGACTCCTGAAAACCAGCACTCTGAAACAGAAGTATTAAAGGAAGTAATGTCTCCCACCAAAATTAAAGATAAGAACTTGAATCTTATATTCGAAGATCTGATGATACTTAGTGTACTCAGGGCCAGATGTACGAAAAATCCAAATTGCGATTTGCAATTTGCGAGTCTCTGCGACTCGCAAATTGCAAGTCGCAATTTGGGATGCAGAAAGGTGTCTCAGACACCTTCTGCAAGTCGCTATGGGGTCGCAAAGACCCACCTCATTAATATTAATGAGGTGGGTCGCAAATTGCGGCCCCATAGCGACTATGGGCACTCGCTAACATGGAGGCCTGCTGACGTCAGCAGGCCTCCATGTTAGCGACCTGCTGCTCAATAAAGCAGGTTTTTTTTTTTTTAAATGTAGCCCGTTTTCCCTAAGGGAAAACGAGCTGCATTTTAAAAAAATCCGAAACCTTTTGTTTCGGTTTTTTCAGGGCAGGGAGTGGTCCCTTGGACCACTCCCTGCCCTGAAAAACTATTTTTGGGTGCAATCACAAACTGGAAGGGGTCCCATGGGGACCCCTTCCAATTTGCGATTGTGTTACCATCCACTTGAAGTGGATGGTAACTGCGATGCCATTTGCGACCGCATATGCGGTCGCAAATGGTATTGCATACCATTGCGAGTCGCAAATAGGAAGGGAACACCCCTTCCTATTTGCGAGTCGACTCGCAATATGCATTTGTGCATTGCAACCCCACGTTTGCGAGTCGCAAACGGCGATTTTCGCCGTTTGCGACTCGCAAAAGGGTTGCTACATCTGGCCCTCAGTGTTTTATTGCAAGAAACCATCATCAATTCAAAGGCAAAAGCTAAAAATGTAGATAACAATGTAAAGGCGATTTCTGAAGAGACTCCAGTTATATTTCTTTCCAAAGAACAACATTTCAGTGGTAACAGAGTTGAAGATCAACTACCTGTAGTAGAAACGCGTTGCAAAGAAACCATTTCTGATACCACGAATACACCACAGAGCACTTGCAATGCAGAGATCTCAGTCTTGTCTGAAGATCACCCTAAACAGTTAGCTTGTGGAACTTCTACATTTTCAGATGTTAATCCAGTTTCTAAAGACGTAAAAACTCTTGTTGCTCCTGAATTTGATACTCTGAAGTCATCCAAAACTAAAGAAAATTTTGACTTTTTCATGTTTACCTTGAGAACACCAGTTACCCATGTCTCCCAAGACCACAATCAATGTAAATACTGCTGCGGAAACAGACAAATCCTGCTTGTCGGAAGGTGTTACAGACCTGACAGTTACTAATACGCCAATTATCTCCTCCAAAGAAGAAGGTACTGAACAGGAAACTAATGTCCTAAAGAATACTGCCCATAATGCCATTCCCGATCTCCTGGCTCCTGAATCCACTTCACCAGAAACCAACTCCATGCACTCCTCCCATAGCAATCGAACAATAAAGAGGAAAGACATTGGAGCCCATATGGGTATTAATACATGCTTTGCTCATTTGATGATTCACCTGTGGCAGGACTGTAAACTTATCAACCAATGTTGGTGTTGGATTTTCTTGCTGTGGCTTTTCCTTTTCAACTTTCTTCAGCAAAAGGATTGCCTTCTCTTCTTGAGCAGACTGGTGGGGGAGGGGGATGGGGTAGAGGTATAGTGTTACAACTCTGTCGTCCCATTTCTAGGGGGCGCTGTAAGGGGACTGTCGGTAGCCTGGGAATCACCTTGAACACTTAGCTAGAGTCCCTTGCTGACACCCGTTTGTTTCTCTTTTCGCCATGGTATGCTTTTGTAGTATTACATTTGCTTCCTGGGACTGCAAATCCCATAATGCACAGCCTCGTAGTCAGGAAAGCTGGATTATGTTTTACATTGTTTTCTATGGGAGAAATCCAGTTGCTCCTTTTCACTGGATCCTCACCTCCAGGACTTCCGACTGTCTGAAACTACACACACCTGAGACCTCTCCTGTGCAGCCCAGTCATGTGATTCCACCTGGTGTTTTCTGCAGCTTGGAACTGCTTATAAGCAGCCATTTCCTCAAGATCCTTCTTCGTGCATTGGAGTTTGATTCCTTCCCCTTATCGGATGGTGTTCCAGTCATGTTCCTGTTCTGTTCAAGCTTGAACCTGTTACCTGTTTCTCTGCCCTCTTCCTGACTGTTGCAGGCAGAGTCTGCTCCCTATCTCTTAGCTTTGTACCTGATTGTTTCTTCCAGAGCCTGCTCTCTGTTTCTCTGTCCTGTTCCTGCCTTGTTTCAGCCTGAACCTGCTCTCTGTTTCCCAGTCCTGTTTACTGCTTATTCCTACTCCCTGTATTCCAATCCTGTCCTTGTTTGTTCCAGCCAGAGCCTGCTCTCTGTTTCCCATTCCCGTCTCTGTTTGTTCCAGCCAGAAGTTTGCGCCCTGTTTTCCAGTCCTATTCCTGCCTTTGCTTCAGTCTGAGCCTGTTCCCAGTTCCTGCCCCTGCCTCCTAGTTTGTTCCTTCTATTTCCATTTCCTCTTGGGTATTTTCATCTGGTAAGCGTTCTATCAGTCTTCACCAGTTTATAAGTGTTTTCCTTTGTTCTGGGATTGGCTCCTGGGCTCCCTGAGGCAATTCCAGCCCCCATCCTTTGTCTAGCATTATATGTTGTCTTTAGTGCCTAACAGTGACAGTGTGCTATTGCTGTATTTCCAGCAATTGCCACTGTTTCAAGCTGGACCCACAAGAGCTTGTCTTGTGTATGTAAGTACTATCCTTGTTTGTCCTCTAAGGGTCCAGAGACAGATTCACTTCTGCTGCCTCCTTTCTATGGGGCTGGCAGGGTGACTATCTGTAAGAGCAAACTTCACAGAGGCATTGACATTCCCTGTCACTGTGGGAGGTTCTGCGCCTTACTATGTGTACAACCCCAGCGTGTTTGTCCATTAGTAATCTGTTTCCTGTTTGTTCACACAAGGGTTGCTCTGCTTTTACTTTCCTGTTTCCTGTGCCTGTCCATAGCTGTCCTTTCCGTGTATGCCTTTAGCTGCTCTTCTTCCCCAGCACACTACCTCTTTAGGATATTCAGTGACCTCAAGGGGTGTCCCAACCATAGTCCTGATCAGACCCACCTGAAACCGTGACAGATATATCCTGTGAAGTACCTCAGCTGAATTAATCTAAATTGGGCGGCTATCACCGCTGCTCTAGGGGCTTCCACTACCTCCCTCCAATCATCGTCATCTAGGTGGCCTAGTTCTCCCTTCCTTGCCTGCCGTACTCCCACCATCGGGTCTGGCACATTACACATTAGCATTTGAAATATTTCTGACAATTTATGCTCCTTGAGATTTGTGAGAAGGATTTTGGCCTCCATCGGGGAAAATTCAGAGGTAGCCTCCACTGGTTGTATAATAGAGAGATGGGCATGACAGAGCTGTAGTTACCTAAAAAACTGTATACAGTGCATGCCATATTCCTCCTGCAGGTCTTGAAAGGAATTAAGCATCCCATTATGAAGCACATACCCCATCATTGAAATGCCTATAGCGTCCTAGGCTGAAAAGCCCCTCAGGATCGTCACCTACAGAAGTCTGATGCCCTGCCACAACAGGGTCTCCAATGTGAGATGATCAGCCCACCATACAGTATTCAGGGCTGTGTTCCATACCCCAAACACCACACAAGTGGCATGAGGGAGAGCCACTGAGACCCTCCCTTCATATAGTAAATGTGGAATGTTATAGCCATCCATCATACAGCCCTCTGCCACATATGCAGGATTCGCAAAGTCCCCCAACCACCACTCATTCACAACCATCAGATGCGCCACCCAGTAGTATAGGAGCATGTCTAGTGTGGCTATCCCTTCCTCGATGGCCGGTTGACAACATTTCACCAAAGCGATGCTGTGACTACACACCCAACAGCAGCAGTCGGATTGTGCGTTGACCTTACTGAAGAAGGTTGTATCGATCTGGAATGGATGGTTATGCAGTTGGTTGAGTAGACATGGTAGGGTCACCATTTTTAAAATGGCCGAGCGCCCCAAAAGAGGAAAAGTGGACCAGAACTTGACGTGCCATCCCAGGGCAACTAACTGAGGCACCAGGTTCCATTCAAAGGATTGGGGCACATCATCGGTTTCCCTGCCACCCACGGCATATCCACTGGACAAGGAGCTATGGGACCGATTGCACATTTTTAGGCATGCATCTGAAGGCCCGACTAGGATCCAAAGATGCTGAAAATCTGTAGTGCCCTAGGCGCTGACACCTCAGGATCATCCAAAAACAAGAGGACATCATCGGCATACAATGATGTTCTGTCGCCCACCCCCTCAGACAACTGAAAGACCCTGAGAAGTGCATCAACCCTCACCCAGGCTGCCAGGGGCTCACTCACCAACATAAAAAGCAGAGGTGACAAGGGACAACCCTGACGGGTGCCCAGCGCCACCGGAAACCACTCCGACGCCACCCTTTCAACCGGTGCTACTAAACTGGTGTAGAAAAAGCGCACATAGCTCACAAACTTTGGCCTGAACCCCACCCGGACGAGGGGGGCGAACAAAAATAATAGCCTTCTGAAAACCGATGGAAAGAAGGGCTCCTTGATCACCGAAGGCCTCACTCACTGCAATTGCATTATGAACTCTCCACAGATTATGCCGGGAAGCCCAGAAGGGCATGAACCCAGGCTGGTTGGGGTGGACAAGGCATGTAATTATTCTCATTAGACCGCCAGCCAACATTTTAGCTATTTTCAGTTCTGAATTCAAGAACGAGATTAGTTGGAAGTCTCGTCAATGCGTTCCCTCAGTGCCCGGCTTCGGGATTACCACAATCTAAGCCGTCCTGAGATGAGGGGATAACTTGCCTTTCCCCAAGGAATCTTGGAAGGTTTCCAGTAGTAGCGGACAAGTCTATGGCCGCACTAGGGGCCAGAACTCAGCTGGGAAACCAATGGGACTCAGCTCTTTCCTAACATGCAGCTGAGCCAAGACTGTGTACAGCTCATCGCATATAACATCTACATCCATCGCTTCCTGCTCTTCGTTGGTCAGGCAAGGCATCAGCAAATCTGATACAAATTGAGTTAGGTCTGCACAGGGGATCAGGGGGTCAGCACTATACAACTGTTGGTAATAGGCTGCAAAGGTACTTGCGAAGGGCTCACTTCCAGTCACCTGTGAACCATCAGCTGCCAACAAGTAAGCTACCGGGGCTCCCCCTTCCCGGGGGGTGCTCAGCCAGTGCAACATCTAACTGGCTTTATCGCCCCATTGATAGCCTCTACTGTGGGTAGCTAGTCATGCCGCCCTCACCTCCTGAGCAAGCTATGAGTGTGTAGGGAGTGCTGTAAGAGGGATTCCTGCTGTGACGTCATGTATGGGCTCTCTATGTTGAGTATACACTCTTCAAGGTCCCTGACCTTCTGCCGATCTCCATCTTTCTGACCCTTACAGTACTTAATGATTAGACCTCTTACTGTAGCCTTCTGATCTTCCCAATGTGTAATGTGTAATGTGGAAAGATACAGAACCCCTCTTGTCTGCAAGGAATTGCTGACACGTGTTTTGGCACAGCTCCCTGAAATTGTCCTTTTGGAGGTACCAGCGGTCCAAGCTCCTTCATGTCCACACCCTACCTGGGCCCCAAGCCAGCTCCACCACCACTGGCGAGTGATCAGAGAGTCCCAGGGCCAACAAATGCACATCTATGACCCTGTGGCTATCCCAGCCCTGCATGAAAAAGTAGTCCAATCGGGGGAAGGAGTAGTGTGCCCTCGAGTAGAAGGTAAAACCTCTCTCCGCGGGATGGTGTGCCCTCCACACATCAATCAGGTTCCAATTATGTGCAGAGGTCACAAGGGGAGGGGATCCCCGACCCCGCGGTGATTGAAGAGTGGTCGAGGCTTGTGTCGCACACCCCATTGAAGTCCCCACCTGTTAACCATGGTGCATCCAGAACTTCCCGTATAAAGTCCCCCAGTCTAGCTAGGAAATCTAAGGCTGGGGGTTGGGGCATATACGCTGAACAGTGAGATGGGGCGTCCATGGAAAACACCGGATATTGCAACATAATGACCCAATCTATAATGCCATACCCAAGAGACCACAAAGGGGTATGCCCCTACCTAAGATGGCTGTGCCCCGAAAGCCCTGGTGAAACCTAGAGTGGTAAACCTGGTACCTTACGGGCCAAGAAGGGACACTTGCTGCCCAGGAGGTGGGTTTCCTGAATCATCACTGTGTCCACATTGAACCTCAGTGGTGCCTGGAGCACCACCCCTCGTTTAGCTTATCCAACATCCCATTAATGTTCCAGGACAGGACGGACAGTGTACCTGGTGCCCACATCCCTGTGTAGGGCACTTCTGAGAATTAGAGTCAGTCATGGCCCAAGTGTAACAATGTGCTGTGTCTAAGGATTGTGTGCATCCTGCCTTTAACTGCGCTCAGCATCTGCACCTGGAAAGGAAACATAATCAGAAACAACACCCCAATGCCATCCCCTCACACAATATCATCCCCATACTTTGTAAACTGGAAGTACCTTTTGTGTGATGCATATCGTCCCTGTCGCCCATATCCCCCAAAAGAACTAATCCCAACTAAAGAAGATTATTAGGGCCCGGGCCAAAGGTGGGGCAAATCAAGAACAGCAAAACGGAGCAGTGAAAACATTTGTGCATCACTCACAAGTAATACCCCCAGAGAGCATCATGATGTAGCAGGAGCAACCTGCAGGGGATAGTCAGTACCGGATAGCATCAAGTGATCATCCCTTGCAATAGGCAAATCTTCTTCAGTGACTGCGCGTGCAGGACCCAATGAACTGGACTTTCATCCCTGAGCATTTTTGCCGTACGCCATTCATGTGTTTAGCCTCCACCATCTCTCTGGGCCTCCCTAACTACCTGCATCTCATAGGGGGATAAGCAGCCGCTGTGCATCGCGGAGGTCTCTCCTCTATCCAGTCCCATGCCGCCTCAGGAGAGTTAAAGAAAAGCCTCTTGTCTTGGTAGAGTACCTTCAAGTGGGCCGGGAACAAGAGCAAATTTGTAAGATTCATGGCTTTCAATTATTGCTTGGCTTTCTGGAATGACCGGTGCTGCTGTTGCACCTTCAGGGTGTATTCCAGGAAGATCAGCACCGGAGAAGATTGGAAAGTTAACTAACCGGCCTTACGGACCACCCTGAGGACTGAATCTCTGGCCAAGTAATTGAGTACATGCACAATTAACTGTCTAGACCGAGCACCGATCAGTGCTCTATGCGCTTGCTTATCTTTGGGGACCCAACTGTCAACCAGTCCCACATGAAATTCATTGGCACGGAGCCCTCTGCCTACTCCGGTATGCCCACCAAATGGAGATTATTCCTGCCTGACCTCCCCTCTGCATCCTTGGAGCTGCATGGTGGCCAGGCATTCCCCATTTGATTTGATGGTGTCTTTGGCGTCCGACACTCTGCCTTCTGCCTCAGTGACCCTATGCGTGGTGTTATGTAAGACCTATCTGATCAGTGCAAGGTCCACCTTAAGTTCACCCATCTTGCCTTCCAAGGTGACCTTGAGGTCCTTAATGGCATTAAGGATAGGTGAGGTCTGTGCATCCTCATCTGGTAAAGGAGCTCTTCCCACCTCTCCCCCCCCACCAGGGCCTGTTGTGTAGCGTATTTGTGCATCTTTTGCTGGGAGGCCATGATGGCCAGCTTATCTCTCGCCATGCTGGAGGGGTCAGAAGGGAATGACAATAGGAACTCAAAGTTGTTAGGTCAGGGCCCATGTCCGAATGCAACACCAACCCACTGACAGAGTCTGGAGCCAAGCTTCCAAAGTCAGGCTGCTGGGACCCCCCGCGCAGTGCCCCCTGCTCAACCTTGCACAGCAGTGCTATCCTTCCCGGGACTGGTTGTCAAAAGGGAAGGAGAAGAACTGCAAGCAGTCCAAATGCCCCCTATGCTGCAGTCACTGATCAAGTCCAAGTGGGGCCCAATCTAAAGTCCCATCCGTTACCCCTTAGAGAAAGCGTGCCTCCCATAAGCCGGGTGGTAAGGCGACTCCAGCACCAACCATTCCAGCATCCCCGGAATGACATTGTGCCCCTCAGTTCCTTCAAGTATGGTAGCAGCATCCATGCCTGAGGCTAAAGGCGAGAGCCATGCGCACTTAAAGCAGGTCTCATCCCTCCAGGTTGTGTTTACCTGACCCAGGCAGACGTGACATACAATGTCCCAACCACCGCAAAGCAAGTCTTGTCTAGAGTCTTACAAAATCTCACTCCAGACAGTTATAAATTATAGAGGGCCTGGGCCCTTAGCACATTTATAGGGAGTGCCCCCAGGAACAATGGCCTCTCTCCAACCAGGGGATGGGGGAGCTCTGTCCAAGTGCCCCTTCCCAGATGTAGGGTGTGCCCCCCTCAACTCCAAACGCACTGGCACCACTCTGGGGGCCCCTGACACTCAGCGGGGGACACGGGCAGGGATCCGTCATGGCCCGCCCTGCTGGATTCAATGCAGCTGCAGCTCTCTCCAGTCACTCCAGTGGCTACGTCACACAACCACGGTCGGGCCCCGGAGATGGCCAACACCTCCAGCAGTGCCACAGTCCCAATGCAGGCTGCTGCGGCAACCAACGGGCCCCGCCTCACTTCTCTATCTGCTTCCCAGGCCAAGAACTCCCTCCTGGGGCTCCACAGGTATGGGTGGAAAGCTGGCAGCACCATATGGCCAGCAATGTTCCTTCAGTGCCTCCGATTCAGACCCTGGCACAACCCACACCTCCTCTTCTGCGTATCGCAAGATCACTGGTCTATAGGGGGAATGACAGCTCTGGCCCGGACAGCTATTTTGGCTCTCCAGGGATCCAGTCTTGACGGACAAGCCCGTCCGTGATGACGCTATGGATCACCACCACTATCCAGCTCGACCGCGGTCAGATGGCCCTGGGGAGAGGTGGTGGGAAGACGGATTAAGTGCTCTTCACAGACCAGCCGCCAAGCTTGCTGGCTCTTCCTTAACTGTTACTCCTATTTCATTCAAGCCTCTTTCCTCCTTCCCTTCTTTCTCTTCTTTATCCTCAGTCTTCTGATACATTGTGCACCTCGTTTGCCTGCATGCCTACCTCCTCCCGAATCTTAGTTATCCAATCTCTCCCTTGCATTTGCAATGTTTTTCTTTTTTCATTTATTGCTTCCATAAAAATGCAATGTGATGTGCTGGGTATACCCTGAATCTAAGTCTTACATTCTTTATGCCTACTTCTGTACTTCCCTATTTCAGGAAATATTTTGCATTGCTGTGTTAATGTGTTTTGAAAAACCCTAATAAAACATTTACAAAAAGGGGGCACAGAGCTTAAGCAAAGTGTGGGCAGTTGGGAACGTTAGGAGGATACTCATAAAACGTAGTAAGAGATAGTACATTACCAGGGATTGAATGGCAGGGAAAGGTTGGAAAGTCTAGTGATTACAGTGATGAGGGGGTATCAGTGGGAACAATATTCCTGGGAAATTGGTGAGCATGCACCTATGTTGAGATGAGATGCAAAGATTGTTTTTCTGGTGTGGGACATCTGTGGGTTTGGAACAGTTGTTGCTCCTGTGGTTAATGCACCCCATAGAATAGTACCCCACAGATAGGCACAATTCACAAAAGGATGCTGTTACCAAAAATTATGAAATTTAGGAGTTTCTAGAATCTACCTAGAACTGACCAGTCTACAGAAAAAGGCAGATTTAAAAACCATCCAGTGACTTTAGTAGTCTGGAGAATCCACATAGAATTGATCTAGGCATCCTACAGGAGTACACTGCTTTAAAAAATCTCCAGTGAAACTAAACCTATGGGGCACACCTTAAAGTGCCACAGATTGAACCAATAGGAAGACTCATCTTTCAAAAGCCACTAGACACTTAGGTGTAGGTTTCACAAAGTAATCATGAGTCTACAGTACCCTTCTAAAATAGGAAGGCACAGCCCACAGAAAGATAGCATTTTCTTAAAGCCATTAGGGACCTTAGGGAGCTGTGGTGTAGACTTTATGCCAACACAGGCACAACCCAAGGGAGGACACAGCTCACAAAAATTACCATCACCATTCTCCTCACGGTGGGATTACACTTGACATATAAACAGTGGCAATATTTCACTATTTATTTTAGTTCTTGATATAGCACAACACAGCCCCTCGACACAGGATAACAGAGCACTTTACAATATGGAACAGTGGCGCATATTACAGGTGAAAGCAAGACAATTTAAATAGTCAGCTGCATTAAAAGTATAACAGTACAGATACAGATAAAAGCAACATTTAGCATGTACAGTGCCTGGCGTCAAACCATGAATGAAGATATAAGAGTTGTAGGAAAGTGCACTTTGAGGTTTCCCTAAAAAGCAGATGTTGCTGTGTCTGATAGAAACCAGAAAGGCATTCCATGTCTTTGGCACATATCTGAGTAACACAGAGAGTTGACGTCCTTGTAAATCTCGGTAGCCAGGTACAACTTAGCTTCTTAGGATTCTGTTTTGCCAGATAACTGATGTTTCATCATATGTATGATGGGTCAATCAGGTGGATTGGCTTGTAGGTGATTCACGCAGTATTGTACGCACCATTCCTGTGGAGGCTACCTTAGGGAGGTGATGATATGTATTATGCACTCAAATCCTTTTGTGTTAGAAATCCGACAGGCAGCAACATGGAGGACTCCTTTGAGCAGAGTTACTGAGATGTGAGAAAGCCAGATTATAAGGTTCTTGAAGAACATATGCAGTTCTGATTAACCTACAGAACAGCATGGACTTTATGTCTGATCCTACCCAACTCCCTAGTCCTGTCCCTGTGAATATGGATTCACAGCATGTCATTTCGAGCCCCCTATACAACGTTCTTGGTAAAATACTTGCCTATTAAAATGTGATCATTTTATAAAATCAGAAAGGCTTTAGCATGGGCACCTTCCTCAGGCTATCAGACATATGTCTCCTTCCTGGAGAATCCTTCTGACAGAACACACATGAAACTCCAGTGACATCCTAAAGTAATGAAGTACCCACCTTCCTGGAAATTGTGGAAGGAAATTACTAATCCTGATTCGACCTTGCTTGCCTTTCATTTCTGTCCTTGGGTCCTGGCACAGATCAGAACCTAAAAATGAGGAACAAATATGGTTGTGTTTGATATGATATGATAGAAATCTATAAAGCGCAACAATACCCGAAAGTTACAAGGTGCTATATGCAAACCCTAAGCTAGCCTGTGCTATATTCTAAGAAATGGAAAACCATCAGGTGAGCCCGATCCAATAGCTAAAGGCAAATAGGTAGCTCCAACAAAAGCCCAGAGCAACAAAATAATTATAAACAAAGATGCAAAGTTTCTAATGCTTTCCTGAAAGGAAAGTGCAGCTCAACCTTGAGAAGATGATGAGGAAGGGAGTTCCAAATTCTTGCCGCAGTCAAAGAAAACGCTCTACCTCCCCATCTCTTCTTACACACTTTGGGGATGACAGCAAAGTTCTGAGATTCTGATCTGAGAGATCTGCATGGTGTGTACTGTTGGAACATAGTTTTAATTCCCCCTGGGCTGACACCATTGAGTGCTTTGTGCACAATACACTTAGCTTTAAATGTAACCTGTTTCTGAACCGGGAGAAGGTGAAGTTCCCGCAACCCGTTGATAACAGACATACGTTTAGGAATATCTAGTGTCAGCCTTGCTGCCACATTTTGCACCAGTTGGAGTTTAGCCTGGCTAGTTATGTTCACTTCCAGAAGGAGGGCATACAATAGTCCAAATAAAGAGAATAAAGCAAGGACCACCTTTTTCCAAACAGTTATGGGGATGTGCGGAAATATCTTTCACAAGGATCTAATAATCCAGAAGCAGGAAGACACAATGTGGTTAACCTGTTGGTCAAAAGATAGATCACTATCTATGATGACTCTTAGATTTTTGGCTGACTTTGTGGGGCTGGGCCTCATCCCTAAACCCCCATGCCACCAATTCTGACCCCACATAGGTGAAAGACTTCCAAAAATTAGCACCTCATTGTTTTTGCCATTAAGTTTAAAGCAGTTTCTGTTCATCCATTAGCTGTGGCGTCAACATCCCTTGAAGTGGATTCGATGATGTGTGTGTCATCAGCATATGACACTATTTGTAGTCCAAAGGAGTGGATGAGACTGGCCAAAGGAGAGATGTAAAGATTAAACAACATTGGGCTAAGGGTGGACCCTTGCAGCACCCCGTAAGGCAGGCAAGAAGGTTCAGATCTAAATTCTACCAAAATCACCATCTGGGTTCTGTCAGAAAAGAAATAAGCTAATTATTTTAAGGCCACACCCCCAAACCCCAAGGCCTGTAGGTGATCAATAAGTAGAGTGAGAGAGATGGTATTAAAAACTGAAGATAGATCCAGGAAGATCAGAGCTGCGCCCTGACCAACATCCACAAGCTGCCTAATGCTGTCATTCGCGGTAATTAGGGCAGTTTCTGTGGCAAGTAGGCTTCTGAATCCAAACTGAGAGCCATTCAGCATACCCTGTATCTCCACGTGAGTCATAAGATACTGATTGAGATGTTTTTCCAAGACTCTAGCTGGAATAGGGAGCAAAGAAATTGTTTGGTAGTTCTCAGTGCTTAATTTGTAAATAAAAAGGTCCCTGTGTCCAAAGCCCTCCTCTTAAACACGCGGCTGCTGCAATTAAATGTGCGAGCACAGAATACTGAGACGGCAATAATCCTGAAGCCATCTCGGACCTCTTCAAGCCATTTACAGCCACTCCCTGCCTCTTCAGCTCACTCTTGAAGGTTTCTGCTTTCTCCTATTGTGACGCTTTTTCGTTTACCTCTTTCTCCGTCATTCACATATGTGTCTTTTGCTCGCAGTAAATGCTTGAGGGAGAAAAATAAGCGCCGGCCCTCAAAAATAAGTGCCGGTGCTCAGCACCGGAAGCAACAAGCACAAATTAAGCACTGGTAGTTCTTCAAGTCACTAGAATCCAAATTAGTTTTTTTGAGTAGCGTTCTAACTGCTGCCTTTTTCCATGGTCTTGGACAGCACCCAGAGATGATAGCTTTATTCATAATCTCCGTAAGAGGTAGAACAATGGAGCCAGCCACTAACTGAAGAATCTTAAGAGGGCACAGCTCGAGTGGGGAACCTGATTCCAGATTCCAGAGGTAGAAAATCTGTTCGCTCCACTGTGATGGTAGGGAACCCTAATAAGGATATGAAATGTGTTCCCTGTGACTCACCAGTGGCCGAGGTGCCCGACTGCTTAAAGATATCTATGTGGAGATCCGAAGTCTCCTCTAGTCACTCTGGTGAAAATTATTTGTACATATTGACCACTTTAGTCTGGAAAAATCCTGCCAGCGAATTACAGAACTCCCTTGACCCCTCACCCTCAGAGGAAGATGCACAGGACACCAGCTCTTGAATTACCTTAAAAAGTTCTTTAGCGGAAACTGCCCATTCAACCGTATTAATACAAAAACGAAATTGTTCTTCTCAAATAGCCAGTTTATATTTTTTAATAAGGTTTTTGTAACTGGTTTTCTCTTGCTCCTCGGACAGCTTTCTCCAACAGCGCTCTTGCCGTCGACAGGCGTGCGTTGATAGTCTTATCTATCCATAAACAAGGAGGCTAACCTACCCCTCTTACGCATACTAACTCTGTCAAGAGGAGCAACCACCTGTGATGTTGAGCTCAGCCAATCATCTAATATGGCTGCACCCCAGTCCTCATTTTCTTTTACTGAGCAAGGGTTACATCCTAAAGTCGTAACAAATGATTCTGCCGACAATCCCTTCTGATTTCTCTTAATAGAGTTGGACGCAAATGCTGCAGTCTTTTTCCAACGCAAGTGGGGCTCAAAATTAAACACTACTGCCAAGTGGTCTGAGCATACTAAAGGTAGAACTTCTTGCACCGATAGCCCAACATCATTAAAGAAAATCCCATCTTGGGTATGTCCTGCTAGG
This sequence comes from Pleurodeles waltl, assembly GCF_031143425.1. Taxonomy (NCBI): domain Eukaryota; kingdom Metazoa; phylum Chordata; class Amphibia; order Caudata; family Salamandridae; genus Pleurodeles; species Pleurodeles waltl. The sequence goes on along the minus strand of NC_090437.1, from coordinate 621,560,029 downwards.
ACCTTTAACACGTTGTTCAAAACCAAGGGAGGCAAAGTATCAGTTAATGCACTAGTATACACCCATGTAGTCTCCTAGGGTCAAAATTAAATTCACCTAGGACAGAGACATTATTTGTGCACAAAAAAGGTTCGATCAAACTGGCAAGACCTGTCAGAAAAGAAGATCTGGAACCCGGCGGCCTATATGCTATGATCCCAGTAAAAGACTCAGTAGTTCAGATTTTGATTGAAAAACAGAAGGCTTTACTCAGATTCAAATAACTGTGGCCCAATGTGACAACGTTTCAGTTTATGTACTAAAGCCAATCCGCCATCCATCCTACCTACCCTATCCCGTCACAGGATAGCATAGTCTTCTGGGATCACATCGACCAAATCGGGGCCAGAGGTGGCATTAGCCCAAGTCTTGGTTACAAAGACCCAATCAGGGTCCTGATTTAGCAATACATCTGCACACTCAATATTATGTTTAATGAAAGATCTGGCGTTAATTAGAAAGCCTTTTAAACTTCTCCTTATTTGATTAGGCTGCTGTTTGTCCTCTTTTTGTTCTAAAACACTATTTTCCCAGGTATATTCACTCTCCTCATGAACCAACAGGGATAAACTAAACCCACATGTGGGGCATGACTCATTGCCATAATCATAAAAAGCCGTCATAGTCAGCTTTGTGCATGGGGAAAACTCACCCTTCTGGTCTAGGCTGAAAAAGTAGTCCCAAGCATAAATCAGCGGAGAAGGCCTTTCTGGTGTAGTGGGACCAGGGGTCCTGGCGCATGGCGCAGTCTTAGCGGGGACAGTGCAGACAGGTTTGCCTTTGGCGCGCATTCGGCACACAGATGCGCACTAAATAGGGCTTTCAATTAGCCCAACTCCTAGTCCCCTCACCCGGCAAAGGCCCAGAAGCAGAAGTCCACAAAACCTGCACTCCATCCGCAACAATCAACTGAATCACAGTTGCGGCGGACTGGGGAAGCGGGAAAATAAAAGTAAGTCACCCCCAACAATGCATTGCCCATAAAAATAAAAGAACGATCAAAAGCCCACTCTCTCCCTCCCAACAAGCAAAGGTTAAAAAGAGGGCAGTAGAACCTGGCCACCTTGGTTTGTTGCGCGTCCACGCATACATGCGCACTAAATAGGGCTTCAATTTAGCCCAACAGCTCGTCCACTGATCTAGCAGAGGCCGGGAAGCGGAGAACAATAGAGAACAGTTATTGAATTTCCAAAAACAGCCTAGCCTGGGAGACTTGTGTCATGCTTCTATTTTTCCACCCTACATGTTACACCAAAATTGTCAATCATAAAATGAAGTGAAACAGGAGTGAAAATAGATATTATGAAAAATGTCAGGCCATAGGAAATTGCTTATTCTGAACAAATTAAATCACTTTGAAATGGAACTGAAAATGCACACAATTCTTAACATTCCTACCACGAGAGGGACGGGCTTGCTTATTACACCATTAAAGTACTGGAATGTTTCATGGGCGCTACCACATTTTTATAAGGGAGTAGGGGGGAGAAACCATCTGAATCTCCACAAAGGAAGCTGGGTTTGTTTAATACAGTTCAGGAATTGTCTTCAAGCCACACCATTTTCAAAGATCACCAACCATCAATTCCTCTGCCTCCTTTTTCTTTTTCAAGACCCTCCCTGTTAATACGCATTCCAGCCTCCCTTTGTGTTGTCATGGTCAGCAGCAAAGTATTATTCCATGGTCACAGCTTCAGTTGCATAAAAAATACTTTATCACACTTGCCAAACTAAGCCTTCCACTGTTTCATAATTTGTAGATTGTACAAAAAATGTTTTTCAGCACAGAGGTGGCACGTTTTTTTTTATTGCTGCACGTGTAATGGAATACTGTACCCAGCACCTTGCAAAGCAAAAATTAACTACGCATCTTTGATATGTTGCTGAATTTGTGAATATAAAGAGGTAGCAAATTTTCCCAGATAGTGTGAACATCTCAATGGATTGGTGGTAGACATTTTGGGGGTCATTCTGACCCCGGCGGTCTAAGACCGCCGGGGCCAGGGTCGGCGGGAGCACCGCCGACAGGCCGGCGGTGCCCCGCAGGGCATTCTGACCGCGGCGGTTCGGCCGCGGTCAGAAGAGGCAAACCGGCGGTCTCCCGCCGGTTTACCGCTGCCCTTAGAATCCCCCATGGCGGCGCAGCTTGCTGCGCCGCCATGGGGGATTCTGACACCCCCTACCGCCATCCAGTTCCTGGCGGTTCACCCGCCAGGAACAGGATGGCGGTAGGGGGTGCCGCGGGGCCCCTGGGGGCCCCTGCCGTGCCCATGCCAATGGCATGGGCACGGCAGGGGCCCCCGTAAGAGGGCCCCGAAAAGTATTTCAGTGTCTGCTAAGCAGACACTGAAATACGCGACGGGTGCAACTGCACCCGTCGCACCCCTGCAACTACGCCGGCTCAATTCTGAGCCGGCGTCCTCGTTGCAGGGGCATTTCCTCTGGGCCGGCGGGCGCTCTTTTGGAGAACGCCCGCTGGCCCAGAGGAAATGTCTGAATGGCCGCCGCGGTCTTTTGACCGCGGTGCGGTCATTCAGCGGCGGTACCCTGGCGGACGGCCTCCGCCGTCCGCCAGGGTCAGAATGAGGCCCTTTGTCTCCAAAAGGAAAATAGATCTTTAAAGGCATAAATGCAATTCATGCATGGTGGAAAAATTTGTTTTAATATTCAACAAAGTCAGTTTAAATTTCTGATTCTCTTCTCAAATTAACAGTGATTTCAAGAGGGACTTAACACTTCAGAAGAATAACATACATGTTGCATTTTGTTTTTAAAGTTTTGTGTCTTGGACCGTGTTGGAAATGGGATCTTTGGTTGGCTGTCAGGTTACCCCCTGTCCAAGCAAGGACCCTCACTCTAGTCAGGGCAAAGGAGAAACACTCCTGGTTAACTTCCACTCACCCCCTTGGTAGCTTGGCATGAGCAGGCAAGCTTAGCTCAGAAGCAATGTGTGAAGTATTTGTACCAACACACAGAGTAATACGGCGAAACGCTACAAACTGGACACCACACCAGTTTAGAAAAATAGGCAATATTTATCTAAATCAAACAACACAAAAATGACAAAAATCCAACATACAAAAGTTAAAATATGACTTTTCAAAGGAATAAGAGTCTTACTCCATAGAACACAATAGAAACGATGATTTTGCACAAAGTACCTTGTTTACGTTAAACAATAAAGCTGCATGGGAAAGCGTACGTCAGAAAAGTCAGCGATGTGTTGATTCCTTCCTCGCAAAGGAGGCTGTGCGTTGTTTCTTCTCTGGTTGGGCCGGCACTGTGTTGTTTTTCTCCCTCGCAAGAGAGCGATGCGCCGATTTCTGGACAGGGCACCTCGGATCTGGGCAGAGTTGTTATCAGAAGCTGCAAGCGGGTGTTGCGCGTCGTTTCTCGAGCTGCGATGTGTCGATCTCCCAGCCGTGATGCAGGTGGAGCGGCGATTTTAGCTGCGAAGCCAGCGGCGTGTCGTTTATCAGCCACGTTACAGATGGTGTGTCGAAAAAGTCCCTGCAGTGCGTTTTGTGCATGGATTTCCAGTTCTTGTTCTGCTAACTTCACCTTTCAAGGGCCCAGGGACTGGATAGGGCACCATTTAGCAAGGCAGGAGTTTCAGTAGAGAGTCCAGGTGCTGGCAGAGGAAGTCTTTGATGGCCCTGAGGCTTCAAAACAGGAGGCAAGCTCAGTTCAAGCCTTGGAAATTCTTCACAAGCAGGAATACACCACAAAGTCCAGTCTTTGTCCCCTTTCACAGACAGAAGCAGCAACTGCAGGGTAGCCCAAAAAAGCACAGTCACAGGCAGGGGCAGCACTTCTCTTCAGCTCTTCTCCTTGGCAGAGGTTCTTCTTGAATCCAGAAGTGATCTAATTTTCAGGGGTTATGGGCCCAATACTTATACCACTTTCTTCCTTTGACTTTGGTAAACCTCAAAGGAAAGTCTCTCTTGTTTGCAAGATCCTGCCTTGCCCAAGCCAGGCCCCAGACACACACACCAGGGGGTTGGAGACTGCATTGTGAGAGGGCAGGCAGACCCCATTCAGGCATAAGTTGACCACTCCTCCCTCCATTCTAGCACAGGTGGCCCATCAGGATATGCAGGCTACACCCCAGCTCCCTTTGTCTCACAGTCTAGAGGGGATTCACAAACAGCCCAACTGTCAAACTGACCCAGGCAGGGAATCACAAAAAGGCAGAGTCGCAAAATGGCTTAGGCAAGAAAATGCCTACTTTCTAAAAGTGGCATTTTCAAACTAACAATTAAAAATCCAACTTTACTAAAAGATGTATTTTTAAAATGTGAGTTCAGAGACACCAAACTCCAAATTTCTATCTGCCCCTAAAGAGAAGCTGCACTTTAAAGTTATTTAAAGGCAGACCCCATGTTAACCTATGGGAGAGACAGGCCTTGCAACAGTGGAAACCGAATTTAGCAGTATTTCACCGTTAGAACATGTAAAACACATCAGTACATGTCCCTCCTTTATCATACACTGCACCCTGCCCATGGGGCTATCTAGGGCCTACCATAGGGGTGCCTTACATGTATAAAAAGGGAAGGTTTAGGCCTGGCAAGTGGGTACACTTGCCAGGTCGAATTGGCAGTGCAAGACTGCACACACAGACACTGCAGTGGCAAGTCTGAGACATGCTTACAGGGCTACTCATGTGGGTGGCACAATCGGTGCTGCAGGCCCAATACTAGCATTTTATTTACAGGCCCTGGGAACCTCTAGTACACTTTACTAGTGACTTACTAGTACATCAAATATGCCAATCTGATAAACCAATCAACAATACCATTTACACAGAGAGGAAAGGGCCAGGTCCAACACAACTCCCCACCGGCCTAAAGCCAGGAGAGAACAATCAATACCTTAATGGACTTCCCTGACTGGGGCGATAGAACAGAGACCGAGGACCACAACAGCAGGGGCATGTTCCAGTTCTACATCTTCCTGACTCCAGTTGGATCCCTCTGTCCATACTGTCAGGGCCAACTTAGCTAACCCACGGGGAACCCTTCTCCTCAGCTGCAGATACCATCTGTGCAGCACCTAACCTTACTTTGCCCTTTGATGTATCCCAGGGGCAGCTAATACCACAATGGCCAACACAGTGGTGTGGCCCACTTTACCCCTGGGGTGTGACTCCTGTCTCCCACCCCAGGGGCAATTCTGCCCACCAGTACAGCAAGCCACAGTGGCCACTGACAGCCTTCAGGGAAGAGAGCCAGGCCCAGGGCCTTTCAAGGCTCTCCAACCACTGTGACTGTGGAGAGTGGTGGGAAGTAGCCCCAGGTGCCTGGCACCCTTTAACCACTCTCGCTTCCACCAGGTCAGGGATGACAGCCTGACACTGAACCTCCCCTCTGGGGCTCTGTACCCTCCCCCTAGGAGCGGTACCCCAGAGTCCAGAATTGTCAGGCTGCTTCTAGAAGCAGTCCTGCACAATTCTCCCACCAGTGCAAGGGTGTTAACCTGCAACTGGTCTTCTAACCTTGGGTCGGTACCCTCAGGTTGGACCTGGGTCAGAAGTGAGTCTTCCCTACCCTCCTTTCTGAGATCCTGCACGCCCCCCTAGGAGCGACCCTCCAGAATCCAACATCATAGGGGCACTGTTAGCAGTCGCCCCTCCTTCCAGGTCAGGGGGGACACCCTGAACCTGGCCCTTAAACCCAGGTTCTGTACCCATGGATTGAACTGGGGTCAGGGGTGATTCTCTCCCTCCCTACTCCCAGGGTTCTGCACCCCCCCCACCATGGAGAGTACCCCTAGAAGTCACACCAGGGGGGGTTGATTGGGCAAACCGCCCCCCCCCCAAAATCAGGTCAGGGTTTACACCCATGCACCTGACCCTCCAGCCTAGGGTATGTACCCTCAGACTGGACCATTGCTTGGCAATCCAGGACTTCCTGGGGAGCACACCTACCCCCCACCAGGTCCAGAATTGTTTCGAGGAATTTCACCTCCTAAGCAGAGGCAGGACAGATCAACAAACCAGCCAATGCCGTCCCAGAGAATAAGGCAGAAGAGGAAACAGAATAAACAAGTTAAGCACTGAAGAAAGAAAAGACTTCAAAGCCCCAGTGTGAATGGGGATTAGGGATCAAAAGCAGGCAAATTTAACAAGTCATGAGATATAAGGGTAGATTTAGCTCATTCAGCTTTGAAAACTGAAGAAATTTAAGTGCTATCACTGGGCCTATCATTCCGCCCTACGTCTGACTTGACCTATCCAAAAACTCATGTAGATTTATTTAACTTTACTAGAAAACTGAAGTTAAAAGATGATATCACAATAAAGCTAAGAACACCCCAGCTTACTTCTGCCCTAGACCTATCAAAAGTAACATACAAATTAATGGTATTGATCTGCTTTTCACTTTAACTGAACTAGATGACAGTGTTCCTAGTACTGGTGACCCTCTTTTGGGCCTAACAGACATAAATGTATGCATTGATGTAGGCTGCCCAAGTGGTTTTTAGAAAAAATCAGTTTCTTACCATCTCTTCCCTATGATGCCATTGACGTCTTCGAGAAGGGTGTTGTCAAAGATTTTAAAAGCCTTAGCTATGAAAAAAGCTATACTAGGTACAATTTATATAGAGATAAACAAAATTGCCCTGAGTACACTACAGAATGATAAATATTTGGTGACTCCACAATCAGACAGGGTGGAAGAAATAGCAAAAGAGAATTACCTGAAAGAGAAGCTAGAGAAGTATGTGATTACTCTGGTCAACCAAATAAATTGGCCTTTTCAGGTGGAACGGACACCTGGAATGGGAGGAATACCAATATCTAAAATATAACTATTCTAAAATTCCCTTAGTGTATCTTGTTTGTAAAATATACAAAGATGCACTTAATACCCCTCCCCCCCGGCTAAAAGACGTCCTGGAATTCACCTACTACACAAAGCTAGTTAGTCTGGATGAGGGACGTGTTAAAGTGGGTTGCTGCAGAGAATGAGACAATCTCAAAGCTGAATTACAGAAATTGTGCGCAGGTGTCATGTAACTCACGGGATGTTAGTTTAGCAGCCTTTTTTGGCAAATCTGACATTATTCCTTTATGATGGAGGGACACTGATGGGCCTTGAGGTGTTCAACTGGAGAGGTAAGATAGCAATGAATAGATCACTGGCATAACAAGGGGCATCACTTGGCCTTCTCTCCTGAACATTCATATAAACCTTCATATAGGAATGGGGTGGGTGGGGTCACAAATCCATAAGAATATCTTTCAATACTTATGACATGACCGCAGTAACACCACTAGTGGGTTTACACAGTACTTAGTAGTGAAATGTCAATTTGACATCCTCAAGGTCAAGCTAATTGTCTTGTGGAGCGCTTGCAAATTAATACCTTTTGCAGAGACCATCGTTGTGGACCAAATTATGTCTTGCCCTCAATGTTTTGAATCTGTATTGTTATTTCAGCTAACTTATGACAATATCTTTGGAAAATAGCATCTGATAAACGTTTGCCTGAGCAAATTAGTTACAAACATAGAACAAAAGATTACCACAGCACACCACTAAGCAATATAATCAAAGTAAACAGGATATGTATCCCTGGTAGAACATGAAATTGAATGTAGAATGCATAAATGTCCCAAGTTCGTTGAGGAAAGTGTCTTTATTTGAAGGCGCAGTCCGCCCCAAAACAGATAGTGAGTTCTCCGAAATACAGCCAACACGTGTTTCGTCACTCAGGTGACTTCATCAAGGCTAGACCGTCCGGTCAGTTAGGAAAAGTCGAGCAACCCACGATAGGGCAAGTAAGTGATAATCTTCAAAAAGCTGTAACTAGTATTTTCTCTTGTATTAATGGCTTACTGGAATTGGGTTCGACTTTATTCAGCTCTACACCTAGATACGACTATATGACTTTCGGCTTATCAGGGCCGTACATTCTCCCTTGGAGATTGTCTACACCATTAATACAAGAGAAAATACTAGTTACAGCTTTTGTTCTACCAGGGATACATATCCTGTTACTTTGATTATATTGCTTAGTGGTGTGCTGTGGTAATCTTTTGTTCATTGTTATTGTGTACATTGGTACACACTTTTGTGCCTACTGGGTAGTAAGGCACCTGACCACTTGGCACCAATCGTGAACTTTATTTGCATCTCTCACCCTTACTACCCCACATTACTGTCCTAGTTACAAACATATAGGGGGTCATTCTGAGTTTGGCTGGCGGCGGGCGCCGCCAGCCAAACGGGAACTGCCAGAATACCGCTGCGCGGTCAAAAGACCGCCGCGGTTATTCTGAGTTTCCCGCTGGGCGGGCGGACGACCGCCAGAAGGCCGCCCGCCCGCCCAGCGGGAAACCCCGTCCCACGAGGAAGCCGGCTCCGAATGGAGCCGGCGGAGTGGGAAGGGTGCGACGGGTGCAGTTAGTGGGGCCCTGTTAGAGGGCCCCTGCAGTGCCCATGCCAGTTGCATGGGCACTGCAGGGGCCCCGAGGGGCCCCGCGACACCCGTTATCGCCAGCCAGGTTCTGGTGGTCAAGACCGCCAGAGCCAGGCTGGCGGTCGGAATCCCCATGGCGGCGCTGCCTGCAGCGCCGCCATGGAGGATTCCCCAGGGCAGCGGGAAACCGGCGGGACACCGCCGGTTTTCAGTTTCTGACCGCGGCTGTACCGCCGCGGTCAGAATGCCCATGGGAGCACCGCCAGCCTGTTGGCTGTGCTCCCGCGGTCGTTGGCCCTGGCGGTCCATGACCGCCAGGGTCAGAATGACCCCCATACTGCCTTACTGTTGTACAAATGAATAAATATGATTTTACAGAAAAGAAAGCGTATGTCTGAGCAGTGTTGAGTATACAAGAAGTATCCTGTCCCCAGCTCTATTGGGTTATTGCGTGAGGTGTGTTTTGTTTGAAAGTGCTATTGGGAGTGATGCGACTCCCAGTAATACTGCGTATCTCAACTATATGTATGTGCAGTGGGTTTGTAGAAAGTCCCATGTGTGGTCTTTTTGTTGGCACGTAATGTTGGTGATCTTTGAAAATGCTGTGGCTTGAAGACAATTCCTGAACACCTAAAAGGCACATATATGCTGTGTTGGACGTGTGTGACATGATCTAATATTTTCTGCTGGATGATAATTTGTTCCGGGGTGTCACTACCTGGTTCATCACCCTCTTCAAAGGTTGTGCAGAGTGCTTAGAGATTAGTAAATCAAATGAGTGACCACAAACAACACCGTCATTCAACCTACAAGCCCATTTTCCTGAATGATTCGCTATAACATAACTGTGGAATACCATCCCCTACAATTAGCAATTTATCGAATTCTGACGCCCAGCCAGGGGCATGCTTGCACACAGTTAGATGTGTTTTCGCCCCACTTCCTACAGGACAGGGAAACACGTGATTTTGTTTAGTTTAGCAGCATAATGCCTCATTAATTGGAACTCCAGAAGCACCAGAGTGGTTCAAAGCTAAATGTACTAGCGAGACAATAAATTATACCCTGCCAAAAAGTCTCTCCCCGGGATTTTAACTTTAAGTCAATATGTGAAAACCCACTGCCAACTGCAGCCCTGGCACGCTGCTAACATTGTTCGGACTGCTGCATTTTGTGATCGGTGAAGGATAGGTAGCACTAACGGAGAGGTCAGCTGAACGCCCCAGTTCTTCACATTTTGGGAAAAGTCAGGCATATATAGCTGGAATGCCAGGGAATAAACAGTTAAACATCCTGACATGGAAATGCTGCTAACGTACCACATATGCGGAGGACACTGTAACCTGCTACATATTGCTATCGACAATGTATGTACCAATCGTCTAGTCTACTGGCGACCTTTTTATTTTATTCATTTGTAAAATCAGATTATTTTTTAAATATTTTTTTATAAAAGAGAGAGCTACAGGACTAATTTGGTTACAATGAGGACCACTGGAATTATGCCTAAATGGACGACCTAATTATGAGGTAGGGTTGACTAAATGATGTGTCAAAACAAATTATTGCATCACATTGGGCATTTAAAAGCAAAAACTGAAACACATGCTGGGATGTGGTTATTGTCCTATTTTAACACGATGCAAAGAAAAGCCTAGTAGTAGAAAAATAGACACGTTTCTTGAGAAAGAAAGCTATGCACATATAGTTTCATTAGATCTTAGGAAAGTGTTATTTTCCACCAGTTAATAAATTTTTCTTGCATGGAGCAGAGGATACCGTGCTATTAACGCTCTCCATCTGACCTCAAGGAAAAGATTATATAAGACATAGAGGGGGTCATTCTGACCCTGGCGGCCAACGACCGCGGAAGCACCGCCAACAGGCTGGCGGTGCTTCCTGGGCCATTCTGACCGCAGCGGTAAAGCCGCGGTCAGAAAAGGGGAACTGGCGGTTTCCCGCCGGTTTTCCCCTGGCCCAGGGAATCCGCCATGGCGGCGCTGCTTGCAGCGCCGCCATGGGGATTCCGACCACCTTCCCGCCATCCCGTTCCTGGCGGTTTCTACCGCCAGGAACAGGATGGCGGGAACGGGTGTCGTGGGGCCTGCCGGGGCCCCCTAACAGGTCCCCATAAAGATTTTCAGTGTCTGCTTTGCAGACACTGAAAATCGCGACGTGTGCCACTGCACCCGTCGCACCCCTTCAACTCCGCCGGCTCCATTCGGAGCCGGCTTCATTGTTGAAGGGGCTTTCCCGCTGGGCCGGCGGGCGGCCTTCTGGCGGTCGCCCGCCGGCCCAGCGGGAAAGTCGTACGGTCTTTTGGCGGTTCCCGCCAGGCGGACGGCTTCCGCCGCCCGCCGGGGTCGGAATGACCCCCAGAGAATGTATTAGTCAGCAGAAAACAAGATGGTACATGAAATTCTTGTAAACAATGGTGTACCTCATTTCTAGGGTGAAGCACAGTTGTATTTTAAAACGTACTTAATTTTCTGTCAGGCCTCGCATTCCCTGAGGACAGCACCTTCCAAGAAGCCGAGCTTCCGGCAGCATCAACTCCTTTTTGTCAATGGCACAGAGGCCTGGGGATGACGGAAAGATGCTGCAGGGAAGCAGACCTCAAGGTAGAGAGAGCAGTGCTTAGGTGGCGTGTCAGTGTTCGGGCTAGCTGTTCCTAACTAAAGATGTAGGTATAGTCTGTGTAGCATCCTCTTCCATGGGTGTCACCTCCTGGGGATGAGGAAGTACTGAAAGACGAGGATTCATAGTTACTTAATCGATCCAAGCAAACTCAAATCCCTTACCATGACCCCTCCATTCTACTCGCTTCCGAATTTGCAGTTTGGGATATTGCCGCCATCCATTGGCATGCATGCAGCCCAGTTGACTCTTCCACAATCGTGGACAAGTATACTGCAACACACAGTTCAGAACACTCCTGAAGTTCTACATCGTTATAATGCTCCTTTAAACACCTGTACCTAAATGCTTACCAATGCCACACCATGTCCCAAACCACTGCAAAGCTCACCTTCATGCATTAGGCTCAATGGCAAAGCATCACAGTCTCAGGCCCTCATTATGACATTGGCGGTAAGTCCCGCTTACCGCCATGCCGACTGCCGCCAACATACCACTGCTGTGGCGGTTTACCGCTCCCCATATTATGACACACACATAGCAATCCATCACTATACAGACACACATATAAGTCCGCCAGCCCACAGGTCAGTGATAAACTGGTGGTACCAAAACCCACACCATTAACGCAACAGAACTACGCCCACAGCATTATGACCCACGAATCACCGCAGCAGACATTCAATGCCGGTAAACCATTGGCGCTGAGTACCGCCGCGGTCAAAATACACACAACCTACCAAAACTACACCACATTGAACAATTCAAACTACACACACCTGACACACATACACACACCACACCCACACCACTATAAACCACACACACACATTACCTACAACCCTTTACAACTCAAGAAAATTGATAACTGAGGGAGAGACACACCAAGAGCAGCCACAGAACCAGACCCACAGAAAACCATCACACATACACCATCCAGGCACCTCACAGCACACACCCCAACACATCACCCCACACACCCTCACACACACCACTCACTCTACACCCATGGCACAACAACAACATCCCAGGTTCTCAGAGGAGAAGGGTCATGGTGGAGGAAGTCATCTGGGTAGAGCCACAGCTATTTGGATCACAGGTGCTGCAGACATCCATTGCTAGGAAGATTGAGCTATGGTGGAGAATCGTTAACAGGGTCAACGTCATGGGACAGCCACCAAGAAAAAGGGATGACATCAGGAAGAGGTGGAACGACCTATGGGGGAAGGTTCGTTCAGTGGTAGCAAGACACCAGATAGCAGTACAGAGGACTGGTGGTGGACCCCCACCTCCTCCCCACGATTAACAACATGGGAGGAGCAATAATGCATTCTGACGGCCTGGCAGGAGTAGCAGGAGGACTGGACTCTGGTAAGTCAAACCTCCATTACTATCACCCCCCACCTGCATGCCATCACAAACCCCACCCGTATCCCCTCCCCCATCACTCCATCACCTCACATATACCCCACCAACACAATCCACCCCTCCCACTACCAAGCCCTGCATGCAACACCAATGCATGGACACCCATCACAGACCTGCATGGGCACCCATCACCAAAGCATGCACACTTGAGACAATCACCTATCCAACCAAATCACCACTCACACAAGCCTAAGCTGCTAGGACAATCACAACCATACAGGGCAACACACCCATGCACAAGATGTCACACGCAGAAACAATAACTCTGCATTTACATCCCCACAGGTCCCCCATACAACTGGAGAGGAGATGCCAGCAACATCCAGTCCCCCACAGAAGAGGCCCACAGTGATGACAGCAGCTCTGCACGCCTGGATCAGGATGACCAACCTGGCTCATCAGAGACCTCCGGACAGTCGGTTACCCAGCCACAGTCCCATACCACCACAGAGCCTCACCGCTCAGGAAACACCAGCACAGCACCCACCCAGCGGGACCATACCTTTGTCCCCAGCAGTGTGTCCACCACTACAGGGACCCCAGGACACCCCACAAACACAGGACGATCAGGGACCTGGGGTCAGTGGGCACACAGTTCATGGGACAGAGGCACAGGACAACAAGGAAGCTGGGGGGACTGCTGTGCGACAGGGGGAGGACAGGCCCAGGGAACCGACTCTGCAGGAGGCACTCACCAACATCCTGGGAGCACATCACCATTCCCAGGAGAAGATGGGCCAGATACTGGGCAAGGTGCAGGAGATCCAGCGGCTGCAGGAGGGACAGTACCTGGGGATCAGGGAGGACCTGAGGGACATCCACACCACCCTGGTCAAAATTGCAGGGGTGCTGGAAGACATGGCCAACATTATGAGGAGGCAGTGGCACACCACCGGGCCCCTGACACTAGCCACACTGATGAGCAGCCCTCCACCTCCACTGACACTAGTGGACAGGAGGCCCCGCCACAGGAACAACAGGCCATCAGCACCCCTCCCCCTGCAGAAGAAGAACCACCACACAAACGGTCCCTGCGATCCAGGCAGAAGCCAGAGACTATTGCCAAGACCCCGCCAGGAAATAAGACTCTCCTGATCGTCACCCTTGTGTCCCACTATGCCACCCTGTCCACCTTGAACTGCCATTGCTCCACTTCCTATGCCCTCTTGGACAGTGCACCTGTGATACAAATAGACTGGAACTTTTACCTGGACTCTCCTCCACTAACACCCCAGCCTATAGCAAGACCCCATCCACTTATTAGCACATAAATAAACACCCTTGTAAAAAATACAAGTATTGAGTCTGTCAATTGATTAAACTATGTATTTGTTTAGCAATCTGTAAATATTGCAATTCAACTGTACAGTAATGTATACATAGGTATGACCTGTAGTTTGCTGCAGTCAATACACCAGGGTGCCAGAGTGGGGTACATATATCTGTAAATAGACATGTCAAAGGGTACAGTAAGAGGCAATAGTAGAGGGAATATCAGCCTGCCAGTGACAATATCCAATACAAAACTGTCAATGGAAGGTCTTACCTGTGTGTCACTGGAAATACTGTCATATAATTGATGTTCTATTGTCCACATCCTCATCCTCTGCCTCCTCTTCATCACTGTCCACAGGCTCCACCGCTGCCACCCGCCCATCTCCAGCCTCATCCTCCTGCCGAAAAGGCACCTGGTGACGTAAGGCAAGGTTATGCAACATGCCACAATGATCTGGCACACCTTCTTGGGTGAGTAGCACAGGGAACCACCTGTTAGATGGAGGCACCAAAACCTGGCCTTCAGGAGGCCGAATGTTAGCTCTATGAGTCTTCTGGTTCACCCATGTGCCTCAATGTAACGTTCCTCTGCCCTTGTCCTGGGATTCCTCTCTGGGGTCAGTAGCCATGAGAGGTTGGTGAAACCAGAGTCACCTGCAAATATCGAGGGATACCTGTTAGCCAGATACTAACCCTTAGGGCCAACCCCATACACATACACCAACATATACTGGGTGGGAACCATGGGCTCACCTATTAGCCACACCCGGTGCCTCTGGAGCTGAGCCATCACATATGGGATGCTGCTATTCCTCAGGATGAAGGCATCATGCACAGAGCCAGGATACTTTGCATTGACATGGGAGATGTACTGGTCTGCCAGGCACACTATCTGCACATTCATCGAGTGAAAGCTCTTTCCATTTCTGAACACCTGCTCATTTTTCCAGGGGGGAAAAATGCAATATGTGTACCATCAATTGCCCCAGTGATGTTGGGGATATGTCCCATTGCATAGAAGTCAGCTTTCACTGTGGCCAAATCCTCCACCTGGGGAAAAATAATGTAGCTGCGCATGTGTTTCAGCAGGGCCGACAACACTCTTGTTAGCACTATTGTGAACATTGGCTGTGACATTCCTGCTGCCAAGCCCACTGTCACTTGGAAAGAACCAATTGCCAAGAAATGGAGCACAGATAGCACTTGCAGAAGAGGGGGGATCCCAGTGGGGTGACGGATAGCAGAGATCAGGTCTGGCTCCAATTGGGCAAACAGCTCCTGGATGGTGGCCCTGTGAAGTCTGTAGGTGAGGATAATATGCCTGTCCTCCATTGTTCCCAAGTCCACCAGGGGCCTGTACACGGGGGTGTCTCCATCTCCTATTCATCTGCAGCAGTTGCAATCTAGGCGGCAAAACGATGAGCATCTTGTCAGTATTTAGCATTTCCAAAATGTACATTGCATGTTGTGACTGAAACAGTATGTTGTTGTATAGGCCCAAATGGTGCCTATGTGTGCTGTGACGCAGTTAGGTGCCATGGCCTGCCTCCCCCCTGAAATGACGTCTGCATGTCCTGTGTGATGGACAGGTGGAAATGAGGTAATGCCGCTGACATTGTGCACTGTTGCAGGAGGCAGTCGAGTACAGCAGTGCAACACCTCATTGGTTGTTATTGGGCCCTATGGGTTACAGTGGCCAATGGTGGTGTACGCCGGCGGTGACAGTATGCACCGCCGTGGACGTGACCGCCATTTTCTATCTGTTCACTCACTTGCTACCTGACCTTCAACAGGAGAGGACCTAAACTGCAAGTGCTGCTGTGACCTGTGTCTGGAACCGACCATGGCTCGTGTCACTGGGAAAAGGGCCCCTGCCTTCACCGCGGCGGAGTTGGAGAGACTAGTAGATGGGGTCCTACCCCAGTACCGAATGCTGTATGGGCCTCCAGACCAACAGCTGATTACACTATGAGCACGATGCATGGGGCATGAATGCATGAAGTGCTGTATGTGAGGGTCTCATATAAGGGGGGTGGTTGAAGGGTCCTGGGCAGCGTGCTGCATGTATGGTGGGCAATGTATGTGCGTGAGGGGATGGGTGGGATATGGTGGGCCATGAGTGTAACAGGCCGGACGGTATGACTGATACCTTTTTTCTATGTTTATTTGTCTGCAGATCAGCGCCCATCAGAAAAAGGGTATATCGCATGCCATCGCCAAGGATGTGCGGACCCTGGGGGTCTACAGCAGGTGGAGCACCCACTGTCGCAAACAGTGGGAGGACCTGAGGCGCTGGGCAAGGAAGACGGCGGAGGCCCAGCTGGGGATGGCTTCCCAATGAGGAAGGGGTGCCCGTCAAACTCTGACCCCCCTGATGTTCCCCATACTGGCAGTGGCCTATCTGGAGCTGGATGGGCGCATGAGGGCATCACAGCAGCCACAAGGGAGTGAGTACAGTTTCACATTATACTACTTGTGCGTGGTGGAGTGGTCTTCGGGTGGAGGATGTGAGCCTGTTGGTGCCCCTAGGCCAGGCTGGACATTGCAGGGTAGGTTCCATGTTGGGCAGGGGCCGATGAACTCCACCTCCAACCAAGCTAGTGGGCATCCACTACTGGGCAGGGCTCTGTGGGTCTCAGGTATGCTGCAATTTGCGTTAGGTATTCCTGTCCATGGCCTGGTGACTAGCATTGTGACTGGTAGTGCATTGCCTGGTAGGGAGGTTCCCTGTGTGTGAGTGTCATGTACGCCAACGGTGATGTTGTTGCTGCCATTGACCAAGTGTATCCTCTGTCTCTTCCCCCCCTTTTTGTTTTGTCACCCTGTCCTTCTGTGCATTAGCATAATCTAGGGGAGGAGCAGAGGCACCGACGACAGAGGGAGTTGCGTCCCACAGGGCCAATGAAGCCGAATCCTCTGACGGTGAGGGCACCAGTGGGACGGAGGGCGAGGGGAGCACCACAGCAGAAACAGAAGGGACATTTCTGACAGTGATACCTCCTCCTATGGAAGCTCCGTAGTGGTGGTGGACACCTCTGTGGCCACCCCAACTACAGGTACAGCCGCCACCCCCGTACCAGCACCGCCCTCCATTGAGCCCCTCAGCGAGGTTCACGTGCCCACTCACCCAGGAGGATGGGCATCTCCTTCACCCCAGGCACCTCAGGCCCTGCACCAGTTAGCCCTGCTTCCCTGAGTGAGCAGGCTATTGACCTCCTGCTATCTATCTCTGTTGGGCAGTCAACCATAGTGAATGCCATCCAGGCAGGTTTGCAACAAACAAATACACTCCTGGAGGGCATTCACTCTGGCATGGCAGCCCAACAAAGATCAATCCAGGCTCTGGCCTCCTCCCTGATGGCAGCCTTTGTTCCTGTCTCTAGCCTCCCCTTCCAACTTCCTCTGCCCAGTCCCATTCCCCTGAACCCCAACCTATCCCAAGCACACATTCAGACCAGCATGCACCCAAGACAACACACAGGAGTGGCTCAGGCAAACACAAGCACCACACATCATCCCACAGGCACTCACACAAACACCATCCAGATGGAGACATCATCAACATCCACTGCCTCCACTGTGTCCCCCTCCTCCTCGTCATCCACCTCCCTCCCAGTAGCGCCACTCACACCTGCATGCACTACATCCACATCCACTGCCTCCGTCACCATCACGCCTATCACTACACACCCCTCACTGGCAATCACCACCCCCACATTCATGCACACGTCTCCTGTGTCCTCTCCTACTGTGTCTGTGCCCCCTCCTCCCAAAGTACACAAACGTAATCACTCAGACACCCAACAGCCATCCACCTCACAACAGAATCCAGCCCATGCACCCGCACCCAAACACAGCAGACAGACACCTCCAACAACCACTCCCTCTTCCTCCACTCCCAAACCTTCACCCTCCTCCTGCCCCAGTGTCCCTAAGAAGCTTTTCCTCTCCGCTGTTGACCTCTTCTCTACCCCTCCCACCCCGTTCTTCACGTTGGGCCAGGGTGGTCAGAACCCAGGCTAGCACCTCAGCCACCCAGTCCACGGCCACAGTAGTGTCGGCAGCTACTGCAGGTGTGAGAGGCTCCAAAGAAACACCCATCAGCACTGGCACTGTGCCTTCACCAGCTGCCAAGGGGAAGGGCAAGGAGGCACCACCAGTTTACAAGGGCAAGGGCAAGGAGGCACCACCAGCTGGCAAGGGCAAGGAGGCACCACCAGCTTACAAGGGGAAGGGCAAAGGGCCTGAACCTGCAGGCAGGAAGGACAGGAGGCCTTGTGCTGAGACTGATTCTGAGTCCCTACCACCAACCATGGCGGTTCAGCCATCTGAGGCTGCAGGGGAAGGGCTGGAGCCTCCCACCACCACTGTCATCCTCCAACACCAGCACCTCCACAAGCACCGCCACACGCACCACCACCAGCATCTCTGCCAGCATCAGCAGCCCCAGTGGGCAGCTGTCCGAGGCTGCAGGGGAAGGACTGGAGCCTCCCCCCACCACTGGCATCCCCGACACCAGCACCGCCACCTGCACGGCCACCAGCACCGTTACCAGCAGCAGCAGCCCCAGTGGGGAGCCGTCTGAGGCTGCAGGGGAAGGGCTGGAGCCTCCCCCCACCAATGATAGCCCCGACACCAGCACCACCACTGCCACCACTGAGCAGCCGTCGCCGCCAGTAGGCAGTGTGTAGTCCTGCCTCCATGGACTGTAATTCATCCTGACCCCTGCAAATCGTGTGGGTCTGACACCCAGGTGAGAGACTATGACTTTGCACTCCCCAAGATCTGCATCACAGGGCACAAAGCCCCCTCCAGAACCAGTGGAAGAAGGCATCCACTCACCCAATCCTTGCCAGGATGAAGCACACTGGGCACAAAGCCCCCTCCAGAACCAGTGGAAGAAGGCATCCTCTCACCCGCCTCCTTGCCAGGATGAGGCACACTGCGAACAAAGTCCCCTCCAGAACCAGTGGAAAAAGGCATCCACTCACCCGCCTCCTTGCCAGGATGAGGCACACTAGGCACAAAGCCCCCTCCAGAACCAGTGGAAGAAGGCATCCTCTCACCCGCCTCCTTGCCAGGATGAGGCACACTGCGAACAAAGTCCCCTCCAGAACCAGTGGAAAAAGGCATCCACTCACCCGCCTCCTTGCCAGGATGAGGCACACTAGGCACAAAGTCCCCTCCAGAACAAGTGGAAGAAGGAATCCACTCACCCCCTCCTTGCCAGGATGAAGCCCACTGGGCTCAAGGACCCCTCCAGAACCAGTGGAAGAAGGCATCCACTCACCCGCTCCTTGCCAGAATGAAGCACACTGGGCACAAAGCCCTCTACTGAACCAGTGGAGAAGCCACCCACTTGAGAGACTGTGGCTTTGCACTCCCCAGGACCAAGCAGTGGGCAAACCACCCACTTGAGAGACTGTGGCCTTGCACTCCCCAGGACCAAGCAGTGGGCAAACCACCCACTTGAGAGACTGTGGCCTTGCACTTTCCAGGACCAAGCAGTGGGCAAACTACACACTTGAGAGACTGTGGCTTTGCACTCCCCATGACCAAGCAGTAAGCAAACCACTCACTTGAGAGACTGGCCTTGCACTCCGCAGGACCAAGCAGTGGGCAAACCACCCACTTGAGAGACTGTGGCCTTGCACTCCCCAGGACCAAGCAGTGGGCAAACCACCCACTTGAGAGACTGTGACTTTCCACTCCCCAGGACATCGCACAGGGCATGTTGGCCTCTCCAGGACAAGTGGTGTTGTACCATCTTCCGGTTGAGGTGCCCCCCGTTCCCCGTCCTCCTGAGATGCCTGTGTATTTTTGACCTGATGCCCCTGCAGTGTTCTCTCCGGGTTGATGCAGGAGTCAAGTGGGGCCTTGGCCTATGTGTAGTGGCCCTGTGGCCCACAGACATTGTGCACTGGGCAGTGTCCCTTCATTTTATTTGCCCCTGTGCCCTTTCTGAATTCCGCTTCGTTTTTGCCCTTATTGTGTGCTTGCCCGTTTTCCAGCCGGTTCCTGACGGTCTCCTGATCCCTGCCGCTGCATCCCCTGCGGCCCCGCCCCCCATGCATCCCCTGCGGCCCTTCCCTTCCACCTCCCAGCTGCTCCACCCTCCCACCTCCCCTTCTTAATGGCAGCCGCTGTGCGGCCGCGCCGCTGGCGCACCGGAGGCAAGCCCATCTGCGCCCGTCCGTGCCTGGACCGCGCCGGTCCCCTGGCCATCACCAGTCCGACCCCGAGGCAACATTACTTCTCCACCAAACTCCACGCCCTCAACCCAGGACAGAATAACGCCTGTGCCCAGGCCGACCCCAAGCACACACATGGACCATTCACATGCCACTGATGCCGTTTTTCCTGCACTCACACAAAGTCCAACAACACCAACACGCACCACAACAACACCAACATGCACCACAACAACACCAACACACACCACAACAACAACAACCCCAGTAACCACTTTAACTGCATACTCCTAAACACCCACTCCGTCCAAAAGCACGCCATCGAGCTCTGGGACCTGATCACAACACACGTCCCTGACATCGCCTTCCTCACGGAAACATGGATGAAATCCTCATCAGAACCCGACATAGCCATAGCCATCCCAGAAGGCTACAAAATCTCCCGTAAAGACCGCATAAACAAGCCAGGAGGAGGTATCGCCATCATACACAAAAACACCATCAAAATCTCCACCGACACCCTAGACAGTGCAGAACACCTACACTTTTTAATTCACATCAACGCCAACACCACCGTTAGAGGAACCCTCATTTACAGACCACCAGGACCCCGCCCCCCATTTTGCAATGCCATCGCTGACACTATCAGCTCCCACGCCCTCACCTCCACAGACTACATACTCCTTGGTGACCTCAACTTTCACCTGGAAAGCACCCATGACCGCAACTCCACAACCCTGCGAGACAACCTCATGAACCTCGGACTCAAGCATCTGCACCCACCGTCACCACCACCGACATGACCGACAGCACAACGCCCCCTCACTCCAACCAACTTCATACCTGGACCCCAACCAACGACGAAGAAACTGAAAAAACCATGAACTCCATCCACTCAGGCTCCCCCACAGACCCCTGCTCCCACCACATATTCAACAAGGCCAGCCAAATCATCGCGCTCCAGCTCCGCACCGTAATCAACAGCTCCCGCAACCTTCCCAGACATCTGGAAGCACGCCGAAGTCAACGCCCTCCTCAAAAAACCCAAAGCAGACCCGAAAGGCCTCACAAACTACCATCCCAGCTCTCTTCTCCCCTTCCCCGCCAAGGTCGCTGAGAAGATAGTGAACGCCCAACTGTTTCACTTCCTAGAGGAAAACAACTCACTCGACGCCTCGCAGTCGGGATTCCGCAAGAACCACAGCACTGAAACCGCCCTCATAGCCTGCACAGACGACATCAGAACCAGAGTGGACAAGAGCGAGACCGTCGCTCTCATCCTTCTGGACCTCTTCGCAGCGTTCAACACTGTATGCCACCAAATCCTCCGCGCACGCCTTTTTGACGCAGGAATCCGATGCAAGGCCCTAGACTGGCTTACCTCCTTCCTCACCGAAAAGACCCAAAGAGTTCGCCTCCCTCCCTTCCGGTCCCCAGCCACCAAGATCATCTGCGGGGTCCCCCAAGGATCCTCCCTGAGCCCCAGCCTCTTCAACATATACATGGCCCCCCTCACCAACATCCTATGCCCCCAAGGAATCACCATCATCTCTTACACAGACAACACCCAGCTCATCATCTCCCACACCAGGAACCCTTCCACCACCAAGACAAACCTTCACGCTGGACTCCTCGACATCACCAAATGGATGACAGCAAGCCACCTCAAACTTAACTCCAACAAAACAGAAATCATCATCTTCTGCCCCAACAAGAAAGTATGGGACGACTCCTGGTGGCCCACCACCCTTGGACCACCCCCAACACCCACCACCCACGCACAACCTCGGCATCGCCTTAGACTCATCTCTCTCCATGGCCCAGCAAATCAACACCATATCTTCCTCCTGCTTCAACACCCTTCGCATGCTAAGGAAGGCTTTCAATGGATTCCCTTAGAAACAAGAAAAACGGTCACCCATGCCCTCATCAGCTGCAGACTGGACTAAGGCAACGCCCTCTACACTGGTACCATAGCCAAGCTTCAGCAAAAACTCCAGCGAATCCAGAACGCAGCTGCACGTCTCATCCTCAACCTCCCCCGCCATGAACACATCTCCACTCACCTCAGATACCTACACTGGCTGCCCATCAGCAAAAGGATCATCTTCAAAGTCCTTATCTACTCTCACAAATCCTCCACAACACTGGACCAGCCTACCTTAACGAACGTGTAAACTTCCACACACCTACTCGACTTCTCCGCTGACCTCACCGTCGCCACAGTCCCCCGCATCCAACGCACCACCTCCGGCAGCAGATCCTTCTCCCACCTCGCCTCGAAGACCTGGAACTCCCTCCCCACCAACCTACGCAAGACCCAGGACCTCCTAACTTTCAGAAAGCACCTCAAGACATGGCTTTTGGAGTCGTAAACGGCAACCCTCCCCCCCCCCCCAGCACCTTGAGACCCTAACGGGTGAGTAGTGCGCTTAGTAATTTTTTTATTGATTTGTATATATGTGAATACTGTTTTGATTTTTGAGGACGTATTTCTAGTATTTTATCTTATTACACTCACTTTAATCACTTCCTTTTGTCCTTGCCTTATTCCTGAGGGGTACAGGGTGTATATGTAATATTACTGCATCTGTTTGTGTGTAGGGTGTTGGGGGTGGGAGTGTTGCATGTTGCATGTGTGTGTCACTCTCTTTTTCCTCCCCCCCTCCCTTGTGTGCTAGGCGGCAGTACTCACCGTGGTCGTCTTCGCCGGCATTGTTACTCATAGAGTAGGGGGAGGTAGACCAGCATGGGGAACACCTGCAGTTCGGGCTCCATGGTGGCGTGGTTTTTCCCTGAGTCTCCAGAGGTGAGTCCTTTGCCTTCTGTGTACTGTTTCCATCGTGCTTTTGATGTCATTGGTACCACCCCGGAAAAGGTGGCGGATAGGCCTGTTGTAATACAGTGGGTGGAATATTGTCTTCTGACTGGCTGTTGGAGGTTACCGCTGCAGTGCTTGTGTCTACCGCAGTGACAGTCGGTGTGTTAAAGTGGCTGTCTGTGTGTGCGGTTTCCGCCGTGGTCATAGTTCAATTTTTTTTACCGCTGGCTTGTTGGTGGTGTTACCGCCGCTTTATCACCGACTGCCAGGGTTGTAATGAGGGCATCAGTGTTGACCATGAGTGTCCAATCCACATGGTCGTGGGCAGTGCAGGGGGCCCACTGTGACTCCCAGCACTGCCTTTCGGCCAGCCTTTTCATGGCGGGGACCCCGCCATCAAAAGACTGGCAGAAAGGGGACTTGTGATGAGCACAGCTGAGCTGAACTCAGCACTGCCGTAGCTGATCAGGACTCCGACTACAGCCACTCCATCTGGAACCATGTTCCTGGCGGTGGTCCTCTGGCGGTCCGACCACCTGGGTTGTCATTCCCTGGGGCCTCCTACATTTAGAAAGGGGAGAAGGCTTGCAGCTTCTCACCTCAAGCCTGTAGTGGCCCCACGGACCCAATTTGACAAGGACTCATATGGTCCAGTCAGTACAGGGAAAAGTCCTGAACAACGACTCCCAAACAATGATTACGTCTACAATGCAAGTGTAACCACGCTTGCCAGAACAAAAAGGCAGAATGGTTCGGAAGAGGACACAGTCAGGTAAGTGGGGTTGGGGCAAGGTTGGGGGTAGTTCTTAGGGGTGGGGTGGATTAAGGGCTTGGAGTGGGGGTGAGGGGGTTAGTGTCAAGGATGCAGTTAGGTAAGTGAGGTTGGGGCAGGGTTGAGGGGTAGTTTTTAGAGGTGGGGTGGATGTGTATTAAGGGCTTGGGGTGGGGTGGTGGGTCAGGGTAGTTTGGTTTTTAGGGGCGGGGTGGGTAGGATCGGGGTACTTTGATTTTTAGGAGGGGGGTTGGGGGGGTCGGGATAGTTTTGTTTTTACGGCTGGGGTGGGGGGATCAGGGTAGTTTGGTTTTTAGTGGTGGGGTGGAGGGTCAGAATAGTTTTGTTTTTATGGGTGGGGTGGTGGTAGTTTTGTTTTTGGGGTCGGGAAGGGAGGGTCGGTAGTTTGGTTTTTAGAGGCCAGGGTAGTTCGGTTTTTAGGGGTGGGGTGGCGGGGTCGTTTGCTTTATGGTGTAAGGTTTTAGGGCTCATTATTGGGGTATTTTTGTTTTTATGTGTGGGGTCGGGGTAGTTTTGTTTTTGGGGGCAGGAGTAGTGGAATCAGGGGAGTTTTGTTTTTAGGTGCAGGGGCGGGGGGTTGGGGTAGTTTAGTTTTTAGGGGTTGGGTCGGAGGTTGGTTGTTTTTAGGGCAGGTGGGGGGTCGGGAAGGTTTTAGGGCTCAGAGTGGGTGGAGGTGTTGGGGTACTTTTGTTTTTAGTGGTGGGATGGGGGTCGGGATAGTTTTAGTGTTAGGGGTGGGGTACTTCTAGGTCTTAGGAGAGGTGGCATGCTTGAACCATGCATGCCATTCCTGCACATGCCTTTACTAGGCATTCTTTTACAATGGAAAATTGCTGTAAAGGCGTGAGTTGTGAAGGCATTCGTGGTAACAATGCGGTCGTTGTTCTGACCGCGTTGTTCAGGAATGCGTGGTTCCCACATGCGTTGTTCCATCCTACATTTGTCAGTGCATTCCACTAATCAGTATATTGGGGGAGGCAGGGAGAGCCCAAGGGCCTCTGCAGCCCAGCTGGCTCCCTGCATGCACCTTTCCTGGGTGCTGTCGGAACCAGCATCACTCCCACCCGATGGGAGGAAATGATTTCAGTTTCCCTGCCTGCAAGAGCATGGGCAGAAAAACAAAAGTGTGCTTCCACCAGGCGGGAGCATTTTCAAAGCTCCTGCTGGATGAAAGCACACTTGTTTTCCCTACCTGCACTTCTGTGGTCCGGATGTGGGCTCTCTAAGACACTGTGAATAGGTCGGCCCAGGGGGATGGGGCCCGCGGGGCCTTTTAAGATTTGGGGAGGGGAGGCACACAGTACCCTCCCCTATACTAACATGCCACCCTGGAGGATGGAGTCCCCAGGGCCTATTTCAGACTCAGAGAGAAGGCCGCATACCCCACTCCCCAATTTTAATTTAGGCCCCAGGATATGTGGTCCCTGGTGCCTATACAGACTTATGGAAGGGGTCTGCACGCCCACTCCTCTTGCTTTTTTTTCCCATAAACTTCGACCTGGGGGAGAGGGTTCCCAGGGCCTCGTTGAGACTCTGGGAGGAGGGCTGTGTGCCCAATTTTTTTTATAGAACCACACTCCCCGGGCTGTAGTCGCCCTAAGTAGGGGAGCTGCATGCCCCTCTCCCTTATTTATTAACATTGGCCTGGGGGATAGGGTCCCTGGGGCCTGGATGAGGCCCTGGGAGGGGGTCTCTGCCCTCTCCCCTTAGATTTTCACAGTGGCTTCCATCTGCCATTTCCTTTTTTTTTAAAACAAATGTCATGAGGGAACTCCTGCAGGATTACAGCTTTTTAAAAAAAAACGTCTTGGGAACCCCCTACAACAGGGTCTGAGGGCAGGGTATTCCTACCTTGCCCTCTTATATCATTTTTCACATTCTAACTTGGGGCAGGGGACTAAGGGCCACATATATGTACGTTTTGCGACTCGCAAATCGGTTGCAGAGCTATTTGCGACCGTGCAAAAGGCGAAATGGTATGTACAAATGCCATTTCAGAGTCCCAAATAGCAATGCGAACAATTACTGAATCGCAAATATTTGCAACTCGAGTTTGCGACTCGCAATTAAGAAATCGCAATTAGCGAGTCGCAAACAGAATGTACAAGGCAGCCGCAAATTGCTAATAGTCGAAAATTGGCCGTTTTGCACACCCAGATTAGAACTGATTCCAAACAGGTGGTAACCAGAACCAAAGTATAAAAGCAGACCCAGAAGGCATCTAGGTTTTTCAAAATGGCTTCACTCTACGTGATTGCATGGAGGAGGCGAGTCCAGGCTGCCCAGCAGAAGAGGAGGAGGCCGAAACAGGAGAGGATATACAGAACCAGGCAGACCATATTTCAACAGGCTGAGGAGGAAATATATGACAAATATAGACTGAGCAGCGCAGTCATCTTAGAGATTATAGAACTGATGAAACCTGAGCTAGAATGCCAAACTCTGCGCAGCTGCTCCATCCCCACACATGTGCAGGTGCTGTGCTCACTGCACCTCTTGGCCTCGGGTAGCTACCAGGGGGTGATTGCAGTTTCTGGTGGGGTGTCCCATAGTGCCCTGTCACGATTCTTTAAAAGGTTCCTAGATGCCATACTTGCACACATGTCCAGATACATATACCTTCCCAGGAATGCAGAGAAAATACACAACACCAAATTGGACTTCTACAGAATTGCAAACTTTCCCCATGTAATAGGGTGTGTGGACGGGACACATATACCCATATGTCCTCCTGCAAATCTGGAATATCTGTTCTGCAATAGGAAATGTACTCACTCACTCAACATCCAGGTGGTATGTGATGCCCATAATGTCATAACTGATATAGTGGCAAATTTCCAGGGAGCACACATGATACGTACATATTCAGGCACAGTGGGATACACCAACGCCTAGAACGTGGGGAGTTTGGTGAAGGATACTTATTAGGTACTGTGTAGTACACACCAATGTCAGAAATACATTTCAATGCATAACCATGTGAAGCCATGCTCATATATGCTGTTTTGTTACACAGGTGACAGTGCATATGCTCTGAGGCCATGGATACTCACCCCATACCTAACACCTGCCAATCAGAGTGAGAGGCGCTACAACATTGGACACTGGCGAACAAGAACCGTCATTGAGAGGACCTTTGGCATGTTGAAGTCACGTTTTAGATGCCTGCACAAAAGTGGAGATGCACTTCAGTATGCCCCAGAGACTGCATGCAAGATTGTGGCGACATGTGCCATCCTACACAACATAGCAACCAGATGTGGGCTACATCCCACCCTATATGACACAGATTCTGAGGATGAGGAGCAGGAGCCACTACAACGACAGCCTGGGGATGGTAGCATCGCACTGGAGGGCAGACGGAGACGGGATCACATAGCAACTCATTACTTTGGCAAGAGAGTGCCAACCGTAACAGCACTCACAAATGTAAGACACATAGCCAGGTTGTGCTAAACACAAATATCCTTTAGTTTCAGGAGTGGCGTATAGCTAGCAGTAAAGAAGTATAATGTAACAAAGTCTGACACATTAAACTCATGTGCCTTAGGCTAAACCTAGGGAGACAACATCACACCCTCCTATGGCTACAACCACCATGGCCTGTGCCTTGTTGGTCCACTGATGTCTGGCAGGCACTGCTACTGCGCAGTATGCGGGCATCTGGGGCAGAAACGCTGCTTATGCTTGATATGTCCTCACTGTCCTGAGGGGTATCACCAATACCTCTTGCTGCCTGGGAGGTATGAATGAGGTCAACTACAGCAGTAATGCGCCCTAGTCCCCTTGCCACATCACCAGCAAAAAGGCCTAGTTCTACCTGGAGCGTGACAGTGCGCCTTGATAGGCAGGTAGATGTGGCTAGGCGGCCAATGGACTGACTGAGCCGGTCCAAACGTGCAGCTGTGTTGCGCTCTCTGCGCCTTGCATGGGCCCGATCCGCAACCATTTCCCTACACAGGTCATTGATGGCAGTGGTGAGGTTGACCATGATGGTGTTCATGGTGGATAATTGGTTCTCAACATTTCCAAATCCCTGTGTGAGGGTCTGTTGCGTTCGGTGCAGGTTCCAATTCATCATTCATATTTGTTTGTTTTGCAGGCAGTGACTGCTCAGTAGGGATGCCTCCAGTCCAAGGAATTGTTCTGTCGTGACATCCTCCTCACCTGCATCATGTGTCAGACGACGCCCAGACCCAGCTGTTCGCAGTGGCCGACTCTCACCCATCTGTGGCCCCGGTGTCAGGTTTACTGCCTCATTGTCCACATCTGTCTCCTCTGTGGTCTCACGTGCATGGTGAACAATCGGTGTGGTACTGCACTCCCCTGCGGAAATGCTGACTGCCTCGTCTGCTGTCATGGTGGCATCGTCATCTCCCCCCACACTAGGGTCATCGGTGGTTACTTGAGGGAGACCTGTGGGACACAGGGGATACACTGTCAGTGCCTCTCAGATGTGTGGGTTTTCAAAATAAATATTCCTCAAAATTTGGACTACTGTACTACATTACCCATAATGCACTGAACTTGAGGTTGGCATATCGGCATGGAACAATTTGGATGATGCATGCTTGTGTGGACTGTGGTTGTGTGCATGGTGCCTTGAATAGTGCAAATAAGTGAGATTTGATACTTACTTTTGGAGGTTCCAGGTCCTGAACTGTCCAGGTCCCCAATTCCGACAACAGCCTCTGGCTCCGGAGTGGTCTCCACCATGCCCTCTATTCCTGTGGGTGGTAGTACTGTGGATTGTCCCCCACCTGTTCCATGCCCCTCCTTCAACCGCTCTGCTACCCTTTCCTTGGTTCTGGACCTGAGGTCATACCATCTTTTGTGCACCTCCTCGATGGAGCGATGACTGGCTCCTATGGCATTTTTCTTGCTTTGTATGTCCAGACAAATCTTTTTTTGTGAGTCAGGGACACTCATTGCTGCCTTCCCAAACAACAGGACCTCATGCTGTAGGCAGCACTCCTCGGTGAGGACCTCCAACTCTTTGTCTGAGAATTTGAGCTTTCTCTTCCTCCCGGCAGTGTTTGCCTCCTTAGTTTGGCTTGCCATGGCTGCAGTTGCTCCTCTCATCTGGTTGTGCCTCTGTATGTGGTGGCTAGACTCCTCCCACTTCCAAGGGGGTACTTCCTGGTTTTGAGGTCATCATCCAGCACCAGGAAGTGTGATTTCTCTTCTTTTCTGCACCCGTTCGCTAATTGAGACTCAGTCACAATTTGCGACTCTGTTACACACCCATGTGCAATTTAGGAAATTGCATTCGCGATTTCGCAAATTGCGATGCTACTCGGCACTGAATCACAAAATTGATTTGCGATTTCTTTTTTTACATCCCATTTTGCGAGTTGGAAATAGCAATTCGCATTAAGTCGCTATTTCCGACTCGCAATATTTTTAGCTTCATATATGTGGCCCTAAGTTCCTGAGTACTGTAATGGCTGCATGTATCATTTTTCATCATGTTGCAGGCAGCCAATCAGAGCACCCGCTCCTCAGAAGTGTGTCTCCTGTGGGGGCGAATTGGCCAAAGGGAAAGAAGACCCCTGGGCCAAACAGAATGCTATCTTTTTTACGTTTGGGTTATAATGGACTCTCTCGAGAATCCCTTGAACTCAACTGTCCAGATAGACAAATATTTTTGATCCTTACTTTTTCAAAAACTATTGAATAGATTTGCTCCAAATCACAAACAAGCATTTGCAATGCAATAGGTCTCGCATTTGTGAGAGTTAGAGCTATTGGCGTTGTGAAAGACAGTGGGAGTCATTACAACTCTGGTGGTCTTCAGATCCCCAGGGTCGCGATGGTGGTCTGACCACTGCCACAGGAGGGACTGTTGGTGCTGGTGGTCCTAATCCGCCCGGGCAGTGCTGTAAGCAGTGCTGCCCGGGGGATTACGACCCCCCTCACCGCCAGCTTTTACATGGCGATAGCACCGCCATGTAAAAGCTGGCAGAGAAGGGGTGCAGGGGTGCATGGGGCCCACTTGGCATGGGCAGTGCAGGGGCCACCATGGCCAGCCCCATCACGCAAAGCAGACAGTGAGGAGCGCGACGGGTGTTGGTGCACCCTACGCACTGTCAGCTTAACTGGATAGGAGGCTTCAAATGTGTGCAGATTGGTGATACAGAGCTTTAGTGGTAGATGGGCCAACAGGATAGGTTCCAGAGGTGCGACATCTCTGACCTTGGGTCAGTGTTTTATATGGAATTACAGAAGGGCACTGCCTTGGGTAAATAGTCTTATGACAGCCCTCAGCTCAGGACTGGACTCTGTAGAACAGATACCTGTACCTGAATCTCCAGAGCCTTGTTGGTGCCTTTGTGCACTGGCTGATGGCTTTGAAGTAAGAATTATCTCTGTTGGGGTGGCTACTCAAAATTTGAAGTCTTGGCCTTGCCATATGGACCACTCAAAGGAGAGCCAGAAGCCTGGGTTGGAACAATAGAGTGTTTTTTGGCCTAGACCACTGGTGCCCAGTGAGGCTCTTACTGGGGTAGTTCATTGGCATTTTGTTCAGGCTATGAAAAGGATTAAAATGTATGTTTTTTGGGGGGGAACAGAAGGTAGGTCCAGAACTATGTCAGAGTTTCTTGATACCCCCATAAGATAAACTATGCAAAAATAATTCATATGGAACTTATTTACACAGTGGTTACTCTGCAAGCCTGCCATGGATCCTGCCTGTTTTTCAACACATTTGGGTTACATAAGTACAAGTAGTGGTTGGTCCTGGTGGCCACAGTTTGTGAAACAACCGGTCTCCTGTTTAAAACATCTCCTGCCCATTGAGTCTTTACTGTTCCTTTCCAGGATTGACTTTGAGATGTAGCCCTTGGGATAGGTACCCATATAAACAAACACACGTAAATTCCTATAGACACGAGGAGGCGTGGTGAAACACTGAGAGGAACACCAGTAGAAGCAGGGGTGAGAAAGGGCCACTTGATAGGGTCACAAAGATATTTTCTTAACATTGATTTTCCATGTACTTGGTAACAACGGCTATCAGAAATAATGCATAGAGTTGACATCATATGATGCATGCAACCTTAGTGGAGTGGTTACATGATGCCTGGGATTGGAAGAGAGGAGAGCAAGTTAAACATTACTGGACTCTGACAGACAATGCATGAATGGATGATTGTACACAGGAGTGATGGGGACGTGCTCTGCACCTGTGACAGCGAATGTGGGTGGTAATCGAGGAGGTGCCTCTTCCAACAGGAAGCAGTGCAATTCTAGTTCTGTTTTAGACAGCACTTCCAGATGTGCCATCTGCAAGGTTGCAGTAGCTGTGAAGGGACTGTCATCAAAGCCATGATATCAATGAATTCTGAGAGGAGAAAGTGATGGAGTTTGTTCCACTTTTGTGCCCTATGATATGCTGCTCCTTTCACTGTGGTGAACTTGTGTTAGCTTCTTTGTGCTACAGGGTTAGGAAAATGGCTGCCTCTACTAATTGAACTCTATCTGAAGAGGCCCACTCTACATCCAAAGGCTAAATATTTAGCTTAAGGCCGTGGAGTGCTTGGATCTGGAGTCACAACTCCTTTTCCACCATTTTGGAGAAAACACCTTTCGCCATCTTCTTGCCTAAAACTAACCTATGTGCATGGTTGTGACCCTCTGGAGGTTATCACGAGCACATGCTGCCACTAGCCTTAAGCTCTACTCAAGTCAGTTGGTTAATGCACCTACTGCACAGATCTTGACAAAATGAGATTACAATCCTGACATAGCCTTTTCACCTCTTCATCTCTGCAAGGTCGAAGCAAATTAATTATAGCGATTTTGTTCAAAATGGCACCTGCTTTGCAGCGCTATGAAATGGCAGAACCTGTATTACCAAGTGATATTTATAAAAAAAGAGTTATTCCCAGACTGCCCCAACAGGCACCAGACAAAGGCCGTTGGGGAGAGGATGTGGCGTAAGGGCCAGAGCTTCCAAATTTGGCACTGGCTCAACATCCTGTGATTCTGGGAAAATCACTTAGGGGGTTATTACAACTTTGGAGGAGGTGTTAATCCGTCCCAAAAGTGACGGTAAAGTGACGGATATACCACCAGACGTATTACGAGTTCCATAGGATATAATGGACTCGTAATACGGCTGGTGGTATATCCGTCACTTTACCGTCACTTTTGGGACAGATTAACACCTCCTCCAAAGTTGTAATAACCCCCTTAATCTCACTTGCTGCCAAAAAATAATGTGTTCTTGTGTAATGTAACCGGTGCTCGTAAAGCGCTGTAATACCATTGTATCAAGTTCACGCTATAAAAAACTGCAAAAAAAATAATAAAGTGCTCAATTACCTTTGTGTCGTTTGTGCTACATAAAACTGCAACAAAAAAAAGACCCCACATACATCGCAAAGAAACAGCAAGATGCCCAAAAACAAGGAAGAGGAAGAAACAACATGCCACCCTGAGCGTGAAGCAGCGAGGAAAAAGAAAACAAGGGGGTATGGGGCAAGGGGCCATGGTGGCATAGAAGTTAACAAGTGACAGCGGGAGAAGGGTGATTGGGTGGCGGGACAAGCAAGAATACAGCATGGGGGAGTGCGTTTAAGCACTATGGACAAAGCAGTAGGGTGCCTGTACAGTGCCCGAGTTCAGCATTAAAACACATTGACTCACAGGAGCAGGAAACCAGGCAAAAAAAATGTCCCCCAAAGAACTGATAAACACAACAAAGCGTAATTATACAGAAGTCAGTCCCTGCTCTCAAAGACAAAAAGAAGGGACAAAGAGGCATGACTGACCACTAACAAGTGAGGATTTTTAAATGACACTGAAATCAACAAATCAGATGGCTTTAAGCCCACTGAAGTAAGTATAGTAAAAGTATACAATAGGCCATACGCTTAAACTCCACCTAAAATCACACTTTCTGGAACAAAATCTAGCTCCCTGCCAAATTTGGTGTACTTTCATTCAGCGGTTTTTGCAGTAGCTCTGTCCAAAAAAAAAAGACTGTGGAAAATGCATGGGGATTTTGGATTTTGGGACACCCTCTTTTTCCTGGCCCCTGCTTGACTGATTACCCTGAATATTTCCAGGAAGGAGCTGAGGCTTATGAAATATTTTTTGGAAAGTTTGTGAAGATTCATCAAATAGCACCAGAGTTATTAGCAAACCAAAAAAAACTCTCTTCCTGTGGAACTGCAGACCTAACTATAACTACCCAGTGGTGAATGCCACTGGGTAATTGTGAAGATATCCTTTTTAAATGATGTTCAATGTACTGGAGAATTATAATGTAGTGAGGTAAGCTATGAGATCATAGGGAAGGAGGTCAGAGAGGGAGAGAGTTGAAGAGCAGAGGAGCTCTGCTGAAGATGTCATGCAGGAAACTTTAATGATAATAAAAGAGAAGAAATCAACTGCATTGGAGTGATATTTACATTGGCGACGAGTGACTTATCTGTGCAGGGGACAGATAAAGGACATCTTCACCCCTGGAAGCTTATATACTTCATATTAAAAAAATATTACTGTGCTGTGTGTTAAACAGGAAAATAAAGGCAACTATTAGTACGATTCTCACTATTGCCAAGCAATCTGTGGAAAATAAGGAGAGTATTTTCCTCTAAAAGTAATTATTTCAAGTGCTGTGTGTAACGGCTGAGCCAGAGGGATTTACTGCGTGAGCCATCACGATTAACATCATAATAATAAGGAGTGTGAGGCATCATTGAGTGCGAGGGATTACTGCGCATAGTAGGAAGCGTCATTTACACACAGCACACGGCAGCAGCAAGAATTGTGAAAAGAATATCAAAAATGCACCAGAGCCGTGTAACAGGAATGAAATGAAATCATTCCTGGGTCTCACATAATATTGCTCAAAATTTGTAAAATATTTTACTGAAGTGGTATAGCCCCTAAGAAAATTGATGAAAAAAGGAAAGAATATCGGTGGAATGAAGACTGTAAGAATGCTTTTGAAGGTATATAAAGGTGTACTGTGCAAGCACCTACATTGGGACAATTTGATGTAACTGCAAGGACCTACATTACGACTGATGCTAGTAGTGTAGGTATTGGGGCGATTCTTACACAAGTGAAAGATAATGAGGAATATGTAGTTGGAATTGCATCCAGACGATTACAAGGTGCTGAAACATTGTATTCTGTGATAGAGAGGGAGGCCTTGGCATGTTGCTCGGAGTCAATCATTACAGATTGTATGTGAAGGGTATACCTTTCAAATTAAGGACGGATCATAAACCCTTGATGTACATTTTTAAGGAAGGGAAGGGTTTGGGAGGAAATATTACACCACGCATATCTAGATGGTTGTTAACTATAATGGAATATAACTTTGAAATAGAATTTTTGAGAGGTAGGAGAAATGTGGTAGTAGATTAATTGTCAAGCATGCCAATTGAAGTAGAGGAGGTTGAGGAAAATGTAGCTGTGGGAGGAGGAGGAAATGTTCAGGGAGATATAGCAATAAATATAAAAGAATGGGATGTTGTAAAAGAAAATGACTTAGTCGTGAGGAAGGTTGAGGAAAAAGTTGTGTGTGCCTGGATGGAAGAATGAAGATGGGGTGAGTGGTGATATATCTGATTATTTTAAGATTAGAGCTCAATTGAATATACTAGATGGAAGATTAATGAGAAGAAATCAGCTTGTTCCTCCAGAGGGTGTTCGCAGTCACATAATTGACATCATACATGAGGGACACTTAGGTTGAGGAATGATGAAGAGAAAGGTGAGGCAATCGTTCTGGTGGCCAGGCATGGATTGTGAGGTAGAAGAGTCAGTAACAAATTGTGTAGCGTGTGCGAATAGTGATAAGACTTAAGTGTTGAGACAACCTCCATTGGCAGCAATATAGTTTCCTGGGAAACCTTGGGACAAATTAGCTATAGATTTAATTGGTCTGGTCTCTAAAGTAGGTCTGAAAAGTAGGTATATAATGGTGTTAGTAGATAATCATACTAAGTAGTTCATGATAAAAGCAGTGAATCAAGTAAACCCATCAAAGATGATTGAGTTTTTGGAAGAGGCTTTTTTGGAGAAAGGGATCCCTAAAACAATTGCGTTGGGAAATGAGGTGCACTTTGTATCTAGAGAAATTACCAATTTTCTAGCAAGGATGGGTATAATTCATCAAAGGGTTGCTTTGTTCCAAAGCAAATGGTCTAGTGGAAAGAGTAAACCGGATTGTGATGAAAAACATTCAGCTCTCATTAGCTAATCATCTTCCATGGATGAGGTAGTTGAGGAGAATGATGTGGGTACACAGAACAACTCCTCATACTGTAACAGGAGTATCACCATTTGTGTTTCTGAAAGGAAGGGAACCAGGGGTGAAGGAGTGTCCCGTATGAGTGAGAGAAAAAGGAAAAGTAGAAGTGGATCGGAAACTAATAAAGGGAAATGTTAAAGGGATACATGAGAAGAATATTCAGAATTACAGTAAAAGGAAAGGGGGAAAACAATGCTATGTGCGAGCTGGTGATTGGGTTGTTATGAAGAAGGGAGGTATTATGCAAAAAGGGGATAGCAAATACTCTATTCCACACAAGGTAAAGGAAGTTGGATATAATGTAGCAATTTTGGAAGATGGAACAACCTGGAGTATGGGAAATGTATGTAAGATTAATAAGTGATAAGCACTAGTATGTTATAAGGAAAGCATGAAAGGAACTTGAAAATAACTTAATGTGAAATTCTATTTGATGTGAATATGATTATATAACTGCTAACATTTATGTTTTGCTTTTTAGATGCTGTTGAAATGTATGTTTCAGTTATTAACTTTCTGTTTGAATAATATAAGGAGGAAGATGTGTGAAGATATCTTATTTAAATGATGTTCAATGTATAGCAGAATTAGAATGTAGTCAGGTAAGCTATGAGGTCATAGGGAAGGGGATCAGAGAGGGAGAGAGTTGAAGAGGGGAGGACCTCTGCTGAAGATGTTCACGCAGTAAACTTTAATGATAATAAAAGAGAAGAAATCAACTGCATCAAAGTGATCTTTACAGCAATCTATCTATCTATTTATCTATCTATCTATCTATCTATCTATCTATCTATCTATCTATCTATCTATCTATCTATCTATCTATCTACCTATCTAGAGAGAGTGATTGTATGAGAGTACAGTACCTAACGTGTAACTGTGGGACATCGCCCAATTTAGCCATTGAGGTTATAGTTACTACAAGGCTAAGTGGTGTGCAAATGTCAGCAGAACTCAGCAATGGCAACATAGGGTTATATTAAAGATGGTAGCCATTATGTATTTTTTTATATTGCATGTTTATTTTGGGGCAGTTAGCTTGAGAAAGGTTTTTTTCTTCAAAGTGCAGCTGACAATGGGCACCGATTGGAATTAGAATACTTAGGCTCTATCTACTTTTCTTTAATAAAGTGTTAATATAACAATGGCCAAACGAGAGAGTGAGTGGATTTAGGAGATTCTGTGGCTCCGGTGTTTACTACATAATAATGAATTTAGTACATCTGCCACATAATTTGCAAAATTTTCTAATTTAACCACGTGTTTCTAGATAAAATGGATGTAAATAAAACACTGCCAGATAATGTGCCAGATAATTTGCATTTAATAATTTAAAACACCTCACTGAATAATTTGGTATTTTATGTCACCTAATCCTAGGAGCCATGTAAGTGGTACAGCTCTGCAGATTGCTCTGGGGACCATCAACCACCTCAAATGCATCCTGATCAACGCTTGATCCGTCCACAAGCACGCCGTTGAACTCTGGAACCTCCTGGACTCCACAGCACCGGACGTCGCCTTCATCACGGAGACCTGGATGAACGCCTCTTCGGCCCCAGACATCGCCATAGCCATCCCCGAAGGCTACAAGATTTCCAGGAAAGACCGCACCAACCAAGTAGGAGGAGGAATCGCCATCGTCTTCAAAGACTCCATCAGCGTCACCACCTCCACCGAAGACACCCCCCTCGCCGCAGAACACCTGCATTTCCAGATTCGCACCGACACCAGGACCACCCTCAGAGGATCCCTCATCTACCGTCCCCCCGGACCGCGTGCCCCTTTCAGCGACTCCATCACCGACTTCGTCACCCCGCATGCCCTCGCCTCGCCGGACTACATCCTCCTAGGCGACCTCAACTTCCATCTGGAACACAACAACGACCCCAACACCACCGCCCTGCTCGACAACCTCGCCAACCTCGCCCTCAAGCAACTGGTGAACACCCCCACCCACATCGCCGGACACACGCTTGACCCCATCTTCTCCGCCAGCAAACACGTCTCCTTCAGCCACGCCTTCGCTCTACACTGGACCGGCCACAGCTGTGTCCACTTCACATTCCGACGCGAGACCCGCCACCTCCGCACTCAACCCATCCCGCGTCGACAGTGGAACAAAATCCCCGAAGAACAGCTCTTCTCTGCGCTCACCGTCAACCAACCTACCCTCACCACCGACGAGCCCAACAACGCAGCCCTCAGCCTCACGAACTGGATCACCAACTGCGCAGACAACCTTGCTCCCCTCAGACGCACGCATCGACAGGCCAACACCAAAAAATCTCTCTGGTTCTCTGACACCCTTAAGGAATCAAAGAAAACCTGTCGCGCCCTCGAGAAAGCCTGGCGCAAGGACCACACCGCTGACAACATGACCGCCCTCAAGAACGCGACCCGCGAACACCACCACCTGATCCGCGCAGCCAAAAGGAATTTCTTCACCGACAGACTGGACAAAAACAGCCACAACAGCAGAGAACTCTTCAGCATCGTTAAAGAGTTCTCCAACCCCAACGCCAATGCCAACGCCATCACGCCCCCACAAGACCTGTGCAACTCCCTCTCCACCTTCTTCCATCGCAAGATCACCGACCTCCACGACAGCTTCGGACACCAGACCCAGCCAAGCAACACCGAACCCACACCCCCTCCCATCACCCTCAACGCCTGGACCCACATCAACACTGAAGAGACCAAAACCACCATGAACTCTATCCACTCCGGCGCCCCCTCGGACCCCTGCCCTCACTTCATCTTCAATAAAGCCGACGACATCATCGCCCTGCACCTCCAGACCATCATCAACTCCTCTTTTTCATCTGCTACCTTCCCCGAAAGCTGGAAACACGCCGAAGTCAACGCCCTACTAAAGAAACCTACGGCTGACCCAAGCGACCTGAAGAACTTCCGCCCCATCTCGCTCCTCCCCTTCCCTGCCAAGGTAATAGAAAAGACCGTCAACAAACAGCTTACCAACTTCCTGGAAGACAACAACCTTCTCGACCCTTCACAATCTGGATTCCGAACCAACCACAGCACTGAAACCGCCCTCATCTCAGTCACAGACGACATCAGAACCCTGATGGACAACGGTGAAACAGTCGCCCTCATCCTCCTCGACCTCTCGGCTGCCTTCGACACCGTCTGTCACCGCACCCTAATAACCCGCCTCCGCTCCACCGGGATCCAAGGCCAGGCCCTGGACTGGATCGCCTCCTTCCTCTCCAACCGCTCTCAAAGAGTCTACCACCCACCTTTTCGCTCAGACCCCACCGAGATCATCTGCGGCGTCCCTCAAGGCTCCTCGCTCAGCCCGACACTCTTCAATGTCTACATGAGCCCCCTCGCCGACATCGTACGCAAGGACAACATCATCATCACCTCCTACGCCGATGACACTCAATTTATACTTTCCCTCACCAAGGACCCCGCCAGCGCTAAGACCAACATACAAGATGGCATGAAGGACGTCGCAGATTGGATGAGGCTCAGCCGTCTAAAACTGAACTCAGACAAAACGGAAGTCCTCATCCTCGGCAACACCCCGACCGCATGGGACGACTCCTGGTGGCCCACAGCCCTTGGCACCGCACCAACCCCCTCAGACCACGCCCGCAACCTCGGCTTCATCTTGGACCCTCTGCTCACCATGACCAAACAAGTCAACGCCGTGTCCTCCTCCTGCTTCCTCACCCTCCGCATGCTCCGCAAGATCTTCCGCTGGATCCCCACCGACACCAGAAAAACCGTGACCCACGCCCTAGTCACTAGCCGCCTGGACTACGGCAACACCCTTTATGCTGGGACCACCGCAAAACTCCAAAAACGTTTGCAACGTATTCAAAACGCCTCCGCCCGCCTCATCCTCGACGTACCCCGCAACAGCCACATCTCCGCACCCCTGAGACACCTGCATTGGCTCCCAGTCAGCAAAAGGATCACCTTCCGACTTCTCACCCACGCACACAAAGCCCTCTACGACAAGGGACCTGAATATCTCAACCGACGCCTCAGCTTCTACGCCCCCACCCGTCTCCTCCGTTCCACCGGCCTCTCGCTCGCTGCCGTCCCTCGCATCCGCCGCTCCACGGCGGGTGGGAGGTCTTTCTCCTACCTGGCAGTCAAGCCCTGGAACACCCTCCCCACCAGCCTCAGGACCACCCAGGACCACTCCGCATTCCGGAGACTCCTCAAGACCTGGCTCTTCGAGCAGCAGTAACCCCCTTCCCCCTAGCGCCTTGAGACCCGCACGGGTGAGTAGCGCGCTTTATAAATGTTAATGATTTGATTTGATTTGATTTGATCACCATGATAATGAAATCTGTTCACCACAGACTTCCCTGAAATACGTCCTATGTTTTAGTGTTTACTGTGAAATATGTGTTTTACACCAATCTATTTTGCAATTTGTGCAAGAAAAGCAGGTGTGTGTTCTAACCCAGTAGTATAAAAACATAGAATTCCCAGGGACCTGTGAAATATGTTTATATTTTGAGGAAATTAATAATGTCGGCCTCTAAAAAGCTTCAAAGGCTCTGAACTTAACCATTGCCTGGTGTTAGATTGATCAATGTCTAATATGTATGGCGTGCGTGTTTTTTTTTTTAAAGAAAACAAAGTCTGTTTTATATGATGCCCTGTATTCATAACTGCACAATTACTATTTGTTTTACTTGGGCTAAAATCAAAATGCATTGTACTCCTCATCGTTTAGTTAAAGTCAACAGACCACACTTCAGCGCATTTAAAAAAGTATGTCCCCTGGGCGCTTTGTATTTGGTCAGGGTGTCGATCGCTAGTTACACTTCACCTTTAATTTTCCTGTGGTCTGACCTCGGAAGGTGGCTGGAATAAATCCTAGCCTTTTCCCATCCATTTGTTAACCTCAGGAAGGGATAAGCCTCTCTCTCCTTCCAACCATGTCGCCGCAGTTAAGCAATTCCTAATCATATGTCTTCTGCACCATAAATACTCCCAATATTTCCTCTTAAAATACATACTCTCACTTGCATCCAATCCTTTCTTAACTCGAGTGGGAACTGCTTATATATTCTCCGTTTATTGTGTGTGCTACGAAAATAGTCATTCTATTGTGTACAAAGTGGTAGTGGGTGGACATATGGTCCTTCGTGCAGTAGGTTTTGTTTCACAACAGCCTTTGCCACCAAGCTTCTATTAGCATTTTGTTAGAAATCTTTCAACGGCTGGGGCTGCAGTTAGGAGGAATGTCACACATTCCAATCACAGGACATTTAGGGCCCTGAAAGGCTAGAGTCAGGTTACAACTCAAGAATCTGCCCTTTTTGACTTCCAAGGGCATAGGATTAACAATGTGCAAAGACTGAACCTTGCATCCGTGGTTAGATGTCAAAGTGCCTTTCAGAGAAGTTATGCAAGCACGGATCTGGAGGTGTACAGCCGGGCGTTCAACTGGGCACTGGGCTCAGCGGCATGACGGCTCACAAAGCAGTGGCGTAACAAAGGTCCCAGCCCCCGCGTTGCGTGGTGGGGCGAGGGTGGCTAAGGTTGAGGCTCCAGAGGCTCCCCTCAGCACAGTACGCACAGAACAAGTGGAGAAAATATATAGGTGCAGTTTGATATATATTTTATAGAGCGCTGCCATCTTGCATTGCGGTTACTTCAGAACGACAGATCTTGGTAAGAAGTGGAGTGAGCACGCTCCTTCCACAAAAGAGTGGTTGATCTGTGAACATTGCATTTCTCTCTCACTCTCTCTCTAACCTTCTCTTTTGACATCGGGTCATCAGCACGAAGGGATTGCAGACTTCTTACCGCGACTACTTTTCTCTCCAGCCCCGACGAAGAAGGGGTAACAAGTCATCCCAGCTCGAAATGTGGCACCCCGTTTGATATGCTACATAACCTATCTAACCTTCTGTCATATGCCATTTGCCATTTGCAAAAAATAAAGTAGTAGGAGTCTACATGCAGGTGGTTAGGTCAAAAGATGTGCAGCCTTTGCAATGTGTCTACGTCAAAATGTGCAAATTTAAAGCAGATCACAAAATGTGTATTCAGTTCCACAAAAACACCTTTCTAATATGTGTTGATTGTAGTCACTATCTTGTTAGATTTACAAGGAAACTGCATGTAACATTTTGTTGGTGTGTGCTGTCATGTAGGCTCAGGCCCAAAACTGATGTCGAATTGAAAGTTGTGCTTCGATGTGTGGACTTCCCTGGTTTTTTGTTTTGAAAAGCTGGTCATTCTAATTATTTCTGTGGAGAGTTTCACTAGCAAGATGTAGCGGCACATTCTGCTCTCGGTGGCGTCAGTCTGTTGGGCTTTGTGAATGCCAGACCTATTGGAGGCCTTGTGGAGATAGCTGTAGCACTGGGTGAGCCCGGAATCTGCTTGTCCAGTGCCAAGGTCCTGTGAGTTTTATTTGCATGAGGCACCACCACCACCCATCATCCCTCACTTACCATCTTCTGCTGAAAGAGGGCAGGAGAGTGAACTCAGAGCTCAAGGCCTTTAAGTCAGCCAACATAGAGACATGTTCTTTAAGATGACCTGTTGAGACCAATGGATCTAGACGTATTAGCAGTAAATGAATGATTGATTGTCATGGGTTTGCAGGGCTGGGAATTTGGGAGAGGAGCACCAGGGGAATAGTGCGCGAAGGAATGATAAAATTAAAAGATAGGGCAACCATGTATTCAGTGAGAGACCCTTCCATATAAGGGGAGCAGCACATTGTTCGCTCTGGAATAGTTATAAGCACATACATAATGTACTAAATATGAAATAATATCCAAGTGCAAAAGGTACCAAAGAGAACCCGGGATAATTTCAGAGCCCACTCTCTGCCTCCCCATCCTCCAAATTAACCACTGACAGTCTTTGTGTGATTCTTCACAGGTTGAACTATGAGACAGGTAAATTTAGAGGCATACCACCCCTTACAGTGTCTCTTCACTCAGTTATTAACTATACCTGGTGTAATTGCTCCACAGCATCCTTCCATACCAGGTCTTAGCAAGGTATCATTTAATAAGGCCAGTGCGGCAGAGTTTCGGAGTGCCAGGAGCAAGTATATTTCCTGAAAGGAAATTAATGATATGTATTTCAGTTTACTGTGTTTCATAAAATTTGGCCAATATTTGGGCACCCCATATAGAGTTATAAAGAGCTATGTGGGTTACCAAGACAATACTAAAAGAAAGGAAATGCACATCCTGTGTGTGCTGATAATAAGCATAACTATCAAAGCTCAGCCAGTGTCAGTACGCCACAGTTGGCATCATTGGCCGATGAATGCATCGAAGTCCAACCACGAGATTAGGATCTGCATAGAATATATACAGTGCAGCATCCAAGGGATGTACATACATCATGGGTATTTGAGACACACGACAGGTAACTGTGTAATAAGATCCAATATTTCCATTGAGAGGTTTTAGCTTTGTGGTTTTACGATGTCACCAGAACCCCAAGATGGTAATAAAGGACTATGGGCCAGATGTATCAAGAAAGGCGTTTGCGAATCCCAAATAGCGATTTTTAAGAAAACACTATTTCCGAGTCGCAATATGCGATGTAACATATTTGTGAATCGGAATTAGCGATTTCTTAAAAATCGCTATTTGTGGTTTGCGAGGCCCATATACCGAATCGCAATTTGCGAGAACGCAATTTGCGATTCGGTAATTGAAAATCGCAAATTACGAGAACGCACACCTGGCAGAGCCTGATGACATCACAAGCAGGAAGTGAGTCATCCCAGGCAGTTTGCAGGTGCCACACCCAAAGGAGCACTGAGAGAGAGAGACAGCCCAGCCACAGTGAGCAAGTCTGTGAACAAGGCAGGACTGCACAACCACCATGGACACCTCTGCACAGGGAAAGGAGAAGGGAGAGAGGAAAAGGAAACTCAAGTTTAGTGAGCAGGAACTTGAGGTGCTCACTGAGGAGCCATGACCGTCTGTTTGGAAAAAGCTCACTCCAGGTCCCTGAGAGTGAAAAGCGCGGACTCTGGGCAGACATTCAGACAAAAATCTGCGCTGTGGGAGTTGCGCAGCGCTCTGTGAAGGAGATAAAGAAGAGGTGGTACGACCTGCGTTCCCGTGCCAAGGAGAGGGTGGCAAGACGACTGCAGTAGGCAAGGAGCACAGGAGGCGGACCACCCACCGAGACACCCTCCACCCCGATGGAAGACCTGGTGGAGTCGACACTCCTCCCAGAAGCTGTCAGTGGGGTCACTGACATCGACACATCCGGCACACCAAGCACCAGTAAAGGTAAGTGCAATATTGAAATGTAACCCCATATGTGTATGTATAAATGCCCCTTAGGAATTAGCAAGTAGTGAAAAGCATTGTGAGAAGTAGTCCATTCCACATCTTAGAAGCAGCACAACAATGCCTTATGGGAGTGGTAGTCCACAACCCAGAGGTGAAAGTAGCACATTCTTCGCATTAACTCTTCTAAGTTCCCCCTCTCCAGTGAAGTTTGAGATTCCTCCAGTATGTTCTAAACTTTTCAAACTGATCAGCACTACGAGGCCTCCGGGTAGCTGGCGCTATATAAGTAGCAATAACATAACATAACATAACAATTAGGCCGAGCGACACCAAGAAGAACGCAACACCCACAACGTAGTGATATGATGTAACTGTACATTTATTACCATTGTGTGACCTTTGGTGATACATACATAACTGATATGCTGCACATTGTCATTGCAGGTGGCCCAGCAGCATCTGCAAGTGCCATTGTGGGGGATACTGAAACCCACCCAGCATCTGACTCAAACACTAGTGAGTCACAGAATATAGGGCCTATCAGACGCAGGGCTAGGGCTGTACCGCTACCCGAATTGAGCCAGGACTCTGACGACATGCAGGATGACGGCCACACACCTTCTCCAGATGGCAGATGCACTGTTATGCAGGAGTCCCAGCCCCAGCGTAGCACAACACCCGCAGGAGGCCTACGTATGCAGACGCACAGCATATTGAAGCAGGAGAGGGGCCATCAGTCTTCGGTGGCCTGGAATCTGCTATGTTGAAACAGCAGCGCCTGCAAAACAGGAAAATCTCAGCTTTACAAAGGCAGATGCAGGCACACAATTCCAACATGGGGGGGCTGCATCGGCAGTTGGAGTGCCTCAATTCCAACCTCACAAAACTGCATGAGGGACAGATCCAAGCTTCTGGGAACACCAGGGAGCTGACAAGTACAGTGAGGGAACTGTGTACAGAGCTGCGGCACGACAGAGTCAGCCACCGCAGGCAGGAGAGGCGTTTTATGGGTATGTTTGGTGGTTTCTGTCGCTCGGTCAATCATCTTGCAACTTCAACAGCCCTCATATTGCGGCGTGCTGTGGCCGCACAGGTGGAGGCAGCGCACAGCAGTAGGGATGTGGCACAGGGACTGGTGCAGATCACAAATATGCTTGACAATATGCTGGGTAACCGCTCCGCCACACCCAGTGAACTGGGACTGGGGGACAC
Organism: Pleurodeles waltl; assembly: GCF_031143425.1. NCBI lineage: Eukaryota > Metazoa > Chordata > Amphibia > Caudata > Salamandridae > Pleurodeles > Pleurodeles waltl. Next base: position 621,515,661 of record NC_090437.1, on the reverse strand, counting down.
TGAGGACACATCTAGCCTCAGCAGCGTAGCAGTGCCCACCACTGATACTAGATGTTGCAGTGCCAGGCACAGCACTGCCACTGAGCCCGAAAACAGAGGTGCCAGTGAGCCACTGCGCACTTGAGTGGCTTGCATGGCAATAGAAAGTGACAGTAATGGCCACAGGGGACTGCTTTCTCATTGTGTGATACAGTAAACTATGATTGAATAGTGACATACTGTTATCTGCTTTTTTTTAAAGTTATGTAATCTTATTTGTGCTGCTAATGAAACTTATGTTACCTGACGTTAAGGTAATAAATATTCTAACTACAAGTACACATGTCGGTGGAGTTGTGTTGTTATTACGTACATCTGAAATGGTTGTGCGTGATGTCAGCACGCCTTTGCCTGCCCTCTGCTGCACTGGTCCTGTCTGCTGGCTGTAGGAGGGGTATGGGATCATCATCCTCATCAGAGTCTGAATCAGATATTTCCACAGGTATGCCCCTGGTGGTAGCTATATTGTGCAAGATCGCACAAGTAGCCACTATTCTACATGTCGTCTCCGGGCTGTACTGTAGTGCCCCTCCACTTTTGTGGAGGCACCGGAAGTGACTCTTCAGCAGCCCAAAGGCGCGCTCCACCACATTGCGGGTTTCCCTGTGTGCTGCATTGTATCTCCGTTCTGCAGGTGTTGTAGGATTGAGGTAGGGCGTCATCATGTAGGTGCACACTGCGTAGGCACTGTCTCCTGGAAGGAACAGAGGGTATGATGAGTAAGTGAGCCATCTGACGTCAAACTGCCATCAATGCACCATTGTACAGAGGGAAAATACCTAGTAGATATCCTTCACCAAATTCCCCAGCTAGCAGTCTTGTGTGAATCCTGCTGTGGCGAAAGATGTACGAATCATGTGTGCTCCCTGGGTACCTGGCCACAAGATCACTTATGATGTAGGATGCATTGTATATCACCTGTATGTTTATTGAATGTTGGTATTATATGGTTGCGGTACACATACTCTGTGGCCGATGGTGGACAGATTGCAACATGTGTCCCATCTATGGCACCTAGGACGTGGGGGAACTGTGCTTTCTGGTAGAAATCTATTTTTGTCTGCTGTATTTCCTGTGGGGTGTGGGGGAATCAGATGTACTGGTGTATCCTACTAAGCATGGCGTTGATAAATGCATTGAAAAATCTAGAGAGGGCACTCTGTGATACTCCTCCAGCTGCTGCTATGGCCCCTTGATAGCTCTCTGAGGCAAGTAGGTGCAGGGAGCATAATACCTGCACATGGGTGGGTATGCTATTGGTCCTGTGTGTTGTGCGCTGCGGTATGGGTTGTAGCTCAGCTATCAGGTCGAGTATCATGGCTGAGCTTAACCTGTACTTCTCAAAAATGTCCTCCTCAGTCTGTTAAAAAAGGGTAATGCGCACTCTGAATATGCGCTCCTGTCTCCTCCTCCCTCTCCTCATACCTGCCAAGATCCTTATTTTCCTCGCCATTACGTAGAATGCAGCCATTCTGGAAAAGAGTCTGAGGCATTCTGGGCCTCTTTATATAGGTTGCACCTGGTTACCACCTGGTTTCACTTAGTGGTATTTTGGATGTGCAAGAGGCCATTCTGCGAAAAATCGCTATTTGCGATTTTTTGATGCATCGAATTGCGACTTGGTTTTGCGTGTCGCATTTTGCGTCTCGCAGTTTCCTACTTGAAATACCGAATCGCTAATTGCGATTCTGTATTTCATGTTGCAAATTGCGAGGCGCAAAATGCGACACGCAATACCAGGTTGCAACGAAAAAAATCGCTATTTTTGCAATTCCTTATTTTTGGTCTGAGAATGCCGTTCATGCATCGCGACCATGTTTTTGCCTTCGCAAACGGCCAATTTTTGCGATTCGCACCGTTTGCGAATGCAATTTCGTTTGATACATCTGGCCCCATATTACACATGCTGATCATTATATATCTTTTCTACATTACAGGTTCATTTTGGGGTAGTATGCTTGAAAAAGCTTTTCTCTTCAAAGTGCAGGTAACAATGAGCACTGACCAATTGGAATGTTTAAGGTTTGTTTACAATTTTTAAATACGTTGTTGATAAATCAATGTGAAATCATGAGGGTCATTAGATTTATGTGATTTTGTGACTGCCGTGTTCACAGCATAATATTTGATTTATAACATTTGCACATATTTTGCGAATTTAACTAAAAGTGTTGTATCTAGCTCAAATAGATGAAAATAATACTGTCAGAGAATGTGCCACATGATTTTTATTTTGCCACATGTCTAGGGTGCGAGTTATAGTTATTTCAGGGCATGAGTTACAGTTACTTGAGACAGCTAAAACTGGTGAATTTTAGATGTTCAATCTGTTTAAAATGTTACTGAACATTTCACCTAACTATAACAGCACTTTAACCTTTGTTTTTTCAGTGAATTTCTAAGTTTTTTTGGAATACCTAACTGTACCTGTTACTTTAACCTTTGTTAACCGCAAGAAGTCCCTCTATTCCTAACATTGAGAGTACAAACTGCATCTTTGTGAATTCTTATGGGCAGGGAAGAAAAGAAAATGTTTGTTCCCTCCTGGGATGCGGTTCCAGGGGCTGAAATCAGTTTGGGAAGGGGGGCTGCATGCCCCTGCCCCTAAAAAAAAAAGTCCCTAACTAATGGGAATGGGGACCCCAGGGCCATAGAATTGCTCGGGGAGGTGGGATGCACACCACTCTCCATATCCTCAAAAAATGTGAGGCCGACGGGATGGGGTACCTGGGACCAAAACCAGCTCGAGTAGTAGGGGGTGCACACCACCTCTCCATGTAAAAAAACATAATGGCAGGTTCCAGGAAATGGGGTCCCTTGGGCTAAAATCAGCTCAAGGAGGAAGGCTGCATGCCTTAGTCCCAGGGTGATGGAGTTCCCGGCACCAAAATCAACTCAGGGAGTACAGGCTGCATGCCCCATCCCTTAAATATAATACTTTGATGAACCCCAAGCCCTGGCACACTCCAAGGGGGCAGTTATTCAAAAAGGATGGGAGACAAAAAAATTTGTTATAAGTTACTGTGGATCCTCTGCAAAATTGTGGTAAAATAAAAAAAATAAAAACTTTTTTGCCCTCCAACAGGCCTATGGGTCCTGGTATCCCTGCACTATGCACCCCTATTTTTTTTCTTCACATTTTTGCAGTACAAGGGACTGAGGG